>NW_027526407.1:112745985-115145985 GCF_048455015.1 Haemaphysalis longicornis | reverse complement strand
AATATAGTAAGGAAATGACGGGCTCGTTGGGGAAATACAGAAAGATAATTCGGCAGTCTACCACGACAAAGGAGGCATAGGGGTGTGGTTAGGCTCTTTTTTTAGTATGGTTAATGAAGTTAATTGTTTTTTTAAATATACGGAAGAAAGAAAGAAAGAAAAACACGCGCCCAGAGTGGGGACCGAACGTTCGGTCCCCACTCTGGGCGCGTGTTTTTCTTTCTTTCTTCCGTATATTTAAAAAAAACAATTAACTTCATTAACCGTACTAAAAAAAGAGCCTAGCCACACCCCTATGCCTCCTTTGGCGTTGTAGACTGCCGACTTATCTTTCTGTATTTCCCCAACGAGCCCCTCATTTCCTTACTATATATATATATATATATATATATATATATATATATATATATATATATATATATATATATACTCTTCTAGGTATCTTTGTTAATGTAATTGCTTTCCGGTGTTTTCGGCTGGTAGCAGCGCCCCACCAACTGCTTGGCAGCGGCTTCGGTCTCCTGTTTTAATGTACACGTCCTTAATAGCTTACTAAAGTTGCTTCTCATCCCCACCATATGTATGCTGGAGGGCTAGCGGGTTAATTCGTTGCACCGTTTTACCCCCATTTCGTCTCGGAGGTGTCCTAACCTATTCGACGTGCTGCGTTTCCCCAAAGAAACACGGATTGCCTTTGCTGTTTCGTGAGGGGGCGTGTGCTACAATTTCCGGGTTCAGTTTTGTAATCTCCTGCAATGATGGCGATTCAGTTTGTCTTTGTCAGCTGCGCTCTACAGCAGCGCGTCTGTCTGTTAGGGGCGCAGCTCCTAAAGCCGTGGGTCTGTTCACCCCTTGTGTCTCGTGGTACGTGACCGCCTAGTTCGATGACTCACTCGCAGGTAGCGCTACGTGACCGCCTAGTTCGATGACTCACTCGCAGGTGGCGCTACGTGACCGCCTAGTTCTATGACTCACTCGCAGGTAGCGCTGGTGTGAGTGACGTCATGGTGACGTCACACTCACTTGACTGACACTATAAAAGGCAATCGCTGTTGACGCGCTTCCTCTTTCGCAACGAGTCACCGGATGGAGGAGGTGGTTGTTGACAAGGCTGCGGAGCGGAGGGCGCGCAGGGCGGCGGCAGCGCGCGCTCGCCGACAGGATCCCGCCGTGCGCGAAAGAGAGGCCAAAGCATCTCGTCTAGAAAGTCGCGCTTAAACCGCCCGTCGGCAGCTTCGGGCTCAGCTCGCTTGATGCGTTTTGCAGCCGCCTCGCGAGCTCTCACTGCATCGGGGTTAGCCTGCCGATACGAGCGCTTGCTTGCAGCCTCACGAAACCTATAACAACAACAAACGAACAAGAACAAAATAAAAGTTGATTTGTACAATGTACGCACACAGTCTTACGTCTTTCTTAATGATTTAATGGGCGAACTTTCACGGGAGAGTTACGGTTACCGATGATCTCCCCCTCTCGAGCTTCGCCCTACTTATCATCATTCATTCCGTGGGTATGGCGTGATTTTTTTCTATGTTGGGGAAATTACTGTTTTATTGTGTTTTAGTTCGCTCTCCAAAAAAATGCAAGACATTTCTATATTTTCCGAAATACCGGACATTTCTCTAAAAGAGCATTGCTAGTATTAGTGATATGTGCCTTAACGTTTGTTTCTTGTTCAACAATTTGGCAGGTATGAAATGTAAAATATTTAGAAGGTTGCAAGGAATGTGCCCTAATTACCTATTTCTACAGGAATCATTTTCCTTTTGTCTGAGTCGTAAAAAAAATCGGTGGAAAGACAAACACAGACAGACCGACAGGCAGACAGACAGGCAGACAGACAGGCAAACAGACAGAGAGACAGACACACAGAAAAAGATTTTGGAATAGGGAATCCAAAGAAGGTGTACCGTCTTTACCAAGAAGAGCCATGTAAGGTACTTGTTCATTTTTGTTGAAACGGAGCAGATATAAGCAACGCCATGAAAAGTTAGTGCCACTTGACGAACAGCTCACAAACGCATCATGGCACAGTTCACCGTGGGTTAATTTAAGTTAACTCAGAACCTCAAGGCCGGACCTCGCACCGTCCTTTTTATTACAATACCTGTTGAAGCCAGCTGACAAAGTGGCATCTTAAATTGGTGAGATAGTCACGCCCGCAGTGTCAAAACTCGTGAATCGGTTCGTTACTGTACTGATCAACGCGTTCGTTATACTTAGGCAAGACGATACTCTTGAATATAGGGTAAATCAAAGAACAAAAATCGCGGGTCATCCAAAATAACGTCAAAACTGGGGAGGGACGAAGCTTGCAGTGTCTAGGTGTATTCTTCGCACCTTGGTGTTTTTGCCAACCGAGATAACCGTTGGGGGTAGAACTATACATATTTGTTATAAACGTCTCGTAACTTGAAAGCACAAAGCGTTGTTGCGCGAGGCGTAAACAGGTGTCTTACGAAGCGGTCCAGCGCGAGGAGTAAACGAGTGTCCTGGTGTTTTTAGTACGCATTACGAAGCGTTCCAGCGCGAGGCGCAAACAAGTGTCCCAGTGTCTTAGTTTCCTGACCACATGACATAACGGTTACAACGACGACATAAGTTGCCAACAGCCTGAACCCTAAGGTGTTTCGCCCACAACAGCGCTACATAAGGAATACCCAGCATAACACTGTGCTACCTGAATAAATGAAGGCACCCGAATGGTATCTATTTATACCTAAACCCTTTATTTTGAGAAAACACGACTCATAACAAAGATGAAAACTTACCAGGCCACAAGTGACATTGAATAGTCACAGCACGATGAGAATTTCATACTCCTGTGGGTCTCTTCAATGTAGCTCATCAAGTAACCATCTTCCCAAGGACAGCGGTATGAGTCAGCTTTGTAGCCCCGAATTGTTCCATCTATGCCTGTGCCATCATGAGAGCAACCGAGGCTGAAAAATGACATTTCCATTTGTTTATTTCCATTACGATTTTACACTAGTTTGAATTTACACCTGCGCGCACGTTTCTTAGTTTTAGTAATATAAACAAAATAAACAAATATTCCGCAGTAGTTGTTATGATAAATGTTCTGCACTGAAATTATAACAAAAAGGTTTCTAGTGGGGGGCCGTCACTGTCCCCTAGAAAGCTGTATTTATAATTTTTTTTTCACACTTCACAGTTGACATAAAAATCTTTCTTCATTAGGATGCCAGAAAGGCTGATTGGAAAACCACTGTGGCTTTGTAAATTTTATATAGAGGATGGTGCGCACATTCGACATTCAAGGGCATGTAAAAGGGCTTTCTGCTGGCCTATTATGCCTCGCGCAAAGTGGGTAGTTTTTGTCTACATAATATACGCCTTGTACAAATGGGCAAAGACCATGTTCGTAATTAATCAATTCAACACTTTATTTTAAGGTTCAGTAACAATTGCGGACTATGTGTTGGCACGCTTAGAATAAAAAAGACGAACACAATCACGTGACGCATAGTGAATGCTATTATGATGACACACGTTATTATCCCGAAGTCATTTTCAGAAAAATATAGATGTGTTCTTACATGTGCTTACGAATACAGACATGGCGTGACATATCCTAATATTTTGGAACAAAAATATTAGGAAAACACAATAGACGGTGAAAATAAAAGACAAGCAACCAAGTAAAGACACAAGTGTTTATACACAAGGATGGAGAAAAAAATGAGGCAGCGAACGAGAAAAGGTTGAGAGCATTGGAATTGTCATTGTTTAAAATAGAAAGATCGTTTACATCAAGGTGTTATAAAAACGGATGAATTTGAGAACATGAAATTAGCGCCTATCAGCTCAGCCGGTATAAAGTAGATACTGCGACAGCGTAAACTTCAGGGCATCTAGGACTACGAGCTTACAGAGTATTGTAGGACAAACAAGTGTTCTGTGAAAGACCTTAAGATCGAAAGAAGACTACCTTGATTAAGTCGGAAACCTAAAGGAAGACGGCTTGGCAGCAAGGTTAAGTGGAGGTTATGGCAAAGCTATGAACTAGGCAGTACTTGTATCTGGATCAAGCTTATTTGTGTACCCTTTTATAATATTGGACTTTAACCTTCAGCGAGCAGTTGCAAATACCAATAGAATAATCAATTTTGGTGAGGCAAATCTAATCCTAAACCGTTAAAACAAACAGCACCAGAACTAAAATCTCCGTACAACCTGCAAACCGTGCCCAGAGAACGGAGCGACTGTCAGTAACCTGTCTGACATGGGGACAAATGCCGAGCGTGCGTTGGAAAAATACACCACCGACCCTACCCTTGCTAACCTTACCAAGACAAGAAATCTTTTTCGCTATATATTTTAGAATGAGTGTGTTTTTCGGCTGTAGGTTATATCCTTAATTCTTTATGGGTTTTGAATTAAGATCAGTTGATTGTCCTAATGTAGGGTCGACGAAATATCACGCTCAAGAGCAAAAACGTTCGCTACAGAATGGAAGTATTTGTAGGCCTTTGCATCAACAGCATACTGAAGTATAAATGAGTTTGTAATACGAGTGGCTACATCATTACTCAAAATAAAAAGCAACCCAACATTCAGCCCTGAGGCACGCAACGGGTTCGACTTTAGTACAGAGAAATTCGACCATTCGTGTTTTAGTAGCAGCTTTTATTGAAAAGAGGGCTGCCCAGTATTGCTGCTGAGAGAGCATCAGATCCATAGAGCGAGGTCGTAGCAAGGGGAAAGAATGTTTCGGTATCAAAACGTCCCCCTAAATGTTATCGGTGTCTCATACCCCTCCCATTCTTGGAGCTTTTTTAACGTACATGCTCTTTATTCACGTAATCTACAAATTTAAATTTAAAAACGAGAATAAGTTAAGAAAACGAAAATAGTATATCTTTCATCAGCAAACTATGTTTTCGAATTTTATTTGCCGTCGAGGTATAACCCCCACCCCCCTTCTCCCGCAGAAAACCATTTCTGGCCACGCCACTGCTGTCACAGAGGAATCGTGTATCCAGCAACAATACGGGATCAATGACGTCGAAAGCCCTAATAAGATCCCTAAAAACTGCGTAAATACAGTGTGTCCCAGCTATCATTTACCAAGATTTAAAAAACGAGCAATGCCGTTACTCGAATAAAACCTAGTGCGTAATGTTTGCAGTACTGTGGAAAAGCGGACCGTAGTTTTTTGTGTTAATGATACTTAACCAATTATTTTAATTATCTAACTCGCGAAATACTGTCCTAATCAATGAAGTGTCAATGAGGCACTTCTAGGTACTCACGAGGGGCATCTAACTGCGGTATTTTCAGCGACGAAATAATTGCGTACGCATTTATTGTGACGGATAATGAAAACCCGCGAAATATGAAAAATACCACGTAACGGCGCTTCCGCGTTCATTGTAAAGTAGCGTCCCCAAATAAGCTGATTGAAAGAAACTGCTTCGCCTGTCACCCGCCTGAATAGACAGCGCATCACCTTGATAAAGGCATGCATGGAAGGAGCAGCAACAGCAAGATTCGTGGGGCGCGTGTGCAGATAAGGCACAAACTCGCTCGCGATTTATTGTTTCTTTCTTTTGTTTATTTCATTCTGGCTAACTAAGAGGCAGCCTGTTTGAGGGCATTAGTTAGGATGCGCGCTAATGCGTTGAGGCGCCGTCACGTGGTATTTTTTATATTTCACGGGATTTCTTTATCAGTCAGAATAATTGAGTACGCAATTAGTTCGTCGCTGAATATACCGCCGTTAGATGTCCCCCGTGGGTACCTACAAGTGCCTCATTGACACTTTCGTAATCAAGACAGTACTTCTCGAGTTAGATGATAAATTACAAATATTTAGTTAGGTCTCATTAAGGGAACAAAATGCTGCCCGCTTCTCCACAGTATTGCAAACATTATGCACTAGGTTTTCCTCGAGTTATGCAATTACACTTTCTCTAAATCTTGGTGTAATAGAGCTGGGACACCCTGTATAGCCTCTCTCTGTAACTGCTTTATAAGCCCGCATATGGTTATATTTTTATAGTAGAATGCCTATGTTTTCAATATACAAGAAGATGAAACCAATGTGTTGATATGTCGTGCAGGAATAATACAAATCGGCATAAAAAATTTGAGGTTTTGTTTGTAAATAGCAGACACGTGTAAGGGTAAAAAAGTATTGCGAAACCCATCAAATATGCCTTAAATTTAGATGGTGTCCTTTGTTTCACTATTTTTAGCAGCTGGCCAAAATTCATTAATTTTATTACAATTGACCTCCGGTGCATTAAGGGGTACAACATTAGGTGGAAATTATTCCTCCCCCTTGATGGGGAATATGAAACAAAACCCAAACTCCTTTGTCGGAAATAAATGCACTTCAAGAAATGAAGCTTGAACGGTATTTATAACACTGCAGTTTTGAAGTGGGTTACCTTGACGGCATTGATTTTGCAACTGTTGTCTTTTTTAAACAATACCCCAAGTGTTTACTTTGTGGCACCGAGTTCTCAGCACCCTGCCATGGTTTCTAAGAAAGGCACCGAGTACCAAGAAAACCACAACTTTACTGAACTGAGAGCCCGCCCAACATCTCCGATCGTTCCTGAGCCCGAGTGACGCACTTCATGGCCTTCTTTTGGTCTTTCTGTGCAAGTTGCCACAGCTTTAACGACAGTTTTTAAACTGCATACATTGCAGATGTATCTCATTTTAGGCGCATTGGGATCAATTTCGACCTAGTGGCGAGACGTAGTAGCTGATATTCTGTGCAGCGTAGTCGTTATGTCCGGCGTTCTGAGTAACAACAGTTACTAGTTTCTCTCTATATATATTTGCCAATTAGTAAAAACACAGTTAACCCCGTAAGACTCACGTGTGACCCATTTCGTGTGCCATTATACGAATTGATATGTATGAGAAGGCCTTGTCTTCGCCCAGGCCCACTCTGTTGTCGGTGCACACAGATCCAACGAAGGCAAAACCTGGAAAAACGTCTCTCTCAATGTGAGGTGAGCACACTTCATATGAATTATTCACATCAGTAATACGACTGAAATGAGCTCTACTTGTTCTTTTTAACGCGTGATCATCAGAGGAATTTTTTAGGTACCTGTTTACCCTAGCTTCAATCAGTGTGCCGCTTCTCCATTCTCTTGCTAGTCTCAGCTCTATGCACGTGATGCAGAATGATACTAACGGCCCAGCCGTTCAGCAAGCCTCTACCGCACTCCTGCTACCCACCTTCCGCCACCATGCAGGCATGATGTGTGCAGACATAATGCCTCCTCCTTCTCCTGCGTGGCGCTATTACTCGTTCTTGCGAGATCGTGCGCTCTTCCACACGCTTTAAAGTGCGAGCAAAGATTTTTGGTTGTGTACTTAGCATCGGTCTTCATACAGGCAGAACTGTATGGCATATAAACGCTTTGCATTGAAAAAACTGTCCATTTTTTATTTCTTTCGCCGGATGTAAGGTTAATCCTGAAAAAACTCACACATACTAATATGTTTATACGCCTTTTAGACGAAACGCTAGAAAGGGAGTGACCCTCAAGAAAAGAGTAAACGCACGACTGAATAATAATAGGCACTGGTATTGTTGGCGTGTAACATATACATTATTAACAGCAAAAATCCTCTAAGAGAAGGGTTAAAGAAAGAAGTAAAAATTCTGAGGTAATTCGCGTGGGATGAAACAAACTAACGTCCCTTGAATACACTGCTAGCCCCACATAACTTAAGCCAGAGTCCTTCAATGTTTTACTGCTCCGAAACTCAATGGAAGAGCTTCATATGCTGCGTTTGGCCGTCGCTCAGCGGCGCCACTATCTCACTAAGATCACTACTCGGGCGGCGTTGCGCTGTGTCGAACGGCGGATGCGCGGCAAGTTGTGTTTGTTTTGTGCGGGAAAAAAATATAACCTGCATCTCGCGCTGTTGTGACGCGACTTAAGTAGTGCAATGACGATGCCGAACACCTATTGCTTCCCAGGATGTCGTTCTTTGTACAACGATAGCACAGAAAATGTTTCCTTGTTCTGTCGAACGAGCGACGTTGACCTGCGTGAGAAATGGAGGCGCGCCATTCCAAGGCAAGAAACTGGAGATTTCAGCTTCGATTATAAGTGCACTGTGTGTGAGATTGAAAACAGCAATGTACCCTTTTGAGAGCATCCTCCGCCTAGAAATATATAAGGGTAACTTAAACATAAAGGCGAATTTTTGTCAGATCAGTCAGATTGTAGCGGTGCTTCATTATTACCTGTTTGCAAACTTGTATTACCTTGCGCTCAGGCTCGCATCTAAAAAAAGCTTTGGGATGCCCTTGAGCTTTTACTTTTCATATTTCCGCGAATTATCTCTCAGGGTTAGTCTTGTTTGTATTGTAACCGCGCGTGGCCGCTTCCGGTTTTCTTATCTGGAGTTTTAACCGGAGCGCCCGTTTGCTCTCTTTATCCTACGTCCCGTCGGGCAATATTGTTTGATATAGAAAGGGTGTCACCTTGTGGCCAACTTGATTGATTGTAGGGTTTAACGCGCCGACGCAACGCAGGCGATGAGGAGCGCCGTAGTGGAGGGCTCCGGATTAATTTTGACAACCTGGGGATCTTTACGTGCGCCGAATTCTCGTACACACGGGCGTTTTTGCTTTTCGCCTCCATCAGAAAAGCGGCCGCCGCAGCCAGGAATCGAACCGGCGACCTCGTGGTCAGCAGCACAACGCCTTAGCCACTGAGCCACTGCGGCGGGTTTTTGTCGCCAACTTGATTTTTTGTTTGTACAAGAACGTTCTCGATCCGACCTCCATGGATCTGAAATCAATACGTTCCGAGAGTAAGGCGTGCATAGCAAACGCCGCACAACTCACGTTATACACGTTCATCTGTGCACGTCACACTGCGTGCTGCTTCTTCGGCGTTTGTGTTACATTCTAGTCTTTTGTAGAGCAGGAGGTCGCTTTAATAAAATTCGTTCAGAAAAGGTTTGCGTCGTTCTTGGCTACGTGGCTATATTCAGTTCCCTCCGTGTGCTGCAAATCGCGGCGCGAAAATATAAATTTTATGTACGCTGGCCCATGCTCTTTTGTCTCCCTTCGTAATATTGAAATTTTATTGCGTTTGATTAAACCAGTTTTGTTGTTCTTTTGTCACTTCTGTTTTTTGCAAGGATTGCAAAGAGCGGAAGCGGAATGACACACGGTGCAACATATATCTCGGCGTGTTTTGATCCTTCGCGTTTCTGCAGCGTTTTTGGATGTTCTCAAGTATGTACTAACTCATCAAAACGACAATACTATTGGGCTATCTCTTTTAGCGTTCCGTGCATTCCAGAGCAATGAACGGATTCATTAAGCGCAGTCTGAACGACACGTACTTGGTTTCTTTCAGTTTGTTATTGCTTTATCCACACGCCCGCAGCAGTGCGTGACTACGGAGCTACCGTATGTGTTGTATTTACAGTCGTTCTTTAATAAAGGAAGCAAAACAGATTTAAAAATGCGTAAACACGACAGCGCAGCGCTTGTGCCAGAGGACGCAGAATCCGTTGCCCTTTGCAGGCGAAGTGTACGGCAATTACTTGGAAAAATAAAAACCTTTTTAAGGCAAGTTATATGCACAATGACTGGACGATTAATCACTAACTACTACGAAAAAAGGAACACTTAATCAGTGCGCAGTCACCAAAAGCAGAGAGCGTTTGCACGCCAAGAGCTGCGCTAATGCCGCGCGCGGCGGCTGGATGCCCTGCGTGCTTGCGGTGGCGCCTGTAGTGGTGCCCGCGGTCCCTACATGAAACGAGCGTCCAAGTTTTGTGACCAGTAAAGCATTGAAGGACTCTGCTTCAGCTTAGAAATAAATTAATTTCTCGGGCACTTTTATCTCTTTAGGTAAAGAAAGAGCACTTTTTCGCTGTTACACCGTGGAGAAAATAATTATGACATACGTACCGGCGATAGTTCCCGCCGCAGCTTCACCAGAATTATAGTTGCGGGTTGATGACAAGCATCGGGTCACACGGCAGGACTTAACTGGGGTCTTCCCGAACTCAAATGTATTTTGTTTAACATTTATTACTGCCGCTATATCATTTTGTAGAAAAATTGCCTGACGATTACGATACTCCGGAATGATAAATTTGAACGCAGAGCGAACTGCAATCCTCTCGCGCGTGGCGCTTAGTTCTGTGTCTCGGGAAATGATTGCGTGACCAGCGAACTCACTACGGCGCGCCCTACTCTGGCGTCATCTCACAGTGCGCCGCCGCCGCAGAGGATGTTTTTTTTTAAAATCGTGTTTGAACCTCCCGCGCAAATGTCACGTGCTTTGGACGAGACAGGCAACAAACACGGCGGAAAAAGACCGGTGTACATGCAGCACACGGTGCGTGCTGGCTTTTGTGCTTTTGGTGAACCTAAAGAACAAGACGCTTACATTCGTAGATGCCCGGTTTCGCGACTGCCTTCTCGGGCGCCAATGGACGCCAACGCGCGGTTTTCCCACACATGGCGTACGTGGCCTCAGTATATCGCACTACGGCCCCACTTTCAACATACATTCCTCCCCCGCTTTCCTGCTCTCTAAATATTATCTACATTTGTCATCGCCTCCGTACGCTCGGGGGAATATAGGGAGGACGGAGACGCCAAACTACAACAGCCGCAACAACAATGTCGTTTGTGTGCAATGGGGCACTTTATAATATCGCCCTTATTTGGGGCTGTTCGATCGTGAGCCCCCTCTGAATATGTGATGTTTGATCCTGCGCCCGCACATAACGTGTGGTGCGGCGTCCTCCCTATATTTACCCGAGCGAACGAAAATAAGGCCAAATTTAGACGACATATAGAGAGCAGAAAAGCGGAGGAGAAACGCAAAGCGAAAGTGCGACGGTAATGCGGTATGCCGAGGCCGGTCATGCCATGTGTCACAAAACAGCTCCTTGGGAGCTCGACATTGCAATCACAAAACAAGGCATCTACGAAAGAAAGAGTCTTGTTCTTTAGGTTTCCAAAAAGCACAAAATTCAGCACGCGCTGCGTGCTGCACGTACTATCGTGACAAATTGAAATACAACTACTTATTTGCCCTGCGCATACGCGGCTCGTTTCCAAGACGCGTGGCATGTACTGAAAGCCACGCGCTCTGTTGATTGTATTTCAATTTATCACGATAGTACATCGGTCTTCTATCGTCGTATTCGCTGCCTGGCTCATCCAAACCACATGACATTTGCGCGGGGGGTACAGACACGAATGAAAACATGCTCGGAGGCGAGGGCGCGCTACGAGATAAGGCCACTGCAGCGCGCTTCGTAGGGAGTTCGCTAATCAGGTGATCATTTCCTGAGACACAGAAGCTATGCGCTGCGCGCGAGAAAAGTGCATTTCGCGCTGTGCTCAAATTTACCATTAGGCAGTATCGTAATCGTCCGGCAATTTTTTATAGTAAATCATAAGGTGGCATGCGGGTACACAACACAATATCTTATTCAAAATGTGCAGCTGTGTCACCGCTAGATTCGTCTCTGTACACTAAATTGCGTGCAGTATAAATTTAGTTCATCTACCTTGAAGAGCACTTTCTTGCCTGTGGCCTTCAACTGCAACCATGTCCAAGCTGCAAGAAAAGATTCATAATTATTGAATAATTTCTATCCACACATATACCAAACAGAATTGTCAAGCACTCACGTTTACCATTTAATGCACGATTCCTACTCTTCTGCAAGCTCATTTTTTCTCTAGCTTTCTTGTTTTGGCATTCCTAACAACATTCTTTTCAATCTCACTATACCGACATCGTGTCTGGTCGTCTCACCTTAGCATCCTGCACGTTGTCTTAATTGGTATACAAAATGATGGGCTTTTGAAATTTGGGAAGACTACTGTAGATTTTAGTTGTTTATTTCAAGGACCATTACACTTACGTATACTACAATTACTTCAAATATGAAGTTGAATCTTACCCAGTAGAAACGTAGACAATGTCATACTTTCCATATGACTTCTTGCGCTTTCGTACATATTCCACAAGTTTGTACAGAGACTTCAAAGCATCAATAGAGGTACGGTAGCTAATCCACTCAAAAAATTGGTTTTCTTCATAGGTCTAGTTAACAGTAAAAAGAACATAAGAAAAATGTTTGTAAACCAAACAATACTGCAGCGGTACAGCTATGACTAAAATAGCCAGTAGGCATACTTACATTAAGAACTTCAATTGCACGGAACTTCAATGAAATCTTCGGTCTTGTAACAGTCAGGTAGCGCAGTCTGATCTGAAAATTATAACATATGTCTCGTTCTCTAAAAGTTCATTGATAGCGGATGCTTGTTTTCGTTTTAAAGGGGAGGTTAGGCATTCTTTCATAGGTTCATGATTCTTTCATTGGTTCATGAGCAATTATTGTAAAATGAACCTAACGCTGAGTTTTACGGTCCTCAATTTCCACCGTTCTGAAACGTTCTCCGGGAAATAAAATAAGAAAAGTGCTCTTGATACGGACTCTTTTAAAGAACATTTGCAGTTTTTTTATGGCAAGGCTCGCACCCCCTTGCGTTAAATAACAGCGATGTTCAGAAACGCGGAGAATGTTTATAACTACCATTTTCGGATTAGTCTTAGAGACTGGACCAATGTTCGAACTTTTTTTTCCCCTTATTTCCAAACATTTGATTTTGGATAGGCTAAGTGCATAGTTATAAGAGCACCCAGTTAACCGTCGGTTACCCACGTCGGTCACCCACGCATGTCCACAGGCGCAAAGTAATAGCTTCCAAACAAAACTCACAGACGCGATTCGGCACGGGGGCTGGCCGTCACTTCGTCCAGACAGAAGGGAAGATATATTGCACTGAATTATGCCGGCGTGACAGAATAGAACACAGCCGATGGAGGCGGTTTACACGGCTCAATTGCCTTCAAATGCAGTGCAATCTTGCTGTCTCGCCGTTTGAAACGCTATAAAATAGATGTCGCTGTTTTTACATCAGTACGACGATGATTAGAAGAAAACGATGTCCGAAAAGTGATTCTCAATATTGGGTTGTGTTCAAGTGCCGCAAATGTTTAACGCAATATGCAAAACTGAAGCTGTCGTCCTCCCTCCTCTTAACCCTTATGATTCAGATCAAAATGTGACCCAACCTATGTGGATTGAATTCTTTTTGGAGTGAAAGACAGTGATGGAACCTTGATTTCTTGATGCAACTGTCTTTCATCGTACGCAATGCGATATGAAAAAAGGCGTAGACAGTTTACGAAAACCGGTGTTGTTAAACGTTAACGGAATATGCGGGGATGTGTTCGCTATTTGTGCGTTATGCGGATTAGCGGGATGCGTTCTTGAAGCAATGCCATTATATTAAGTGCAATGCACTTCTTAAGAGACCCTGAACCTGCGTCCACCGGCGATGTCCGCGCACGTGGAGATGGGCGCGCGCAGCCTGGCCGCTGACATGGCACATACCCACGTGGGGGATAGGCCAGGAATCTCCTCGTCTTCCATGGCAACGGGGGGAGATGGGCGCGCGCTGCCTGGCCGCTGACATGGCACATACCCACGTGGGGGATTGGCCAGGAATCAGGCGTGAGAAGGGCTAATGCACCCGCCTAAAGGAGTACTGACACGAAATTTTAAAGCTGAGATCCGCTCTAGCAATCAAGTACAACGACAACACAAATAGGTGTCTGTGAATAAATCCATCTTTCTTTCTTTGTAGTTGTGTGTGTGTGTGATCTCTCTTTCGCGAACATTACCGAACCGCGCAAATTCAACTCGTGCATTCGCACTTTCACATTCTTCCCCTCGGGGAAATGCGGGGAATTTTTGTTAACTACAACTAAACACCTCATTACAGACGCTAACGGTACCGACGCTGACAGCGACTAATGGGCAAAGATTTTCTGGTATGTAACCAGAAAATCTCGCAATGAATAGCAATTTTTCTGCCTGCTTTGAACCGTAAGCCCTCAGTGCATGCGCAATGAAACAGTGCCTGCATGAAACGAAGCTAACGTACTCCGTCGTGTTAACTAAAACAGCGAGGATTAGTAGTCAAGATATCAAATTCACTTGTTTCTTAAATACGTTAGACTAATCTAGAGTAATACAGATAATATTGTCCGGAGTAACATTCATAACTACGAAGCTATACTGCGCTACCCAGCTGTAGCTATACGCGCGTTATAAAAATAAATTATTTCGTATCTGCCTACACTACTTCTACTCCCGTGTTTATTTTAGACTTACGCCTGCACTTTTGCATGCTCTGATATGGCGTAATACATCTACAGTCAATACGGTTATGCCGCCCTCGATGCATTTGGAGGGCTAAAGGCAAAATATCCGCTCAAAAGCAATGGGGTTGGGCCGCTAGCTTGACAGTGCTACCCAGCAACTGCTCCTTGAATAATATAGGCGCGTGTTTTCGGTAATACAGGCAGAAACTAGGGTGTCTGACGGCTCTTCACAGCCTTAAAAAAACAGTGCTCTGGAGTTCTCTATGCAGACAGATGTCATAACCTTACGCCTGTGTAAATTCCAGCTGAAGCTGAAGCTTAACTAATCTCACGTCTTAAGACCTGCCTAGGGTAAAATGATGGTCGAGGGGGGCAATGGCTCAAAGGTGTATCGTAGGTAACATACAGCTGGTTTGATTTTCGTTTAGGGAATGCTAGAATCCCGGTTGTAATTTTTTGACCAGTTATGCGCGAACAGGGGAAGCATGGCCTTAATTAACGGTACACATGTAAGTAAGATGTACAATATATTGTGGTTGTTTGTGACTCTCAGGATTAGCACCATGATTTGAAGTCTATTTTCAAACTACCAAACAACACCCATAAGAACCACAGGTTTTCTTAAGAAGACCTGATTTTTGTCAGGAGTAGGATGACGCTACAGTACGTTGCACTAAAACGAAATGCTGCGGGCCACTAAAAATAGAAAGGTATCAACAATTTTCTTAATACGCAAGTATACGTAGTGAAAAACGAAGTAAATTGTCATTGTTTTTGACGTGATAAACCATTGGTCTCAGAATAATGCTGATTAGGGTACGGCTTTTTACATGTGAGAAAAGCATTTTAATGTTCTATCCGAGTGACCTCCCATGTTTTCACCGTTACACCGTGGCATACGTTTTTTCTGCTCCGCCATATTCCTCTGGAGAGAGCAAGCACTTTCTATATTGATTTGTGCAGTATTGCATCGTCTTTGGATATGCAGATGGTCTGCTTCGCATTAAAATAAGCAGCATGAAACTTGGGATAGTGCAGATACAGCTGAAATAAGTTGCAACTATTATAATCTACTCGAAAATGTTCCGATTTATTGTTGTTTTAGAATTGTCAAAAATGTTGTACGTATAGACCCTTTGCAAAAAGGCGGACAACGCTGAGAATTCAGCGGTGGTAACACTGGTGGTGAACGCGACGACGCCATTAGGAAGGAAGCAGGCCGTAGCAACGCCGTTGCGGTTGCACGCTTTCGCCCACGGCTTCACGAGTCTGTTGCCCCATCGCCGTAGTCATATTTCTCTCCTAAAGTGGTGTTTTGCGCTACCTTTCGAAGATTAACGCTGGTCAAGTCGCTTCCGCTTATCTATCCCGCTGCACAACGGCTCGTCTGGGGCGAGTCGAGACGTGCCTTTCTTTTCTCCTATTTCTTCTGTGTTTGTTCCTTCCTCTGAGTTCCTCTCAAGGTCGACTGCCTCTGCTCGCTGCTGACGCACGCATGCGACCTATCGCTCCCACATTAGCACCTCATTCACCGACGGAAAAATTCAGCGCCGCAAGTACAGAGGCGGTGAATCGCAAACATGACCTCTAGCAGACACATCAAAATCAGTTTCATTATGCATGCTTTGGCTATTTTCGCGAATAGTTTTGAAAGTTTGAACATACGCAAACTGCGCGCTCAGCAGAGACGGACCCTTC
Source organism: Haemaphysalis longicornis (assembly GCF_048455015.1). Classification (NCBI taxonomy): domain Eukaryota; kingdom Metazoa; phylum Arthropoda; class Arachnida; order Ixodida; family Ixodidae; genus Haemaphysalis; species Haemaphysalis longicornis. Next base: position 115,130,062 of record NW_027526407.1, on the reverse strand, counting down.
ATGGTCCGTTCATAGCGGCCAGCCGCCGCTACCACGGGGCAAGGGCGCATCGATTAAAGACAATTAAAACTCGACAACCCAACAAGGAGGCCGCGCTAAGGCTATTCTTTATTAGCAACAAATCCTACCTTCGCTTGCTGCTGTTTGTCAACACTGACGATGGCGTAACGTAGGACTCCACGCTGACGTATGATCGCTCGTACTCGTAGGACCTTTCAGTGGTCGACCTCAAAGAATAAAAATCCTGAATATGCCACTCTTCTATCGAAAGAAGGGCGGCAAAGTTATTTTCCCTTCCTGCAGTGGAAACACCACTTCGCGGGAGGCGTATGCAATTACGTGGACGGTGGACGGTAGCTACTCCATAGAAACTCTGTGCTCGCAGCCTTTTCGCTTTTTTTCTAATGGCGGCACAGCGGGTGCACAGTGTTGTTAGAGTGGCTTGCTGCTTTTCCGCCAACGATTTGGCCATTTCGCAAAGGGTCTATAAGCACACAACTGCGGAATATCGCCTACTTTTTTGAACTGTTGTTAACCGAGATAATTTCTACGAGTCTATTGGATATAGAGCGCGGTTATGAAGCTAGAGAAGTTTTTTTTTTAAACTGGAAAGAAGGTAAAGCCAGGGAGCATGCATATAGGTATGGCCTTAACCAAGTGATTTTAAGCGTTCGCGCCGCAGGTGGCCAATTAACTTAATACAGCGGTCGGTAATGAAAGATGAGAGGCACGGGACAAATTGGTTGTTACTAACTTGCAAAGCCTGATCTTCAATAATGTTTTCTCGTGCTGCGTTTGCGGGCTGTTTTATGTTTGTTTGTTTGTTTACACATCCACGTGTTCTTGCTGCTCTTTTCTATGTTGTTTGGGCGAACGGCTATCCCGGGTATTGAAGTGGGCTAAAACTATTATGAACTGCCAATGGGGTCTTTCCTTTGTCTCTTCTTGTTTTATTGAGGTAGGTATGCAAAGAAAAATGACCGTTTTAGCCGCCAGGTGAACAGCCGTGGGCGAGAGTAATCAGAGCAAACCATTTCGCAAATGTGCTTTAGTGTCATAGTCCGCGCGCTGATTTTCGCTGTAATTTTAGCTGTTGTAGACGCGGTTTTAGGGCTCGTACTTGATTTCCCAATGTTGTGGATTGAATATTTCGCAAAGATGAACTTTTCAGTTTCTTGATATTCTGTTTGCGCCACCTAAACAGGAGTTTTATTCCCAAATATGCAGAAAGAATGACAACAAGCACTCCTTAAAACCATTTTGTTAGAACGAGAACACATATATACGTAGCAACTAACATGCGTACATCGTTCGAACCAAGGTCTCAGCGAACAAAACCGAGTAGCATGTTCTGAAATAACGCTCGCGCTATGGTGCTGCAAATTAACAAAAGCAATGAAAGACAACGGCATTAACCGCCTATTACAGGCACGTATCAGTCACTAAAGCGCTCTATTTCTGAAGCTTCAATAGTGGGCCTATTAGCTTATTGCGGTGTCTCGCTATTAGGAGCGTCTCGTCAAAAGTATGCATGCGTGCGCAATCCCGGAATGTGCGCAAGGTACCCGGTGTTTCTGATTTTATTATTTTACATATGTGACGCCTCTTAAAGTACTCAGAGTTCTGGACAACACATTTTTGGCTTGAAGAACATGGATCACGTACATCACAATTCGGCCGCAGAAACGAACTTGTGCAGTTGGTTGTTCGTGCAACAACGTTCATTTTTGGCCAGGGTAATCTACTTTTACAAGCTTTGAGAGCGTCTAGAGAGTGTAAAACAGCGAATCACTGTTGCAGCGGTCGCCCGTCTTCTTGAGTATATGTGACAAGGTCTGCATGTGGCGAACTACTGCGACTTGTTCTGTAGCCTTCTTTATTGTGTTTACGTCGGGTCGTTCATTTTCGAGAAAGCGTTTATAGATCTCAAAAGCTCCTTCCCTGCAATCATATTTAGTACCGACGGCTATACGGCCTATAGGACGCCATCTACCTGAGTCAACGCCTCATATTTCATTTTTGAAGGAAGCACTTGATCACAAGCTGTTTCAGGCGCAGTATAGAAAGAGCCGGTTTGAAGGTTTAGAGTGGTCTCAATAGGGTGAATTCAGTGGCACCTTATCTGAATACACGTATTTTCAGTTAACATGTGTGACGAATTTAAAAATGGGAGGCTATTGTATTTGCGGTTTAATTGTACTCACCATGTGTGGTGAAAATCTCACTGACTATTGCTGATGACAATCTCAGTGACGATACTATATTGACAACCCTATAAGTGCTGAAAATATCGTTGATTCAGATTATCATCACAAACGAAATTCCCAAACCGGTAGACTTGACATATTTCTTTTTATTTCCACCTTCATTTTATTCACATGCTTTTGCTAAGAACAAGAGCCTTAAGCATAAGGAGGTGCGGCTTTTTTATTCACGAGACCCCTCCGAACCCGTGAAACGTGGATTCCCTAAAAGCTGCCTTATGAAAGTACTGATACCCCCCGCGGTGAGCCTATTCAAGCTTTGTCTGCGGAACCTAAGGATGCGCATTCGATCGCGGTCGCGATGGCGGCTTTTTGATGGAGGCGGAAAGCGAAAACGCATGTGTGTCGATATTTAGGGGAATGTGAAATTCCACACATGGTCAAAAAATCATACAGAAACTTCGACTACGGCGCGCCTCATAGCCCAAGTGCATTTTAAAGGGGTCCTGAAATACCTTCCGCCGATGCGTGGATGTACATGTAACCAAGTAAAGCAATGTATTAGCAATCTCCTCCGGCAAGAATTTTGTTGAAGCGATGAGTATTAGCTGAGAAATCGTAAATCAAACACCGCGCATTATCGTCACGCCGCCTTTCCTCCTCCTTTCAACTTACTCTCCGCTGTTGACGGCGAGTGAGCCTTCCCTCCCATGATGCTGCGCTCCTCCGCGGTGACGTACTTCCGCTATTGCGGTGCTCACACAGCCGTCTGCTACGGGCAAGCTTTGTTGACATCATGAAGCCCGCACTCCGCTCAAGGCTGGAAAAGCGAACGAAAAATCTGGTCCCATGTGTGCGGCGGCCTGGCCTTGCCCTTTCGCGGTGTACTTTGCTGCAGAACGTTGCTATCGGCGGCTCGCGACTTTTTATCGGCGGCGAACTCGCAGCCGCACGGGGAGGATCCTGCGCTCGCTCCCTTGGATGCACAGCGCACTGTTTATCCAAAAAGCGCCGTATCAGATGTGGCCCCGCTGGTGCCGGGTCTTATTTTGTGGCGGTGGTAATTCCTGCCGGCGGCATGTGAAAAAGACATTTTAAACCGATACAGAACCCGTGCACAAAACGCAAGTTCAGCTTGGGGCGACGCGTGGTGGAGAGCGGCAACGTTGGCAAAACATGCTCCGCCGCGGCTCTGAGCTTTCCAGCGCTGGAGCGAGCACCATTTCTTTGACAATATCAAACATCGGTTGCCCTGGTAACAAGGCACAAACCGCTCTGGAAGTCCGTTACGGTTGCGTGATCCCGGTTCAGCTTGGGGCTTCACCTCGCGGCATATGGGCACTGCAGGCATACTACTCACTCCCATTTGGAAGTGCGAGATGCGTTTGGCATTACAGGAGGCGATGGTGTGTGTGTTGTGGACGCCTTTGTTTCGCGATGAAATGCGACGTTGTGCTTCTGCGGGTGGATAGTGCTTCCCATGGTCTGGATTATCTTTCTAGAGCGGCGTACGACTCAACCTCGCATGGGGTATGTGCAGTGTGCGTGGCTAAAAGCCATCTCGGCTTGTGCGCCAGAGTTAAGTGACTTGCTGTTCGTCCCCGCAAACCGCGCGCGAGGTGAGTGCCGAATTTACGAGGGGCAGGAGGAGGCAACTTATCGTCTGTAAATCGCGGTTCGAACTTGCAACGCATGTTGTGACGTTGTGTTCGTTCGAAACACATCTCTGGATTGTTTGGAAGTTGAATAAAATGTATGCGTCAAACGCGGGCATTCGGCTCAGGGCGTTCTCTGCGATAGCAAGAAAGAAGTGCCACGGGGCTTCAACGCTTTCTTTATGGAGCGTAGTCAAGTAAGAGAATATTCATGCCGTGTTATGGCCCTGTTGCATTCAATACAAACGGTTAAGAGTTTGTTTACACTTGTTTCGTTTGTCGTAAAATGTCCAAGCACTCCGGCACTCCGCTGGCAGATCAGCCGGTGAGCCGACGCTGAGCAGACGACTCATCTCTTTGCCGGAAGTGCGTGAAAAGCCGCCCAATAGCAGGATGTCTAGCTCATGACGAACATCTGGGAATTGATTACGTAGACATGTGAAGATGGCGGCGTCCAAAAACACGAAGGGAAGGGTGAGAAAAAAGCGACAAACTTTGCAACAAAAGTGTGAGCTTTCCGCTGCGCGTAAAAGAGTAATACTTGGCACAGATGATGTTGACGAACCAATCTAACGATTGCGCTAGTCAATTTAGTGTGCTCAAAACGCCTTTCAGGGCCCCTTTAAGTACGACAACCCCCCAATCAATGATGATTATAAAAAGCACTGAAGAATTTGTTTTTTATATAATCTTGCACTGCCTGAGGTAGAAGGAAGATTGCTTATGCACTGGAGGGTAATAGTTGTTTAAATGACCTATAGCTAAGGGGCTTTAAACGTATTTTGGCAAATAAACCATCCCACGTAACCACCAGACATAAGGCCTAAGAAAAGGTTCCAGAAGTTCGTTCCATACATAGACCCCTTGTCACAATTACGCAAGCAGATCGGTACCCTTCGCAAATAGAACAGGTAGTTTTCCGGAACTAGGAAGCTCTGATGTCTTCTAAAGTAACTTCGCCAAAAAACTAAAAAACATATCTCCAACAAAGACCATAAACACATAACGAATATTTTGTGTCGAATATTTGCTGAATCAGACGTGCTGGGCAAAAATTTGCGCAAAAATTTTCTAGGATGTAGAGGTGGAAATATAGGATACTTTACAGCACATTTCTGAGATGGCTCATGTACACAAGTGTTTCCCATAACATATTCCAATAGATCCAAGTTCCCTCCTGTCTCCGGAGCCACTGCTAGAGTTTTGGGGGCCTGCCAGACGGAAAACTGTACCGCTAACGTAACGAGGTCTCGCTTAGTTGAGAGACGCACAGGTCGGTATTAAGCTTTTTGTGCCAGAGACAAAGGCCATGGAGTCACCTCATTCAGAAGTCAACACTACCAGACCTTTACGTATCAAGCCTGCGTACTAGCGAAGTGTGTTCTACACGTTGTGAAGAGAACGGCTATTGCGTGACCCAGACCTTTGCTCAGCTCGAGGCGATGTTTTTGGTGATCTTTGTCAACAATGACCGCGAAACGTAAAAAGAACCATAGGTCACACAAACTAACCGCCGCAATTTGAGCAGGGCGTGTATTACCCCGGGATTGCTACAGCTAAAGCGGTCAGGGTAACATGTCCAGAATCTTGCGAATGCCTGTCGTGTCCGGCCAGTCGTAGGCTACGCAGAGCAAATTCGTTGTGGCCGCCTTAGACTCTGTGTAAAGTTCTAGTGTGGAACCTCCAAGGGCTTGAAGATGGGCCGGCATTAGCACCTGCTGTCCATCCAGGTAATCAAAGCTGCATCCACCTTCGACACTACAATCACAATAGCGAGACACAGCACCGAGCTAGCAAAGAGATATGGTTGAAGCTTCAGAAAGAGTGCGCCCCAATAACACATGCGCAAGCATGTCGTCTTTGTATGTTTTGGCGACACATATTCTCTATCTGTGCACTATTGCGATATAGGCCTGAAACTGCCGGTGAATGCCATTGTCTGTTGTTCTTTTGTTATTTTGTGGCACCTCAGGACAAAGTTGTCGGCGCACCTGTGAAAAGTTTTGCGCCGCTGAGATCTAGGAGGGAATGTGTGCGAAAAGTTTTCCCTGCAGGTAAGTACACTCTTTTTCTGATAAATCGGTTAAAAGTAGTTCTAGTTCCACTGAAATCTTCGGTTTACACGTCGCTAAATAAATATTTGTCAATTTCTTTTGGTCACTATTTTTATGTTGGTATCCAGATATATATAAAAGGTTAATAAATAGTTCTAGGTACCGCAGACGCACACATAAAACAATGATTAGCGGTTGGCTCAATGAAAAAATTATCTCGCTAATTCTTCCTAAACGTTGTCATATTCATGAGCTTTAAATACTTGGAATCTGGATGAACAACACAATATCAAGCCGCACTCTTTTGCTACTGTCGTGACAATTATTAATGGGTTGAGCACTTCAACTAAAATATGATTCCATATGATGAACAATTTTCTCCGTAGCCTTTGTTATCAGTAACTCCGCCATGGAGAGGTTGTGCAAGGGAAGGTCACAACCCTGTCCTCCAGAACCATCTGGTTACTCAATACAAGGAAGTTGCATAGCTTTAAGCTGCCTGATTGCGCTTTTTTACCAAACCAAAATAAGCGAAAACGTATTGCGCCGTTAACTAAAGTGTTTAAAGGTTCACTTACGCAGTTGAACACGATCATATAGTATCTGATCAAATCTCTTGTCGTGTTGAATCCAGAACGCAATTTTGTGTCGACCACAACACGGACTTCACAATACACTTTTTCCGTCCTATATCGTTCTAAAAAACATACAGAGAAAATGACAGAACTTTAAGCAATGATAATTGCAAAAAAAAACAGCGCTAGTTCGCAAACGCAGTTGCGATTTCAGCTGCAAACGGGATAATGCGAGAATACGATCAGTATTTTGAGATTACCGGCAGCGGTCAGCCGTTCCGTTACTGTGATGTTTCTTGCTTGAATGTTTTCACCTGTTAAAACAAGAATGGCAACAAATGAGGACACTGCTATAGACTTAAGCGGGTTTATGGTCTGCTTTTTGTTCTAATTCCAAGCAGTATGTATTGTTGTAGCTTACCATAGACTGTTTGCTGTTTTAGATCGTCATTACTGATGACTTCTAATGCATGAGGCATGTGGCCATCGGCAGAACGCTCCATTTTTTCCAAGGGCCGAATTTTAAGGTTTGGGCTTACGACCCCTTCCTTGGAGGGAAATTGTGGGCAAACAAATAAAGTAGTCAACATTTTCATACTTTTGGAAGTATCAGGGCAATTTCCCCACCTCTAGATGAACGGATGGCTATGTCCACCCAGTTGTACTCAACAATTTTAGCACGCTGTAACATTAAACCTTAGAGTACGTTTATGTGCTTGTGATGTTTCAAATTTATTAGCTCCGTGGCCTAGGTTACAGCATTCTTGCTACGAGTCGAGATGAAATTCGCATTCTACTATGAACCAAATGGGTAAATTAAAAACGGAGTAAAATTAAAACAAATTAGGATGATCAAGCCACAATTATTTGTACAGTAAAAGCTCGTTAATTCGAAGTCGATTCATTTGAACTTTTGGGTAATTCGAACAAACGCCCTGGTTTCGGCACAGCTCTGTATATTTGAATGGCCAGTACCACATTGCGAGCATGTGGTAGCCTGGAGGTACGCGGCGCTTTCCTAGAATACCCACAGCCACTCTCGGGTGTGCGCTCCGTGGAGCTAATGTTCGGATGCTGGAGACGAAAAGCAAAAAACTTCCGTGTGTACGAGATTTAGGCGCACGTTAGAGATCCCTAGGTGGTCAAAATTAGCCCGTATCCATTCAGTACGACGCGCCTTCTGTGTATCGAGCTACAAAGCTAACGGTTTTTCTAGCTTTTAACAGTGCGCACATCATATTGCACGTAGTCTGGTAGCAAATGGCTGGGCAAAATTGTACTCAGAATCTTTGTTAGACTGGCCCTAACTTCTACCTATTCCTTAAAAATACATATATTTAGGCTATGCATATTGGATGCAGCTTGACAGAGTTTTTGAACGTTTTCTGCTTAATATGAGCCATGAAACGTCTCAGAGACCTTTGGTAGACAGTTATAGTTCTAACAAAACAGTGGTGGTTTGGCCAAACAGCATAAAACGCACTGATAAAAATCCTGCGCAAGGTAACATTAGCACCATACCTGACAACGAGTACAAGAAGAGCTTCATATAACCAAGCAACGACATACTCAAAACAATTCGTTCCAATCATACCTTTCACTACCTTCCGAACGACCACAGTTTCATTGCTTCAAGCTTTATTCTATCGGTTGCAGAAATTTGAACATTTGTATGGCCTATAATTTCTCATTTCCTTAGTAGAAACTTCCCGCTTTGTTATTTAATAGCTACCAATTTTCTTGTAGCGACCAATTCTACTCCGTTTCATTTAACATGAACTTCGTGCTTCCAAGAGTAGCCACAATTAGTGGAACACAAACTAGCTTTTCACCTATGCACTTTTAGAATACCTTGCTGCTCTCTAATAAAACATCCCTGACTGTCTATACATTTCGAAATTATCGGCGAAGTTCTCATTACAACCTTAAAGATTGAACTGATTGTAGTATGTTCTGCCGTGTTTTATTTTCAATAGAAGTTAATTCATTATTCTCCCTCCATGTAATATTTAGTAATATGTTTATTGCTTATGACGTTCTTGTATGTATAACGGTGTTTGTGTTGCTTATAATACTTTGCTTTTCGTTTTTAAAGTTGCATGTTTTCTTTACTGGAACATTTCTGTTCTAGGACCATATAAGCTATCTCTTCCTGCTTATATTCTCTGCTTACATTTGTTTAATATGAACAGGAGGTCCACCTTCAGGCTATGGCTGTAGAACCTGCTTCTGATACATTGTGCTGCAAACATTCATTTCTAACACGAAATAAAAAAAATTCTATATTTAAAATTCAAATCAGATATATGAACTTTTATGTTTTTTAAGTTTTTGTGTACATTTTCGTTTATTGAAGTACATACGACAGTGTTGAATGTAGACGAACATATACCTGCTAAGAGATGTGTTAGGGAGAGGGCTCAGGAGTACATTTGTGGCATTGCGTAGTGGCTCACTAAGGCACGATTTGTCGAAATTGTACTCCAAACAAAGAAAAAAAGTTAATTTTGTTGTCGTAAACTCCTGGTTAGATCGCTCCCCCGTTCACAAGTCGATGCGCTTTTCCTGAAATGTGTAGCCCTTAAAAATATCTGAAACTAGTTTTATGGTTTCTCCCAAACCAACACTATTGCTGCGATTCTGCTTTCTGAACCAAAGTAAGCTTTTTAAATTTTCTCCTATAAATTTTTGAGTGATTTATTTGTCATCTTTTTTCTAACAAATTTTACTCATAAAAATACACAAAAGCCATTTTAGGACTGCCCTGTGCGTCGCCCGCTATACGTCAAAACACATTTTCCAAATTTAAACAAATGGTGGTCCCAAAACTCAACATTTTATGTGAACGGCTGGTTGTAGAAACTTCAAGTTTGAGTAGAACATTACTATTCGGTGTATAAGCTCAATATTGCTGATTATTCTACGTCCCAATAGACGCAGTCAAAATCGGCCGCACGCTCTGGCACGGATTTATTACGCGGGGCGATGAAAACTCAGAAACAAAACAGTAGATCAGACCTCAGCCAAAATGGCTGACCGAATGAAGCACGTGGGCCCCTGTGTGCATATTTATGTCGTCGTTTTCGTGCTACCTAACAAGGGAAAACGGCCGGTATTCTTCACTTACAGATTGTAACAAGCACAGTGACAATCACACTCCTTCAAAAGGGGATAGTTCTGCTTAACACACAATCCACGCGAAATTTTGCGCCGCACCCACCCTCCGGCTAAACAGCACTGTACCGATGCACCCATAGTTATCGAAAAGAATAGATGCTCTTATGGTCTTTGTCCAAAATGAGTTCGTCAACGATCGATGTTAGGCTTCATGAGCACTACATCAATGACGTCAGAACAGCGGTTATGGCGGCGTCGAGCAGCGAGTCCATCTTCAAAAAATACATCTGTAGCACTTCGTATGGTCCCAAGTACGGTTTAAGAAGTTTTTCACAGAGTCCTCGAAGGCAGAGAGGAGTCCATACCCACACTCTGTAGCCAGATGTGTAAACGGCTGTCCTGTGGCCGAGGTTGTAGCTTTGGGAATCGTGCTGTTGTTGCCACCTTGTTCGCAAGCGCTTAGAGGCTGCACCTCTTTGGCTCGTTCTGTGAATTCATGCACAGCCACGTTGCCACTGGCCGCGTTATGGCGCAACATTTCATTAAGCGTGGTGATGACAAGTAGGTCAATTAAAAAGAGACAATGCCGCCATTTGTGTCTTTTATTGTTGACCCGTGTTATAGGCGAACGTTACGTATGGCAACACAGTGCCCCACGTCCTGTGCTCCCCGTCGGTGTAAATGCTTAGCATGTCCGCTACTGTCTTGTTTCGGCGTTCAGAAAATCCATTTGTCTGCAGGTTATATTCAGGAGACTTGCGATGGGATTTACTGCTGAGAGGAGTTATTTTCTCGACGAGGGCAGCGGTAAATGCTGATAGCAAGAGCACCGTAGCGCAGAAGAGACTTCGAAATAAAAATACTGGGAGACCTCAAGAGCTTTTCCCCACTTGAGGGCTTCCGTTTCCGCGTACCTCGTGAGGTACCCGGTGGCAACTCTACTTCACTTATTTCCAGCAGACGACGTACAAAATCCCGAAAGGTCCATTCCAAACTGCCTAAAAGGTTATGTTAGTATCTGAACAGGGTACAGTAGACCGGCTGATCGTAGTGGCGGTGTTTTACGACGTCGGCACTCGTGACACGTGCGTAGGTAGTATCGCACTGTTGCTCCTAGCCTAGGCCAGTAATAGGATTGCTTGATCTTCGCCGATGTGCTTGTGCAGCGGAGATCACCCGCTGTCATAACGCCGTGGCAAGACTGCAAAAAGTCGTTCTTGAGGGCTGCGGGAACAACAGGAAGGTAGCTCCTGCCACGTGGGAAATAGTTTGTCCTGCCGAGCACTCCATCCCGGAAACCGAAGAATGATAATCATCTCGAATACGGCTTCGGCTAAATGGGGGTCTATTCGCAAAATATATTAGCGAGTAGCTGTATCTCCACATATTCGTTACAATGCCGCGACAAAGAGGATCCGTCCCCCACCCCAAGAAATGCGTCATCATTGCCGTAGTCATTTGCTGACGCTGGAATAGCTGCTGTTCGTAAGAGGCAGTCGGCATCGGCGTGTTGTTGACCGGACTTGTTCATGGCAGTCACATAGAATTCTCGAGCTTAAGGCTCGAGCGCGGTAGGCTTCCGGACGGGTCTTCTAACTGTTCGGTGCATTACAAGCAAAGTGAGTGGTGACCGCTGATCACTGTGAACGGAAGGCCATACAGGTACAGTCGAAATTTCAGCATCGCCCACACGACGACCAAACACTCCTTTTCAGTTGCTTAGGCAGAGTTTTTCTGGCGAAAGCTATCCCTCTTTGAGCACCATCTTGCCATTGCAAAAAGATAGCGCCAAGTCCAACACGCGTGGCGTCCGTATGAAGTGGGGTGGTGGCGGTTTTGTCAACAAGGCCCAGGGCTGGTGGCATTTGAAGGCCTTGCCGTAGCTCGTCGAACACACTCTGTTGTTCACCCCTCCAGGAGAATGCAACATAAACCCCCGTAAGACCAGTCAGACGCGCGGCAATGTGGGCTAAATTTTTTTATATATCACAGGTAGTAGGACCACAGGTCTAACCGGTATACAAAGCACGTTTTCCACCTCAGGCACGACATCACGGAGCCTATACGACTTTGAAAAGTAGCCGGGCTTGACCATAATCCAAAGGATAAAACCTGGAGTAAAGTCCATCCGGCCTTACACAAGCGGTTTTATTCTGGTACCTTTCGTCGACTTCTATCTGCAAATACCCGCTTTTAAGGTGCACGAACAAGAAATACAGGACCTTTCGCCTTCTGTCTAGCGAGTTGTGGATCTGTGGCAACAAATAAACGTTTTTTTGGTCACTTAATTGATCTTGCGATAATCCATGCTAAACCATAATGTCCCATCTTTCTTTTTGACCAGAACGGCCGGGGACATCCGGGGGCTATTCGACAGCACGATGATGTCGCCTTCCAGAATTTTTCTGTACTTGCCACAAGGTAAGACCACAGGGTAAGGATTCTCAAGAATGGGCCTCGTTGTTTCCACGGTGATTACTGGACGCTTCGTCAAATGCGTCTGACGGCAACAGACGTGAACGAAAAACAGTACTGGTAGTGTTGCAGGACATCGAAGAGCACGCGGTGGTTTTCGGGCGGCAGGTTGAAATTGACGTCGACTGTGAGTTTAGCGTCCGCCTTTGAGGTTGAGCCAGTTTGAAGCAGAACATGACATTCTGTTTCGTCGATACCTTCGCGCAAGGCTACTTTAGCCCCTCTCGCGATGTGCCGGCTTTCGTTGGAGAAATTTATCAACAAGAGATTGGTGCTGCCACCTGACAGCTTCACAAGGCCTCTTGCGATGGCTCAGCCCTGGTCGAAAAAAAACGCAGTGTGCAGCTCGGCAACCCCGTCGTTGGCGCATGGATCATCGTACGCTATTGGTAAAAGTGCCCATGATCGCGGTGCCACGCCCACGTCGTCATCAGCGATACGAAGGGGCAAATAACGCTGGTCGGTAACCTACTCTTGAGGCAGGTTTGTTGAAGGCCTCACCAGACGCTCTGCGGTATCTATAGCGGCGTTGTACTTGCGCAGAAAATGTATACACAACATGAAGTCTAGAAAACCTCCCCTGACAGCCGTCTGGATATTTGTGACGGGTCGCCGAAACGTCGGCTGCGGAAGACCGCGAGCGTGATTGACGCGGACCTGGAGACGTATCGTTTTATGCGGCTAGATGAATGGCCATTTCAGCGGGAAGTTCTCCCAAACGCGGTCTAGCAGTGGTACGAGAGAATCGTGGAAGAACTGTGTCGCGGTACGGGGCACCGTTTGTGTAATGCAGGCAGGTTCACCACAGTGGTAGCAACAAGGCTGTCCGTCTACCATACGCCACAAATCCGGCTTTCCTACTGGGGGCGTACACTATATTACTGTGCTGAACAAGGATGTACTGGCGGGGGCGGTTGGTGACGTGGTAGGGGTGGTGAAGCCGGCAATTTTGGAGCTTTATTCACGAATACCGGCGGCGTAGCTGGCAGGGCAACGTTGCGTCGGTGGATTGTATGGTGAGAATACTTGGTGTATCTCTTCGCGCGCCTTCCTGGCAAGAGAAGGAGCCCGCTGCTGGGACGAAATAGCCAGATGATTAAGCTCTTCACGCAGAATGCCGGATTGGCTCCCGTAAAGCGAACTCTTCACATGTCATACTAGCAACAACACCGGGCCCACCGGTGGTAGTACAGTCATATTCGCGGCTACCCTCCTGCACTGCCCGTTAGATAGCCATGGCCTCCTGGATAAAATCCTGCACCATGCGTGGTCGGTTTCTAACAAGTCCGGAAAACAGCTGCTCAACTCCATGATTCAGGTATTGGAATTTTTTAGCACAGATATGGCTGGATCAGCGCGGTGGAAAAGGCGAGCCATGTCTCTGAAAACATGGCGACACTCTCTTTGGGCTTCCGAGTTATCATATTTTTATTTTTGAGCTTTCTAGATTGTAAGCTTTTATTTTTGTGATTCAGCGTATTTTCAGTTAATTAACGGAATAAAAGTGCGAAGGAGAAGTGGTTCTTGTATCAAACTAACATCGGGCTCCCTGTTGCATCCTGAAGAAGCCTATGTACTGACCTCCTAGGGCAATTTCACGATGTTCAATAGTTCATTGTGAAAGGTGAATTTAGAACGCTAGAGGGAACTCGGGCTAGTTTTTTAGTTTTATTAGCGGCCAGTTGTCTGCAGATTTGTTTGAGAATACTTTTGAGAAAACAAGAGCAGCAACAGTTTTAACTGGCCTTACTTCCGCCATAAATTGTCAAGAATTGACCAGAAAGGAAAATTCTGGAACGTTTACATCTTGTTTGAAACATAACGATGACAGGTAAATGAAACTTGGCGTACAGATTGGGTGGTCTCCGCGGGTTATTTCAGGGTATGGTTAAAGATAGCCACTTTTTATGGAGACCTACAGAGCATTCGTGACAAATTGGAGAAAAAATGTTTCTCTGTTTACGCTACAAGAAGACGTGCACATATCAAATATCGCCAGAGGGTAGCTACGTACAACTTCCTTAACTATGTGGTTGTGCGTTGCCACTAGAATGGCTGTGTGCACGCCTTCCTTATTCGCGATTGGATAAAAGACAGTGTGGTGTCTACGAAAAGGCGCCGTTCTGCAGCGTGCCTCTTATCTTGTGTTGGACACCTACCGCCGTGACCTGACGCCTGAAGTAAAAGGAAACTGGCAACGGAAACAGTGGAATCATCTTTGATCACAGAGAAACGACCTCCGTGCTTTTTCCCCATTTCTGCAATAAGCAGTATAAGTCGGTCGTTAATGCTAAGTTGTACGCATTGTGGATGGAAGATTACCCCGAAGTTCTGAAGAGCACATTGTAAGATTGCAGTAGGTACTGTGCGCCGTCCGTTTGCCTGTGGTAACACCGACGACGAAAATGAGTCATTTCACCCTTTACAGTTCACAGTTTTCACGAAGTCAACAACGTCGAAGGCATCTACCCAGAAACAGGGAAGATCAAGGCTGTATCAAACTTCCGAAGGCCTAACGACCAAAAGGGCAATCGGAACCAACCTAAACTGTGTGCTTAACACCCGAGCTTTGCGGAAAAATTTCTCGCGCATTTTCAAGTCATTGAGCTCCTCCGCGAAAGGCAACATGCCTTTCTGCCCAAGTGAAAATTAGGATGAAGTATACCCCGAGCTGCAATATCGGCTACAATGCTCTTCCCGGTTTTGTCCAAGATGGCGAAGCCAAAATTACCGCAGACGCAGGTGACGTAGGCTTGGCCGCCATTATTGTAATAAAGAAACATAGCTGCAAGACAGCCATCGTTTACGCTGGCCATGGGTTCTATCAAAAGGAACATGACGCTTCTGCGTATGAAAAACTGTGTCAGAGATATTTGGGCTACTTTTAGATTTCCTCGAGTGTATATTTTAGACAAATGAAACCTTTAACAGCCCCACACGTACTGTCTTGACACGCCAATGCGAAATTCTTTAGCACCCTGAAGAGATTGAACCTGCGGCTGGAGTAATTAAATGCAAACATCGTCTACAAATCTTCGAGCAAACGCTGGGACGCCTCTACCTATGCGACGCATTCGTATACTCAGCACCACAGCGACCTGTTGAACACAGTGAACACAGTGGGTTTTTTTGCAGCATAGAAAGAGTAACCCTGCAGTACAGCTATCTGCCGATCCTTGTTACGTGATATGACCAAAACTCTGGAAGGAGGAGCCGTTGCCACTCCAAATGCCTGCAAGCGCAAGTTAGCTATATTCCGGCTTAAAAGTTCGGTCGTCTGGCGCAGCCGGAGAATACATAACAGAATAATAGTGGCGCCACCCTAAGTTCAAGAAACGCATTACGTCGGCAACAGACATGAATTTAAGCGAATGGAAACACCGCTTACAAAACCAAACAATCCTCTGCAGACCTTCACCTCACCATCGGACCATTGAACAGCATCTCGGACCCGTATGAACACGTCTGAACACCTCAGCCCGTTTTCCTCATCCCGAACGCCGAACAAGAGGATACCTGTAGCCACAGACAACCTGACAGCATCGCAAAAAGTTACGATCTTCGGATGAACTACACAAGCACCCTATCCATGTGTTGCCCGTGAAGTGGAACTGCAACATGCGTATGTAGGAAGGTTCCACCACACACCCACGAAAGAGCTTTACTGCAGATTTAATGAAAGAGGTGTTGCGCTTTACAAATGACGGTGCCCTCAAGTCAAGGTCTTCAAACCCTTCATACAAAATAACCCAACGCCTGCACAATACTACTGTAGATAGGCTGCTTATTCACGTAAATATTTGGCACGCTACGTGTGACGAAATATTCTTTCTGTTCCCTTTACGAACATTATTGGTATTCAGGCAACAACGCAGGAGGCCACTATTCGGCTTGTCCTTAAATGACAGCTAACAACGATGCTCCATGCTATGCTGCAGCAAATAGTCAATGGCGACATACCGATATAATTATACCGGTTGCACTAGGCCGGGCAGGTTACTCGCGTCTGTTGTGGACACCAGACGCTACAAGCCTGACATTCATATTTCGAATATCATACCGACGATCGAGTGTGTGTTTGGCTCCCAATCCCACTACGCATAGTGGCGAGGACCTTCTTCGCTAGCACTTCTTACCATGCAGAACTTAAGGATTTAATTAAATTGATTTTCCGCCGAATTTGTTTCAAAAAAGTTTAAATTTTCTTTTTATTTGAGGGAATTGTTGGGCAGAAATAATGTGTCAATGCGAGCAAGTTGGTACTTCATCATGGGAACGGGTTAAGCGCCCCTTTCCTGTCTGTTTTCCTTCCTCCAGTTGTGCTGGCGCTTAACCTGTTCCCATGATGAAATTGCCGGGCAAATTGCCCATGAGACTCTCCTCGAGGTTGGAAAAAGGACATCACGGAAACAGGCCGTGATGTCCACGGCAATGGGCCGGGATGAACCCCTCAATTCCCATTATGATTCGCTACATGCATAGCCAGGGCCTGTGTTCTGGCAGTGTTGGGGCTATAGGGAGCTTAAGAGGGTTCAACGCTAGCCGACCACACTCTAGATGTCGTAGACATTCTAGTCACGGCCAGGAGTTTAAAAATAAGGTCCCTTTCACCCCGGCTAATCCGTGTGGCGCTGGCTACCACCCTCAAGCGCAGGAAACGAAAATACCTTAACTTAAATACCCCAGAGAGTGGTTGGAAATTTCCCCGCGGGTAGCAGAGTGGACATCGCCCCAGACGCATATTCTGGAGGTCGTGGGTTCGTATCCCACCCGGCGGGCATTTTTCCTCCACTTTCTTTCTTTCTTTCTTTCCAAATTCTTCATCTGTTTCAATGACCTATCGCACTGTCCCCTTTGGTTTCCGAGGTTTTCTTGACTGCCAACCCTCATTTCTGTCTTAATTCAACGAGCCCCTCCTTTCCCATTCCAATTCGCGACATAACAAATATATATATATATATATATATATATATATATATATATATATTGTTACGATAGAAGCGGAAGAAACGAAGCTTGGAGAGAAGACGACGAAAACGAACTGACCGGCCGCGAGTGGAAAAGAGGAGGAAGACGTTGGTGCTGCGCGCTACTCGCTCTGTGCTCACCGCTCCCCGCCTACGAGTTCCCGGCGCACTGGTCGCCCCATCTTTAATAAAGCCCATCTCTTTCCCTACGACCGTGTCAATTGGTGGTGGTGCGGGGTATCGACACCCCCTGGAAACAACCGACGACTCTTGACGGAGCAGGCGGATTTGCTGGGCTACCCTCCAGACAGACCGGCATGCCGAACACCCGAGCTACTGACGCCGCTGCACCATCAAGGGTGAGCATCTGGCCCTACCCGAGGGAACCCCGCTAGTTTTTGGGGGCTCCGGATGAGGGCGTAGAAGATTGGCTGAAACATTATGAAAGGGTCAGCAAGTACAACCACTGGGACCCGGCGTCACAGCTCGCCAACGTGCCCTTCTCTCTCGATAAAACCGCGCTTGTGTGGTTCGAAAACAGCGAGGAAAAGTTGACTACGTGGGATAACTTTGTTACCGAAATTAAGAAGTCCTTCGGCGATTCAGGCGCTAAAAAGAAAAAGGCTGAACAAACTCTCGCGCAACAAGCCCAGGTTCCTGGAGAAACCTGCCCAACGTACATCGAAGAAGTGCTCCAGCTGTGCCGCTTGGTTAACCGTAGCATGTCCGATGAGGACCAGGTGGGCCACCTGCTCAAAGGAATTGCTGAGGACGCGTACAACTTTTTAATAACGAAGGAAGATCTTGTGACTGCACAGGACGTGATTCGCCACTGCAGGGCGTTTGAGACACTGAAAATGCGGCGATTTGCGAAGCAATACGTTGCCGGCTGCCTGCAATGCCAGCGTCATAAACGCCCTGGGAGCCCTTCGCCGGGACCTCTGCATCTCGTGACTCCACCTACGTCACCATTTGAACAAGTCGGAATAGATCTTCTTGGACCTCTACCGAAGTCTTCAACAGGTCACCGGTGGATTATCGTGTGCGTCGATTACTTGACCCGGTACGTCGAGACGGCCTCTCTCGTTGCAGCTACAGCTGAGGACGTCTCAGCCTTCCTTCTGCATTCTGTTATCCTTCGTTATGGCGCTCCGCGCGTTATCGTCAGTGACCGCGGGCGACAGTTTACGGCAGACGTTTTAGAAGAACTATTGAAACTTTGTGGCTCTGTCTCTCGCCATAGCACCGCATACCATCCGCAAACTAATGGTCTGACGGAGCGCACAAACCGCACGCTGACCAATATGCTATCAATGTATGTTACGTCCGACCAGAAGAATTGGGACACTGTGCTACCATTCGTTACGTACGCCTACAATACCGCCAAACACGAAATTACTGGCTATGCTCCGTTTTTCCTACTGTATGTCCGTGCTCCACGTACATTTCTCGACAGCATCTTGCCCTTCTCACCACATCACCACCTTTCACTCGCCCAAACTTTGTGCCGTGCTGAAGAGGCGCGCCGGCTCTCCCGTATTCGTACTCTGAGCTCGCAAGCTCGTACCAAGGCTCGCTACGATGACCGACATCCTCCCGTCGCTTTCACTCCGGGTGAACAAGTTTGGTTATGGACTCCGGTGCGCAAGAAAGGACTGCACCAAAAATTCCTCTCCACTTACTCCGGACCGTTCGTGGTGCTCTCCCGCTTCAACGATGTCAACTATGTCGTCACCAAAGTCACGTCTAATGGTCGCCGCTCGAGCAGGACACAGGTCGTGCAAGTAGCTCGCCTGAAACGCTGTCACTCTCGCACCCCTTAACTCGCTCGGCGAGCTTCGTCTGCCCTGGGGGAAAATGTTACGATAGAAGCGGAAGAAACGAAACTTGGAGAGAAGACGACGAAAACGAACTGACCGGCCGCGAGTGGAAAAGAGGAGGAAGACGTTGGTGCTGCGCACTACTCGCTCTGTGCTCACCGCTCCCCGCCTACGAGTTCCCTGCGCACTGGTCGCCCCATCTTTAATAAAGCCCATCTCATTCCCTACGACCGTGTCAATATATATATATATATATATATATATATATATATATATATATATATATATATATATATATATATATGTGTGTGTGTGTGTGTGTGTGTGTTTGTGTTATGTCGCGAAAAGGAGGGGCTCGTTGCATTAAGACAGAAATGAGACACGGCCAGGGGTTTAAAAAGACGGTCCCTTTCACCCCGGCTAATCATAGTGGCGCTGGCTACCACCCCCAAGCGCAGGAAACAAAAATACCTTGACATAAATACCCCAGAAAGTGGATGGAAATTGCCCCGCCGGTAGCGGAGTGGTCATCGCACCAGACGCGTATTCTGGTGGTCGACGGGTACTTTTTTTGTCGTTCAAAATTGCGGTGCAAAGCTTTTCCTCTAAATATCGTTCGATATTTTCCTCGTCCAATTATACGGCCAATTTGTCCTCACGGAATTGTTTTCTGTAACAGCGTACAAATATTTCTGTATATATATTTCCAAATTCCGGCGGAGAATGCAGTGCCTAAGACGAACAAATTCAATCTGTTCGTCTGCTACATCACCTAAAATCATTACAAGACACAAACAGTATTTCTACAGATGCGAGGAAAGCAAACCCAACATACCACTTTTACAGAACCACCATGTTCCGACACAAAAACGCTGGCGAAGTGTTTTTCGTCATGATACAAATCCTCTTGTAAGGCAACCAAGTCAAACTGGAAAATAATATTTTTTTCCTATGATTACAAAGTATCAAGCAAATTGTAATATATGTGTAGCAGAAAATGTAATCGCAGTTTGCATAGTTTTAAGAACTAGATATATTCACAATTACTTTTAATGAAGGTGCTGCAGCCCCGAATACACAAGTGAGAGCAGAGCAAGCAAATTCTCCACACTTTCTATATATGCCGAGACAGTTATAAATTTTTATCATGACCATTAACATCAGCCATCTCATTCTTTTTGTGATATAAAAACTCCCCTGACGTACGCAAAAACATCAGGCTTAGTAACGTGAATGGCTTTAGTCAGACTCGCGCTTGTTAATAACACCATGCTCAAGGCTTTTTATCTTAGAAAAGGACCTAGAAGCATTTCACTGGGTAAAATTCTATGCTTTGTTACTAAAACGGCATTAGTCTGATTGCGTACTTTATAATTTGCCGCGTTTTTTAAATTTTTCAACAGCAAAAGTTAACAAACTTTGGAGCGGTAATTGTTATATTGCGTAGTAAATGTGCTAATAAATTAGGCAACAAATATTCTAAAACAAATTGCCTTCCAAAAAACATAGAATACTTCTGCCTTATATTGCGTTATGAAGCTCAATTTTGCATTTTGAGTTGTAACGTAGAACAGGGAAGAGAGGTAACAAGTACTCAGAGGGTGGAAGTTAAGCGGAGTCTCGTGCCGAGTTTGTGAAGCATTTTCGCAATTTCCAGGCTACAGTGTGCATGCGGCTTTTCTAAGATGGTGGATATCGTAAGTGGCCAAGGATAGGCGGGTCCCTCCTTATTTGCTATTCCTTTCTATTTGGAAGTATTGAGTACACAAACTCTTGTTTGGTAGCATATATTTCAAGAAATATATCTCTTGCTATTTTTTAGGTTTGCTCTAATAACTATTGACAGCACCAGCGTTTCAAAAAACAAGTTCTTTTACCCCCCCCCCCCCCCAAACATGGCAACATGTTCTGCTCTAACTCCAGCGTATGCTAACAGTCAGGACAAAGTGCTCAAACCTTTAAATAGGCAAAATTATCTCATGGCCCAATCAGGCTTAGCAGGGGGCGGCAGAAAGTTAGATGGGCAGATGAGATTACGAAGTTTGCGGGGATAAATTGGTCACAGTTGGCACAGGACCGATGTAATTGGAGAATAATAGAAGAGGCCTTCGCCCCGCAGGGGGAAGAGATAGGCTGATGATGATTATGATGACAAATCATTTATATTCGACTCCTCGTATATGTTACCAATCATTATAACATTTTTTGCGCACATGGCATGGATAAATTTTCCGTTAAAACTGCAGACATTAACCTACCATAAATTAGTGGGTCAATTTATGGCGCAATATCACAACTTTGAGCTCATCAACATCAATTGTGTAATACTTACGTAAAGGAAAATTTGTGTTACGACATTGTCATGTGACCTTTCTTTCTAGATTCAAGGAAGGATGGATGTAGAAGAGAGGCAGGTACGTTAATCTGGTTACAGCCTAGTTTGCTTTCCCGCACGTGTGCAAGGAAAAGTAGGACAGACACAGAAAGCAATGAACGACCCGCCTGCCCCAACTATTCCTTCGTAGGATGAGCTCGCCCGTGCGGGACTGCAAAAAGGTTGCTGTACAGCAGAAAACAGTTTTGTAAGGAAATTGGTGTTCGTGACATCTGCTTAAATGCACTGACATTTTTCGCCACAGAATACCTCTCCAAATAAATACGTCTTTATGAGGGCAATATTTGTCCTCGTCGAATCATGGCTTGATGACAGCTGTCGCACTGAGAAAACCTGAACAGTG
Source organism: Haemaphysalis longicornis (assembly GCF_048455015.1). Classification (NCBI taxonomy): domain Eukaryota; kingdom Metazoa; phylum Arthropoda; class Arachnida; order Ixodida; family Ixodidae; genus Haemaphysalis; species Haemaphysalis longicornis. Next base: position 115,108,457 of record NW_027526407.1, on the reverse strand, counting down.
GTGAAAGATTCTGGAGACGTTTTTTGCGTCAGTGCGTTGCATGGACATGGTCCGATTGTGCTAATCAGGGAAACAACATGAAGGACCTCATCAAAATGCTCAGCTCATCAAAATGCATCAAAATGCCCATCAAAATGCACAATGCATGAAAACGGTTCTTATACGGTATGATGGACTCTTGATTGTCCCCTCCTTTGAGGCCTAAGAGCCATCTGTTAAACCCTGTTAGGCTGATGAATTATTTTATTTCCGATCACTATTCATTTTTACCACTTGGCAACTGTAAAGGCCGTAACGGGTGGAAAAGTAACACTAACAGAACTATCGACACGGTAAAAGCCGCGCTTCTTTCAGCAACAGGGGCCGCCCGCTATTCTCCAAAAGCTTTTCATCCATTACACTTAGGTGGGCTGTAAATAAATTGGTTTCACTTGTTTTTTTACATTGCATAGGCCGGCTCAAATAAACATCTATATAATCATTTAACCGTTTGAAAAATCCGGATTTAATTAGTAAAGCATGATGTAAGTACAAATGTAATGCGGTGTTTGTGGCCATCGCAACAACTAACACCAGTGGCGCCATTCGCCTAGCGATGGGATTGGACGATGTCCAAGATTCGAGTTCCCACCACTTTCAGTTTCTGTTACTTGCGAGCATTCGCTTGTCATCTGATGTTATTGTTGATTTGGCGATATCAATATCTAAGGAATCGCCACACAGCGCTTCTGCGATGTTTTAGACTGAAGAATGGGTCACATAAGCGTGCCAGCACCGCTTATAATAATGTCACATGAGGAAATAGGCACGGCAAAGCTTTTCCAATGAAGTCAACACATCCTGTTGTTCTGTTATTCCAGGCTTTGCTGTGCATTGTTCCAACGCCAGTGCAAGCTTCAAACATGCCCTTGTGATCGGATGACACCCGGATGCCACCTTGATCCAGTCTACATGGGACTCCTTCTCACACAATAGACTGGCGCATGCGCACGAGGCGCTGACCGCATCGACAACCCGCTGCACGGAATTCATAAGACCAGTGTTCATCAAGCCATTCTTTCCGGAAGCTTTTCGGACGAATTCAACTGAACCTGTTACTCTGTTACTCGAGGTTATTAAATTTGTGAAATGTTACAAAAGCGACAACAGATTTATTGTTGTTGTGCCATGACCCTAAGTGTTTGCCGCAAATGCTATGCAGTGCCTTTCAATGTTGTTACTATTAGCTGGTGATATCGAGCTCAATCCTGGGCCAGATTCTGTGCATGAGATGTTTGAAGAACTCTTGAAAGGGCCGAGAACCATAGCTGGAGACACACAAGTAATTAAAACAAAGCAAACGGCACAACTCGACGCCATAAATCGCAAAATCTTGGAGATAGAAACTGCACTCAAAAGAGTCAAGGTAACCTAGGCGAAAGTTGCACAGCTGAAAGATGATATGGCAACATGCGAACTGGTATCGAGTTTCAGCAGGACAAGCTAGTCGATTTTGAAGACCGGAGCCGTCGAAAGAATCTGGTAGTTTTTGGAATTCCGGAGAGCGCGGATGAATCTAACGACGAGATAACAGAAAACGTATTTACCAGTGTATTCGAAAAGCGCCTTGGTATCTCACTTAAAACAATTGAAAGAATCCGCAGACTGTAAAAAACGTAATGATAAGATGAGACAACTAATTTTGAGATTCTTTAACTTCAATAAGAAGGTGATGATTTTTTAAGAACTGTACTAAACTAAAGGGCAGCAATGCTTCCATCGCAGACGATCTATCACAGACCACGGTGCAAAAACAACGGCAATTGTGGCAAAGTGCTTAAGAGTAAAAGCTAGTGCGTGAGAAAATTACCATTGAAACAGAATCATTTTAGTGGGGTGATGAAAAGGATTGCAGGGTAAAGTTAGGCAGGAAAAGTTCGCAAGAAGGTGATTCCGAGTGACGATGTGACAACGCACCAGGGTACTTGGTGTTATTCAACATCAATGCGCGCAGCCTAGCAAACAAAACAGTAGAACTCGAGGGCCTTCTCTTTGAATACAACCCTTATATAGTCATCGTAACGAAAATCTGGTTGCGACCAAAAATTAGATGGAATTAGATGGAAATCGTCCCCCCCGCATATAACGCGATACGTAAAGACCACGATACACCGGGCGGCGCTGTTGCCATCATTTTAAAGGAAAACTAAGGCTTTTACCAATGCCTAATAGCCGTGATTGCGAAATAGTTTGGTGTAAAAAAGAACTGAGTGGCGTGTGCCTTATAGGGGCAGATTACCACCCACCGAAGCTCCTCTTTCCTTTTTTTTAAATCAATCCAGGATTTCTGGTACGCAAAAACTTCTGATAAACTCGAGTAATCATCGCAGGTGATTTCAATCTTCCCGGGATACGATGGAATAAAATTGAAATGAACTGCAGATTTCAAACATTGAAAAATATTGTTTGACATATCATTTATGACCTTACGCAGTGTGTTCAGAATGTAACTAGGGTAGGGCTTGCTTCAGGATCCACACTTCATGTATTTTTAGATATCCGGCTGCCCTGATACGATGTCGGAATTATTTAAGGTATTTCTGATCATAAGCTGCTTTTGCTTTCTATAAAAAATTAGCAACCAAACATGGTAAAAGAGCAACTATACCTTACAAAAAAAATTCAGTGCTGACGATGTTATTATTAAAGAATATTTAGAAATGTCAGTGTAGTCCTTCGATCAGGCGTCGCATGTTAATGTGTTATGGAACCAGTTAAATATATTATCAACCATTGTTTCCATCAATTTGTTCCTCAACGAGTAAAACTAATTAGGAAATACAATGTGTGGAATAATAAAGATAATATTCATTTAAAACGTAAAATAAAACGCAAGATAAAAATTAAGGCGAGCGACACATCTGATCTTAGGGATCGTTCACGTATGCTCAAGCATAAATCGTCGGCAGCTAAGGAACAATATTACTCGGAAACTCTGACCCAGTTCATGATCAACTGCCCACAGCTATTTTGACGTCACCTTTCCCCGCCGCAAAGTAAAGCCCAATATATTTCCGTCGATAAACATATTACAACTGAGCAATCAGAAATAACTCGAAGGTTTAACAAATACTTCCACTCTGTCTTTACTCGTTCCGAAAAATCCCCTGTACATGCTTCTGCCACACCCAGCTCTTACGAACCAACTGACCTGCCGGACATTGTCTTAGGAGTACAAGGAATATTTTCCATTTTATTGGACCTGGATGCAAGGAAGTCACATGAACCAGACGTATCCCGAACGAATTTTGAGGCGGTGTGCAGAGTGAGTATTTAAGTACTACGGATTATTTTCACCGCGTCTATAAATCAAAGCCCACTTTCCGGGGACTGGCTAATTGCGAGAGCTACACCTGTAAACAAAAGTGAAAGCAAATATGACCTTGAAAACTACATACCTATTTCAAATACCTGCCCCGGTTGTAATTAATTAGAGCATATACTATCTAGAAGCCTTTTTGCCTACCTTTCTAAGTTTTCCAAACCACCACGGCTTCAGACACAAACTTTCATTAGTAACACAGCTCTTCCAGAGAATTCATGACTTTGCTTGCGCATTAAACGAATCAGGTCAAATAAACGCAGATGCTCCAATTTATCGAAGGCATTTGATCTCCTACCAGACGCTAAACTTGTAATGAAGTATACTAGCTTTGGAGTTAATAAGAAGCTCCTTAACTGAAATTAATCATGCTCCATGAAGAGATCGAAATATGTCGGGAATAAGGGTGTGAAATGAACCCATTTAGAGGTCAAGTCCGGGGTACCGCGAGGGAGTGTCCTCGGCCCTGTTTTATTTTTGTGCTATATCAACGATCATGCACATAGTATTTACAAGAACTCACTTTTCTCCTGTTTGCAGACGATTGCCTAATTTATTCTGTCATATCCAGTCACACTGATCAAGTAACTTTGAAATATGCATTGCAAACAATCAATGAAAGGTGCACGATATGAGACATGAAATTTATAACAAAACAGTATTCGTCAGGATAAAAACAAAACAAAAACACCCTCTTTTTTAATTACGAGCTCATTGCAAGGGATTTAAAATATCTAACTCACTTCAAGTACGTGGGTGAGACAATTTCTACAGATTTAGGTTTGAAAAGTCATATAAATAAATTCTGTTGTGCCGCGTGACAGAAATTGGGGTTCTTGAACAGGAACTCTAAATTAGCAACTGCGACAGCCAAATTGGCTGCGTACGCAAGCACTGTCTGTCCACTGTTAGAATACGCCTGCTACGAATGGAACCCTTCAAAAAAATACCTCAGTAAAAAATTTAAAAAAAAAATTCAAAGGAGGGCTGCAAGATTTATTCTATCCATTTAAAGGTACTCAGATACGGTTACTGCCATGCTAATTAAACTAAAACTGCCACCTCTCGCAAGGTGGCGCCGAGTAGCGAGAATAAAGTTTCTTTACTTAATGCACCGTAACTACTTCTATTTACAACAGCACAATATCTAAATCCTCGACTGTCTCGTAAAGTTAGAAGTAGTCACCCTAACCAATTATTGCCTCTAATACCTCGTTTACACATATTAAAACACTCATTTATTCCCAATACAATTCAAGACTGGAATAATTTGCCACCAGAAATTACTCAATCAGACTCTTTAGCACACTTTAAAAAATCCTTCTTAAAATTACACAGAAGGCCATAGTTCTGTCTCTTGATTATTTGGGCCACGCCTAGATGGAAGCTTTGTGTCATAACCAGTTTGGCTGAATTGCGCTTGTGAAAGAGTAGACTATCGTTTTTGTACCCTTGCACTTTTTACCCTTGCATTCTGTACCTCTGCACAATATGGTCGTGTACTAACTTGTGCCGCATATTGTACCTCGTACTGTACCGCACATGTTCTTCGTTGCTCTTGTGCCATAGGCTGCAGTTACTGCCTGCATGTTCTCTGTTGCTCCACCATGTACCGGCCTCTGGGCTAACAGTATAAATGAATGAATAAATAAAGAAATTATTCAAATATTAAATTAATAAATTGTACTCGAGATAGTAGTCCCCAACTAGACGATATCCCATGTGCTTGATATACTCCAATCTCTCTGGTGCAGCGGACGGGGTATGAACCTGGAGAATGGCTATTATGAGCCGGTCAATGATGGTAGGCGCAAGGTCTTGCCAATCTTCTGGCACAGCCTGCACAACTAATACATGTCCACATTATTCAGTACGCCGGAAACACCAGGCATGTTTGATACAAAACGGAAGCGCAAAATCAGTATTACAAGGTTCGTTTATTTTGAGAAAAAAAATGTTTCTTTAGCTTTTACGGCAGCATTTGCGAACCAATACTTGTCGAAATTGTGTTTGAAAGAAAGAAATTACTGACAGCAAGCTCTACAAAATTCCGCTTAAGGTGTTCCCAGTAGAAGATCAAGAAGAGATCCCTGCAGATGGTGGAAGAGTAGTGCGAACGCTATAAAATAAATCCAACAAACATTCATTGCATTCACTATGAAAAGTTAAAAAGAAGTAGGGAATAGTGTGGGGTATGAACGAGATGACAGGACAGGTTGTTACTTGGAGAAGCGTAGGAAGGTTGTCGCCTTTCGACCGCCTTTGCAGAAAATAAAACAGACTTGTATAAATTTCTCCGGTATAAGAGCGCATTGTGGCTGAGCTTTACAGAATAGATGCGTGGGAAATTTTTCACACTTAGAGTGAGATAAACCCGAAAAGTAAAATGGTGTGACTCACGTAAGTGTGTTGGGGAACCCCTTGACGATACGTCCGCAACATAAATTCGTCGTGCAAAACGGAACTCTTTTTTAAGTTAAGAGTGAGCTTATCGTTCACCCTTAATACTCTGGTACCCAGGTCGTCACGCACGTCGTAAAGTTGCGGAAACACAACTTCGGCGCCATTGGGCACTGAAAAAATAACGAATATGTGTTAGGTGAGAATCAAGATTCCTGTTTCATAAAAAAGGTAACGGCAATTCTCACAGAAATGATTTTTTTTTATTGAATAACAGAAAACAAGGCCGCTTCCCTGGTTTAGGGAGGACAACGCCAGCATCAGAAATGTTTGAAAATCATGCGCGCCGTGGTGGTTACGAACGTAAACGCCGAGCTGGGCATGTTTATACACGTATTTTATTGCTTTTTTTCCGTTACAAAAACTACATTTCACTCATACCTAACGCTAGATGTGGGGTTGTTTCAAACATTTATATCCCTGGTTGGTCACGTCCGGAAACTGCTTTCGCACCGAGGGAAAAGGAATGACGAACCGCTCCTACTGTGAATGCTGCTCTTTCGTCAGCTACTCGTTCACGTTGCACACTATGCAAGACGCGTGCTGCACACGATAAAAAAACGAATATGTGCACTTGTCTGGGAGTAAGCAATGACATAGTCAATCTTTGAACGTGGAACGTGTTTATAACATTGTTTCGACAGTTTCCACTCGTCTTACCAATGCGTGCAGTCGTCTGCCGTGTTGCGGACGTCAAAAGGGGCTTTGGTTTAGGTGGCGCGGAGGTTATGTAAAGGAAAATATTTAGCTTCATGAAACGCGCAAGGGACGACGATACCCGTGCACATCCGTATATTGGCCACACCATTGAACAATTCGGCTGTTTCCATTTAGAAATAAAACATGAACAAAATCAATTATTTTACACAGAGCTCATGTGCAATGGCCAGCCCGTCAACAAACAGGGAAGGATTTCACACACGCTAAGAAGCCTATGTAAAGGCTTTTTAGCCCTTGCATAGGCTCCGCCTGCGTTTTTAAAACTTAATTGTGCGCTTGTAGCGTCGCTGGAGACACTGTTCAAGATCCAGGAAAATTTTTTTCTGTGGGATTTCTAGTATATATTTGCTGATTTGCCGGTGTAATCGAGGCGGGTCTTTCGGTGGAATTAAGTAGTTGTGAGTTTGCTTCGGTCCTGTATCCTGTCGTGGCTCATTTTCACGTATAGCATTTATAACTCGGGACAGGAATTATCCCGCCCAAAGCCTGCTCTGTACAGCGTAACCGTAAGCTAAATATAGTCAAGTCTTACCTTTTTAACGGGTAACAAGTACTGGAGAACTAAACATCGCGTAAAAGAATATTACCCGCCAATTCGGGAAATTCATGCAAAATTTTCTAGAGCATGTATGTCGTTCCAGCTTTGTGGGCTGTGCGTGCCCCACGACTTCTTAGATTTTTACTACGAAGCAGTATATGTCTAACCCCCCTTTCACCCCCCTCCCTCCCCCACCCCGCTTTTCCAGTTTCACAAGTTTTGCAATCGGCTGATGACGGCGGCATAGAGTTTCATACAAATAACTAGAGGGGAAACTGGCGCTGCGATCGTACGCCTCAATGGGCGTGATGGGTAGTTGTGGATTCGGATTGGCGCTCAATGGCTTGCGGAAGTTACTATGGATTGCAGGCAGTTTCGTTTTCGTTTTGGATTTACATGAACGCATTTGCCTATGTGGTGTGTGGGAAGAAGCTATCAAAAATACGTTTCTCCTTGATCTGCATGCCGCGCGCGCAGTGACGCCACCCTGAGTAGAAAGTTTTATAACAAGAGTTGCGAATTGGGTGGGTTATCAATTCGTTGCCGGCACAGCAAGCACGAAAACACCAAGGACGGCGATCTGTGCGGCGAAGTTGTCTGCGAATAAGAGTTGCGGCGCTGCTTATTCGGCAGAGCAATGTATTGTCGAAGCTAACGACGGTTGCGAATCGCTTGGAACAGCCACACCTTCCGTGCGAACGCCGGCTCCTACAACGTAGACCAGCAGTATCGGCGGTTGATAGGAACGCAGCTTGATGAATGTCACTAATTCAGGCAAGAATAACTTCTCCGAAGGTAATCGGTTTTTTTTATGAGCACAAAACTTTTTGCTTCCTATTCCAAACCACCAGCGCCGAAACTTTTTAGAAGTAGTTTTTAAAGAAGTCCGCGTCCTGCTGTAGTTGGCGGCAAATGGCAAACCTGCTCTGCAAAGCTCCTCGACTCCGCGTCTGCTTTTTTTTTAACGCGGCGTTTTATTTCGTACAAAACCAGTTTTTTGTCACTAACTTTTTTGTTTTCCAGTAATTTGTAAAGGGAGAACCGGACAATAAGAGTTCTTTTGTCAGAAATCACAATTTGCGCAGCCAGAAGCTTGTTTCGGTCCTACGCAATCCGGTTCCACAACTTCCCATCATTCCCATTGAAGCGTAAGCGCCGCTGCCATGTTCGCGTTGACACTAGCGCCAGTTTCCCCTCTAGTTATTATTGTATGAAACTCTACGGACGGCGGTAGCGCCGTTGCCAGATGATTGCAGAGAATCGACAGAAAAACGATGCGATTCAAAACGGAAGAAGCCGCTGCCGCTTCAAATTCCGCCTCGAGTAGCACCTGCGAATCCCGCCCTGATGTAGAGAAAATTGCCCGCTTGGAACGCCGACGTGCACCCAGAATTCTTGTTCCGCTTGAAAAGCTTTCCGCACGACCTTTTCGCCTCTGTATTTTGCGCCTAACCACGCGCCCATTACCGGTGGCCGGTTTATGCGTGCAGTAGTTGGGGTTAGAAGAAGGGTGTCTGCACGCGAAAATAGGTTTGATGCACGATATATGGCACGCCCGCCAATCTGGTAGGAGACCGTTAACGCAAACGGTAGTGAAATGCCGTAACAGCCGTAACTTAACGGTGGCAGCTGTGGTCACACGGCACTTCTTATGTTCAGTTCCGTTTGGATAAGTTACCACGTGACTCCTAAAATTTTACCTCACGAACTCCAAAAAATGTTGTTCATAAATATTTTCTACCCTGCATGCTGCGCAGTATTTTTTTTACTTTTTCAAGCAATTTTTGTACCACTAGTGAACAACCTTATTTAGCCGATCCAATCGGATCTCTGGCGTGGCAAATGGCGGCGTTTGTTGCGGCTTCGACGTGGTGTAGCGTCGCAATTCACAATCCATCGCTTCTACCAACCACAGCACCGCTGTTCTTCCACAAATTAACAAATGCGTCAGCGAGGGTGTTCACACGAAGCGTTTTGGAGGTAACGCCCTCAATTTCACCGGGGACATGTCCTTGCGCGGCGCAGCCATCTTGGTCATCTGGTGAAGGAACGGACGGAAAACCGCCGAATTGAGACCGGCGACCTATGTTGGCACCGATCGCGGTTGGGTTTCCAACGGCGCTCGCGCTGCCATGTCGTTAGGGCCAACTGCCGTTACCGTTAACAGCCGTTAATGTGCCCTTGTAACATGGGTGTTAAGCGGGGAGTTCTCGTGGCTCAGTGCTACCAGTCAGCTGTCCTCTGGGGTCGAGCATTTTGGAAATACGTCGGTGTGTTACACTGTCATTAAAATGCTTACAACGTAGGAGGATCTCTCCCAGCCACTTGTTGGTCCGCTAGAACAGAGTGCGACCGGTTCTAGATTTCAACTCTCTATTGCACGGATGCACGTAAATCTCTCGGAGGAAGAAGAGTAGGAGTTGAAGGAGTGTCGGACAACACAGAAGCGCACATGAGCGCGAAAACAACGAAAAGCCGCTGCCGCCTTCATTCCCGTCGAAATTGCTTCGCTATGCGCGAGTGCAATAAAGAACGGCAATAGCTCATGCAATGTATCACTCCGCCGAAGCGGCGGCCCCGAATGTCAGCACGGCGCCCGTTTTGAAAGGAGAGTGCGTTTACTGCGGGACATCACCTTCTTTTTCTCACGTAGTTTGCTAGTCGTCGCAGCAAAATTTATTTAATCAGATTAAGTATAGAAGATCACTGAAAGGACTACAGTCATGTTTAAAATACTTGCAGTAAGGCGCGCTTTTTGCCGCGCGGAGCAACAGCCGGCTACGATAATGACGTGCAGTGGCAACTTTCATTGTTTTTAAGTTGTACCCGAGTTCAGTAGTGTAGCAACAGATCCCACCGACCCGGATGAACAACGCTGACGTGAGCCAATATTTCTTGTTCAGCTTGAAGTACTTTCAGGGCGACATTTTTACTGGTGTTTTTCACACTAAGGATGCGCGAATCACGGGTTGCACGGTTTAAGTATGCACCCGTTGGGACGGGAGGGAAGGGAGAGGGACGTACAGGGCAACACTAGGTTTCATACCGCTACCGATGATATGCCTATTCTGTCTGTGGTAGATTGAAACATGGACGTCAGACAGCCCGATGCCACCTTTCCGGTGTCCTCCGTGGTCAAACCGAGGGAATTGGTGTGCTTCAGTTAATAAAACGTCTACGACACGGGGGAAAACAGCTAGAATAAAGCTCTAGTAGTTCGAAGTTCCATTCGGGTAACTGTCAAGGCAGTATGCTCAATCGAAAATTACCAGCCAGCGTGTTTTGTGTCTTGCGCTTTGTGGACCGTGTGCAGCTTCGCAGGTCTTCGCTCTTCGCCGAGTAGAGCGGGGCTATTTTTTTTTTCAAAATTTCTTCCACATGGCCAGCTTTTTTTGAGAAGGGCGAAGCATGATTACTGTACAAATAAACGTGGGGTGAATAGTTCTCCAAATACTGATGTTCATTGGTCGTTTAAAGATTGTTTTGGCACTGTGGCGATGCACGACGCCGACAGTACTTCCAATTCCAGTCATAATTATCGCCAGCTTTCGGCTTTTAAAGACGATAATCTTTTTTTGGGCTACTTACACGCAGACAGTTTGGTCTGTCGGTGACTAAATTCAGCCACCCGGCCAAAGTGAAACAGAAACTGCGCAATAGACTTATATACCCACAGCCAAATCTCAACGCCTACGTCCTGTGTTAATATTCATATTTGTCAATATTGATTAACACGAACGAGACATTTAACAAATATAAAGCAGAAAATCAATACATCAGTGATATTTGCCGAGTTTTTTGATTGCAAAATTTGCGGATGCTTGCTTTCTGGCAACGCTACCTGGTTCTGTTAACGTTGTAATAGGGTGCCTAGATTTACGCGGGTCTCCGCCGTGCTGCAGCGCTGGCATCGAGGCACCCGACTTGAAGTAGTGATGCGGGGTAAATTTAAATTGACTTGACCAAACCTCTAGCGTTTTATCTTGGAAGGACCTAGACGGGAAAGGAACAGCTTGTGAGGTGACTGGGAGAGAGAAGGGCGGCGCCAGAGCACCAGTCGACTATCGTCTTTCGCTGTCATTTCCAACGGAAGGTTCTGATACTCGGCCTTCTTTTTTTTTTTTTAGTGTCAAGCGTTCTTTTTGCGCTGAGACGGAAAAGTCCGCTTAGACTTATAGAAAAGCAAACATAACCTCTTATCTGAGGCTCTTCAGACCAATAAACAAATGGCATGTCAATGAAAACTTGAGGTTCAGTGGACAATATAGAGCATTTATCGGGAACCGGATGCGTTATTTTGGAATGGGAAAATGGAGAGGAACGTTTTACCACCCATGACTGGGCGAGGGAATTTGTCATCTTCATAGTTTTGTATATCCCGTCAGGTATGATTAAGCAAGAATCTGTTTTCCGTGGTGGCCTACAAACTTTTAGGGCCCCCATAAGCTCACAAATGAAAATAGAGATGGCAGCCCAACCAACGACTGAATTATTAACGAGTCAATAAATTAGGAATAATGTCAAATAAAGATGCTTGGTAGAGGAAAAGATTTTTTTCCCATGTTGAACAACAGTTTATGAGCACATCTGCGTGGAACAACAGATCACCTTCGTAGTGCACATATTAGGGCTTGAAATAAAACTACGACCTGCGCTCTTTTAGCACCAACGTCGTACGTTTGTATTAACTCGAGAATTTTCTTTTTTGTAGCGTCCAGATTCGCTAAAATGCAACAACAGCGATGCTTGTCGGAACAGGCATTCTTGAAGGACACTTCCTCAGCAAACTAGCTAGAGGGACTGTTGTGTGGTGGCGTCAATTGACACCGCTATCGCCGAAAGGTATATTAGTCTTTTATCTATTTTGGGAAGCAACATTTTGTAAGATTGTCAGAAGATCTCGCTGCTATAGAAACTTCTGAGGTTTTAGAAATACCAATGGCCAACAGGGCAGCCTAGACAAAACATTTCTGGTGACTTTAGTGTAAGCGTCGAAAAAGCTCGGTACAGGGCTGTAACCTCACTATTCACGTTACAAAAATATAGCTAATCGCGAGATGTGCACTGGGCGTGTTAATAATTTCGTTCGCAAACCCAATTGGCGATGAAAGCCATAGATAAGTGATATGACATCATTATTTATGAAACCTGCCTTCAATGCCACATAAGCTTAACTTCATGGTAGCTGCACGTAAAGACCCCTTTGAATCTATGCATTTATACCTCTGCGCTGGTGTAAGCTTCAGAGATTTTATATCGGCTTCCGAATACAACAAAATAGATACAGAGAATAAACCTTAATAACAAGTGGGTGGCATTGAGGCCTATGAGGATAATGGTTAAAAAATGGGTGTGATCAAGTTGTGTGCCCCTCAGGATGTGAGTGGCCCGTGTTAAATTCTGAGGGAACACAGAGCACGGGTTACATTAGTGCCAGAAACGTAAAAACAACTAGCGTCAGCTCTTCTGAAAAATGTGGGAGCAGAGAGCCCTGATCGGCTACATGGAATGTGCAAAGGCAATATACGCCATGTTACAAGTGTTAAAAACTGTTTTCATCAAGAGGACTTACAAGATGGAGACTCCCAGATTGGTCGCAGTTTCTATTTTTATTCGGTGTTCAGAGTCGTACTCGGTTAATAGGTCCTATCAAACCACGGCAAACAGTTTCGTTGTCATCCTATCTGCCGTTGAAGTTATTCCCGCCAGTCGCCGTATTTTAACGTAAAAATGAAAGTAAATTGTCGTTCCCATACAAAAAAACTGAACTTTGAGGAACCAAACTACAGCATACTACTGTCATCTACACGCTTTATGCGCACATGCGACGTGAGACAGACTCCAAGCAGGCCCATAGCGTGCATTCGCCCACGGCTGCTCTGCTGAGCATCCACACTAGCAGGCGACGGTTCCCCAAACTATGGCCTATATTCAATAGCGTAGCGCGCTTGCAGGCAACCATGCGAATGCGCCGTCATTGGTTACGTCGGGCTCCGCGAGATGGCGGTACTTGTCCGTGTCCGTGCTAAGCGCATGATATGCGTTGGACATTCCAAGCTCTAGCCCACCGAGCGCAAATTAATGCCTCGAATCAAATGTGAATGCGATAAATAACAACTCTGTTGGCACCACCGCTTAGAATCGGGGTTAAACAGAAAAGACGACGCACGCCGGTGTTATTTTTGTTCTTCGGCGTGCGGCCGCAGTGACATAAGCCGCGCCGTGTTTGTGGTGCTTTGTCTATGTCCGTGGGCATTCCAGTGTTGCCAAATGAAGAAATTGACAGCTAAACTTTTCAATGAACACCGGCTATAGGCCAATCTCGCGGCGAATACGAAGAACAAGAATGGCGTATTTAAATCTTCTTAGGTGCTTTAAACGTATACAAAGTGAATAAATCGCTTAACTGCACAGCAATGCCTAGAAACGTACTGAGTTTGTCCCTCTAATTCTACGCCAGTATTCACAGGTCATATATATGTATAGAAAATAATACACCGGCTTAATCTTTATAACCGTATGGTAAGACATCTTTTTGTGATGGTATTAGGTTCTAAACCATAGAATTCCAAACGTATATTCTTACTTTAAGAGTGTATAGGGTGACCGAACTAGCCCGTGCTATTGTACGCCTATTCTCTCAAAGACGGTTTCAAAGGACGAATGTCTTTCTTGGGCTACTTAAACTAACAAATTTTGGTCTGTCTGTCTGTCTGTCTGTCTGTCTGTCTGTCTGTCTGTCTGTCTGTCTGTCTGTCTGTCTGTCTGTCTGTCTGTCTGTCTGTCTGTCTGTCTGTCCGCCCGTCCGTCCGTCCGTCTTTGTGTCTGTCTGTCTGTCTGTCTGCCTGCCTGTCTGTCTGTCTGTCTCTCTGTCTGTCTGTCTGTCTGTCTGTCTGTCTGTCTGTCTGTCTGTCTGTCTGTAACTCAATTCAGCCACCAGGCCAATGCGAAACAGAAGCTGGGCAATATTCTTATATACCCACAGCTGAATCTAAACGTCGAAGCCTGATGGCAGTGTTCACACTTGTCGACATTCTTGAACAAATACAAGACATTCAAATATAAGGAAGAATAAATATAAGTCAGTACAAATATACAGGAACAAATATAAGGCAGAATATAAATACATAAGAGAAATTTGCAGTAGTTATTAAAATTAATAGATGCTTAGTTTTTGCTATATAAACGAACTACAGTCAAACCTCGATATATCGAACACGGGTATATCGAATTATTGCTTATATCGAACACTTTCTATATCACGCGGAAAATCACATGCATTTTTAATTTTTTATTTCGAACTGGGACGGACATGAAATGGGTATATCGAACTCCGCCACCCCAGACTGCCCAGACCGCTCGTGCTCTGTTGACAGGCGGTGAGCTATCCCGCAGTACCCTCGAGGATAGCGGTGGTGCGATGGGCGTTCCCGACTGCTGCGCATCGGTAGCGCCGAAGCAGAATTGGGCGGTGCAAAAGAAGAATGTGAGCTTGAAGAAACCTGGGGCCAGCTGGAGCGCTTTTTGGTGCTGAGCCATGAAGCATGTGCATTGATGACTTTGTTGGCGGTGATGACAGCACCGGAACGACGGCGGAGTTGACGGATGTGAAGATGCTAGCGGACGTTACTACTGACCGCACAAACGAAGACGCTGCCGAGGTTGTACCCGCAAGCGCTGATAGTGCCCCGCTCCCGACTTCGACCGAGGCTTCAGCGGTTTTGGGCCTACCGAATCGGTACTGCAGCGCTATAGAAGGCACCGACTTGTCGCTTGTAGAACGTTTGGAATACGTTGAGGAAGTCGTGTATGACACGCCAGGCTACCCTGCTGCAGTACTTTAAGCCAAAATAATAAATACTTTGAAGCACCAAGTGAATGTTTACTGCGCAGTTCGCTCATTTGGTGATTTGTACCAGTTTATGACGCGATTTTTACGTGATTTTATATATCGAATTCTGGTTATATCGAACTATTTCGCGGGCACCGCGCTGTTCGATATATCGAGGTTTCACTGTACTCCAACAGATCAAAAGAAATGATTTTGTCGCCTGCTTGTTAGCTCACGGCCGCATTTTAAGAAATTAAACCGCAACAGTAACGAAATGTTAGGGTCCACGTTCCGCTTGGAACGCTCGTGGAGTATGGCAAAGCGGTTCCATACACATTTGTGCAGCGTGCCTCGATTCACGAGCGCCTCCGCCGTACTTCAGCGCTGGCGGCATTGAGGCACTTGGCCTGGAGCAGTGGAACGCGGTAAATTTAAACTGACTTATTATTCAGCGATTATGAGAAAGCATTTGACTGGGTCCAAACCTCAGCAGTCATGCAGGCATTCCGGATCCAGGGTGTAGATGAGCATTATGTAAGAATACTAGAAGATATTCGCAATGAATCCACAGCTACCATCATCCTCCAGAAGGAGGGTAGTAAAATATCTATAAGGAAAGGTGTCGGACAAGGAGACATAATCTCTTCAGTGGTATTTACAGCATGTTTACAAGAAGTTTCCAGAACATTACATTGGGAACAGGTGGGAGTAAGGATTAATAGAGAATACCTCAGTAACCTGAATACCTGGTCAGCGAGCGCGGGTGTAGATAATCTGAACCATGAATGGTAACTTGCTTACGAGAGGGTATCGGTCATTCACCCAACCTGCTTATTTCCCGCCCAACCCGAGCGGTTCATCTCTAACACAGAAAAGATCTCGCAATGTTTTGGTGTGCCTTAGGAAGTTTTCAAAACTAACCAAAGCTTCGTATTTGGGACAAGCTTCACAACATCACGCATTATGCCAAAACTTCCAAGTATTTGACAATGTACTTTCTTGCCCCCTCCCCAATGAAAAAGAATACCATGGCGCATTTCGAGGATAATGCTGGATGCAATATTATAAGCACTTTTTTAAGTCAACTGTTATGTTTGGTGAGCAAGGTGCCTGAATATCAGGATGATGCAACGGTGGAAGTCACTGCTGTCGTAAAAGGAGCCTGATCTGCAGCCTTTGTGTCGGCCAGTGCAAACTTCCGCAGTACCAGGACCAGATTGCTCATGCCGAGACTGAGAAACCACAACAATTAGTGCTCTCTTTTGCCTATTTCTCCACAGAGAAAATTTTCGAGAAGGCAGTCTTTATATTTAGAAGGTATCAGAAGAAGTATTTAGGGTTTGTCTTCTACATCTATCTATAGGATTTCCCACTCAGTATATTCCAAACGCCAGTGAATATAATCCAGGTGCCAACCAAGAATATCCAAGCGCCAAGCAATAAAATCCAGGACCCACGCAGTGCAGAGCACATGCCGGCGCTTAGTTATTTAGTTGGCAACCAATACCATCCAGGCGCAGTTTATTTTCATCAAAGTTGGATGAACTAGGTTACGTGAGTATGTTAGGCAGATGACCTAGGAACTGCGCAATAAAACAGTCACGTGGTTATCCAGCACTCTCGCCTAATTACTACACTGAATCTGAGGATGGTGTCATGGGTATGAATTATCGCATTTAAATTGCCGTTTACTTGAAATTTTAAGGGAAACTGCCACAATTCCGAACTCTCGAAACCCAATGCGGGCCCGAACGGGGGTCAGACAGGTGGCGCTGCAGACGCCGTTCAGCAGCGGCCCCCGCGGAAGAAAATCACAAAAATGGTCGGGACATGCAATGGCGTGTACGTGTAGCGAACGCGCGTTTCCGTGTTGTTTAAAGCGGCAACCTCTCGTTATCGTAAGGATGTTAGTCATAAGAAACTCACATTTCTTCTCAGAAGTTAGGTCCGGGCGACACGCGTTCTGTTTAATTATTACCTAATATAGGCGCCTAATTGATTATTCGTGTGCCACTGAATTGGATAAAAGTCAAACTGATGTAACCAGGGCTAGTGAGATACCAAATTAAAGGTCTTAATAAGGGGAATCACATGGGAGAAATTAAAAATTGGTTTCTCGTTATAGTCATGAGATAGTCAAGTGAGCCATAGATTGGGTTAAATGTCAAAGTAATGCCACTAGAGCTTGTGAGGTATCAAAAGAAGGTCTCGATGAGGGGACTCATATGGGACAAATTAAAAATTGCTTCCTGGTTATAGTTATGAGATAGTCACGTGACTCAAAAATTATGTTAAAAGTGAATGTGATGTCTCTAGGGCTTGTGAGGTATTAAATTAAAGGCCTCTGTGAGGGGAATCACGGGGGAGAAAGTAAAAAGTGCTTGCTGGTTACAGTCATGAGATAGTCACGTAAGCCACAGATTGGGTTAAAAGTCAAATTGATGCCGCAATGGCTTCTCAGATATCACATTAAACGTCTGTGTAAGGGGAATCAGGTGAGACAGTTCAGAAAATGTCTTTTTAAAAAAAAGAGCGAGTCTCAAAATTTGCTAAAAGTCAAACTGACGCCACTAGGGCTTGTGAGGTATCAAATTAAAGGTCTCGATGAGGGGAGCCACGTGGGCAAATTAAAAATTGCTTCCTGGTTATAGTCTCGAGACAATCACGTTAGTGATAGATATGGTTAAAAGTCAACATGATGTCAGTATCGGCCTTGTGAGACCTATCATTAAAGTCTCGATTGTGGGAATCACGTGCGACAAATTAAAAATCGTTTCCTAGTTATACTCATGAGATAGTCACGTGAGTAATTTGGTTAAATTCAAAGTTATGCCACTAGGGCTTGTGAGGTATCAAATAAAGGTATCGATAAGGGGAATCACGTGGGGCAAATTAAAAATTACTTCCTGGTTATAGACTTGAGATAGTCGCGTGAGCCACAAATAGTGGTAAATGTCAAAGTGATGCCACTAGGGTTTGTGAGGAATAAAATAAAGGTCTCGATGAGGGGTATCACGTAGTAAAAATTGAAAATTGCTTCATAGTTACAGGAATCAAATTGTCACGTGAGTGATAGAAAAAATTCAATGCGATTTCACTAAGGCTTCTGAGCTATCAAATAAGGTCTCGATGAGGGGAGTCACGTGGGACAAAATAAAAATTTCTTCCTGGTTATAGTCATGAGATAGTTAGGTGAGTCATAGTTTTGTGTAAAAGATCAAAGTGGTGACACCATAGTATAGTATATTGCTGTTACGTTAAAAAAGTGTAGTGCTTTTACGTTAAAAGAGTCACCCTGCGAAACGTCTTGCAGGGCACATTAGAGCATTGTTGCGGCGCGCATTCCCTAACAAAAGGGTGACGTTGCCACGAGTGTTCTTGGTAACAGTCTTCCTGGACTGCGGATCCAATGACTGTGGCGTTACTCGTTCTGTCGGTGGCTTGCAACCTATTCTCTAGAGCATGAAGTCGTTTATACCATTTCACTACAGGAAATTCTGGCACTGTAATCAAATGCCGTCATGGGACTGCTGGAAAAGGTTACATTTTCACTTCACCTGCCTTTCAAATTCCTGTGCTTCGGGATTTACAACTCTCTTTTCCCGATGGTGGCTCGAGTTTCTTTTCTTCCTACCAGCACGACCCTCCCAATGCACTACTTTGGAGCAAGAAATGCTTGCTTTCTTGAGGCGCTGTGTGTTGCTTTTTTTCGCGCATTTATTTCGCGGCAAGAGACATAGAAAAAGCGCCCTGAACAGATGGAGCGAACGCAGGGAAATCGGATCGAATTCAGCAAACTTCGACTGCATCTATGACGGGAGAGGGGGAGCGAAGAAGACCAGGGTCGGGGGAAGGGAAGAAGCGGGTGTAACAGCCCTGGGTGGCAGAAGAATGCTGTCTTTGTATGATATTGTTAGCAAAGGAAGCAGATACAGGGCGTTTTTTGTAATATTTCAGTTCAAAATTTAAATTGTGGGGTTTTAACGCTCCGCGGCTGTGCACCTGGGCCATGAGGGCTCTACATAACCTATGACCAACTGGGGATTTTTAACACGCGACGAAATCTCTACACGCAATCTTCTTTTTTTTTTCTCCTCCATATAGAAAGCAGCCGTCGCGGCCGAGATCAAACCCCCGTCCTTGGGCTCAGCAGCATAACTGAGCCACTGCAGCCGGTGGAATCTCCGGTTACTGCCGTAAGACTGATAAGGAACGTAAAGGTGCTTCCGAAGCGCGGGGGTTCGTCATTTTTATATTTTACTACCATAAAACCTATAGCACCTTAGATATGTTTACCATCGTGGTACATTATATTGTTGGTGCAACGTAGCTCCACATGGAATATCACACACGAGTAACAAAGTAGAAATAAAGAATCAAACAATTTAAATAATTTAGCTTGTACAAAAACAAAAGCGTTAATTCCAATTGCAAAGAGATGCCACCTCAATAGACTTGTAACTTTCCATCATATAGTGAAGAGCGCGAAAAAAGTTTTCTTTTCATGTTTTTAGAGAAATATCGAAAATTATAAACACGTATCGGAACATATCAAAAGCTCGACATGCTTTCAAAGTGCTGCTGAAGAGCTTTTCAAAAAACTTGTTCGGAGCATTCCGTTATAGTTTTCTTGACGCCAAATTGTGAAAAAATGTTCATTTCTTGTGAAAATATACCCAAACAGCCTTTTTTTTGTTAACGCAAACGACCACAGCCCGGGCTGTGGTCAGAGCACTGGCTGCCTTTCGCGATCGGGCAGCGGTAGATAATGTCGTATTCGGAAGCTCCGGAGATTCGGTGACTGCTGAGCCTGCAGAGCTAATTCGGTTCCCATTCAGATACGGCCCAGAAAAACGATAAGGAAATGGAAGACGCACGAAATCTTTCCCTAGAATAGATGAGCTTGAATAAAGCATAAACTGAACAAGCCTCCTCGCGGCGAGCTTTAAAAAGGTTTTTTTCCCCAGGACGACTCATGGCCGACTTTGGATTTTGGGATGCAGGGATCTTGTGCAGATATTAGATCGTCGCTTTCACTGCAAGCGCAAACACACATTCCTAGCACAATTTTTGAACACACCATCAGCCTCTTTCTCGCATGTGTAACTTTCTTTCTACATTCAGGCGGGCGACAACAAGCTCTTGGCCATCACTTTGACTTTTAACCCAATCTATGACTCATGAGACTATCTTATGACAATAACCAGGAAACAATGCTTATTTGTCCCACGTGATTTTCTCATCCAGATCTTTATTTGATACCTCACAAGCCCTAGCGGCATCACTTTGACTTTTGACACAATATATGACTCACGAGACTATCTCATGACTATAACCAGGAAACAATATTTATTTGTCCGGCGTTATTCTCTCATTCAGACCTTTTATTTGATACCTCACAAGCCCTAGAAGCATCACTTTAACTTTTAACCCAATCTATGACTCACGAGACTATCTCAGTACTATAACCAGGAAACAATATTTATTTGTCCCACGAGATTCTCTCATCCAGATCTTTAATTTGATACCTCACAAGCCCTAGCGGCATCACTTTGTATATTAACCCAATTTATGACTCACGAGACTATCTCATGACTATAACCAGGAAGCAATTTTAATTTTCCCTACGTCATTCTTCTCATATTGAGGCCTTTCATTTGATACCTCAAAAGCCCTAGTAGCATCACTGTGATGTTTTAACCCAATTTATGACTCACGTGACTATCTCGTGACTGTACCCAGCAAGCAATTTGAATTTTTCCCACGTGGTTCCAATCACCAAGACCTTTAATTAGATACCTTAGAAGCCGTTTTGTCTTAGCATTTACTTTTAATTGATCACTCACGTGACTATCTCGTTACTATAACTAGGAAGCAATTTTTAAATTGTACTACGAGATTCCCCTCATCGAGACTTTATTTGATTCCTCACTAGCCCTAGTGGCGTCACCTTGACTTTTAACCCAATTTATGGATCACATCACTATTATCATGACTGTAACCAGGAAGATATTTTTTAATTGTCCCACGGGACTCCCTTCATTCAAACCTTTAATTTGGTACCTCACAAGACATAGTGGCATCTCTTTGAGTTGTAACCCAATTTCTGAATAGCGTGACTATCTCATGACTATAACTAGGAAGCAATTTTTAATTTGTGCTACGTGATTACCCTCATCGAGATATTTAATTTGATACCTCACAAGCACTAGTGGCATCAATTTGAATTTTAACCCAATTTATTACTCGCGTGACTATGTCTCGGACTATAACTAGAAAGGGATTTTTAATTTGTCCCCCGTGATTCACACAATTGAGACCTTTTTTAGATGTCTCACAAGACTTACTGTCATCATGTTGACTTTTAACCATATCTATGATTCACGTGACTATCTCATGACTATAATAAGGAAGAAATCTTTAATTTGTCCCACCTGAGTCCCACCATCAAGACCCTTATTTGATAGCTGAAAAGACCTAGTGGCGTCACTTTGACTTTTAACGCATTTTGAGAATCACGTGACCATCTCATGACTATAACCAGGAAGCCTTTTTTAAATCGTCCCGACTGATCCCCCTCATAGAGGCCTTTAATATGATTTCTAAGAAGCCCTTATGGCATATCTTTGATTTTTAACCCAATCTATGACTCACGTGACTATCTCAAGACGAACCAGGAAGCAATTTTTACTCTGTCCCACGGGATTCCCCTCATTGAGACCTTTCATTTGATACCTCACAAGGCCAAGTGGCATCACATTGACATTTAACGTAATCTATGACCCCCGTGACTACCTCATGAGTGTAACGAGGAAGCAATTTTTAATTTGTCCCGCGTCACTCCCCTCATCGAGACCCTATTTTGATACCTCACAAGCCATAGTGGCGTCACTTTGATTTTAACCCAATTTGGAATCATGTGACTATCTCAAGACTATAACCAGGAAGCAAATTATAAATTTTCCGACGTGATTCCCCTCATCGAGACATTGAATTTGATAACTCGCAAGCCCTAGCGGCATCACGTTGACATTTTCCCCAATCTATGACTCACGTGACTGTCTCATGACTATAACCAGGAAGCAATTTTTAATTTGGCACTATTGACTCCCCTCATCGAGACCTTTGATTTGATACCACAGAAGCCCTAGTAGCATGACATTGACGTTTAACATATCTATACTCACGTGCCTACCTCATGAATAAACTAGAAAGCAATTTTTATTTTTGGTATTACTTAATTCCCCTTATAGAGACATTTAAATTGATTCCTCACAAGCCCTAGTGGCGTCACTATGACTTTTAGCCCAATTTGGGATCAGGTGACTATTATCATGACTATAACCACGAAGCAATTTTTAAATTGTCCCAAGTGATTCCCCTCATCGAAACCTTTATTTTGGTACCGCGCAAGTCCTAGTAGCATCGCTTTGCGTTTTAATCCAATTTATGAAGCACGTCACTATCTTATGACTATAACTAGGAAGCAATTTTTAAGTTGTGCTACATGATTCCCCTCATCGAGACCTTTAATTTGATACCTCATAAGCACTAGTGGGGTCACATTGACTGTTACCCAATTTGTGAATGTCGTGACTATCTAATGACTATAAACAGGAAGGGATTATTAAAGGGACACTGAAGTGATTTGTAAACATTGCGGGATTACTAGCGCAAATTGTAGTTCGGAGTCCGTAGGCATTGTTTCGACCACTCTGGCCGCGTTTACGCGAATTTATTTAGTAGAAAAATCAATTCGAAAATGCTGTCCTCCTCTCTTTACGCTCGCCCATTTTCTGTGGCGTTTTCGTGTGACGTCAGCAGGAGATGCGCTGGAAAATGGCTGCGCTACTGCATGGTTCGCCGACCAGCCGACCTACCGATCGAGTCAGTCGGCCCAGCGTTTCGTCCGCCGGCCGCCGACGGGTCGTCGCTATTCGCTCGCTCAATTGAAACTAAGCCACAACACCTTTGTGAATGAAAGAATGTGCCTTTCCTTACTTTGTTAGTTTGTACACTGAGTCCGGGTCGCTCCACAAAAGCGGTGCACAAGTGCACATGCGACGCTTCGCTGACTTTACGCTAGTAGGAAAATGTAAGGCCAATTGAAGGCGGGAGAAGAGTCAGCGAAGTCAATATAGGTACTAAGAAAATAAAATCACCTGAAACTTTTACCGTACAGCGCAAAACTAGGGAGCAGGAAGCACTTTTTGCGCTGGGTAAACAAGCACAGCGGTCAGCAGCACGACCGCACATCTGCGAACGCTTTTCCGTCAAAGAAATGCAATTGCTAGACGTGAGATATTGTGGAAGTTTGGGGACACTTACTGCGGGAGTGATATACAACAAATAGTCGCATAAAGTACTTAAAATGCTTAAAATAAATAAAAGTGTACACTGGTCATACATTATAAACCTTATATATCCATGCCGGCCGGCGCCGGCTCGTAGCCTAGCGGTCTGAGGCGCTGGATTTTGTTTTGAAAGTCGCAAGCTCGAATCCCCGAGAGTACATTTTTTTTTTGTAAGTTGATTTTTTCGTATGCTGCCGATGTTTTCTGAACTGAGTTCACCATTTTTGGGCCGTAACGTTCACTGCTCCACGAGCGAGATCGCAGAACGCGCGCATACTGACAATGACGCGCTAGCGAGTTCTCGTTGGCGTGCTGTTGCCACGCACCCACTGCTTGCGGGCGGTGGGCCCAGGCCTGAATCAGCACACCCTTGGTCTGGTGCGAACTAGCTTTTTACGAACAGACATAATTGAGGCAAGCTCCGAATATGCGGGAAAAGCGCATGGCATTTGAGAGTCTGCGGTGACGCGGAGGGCGTTCATCGACTTCGTAGGCCTCGTCTAGTGATTTCTACGATTCCAAGCCGCCCTGGGAGGTTTATCTTAGACATTTGACAGCTGACAACATGGCAGAAGCGCGGTACGGTGATAATTGAGAAATCGAGAATGCCCATCCAACAACGCCATCAGATGTCAAGCATGTTGTTTTACAGAACCGAAACCGAAACCGAAACTTTTGATTGCTAACCTTGGGCATCGTCCAATCACGGTGCCCCCCTCCTGACGTCACAGCCTTTAGTTGGTGCGGCCGCCGCAAACCGCGCATAGTAGTTTTTCTTCTTTCGCGCTTTGTAAAATAATTACCGATTTGTCAACCGGATAAACGATGAATAGTGTGTTAATTTGAGCCAGTCTACACAGTGCAAGCAAAAACGGGATCTTGACAAATTCACTTCAGTGTCCCTTTTTTTTCGCACCAGATTCCTCTCATCGAGTCCTTTTGGTTGATACCTCACAAGGCCTATTGCCATCACTTTGACTTTTAACCCAAACTAGTGCTCACGTGACTTTCTTATAACTACCTATTTTTATTTGTCACACTTGATTCTACTTTCGAGGCCTTTAATTTGATACCTTACAAGCCCTAGTGACATTACTTCGACATTGACCCCAATCTATGACTCAAGTGACCATCTCAAGACTATATGCAGGAAGCAATTTTTAATTTCTCCAACGTGATTCTTTTTATCGAGACATTTAATTTGGTACCTCACAAGACCTGCTCACATCAATTTTACTTTTAACCAAATGAATGACAAACGAATAATGAATTAGGTATCTATATTAAATAGATAATTAAACCGAACGCGTGTCGCCCGGACCTAGTTTCTGGAAATAAAAGTGAGTTTCTTGTGACTAACATCAGCACGGTAACGTTAGTTGCCCCTTTAAAGGAGCCATGAAGAGAAAACACAAGTTTGGTTCATTCGAAAGATTGCCTCGTTAGAACCATAACGACACCACTTATAACGCAAACTTCGCTCAAATAAGCTACATAATTAGGAAAAACGGGAATGGTCATGCGACCCACCAGCTCATTTCCCGCAACAGAACCTATGCCGTCACATGGGCTAAGCTCTGCGATTGGCGGAGGCCGGCAAAAGCAAACGCATGTTACGCAGGGCTTACAGTTTGCATAGCGAGCTAAATGCCCGTGAAACATACTGCACATTCTTTTTATGACAAAGAACGGTGGAGTAAACGGTTGAAGTTCCGAACGAACACGCAAGCGTGTGCGCCAATGCGTACGAAACAACCGCCTGGCCGAGCTCGACATCTCGCCGTCGCGCAGACGAATTTTCGGGTTCGAGGCGCTCTGACCTTGGAGGAAAAATGCCGTAAACACCGCGCATTGACGCTCGTATCTTTCTGGTCGAAGCAGAGAGCTCGCGCGAACGGCTTTCCATACACGACACCGGCCAACTGGCATAAGCGATACTGCTACTGAAGTTGAACTATTATTAACCGTAATAAAAATACGGCACATACGTACCAGTCTGTATTCGTCCGTGGCGACGGCGCTGACGAGGCAGCGGTGCCGACGGCAGGGCGTTCGTCTGTTGTGGCTATCGCGGAATGGTCGCTTTCCCGTCCACCGCGTATCCCACAACTCTTGCCGCTCGTGCACTTAGAAGCGTTGAGCGTTCAAGTGGTGTGAGGTTGTTAAATGCAAGCCCGAGCTCCTCGGCGAGAGTTTTGTTCTCCGGATCAGGCGATTCCATGACTAGGGCTGCGGGTGCACTAGGTTTTACTAGCATTTTTAAAATGGCCGCCGTCTCGGTCGACTCCCGCGTGTGGGTGCTATATGGAGTCGACATACTAAGTATCTGTTTCATGGACCGGCCCGTGTGACACCATTGCTCACGTCACCAAATGTGCAATTTTAGCGGGAGATTTAAAATTTTGGCTTAAATTGCCTTATTTCTCAGTGAATAAAGCATCATTTGCTTCCGGGAAAGCGCTTGGGGTACTATGAAACACCTAATCTTTCGAATAAAACAAACTTTTGTTTTCTCTTCATGGCTCCTTTAAACAACACGGAAACACGTGTTCTCCACACCTACACGCCGGGGCATGTCGCGACCATTTTTGCAATTTTCTTCCACGTGTGGCGCTGTTGAACGGCGCGAGCAGCGCCACATGTCTCTCCCACGTTCGGGCCCACATTGGATGTCGAGAGTTAGGCATTCTGGCAGTTTCCCCTAAAATTTCGAGTAAGCGCGCAATTTAAATGCGATAATTCATACCCATTACACTCTCCTCGGATTCACTATAGTAATTAGGCGAGAGTGCTGGATAGCCACGTGACTCTTTTATTGCGCAGTTCTTAGGTCGTCAGCTTAAACTGGTCGCGTAACCTAGTTCATCTAACTTGGATGAAAATACACTGCACCCGGATGGTATTGGTTACCAACTAAGTTGCAGAGCGCTGGCATTTATTCTGCATTGCGTGGGTCCTTGATTGTGTTGGTTGGTGCCTGGATTATATTGGTTGGCACGTGGATTATTTTCACTGGCGCTGGGGTTATATTCACTGGGGTTTGGATTATACTGAGTGGTTAATCCTGTAGTACCGCAACACCTCAAGTAACGTTGTGTAGTTTCTGATAAAAGGGTATTTTTGTAGGCAAAAACTCCACCTCTCACCGGTTTCAAAAAAATTATGCTCACACGCAGAGGTAGCAATGTTTCTGGAGAGCAGTTCAGTTTTGTTGTTGGGTGAGGTGTCCTTTTGTAATTAGGTGCGTCTTCCGAACTACTGTTTTCAATTGTCGCCGGTTAGTATTGGCTGCAGACTTTGGTGACATTCCCGGCTGTGTGTAGGACCGTTTATATTTATAGATGAGGAAAAGACTGGAAAACTAGAAATACAACGTTTTGATTCTGGTATTATGGATTATGGCACAAACTCGACCGTTTATATTGAGTGCTTTCAGGGCTTGACAGTTGCACACATTTCGTGTTCTGCTCAGTTTCTCAGCGCACGGGGAGAACTCTCTGGACGCACTTCTTTTCCCTTCCGTGCGTCGACGCAATACCGCGTCCGTTTATAGTACTTTGACCTGAGATTCTGGAGAAGTATTTTCCTCGATGTGTTGGCATGCTCCGAATATATAGGTGCGGCTACTCAAGGCATGTTTTTTTTTCTTCCAATGTGAAAGAAACCCCAGTTAATGGAGGAAACAGGAAAGTACTAGCTTGAACAATCAGGCAAAAAAGCTTGCGTTGTCCTTTTGTGTTATAACGTATTACCGCTCCCTCAAGGCACCATGGCCACACAGTTTGAGTTGGCTTGATTCACGTCATTTGTAGCTCAATGGCCGCTCGGTCAGTTTTCGTCGCAGAAGCTCACGACTTTGCCCGTGAAACAATACACGATAACAGAAGAAGAAATATCAGTGAAAATTGGTTCGCTCTTGCTGAGTTCCATTTATTTTCGCAGAACTGCCGCAGCAGCTTCTTTGTCGAGGTCTTTCTTTTTTTGTTTCTCAAACGCAGACAACTCATTCATGGTTGTCTCAAACGCAGACAACTCATTCAACTCAATCAGCACGACTTGTGGAACATCTTTCCTAGATGAAGAGAAATTCGTTGCCGGTCTTCGGTGCTCGGAATAGCCAGTTTAGAAAGAATAGCCTGAGGCGTTCGGCGACACCACCTTCCCATGGCGTCCTGCTCAATCCGCAAAAGATACCCTACCACCAAAAAGTTCCAGCAGCGTATACCTGTTCGTAATTTTTTTCCGGTGTTCTCGTTGTTCGCACTATATTAATCTATTGAAATTAACCCAAATTCTGGGAAATATAGTAATCTGGTCTCTCAGTTAATAGAAATCAGTTTCTTTTATTTATTCTGCAAGTAACAATGTAGGAACATGGTGTGAAAACAGAGCCTATACAAAATGTGAATCAAACGATACAATAGCTCGTTCAGGAGATCGAGTAGGCTAATTCTGTGTCTGAGTTTTGTAGGATTACTGCTGTGGGAGGGCGTACTACTTCTTTATTGATTTTCAAATCACGTCAGTGCTTAACACTTTGTAGCACAATGGAAGATGAACGTGATGAGATTATAACCACGCCAAAGTACACTGCCGATTCGGAAGTGATTATAGCGGCTGAACAGGTATAACCAAAATTTATGCTGCAAAATAGGCACGTTAGGACGCACCGGTAACTGCAGACACCTTACAGAATACACAACTGTTGTGTTATACCTTTTTGAAGTTCAACAGCTTCACTGCTTCCATACAGTTTTTCTGGAGGTGGTTTCGGGTCTTTACAAAATTATTATTCCAGTTTGTTTTCATTTTTTAGAAAGTTTTTATTTTTTAAATTTAGGCGACCAAACCAGCTTGTAACGTATTACACTTATACGACGCCACCCAGGGTCCAGCAGGGCGGATAATTTTAAAATGAAAATATCTTTCTTAATTTTTGTTGTTCACTCCTGAGTTAAACTTCAGGATGTGCGTGCTCTTAAAATCTGAAAAATCATTACCTGTAACAGAGCTCCTGATGGTTATCGTGGAATTAAATTTCACTTTTTTCGCAAGACTTGCTTAGCTTGAACCTTGTTCCGCATGGCATAGGGATAATGAAACGTTGGTTCTGGGGCTGGGTTCGCGCTAAAACGAAAATTGTTCGGGCCGCCTAGCTAATTGCTTACCGTTAATTTCTGCGTAACTAGCACTACTCCCAACACAGCGAACAAGCTCTAATTATTGAGCCGCATAAAATAGCTGGAGGCCACTAGTACTCACAGGTTCCACCCTAAAACCAAAATTGTTCGGGCCGCCTAGCTAATTACTTACCGTTAATTTCTGCGTAACTAGCACTACTCCCAACACAGCGAACAAGCACTCATTATTGACCCACATAAAATAGCTGGAGGCCACTAGTACTTACAGGTTCTTAAGCATGCGTTGATCTATCCTGGTTACATTCTTTAGTAAATGCTAGTCTATTGGTTACGAAACTGTCATAGCGTCATAAATATATTCCTGCCCATTGCAATGCAGCAAATGCTGTCCAACTTATTTCTGTCGGTATTTAAGTTCTAAAATTGCAGGTTTCCGACTAGCCCCGTGCGCTCTTCCTTAGCTTCAGCCTACCATCCAGTACAGTGTTGTTAATCCTTCAAAAGAACTCGAAAAGAGCAACGTCACTCAATTTCTCACTCGTTTAACGGAAAAAGTTTCAAACTGGTGGCACGATCAAAACACTTCTCTTCTTCCAAGCTTGTCTAGGAACACCGGTACAGATTTCGTGAACCCCAAAATATACTAAGTTAGCATCTGCGCTGCAAAGGGCGCAGTCAAGATATTATTACTGTACGCTGCGTGAGGGCCTTGAGTCGCTAAACGCTTCATTAGCAGCTAAGCAGGAAGCGGTCTCCTAACCTTCAACCCGGCGTCTGGGCTAATTCGGGTATTACCGCCATACACTTCCCTGCTGAGCCCGAGAAACATCCATCATCATCATCATTATCACCAGCTAACCTACGCCCACTGCAAGGCAAATGCCTCTCCCATTAATGTCCAATTATCCCGGTCCTCTGCTAACAGCGGCCCATTTATCCCCCCAAACTACTTGATATCATCTGCCAATCTAACTTTCCCCCAACACCTGCCACGCTTGCCTCCTCTAGGGATCCACTCTGCTGCACTTAATGACCAACGGTTATCTTGCCTTCGCATTACATGCCCTGCCCACGGCCATTTCCTCTCTTTATATTCTACTAATATGTCGTTAACACGCGTTTGTTCCTTGACCCATTCCGCTCTCTTCAAGTCCCTTAATCATCTCCTTATTATGTTCCGTTCCATTTCTCGGTGAGGCGTACTCAATTTAAGTTCAACCCACTTAGTGCACCTCCAAGTTTCTGCCCCGTGTCTTAGTACGGGTAAAATGCAGCTGTTATAAACTTTCTTCTTCAGGGACAATGGTAGGCTGCCATTGATTATCTGTGAATGCCTGCCGTATGGACTCCATCCATTCTTATGCTTCTAATTATCTCTGCCTGATGGTTGCGATCCGGGGTCACAACCTGGCCTAAGTAGATACATTCCCTTACCACTTCCAATTCCTCGCCACCTCTCTGAAATCGCTGTGCTGTCCCCAGGTTATTGATCATTACTTTAGTTTGCTGTATATTTTTTTCAGTCCCACTGTTCTACTCTGTTTATCCAGTGCGCCAAGCATGCTTTGCAATTCGTCCCCCGAGTTACTTAGCAAGGCAACGTCATCAGAAAATCTGAGTTAACAAGGTAATCTCCATTAACCCTTCCTCCCACCTGTTCCCTATCCAACGTTCTGAATACTTCTTGTAAGCATGCTGTGAATAACATTGGAGAGATTGTGTCTCCTTGTCTGACACCCTTCCTTATAGGTATTTTACTGCTCTCGTTACGGAGGATGATGGTAGCTGTGGACACGTTGTAAACATCGTCTAGTAATATTTCATAATGCTCGTCTACACCCTGGTTTCGTAATGCCTGGATGACTGCTGACGTTTATACCGAGTCAAGTGCTTTCTCATATTCTATGAAGACTATATATAGGGGTATATAGGCTATAAATATAAGGGTATATATGGGAAACAGTATTGAGCTGTAATTGCCATAGCAATGGCGCCGCATTGGCGCACTTGAAGGCGTTGTAATTGTCATGGCAACAATGGAGGAGTCGCAGCTTGCATGAAGAGAGGGGGTGCTTTTATCCTTTCAAGCCCATTTGATTCTGTCATCCCCCTCAACGCCCACATTTCTCTCACGCCAACCGGTAAATGCCGCTCCGCTAACCTCCACCGGGCGAGCTTGGCTGCGAACGGCGCTCAGCCAGCGTAGCTACGCGGCCAAGCGTATGCCGCTGGCGCAGTAACACCGCTAGCTCGAATGTCACTAGAACACTTCCTGTTACGTGCCCGAGCGCGACATGCGGCGTGAAGCACCGATGCGCAATACAGCACAGACAAGATAGTCTGTAATCAAGGATAGCGCACGCACAAGTCCTATCCTATAACTCACCTTCAAAGCATACGAAAGAGGTCCTCACCTTTCGCTAACAGCACTCAAAAAGAATTCTTGTTGCGATTCGTCATGGTGTTCGTGATGTCCCTTTTCAGCCCGGTATTGTCCAAGAGACCGCACACGAGAAATATCCCACTTCATCAGCATAGAGTTAATACTACTGAGTCTAGAGCAAAAGCTGCCTAGACAGCCCGTGCACTGAAACCGTGCGAAACCGGAAGGAAGCTATGATGCGAACCTCACAGCTTTGCCCACTGTCTTTTTGCCCACTAGAGTTGGTGGCAGTAGTGGGTATTCACCTAGCACGCAATCTATTCCATCATGGCAGCCACCATTGCAGTGGTTATGCCGTGATAACTTTGCTTTGTAGAAACGCTTTGTGAAGTTTTTCATGTGGTAGGTAGCGAACGTTTATGTCATGCTAACGCGTTAGGTGCCGTGTTGATTTCTCCGAAACTTAGAAGGGTATCGCGTCGAGAAGCGAGCATTCGTACGGTGGTAGAGGTAGCTTTTTTGGATGCGTCACCGGAGTTCGGTCGTCGCTTCGGAGTTAAAGGGGCCCTGAAAGGCATTTTGAGCACACTAAATTGACTAGCGCAATCGTTAGATTGGGTCGTCAACATCATCTGTGCCAAGTATTACTCTTTTACGCGCAGCGGAAAGCTCACACTTTTGTTGCGAAGTTTGTCACTTTTTTCTCACCCTTTCCTTCGTGTTTTTGGACGCCGCCATCTTCACATGTCTACATCATCGATTCCCAGATGTTCGTCATGAGCTAGACATCCTGCTATTGGGCGGCTTTTTCACGCACTTCCGGCAAAGAGATGAGTCATCTGCACAGCATCGGCTCGCCGGCTGATCTGCCAGCGGAGTGCCGGAGTGCTTGGACATTTTACGACAAACGAAACAAGTGTAAACAAACGCTTAACCGTTTGTATTGAATGCAACAGGGCCATAACACGACATGAATATTCTCTTACTTGAGTACGTTCCATAAAGAAAGCGTTGAAGCCCCGTGGCACTTCTTTCTTGCAATCGCTGAGAACGCCCTGAGCCGAATGCCCGGGTTTGACGCATACATTTTATTCAACTTCCAAACAATCCAGAGATGCGTTTCGAACGAACACAACGTCACAACATGCGTTGCAAGTCCGAACCGCGATTGACAGACGATGGGTTGCCTCCTCCTGCCCCTCGTAAATTCGGCACTGACCTCGCCCGCGGTTTGCGGGGACGAAGAGCAAGTCACTTAACTCTGGCGCACAAGCCGAGATGGCTTTAGCCACGCACACTGCACATACCCCATGCGAGGTTGAGTCGTACGCCGCTTGAGAAAGATAATCCAGACCATGGGAAGCACTATCCACCCGCAGAAGCACAACGTCGCATTTCATCGCGAAACAAAGGCGTCCACAACACACACACCGTCGCCTCCTGTAATGCCAAACGCATCTCGCACTTCCAAATAGGAGTGAGTAGTATGCTTGCAGTGCCCATATGCCGCGAGGTGGGGCCCCAAGCTGAACCGGGATCACGCAACCGTAACTGACTTCTAGAGCGGTTTGTGCCTTGTTGCCAGGGCAACCGATGTTTGATATTGTCAAAGAAATGGTGCTCGCTCCAGCGCTAGAAAGCTCAGAGCCGCGGTGGAGCATGTTTTGCCAACGTTGCCGCTCTCAACCACGCGTCGCCCCAAG
Source organism: Haemaphysalis longicornis (assembly GCF_048455015.1). NCBI lineage: Eukaryota > Metazoa > Arthropoda > Arachnida > Ixodida > Ixodidae > Haemaphysalis > Haemaphysalis longicornis. The sequence goes on along the minus strand of NW_027526407.1, from coordinate 115,075,966 downwards.
CTGAACTGAAGTTTTGTGCACGGGTTCTGTAGCGGTCTAAAATGTCTTTTTCACATGCCGCCGGCAGGAATTACCACCGCCACAAAATAAGACCCGGCACCAGCGGGGCCACATCTGATACGGCGCTTTTTGGATAAACAGTGCGCTGTGCATCCAAGGGAGCGAGCGCAGGATCCTCCCCGTGCGGCTGCGAGTTCGCCGCCGATAATAAGTCGCGTGCCGCCGATAGCGAAGTTCTGCAGCAACGTACACCGCGAAAGGGCAAGGCCAGGCCGCCGCACACATGGGGCCAGATTTTTCGTTCGCTTTTCCAGCCTTGAGCGGAGTGCGAGATTCATGGTGTCAACAAAGCTTGCCCGTAGCAGACGGCTGTGTGAGCAGCGCAATAGCGGAAGTACGTCACCGCCGGGGAGCGCAGCATCATGGGAGGGAAGGCTCGCTCGCCGTCAACAGCGGAGAGTACGTTGAAAGGAGGAGGAAACGCGGCGCGACGATAATGCGCGGTTTTTGATTTCCGATTTCTCAGCTAATACTCATCGCCTCAACAAAATTCTTGCGGGAGGAGATTGCTAGTACATTGCTTTATTTGGTTACATGTACATCCACGCATCGGCGGAAGGTATTTCAGGACCCCTTTAAGCGGACGTGTTTTTCGTGCTCCAGTGCTTCGGAGGGATTCATTTCGGCGGCCCATTGTACGCGCGGGCCGTCGCCCTGCATTTCGACGTCGCCCGGCTATCACGCTGCTGGTGTGGGCGGTCGAGTGCCAGCTTCCCCCCCCCCTACCGCCCCCCCCCTTCCCTAGTTCCCGTCTGTCGGACGCACTACAGTCCAGCGAACTTCGAAGTGGTCGGGAGCGCCGCAGACTTCGCTCCTCGTCACATCAAGCTCGCCTCCTCGCTTCACCGTTCTCTTCCAGGCTTCTCGTCTCCCGTACGCCGCATTACGCCAGCCAACAGTGTTCGTGGTGTGTTGTGTGCGACGGTATCGAGCACAGTGGAACTAGTCTTCTCCGCTCTTTTCTCGCATTTCTAGTCTTTATTTTTCTCTCTCCTATCCAATTTCCCCTATTCCCGCTTCCGGACTGTGTTGAATGAAGACGAGCTCCCATGAGAGCTCAATTATATCCTTAGTCCATTTCTTTTCCTTCTGCCTTTTAAAACAAATCACTTCCCCCTGATTGTTTTTCCCCTGATTTTTTTTCCTGGTGGCTTCCACCGTATTCACGCATGCGCAGTTTCGGTATATATTTTTTTTTGTGCGGTAAAAGAGTTCAGTTGATATCCAGCCCAAGTAGTGTGTCGTCTTTTTTTTGTTGTCCCGTCTTCACTGTGCTATTTTAACACGTTTCACACGCATTCCCCTCGCACTGGATGCGTCAACTCATTGTCTTCGCAATCTGTTGAGGTCCTGCTTACAACTGCTTGCTTTTCTAGCGAATGGAAGTTCCAAATGGACAATGCTTCCAAGAAATGCGTGTAAACAAAAATGGGATTTGTTACTTCACTTTAAGCTAAACAAACATGCTTTCTGAGATAGAGTAACTGCCTGTATACGAGGCCCCTGCAGCACGTGTGTCAACTTTTTGTCTCCAATTGAAATTCGTTCAGCCAGTAGCCCTTGCATTCGCTTAGATTCATAACCATAAAATACCCAAGCCTAATATTACTATGTTATGTGCGTCAAGAAACTCACTCAAGAGATTTTTCATTTTCCTATGTAAGCTTAGAAGATTGGGCATTGCTTGGGGATGTCACGCAAGATCCATTAATAATATTGCCAGGTTGCATTAGTTCGCAATTAATCTTATAACAGCTTAAACAAAATCTTAACGAAAGCAAACCACAGACTAAAAATGTATCAAGCAAAACATTAAGTAAAATTCTGCCTTGGTGGTAACTATAGCTTTGAGTGCTTAAAAACACAAAGACAGCAGTGCAAGTGTTCATTAGTTTCACCGCACGGCTCTATGCCCTTTAAACTTCCATGTCTCCATCTCTCAGAATGAGGAAAGAGAAAAATAATGTGGAGAACCGACTTGCTCCAGCAATTCCATGGCAGGTGTAAAGCTCTAAAGCCAATCAACAGACAGGCCTGGAAACCAAACCTTTTTTGGAAGCAACACCAGTTTGAATTTAAAACATTATGCATTTGAGAAGAGCAGGACAAAATAAACTAGTATGAATAGAGGCAGCATAAACGAAATGAGTAGCAGCATGAACGAGAGGCATAAAAGAGAGACAGCATGTACAAAACAGGTGGAATTTTAAGAGTCAGTTTGACTCCAAGGGCATGCCAGAAGGTCGCCGCTCCACTTCAAAAAAAATTGTGTGCACTATTTACAACATATACACAGCAAATCAGTCATATTTGATTGATTAATTGTAGGATTTAACGCGCCGACGCATCGCAGGCGATGATGCACGGCGTAGTGGAGGGCTCCGGATTAATTTTAAACACATTGGAATCTTTAACGTGCGCCCAAATCTCGTACACATGGACGTTTTTGCTTTTCGCCTCAAACAGAAAAGTGGCCGCCACGGCCGGGAATGGAACCCGCGACGGCGTGCTCAGCAGCGCAACGCCTTGCCCACTGAACCACCGCGGCGGGTAAAATAAGGCAAATTTCACTTGTGCACATGGTGCCACGAAAGCAATAAAATGAATTATCGCCTTGAAGAAGCAGATTGAAGTGCATAAGAGAGAAAAACACATAGAGAACCTCTAGGGCGTTACCAGCGTGTAGCATTCTTCGTTTTTCCTCTTTTTCATGCCATTCTTTTGTCCGTGGTGTTATCTTTGTACTTGCCATTCCCATGACCTATTTATATTTATTGTCTCCTCAATTTTCTATACTTTATTTTATACCAGTCCCTTCTTTCCAGTTCAAGCCCCTTATTCCGATTTCCATTTGTAGCGCAACCAACCGCACCATTCTAATTCTTTCCCTAAGTAACCTCCCTACCTTTCTTCTACTGTTTATTCCTTTCCTTCTACTCGCACACTGGGTCATCTTAAACTTGCTGTTATCAATGCAAACTTTACTAAAGGCTTGGTGGGAAAATTTGCTGAGAATTAGTCGTAGATATGGGCCCGTTGCATTTTCTGTGTTTCATTTTGCTTGTTCTTGCAGCCGAAGAGTCATGGGCTATATGTACAGTAGGTATGAAAAGTAATGCAGGGATGTATGTGTACAGGATTTTAATGTGTTCTGCTTGCACAGATAACTTTTCATGTCTCAAACATAACCTGCTGCAGAATGAGAGGGCAAGGCTGCCACTGTCAAATTTTTCTTTGTTTTGTTGCCGAAATTGCAACACAGAATATGTTCTGTGGTGTTAAGTACATGATACATAGGGGCTGATGGCATTATCGTGCCCCAATTATTTTTGATGAAACTAAGAATGCTGGTGACTTCAACAAGAATGAGCATTAACCGGAACTTTCATAATCGGCTAGAGAACTACTGGTGCCCAGCTCTGGTACCGCAACCTAGTCATTGTTCTAGTTACGGTGAGCATGCTGGAACGGAAGCTTGGAAATTTGACAAGGCCTGACACGGCATCTATGGGTCATCGGTTTGACGTTTTCATAAATAGGAAGGCTGTGCTACGCAATCTGACTGTGAGGGAGATGGTTTATTATTCCGTTCTTCTAATGGATGTATACAGCTCAAGAACGTCTCCTTGGTGGTCATGGCTGACCCGATACGGGCAGATGTAATTGTCGCCAAAAAAAATTCAGTTTAATTAATGACTTCTACATGCAATGCATATTAAGTATGAGTAATGGAAACTAGGTATTGATGATTGTCCCATGATAAGCAATTTGATTCACTTTCTATAGTCCATATTTGGCAGGTGTTCCAACTTTAACCACTATGATTTAACTGATGAGGTGCAATACCTAATTTATAGGTACACCCAAATTTATTCACTTGTGAAAGGAGACATATCCCAGGTCGGCTTCCCTTGCATAAATACACGACAGGGCCATCGGGACTTGAGAATGCGGGTATGTACGTTAGCACAGAGGATCGCAAGGTGGTTATTATATACAGACCTAATTCTAGCCAAAACCGCAGGCATTTAAGGAAAAACTGGGTGCGAGCGGACGCGGCCGTTTCCTTTCATTAGCGTAGATATCTGCACAGGGAAGGACAGAATGTTGTTGTTAACCCCCAATGAGGCTGGCGCCCAGATATCGGGGCCTAAGGCTCGCATTAATGAATTTTACTCCTTCGCCTCCTACACTGTGCAGGCATATTTACATGGGCCCTATAAGAGTGGAAGTACAAGTAAACGTAAAAATTGTAACTTCGCTGATCCATCCCGCATCAGTAATGTGTCAAGCAAATCCCCAACAGGAGAACATACGCGTGCACTATACCTTATTTTTATAATTTTAAGATTGCGTGTTTCAGCGATCGAAGAAGCACGCAATAATGGAAAACTTGCACCTTTCGGCTTCGTCTTGTCCCCCTCTAGAAAACCATCTTACTGTGCAAATAACATTAATACTATTACTATTTTTTGGCGCTTGTGTCGTTTCTCGATCAAAACAGCGTTTAGAGAGAGTGTAGCCGCACACGTAAACAAGAACCTAATGTACACTAGACATCGTAAAATCTTTCGGACGCTCGTTTGTTTTCAATTTTCGAATCATATACACTCAAAGGGAGCCGATCTGCCCAGCTATGTGCCCAGCAATGTCTCACGTAATATGACATGACCGCCTGACAGTGAGTTGAAATCGGCAGCAGCCACTCCCAGGCATGTGGGGAATGGTATCATCGAAGATAGGTGGCGAAGGCTTTATTCGTATCGTCGGCAGCGCGCGGGAGGCAGCGCAGTCGCACGAGGGTAGATAAGATAATTTCCGCAAGCGTCGCATTGACACAGTAGACGGCACCATGGTGTGCTATTGAGCAGCTTTATAAATTATTTCCACATGACTGGCACTCCTGGCAAATACCAGAACTAAATTTCGCGCCTTGGCCGCCATTTTCTTTTCGCTTAATATTTATGTTATTGCTGATCATAAAACATGAATGCGTTGAAAAATATTACAAAATCGTACCACACGTAGTAAATGTACTCCTATACTTAGTTTAGGGCCCAGAATTCATGCCTGATCTGCGAAAAATTGTTAACGGTATCTTCAACAACTGATCTTGCAACAACATCGTAGCATCATGGCGGCACCCGTGTTTACACACTTTTGAGGGTTAGTTTTACCCGCCTGTTAATGAGAGACGCGTCGGCCTTAGCGTGCGGTACCGGAAGCATCGCCGAGAGTTTTCCCGCATTCCTACCGCTAGTCGCGCCGGGGAGAAACGCAGATCATACAAAAATCAAAAGAAGAGTGTTTCCCCAGGCCCGCTACTTTAAGAGCGCAATAATAGAACCGAAACTGGAGGACCTAGCTTCGGCATGACCAAAGTGCTTATTAGGACATTTATTTTCAACCTCAACCCGAATATCGCCTAGGTATTCAAGCTTCAACCTATAAATTTACCCGGGCTACTATGCCAATCGTGTGGCGAATTGAACCTCCATCGACCATGTCAAAGCTCCTCCGAAAATGTGGGTCTTTGTGCAGCTACATCGCCGGTTTAAAGCTACTTAAATACATCCATTGAGTACAACGCGAACAGATTAAAAAATAATTAAACTGAAGCTTCTGTTTCGAAATATCTAAATATAAAGCCAGACAGCAACTATGCGTCCTAAATAAAGGCTTTATAAAGGCATCAGTAGTCGTGATCCGCTACACCAGTAAAATACGTGTTTAAGAATAAATCCCATTGAAATAGTTTTGCGAACACCCTTCTGAGTGTAGTGGCTGCTAAACCGAGAAGTTGAATTTTGTCAAATAACTACAATAGTTATATTTATTAAGGACATCATTGGCCATTCTTTAGAGATCTACAAAGCATAAAGTCACTTCAATATTGCTCGTCAAACTTACCATGCCCTCCACGTACGAAAGAAAATGCAATCGACGAGACGAGCGCGAGCGTGGCGAGCATTGTTACAGTACTGCGCTAAGAAAGAAATCCACAAAACTGTTTTTAACAGCCCCGCTTCCAATGTTCAAAAAGGCGATGTCCGCTGCGGCCTTTATGTGAATACCACGTCCATCTTTGTAAGACCCACGTACGCACCTGCATAAAAACTTCAAATGCGTTTGACCCCGTGTTATTTTTGTAAACTTTTATTCCAGCAGTTTTCCATTTATTTCAAGTTTTAGAACAATGAATCTAAAAATAGTCGTGTTTTCTGCTTGCTTTGCGTCTTCAAACCAAGTACCACAAAATAATTGCGAGAAGAGCAGAGAACGTGTCACGCCGTATTTGTTGCGAAAGAATTAGTAACTCATTCGTGAGCGTGTTTTCTCGATGTTATCATTACCAATATTATTATAGTATCTCTTTTCTCGTCATTCTTCTGACAGAGCAGATGGCTCCGCTCGTATATCTACGGAACCAAGAAATTGTCGTGGGACGAACAATGCTACTGTCGTAATTCTACATCTTAAGTTAATCTGCTAAAAAAACTCATGTCGGGCTTAGTACATGGCTCCCACCCATTTTCTCAATAGAGAGGAGCAGCGTATTTGTAAAGTACGGTTTACTTCATTCCACTTGCGGCACGCAGTCATGTGCTCACAAGGTCGCGTAGCACTGAGCGGAGCGAATGTTTTATTGTTCCATCTTGTACTCCCCGGGCATAATTGAAATTGTATCACCTTCCGTCTCCAGCAGCAAGCATCGTATATTACACGCTAGTGAAAAATGCCATAGTCAAAATTATGTCAACTATGCGTTTTTGTTTGCACTTATGCTTCTTTCCTGCATGTTTGTTTTCCTGAATACCTCGTAATTTTGCTTTACTTGTATCATCCTTTCTGTTTGTGTGGCATACTTACGAACGTACTTCCTTTATGATGCCCTTCCCTTAGTATGTATTAGCAATAAAAGATAAACAACAACGAGTTATTCAGGAGTTATATTTGTGTTCTTGTCCATCAGTATGGTAGGTACTGGTTCCAGAATGCCAGCCATTCACAAATTCTCGTTAACGTCTTTTCAACACAATAACATTGTGTCATTCTTTGAGCTGTTAGGCAGTTTCCGCGCCATTTGGGGCCTTCGGGGGCCAAATTTGCGCCCAGGTAGATTATTATTGCTTTTGCTATAAATGAGTGTTGGTATTCGTAATTACAATTCAAATGTTCTGGGCCAACCTTTTATAGAAAGGAAAAACACTCCTGAATGCTTTTTTCTATAAAATAGACGTCTCACCTAACGATGAGCTGCTATGTTCTACTGTGTCAACAATTGTCAAGGAAGTGAACAAGCATCTTATAACAAGGCTAATATCGATTTTAGCGGCTCCGAAGCCCTCCATCTTTCTGCTTAGTGTTACCTCCAGAAAAAAAAATTTCTGATGTCCGGCTCGTGTCAATTACTCAGATTGCCAATTCCTCGTGTAACTGAAAATTCATTTAGGAGCGATTGCAGTGCGCACTTTATTCAAAACCACCATTTTGGCATGCGACGTCAACGTGAATAGGAATATAATTGCGTATTGGACAACGCAAGAATTTTTTAGATTTGGTAGCCTGCTCTTCAAAGGAAAATATTGGAACATTATGTGAATGCACCGTGCATCTGCGATACCAGATGCCAGACAATATCTATTTAAACGCGTGACTTCACTGGTTCGCAAGTCAAAAAGTTGTGTGTCTGGATCCAGCAACATTTTTGTTATACTTCTGTAGTATTCTAATTTATTTGTTTTTTTTATTGACGAGGTACTGCCGCCCTATAGTACAAGGTCCATGGCAGAAGAGGTCGAAAAAAAAACAAAAAAAGTGCGACATGAACAACAGAAGTAAATGAAGTATATGTCAATATGCGTCACTCAGAAAGGTTTGTGTGCTATGATATAACTGCACTCACAATATAAAAACATACAATGCCATAAATACACACTATAAGAGGCATGCAAGCTCCAGAGCCATGCAAGAACCAGAACAGCTTTCATTGGCAGGGTTTGTCACTGAATGGTCGGAACATAGTGTGTGATGGATACGCTTTTTTGTTTAAATGAGAACAGTGATACATGACAATTCCTGGGCGAGTTTTGTTTATTTTTGCATTTTATAACGTAAATAGGTATTTATGGCCCCGAAGATCAGACGACTGGTAATGGCTGAGAATACGACTTGTGTTCATTGGGTAATAGTAAAACGTCCTCCTCTTTTGGAACGAATGACCGGTTTAAACAGCATTTTCTCTGATTTCTTTAAAAGAAGAAATTTGAAGCTTTATTCCCGACTTGTTAATGAACAAAAAAATAGCTTAGAAAGCTCAATAGTAAAATTTCAACCTATGAAGTTTAATCCATTGCCGACACTAATGGTGCTGCAACCGAAAAAATGCAAATAAGGGCGTTTCCGAGATGCAAGCCAACGTATATATACAAATGTATAATATTTTCTCTGGACGGAAATAATACCCAACATACTAATGGCCATTTCTGATAAATTTGCGATGATTTTGCAAGTCCCTTAATCCGCTAAGGGGCTCGGGTCTTTATCTTCAGTAGGCTGCCATATTTTTTTCACGGACAAAATAATAATGTATATGGCGAAAGCAATCGAAACGGCAATAAATTCGAAGAGTCACCTTTGTCTGCAAGCGTGAAGGGTAAATATTCACCGCGACTGTAAACACAAAATAAATAAAAAACACAGTGCAGTTCGTTTCGAATTAAAACTCTGGTTTTACGGGTATGAGCCAACTGCGTTACGAATTCTCTAACCTGGCAAATGGCCGAATAAAACAAGGATTTGCAAGGTGCGCACTCTGGAAAGGATGAAAAGGATACCAAGTTTGTAAAACACGTACACACGGAAGAAAGCTCAGATTGTGGGAAAGCTGCCGCGTGAATTTCGGCCAGTGTGGCTGTCGGAATTTTGCACGCAAAAATACTAAAAAGCAAAAGCGGAGAAACGAACGCAAACATGATATAGCAGCGAAAAAGTCGAACAATTGCTACAATTTGGGCTTTTCAGTGTGTAAGCACATAAATCTGCCGCGGACTGTTCATTTTCTCGTTTTGATGAAGATATTGTTGGAGAAAAATGTACAGTTTGGAAAGTTATGCAGGTTCACTAAAACGGCCTCGAAGTGAGCGCAAACTTATCTGATAATTTTATTACAATATTCTGGAAAGTGGTTGCACACATTCGAAGAGGCGTTATTTATATATCACTAACTAATTGTCGAAAAATAACCAAGAAATTTCACACATTGTTCTACTAATGGTAATTACTCAGGGTTGTTAGTGCGATGTCTACGAAAGTGAGAACAGGGAGAATTGAATTCACAATTTCTACAAGGTAGTTAAGATCAGGGGGTTGAAGAAAAGAGTTAATTTACTGGGTCTTGCGACGAGACAAACTTTCGAATACCCCACTCCTATAACAAGTCTGCAATCGATGTCAAACCGCGAACATAATGCAGAACATTCGTGAGCTACTGCAAAATTATATATCCCGCTTCCGACTGCTGTAAAAATGCGCGTACTTGAAAAAAACAGTGGTGACCTTACCCTGTTCAACATCAGCTTCCGGGAATGCAAGGGTTTTGGAGCCAAGAATGCCTGGCGTACCCTGTGCTCAACCAGCCCCACACATTCGCGGAAGGTCAATACAAGAAACTTTGGTTTCGAAGTCTCTAATTGTAAGGAATATGTAATAAAACAACAACAAATTCAAGAGCAAAATATTGTTACGCACACTTTAAGCGCCGTATTCTCGCGATGCGTCCATGACATTTCAACGGTCAACCCTCTTAACAAGCTCAACGGAAGAAGCAGGGAACGATATTGCACTTCAGCTTAGCACCGTCATCCACGGACCGCTGTGCCATCTACGCTCCTGCACCTTCTAACGTCACTGTAAATAAACTCACCTCGTAAAAGTTTGGTGGAGGAGCTGGGTACATGCCAGACCTCCAGAATTTCCGCCGAAGCCGACGTATCACGGGTCTGCCACCGCTGTCTCCGACGATGCCTCAAGCTGGGAACACTGTGCAAGCTCTCACACCAGGTTGGCATACCCCGCGAGAGCCCCGAATTTTCACTGGGAACGCCGAGGAAGAGGTTGAGAAACAGCTGACGCATTATCGACGGGTGAGTCGGCACAACCGCTTGGATGCCGCTGCACAACTCTTGAACGTCGGGATCTCTCTAGATGAGACTGCCCTGGCCTGCTTTGAGAACAATGAAAGCGAGCTCACAACCTGGGACCCTTTCGTCGAAGATATTTCGTCACGTTTTGGCGACTCCGTCGGGAAGAAGAACCGGGCTGAACAGGTGCTGATACATCGCGCTCAAGTCCCAGGCGAGACGTGCACCACCTACATCGAAGAGGTGTTAAAGTTTTGCAGACTCGTCGACCCGCAAGTGCCTGGGAATGATAAAGTGGGTCACCTATTACAGGGTATCGCTGAAGACATCTACAACATTTTAATAGGACGTGAAAAGTTGAAATTGGTGTCAGATGTTGTCCAGCATTGTCGCACCTTGAAGGCGTTGAAGAAGCGTCGTATTACACCAAAGTTCGGTCGCTTGGCTAATGTACCTACAGTTTCAAGCGTTGATTTGAACACACCACTGGACTTCGCTGAAACTATTCGGTGCAACTTCCGCGAGGAATTGCTGCAATACCAATACCCTCAGCGCTATACTGACGGCTTGCACGTTCACGAAAGTTACGTGCTGCAAGATGTACAGGCCAATAGCCTCTCGCCTTCGAGTGCTCAGTCCCGTGATCCGAGCTTTACGGCTCGCAATAAAAGCCCGCAGCGCCTCGACAATTGGGACTCACCACGCTACAGTCACGATGTCCAGTGGTTCTCTCGGCACCCTCAACGTCCAACTTACGAACAGCGTCCTCAGTTCCAGCTTATGATCGAGGTTTGGAAGACGTCTACCAGAGAACCTTCCCTCTCCGTGAGCGTGACATTCCCGTCTGCTACAACTGGGGTTTTGAGGGCCACATTTCTCGCTACTGCCGTAGTCGCCGCCAAGCACCACGATACCAGCAAGCTCCTATGTAGAAGCGCCCTAACGCTCGAAATGCCCGCTACGACACTGGCCTGCCACCATCTTTGTTCTCCGGTGCACCACCGCGCCGCGATTCACCGGCTTTTGACCGCAGCTTAACCCACCCGCCTCACGTCACTGGCGTTCACCATCACCCCGGCGTCGGTCACCACCGCGGAAAAACTAGCCGGCGCGGCCAGTGAAGGTGAGGCCGCGGCAAAAGTGTCACGTGAAATGCCTCTTACCGGACAGCCAAACTGGAACTACCTTCGCATGTATCTGTTCTCAAAAATACAGTGGAAGTGTTAGTCGATGGCACCCCAACAATGGCTTTGATCGATACAGTGGCAACAGTGTCGGTGATGAGTTCTGTATTTAAATCCCGTCTCGGCCGCAAAGTAACGTTTCACCCCGACAAAATGGTAATATTTCGAGGTGTTGGTGGTGAGTCCCTGTGGCCACTTGGAATCTGCTCAGTGGCTGTTTTGTTTGGCCGCCACACTTTTAAGGCGGAGTTTGCAGTATTGCCCCGGTCAACTCACGATGTTACTTTAGGTCTGGACTTTTTGAAGCAGTGCGGTGCCACAGTTCACTGTCGTGACGGGGAGATATATGTGGACGGGACCGCACTATCTGCCCTTGTTGAAGATTCTTGCGGCGATACCATCCGCGCAATCAGCTCGTTGAGCGACGCCATCATGCCGGCGCAGTCAGCTGCATCCGTGTCAGTCCTTTGCACGGGAACTGATGTGGATAAATATAACGCTTTGCTGAAGCCGATTCCTCTAAACTGCGCAAAGAGAAATTTATTCGTGCCTTGATCTATTGTTACCGTAATCCAGGGACACACCTCCGTGTGTACCATCAACTCTTCGGCCGAACCCACTGTACTTCCACGCGGGGTGAAACTTGGCGATGTGATCGAGTGTGCTTCAACTTCAGTAGCAGTTTTGTCCGAAGCCATAAATCCCCCCGCTGATCCCTGCCCGGTGGACTCTTAAAAATTATAAAGTATGATCGACGAATCCCTTGAATCAGAAAAACTTCGCGCGCTGGTAGCCGTGCTTGCACGATACTAACGCGTATTTGACTTTCCGCGAACATATCAATGCTCGTCAAGACCGCCCACACGGACCCACTATTCAATTCATACTGGGGCAGCCCGGACTATACGGCAAAAAACATACCGCGTTTCACCATCCGAGCGCACGATTATCAATAAACAAGTGCGAGCCATGTTGCGGAATGGCGTGATTCGAGAGTCTTAAGTCCCTGGGCAGCGCCGGTGATATTGGTCAGACAGAAAGACGGGTCATGGCGCTTCTGCGTTCACTATCAGCGACCTAACAAAATTGATAAAAAGGATGTCTACCCACTTCCTCGCATAGATAACGCAATTGATTATCTTCATTCGGCTTCGTACTTCTCTTCAGTTAACTTGCCATCAGGTTACTGGCAAATTCCTGTAAACTCCGACCATAAAGAGAAAACAGCATTTATCACACCTGATGAACTTTTTGAATTTAATGTTATGCCTTTTGGACTCTGTAACGCTCCTGCCACGTTTGATCGTTTGATGGATACGGTACTTCGGGGTCTCAAGTGGGAAGTGTGCATGTGCTACCTTGACGATATCGTCATTTTTGGTCGCACATTTCGAGAACACAACACGCGTTTAGCCATTCTTTTGGACTGTTTAGAAAAGGCTGGTCTCATTTTCAACTAACAAATGTCGTTTCGGAGAGCGTCAAACTCTTGTTTTAGGCCTCATTGTCCACAAACAAGGCGTCAGACCGGATCCACAGAAGATACGAGGTGTTAGCTGCTTTAAAGAACCCACCTATGCAAAGGAGCTTCGCAGCTTTTTGAGACTTTGCTGCTATTTCCGTCGTTTTATCCCTGGCTTTGCTGACATAGCCCATTCTCTGACATGTCTTCTGCAGAAAAACGCTCCCTTCAACTGCAGTACACGCTGTGCCGCCGCTTTTCGGCACTAGAAACATCTTCTGACGTCCGGCCAGATTCTCCGCTTTATGACCTACACACGCCTACTGAAGTTCACACCGATGCCAGTGGGGTTGTAGTGGGGGCCGTAGTTGTTCAGCGCCATAGTGGCGGTGGTCATGCTATTGCTTACTCCAGCCGCATTCTCAGCAAGTCGGAGCGGAATTATACTGTGATGGCGCAAGAGTGCGTGGCATCAATTTTTGCCACACAGCAATTTCGGTCTTATCTTTATGGGCATCTTTTCACCATCGTTGCGGACCACCACTCACTCTGCTGGCTCGTCAACCTTGGTGATCCTTGTGGGCGGCGGGCACGCTATCTCTCCGTCTGCAGGAGTACGAAGCGGCCGCTATCATGCTGACGCTGACTGCCTATACCCGCTATCTCTCCGTCTGCAGGAGTACGAAGCGGCCGCAAGCATGCTGACCCTGACTGCCTATCCCGGCTGCCACTGGAATCAGTGGCCTCTGACGAAGACACCTTTCATCAGTAGCTCGACTCCATATCGATATCATTCTCTGAACCGGCTATTTTTAAACGAGAGCAGTGCAAAGACAAAAGTTTTGACTCGCTTTTCGCGTTACCCGATGAATCGAAATCTAGTAGCCGCTTCTGCCTCCGAAACGAAATACTTTACAAGAAAAACTATGCGGCTGTTGGATCTCATTCCCTCCTTGTTGTGCCACAAAGCTTTAGTAGCGCTGTCCTAAGTTTTGTGCATGACGACGTTACATCCGGCCACATGGCGCTTCCGCCCAATCTTCACCGCGCTCAATAATGATTTTACTGGGCGAACATACGCAAGACTATTGAGCGCTATGACGCCACTTGTACCCATTGCCAACGGTACAAAAATCTAACACCTTTTCCAGGACGGCGACTCCAACCTCTTGAGCCGCCAAGTCGTCCTTTCCAACAAGTTGGGTTTGACTTGTTAGGGCCTTTCCGCCGTTCGTCGCAGGGACATCGCTGAATCATTCTATGCGTAGATTACCACTCTCGCTATGTAGAGACAGCCGCCCTATAGTCTGCCACGGCTACATAGATCGCCCTCTTTCGGCTTCGTTACATTTTGCTACGCCATGGACCACCCCAACTCATAATCAGTGACCGTGGACGTCAGTTCACTGCAACCGTCGTTGAAGAGCTGCTTCGCCTTTGTTCCGTACAATTTCGCCATGCTACACCGTACCACCCTCAGGCAAACGGACTGACGGAACGTACCAGCCGTACGTTAGCGAGCATGCTATCTATGTATGTGAGCGCGGACCACAAGAACTGGGACGATCTGCTCCCATTTATCACATACGCATACAATACCAGGAAGCACAAAACAACCGGCTAAGGCCCTTGTTCGTCCTTTATGCCCCCAACCCGATAGCTGTCTCGATAACATTTTCTCTTTCTTCAAGCATGACAACCCTTCTTTAGCTATGACGATCTGCCGTGCCAAAGAAGCACGTCAGCTTGCACGCCTACGAATCCTGTCCTCTAAGATGCCCTTGAAGCAGTTTAACGACAATCGTCGACGTGATGTAACATACGCACCGGCTGATTTGGTATGGCTTTCGACTCCGCTGCGCAAGCGTGGCTTGTGTAAGAAGCTTCTGGCCAATTACGTGGGTCCATTTGTTGTACTACAACGTCTCGGCGATGTCACATACGTTGTCTCGCGACTGACTTAGACTGGGCGACAGAGCAAAAGAACGCAAGTAGTTTATGTTGCCTGGCTCAAACGTTGTGAAGACCGCTCCCCAAGCTGACTCGCCCTGTGGGCTTCGTCTGCGACTGGGGGAAAGAATGGGCGTAAAAATATTATCATTTCAGGACAACATAAAAGTTATGCAAAATGGCGCAAATGATCGACATTTGGTCTTCAGGAAATGCGTGGAATGTTGCCCGAGGTAGTCGTAAGTCCTGAAGTGCCGTAGTTTTTAACCAAAGCACCCTGATAGCTGCTATGGCGTTGTGAACCCGCGTTGTTTCACACGCGTCTGCATTTTCGTTAGACCAGGGCTGAAACAATGGGCTAAGAAAGGAGGGGACACACATTATCGCTAATAAAGAACTGGTCAAACTACATTATGGGTTACGCTAAATACGAGAAACAATGCCTCGCGCGAGCTTGCTTTAGTACTGTTTGCGTATAGAGTAAAAGATGTGTGAAGTAAGCTTTTTCAAGAGAAAGAAACGAAATTACTTTTAAGCACTACTGTAATGCAGAAATAGAACAATCATTACAAGGGAAATGTCGAACTATATGCCGATAATGTGTGAGCGCCATCTTTTACAGGACTGTTCGTGTTACGGACTGAGTGCACCGCCATACACAACACAAATGTAATTCCAATATTAAGTGTCGTGTCGAAGCCAGAGCATTTATTTTATGATGAGTAACGACAGTGTACAGTAGCACGGCTGCAGTAGCATGGACATGTCAGAATATTGCTATCATAAACATTTTAGTACAGGTATTTCTTCTTTTTTGGTGACTATGATGGAAAGCTATGACAAATCGAACTTGTCGATCATTTATATACGCCGTTTGCGGTAACATGCTTGCTTTGCTGCTAAATTATTTGTTGCCTGTCAAGTAACTATGCTCAGTTTTCCTTCAAAAGTTTTGGAGAGGTTCGTATTACGCCTATCAACGTCAGAGGCGAGATATATTCCGGTAAGTTCGTCTTTATGCAGCTATAATTAGCAAGCTAGAGAGAAGGTTCGATTTCGAGTTGTTATCACATTCCTCATTACCCTGGTTTAACCAAACCAAGTACGGAATTTGCCCAGTTTTCAAAACTCTTCTAGTGTGTTTGAACGGGAGTTTCGAGAAAGGCGGGGTCTTTCCGAGAATCCAATACCTTTTTTTATCCTTTAAGCACAATGGCCGTGTTTGATTGCTCAGTCTATTGGACATTTCGGTTCCATACTTTGTCCATATTGTTATGTGGTGACAGGACACAAGGCACGAACCAATGTAGATAAAGAACGATCTGCATATAAAAATAGGCCTTCACATTTCGAGCATTGTCTACGTGCCACCAACTACTTCGTCCTTGGCAGTAGGGATTGCTTGTCCCTTCACACCACCATCCAGTTTTCTTGCTTCCGTAACAATTTTTCATGCGACATTGATGCCGATCTTTCGATCAACAGCAATGATGTTGCCTTAACGTAGGTGGGAAAGTCGTAGCTAGTACTACGTCCCACCATACTCTTTATGTTCTAGACACTTGATGTCCAGGTCCAAAGCGGCGGAAAGGCACACTAGGTGCCGTAGTGATTTTAAAGCCCTTTGACGCTAAAGGTACAGCCTGTCAGGAAAAAAACTGAATGAATAAACGCTTTGGAGAGACACTTGAGCACTGCGTTTGTGGAGATGCAGTGCCTCTCACACGCAGTTGACCTAAGTTACAGTAAAATCCTTATCTCCACATAACAGGAATTTGGATCCCGTTCTGTACACCCGCGGCCGTTAAATTTACAATCCTCCTTATATTGCAGCTGGTGGCAAAAACACTGTCACCAAGCCTTTTTTCCCCTCTTCAAAAAAGAAAAGATTGTGTATCTGAGTATTAGGTTTGAGGTACAATAGGTGGCTATGTTTGCCATTCTTTTCCGGTTTCTCCATCGTGAATTGCGCACGCTTATAAGCACTTGTAATAGGTGACGTAATCACGTAACAGAACATTTTGGTGTTGGGTTTTTAATGCGATGAAACTTCCAAAGTTTCTGTCAGCACTCACCGGTGTATGAAGGAGTTTATAGTGCGTTTTCTCAATTTCACGTTATAACTGCACCAACTAGCGTAACGTCAAACTATGGAATTTGTATTTATTGACTGCACGAAGCTGCCTCATCAGGTTATAGCAGTATAGCATAGGTGCAGCGTGAAATCCCGGGGAGGGTGAGTAGTAATTATCAATCCAGTCCACCTATGCTCTTATTTTATTAAGGTTTTCATATCAGCATAGAAATACATGGCGCCTGGTTATCTATTGACGTCTACTTAAAATGAAGATACGTATGCGCAAAATCCCAGACGACAACGTAATTTCCTCTACCTTTAACCAATTGATTATGAGATTTAGGGGTGCCCGTCATATCATGCAAACAACAATTAAATAAAAAACCTCTAGCGGTTTAATAAGTTTATATATTTTGTGACTATAGAAAGCCACATCAGCAACGGACAATTAGCATCGTCAGTCTATCAGAAGGCGAAAAAAGTAGTAGACGCTACCCTTCGGTATTAGTTTCCGAATGAGCAAGGAGAAACCTGCTGTTGTTTTGTTGTATAGCACAGAAAAAAAAAACAACTAGCCTCTATAATTAACAAACAGTTTCATAATGAAGAGGGAATTTCTTGCTTTTTTGTTTTGTTTTGTGACCCAAAATCATTCTTTGCATTACCCAGAACATAATCTGGTATGTCAGTGAGACGGATCTTAAGTGCGCAGCGTATGCTTTATTTTACCGTTTATTTCCTCCTTTATATGCTTTAGGTTATTTTACAGATCTAAAGGGCGCAAATAGCTGTTCTTCATAAAATGGTGAGCCTAACAGCCAAAAAAGAAGCATAAATGGCGAAAGCTTGGTGAAGAAAAGTCACCAGCTGAACTTATTTTCTTAGATGTGACTTTTTCCGAGAGCAGTGGGAGAGTGACCTAGCAAAAACATATTCGTACCTTGGGGATTGGCGCAGCATTTAAAACGAACTTCAAAATTGTGGCTGTTATGTTAGTACTTATGTTCTCTAGTATAGGGATTGTTAACTTCAGGGCATGATACTGGACTTTGCTGGGGAACTGCCACCACCGCCATACACACTAACCTGCATATACACTTATATATAAAAATGTCCCTCCTTCTCTTTCTGCATAAATAGAGAGATAGAAGGGGAGAAAGGTGTGAGCGAGAAAGGATGTCGTTGGAAAGAGGCAAAAGTTTCTACAAGTTTCTGGCATCCGTCCGGGGCTTTTACGGTGTTGAAAATTTTGTGGTTTCTATGGGACCTTTGTGGTATTTTGTGAACTGTATCCATACATATTGTATGTATGTATGTATGTATGTATGTATGTATGTATGTATGTATGTATGTATGTATGTATGTATGTATGTATGTATGTATGTATGTATGTATGTATGTATGTATGTATGTATGTATGTATGTATGTATGTGTGTTTGTATGTGTGTTTGTATATATGTATTTATGTATCTATTTATGTATGTATGTATGTATGTATGTAGATTACAAAAGAGATCCCTGGGTATAACGGTACTATAGGATTGAATCATAGCGAAAAACCTCAGAATAATTCCAACGTTTTCACCGACGACCGCTGTTTCTTGAAGATGCAGGCAGGGCAGATTTATTGTGTAACAAACAGTTTTCGTGGTGGTCGGTGCAGGAAAGTGTATAGAACAAAAATACGTTCTACGCGACCAGGTATACACACGTACAAAAAAGCGCAAAACGCGGAATGCGAGAAAAGAATGAAGGTGAGGTTGCAGCACTGCCAGTAGGCAGAGAGAAAAGTGGCCGTACACAGGAATTCCCCGGGTTGAGCATAACACGAAAGTGTTGCGTGTCACTGAGGACACTCGGGACCGTGCTGTTCTGAAGGGAGGGTTGTTGAATGCGTGCATGTGCATTGACCTGCTCCGGGATATGTCTGCCAGGTAGGGACACTTCCGACTACAGTTTGGAAAACATCGCGGCCATATGCAGCTGGCGATATACCGGAATTTTGAAAATACCAAAATCTACAAGCAGAGTGAAATGAGCGCTTATGAGGAACACCAGTGGGTTCATCATAAATTAGGGACGCCAACAGTAAGAGGAAAAGATAAAAAAACCCGCCTGCATCTTCCCACGGGGGGGAACTCGAGTAAATGTGTCGCAGAGTGGTGGGGGTATGGCGTGAATGTTGCGTAATTGGGTGTGGTTTGAGAATGCTTAATCGTTATTTCGTCTTTATTATTCTTATTTATTCAATGAAGAAGAAGCGAAGGCAAGGAGTGTAAAGTTAAAGTCTGTCTTTATTGCTTGGTGCCGTCGTTGTATTGGACGGAGAGGATGACTGCTTTGTGTTCGCTAAAGTGCACTGTCAAGAGGGGTCTTTGAGGAGCGGTAGTGCGATGGCGTAACTGCTGAAGACGTTGCTTCCATCGCATCTACTCGAGTCAAGCAAAGCGTCAAGTCAAGCGAAAGCCAAGGAAAAACGCCCTTGATTGAACTCCGAACGCGTGCTCCGCCGCTTATATACACACCTCCCGCGTTCGAGGGAGAGGATCACGGGGGAGAGGCGCGCATCCGCACACTTCCGTACACAAGCGTGCGAACTTTCCACGCACCCACCACGCCGTTATCACGTGTACACGCACTGCCGCCGTTACTGTTGAGCGCGACGCAGCGCACGGGTAGCTACGACGCATGCGCGCACAGACGCGCTCCCCCCGCACCGCCGCAGCTGTTGTTGAGAGCGACGGAGCGCACGGGGTATTCGCGCTCCTCCCGCACCGCCGCAACTGTTGTTGAGCGCGAGGAGGGTACGGGGGAGAGACGCGCACCTGCGCCTACACGTGACGGGCATGCGCAGTGAGCGTGTGGACGGCGCCGACGCCGAAGTGCGACATCGTGCGACTAAGAAATGCTCCGCATTAAAAAGTGAAAGGGGGTGGGCGCGGAGAACGAAAAACGCTGCGGCGGTGTGCGCCGATAGAAGACGCCCCCCGAGTCTCAAACAGCATTTTGTTATGAACATAGCAGCACGGAGGAAACATTTTCATATGTACAAGCAACAGGTGTCCAGGAGGTGAACGCATAAGGGCAATACAATGCAATGAATCGGTAATGCAAGCCGCATCAAACAAATACACAGAAAAAGAGATATAAAGCTAAGACACATCAACAAAAAAGAAAATAGAAAGTGCCGCATGTCCCTTCGAAGAGTATTCGTGGAAGATCATACGCGTTTGCATTTATCAAAACAGAAGCAAAACAACCAAAGTAGGATGAGAAAAAGGAGAAACGACAAAAGGAAAGAAAACGCGAAGGGGCGGAATGCGTGATAGCAATTGTTCAGTCAAAAAATATAAACAAAGGTACAAGGATGATTTATATGTACATTCATACCTATAGGGAGTGGAAACTACACACAAATACTACACTATTCTTTATTTTCCAATACCCCGCCACACGGCAAATTTATTGTCATTCCCATGGAATGTTATTCGTTCGAATGAATTCTATTTTCTTTACCCGCAGCGACATGGAAAAAATTAGTATCATGTGCAAGTGATGGCAGCAGCGATGGGCACAAACTCGCGGAGAGAGACTATCTTAGTAAGCGCTTCAATATTTGCGAAAGCTGAGCGAAAAGAGCGTAACCACCTTTACTGCACTTTTCAATGCACACTAAACGCAGTTGCAACAACTTATTCAACCTGAATAAATACAGTGAGCCAAGCCAAGTCAAGCTAGCACTCGATCGGCATGCATACGGCGGGCGGTGCGATGGACGGCGCAACACGTGAAGTTCGTTGCAACTATGGCAGCACAAATTATTCGCAGCACTTCTGTGCTTGCGAGCACAGCGCCGACAAGCACAGCGCTTCCGCATGCAGCAACTCCGACAAGTGACCCTGACACCCTGAACCAACTGGCATGGGACCAATTTTGGGGCATATAAACAAACATGGCCGTTGGTTCCCACCACATCGGCTAAGGCTGGCCTGGTAGCGACACTAGCAGTTTTCTTTTTTTTAAATCTATTCGGCTTGCTTTGAACAATAAATAATTGGTTAAAAATTATTTGCAGTAAAAATATTATAATTCTTCTTATGGTTTATAATCTATTTCGAATGAGCATTCCCGGCGAGTCTTTCAAGTCGAGATGACTCATTTGCTGGAAGAACCCAGTCAAAGTGGTTCCGACAGGTCATTCGGCCTATAACGTCATTTTGATCGAATGTCATTACATTTTCTGCCGTGACCGCATACAAACGTCATTTTGACCGAATGGCATTCATTTGGAATGACATTAAATGTGCGGTGTGGCAGAGGTATAAGTTACTCACTTTAAAAAAAACATATGCAGTACAGTTCTGAATTCAATGTACATTCGAACTGATAGGGTGCAGCGACTATGCACAAAAAACGATTTTGTTGAGGACAAAGTTAGTTGCTCAAGGCATTAGCGTTCCCTGGTGAATGGCTGAGCACGCGTGACAATTGGCCTGTGTTTTAACTTATCTGCCCAAGACAATAACGCCTGTAGATAAGGTACTATGGACAGCCTTCATGGTCGCAATACGTCTTCATAGTACACTGACGGACCAATTTGATGAATGCCGGGAAGGTGTGGCGTATATTATTTATAAATTTAAGGAGGGGGGGAAAGTGTGGTAGATATTTTTTGTGTGCTTTCTGGTTGATAATTCTCCTCCTAAACGGACTCACTTTGACAAAAGTACTCGACGTGGCATGGGGTTCATTCAAAACTGCAGACAATGTTTGCGCTACCATAGTACTGGTCTCTTCTTCTAACAAAAGGGAATGACGAGATGGGACTGCTGGTAACAGAGGCCCTACTTATCATTGGGCGCAGTTTGCACCTAGCCTTCTGTCAGGGTCCGCTGCCCTTGAACATGGGGATGTCGACGTTAGACGACATTACAATATCTCTAGTCTTCCTCGCACTACGAGGGGAGCCTCAGGGAAAACAATTCGCAACCTGTCGCTTTGGAGAAAAACTTTATGGAGCTTTCTAGGTATGTTGTTTACATTAGGAGAGGAAGCTAAATTGGTTACAATAGATTTGGGGTCGTGGTCAGGGTTCGGCGAGAGGTATCAGGTGGCGGTGGTCCTGTTTTACAGAGTTCTTATTACCATCCGTGATGGCAGACGGTGGGTATTGTAAACGCGTCAGGCCACTCGCGAATTTAGCTTGGTCGGTGTCGCAGAAAAGCTTCCTGCAAAGATATATATATATATATATTGCCACGAACTTTGCATGAGTTTGCTTATTGTGTGTTTTTACTGCCGGGCCACGCCCGGCTGTGTTATCTGCGTTCCAAACGAAGCGCGTCTTCCATTCTTTTTTTTTATGCCGTACGAGCTATCACATTCAGATAAGCAGACTGTTTCGCCCTAACGTCACTAGCCCAGAACAATATTCTGTGATCTACAATGTTCTGGATGTGAATCGACGGTTCCAGAAACACTTGCGCCGAAAGATAAAAGCCTGCAGAGCAGACGCCGCGCCATTCGATCTCCGACGCTTGCTTGAGTACATCACTTTGATGACTGCTGCTTCGCCGCACGTGTATTATTTGAGTTGTTAGGGGAGCACAAGTTCGCTCCAATAAACGTGTTTTCCTTCAAGGCAACTGCGTCATCTCTGGCTTCGGGACATCTGGTGGAGGTGCTGGGTACGCACCCTTTATGACGACCTCTGCAAGCCGCCAGCCCAGTCCAACTAGAGCCAGCCTCCGACTGCAAAAATTGCTGCCCGAGTTCGGCCTCCTGCCAAAAAGACCCAACACATTGACAGCTGCAACCAACACCATGGTGCAAGAACCAACGTCGCCATTCCTGGTCAAGCAGCCCCGGAACCACCAACATTCCGAGGAGCCCCGGCTGAAGACCCGGACGAATGGTTGGAGAAGCTGGAGCGCGTGCGGATCTTTAACAGGTGGGACGATGAAGAAGCCTTCCGGCATGTTTTCTTTTACCTGGAGGATGCAGCTCGAACTTGGTTCGAGAACCACGAGAGCACCTTGACCGACTGGACGCAATTCAAAAGCGAGTTCCTTAAGACCTTTACGGCCGTGGTGGGAAAAGAACGAGCTGCGCTTTCACTGGAAACTCGAACACAACACCCGAACGAAGGAGTCGTAATCTTCGTTGAGGAAATGAAGCGACTATTTCGTCGCGCGGGCCCGGATATGACGGAAGAAAAGGAACTGAGGTTACTGATGCGAGGAGTAAAGCAAGAACTTTTTGCCTGCCTTGTCCGCAACCCCCCCCCCCCCCCCAAACTGGAAACCGAATTCGCGTCCGAGGCGGCCGCGGTATAGAAGACGTTGGAAATTCGCTGGAGGCAGTACGACCGTCCCATCAACGCGCTAGTTGCGGACACGATCGATGCTGGGGCTCTTAGCTCTGACACACTACGTCAGACAATCCGCGCTGTCGTCAGGGAAGAACTGCGGAAACTCTTCCCAACAATGCCGCAACCCCAAATCAGCTCTATGAGCGACGTGATCCAGGAAGAAATTCAACTCGCTTTGGGGACTTCTACGGCTTCCGAAGTACCACGTGAGCCTCAAGCTATGACCTACTCGGCGGCTTTTCGACGACCCCGCCCTGCTCCAACCCGTCATCAAGAAGTCCCGCCGTACCGCCGTCCACTGTCGCCCATTCGATCCCCTGCAAGCCAAAAGCAGTCGTCGAGGAAGACGGACGTATGGCGAACCGACGATAATCATCCGCTGTGCTACCACTGCGGGGAGGCCGATCACATCTATCGTCGCTGCGCGTACAGGAGACTCGGACTGCGTGGGTTCTCCGTCGACGCCTCACGCCCCTGACCCGGCCAGCGCCCTACTGAGATCGACCAATACCTGTCCAACACAAACCGAGGACCAGCCCCCTTCAGCCGATCGCCGTCGCCCTACCCATACCAGTCGCCCAACCGCCGTAGCAATGCTGATTTCGCACGAGGAAGGTCTCCCAACCCACGCGGGGGAACTAAAAGCAGCAACTTCGGAAGGTATAGTTGCACAACGGCGGAAAAATGAAAACCCTCCAACGACGCCGCGACTCGCTGAAGACCCTGATTCACGATATGCTCCGACCCCGACGACCCAATTTAACCCTGACGTGACTGCCGACCACGACGATAGCAAAACGGCGCGACGCGTACCGGACATGACCGAACCTGCCGATGATAACACAACGAAGGCCACGACGCACAGTGCCCGACCATCAACACGGAAAAGCCGAGATACGACGCCACGACGCACAAGGAACTTGAAGAAGGCAGCTTCTGACGTTCAGCTGTCCATCGACGGCTTTGAAGTAGTCGCCCTCATAGACACGGGAGCCGACTAATCAGTCAGGAGCGGACATTTTGCGTCTAAGCTGAAGAAAGTTATGACCAGATGGGACGGTCCGGACATTCGCATAGCAGGAGGCCACCTCGTGACGCCAAGTGGAACGCGCACATCGTGCGTATCCATAGACGGAACAACGTACCCTGCGGCGTTCGTCCTTTTGTCGCACTGCTCCGGCTACGCAATTCTTGGAATGGACTTTTTGACGGAAAACGGCGCAATAATTGATCTACAGACCAAGTCCATAACGTTTTCCTCCGATCACTCTATGACGCCGTAATCGAACCCCGAACATCGTGCTGCTTTAAGGATCGCCGATGATCATGTAACACTGCCACCGCCCGAAAGCTTGATGATCACTGTCTACTCTAAGATGCTGTTCTTGACGTCGACGCTATCGTAGAGAGTGACCAAAGGTTGCTCCTCCACCGCGGTGTCTCCGTTGCAAGAGGCATTGCGCGCTTTACGCAACGCCAATCCAAAGTTTTGGTCACTAATTTCACCGAGGAATACCAGCATTTAAACAGGGGCGCTGCAATTGCGTTCGTCGAAGAAACGCAAGAAGCAAGTGACGTGATCGCGGTTGCCGACTTTGAACGCGCACCCGAAGATAGCTTCAAGCTTCCGAATCCCTTCGGCGTGAATCCGGCGTTACCGCAAGATGAACGGAAGAAATTATTGGATTTGCTGCAACGCTACAGAGACTGTTTTTCATCGAACTCAAAACTACGTCAGACACCTCTAGCGAAGCACCGAATAATAACCGAAGATGGAGCCCGACCTACCCGACAGTCACCATACCGCTTCTTTTCACACGAGCGCGAAGCCATTCGGACTCAGGTCGACGACATGCTCACCGACGACATTATACAGCCATCGAAAAGACCCTGGGCTGCGCCGATCGTACTCGTGAAGAAAAAAGACGGAACATTAAGGTTTTGCGTTGACTACCGGCGACTAAACAAAAACACCAAAAAGGACGTGTACCCCCTCCCCCGAATTGACGACACCCTCGACGACCTCTGCCACACGAAATACTTCTCATCGATGGATCTGAAGACCGCCTACTGGCAAATTTAGGTGGACGAGAGAGACCGAGAAAAGACTGCATTTATAACCCCGGACGGCCTATACGAGTTCAAGGTGATGCCGTTCTGGTTGTGCACGGCGCCAGCAACGTTTCAACGCGTCATGGACACGGTGCTAGCTGGCTTGAAGTGGCACACCTGCCTTGTATACCTCGACGCTGTTGTGGTATTCTCCCAGGCTTTCGACGAACACCTTGCAAAGTTGCAGTCTGTACTCGAGGCCATCCGTACGTCGGGGTTAACGCTGAAGCCTGAAAAGTGCCGCTTCGCGTACGAGGAACTCAAGTTTTTGAGCCATGTCGTCAACGGCTCGGGAGTCCGGCCTGATCCGGCGAAAACTTCCGCCATAGCGAACTTCCCAAGACCGAAAAATAAGAAGGGCGTTTGGAGATTTCTCGGACTATGCGCATACTACAGGCACTTCGTCGCAAACTTCGCCCGCATTGCAAAGCCACTCACCCGCTTGACGAAGAGGGGACGTGCCGGCAGAGGGCAAGTGCCGGCACGTGCATGGAACAGTCGCCTGTTCGGTGGACTCTGCAAATTTTTCCTTTTTGTGGCCACAATTCAACTCGGACGTCGAACATTTTGGCGTCAGCGTCTTTGCGAAGCTCAGCGGCACAAGCGAATACCACTCTTATCAAGGAGGGCCCATTTTTGAGCAAGCTCTGAGTTACTGAATAATTCACCGGCTGCGGTGCCAGTAAGCCGAGCGGCGAACATGCTGCCGAAAGCGCAGGCCGGGGCCTCCCCGGCGGAGGCGGCGTCGAAGACCATCACGGCATACGACCCTGTCTCAATGCAAGTCGTATGCATGGACACCGCCCAGCACGAGGACTGTCCACCATCCGAGGAAGAATATTTAGAAGACATGATTCGCATATGGCTACGCAAACACAGTTCGAAAGCTCCCATGGGCAACGACGCTCCTGGCCAACAAGAGACGGCGGCTCGCTCTGGTTATGCTCCTCAATGGGGTGTGGCTAGCAAGTCCTCCACTCACAGATCCAGCAAGCCCCAGTGGCGACTGAAGCACACGCCCCACATTGGCCGCGACGAACTCATCGTGGTTCTCAAGCCGAGCACAACGCTGGATTTGAATGCAACTTTTGCTCCAGGCAAGTCAGATCCGCAGTGCACAATCTTCTACGCGAATGCGGGAACGTGGAACTGTCTGTGTGGCCGGTGTGGGTACAAAACGTGATAGTGTGTGGACTCAACTCAGAGTCTGCCGCCAGACGACTGCTCGGTGATGTCACGCTGACAGTCGACGGCCGCCAGCTCCCCTTCCAGGGACATGCCAAAGCCACAGGCGACGTCTGCAAAGGGGTCATCACCATCGATCCCAATGATACGTCGGCCTCTCTCAAACCCAAGCTGTGATGGAAAAACGGCGAAATTCTTTCCATGAGAACACTTGGCAGCAGCAACGTCGCTGTGGTAACGTTCGAGGGGAAATTTGTTCCCCGTCAAATCTACTACTACGAACAGGGCATCCCGGTGAGATTGTACAAGAAAACGATTCGCGTAGGCGTAAGGTGGTGCCTCGCCCGGCCACAGGCTTGGAGGAATTCAGTTCGGCCACTACCCCCATGGAACCACTGGTGCCTCCGTTAGAGACACCGTTAATCCAGGGAGGAGACCATGTTTCTGAAATCTCAATAATCGTCAATCTTGGCTAACCGACCGCAGCGGAAAACCCGAAGCAAAATTCCAGATGAGAAATTCGTGATCATACAATGGAACGGTAGAGGATTTCAGAATATAAAAAAAAACTGTCGCATCTCCAATTATATCTCCAGACCATCGGCCCCGCACCAGCTATTCTGGCTCTTCAAGAGCCTGTAGCAGATGCCCAACTTCCAGGGTATAGCTCATTTCAGGGGGCCCTAAGACTTGCATCCTTGTCAACAAGGCGTATACGGCGCTCCAAGTTGATCTAGGTCTGGAAACCGAACAGGAATACAGTATGGTAAAGGTCCTTCCACTTAGACGCCGTCATCCTCCGATACATGTACTCAACATTTACAGCCCCCCGCACAAGCCCCGTATAACTTTTAACGAAGTTTCCTATCGAGCACTTAAATCGGCCGACAAAGCACCCCTCGTGATTGTTGGGGATTTTAACGCCCCGAGCCTTCAGTGGGGATATCACTTCGAGCAGGCCAGGGGACGCAAGTTAGCGGAGTTAATCTCCCCGCTTCGACTTACGCTGCTCACGGACTCGGTAACTCACCACACGTGTCCTAAACTTTCCCTAGTTAAAAATAGTAGAGACGCTACTTGGGAAAACCTGGAGGAGACACTCGGTAGCGATCACTGCCTCCTTAGGATCACCCTCTTGGCGAAGGTTGCTGGACGAAAGTGGGGCAGGCCAAACTAACCAACTGGCTTGAATTTAGGCTGCAAGAAGTTCCACCTGTTCTCCTCACAGGCAGCTATACAGAGTGGGCGAAACAGATCACCGCCTTACAACAGCAACATGTTACAACAATTCAGACCACCGAAAAGAACCCAACTGTACACAACCATCTGATGCAAATATGGGAGGCACGCCGGATCCTTACTAAAAGATGGAACAAATAGAAACTTAATCGGAAGCTTCCAGCCCGCATCAGTGAACTGTCTGAAAAAGCAGCAGAATACGCTGTCCAACTTAGCGACGCAAATTGGATAGAGAGATGCAATTCGGCTGCGCGTCAAATGGGATCCAAGGGGACATGGCGCCTTTTTGGCAGTCTCATTGACCAAACTCAGACGAGAGGGGAAACACAACGTCAACTCCGAAGAGCCCTACACGGGTACCAAGGTACGACGACCCAACTCGCGGATAGTCTATGTGACAGATATATCTGCCGCACTAAAGACCCCAATGAACCTGAGTATCAATACGCAGGCAAGCAGAACCCAGACATGAAGGCCCCCTTTACACTACACGATCTTCAGCAGCTTTAGCTAAGATGCGCCGAGGTACGGCCCAGGAAGAGAACGTATAACAGTCCAACTATTGGCGAACCTCTC
This sequence comes from Haemaphysalis longicornis, assembly GCF_048455015.1. Lineage (NCBI taxonomy): Eukaryota > Metazoa > Arthropoda > Arachnida > Ixodida > Ixodidae > Haemaphysalis > Haemaphysalis longicornis. The sequence goes on along the minus strand of NW_027526407.1, from coordinate 115,047,608 downwards.
GGACTCGGCCTACTTGCAACTGTTAGATTACATAAATCAAATCTGGGACGGCCGTCCACTCCCCCCAGCATGGAAGACCTCCTTGGCCACTTTTATACCTAAAGAAGAAAAAATTGTTAATATTGATAATCTGAGGCCAATTTCGGTCACGTCATGCGCGGGTAAGCTCATGGAGGCGATGGTCCGGGATCGTCTCTCTCCACACATTGAGTCCACGGGCCTCTTTGCTGACACTATGTTCGGGTTCCGCCCACATATGTCAGCACAGGACGCCCTTCTCCAGCTACACCGCGACGTAATTCGACCAACTACAATGCGACAAAACGATAAAGCCATCCTTGCCCTAGATCTCAAGGGGGATTTGACAACGTCAGGCACAGCAGCATACTAGAAAACTTAAGTCGAACGGATTGTGGTCAGAAAGCTTTCGCGTACGTCAGAGATTTCCTCTCCAAACGTCAAGCATTCCTGTGGATCGAAGAGGAGGAGTAGGGTCCATAATACATGGGTACAAGGGGTACTCCACAAGGAGTGGTCCTATCGCCACTACTCTTTAACATCGCTATGATGCAGGTGCTGCACAAATTAGCTCAGTTAGAGGGTGTACAACATGCCCTTCACGCCGATGACATAACCATCTGGAGCACAGAAGGCAGCCTTGGGGAAATGGAGGACCGCCTTCAAAGGGCTGCCATCATTGTCGAAAGCTGTGCTAATGACTGCGGCCTCCAATGTGCCCCAACCAAATCAGAACTTTTGCACATTAAATCCAATCTTAAAGAGAACAGAAGGCTTTGCATCTCTTTAACAGATGGTTCTACTAAAGAAGTGGAAGAAATTAGAATCCTGGGCCTGCTTATTCACAACAAACTTAGTCCAGAGACCACCATTGCCAAACTGAAGCGAACAGGTGAACAGGTCGGACGGATGATACAACGCGTATCCAACAAGCGCGGCGGGTTACGGGGCAGGGAAGCCCTCCGGCTCGCCCATGCCTTTGTAACCAGTAGGAGCCTCTTCTCCGTGCCTTACCTCCGTACGAACAAACTACACGAGAATCGCATTGACGTCATCATTAGGAAGGCCACAAAACGAGCCCTTGACCTCCCGGTGGCTACATCAAACACCAGGTTATCGGCGCTGGGAGTGCTCAATTCGTATCAAGAGCTGAAAGAGGCTCATCTCACAAATTAGTACACTAGACTCGACCAAACGGCGTCCGGGCGCCACTTGCTTAATCGCCTACAAATCAAACATGAGTGCATCCCAGAGGAGACGTGCAAACTCCCAGAGTTGTGGCGACACAGGCTCTGGGTGCATCCACTTCCGCGTAACATGGAAAAGCACGCTCACGAGGGCAGGAGGGAAGCACGCGCTAGGACCCTGGAAATGAAATACGGAAATGGGCGAGGTGTGTTCTACGTTGATGATGCAGGAGCGTCGCCTCTAGGGTTCTTCACTGCCGCTGTAATTTACAGAGACCAGCAAGTCGATGGGCTCTCCTACCGGGCTCCTAACTCCACGCAAGCCGATGCGATTGCCATAGAGCTCGCCGCCTCGGACCCGAAGTCAAGGAAAATAATCACGGACTCTCGCCCAGCCTGCGAAAGCTATTTAGCGGGCACGGTACCACTCTTGGCCTACAGAATTTTAAAACGAGTGGTGCGGTTCGTAGACCCCGGACCTAAAGAAACTGTGGTCTCCGGGGCATCAGGGTCTGAGAGGTAACGAGGCCGCGCACGCGGCTGCCCGATCGCTTACCCACCGGGCGCCTCACCCATGCTCTATAGGCTCGGAGATTAGCAAACCACTACTGCGGTTTAGAGAAATCGTAAAACATTACTGCGGTAACCGCCGGTTTTACCCAGCCCCTGCAAAGGGTCTGAGCAAGGCCGATGAGCGAATACTGCGGCGCCTGCAGACGGACACATTTATGTGCCCTGCAGTAGAAAAGCATTTCGACCCTAAAACAGATGGGTGGTGTCTGCACTGTGGGGAGGTGTCGGACACCCAACACATGGTGTGGGCATGCCAGCGCAACCCTGCGTTATCCTCCGACCCTTCCCCTACCAGAGAGGCATGGGAGGCAGCCCTGCTCATTTGCTCCTGGCTGGAGTCTCAAAGGGCTCTAGTTCGACGGGCGAGAGCGGCGGCCTTGACCAATGGGGTCCCGGAAAAGGGACTGCACCAGTGCGGAGTGCCACAGGCCCTAACTCTCTTTTATTCTGATAGCAAATAAAGTTTCACTTCTTTACCTCCTCCTTGACGAAAGATAGCACCCCTTTCAGCTAGGAAAATGCCCAAGAAACAGCCTTCTGCTAGCTACAACAATGCCTGCGAAGCCCGCCTGTGCTCGCGCATTTCGACGAAAACGCCGAAACGGAAATTCACACGGACGCCAGTGATATAGTCTTGGGTGCGGTCCTCGTACAAAAGCAAAGCGGGTGCAAGAGAGTAATCGCCTATGCCAGCTGTGGTCTGTCCAAGAAAGAAACTACTCGGCCTCTGAGAAAAAGTGCCTCGCGGTTATATGGGCCATTTCAAAATGTCGCCCTTACGTGTATCAAAGACCATTCAAGGTTTTGACAGACCACCATGTGATATGTTGGCTCGCCAATTTGAAGGACCCCTCTGGCCGTCTTGGTAGGTGGAGCTTGCGCCTGCAAGAAGTCGACGTTACAGTAGTCTATAAATCCGGGTGTAAACACTCCAATGCCGACTGCCTGTCCCGTGCCCCCGTCGACCCACCACCACAAGACTCCGATGAAGACAGCGCGTTCTTCGGAGTCGTGACTGAGAGCGGCCTAGCCGCCCAGCAGCATCCCGACCCCGATCTACGCGTCATGATCGACTACCTCCAAGGATGCAGCGTCGCCGTGCCCAGGGCCTTCAAACGCAACTTACCTGCATTCAGCCTGAAAAACTCCGTCCTCGTGAAGAATTTCAGCCCCGGAACGAGAGCGAATTATCTTCGTGTCATCCCGGCAGATCTTCGTGACGAAATTTTGGGAGCGTGCAACGACGACCCGTCTTCCGGACATCTCGGCACAGCTCGCACAATTGGGAAAATCAAGATGAATTACTACTGGCCCCGCCTTGCATCCGAAGTCACCAAATACGTCCGAAGCTGCCGTGACTGCCAGCGACGAAAAACACCACCGACGAGACCCGCCGGACTTCTGCAGCCCATCAGCGTCCCATCTAGGCCCTTCCAACAGATTGGACAGGACCTTCTGGGCCCGTTCCCTACATCCCGATCCGAGAACAAGTGGATTGTTGTAGCGACAGACTACATGACGCGCTACGCAGAGACCGCCGCTCTTCCGAGGGGGACTGCACAAGAAGTCGCAAGTTCTTCATAAGCCAAATTGTGCTGCGACATGGAGCCCCGCAAGTCCTCATCACCAGGTCGTGGGTTGGGATCCCACCTGGCGGGCATTTTTTCTGCGCTTTCTTTCTTCCTTTCCAAATTCTTCATCTGATTCAATGACCTACGGCAACCTCCCCTTTGCTTTCCGAGGTTTTCTTGGCTGCCAACCCTTATTTCTGTGTTATTTCTACGAGCCCCTCATTTCCTATTATGATTCGCTACATGCATAGCGAGGGCCTCTGTTCTGGCAGTCTTGGTGCCATAGGGAGCTTAAGAGGGTTTAACGCTGGTTGACCACTCTCGACATGTCGTAGACATTTGAGTCACGGCGCGGGGTTTAAAAAGAAGGTCCCCTTCACCCCGAGAAGTTAGGGTGGCGCTGGCTACCACCCCCAAGCACAGGGAAAAAAATTACATTGACAGAAATACCCCAGAAAGCGGGGGGGGGAGGGGAATCGCCCCGCCGGTAGCGTGGTGGTGATCGCACCAGACCGGTATTCTGGAGGTCGTGGGTTCGGATCCCACTTGGTGGGCATTTTTCTCCGCTTTCTTTCTTTCTTCCCAAATTCTTGATCTGTTTCAATGACCTACCACAACCTCCCCTTTGCTTTCCGAGGTTTTCTTGGCTGCCAACCCTTATTGCTGTGTTATTTCTACGAGCCCCTCATTTCCTATTCTGATTCGCTATATATATATATATATATATATATATATATATATATATATATATATATATATATATATATATTGAGAGACAGAGCTCTGAGATGCTGAAGGACCACTTTTAATTAGGCTCCCGAGCACAGGCCACCGAAAGACGGAACTGTCCGGGGATGATGATGGTTATACACAGATAACAGTGGCGATGGGTTTGGATGGGTAGAAGGAACAGAGGGATTGACCCGCCGTGTTCCACACTGGATATAACGATGGTCATGTCGCTTCCATGCATAAATGTCACAACAGTACACCCCCAATGCCCACAATATATATATACATATATATATATATATATATATATATATATATATATATATATATATATATATATATATATATATATATATATATATATATATATATATATATATATATATATATATATATATATATATATACGTAAGTACTAAGTCGAGACAGACACAGGAGAAATACATTAAAATAGAAATAAAAGCATACTGACGTTTCAGGAAGGAGATTTCCTTGTAAGACTTCCGAGAATTGTATTGAAGTTTTGTGGCTGCTTTGAAATACGAAAAAACTTCTACGCCCATCGCTAATGTCTTATCCCACAGAATCCAAACCACGAGCTAAATTCATTCAAGAGAGCTTGCCGTAACCATACCGGTAATATTTACGGCTAGACACTGGACACAGTGGTATAATTGTAAATATAGAGATAAGGATAGGCTTGTGTATAGGATTACAATACGCACCTCAAAAAACAAACACACACACATATCTATGTATGTGTATATATATATATATATATATATATATATATATATATATTTTAGAGCACATGCTACGGAGGCGTTAAAACAGAGACGACCAGACCACGTACCAAGGCCGCTTTGTTCCGAACGCAGTGGGGTCTTTATCTACTGATGCCAGGGGCGCGCGAGCCCTCCGGCGGGTGAGCGCGCCCTTGGGCCTGCGTAACGCTGCTGCCGCTGGCACTGCGGCTTGCCGCTACAGGGCTCCCCGTCAATAGAAGAGCTGGTGTGACGCTCTGATCAACCCAACGTACATGATGGTCACGGTGGTGTACAGCACTGTGGGAAGACTCGTAGGGTTGATGTCGGCGGTGGTGGCGTATGCCGGCTTCAGGCGCTCTAGGGCTATGTTGTCGGGAGAGCCATTGATGTCGATGACATATGTTGACGAGTGCCGTTCTACCACAGGGAAAGGGCCAACGTAGTGTGGTTGCAAAGGGCGGCGCACGGGTCCGTACCGCACAAACACATGTGTTGCCTGTTCAAGGTCCGGAAGCACAAAATGTCCTCTGGGTTTTCGTTCTCATGTAGGCTGTGGTCGAAGGTCAGCGAGGATCAATCTCAGCGATTTCACGTAGTCCGCGGCGGAAGACGCTTGAGACGGTACCTCGAACATGTCGTCTGGTAGTCGAAGCTGGGTTCCAAAAACGAGGTCAGCCGAAGAACACGTCAGGTCAGTTTTGAAAGCGGTGCGTATGCCCAGAAGTGTGAGGGGCAAGCGCTGGACCCACTGTGTTGGGCAGTCGTCTGCTGTGAGCGCGGCCTTAAGTTGGCGGTGAAAGCGCTCGACGAGTCCATTTGTTTGTGGCCGGTACGCTGCCGTGCGCAAACTAGTCGTGCCGAGGAGTTGGGTCGTCCGCCGCAGGAGTGGGCTCGGTCTGCGGTCGCCAAGCTCTTGGGTGTAAAGTAGCTGCTGCAGGCACGTGCGCTCGATGGTGCTGTGCGTTCGAATAGCGCTGCTGGCGTTCGACTAGCGCCCATACGATGGCCAAGCACTCCTTTTCCGTGACCGAACGATTAAACTCAGCTTTTGTGAGAGTGCGACTGGCATAAGCGACGACGTAATCGTCAAAACCAGCTTTTCGTTGGGCAAGCACTGCACCAATTCCGGCGCCGCTGGCATCCGTGTTGATTTCTCTTGGCGCGGTCGGGTCAAAGTGTCGCAGAATAGGCGGGGAAGTAAGGAGTCGCCGTTACTTTGTGAATGCTTCATCGCAATCCCTCGACCAAGCGCCAATACCACTTTCGTTACCGAGAAGCACCGTCAAGGGCGCAATTATGGAGGCAAAGTTGCGAATGAAGCGGCGGAATTACGAACATAGTCCAATAAAGCTCCGTAGAGCCTTCATGATGGTCGGTTTAGGGAACTCGGCGAACGCGTGAAGTTTGGTGGCATCGGGAAGAATTCCATCCTTCGACACAACATGGCCCAGTATGGTCAACTTTCGCGCCGCAAAGTGGCATTTCTTCATGTTGAGTTGCAATCTGGCATTGGCAAGGAAAATCAAAACCTGCTCAAGGCGCCTAAAATGAGTGTCGAAGTCGGGAGAAAAAACTACAATGTTTTCGAGATAACATAGACACGTTTTCCACTTCAGGCCGCGCAAAATGGTGTCCATCATCCTCTCGAACGTGGCAGGAGCATTGCACAGGCCAAACGGCATGACGTTAAATTCATACGGGCCGTCAGGAGTGATAAACGCCGTTTTCGCGCGATCGGCGTCCGCCATGTGTACCTGCCAATATCAAGACCGCAGATCAAGGGAAGAAAAAAACTCGGCGCCTTGTAAACTGTCAAGGGCATCGTTGATCCGTGGTAAAGGATAGACATCCTTCCGCGTTATGCTCTTCAGACGGCGTTAATCCACGCAAAAGCTAATGGAACCGTCCTTTTTCGTTACAAGCACCACGGGAGACGCCCAGGGACTGTTGGAGGGCCGAATTACTCCCCGCTTGAGCATATCGTTGACTTCTTCGTCAATCGTGCTGCGCCCCTTAGGCGACACACGGTACGGTCGTTGGCGCAGTGGTGCAGGCGAGCCGGTGTCGATGGAGTCAGCAACTGCAGATGTTCGGCCCAGCGGTGCCTTTGCGCCGTCAAAAGAAGAGCGGAACCGATATAGCAGAGCGAGGAGCCTTACTCGTTGGTCTGATCTGAGGGTAGCCAGCATGAACTGTCAGTAGGGCGAATGGCAGAGACAGCAATTTTCGGTGGACAAATAAGGGCGACGACGTAAGAAAACAGGTGCGTCGGGAATGGAAGAGCAATAGAGCGGCACGAGAGCAGCCGAGCGGGGAGGAATGTCCGTGTCGTGAGCCACGGTGAGCTTTGCAGGGGCAGTGGACTGAAGGTCGGCATAAGGCGCGTCCAAGGAGTAATGAAATTGTACTTGCGCACGCGCACAGTCGATTATTGCGCGATTGCGAGATAAAAAGTCCCAGCCTAAAATGACGTCATGGGAGCAGGATGGCAGCAGGAGGAACTGAACGGGGTACACGACGTCCTGGGTCATTACACACACCGTGCAGGCTGCCAAAGGTTTTACACGTTGCGCAGTTGCGGCACATAACGAAAATTGCGGCCATGGCGTCGAAACGTTTCTAAGCGAGCGGCAAATATCAGCGTTAATGACGGAGACGGCTGCGCCTGTGTCGACTAGGGCGACTGTACATACACCCCCAACAGATACGTCGATTACATTTCTAGGCCTTTTACAGCTAGGACGTCGCGCAGCTCTTGCATCCGGAACTGCGGCGGCTAGTTTTCCTGTTCAGTTGGGCTTGAACGACGTCGCATAGGCGATAGTGAGCGGCGACGTGGGGAGCTTGAACGGCGGCTATCGGCGGCTATCGTTCCAGGCTCCAGGGTAAGAAGTGACACTTGCCGAGCGACTGCTTCGCGAACAAACTATTGAAGCTGCCGCATCAAGGATGCGCCGACCCCGCCTCTGTCAAGCTCGACAGCGGCTCTCCCTGGACAGAAGAGCCCCGAGTAAGCGCCCTCTGTCTGCGGAGTTCTTCGTAGCTTCGGCACTGGGTGATAATGTCAGCAACGGTTCGCAGATCTTTCGGTAACAGCATCTGGAAAGCATCATCATCGATTCCTTTCATCAGGTGGTTAATTTTCTCTGCTTCCGCCATAGCTGAATCAACACGGTTGCATAGGTCCACAACATCCTCGATATAACTTGTGAAGGTCACTCCAGGACGCTGTGCTCGTGTGCGGAGACGCTGCTCAGCAAGAAAAGAACCTTCCGCACGGCGGGACGGCTGAAGACCTCGACAATACGGTTTTTGAATTCAGCCCAGGTAGCCATGGTGGGTGCGTTGTTGGGGAACCACTTCTTCGCTAGGTGGTCCAAATAAAACTCAACGTCATTAACGTCGTCATTTGACGACACAACACATATTATCCTCTAGCGCCTAACCAACGAAACCAAAACTGCTGGTTTTCAGGCTGAGGGTTGTTCAAGTATGCGTCTTGCTATAGACACCACCATTGTTGAGATTTCGCGAGGCTGGACGATATGAAAAAGACGAAGCTTCAGTGGACACAGGATATGACGACCGTGTGGGTAAGGAAACGAAAATTCCGGTTCGTCAAAATGTTTATAAATCCGTAAATACTTGGATTACCAGCTTGATATTTTTTCTGTAAGATCAGGGTGTCATGGGGTTTCCGTCAAAAAGAAAAAAAAAACTTTTTTTACAAAAATTTTTTGTTTAATTGCCTAATGACCTAATTAATTAACGTGCCTGCAAATTAATAAATACTTGCACTATTGGCGTAATTTTTCATTTCTGTGCTTCTGATGTCCAAAGCTGTAAGAAAAAATGCGTAAAAACAATTTGCGCTTGAAATAAAAAATCCAGGGCTGAAAGGGTTAAGCTTCATGAGATCGTCCTATCTGTTGTGCGTGCTCACTCGCTCGTACTGTGACAGCCACTCCTCCACGTCGTTGTCATCCGTTCCATCGAAGTTAGGGGCGTCTCGCTGGCGAAGCACACCCGAACACATGATGGGCTGCGGTGAGGAAGGTGCCATGTCCCGGTCGGTGTTCAGCTGCATCACGGGCTGTACCCGTCTGCTCCGTAACTCCAGGATGTGGTATTGGAGTCTTGCGATGCAAGGGTAGAGTCAAGCTGGGAATGAACCCGCACAATCCACCAAACTGAAGCGTGGTTTATGGTATCACTAACGAGCAGTTAGAGCTGCGGAGAAGCCGAGGATCTTCGTGCTTAGCAAGCTATGTCCGACGCGATACTCGATCGGCCAGTGCGCCAAGCAATGCTTCTGCCTCCTCGTCTACGGGCGTAAACAAAGCCGAATATTCCCAACGGGGATTTGTCTTTGCATGAACGCTACAATATATATATATATATATAAGGGTAGTAGAGACAGAGACACACAAGAAAGACATTAAAAATAAAAATAAAAGCTTACTGACATTTCTTGAAGACTTCCTTTCTTCAGAGTACAGAATAAGTTGGTTTCAGGGTTATATATACACAGAAAATGTAGCAAGGGTTAGGGCAGGGCAAGGGAAGGGAGAGTTTGTACAATGAGGTCATGTTTCGTGGGCAGCAGAAGAAGGAGAAGTAAAAAAATGGGGAAAAAGGATCGGATAAAAAGCAAGAACAGTATCAAAGAACGTTTACTTACGTAGCGGCAACGGAACTTGCCTTTATCAGAGTACTGTTACATAATTTAGCTGTCACAAACACTCGGACCACATTTCTTATATAGCTTTGCAGAAAACTCTGAGAAGGTTTGCAGGATGTTTCCAAAACGGAGAGTATGCATGCAGTCGAGCTGTGCCTGTGTTACAACAACAACAAAAAAAGAGAAAAGAGAGAGAGAAAAAAAGGGGTCCTATTGACAAGGCAGCTGTTAAGATTGCACCACCATGGGGCAACGTACCTGGCATGGGCTGCAAGTTTAGACAGTGCGGAGGACTAGACAACCGTGGTTTCAAAAGAAAGGGAAAAGTATACAATAAGCTATTCACTGGGTAGGGACACTGGTTCGGACGGATCTATACAGGCATGAACGAAGATTTTGGTTTGGGTGTGCCCCCCGTGGATTGAAAGAATGATAACAAAGAACGTCACATATCAGCACAGATAAGTGGCTGGATTTTTGGACGTGATTATCTGTCCCACGGCGTGGCGTCTGCACGGTCCAATTTCCGCAACTCTTCCGGGATGATATCTAAGGAGTTGATTTGTGCCACAAGCAGTTCCCTTGGCTTTTTCTCTTCCTTCCCTGCAGCTGATGACACGTCCCCTTGCCGTTGTCTATTCAAAGCGGTGGCGTCTTTAGGTTCCTCTTTATGGCCAACATCCTCATTGTCAGTCTGAGAGAAACTCGTTCGTTGTTCCGGCTTTACGATATGGTGTGGGTATGCACGTACACCCGGGGCGTTTCCCAGCACTACTTCATACAACTGGTTCTCCATACAAACAGCAAGCACCTGTCCGTTAAAAAGCAGCGAATTGACGTACACCCTAGCCTCTGATAGGTTCTTTGCAGATCGGTCTAGTAAGCCGATCGTACGGGCGCTGCCAGTCAGTTTGCAGTATGCAACCAGTGACCGTTTCACTACTACTCTATTAAATCCGGTATCCCGCAATGCAGTAACAAGTATTCCTTCAAGATAGCTCTGTAGTGCTGCTAACAGCTTCGAACCTTCATCGCAAGTTGCACTGTTTTGGATACCATTGCACATGTCATGGCTATGATTCACCTGTTGCTTGTCATCCCCCGGTTCTATCGTTTCGCCATGCTGCGCTTTCTGGGGTTGTAAGACGGAGATGATGCTTCTCCACGTTTTCCTGAATTGGCGGGACAATTCTCTAGTCTGTGTCTTGTCCTCTTACTCTTCCAGCATGGTGGCAACTTCTGTGCTTGCGATTTCGTCAAGCAATCCCAAGCTCGGTGACCCGGCTTGTCCACAGAAAGCAAAGCGGCCTTCCATCTAGTGTTTCTAGTGCTTCAATTATTCTGGTGCTATAGGTATCTGTTGGTGGGAGAGTTGATTGACAAACCGGAAAGTTTGTCAAAGGCGATCTGAGGGACAGGGGCGAAGATGGAGGCCGCATCGCGTGGCGTGGCAGAAGACCTTGGATCTCAGCGGACACGGTGAGAGGGCATCTGCTATATGCTGTTTTGTGTCAGACCTGTAGGTAAATCACAATCCTGCAGCCGAATAAAAAAGCGTCCGAGGCGTCCTGAGGGTTAGTTCAGCGATTGAACCCAGCATGGAGCGTGGTGGTCGGTCAACACTGTAATAGGACGACCGCAGAAGTAGTGTCAAAATTCATAAACCACCCAAGCAATAGCGATGTTCTTGCTCCTTGATGGTGTAGTTCTCGGTGTCACTGAGAGAGCAGCTCCTCCATGAAACAACCCTTTCTCTGGTGTTTTGTCATCGGACTACGACAGAACAGCCCCAGTGCCTTGGCCACTGGCGTCTGGGCGAAGAACAACTTGTCGGGGCTCACCAAAGTGGCGGAAGACTGAAATGGAGGTGCGTGCTTTATTTAAACCTTTGATAATCCCCCTCACATTCGTTTGATCACACAAAGAGTGTTCCGGAGGGCAAAGGTTTGTGAAGAGGTGCAGCAACAGTAGCGAAGTACACGAAGAAGCGGCGAGAGTATGAGGCATGACCAAAAAAACTGCATAGATTGATTTGCTGCAGCGGTTGAGGAAAGTCGATGACCGCAGCATTCTTGTAATCATCAGGCTAAATTTCGTCGTTGGTCACTACAGGCCACAAAACCTAATACTTCGAGTAGCTATATGGCGCTTCGTAGTGTTAAGCTGGAGGCCTACATTGGCAAAACACCTGAGCGCTTTATCCAGGCGTCGTAGGATGCCCAGGAAAACTAGAGTGAAATAGCACAATGTCATCAACGCAACATAAGCAAGTTTTCCACTGGAGCCGTCGGAGGCAGTATCAATAATTCGTTCGAATGTAACCCGATCATTGAAAAGCCCAAACGGCACCGCGTTGAACTCGTAAAAACTATCCGGGGTGGCAAACTCTGCACTTTGTTTATGATCCTCACGAATTAGGATTTTCGAATGCCCTAAGAGCAGATGAAGCCTCCAAAAAATATTCAGCGCCTTGTAAGCAATTCATGGCGTCATCAAATCGTGGACTGTGTTATACAACCTATGGTGCGATCACGTTTAGTTCACAGTAGTCGTACAAAATCGCACCGAGCCATTTTTTCGCTCTAGGCCAACCAGAGACAACTAAGGACTGGGAGAAGGACGAATATCTTTTCACTGAAGCATCTCGGCGACATTCTCGCTAATCACTTTCTGTTCTGATACAGACATGCGATAAGGGCGGCGATGAATGATTAGAGACCCATACGTTTCAATGCGGTGCGTTTCCACAGATGTTTAGCCGAGGGAGGTGCAGTGAGCGGCGAATAAATACTTGTGCTGGTGCAGGAGCTCCTGTAACGCGTCGGTCTCAGCCTTGGAAAGGACATAACTGATTACGTAGGTAAAGGCCCAGAGAGCAGGATTAGAACTCAAAGAACTTGAATGACATAACGTGGAAGAGAGAAAACAACACAGGTTGCTTCAGAGCCGGGTGCGATTGTGGTGCCTTGATGCGGAACAATTAGCTCACAAGTGGTGGTAACGGCGATGAGAAGTTCCACTTGAAAAACGCACAAGACTAGTAGCGATGACAATACCTTTTGGCAGAAACCGAGAAGAAGGAATGATGATCATGATGTTCCCATTGGGGAACTGGTAGCAAATAACGGGAATGATTGTCTAACAGATAGGGATTAGAACTTAATCCGAGCTTCGTACCAAGTTCTGCGGCGGACAAACAGAGTACTGGAATTATATGTTTCCTTTAGTTCTATGTCGGAGACTTGACTGAAGATAATGACGGGTGCGGATGTAAAAAAATCCGAATTTAAAATTATGTGATGGGCACTACGCGATATGACCATGCACATTGCCTGGTGCCGATTTTCATATACAAAACCCTGCACTGCGCAATATCTGGTTGGTTTGATGGTACCTTGTTTCGCGCTGTATACAGAAGGTTCAACGTACGGGGCTTTCCCTTTTCGAAGATGCGAACACAAATTGTCAACAATGACAAAATGGCTGTATCTTGTGTCAGCAAGCTCGTCCTCGACAATACCTTGTATTTATACTGCTACAGTGTTCCAACGTCTCCCCGAAGGTGTTGTTGGCTACCACAATAGTGCAGTTTCCCCTCCGAAAAATCCAGGGAAGCTCGCACTCACGCGCAGGACTTCGATGGTAAAGATATTGTAGGTGAGCCATGCCGGACACATAGTAACGTTTTAGCGTAATTGTTTATTTGCACTATTTCGGTGCTAGTAATCGTCGTCATATGCATAGAGAAGGTCGTCGTCCTCTTTGAGATGACTCGTGGATGCAGTCATCCTCAGCATTGTAGACTTCCACCAGATCTCCATCATCGCCTAGCAACGTTGCGGGATCTGCAAATCTTCTCAGGAAGGATTGGCACACTCACATCCATATCGCCAACTGTCTATAATAGCTTCTAGAGAATGTGGCGGTCGCGGTGGCCCCTCCAGAGCAGCGTCTTCCCATGTTAAGCATTAGCGCTGGAGATGTACTTACGTCGTAGCGCTTGATGGCAGTGTTGCAGATTGCTTTTTTGGCTAGAGCCCCTGCGCGAGCCGCGGACTAGGCGTTTACGAGTGCTTGCCATTTTCTCCCTCTTGGGGATTTTTGCCTTTTTTTGTAACGCCACATTGCGTGCCTCGGACGCTCGGCGGTCACCGCTATACGAGCGCTCGCTACCGCTCGCATTTTCTTGATATTGTTCTTGCAACGGCGAATTTCCACCTTGTAGACCAGCTCCGCCTTTAAAAAACTGCGGGAGCTAGTTTTACGGGTTCGGGTGAGTATCGTGAGAGGCAGGACGTAGAGGCAAAAAGGCATGACGGGGCCAGGAGAGCGATCGGCGGTGTCCTTGATGGTCCCGGAGAGGAGGTTTAAGAGAGCCAGAGGGCGGTGATTGGGACGCGGAGGCGAAACATATCCGGCACCCCGATAGCTGAAGCGAAAGCGGGTGAATGCGGGTTTAATGGTGCGGCACCTCTTCGCTCGTCTTGTTGACGCCGATGGCGGAAACGATAAATGTGGCCGCGAATTCTGCAGTAGAAGCAGACGGGATTACCGCTTGTATCACGTTGACGACCGGGCTACATAAACAAAATTACACCATCTTCCCGTGGGGAACCCTGATGAGGATGCGAAGCATCGTGGCGGTTCTGTGTGGTTCCATTGTGTTGCGTTATGTTGAGTGATCTGGTTTTTACTAGTGCCAGATAGAATTCCGCGTCCGGGTCCACACCGGTGGCAAAGGCACGCAAGTGCTGTTGTGTTACGGTGAGTAGGCGGTGTTTCTCGAGGCGCCGAAACTCGTCTATCATGTTTTTGTCGATGTTGCCTCCGTGGTAGAATCGGTAGTCTCCGTTAGCATAGGTGAGGTAAGGGTTGTCGACATTGGTGCACCGGCTGAGAGCAATGTACACGCCCTCCTCTTCGCAGCTATGTCTTCTAGTTCTTCTTCTTCGGCGGTTCCCTTACGAGAAGATGACGACGGTGGTTGAACGCGAACCTATCTCGTGATGGATTCTTTGGTTGGCCAATCCCTAGGGGCATCCTGCCACAATCAGCATCAGAGGCGCGGCGGACGGGGCTGATTGAGCTGCAAGGCGCGTGGCGCTTCCCGCCACAGCTTTCCCACGGGAAATTCAGCATCCCCCTCTAAAGTTTTCAGTTGGTCGTTTCTGTTGACGTTCAGCTTCGCGTGCCTTCGTTGTATCAGTAGCTTCTTGACGTAGTTTGAAGGAGTGAAGGACATAAGGCGCGTTCGTAGCACTTGCTACTGTCCCGGATTTGTAGCGTAGTGGGAAGAGCACCGCGTACCTGCCGTTGCGGCCAGAGAGTCGTGGGATCAAAACCCGGCACTAAATGTTTCTTTTTTTAAAAGTGTAGTATCGCGGAGCTGTGGGTGTAAGGAGGAGAGTTGCGCATGCGCAGTATGAGTGTGGACGGCGCAACCATCAACGACGGAGGACCAGGCGCGCCTAAGAAATGATCGGCATTTAAAAGAAATAGGCTGGCGGAGGAGTGCAGTGGGGCTCGCTGTTACATTGTCGTCTGCTGATAATGTTTCGGCCTGCAAAGGCGGTCTTGCCGCAATCGCCGATTTGGAGGGCGTGGATGGTGGCAGAAGGAGAGGACGTGAGAACATATCCCTACACCGACTGCAGGTCCTCCTTGACAATGTCATGCAACACTAGCGGGTTAGTGTGGCAGTGATCATGTGGTGAAGGAGGCGAGTCACGATGTCGTGACTTTCCAGGATGATACGGCGTATCAAAGTGCGCAGGTTTGGGTCCCCAGGTATCTGAATAATGCAAGCCTCCTGGGGCAGGCGAATGGACTGGAGCTGGTACAGGCGCAGAAATGTTGTGCGCGCGTCTCTAAGGCTGAACAGCCAAGGGGTTGAAGGCAAAAAGCGCGATGCGTTTCACAATGTGGCACACTTATCAACTTTGGGCATGTTTTCATCTGCGCGGCGGCAGTGAGCGAGGATGTCCTCTATATACGAAGCGTAAGTTTTCTCGCGAAGCTGCACGAGGCAACCGAACTTTTTCTTGGGGCCATCGGAGTGAGCTGATGGGGTGCCAACAACCTGGCACAGCCGCTCAGTAAAGGCAGTCCAGTCCTTAATGGTTTCCTTCTGATTGAGAAACCATGTCTTCGCTACATGTCCCAGGGAAAATACGACATTGTGTAACTTGAAAGCATCTTCCGACATGTTAAATCAGCTCACACTAATGTGACTGGTCAAGCCAGTCCTCGGCATCTTCGCCACAATAACCAGCGACGACGGGAGGGTTGCACCGGCTTGTAGCCATAATGCCAAGGGCGTGGAAGCGGTGGATTTCGTGGTGCTCTCTCGCAGCATCCCTCACTCTCGTAGTGAGATTCGCCGTCTACCGGAACGTAGATACAGGGATGTAGCTCGTAGCGGCAGAGAACGGGAAGAGATGATCTACAGGCAGAATAACAGGTTATTACCCACAATCTATCTATCTATCTATCTATCTATATATATATATATATATATATATATATATATATATATATATATATATATATATATATATATATATATATATACGTGTGTATATATATAGATATATATATACAGAAAAAAATGCCGGTGGCCTACAACCCTAGGAAGGCATGGGGGAATGGTTAGACTATTTTTTAAAATTAGTGACGTTACACTTTTTTTATTAATTACGTCTCACGCTTGAGGGTGGTAGCCAGCGCCACTCAGACTACACAGGGAGAAGGGGACCTTATTTTCAACTCCGGGGCGTGACGCGAAGGTCTACAGCCTGCCATAAGCGGGTTACTGGCGGGAAACCCTCTTATGCTACCTTGGCATCAAGGCTGCCAGAACCGAGGCCCTCACTAAGCTTTCGCACGATAATACGGTTGGGAAATGAGGGGCTCGCCATGAAATACAGACAGAAATATATATATATATATATATATATATATATATATATATATATATATATATATATATATATATATATATATATAGAAAATAGGGGTTGGCAGTCAAGAAAACTTCGGAAAGCAAAGGGGAGGTTGTGGTGGGTCATAGAAATAGATGAAGAATTTTTTAGTCGAAAAGAAAGTGGTGAAAAAATGTCCGTCGGGTGGGATCCGAACCCACGACCTCCAGAATACCGTTCTGGTGCGATACCAGAAGGTCCCCTTCACCCCGAGTAGTCCGAGTGGCGCAGGCTACTACCCCCAAGTGCAGGAAACAAAAAATACCTTAACATAAATACCCATGAAGATGCTGGGGAAACAGCCCCGCCGGTAGCGTAGCGCTTATCGCACCAGACCGGTATTCTTGAGGTCGTGGGTTCGGATCCCACCCGGCGGGCATTTTTTCACCACTTTCTTTTCCACTAAAAAAATTCTTCATCTCTTTCTATGACCCACCACAACCTCCCCTTTGCTTTCCGAGGTTTTCTTGACTGCCAACCCTTATGTTCTGTTTTATTTCACGGAGCCCCTCATTTCCCATTTTCGAATTCGCTATATATACATATATATATATATATATATATATATATATATATATATATATATATATATGTGATGATGATGATGGGTAGAGTTTTTTGGCGCATGGCCAGCTGGGGCAAAGAGCGCCAAACAAAAGTATCTAAAAGAAAATAGTGGCTAATAAAGCCAAAATAACAATAAAATCAATAACGGCAAGGATGATGGCTGGTGTATAGGGCCAGTTTTGATTACGCATGATAGGAAATGAGGTTTAAAAAGTTAACATCAGACAAATATTTAAAAACGCGTTGCACAGACACCATGGCATTATAACCCAAAAACAAGGAAGGGTGTGCCGGAATGTGTTGTCAGTATAGCTCCTTGAAGTGTCTGTGTATTGCTGTGTCGAGTGCCTTGCATGTGATTAGGATGTGGACTACGGATAGGCCCTCCCCACTCCTGCTACATAGGGGTCTTTGAGATCCCGTGAGCAGGTGCGAGTGCGTTACATGGGTATGGCCCATCCGCAATCTAGCTAAGGTAACTTCAATGCGCCTGTTGTGTGAGTCAGTAGCGTATGGTCCCAAGTGAGGTTTTATTACATGTAACTTGTTATCTGTCTGTTCACTCCAGTGTGTTTGCCACGTGTTGTGAAGTTGGTGTCTGATGTGTGGCTTCATGTCTGTGTACGGCAGTGTTGCTATGCCCACTGAATTTAAGAGTGTAGCAGCAGTGGCCATTTCATCTGCGGTTTTATCCCGGCTATTCCACAATGGCCAGGAACTTAACATATTGTTATTTCAAGACTTGATGCGTATGCCGCCACTAGGCCCTTAAAAACAAGATTGATTACATAATTTTTTAGCGTTCTCTAGACAAAAGTGCACGTACAACACTAAGAGAATCTGTAAAAACTATGGACTTTGGAATTTGATGTTGGAGAATGTGGTCTAAAATAAGTAAAATGCCGTGTGCTTCAGCTGTAAAAATGCTGTTGTGGGAGTTCATTCTTTTCGCCACGTTAAAGTTAAGTCCATGCGCAGCACAAGACACAGCATCAGCTGTCTTTGATGCGTCGGAGTAAAACTCTGCACACTGGTACTTATCCTGCAGAAAGAGAAAATGCTGCATAATAGCTGCCCTTGGTGCCCTGTTTTTGTCGAACTGCACAAAGGACAGGTCACAAGAAACATCCCTGGCTTGCCATGGTGCAATAAAATCAATGATCGCTGTCTTGTGGATATATGAAAATGACACTGCTAGCTGAGAAGCTTCTGCTCTCACTCTGAGAGGGAACGGCATGGGAATGGATGGACGGTTTAAAAAGAGCTGCTGTGAAGATGCATCATGAATGGTCGAGTTAAGAGGATGATTTGTCAGAGACATGATTTTAGATGCATACAAGTCAGTGTATATTCTCTGGTGATACAAGGACCATTTGTTGCACTCTGCATAGAGGCTTTCAACAGGGCTGGTGCGAAAGGCGCCACAAGCAAGGCGAAGCCCCAAATGCAGAACTGGGTCAAGCATTTTAAGTGCCGTTTTCGTTGCAGACCCATATACGACGCTGCCGTAGTCCAAGCGAGATCCTACCAGTGCAGTATAAAGACGCAGGAGTAGCTGCTTGTCTTCACGGTACGATTGGTGAGAGACGACTTTAAGGATATTCATAGTTTTTAGGCATTTTTGCTTAAGCATTTTCAGATGAGGAAGAAATGTTAGTTTGTTGTCGAATATTAGGCCAAAAAACTTGTGCTCCTTTTTTACAGGAATCGACACGCCGTTTAGAGTAATGTCAGGGTCCACATGGATTCCGCGAACACGGGTGAACACAACGCAAGTACTGTTTACGGGGTTCAGCTTTTAGCCGTTTGTGTCCGCCCAGCCAGCAAGTTTGTTCACGCCGAGATGGACTTGCTGTTCACAGATTGACATATTACATGATTTAAAAGATATTTGGACGTCATCTACATAAACTGAACAAGAAATGGTTGGTGGAAATGCCTTACGGAAAGAGTTCATCTTCACTATGAGGAGTGTGCAGCTCAAAACACCTCCCTGGGGCACGCCATTTTCCTGAACATGTACATTAGAAAGTGCACTACCAATTCTTACAAGGAAAGTTCTTTCAGTCATGTAGCTAGAAAGAGTGCTAAGCATGTTGCCCGAAACACCGAATAACTTCAAGTCACTCAAGATGCCGTATCGCCATGTCGTGTCGTAGGACTTTTTCATATCAAAGAAGACTGTAATGCAGAACTGTTTGTAAATTAAGGCAGCTGTTATGTAGGATTCCAACGCAACCAGCTGATCATCGGTGGAGCGCCCCGCTCTGAAGCCTGCCTGGCAGCTCTCGAGAAGACCGTTGTACTCAAGGGAGTACACCAGCCTGCGATTGATCATCTTCTCGAAGAGCTTGCACAGGCAGCTCGTCAGGGCTATAGGACGGTAACTTGAGGGGGACGACGGGTCCTTTCCCTCCTTCAAAAAAGCCACTACTATGGCCCCCCTCCAAGACTTTGGAATGTGCCCCGAAAGCCATATTTTAATAAATAGATGTAGAAGTGTTTCGAGTGTGTCTGCGTGTAAGTGTTGTAATATTGTGTATGTGATGTTGTCTGGGCCTGGAGCTGAGGGTTTACACGTGCTTAGAGCAACCCTCAGCTCATGTAGGGAAAACAGGGAGTTGTAATAAGTCTGGGATTTGTTGTTGTCGCGTAGGGACTTCTTTTCACAAGAGGCATTATGTTTCTAGAAAGAGTTTGTGTAGTGTGCAGAGCTGGACACGTGTTGAAAGTGTTGTGCGAGTGTGTTAGCCTGGTATTCGAGTGTGTCCTCTGTTGTACTGACCAGGGGCAGGCTATGTGTATGTTGTCCTTTAAGTTTGCGTATTCTTGTCCATACCTTGCGTGCGTCTGTGTATGACTTAATGGATGCAAGGAAGGTGCGCCAACTCTCTCGTTTTGCCTCACGGCGCACACGTTTTCCGAACGCCTTGGCCTGTTTGAACAAAATGAGGTTACCCGACGCGGGGTACCGACGGAGGATACCCCACGCCTTGTTCTGGGCCTCGCGCGCCCGCCAACAGTCCTCATTCCACCACGGCCTCCGCTGGTTGCGCGGGCACCAGAGGCGTGGGGAATGGACTTTTCGGCGGCGGCGAGGATGTGTGCCGTGAGGAATTGAGCGGCTTCATCCACGTGTAGGTGTCTTAGGGTTGTGTAGTGTAGTTTCGATGTCTCTGTAAATGTGGTCCAGTTAGCTCGTGCTTCATTGAACCTACTAGGGGAAGATGAACTGCTTGGTCCTTTACCTATATATGTTAGTGACGTGGGGAAGTGGTCACTGCCATATGGGTCAGTTCCAACACCCCACTCGAAAAGAGGAAAGAGAACTGCGGAGCCAATAGCCAAGTCAAGGTATGAGTATGTGTTGTGTCTTATGTTATGGTATGTAGGCTGTTTATTGTTGAAAAGGCATGCTCCTGAAGATGTAAAAAATTTCTCTATCAGGCGACCTCGGGCGTCCGTACGAGTAGAGCCCCAAAGACAATTGTGTGCATTAGGATGTATGGTTTGGGCAGCTGCTCGACCAACGCCTCAAAGTCAGAGCTCGAAAGTGCAAGATCAGGAGGAATGTATATGGAGCATACCGTTATCAACCTATTAAAGGTTATTGTTCGAATTGCTACAGCCTCAAGGACAGTGTTCAAAGTGACAGGGTGGCATGCTAAAGATTTCCGGGCGATTATGGCCACACCCCCAGAAGAGTGTGTGCAGCCATCCCTGTCCCTTCTGTATACCAGGTACTATTCAAGAAATTTGTGTGTTAAGAATTCAAATGTGTTTCCTGAACACACATTACACTTGGCTGATTAGCATGCAGTATTTCATTTACATCGTCAAGATTGTTAAAGAGGCCTCTGCAGTTCCATTGTACCATGTTCTCTCTTCCCATTATAAAGTGTTCGGAGCTACTGCACTGAGTTGTTTATGTGTCGTCTTTCGAGAGTGTGACTCTCGTCTTTTTTGGCTTGTAGGGAGGCTTTGGCGTCGGGACGCGTTCCTTGCGGTGCACGGCAGACAAGAACGGACCGACGTTCATTTCATCCTCGGATGTCCTCGGAGCGGCTGAGCGATCAGGCTCCTTGGACCGCGAACCCTTTGGAGCGCGCTTTTCCTTGCCCAAAATCACCGAGGGATTCAGGAACGCCTCGGATGGCGCAGGCGGTGCAGTGGGGGTGGGAGCTTCCCCTGGCTCCCCCATGTCCATCCCCTCTGCGCCCTCGCCTGTGGTTTGGGACGCTGGAGTGGAAGTGGAGGATGCAGCATCGCTTCCACCAGACGTGGTTGCCCCCACAGACGCTGCTGGCCCAGTGAGCGGTGCGGAGGCGGTTTGGGCTGCAAGAGGCAACCCAGGGGGGGGGGGGGCGGGAGCGGGACCAAGTCCGACTCTCGGTACTGGGTCCTCGCCGAAACAAGACGCCGCTCCGCCCCCCGGCGAGCTGCGTCGGCGTACCTGCCCAGAGGGAAGGAGGGGAACCTCTTCCGCGCCTCTGAGAAGGTGATGTTTTCGGTTACCTTGATGTTTATGATTTTCTTTTCAAGTTGAAATTTTTCACATTTCCTGGAGTAGGCCGAGTGTGGACCCTGGCAGTTTATGCAAAGAGACTGTTGCACGTTACAATGTTCGGACGCGTGGTCGTGCTGGGCGCATTTCGCGCAGGTAAGTCGGCCCCGACAGGAGTTTGTGCCGTGCCCGAACCGTTGGCACTTGAAACAGCGCCGTGGGTTCGGGATTTACGGCCGGAGTGAACATGGGATATAACCTGCGTTGATGAATTCAGGAAGGGTGGACTTGTCAAAGGTTAGGATGAGGTGCTTTGTCGGTATTTGTTTATCGTCTCTGCGGATGGTTATGCGACTGACCGCTGTTATGACTTGACTACGAAGTCCCTCCAGCAGGTCAGCTTCTGATTCATTTAGTAGGTCATACTCGGAAATCCAGCCCTGGGAGCTGTTTAGGCTGCGGTGGAGCGTGACTCGGATTGGCAGATCTGGCGATGCTGGTTTGAGCAATAAGTTTGTTGGCCTGATCCTGGCTACTGACCTCGACAAGAATTTCACCGGTTCGATGTTTTTTGGCCTTATACGACGCTCCAACAATACCGTCAAGAAACTTTCAAATGAGAAATACCGACTGTGAAGCAAGAGGTTTTGATTGGTCTACAGATTCCATCACGATGAAGCGAGGATAGTTGTTCAGTTTCGGAGGACTCAAGTCAGGAAGTGGTGGAAAGGAAACTTCGGTGCGGCCCCTTTTCGGTGGCCGATCACGTCTGGGGGGTGTTTGGAAAATGCCATATGATACATTGGAAAGCAGGGAGATGGGTGTACTTTCTCCTTTGACCTTACCCTGGTAGTCAAAGAGGTCCCGGAGCTCCCTGCCTGGTAGACAGGCAGGGAGCCCATCAGCCGGAGCTTGACCAAGGCTCCGACGGCCACCGTTCACGGCTTCTAACCCTTCACCTTTCAACTTCTAGCCACGGTAGGTGACAGCTTAAGTATGGGGGGCTCGGGGTACGCGGTGTCGCCACTAACCGCCACCAAGATTACTCAAGGTGCCCCGTGCGCGAAGTATATATATATATATATAAAAAAAAAAAAAATATATATATATATATATATATATATATATATATATATATATATATATACAAGAGAAATGGTTAAGTCATGATACAAACAAAAACAGTGGCTTACTGACGTTCCGCCTAAAGGACCAGTCTTCATCTGAGTCGTCTGTTACTCAACCCTCCCAAAAAAGGATTCGGCCATACGCCCAGGTTTATAATTGAGGAAAAAACAGCAAGATGATTTTTTCTGGTACAACTTCATAGATGGCTGTTTCAAGTATTTTTTGCCTGGTTCTATCTAGTACAAGCGTCGGCGGAGAGCGTACACGCGCCACATCAAACGACAACGCAGAAGAGACCGAGAGTTAACTCTTCGCTTTCTCGGTGGTTACGCGGTGGGACTCTCGACGCGAACCTACGCGAACTCGGGTGGTACTGCTGAGAAAGTGGCATCGGTTAGGAGAGCTGCTAAGTTAGCGAAAGCGAATTTTTGTAGTCATGGTCTTACTTTTTTATCGGCGTAGTATTGTGCCTCTTTCCTCTAGGGAGGCGCAGCCACAAAATCCCCCATGCTCTTCTTTTTCTTTGCTTTGCCGCTAGCTCCGTGGGTTTATTTGGGGGAGAAGTGGCAGCATTATCCGCGTGTCTTCTTTTTCTGGCTCCCTCCCTTCCTTCAGGCAGCGAATTCCCTTCGCGATATGGTTTTCCTCGAGTTTTATTTCTCTCTGATCACAATAATACCCCGCAGCTACCCGTAATGTGAGGAGGCGCGTTTAAGAGCCAGGAGCCGGAGTGAGAAGTGAAGACAACGAAGTGCTCGTGCTGGAGGCGGAAACAGAAAAGAGCTCGCCGGGAAGGCGGAGAAGGAAGGGGAAGAAGAGGCGGAACGGAGGTAGCAAGTTGAAGGCAGGAGGAACGTGGCTCTCGGCGAGTTTTCTGCTGGACGCGAACGCTCAGGAGACTCAGAGCCGAGCCGCATTTCCCTCCTGGCCTTGTGGACTGGCGACGCCGTCTCTGTGGTGGCCTCACACCAGCCTTCTTCAGGTAACTACAAGCGCACGGGAAACCGCGCCCTGTCATCATTTGAGAGTGAAGTAGAAGACGGTGGTGGCATGAACGAGCAGGAAGAACGAGGTTCGGGGAGCGACATGCCGGGCGTTAACGTTCGGGGGAACTCCGCTTCGAGCCGCACCTTCCCCGTTGACTACCAGACAACTTTCAACCGAAGCCGACGTGTCTTCTATCGGCCGGAGCACCGACCTCAACAAGAACACCGTAGCAGCGCACCGAGCCCTGAGCACCGGGCCAGCTCACCGACAGAGACCAACACGTGAGCGCGAACTATTTTGGGGCGCGAACGTGGTTGTGTAGGACATTCACTGTCTTGTCTTGATTAGGTTAGTGTTGATTTATCTTTTTTGTGAGGTATTTGTCCCGTAAATACGCGTTATACTTGTCCGCAGCCAACAGTCTCGTCCTTCTCCGCCTGGTCAGATTCACCTCCCGTCGGAAAAAACAACCTGCATCACACCCGTAAATACTGCATTGTTCGCTACTCAGATTCCCAACCAGCGGTGGTCGCCCCGAAAATTGTTTGCTTTAATGGAAGAGTACGTGCAAGTCTGTTCGTCTTAAGCGTACTTTTTCGCAGTGTGTCTATAGAAAACCAAACAACGCTCCCAGGCTGTTCGGCATTAGCGCGAATTGGTCTTAACCGAGTTCTTCTTTACGGGAGTCCAGAAAAATATTCCTCAACAACCTTGAGAGACCACAGCCCTTTGAGGTAGGTGGCGAGGCAGTGTAAGTGGTAAGCAAAGATGTATACTTAGGCCAAGTTGTGGCCCCGAATTCCAAAAATGAGGCAGAGATAATTTAAAAGATAAGAATGGGGGTGGAGTAAATTCGGCCGGCATTCTCAGATAATGAATGGCAACCTACCATTGTCAGTTTGGAAAAAAGTGTATGACAGCTGCGTCTTACCAGTACTCACATATGGGGCAGACACTTGGAGGCTCACTTAGAGGATTCAACTTAAATTGAGGACGACTCAGCGAGCAATGGAACGGGACACTATAGGTGCAACATTAAGGGACCAGAAACGAGCGGAGTTGGTCAGGGAACAAATGCGTGTTAAGGACATCTTAGTAGAAATTAGGAAGAAATGGACGTGGGCAGGGCATGTAATTCGTAGGGAAGATAACCGTTTTCATTAAGGGAAACAGAGTGGTTCACTAGAGCACACAAGCGTGGCAAGCGGTGGCAAGAAGTTAGCTGGACAGATGAGATCAAGAAGTTTACGGGGAGAAATTGGTAGCATTAAGCACAGCACCGGCAAAATTGGAGACCCTCGGGAAAAGCCCATGCCCTGCTGTAAGTGTAGCTAGGCTGATAATGATGATAGTGATACAAAGATATAGATGTGTAAACTTGTTGAACATATAAACTTTATTCATATTATGGAGTTCCTTGAAAGTAATAACATTTTGTGTAATGTACAGCATGGGCTTCGTCGCGGATTTGGTACAATCACCCCCAGCTTGTCGAATTTTCTCATGACATTGCTGATGCTCTTGATAAAGGAAACCAAAAAGATGCAATTTTCTTAGACATATCAAAGGCATTCAACACCGTTACCCACTCAAAGCTTCTTTATAAATTCTGCGTCATACTTGACAACTCTGCCTTAGTTGAGTGGATTGCCAGCTTTTTATGTGACCGCTCCCAGTATGTTTAATTTAATTCCTCTAACTCGTCTGTAGTGAATGTGCCGTCTTGTGTTCCCCAGGGTTCGGTCCTGGGGCCACTTTTGTTTTTATTGTAGATATATTACCTGCCAAATTATGTATCCGCAAACATCCGTCTCTATGCAGACGACGGCGTTATCTATAGTGTAATTATCACCAATGATGACCATACTTTCCTAACGATTCTTTTACACGGTCTTGCAAATGGTGCGATAAATTGCAAATGAATATAAACTTTAAAAAACCGTAACCTTATCCTTCAGTACGCGCAGTTCTTTTTGCTTGTTTAGTTATTCGTTCAACGGATCTTCCCCACAGCGGGTGTCTGAATACAAGTGCCTAGGTGTCGTCTTCACACCCACCTTGTAGTAGTCTAAACACATTGAATACACATGCAGTAAGGCACTAAAAAATTGGGCGAGCTAAATCGTACATTGCGTAAAGCTCCACTAGAAACAAAATTGCTAACATATGAAACGCTCATCGGACCCATCCAAGAATATGCCTGTATTATCTGGAATCGTTACAAAATATCTGAAATTAACATGCATGAATCAGTTCAAAATAAATCAATTCGCTTCATTTGCCACCGTTTCGATTGTAACTTTTCCCCGCCATCCAAACTTGCCAAACTGGAATTACAACCCGTCTCTGTACGCCGTGATCGCGAATGTATTAAACTTTTGCATATTCTCACGAACACTCCACGCTATTTATTGGATAAGAACTATTTTTGAGAGAAAAACACTCTCTGGGTTTGGGACAAGAACACTCTCTACCAAACAGCTGCGGGTTGGCTGCGCCAATCCGCTGCTGTTTGGGAGAGAGCGTTCGCTATCGGAGAGAGGAGAGAAGGAGAGGCGCAGCTGTGCGGAAAACGCCGGACAGACGCAGGAAGGACAGGTGGGCGAGCATGAGATGCGTTGAATCTAAAAAAAGCGAAACACAGGCAAAAGGGATGGGAGAGGACCATGCATATATATATATATATATATATATATATATATAGAAAATAAGGGTTGGCAGTCACGAAAACCTTGGAAAGCAAAGGGGAGGTTGTGGTGGGTCATAGAAAGAGATGAAGAATTTTTTTAGTCGAAAAGAAAGTGGTGAAAAAATGCCCGCCGGGTGAATCCCACCCGGCGGGCATTTTTTCACCACTTTCTTTTCGACTCAAAAAATTCTTCATCTCTTTCCCGGCGGGCATTTTTTCACCACTTTCTTTTCGACTCAAAAAATTCTTCATCTCTTTCTATGACCCACCACAACCTCCCCTTTGCTTTCCGAGGTTTTCTTGACTGCCAACCCTTATTTTCTGTCTTATTTCACGGAGCCCCTCATTTCCCAATTTCTGATTCGCTATATATATATATATATTATATATATATATATATATATATATATATACTCGAACTACTCGGGGTGAAGGGGACCTTCTTTTTAACCCCCGGGCCGGGACTCGAGCGTCTACGACATGTCGAGAGTGGTCGACCAGCGTTGAACCCTCTTAAACGGCCTATGGCATCAAGACTGCAAGAACAGAGGCCCTCGCTATGCATGTAGCGAATCAGAATAAGAAATGGGGGGCTCGTTGAAAATAACACAGAAATAAGAGTTAGCAGTCAAGAAAACCCCGGAAAGCAAAGGGGAGGATGTGGTAGGTCATTGAAACAGATAAATAGTTTGGAAAGACAGTGGAGAAAAAATGCCCGCCAGGTGGGATCCGAGCCCATGACCTCCAGAATACCGGTTTGGGGCGATAACCCCTACGCTACTGGTGTGGCAATTTTCCCCTCCAGTTTCTGGGGTATTTATGTTTAGGTATTTTTGTTCCCTGTGCTTGGGGGTGGCAGCCAGGGCCACTCGGACTACTCGGGGTGAAGGGGACCTTTTCTTACACCACCGGGCCGGGACTAGAGTATCTATGACATTTCGAGAGTGGTCGACCGACGTTGAACCCTCTTAAGCTTCCTATGGCCCCAAGACTGCCAGACTGCCAGTACAGAGGCCCTCGCTATGCATGTAGCGAATAAGAATAGGAAACGAGGGGCTCGTCGAAAATATCACACAAATAAGAGTTGGCAGTCAAGAAAACCTCGGAAAAAAAGTGGAGGATGTGGTAGGCCATTGAAACAGATAAAGGATTTGGAAAGAAATAAAAAAAGAAAGTAGAGAAAAAATGCCCCCCAGGTGGGATCCGAACCCACGACCTCCAGAATACCGGTCTTTTGCGATGAACACTACGCTACCGGCGGAGCGATTTTCTCCTCCACTTTCTGGGCTATTTATGCTTAGGTATTTTTGTTTGCTGTTTTTGGGGGTGGTAGCCAGCGCCACTCGGACTACTCGGGGTGATGGGACCTTTGTTTCTACCCCTGGGCCGTGATTCGAGTGTCTACGACATGCCGAGAGTGGTCGACAAGCGTTGAAACCTCTTAAGCTACCTTTGGCACGCAGACTGCCGGAACAGAGGCCCTCGCTATGCATGTAGCGAATCAGAAATGGGAAATGAGGAACTATATATAAATATATATATATATATATATATACATATATTGTAGCAAGTATGTATGTAGCGCAAATGTACGAGCAATTGTGACCAGCATAAGTCATAACGGGCAATTCCCCGTATGTGGGTATGCGTCGGATGACGACGAAGAAGAGGACGCTCTCGTTGAAGCTCAGCCTCGCGATAAGCTGGTCGTCTCGGCTCGCCCCTGCTGCGCTGACGCCTCGTTCACGAATAAACGGGCCCATCCTTCTACAGGAACGTCGAGTATCTCCTTTACAATTTTTGGTGGAGGTTGCGGTCCTGCTCGGGGCCCCATTTGTCTACCCTGGAGCTGCGCAGTCGGACACTTCCCTCGACGATGTCTCACGGTAACCACCACGAGTCCACACCTCCTGTGGCACCGATCATCTGCCCTGGAACGGTCCGTCAACGGGATCCCCCCTTCTTCAACGGCGCTGATGACCAGGACGCTGAGGACTGGCTCGCCACCTTTGAACGTGTGAGCACCCATAACAACTGAGACGATAAGCATAAGCAAAACAGCGTCAGTCTCTCTTTTACCGGTGTTGCAGAGACGTGGTATAAGAATCACGGGTCTGATCTTCGCACATGGTCAGACTTCAAGACCGAATTCACCAAAGTGTTTGGGCGCCCAGCACTTCGAAAACTGCGCGCTGAACAGCGTTTGCGCGAACGCGCTCAGCGCACGAATGAAAGCTTTACCTCTTATATCGAGGACATCCTTGACTTATGTAACAGGGCAAACGACTCTATGACCGAACAGGGAAAGATCAAGCATATCCTAAAGGCATCGAAGACGACGCCTTCCAGATGCTGATCGCGAAAAACCCTCGCACTGTCGCTGAAATCATCAATGCTTGCCAAGACTTCGATGAACTCCGCAGAGAGAGGGCTCTCACTCGCAAACCCGCGGAGCAAGACCACTCGCTTTGCAGCTTAGCCTCTGACGATAAAGGTGTCCTCTTCGCCCAGATTCAGCAGTTTGTTCGCGAAGAAGTGGCTCGTCAGCTTTCTCTCGTTGGCGACGTAGTGAAGATGCCTCAGCCCAATTTAGTCCCAACCCTCAAGAGCGTGATACAACAACAAGTCGCTGACGCACTTCCATGCACCCGGCAGCCCAATCTCGCGGTAGCCCCAGTGGCTTACGCCGACATCACGCCGCAAACGCCGATGACCGCTCCTTTGGCTTTCGCCGATGCAATACAACATATGCATCTAACCTATGCCGAGACCGCGGCGCGACCTGTTACTGGAACCGTGCCGGGACCCTACCTTGCGACTGCTGCAAGCACTGGGAGTCATGCCACTGCCGGAGTTCAACGCATTCGCCCCATGCCTGTCGTGCCGCGTCCGGCGTCCCCATTCGCAAACCCTTGGCGCACGTCCGATAATCGCCCTATCTGTTATTCGTGTGGGATTGCGGGACATTTGGCATGCTACTGTCGCCGTGGCATGACGGGTACGCGCAACTCGTCGTGGTCCTTTCCTTATGCGCCCTCACCACCCATGACGCACGCCCCAGCCCAGTTTTCGACGACACCCATCTCGTCCGATGACCGTGACGTCACCAGCCGTCGCTCGCAGTCTCCACGACGCCGCTCACTCTCTCCGATGCGCCGTCGCCCTACGACTAGTCAGACGGAAAACTAGACGCCGCAGTTCCGGAGGCAAAAACTGCGTCACCGTCGAAATGCCAAAGTCCTCCTTCTTCGCCGCCTAATTTAGTCAATTTGTTTGTTGATGGTGTTTTTACCCTGGCGCTCATTGATACTGGAGCTGCGGTTTCTGTTATTGACGATAAATTTTGCCGATCGTTGCGTAAGGTGACGACGCCTATACATGGTGTTACTCTGCGCACCGCTAATGCGCAACCTGTGGAACCGCTGGCCGCATGCACTGCTCGGATTACAATTCAAGGGGTCGTCTACATCATCGAACTCATCGTCCTGCCGTCCTGCTCTCACAATCTCATTATCGGATGGGACTTCTTGTCACGACATCACGCCATCATTGACTGCGCGCGCGCTGAAGTAGAGCTGTTTCCGGTACTTGAAGACGATTGTGAGAAAGCCGCGGCAAAGTTGCTTGTTGCTGACGACACCGACATCCCACCGGATTCAACTGTGCTTGTGCCATTGTCATGCAGCTGTGTTTCGGACGCCACAGTCATATTCGCTCCTTCTGGTCTCTTGTCGCTTCGCAAATCCTTTCCACTGCCGTTCGCTGTCCTCGACCTCAAATCCGGTTGTTGTTCTGTGCCTTTCTCAAACCCAAATCCGTACCCCATCAAACTCTTTCGCAGTGAATGCGTTGGCCTTGTAGAGAAAGTTGAGCCTTCCGTTCTTATCGACGTAGCTGAAGACGTTTCTCCCGTTCATATCACCGCGCTTAGCTCCGGTTGCTTACGTGATATCCAACGTGATGCGACTATGTTTCCCAACGCCATTGACGGCGCCCTTACTTCGACCCAACGCGACCAACTATTGACCGTTCTACGACGCTTCAGTTCATCATTCGACTGTCATGGCACTCCTTTGGGCCGCACGTCAACTGTTTCACATCAGATCGACACTGGCACCCACGCCCCATTGCGACAGCGGCCGTATCTTGTGTGTTCCACCGAGCGTCGTGTTATTGAGGAACACGTGGAGGACATGCTAAAACGCGACGTCATTCGACCATCGATGAGTCCTTGGGCTTCTCCTGTGGTCCTTGTCAAGAAAAAAGATGGATCCATTCGGTTCTGCGTGGATTATAGACGTCTCAACAAAATAACTCGTAAGGACGTTTACCCGCTGCCCCGAATTGATGACGCCCTGGACAGCTTGCAAGGGGCCGAGTTCTTCTCATCATTGGATTTGAGGTCCGGCTACTGGCAAGTCCCCATGGCCAACGCCGATCGCTCTAAAACGGCATTTGTAACGCCAGATGGGCTCTACGAGTTCAATGTCATGCCATTCGGATTGTGTAATGCGCCTGCGACATTCGAACGAATGATGGACAACGTATTGCGCGGTCTCAAATGGAAAACATGCCTTTGCTACTTAGATGACATCGTCGTGTTTTCACCAGATTTTACGACCCATCTAACGCGCCTGGAACAAGTACTGAAATGCCTGACTTCCGCCGGTTTGCAGCTTAACCTTAAAAAGTTCCGCTTCGCTTCTCGGAAACTCACCATTTTGGGCCATGTAGTTTCGAAAGATGGCGTCCTCCCGGATCCAGCGAAACTCCCTGCCGTGGCAGAGTTCCCAAAGCCGACTACGATGAAGGCCCTGCGAAGCTTTATCGGCCTCTGTTCTTATTTCCGGCGCTTTGTACGGAACTTTGCCTCCATCATTGCGCCCCTCACGCAACTTCTCGGTGGTAGTGGGGAAATTTCTGATTGGTCCGCTGACTGTGAAGACGCTTTTCTGAGGCTACGCCGTGTCCTTACGTCGCCACCCATACTCCGACATTTCGATCCGCGCGCACCAACTGAACTCCACACCGATGCCAGTGGTGTGGGATTGGGTGCAGTCCTCGCCCAACGAGAGGACGGCTATGAGGAATACGTAGTCAGTTATGCGAGTCGTACATTGACGAAGGCGGAAGCGATCTACTCTGTGACAGAGAAGGAATGTTTGGCTATCGTTTGGGCCATCAGCAAGTTTCGCCCCTACCTGTACGGACGCCCTTTCGCCGTCGTGACGGATCATCATGCTCTTTGTTGGTTGTCTTCACTAAAGGATCCCTCCGGTCGCCTCGCTCGCTGGGCCCTTCGCCTACAAGAGTATGATATCCGTGTTGTGTACAGGTCAGGACGCAAACATAATGACGCTGACGCCCTTTCTCGCTCGCCGCTTCCATCGGACGTCACGAGCTTGTCGACGGCGGATAACACCCTGGCGCCTCTCGCCATAGCGGACATGGCTGGTGAGCAGCGTAAGGACCCGTGGATCACCTCGATTCTCGAATATCTCTCATGCCCGCCGGCAAACGCTGCTCCAAGATCACTGCGCCGACAAGCTGCTCACTGCACCGTTCGTGACGAACTCCTGTACCGCCGCAACTACCACGACGACGGTCGAAGATGGCTGCTAGTGATTCCTCGCCACCTACGCAAGGAAATTTGTTCTTCCTTTCACGATGACGCGCAGTGTGCTCACGCTGGAGTCCTGAAAACATACGAGCGCCTTAGACTTCGCTACTACTGGCGTGGGATGTATATGTTTGTGAAAAAGTTGGTTAAATCCTGCCCAGACTGTCAACGGCGCAAGACTCCTCCGCAGCACACCAGCGCTCCACTTCAGCCGTTGCCCTGTCCAGCGAGACCCTTCGACCGAGTGGGCATTGATCTCTACGGCCCACTTACCAGCACAGCTGCCGGTAACCGCTGGATCATCGTCGCCGTTGATCATCTAACGCGTTACGCCGAAACAGCTGCGCTACCGGCGGCCACGGCAGGAGAAGTAGCGTCATTTCTCCTTCAGCGGTTCATTCTCCGCCACGGCGCTCCTCGCGAGCTACTCAGTGATCGAGGTCGCGTGTTTTTATCCGACATCGTGGAGACCCTTCTAGCTGAATGCAACGTTGTTCACCGCAGAACCACATCATACCACCCACAGACCAATGGACTGACAGAGCGGTTTAACCGCACACTGGGGGATATGATCGCAATGTACATTTCCTCGGACCATTCCAATTGGGACCTCGTTCTTCCTTTCGTGACGTATGCTTACAACACCGCTAAGCAGACAACCACAGGATTTTCGCCGTTCTTTTTGCTCTACGGTCGTGAGCCTTCATGCATGCTGGACAGTATACTTCCGTACCGACCTGACGCCTCCGAATTCATGCCAGTTTCAGACGTCGCTCGACGCGCCGAGGAATGTCGCCAGCTTGCTCGTCGCTTTACAACGGAAGACCAGCAGCGCCAGAAGGCACGTCACGACGTTTCGGTCTCAGCTCCAACTTTTCCGAACGGATCCCTCGTCTTGCTCTAAATACCGTGCCCGACGCCCGGACTTTCACCGAAATTTGTGTCGCAATACCACGGCCCCTACCGGGTTGTGGAGCGAACATCGCCGGTGAATTATGTTGTTGAGCCTGTAACGCCCACTTCAGATCGCCGCCGTCGGGGGCGTGAGACAGTTCATGTCGCGCGGCTCAAGCCGTACTATGACCCGCTCATGTCGTGTACCCCTTAGGTCGCCAGGATGACTTCCCCTTTTCGCCGGGGGTATTGTAGCAAGTATGTATGTAGCGCAAATGTACGAGCAATTGTGACCAGCATAAGTCACAACGGGCAATTCCCCGTATGTGGGTATGCGTCGGATGACGACGAAGAAGAGGACGCTCTCGTTGAAGCTCAGCCTCGCGATAAGCTGGTCGTCTCGGCTCGCCCCTGCTGCGCTGACGCCTCGTTCACGAATAAACGGGCCCATCCTTCTACAGGAACGTCGAGTATCTCCTTTACAATATATATATCTTTGCGGGAGGCTATTCTCCGACCCCAACCCAGCTACATTCGCTTCTAACAACTTCAAGAAGTGAGCAATGGCCTGACCCGTTTACTATACCCACTGTCTGCCGTCACGAACGGTAAAAAGAACACTGTAAAACAGGACCACCGCCACCTGATACCATCGCCGATCCCTGAACACGACCCCAAATCCATTGTAACCAATTCCGCTTCCTCTCCTAACGTAAACAACACACCTAGAAAGCACCATAACGTTTTTCTCCAAAGCGACAGGTTGCGAATTGTTTTCCCTGAGGCTCCCCGCGTAGTGCGAGGAAGACTAGAGATATTGTAATGTCGTCTAACTGTCGACATCCCCATGTTCAAGGGCAGCGGACCCTGACACAAGGCTAGGTGCAAACTGCGCGCAATGATAAGTAGGGCCTTTGTTACCATCAGTCCCACCTGGTCATTCCCTTTTGTTAGAAGAAGAGACCATTACTATGGCAGCGCAAACACTGTCTGCCGTTTTAAATGAACCCCATGCCACATCCAGTGCCTTTGCCAAAGTGAGTCCGTTTAGGAGGAGAATTATCAACCAGAAAGCACACAAAAAATATCTACCCCACTTCCCCCCCTTAAATATATAAATAATACAGGCCACACTTTCCCCGCATTCATCACATTGGTCCGTCAGTCTACTATGAAGACGCATTGCGACCATGAAGGCGGTTCATAGTACCTTATCTACAGGCGTTATTGTCTTGGGCAGATAAGTTAAAACACAGGCCAATTGTCACGCGTGCTCAGCCATTCACCAGGGAACGCTGATGCCTTGAGCAACTATCTTCGTCCTCAAATAAAATCGTTTTTTGTGTATAGTCGCTGCACCCTGTAAGTTCAACTGTACATTGTATTCAGTAGTGTACTGCATTTGTTGTTTTTAAAGTGAGTAACTTATACCTCTGCCACACGGCAAATTTAATGTCATTCACAACGAATGTCATTCGGTCAAAATGACGTTTCTATGCGGTCACGGGAGAAAATGTAATGACCTTCGATCTAAATGACGTTATAGACCGAATGACCTTGCGGAACCAATTCGACTGGGTTCTGCCAGCAAACGTGTAATCTTGACTTCAGAGATTTGCCGGGAATGCTCATTGAAAATAGATTATACAGCGACAGAAGAATTATAATATTTTTATGCCTATAATTTTTAATCATTTATTGATTGTTCAAAACAAGCGAAATAGATTTAAAAAAAAACTCCTAGTGCCGCTACCAGGCCAGCCATAGACGATGTGGCGGGCGCCAACCGCGATGTTTGTTTATATGCTCTATATTGGTCCCCGACGCCAGAGGGAGAAGCTGAAGCGTTTCAGACGTTCTATCAGGCCTTGAAGGGAACCTGAATACGGTAGGACGTTTGGCCTTAGGCGCGCACGAAAAAAAAAAACAAGTAACGAAGCTGTACAGGGAGATATAGGCTGGGCGTCGTTTTAAGTTCGAGAAGCACAAATTAAAATATGTTTTGAGATGAGGTTGAGAGCGATGGATTAAGAAAGGTGGGCAGCTAAGGTTTTTAGGTACCTACACTTGAAACGCGTGGACATGCAGTGGTTAAGGAAGACTAAAAGGCTAACGATGAAATACGGAAAGAACAGTGGAGAATCCAAAACATCCAAAGTAACCAAAAAAGAGTAAAGGCAGATTGTAACGAATAAATGGAGAGAAAATAATGGAAGCTAAAACATCCTTAGAGATGTACAGGGCTGAGAAATTGAGCATCAGAAAGGAAAATTTCTGTGATTATTCCCAAGGCAGTGTTTTGCTTTTTGAGGCTAGAGCGGGTTGCTTGCGACCTAAGAGGTTTGTCTGGAAGTATTCACAAAATGAAGGAGTATGCGTAGTCTGGGAAAAGAAACAGAAACTATGCGGCACGTTATGTTAGAATGTCAAGGTATCCCTCCAAATCTAAATGAGGGAAATTTTCGGCTTCCAGAAGCCCTGGGATTTAAGGGTAGCACAGAGGAAGTTACCCTAAAGGCTGTCGAGGGGACGAAAAGAAGATTAGAATGGTGGTGGACGAAAAGCGGAAAGGGGAATATTGCCTGGGAGTGTTACCGCCTGTATCAGAAAAAAAAGTATTTCGTGCATAGTAAGCTTTTTGTGCCTGCCCTAAGCAGCGCTATTATTAAAGCAAGAGTATAAAACGTAGCTTTATTAGTCCGTTTTGGGAAGATGACATGTCATTAACCCACTACAAAGGGAAACGCAATAGCAATCATCATCATGATCATCATCATCATCAGGGCCACTTGTCGAAATTGCTGTGCGCGCAAGCGCTGTGCTTTTCGGCGCTGTGCCCGCAAGCACAGAAGTGCTGCGGATAATTTGCGCTGCCATAGTTGCAAGTCCACTTCGTAAGTTGCGCCGTCCATCGCACCGCCCGCCATATGAATGCCGATCGAGTGCTAGCTTGACTTTCTTTGGCTCACTATATTTAATCGGGTTGAATAAGGTGGCTGCAACTGTGCTTAAAATGCATTCAAAAGTGCTGTAAAAGTGGTTAAGTTTATTTTCTCTCAGCTTTCGCAAATATTGAAGCGCTTACTAAGATCATCTCTCTACGCAAGTTTGCAGCCATCGCAGCTGCCATCACTTGCACATGGCACCAATTTTGGCCATGTCGCTGCTCGGCAAGAAAATGGAATTCATTCGAATGAATAACGTTCGATGGGAATGACAATAAACTTGCCATGTGGCGGGGTATTAGATATGAAAGAATAGTGCAGTATTTGTGTAGTTTCCACTCCCTATAGGCTCCGTGCGCTGGTATGGTGGCGACAACATCGCCTGTACAACTAGCGCCATCTACGGCGACTGGAGGCATTTATCGGATGTTGTTGTCATCGCTTGCGCCCTTCCCCGTACCGCCCATGCTACGCTGCGATGACTGCTCAAACCAGCGCGCTCGTTTTAACGATTTTAGATAGATGGGTTATATTGGCTCGTTTTCTTGTTTATATAAGAAAACCTCAAAACGTGGTCAGCTACACGCCGCAAACGATGTTTACTGCATCCGGGAGGAGCTAGCGAACGCAACGGAGCCGTCCGATGTTTCTGCAGCAATGGCGTTGGGCACATGACAGACGTGACCCTGGGCTGCGACTTTTAGTTAGAGGCGGGTACAGTGAATGGTTGTGAGTTCTGTTGTAAACACGCGGCTCACGCATCTCTGCACTTCATTTTGAGTTCAGTGAGTCTAAGCGAGGTAGGCGGGGGAAGCTGCACGCGCAAGGCCGGGTGCCACGGCTCGCGTAAACATGCCGATGCAGTTGCTATGTTCGTCAACTCATAACTGTGCGCACCGGACAGCTATTGCCAAATTTTAACGCCGGTATCAACGCCGGTGTTCCAGCTCTGTCCGAATCAACGAAATGTTAGTCGTATGGAGTTGGCCGCGATATCTGCGTCAAAGCAGCCGCCGAGGCCGCACGGGCAGAACCTCCGCGCGTACACCTAGGAAGGGGTAAGCAGCGATAAGCACCATAATACAGAAGAGGAATAACCGATACAGATTGGTAAAGCATAAGCAACACGTAATGCTAAAATGCCGGGGAAGCATAAGCTCAGCGACAAAAAGAAAAAAAGAAAACGACCGACACCGTCACTGCTTCAAGATGATTGACGCGCATATTAATGGCCCATTCGTTTAGCTGCGGTGGTTGCCTGTGGGATCACTGCAGTTTCGTGTCAAGCGTTACTGTGCGTTATACTGCATAGCACTCAGGTAAGATTGGTGGGGTGTATGCTGGCGCGTTGTTTTTGTTCCCGACGAAGCTCGCATTGCCTGTGCAAGTTTCGCCGGCTGTCGCAGGTCCCCCGCGAAGTTGATGGCGGGTGTGCACAGAAACAAGATCCCAGAGTATAAACCACATTCACACAAAACAGCAAAACGAACGCTTATGGCCAGAAGTCGATCGGCGTTGTTTACATTGCCCGTCGCACTGCGCGGGTTCATCGCTGTCGCCTTTCCGCTTCGTTTCAAGAGAATCGGGGTAAACTATTTTTTCGTCAGCCTCCTCGCGACCTTTTTAAAATATTGCGGAGCAGTAGACCCAGCAATACGCACAGAAATGCTCACTACTAGCTCGACTTTTTCACAACGACTGCGCAATCTCTGCCCGGTAAGCCGCTGTTTCGGGGTGACCAACATCCGATTTTCGACGGCGCCGCTGTTCGGCGGCGCTGCGGTCGCGCTCGAAACACCAGCGCACGGAGCCTATAGGTGTGAATGTACACATGAATCATCCTTCTACCTTTGTTTATCTCATTTGACTGAAGAATTGCTATCACGCTTTCCGTGTTTTCTTTCCTTTGTCGGTTCTCCTTTTTCTCATCACATTTTGTTTGTTTTCCTTCTGTTTTGATAAATACAAACGCATATGATCTTTCCCCAATACTATTGGAAGGGACATGCTGCACTTTTTATTTTATTTTTCTGGTGTGTATTAGCTTTATATCTCTTTTTCTCAGTATTTGTGTGATTCGGCTTGCATTACTTATACATTGCATGATGGCCAGCGCAGACGAAAACCGGACAAGAAGAGTAAGGAAGACACATGCGCGAGCAACCCGTCAATTTTGCTTACAGATGATGGGGTTGTCTTCCTAGACAAGCTGGGTATTTACGTGGTTACGTCACATACGTTCCTTCGAGCGTTTTGTTGTTTTTTTTATCTCACGTTTTTGCTAATATAACACGTGTTTTTAAACAAAAGCTCAGTTGCTATACATGGTTACAACTGAAAAACGGCACCATCTCCTGTAGTGTATCACTCCGCCAAAGCGCCGGACCCTTGACGTCAGTGCGCGCGCGTTTTGAAAGGGGTTTGATATGAATGCGTGATATCGTCTGCCTTGTCTCACGCAGTTTGTTTGTCGTCACTGGAGTCGTATATAAGCTAATTAAGTCCAACAAATCACGGCAACGGCTCACGGCAAGGTCAAGATATTCCCAGTAACTCCCTACTTGCGCCGCGTGGAGAAACATCCGGCTACGGTGATAAGGCACAGCGGCAACTTCCGGTGCCGTTCTTAAGTTGTCACCGAGTATAGAGAACGCTTGTGTCGTCCTTAACCACCTTTTTGTCCGGTTTTCGCCTGCGCTGACCAACATGAACGCGCTCCAACTCGCCCAGTTCGCTACCTTATTACATTAAATTGCTCTTATGCGCTCAGCTCATGGATACCTGTAGCTTGTACAAATGAAAACGCCTCCCCTATGTCACGTCTTTCGAAATTTAGTGTTTTTTGAGACTCTTTGAAGGCGTCTTTTATCTCCGCCGTCCGCCGCAGCATTTTTTGCTCTTCTCGCCCCCCCCCCCCGCCCATCCGCTTTTTATCTTTTCTTCTTACTGTTGGCGTCCCTAATTCATGATTAACCTGCTGGTATTCCTCATAACCCCTCATTTCACTCTGCTTGTATATATCGGCATTTTCAAAATTTCGGAACCTCGCCATCTGCATGTGGCCGCAATGTTTTCCAAACTGTAGTCGGAAATGTCCCTACCTGGCAGACACAACCCGGTGGAGGTCAATGCACACGCACGCATTCAACAACCCTCTCTTCAGAACAGCACGGTCCCGCTTTCACGTGTGTCCTCAGTGACACGCAACACTTTCCCGTTATGCTCAAGCCGGGCAGTTGTACTGTACGGCCACTTTTCTCTTTGTATACTGGCACTGCTCCAACCTCCCCCTCATTCTTTTCTCCCCGCCCGCGTTTTGTGCTTTGTTGTGCTTGTGCATATCTGGTTGCGTAGAACCTAGTTTTGTTGAATACACTTTCTTGCCCCGACCACAACAGAAATTTATTGTTACCCGATTGGTCTGCCCTGCCTCTATCTTTGAGAAATAGCAGTCCCCGGTCGTAGAATTAGAATAATTCTTGTTAGGCTTTTCGCTATGACTCAATCCTACAGTATTGTTGTAGCCAGGGAACTATTTGTGAACTACATACATGCATACATACATACATACATACATACATACATACATACATACATACATACATACATACATACGTACGTACGTACATGCATACATACATACGTACGTACGTACATGCATACATACATACATACATACATACATACATACATACATACACACACACATACATACATACATACATACATACATACATACATACATACATACATACATACATACATTATGTATGCACATACTTCACAAAAGATCACAACGTTCACCTATGGACCACAAAATTTTGAACGGCGTAGATGCCAGAGACGTTTCGAGACTTTTGCCTCATTCCAAGTGTATTCGTTCTCGCTCACACATTCGTCTCTTTCTCTCGTTCTATTTCTAGGCAGAGACAAGGGAGAAATTTTGATGTATACGTATATATGCAGGTGAGTGCGTTTGGAGGGGGTGGAAGTTCTCCAGCAAAGACCAGTATCATGCTCCGAAGTTAAAAATCCGTATCTTGGAGAACATAAGTACGAACATAAAAACCAGCATTTTGAAGTTCATTTTAAATGTTGCGCACATCCACAAGGTACGAAAACGTTTTTGCGAGGTCATTCTCCCTCTCATCTCCTAAAAAAGTCACATCAAAGCGAAGAAGTCCAGCTGGTGGCTTTTCATCAGCAACCTTTTGCGATTCGTAGTCCGTCTCGGGCTGTTTGGCGCACCATTCTGAAAAACAGCATATGTTGCGCACTTAAAATCTCAAAAATAAAATAAGGTATATCCAGGGCGGAATAAAGCCTAAAATAAAGCATAGGTTCCGCACTAAAGATCCGTTTAATTGAAATACCGCATTATGTTATGGGTAATACAATGAGCAATTTTCTCTGTGACAAAACTATGACAAAAAAGCCGGTAAGTTACTATTCATTACGTGACTTGTTGTTTAAAAATACAAGTTAGTTATTTTTTGGTGCTATGCAACAAACAACACCAGGTTGCTCCTTGCTCATTCGGAAACTGCGAGAGAACGATAGCCTGTGCCCATTTTCCCCTCCGGTAGATAGACGATGTTCACTGTCCGTTGCTGATGTGGCTTTCTATGGTCACAACATATATAAACGGATAAAACCACGACAATTTGTTCATTTATTTTCTTGTCCTTTGTATAATGTGCCAGGCACATTTAAATCTCATAATCAATTGGCTAAACTTAGAAGAAACTACGTTGCCGTCTGGCATTTTCCGCATAATTACCTTCGTTCTAAGTAGACGTCAACAGATAACCAGGCACCATGTTGTTTCTATGCTGATATGAAAATCCTAATAAAGTAGGAACATATGTTGGCAGAGATAACTATTCGCTCTCCCCGGGTGGACTTGCTGCAGCTAAGCTATGCTGTTATAATCAGCTGAGGCTGATTCATGCAGTAAATAAATGCAAATAGAATAGTTGCACGTGGCGCTAGTTAGATGCACTTATTACGTGAAAAGTAGTAAAATGCACTATGAACCCCTCCACACACCGGTGAGTGCTGACAAAAATTTTGGAAATTTCATAGCATTTGAAACCCAACATCAAAATGTTCTGTTACGTGACCTATTACAAGTGCTTATAACCGCACACAACTCAAGATGGCGGATCCGGAAAAGAATGAATGGCAAAAATTATCATCGGTTGTATCTCAAACCAAATACTCATATTTGCAATTTCTTGTTTTTTGGAGAAGGCAACACAAGGTTAGGTGACCGTGTTTTTGCCACTAGCCGCAATATTAGGAGGATTGTACATTTATTAGCAACAGGGGTACAGAATGCGATCCAAAGTCCTCTTCTACGAACGTTCCAATTTTACTGTAACTTAGGTAAACTCTGGGCGAGAGGTACTGCATCTCTCCAGACGCATGGCTCAAGTGTCTGTCCAAAGCGTTCATTCATTCTGTTTTTTTTCCTGACAGCCGCTAAATTGAGCACCAGAAGGTTTTAACATTTGTTCGGCACTTGGTGCGCCTTTCCGCTCCTTTGAGTCCGCATATCGAGTGTCTAGAAGGCGAGCATTACTGTGGGACGAAGTACCAGCTACGTCTTTCTCAACTCCGTGAAGGTAACAACATTTCTTCAGTGTGTTGATCGAAAGGTCGGCATCAATGGCACATAAAAATTGTTACGGAAGCAAGAAAACTGGAGGGGTGCGTTCAGCGACCGGGAATCACCGCTAACAAGAACGGAGTTGTTGGTGGCACGTGAATAATGCTCGAAATATGAAGGGCTATTTTTAAAGGCAGATCCTACTTTATCTACACTGGTCGTGCCTTGTGTCGTCCCACCAAATAACAATATGGACAAAGTATGGAACCAAAATGTCCAATACACTGAGCAATGAAATATGGGCGTGTGCTTAAGGATGAAAAAATGGTATTGAATGTTCCTAATGACCCCGCCGTTATCGAAAATCTTGTTCAAGCACACTAGCAGAGTTATAAAAACTCGGCAAACTTTGTTCTGGGTTCGGTAAGACAACGGTGATGCCAAGGCATTTATGTTAAGGTTATTGTTTTCTGTGTTTGGGGGTCCTAGCCAGCGGCCCTATGACTACTCCGCGTGAAGGGGAGCTTCTTTACAACCCCCGGGCCATGACTCGAACGTCTACGACATGTCGAGATCCATCGGACAGCGTTGAACCCTCATTAGCTATCTATGGCACGAATACTCAAAGAGCCGAGACCGTCGCTATGCATATAGCTGACCCAAAAGGGGAATTGAGCGTGTGACGGGCCGTAAGGGGATGGGTCACTGTTTCCCGTTTGGGTGGGTTCACGCAGAATTCAGAGGAAAAGAGACAGTCACAAACTGGTATCAAGAGTTAAAGGTTAGGGTAAATCAATAATTGTTCAAACGGTGCCGGCTCCCTCACCGGTCTCGAGGACGGGGTAGCGTCGGCGCGCGTCCGTCTCCTGGGTAGGTAAAAGCGGGTCAGGGGGGTTGCAGGTTCCGGGCCGTGAAAGCGAGAGCTTTCGCTCTAGCACCGAGGCTCATGGAAGGCACCCGCGCACCGCTGGGTCGGGGGGCTCCAGCTCTCGAGAAGGTGTAAGCGTACTCCGCTGGGTTGTGCTGTTAATCTCGGAGTGCAGTTGCAGGCCCGCTGGTCCCTGTTGGCGGTAGGTGCAGGGAGCAGCGTTTTTCCCAGTATCATTGCCAGACCGCAATGCAGGAGCGCGCTATCCAATTTCTCCTCCGGCGGCTTCCTCCAGCAAAATCGTTTGGCGTAGTGTGGAGAAGGGGACACCAGGGGCTTGTCTTGACGCCTTCTTATACCCTCCGCGGGTTGCATGGAGAGAGGGGATGGCACGTTGGGGAACTGAGGAGGTGCGACTGGTCATTGTTCACCCCCCCCCCCGCCACAAACACACCCGTCACGCCCGCACCAGCGTTGCGGGTGCTTCAAGGTAAACTTGGCCTCATCCCGGCGAAGGACGGCATTGTATGGACGTAGAATGGTACGGAAAGTGGCACCGGTGGCAACAACGAGCGAAGGTCACACCAGCCTATCCCCAGAGAAGACTTTTGTTCCAGCAAAAGTCTTAACACGCATGAGTTCAGGCACATGGCGTTGTTGGTCAGGCTAGCAGTACATAGTGCGACATACAGTCGACAAATATAGTCTGTTCGCAAAGCACACTGGGGTTCATCGGTGGCACTTTGTGGACAACATGGATGCGTGGGCACTAATTAAAACTCCTGACGGAACGCCGAACGCGGAAGGAAACCAGCCGGTGGTCATTTCATTCTCCACTTCCTTTCTTGGAAAATTGTGTATCGAATTCAACGATAATAACTGGAGTACCACATTCACCACTTTGCTTTCTTTGGCTTTTTTGGCTGCCTACATTTATCTCTCTATTAATTCAACGAGCCTCTCACTTTCCTTTCTCGTTCGCCATATGGGAAGCGAGGGTCTCGGTTTTGGCAGACTTGTTGCCACAGGTACCTTGAGAGGGTTGAACTCTGGTCAGACGCTCTCGACATGTCGTACATGCTCGAGTGAAAACGGCCGGGGGGTATTAAGAAAGTCCAACAACCCGGAGTAGTCACAGTGCCTCTGGCTACCATTCCCAAACACAGGAAAAATTCCCTTAACATATGTACTCTGGCAAGTGGAGGAGAGCACCGCCCTGCTGGTAGCGTAGTGGCCATAACACGAGGCGTGTATTCTCGAGGTCGTGGCTTCGGTTGCCACACGTCGGGCATGTCTTTCTACACTTTCTTTCTTTCTTTCTTCCTTTCTTTCTTTCTTTCTTTCTTTCTTTCTTTCTTTCTTTCTTTCTTTCTTTCTTTCTTTCTTTCTTTCTTTCTTTCAAAATCCTGCATCTGTTTCAACATTATTAAATGGCAGGTTAAGGTAGATTAAGAGGGTTCAACGCTGGTGGAACACTTTCGGCGTGTCTTAGACGCTAGAGTCACTGCCCGACGGTTAAAAAGAAGGTCCCCTGAAACTCGAGAAGCCGGAGTGGCGCTGGCTACCACCCCCAAGCACAGGAAATAATTACCTCATAATTACCTCGAAATAAATACCCAAGAAAGGGGAGGGGAAGACAGCCCCGCCGGTCGCGTAGAGGTTATCGTGCCAGCCGCGTCTTCTGGAGGTTGTTGGTTGTGGTTCCCACCCAGGCGGGCATTTTTTCTGCACTTTCTTTCATTCAATATATATATATATATATATATATATATATATATATATATATATATATATATATATATATATATATATATATATATGCTCTTATTTCTCGTTATCACAAAGTCAGCGG
Organism: Haemaphysalis longicornis; assembly: GCF_048455015.1. Classification (NCBI taxonomy): domain Eukaryota; kingdom Metazoa; phylum Arthropoda; class Arachnida; order Ixodida; family Ixodidae; genus Haemaphysalis; species Haemaphysalis longicornis. The sequence continues at coordinate 115,003,434 of NW_027526407.1, read as the reverse complement.
AGGGCAACAAATGTTGTTGTAATCGGTATTTCGGTAAAAGCCGGCACTCGATAAAAGCTTAGGCAGTTGATCTTTATTTGCGCGAAAAGTACGATGAATTAAAAACACAATGTATTCAGTGCAGCAAAACTTGGATGAGGTTCAAAAAAGGCAGCGAGCTTTGGTTGCTCCAAGTTTTTGCCGTGCGTGAGCCACCCCTGCTCCAATTTCACTAAGAATTGCATGAGGCTGTTGTCGCCGCTCATGCATTCAAATTTATTTCCCGGCAGGCGTAGGTACTCACCCGTGTGCACCGTAGTTGGCACTTCACGTCGGTCTTCGTCCGTCGGCTCTTCATCTTCGTCGGCGCCATCAGCAACAGCGCCAATCCCCTCTGTATCCGTCTCTGGGGCGACCAAGGAAGCCGCAGCGTAAGCCTACGCTAACGTCTCGAAGTTACCTACTACCTTTTGCCCAGCAATTCTTCCTCTTTGGCAGCAGTTCTACCTCTTTCCAGTCACGGAAGGACCCGAGAGTTTTGTGCTGGAAACCGCCGCAACTGCTGGGGGGAGAGTCTTAAGTTGTGTTTGTTGGACCCAGATAATGATTAACTGCTTATTGTGGGTACATAGCGAAATCGTGAAAACAGACGAGTTTTGCACTACGGGCTTCCGTGATCACCGGGCAAGTTTTCCCGAGATGTGGAGCCGCGAAGTTTTCAAAACAAGAGTTCTTCGGCGTAGCTGTGTCGACGGCACAGCTAATTCTATGGTTAGAGTGTCGGTGTTGGAGCAATATCGCGTTAACTCCATTGAAATATGTCTAGGAAAAAATTCATTTACCCTACCTCGCATTTCGACCGTTTGTCTGAAGTCGGTTGCGGAAATCGAGCATGGCCGGCTCGAGAAAGTAGCCGGGGAAACACCAGCCTGTGCTGACCCGCCATGTTGCAACCTAACTCGCTGAGGAGTTACCGCCGTTCGGCGATGCCTCCACTCACCACTTCGCTCTAAGCAGGTCAAGCTCTTCGTGCGCTTCGAATTGCCGCCTAAAATGCATGCGTTTGGGTTGAGACCAGGAGAAAATTTGAATATAAAGCGAGCAATCTCTTCGTGAGCACCAGGATGCTCGGAAAAGATCATGATTATTATGACGAACTGAAATGAACCAGTTCGAAATTCCAGAGCAAAGTAACGAGGTTAGGATGTCTGGTTAATTTTCCGTGTAAAAAAGTGTTTGAAATCACACTGTGCAGAGCTTTCAGGAAAAGCGAAGGCTATGCTTGCTGCTGGTGAACCACGCATTTACATACGGTTTATACTTGTGGAAACGATGCTTAATCTTACACGCAGCTATCTCGAACGATGTAATATGCTCCAAAACTATGTACAGAAATAACCCAAACTGGGCCTATTAAAAAAGAATAGTCCGGAAACAGTTTTCAATTACCAAAATTGGCCAACAAACAGTAAAATTTCCAAGGTCCAGTCCAGACCACAAGTTCTGCCTCCAAATGATGGAGGGTTGTCGCCACACAGCGAAGTGGCAGTCCCGCCATGTCTCTCACAGCGTATACGGTTCTCATCACTTAAAATACCTCGTTCACTGTATACAACGGGTGTTCTCAAGAAGCGAACTACGCCGATCTTCTGTTTTTGTTTTGAGACTGTTTAATGGCTTCATAATTTATTGTGCGCTACTCGCTATGCCGTTGTGGTCCCGAATTCGCCTGTAGTAATGCTACTCTTTGTTATTCTTCTGTCTTCATCTGGTAGGCAGGGTGGGTAACTGTGCAACACAACCAGACTGTTTATCTGAATTCGTTGACCTGAAGTTACTGACAATAAAGCCGCAAGCTTCAGCAAAAACTTCATTATTTTTATACCAAAGAACGGTTTGGTTCGCATGGAAAGGCAGGAATATGCAGGTTGCTGTATGGTATCAGAGAACTGCCATTGAAAAGTTCCTCAATTCAGTACATTTCCAAATTTTGTCGATACATAATCAACGTCAACAGTGGTCAGAGCTCCTAAGATGCTTCAAAGAAGAGCTCCTTCTAAAATAACATGCCCTAAAGGTTGGGTCGTGGTTTACACGCTGGTATTTTGTCGGTTTGCTTCTTTGGTTGTTTTGAACTGGGGCTAGGGCGAAAAGCAAAGAAAATTAAAACAGCCATTGCCACCCGGCTTTTACCGGCATGTATTACTGGGAGGTGCATGTTTTAAATGTTGCTGTTAACACAGTGTCCCTACCGCATCTGGGATTTAGGTCTTTTGAAGCGGTCATTTTTAGAACGCACTTTACGAAAGTTCTCAGTGTGCAAGTGAGACAAGGGGGCCTGGAAGCAGTTGTCGAAAACTTGCCATGCAGAGTGACCTACACATCTCTGAATGCCTTTTAACTTATGAATGCTACCGTTTGGCATTATGTGAAAAGCGGGAGCAAAACTGGCTACCATTTCACAGCGAAGGTGGAATCTTTGTGAGCAGAGTTTTCTACCCATATTCATTTTTTCTCACTTTTCTCGTCATCAGATACTTGGGCGAGAATATTAATTCTTTAGAATATCTTTTAAACAACTGAAGTGGTGCCCTTAGGAGAGTAAACTTTTTTGTTAAAGCTACGTCGAAGAAAACTTAATTTTCAACAGTAACTGCAATATATATCCCTGATCAAGAAATCGCTAATGAACAGAATTTCTACACTTTCCGTTTTAACGTAGAAAAAATTACACCATCTTCCCGTGGGGAACCCTGATGAGGATGCGAAGGATCGTGGCGGTTCCGTGTGGTTCCATTGTGTTGCCGTTATGTTGAGTGATCTGGTTTTTACTCGCGCCAGAGGGAATTCCGCGTCCGGGTCCACACCGGTGGCAAAGGCACGCAAGTGCTGTTGTGTTACGGTGAGTAGGCGGTGGTTCTCGAGGCTCCGAAACTCGTCCATTATGTTCTTGTCGATGTTGTCTCTGTGGTAGAATCGGTAGTCTCCGTCAGCTTTGGTGAGGTAAAGGTTGTTGACATTGGTGCACCGGCTGAGAGCAATGTACACGCCCTCCTCTTCGCAGCTTTGTATTCTCGTTCTTCTTCTTCTTCGGCGGTTCCCCTACGGGAAGATGACGACGGTGGTTGAACGCGAACCTATCTCGTGATGGATTCTTTGGTTGGCCAATCCCTAGGGGCATCCTGCCACAATCACCATCAGAAGCGCTGCGGACGGGGCTGGTTGAGCTGCAAGGCGCGTGGCGCTTCCCGCCACAGCTTTCCCAAGGGAAATTCAGCATCCCCCTCTAAAGTTTTCAGTTCGTCGTTTTCGTTGACGTTCAGCTTCGCGTACCTTCGTTGTATCAGTAGCTTCTTGGCGTAATTTGAATGAGTCAAGGACATAAGGCGCGTTCGTAGCACTTGCTCCTGTCCCGGATTTGTAGCGTACTGGGAGGAGCACCACGTACCTCCCGTTGCGGCCAGAGAGTCGTGGGATCGAAACCGGGCGCAGCTAACTATTTCTTTTTTTTATAGTGTAGTATCGCGGAGCTGTGGGTGTAAGGTGGAGAGTTGCGCATGCGCAGTGAGCGTGTGGACGGCGCCGCCATCAACGACGGAGGACCAGGCGAGCCTAAGATATGCTCCGCATTTAAAAAATACAAATACTTGGCTGTCAGCTCTCAGCCTACTAGAAAAAATCTTTACATTAGTTAACAATTACGATCGAATAAATTTTCAGAGAATTAATACTTGCATCAGCCTACAGCGAATCGTGTCCATATCTACTTAATGATATTAGGTCGCAATACCGAACGCATGTTTAGATACCAGAAAATTTACAAAAACCGAACTTCGAAACAAAGATTGGATTACCATCAGACAATTGAATTAAAATTTTGAACTAGAGTGTGCGGTATTTTAGACCACGCTTGCCTCTGAGTCTTTACCTTCGAGCTTGTTCTTTTTGTTCCTATTGAGCTTCTTCAGTTGAGTCTGTCGAAACTGTCCTATGTATGAGTTACAGTAATACCAACTCGTTACGGCGCGTGGCCTTTATATATACCAGAACAAGTTTCAGGCTTAACAACCAATAGGTCTGCACACCGTTTATTTTATGGGCACACAGATCTACCACATCACGTAACACTGTCCGAAAATGCCGAGTTATATTCAGGCGTAAAAATGTGGATCGAGATTTACCTCAGTCGGAACAAAATGGTAGTGAATCTCCTGCACATATCTATAACGGGAGTTAAAATGAATATTGCTACGTGGCTGCATGATGAATAATATGAACTGGCTTTATGCCAGTTTTATGCCATATTTTATGCCATGGCATATATGCCATATTTATGCCATGCGTCCGCGTTGTAGTCTTCACTTCCTTTTTTTACAACAGCATGGCGTTGAAACGGTGGTTAGCTAGTTCGAATAATTTTATGACATTGATTTAATGGTACTTAGCCCTTGTAATGTGTGAAAGGCTCGCTGTTGATGGAAATGTAAAACTTCTTATACACACATTACCGTGTTTTGCTGTGGAGCACACCGGAAAATATTCACAGAATCCTCCAGACTCATCACTAATTTATTACGCCAGCGTATACCGCGTCAACGGTTCCCATGTAGCCAACGGCAGCCAGAAATATTAATGCCTTTGAAAAATACTGGCGCTTCGAGATGTAAACCAAAGCTTTCGATGCCCCTTTGACCCAAACTTAGCTAGTTATTCGTACTGCTACAACTTCTCTATTTATGTCCCTCCGCTCCCCCCCCCCCCCCACAAAAAAGAAAGCCTAAATCCAAATCAAACAGTTAGGGTCATGCTCGTCGTACTACATCTGCCCCAAAGTAAGTATAGCCTTAGCCGCAGCATTATTCACATTTGTATTGTAATATTGCACAGATGTTACCAAACGGCCCATAAATTACCTATGACGATGGGTCTATCAAAACGTTTTGCTCGCGTAATCACGTCCAATTATCGCCTGGGTGCAGTACCCACAGAAACGCAAAAGTGTAGCTTCCGCAGGGCAGTATATTATAAAGGGAAGCATTAAGTTTCCGCCATTACTGGTGGCGGCAAGCTGATACGCGAGTCATAAAGACTCACTCGGGGTCTTCAGGCTGGCAGGACAGACTTTCGCAAACCACTCAAAGTAAAGAACCGTTCATATTGTATTGCAATCTTCATCCTCTTTCTCCAAGGCAATATTTGAGCTTGTGGCGAGGGTGGCGCTGTCAAATGCCGAGGAAACGGGAATCCTCGGCTCGAGTCCAGAAGATACCGCATGGCATTGCAGAAAGGCCTATGTAATCAGTAATAGTTTTCTGGCGTTCGCATAGCAGCACCAGCTAAAACGACACGACGCCACCGGCTGGAGAAACTGGAGACCCGCCGCGGCGGCAGCTGCAGCGACAGTTCGAAAGCATACTTTGAGCGTGGTAAGCGGGCTTCGTACGAGCATTCCGCCGCGTAGGGTGACGATCGCTGTAGGCAGCTCGGAGTGGTAACAATAAACACGTGTTTTCGCGTATCTGGTGACCCAGAAAACAAACTTATCGCACCGCTATGGCCTATCAAGAAGGCACCCCTCTTCTCCAGCACGTTGAGCAACACCAACAGCTTCTCCAACCCCAGCAACAGCTAATTTAAATCCAAGAACAGCAACTTTATGATCAACAGCAGTGCATAGAAAATGAGCTGCTCTCGCCCGATGATTCTGTATGGCCCCGCTCCGTTCCCCAATGCCCCTCTCAGGCGGTCGCTGTCACCGCTGGCACCGCTAATCCTGCTGCCGGCGCTTACCCGGACGTCTGTCACGTCACCGTCAAACTTGCATCGTTTTGGGCAGACCCACCCGAAATTTCGTTCGCACAACTCGAGGCTAAGTTTTCCCTGGCGAGCATAATCTATTACAAACGGGCTACGCTTATGCCGCCACCCACATCGACCCCCGCTACGGGACTGAGCTCCGCGACCTACTCGCAAGTCCTCTGGCCAACGACAGTTACCTGCGTTTCGAACGGAGCGCATTCGACAGTTTTTTTTTTGGAATATCAGGAAGTGCGTCCACTCCTTCAAAACGAAGAGCTCGGTGAGCGCAATCCATCACAGTTCCAGCGCAATAGGCGCGCTGTCGACCGCAACATGCGGGTCGGCGACTCCATCCTCGGAAGCCTGTGGCTTCAGCGCCTAATATCTTATGCACAAGCCATCTTCCCGGCTCAGCCGACGCTACCGCTACACCAACCCTCCGACATCATGAACGGAGTGGTTGAGCCCTGTTGCGAATTCTTTTGACCAATAATCAAGATTCATTGCTGGCAAAGTTGATTACGTTTGATGGTCCCGTCGGGAGGCTGGATGTACCGTCAAGAGCACAAGTGTAGGAGCTACATAATCAGCAATCTACGGTTATTTCTCTGCAGAACAGAAGCCCGGAGTAATATTTGCAGTATGTTAGCATTCACTATTATGCGAGAGCTCAAATGCATACCGCAGTTGGTGGGCTGCTACCGAAAGAGAAATAACATAAAATTGCCATTATTGTTGTCCGTAAAGTTTTGCTCATGACTTGATGTAACAAACTGTATTGGAGGCTGCTGGAAGGCGACGCTGAAAGTGGCTGGAAGGCACACTGCGCAATGACGGCCGACGTTGTCGTGACAGCAAGCTTGACTGCTGAATAGATTATGGAAAGGCATTTTTTGAATGAATGATGGCAGCAAGCGAAAATTCATTCGACGGCAATGTGGTTGTAAGAACAGAAACATAGTGGTGGCGTTGAACATCTCGAGAAAATTACAAGAACTACATTTTTGAAAAGGCGTTTCCAAAACCCTGGCTGGCACGCTGCGCAATGACGGCAGAGGTCGGCGTGATGGCAAGCTTGACTGTTGAAATGTCGATGGAAAGGCATTTTCCGAACGAATGATGGAAGCAAGCCAAACTTCATTCGATAGTGCAACGGTTGCAAGAATAGACACATAGCGGTTGCAATGGAAATTTTGTGAAAATTACAAAAACTGACGATTTGAAAAGATGCAGCTGAAAACCACATTTCCCAGAAGGGCTGGTGTGATTAGCACTTCTTGTTTTGAAGCCAGAAATTGGGCAGATTGCATGGATCTGTACGCCTTCTATTTGCTGTTTTTTCGGTGATAGGGGCAATGCCGAGCCGTACGTTAAACATATGGGCAGCTTTTTTTCACTGCGACAGGGTTAAACTATGTTTATTTTCGCTTTGCTTTCATTTAACGCGGGCTGAGCCCGCGTACAGAACTGGACAAGTACGTATGCGGCAGAGTACAACCCTAGCTCTTCGCTGATCCTCCTTATTTGTAATCAGCCACCTTGAGACAGATTGAATCACATTATTATTACACAACACAACATTCATTCCAGGCGCGCATGGCTTTCGTCGGAAAGAACGGGGATGTGTGATATCTGTTTTAGGTTGAGATGGCAAGGTAAACGGCTTAAGGTGGGCCTCGTTTTGGAGGCCTATGCGTACAAAACAAGCGCTATGACTCCGGGTTCAATGCCAGAAAAAGTAAACATAACTGACAACATTTGTGTATTTGTTGACTTTTCCATTTGAGATGACGTATCAATGCCGCTTGTTGGGGGTGCGCCTGTGCTGACGGTGGTGGTGCAGTGGTAAGGCAGCGATTTTTTGTTGCAAAGTTTGTTGTTTCGATCTTCCCTCGGTCGTTTTTTTATTTCTTTGCAGCGACAACGTTATATCTTTCTCTGGCCAGAAAATGTACCTGTATTTGGTATTTTTTAATCAAAAGTGATTCCCTTAATAGATGCCGGCGGTTTATTTCCCCAACTTGTTCACGGACAGGATAGCCCAACAAAGTCAACTTTTTTCTGGGTATGGTATCAAGATCTTTCTATTTACAACAATTTATGTGTCTGTGCTAAAAGGCCGGATTTTTTCCGACGCATTTTGTTCAGTTCGCGAGTAGTTGTATGAAGTACGTTATGAAAAAGCACAGGAATATCCGAAACCGAAATCCCGGAACCACCGACATCGCCTGTGCCTTCACTTCCCCCTGGCCCGCCAGTTGCTAAATTCATACACACTTGTAGAGTGGTTTTGGTCTATTTGCTCGGAAGACAATGAATTATGGTTTCGAAGAAGATATCTAGCCGGTGATTTAAGGTATGTGACGAGTCAACTTTGCATACTTGACTTGTGTATTTACAGTGCAGGGCTGTTTCATTCCGTGTTAGAGGTTGGCGTCTCTGGTTTGTGTAATGTTTTTTGACAACGACTGATTTTGAGGGTTAAGTAGATCCTTCAGAGCGCCTTTCGAGCACGGATATTGCGTGCAGGTTCAGCAACAGCTGGGCTCTTCGATTTATAGTCCCGGACTCACCGAAAACTTCCTGGGAAGCTGTCAGGCATTCGATTTTCCAATGTATCCTTTTGCTTTGGCAGATACTCGGACTCCCGTGGATTATCTGCGCTGAGTTTGAGTTCGTACATCAAAGAGCCCCAGTATTTCTGCCGTTTTTCTAGGCGTTTTGTTGAGCGAAATTGGATTACACTGCTACGTTGGCTGTTGGCTGTGCAGTTTCTTGCTCGCAACCCATCGCCAATACGCGCGGTCGACCAGTAAGACACCGATACGCTGTTCCGGGGTCAGTTCGCAACAGTTACGATTTCTTTTTTACTGCAAAGCAGCATACAGCTAGCCATTCAAGGAAATGTTTCTGTCTACGTCAGCAGAAAACTTCCAGGCTACTACTGGCTACACAAACATACATCCCAGGCTACTACTACATGCTACTACCCAGGCTACTACTACTACTCGTGGTCAGGCTGCTACTGGCTAGTGGCTACTGTCCTGGCTACACAAATATACTGCTGGCACTTCCAGGGATCAAACCTGGGCCTGCGTAGAAATGACGAGCGAAACCCCTCTTCCTGACGATGTAGTTACTTCCAGACGTGTAGAAGGAGGAGACAGATGGGGGTTTGCATTCAAGGTCTGGTTGAGGGTAGGGTGCTATTTGGCGGCGGCGCATGAAACTAGACGAAGGGGAAGCTGTGAGAGGGATGACGCCAAATGCGCAGTGTCGCCGTCCTCCTCAGCCTTGGAAAGTTGCTAAAAGTGGCCACTAGAAACGGCGCGTTACAAAGTGCTCCGTAAGACGCCGGAACGTGCGACTTGACAGTACGCAAAAAAAAAGAACAGAACCCCCGCTCGCACTGTTCAGGCAGTGGGTGCGACAGCACTGCGAAGGCGGGAAATTCAAATTGCACTGGGCAAACCTTTCTTCGATTCGTAGAGGAGTGAGACAGGAAGGCGAAGAGTGGTTTGGGTGGCAGCTGTTTCCGGATGCCACGTGTCTGAATTCAAGCGTTGTCGCATGGGTAATCGTTGTGGGTGTCGTTTACTTCTTTGCAGACCAACCACCTTCACCGCGTGGGTTTTTGACACTTTTGCGTGGGTAGTTCTTTTTAAGGAATTAAGAAGTTTTACTTATTCGTATTTACTGACATAAAGTGGGGTGGTACGGTTTAGGTACCATTAAGCCGAAGCACATAGCAATCTACACTACACTGGAGGGACTTGCATTTTCTAAAGCGATCACCCAGTAAATTGCGCTGGTGGAAACGAGGCTTTCTGAGTTCCGATTGAGGTACGATGGCTGAAACTGGCGTCACACTCGCACGCCCCGCACTTGAAGTGAATGTGTGTGTAGCGGTCGTTGGATAATGCGCATAAATGTTTGTGCATGCGTATCACTAGCACCAAAACCATGCATTCAAACCGAATTCGTTACCCAGTCGAAAAAACATGCGTATCGTGTCTGGTGCAGAGGCATTAACAACGCTTGCCGCGCATCGTAAACGTTTAAGCACTGCAACATTCATTACGTCTCCGAATATTCCGCGGCCACACGTGTAGATCAATCAACCAGATTTAGGGGAAATCCCCAAGGTGGAGTAAGTTTCTGTAAAGGAAAGTTTGACATCCACCTAAAAGCAGCCAAACGGCTACAAAGGAAAGCTATGCAGCTTTCTCGGAAACTTTGCTTTCCGAGAAAGCTGCATAGCTTTCCTTTGTAGCCGTTTGGCTGCTTTTAGGTGGATGTCAAACTTTCCTTTACGTGTAGATCAGTTACATCATGCGTTGTGCTCTCATTTAGTGCACGAGTGCACCCACACGAAAGGAAAAGCTTAAAAAACAAAAAAAAAAATGTCGCCCTCGCCTGGACTGTTCAAGGCCGAAGGTATTTTTCTAGTAGCTTGTGAACAGCATTCTAGGCCAAATAATACACTCTTTGTCAAAACACACCACTTGATATACATAAATGTACCTTCACAGAATAAACCGCTGGAGAATATATGGGAGAACAGTCTTTTCCAGATGCGCAATGGTTATGTAACACTGGAAACTTTTTCTCAGAAGAGGATAACCTCAATTTCATGGCAATAATTTTTGAAGCACTGGCTATGTCCTCCTGCCATATTGTTAAGCTTCAGTCTTTCCGGCCAGTACCAATGTGTCTCCTTTTTCAAAATTGTTTGAATGGGTTTCATACATGCGAATGTGGCTACAGCCTTAAGTCTGGTTCCTTTAGCTTCCCTCAGACATCACGGCCGTTATTGAGGCCTACTCAAATGCATGTTTTAAGGGAAAAAAGTGGTTGTAGTGATATCTACGGCACGAGTTGAAAATAGGCACTGAAACATCATGTGGACCTCAAGCAGTGCACGTGTAGGATAATTGAATCTGATTTAAGCTGCAATCACCAAGAAAAATTCAGAAACAAGACTCTTTCACTTCAATTTTTGTTCAGAAGTTCATAAAATAGCCTGCCAGCCTCTTTTAGCCTACTAGTGAAGGCAACGTTTTCACCCTTTAGGTCTGTGCTTTGGCACAGGATAGGTCAGAGAAAATTTGTCATCGTGGTGGCACCTTTCCACGAGTACATAAATTGGATATAATGAACAGCACTTATCTCCACAGGAGAATGATTCATTTAAAAATTTGATTGTTGACATTGTCACCACGCTCCGATAGTCACTTGCGCCATGCTTACATCCAGGGTAATGTGGTCCTTTATGGTTCTCATATTCTAGCTTGGAGTATGCAAAACAGCTCGCTGAACGCCGTAATATCGCATTTAGGGTTTAGAATGCTTAAGTAGCATGGGTCGTGCTTATTGTTTGCTAATAATTTCCGTCTCGCAGGTGACAGACTGTTAAATCTTGCGGTGGACACCAGCTTGCATGACCTATTTCTATGGTCTAGTTGCACCTCTCATCAGATGCTACCGACCGTTTTTCTGCTACTTTACAATAGGTGAACACCTTGTTCCATACAATTATAAAAAGTCTTGCTATAACATGCACAGTGAAATTCAGATATCTTAACTTGCCTTACTTTATTGGGAGAGAGCATTAACAGGTGTTCTGGCTTTAGAATTGCACTGTATATATACACGCAGGATGGCTTCATTTGAGCAACTCATTTCTCTCCTAGTTTGGAATAGGTAACTTTGGGTGCATTTTATCTATGACTCTATGTAATGTTTAACCTGAAGCTTTTCTGCCATTGTACATTACACAGCTCAAGAACAAGCACAACGGTCAGTTCTCAGTGAATAAAAGCAAACTAGGATGAACGGCATGTGACATTAAACAAGAAGTGGCAGTTATATTTCCCACACCTGACATGAACACGCTAAACTGAGGTAACAAGAAACCAAATAAAAATTGTTCTAAATATCACCGAAAAGTGTAGTTTAAGCAACAACCAATACGTGGTGCCTATTTTCACCATCCAACCCCTGCAGTGCAGCTGGGTAGAGGCAGTGCTGCGCTGAACGGTCACGTAATGTGGTCCACAGAGGCGGAACGTGTCGTTAACTCCTCTGTACTGAACAGGCTGCTACACCATGAACGCTACATGTTAGAAACAGCTGCCAAGCTGTTAATCCTATATAGGACCACGTGCCTAGCACTTAGTTCAGAACAGTGGCATTGCAATACTGATAGCATTTAAAGTTTTTCTGAAGCCTACTCGTAAGGGGTTGGGATGAAAAAAAGAGAGGGAGATAGTCAAGTTAGACAGCCAAAATCAGAGCTATCCATTCTTGCCACATAAAATTGTTTTTAAATTATTCGTGTGTAGCAGTGGATGCCGGGTTTATGTGAGGGATGAACATTCACAGAGTCAAAAACAAAAAAGGCAAGGATAGAACATTACCAATGAACATATTCAAATTAGGAAAAATATTTTGATCTAGTGAACCCATATCTACGCAACTTTCCTATTGTTTTCATCTTTGTTTTTCTTTGCATTATTTGAAAATGGCTAATCATTGTGGGAAAAAAAGCTGACAAGCCGCAGAGGCCTATTACAAAGCTTGCAACAGTAACACACTCAATACTCATCAGTAATCAATGCACTTTTTGCGGTGATAGATAGAGTTGGTACGAACCGCCACCTTAAAAATTTCAGGAACACACCCCCCCTTTTTTTCTCCTGTGTGTGACAGTGGTCCTGTGCACATGTGCATTGACTGAAGCATTGTTGTGTTTACCTGGTGTTCAGACCCCGGGTAGTGACTGCGCAATACATGGCCACCATGCTCTTGTCTTGGGGCGAAACTCTGAGTTGTCAGTTTCATAAAGTCTCCGTTCGTGTCTGTTTCACTCGCGAAATAGTCGCACTTGTTAGGCCTGTTTCTTATGGATGTGCTGCGCCACATATATTTGTCTGCTTTAAGCCAATCAGGGCTCACTAACGACGGACACATTGAAGTGGAGATGAATGGTAAAAACTGAGAATTCCTTCTGTTTATACAATCACACAAAGGAGTTTCATCAGTCTGAACAGCACCTAATGGGGGGCATCCCGTCACCTGCACTTTTTATGCGAAGCAGCCTGTCTGAAGGTTTTGGGTAGTTGGACTGAATTGTGATTTGTGCTTTTTGAATTGCAGTGGTTCTTGCTGGTCTAAAAACCACTACCACTCTCCATATACGTGAAACAATCAATCTGAATGTTAACTATATGCAAGGACAGCCTTTCCCACTACTGCCGGTGGTGCCACAATTCATACAAATCAACATCGCTTACAGCACGGACCCATTCGAAAACTATTATGTGAAATCACGAGCGAATAAGCAATGTTACAGCATTCTCTTACTTAAAACCTTACATCAGACCTCATCTTCAAACTGGTGCACCTACTGTCAATCGCTCCTAAAAAAAAGTATTTACACAAGTGTACGCGGGCATCCTTAGCAAAAAGCTGAACTATATAACAGTAACAACGTTATTAGCCTATATTAGCTAAAAAACTGAATTTTAAGACTATAATCAAAATAACCAACAGTGGGGCGAAGTTTTGAACACGGTGTATTGAATGTAATTAAGATTTTTGTGGTTGTATTACAGATTTGCGAGACAGTTTTAGTTCAACGCACCTACTCTTCCCATCCTTCACCCTGCTTGGTGTGAAGGTTGTATTGATAATTTGCTTAATGAAAACACACAGGTACCAATGGAACAAAAAAAAAGTGAAATATCCCTCAGAGCGAATTTCAGTAAAAGTAATATCTCAGAAGCTGGTGCAACAATATTCCAGCTCAGTCATGCCCAACAACAAGAAACTATGCACTCAAATATCTACCATAGCTGCGGAGATAAATTTGCACACAAAAATGTTGCTTTTGTTACAAATGGCCAGCCTGCCATTTAAAACGCAATTTGTGAAGTGCCTTTGCTAGAGCATCAACATTTCTCCGTTGAACGCCTGAACCGGGACACGCTTGCTGAGCTTGAAGTTGCTATAAAGATGGCTTTCCTTTTCAGACTTCTGGCTACATTTTGGGGGATGGACATTTTAATAGTTTCTTGGGTTACCCACTTTTATATTTAAGTGCTGGGTTACAAATAGAAATATGCTTTTATGCAGCATCTTTGGTGCCGTACGCTTTATTGGTTGTGGTCGAGCCGCTTAGATATTAGAGGACACAGGCTTAAAGGCCACAGGTTATATTCTGTTGGAATTTTGCTTGACTGTCTTTGTGTTGTTTTACATTGCAAACGTAAAATTCCGAACAAAATTTTAAGAACAGCAGAAACAGAAGTAGCAAAACTGTGCAAACAGCCAGTAGGTCGGAATATGGTTGCCAGGCAGCTGAAGTGTTGCGTCACTGGTCACAAAGACAGGAAACGTTTTCTGTGATGAACAGGCTGTCGCGCTAGTTGTGCTGCCGACCGACAGTATCGCGCAGTCAGTTGAGCTTCGCTCAGAAACTGCAAAGGCATCACTTCATTTGTAGAGTTAATGCATTGTTAAAGTATTTTGCATTTATGTTTTTAAAGGGTGGCTGAAACAGATAAAATTAGGCAAAGCTCCACATTCTAAAGGCACATTCTCTCGGTGGAGTGATCTCTCGAGTACAACCTACTCAACTGGTTTATTTCTTAGCAATCATTTTACTAATACCCTTGTATGGGAAAGGTATGGCCATCATGCCATGCCTTAATGAGCAGCGCAGGCCAAGGGCACCCTGCCATGGAAAGAAAACGTGCCATGGCATGAAGGGAGCCATAGCAGTATGGTTTCCACTTATTTGGGGAAAATGTTATTTTTTCTCGGATTTTCGATTTTTATGGCAAAGAGTAATGGCAAAAGCAAGGGACCTCACCAGAATCACCGCGTCAGGATGTTTAAGGAGGAGTGTTTATGTGGGTATAAAGTTGGATTGAGTTGATCTGATTTGTGTAAGCTTTGGTGTGCGTAACTCAATGGTTTTTTTCTTTTCAGCCTCCCACATGTTCCGCGATAGTCATATTATTGACATTTATTTCACGGCAATATAGTAAAGGTTAGAAACACATTTTTTGGTGTTACATTTTCAAGCACCTCACCCCAAACCTCTAAACAACTCCCATAAAATAGATGCTTTATATAAACATTTTTTGAGCATTGTAGCAGAATAGCAGAACAATGATCACGACATGAATGGACAGTTGAAAACATAAGCCCTGATTATGAACATACTGATTTTCTCAAAATCTACCTTCATAAATTTGTTCGCAGGAAATGAAGGAAGTTTAAGTTAGCATTTCATAGGGGTTTTTCTTGTCATATCCTTATCATTTTTGTGCAATGTGTTGTATATCCGCAGTCATACCGTCATCCAACCTGCCAGCATCGACGCAACCATTATCAGCATGCAGTCATCTACCGAGCAGCCATCGCCTACCAGCATGCCGACATCCATCACCTTGCCATCGTGCAGCACACAGTCATCGCCGTCATGTGATCATAAATGTCATTACCATAATCCACTATGATGATGTTTGATGGCTTCCATGAAATCTGCATTTTCACTAAGGAAGTCTCTACACCTTCTTCGCAACTCACCGTCTATGCCGGCAACGCCTGACTGCCCACCGCCGAGCTCGTGCACCGTGCATCACTTGTCGGTTTAACTCTATTTAAAAATCCCTGAATCAAAGCTAACACTGTCGCCCCCGCAACTGCTAACAAAGGCCAACCGCAGCGCCGACTCATTGCGTCGCAATGACAACGGCCTCAGCTCGTCGCTTCGGTGATAGGGCCCAGAAATGTCAACCACACTACTAACCCAAACCTCAGGAAAACACCAACTGCAGCCTGTAGAGACGGCCGCAAGCTGCCAACCTGGAGGCCGTCGTATTTTTGTCACAGATCAAGTCGCGAAGCGCCGGTTCCTCTTTGACTGTGCTTCCTACATCTGCTGCTATCCGCGAGCCTTTCTGCGTGACAACGCCCTTGCACGTCCTTCAACCTCAGTGCGGCGAATCACTTGAGCATTAGACCTACGGCTCGCTCCAATTTCACATCCCGCCCACAAACCTACGACGCGCACTTCCATGTTATTTCGTCATCTCCCACATATCAGAGACAATTTTCACATCCAACTTCTTGGCATATTAAAATCACCTACCGGGCAGCTGACACGACCCACTTTTTCTTGAATTCAATGTTAACCTGCGCTCTATATTTGGACAATATCGACGCACCGATGTAAGCTATTTGAACCCACTACCAATGGCACAACAGGTCTAGGTCTCTCCTCATCGAACCAGCGTACGACCATCCAACAGTTCACCATCAAGGTGCTGGCGTTGAAAAAATACCGCCATACCCTGCCCTTCCCGCCGAATTTCCCGACTTGACACGCACTACCGGACGCACTCGGGAGGTACGCCACACAACGCACAATACATTCGTACCATTCCCGGACCTCTGGTTTCCTGCAGCGCACGTCGCCTAGCTCCTGACCGCCTGTGACGTGCCCAACAGAAGTTTGAAGCCATGATCCCCGAAGGAACCGCCAGCTGCTCGGAGGGACCATACGCCTCACCTCTGCGTCTCGTAACAAAAAAGGCAAACGGCTCGCTTCCCTGTGGACATTACCGCGACTTCTTGTAGCGCCAACAAAACGACAAGGAAAAAGGGGGCGACGGGTACAAGTGCTAACTTCCAACTGAGTTTATTGAAAAAATGCGTGAATTGAAAAACACTTATCAAAAGAAAGAAAGTTAGGAAAGAACAGAAAAACAGCTCATCACAAAATTTGCACACAAAAATCATTCGCACAAACACTGTGACGTCGAGCAAAAGGCAGCACGAGGCATTAACTAAGGTGGCACCCACAGCCCCCCACCCCCTCAGATAGCCAATCTTCTTATCGGATAAGGCCACGGATGGCGCGGACACGCCACGATCCCCCAGGCGTTCTATTTCGGAAGCCTCGATTATTCCTCTTGTTTTCTGGTTCGCGTGACGAACGATGACGGCACAACTGTCGAAGAAGGGCGTACAACCGCAATCGCGGCAATGAATGCCCAAGTGGCCCTGAGACAACCTTCTTAACATTGTAGTCATGCTCACGCAGTCGGTCGTTCAGGCACCGACCTGTTGGCCGACATATACTTTACGGCACTTCGGGGGAATGGCGTACACAACGTTTCCCATGCATGGAACGAACGGCTTTTTGTGGCTCTTGTCACACATTGGCTGCCGGGGTGCTGCGCCGTCATTAATGTGGCAAAGACTTAACAATGTCCTTCGGCCGGAAAACACAATATTAACCTCGGCCTTCGCACCAATCTTCTCTATCCTATGTGGCAGGTCGTGAAAGTAGGGAATCACAGGGAGCCGTTTTTTGACAGGGCTATCAGCGCCGTTACGCGCCTCAAGCTGTGCATCTCGACCGGAGTGCTTGATAGTCCTGAGTAAGGCCTCAGCCAGAGAGGTGACAAGCTGTGGCGGGAACCCGGCCTGTTGAAGGCGCTGCACCTGCTGCAGAAGCTTTCTTGGATCTTGTGGGGTCAAGACGTTTGCCGCGCATTACTCAAACACAGCTTAGCCACTCCCCGTTTCACCAAGTGACAGTGCCCCGACGAGAAGGGTAGCAATGGCTTACTGGTGAGTGGCTCGTAGCTCCAACACACATTCTCCTCTCCAAAACAACAAAACAGAGGGTTGTTTCGAAAACCCTTAATAATGGTCGCGCTAATATAATTCACATAAAAAGAAAAGCGAGCATAGAGGAACACATTAGGCGTTTGAATAAGTACACAAAAATAAAACTACACCCGTGAGAAAACCCAGGCTGTGCACCGCCTTGTGTATTAGAGTTAATATTGGTTTCAAACTGCCCTGTGAAAGACGTGACAGGGCTTTTCTTGCGCGCCCCACCAATTTGGATCTCGACCCACCTAGAAAGTTCCTGTGTCTTCATAACGTAAATATTCCATAAAGAACATCACAGGCCTGCCGTATAGAGACAAGACTAATCGGGTGCCAAAGAATACTGAACGTCTCTTAGCGAAATGGAGGACTGTAACCACTAATAAGACTTCATCACGTCTCTTCCAATGGCATAGCGAGAGTTAAACGCGTTTGTGAAATAGCCTTCCACCTTAAATTTGTTAGTTGTAAAAATTATTCAGAATTTTGGTGCTGGTGTTGTACAAAGTATGGCCCTGAGCCCATTTTTATAAACGACTTCAGAGAAAAACTTATTGCCATCCAAACACTTCCTTTCTACAGTACAGCATGGACACTGTTTGACATACTTTTGATTCGAAAGAATTATGCTGGCAGTTAAATTAGCGTGAATTGAAGTGTTTGTTGATTCTTTGGTTTTTTTTCGTGTTTGGTTGAGGTAATATTCCAATGTACGCATTGGAGAACCATAGTTGAGAAGAACATTATATTTTGGGACGATTTCTATTGGGTATCTCCTCTTCTTGGGGACACAGTCATCGTTTATGCACACCTGTAAAACCGACAGTAAATATATTCGATCACCTAATTCTTTTAGATTATTCACGGTAAATGATTGCGCACAGATAAATAATTTCATATTTCGAGTGCTGACCACAATATAACCATATAACAGCTTTTGGAATACCATGAAATGGAGAGCCATTGGAATTGTAGGAACATAATCTTTCGTTCAACATGGCCACCATACAGGCGATATTACGCCTTCATACCTTTAAGGTATAGTGGTTGTGTTTGAGTGAGTACTGGTTAGTACTTGTTTGTTAGGAGTCTGCAAATGACGCCGGCTCTGAGCGCAAGCATTTGATGGCTGTCGCCAACAAGAGGACGCAAGCATTCTCAATTGGCCCTGCTGGGCGCCTAAGTTGTAACCCTTCTGAAACTCATGCGCGGCCATGAAACAAAGTATTTGGAACCGAGTTGAAAGTATGAATTCAACGAACGGAGCACATCGCTCGAGCACGCCAAAACACGAACTTGAAATATGGCGCTAAGCAGCACACACCGCGCTATGCGAGCCTAAATTCAATAGAAACGACATGTAATGCTGTGATTGAAGGCACAAGTGACGGAGCGTATGCGGAGCTTGCATGTGCTCCGACAGAAAATAGACATAGATCGATGCCAAACGATCGGGTGACGACATCTGAGAAAAACAGCGAAAGATGTCGTTTTAACGACCACACTAGCAGTAAATTGCTCTAGACTGTACGCATATCCTCTCCCATGCTAAATTTGCTTCCCAGGACTATTCAAAGCCGTAGTAATTTCTCCATGGTGGCTTGAAAATTGCACATCTAGACAGGGCGAAAAATGTTTCTCGACCCCATGAATTTCACTTGGTGGAAGGCCAACCTGAAAAAGGGCTGCGAAACTGTGCAGACTGGGCAAGAATGGCTATTAAGCTCATGAACGCAAGCGAAGGCTCTCATCCAACCCCAGAAAATCAAGTTGAGCAAAGTTACTATAAGTAGAAGGGAAAGGTCAGCTAGCTGTTTCAGGCATATTTAGGCCGTAGACCGATGATACACAAGAAGACAAGATCGGAGATTTTATTTAGGAGAGCAGAGTGGTAGTTGTTTTAGCAAGAAGCACGGTATGTGAGTTCATGTGCCTCTTGGTCGGTGCCTCGTTCACTTCCATTCTTTTGTATCCGGATGTCCAGAAGATGCTAACTTTCTTCATTGTAGATTGAAGTATCAGAACAAATCTTGTATTCTTCTTGGGTATCGAGTGTCTGCGCTTTAACAATGAAAGCTAACCACATCATACACCTCTGCGGGGTCGCCTCTTAAGACGCTGTAAAAGTGCTCACGTGAAAGAAGTTGGTCAGATGTTGAATTCCCGGAAGGTATCTAGTAATGTAAGCCCAGTTTGTACACAAGCATTACATCAGCTTCATATAACTTGTTTGACATCAGTTTTTCTGGCACCAATCCCCAATATTGCGTTACCGCCTTTGAAGCTGAACACCGATAATTCGTGCAAATTGACAGTTCTCGTCCTGGGGTTTCGCACCGAAGTCTAACCGAATGCGACGCGATAACCCCCGCCTAATATAAACGAATGCCACAAGTACGGCATCAGGAGACCCAGTTCAGAGGCACCTACCAAGTACATTCTGCCATATGTGCAGAGTCCTATCTCACAGCTGCCAAGGAGGGCAGCTCATAGTACTTGAGGCCGCCGTCGTTGTTGAACGAGTTCGCAAACCGCGTATTGGAGGATCGGACTTGGAGGGTGGTCTTAGGCACACAGAGAGATAAACCAGAGCACCTCTCTAGAACTCACACCAAGAGTAGGCAGAGCCAGTATGGTTCTACAACTAAGTCAATTTCAATTAATATGTCATCCATTCCACCCACGGGCAATAGACGAACTACCCCTTGCTTTCAGCAGGAAGACGACGGCCATGGCTTCGGGCCGGAGCAGCAGCTGATGGGTGTCAAAATCAAAGTAGAAATCCTGGAACTTTCAACCAGTTAGGTACAACCCGCCCATGTGGCCTGGGTAGATCAATATCCCCTCATACACCAAAGCTTGTTTTCGGCCTGTTGATGCAGTAAACTGAGAAAAGTGCCAGATATGCGGGAATGCGAATTCTCTTCTGTCGAGCAGACAAAACAAACAGATGAACATAACCAGTTGATTAGTTTACTGTTAACCTGGGTGGAAGCTGTAGAGGGCAACGGGCAGGGTGAAAGTGACATGCAGAGAATGGTGGCCAAAAGTAACCCCAGCGTGTGGCGCTTACAAAGACGAGTTGACAGCTACCCATAAACGGCCGACCTGAGAGACGCAAAACCTCTGCAAGAAATCAAAGTAGCATCGTTGCTCGCGGGGCGGAAACTGATTGCAGCAGGTTGCGTAGATCACTCAATTGAGCGCCGAGGTAGCCAAGATGGACATGCTGGAGGTAAATTTGAATCAGCTCTTGCTCCATCACAAAACTAGAAAAGGGGTACCTTACTTGCAGGCAGGTGGGGAAGGCAGCCACGCAATCATTAATCTTGATTTCGACCAAGGTGGAGTGCCCAAGTGAGAAAAAGTGGACTCCACAGTAGTGCTCCAGTGGAACTGCCTTGACATCAGACACAAGGCGCTGGAGGTGCCGCAGTATCTGTTCTATTTCGAGTGCAAGCTAGGTTTCGCAGCTCTGTATCGTAATCTTAAGCCTGGTTATGTCCACTGTAGCAGGAAGGCCTCTCCCAAAGATCTGCAGCGGCGCCTATCGACTGCCGGAAGGCCGATAGTGGGACTGCATAATCATTCGGAGCTTCTTAGCGAAAGTACCCCACCAAGATTGCTAAGTACTTGTCTGGTGACAAAATGCTGATTGTGTCGTAGGGAGCCTCCCCTAGCATGGATAAATTTAGCTAGTACATCTTCCCGGAATATGCGGCGGCGTTATATACCCGACCAGGCGGCATTTCGAACTGGTACCAACGCTCTAGAGGCGTAGCATGGAAGGTGCAATGTAGCTTTTCAAGAGACAAATAAATAACCGAGACCTTACTGTAACGTACACCGCTCATAGCGTGGGAAGCCGGGCCGTTTTATTCGGTAATGGCCTCGCGGCTACCTTACGTTTCACCTCCTAGGAGGGCTCTGAGTTCAGCCTGTTCGAAATACACATCCATAAATCGATGTTCCAACGATCACGTTTGTGTTAAAGGCGCATTAGAGACCTTATCATAAAACGCCTGCCTAATGCTGGCACTATGCAAGACGCTTAGAAAAAGGCGGCCTTTCACCTTAACAGCCTTCACACTACTGTCAGAAACGTTTTTCAAAGAGAAAAACGTTTCGGCCCCTCATTGACCAAGTTGGCCACTCGCTCCTCAAAGATCCGTGAAAGTTTCACCGTACGGGCACGGGTTTCTCTACGAACACCACCAGGATTGTTTCTCATAGCTTGCACCGTGGCTACTATGTGGCCGAATGCAGTGGTGAAGGTCAGCTCGCACCACGGCGTAGTACATAAAGGAATCACAGTTACAGCGTTTCAGCTGAGGGTTACGACGAGGAGAAAAACAACCTGGGAAGGGTACGAAAAGAGCAGGTGGTCTGTTCATAGACGAATGCGAAGGATCGCCGGTTGGGGGAAATTTGGGAAAACGAGAAACTAAGGTCCCTGCACAAGCACACGCGGGAAATTGCACTGATGCCGCCGACCCCCCCTGCATCAATGCATGGCTGGGGTGACTGAGAAAAACCAGACGCCGCCTCACCAAGCGGTGGAAACAACAGGGACAAAATAAAGAAACCTGCACCCTTCTTTTACTGCAAAGCAGTATAGGTCTCCCCCCCCCCCGCCCCCCAGTTTTCATTCCGGTGTAGCAGAATTACTCGGAGCCGCTTCTGTGCACATCCCCTCCCTCGCCCACCCCTTTTTACAACTGTTATACCGCTCGCCACCACCGCTGCCCCTGTTTCATAAGTTGCGAATACGGCTCATAACAGCCCAGCGCGTTCACCAGATGATTGCGGATAATCAACAGACGCGCGAGTGGGCATCAAAACAACGTAGCCGCTGCCGCCGAACGTTTTGCCACCGTTTCTGCGAGAAATGCCACCTCGTGTAGCAGTTGCAAATTCCAGCCGGGTGTAGAGCAACTTGGCCCCTTGCACGCCAGAGTGAGTCCATAATTGTTCTTCAGATTGAAAGGCTTTTCGCACGACATTACCGCGGGTGTACTATTTAGCACCTAAGCACAGGCTCATCACTGGTTGCCTGTTTCTGCAAGCACTATTTTGGGGGATGGAAGGTGGGAGAGTGCACACGCAGCTAGGCTGCATGCCCGTATCAATGATACGCCCTTCGTGCTGGTTGGTAATTTAAACATGGAAGTCTCACGGCTTCATGCAACCTGTGAGTTGTCGTCGCGGTTGAGTGTTTCGGAATTGTGTCAGTTTGTTACGAGGCCGGTAAGATGCCTGCGACGTGGTTGATGGAAACGGACATGTTTGACCGATGGAATAAATCTCGAGTAGTTCCGATTTTACACTTCCTATGTAACGGACGCGTGTCATTTTCTCGGAGGGAGAAGAGTGGCAACTGAAGGAACGTCGGCCGCACAGAAGCGCGAAAGTGTGCGAAAACAAAGAAAAGCCGCTGCCGCGGCCGTTGCGCCGCATATTCCAGTTCGCCGAGTATCTGAAAATCCCTCCATCATCGGCAGAAACCTGTCCGCTTGGATCGCCGACGTAAACGAATATTTCATGTTTACTTTGAATGTCTTTCAGAGCGGCACTTTCACGGGTGTTTAGAGTTATGCATGAGTCCATTACCGATGGCCGGTTGATTCGTGGAAAGAGAGTGGGCTTGCACACGTAGCTAGATGCTTCAGGTCTTCACTGATGATATGACCATTGTGCTGGCCCTTCTAGCTCTAAAGAAGGCAGACCGGCAAAGCTGGATGCAGTCCACGGAGTGCACGAATCAAAACATGTTTCTTTGTAATTTGCCATTGAGCATACGTCCCAGCAAATTAACTTAAGGAAACTTGGAAAGAATCGAGCATTACTGAAGCGCACAAACATAGGTCTGTCTCTTTCCATCCCGCGTCGCAGGCATTTTACTGTCTATGTAACACACCGAACCACTGCGCTGGACCAAGAAGGACGCAGATGGGCCGTTCGACGTCCAAGTGTAAGCCCCCCGCCAGCACAGTGGTCGTGTCATCAGTGAAGACTTGAAGCATGTAGCTATGTGTAAAAGACCCCCCCCCCCTTTCCACTTAACACCCTTGTACGAATCAACCGGCAATCGGTGATGTGCGCACGCATAAAGTGAGACACTGGCGTAAGTTTCGCTCTGAAATACATTCAAGCTAAACCGGAAATATTGGCCCACGTCGGTGATCCATGCGGACAAGTTGTTGTCGATAATGGAGGGATTTGCAGCTACTGGGCGAGCTGGAACTTGCGCCGGCAAAGGCGACGGCAACAGCATTCCCTTGTTTTCGCACCGATTCGCGCTTCTGTGGGACCAAGGTTCCTTCAATTCCCACTCTTCATCCTCCGAGAAAATTACACGCGTCCGCTCTATAGCAAGTTGAAACCTGGAAGGACTCGAGCATTATTATATCGGTCAAACATGTTCGTTTTCATCAATCGTGTCGCAGGCATCTTACTGGCACTGTAGCACACAGACACAAAACCTAAACGCTCGACCACGAAGGACAATTGAGCCGATAAACTTCCCTGTTTAAATCTCCCACCAGCACGAAGGGCGTATCATTGGTAGGGGCGTGAAGTATAGCTGCGTTTGCACTAGCCCTCCTTTCATCCCCAAAACCGTGCACGCATAAACCGGCAACCAGTGATGAGCCTGTGCTTAGGCGCAAAATACACCGGCAGAAATGTCGTTCGGAAAGCATTTCAATCCGAAGAACAATTATCAGCTCACTTTGGCGTTTCAAGTGGGCAAGTTGCAATACACACGAGTGAATTCTCAACGGCTACACGAGGTGGCACTCCTGGCAGCAACGGTTGGGTAACGTTCGGTGGCAGCGGCTACGTCGTTTTCACGCCCACTCGCGCTTCTTTTCATTATCCGCAATCATCTAGTAAAGGCGCTACCGGCATTATCAGCCATATTCGCGAGTTCTGGAAGATGAAGTGGTGGTGGCGAGGGGTATAACAGTGGTGAAAAGGAGTAGGCGGTGGAGATGAGGAGCATCGAAACGGAGCCGAGTAAATCGGCTTCATCGGGCTGATAATTAGGGGCGGGGGGGGGGCTGAGACATAGACTGCTTTAAGGTATATACTAAAAAAACTGCAGGTCAGTTAGCTGATGCAGGACCCTTGGCTATCAAACCAGAAACATACTTGGTTAAACAAAGGCGGGTAGGCGTCCCCTAACATGATATTATGTAGCATGGCAAAGTGAACTGATTTAGAGCTACTCGCGGATGTATTGCTAGACACAATCAGGACCAAGCATTTTCCGAGGGATGTGTCCTACTAACGATGCGATGAAGCGGGAGACAAGGGCTCGTAGTATGAAAAGGCCGCTTGGGAGCGAAGAAAGTGTCCTCTTCACGAATGTCTCAACAACCAAAAGAGCGTCTAGAGCAGTGGTAGCGGCGAAAACGTGAAGGGGGTTGCTTATAAACGTCACTCTCAAGTCAGGGACTTGAAACAAGTGGAAAGGTAGGATATTCTTTTGTCCGTCTAACTGCTAAGGTGACCCCCGATTCATAGCAGGCGCACTTAAAATTCCAGTCTGGCAGTGTATTCTGTTATCTGCTTCGCATACTGGGAGACAAAACGCCGTCAGGGAGCTAGGCATAATTAGTGTGGGTTCCGGTGCACTCCTCGAATAAGTGTAGTGAGCTTTCAGACCGATCGGCGTGCGCGTTGCCAAATCAGGCAACGGCCGTTGAAGGCGCTAGCCATTGAACTAGAGACGCTTACAGAGAAAGAACAGCGTACTTTCGAGTGGGGAGGCAGTCTTTTCCTGTCCCATACCCAAAACGTGTGTGGGATTAGCGAGTAATGTTTCGACAAATAAAATAACGTCCCTTCACTCAGCCATACTAACTGACGTATAGGTTCACAATGAGTATAAAGACAGCCACTTATTCTAAAACCAACTGGGCAGTCGTCGCCGTCTGGTAGAAGAGTGCGTTTTGAGCCATGAGCCCACACCACCTACTTGAATTTCCTCCCCTAATAATACCATTTGTTCCTTTTGGAAGTAGTGGAAAATCTTTCTTTCCAGCCTTCACACTGGAGTACTATTCAGCTAATGAAGGCAGCTTATCTGATCCTGTAATGAGGGAAACACTACTATCCTGCCGATTTCGCGCCAACAAGCTGTTGAATAAAAAAGTTGATGATGATGATGATGGTTGGTGTTTTATGGCGCAAGGCCATCGAGGGCAAAGAGCGCCAGAAAAGAAGTTATATAATGAAGCGAGGTGATTACCACAAAAAGGTAGGTATAAAAACATGTAGACCGAACATAGTAAAATCAATTAAAGGTAATGGTGATGGCTGGTGTATAGGGCCAGATTTTATTATGCGTGATATGAGATAAGGTTTAAAAACTTAACATCTGACAAATACTCAAACACACGTTTCAGGTAAACCATGGCATCGTCACCAAGAAACAGCGATGGGTGTAGGGGAATATGTTGTCTGTAGAGTTCTCTGAAGTGTTTGTGTCGTGTTGTGTGTAGTGCCTTGCATGTTATTAGTATGTGTACTACGGATAGGGCCTCTCCGCACCTGCTGCACTGGGGCCTAGGTGATCCCGTCAGCAGATACGAGTGAGTTGCATGCGAGTGCCCTATCCGTAGCCTACCCAAGGCGACTTCCGCGTGTCTGTTGTGTGAGTCAGATGTGTACCGTCCCAAGTGTGGCTTTATTACATGTAGTTTGTTGTCTGTCTGTTCGTCCCAGTGTGTTTGCCATGTTCTGCGCAGGTGTTGTCTTATGTGTGGCTTGAGGTCTGTGTAGGGTATCGTTGTAATGTCTACAGTGTTCCTGAGTGCCGCAGCACCGGCCCTCTCGTCTGCCAACTCGTTCCCAGCGATCCCAGCGTGTCCTGGGACCTAGCAGAGGAGCAGCCGATGGTTCTTCGCATACACCGACATGATAGTGTTGAATACAAGATTAATTATGTGGTTTTTGGGAAGTCTATGCGATGATAATGCGCGGACAACACTCAAAGAATCTGTGTAGATGATAGAATTGGGAATTTGATTTTCAAGGATATGTCGTACAATCAGTAAAATTCCGTACGCTTCTGCTGAAAAAATTGTTGTGTGCAGGCTCATGGTTCTGGCTGCATTGAAATTTGGACCATGAGCAGCGCACGACACCATAGTGGAGGTTTTAGAAGCGTCACTGTAGAATTCAGCACGTGGGTATTTGAACTGCAAAGAAACAAAGTTCTGAAGTATTGCAGCTCGCGGTACCCGATTTTTGTCAAGCTTTATAAAAGAAAGGTCACAGGACACAGGGCGAACTTGCCAAGGCGGTAAAATGTTTAAAGAGGATGACCTGTACACGTCTAAAAACGAAGCACTCAGATCCGAGGCTCGCTCTCTCACTCGAAATGAAAAAGGCGGAGTAACGGACGGGCGATTTACAAACAACAAAGATGTGGATGTATCGTTAAGGACAGGATAAAAAGGGTGGCTATTCTGAGATGAAATTTTAAAAGCATAAAGTAAGTCCATGTACGCTCGCTGGTTCTCAAGGCTCCACTTATTACATTCAACATATAGACTCTCGACAGGGCTAGTGCGAAAAGCACCCGACGCAAGCCGTAGCCCCAAGTGTAGTACTGCGTCAAGCATTCGCAATGCAGTTTTACTCGCCGACCCATATACCACACTGCCATAGTCCAAACGAGACCCAACCAAAGCAGTATACAAGCGAAGCAGGAGTTCTTTGTCAAAACCATACGAATGGTGGGAAAGAACCTTCAGGGTATTCATTGTTTTAAGACATTTATGTTTACGTTTCTTGATTTGTGGAATGAATGTGAGTTTCTGGTCAAACACAACACCTAAAAACTTGTGCTCCTTGTTCACAGGAAACGACACGCCATTAAGTGTAATGTCTGGGCTTGGAAGAATCCCGCGCTTCCTAGATAACACAACGCAGGAGCTTTTTGCAGGATTCAATTTAAAACCATTCTTGTCTGCCCAGCTGGCAAGTTTCTTGACGCCGAGCTGGACTTGACGTTCGCATATTGACATATTACAAGATTTAAACGATATCTGCAAGTCATCTACATACATAGAGTAAGAAATTGTAGGCGGCAGTGCCTTCCCAAGGGAGTTCATCTTTACTATGAAGAGAGTGCAGCTTAGAACTCCACCTTGCGGCACGCCATTTTCCTGCACGTGTACCTTTGACAGCGCAGAACCAACTCTGACGCGAAAGTTTGTCTCCGACAAATAACTAATAACGGTATTTAACATGTTACCAGAGACACCGAACGACTTAAGGTCAGTAAGTATGCCATAGCGCCATGCGGTGTCATAGGCCTTCTCTATGTCAAAAAACACCGTAAGACAGAATTGTTTGCGAATGAAGGCATCCTTAATGTATGACTCTAGTGCCACAAGTTGATCGTTTGTGGATCTCCCTGCCCTGAAGCCTGCCTGGCAGCTCTCAAGAAGACCGTTGTACTCCAAAAAGTACACAAGCCTCCGGTTTATCATCTTCTCGAGAAGCTTGCACAGGCAGCTGGTCAGGGCAATGGGTCGATAGCTAGCGGGAGAAGAAGGGTCCTTCCCTTCTTTCAAAAATGCTACAACTATGGCATCCTTCCAAGACTTTGGAATGTGCCCCGAAAGCCATATCTTGTTGAAAAGGTGAAGAAGACACAAGAGTGTCTGTGTGTAAGTTCTGTATCATTGTATATGTAATGTTGTCTGGGCCTGGAGCTGAGGGTTTACACGTGCTCAGAGCACCCCTCAGCTCATGAAGTGTGAACTCAGAGTTATAAGAAGTGGCTGACCTGTCATTGTCATGGAAGGGCTTCTTTTCGGCCATTTGTTTGTGTTTCAGGAAAGTGTTTGTGTAGTGTGCTGAACTGGACACGTGTTGGAAGTGTTGTGCGAGTGTGTCAGCCTGGTCTTCGAGTGTGTCCCCTGTAGTGCTGACCAGAGGCAGGCTGTGTGTTTGTTGTCCCTTGAGTTTGCGTATTCGTGTCCATACTTTCCTTGTGTCTGTTTAGGAGTTTATTGATGTTATGAATGTACGCCAACTCTCTCGTTTTGCCTCACGGCGCACACGTTTTCCTAACGCCTTGGCCCGTTTGAACAAGAGGAGGTTTCCCGACGTGGGGTACCGACGAAGGATACCCCACGCCTTGTTCTGGGCCTCTCGCGCCCGCCTACAGTCCTCATTCCACCACGGCCTCCGCTGGTTGCGCGGGGCACCAGAGGCGTGGGGAATAGACTTTTCGGCGGCGTCGAGGATGTGCGCTGTGAGGAGTTGGGTAGATTCTTCAACGTGTAGGTGTCCTATGGATGTGTGGTGTAGTTTGGATGTCTCTGTAAATGTACTCCAGTTAGCTCGTGTTTCATTGAACCTATTATGGGAAGATGGACTGCATGGGCCTTTACCTATGTATGTAAGTGAGGCGGGGAAGTGGTCACTGCCATATGGATCACTTCCCACACCCCACTCGAGAAGAGGAAAGAGAACTGTGGAGCCAATAGCCAAGTCAAGACATTAGTATGTGTTGTGTCCTATGTTATGATATGTAGGCTGTTTATTGTTGAAAAGGCATGCTCCAGAGGATGTGAGAAACCTCTCTATCAGGCGACCCCGGGAATCCGTACGAGAAGAGCCCCAAAGAGAATTGTGAGCATTAAGGTCGCCTGTTAGAATGTATGGTTCGGGCAGCTGGTCAACCAGCGCCTCGATGTCAGAGCTCGAAAGTGTAACATCAGGAGGAATGTATATGGAGCATACCGTTATCAACCTATTAAATATTATTAAGCGTATTGCTACAGCCTCAAGGATAGTGTTTAAAGTGACAGGGTGGCATGCTAAGGATTTCCGGACGATTATGGCCACACCGCCAGAAGAGTGTGTGCAGCCATCCCTGTCCTTTCTGAAGACCATGTAACTATTCAAGAAATTTGTGTGCTTGGAATTCAAATGTGTTTCCTGAAGACACATTACACTTGGCTGATTAGCATGCAGTATTTCATACACATCGTCAAGATTTTTAAGAAGGCCTCTACAGTTCCATTGAATTATATTTTCTCTTCCCATTATTTAGTGTGAGAGCTACTGGAGTGTGTGTGTTTGTTTATGTGTTGTCTTTCGGGGCTGTGACTCTCGCCTTTTTGGCTTGTCGGGAGGCTTTGGCGTCGGGACGCGTTCCTTGCGGTGCACCGCAGGCAAGAACGGCACGACATCCATGTCATCGTCCGATGTCCTGGGTGTGCCCATCGAACCGGGCCCCCCGGACTTGGCCCCCCCTCGGGAGTCCTTCGTTTGAGCCGCCACCGCCGAGGGCGTCCGGGGCGCCAGAGGTGGCACGGGCGGTGCGGTGGCGGTGGGAGCCTGTGCGGGGCCCGTGGTGTCCATGGCGCTCTCCAACGCACTGGAGCACGGAGAGGCAGGGACGGGAGCGGCACCGGTCCCGACGGAAGAGGTTGCCACCACAACCGCTGCTGCCTCAGCAAGCGTCGTGGTGGCGGGTTGGGCTGCCAGAGGCAACCCAGGGGGGGCGGAGGAGGGACCAGGTCAGACTCGCTGAACTGGGTCCCTGTGGAAACCAGACGCCGCTCCGCCCCCCGGCGAGCTGCGTCGGCGTACCTGCCCAGAGGGAAAGAGGTGAACCTCTTCCGCGCCTCTGGGAAGGTGATGTTTTCTGTGACCTTGAGATTGATTATTTTCTTTTCTATTTGGAACTTATCGCATTTCCTGGAGTAGGCCGCATGTGGGCCCCTGCAGTTTGCACAAATGAGGATGTCAGAATTACAGTTGTCGGTGGGGTGGTCCTGTGCGGCGCATTTCGCACACGTTGTTTTGCCGCGGCAAGAGGTTGTACTGTGCCCGAACCGCTGGCACTTGAAGCAACGGCGCGGGTTCGGAATGTAAGGACGAATGGAGAATCGAATGAAGCCTGCATTTATATATTGTGGAAGTGCCGAGCGGTCAAAGGTCAGGATAATGTGTTTGGTGGGGATTATCTTGTCATCCCTGCGCATCGTGATGCGCCGCACAGCTGTGACGCCCTGATCCTTTAGACCTTCGAGAAGGTCGGTATCTGTTTCCGTCAGGAGATCTGTCTCAGAAATCACACCCTGGGAGCTGTTTAGGCTCCTGTGGGGCGTGACCCTGATGTCCAGATCATGGATGCGGGTTTGTGCAAGCAGAGTGTGGGCTTGTTGTTCAGCATTGAGTTCTACAAGGATTTCTCCGGTCCTGAGCTTTTTAGCTTGATATTTGCCACCTATGGTGCCTTGCAGAAATTTAGAGATCAAGAATACGGACATGGAAGCGACAGGTCTTGCTGAGTCAGCTGACTCAATCACAAGAAAACGAGCATAGTTATTCACCGTTGTTGACAAGACATTTTTTGAAAGAGGTGGGAACGAAACTTCGGTGCGGCCCCTTTTCGGGGGCCGATCAATTTTGGGGGGGGGGTTTGGAAAATGCCATATGATACATTGGAAAGCAGGGAGACTGGGGTACTTTCTTCTTCGACCTTACCCTGGTAGCCAAAGAGGTCCCGGAGCTCCCTGCCTGGTAGACAGACAGGGAGCCCATCCGCCGGAGCTTGACGTGGGCTCCGACGGCCACCGTTTGTGGTTTCTAACCCTCCACCTATAAACACATCGCCACGGTTGGATCCAGCTTATGTTTGGGGGCTCGGGGTCCGCGGTATCGCCAGTACCGTCACCAAGATTGCTCAAGGTGCCCCGTGCGGGGAATAAAAAAAACATTTTTTTTCTTTCTATCCAACGTCCACAAAGAAGTTTGGTGGTTTTATACACTCCCAAGAATTGCTTTTTGCTCTGCGGTCGCTGGTCATGAGATTAGCCGGAGTGCAAATGGAATAGAATAAATGGCGATTATTATGGCACGGTGCCTAAAAGGATATTTTGTAGGTATTTGTTGGTCCAGATCGCGCATATATTAAACCCCCCATGAGTGACGTCTCCAGGATTGAAGAGGATGTTGGTCGCCGTAAATTTGTGCGAGAGGCGCTCAATTGCCTGGATCAGGCCATGCTGGACCGCCGCGCGAGGGTAAGGCATCTCAGTAGGCCTTAGTAGGGTGGGACAGTGGTAATTTGTGCTCGTTCAGCAACAGGCGATTTTTTTATCATGCAGAACTTGTGGGCGTCGATACACGAGGGCATATTTTGTGTCGTCTGAATGGGTTTATTCCAGCCTCGATGGCTTATTCGGCAAACTGATTGTTGGGGTGTAGGAACGTTGTTTGTATGATGCCCCATTAGACGCGGTTTGTAGCGTAACTGAAAAACCCCCTGAATAATTTCCAAAACAAGGCTTAAGTAGTAGAACCCTCCAAAATGGCCACACAAATGGTTATTATAATGGACGGTTGAGTCACATTTCAGTAAGGTTACATTGGTTGCCTGCATAAAACTCCAGCCTAAATGAAATAGCGCGAATACCCTACGAAGGGTTCAGCGAATAAATTCAAGGTTACAGAACGAGAGAATAAATGCATTGTGTTTTTAAATTATTCACCTCAACACATTTAGCTACACAATTTTGGTGAAATAGAGGGGTCAAGTGAAACTGAATATTTTGTTGTGCATATCTTTTAACGTCCTGTACAGCGCATTAAACACCGTACAGCCTAATCGTCTGTAGCAGCAAAACGGCTGCTAAAATAGTCTACCTCGCAGCAAGCATATAATTAAATTTATCTAGTTGATATGAAGGAAAGTTGCAGATGCCATCCACGTTTGTGTTGTAAGATGTGCGTCGCGAAAGCGTTACTTTGATACCCAGAAAGCTGTTTGGAAGGGCGTGGCTGCGTGTACGATCTATGATTTGTGAGCAGTGAAGGTCAGCGAAAAGAAAAAGAAAACTAGCAGCAAGAGGTTTTATTCACCGTCCGCTAGGAGTAAACACGCCCCATGCGCATCTCTGCCTTAAGAAGTAACCGGGAAATATTGCGAGTGCTAGGTGTTGGTCAGTTTGAGCGAGGAGACAATGCGAGTGCTTCAATGTGTTTTATTTTATTTTATTATATTTCCGGCTGGAAAAAATATTTCTGAGTTTTTTAAAGACGGAGGGAAAGTAAAGATCTTTGTTCAGATAGAGATACTTGTAGTTTCGGAGAAGGGGTAAACAAGTATTAGGTACCTGACGGAATATCGCCGATCCTTCCGTTGCCCTCTCACTGAGCTGACGCTTACGTTGAGGTAACGAGCTAGTCAAAGCTACGTCCCACATTTCGATAGAAGTGAAATACGTTATGTTTGAGTTGTTGTCCTGGAATCTTCCCCTGGACATGGCTAGGGTTTAGGGGAAAGGGTGTATGTATCCAACAGTTAAGCACAGTTTAGGTTATTGTTTCAAATTCCAAACAAACAACTTTGCCTGCGAAGATTCGTATATATAATATTTTTTATATTCTGTTCCAGATTTTGAGATTCTTTGGCATCGGGACCCCTTTGTGGCACACGGAAGGTTCGTTTTCCTAGGCGTAGGTTGAGGTGCCATTTTTAACGTTTTTCGTGTAGGAGAGTGTGGTAGCCGTGGTGGCAAGAAGCGCGCTATGTAAGTTCGTGTGCCTCTTGGTCGGTACCTCGTTTGCTTTCATACCCTTGTTCGCGGATGTCCAGAAGACGCTTTCTTTATTGCAGATGAAAGTACAGCTCAAATTCGATTTTCCGGAACCCGATTTTACGAATTGCTCGATTTAAGGAAGCAATTTGATTTCCCCCGCCGTCGCACATAGACTTAACGCTTTTATGAACTCGAAATAACGAAACACACTTCGCCACCAAACTCAATTTGACAAAGCATTGCGGGAAAATCGTGGAGAGCAACTAGGCACATGATCATTGAGAAGTGTTTCCGCTATTCTGGCTCCCACACTTCTACTTCCAAGGCTGCGTCGGGCTCCACAAGACCGCAACACGAATAGAAGAGGGCATCGCCAAATGGTTGGGAAGAGCTTCGTCGACATTACGAGATCAGAACTTCGACGACTTCATGAACACTGACGCAGACGCGCACACTGATGCAACAGGAGTTCTCGACGACGAGGCGCCGCATGTGAGAAGCTCGTGAAATGGGTAAAGGCTGGGCGTTGTTTCGAGCCCAACCCAGACAGGGCTGAAATTAGAAAATGAAAGATCGTGGTGGTGCCCTACATGCATGGGATTTCACACTGTTGGAAAAAAGTGGCAAAACGTTTTGGTGTTGATGTTTTGTTTAATGCCCCTGGTAAGATTTCTCGTGTTTGCGCGGCTGTTGAAAGAAAGCCCATGTGATGCGCAGGGTCCGGCCTTTGTTCTGTCAAACACACTCATTCGTATGTGGGCTGCCGCGTGGTGGTGGTCTATAAGATAGCGCTGAAGTACAAACGTACCTATTTCGGTCAAACAGGAGGCTGTTTGAATATCCCGCTGCTCGAACAATAAAATGCCCTAAAAAAGAGAAGCTTTCAAACGTGCTAGCGCATTGCTCCTCGTATGGTCGCCATCCCTTGTTCAATGAAACTACTATTTTAATCTACACCGTGAGCAAATAACACGCGAAATCGTTCGGGCAGCTCACGTTGCGAAAATGGGTGATAAGTGCGTAATTGCTCCCTCCGCATCTCTGTCTAACCTTGAAGTACACTATCTGGATGTTACCTAACAAAAGGTTCGCTTGTGTCTGACCGAAGCGATCCAGCATCTGCTTTTTGTGTATTTTCTTCATTTATATATGTTGCTGTTTTTTCATTAAAAGTTTATTTGATAGTAGCCCTCCGTCCCGTTGTAATCGTTCCTTCTGGTTGTCGTTGTTTTTTCGCGCTTTAGTTTCACCATGAACTCTTATCAACTCGCCCAGCTTTCTTTGTTACTTCTTGCATGTACGCCCACTTCCGCGCAATATGCACCTTCACCACCACGCCGACCGCCGACTGGCCAGGGCAAGTCATCTGCAGCGCACATTCCCTCCCTCGAAGCATCATTCATACGTCAACGCAGCTAGCTACCACGATAAACCGGCTTTCATCACAACCGTCACCACAACCCCGCTTAGACGCACTCACCATACATACATCAGGCGGAGGAAGCGGCTATCTCCCTCGCCCTAGTACAGCCTCGTGCACCCACAGTCGTACTTTCGGACTCTCAGTCCGCAATTCGCAACTTCTATGCAGGAATACTCTCCCCAATCACCCTCAAATCAAAATCCTCTCCCGCAGAACACCATCCCACCCCGTGGCTGTGCTGTGGACCCCGGCCCATACGGGAACAGAAGCCAATGAGGCGGCCCAACGTATAGATCGAGCTCTTGACACCCGAGCAGGCCCATCATTTGGTCCTACCCACGTTACCCCCAGCATCCAGGACAGTCTAGTCTCGTACAGTGACATTGCCCAGCACTTTTGCCTCCTCCGCAGGATATATCCACCCCCACACCCGTCCCTCATCCATGAAGCCGCTCGCCACTGTGGGCTACCTAAAACACACACAACCCCCTGCCGAACCATCCTTCACCGTATCCATCCAAATCTCTACCTTTCGCCTCTTTGCCCTCAATGTTCGCTAACATTCCCTTTGTGTGTGTCCCCACGGCCCATTTCCCCCTTTTCCTTCCCCCTTACACTGGGAGCAGGCCTTGGAGAGCTCCGACCCCGAAGTCCAGTTTCCACTAACCAACTGCGCCGCCCCCGGTCACGGAGAACATCGTATCCTCCGCCAGCCCTCTCCCCTATACCCGTTTGCAAATAAAGTATTTCTCCTTCTGCTCCGTTTATGGAAACTTGAAACGGGCAGGTAGGATTGGCAGACACAAGTAACTTTCTCATTTTTAGGAACCATCAACGTTTACTTGTTTGAAAATGAGCCTTATATGCTTTCGAGGTCTCTTAGAACCAACCAGTTGGCTTTCACGTAGTTTTGACGGATATAAGGCAGTCTGAGAATAAAATATGAGACATTTACTTTGAATTGCCTCTTAAAATATCATGTATATATAAATGTGTCTGGTCAGCAGAGGCATTTGTATTTTTTTTCGAAAATTCAGTGCACAATTGGCGGGGGTTTGAAATAAAAAAAAATAGCAGTTTGACAAAGTTTTCGACAAAGGTTTATACGTGTTTTCTAAATCGAAAGCGATAAAAAATCTGTAGCGGGACCGTTCTCAAAGAGTATGCGTCTTTTGTGAAAGGCGGATTCTTCCCACTTATGAGTGCGAAATTAAGCAAGCAGATTAGGCTATCCACACACAACAGGCAACTTATTGGAAGCACACACCGTAGCTTTCTTTCTGTCCAGTCTTCCTTCATTTACCCTGATATTTAGAAGCACCTATCAAACAAAAGTGAAGAGAACGTAAAGTATAGAGAATAACTGAACTTTAATTCATTTGATAAAGGTATATCCAACACGTAAACGTTGGCTTGGGAAATAACATTTGAGTTAGCTATCTTATTACACGGTCGCAGATCGATTGGCTAGTAAACTATAATAAAGTGGGAACTTTACTCACACGTAAGTGCTTACTCAGAAAAATATTCGAGTTGGTCAGGAACATGCTATGCAAGCCGTGACATTGTAACCCACAAATTTTACTACTCAGAAGCCCCGCCAGGTTTACAAAATACTCATTTGGTTACGGCGTACTCCTTGCTTTTTCATTCCATTTATATGTTTATAATCTTCTGTGTACCTTTATACTCTGTTACTTTCACTGTACAAATACATTGAAATTGTTGCAAGTCAGTACTCGTGGCCTTTCATTTTGGTGCTCGGTAGAGGAAAACTTATTTATACGTGGTGTAACAAAAGAATTAATAAATCCACTCCAGGGACGCCGTTTGACGTGTGGTTTATTTAATAATTGTGCCGTAAGAAATGGCCGCTTGCCTGCCCAATACGTCCATGCAGCGGTTTTGCAATATAATATTTCTTTTAAATTTATTACTCATACAATAAAAAGCAGTTTCCATGGGCTGCACTTACTAC
The DNA here is from genome assembly GCF_048455015.1 of Haemaphysalis longicornis. Taxonomy (NCBI): domain Eukaryota; kingdom Metazoa; phylum Arthropoda; class Arachnida; order Ixodida; family Ixodidae; genus Haemaphysalis; species Haemaphysalis longicornis. The sequence goes on along the minus strand of NW_027526407.1, from coordinate 114,966,983 downwards.
TGTCAAGGAGAAGTTGATTCCAGATATCAAGGCGGTTATCCATACCGTGGTTAAACGGCCTTGAACTCACCGGCCTTGGCGAACTCACCGTGTACCAACTGCGCTGATTATGGCGAGAGGCGTTGCGGAATGATCGGTGTGCCGAAGGCCAGTCGTCATAGCGCCAATCGTTTTACTATATCACCTTGGATATAATATTCATGTAGCCGTGCTGGCTAAAGAGTTTCGTGCTCGTGTCGAATTTCAGATTGCCCTTGTGGCATTCTCACAAAAATCCAAACTTATTGAATTAGCTCTTTATCAGAATTAGTTACTTTGTTAATGGCAGCTTCTTCTACAACTGGAGTGTCATTTTGTGCAATTATTCCGCTATTATTCTTGAACAAGTAGGACAATTGACGCCGGATGGGGCCCTACACAGCTAATTAAAGCCTCCGGGTTCAAATGTTGTTGTTGTTGTTGTTTATTGTTTATTGACAAAAACGATGTTCAATAGCGGTCTGTCTTGGTGCCAAGGCAAGAGGCGGCATTGAAAGTCACCTGACGGGGCCTTCGACACCAGGCAGTACACGCAGCAGACAACATGAGCGCGACATACTTCAAACCAGATTGCTGGATCTCAAACGCTCAAAACACACTAAATCATCAAACATCAAACATTGCATCGAATCAATCATTACATCGAATAAAATATAAAATGTTCAAACGCGTTGCAGATTATCAAGCGCATACAATAAAAAAACACATACAGAGTGTCAAACACGATAAGGCAATATGATTGAAAAAAAAATTACAGAATTTGTGGTCAACACATACATCACCAACATGTCACATAACCATTAAGGCCAAAAGAAGAACATGTTCTTTAGGACTGAAAAACAAAATATACAGAAAAGTCACGATTGTTCGAGGAAATAGGTTTTACTAAGTTTTCTGAAGGCAAGCAAGGAGGGAGAACTGTCTATTGTATCCAGAAATGCTGGATAACAATTCAGAAGGTTCGGAATTTGCCATTTTAATAATTGCATGCCATATTTAGTTCTCGTCTTAATTCTGACAAAGCCTTTATTTATGAAATTATATTTCTGAAATTATAATTCTGAAATTAGACTGATTCTGATCTTTGCCTCGCCAAGATACACTTGTGCTGTGAGGTGCACTGTAGTGGAGTAGAAGGCTCCGAATTAATCTTGACTAATAGGGGATCCTGAACACGCGCTGAAATCTGGGCACACGGGCGTGTTCGGAAAATAGCATGATAGGCCATAAAGGCGGGATTTAATTACGCATACTACAAGAACCAGATCTCATGTCATGAACAGCAAACAGCAAAGAGAAGGTGATACGATAAGATAAGCCACCAGTTGACGGGAAGGTGGGAGTGGCGTCTGTAACAGAGCTGCACGAAAATAATGCGACCGACCGTCCATAGATAAGGATAATTGAACACGGAGATTGTTCATGGGGAATAACATTGCGGAAGTAAACAGTCATACCCGTTGCGATCAAAAGTTCAAACTTCGGGCGAGTCAAAGTCAACGCTCATTAAGTCGATGTGCAAGCTTCTTCTCGGCCAAAGTCCTAACTCCGACGTCAACCAAAGAATCACATACGAGAGAGCTTCACGTTCAAGCTTCGTTGACGGTAGACGGAGGGGTGTATTATTTTTCTGCCTACTTTCGCACATGTACACACCGCTCTTGAAATTCAAACTGGTTTGCCATGCTGGAATGGCGTAGCCTTGTAAACATGGCCTTCAGAACGCGAAGGACACATGTTCAAGGCCAACAACTGGAAGCGTTTTTTTCCACTCATGATCATGATCATCGTAAGTGATACTTGGCTTTTCTGATGTATGATTTGGTTGGGCTTCAGACGACATCAGGGGCAGGCTAAAAGATTTGCTTCAAACCAACAGAAGCAATTATGAATCCGCAGAACTTTCCGTGTCATCACGAGCAAGCAACGTAAGGATAAAATGCTCACAAGGGTATTAAAATACCGCAAACAGCTGTACGTCAGCGCGGAAGCAGCCAAACATGACGCACGGCGTTGCAATAAGTCCAAGCCGAGAATGAAATTGTGAGAACAAAACGAAAGACCGATAAACTCAATATGTAGATTAGGGATCAACAACCTGCGGCGCGCGGGTACCATTGAGCCCGTGGGTCACTATTAAGTGCATCCCCAGCACATTGTCAGAACCCCCTTTTCCCCCCTGCCCTCCACCCCCCCACCCCCCCCCCCCCCCGTTACCTACTGCTCTGAAGGCCGACAATCCAGTTTTGATCTCAAATAGGGTTATACGGGAGACAAAAACTGAGAATTCTTCGCTTCCATGTGGCATTGTCTCTTATTTTCTCTCTTAGCCAGGTTATTGTTCATTATTGTCAAATATGACTCTCAATTAGAAGAACTTTTTCTCTTTGGATGAACAGACCCCTTCTACCCCTCCACGATTTGCCGTCCGGCCGGCCGCCTGCTTTGCACCTTCATGCAACTCGAGCCTGCACCTCGAAAGGTTACGAACCCCGGATATAGATGATTCTTTGAATGGCGACACCCGCAGTGCATTCGGACAGCGGTTTCACGAGTTGCGCACTGGCTAGAAGAAAAATAACGACACATATTTGCGCCGTTACCTTTTGTAGGGTTTGACAAAGCTCCTCAATTAAAACAAACACAGCAGTTCCAGTATTACAAGACACATGGGGAATCGCGCTATTAACGGTCACTTCAATTACATTAGTCGGCGAAGGATGAACAAATAAGCATTTGGCGTTCACGCAGTTTCTGTCTCTGAAACTGGGCTTATTATTTTCCACCAGGAATAGGGTGCACCGAGGGCCATAACGGGGAGGCGGCGCGTCAACGTGGACGAGAGCGTCGGCAGGTCTGAGTAGGGCGGTCGGTGTAATATGCTGTCGGCACTGGGTTTAGACCGAAGCTCGACTGAAAATATCTGTAGATCGGCTTAGAAAGCCAGGAGCAGTAGCTGGTAGTGATCGGCGACAGAATGTTGCGACGGGGCCGGGAATTCCGCACGCATTGCGGATAGGGCTGTTGTCTGGCGTGGGCATAAAGTTGTGATGGTGAAAAGCAATCGACTTGAACAGCATTGTAGCAGGCTCTGCGGGGCATCGGCTCAGCGGAGGCGGTTGCGTATCTGGCCGTACGTTTTTTGTCAAAGGAGCCATGGGAAGATCCCTACAAACGACGATGGACACAGGAGAAATTGACAAGACAGCGCCCGTCTTTGTGAATGTCTCCTGTGTCCCAGGTCCTTTATTGCGCTGTATACAGTTCATCATTAATCAGCTGGTTTTTGTTTTCCCCTTGACTAAGAGATTTTTAAAGTTTCTACCCTGTGCGCGCAGAACACGATGAAAGGGGGGGGGGGGCGGGGGGCTTGCTGAAAAGATATCAGACTGTAGTCTCAAGATGCCGTCCACTTGGAAATTTTATAAGTTTAAAAGCGGAGGCGCGCGCCTGCTAGCCCGGACGTGGCTTTATCGTGTCTCGAATGGAAAAAACCCCGGCGTACGTGCGGCATGCACACGATAAATTTGAAGGCTATCGAGGGAGCATCGATCAGTGGGCTTTTCAATCTGCATAACGGTCGATTAATTAAATTTGGAGATAAAGGGAGCGCGAACTTTTTGCCCTCTCAGACTCTTGCATGATAAAACCATGATACAACACGTAACATGGTGCTGCTGCTGGTATCTTGGCTGCTCAAGCGATTACCTTCACATTGATTTGATTGCTTTATTGTGGGTTTAACGCGCCGACGCAACGCAGGCGATGAAACACGCCGTAGTGGAGGGGTGCGGATTAATTTTGACCGCCTGGGGATCTTTATCGTGCGCCGAAATTTTGTACACACGGGGGTTTTTGCTTTTCACCTCCATCAGAAAAGCGGACTCGAACCCACGACCTCGTGCTCAGTCGCGTAACGCCTTAGCCATTGAGCCACCGCGGCGGGTCTTCACATTGATTGAGACTACACCTCTGAGGGACGTCAACATGGAGGCACAGCTTTGCGGCGCTTTGCAGCCGCCGAGCCAGGGATGCTCGCGTTCAGAGGATGAAGGACGGAAAGTTGGGCTAGTTGGTTAGACGATAATGGGTACATTTTACTTGCGCAAAAGACAAACCACACGAGTAAGAAAAAATCTAGACAGCAATGGCGTTCCGTGAAGAAAACGTAGTGCGTAATGTTTGCAGTACTGTGGAGGAGCGGATGGTAATTTGTTTCGTTAATGAGACAACTAATTAATTGTAAGTAATTATCTAACTCGAGAAGTACTGTTCTAATCACTGAAGTGTCAACGAGGCACTTGTAGGTACCTACGAGGGACATCTAACTACGGTATTTTCAGCGACGAACTAATTGCGTACTCATTTATTCCGATTGATAAAGAAAACCCGCGAAATATGAAAAATACCACGTGATGGCGCTTCTGCGCGCATTGTAAAGTAGCGTCCTTAAATAAGCTGATTGAAAGCAACTGCTCCGCTTGTCACCCGCCTGAAGAGACAGCGCATCACCGTGATAATCGCATGCATGGAAGGTGCAAAAGCAGCAAGATTCGCGGGGCGCGTGTGCAGATAAGGCACAAACTTCGTCGCGATTTAGTCTTTATTTCTTTTCTTTATTTCATTCTGGCTAACTCAGGGGCAGCCTGTTTGAGGGCATTGCTTTACTGTGCGCGCTAAGGCGCGCGGAGGCTAGTGCGCGCTAGTGCACGCTTCGCGCGCGGAGGCGCCGAACTTTTTTGCCCAGGAAAAAGTTCTTACGCCCCGCTTCAACAATGACGGTGGCCTTGTCGTTACCGTATCGACTCTCAACGCTGCCAACCGTCTTCTTGCCGTGACGGAGCTGGTTGGCATGGCGGTCCAAGCACGTCTACAACGTTCCTATTCAGCGACGCCTGGAAAGATTGATGCCGTCCCCCTTAGGTACACGGAAGAAGAACTCCTTTCCTACCTGAGAGACCAAAGTGTTACATCTGCCAAAAGGCAAGTCTCTTATGATCGGGGCTAAAATCGTTTAGTGGGAGAGTTTCGCCGAAAAACAGTTCTTCTGGAGTTCCCAAACGGCTCTGCATTACCAAAGCGCGTTTTCCTCGGCGTCTACAGTTATCCCGTTGAGGAATACTTGGGAACAGCAACCCATTGCCTCAAATGTCAAAGGATGGTCATGTTGCGAAGCACTGCAATGGGCCCGTCCAATGCAAAATATGCGAAGGCCCGCACTCGTACAAAGACTGCACTTCGCGCGCGCACCCTCGATGTGCGAATTGTCATGGACCACATCCTGCAACCTTCGGTGCCGGCGCGAAGAAAAAAGCCGCTACTCTTGCACGCGCAGTCGAGCAACTTCAAGGAAGGGCTCCCAAACAACTCGAGCCGCCCCCAAATCCAGATGTGGTTTGTGCAACACCCAGCTTCACTCAGGGTTCGCTTTCAACACATACAAACGCAACAACGAAAAAGTCCTATGCACGTACTGTTCGAGAAAGCCCCAAAAAGCCACAGCCAGAAGAGCACAACAACCAACACGAGCTTTCGTTACTCCTGTGCTACCCATTGCGTCTCAGCGTTCAACCGAACCACCAGCGGAGACCCACGCTCCTACAACGCAAGTCGACTTGACTAAAGTGATAATTTCCCTGTTATTTGCGGCACTCAAAGCTCTTATGTCTGCCATACCATCCGCAAGCGGTTTGCCTGAAGTTGCTGCTATCATGGCTTTGGAACCTCTGCTAGAAGTATCTTGCTCCCAACCTGGTGTGCCATTCACAATCGGGAAACAATGACGGCATCACCATCGCTAACAGTGTCCTTGAACAGTCACCTAAAACGATGCACCATTTTTCAATAAAACGCTCGTGGTCTGAGGTCGAAGACCGGTGATATACGTCAGCTTCTTCACACTTACCGATTCCCATTCATTGTCATTTCAGAGTCATGACTAGATCAAAATTTCCGCTTGAGTGGATACTATTTCATCCACTCAGAACGAGTAAGCGGTACAAGCCGGCTTCTTATCGGGTTCCGTACTGACGTTCCGGCAGTTGAAATTTCAGTCTCACCGCACGAAACAAATGAGTACGTCTGCGCAACTACAATTATTGGTTCTCAGACTTTCACATTTATCGCAGCGTACTTACAACCCAACGCCAAATTTGATGAGACCAGGCTGGACAACCTCATCACGTCGACTGCCAAGCCGCACATTATCTGTGGGGACTTTAACGCTCGTAATGAAATTTGGAGCAGTTCCCAAACAAGCCTACGTGGTGCAAAACTTGAGGACCTCCTAATTAGACATGGCATTGAACCCCCAAACGATGGCAGCATTACCTTCCTCAAATCCCTCAAAACAGCCAGCTGTATCGATCTATCATTCGTCACTACTGGTTTTTCTGCAAACTTCACGTGGTGCACAGACCTAGAGACAAGAGGAAGTGACCACTAGCTGATTCTGATATCAACTCGTGACTCGCACTCTCAGACTTACAGAGAACAGGTCGCGTGCACAGACTGGAGAGCTTTCGTGGAAGCCATACGAACCTGCCTTACTGCAGCGACTCGAGATGACAAAATTATCCCAACGATACTTAACTGTTTTGGGAATTCCACATGCTTAAGAACAAAATGCTTGAGTCAACCGAATAATGACGCTGAGTACCAAAGATTATGTGCCATTCGTCGCCGCGCGGAGTGAAAAGCCCTCCGTACAAAATCTGTAGAAGATTTACGAGCTTCTAGAAAGGCTCAGAGACGTGTAATGCGGCACCTTTACAAGCTTCAGCGGCAACGGTGGAGGAACGTTTGTGCAACGTTAAATACTCATACACCATTGACGCGCATCTGGCGTGTAGTCAAGGGTTACGCACGCAACCTAAGCAACTGCGCCGTTTCGTTGCCCTCTCACTGAACGAGCACTCCTCTTTGAAATTGGTCGCAGAGGAATATTTCAAGATCCTCTCCTCATCAACGCTCAGTACACTTCCACCTCTTAAGCCTCCAGAATCAGCCGTTCCAGCACTGGACCTGCCTTTTACACTACAAGAATTGACAGCAGCAATCTCCGATGTAAAAACCAAGTCGCGTCCAGGTCCGGATTGCGCTAGTTACGCAACCTTCACGCACTTGCCTCACAATGCCCTGCTCCGTCTCCTAGAGTTCTACAATTCCTCTTGGGTGAGCGGTAAGCTGCCCTCTGATTGTAAGCTCACCCAAATTACTCCTGTTCTAAAGCCTAGCCGGCCACCCACGTGTTATTCCTCTTTTCGGCCTATAGCTCTGTTGAACTGTATTGGGAAGCTGATGGAGAAAATGGTACATAAAATAATGTCCTGGCAAGAAATGGATGGATTTCGTAGGCAAAGATCGCCTATTGACAATATAATTACCCTTATCTCGTCAGTCGAGGAGCAATTGGATTCTAGTCGCATACCAATCGCAATTTTCTTAGACATAAAAGCTGCCTACGACTCTGTCACACACACAGCCATTCTAAGCTCTTGCAGTACATGGCTTTGGAGGAAGACTGTACGCCTGGATCTAGGATTACCTTGCTGGACGTCAGCTTTTCATGCGCACGTCGGATGGTGACACATCACGTTTCCCCGTCGAAAAAGGCGTTCCACAAGGAGCCGTTTTTAGTCCACTGCATTTAACTTGACCCTCATAGAGCTGAAACGGTGCCTACCGCGGGGAGTTACATCACGATCTACGCAGACGACATTTGTATCTGGCACGCAGCACGCTCCCGATGCATCACTCAGCAACGTCTCCAGAAGGCCCTCTTCTCCATTGCAACCTACCTTGCTGCTCGTGGACTTCACCTATCGCAGGAGAAAAGCGTTGCAATGGTGCTTACAAGGAAGCGCATGGATGGGCACCCAATTCTGCTGAGTGTACGAGCTCTCCCATACTCCCGGACCCACAAGTATCTTGGCGTAATCATCGACCGTAACCTCTCCTGGTCGCCTGAGATAAAAAGACTGTGTGCCCGCATCTCTGCGATGTCTCAGGTTCTGAGATACTTTGCCGGTTCCTGATGGGGCAGCAACTGCGGGTCGATGCTACAGCTTCACAAAGCTTACGACGATGGCTTCATATTCTATAGCCTTCTCTTACTACACAATGCAGCGCCTACTAACAAAATGAAGCTAGGAGCGGCGCGACGGAACAGCCTCCACATCTGTCTTGACTACCCAGAGGTTCCTCGGGTGCCGGGACCGTCGCTGAAGCTCGTTGTTTGTCTCTGGACGCACTCAAGTTACAGGAGTCGCTCCGTGCGCATTACCGGCATCTACGTCAACCTACACCCCACTGTCTGAGCAGGATCACTGCGGCCCGGAATTCTGGGTTTGGAGATGCTATTAGAGCTTTGTGGCTTCCCCAAAACAACACAACCACCGCGACCAATGCCATCTCAGTTTCCGCCCTGGACGTTAGCGTCTACTCGTATAGGTTTAGGCATCCCAGGGATGACACCTAAGAAGGTAAAGCCTCAGGCTGAACTGCTCTAAGTGGCGTTGGACTACATGCACAGGTTGCATTCCACCAGGCTTCATCTTTTCACAGATGGGTCTTCGTTGCCGCAAAGTTCCTCGTCTGGACTATTCGTCCCGTTGACCGGTAAACTCTTCTCCTACCGTTTAGAGAGACCAACGTCCTCGACATCATCTGAACTACACTCCCTCAAAGAGGCAATCCGCTACATCCTACGTCAAGACCCCAACGAATGGACCATATTCACTGACTCCAAACCTGCCCTTCAGTGCCTCCTTAAGAGCGGCAAGCACTTAACTTATAAACGTGCCGTTCAATATATTCTCTATCTACACCACCTTGCAGTAGGCGCTGGGCACAATATTGTGTTTCAGTGGGTTCCTGGTCACTGTGGGATAATAGGAAACCAAAAAGTTCATGACGCTGCCTCTGCAGGCAACTTCTGCCGAAATATACGAAGAACATTCTTTACCCAACACCACGCTTCTACCATGGCCACGCGCCACGCCCTTTCAGAGAGAAACAGAATGTGGTCAGATCCTACCCACCGCAAGTTTCTCTACTTCCTTGACTCAGCTGTCGTCAAGACTTCCTCACCAGCTCCCCCGTCATCTAGGAGCATTATTTCATCGGCTCCGTCTTAATGCAGCTTACACCAACAGCTCCCGTTTCCACATTGGACTATCTACCGCCTCCAGGTGCAACAACTGTGCTTTGGAAGACACAATTGAGCATCTTTTACACTACTGTCCTGCCTACAAGGACTCTAGATAAACTTTGCTACACAACATTGCACGCATAGGTTATGCGTAAGGCCCAGTGTCCTTAAAAACCGTTTTAGGGCCCTGGCCGTCTTGTTCTCAGCAACGCCTTGCCCTAAAATTTGTTTTCGTACCTCAGCGACACTGGCTTAAATCAAAAGCTTTAAATCTCTTCACGCTAAGACTTTCGCTCTTGCCGTTTTACCTAATTTTGTTGGTCCCTCTCTCAGCTTGCATCTCTTTTGTGCCCTCCTCTCTCTTGGGCCTTTCTTCCTTTTGCCTCTCCCCTAACAGAGTAGCATGAAGGCAATTTTGTACGCCGGCTAAACACACTGTTTTCTAAAAAAGAGCTTCTCTCTCTCTCTCTCTCTCTCTCTCTCTCTATATATATATATATATATATATATATATATATATATATATATATATATATATATATATATATATAGTAAAAAATGGGTATAGCTTCTAACAAAACTGTTTATTGGTCGACGTTTCGATCGGATGCCGATCTTTCTCAAGACAACATTTCGTATTTCTGTGCACGTATTTATAAGCTCGTCGTCCAACGACGCCGAAAAAAGAGAGAGGGGGATTTGGGGAGAGAGGTAGCAACAAACACGCTCTCGGCGAGGTGAGGTGAAGGTTTGCAAAAAAGAGAGAGAAAAAAAAAAAAACAAAAAAAAAACAAAAGAGAAAACGCAAAACCAAAAACAAACCTAAACATGCAGAAAAGGGAGAGAAGTACACAACTCTTTCAAAAACACTGTCCTCCATCGTTCGTCAGCTTGTAGAACGAGTGACAGGTAGCGCCCACTTCAGAGGGGGGCCGCTCTGCTTAAGAAACGAAAGCGCAAAGCAGTAACAGGGACGCTCTCACACCATCACTGGGAGGCACAGAATTCTAATGGTCACTGACCTTACGGGAAGAGTTTACAGGAAGCGGTCGCAGCCGCACACATATCTCAGTGACGCCAACCCCACAAAACAAACAGGCAGGCTCGTTAAGAGTGTAGGTACGATCTCCGCACTGTGGCTCAAAGCATGCACGATTCTGCCTACCGGCAGGACGGGCGAGTGCCATTCATCATTCTTAGCTCTATTCTTCTGCCCTGCCCGGGCAGCCGACAGGGTCGTCCCTGACCATGAACCAGGGAGAAGGAGCTTAACTAATCCTCTAACCGCACGCGGGAGTCGCGCGGGTCCTTTGTTGGAGTAAACGGCGGCGGGCGCCTCGATGTTGTTTGTGGCATATGCCGCCTGTGCGGACACCCCAGGAAGGGAATAAATAAAATAAGAATAGCTTGATTACTTGTTTAAACAACACAAAGACTTAATTTAGATAGGGGATTATTCTGCAGCCAGATTATCAACAGCATGTATAGACGACATAATGCCCGGGCTAACATTCATTCCTGCCTTTACGGTGTTGAATTTGTAAATAATGTAAGATTCACGTTGTTCGCGTTCTCTTGTAGTAGAAAATCCACTCTGTAAAAGTGTGACCCTGATGGAGTCGAACGGGTGGTTTTCGGAGTTAATATGTCGTGATAAGGGTAGATCCGGGAGTGAACGAACATGTGCGCGATGGTTGTTGAAGCGCATGCGGAATGCCGTGTCCGTCTGGCCAATGTATTGGATGCCACAAACACCGCACTCCAGAAGGTACACCACATTAGAAGAGTCGCAGTCGAGTGTCGCGTGAATTAGATGCTTGAAATTTGAGTTGGTGCTTTCTGCCACCGTGGTTGTCTGCATGTGTTTACATACGCGGCACCGTGCCTTTCCGCATGGTCGACACCCACCCTTGGGTGCCCTCTCAGTTTTGGCGTGTACGAGGTAATCTTTAATATTTTTGGGGCGCCTGTATACGACCCGAGGAGGTGTGGGGAAGATTTTCGAAAGCCGTTCACTCTGTTGTAGCATGTTGAAGTGCTTTTTCAAGATTTTGTTTATGTTTGGGAAGGTTTTACATGCTGCCTAAAGTTCATAAAGAAGGGAACCCTGGTAGGCCAATAATTTCGGGAAGAGGCACTCTCACCGAACCAATATCAAGCTACATAGACTCCCTGATTAAGCAAATACCCGCTACCCATTCGTCGTATCTTCGTGATACTAACCACTTCCTACGGGAAATCGACAACATAAAAATCCCTGATGGCGCCTTCCTTGTAACTCTAGATGTAACTTCTCTGTACACAAATATACCTCACCGAGATGGGATTGAAGCCCTGGTTGAATCCTATAGCATACATCGGGACCATGAGTCGCCAAGCCCACAAGTCATTGAAACTTTGACCAAGCTAGTGCTGGAATTAAATAGCTTTGAATTCCACAATCAGTATTACCTACAAATAAACGGCACTGCGATGGGTACTCGAATGGCACCCAACTACGCTAATATATTCATGAACGATCTCGAAACAAAATTTCTATCAACCCGCGAAATTAAGCCATTCTTTTACAAACGCTTTCTGGACGATGTATTCCTTATTTGGACCGGTACGGAGGATGACTTAATCGACTTCATCGAGTGTTTCAACAAGGCCCATCCAAGCATCGCATTCACTTATACGTATTCAACCACGGAAATCAATTTCCTTGACGTGCATATAAATACAGACAAAGGAGAACTGATCACTACCGTGTACAAAAAACCTACCGATAGGCAGCAGTATCTGCACTTCGACAGTTGTCATCCGCGCCACTGCAAAACGAGTATCCCATACTCGCAGGCCCACCGATTTAGGAGAATTTGTTCCCGCACCGAGGACTTCGAAGCAAACGCAGAAAACTTGCGCAATGTACTCGCGAAGCAACAATACCCACCACCCATAGTCAACGACGCTATTTGCAAAGCGGTCAACCTTGATCGCCGAGAGTTGCTGCACCATGAAAGGGAACTAAATCAGAAGGGGAGAGGCAACCTAGTTTTGACGTTCGGGGGCAACTCCCCAAACATAAACAAAATCTTGAAAAAGCACTTCAACATGCTACAACAGAGTGAACGGCTTTCGAAAATCTTCCCCACACCTCCTCGGGTCGTATACAGGCGCCCCAAAAATATTAAAGATTACCTCGTACACGCCAAAACTGAGAGGGCACCCAAGGGTGGGTGTCGACCATGCGGAAAGGCACGGTGCCGCGTATGTAAACACATGCAGACAACCACGGTGGCAGAAAGCACCAACTCAAATTTCAAGCATCTAATTCACGCGACACTCGACTGCGACTCTTCTAATGTGGTGTACCTTCTGGAGTGCGGTGTTTGTGGCATCCAATACATTGGCCAGACGGACACGGCATTCCGCATGCGCTTCAACAACCATCGCGCACATGTTCGTTCACTCCCGGATCTACCCTTATCACGACATATTAACTCCGAAAACCACCCGTTCGACTCCATCAGGGTCACACTTTTACAGAGTGGATTTTCTACTACAAGAGAACGCGAACAACGTGAATCTTACATTATTTACAAATTCAACACCGTAAAGGCAGGAATGAATGTTAGCCCGGGCATTATGTCGTCTATACATGCTGTTGATAATCTGGCTGCAGAATAATCCCCTATCTAAATTAAGTCTTTGTGTTGTTTAAACAAGTAATCAAGCTATTCTTATTTTATTTATTCCCTTCCTGGGGTGTCCGCACAGGCGGCATATGCCACAAACAACATCGAGGCGCCCGCCGCCGTTTACTCCAACAAAGGACCCGCGCGACTCCCGCGTGCGGTTAGAGGATTAGTTAAGCTCCTTCTCCCTGGTTCATGGTCAGGGACGACCCTGTCGGCTGCCCGGGCAGGGCAGAAGAATAGAGCTAAGAATGATGAATGGCACTCGCCCGTCCTGCCGGTAGGCAGAATCGTGCATGCTTTGAGCCACAGTGCGGAGATCGTACCTACACTCTTAACGAGCCTGCCTGTTTGTTTTGTGGGGTTGGCGTCACTGAGATATGTGTGCGGCTGCGACCGCTTCCTGTAAACTCTTCCCGTAAGGTCAGTGACCATTAGAATTCTGTGCCTCCCAGTGATGGTGTGAGAGCGTCCCTGTTACTGCTTTGCGCTTTCGTTTCTTAAGCAGAGCGGCCCCCCTCTGAAGTGGGCGCTACCTGTCACTCGTTCTACAAGCTGACGAACGATGGAGGACAGTGTTTTTGAAAGAGTTGTGTACTTCTCTCCCTTTTCTGCATGTTTAGGTTTGTTTTTGGTTTTGCGTTTTCTCTTTTGTTTTTTTTTTTCTCTCTTTTTTGCAAACCTTCACCTCACCTCGCCGAGAGCGTGTTTGTTGCTACCTCTCTCCCCAAATCCCCCTCTCTCTTTTTTCGGCGTCGTTGGACGACGAGCTTATAAATACGTGCACAGAAATACGAAATGTTGTCTTGAGAAAGATCGGCATCCGATCGAAACGTCGACCAATAAACAGTTTTGTTAGAAGCTATACCCATTTTTTACTATTTGCTACGGCAACCAAAGACAGCCCTTCTCGCAATCTATATATATATATATATATATATATATATATATATATATATATATATAGAGAGACAGAGAGAGAGAGAGAGAGAGAGAGAGAGAGAGAATCAGAAAATGGGAAATGAGGGGCTCCATGAAATCACTCCATGATCGCTACATGCTTAGCGAGGGCCTCTGTTCTGGCAGTCTTGGTGCCAAAGCGAGCTTAAGAGGGTTCAACGCTGGCCGAGCACTCTCGACATGCCGTTGACACTCGAGTCAGGGCCCGGCGGTTAAAAAGAAGGTCCCCGTCACCCCGAGTAGTCCGAGTGGCGCTGGCTACCACCCCCAAGTGCAGGAAACAAAAAATACCTTAACATAAATACCCGAGAAAGTGCTGGGGAAATAGCCCCGCCGGTAGCGTAGTCGTTATCGCACCAGACCGGTATTCTGGAGGTCGTGGGTTCGGTTCCCACCCGGCGGGCATTTTTTCACCACTTTCTTTTCGACTCAAAAAATTCTTCATCTCTTTCTGTGACCCACCACAACCTCCCCTTTGCTGTCCGAGGTTTTCTTGACTGCCAACCCTTATATATATATATATATATATATATATATATATATATATATATATATATATATATATATATATATATATATATATATATATATATATACATATATATATATATATATATATATAACTATATATATATATATATGCCGACGGAAAGCTATTATGAAGGTGTTAAAATAGGCCCACGCCGCCACTACCCGCCGCGCACCTTCATAATAGCTTTCCGTCGGCATATATATATATATATATATAGTTATATATATATATATATATATATATGTATATATATATATATATATATATATATATATATATATATATATATGTATATATATATATATATATATATATATATATATATATATATATATATATATATATATATATATATATATATATATATATATATATATATATATATATATATATATATATATATATACATACATATATATATATATATATATATAACTATATATATATATATGCCGACGGAAAGCTATTATGAAGGTGTTAAAATAGGCCCACGCCGCCACTACCCGCCGCGCAGTGCCGGCACCGATGGAGATTGTGCTGACCATCGCTGGTCCTTCTTCCCAGAGCCTGAGGTTACCTCAGAACTTTGGGGCAGCTTTTCCTGCTATCAAATTTGGCAGACTGCTGCTCCGCTGTGACTAATACCTGAACCATACGCCTTTAATAACTTTTTTAGAGAAAATAGGAACCATCTTGCTCACTTGGCAGCACAAGACGACACCAGGTTCTACGTATTGATTCAGGTGTTTTACGTGAAGGTACTCTATGCTGTGCAACATCAGTCCGGGGAAGATATGAGTGGCTTGAACATGTAATTTACGGGTGACAGGGTTTCTAGGACACGATAATGATCCTGGGCATAAAATTGGATTGCTTTGAAAAACCCGGAGAAGTGGCTGGAACCGACAACAATATACCATTCAAAGGAAATACTCGGACAGGCTTTTATCCTTTGTGGAGTACCTTTTGCTCCCCTCTGATATGAATTAAGTGACCGAGCTAACCAACAACACACGCCAACAAGGACGCTCACAACCTAGCTCGAGGACTAACCGTCCGAGCTAGCGCAAGAAGCACCACGGAGACCCCCTCGCCCAGAACCGGCAGTGAACGCATGGTCACGTATACAAAAAGTATCGGTAATTTCCGATTGGGCAGGCTAAAATACTCAGAGTCACACAAAACATTAGATCAAAACAATCAGTTTTGTGGAGATTTTACAGACGGCGATGTACCCCAACCCCGTTCTGTGCAATCGCTATATCCAGAACTGCACAGCGACAGATGTAAAAACTGCACAGGAAGGGCTTACCTGAAACACATGCTATGGGCCTGCCCTACCATCACCACCACAGATAAAGCAAGAAGAATGATAGCTACACCGGAGCAGTGGGAGACGATACTGCTCAGCTCTGACGCCGAGCCGCAGTCTTGGGCTGTCCGGATAGCCGAGGCCACAGCCAAGGAGCAGGGCCTGCTCGCCGATGGCTAAATATGGTGGGAAGGAACTTCCAGCCTGCCCCACCCTGACCCCATACGGGGCAAACAATAAAGTTATTCCTCCGCACTTCAGGAGACCTTGGATACCGCTGACGTCAAAGTGCATAGGATCAGCCATCGATAATATTGGCGAAAGTCGATGTATGGAACAGTGACGTCTGCGCAGTTGAAGACGAGGGTATTGATGAAGCAGACGATGCAGTCTGTCTTGTTAAGTGGGCTAATGTCGGCGAACATGGCACGAATAAAAATTTCTTTAGGTGTTTGAGATAGAGTGGAACAGCGTTTATATTATCAATAAAAACGGCGGGCGAAGACAAGATATTCACCTCGAAGCAAATACCAAATCCTCGTACCCCGATTTGCAGCAAGATTGCCTGAGCTCTACAGGACAGGGACCACGGCGAAGGGCAGCAACGAACATCACAGTTGGCAAAACAAATGTTATGGCGTGAGGATAGCTAACGGAGGATTGGGGGATAAAGGCATAACGTAGCACAAACGAATATGCCAGTCCTCAGTGACAAAACGTTTCGAAATGTGCTGTAGGCGAAGTTAAGATGGAATTTTATGGGACGAAAAAAATGGCTCCAATCTACGCTGTGAAGGTGGTTGGTCTGCGAAGCTGTAAACGACACCCACCATTGCCAATGCGACGCACTTGAATTTACACACGTGGCATCCGCTCACTGCTTCCACCCATCATGCTCTGCCCCTTTCTGTCTCACTCCTCTCTTGAAGAATTGAACAGTTGTTTGCCCAATGCAATTGAAATTTCCCGTCTACGCAGTGCTCGCGTGCGCCCTGCCTGAACAGCGCGAGCGGGGGTTCTGTTTTTTTTCGCTTGTTTTCTTTTCGAACGTGCCGCCAACTTACTGCGCAGTTTGGAACGCGCCGTTTATGGAGACCAGTCTCAGCAGACGCAACGGCTCCACCGCTCTCATTGAACCACCATACCCCTGCCCGTACTGCAAGGACTCCACAGTCAAGCAGGCAATTCGACACCTCCTGTGGGACTGTGGAGGCGTCCGTGAACTCCGAACCCGACACGCCCAACAGGTGACACCAAACGGAGAGTGGACTACGCCCATAATTCCTAGTCATGCCAAGGAGAGATTGCTTTCCCTTTGGGAGTTCGCCAGAACGTCAGGCGTAGCCCGAAGAATTTAGGGCCTAGAGGAGCCCTGCACCTCCTTCCAAACCCCCCCCCCCCTTCTTAGGCCACTGGCCACCCCTTTTCTTAATAAAGATTTATACATACATACAGCATCTTTCGAAGGGTGAAGAAGATAGGGACACCGTGTCTTTGGCGTCATCTCTCTCACTGCCTTCCCTCACTCTTGTTTCATTCGCCACTGCCTAAGAGCGCCCTCCACCTCCCAAGACGGTGAATCTAAACAAGCATCTGTCTCCTTCTTCTGCACGTCTTGGCGTTGTTTAGTCAGAGAGACGACTGGCTCTCGTTCTTCTTCCCTACGCGGGCATAGGTTCGATCCCTGAACTTGCCAGCAGTTTATTTGTGAAGCCAGGGTGTAGCCAGCAGCCAGTAGTAGGTGTTTGTTTGTGCAGTCAGGGAGTTTTCTGCGGACGCGCACACGAAAATATCGTTCCTTGGTTTGAGGTATACTGCTTCGTAGTAAAAGAACACGGCCAGTTTGCAATTGAGATGAGAACACAGGACACAGCAGAGATTTTGGTCTTCGTGCAAAATGGGTCGAAGGAAAGATCACAATCTATGCTTCTAGAGGCAAAAATGCAAACTGCATAAATACGAAATCAGACTCAACTCAGCCGAGTGGCCAAGCGAACGTCCGTGCTACCAACCAAAAGCCAGGAAATGCGGAGCGCCCAAATTCGTTGATAGCGCAATCGAATAGACGCCGCTTTCATTAAACGGGACCCAGGCTTGATTACGACCTCGGGAAGCGTGGCTTCCTTTGCAAATGTGTGCATACTTGTTGTTTCTTCCTCCGGTTGCAGTTTGCGGGCAAAACACTCTCGGCTTTACTACACGGAACCTCCATAACCGAAGTTGTAAGCGAAGCTATAAAATTCTCACTGATGCCGTTGTACACCAATACGGCCTACAGGAAGCCAACTTTCTCTGGCAATGATGATCAATGATCGTGGGTGCAGTGAAAAAAAAACTGTTCCCGTGCTTGGAATCGAACCTGCGTTCCTCGCGTTATGAAGCTGGCCTATCCAATTGCTTCATTTCGACATTTTTTTCTTTAATGCATGGAAATTTTAGAGAAGTCAGCCAAGACAATTGACACAAAATATAAACACT
Organism: Haemaphysalis longicornis; assembly: GCF_048455015.1. Classification (NCBI taxonomy): domain Eukaryota; kingdom Metazoa; phylum Arthropoda; class Arachnida; order Ixodida; family Ixodidae; genus Haemaphysalis; species Haemaphysalis longicornis. The sequence continues at coordinate 114,948,834 of NW_027526407.1, read as the reverse complement.
AACAGACAGCAAAGCGTAAGCACGTCAGTCTAAGAAAGGTCGGCAGCAATTCAAAACTCAGGCAAGCAAACGCACGCATCTAACAGATGCAGCCACTCTGGTGGATCACTCTGCGCAACATAAACGCTCCGTACCAACGCCTCCTGTTCCCGAAAAAAATTACACCATCTTCCCGTGGGAAACCCTGATGAGGATGCGAAGCATCGCGGCGGTTCCGTGTGGTTCCATTGTGTTGCCGTTATGTTGAGTGATCTGGTTTTTACTAGCGCCAGAGGGAATTCCGCGTCCGGGTCCACACCGGTGGCAAAGGCACGCAAGTGCTGTTGTGTTACGGTGAGTAGGCGGTGGTTCTCGAGGGGCCGAAACTCGTCCATCATGTTCTTGTCGATGTTGTCTCTGTGGTAGAATCGGTAGTCTCCGTCAGCTTTGGTGAGGTAAAGGTTGTTGACATTGGTGCACCGGCTGAGAGCAATGTACACGCCCTCCTCTTCGCAGCTTTGTTGTTGTTGTTGTTGTTGCTCCTTTAGGTATGACACATACCCAATCAGGGGATCGCTTTGTCTTCTCGTTCTTCTTCTTCTTCGGCGGTTCCCCTACGGGAAGATGACGACGGTGGTTGAACGCGAACCTATCTCGTGATGGATTCTTTGGTTGGCCAATCCCTAGGGGCATCCTGCCACAATCAGCATCAGAGGCGTTGCGGACGGGGCTGGTTGAGCTGCAAGGCGCGTGGCGCTTCCTGCCACAGCTTTCCCACGGGCAATTCAGCATCCCCCTCTAAAGTTTTCAGTTCGTCGTTTTCGTTGACGTTCAGCTTCGCGTGCCTTCGTTTTATCTAAGTAAAGCTGTAGACTGGGCTAGTTCGTAATTCATAGTGAACAAAAGTAGCGCAGCAGAAACACAAGGGACGAATGATTACGCACGGACGAGCGCTCAAAGACGAGTGCTCGTCCGAGTGTAATCTTTCGTCTCTTGTGTTTCTGCTGCGCTACTTTTGTTCACTTCGTTGTATCAGTAGCTTCTTGACGTAGTTTGAATGAGTCAAGGACATAAGGCGCGTTCGTAGCACTTGCTCCTGTCCCGGATTTGTAGCGTAGTGGGGAGAGCACCGCGTACCTCCCGTTGCGGCCAGAGAGTCGTGGGATCAAAACCGGGCGCCGCTATTTCTTTTTTTATAGTGTAGTATCGCGGAGCTGTGGGTGTAAGGAGGAGAGTTGCGCATGCGCAGTGAGCCTGTGGACGGCGCCGCCATCAACGACGGAGGACCAGGCGAGCCTAAGAAATGCTCCGCATTTAAAATGCACTTGGTCGGCCTAGGGGGTTCAGCATGCCGATCAGTCATGCGCCACTTCCGCAAGCTTAACAAACCGAAACGAACCCTAAGCAGGAGGTACCGATTCGCGTTGTACAACACACCAAACCCAAACATTAGGCCTGCGGAGTGCACATCTGAGAGCTACTGTGGGTATTCTAGAAACGCAGTTTCTAGAGTGCCGTCCGACGGCACTCTAGCTGATCGCTGCAGGCATGGCTAGAGTGCCGTCCGACGACATTAGAACATATAAGGCCAGGCAAGCTCCGGCCAAACCGTCTGTCGTTTTAGTGTAGAGGATCCGTCTTAGCTTCGTAACCCTAAGGAGGGGGCTTCGATACTGGCTCCGCCTGTTTTTTTTCATCGTTAATTGAACTATAATTTTTATGGCTAAGCTTAGTTCTGGTGTTTTGAATTATTTCTTTGTGTGCGGTATGTCATGCTATGTTATGTTTAGGTTAGGTTGTCTAGCTTTACGTTATCGAGCGATGTAGTGCCAGACACGGCAATTTTGTTATAAAACGCCACTAGACGTCGATATGGTGGGATGCTTATAATACCGCCGGGCGGCACTCTAGACACGGCCTTCTAGAAAAATGGTGCGTTGCTCCAGAGTGGCACATACTTCCAGTGTGTGACTGTCCAACCAAAGAATTGATGATAACAACATTTCGCGTTTAACCACCGTCGTTGTTAAATGAAGCGGTGCATGTTTTTCTTGAAGTGCGCATTCGAAGCACTGGTCATGGAGCCTTCAGGCCACTTTCCCTTATAGATCTTGGGTTTAGCATTTTACACCTCCACACTTCGCCGGTTATGATAGTTTTATTTTAATGACCCGCTGCGACAGAGCTCAAGCTTGTAAAGCTCCGATGTTAAAAACTACGCCACGTGTGCAGTAAGTGACAATACTGTGACACAAAAGGAAACCAAACTCCGAGGTGACGGATGCGCTTAAGCGGTACGTATAGAGAGGGTGCATTGTGCCATTGATATTTCCTTCTGGGGTTGGCAAAGCTTCAAATTTATAGCAGAAACGGCATTTTCAGTGTGAACACGTGCTTGGTATCCAACGCCGTCAATGATGATATTCGTGACGCACGGGTTAAAAGTTAGGCCTTCACAAGTTGCTCTCCCGAGCTGCGGCGACTACATTTCCTCTTGAGGACTCGAGGGGCACCGGCAGATCTAAGGGCAATGAACTGCGCCATGGAGATGGCGGAGCGAGATTGGCCGCATTACGGGCATCAGCAGTATTTGGATCAGCAGTAGTCGTACTAGTAGCACTGAAAACCTGTATGAGCCGGTGAAGTGTAAGTAGTTCCCTATTCCAGGAATATATTTATGAGAGGGCCGCCTTCGTTTCGGAGGACGAATGTACCTGGACGTACAGATCGCTGCTGTTCACCAGGTACTCCTGCAGCTGAGATCTCGAATGGGGGTTGCAAGATTGGCGAGGTTAGGGTTGTGCTCGCACTCATTATGTTATGAGGAGCACTTCGGGTTGTGAGCAGCACTTCCAATCAGGAGGGTATAGCACAGGAAACAGGACGCAGGCGGCCCGTGTGAAACAAGGTATTGCTCTGTAGTCGCCGAAGTAGTGATTCTTATTGTTTTGTGATATAAGATTGTGAGGGGAGGTGTTCTTGTTATTCCTGCATTATTGAGTGTTATTTAGGAACCACGGATGATGCTGTCTTCTGAGTAGCCTGGACGGAGGGGCGCAAGCTTCCTGATGAACGAAGGTATTGCCAGTCTGTCAGGAATGGCCTGGAGCCCAGACGAGGTTGACTTTCCGGCAGGGGTGATGCTGTGGAGAAAGCTTTAAAACGGAGTGGGCTACCGTCATGGTTAAGAAGCTGCTGCAAGGAGCTTGGGAATCTGTGGTGATGATGGCGTTATTCGTATGAAATGAAGTTAGCGCGATGGCGAACTCTTCAGCAATTCACATTCGAAGGTCTTGATTGGTGCAGACGTGACGGGGATGGAATGTTTGGTGACTATCGCTGCTTTGTCTTGACCATTTTAGTAAGATCATCTGTACAAGAGACGTCTGTACGTTTTCACTAGATTTCCTCTTTCCATTATCTTCGCCATATTCGGTGGCCGTAATGGTGGTCAGGATGCAAATTTTTTGGGGAAGGGCCGAACCTGGGTATGACTTCTCGAGTGACCAAGAAAAAGGTTGAGAGGCAGTGGATTGACATGAGATATGGAAACGGTATACGACGTCTAGACCCGCTGGTGTTTGGGTGAGACGAAGATATTGGCTTGATAAGTGGCCTTCAATAAGTTTGGGCGCGGTGTTGCCGAGCCCCAGTAGTAAGAAACGAGCCGTGGAGATGCTTATATAGCGAATAAGTACCTGTTTGATTTCTTTGCTTGTAAGCCTATCAACGGTCTACGAGTCATTTTTGGTGAGGATAAGATATGTTGTGTCATACTTGACACGTTAGATCAGAAGATTTTGGACCAGCCGGTTCATATATAGCTCATTTATGCCGCGATGGCGGCTTGAAGCGCGTCGAAGCATGTTGCAGAATGGGTAAAGAGCATGGAAGGGTCAAAGTTTTGTTCTAACGTGTATTCCCATTAATGAGGACGCTGAAAATCACTGGTAAGGAGCTGGGCCGTATAGTACAGCGGTCGATACGTATGCATACTGTCTGATTTTTCAGAAGGAATGTTTACAGGCGATAATTACTTCGGATTTTTAAGGGAGAATTGAACTCGAACTCAGGAGGCATAATTTTTTACAACATCGGTACCGCATTGGTTGTGTCTAATGTTACGAATGGAGCCGCAGTCTGTCCATATATTCAGGTCGCCGGCGTAAAGCACGCGATAGTTCCTGCTGTTAATCGAGGAGGACGAGATTGAAAAGCAGGGGAAAAAGAAAACTGAATCTCGAGGCGTGCTCTGATCCCCACGTCCAATAGGCCATGATTTGATGTCTACCGCACGAATAATAGCTTGCTATTGAGTAAAGAAATCTACTTTGTATCAGCAGGTGCGGAGGCTGCAGCCTGTTTGATTGAGACTGAAGAAAGTGAAAAAGAACAAATATTATTAAAATCCTCTGGCAATTAAAAGGCAGCAATTGCGCCTGAACAATGACCAATCGCTGGAAGCAGTAAATCGCATTTCATTTAAGGTAGAGTAGGAATTTCGCAGAGAGAATAACAACTCGCCGGAGGCAGAAATCTGCGTACACTTAAAGGGGACCTAAACAGGGTTCCAAAGGTTGCGATTTTACGTGCGCAATTGTTAGAGTGCTATTCAAAGAACGTCCTGCCTCAAAAATAGTTTAAAAGCGTTCAGTATTAGCCGAGTTATCGTTCATTAAAAACGGCCCGCAATAAGGCCTGGCACATTTCCTCTTTCCCCTGACGGCATTTCCCCTTTCTCCGCGCCTCCAAAGCACTGTGGAAGCGGTGACATCACCGACCAGGCGCAAGACCATCTAGAGAAACAGGGTTGGTTCGAGATGCGAGCACCCATTGGCTCCGGTCGGCGGGACGTCACACTTTTTTTTTATCAGACGGCGGCCAGGCTCTGCCTGCTACATCCGCTATTGGCGGTGAGATGTTTGAGTGGCGCCCCCTGGATCTGACGTCGGCTTAGGGACTCGCGCCGCTGTCGTCTCCTACACTCCGCTTGTGAGGGGCAGCAGTGCCTGTGCTGCAAATCGCCCGCTTTGATGCTTTCGTACATTAAAAGCGTATTTTCAGTATTTGAGTTATTTTGCCACCTTTTGACACCTCTGAATAATTTCAAGGTGTACGTACCCCGCACAAGTTTGTAACACACGAGAAGGGAGAGAAAAACTCGTCCTTTCTAGCTTACTGACGATGTTTAGTGCTGAGAGCTCCTCGATAACTATCCAAATGCGAAGGCTTCCCTAGAGTATTTTTGAGATGCTCTTATGAAGACTCAACAGCCTGATGCTGCGCACCAAGCAACGCGCTCTGACACGCGCATCGCACAGCGGGAAATAAAACGGCTGTTTTCTATTTCTTTTGCTGTTGACGTGTATCTGGTGAATGTTTTTTCTGTGTCCAACACATAAATTTTCTGCACCGTCACAAACGTTTTATTAGGAATATTCTTTTTTTTTGGGAGGCTTACAAAGTTCGTGCGGATATTTTTTCAAGCTGTAAGGCATACAGTACCTTCTTCACAATTTGGCCTTCGTTATGGCCGCGTGCAAGAAGGTGCACATCCGCAGCGTGCGTTGTCCATTCACATGCAAATGCGATGAAACGTTTCTGCTACGCCACTGCGAAACGATACAGGCAACTTTGTCCGGCTTTTGTGCCCGGAATTTCTATCGTAACCAATCGTTATCATAACGATCTGACTCTCAACGCGCACAGTGATGACATGATTACGGTGGTTAAGGCTTGATATCCCCACTAACGAACGCGATAAATGGTATACGGTCCAGTACAACAGGAATAGAAAGTCATGTATATGTACAAGCAGTTCGTTACGGTTCTCCCAGCTTTTCGACCGTAGCGAACAAATCCTGGCTTACTCAGGATGGTGTTCGATAAATTGAAGAAAATTGCTCTTACTCTGTTGTCCTGAACTGAGGACCCCGGCCACTGAGCAGCTCAATTTTACTGTGAAATAAAGATCTCTCCTCGTCCTACTCCGCCTCCTCTTGAGTGCAGCTTTCCAATAAAGCATATCTGAATATTGTGAAGATGTGGCTGTGCGAAATGTACCGACATATCCCTCCAGGCCTGAACAAACATAGTGTTACTGTACTTTTACCGTACACGTGACTCTTTTTGCTCAATAAGGCTCCGTTTGGTTACAAGCCTGGTATAAAACCCTTCCCGTGGTACATATCGGCATATTTTCATGCCATGACAAGGTAAACTGATGTGATAGAATACTTTCGAGCGTTGAACAAGGTTGCAATAACTGTTTTACCTTACCCATGGTTACCGGGAATCGTAATGCCTTCCGCCAAAGCCTACAGCCACGAAGGCCTGGGAATTTGCTTTGGTCTTGTATTTTCGCTTTCGTAGGTTATTAGCAGCTCCCTTTGTTCTGAAAGATTGCTGGATATAGGAGCTCACGCATAGCTCCTACTCTTCACACTCCGCAGAGGACCGGCTTCGCGAGGAATTGGGAGATGCCACCAGCGTTTCTTCCGGAGCGGTATCGAAAACTATATTTTAAATCATGCCTGAGCTATAGTGCATGTGATTTTAATTCTTTTCTTATGATAAAAAACTACACACCAAAAAAATCTACTGCGCACAAACATGAAAAGTCAACCGAGCGCGAAAAAACAGCACGGAGCGCAAACCCGAGTGAAGCAGACGACAAATGCGAGAATCCCTAAGCCGACGTCATGGAGGCGCGCTTCGCGGCGCCGCCCGTGGTCGCGTTCACCGCTAATACCGCTTTGTGGCGTCGGTCGGTGGCCGGCCCGCATCGAGCGGCTCCTCGCACCGACCATGATCACGTCGGCACGACAGTTTTATAATAGCGGAAGCGAGCATTTGAAGGCCAGATAGAGACTTCCAAACACAACATGCTCGCTAACGACAATAATTGAAGATTGCCACCGACGACTGTATCGGCTCGCTAGCGTTCCGGCATGCCGCGCTGTCGCGGTGAACTGGTCCCACCGAGGTTTGGCAAAAGGCTTAGTATCGCCGCAGTTATCCAGACACGGCTTTGCGAGGCCGCGACGACTACGATCCCCCGCACAATCGTTCACTGCACTATCACCCCCACTCACGTATTTGCAAACTGATTTTCAGCAATAGTCCTGCACTGGCGCGCGGTGACAAGTTTGAGCTGCTGCGGTGTATCCTGTATCATGCATACAACGCCCAAAGGGCTGCTTGCCGACCGTGCAGGCAGATGTTTGCCGCGGTCGCGCGTGTAGCGGGCGTTTGTGCCCGCATAGACGCTCCGTGTTTTTCAGCGTTATGCATACCTTGTAAACGACGCGCTGTATCTACAAACTCAGTTAAGCTTGTGTAAAGGGTGGCGACAATCTACATTCGTCTGTGCCATGGTGCAGGACGAATACGCTATAGGGACCGGGCAGCTGGACGGGTGGCGCCACCACTCGGCGCTCCCTTCGTCAGTGGAATGAGCCGGTGCATTGGACAACACAACCTCCCGTTGTGTTTGTCGTGTTTGCTTCGGTGCTTTGTATGTTTTGGTGGCGTTGTGAGTAAACATGTGAAACGAAACGAAGTATAGACAGATGTGTTGGGTTCTTAGATGCAGTAATGTCGGACGCGTCTAAAGCTGGGTATCGGCTGCAATGGCATAAGCGCTTTTTGCAGCGATCTGCGCTTGGCTCCACCCGTTCTGAGTACGAATAAAACTACTATTATTTGTATTATTTTCTTCTTAATTGCACTAACGGCTACGCAGGCTTATTGGGTGCTTGTAAGGTTGGGGAAGGGCTACATTGACACGAGCGCTTTTTGCAGCGCTCTGTGCCTGGCTCCGCGCGATCAGAGTAGGAATAAAACTATGAGCAATATTAGAATTCATTTCTACCAGTTTAAATTATCTTCGCTGGTTTCAATGACTACGGTTTCCATGCCAGCCTTAGCGCTGGGATACCTAGATACGTGTGCGTTAAATAGAAAGGTAACTGCATACGAGATAGATCACCGTGTAGCCGTATATATGTTGCGGTAGTTTAAACTGTCTGTAACCGTGAGCTTTGTACCTTCGGTTTTGGTGAGCGACACTGTGACAGCATGGGAGCCTGAAAGCCGAAGTGGAAATCCCACGTTTGTGGTGGTCATTTTATCAAGAGCCAAAGTTTTTCACCAACTCAACAGCCCAAGCTACAAACCATCCCTCCTCGCCTTCCCGTTTTACCACCTGCGTAGAATAAAGGCTGGCACCGATAGTTAAAAAATGTGGCAGTGTTAACTTCAGCCGGTGTTTTTTAATGCTTAAGTATTCTTTACAGAGCACCTAAAAAAATCGTGTAATGCCTTGTGAAGACACCAAAAACGCGCGATTAGTTGCCTCAAATATGGGTGCATGATCCCGAGTCCTCCACCACAGGCACATTTCCGACACGCTGGAAAAAGTTTAGATTTGGAGATGGTGCATGGAAATTCAAAATTAAACAGCAAAATCTTCTAGCCCTTCGTTTAATGATTATGATGGTTGAACACAAAGCGTTCTTCGTGCGAAATCGAATGAGAAATGGTCAAAGTCAAAGACGCAGGGATCAAAAGACCAAACTGCGTGCTGGTCAAAGTTTAAATCCAGAAGGCAACCAAGGAAACCCATACGATAGAGCTTTGCGATAAACCATCATCGTCGTTAGACGGAGGTGTGCATAATTTTTCAAGCGTAGGTGGCAGCTTGTAAACCGACCACAGCATCCAGTTGTGAAGCTGAGAACAGGTTTCGGGCACCCTCCTGTCTTGCGTCCTTCAGCCACGCAGGAATTGGTTTTTGAAAAACCATTTACCAACTAGCCCGCAACAATTGCAATTCTTGTAAAGCAATGCTTCTCCACGACAAGCAATAACATTCTACTATCATGCAGTATTTATTCTATCAACGATTCCCGATGGCTGTAGTAAGAGCATTTCTGTGAAATTAAACACGTTTCAGCCTTAGGTAATGAAGTTACGGAAGCGTCGTCCGTCACAATTTCTGTTTTGAGGTAAATCTTCGAAGACACCCACCAACTTTGTCTTTCGCTTGTGCACGACGTAGACGCCATTTCGACATCAACTGCCAAAGGCTAGCGCCGCAGCATTCCTAGATCGGTTGCACACACCGGCTTTGTGGGAGCATTTAGCGGCAATATACTCCTCCACTCGCGAAACTGCATGCAGGCATGATAAAATTGCATGAAGCAACGAGCTTTTGCTTACAGCTTGACTTCCAGCTTGGCGCATTGTGCGTCGTCTGCTATTTGTAAATACTGAGTATGGGCGTAAATAACACACATGGCATGCCTCGTAAACGTCACATCCACGCTCAAGATTTACCGATCTGAAAACTGCACGTGGGGTTACGTACGCTTTGCAAGCCGCACCGCAGAAAAACGACAGAAAGCCATGCACAACTACGCTGCGCTGACCGCCACCGGCATTCCACTGACGAGCGGTTCGCCACGGGTGACGGTGTTCGCTGAAACGACGGTGGTGCCATACAACGGTCGCCCGGTCCCTATGCCGCCGGTGCATACGCCATGCCGTTGGTGCAGGAGCGCCGCGCTCAACCGCGTTTCCCCCTGAGCCGGGAACGCTGATTGGCTACAGCCTTAAACGTGGCCCAGCAATAGCGCAGCGGAACTGTTCAGAGCTTCGTGCGTCACCGGGTGCGTCACAAGCAGTCTGTCACAAGTCAGAGCGCGGTAGTGTGGCGGCAAGAAAGCGGTAGGTAAGCAAGGAAAGAAAGAAAGAATCTTTGTTGCGTGTTTGTGCGGCCCCTGCTTTACGCAGAGGTGTAATATTGGGTATACATTGTCGTGAAGGGGTACTCTAGCGATTGCGCGATTGAAATGGCGACCTTCACAAGTCTATTTAGGGCCCCTTTAAAATAGAGTATCTTGAGTACTGAAATTCTTCCTGAAGCAATGCATAGTGTCAGGTCTTCATGGAAGCTTTGGAGGTGCTTTAATAACATTTGTTTCGCTACTTTTCTGACTCAGGAGCAGTGCTTAAGTGATAGCACAGCAACGTACGCCAAGTTTCATAAAGATCGCTGTGCAGTAAGTATGGTGCGTCTCCAGCAGAGCCCCGTTGCGGCGTTCTGCACAAAAAGCAAACTTGGTGGTTGTCTTGCAGGCGCGAAGCTTTGGTGGGAAGGGAAAGTTCAGGCTGTACCCCCGTTTGCCTCTGTGCCACGGGCAGAAACAGTCGGAAGCACGGGTTTGTGAGGCCTAACAGCGGCCTATGCTAGTCGTGTCGACATTACTTGGACGGTTGCCGGTCTTGTGACATATTCAACAGAGTATTGCTGCAGTTCCGGCGTAGGCTAGGCTCCTACCAACAATAAATTGTTCCCGGATTTAACATAGGCAAAGTGAACAGCCGCACGCACGCTCTGCCGGATGTCCCCACCAATCAGAGAAGTGGCCGCATGGGCATGTCCCCAAGATCTTAAACGCGCGTCACCTACTTGGTGTATAGAACGTATAAGCGAAGTGGCATAACTGGCGTCAAGCATCGATTTGTGAGGAGCCAAAGAGTGCCCGCGAGCAACTTCTTTGCGAATGACCTGCAGAATCTGCGTAGACCACGTTATTTAAATCGTTACCAGTAGGGAAGCTTGAAATTGATTCTCCAATGTCAGAGATCACCATATCAGAGTTTCCATTTTTCCTGACTCGTAATACCTCTTACACAAGGTACGGTAGTGAGCAATCGTTTAGGCATTCTGCGCCAGCAGAACTTAGTAGGCTTCTTCGTAAGCGTTTTGCGGTTGTGCCTAATGTTCTCTTCTTCACTCGTAGTGATGGTCACCCTCTGGCACGGTGATAGGCAGGATTTTTTCTTGATCGGGCAAACCCTATGCGCCACGGTAGGATCTGAGTGGGGGGGGGGCAATGTAGTTATAAGTAAAATGTTATGGAAACCACGTATTTTGGTGAAAAAAAGAACGCCCTTTTTTGTTTTTTATGTAACGAGTTTTAGTCTTTATACTGCTCATTCATCACAAGGCACTACGCTGGTACATAAAGGTGACATTTATTTAGCAAAACAGTAGAAGGCACAGGCAAACGGAGCAAGTGTATTGAGCCAACGACACAACAACATAAAGGTAAATTATGTTGCTGAGCAATATTACAAAAATTAAGTCATAGTTTCTGCCAACGCATCCTTGCAGCAAAGCACCATGCGCTGTACAAGCGCAGGATACGCAAACCTATTGTCGATGTGAGCACCCTGTGCCAATTCTTTTCAACTGTTTCGCAATGCAACGAAAAACAAGACCGCGTCCAGACAAACTATTGTCAGGCGTGGTCGAACTAATAAACGTTTTCACACGCCAAATGGCGCTAAATCCGCTTGACCGCGGCAAGGTCGCGTCGTGGGGTCTGTAGTGGCCCTTTGGAAAGCACGCCCAATAGTGGGATAGATCCCCTCAGCAAACACGAGAAGATTTACCGGGTATCCATTGAAGTCTATGTTGATTGATTGATTGATTTTAGGGTTTAACGCGCCGACGCTACGCACGCATTGAGGTGCGCCGTAGTGGATGTTTTCCGGATTAATTTTTACCACGTGGGGATCTTTACCGTGCGCCGAAATCTCGTACACACGGGCGGTTTTGCTTCTTGCCTTCATCAGAAAAGCGGCCGCCACGGCAGGGAATCGAACCCGCGACCTCGTGATCAGCAGCACAACGCCATAGCCACTGAGCCACCGCGGCACGTGAAGTCCATGTTGCCAACGTTCACGGTTCATGGTGAAGGTTCTCCATATGGCAGTGTTTTTCAACTGGCTCGAACAGCTTCGTATTCAGATCATGCAGGTTCCCTCTGCCTTTGGGGGATGCAATAGAAGTCAAACAAATGCTGGGATGTGTCAAATTTTTCTCCAGTTGTTGATAGCAGAGGGTTTCGAGGATGAAGATGCTGCGAGCATTTTTCTTGAACTCCAGTGCTTGCGTTGTGCAAGTGGCGTACAAGAGATTCGTGGCACAGTCCTTGTGTGTCAAGGCGCCCAACCGCACCCGCGTTCTCTGAACGTTATATCTGTAAAAACGTCGTCCGTTTTTATCCTGTGTTCGCTCAATTTTTTCACTATGAGACTCATGTACTGCTGCACCTTTAACCGTTTCATTTCTTCAATTGTACTGTCTATTTTCTAAGAAAGTGCTCAGAAAAGAGTAAACTAATACACCTGTCACACGCAAAGCTAACGAAATGTCAAGTAAATATCATATGCCTAAAAATCATTAGTTCGGCGCTAGAAGAGACAACCGACTGGCGTTCAAGGCGAATGGCATTTAGCGGCTAAGTAGGTTGGGGAGCTCGTTCAGCGGCCAACACAGCAGCCTCGACAGGGATGGTGCGTCACTAGGCAAGAACGTTTAGTGATGCACCAAAAGAGTACTGTTTCTACTCAAAATTGTTAATAACCTATGTTTTCCTCTTCACATTGTTTTACATATAGTACACGCAAACAAAAGCAAAATATTGTCCGCGTACTGGCTCCTTTTGTTGCAAATGTCGCCGAAAGCTGACAGTCGTCTGGGGCCCCTTGCTGAAGATTTGCCTCCCTTCTCTTCTAAAGCAAAGCTGTCTAGCTCTACCAGCCAACGGGTCTTCGTTGTGTGCGGTACAACAAACTCTTAAAGCATCGGAGGCGGAGGCGGGGGGAGAGAGGAGGGGCCGAAGGTTTCACTCATTTAGCACACTAGATATGGCGCCGCGAATTTAGCCAGCGTTCCGCGCGGGAGTGCCTGCTGGCCGGCTGCAGCGTCCGCGGTACGACTTTGTCGTCTGCTTCAGCGGCGGTTGTTCTGACCCTCTTTGGCTGCAGCTTCGCGTCCATGGCGCGGTGCCTTCGGACGGCTTGATTAACTTGTTCGACAGCACCTCCAGGGTATCCCGCACCCGATAAAATTAAGTGGTCGTACGGGAAACATACGTTAAGGATTGGTTCTCAGTGCGGGTAAACAAAATGTACAAACCCCATATAAACATCTAGCCGCTAGCGAAACGCTATCGACTGCACACTGCTTGCCACGAATAGGACTCCGTTTTCTAAATTGGTGTTTACCACTTCGGTTGTGTTTTAAGAGGTATAACAAAAGGTGAAAGTAGCAACTGGTTTGGACAATAGCGGTTATAAAATTTCCCCGAGCTTTCTCCCAATTCTCAAACATACTAAACGAACTTTAAATCGGTACGAAAGGGAATCACTAAGCTCACATGCCAAATTGTTTCGGTTTCTGCTCTTGTGCCGCGTGGTGGTGTAGCCCCCAGCTAGCAAAACAGGATGGCTAGTTTCCGCTGCCTCACCCTTTGGAAGACGCTCCTCTCCGTTTTCTCTCTCCCGATTCACGGCCGCACTACAGCGGCGGCGTCCAGCGCTCTAGCCCGGCCGTGGCAGACGCTGCTGCTGCGTTCGGGACTCCGCCCCCGAGAATTCCAGGTAACGGTTGTCAGTATCTCTTCCACTCTTTGTAGAGCCTCGTGTGTGAATTAAAGTGACGTCGCATGGGCAGTAGTGGTGGGTGTCATTTGAAGCTTTGCTTTCAAACCGTCTTCACAGCGTAGATTGGAGCCACTTTTTTTCGCTCACCTCACATGCTTCTAAGTGAAGAGTACTTTAGGCGCTTGCCTTGTCGACCTAGCTGGCTGGCTTGAACCAAGCATATCGCCACGGCGTTACGGGGTAGCCTCTCACGGTCCTTCCGGCGCGGCGTAACCCAGAGTCATCAAAAGCCAAGCGGCTATGCCAGGATATACGTAGCGTGAGCTAAGGTTCAGCTGGTTGTTCTTAGCTTTCCTGGTTGTCTAGGATTAGTTGATTATCATGCTGACTGCTGCTTATCAACCAATCGAAATTCGCTCCAAATCCAATCCAATCTAATCCAAACCGAGCCAATCTAAGGCAATTCAATGAAATCCTCGCGCTTGCGCAGCACGGCTCTCCAGGAGCTACGCAAAACTGGTCAACCGCGGCAAGTGTAGCCAATCCAATCAAGTCGAATCCAAGTAATGCTGTTTTTCGCGACGTACCCCACAGGCTTCGAAAGCAAATCGGTTTATATAGTCGCAAGCGTTCGAAACTCGTGAAACGCTGGCGCTTGTCATACATCTTCCCGTTGTTTAGCGCAAAGAAAACTGTAGGAAGATTTGAGGAAACACATACGCAATTAACCGGTAGGGCCCGCGTTCGTTTAGTTAAGAACGCCCTTTGGGTTGGGCTTTAAGATAGTAAACGCTACATGTAGCAGTGCAACGCCGGCGCGTGCGGGGAGAATTAAAGCACAAAGAGGACAGAGCTCCCACTGGCGCAGTTTCAGGCAGGGGGCGCGCGAGCACTACGAAGGCGGGAAATGAACTGCATAGGGTGGTAGTAGTAAGCTGATAACAGCGGTACAGCCCATTATTGCGAATCACTGCTCTGCACTTCCCACAGCTTTCACATTGACTGGAACGGCTTTATTTTTATCTCCCATCTCCCTCATCCAAAGATAGACACGCTATCGGTTAACATAGGTCCATTTAAATTAACTGCGTTGATCTGCTTCACGCTGTGAGCCCATGAGCCTATGCCGTCGTACGACGGAGACGCACGTGATTCGAGGCAAGGCACCTCTATGCTCCATGTCAGAGCTCTACGCGCGTTCCACGCGCCTTTATTCAAAGCTCTTTTTACTCTTGGCGGTGTCGGCGGCCACATTTGCATTTTATAGACGATAGTCTTTCTTGAGCTACTCAAACCCAGAAATTTCTGTCTGACTGTATATCTGTCTGCCAGTCCATCTTGATTCAATTCAGCCACCCGGCCAAACCGAAACAATATCTGCGCAATAGTCTCATATACGCACAGCCAAATATACACGTCCAAGTCCGGTGTCAATGTTCATACTTGTCAATATTGTTGAACAAGAAGAAGACATTACGCAAAAATAAGGCCGAACAATAATACATGTGTGATATCTGCAGTATTCCTTTGCTAAAGAAATTCATGGATGGTTTGTTTTTGCAATAGCAAATATTATACTAAATCTACTGCAGAAAACCGGCGCCTGCTGTTGCCAGCGCTTTTGGCGGCATTTGAGAAATCACACGGCAACAGCTATAAGAGGTTCCACTAGATAGGTTCCACATTGTACTTAGAACGCACGTGGAGGAGAGCAACGTGGTTCTATAAACGTTGAAGTAGGGCCCCTCGATTCATGCGCGTCTCCGCCGTAGCTGCTCTGTAGATGCGGAAAACGGTAAATTTGAATTCTTCTGAGCAAACATCCAGTTTGTTTACCCTGGGAGGAGCGCGACGGAAGATAAACAGCACGACAGGGGAGCGGGACAACAAAGGGTAGGCATTTACTTGTCAAATTTTGACAAAGACTATCGCCTTTTGTTGACATTTGCAACTAACGGCGCAGATACGTTGCCAGTTTTTTCTGGGCACAGTTTTTGTTAAACCAAGCATCCGTGCAATAAATAAACCTGCCAATATTATAACGTATTAGTGTGTTGCCTAAGATATGCCACATGTTTTGTTTTTGCGCAGAAATATTCAGAAGTATGAACAGTGCCACCAGTCTTGATTGTTTACACATGGCTGTGGGTATATAAACGTATCGTTCAATCGCTCTATTGACTTTGGCCTGACGGCTTAATCGAGAAACACACACGGCGCGCTGGGGTATGGTTTTGCTTGCATGGATATTAGTAGCCAGTTGTTGGCCCTCACAGTAGTCTCTTCCCTCTCCAGGGAAGTAGAAACTTCGGGCACACCTTTAATCGTCTACTTTCTTGGTACCTGTAAACAGGTTCTTTTTTCAACTATGGCGGGTAATCTGCACCGTAGTGCAGCCCTCCCGCCGAGACCTTTCATGGCAGTCATTTTTTTTATAAAAAACATTCTTACACTTGATGCCGATCTTGATATTCTGAATGAACAACCTGCCAACCTGTGTGAAAAAATAGTTACTCGGATGTCGGGCAGGCTAGTATATCCCCAGATTTCCCTGGTTACGTCTCAATTCAAGTACGCTGCCCGAGAACGCCAAAAACATCTAGTGGCAGAAAGCTTGGCGAACTATTCCTACAAGAGACAAAATATTTTGCTTTGAAGCAACACGGAACTCTTCTTGGCCCAACTGCCGGCACCCGTTATCCACAGCACATACTTTCTCAAGGTGCACTCCAGCGCGTTGCCTTTGGCGCATCATACACCGTGCTGCTCCAAGTGTGGGGCTGGCATGGTATCTACTGACAGAACGTTGCTCTGGCACTTCCCAGGCGAACCTATTGGCAATAACGCGGAATTTTGTACGGTGGCGCAATTACTGCAGCGCTATTACACAGAATCGCAGGCTACGTGTGCGTTTGTCCTCACTGTCCTTTTTTAGACAAACCACATGACCGTTCTGGAAGTTGGGTTGGGCCTGTAGGGTGAGGAAGAGTTTCTGCAACTTGGTCTACCCGGTTTATAAATGCTCGAACAAAAGGGGTAATATTCATGCCATTTCTTCAGGCTTGTGTCGCTACTAGAGATATTCGTTGTTACAATTGGTTATTTTTTGGTAGACTTCGTTGGTATTGTGCCGCAGTATTGGATGTGGCACTAACACATCCTTTCTACCGTACATTGCAGCATTCTTGTACATAGACTTTTTGTATCCTTGTTTTCTTTGCATGTTAATCTCTCGGTTGTACCCAACTCTAAATTGTTTGTATGTACATCTTTTGCTTGCAATCAGCATTAGATTGTTTGTGCGTTTTTGTAAATCTCTGTAACTGCAAGTCTTTGGCCTTTGTTAGTTTTGCAAGAACCTGCGCTGCTCTTGTTTAATTGATTCTGATTGGCCCGTCGTGTTGTTGACACCAAGATTGTTTGATAATAAATTCGTCTTTTCAAACACAGAGACAGACCAAAATTTACTCCTTCTAGTAGGTGAAGAAATGCTATAGTCTGTCAAAAAGCAGTGTCGTCGCCAATGCGTGCGCTACCCTGACACGAATTTCTTGCGGACTTGACCCGGCTTGGAATAGCTACTATGTCTCCAAAAGAGGTGAATATTTTTTATAGTTTAAAAGAAGAAAATTTGTTTTCTTTGAAGAAGCATTATGTATGAAAACCTTACTAGTGCCCTTGATCTCTAATTCTACAATATGGCGAGCTTGCTAATTGTCACTGCCCTCACTATCAAATGACGTTTGTTTGGCCATGTGGACGGGCACGGCCAAAGCGAATGTCATCAACAGCTAACGTCATTCATTTATAAGGACTTGCAGTGTGAGAGCGGCATACAATAAGGCATGCTGCATTTTTACACTTCTGCACTCTTCATGTCTAGAACATTTAGCTTCCTGATGTGAGCCCGGTCGATTCATCTATTACACAAGACTAGAACTAAAAAAGCACATTTCGCTCTAATAAGCCTCCGGTATGCTTTAACGACTGAAGGGTCAGAACAAGCAGACTAAATGATTCATCCAATCACTAGCTACACCGCAGGCTAAAGGGCCAACTACCTGGACCATGTTAAAGTCATGTACAGTGCTCGCGGATTGAAACGCGACACTGCGAGCGTGTGGCCGCCGGTATATGCAGCGCCACCCGTCGATGCCCGTTGAATCTAGGTGTTGCATTGTGGTATACCATGAGGATGAAAGCGTGTTGACCGTAGACATACTGCTTCCGGTTGCCAATGAGCGAGACTGTGGTTCCCCGCAGCGACAGCGGGTCGCTGAGTGCCTGGAGCGCTGGAACGTGCTTGTGTGCCGACCGTAGTAGCCCGGCTGTGCACGCGCGCAGCCGTTTTCGCGGCATCGTGTGCGCGCGCTCATGTTACGCGTGCCCTTCCGATGTGACACAGATAATGCGCATTTAAAGCATGATCATGTTTATCTGAATAAAACAAGCGTTTGCACGAAGGAACAGCCACCTTTATTCCATGATGTAAACTAAAAAAACGGAAACACGCCATTGCAGGCACGTTGGAGTGTGGTGCGGTGCATTAGTACTTCGTAGGCTCT
Source organism: Haemaphysalis longicornis (assembly GCF_048455015.1). Lineage (NCBI taxonomy): Eukaryota > Metazoa > Arthropoda > Arachnida > Ixodida > Ixodidae > Haemaphysalis > Haemaphysalis longicornis. The sequence continues at coordinate 114,930,829 of NW_027526407.1, read as the reverse complement.
CCTTTTTTTTTCAGTTTATATCATGAAACAAAGTTGGCTGTTCCTTCGTGCAGACACTCATTTTATTCAGATAAACATGACCGTGCCTTAAATGCACGTTACCTGTGTGGCATCCGCAGGGCATGCGTAACAAGAGCGCGCGAACACAGTGTCGCAAAATTGGCTGTGCGGACTGCCGGGCAGCTACCGCCGGCGCAGAAACGCGCTGCTGGACTCCAGCCTCGCAACGCACCGCAGTCGCTGCGGGGAACCACAGCCCCGCTTATTGGCAACCGGAAGCAGCAAGCCTACGGTCAAAACTCTTTCATTCTCGTGATATACCACAATGCAACGGCTAGCTTCCATGGGCGTCCACGGGCGGCGATGCAGGTACCGTAGGCCACGCGCTCGCAGTGTCGCGTTTCAATCCGTGAGCACTGTACACGAATGTACTGATAAGAAAAAGTAGCAAAAATAAAAAAAATTGGAAAATAATTTCTTTCGATTAGTTTTTTTTTCCCCAAAAGGTCAGCTCAACGAAACCTATCGAATGGCAGAAACTGCAGCCGCGCTACCGGTTGTGGTAACGTTTAGCTGCTGGGGATTATTGTAAGGAAAAACAAGAACGAAAGGTGCCTCGATGGTGCAGGCTGCTCTGGTACGGTGATCGTGAAACGATGCCAAATTTCGAAAAAATATCCCGCCATTTCCACGAAGTGAATGATGATGAGAGGGGCGAAGCTATAATGCTTATCGGTAAAACAGCGAAACATTCGCCCGCACATCATATAAAGACTCGACAAGTGAAGCTTACCACCGCTGTGTTGACAAGCCCGTCGACGACATCGATGTTTGTGGTGATTATGTAGGGCTTGTTTGGGACGATGAGAATCTCCATGGGTAAGTTGGCGCACTCGGTGTGTGACATTTTAGCCACCTTGGACGTAGCCTTCTGCAGAGCGTCTTTTGTCGCGTACCCCCGGTATGTGTCTTGAGCTCGCAGGCGACGAACGACAACCTATTCTTCTTCCTCTCCTCCTTGTTGGGTAGGAACGAATGCGTTCAACGTTTTGGCGTCTTCGGCCAATCTTTGGTTGGCCAATCCCTAGGGGGATCTTGCCACAATCATCATTAATGTGCCGGATACAGCAGCAACGAGGGACGGGACAGGGCTTGAGAAAGAGGATCTTCGCCCCTAAAAAGTTCCTGTTTTGCGGTCGCATCCATGGGTTCGCTGCGTTGATGGCAGTGTTATCGAGCAAACGATGGGAAGAGCGAAGAGTGAAAGAAAACAGAGGAGACTTGAAAAATTGTTAGAGAAGGGCAGTTCGCCGCGGTGGCCTGAGACGCTTCTCCCAAAGAGTGCGGGTGGGGGGGGGGGGGGGGGCGGCAGTAGGTTTAGCCCGGAAAAACGCTCGTCTGCGTGACGCTTGACGAAAACATGAAAAGGGGAGTGCATGTGCGTGACGATGAACCTTCGTTTCCTAAGCCGCAGTTCGCGGTGCCTTCCTGAGATGCCCTTTGTTCCGCCGATGCAGAGGCTAAGCATCGCTGCCGTCGAGGGAACCCACGAGTGAGTAGTACCTCAGTGGACTGCGGCACTCAGCTTCACAGTCACTGCAGCTAAACATGCTGCCGAGCGGAGGCTGAGCACTGCCGACGCCAGAACCCCAGTGAGTGCTGAACAATGAGCGAGGCAACCAGTGCTTGTGTTTCATCAGGGGCTGCAAATATGAGTTTTCTGTAATCATACATATAAGTCTGCATGAAATTACTCTCCTCAGCGTGTTGTTCATAGTCACAGCAGCTAAACAGCTGCATCCAAATTTTGCATTATGGTTTATCCTAATCCCCGGCCAGTTTTTATCAAACAAGGCACAACAATAAAAGGAGCATCGAGATTACCTCTAAGTACTCGTCATATACCCATTTGAGCATAGACGGCGCTTGCCTAAAACAGCTACGCGATGCTCGCAGACGCGAGCTCACTTTGGTGCACGGAGATTGGAAGGTTTCCAGATGGCTTTGCTGTTTTTTGTTATGTTTACCCTAAGAGGTACTTGTGAAGCAAGCCTTTCAAGCACATTCGACACGGCCCGTCAAGGCTCGGCGACCGCCCTTAGGCAAAGGGGAGGCTGAGAAATACCCGGAAGTAGCTAATCCGGATATGCACAGAGTGTGTGTCAAATTTCTCGGAAATGTACACTTCCTTTTTTTTTAAACATTGTGTCAGGACCACAATTGCGCGGTACAGACTTTCAGTGGTGGATGGAGTAGACCTTTTTTAGAAATGTGTACGTGCATTCTGGCTAAAGAAGCACCAACAGAAACACACACCGTCCCCCATGTTTTGTGGGGTTGAATCGCAATGAATACTGTAGAAAATGTCTGATCGTCAATGTCAGCGGCTTAATAAGCAAGCACGAGGTGTTCAGAGCGGCGGTAGAAGAGGGGGAAAGTGCGGTGGGGGGAATCTGGTGCGATTTGGTGGGAACAAGCGCCTCTTTGCACCCCCTGTCGTCGACCATGCCTCCTTGCAAACCATTAAAACGCACTCGGCAAAACTGATGTTCTCAACGGACTGCAATTCCCTGTCTAACAAAGCTCGTCCGGGAGAAGATTTCCAACAGCAGTGTGGCCTACATTTTTGGGAAAGATGGCACTTTGTTGGGCAATACCTTGTCCCTGCAGTTATTGTGGCTGCTTACTCGTTCCTATGAATCAAACGTCCTCAATGTCGTCATCATCTGTGCAAAGGAAGGCTGCTGGGTGACGCTGACGTATTGAACGGGTCTCCATAGGTTTCACTAGGCTCAATCTCACTAGTTAGAAGAGTCGTTGTGGTGTACGACCTGCTACAAAGTCCATGCGTGAAGACGTGATGACTGCTCCACCGTTCTTCTATTGTTATGGGATATCGTGGTAACAGCAAACTTGGTGATGAGAATAAATTGATTAAATACTGATCAGCCTAAATTTAACAGACGATACAAAGGCGAAAGACGAAGCGCAGGCACTGACCTGAGTCGCCTTTTGTCTGACTCTTTCATCTTTGTGTCCTTAGTTAAATTTATGCTGACCAGCATTTAATCAATTATGATCCCACTAGCTCAAATTCTGCCTATTCCTATACGTCTTGCTGATGAGAGGAGAGATCACGATGCCAGATGGTTCAGGTTTATTGAGTCAGCTGACCATTGCTCGTGTTCGCTGTCGGCGCTACTTTTTCGGATGGAAATAGCGATCCCACTCTTCCAGCGACCGCATCTGGTACAAAGATATTCTGTTGCACACTAATACATGCACCTCTCATCTTCATTACAATATTTATGAAGTCGATCGTTAGACGAAAAAGGGTATTGACTTATCATGGTGAGCCGGTTTATGTTCTGCGAGACACATGAAAATGCTGACTATTTTTTTCATTGCCCGCAAGCATAATGTTCGTGGCATCGTCCTAAATCCCTTTAAGGTAGGATTCCCCTGACACAAACAAGTGTGTTTTTGGCATTAGAAAAGATAACAACCGCGGGGGTATTTTTTTCTGATTGACCTCGGCGAAATGGGGAGAACTGAAAGGTTCTCACAAACAACGAAGTGTACACAACGCTCGTTGTTTGTAATTTTTTAGAGATGTTTCTAAGCTGAGAGAAGCGTATGCGACAGCACTGGGAGGTAATTAAATAAAAAAAAATGACCGTGTGGTTTGTTTATTATTACTCTATAAATGGCGAAACCTTACATGCCGTCTTACTAAAACAATTAGCACTTCTAGACTGCATAGGCTGTGTACTGCGCAGTCAGACGACAAAAAATGTCATGACATAATGCAGGTCTCTCCAAATAGCAATTTATTCACCGACAGGATGTATTTGGTACCGCCTGCTCTTTTTGACACACCTGCCATTGATGCAAACCTGAAAAAGCAACATACAATTGCCGCTGTAAACATTCTTCATTTGTAATGGCTCAAAGCTCAATTGCCAAAGACAAAGCCTAAATTGTCTACAAAAAATGGTGAATTATATGAGCGTTAGAGTCAAATCCAGTGGTGACATTGACAGAGTTTTGGAACCTGTGATAATGCGAGCCCTACAATTTTGTTATACTCAGTTGGTGCGATCGACTCTTTAACGCCACTTAACCGAAAGCTGTCATGAGTTTGTGTCATTGTGAAGCCTAAATATGCTATTCATTAAAACGTCAACTGCACCAAAGTATAAACATACACCTCGGAAAAACATTTTACAATTTTAGAACAGTATCTGCTCCAAATTTACTTAGCGGTATAAATAAAAGTTGTATGAACAACCCTGATGGTATTTCTTTTACTAAGAGTGCCAGCTTTAAGAAACGGTTGTAGTACTTGTATCAATATTCAAAAAGCACTGTATTATGTAGAGAATGCATCAATTTGGCGAGGTGTTTAACCCGTAAGAGGAAAGTCACCAAATATTCTTTAATATTTAATGACATAGCACTCTTGAAAGCCATATACCATACAGTGATGATTATTTTAAGTAAATTATTGCTAGAGCCTTAAATTCTGTACTGGTCACAAAACCGCTCCGCAACTCCGCAACTATATGACGGAGCTTCATATGTTGTGTTTGGCTGCCGCGCGGTGGTGCGAGCACACGCAGGAGGCACTGCTCGCCCGTCGTAGCGCTGCCGGGAGCGACGGGCACGTGCTCAATTTAGAGTGTTTGGTGCTAAAACATCGCGCAGCGAGCTTCCCATGCTGTATATTATTATACCACTCAAAGAGTATGTGTAAAAACTGGATGTCAACAATGTGTTTTGGCCCGGATGGTCATTCCTGTGCAAATGTACAACGAAAACCCTTTCCCCGTTGTGCTTACCCAGCGACGAAAAGCAGCACAACAAACTAACTCAAGTCATTCCGGAGAAAAAACGGTTTAGATTGCTTCGACTGTAAGTATACGCGTGTGACCGAGAACAATTTGGCTCCGCTGACATCATCCGTGCCAAATATTCGGCTGTAAATTCACTGCAGCGCGTCAAGCCTGCTGCTGCCCAGAGCACAGTTGTAGCATATTTCAAACATAAAGGCCGCAATTTCAAGCCCTGACAAGACCGCCAGATAAACGGCGCCGACAATCGTGCTCCGAATTGTCGAAAAGCTATTTACAGATTGCACCGGGAAAAATCACTTGTGCTCGCGTCTGCATGGGCATTGTTGGACAGGGTTTGCCTGATACTCGTACAGTTCCAGCTGCTTGCAAGTGTTGCAACCACTCTGCACAAACATCTGCAGAAGGGATTTACTTTGTTTTCTGAGCCACCGCTACTTTTTGATGTCAGAAAAATAAGCAATACTTTGGGATGGAGGGAAAAACGAGCCCAACAATTTCAAAAACAGTTCAAGCAGACCGTGCGGTGAATAAACAAAGTTTGCCCTTTTGCGAGCGTCCAGCACCTGTCCCATACAACACTGCCTAACCTTAAACCCTTATTTTACATGATCCGCATGTTATAGAGATGTGTTTTAATTACGTGCTTGCAATTATGCATTGCCTTCTTCCCAGCCTGGCAAGTGAAACGAATTTGTACTGTTGTATTTTTGCTCTTATTTGCGTATTTCCTTTTCACCGTGTTTGGCCCATGATAACGCAAGTAATAAATTTATTCTGTCCGCTCTATATATGGGTGGTTGTTTGTCCTGTGTACACTGGCGTATGAAACGCTTTGAACTCTCCGAGAAAACCCCTCTTCATTTTCTTTTTGCGGGTGCATATTTTTTATGGGTTCAATGCATTTCTACGGAAAGACATGGTGTAACCTGCCATTTCTGCAGCTGTCGTGTATTCTTGCAAGTGTGTATTGAGCTTTCACTTTAGGTACTCATCTCTATCTGGCGTGAACTGCGCATCGTAGCACGTTTGAAGAATTATCGTATATTCTGAATGACGTGAATATGCCTATTTCATTCGATTACCAAGTAGAGGCCTCTAACGACGCAGTTTTCGTCACAAAATATTTGACTTTTGCCTTAAAACAGGCAAATGAAAAAAATGTATAAACATGATGATGGGTTGAAGCCAGATGAAGTGGGTGCACTCGTCGGCCGTGGCAGGGGTAGAAGACCAAAAAGAAATCTCTCCATCAAACATAAGTGGGGTAGGATTAGGAAGATTGCATGACTCGGGAAAGAAATATTCAGCTAGACCAAAGCACGACCACGAAACGCGGCGAAAAGTTTCTCAGCGTGACCGGGAAAACGTAGCCCCCACTTTCGGCACGTGCGGCTGGTGGATGCCGTCTCAGCGGCAGCGGTGCTTGCTGGGACGCAGGCTGTCTCTATATGAAACTGACGACGAAGATTTGTGACCAGTAAAAAAGTTGAAGCCCTCTGGTAAAACACGTACCCCTGCCGTTTCACGATATATTCATTTGAGAACTCCTGTAAGAGCAACAAGGAAAAAGAATTGTGCTTTTATTTATAATAGGCAAGTTGAGAAAAAATGTTGATGCACTTGAAGGTGCATTGTACTATTCACTGTTAGGAACAAAGCAAAACAGGGCTGACTTAGAACTCGTAGAAGGCGTAAAAAAGTAGTAATGCTGTTCTTACGTCTATTCCGGGATGGTCGTAGAGCTAGGAGTAAAACTTTTTATAAAGTGAAGGAAAATATTTGAAGGGAACGTACGTCACTACATTGCAAAAGCTGCGGTGCGATTTACAGGAAATGCGGGGGTCGGGAGGGAGCTGATTTAACGTTAACTTTTGTGGTTTCAAACGCGTACATTATATGCCTAGGCAAGGTTCCTTAGCTCAGAGACCTATTTTCTGATCATTTTTCGAGAAATATGCAACGCCCGCAAATCAATATTCAGATTTATGGCAACAATGAAGGACTACCGCTTGCAATACACAGAAATAAGACCATGGTATATTTGTTGTTTAAAAACCAGTTACCTCGTGATGCCTATTGGGTCCATGCTTCCAACACCGGCTCCCATCAAGAAGGAGTAGCTGCCAGCAGTGGGTTCGTCCTTGCCATGGTACGCAACACTCAATCGTGCAGGGGTGTGTGGCATTGTCCTGCATAATTCGTACAGGTCACCTTAGTTACTACTCGGCCACTTGAAGCCCACATCCCATTATAAGTCGCCTCTTGGAAAAGCAATCCGTAAACTAAGAAATTTGTTACACTAACCGTATTCTAGACTTTGTTCTAAACAATCACCAACGTGCTGAGAGTAATCAGAATCAGATGCCATTCTTTTGACCGCTTTAGTGAAAGAAACATTTTATAGAATAAAAATTTATTAACTGAAGATAACACTTGTTATCATCAAGCCAATAAAAAAGTCTTAAAATATTATTTTCAGACGTTTATTATCAATTATCAAAAGATTTGTGCAATCAAAGTTCTTCATACTAATTGAAAACTGGTGCAGTATAGTTTCTGGAGATATAATATCTGAGCCATGAATAGTATAGGAAAGCGATATATGCCTCAGAATCTCACGCGCTAGGGCATTCACTGCACAAGCTTCCCGCCTAATTGTGATAATTCTGTCTTGAATATTACGAGTGAAAAGTTCACCTAAACCTTGCATTTCAGTCAAGACTTCAATGACCTCTTAACGACGGTGAAGCCAACTTTTTAGCACAATTAAGCAGTGAGGCATGCTTCTGAACTGCATTAAGTGCGTCAAGCAAACACAAAACATGTCTTGAGGATGTCTCCTGGATACAAAATGAAGGTGAATATCTTCCCTAAGAAAATATGGTTATTGTTTACACGACGATGGGTCCTATATTGTTTTCACGCCTTTTCCGCTTAGTAATCGCTCGAAATGGGATTACTTTGTCCCGTCTTCCAAAATAACCCAAAAGGCTTCTTACTGACGAACGCAGGCTTTTCAAATCGCTGGATTCTTGGGGTTACAGTATATACTTTGCGACCGACAATGTTCCCTCGGCAACGACCACTGCACGTGGAGACATGCCTTCTCCCCAATGAGTACTGGTTGTGGATGTAGTCGACCTAACAGATAATAGCCAGAGTCAGAGGGATATATATTTTGTCACACGTATGAAAAAGAGTGCCAGGAGGGAAGCCTCCCTTTTTTAGATCTTTGCGGGCAGCAGCTATGCTTGCTGGCTCAGCCGCACTTTCAAGTGATGCTTCCATTTTAGATCACTGCGTGCAGCCTTCGGAAATACGCGGAAGCCCCTGAAGCCGGTAAGTGCAGCCATACGATTTGAGGTATCACAGCCCAAACGTTTTCGTTGTGGTTTGGTCAGCCAAAAAAACCGCCACCGTACGACTAGACCGTCGCGCACTAGTATCGAAGGCACACACTTCACCATTTTTCAGACCTGTCCGGCTGGGAAGGCAGCCGAGGGCGCAAGAATAAAGCTTTGAAATCAGCATTCACAAACCGAGAATGAATTCCCTGTACGCTGTAGGGTTCCCTATTGCACTCTTTTTCAAACCGTGAAGTAAAATTGTAGCGATTGAGTAGGCACCGCAATAAACAGGGTCTCTTGTTTCGTCTAAGAGGGGCCGTGTCATAAAAGGCCACCCAGCACCCCCCTTACTAATTTTACCTAAGAAAGTCTAAGCCAAGAAAGTTTTGCCTTATTACGAATGCACTTGTTGCTGGCAGCTACAAATGTCTTTGTTATGTGAAAAGAAACAACCTATAAGGTGGAGCGACCCGTCATGCAGGCGATGCAGCACGTGATGCCCTAGCTGCAGTTGCAAATTTATGCCTACATCTGTAATTATCAGGAGTCCAACTAGTATCTCGCACCAGACCTAAGACTCGCTCCGTTGCACGTAGCCAGCACTTGTATTTCCAACACGAAGACAAGACCACGAAACGAAAGACTGACGGATCGTTCCCAGGACCCAACACACACAGACGGGCAGTTACGCAAAACACAAGTCTTCTGAGAATGTCCTCACGGCGTCCCACCAACCCCAGTCCAAACGCGGATGTCAGCGTCGGTGACTGGCCGAGACTGCTGATGAGGTGGTGTTCCTCGAGCCTACGCCTCGAGGCAAGCGGGCAACAGGGCTGTTTGAGTGCTCCTCCGGAACAAGGACGAGAGGTACGCCGGGTCTTCTCACCGGCCTGGAGGTCCGAACGCAGGCCCGAACCACTGATCGGGCAGCTTCGGTTAGCCCGTCCCTTCTTTTTTCTTCGTGTTCCTCCTCTTCAGACAGTCTTATCTAGCCATCGGACCGTCCTAGGGGTTGGCCACACACGCTTTCCGTTCACCTTACCACAATTACCCCCCTTTTAAGAAAGTTGTTATAACAACTATTCTCAGTTCCATTAAAACCTCCTAACGGGTTCGTTGATTATGGGGCCAGCCGGTTTCCATGACACCTGCGCGACCTCCATGCGGTGATTTTTCCGGTGAGTATGTTCGGTGACAGGTGGTGCAAGATGCGACGAACCACCGCACGTCAACGTTGACGCCAGGCCAGTAAAACTCTCTTAGAACTCGGTTAAGCGTTTGGCGTACACCGAGATGACCGGCCGGGGTATGTTCGTGTGAGCTTCGAATGACCGATTCTCGGAGCGGCTTAGGCACGAGAATCTGGCTATACGTTTCACCCATCACTCGGTGGTACTGCCGGTACAGAATCTTGTCTTCCTGTAGGAAGTTGCTGTAGCGGCCCTTGCGGTAATACACTCGCTTGCCGACTTTCCGCTGGCACCATTTCAATGACGGATCGCTGCTCTGTTGTTGAGCTTTCTCATCTTTCGAAAGAGAGCTGGTAACTCTTTCCTCCTTATAAAAAAGGCTGTTGTTCTGCGCCTTGACAATGGCAGACATCAGCACTGGAACGTCTGGTGGCCTTTCCTCTTTCAAAAAGCGCAATCTGTTTCTCGTCCCGGCTGCTTGTGCTCTCCCAGCATGGATCTGGGTTCAGTGCTGATCGCACTCCAGGCACGTTACCAAGGACGAGATCGTACGTGGGGTTTGCAATGCAAATGGCGTCGACTTTCCCTGTGAAGTAGGGCGTGTCAACGTGAATCTTCGCCTCTGGTAACTGCATCGCCGACCCCTCCAGAAAGAAGACTTCCTTTGTTTTTCCCGAAAACCTCTTGTCGGGAATGAGGCTGCGCCGAACAATAACAGTGTTGCGGCCCGTGTCCCTTAGAACGCGTACAGGTTCCCCGAGTACACGCCCTTCAACAACGGGTAGGCTGTCCGCTAGAAATCGAGGTGCCTTGTAGTCCCATCGGCTGTGGAAGCCTGAGGTTTTGTCTGCGTTCCTAGAGGAAGCAGTGGAGACCCGGTTTGGATGACCCTGAGAAAATCGTGTGAAGGCACACGAGACAAAATGTTTCGGGTGGGTTGGTTTGTTTTCGCACTCTTCAGCGCTGTGCCTTGACTTGCCGCAATTCTTGCATTTTGGCGGGTTTCTAAGAATGACGTGACAGTCAGGGGCAGTGTGGCCGATGCGGTTGCATAAGTAGCATTTTAGCGACTTGTTTTGGGCATCACTTCCATCTCTGAGTGTCTCATCACTATCATTCCCGATGTTAGTGATATTTTGTTCCTCCAGGAAGCGGTCGGTATGGTCAGCGAGAGAACTCAGCGTCTTGCAGTCTCGCTCCTTCAGCAATACAATGAGCCTGGTGTGGCAGCATCGAAGAAACTACTCGGCGACGACGAGGTCCCTGAGTCCTTCGAATGTTTTCGGCACACCTGACATCTAAGTCCAATGGTCAAAATATCCTGAGAGCCGGGCAGCCAGCTGTCGTCCTGTCTTGCCGTCCATGGCTTGTGCTTCCCTGAACTTCTGGTAGCCCTGGGCAGTGAAGCGGAAGCGCTGCAATAGAGCGTTTTTGACTGCGGGGTAATCCTGCGATTCTTCTGCTGTCAGACGGCCTATCACGGTCAACGCTTCCCCAGAGAGGCACATGCTGATGGCCGTGGCCCATTTCTCTGGTGGCCATTCTTGTGCAGTAGCTCCCCGCTCAAAGCGCTGTAGATTTGCATGTAGGTCATGGCGGCGCTCGTCAAAGATGGGGAGAAGCTTCTGAGGATTGACCATGGCCCCAAAGGGTGTCGTGCGGACCGGTCTAACGCCGTTCTCGTGGCTGGCGTTCCCCTGGGTCCCTGCAGTTGCCGGCGTTTCCCGAAGTCAGAGCTCCAGCAACAGAAGCTCTTTGCGCCTTTCGTCCGCGACCTTCTGCCGTTCGTCTGCGGCCTTCTGCCTTTCGTCTTCCTCGCGATTTGCTTCCCGTTGAGCCAGTCGTTCCGCGCGCTGGTTAGCGCGTTCTTTCTCAACCCACTCGCGGAGCTCATGCCCAGATAGGCCGTGCTGGACGCCTGGCGCTGTAAGCTTGTCGAGGTCCATGGTGGTCTTTCTGTACAGTACGGAAGTCGTATCGGTCAGTATGCTAGCTGGATCCTGGCAGGCTCGTCACTTTTGTAATGATCAGGAGTCCAACTAGTATCTCGCACCAGACCTACGACTCGCTCCGTTGTACATTGCCAGCACTTGTATTTCCAACACGAAGACAAGGCCACAAAACGAAAGACTGACGGATCGTTCCCAGGACCCAACACACACAGACGGGCAGTTACGCAAAACACAAGTCTTCTGAAAATGTCCTCACGGCGTCTCACCAACCCCAGTCCAAACGCGGATGTCAGCTTCGCAGACTGGCCGAGACTGCTGATGAGGTGGTGTTCCTCGGGCCTACGCCGCGAGGCAAGCGGGCACCAGGGCTGTTTGAGCGCTCCTCCGGAACAAGGACGAGAGGTACGCCGGGTCTTCTCGCCGGCCTGAAGGTCCAAGACGCAGGCCTGAACCACTGATCGGGCAGCTTCGGTTAGCCCATTCCTTCTTTTTTCCTCTTCTTCCTCCTCTTCAGACAGTCTGATCCAGCCATCTGACCGTCCTAGGAGTTGGCCACACACGCTTTCCGTTCACCTTACCACAACATCAACCCTGGCGTTCCTGACATTACGACATCTCTGTTAGCATCACTAATGCCCCTCCATAGTGTCAACCACAAGATCTACGGGTATCGAACAATCCCGAATCACTAGCACCTGCAGCTCAATAGTCGACATAAATTCTGCATTATAATAGTCGAAGAATACCTGTACAGAAACCACAGCTTTTTCACATCTACGAAAATTCATCCTATCGCAATATTTTGTATGAAGCCCGTGCATAAAGCACCCTATACCAAGTTAATTTGGTCGCCACGACACTGCAGTCGAAAGCAAATGCACTTTCACGCAATCAAAATCGCAATGTACATCGATAAGGACATTCCCAATACATAACTTGGCACTATCAAACACTTGACCCCATCGCAAGAAGACAATGATGTTCCCTGTACATTTCGTAAACACAAATACTCTGTAATTGCACCCTTTCTTCCCCGGCCGCCTCCCTGCTCTGTGCCATGACTTAAGTGGAATTTCTTTTGTCTATGTTTTGCCTATATGTGAATGCTCAGTCTATATTTATATGGTTTGTCTATATTTATTACGCTTTGTATATAGTTATATGCTTTGTATATTTTTGAATGCTTAGGACCACAAGTTAGGCTATCTAGAAGCCGTAATCACGAATAACAATTACGTTTTAACATCGCCTCAGCCAAATTTTCCTCCTAACAACATACATACCACGACTAGATAAGCCTATTACAACGTCCAAGGTAGCATTTACCAGGCATAAATTTGGGCAATTCGTGAACAAAACCTACCTGGATTAGGCTACCTGATACTGATGCAGCAACCATGTTTCTATAAATATTATGATCTGTACAGATATGCACAACACACAACTAAAACGGCAGGACTCTAAATTAGGCTAGTTGGTAATGGTTCTTGATGGGAAAACAAAGCAAAGACAACGAACCTAAAAAAGATAAGACAGAAAGTGTCCTGTCTCCGTCCTTTTCTGGTTCCGTCGTCTTTGCGGCCTATTTCTCTCATGAACCAACAAAAACACGTACCCCTGCGCACTTATAAATACCAGTATAAATCTACAAACCTTAATAATATTATAAAAACAATTCGCAGCTCCGTCGAAGAATTAATTTCCAGCATCCCTTTTAATCTCTATAGCCTGCACTCCGAATTGAATCTGGTTAACCTATAGAATTACCTTTTTTATTTAGGCGTATACACGCACAAAGCCTCACAACCAATCAATATGCGGAAACGTTCCCTGGGCATGTAAAATGTATATGTCACACTGAGGATTGTGAAATAAGCAATAGATATACCTCTTTTCTTCTTTAGGCTGCTATCCATTACTTTAACGAATCCAGGCAGTGCTAAATTTACACCTCGGTGAATTCAAAAGTCCTACAACTTCCGTCAGTATCGCCGCACATTTAGATATTACGAGTGACGGAGGAGCTGTAATGGCAGAGGATGGTTTCTCTCCTTCATCGTCGATGTCCCCTCATCCCTTCAATGACCCTGTCATCTTCTCACTTCCACGTTCTACGTACATAAACTCACATTTCACGTTTCGCGAAGTAAACCTTGAACTCACCTCCATAAATCGCGTACAGATACCGAAAAATGCGCCCTTACTAACTGAATTTGAAAAAAAACTTTCCTACAATTGAAGACAGCTTTTTCAGACGAATAAACGTTAGGTGTGAACGCGCAGCACTACCTTTTGATTTAAATCTTTCCTTTCTTAATTCCTTCCTAAACCGGCAACCCCTTATCTCTGTGCCTATTTTACGCCCACGATCAGTTACGTGAACCATCTGTATAATAATGAAGCGGACTCTCTATAATAGATTACTTAATTACATAGACATAAGGAACGCCCCAAATACTTACGTCTTTTTAAAAAAATGTTAACCCACACATCATAGCAAAGATTGCTAGCGTACTCACTCACGAACGCACGATTTGTACCAGTGTAGTGCAAAAAATGAGAGTATAAGATACAATAAAAATATGTTTGATTTGTTAACCTTGAGGTCAGTTATAGAAAACGGCAAACATTTTAAAATCATAGGTCCAACTTTGAATTCTATTGTGCCTTTTTATTTTACCATACACGCAAAATTGCGATGAGATGTAAGTTTGCCGCCTATACGTAAGCAGATTAGCGTCTGGGTGTCTACAGCTTTTACGTTCGTGAAGGCACGTTCCCACAAATCAAACACGTATACTTTATGTCCACTTGACTACCTAGCTGGAAAATGGTGCATTGTGGTGTAACAGTGCCTCTGCCGATGAGCAAGTATCGCGCTACACCAAGACGTCGATCCTGTAACAAATATCGTTTGGTACTTTGACCAGCACGGCTCGAAGAAAAAATTTGAGAGGCTGTGATACCTATTGATCACAAATTCCAAATGCAACCAATTGAATAAACTTACTTTCAAAAATGATTATAGGCCCTTTCCACGCCTGTCATACCTTCTGATATAAAGATTACAATCTATACAGACAGGGTACTACATGAATCACTACCACAATTAAGAAATGTACGTACTCTTCAAATAATCAAACTCTTTACAACACGCCAGGCTGGCCTTAATAAATATGACCCTAAACAGCTCGTTTACGCACTCTTCTATTCACCAAAAAGGCATGCCTACCTTTACATCAGTACTTTTCAAAAGCTACAAAAACTCTTCGAAGCATTATTATATTTCATTAGTACTGTTAACGTTAGCGTTAATGTTACTGCTTTTTTAAATTACCACATCTCGTTATAGGTCTCACCGCTTAAACTAGAATTTATCACCTTCATGAGTGCAGTAATATGCCTACATACGCTGCCAAAACAAACGCACCCCTTCAATTCACACGTGCAGTGACTGTAATGGACGTGTCGCCAAGGAATATTCAAGCCGTCGCAACACGCTTTTACCTTGGCCACCTAACAATTTTTGTGGGAAAACAAATAAAGAAGAAAAGTGAACCCTCCAAATGAACGACAGATAACTGGAGCCACGAGCTACATTTCCCTGCAGACAAACCGTACAGCTTAGCGGCATGAACCAGCTAATTAACAACATAATGAAAGCAGGAAGAAACGAAATGGCTGCGAAACAACAAAATCAGCACAGGATCAGAAAAGCTGTTGTCCGCCTGTGACATTCAGCATCTAATCTGATGCATCCGAAACAGAATCAAGCACAGCCGCCGCGTACCCAATAGCAACGCGCAGCGGGTGCCAGTGATTCACTGCCACCTGATACCACTATTAAAATGGCAGAACTTGTAAGTGTGCTCTCGTTTAGTGACTTACTCTTATAACTAGAGTTTTCCGTGTACAAGCATATACACAGCCGCACATATTCGAGCAGCTGCACTGGACTGTGATCATCAATATTCACAGAGTCTATGGATCAACAAGATCTATGGATCAACAAAAGACATCTTTTATAAACTTAAAATCGCCATCACCATCGGGCGGGTGCTCGGCCATGGCGGAGTCCCCGTAAATGAGCTTAAACATTTGGTGACACCTGCTTCACTCCCAACCGTGACACAAAGCCAGTTTCACACATTCCCAACTAATACGACCCATACGACGGACCGCTATCAAACCAGACGAAAAGCACATGTCCGTCGATTATTGTTAGGCACACGAATTCCTACGTCCTACTGTCGATCCCAAGTCCGCCCCAGCCAACTTATAACTAATCAAAACTTTTCTCTTGTGAAACAAGAAAAGGTTTTTTATTCTTCTACTAATCAAGGCATGTGTACAGAATGTGAAATTCTTGAAACCATGGAAAATGCTGTTTGGAGACGTCCTCGATTTCACAATAGGCGACAATTTGTTCTTCACACTTTTAAAGACGCCTTAAAGTGGCACTGAAGTGGTTTGTAAACATTGCGGGACTACTAGCGCAAATTGTAGTTCTGAGTCCATAGGCCATGTTTCGATCCTTCTAAGTGCGTTTACGCGAATATATTTAGTAAGAACATCAATTAAAAACGATGTCCTCCTCTCTGCATTCTCGCCCATTTTTCGTGGCGTTTTCGTGTGATGTCAAGAGAAAATGACTTGGCTTGACTGCGCTACTGCAGGGCTCGCAGACCTTCCGACAAAGTCGTAGGGCGCAGCGTTTAGTCCGCCGGAAGCCGACGGGTCGTCGCAGTTCGTTCGCTCAGCTGAAACTAAGCCACGCCATGTTTATGAATGGAAGAATGGGCCTTTCTTTGCTTTATTAGTTTGTAGACTGCATCATGCTCCAAGTCCAGGTCGCTCCACAAAAGCGCTGCACAATCGCACATGCGACGCTTCGCTAACTCGTATGCTAGTACGAATACCTAAGGTTTTCGTACTAGCCTAGTACGAAGTCAATATAGGCACTGACAAAAAGCAATCGACTGAAACTTGTACCGTACACCGTAAAACGAGGGAGAAGGAAGCACTTTTAATGCTGGGTGAACAAGCACGGCGGTCTAAGAAATGCAATTGCTTGACATAAACTTTTGTGGAATACTGGGGGACGCTTACTGCATAGGTGCTATACTACAAATAGTCACGTAAGCTGCCTAATATGCTAATATAAATAAAACTGTCAACTGGTTACACGTTATATACTTTATATTTGTAATGCCATCCGCGCTGGCCCGCGGCCAAGTGGTCTTGAGAGCTAGGTTTGTTAGTTTGAAGTGGCAAGCTCGAATCCTGGAGGGTACATTCGTTGATTTTTTGTTTTCGGACGATATTTTCTATACTGAGTTCACCATTTTTCGGCCGTAACGTAAACTGCTCTACGAACTAGTTCACAGAACGCGCGGAGACTGACACTGACGCGCTAGAGAGTCCTCGTTGGTGTGCTGTTGCCATAAGCACCGAGTTCTTGCGGGCAGTGGGCACAGGCCAGAATCAACAGACCCTTGTCCCTCTGCGAACAGGCTTTGTACGATACAGACATGAGTGAAGCAAGCTCCAAATATGGGGGGAAAGCGCATGGCATTTGAGCGCCTGCGGTGACGCGAAGGGCGTTCATCCAATGCGTAGGCGTCGGCTAGTGATTGCTACAATTCCAAGCCGTCCTGGAGGCTTATCTTAGGCACTTTACAGCCGACAACATGGCAGAAGTGCGGTATAACGATTATAGAGATATCAAGAATGCCCGTCCAACGATAACGTCAGATGTAAAGCGTGTTGTGTTTCAGAACCGAAGCCAAAACTTGCTTCAATGCTAATCTTGGACATCGTCCAATCACGGTGCACCACCTCCCGACGTCACAGCCTTTAGATAGTGTGGCCTCCGCACACCGGGCATGGTAGTTTTTCTTCTTTCGGGCTTAATAACATAATTACAGACTTATCAACCAAATAAACGATGACAACTGCGTTAATTTGAGCCAGTCTAAGCACTGCAAGCAAAAACCGGAGCTTCAGAAATTCACTTCAGTGTCCCTTTAATAGAAGGCCTCCTCTGAATGAATGTCATCGTGAAAAACTGAGATCTTGTAAAATTCCTCATAATAAGGGCAATGGGAGGTTTCCGAAGGTTTCCGAAGTTTCCGAAGGGCAAATGAAGGTTTCTGGACAACCAAAGAAACCTTGCAAAGAGGCAATAAGCTTAAACGTCTAATACCGCAAGTAAGCATGGCACACTCTGATAGACCAAGGTGTTCCAGTCTTGTGGTAAATCAAGCTGTATAACTGGTGTAATGTGTTTTCATTTCTTAAGCCGGAATAATTCTCCCCGTATAAGAGAAAGCTATGCGATCGGGCCAACAAATTTTTATCGGAAATGAGTACTTCTAATTGAATTATGTGCGTGTACGTAAAAAGGAAATGTTATAGGGCCACGTCAGCCCTAGTTTGTTCAATCAAATATAAAGCAAGGCTTAAAACGCTGGCTATAAAAATGTCAACCTCGTGTTTATTCTTTGGGGAACTGTTTTGTTACTCCGGAAAATTAGAGCAATGAGTTTTACTCTGTCGCCCAAACAGAAAAGCTACAATTGGAAACGCTTCCCTAAGACAGCTATAAAGCCAAATAGCCTGTGAACAAGTAATATCTCCAGGCGGTAACTACGTTGGTACTAAAACAAAAGTAATCTCTGATACATATAAGGTTCTTTGTGCTTGTGTTTTAAAACCGAAATAAAACTTGCAAAAAATACGTCTCCAGTTATACATACCCTGTTATAACGTGTCTGTGGATCCGCTCGATAGCTTAATTTACACTGCTTGCTTCGGCTCAAGTAGTAGCCTGGTAAAGTCCCTGTTTGGTACTTTTTAAGGCGATTTCCAGCGTTCCTTTTGTGGAGACAGTCAATTTTGCGTGACCTAAGTAAAAATGGTTTCAATAAATTATACGCTCCTTGTATATTCACTCTGGCCTCTCTAAACCCATTTTTAAAGTTACTGTACAAGAATACCACTTCTATTCTTTAAAGAGGTGTCCCCCGCCAAGCTTTCACTAGACAAATAGCGCTATGGAGGCACCATAGGGCATCATTTTGGAATACATGAAAATTTAAGCAAGCATTGACATCCCGAGTCTTAGCTGGTTCTTTCCACCGCCATCAATAAAGAGCGGTCGGGATCAGAAATTAAGCCTTCTACGTTGTCCTCCATATCACTGCGCCTTATCGTTACCCAGCACACCGTGCAAATTTGAGAAGATGACACTGCAGCAGGTTAGCACGTACCTATATATTTTGAAAATATTCTCAGTGACGAAATTGTGCTCCTCCGCACGCGCTCAATAGCATTGCTTAAAAGCACATGTATACGAAGGAAACTCCTCTGCTGTCATTACCCAGACCGCTGATTTTATGCACTTCTTGATTTGCGTATGGTAATACTAAATTTAACAGTACCTAAAACATTTTTCTCTATGACTAATAGAATAAAAGGTAGAAATAAAGTTTCCAGCAGTAAGGCTACCAACATTTTTTTTTCAGATAACGCGCCTATGCCACACCACAAAAAAGGCCTGAGCGCATAGAGATTTGAAAACGAACTACTCGAAGAAAATTTAGGACGTCTCAATTCAAAGGTTACTGATACAATTACCCAACGCAAGTTTTTATTTTCCGTCATTTTAATTTTTCCTGACAGCTTTTTTCTATTTGTTTTGAATCGCGATGTTACGCCATCAGGAACGTCATCTTAACCTTATGTTAAAACACTGTGAGGTGGAAAGCTTGTTGCGACGACGACGAAGGCGGCGAGGCTCAAACATGCCCTCACAATGATACTGGCGCGCATGGGGGCTTCGGGAATTGCGCACAGTGTGAGTGCGCAAGGAAAAGGAAGCGGCAAGCCACAGGAGGAAATGACGTGGGCCACGAAGTGAAAGAGAGACAAACTTCATTAGCAAAGGATGACCACTGGTCCCAATGGACGAAATGAATAGGGATCGAGGGTAAGAGAAAATAAACAAATGCGGGTTGTTCTCAGTAGGTTAATAACTGGGCCAGTTTTTGGAACCTGCAATTAATGGGCGAGTTCGTGGTAATGGCAATAGGGATCGCAATGAAATCAAGAGTTTGTGCAGGTTTGCCAGTTCATTAGGGGGAGGACCCACTCAAACAAACCGTGCTAGACCGCTTTTTATTTAATAAATTGCTCTTTTATATAATACTTGTGCATGAGTTTGTTATAAATGGGGATGTATTTCGGGTGATTTGAATGTATGGTGACTGGCGAAAGCTGGGCACCACCAAACGAGGTGTGTGAGGTCTGATGGAGTATTGGTATGGTAAGGACATCGAGGGGGCAACCAAGGTGTATACCACTTGCGAATTGTTTCGGGTGTGTAGGCCGAATTTGCAATATACTTGTTAATAAAGGTTTCGCCTCAGCGGGGAATAGGAAGAAGGCGGCTGTGGTAGCCAGCAGGAGTTTGTGCTTCTAGACGGGCGCGTCGATCCTTGTTGTGCGCTTGGAAGCCCATCGCTGGGAAGGGCGAGGGAGACCGCGACGGCCTTACCCCAGGTACAAGTGGAGAATGGGAGGGGTAACTTTCCTGAGCGGCCTCATGGGCGGCCTGGTTCCCTGAAGAAAATGTTTAGTGGCCAGGTACCCACTCGACACGGTAGGTGGAGATATACGATCGCAACGCTGTGAGGGCTTAGTAAAGATCAGGGAGGGTGCGTATGAAGGGCGGTAGAGGTGGGTCACAATCAAAAGCGATAGCTGACACCGCGTGGTAATAGCGTGGAGCTCCGCATGGAGGCTGGAAAGTTCTCTGCCAAGTATGGTGGTGTGCACTTAGAGAACCGGGGCCTCAGGGCATGTGCAAGCAAGGCCCGCAAAATGATAGTTTACGCTTGCATCTGTGAAAATGTCAAGTTCGTTCTGCAGGCGATCCCTTTTGAGATGTCGGATTCGCCGCTGTAGCAATAACGCTCTATAGGTTGGCTATGCGTAGAAGTATCATGTGCTGGTCGACGCCAAGGTGCAACGGGGACTGGGTAAGAGGGAAGTACTGGTAGTGTTCTAGCGTCCCACGCGGATAAGGCGTGTCCCTGGTGTTTAAGGCGTCTTTTGAAGTCCGCCTGGGCTTTGGCCTCCTGAATGATGGCTTCAATAGAAGGAAGAGGTACAGCTTGTTCCGGTTTACCAATGGGTGTATGCTTTGGTAAACCAGTGACTGTCTTGGGGGTCGCCCGATGTAGCACCTAAATTTTTTTGACGTGGGTCCTCTTGAGGTCGTAAGCGGTTACACCGTACGTGAGGGTGCTCAGAGTGACAGCCATGGCCATATTCAAGATACCGTTCTGCGTGCCTCCGTTATACATATTAGGCAATCGACGGGCAGAGTGCAGTTTGGCATTCTATTTCTTATTTTATCTTTTGAGCTAAATGCCAGGACTGTTTTTTGTTCCAATTGGAAGGCCTAGGAGTTTAATGGGCTCAGTGCAATACATCGCAGTGGAGTGTGTTGACGGGAATTTTTTGGGGCTGTCAGGTGGCTTACAACCGTATACTGCCAGAAATTCGTTTCTAGGTGCGAGTTGTAGGCATAGCTGGGCCAGAGTGAGCTCAAGGATATTATCCGCGGCCGGTGGCTCAACAACCTGTTCCTCTAAAGAATCAGTCGGCCGCTTCCGTCCAGACCGGGATATCATCGGCGTATATGTTGAAGTGGGCGCCTGAGTCAATTTTACGTTGTCGAGCTGCTGTGGTCATGGCCAGGTTGAAACGTAGAGGACCTAAAATCGACACTTGAGGACCACCGCGGTCGATTTAGTAAGTCGTGAGTTCGCATTCAGGGTGCGAACCGTGAAGGCGTACAGGCCGGCGCCGGCTTTGGAGAAATTCTCTAATCCGATTGCGTGTGGGCACTGCGGTAGGCATGAGCCAGTTCCTCTAGAATGACCTGGTGGATAAAGTTGTCAAACGGCTTTCGCTGATCAATCGCCATGATGAGGTCAGGAGGGCCGCGATCGTAGTGGGGCGGTTAATTAACCTGCGCAGAAGCCAGAGGCTATCATGCGGACAACATTGGCTCGGACGCCTATTTAAGCTGGGTGAAAATACGGTGGGACATATTCTAAATAATGTGTGAGCCTAATATTTATAAGTCGCTGATGATGATAGTAGCATTTTAATGGGGCAAGGCCAACCAGGGCAAAGAGCGCCAAAACAGACGGTTAGCTAGCATATAATAAAAGTGAATAATAAAACGAATCAGCAACAGAGGTAAAACAAATAAAGAGAATGGAAATGTGTGGTGTAGAGGGCGAAGTTGTGGTTATGCATGATACGATATGAGATTCAGAGATTTACCTTCTGAAAAATACTTAAGAACACGCAGAACAGAAAACATTAGGTCATCACCTAAGAAGTGCGATAGGTGGAGTGGGATTTTTCGTCTGTAGATTTCTGGAAATTGCCTCCGTTGTGTGGTGTGGAGTGTCTTGCATGTGATTAGTATGTGAACTACAGATAGGCCCTCTCCACACCTTCCGCACAGGGGTCTCGAAGACCCAGTGAGCAAGTGAGAATGTGTTATGTAAGTGTGGCTTATCCGTAGCCTGGCTAAGGCTACTTCCGTGTGACTGTCTTGTCTCTCTTATGTATTTGCCTAAACGTAGTTTTACAGTGTGTAACTTGTCTATTTGTGTATCCCATGTTTCGTGCGAAGATTTACGAAGAGCCCTTCGTACCAATGGTTTCAAGTCGAGGTAGGGGACATAGGGTACGTCGATCGTGCTGCGGAGAGCGGCTTCAGCAGAATTATGGTCAGCGAATTCGTTTCCCAGAATGCCGCTGGGTCCAGGAACCCAGGCAACAATTACTTTTAGTTTGGAGTTTTAGGCAGACATTAGTGACCTTACGGCACCGCCGATATTGCGCCATTTGGACCCTACCGTAACCACGCTAGGCTATACGGACGCCAGTGGTGCCCGTCTGGGCACTACCCTTGCTCAAGGAAAGGCTTGTTTTAACCAATATTTCGTGGCGTACGTAAGTCACGTTTTGAGAAAAGCGGAGTAAAACTAATTCCTCACAAAGGAAAGTACGGTGTGATCATTTTGGCAACTGGGAAATTTCGATTAAGCTCTATGGCAGCCCATTCGATGTAGTAAAGGACCAACATGATTTATGATGGTTAGTGTAATTGAAACAACCTTCCAGATGTCTGGTCCACGTGTTCCTTCGGTTCCAGGAGCACTGCGTTCGGGTTATTTGCCTATCAGGACGAAAGCACACCGATGCAGACGTACATCCTTGTTCGCCTTTACCAGCGGAAGCCACAACGTCTGTTCTGACGGTGAATTTCGACGTGTCATCCAACAAATTGCCGACATGGGAACCGAGTAGCGGAAGGAACCTTGGATTGCGTCACTACTAAAATTCCTTCAGACTCTTCCGCGTTATCCGCGCACTGCAGCGCCGAGCAACGCATTTTGCCATTAGAGACGAGCGGCTATACCGGTGTAACTATTCCGCAAAAGCACGCAAATTGTTTCTGGTTATACCTAGTCACCTGCGCTCACAAATATGCGCAATTTTTCATGCGGATGCCCAGTGTGGCCATGCAGGAACACTAAAGGCATATAAGTGCCTACGCCTGTGATACTACCGGTGGAGTGTATACCTTTGTCGCAAAGTGCCTTCTGTTGTGCATGGGCTACCAGTGTCGCAAGACCCCTTCAAAGCACACCGCTGGAGAGTTGCGGCCGCTACCATTTCCGGAACAGCTTTTCCATCGGGTTGAGATTGACCTGTACGGTCCTCTTCCAAGCACTCCATCAAGCAATTGTTGTGTTATCGTCACGGTTGGTTATCCGACAAGATACGCCAAAACAACCGCCGTGGCCACCGCAACGGCTGGCGGTGTCGCAATTTTCTACTACACGGTCTTGTGTTACGCACAGTGCGCCTAGACAGCCGTTTAGTGACAGGGGGTCAGGTATTGCTGTTTGACGTAGTCCACAAAACTACGAGTTCATACCCCCCACAAAGAAGTGAGATAACTGAAATGTTCAACCGCACTCTTGGAGATACTCTCTAAATACATATCGCCCGACCACAGAAATTGGGACGTTTTGTTACAATTCTTTCGCCGCGTACGCATTTGACTCCGGCACGCAAGCGACCAGAAGCTGTTCACCGTTTTTTCTTCTTAAAACGCAAACCATGATCAGTATCGTGCTGTCGCTCGGAGCGAGGGTATGCTGTAACTCAACGCACCGAGACATCAGCCTGCGCTGCTTTGCCCCGTTATACTACACACACATATATATATATATATATATATATATATATCTGTGTGCGTGTATATGTGCGTGCAGCCTTTCAAGAATATTTATTTTGTTTAATGAGGACGAAACGTGCATATCGTAACGTGTGCCAGTCTGTTTTTTACTATATGATAAACGGCTTTCGGTTTCAGTTACCACGTGATATTTAGTGTGCGGCACTTCTGCGCCCGCTACTGTTGTATCACGGCGGCGCCTTGCCTTCTGAACGAGTGAACGTAGGGGACACCGAAGCCAGAGGTATGGGATGAAAGTTGGGCGAAAGTGTTAGGGGGAGTGCAGTCTGCCGAGGCGGTTCGAGACACTCCCTGGCGGCAAAGCGCTAAGATGAAATGGCGAAAGCGGGAAAGCGTGAAGCGTATGGCGAAAGCGTGAAGGGAGGGAGTATGCCGAGGTGGCGCCACAAAATCGCAGTACGTGCTGGCTGCTGCACGTGGGTGGCTCCTTCGTCGTTCTCGTTGCGAGGCTCATCGGAAATACGTGACTTTTGCGGAGGAGGTTCAAAGATGATTAACAACATGCTTGGTGGCGGCGATGCGCTGGGAGATAACGGCAGAGTAGCGCACGCCGCCGTGACTTCGGTGACCATTCAATCACTTCCTGTGACGCAGCAGGAGTGCGTCATGACCCAGAAGACTGCCTTTTGCGCTTCGCCTAAATTTTGCATTAGGAAGTATCGTACCCGTCAGTAGTTTTTTTTAGCACGGTGTGCCTCTTCCGGAAAACGTATCAAGCACATTTGTAGAACGTATCCAGAGGGTATGGCACCTATCTAAGTTACTAGGACTACAATTGATAACACTTCGTAAGACCTCTCTGTGATTAACATGGAGTAAACATTCGGCTTCACAACATTCTCGCAATGATTGTACAATGGCTATGCGTCGAGGAATATTTTATAAGTATAAACAGCTCTTTCGAGGCTCACATTTTCACCAGAAATTTTAATTGATTGTGGGTGAAAAATTTCAAACTGATTAGCAACGTGGCAAGAATAACATAAACTTAAAATGTTTATCGCATAAGAAAACTCAAACTTTGCCCCCCAAATATTACTGACATTTCTCGGTGGGCTCACTCTTCTGATATAAAGAAATGTTTACTAGAGGAGGGAATTATAAATGAGCATACCAGTTGTAAATGTCTCCAGCTTACCGTGCAACATAAGTGATTGATTCGTCACAACACTTGGAAAATTTGACGGCGTTGCCGCCATTTTGTACATAGCTCATTATAAATCCATCAGACCAAGGACAATGTCTAGAATTGGCGTAGTAATCATCTATGTAGGTCCATTCCGCATCACCATCGTGGGAGCACCCGAGACTGAAATAAAAGTTAGAATACACAGTTTATATCGTATTTCAGCAATTGTAAAACATAGTTACAGAAAAAACTGGAAGTAAACCTGCTCCTTTTTGTGTGTACAGCTATACCCCGGTCTATATAATTTACTGGTAACTTTAAATTATTTCGTCCCGTCATATTACATGCACATGATTCCATAAATGTTATTTTAAAAGGGATGCGCCTCCCAGCTGCTACCATGACATAAAATTGCGGCGGCCACGGCGATCCCCTGCGGAATATTTATGAATGCGCTTAAAGTTCGGCGTCAGAATCATAAACCAGCCGTGGCTTGCCCTGAAATAGTTGCACCCCTGCAGACGCGCGAAACTCGGCCTGTTTTGTTGCACCTCGCCCAGCCACAGTAGGATGCAGCATGAGTATGGGGGCTCGGGTTCTGCGGTGTCAATACCGTCACCATGAATACTCAATGTGCCCCGTGCGGGGACGACACTGGAGCTCAATTTGGTGGAAGGGCGCGCTACTCTGCTCGCTTAGGGAAGCTCTATACGGGAACTAAAACTGGTCTCACCATAACGACCAAACATCGAGAGTGTAATCTGCGTGGTTGCCGAGAAATATGAGGGTTGAGACCACGGAAGTAGCGGCGCGTGGCCAGCGATACAGAAGTAGACACGTTATACCTAAATGGCCGCTTTCCAACAGGCGTTCCCTAAGAGTAAGCGGTCACGTGACTAAATCATTCATAATTCTAGAGATTCGAGTACAGTAGCAGCAGTAACAGTAAACAGTTCTGTTGGTTGCTCGGAGCTCCTACCTTATTGAAAAAATACAGGGATCCCATGCCTAAACATACGTGACAGGCCGAAGAACAATCGAAACTGCGGTCATCGTTTTCTTCCAGTGTGAATTTTTGAATCACTAGGGAAGAAGGTAAAAAGACAAGTCTTGTTCCTATTCCCAAGTTGCTACAACTATAGCTTTTATCTTGCAACATTGTAATGAGTGACTCAGAAACATTAAGGCCACCTTTATTCCGTCGCTTTTAACAGTGCAGCTGTTGCTGTCTCTAAGATGGGCGTTGCAGGAAAAAGCTATCAAGCAACTCCCAAGCGCTCATGAACACGCCCTCAGCAGAGATGGCCGATCGTCCCAGCCGCGCACAATGATTTAGCAAAAAAAAAAAACTTGCGAAAACCCCGAAGAGCGAGACACTACCGCGCACTCCTGAGCGAGTGCCTCGTGGCGACCGCCGAGTCCTCGGCTCACTCAGTAGCTTTAGAAATTTGATAAACTCCAGCACTATCGTTAAGTGCTACCGCGCGTTTAAAAAAAAACCTCCAGTGCTGCCGCTAAAGATGAGAAGACACCCTGCTTTGGGGAGACGTCACTGCAGCTGCAGCATTCTCCAGAAGCCATTAGGGATTATCGGAGACATGACTACGAGTGTGTCAATCCTTCTCGAGACGACTTGCAGATCCCACCACCGCTTCCTAGAGTCGTTGTCGAAGAGCTGGTGGAAGTCGACTATACTGAGGATGACTCTGCATCTACCACTAGCCGCGAAGAAAACGACGACCTCTTCGATGCATATTACGACTACTGACAACGCAACGGTGCAACTAAACAATCACACCAAAGCCTAACTATGTGTCCTGCAATGCTCACCTATAAGAGCTTCGGGATTCAAGTCTCTCGCTTGAGTGAGATTTTCCCTGAAATTTTTAGGGGCGCCGCCCCTTAGTTGCCCGGGCTGTCGGCGTCTCCTGTACTCGTCGGCGTCGTTGTTTTATGTGGTCACGGTACTACAAGACCGTTAGAATTGTTTTCCAAGGAATCGTGCTAGAACGCTTCATGCTTTAAAGACAAGAGACTAACAGGAAAGATGTATACCTATACTACCAACGGTTTCATCTCTGTGGAATATTGCGACAAGGTTCCCAGAAAAATATACTTATACACTGTATGCTTGACACCTCCCCTCGTTTTATGTTAGTGGAGATGGCCCAGGATTTTTCAAGAGGACGCTCAATTATTAGGCTTTTTTTGCAAGTGCGTGCACTTTTGAATACTCTAGAGCCCACTCATGCCCCGTTTTTGTTTTGTCTTAACGTTCATTTAGAAAATATGTTTCTTGTGTTATATAAGTATTTTGATTTGCTATTCCACTGTCACCTCGTCAATTCTTTACGCATGGTGCATGCCAACTTACTGAAAGGGTCAAATATTAGTGCAAACGTTTAGGCCTGTCATTCCAGCGGTTCTGTAATATTCTAGAGAGCAGGTCTCCAATGAATAGGACACAAATTTACCGCTGAGCTCACTTTCAACTTGCCTCTAAATATTTTATTCCAGGTGTTAAGTGGTCTTCGAATGAAATTAAGGAAAGAGAGTATCGGGGTGGGCTCATCGTAGCCTTCGCCTTCTTCGTCCAAGACCAAGGCGAGTGGAAAGGTCACAGGGCTGTCCAAGGACCTCGTGACCACAACGTACAATGATGCAGCCGACCCGGAACGGCCCAGCGTGAGGCTCTCCAGCGGTTTGGGCGTCGCTGCGGCTTGTGAAGGCTTCTTGCTAAAACACGCTGTAAGTGACTTTCCCGAAAGGGAGCCATTTCCTGTCTACGCCGGTAGGTGTTCTGCTCCCGGTGCTGGCTTCTCTGCTGGCGTTCGCCCTTCCAGAAAACTCCGTCTCTAATCGGCACACCGGCACTTCTATTCGCTTCACGCGAACCATTAAGTAAACCTCGTTCAAGCGAAATTGTGAACAGCAACCGCTCAGCTTCAACGAACCCCCTCGGCGGGCCCCTGAAAAGATCCCGGAAACTATTGTATCTGATGCCGCGATCGTCGTTCCAGAGGCATGGTGGCGCAGCTCCCCATCCCGGTCTGCACAACTCACGTCAATGACAAGTGCTCATCTGTAACCAGCTACTAGCCATGGTAAACTGCGCAGGTTGCACGCGTGCGTTGCAAGGGCAAAACAAGACTGCGCTCGTAAATCTGAGGTGAGATCCCGAGCAGGGCAAATTCTCTTATAAACCCGGTGGTTACGGCGGATAAAGTGGTGACCACGGTGGCGATCGAGGTACCAGACATAACGCTCACGTCGACTTCGACCAGTACACTGCTTACCGACAAGTGCAGCTACGCCATCATCCACACCAACTTGTTCAGTGAGGACGGCGAATAGGAGTCCACAACCAAGAACGAAGCTTGCCGAAGCAAGACGAACGTGATGGCGGTGGGGCATTCGAAATACCCTGCATTCCGATGAAATTTGTGCCCTGCTTCCTGCAGTTGAACACTCTAAACTGTGTGGGAGAACTCGGGGGTACGCAGCGACATGTTCACGTGCCTTCTAGTTTTAGTTTTACAAGTGCTTCTTCGTTTGACTGTTGCACTGCTATCGCCGTGCTCTTCCTGTACGTCATAAGCTGCGCCCAACCACCGGTTTCGTCTTTACTACATGAACGCATATACTGTGGTTGTCTACTGCTTCCTTCTGCTCAGCCATTGCATCTTGGCGGCGGGGGGAGTGTGTTGATGATAATAAAGACGCGGCTCGAACGGGCCCGGGTGTGCACGCATGGCTCGCTCGTCGTGCTCGTGGCAGTGGCTTGCGTTGAGCCCCAGGGAATGGGGGATCGGCTGTGTGGCTTGTTTACTCCGTCGCTTTCTACGATACTCATTTGGGAGGTGCAGTGCCGATACCTCCCTATGCCCGAAGGACCGGATGCCTAAATGAGTCTGTATAAAATTTCTTGACGCAAAAAACTGAGGGAGGTTTTTATCTGCAAACATTGTGATATTCCATATTTAATTTGACCATGCGGTGTCCCGAAGTACAGGAAGGCTCCCCCTTAGTTCAGTGGACGCTGAGCGTTCGCCTGGAAGGAGGTACAACTTCAAGCAGCAAATCACTGAGATTGGTGTAATTTCTCATGGCTTTCAAGCGTTTGATGCCGGTCGGAGTCACCCTGAATTTTACGTAAATTTTTAAACAGCCACTCTTCTGGGGCCTACTTTTATGTGGAAATTAAAATATCGTTCACACACCACATGATCCGTCCGCTGCTTTTACAGCAAACAAAAAAATTGTCCTAATATATGCTACCGAACGATTATCAAATTGAGCCTATATACATTTGGCGCCCATACATACCTAAACTGCCCTTTTCGGTTCCTCTAGTATAGGCGAGTAAAGCCTTGATTTTTCGGGGACTAGTTTCCGGTCTCTCCACATGACATAAATGATATTTCAGAATTCATCAACTCTAACTCGTATATTGCCCTGTGCCATAATAAAATATATGGTTAGCTGTGAAAACTGAACCATTTAAGCCTGCGCAACACCAGAAGCGCTGCCGTGGCCCTAAACATTAGCACTTATCAATTGACTTCATCAACATCGCAATACCTCTGAGGCACGGTTACGCGTATTCATAAAGTTACTCGATGCCCAGAATAACGTGACGCAGTACACAACCCTTGCTGTGAAGGAGGAATCAGAATCTTTGACTCCTGATGGTGTACTGCAGTTGCTTTCATACTATCACCTTAACCTTATCGCAATTGGCACTCGCAATTTTGCTGCCATATAACGCCTGTAAAATTTTGTTTTATTGCTGCAATTTGGGTAAAGGATTACCAGCTAACACCCACCAACGGCGGAATGGGTATGATGAGGGGAGTCGGCAGCAAATGCCGCCTTATTTGAGCGGAGGTACCCTCGCAGCAACGAAGACTCGACAAAGCGAGAAAGGACGAATTAGTGTCTCATCGTCATAAACCCGGAGGCCTTCCCGGTTTTATGGCCGTTCAGCATGAGCTGCAGCCGTAGCACCCTGGCGCAGAAGGCATGCAAAAGCAAAATGCAGTAGCAACGCCCCAGTAATCTGCAAAAGACACTCCACCGCCTGCGTGGACAACTGCGCATTATCTATCATCACCTGAGACTCCTGCTGTGGCGGATGGCCTTCAAAATCTGGCCGTCCACCTCTGTGCTACCACAGCATGCAGTTGGTGAAAGCAGCAACGGCTACCATTGCGCGCGGTACTCTCTCGTGGAGGCTGTGACTATTGTTCTTGCTTCCCTCGCATCTGCCGTAGCCATAGGGCTCCGCAGTCTCCTGGGCTTTGTGATCAGTTTCCTCATAAAATGGCGGGACCTGCTACGACTCCTGCTAAAGAAGCGCCATCGGTATTCACGGGAGCTGCTACGACTCAAGAAGCACCGTCGGTATCCACGTAATCTTGCTCGAAATCATAAAGTAAATGATTGGAATTTCGGAATTACAATTATCGAGCAATACACGCCTTCCCGGTGCACAGTTATAAAATCGAGAGCTGGCTTAGAAATATCAGGAGGTTTCTGGCCCTCAGAAACGACCTCACCACAATAGTGCATGTTCTTGCCCCAGACTCTTCAAATGAATACGTGGCAGCAGCTGTACCGGCGCTGACTTGTCCTTTACAGCAATCGCAGCTTACGCTGTGTCTGGTGCAGCAAAAACTCAAGACGCTTAAAAAGCAACATCAGGGCCACACCAGGCGCGCAGCACTTGATGGGGGATTTTGATTCTCACCATCCATCCGAGGTGGCACAAAAAAGGCTGTCAAAGAGCGGCACGCCCTCCACACTGCTGAATGGCATAGTATGTGCGTCGTCCACACTGAGGAGCCAAAATAAAAACGCGCTGCTAATTTGCCAGTCCTCAATCCAGGGGAAGTTCGAGCTGCAGTCGCAACTTACTGTCTCAGCGGCGTCAGGAGCTCTGCGTGCAAGATGATGAAGAAGGGGCTTTTTATCGCATGGACTGAGACCTTACCGCACACGTGTATACCTGGCACTAATATTTTGTTTTCGCAAGGGTCGTAACCACGTCCAAAACGCCAATATCCCTGGCAAGCAGCACAAACAAGCTCATTTTTGGCAAAATGTTATCATGACCATGTTCCCAGACATACACTCAACCTGTGACTGCTTAGCGTATGACGCTATTCCCTCGGCCATGAAGTATTCAGGTAGCTAAGACTACCTGCATGCAAGGCTATCAGACTACCTTTTCCAGAGGCATGGGTACATGTCATGAAAATCGGAAACTCATCACTTTTCAGAGTGACTCGAGGTATTCCTCAAGGCGGGGTGCTAAGCCCCACGCTGTTAACGGTAGCATTATAAGGGTGAAAAATGATTTACACAGTCGACAGAAATGTTTCCGTACGTGGGCGAAAATGTGCGTTGGGAAATCAGCCGAGCAATTCGTCCGCATATCCCGTACGCTGTCAGTAACTGTGCTGTTCACTCAGCTCTCGTCTCAGGCTGTACTAAGCGCTCTGAGTGGCCGTGCAGGCAAGAGCATTGCTCTTTGGGCTCATATCTCTAAAGAAACCAGTGTTGTACGGAATGGCGTTCCAAGGAACGGCGTTCGGGGAACTAGTTCCTTTCGGGAGGAAAAGGGGAACGCCACCGTTCTATTAAGAGTGGGTGCAACTGTAACGGTAACTCGTTACGATTACGGAGGAACGGCCGAGGGAACGGCGTTCCTTCAGGAAACGTTCCATCGCTAGGATTTGGCTGTTTTTGATGTCAAGGCTTTAGGGTCCTGATACTAGTACAAAAAGTCACAGGCCGGCCGCTACTGTGTTTATCTTCCTTTAAGCTGCCCAGTTTGCCCGTCCTTCCGTAGAATGTGATTCTTTGAACGTCAAAGACACAATACAAACGACAAATCGGGGCCGCAGCCTGTCGGGCAGGCTGCAATAAGAGTGCACGGCCTTGTCGCTACGTCAGCTGCAGATGCGCATGAGACAGGTGTTTCGGCCCCCTTTTGATTCTTCTTTCGCGACCTCTTCCTTTGTGCATAACAGTGGAACGCGAAAGCCGAGCAGGAGAAGACGCGACTGTACCGCGTTCATCGCACACGTGTTGTCTACAGTACAGGCAGCCATGCCAGCGGAAGGGGCCGTACGAAACTTCTGTGCTGTCTGTCAGTGGACATCAGGGTCGCCGGCATTGCGCTCACCGTGTGGATATACAAGGCGTCAAGCTCTTAGCCTCAGATTCTTGCCGCTCCCGCCCAAAGCAACGCGAGAGCTATCTGATGTCATGCGGAACAGCAACCATCCCTGAGTGCTGGAAGCCCAATCTGACCTCGGACGTTCTACCACCCTATGGCACGGCCATGGTGCTCGAACAGGCCGCCGTAAACTTTCTCACACACCAAGCGGACCATCAGTTTCGTGATGTGCCCACTGCCAGGTTTGCTTTGACGATTGGTTTTCGATTTTTACTGGGAATTATTGCGCCACCTTTCCTTCGCATCATAGCAGTGCGTCGACTGTGGTGTATTCTTACGGGGCGGTTCCGACCAGTGACTCAGCCGGGCACTGATGACGAGCCGAGTAGTGTATCCTCACGTGGGGGTACCAACCGTCCCGGATTTCGCGGGACTGTCCCGACTTTTCATGCAACGTCCTGAGTCCCGCGCCATCCATGTCGGGACAGCTATTGGTCCCAGGTTTGTTTCGGACCACCCGGGTAGGAACTTTTTTTCATTCAAGGCACGCTCAACAAGGCGCGTCACGCTCCTGAGCACAAAGTTAGCGCGAACTTGTCTGGGACGAGCTTCAGGTAATACTGAACTTCCACGTGAAGTGCGACAGCATTCAAGAGGACATTCTCCAGCAAGAGCGATTGTTTCGAGCAGCCAGATGAAGTACCACTTCAGGACGCCGCAAGCATAAAGAAATAATGAATTTGCCTGGAAGATACCACCGTAAAGAAAATTGATTTCGTTGCCTCCCTATGTTTGAGTAAGCTAGCTCCCCCCTGTTCCCCCTTCGCGACTTCCTCAATTCAAGAGTTGGTAACCCTAATCTGGTGGCTGCTGCCGAGCGCAGAGTTCCTCCGTTCCGACAGCGAGAAGCCGGAGGCCAAACCTAAAAATTGTAGCATAAAGTTACAGCATACAAGGCTACTGAAAAAGGCCAGCATAAACTCTCACTCCTGCAGAGTAACACTCTGAAGCTCTGTTATCGACGCTCTGGTTCAGATGGCTGCGCGTGCCAGAGCTTAAGAAGCAATCCAGTACGGTCAAGGTTATGCGCACGGCCCCACACAGTGTTTCAGCGGGCGTCAAACAAAGTGTAAACAAAACAACCACTGCCCGTGGTAAGCGCGTGTAGTATGCTAGCACACGCCTATGAGCGCATGTGGAGGCAGTCTCCGAGCCTGAGGGACTGAACCAACTTACCCTCAAGTATAACACATTAGTACCCTCAAGAGCTTTGGGGGTACGGCTCTTCAACATTGCCAATGAAGTGTTGATTTAAAAATGGGTTCGTCTTTCCGACACCAACATCGAAATGCAATTCGTGAAGAGTTAAAACAAGGCAGTGGCTATTTGGCCGGCAGCCGGCAGATTAGCCTGGGAGAAAGGTTGCCGGCAGTTCCTTCCCATTGGCTGGCCCAGACCACGTGATTATTCTGCCGGCACATTTCCTCGGGAACTGTTTTGCCGGCTGCCGGCATATTTCGCAGGTGCTATTTTGCCGGCTGCCGGCACATTTTCACAGTTGCTATTTTGCCGGCCGCCGGCACATTAGCCCGGGAGAAAAGTTGCCGGCAATTCCTCGGCAATGCTGCCTCTGTCAACTTTGTCAACTTTGACGTTGGGGACAAGTTTTCGAGGTTTGCCGAGCTTGAGGAGAAGAGTGATTGGTACTGTTCAGTGAATTACGTCAAGTTATAGAAACGAGTCGGCAAGATTGCGGCGAGTATGTCGAAATTTGACTCAGCCCGACGCAAACTTTGACTTTGATTTGTGCTTGTTTCCACTTGCCGTGTGTGCGTATCAGCAAGCAGCCGAGAGCTAAAGTTTGGCAGTGTAGTGATTGTGCATAAGTCGCTGTTTTTAGCCTGTCTGATTGTGTTTGGTATATGAACGCAACATTAGATGTTTTTTGGACGTCTGCCTGCTTTGCATAATTTCATGCAGAAATATTGTCTTTATGGAGTTCGTGTTTTAAACTTCATAGCATTGAAATAAACAGTGGTTAATTCTAGCCCTGCAAACTTGATTTTTCGGCTGATCATTTCTTTATTGTGCGACTTTGTTTTAAATTCTACAAAGGAAACACCAAGGAACATTCACTGTCTGTGATCAAAGTGTCAAAGTTCGCGTAGGGCTGAGTCAAAGTTCGATATGCCCGCCGCAATCTTGCAGACTCGTTTCTATAACTTGATGTAGTTCACTGAACAGCACCGATCTTTCTCCTCAAGCTCGGCAAAGCTCGAAAACTTGTTCCCAACGTTAAAGCAGGTTAAAGTTGACATCTCCGGCTGCCGCAGCATTGGCGCCCAGGGGCAGCATTGCCGGGGAATTGCCGGCAACTTTTCTCCCGGGCTAATGTGCCGGCTGCCGGCAAAATAGCAACTGTGAAAATGTGCCGGCAGCCGGCAAAATAGCGCCCGCGAAAATGTGCCGGCAGCCCGCAAAATAGCTCCCGAGGAAATGTGCCGGCAAAATAATCATGTGGTCTGGGCAAGCCAATGGCAAGGAACTGCCGGCAACTTTTCTCCCAGGCTAATCTGCCGGCTGCCGGCAAAATAGCCACTGCCTTAAAACAAAGAACACTACTAAGTTGTGAATATTTATTGTGGACATTCTTTTTTCACTCAGTCTGTATTTATTGAATCATCATTCATTAAACGCCAATGTATTGTTCCTTTCGATGCGGTTTCTTGTGCAAGACATTTATGTTCTTGCAGGTGCGTAACTTTCTTTCTTGCATATCTGAAGCGCAATTTAATGATCCAAAAGGAAAGCACCGTATGTGTTGCACTTGTAATAGACGACCGCAACACTTGCAGTTCAACATGTCTGCAATATGTCCATTGCTCCCTGAAAAATACGTCTAGGAGCGTCTCTTTGAAATCGTTATATCTCCAGATAACCTGCTGCCGGTGGTGTTCATATTCTCACAATATACGCAGTTTAAGGTGACTGTGAAATTGCTCATTTCATTTCGCCTTGGGAATATTCGACACCGAAATTTAATTAAAAAAACCCCGAATGTAACGTTAATGTAACGACACGTTACAATGTTCGAAATGTAACTGCAACGCGTTGCTTTCTCCATATAGCAACTTGTAACGGGAACTCGTTCCAAAAATGGGGAGTAACGAGGAACGCGCTTTCGTTCCGATTTTGGAGGAAAGTGTACAAGACAGAAAGCAACGATCAAGCCAGCACAGAGAATGCGAGCGCAGCCTTTGAGAGTATGCAATGGTGTACCAAAAACTACCTGTACTGTGAGAATGCTGACACAATGCAGAATCTTGTCCCACTCGCTTTCGGCATGCAGGTGCCTGTTTAGGTGTGACTGCGGAGCGTTGCAAAATAATGTGGAAATCTTTTGAAGCCAAGTTCAGCCTTCAAGCGAGGCACTTACTGTAATCGCAATACCAGCCGCCAGCTCCTCCTTGGTCTCCACCCTCGATGTTCCTCATGATCAATATAATGAACACACTCCCCGCAGTTTTGTGAAAGAAGCTAATTTCTGCTCCAGGTGTATGGTTCTTTGCTATTGCATATATGTTTATAACATACGTACCTCACCACACATCCATACCGCGACCGATCCAATCCGCGTCATCTATTATTGGTTAACGTTGAAAACTGGGTGTGTTCATGCAGAATATAGGCAAAACAGCATAAAACGACAAATACAGAGAGAGATATACCCCAGGGCTTGCGCTGAACTATCAACTGGTTTGCTCACCAAAGCGTTAAAATCTATTCTGATTCTAAAATTTCACGTGAGAACATTCATTTTCACTTATGAAACAGAGCCATCAAACCACCTCAGTCTTTGAACTTGCCACACTCAAACTCGTTAAACGAGCTACAGCCTTGATGTGCTTCAAGAACACTCTTCACAAATCTTGCCCACACTGTCTCACGGATGCGTTCAGCTAGTAAGCCCATAGACTGCTGAGTGCCGCATACCCTCAGCACGTCCTGGTGTCGGTCGCAGAGAGCCTCCTCGCAAAACTTCGTAACAAGGCAAAAACGTGTTGTGCCCGCTATGAATGCAGGCAAAGGGTGTCGGTGATCACCTACTTACGCACGATAATCGGAATCTGAAAAAACGTGGCCCAGAAGTATAACGTGGACGTTGTCTTCTCTGCCCGCCACAAGCTTTCTAAGCTCTGCAAAATGACTGACCCAGAGCCAACTCAGCAAGGTGGCTGCGGCACAAAATAAAGCGGACCTTCTGTTGAATGTGCCGAAGGCTTAGTCTACCAAATTTTCCTAACGCGTGGAAAAATGTAGATTGGCCAAACTGGGAGATGCGTCAACGATAGGCTGATGGAGCACGCGAAAAATGCAAAAAAAAATACCCAGGAGGGGAAAGATTTGGAAAGCTTCGTGGCAAGTCATTGTTTGAATCGGAGGGACTGCTCGCAAGAATTACGACACACTTCTATCTTTTAAAGAGCCAATCACAGCTGTCACGTGAAATCGTATAATCAGAACGAATTTTATGCTTGGGGAGACATGCTTCAGTATTGCCTCTATCACATCGTCAGAGAAAGAACTAAACTTTCTATGTGTGCGCAGTAAAGCTTAGGTTGGACTTCTCTGCATATTGTGCCTCTTTTGAAATAAAACCAGTTGATAGTTCAGTGCAGGCCTTGTCGCGTCTCTCTCTCTTTCTGTCTTTTTTGCGCTGTTTTGCCTTAATCGGTAATCGGGGTGCGCATACATTAATCAAGCAACAGCCTCAGTGCCATGCTCAGCCACAGAGCATCATTTTTGGCTATGGAACTGACATCTTTGCGGCTGGAACTGCCTACTTCATCCCCCACCCCGCAATGGCGGGGACGATCTTCACAGATTTTTACGCTGCACTTCATCCTTTAGCGCATTTCCCCAAGGAGCAGAGATGAGGATGGGAATGGTGTACACGTCCTGACCACTAAACTCTAAAGGCCCGTCATCCTATAGCACTCAGTGAGTTTCTACCGATTGCGGAATATATGGTAATGTAAACGCGGACATTGCAGCATCCATCACGCATAAAAAACGCGGACACTCTATAGCGATACTATTCTCAAAAAGTACGCATCTGCCCTTGAAATATGTCATGGAGCATGCAGGAATCGATTTGGGCGGACGCATCCAATTATTATGCTCCCTTTATTTTATCGGCCAACGTTGCAATTGTAATGTTCCACCTTAGTAATTTAAGCAACAAAAGCTACTACTTCATTTTATGCTGCTGAATATCGCTCACACACAGCAGTCCACTTCCCGCTCAATCAATAATCTTTTCCGCTGTTCTCACAGTGCGGTGTGCGCAAACATTCGCAACTCCTAATATGCATTGTACGTGATTTATTGCTCAGAGAAAGCAACTCGCGGCGCCTCTGAACCGGCCGTTCTCCGTAGAATTAAAACGGTGACACCTATTGCGTAGTTCAAGTTATTCTGAACGTGCAGTCGCGCTATAAAAAAAGTGATCACTGATCATACCCTACAAATACTTAAAATATATGTGAATTTTATGGGCACTATGCTCATCAACATGACCAAATGTATCTGGCGTAGCAAGCTAGGTCACTTATCCTGGCTGACGACATCGCCAGTTTATATAAAGGTCATTTTCTCTCGCTAGTTATACATTGGTTACGTTGAGGATGAAACGTGATCAATTTTTGACAATTATTTTTTTGGACAGGGAGTTTCTTCGATATAGTATGTAATTCAAAACTTCACCACAAAATACATCCGCTAAAAAAATTCACTTACGTGTGCGCCAACTCGTGGGACCATGTCCGAATTCCAAAGTACGTGAACGGAGTGTCTTCACCGAAGCCCACTCTGTGCCTCTCGCACACGGATGCAACAAAAGCGAACCCTGCAGAGACGAAAAACCAAGAGTAGTAAGGATGAGTATATCTGCAATTCTTACAATGACACAATTCTCAAGTTTCTAAGTATTTTATCGTGTTCAGGCCTCACTGTTTTTTCTTGCACAATTATATGAACAGGGGCACTTTGTTATACGGCAGCTTCATCTGTTTCCTGGTGTAAGAATAGGAATGCCGTGTAACATTACTAAATATATACCAAATGTCATAGGAATAACAAATTCCTATGAAATTTACGCGGTAGTTTAGTTGTAAGCAGGTGAGAAAAATATCAAGGCTATATAAAATATAATGTAAGCAGCCCTAATACTTTGCATTTTCAAAGATGTCGTTGTTGAGATACCGTTGTTTGCGTTTACTGCTCGAAATAAAATAAATACTTGGCCGAGTACGGTGCAATGCCTAGGTAGAGACACGATGACGGCGTTAAATTTCATTCATCATAGGAGACCCTACTGTTGGTACAAGAATGAAGCAAACGAATATTGCATTTTTGTTTTCTGTTTAGTTCTGACAGTATTTATGCATAGCAATGGAGTATTATTATTTTTATTTATCTTTTGTGTTCCTCTACTTCATTTGTTTACCACAACATTATTATTTCTTGGGGTCACCCGATGTTTATGTACTCTTGTGTCTGCCTGACCATGTGGACTTCATACTGTCATTGTTTTAGTATATTGTGTCCCATGCAGTAAAAAACCTCAGCCATCGGGCAGGTGTTGGGTGCAGGCCTCTCCTTTGGCTGTACCCGGGTTCAAATGCACACCCACCTAATTTTTTTTTCTTGCGTTTGTCCTGTTTTTGACGTGGAAATTTTTTCGCCCAATCTCAGCGCTACCTCAACGCAAAACGTCATATTTCTACTAATAGTGCATGTTATGCTGCCGCATAAAAACATTCAAGTCATTACAGTTTGTGATTCGAATCCCAGTGCTACAAAATAGCAGTTCATTACCTATCCTCTGTGCCATCACTGAGCCATCACTTAGGCTAAAAAAACATGAACCTCGTACTTAGAGAAGGCCTAAGACAGAATTGCGAGCATGGTAGTTTTAATGTTGCCAAGTTTGGTAGTGAAAAAACCGTATATTTGGGGGAAACCAGGGGAATTCGGAATGCCTCTCGCGTATAGTAATAGAGAGAAGACAGCGTAAAGAAGAATGACAATAAGGATGACAACAAGCATGTACAATCGCACCACCAGTGGTACAGAGTAGTAAATTTAGAGTGTTAATTGTAATCGTATCAACGAACCGTTACGGTAATAGTAGAAGGGAAGCCGAAAATGAAAAGGAATGGATGCAGAAAAATATTAGATGGAAAGTGGCGGAGATAAATACCAGCGCCAATTTTCTTAGTTTTCAGCGCTACGTGTCATCGGTTGTCGACCACAGGCCATGTACAAGAGGCGTTGCCTTTCGGTTAAAGCCAACAACTATGCAGCATCTAATGTGCCATCATCCGTGCTTAATTCAAAGTGGAGTCAAGTTTGACATTAAGCGGCACACGCATCCCTCTCCCAGCTGTCCGCCAGCACTTCGTCTCCCCCCTTAAGAACGGTGACGTGGATGATGAGAAGGCACCTTTGTTCAAATATATTTTTTACTACAAACGCCATGGCTTCTTTACGCAAATGGTACGTTCAGTGTTATTGCATAAGTGTATTCCTTTGAGTATTGTGAGACTTACCTTGGTAGTTATACTCCTTCTTATCCCAACTAACGCGAACCATGTCGTAACTGAAAAAAAAACGTTGCAATACTTTTATCACACACCTAGTGTTATTATATTCATACAAACTGAAGTGAAAGCATCATTAATAATTTTATAGCTACTGCAGTTTAAAGAGTGGTACCTTGTTTCCCTAACCAGTCCTGTCTTGCGATAAGCCAGGCCAGCGGTTCTCAAAAGCGAGTCTGCAGTTCCGCGGAGCCATCCACAACAAAACATACTTTGTAGGACCTCGCCCGCCGTTCCGAGTCCAGTCTGGCCAGTACATAATCATAGTTCAGAGCAATACACCGAGGTTTGTTTTTGGTTACCCCTTTTACAGTTGCACTCATCCGCTGACTGAAGCTTTCTTAAGAGC
Source organism: Haemaphysalis longicornis (assembly GCF_048455015.1). Lineage (NCBI taxonomy): Eukaryota > Metazoa > Arthropoda > Arachnida > Ixodida > Ixodidae > Haemaphysalis > Haemaphysalis longicornis. The sequence goes on along the minus strand of NW_027526407.1, from coordinate 114,890,804 downwards.
TTCAAGACTTTTTGAGTCGGTTTAAGCAGGGAGGACATTTCACCGTTTAAATCTGCTCAGGGAACTGCGTAAGGGAGCCATCTTATCACAGTAAGTTGCCACGTCAATTGCTACCGCCTTGAACCTGCCACGGACGCAGAGGCTTGCGGCCTCCTTTGAAGCTGACCTGAATTGTTTTGCACATAAGCGTGTCAGAGCTGGAAATGAGCTGATATAACTCTTGCAAAACACAGTGAAGAAGGTAAAGTTTACCACTGTAAGATTTCGGCTTTTTATTTAGACAGTCGAATTTTCCCGTTCTACGAACAATGGATCTGGAGGTTTTCTAGGCAGGGCGTAGGCGGACATGCGTTTTCTGGACTCGCAAACATAACGAAAGTGCAAGAATCAACACCGATTCTATGTGGCCGCCGATATATAACTCCCTTTATTGCGATAGTGCAATGAAAAGTATAAAACCAAGCTGATGTGGCCCTTTTTGAAAATAAAGGATGTGTTTCACCCTCCATTTGTGAAATTGGATTGCCAATACCCTCCCTTTACGTCGCTGAAAGCGCCATGCCATCGCTCCCATTACTCTGCAACGTTTTTGGCACACCATTTGCTGAGAACGACTACGATGGTCTATTCGTAACCTGGGAATTTACAGTACATCCATCGAACTTTATGTCCCTAATTTTATCCCTCCAGAGACTCAGTGGTCTTCTTCCGCTTACTGCTCATGACTACTTCCGTTGATACATTTTCAGCGTATTCACTTAGTATAACGCGTTGAAAGATAACATCATGACACCTACTGGACATAACATACGCAGGCTGCAAGAAAAATGTGCCTATGATTATGTCACGCAATATAACTCAAAAATGTAGTTTTCATTTGAGAATCACAGTCTAATGCATATACAGGGTGTTTTCTAGACAGCAAGTCTTAGTTTTGGCACTACATATACGAGACTGCATTCAGTATCACCACTTAAGCCTGAAAGGCGTGTTGGCTTTCCTTCGTTATATATAAGAACCAATGACAAAATGGGAGAGGTAGAGTGGTTCTCGATTTTTTAAAAGGTTTTTTGGTTTTGTAAATCAATGTAAGCCTCACCTTAGCACAAAAAACTGCATTTGTGTACTGCTAGGCAAAGACCACTCCACTGACCCTCAACGCGTGAAATTCCGTATAATGCGAGGAAATTAGATGTTTAGATCACCGACAAATACCTGTCAAATACCTGAAGTATGGTTTCCTTATTCCCCAACTTACCTACTCTTCGGTCGATGCGTATTCAGTTTTTGCAGCTGATCAAGGGTTGTCAGTCCTCCAGGCTGCTCGAACAGCCTGATTCCTTTTAAATACAATAGTTTTTCTTCGGCTACTGGAACGCGGAAATTTTTCTGTCTGTCTGTCTGTCGGTCTGTCTGTTTGTCTGTATGTATGTCTGTCTGTCTATCTGTCTGACGATTCAGCCACCCGGACCAAGTAATACAAGGATTGTAGAATGCATTTATGTGCCCGTAGCCGTAACTCATAATCGAAGTTGGGTGGCAATGCCCATACTTGTCAAAATTATTGAGCGGGAACCAATCGTTACGCATATCTGAAGCAACACAACAGCAGTTTAGTGTCGTTTTCAGGCTTACTGTTTTAAAACCAAATGGATGCTTGATTTATTGAAGAGTATGCCCAGAAAAATACAGAAGTTGCCACCTGCGCATCCTACAGTAAGGAGATGTTCCAATTGGTCGCGCGTGGAACGCCCGTGGAGCTCTGGCGAGGTATGGCACCAAGATATAACGGGACTCCGTCAGACGGCGGCGCTAACAGAGGCGTTGGTTGCCAGGTTTGGCAATTTATCGCTCAACTGGCGGCTTTTAAAAGCTCGTGGCAATTGAAATTTTGGTGTTGTGATTGGCTATTTTCTGGCTGCTTGGAGAGATGACGGTTACTAATATTTACGGTGACTCTCCTACCAACTTACAGTAAAAAAGAGCCTTATTTGATAGTTCAGTTCATTTTTGAAGTGCAGGTTAACGGATGCTTAGGAGTGAAGGTAATATAAACGGCTGAGGAGAAGAAACTGGAAACGATATGGCACAGTTGAGTGCAGGACCAAAGGAGTGAGTGTTACTCAACCAACCCATGCATACCGCTACTTACCATCGCAATGGGAAACTTGTTGAGTTGCTTTTGAATATCCGTCACCTGCCTTACAAATCACGTCTAAGACTTTAAGCAACGCTGTAAGTTCAAGGTACGATGTTTAGGCAGTTCGTGGCCACTTGAAAATCCATACAGAGGGGAGGTAAGCTGACAGATTGTTTGATTGTAGGGTTTAACGCGCCGTCGCAACGCAGGCGATGTCGCGCGTTGTAGCTGAGGGCTCCGGATTAGTTGTGTCCACCTGAGGATCTTTAACGTGCGCCAAAATGTCGTACAGATGGGCGTTTTCGCTTTTTGCCTCCATCAGAAAAGCAGCCGCCAAGGCGGGGAATCAAACTGGCGACCTCGTGCTTATTAGCGCAAGAATTTAGCCACTCAGCCACCGCGGCGGGAAGGGGTGGCAATCCTGTATGACGGTTCCCAATAGGCGGACAAATGTAATGAGGCAGATAAAAAGTGAAAAAAGGTCTGCCGCAAACGACGTTCATGACGTTTGGTATTCTTTGAATACTTTATGTAAATGTATATATTTTAGCTTTTTTAGTAGACATTTGTAAACAACTGTTGTTTTTCTCATCCGTGGCAATTGAATAATATGTGTTTTCCAGTTTTCCTAGTCCCAGAAATTCTTGCCTGTCTTCTACGCAAGCCCTGGACAAAAACTGACTGCGTCACTTTCTTCGAAACGGGGCTTTTTCTGCCCGATTTTAAAGGTTTGAGATTAGGGTAGCGACTTTTCCAGCTACTTTCTGCAATTTTTTGGTGACTTTTTGCTTTTCGAAGCAAGGCGCCCTGCTCCCAGCGTCGAGCACTACAACGTGGTAAATTTAAATTACCTTGGGGGTAACCTCTAGAGTGGTTTATTTGGAGGAGCGAGACTGGAGTGGAACAGCGTGAGAGGTGATCGGGAAAGAGGATGGTGGCGCGTACTTGTCAGGGGCGCCAAACGACTATCGTGTTTCGGCGACATTTGCTACCAAGTGAGCGGATAGGAGCCCAATTTTTAGTTCATATTGTGAGATGACATACACCCGTATTCCGCAAAACCGCGACATTGCTTGTGTAAAGCTAATGAATACGTATGTCATCCTCCGGCCTATGGTTGGAAGCAGCCGGCGCAGCAGTGCAGTGAAGTTTGTTCTACGCCCTAACTGTGGTGATATAAAAGGAACTTATGATCGCTAGACGTACCGCAATTGACGCCATAAAAACGAAGCACCTCTCACACCAGAACTGCTGCAGGCACTAACACTGTGTCGCTAAAGGAAGAAAAAAAGCAATATCTCAACGCAAGTCTCTTGCAACGCAGGACAGCCCAGGTTGAACAGAAATGAGGGGAAAGATGTCGCAGTGAGAAATGACGCCCTGTATTTAGTGTGTAATTGCTGTAATGTTCCAATTTTTGAATTGAACGTGGGTGCCACCGCCGTAAGCGTCGTCTAGGACGCGTCGCACGGCATCAGGCGTCCAAGATAAACACACAAAAGAATCCGCAAGGATTCTATGCAGAAGCACAGGTACCTAAGTACCGTCAACTTGGTTCACAACGTAAAAACGTGGGCGAGTTGGTGATGTATGTTCAACCACAGCGCAAACGACGAGACAAAGGACGATAGCAAGAGGACACATGAAGCGCTTCGTGTGTCCTCTTGCTATCGTCCTTTGTCTTGTCGTTTGCGCTGTGGTTCAACTTGGTTCACAACTAGGCGGTAGAGCCGATTTCACAATCACCGAAACACAGCAAGTTTTTAACCAGGTGGGCCTCATGAAACTCTTCAGCAGGGGAAAATCAGGAATAAAAGAATTGGAGTGATCAGAATTTTGCGGGCACCAATCGTCAGGGAAGAATGACACAGCTTGCCGTAGCCCAAACGTACACACACGGAAGTGAAGTAAATAAACCCAATCATAAAGACAGCATATAGGGCAGTCGTAGACCTCCTAATTTAAACAGTCATTAAACTGTTCCTAAAACTGGTCTTTTTAGCACCTTCAAGGAAATCAGAGGAGCAAATCTCCTCGTACAAATAGAGCGTCCAGGAAGAACAAAATCACGACAATCCCGACATTCATAGGTGGCTTACACTCTAGACAAGAAATGACTGGACACTGTAATGAACATGTCATCGATCCACCGACTGCCCAAAAACCTCTCCCTTACCGAAAATGGGTACTGCAAACCTTCAGAAAGACAAGTGACAAGCCAGAGAATTATTTGTGGCGGAATTCCGAAACCACATAAAGACAGTGCACCCCGAAAGCGCGATTTTTAGTGTACGAATGTAGCAATTGTCTTCATGAATGCCCTAGCAACCTTTGTGGTTGCATGGCTCTTTTACAAATAAAAGTACATCTCATGGAACAGCGGTGCTTGCTCTTGGCGACTCATCTAGTGGACCTACAGAATGGAAGATAAACGTCATTACAGACTCTCAAAATGCCATTAGACTGTTCACCGCACGCTGATTCCCTAAAAGCTTTAAAAAGAGTATCTGATTTACAATAAAGGAAGGTTAGATCACATCACATGAACAACTTAACACAAGGTTCTCGAAGGAAACAAGGCAGACGTACCAAGGAGCGTGCTATCTCACATACCATTTGTGCAACCGTGACTACTACACCCCCCCCCCCACACTAAAATGTGGACAGCGTCTGATCTTCCATTGCGAAGGAAGACTTTCCTATTCCGTGACGTAAAGGGTTCTTAACACGAAACCTTATAAAAACCTGCATGAGATAAACCAGCACATCTGTGGACAAATATAACTGAATGAATGCGCTTAGTTGGAAACATCTGTCATTAACTGGAAACAGTGCCGAATGTGGAGAGGCATGCACCCACTTCACTGCAACCTCGGCATGTTAAGGTGTACTTGGTGGGAAAAACAACTCAAACATTCCTTTGCAATTCTATAAAGACATGGCTGGATGCTTTGAAGAGCTCGTGAGCTCAAGATCAAAGCAGGGTAATAGAGAGGACAAGGAAAGAGGTGCTGCATCAGGGGCCCGGGTCTTAATGTTCCACCGTCGTCCTCCCTACCGTCTGTTTTGCCATTCTTTCGAAACTCCCACTTTTTCTTACACCACAAATACTTTGTTTCTATCGGTATGTATCTGTCTCTCCCAGGAAAAAACCAAAATGTTCACCCCTGCATTGACGCTCAAAAGATGAACACTTCAAAGCACTGACAATGTCACAAAACACTGATCACCTTCTTTCTATCCTTCTATACGTGTCTCTCAGCAAAAAACAAAAACAAAAAGCTCATCCTTGCGCTGACACTGAAAAAAAACACTTCAAAACTTCAAATACGTCAAACACTTAACACAAAAACGGGAAAAGCTTCAAGGCAATCTCGCTCAAACTGAGAAGCACCCCTTAGCAACAGTTCACGGCCATATCGTAAGCCAAATAAGGTTAGATAACTTCTGGCATTCCTTTGTGAGGGTGTTTCAAAACTCTCATGGCTAGTCTTGGTTTCTTTGAGGACATTCAATGCTTGAAATGCATGAACTGTATAACGTGTGAAGCCGGGATAGTTATTTTATGTAACAAGAAACATCCCCAAAAAACAAGTAAAAAATTAATAGGGCAAACACAAAAATTATTGACAGCACCCGTGCTTGTCAATTTCATTGACGCTACGTCGTTGTTCTAAGCGCTGTTTTTTGGCAAGCATAAATCTTAAATGCAGCATCTCCATGTCAAAACGTTTCCTCGGCGTCTAAGTAACGGTATCGCATCGTGCATGTTAACGCAGATGCCATCCGGCACTTTGTAAAGCTAGGAATATATGGCCATGGTTGTATATATTTTATGTCTGTTTACAAAGACTCAGCTGTGTTTCATGCACGAGGTGTTTTAGGACGAGGCGGCGAAGCGAACGTTTGATGTGTGTGCTATTAGATCGCGGTGACCACCAAAGTCGCCAGCCAATAAAAAAGGTTGATTCGGGCAGAAAGCCTTGAACCCTCCTAACAAGTATATGAATTTTGAGTAGAATAGTTATTATCAATTACCATTTCAAGAACTTAAGCATCACTCAGACCTCGCGCTTCTACGTCTGCATACTTAAATGCGCGGTTTTAGTACAATAGATATCAACATGTGCATCTTTATGATCGGTAAAGCATCGCCTATATTATGAAGCTTTGACATCTTTGCTGGTGTTCAACCTACTTCGACCATGCCTGCGGTTGCACAGCTGTCGTTGTATCAGAGTTCCAGTGCCTTGTGTGTCTAGCTTCCTCGATCATCCTGGCGTATTGGTTCAGCCACCAAGACAAGTTGCTGTTCCACATTTCAATTTCAAATCTCACTTCGTTTCAGCCATCCTTATGGGGACCGTGCAGGAAGTCCGCAAAGGCAGTAGAAAGACAGGCGGGATTTGTAGACGTTGTTGCAGATCTCGAAATGCTTTCTGCTCAGCTTCTTCCCAGAATATAGGGGTCCATTTTTTGTCAAATATGTAACCAGATTTCCTTTGTAGGCGAAGTTCGTCACGAAGCGTCGGGAGTACGCGCACAGTTGGAGGGATCTTCGCACCCCTTGTAATCTTTCGGGAAGTTGGCTATAGGTGAATTCTCCCCGGGTCAGGCAATACTTCCTTGTTTTTGATGACGTGGCCATATCTTCATATGTAAAAGGTCACTTCTCGAGATTCAGCGGAGGTCCGATGTTCGGATGGCCTCCAGTTAAAACTTTGTGCGAAGAAGGTTACCGAGTAAAGGTAGACGAGGAATGAGCGCAACTTAAAGCGGGTTAGCACAATGTCCACAACTCGTTGGAACTTTGCTGGTACAATGAACAGCCCAAACGGAATCACCTTGAACGCGAACAGCTGGTCTGGCGTAATCAAGGCGGTCTTATCATAGTCTCTCTCGTCCACTTTGATTGAACAGTGCCCGGGTTTCAGGTTCATCAACGAGTACTTCGCCAGGAGAGGGGGTCAGGGGTGTCGGCAATTCGTGGAACTGGGGACACGTTTTTTCGTAAAACTGCTCAGCTGTCGGTAGTCAAAAAGAACATTAATATGAAGTCTGTTTTGCTCACAAGTACGATGGTGGCGACCCAGTAACTATTATATGGCTGTATATTGTAGTCGTCGAGCATGTCACAACTTGTGTTCCGATGGCGCCACGTTTGTGTGAGGTCGCGTGACACGGTGACCGTAGAGTAGGTCTCACTCCATCGGGCTGTGCTTTGCTAGAGGTGTCTACGGCAATCGTTTGTCACGAAAAAAACTCGCTGGAGCGCTGTATGAAAGCCAAACATTTTCTTCGTTTTTCATGCGGTAACACCTGGTTTGGCTTCGAAGAAATGCGGAGGCGTGAAAGCATCTCTGGGTGACCGTTCAAAGTCGATGCTGGCAGTCACGTCCCTTTGTTTCTCGATATCTTCGATGAAAGCTATGGATGAGTCCTGGTTTTTTAGGTGCTTATAATCCTAAGTAAAGTCTGCCACCAAAACGAGCAATTTTTATTCTCAAAAACAGGCGATTACTCTTGCGACACAGAAACCACTGCATAGAAGCACACTTTTCAGCATATTCGCAGTAGACTGTGACCATAAAGATTGCGAGGGGTGGCAGGGTGATGTGGTCATCCGCGGTCCTCACAACTGCACGTTGTTCGAGGCTTGGCTTCGGCGTCATGCCGGCATATGCTGAGAAAATTAACAAATTGTCCTGTAAGTTGATAGTGGCACCGTTGTTCGTCCCAAAGTAAATTCTGAGAATCACGTCGCAAGAGCCACACAGAAGCATGACTTATGGAGCATGGTATGTTCTGCTGCTTCTGTTGACGCGGCATCTCTGCGGTGGTAGCACAGGGAATGACATTCGGCGGTTCACCGTTGACGAGAGACTAACTTGCGGGGTCGACTGAATAGTCGCCTCCCGTGCCTATTGGTGCCACAACGTCAAGACCGGCAATGCACAGCTATATTTCAGAAGTACCAGTCTTGATGGGTTGGGTACCTTTCAGCGTCGTACCATGGTTGGCTGGTGTTGATGCTCAGTGAATACCCTGTTGCCAGCGTCATCGTCTTGGTAACTGTAGCTTTGGTAAAACCGGGTAAGCGTCTCGCGTATGGCTGTCGTCGTTTTGAGAAATCAATGAAGCCTAGGACGGGACGCCGGTCTATGATCGAGGCTTAAATTTTAGAATTAGCTGTGTCGTTCCGTTATTGGACGGTTTTAAATTATTCGTCTTAGTGTAAGTTCCCCTGAAGAAGCTGCTGATTTTAGTTTGCCCTTCGGGGGCTGCGGGTTTTCCACTTGCGAAATCACCGTACCTGTGGCAGCTACACAATATGCACACATAACAGCGAACGGTTGGAACAAGCATGGCCAGGGCTCGCCGTGCCACGCAGGGGGCACGGTGCGTTGAAGGAGAAACCTTGGAGGGCAAGTTGTCTGTAGGGGCAACAATGGTAAATGTGGACGGCTTCTCTGCGGTGGTAGCACAGGGAATGACATTCGGCGGTTCGCCGTTGACGAGAGACTAACTTGCGGGGTTGGTAGTTGTCGCTGGCTTCGCTTTTATAGAATGTATTGGAGGATACCGAATTTGTCTGAAGAGCTTCTAGGTGCCGGCTCGCACCTGTCTCGTTTTCTTGGTGGCTGGCCGGGCGCTTAAGGCTCATGTACCGAGCACCTTACATACGTCAAGACGTTAAGAACGATGCACCGTTATTCCAGTAAAAAAACTTGGCGCAGCTTGCACTAGTGGGGCAAGGCTGGAGAAACAGCTGGGCTTGAGGCCCATCTTCTTTCGTCAGATACCCGGATGATGTACCTGCCATTATTTTTGAACTTGACGCTGGATGTCCCCATGACTGTCAGACCGAAACTGTTTTCATCCGAAGGCTTTCACATATCTCCCACAGTGCCAATAATCCTTCTCCAACCGACGCCGCCGTTGACCGGCGGACACGATTCCGCTGGTGCTCCCCTTGCCGGAGAGGACATCAAAGCGAGCCTTCGACCAAGAAGTGGCCTAGCCCTCACCCAAGCCTCTCTTCCTACTCTAGCTGAAACCGCGCAGAAGCAAGCTGATCTACGTCTCATGAAAATCCGTGTTCACGCAAGGGTGAATTTCATAATGGTAAGCACAGAACAAAACCGAACAAGAACTGTAAGGACAACAAAAGCGCTCTCCAGCACCTGCATTTTTGTTAGATAAAACACGTTTTATGTAAGAAAAAAGTGAGAAAAAACACCTCAAGCAGCTAAAAACAAACCTAGATCACGCCACCACTTAAACAACCCACTTTAGGAATACAACCTCATCATCTGTAAGCAAAATTGATGGAAGGCTCTCAAACGTGTCCCCTCATTTTGTAATCTTACAAGCTTCGGTGATTTGCCGCGTGCACTGCCTTTGTTTCTCATCATCACGACTGTCCGATTACACTGCGGCGCGCAGCCGCACTCTCTGCAGTGGCGGGACATATGCGAGGATGGTACGCTCTTGAGTTAAGCAGCGTGTTCTTTTAAGCGGACATTTCGGCATCGTCCCGTCCTGCCGATATACTTGCCACCCCAGGGAAGCAGCGGAGTATAGACGACTACTCTAGTAACGCATTGGTGAAACGGTTTTCGTGCTTTATGGTGCACACTTCACCACCACTAGCTGCTCCTCCTTCCACTAACGTTCTATCAATATGGCACACACGCTCGCGAGCTTCTTGCTTGCACGAAAGACGACATAGACGTCATACTCGCTGGCAATCTTTTTCATTCCGTGCGAGAGAGAACGCAGATACGGAATAACAGGGATTTTTTTTCGCCTATCTGGGAGCGTTTCCACTGTATCCTGGCCAGACGTTGGTTCTTGCGTCCGTTGATTCAGCAATCGTTGTCACACGGAAGCAAGAGCCAAGTGCGGGAAACTTGCCGTTGCCAATCTTGAAATTTGGCGCAAGAAACGTTCGTGCACAGCATGAGGATACGACGTCTTTAGCGCTGAGACGAGACACGAAGTGGCCCACCCGTTTTTGACAATCTTGGAAAGTGCAGAATGAACATTTAACAGGGGTTTCACAGATCTGGCGGGATATTACCAGCAAACATGATCGTTCTGAAACTGCTGAGGCATGTCTAGGAATTGCACCACATCATTACGTGGAACATCAAACTGAACATCAGGCCTTTGCCCCTTTATTTCAACAGTATCAAAGCCTTGATCATAGATCGGGTAAAATGCACAAGGTCCAAAAACAAGAAATAGTCATCCACATATCTAAAGACATGTCGTGCGAGCTCCTCGAAGTCAAGTTGTAAGGCTCTGTCAAATTGTGCCAGAAAAATGTTATTAAGTGCTGGAGCCAACCTAGAGCCGATACATACTCCAGACATTTGCAAAAAAAACCTTTCCCTAAAGAAACAACTGTTGAGAACAAATAACACCCCAAAAGCTCTATAAAGCCTTTCCCAGAAATTCCAGCATTGCTTCTGAAAGTAACTTCGTCATTGTCCTCAAGAATAATTTTTTGTAACTTAAGTCATCAAATCCTCGTGGGGCAATGAATAAAACAAGTCCTGTACGTCCACACTGAATGCGTAACAATTTGCTTGGTTGTGCTCGGTCAATAGAGTCATCACCTCGTCCGGGTTACGTACAAGGAACGAGTCAACAATGGTTAGTGATCCCAAATGCTTTTGTAAAATCCTGACACAACGTGCTGCCATGCATTGCGATCAGTTACGATGGCTCAGAAAGGAATGCCAGCCTTGTGAATCTTTGCTTTGAAGAAAATCTGGAGTTGAAGTCCCTTGGGTGATTTTACCCCTGAATGCAAACCTTCCAGATATAAGTCAGCTAGGAGGGTAAGGGCGTGTTTTTTTATACTGGTAGCGTTCTCAGATACTGGCTTGAAGTTTTTCTTCAGTGCCTCCATAGCTTTCTTATCGAACATTCCCCGAGGCATGGCAACAAATCAGCCTTCTCTATCCGAAACAGCAGCACGAAGGCCATTGTCGAAAAACCAGTTAACTAGGCCCCACAACTTTGGCCCCGAAATTGACTTATGTACAGTTCTCCCAATTGCAAGCACACACTGCTTTATACAATGCAAACTTTCCAATTCTAGTACATGACTTGAGACCTCGCGTACAAGAACGACGTTTTAGGCAGTGTTCAGCCGAGGTTCAAAACAATGTTTCGAATCCGAGCGAATAACTCGCTCAAAACACTCTAGGTACCTTACGGTAATGGAAGAGGCCTTTGCCCTGAGGGGGGCGTAGATGGGCTAGTGATGATGATTACGACCCTAATATCACTAAGGAGAACCACGGGCGACTGGCTAGCGGCAGAGTTCAGTTTTGAAGGCAGCGTCGGAAACGTAGCCTTCCACAGGAACTCGGCGAGGTCAACTGTGGTCTTTGCCCAATTGCGAACAGTCGCCTTTGCGCACCAGGGCCCCTAAGGAGAGCACACCGCACACGTAGGCACTCACGGAAGTGGCGAGCCTGATGCCACCACTGAAAATGCAACAGGCTGCACATCCTCCTTGTAAGACTCGGTGACGGCTGGTGCCACCCACATATGACCTGAATGTCCCGATGGCACAAAGATCGCTTGGCATGCCGCACGTGACCCAGGTTCGATACCGACCCCGGGAGGGGCACAGGCTGAATTAGGCAGATCTTTATTACGAACATTTGCCAGTTTTGCAGCTCATAGTGGTGGCGCAAGTAGACTAACTGGTGCCGACACCTGTGAAGACTTTCAGACCCCCCTAGCAGGAATAGAATAACCTCTTTGAATACAGTCTTTCATTGGTAATCGCCTTCCTTGCATCCGCCCCCTACCGTACGGCACACGCCCTCCTTTCTCCGATAAAAGATTTACGCAGTCAGTCCAAGTGACTGCGCATGATTTCGTTCCCCGCCACTGCTAACCGCGATCCCACCGGGCTTGTTGGGTGGTCCAGTCATTAGGTTTCTGGTTTCATTCCTAAGGATCGAAGATTCGATTGCCGAACCCTCCCCAACGAAATTTTCTCTTGAGGCGCGCAGTTAAAACACCTGCTCGTGAACTGCTTGCTTCGTCGGAAGTTTCCCTTACACTCCAAGATTTCTGGGTGTAAAGAATGAATATTGCTCGGCCTAATCAGCTCCACCGTTAAAACGGTGTATTGGATCGAACTTCAGCTCCGCGAAGTACTTTAGGAAGAAATCAGGCACCGCTACGTCTAGCGACCACTGTGGTTTGTCGTAAGGCTTTTACGGGACGAATCATCGTCGTGTTTGCACATTTAGGTGCAGAATTTTTCTGTTTAAGTTTGCGCGTCAATGTAACGGCGTCCACATATCGAAGTGGAGGAATCGGACAAATGAAGGATTCATCACACCTAGGGACTGCCCTCCATGAAACAGAGAGATTTTCCCACAAAGTGATTGTGCGATTATGAGTATAAATAACGCGGATAACTGAATTGGAATGTGGGTTATCAGGCAATATTCTGTGAGCATCAATATGAGTGTAGTCTAGAAAATAGTAATGTCGGAGGAGGGGGTATTACAAGAAGACAAGGAATGTTAAACTTCAGAATGTTGTGGAGCCAGTGAAAAGTCTAGGGAAATGGTTGGCTCTGCTGAAAACATCAGTAAATGCGCCGACCTGTCCCTCATGCATTTCGAAACGTGTTCGCGCATCGTTGGTTGTTAGAGCTTGTGTCACGTGTGTCCTGACCGGCAGAGATGGTTGGATGAGAAAATATCTTTATGGGTGAAGCAAAAGAAACATTAATTGTTAAGGAAGAAAAGGAAGCATAATATTCAACGAAGTCATGAACACAAAAATAAACAAAATGAACTCCCACACAAGAATAATTAACAAAGGCTACGGGAAACCGACTCTCCCTCCACCAAAGCTTCAGCCCCGTTGTACGAACACGTCACCGTAGTGTCCAACGCTATTGCTGTCACTAGCGCTGAGGTGGTGTTCAGGAGCCTAAGAGGACGTGGTAGCGCTGGTCACACCGTGAGATGCTGGTGTGGGCGTCATTGCACCCGGCCGTACAGGGGCAGGCGTCATGGTTTCATTGTGTTTCTGGAGGTCAAGCTTGGTGGCTTCTGTCACTCTACTTCTGGTAGAGGCAGGAAGAGCCTAGATTTCTGACCGTCGCCTTGGCAGCATGAGGCACCCAGTGGATTCAACAGTGTAGGCGCAGAGCACAGTCGATGCGTTGGTTAACGGGGCTTATAAGCTAGACGCAGACGCCTGACCATCACCAGTGTGAGATCCAATGCTTCCGTCAAGGGCGTGAATCACAGGTCAGAGTTGAAGCGATATCAGTTCCATTCTGTCCAGGATTGTGCGGCCTACCCGATGGAGGAGCCGTGTCGCTAGCTTGCTTCTTTATGATCTATCCGGGTCACGGCCCTATCTCGGGGTGCTCCCACATGCACTGTCATCGCGCAGCTCCTCGCATCACGCTTCTGCTTGCTGCAACACTTTTCACTGCTATCGCGGCAATTCCCAATACGCGGCTCTTACCTCAGTTCAACGAGTCACAAATCTAGTCACAGCTGCTTTATTTTTTTATTTACTCACTGCAAAAATCTGCGTGCTGTGAAATTCTACTACTGAGCCCAACGGCACGAGTTCGACTCCGGCGGCGGTAGAAGTTTTCTATTTTAAGTGAAAAATAAAAACGTCCGCACGCCACATTTTGAAGCAGTTTAAAGACCCTCAGAAGATATAAACTGCTGCAGGGTGCTCAACTACCGCAGAATATAAGCCAACGTGTAGCTCCGAAAGTATAACCCGAAAGTTTGATTTCGCTTTGTTTTATCGCGGCTTTAAATGGTGGTTCTCTTCCGGGAGCCCAATTGATATTCACCATCTTCTATCTTCACCCTTAGTACTGCTGTCACACGCCCTCTGCAACAAGATATTCTACGGGGTTGTCCACTGACCACCGTATATTTGCCCCCTTTTTAAGTATTTTCTCGAAAAATCTGCTTGACGTTTGCGACTCCGAAAGTGTTCATCTCTAATGCACCAATTCTTTACCACTACGTTACGCATACTATTCACAGGACAGTCGCCATTTGGAAACGCAACAAATTACTGTATCATACAATGTGATCTCAACCCATCGCACAAAGTAAACGCTTGATTAGTACCTGAAATTTGGAAACGCACCACCTCTCAAGAGACAGCCTCTTAATTTTAACTATACCATATCAGCAAGGTATCTACCTGTCTATGGATACACAAAACCTATTGCCCTATTTAAAACCTCTAAATAGAATATCAAGGCTATCCGACCTCGAAACTCTGTCTACAAAAGTCTTATGATATTTTCTTTTGTGGACATAGAGATAGACAAAACAAACGTCTTACTCAGACCATGTCAACTCTCCTAGAGCAGATTCTGCAGAAAAGCCAACAAAAAAAGCAACTGCGCCAGTACACACAGCCGACAATAATGAGTATAGCAAGAGCATTGGAATGCGCATAATATTAAAAAACCGCTGGTACTGATAGTTTAACGCGCATGACGAGGTTTAGGTGCCTTTAGGAAAGGATAGGGTAGTGGTGGAGGGGCAGTGGAGATGAGCAGAAAAACACGTCACGCAACGAGAGGGATTCTAACGCCATCAGGACTAGCTTTTCAGGGCGGAGTTTCTGGAGGACCGAGGTCCAGGAAGAGCCGTTTTGCGTATTATGAGCGGATTCGGGCTTCTTTTATAAGAGACCTGCTTGCAGGTTTTTTAAACCGCTTGTCTTTATTTTAGGGGGCTTTTTTGCGCATTGTGGAATTATATGGTTATAATAAAGCCCCCTGCAACCTGATATTGGGTCACATTCTTAACAAGGAAGCGCCAAGCATGAAGTAGTGGTTGTCGGGAAGCCATTCCTTCTGTTTACGCTACAAGTTGCAAAGACACCGATCACATGACGGAACGACTAGGCCAAGCACTAGAAATTGTTACTTATTACTCAGGGAAACCTACAGTTAGTAAAAAAGGAGCGAAGGTGCTTTCCCGTAGACTACATGGTAAGTTGCTGCCTCCTGTGTAGTATTTTGGCGATTGCACAACACTGCATAGCCACAAAAGTCTGTTTCTACCCCACCTCATGCAAATCATTACATCTGCTCATTATTGGGAATCAGTCCCATATATGACCACCACACAATGGCATTCCTAAGCTACATTCATAAACGAATAGGCGACTCCAGCGATGGATAGCGTCATGCCACAATGGTAGATGACATTCTTATCAAGCCATTTTTTGATTGCGAAGGTGGACATATTGCCGGCATGGCAGCACATTTCGGGCAAGCATTGAACACTGCGCTGTTTTTCATGCATCACAGCTTCACGGACATGTTTAAGCAGGTTGTGCGCACCATTGCTGTCTACAAACTGTTTACCAAATTCCTAGTCAGGTTTTTGAGATAAGTTATTACTGAGCTGAAAGAAAAAGTAGCTTCAAGGTTCTTTGCACTATAACTGGCCATACACTATTAGCAGTAAAGCAATAATGTCACCGAATTCCTTTGTCGGCAATCACCGTTTAACGTCCTCTCTAAAGGCCTCCACAAATGACTTCGTGTTTCCTCACCCGTGTTACCCCAAAAGGGCAATCTGTTTTTGTGATAGCAGCAGTTGACATACTAAAATTCAGGCGAAATTACTGGCTTAAAACCAATGGCGAATGTTCTTCCTTCCAGAGTTCAAATCGGGTGAATCGGATCAGCGGCATAGTCTAGGTGCACGTTTCAAAACTTGAAACGGCTTATGATTTGCAATGTCAGGAGCTGCTGCAATACAGTTAGCTGAGAAAATCTTTATCCCCATTGGACATCGCGGCGTGAAATTTCCAAATTCCTATGCAAAAATTCACAGACTCTTTTCAGAGACCTTGCGTGACGGGGGCATAATACCTGCTTAAACAAAATCAGAATACAGTGCGCTTCATATAAATAAGTACTTATTTGTAGAAAACGGAAAGGAAAATCGCTCCTCCAAAGGTTATGACTCCAAGAACTTCAAGGAATCATATTTGTACGATTTTCTTCACTGGTCGAAGCAATAGAACCAGAAAGAATGACACCTGCAAGCTGACGAGAGGCCCCGCGCGCTGTGCACCAGATCACAAAAGCACTCATAGATATCTAGAGATATCTTCTTGATGAGCTAGAAATGGCGTTTGCTTTACTTGGTCAGTTTTCGACTGACGTCTTAGAAGATCGCTTTGGAAGGTAAAACGTAGCTGCGTGGCTCCTAATATTGTTACGGGCGGCAAAACACAGGTTAGAGGAACCATGGCTGGTGATGGGTGGTCTATGTACATTATGTACAAGCGGTCATGACAGAGTGCGCTTACGCGTACTAGAGCGGTCCATAGTCTTGTGCTTTTTTTTCTAGCTGCTTTGCAGAGGCGTTGTAAGGTAAGTATCTCTCGCGTCTTTTCAAGGCCCTGTAGCAAACACAGGAATATTTGAATGCGTAGAGAAACCAGAGTATATGCACGTTCATGACCTCTTCGGCACATGAGCGGAAAACAATGCTAACACTCGACTCGCAGGTCAACATATCTGGGCAAAATCCGGTCATTGGCAATCCGTGTTTTACACGTCCCGAACATCCGCTAGCTACATCCCAAACTTTGCGTTTTGTTAACTGCCCTTGAGTTGTAATTTAGCTGGCAAACTAACGTAGGCTTAGTTAAAACACCACTTCTTTTGACAGAAACGTTAACACAATATGTGAGCTTACCCGGTCATCACGTAGATAATGTCGTATTTTTGGTATCTTGTAGTATGATTGCCGACATAATCCACCAAGCTGTACAAAGTGGCAATTCCGTCAACTGAAGGGTAGTTATCGTCAAGGTATTTGTAATAAGTGCATTCTGTGTCGATCTAAAGCCAAATCTCATGAGTAAAAACGTTTATTGTTCACGTCAGCAAAATTATGATGGATAAAAAGAACTATCAAATTACTTACCGCTAAACGTTCTATCGCACGAAGCCTTAAACTTATCCTTGGGTTATGCACGGTCAGGTACCGAATCTTTACCTGCAAGAAAATGTAATGGGAAATTTAGAATAAAAACACTTGTCCCAACTTTCCAGTATATACCTTCCGCATAAGAAATATGTATTGTTTGCATTCAAGTACCGTGGTTTAATTTTTGTTAGCGAAGCTTGTTGTTTTTCGGAAAGGTGCCAGTGTACGACCCACTTTTCGGCAGTGTAAAGTGATCATTAGTTATATGCCAAACACAGATATGAATTTTTTTTAGTGACTTCTTAAGCGACCCTGAACCTGCGTCCACCGGCGATGTCCGTATAACATACCCACGTGGGTTATTGGCCAGTTAAGTGCGAATGCACTTCTTAAGCGACCGTGAACCTGCGTCCACCGGCGATGTCCGCATAGCATACCCACGTGGGGGATTGGCCAGGAATCTCCTCGTTTTCCTTGGCAACGGGGGGAGATGGGCGCGCGCTGCCTGGCCGCTGACATGGCACATACCCACGTGGGGGATTGGCCAGGAATCGGGCGTGAGAAGGGCTAATGCACCTGCTTAAAGGAGTACTGTCACGAAATTTCAAAGCTGAGATCCGCTCTAGCAATCAAGTACAACGACAACACAAAGAGGTGTCTGCGAATAAATGCATCTTTCTTTCTTTGTAGTTGTGTGTGTGTGTGTGTGTGTGTGATCTCTCTTTCGCGAACATTACAGAACCGTGCAAATTCAACTCCTGCATTCGCACTTTCACATTCTTCCCCTAGAGGAAATGCGGGGAATTTTTTCGCGAAACGTGTTCACATATTTCAGCGGGTCTTATATCAGTATGTCTTGTCCATCTCATGAGCAGTGGAAGTGCGGGCTGGCGAGTTCCATACCGGGCGACCAGCCTGGCTTGGTAGATACGGCCGTCACAACTGGAATCACGAATGGCGTGCTGAAGTGAGTGCACTGCTCCTTGATTTTTGTTATAATTATGAAAATGCATTCATTTCTCTTTGACCCTATTTATTGAAAAATGCAAAAGTTGACCTAAATGATTGCAAGTGGTGGCACACACCAAACACGTTTGAAAGTGGTGGCTCCTGGTACGGCAGCTGAATGCTCAGCGATTAAAGCAAATTTTTTTAAAATGTTTTCTCTCTTAGTCAAAAGTGTGTCAGCTTCCTTATGTGTTTCATGAGCTCAAATTGGATTTTAATGTTCAAGTGACGACATCATCATTCGTGTCTGCCTGTTTGTGTCCACTCTAAGGAATGTTCTCTTCCATAGCCCACTGGCTATTCCTGTCTTCCTGTGTTGTAGCCAATTCTGCGCCCTGGATGTTCTTTTATATTCCTCTAAAAGCCCTTTGGCAATTTTCTCCAACGACAAAAAAGCAGTGTAGAGCTTGTAGTTTGGAAATACTGGGATATATTGTACAAAACACGGAAAACCGGCGCTGCATTTTTGCACACCTCATAATTTCCAAGCAACTAAGCAACCATTTACGGAACGTCGTAGGACAAATTCGCAATCTTTACCATATGTCGTATTTTTTGTCCAGCAGCCTGTGTACAATGTGATAAACAGTATATTTTATGCCTGATTTATAGTAGCACACAGAGCACTATTCCTCCACTCCTTTTAACCCATACCGCACCCATTTTAAAGAGCAGTGGGTAGCTCGACCAACCATTTCTGACACACCAAGCGGGGACGTTGAGACGAGGGCCCCGGACGCGCGTTATAATTTTTCTGACAGGCCGGACATGCCATGAAGAAAACAAGAAATGCGAAGGGAGAAAGGCCTTGGTCTGAATCGTCTTTAGGCTCTTACGAAGCTCAGTGGCGTCCCTTCAGGCCCGGCACAGTCGAAGCTTCTGTAACGAGTGGTTCTTCCCGCGTGTGGTAGGTGCTAGGTGGATCCCCACGTGCAGCTCGAATGCGCATTGTACTATACTAGTCACTCCAGAGAAGGGCGCGGTCGACGAAAGGAGCTCTGCAGGCTCTGCCGAGTGAAAATTGAATCAGTCTGCGTGCGACGTCCAAGAGCACTATGCTCAGGCCACTGAACATCGTTTGAG
This sequence comes from Haemaphysalis longicornis, assembly GCF_048455015.1. Taxonomy (NCBI): domain Eukaryota; kingdom Metazoa; phylum Arthropoda; class Arachnida; order Ixodida; family Ixodidae; genus Haemaphysalis; species Haemaphysalis longicornis. The sequence continues at coordinate 114,871,580 of NW_027526407.1, read as the reverse complement.
CTTTGTGAACTCTGGAAACCCCTTCCAGTCGCCACATCGAAGGGAATCCTTTTACTAATTGGCAGGAACAAAGACTGCGACCAAAGACTGGTTTATGTAGAGGTGCGTTGTTGGGGACCACAGCTTTAGGGCAACAGAAGTCGTAGTGTTTAAGCGGTGGGCCAGAGAATAGTCTCTTCCAAAAATTTCTAAAGAGAAGCCACCAGTAATCCAACTGCGGCAGTCTTATTTTTCTGAGTACAAGACACTAACAACCATGCAACAGCCTCGCATTTGTAGAAAAATGAATACTCAACGACGTTAACAAATTTGTAAATTATATTAGTAGGAATGAACACTTTTTCTAAAAGAAACTTTTTAAAGATTGCGCAAACATTGAAATAAACTACAAGGGGGAAATGACTTTTTATACGCTACCTTCGCTTGACGTAGAGAAAACAAATATAAAAACAAAAAGAACTAAAGCATAAAAGTAAACATGCACTAAAAGTTCGACTGCATCAGTACGAAAACACGTAATAAGTGAATTGAACAGTCTCATTGTGAGGCAACAGTAAACGGAGCATGTTTGCAAAAAGTGAATGCAAAATTATAAAATCTAAACTACAAAAGATAAGTTCGCATTATAAGGGTAAATCTTCAACCTTATTCAGAGCCCTCAATAGAGCCCAATAGCAGAAAAAAACCGAAAATAATAAAATTGTTACAAGTACCAACTGCGTAACTTCGTGTATCTCCACAAAACTGCGTAACTGGCAAGCTAGGGGAAGTTGAGAAGTGGTGTATGCATAAAACAATGGCGGAAAACAGAACAGCGAGAACGGTCATCACACCGACCATCAATGTAGCCTAACATAGCCCAAGACAACACAAAACATTAAAACTCAGCTGAATATTGTTGCATATTTGCAGATGTGGCTCTAAACTCAATAACATAAAACTGCCTAAGCATGCTGCTTGGCCAGTGGACAATTCTCAGATCTCCTGTGCATTGTTTAGCTGATATTCCCCTTGTAAGCGGCGCAGCGTCTCTGTTACTTCGCACCCGACGCGATGGCGGTACTTCGCCGCGCTGGGGCCCAACTGTATTCCAACGAACGCTTGTAATAACCCGATGAATACAGTTCAGTACAGCACGTAAAATTTCGCGTATCGCCAGGCACGGTAGAAATCGTCCCGCGACTCGGCAGAGCGGTAAGAACTTCAGACCTTGACCTTGCCGTATTAGACTTAGCCACGCGTATGCTACTGAAATCCCATCGCTCCTATAAGTTTTGTCAGCTGTTCAAGAACGACAGAAATGTTGTTGCCGAGAGTTTTGCCGTGCGAAAGCGTAAATCAAGTGATTTGTTCGAAGGGCGCTTGCGACTCGCGAGCTCTTTTACCTACTAGGGAGGGCGGTGCGAGCACGGCCGAGACGGGACTAACATGCACTAGCTGCTACGCTACCATCGTATCTAATTCCGTGTGCGTGTGAAGCATTTCTTCAAAAGCTATATTTCTGTTTTGTACTCAACCCCGCTATATAAGGCACTTCTACCGACATCAGTGGGCACAAGTGACTGCAGTGTCGGCCTCTTTCACGCCGTGTCGTTTTGTTCACAGCCACGGTTTTGATCCTTCGTGTTGCGATGTTCTCGAGCGAAAGGACAGGGCGCCACATAGTTTCAGTGCGATCATTATTACATCTGCCAAGAATCGGGTTGAAACAGGGCAGACGACGTGCTCCAGTGTTTTTTTTTCCGTAAAGTAAGGGCACAATGTGCATGCGCAGGCGACAAACACAGTGGTTTTCACTTTTTTCAAGCGAATGAATTGTCTGATAAACGTTTCAGTGAATACCATCCGTAGATAGCATAATTTGAAATTGCATTTAAACGACAATAGTCAAGCGTGTGGGTTTACATAGGTTGATTGGTGCCAGCTTAACGGAGCCCTTCAAACCTTTTCACTGTATCATCCTCTCCATTAAACAACAACCTAACAGACTTGCCGAGGACATGCGCTTTCTCCGGTACCCCATAGTACACAGCCAAGCGTCGCACTTCCATCCCAAGACTACCTTCCGTCCCCCTTCGAGCAGCTTTTTGCAATACCAGAAATGAAGCACGCACAAAACACCCGTCGTCGTAACACGGCACCTGCAGAAGCTCGAATAACTTATAAACACTTCCGCAACCTTCTCTACAGCGCTCTTTCAGAGCCCCGGCTATCTTTAACTACATCTGGTTTAGTGGGAAGCTGCTGGTATTCTTGGAAAAAATGCAAAATTAATCGGATCCGAAAACAAGGAAAACCACGCACCCTTGCAGATCCTCGCTCTAGCTCTCTTGCACCGTATATTTGTAAATTCCTCGAGTATACGGCATTGACGCGACTTGACGATTACTTTTTTCACAAATCTCACCTCCATTTTGCCCAACATTACATTCACTCTGAGTACTATGTTTCGTATTTCTCGCTGGGTTTACGGCTTTGGCACCTCTTCTCAGCTGCGTAAAAACATTAGTCAATATTTCATAAGGCCTTCGACAGTGTTCAGATACTGCCAATCTCTCTAACATACCCGAAGGGAACTACTAATCTCATATCCATATCTACATCCTTTCCTTCCTCTCCATCTGTGCAACTTCTTTTTCTGGAATTTTTTTACGCAAGTGTATCTGGCCTCTGGTACTCCTGAAGTCTCCGTCATGTCACCCACAAATTTCAAAACGCTTTAAAGGCACACAGAAGTAGTTTTGTCTAGATTCTGTTTTTGCACGCACTTAATAGACTTGCTCAAATTAGCACACTTATCATTGTTTATCCGGTCGATAAGACGATATTTATTTTATAAATTCTCAAAGAAGAGAAAACACAATGCGTGGTCGGCGGTAACTGCACCAGCTAAGGTCGTGAAGTTTACACGAGCTGTTACTGTGATTGAATGATGTCCAAGATTACAATTCAAACGAGTTTCGGTTTCAGTTCTATAAAACAACATGCTTGGCATCAGACGTATCGTTGAGTAGGCATTCCTAAAATTGTAATAATCAGCATACCTCGCTTCTGGAATGTTGTCGGCTATACAATGGGCCACATAAAGTACAAGCAAAACTTATATTAGTAACGGTCAGTAACCCAGGCGTACGAAGCGGATGAACGCCTGCCGCGTAGCCGGAGGCGCTCACATACGATTTGCTTTTTTCCCACCTCTGCAGCTTGCCAGTCTGGTGCCTTATTGTAAGAGTCGTGCTCATACCAAGACAAGGGTCGGCTGATTAGGGACTTTGCCCGCAAGCAGTCGATGCTGATGCCAACACCACGCCAACGAGAAGTCTCCACCGCGTCAGTGTCCCTCAGCACACGTTCTGCGATGTCGCTCTTACGAGCAGTGAACGTTGAAGCGCAAAAACAAGAAATTTAGTGTACAAAGCATTGCAAAAAAAGGAATAAATCCACTTCAGAAACCACATGCGCTATCGGAGATTCCAATTTGAGAATTTAAAAAAATTTATACCTGCCGCTCCAGAACACTGGGCCATAAGCCAGCGCCGTATGGTCAGGAAATGTAAAGTATATACTGTATGGCCTGCTCACATTTTATTTGGTTTTAGCATTTCAAACAGCTGATGCGACTATTTCTTGAAAAGCGCTTGGGTAGTAAGCGTCCCACCAATTCCGAGAAACGTGCCATCCCTAACGACTGCATTCCTTCAGCACAAAACCGTTCGCAAGCGTGTGGTCGTGCCGCTGACGGCTGTGCTAGTTCACCCAGAAGAAACAGTGCTTTTTTTATTGTAGTGCTCTGAAGACCCATCAGGGTATTTAATAGGAGGCTATGCAAGCCAATTGCAAGGAATAAGAAAGGAGCAAGTGTTTAAAGGAGTACTGACACGAAATTTTTATGTTACGTTTTTTTCGCTGCTATGCGTGCCTACCAGCCCACTAATCATAGAATGACAAATTAGACGGTCGAGCGCAGCGTAAACATTCATTTACGGCGTCGTTTATTCGTGCCAGTTTCGGTTTCGACTGAAAAACGCCGAGCGGCCGCCATGACAGCATGTATGACATGGCGTCACCATTCTTGCCGTATCGCTGCCTCTCTGGAAGCGCGCGCGAGCGAGCGCACGCGCGCGCCCAGACCTGCCGAGGTTTTCGCCGTCCCCACAGGCCCGGGCAGCATGACGTCAGTCCAAAAACCATGACGTGTACACACGCCCGAGCAGCGCGCGCCAACCACAGCCAGCGCGTCGGCTTCGTCACGGGAGCACCGACGTCGGCAGTTTGGGGCACGTAGCAGATGATGTCACGTCGGCCCGCTCTAGGCTTTCTCGTGCGGGCGAAGATTAAAATGGATTTTAAATATGTTTCGCTGAACGGTTGCTGTGGAAACTTGCTGGGAGATATCTCCTGATAAAAAGGAAGCGTTTTACATAGTTATCTCAGCTTTGAAATTTCGTGTCAGTACTCCTTTAAATACAAAATTTGTGCATATAAATTTGTACAAGCCGGGGTACAAAACCCGTGAACAAGGCAAACAGCACAGTGCGAACAAAGTTTTTTGAAACAAACATCTTAAAAAAAAAGAAACTGTGGAACACTTTCCTTGAGCAGGTATCTCAGTAAAGCGGCCTCAAATTGAAATGGTTCCGTTACACATACAATACTGCCCCTTAGCTTGTTCCAGTCATCCACTGACACAACAAGGGGAGATGGTATTAGTTTTTCTGTACGGACAATAATTGGTCATATCCTGTCGACATGATCAGTCTGTATGGAAATGTCATGTGGTGGAAGAATATTTTCCAAAAAACTGCGCGCGGTTTACTATAGTGAATACAAATAAACTAGACGAAACAATTTGGGGCGGAGATACAGATTCTGTAGATCAAGGGAATGATTGAGGAAGGATACTCTTTCGGTTGGGGGGTACGAACGCAAAATAAACCTTGCAGCTTTTTTCTAGACTGCAACAGCAAATTACTCGAATTTGCTTGGTGGTCTTCCTGATAATTCACATATATTTCGTGAAGATATTACCAAAGTGGTGTAAGCACGAAATCAGGTGTCAGAGTTACTGCGTTTTAGAAAACCTAATATTCTTACATAGTTTTTCGAGATGTATTCTATATGAGTTCTCCATGACAAATTCAATGACGAAAATATAGCCAGAAATATGAATTTCATACTTTTTATTACATTGCGGCTTACTACATAAGCGTTCCCGCACATTGGTTTTACGCTGTGCTGTAAACGTTTCGGTTGATTTTAATTTCTTAGGTGGTATAGTAGCCCCACAACACCCACCTTATTAAATTTGATAGGCGGTGTTTTAGAAGCCAAAACGTGATGATAAATCGCATTGTTTTAAGACAACAGCCCGCAGTATCATTTTTGATACCCTGACCGAGTTTTCACATGTCAGCAGCACAGAAATGCCCCACAAGGAGTTTGCTGCCAACTCGAGCCAAATGTTCGCACCTGAGAGCTCGTTTGGGAGCATTCCACCTGCACTATTTTCGTCCTACACTTCCCTCGTTCCATATTTCTTCCTACACTTACCATTTTTCTCCTTCAGAAATGATCTCTTTGTGGTCGTGTTTGAGGCCCACCCACTGTTTACCGTAGCTTCAAATTTTTGTAGCGTCAACATTTTAAGTGTTTGTAGAGTTTTATTTTTCTTATTTACAGCCTGAAGACGGGAATAAATATCACCGTATTGTCGCCGACTCAGATGTCAGCAATTTTCGGCTTGTCGGAAAGTGACGAGGAAGAATACATTCAACTAGCCGTTACGAACATCTCCTACAAAAGGGATGACAGCCACGCAGAGAACAAAAGTCGAAATGAATTGCTAAAAGCTAGTCCCCAAACAGCCAATCCAACAGGTAAAATGGTAGAACGGCTACGCTAAAAGGCAACGTTGACGTCTACTGCCCGCAATCATTGGTGTCTACAACATTTTTATGGAGTACTGGACTGCATAACAATAGGCTGTCACTGCAAGTACTCCATTCACTCCAGATGCTGTACATGTATGTCATATACCTTGCTATCGTCATCTGCTTCAAGAGCGCCTAGAACGTCTACACACGCCAGACCATAAGTTCAAGCAGCGGCCCCTAAGCTTAGAACCTTCACTGCCAGCTTATCATAAATTGTAATTTCCACAGGAAAAGCGCTAGCAGGAAAGCCGACCAGCCTGCCTTCGCATTCTCCGAAGAAGGCGAACGTCACGACGAGTTAGCACCGGAATGACGTTCGAAGAGATGCTGTTGGGAATCTTACATTTGTGACGACCAAGCAACTTCGATGCAGGAGCTGTGTACGTAGTGCTAACAAGCTTAGCAGAGCTGTGTGTGCGAAATGCAACGTAACACTGTGCTTGAACAAGCAAAGCAACTGGTTCTTGGAATACCACAAGCCAAATGACTGCAGCTCGGAATGAGGTAGCAGAAGAGCCCATTGTATTATATATGATACGTTTAATAATTTTTGACTAGTTGAAATTTTATTTTTGTTTTTGTGTTAACAAAGTCACCTTAGTCTTAAAAGGTACAAACGGTTCTGAAATTTCCATTTGGCTGGAAGTATGTTTGGGCTTTCTGCCTCTGGCCTCGCTGACTCTTCCCGCGGCTTTTTGTTTTGCCCTAGGTTTCGCTACTAGCGTGCGAAGAGTCCAATGTGTGCTTGTGAAAAGTAACTCGGACTCAGAGCTTGATGAAATCTACGAAGTCAAGGCGCATTCTTCTAGGCACACACGTGTCGGGGCTTACGAACGAATCGTGACGACCCGCCGGTGGGCGGGTGACTAAATGCTAGGCCAACTAATTCTGTCGGAAGTTCGGCTAGGGCTGAAGCAACGTAGTTTAGCCTAGCAAACTCATTTTAATGCGGTCAAACGTGAGAGTAAATCGCCAAGGAGGATACAAAGAGGAGGACAGCATTTCTATTTAATTTTTATACAAAATAAAACAGCATAAACACCGCGAGAGTGGTCGAAATATGGCCTGGAGACTTTAAACTACAATTTGCCCTTGTGATCACACAATGCTTAGCAATCAATTCAGTGCCCCTTTAAACGCACTTCCTACGCCGTCACACGCCATCCCCGTTGAGTTTGCCTCTATACAAGCGGATGACATTACGTGGTTTGCAACCAAGGGCAGTTCCGGCCAACAGCACAACACTTTAGAGCCAGCGTGCGATTTCATTGAAGACTACGTCATGTCTGTCGGCCTCAGTATATCCATTTCGAGATACACTCGCTTTGTAGTCAGTAAGAAGCGTCGGGGAACACCAGACGGCTGTCTTCCCTAGGTACAAATTTCTCGGCTCCCGTATAGCGCCCATTGATACTATCCAGATCGTCAGCCACAACTTACATTATGGGGGCCACTCGGTACCGACTGTGCGGGCACAGGCAGTTTCTGCCTGTTCGAAACTGGCTGATAGAAATATGAGCCAGTTTTTTTATTTCTTCCGCCGGGTCGCTAACAGAAGAGGCGGATTGCATGAACATCGTTTTGTCGGCATCATGGACTCTTTTTTACTTGCGACTGTCGCCTTCCCAGTGGTCGTTCCTCGACACTTCACTTTGTGCACTTTATTGCACCGCTGTCGGAGTACAGTCCTACGCCACCAGAGCCACGCTATGGGGACTGTGAATATGTAACACTTTTGAAGAGTGCATCACGTGCCATTGACTCGCCCAAATCAAGAACCTGCAGACTTTTGCCCCAGGTCGTACTCGTCTGAATTGTGTTCATTGACCCCGCTTCTACACTGTCCCCATACCCTCTGAACACGCTGAGCAACATTTTATAATGCGCGTTGAATGTATGCTCCACAGCATGAACTTCGTTTAGCACCCTGCTCGTCGTGCCCTGCTATTTCACACCGTCTCTGAAATATTTCTTTCAACTATCCCGGCGTTCCGTCGTTTATTATACTGCAGCAGGCAACGCCCTCACGTAGTCATTGTCATTTGTGCAACTCTCCTTCTCCGACACTGCCCGGATTCCCCATTCTCTCACCTGATTCAACCGCCCTCACGCAAGCCATTGCTCTGGAAAAGGAGCATTCTACTCGCACTATCCCTGCACCCCCGCCAGCATAAATTTGCTGCAATTGTCGATCAGCCCTTCGGAACTTCTCCCACGCTAAAAGCACCCATCCAGCACTGACGTCGGTACTTCCGTACTGGCTTTGAATCCTCGTGCACGTTTCACATGGGTTTGCGATCCGGGTCACACTGGCATCAGCAGCAACACCAGAGCAAATGCCCTAACCCAAAACATTTTGCTGGTTCCCCACATATCTTGGCTAGCGCTATACCACGCTTCGACCGCTCTCCATCAGCACCGAGCTTCCTGCCGTTCTCGCTTACATGCGCATAGTGTACCACACAAATTAGAACCATGTCACTCTCCTCATCTCACTGTTGAGGCGGCGCGTCTCATTCGGCAGGTTCGGACCTCTTCACGCCCCTCCCAGTAACTGTCTCCATCGTATCTAACAGTGCCTTGGCCGCCCCTCAATCCTCCATCCCTCATTTTTGTGGAGAATCTAGCCCACTTTTTCTTTTGCCGAATTCTTTGCTTACATCACCTCCTGGAAGCTCTGCCCGTCTCACCTTCCCCGGGACTGAAAGTAGAGTATGCCCAGAAAGCTCTCTGCGAACATGTGCACCGTATCTGCAAGAACATTCTTCAGCTGTACGCGCACCTAGCCAATTCAAGGCTGTAACTTGGGCAAGGGCCTAAGTAATCCAGGCAATAAAATTTGTTATCTCTCTGTCCTGTGAAACCAGCACCGTCAAGGTACGCGCAGGCTAAAAAGAACGAAGTCACGATTGCATATACGCGCCACATTTGCAGTGTATGGACTAACGAATTCGGTCTCACAAAACAAAGGTCATGTTAGCACGCTCTTATCTCACTGCGACCATTGCAGCAGGCACGCGCAACAAGAAATAATGTGCAGATAAGAGGGAGCTTGTAGCAGCACCTCCAGCGACAGCGCTGGTTCGAGCGCCGCTCCTCGCGCAGCAGCGCGATCGACATGGTTACAGGCTGCGCGGCAGCGCGAGCGTACGAGAACAGGTGGGTCTCGCAGAGTTCTGACAAAATAGAATCTGTTTTGCCTTGCGACGAACTGTCGTCCTGTCTGAGGCTCCTTTCTCTCGCCCGACATACCGCCCTACAATTGGTGACCCTCCGGAACACGCCACAGAGGCTTATGTAGAGCCATGTCTCTCGAGAACCAGGACTCAACCCGTTCACGAGAAGCCGGCGAAGCAATCTCAGCCCTGACCGTTCAGTTTCCGCAATTCTGGGAGCGCCACCCGTCGACCTGGTTTCTGCAAGACGAGGAGCAATTCCAGCTGGCTCAGATAACCCATCAAGAAACCAAATTTCTCCACGTCGTCGGAGTCCTTCCGCCGACAGCTGCAGAGATCTCCGACCTTCTCGTTTCGTTCAACCACAACCGCCCCTCACCATTATACGACCAGCTCAAGGACGCACTCCTGGAGCGCACAGCTGCTTCAGAAGGCATGCGCATCCATCAGCGTCTCCCCTGCGAGAAGGTCGGCGACCGCAGGCCAAGTCGACTAATATGACACATGAAGCGACTCCTTGGCATGCCATGGATTCTCATGCCATGGATGATACACTACTATGTGAGCTCTTCCTTCAGCGCCCACCTTCCAGTGCCGAAATGGTCCTTGCCACTGCCGAAGCCATGGATCTGCAGGCACTGACCGCGCTGGCAAAGTCATGGAGTTCGCCACCCCTTTTTCTCAAGTTGCCGCGGTTGCATCGGCTAAGCCTGCGTCTCCTCCTGCGTCTCATCCGAGTGAGTCCGCTTCAGCTACACTACACCGCCTCTGCGATCGTCTGGAGAAGGTCATCGTTGCCGTAACACGCCGCGACATCCCGCCGCAACATTACAGTCAACGTCGTCGTTCGGTTTTACGAGCGGCGGCGCCCAGAGCACCCACGCAGTGACTTGCCCAACCACGGCGTTAGCTGCTACCACCGGCGTTTTGGCGCTGACGCCCGCCACTGCCGTCTGGCCTGCGCCGGGACGAGAAACGGCGTGACCGACCGCTAAAGGTGACAAGCGATCTCGGCCCAACTCAGGAATATCGCCTCTTTAACGTCACCGACCACACCACTGGACAGAGGTTTCTCGTGGATACCAATGCCCAGGTTAGCGTTTTGCCCACTACACGCTCTGATCGTGCTTCTCATGCCATCTCACATTTACATGTAGTAAACAACACTCGCCTACCCGTCTACCAGCAACGCTCACTCACTCTAAACCTTGGGCTCTGCCGTGTTTTCTGGTGGGGTTTTCTCGTCACCGACGTTCGCACCTCCATCGTCGGTGCCGTCTTCCTCGCAAAACATGGTCTTCTCGTCGACCTAAAGCGACAGCGAATACTTGATGCTACCACACTCCTCTCAGTGCAAGGTGTGTAAGCGGAGTCAGCTACTAATGTAGCCCCATCCTGCGCTACAGTTGCCGATGAACCGTTTACCGCCTTGCTGCGGGACTTCCCAACCGTGACAGCGCCACCTGCCTGGACTCGACATCCGACATCACATCATTACCACTCGCCCTGCCATTTTTTTTCGACCACGGCGGCTCGCGCTTGACAAGTTCAAAGTCGCCCATGCGGAGTTCGAGCACATGATGTAACTGGGCATCGTCCGTCCATCATCAAGTAACCACGCATCCCCGCTGCGCCATGGTGTCCAAAAAAATTGGTGACTGGCGCCCGTGCTGAGATTACCGGTCCTTGAACTCCAAGACCGTTCCTGACCGCTGTCCGTTACCCAACCTCCAAGACTACAGCGCCACTCTCCAAGGGGCCACAATATTCTCTAAGATAGACTTAGTTTCTACTCACCACCAGATCCTCGTGGCAGAAGACATCCACAAAACTACCATCACAACCCCATTCGGCCTGTTCAAATTTGTGCGCATGCCATTTAGGCTCCGCAACTCTGCACAAACATACCAGCGTTTTATTGATGCCGCAACATGAGCGCTACCGTTCATGTACGCCTACGCTGACGATATTCTGGCGGCCAGAACATCCGTGGACGAGCATCTCAAGCATCTTCGCCTTCTCTTCGAGCGTCTCGCTGCTCATGGCATCGTCATCAACATCTCCGACAGCCAGTTTTGTGTGACTGCTCTGGATTTCCTTGGTCGTCGTTTGGACTCCAGTGACATATGTCCACTCCCCGCCGAAGTTCAGGCAATCACCGACCTTCCCAAACCAGTGTCGGGGACAAATCTCCTCCAGTTGCTTGGATTGGTAAATTTATACTGCCGCTTTATTAGGAAGTATGCCACGCTGCTCGAACCTCTCGACAGGCTGCTTTCCACGAAACGCTCATCCACTTCACTTGATTGGGACGCTGCAGATGACAATGCATTTAGAGCCATAAAACGCGCTCTCGCCGACGTAGCACTACTGGCTCATCCGAATGTGAGTTTTCCTTTGGCACACATGACCGGCGCGTCAAGTTCTGCCGTCGGAGCTGTGCTTCAGCAGCGAGTTAAAGGTGCATGGCAACCGCTAGCGTTTTTCTCCAAGCGGATGAATTCGGATCAGCCACGATATAGCGTTTTCAGTCAAGAACTGGTAGCCATGTACCTCGCTGTTCGTCACTTCAAACATCACCTCGAAGGACGCACGTTCACGATCTTCACTGATCACAAGCCACTCACGTTCGCCTTGAACCGCCCTGACACCCTCCACACTCCATGAGAGGTGCGTCAGTAGCATACCTCTCGGACTTCACGTCTGACATCCAGAACGTCAGTGGTGTGGCCAATTCTCCCGCATACTCTCTGAGCCGCGTGAACTATGTAAATGCCATTTCACCAAGAACGCAGGAACCGCCTACCGAACCGCTGGATGTACTCGAACTGGCTACGAAGCAAGCCAATGACAACGAGCTCTCCCGTCTGCGTGGAGCACCTACAGCACTCATACTTGAAGACGTACCGTTTCGTAGTGTGACCATCGTCTGCGACAAGTCCACATGGGTTCCCCGACCCTTCCTGCCTGCCTCAAATCGTCGCCGCACGTTTGACGCCATCCACTACAAGGCCTCTTCTGGCATTCGGGCATTTCAAAAACTCATTAGGTCCCGCTACCTTTGGCCACGTATAAACGCGGATATTCGAGAATGGGTACGAGCCTGCATGCCGTACCAGCGTTCAAAAGTTCAGCAGCATTTCGTACCCCCTGTCAAGCCATTTCTCAGGCCCGATGAATGCTTTTCTGTCGTCCATATTGACCTCGTCAGCCCCCTACCCCCTTGCCAAGGTTATCGATACATCCTGACCTGTGTTCACCGCTTCACACGTTGGCCCGAAGTCTGCCCTTTTCCTGACATCACGGCACCCACAGTAGCTTCAGCCTTTTGGTCTATCTGGGTGTCGCGCTACGCATGTCCTTCCACGGTTGTCACCGATCGCATCCGGCAGTTCGAGTCGTCACTGTTCACAGAACTACACCTTCTCGGCACGACTCGTCTTCGAACAGCTGCGTACCACCCGCAGTCAAACGGCCTCGTCGAACGTTTCCAGCGGCACGTCAAGTCTTCACTCACAACGCATGGCTGCCCAACCGAGTGGGTCCAACGGCTACTACTGACGCTCCTCGGAATCCGGAGCGCGTACAAAGTGGACCTCTCATGCACGTCTGCTGAGCTCGTCTATGGTACACCTCTGCGTTTGCCAGCGGACTTTTTCGACGAGTCTTCGCAACCTGTCCCCGCAAGTGACTACGTCAATCACGTACGACAGGTTTCTCGGCACCTTCGGCTTCAACCCACACACCTTGCAAAGTACCCGACGACTTATGCGTATTCGGACCGCAAAACTGCCACGCATGTGTTCGTGCGCTACGGACCCGTCCCAGAACCATTGCGGCCTCATTACCTTGGTCCCTATCCGGTCGCTCACCGTCACTCGAGTACTTTTGGTGTGGACATCAATGAAACGCAAGACACCGTGGCCATTGAATGACAGAAGCCCGCGTACCTCGAGCCTCCCGCTGAAGTCACTTCGTTGGAAACTGCTGTGCCCGCTATACAAGACCACCCAGGCATGTCCAGTGAACATCGCATGACTATTTCGATAGTCACTCTCGCTCCTCTTTTCAGGGGGGGGGGAGCCCTGTAGCAGCACTTTGAGCGACATCGCTGGATCGAGCGCCGCTCCTCGCACAGCAGCCCGATCGACATGATCACAGGCTGCGCGGCCCCGCGAGCGCACGCGGACACGGGGGTGTCTCAAAATAGAATCTGTTTTGCATGGCGACGAACGGTCGTCCTGTCTGACGCTCCTTTCTCTCCCCCGACATAGCGCCCTACAAGCTCATCAGTGTTCCTCAAAGCCGTCTACAATGCCAATATTTGCCTTCATCGGTGAGGACGATAAATGTACGGGTCTTCAGGTGAACGTTCGCGTGTCTGATGTGTGGGAGCATCGCTGGATGATCCTTTCGAGCCATTCAACACTGCGCTTCTTTTCCCACAATGTTTGTTATCTCCAGATTTTGTTGGTGAGCTCTCGGGGAAACTGTATACTCTGGCTTGGAAGCTTGAGCTAGTTTCGTCCACGATACACAAGAAAAACGCCTAGTGCCATATACTGGTTCGCTTTCTTTCAACAATAAAGGCATTCGTTTATGCAGCGTTTAAAGAGGGCCCGTCATTCCATTTTTATGGTGTTGCCGTAAAGGTTTGGTTTCTATCGTAACAACATATTTTCCACCCCCTGTTTGTTCTTTTTTCTGTGTTTTCTGCAAAAAGCTATTTTTGTATGCATGCTGCAAATGATAAAAGTAAACATGCACTCATAAATTACTCTTGTATTGTATCTGTTGATTTGCGTTACACAATGAGTAGTGTGTCGGCGTCTATTTTGGTGATTTGTGCTTTGCCGAAAGGGCCCCTCCTGTGAGTAGAAGAAATAAAAAGTCGTTGCCCGAAGATCTATGCAGAATGCGAGTATCCACAAAAACAACACCATAGGTGAAATGGCACAACCGTCCTGCACTAAACATTTGATATTCACAGCCTCAGTAACAATATTTTTTTGCTTTGTTTAATTTACGTGTTTAAGGTCCTCGAATATCATTTCAAGCACGCGCATTGCTTCATAATAGGGAATATTTTCAGGTTGAGAAGTTTAAGCCTGGTGCCGGTTTCTTTACCCCCTGAGGCAGCGCGAAACTTTATTGCATAGTTTTTTTATGTTTTCCAACTGCGGCTCTAATTACAAATTCAGCGCAATTTCAGGGTTAAACATACACCACGGATTTCTGTTTTTCTGTTTACACATTCCATTCACATCAGTGTGATCAATTCTTTAGTAACATTTGCTTAGTCTATTCTGTTCCCACGCCTGTTCACTATCTATAACGCTGTATATATACATAAATGCAACCTTTCCTTACAAATGATAAACGAATTGCATGCTGATGGGTGTGTTGTTACGGTTTTAATGCCGGCAGCTTTACTAGTGCTACTACAACGCAAACATTTCGTTGTTTAAATGTCTTTCCTTAGACGTCTCGTCTCAAGCGCACAAAAAGTTGAAACAATCTTTTAATAAGTACTATGCTCAGGCAACAGCGTTGCAAACTGATTAAACAACTGGCTTGGGTAATACCGTTTTTTCGCTGCCCCAATAAAAACTTACACTTGTTCAGGACATTCTGTAACCTAGTCGACAATAGCAACGTTATTCTAAATTAAATTTAAATTTTTCATGTATTTTTACAATAGCAAATAAAACTACCGGATAAATAATGAAGCAACTAGCGCGCTCTTCCCCTAGGTAATGTGCAAGCACTGCGAGTGCACAAAATTAAACTGAAAAAATAAGGATTGCTTTCCCTATGAAATGAGCATGGTGGAGAAAACAGCATGAGGGTCGGAGAAAAACAAGGAAGACCGTGTTACCTTGTAACGCATGCAGAATGTTGTCTTTATTTTGCAATAGTTGCTGCGAAGATAGGAAATACGTAAACTAGCAATTGAACATCCCCCCGCATTCCAATTTATTGGTAGGTATACTAAACCGAATGTTTTTACTTCCACGTTGGGTGCCTTTCTTTTACATTTTCTATGCATGTTCTCGTGACACAAAATGCGTAATAGCTATCGTAAACACCATGCAGCCACTCAGATGAGCTTTCGCTCTAATACGTATTGGAAACGTTTTAAAATAAGGGCTTTTTCCTAACCTTTATAGAACGTTTTCGGCTGGGGATCTTTATAACCAGGATATCTACATCCAGTTCTGGGTTAAGAATGAGGCATGAAGAATCAATTTGCTAAAAAACGCTCCCAAAAAA
Organism: Haemaphysalis longicornis; assembly: GCF_048455015.1. Taxonomy (NCBI): domain Eukaryota; kingdom Metazoa; phylum Arthropoda; class Arachnida; order Ixodida; family Ixodidae; genus Haemaphysalis; species Haemaphysalis longicornis. The sequence goes on along the minus strand of NW_027526407.1, from coordinate 114,856,198 downwards.
TAATCAGCCTTCTAACCCACATTTGTTGCTTTTTTCTCGACACAATTTAGAAAGAATTTATAATGGCGTAAATTCGCCATCGAAAGATACTCCACACCGTCAGTTTTTGACCTGTTTGAACCGCAGACGTAAAAACTATCGCTGCGATTTACCGCGAAATAAAGTTAGTCCTCTTCACTGAGGCGACCGTTAGGAAAATTATCAACCCGATAAAACATTTGCTAATATTACACTCAACAGGAGTGGCAAGAATTGAACAAATAATGGCCGATCCAAAAGAACACAAAATAAACATAGTGACCAGGAAATCTGCCTATAGCTCGCTTCATTTTGTGTCTCTTTTCGCGTTTCGTAGGGTTAATTTTTCTTAACAAAGCATGTGGTCGTTACATGTTTCTTTAACAAAGGATGTGTTGCTTCGCCATTTCAGTGTGTTTTGCTCTAAGAAATATCTCTTAATCACTTAGCTCGTAAATAATTGTCCACTGGATATCGTTTGAAAGATGTCTGCTGTCACATAGGTCTCCGTAGCGTGATGCAGACAGCCTACCAAAGCCGCCAGTTTTCAGCAATGTCAACACATGGATGTAAAGGTACAGAACCAACTATTCACCTCACACACGCCTAAAATGCTAACGGAATGGCATATGACGAATAGTGTGTATGGTTTTATGGTTCTCTCTATTACCCCTGTTTGAGATAGCCAATCTTAGTCATTCACTCAGTGAAATAGTATGATATGACTAGCACATTTTAAGTTACAATATCAATGCGGGCAGAATGTTTTTGTTTTTATAAATGAAGAAGCGCTTCCGTAGACTGGAAGTGAAAACCGAATTTGTCGACTGTTTTTAAATATCTTTCTAATCTAATAATTGCAATGAAATTGCTGGTGTCTATGCAGTGACAAGCTGCGAGAAGCCGCGATCTTTTTTACTTTCCAGTGCCTGGAATAGAACCCTTTCCCTAAAATCAACAGATATGGCCTCCAATCCTAGTGCTGCAACATCGTGACGAATGTACCCCTAATTGTCAATACTGGCATTTGTAAAACTATACACTTAGGCGTTGATCCGTGCTAGGAGTCCTCAAGCCTGGGAAGCGTATTTAAACAGCGTATAGAGGTTTTTTCCAATCCAAAACAATTTCTGGCGAAAAATTGGCGCAATAATATTCTGTACATAGACATCTTTGCTCTTACAGGCCACAAAGCCCTGTAACTGCTCCCATGGTTCTTGTATGCGCGCTTCCTAGAACACTGTCAGAATTAAAAATGTGGCTGAATATGCGCAAGATGTGCAAAACACGAGGTTATCCCGACTACCACTAGATTCCCCATAATTTGCTCAACTTAGCTCCCGCTCTCCAATTGTATTGTGGGTGTACAAATTGTGAACACGGCTGGTATGTCAACTCTAACTCCTTTATTAATGCATGCATTCAAGCCCACACGTAACTCCTAAATGCATATAACTCCTAAATGAAGTGGTTTAATCTATTGATTAGTAGTGGTCTATTTTAGGCAGATATGGTAATACTTCATTTAAATACTATTTTACGTATTGCTTTAAATCATTGCCATGGTTGCTTAAAAAATCGGTTACTTACGACGTTGAACATAATGAGGATGTATCTGACCATAACTGCTGTACTGTCAAAAGCCTCATAATATTGTGAATCAACCACGAGACGTATTTCAGGGTAGATCTCGTCTACATAGTCGCGATCTGAAATAGTACGAAGAAAATGAGTGCGATATAAACTCAAAGACGACGCAAAGTGTACGTAAAAAAGGAAATCTTAGGTTTTTATGCCTTTTATTTAATTAGAAGACTATACTTACTGTACTTGGAAGACCGCTCCTCGGGTGGTGCGATATCTGGTTGAAGGTATGCCCCTTAAAAAAGAAATTCTTCTTATTCATGAAGACGAAGCCATGTGAAGTGTTTTAAATGCTGTATTTTGCGATTTCTTCTCATTCTTTTAAAGGCAGGACTCACCTTGCACACTACCAACTTTGGGTGGTTCTTTATGAATAAGTTCTAAGACATGCGGATAGAAGCCACCATTTGCACGCTCCGTTCCTTGTAGAGGCTTAATCTTGAGGTTCGGACCAACCACACCATCCTTAAAAAACGTATCGTATTAAAACCAAAAAATGCCCATAGTACTAGGATGCTCTGCAACATTCTTATGTTCAATGCTTTATATTGCTAAAGCTGGCGGAATTTAAACTGCTAACTATAGCTTACCACTGCTCAATTGAATCAGTAGAAATACACGCAAGAAATAATTCCGAAATGCTAAAAAACCATTAAATTGTGAAATTCGCACCCCGGACAATATTAAGAAGTGGCATTTGTTCAAAAACGTAAAAGCGTGTTGTCAGTGGTTTAGGTATTTTTTACACAATTTTCAGCATAGGCGCAGTGTACATTATTGAAACTAATAATTACATATTAATAGGCGAAGCCGTAGCATCGGATTTACTGCATTCATTATAGGGTCAATAGACTTCTTCAAGAGTATTTCCAATATAAATATTTACTGTGAAGCAACAAAGTATCTCCATTTTTTATCATATGTCCGAGGATGTTGATGTATTTCATGATGATGATATCTACAGCACCTAATATTGATAATCTGGGGACTTGTCTCTTTCCCCTTGCTTCCCTTTTTCCAAAACAGTTCTATTGGTTCCCTTCTTTGAGATTCTAGTGTAAGAAGTGAAGTTGCCGCAGTTTTACACACGCGAGAAATCCCAGATTCCTCTAAAACATTTGTCCCAGTAGTGGTAAACTGAAAAATACCTACCACTTTCACGAAGCCGCTCTCTTCAGTAAGAAAAACGGAGGCAAAATGTCTTTCGTCATGAAAGAGGCCTTCTTGCAACTCATCAATATCAGGCTGTAAAAACACGAATGGCCAATGTTTTTTATAAACTGCATTTGTTTCAACAAAGTTGAAGGGTGAATGATACACTTTGGCTGTCCAGAATAAAATAGACTCGATATTCAGTCAATTTATCTGCAAGGTTATAGAAGCTTATCTTGCATTGTTAGCTCTTTTGAGAGCTCTTTTTTCATGCATCTGTATAATTAAAGTTTGGTTCAAGGCAACTCAGCCTACAACTTTTGTTCTAGAAAACTACTGACAGTACGCAACGTGGTACTGAGCGTATTCAGGCTGTCAGATGGTGATTCAAGCCGTAAATATTGTGTGAACACAATTTGTCTGAGGTTAAATATTGACGTGTAGTAAAGTTTATTTAGACCTCTCTACTGAGGTGGGCCTTTTAGCCCAGGTGCTTCTTGTGCGTAAAAACACGCCGATGTTGAATATTTAAACTTTTTTCAATCACAAACTTATGTAGATTTCTCTGCACTTAAAAACAGTACAGTTACGTAATTTGGAGCGATTCTACTAGTTATTATAATATTCACACATCATGCAAAACGTTTACTCTTGGTAAGATACGCTTCGACCTCGTCTTTTTATGCTTTCACCGCTGAAGACGTCCGAAATGGTAACAATTATTTCTCGATCTATGCCATTAGGAATATAAGTGGTGGTGTGGATGTGAAGACCAGTAGGTGTGTCTACGCGCTGACATTTTTTTCTTTTATACAATAGTGTTAAAACGTCAATCAAGAGCCCTGAAATTTATATTTTTGAACCATGAACTGTATTGTTTGCCCGTCTAGCTAAGACATTAGGATAAATAGCGGATGTAATTGTGCCCCTGTGTAGCTTCAAAACGATAACCACCAGCATTTTCTATCAGATTACTCACTTTACATTTAGGATGCGCCATTCATTAGAAGTCATCGGAATAAAAACTTTCCCTGAGTTCACTCGTGTGGAACCTGTTGGTTTAACTTCTCGTTCTCGCTTTTTCAACACATCAACAAGGTGGCAATGGTTAAAACTGGGACAAGCGTGTGCGAGCCTTTCCTGCAGCAGCCCTATGAATTAGCAACAACAATACGAAGCACTTTTTGGTTATTTTGACTATTGCTGGATAATTCTTAAGACACGCCACAAGGCGCTTGGCTTTGATGTCTTTGCCATAACTTAGTTAATCAAGATGTTTAAACAAAAGTACTTGGAACCGAGAGGGGACAAAACTTGTCTTTGGGGCGGGCTTCCTTGATAGCATTTGTCGAAGACTGTTTGGACCCTTACATTATGGATCTAGTAGTGACAGTGTTTCACGCCTGATAGTTGTGGCATGAGCAGTAGTTATTTATTTCAACAAAAGTATTATCGGCCCCCATATATTGCAAGAACAGCTACCTGTCTTCTTAAAGAATTCTTTGTAAGGTACGTGGGATTCTTTATAGCCAGTGCTTTATAATGCAGCAAAGCTCAACGCATACAAAGAATAGACACAAGATGTGTCACTATTCTATTCTTGAATCGTGCAAAAACCACCAGCTGTCAGAGCCACAAATACCCAGTTAATAATTATTCATCTTCACTTATCCGTGCTACCACTTTTGAAAGTTTTTATCCTATGTAACGTAGTGTATTCTGTTCTCGATTACTGACTTTAGTGCGACTTTAATTTACCTGGCTCCTTGGTCCACATGTAAGAAGAGAATTGGAGAGTGCCCTTTTAATTTCTCTGTCATTCGTTAACATGGCATTTCCCATTACGATTCGTCTGCTTCCATTCAGTGTTGTTAGCAAAACCTACCACAGATTTTCCTTTCTTGCGCCTGCTACGGCACCAATTTATTAATGTGGCTCTAAGACACCTGTGGTTCCTTGTTAGTAACTTGTGGGTAGGAATAATTTTGCTTTCAGCCATGGTCTGCATTCTTCGCAGTTTTCGTCCCGTACTGGTGTAATTACACAAGCGGCCTTTCCTGGCTGAATTATTTTAACAATCGCTACAAAATGTGGCAGCATTTCAAATTTCAGAATTTGTAAAAGAACCCGCTGCGGTGGCTTAGTGCATAAGGCGCTGGGCTGCTGAGCACGAGGTCGCGATTTCGATTCCCGGCCGCCGTGGCCGCTTTTATGATGGAGGCAAAAAGCCGAAACTCCCATGTGTTCAAAGTTTAGGCACACGGTAAAGATCCCCTGGGGGTCGAAATTAATACGAAGACCTCCACTACGGCGCGCATCATCGCCTATGTAGAGTAGGCGTGTTAAACCGCACAAATTGGTTAAAACATAGGGTGTAACTTTCTAATTGCAAAAGAACACAAATTGCTAAAGTTTAAAATTCCAGAAAATCAAAGAGTATTACTCACGTATGTGGTTATCGGTACACCGCCTTCATAAGAAATTAGGGAGAACCCATCGTCAACAACAGAGCTCTTTTTTAAATTTAGAGTGATTTTGTCGTTGACTCTCAATACTCTTGCACCATTCTCGTCACGAGCATCGAAGAGTTGTGGAAACACAACTTCCGCTCCATGGGGCACTATTTTAAACATGACCACACAAAACAATTACATGTCGGTTTCGGTCACAACACGTTTCCACACTTCTAAATTTCTTCACTACACACACACACACGCACGCACACACAACCACACACACACGCACACACTGAACCTAATGTTCCTAAGCATTTATTTTACTGCTTTCTTGTTTTCTAAAGTTTACTGCAATACGCTGATCGCTTTATCAACAGTATCTAGCCCACCCGGCACAGGTGTCCAACAAGTGTCCTTTCATAAAAAAAGAACCTTATTGTAGCCCCGAATTCAGTTCCCCGACCTCGAGCCAGTAGACATAGGACCAGTTGTTCTACTTTGGAGTTGTGGCGATTTGTTCTTACACCCATTTGCAGTGGCAGTGGTGGACCCCTTTTTGATCGGGTTGCAGGGTACCCGTGGCGCCGTGGCATACAGCAGCCTCTGGCTTGAACACAGGTGCATAGCTCCATCTATTCTTCGATTCTTTCATCTGAACTGGAAAATTACGCACATTATGTTGATTGTTAACTGTTGCAATCCAGTCGCCAGAAATGCTAAAGTTTTTGCATTGCAGAACAAAAAAACACGTTTGACTGACTCGTGTACAGGACCTTGCGGATTTGGTGTAACATTCTGACAACGTGCTCTTGCTCCTCGTATTGTTTTGTTGCGCTTGTATGCATAGTGCTTTTCTTCGCCTACTTGTTCTTCAAACTTCTCGGGGCTGTTTTTCTTCATTCGTTTGCGTGTGTCACCGTATTTCTAGCACTCCCGTGATTTTAACGTACTGGAATGGTTATTCGGGGTGCTTCCAAAAGATAATTTAATGCCAATTCTACGTTACCGATGTAAGAGTGGTGACGTCATGTTCCTGGTAAAACATCTTATTTGATGTACCAGCGCCAAAAATACATTTCACGGCATAAATTGTACTATTCAGCTCATGGTAGGCCAAACGGAAGTTGAAATTGTTGCAGTCAATCGTTATCTGAAGAGCTTTGGCCTCTGTAATTTTAGACTTGACATTTGTTCATTCATTGCTTCTTTACAAATACTGCCAGGAAGTCTTGAAGTTCGTGTAAACATGTGTGCTTGAACTGTTGCTCGAAATCGTGCGTGAAAATTTCGAGCTTCTTTGTTGCTATCAATCGCTCGCACGCCTACGGAAAGCCTAGTCTGCCGCCTATTTCTCCTCCCTTTTAGGAAATAAACAAAACCTTGTAGCTCAATGATTCTTCGTAGCAGTACTTGTTTAAAACAGTACCACTGAAACAAGTTCTAACAGCAGCACCATAGGCTACGCAGGTGTTGTGAAGGCCTCTGATTGCGCTGTCTCCAATGAACTGTGAATTGAAATCTTTGCACGGTGCCCAGTAAAAGTCACTGAGCCGCCGCCGTAGTAGCCGTGACTGGAACTGTGTCGGCAGTTTCAAAGGCCATGACTCCACTGTGGATTCAATGCTTCCGTGTACCACAGGCAAAAATCTTAATAGCATAGTTAACAAGCAAAACGAAACAGCGTGTGCATTTTTTTGGCACAAGTGGCTGAATTACCTGACTTGTTCATACTTTGTTTGTACTCATTGCGCCTCCACATCCGAAGCCTACGGGGCCTGCAAGAGGCCGCCTGCAGTTAGGGTAGTGCCCACAGCAGGCTTGCGTGGTACTTGATGTGATATTGCTTTAGCACACTGTTGTGTGTGTTTTGCGTATAGTTGTTAACATTTTTCCCCTCGCTTATTCTATGAGACATCAAACGTGGATGTTGACTGGTAAAGTTTGTTTTTTCTTGGATGTATTTTCATGATGCGCATGCATGTAACTATACCAAAATGAACCGTTTTTTCAGAATACTCATAACTGTGAGAATTTTTTGTCATCAATGGTATTGTATGCATGGCGGCTTTGTTCGTTTTTAGCACCCTGCATTGAACAGTCACAATTTTTCACTTACAAAGCAGGTTTTAAATGCTTTGGCTACAATTTATCTTCACCCAAAAACTATATAAACCTGTAAGATAGCTCTAAGCAGTTTTTGTCTTGCAAGGAATAAGAAATAGTGAAGAAATTGTAAACTTTGCGCCATATAAAACGTTATCGCCTGCTCTGGTCTTGGTATCTCGCTGTCCACATTGGCACAATAAAACTATAAATCATACCAAGCAGGTATTCCGAAAACACGTAAGAAATGTGAACTCTCGGAGCAAAAACAAAAGTACAACCAGTGGGGGCATCATGTAAACACATCTGGAAGCTAGACGCTACCTATGTACAAGGCTTTGGAAAGCTGAAAGTCGCATATTAGAAAAAAACAAGCCTTCATTGATTATAAACAGTTTGTCCCCACAGCCAGCACTTTCGCACTTGCACAACGATTGTAGTAGCAGTCGGACCTACTGGCTGTTTGCACGTAGTTTTACTGCTCAATCTTGCATTCTTTTCAGAATGTTACATTTGTCTTATTAGAAGCCACGAAGCCTCGCAAAAAAATAAAACTTTCTGCGTTTGTGATTCAAACATGCGGCCTCCAGGGCGGCCTCCATTCGAGTTAGATACCTTAGCAGCTCGGCTACAGGCGGAAAAAGCGTGAATGTGCGAAAATGCGGCGTAAAACCGGTCTGTATTGATAGACGTGCACTCCAGTCCAGCTATTAAAAATTCTTATTCACCCAGACATTACATCTGAAACTTAGTGTTGGTTGCTTCTGCAGTAAGTCATGGGCAAACATATTCAGCTAAACAGGGTTATCCGCGTGATTTGTTCTAGGGAAATAACCAAACTGTGTGAAGGTGAAGTTCTGTGACGTACAGTACGACTGTTTCTTGCGTGATAATATTGCACTTGGCAAATAAAGGCGGTTGATCTTGGCGTCCGACTCGTCGAAGTTGGTTCAGTAAAAGTATTCATGCAGTGCATTCCCATTTTAAGTTATCGGTCATCTATATCATCACGTCAGGAAGTTCGGAAACCCCACTTACATTAGAGGCTGCGTGAGTCAGACGTCGTAACGGTTTAGTAATAATGTGAAATACGATTATGACAGTTAAACTACAACAAAATAAAAAAATACAAATACCCAATATAGATTAAGCATCGTTTCTTGTGCTTTCGCCGCTCGCTAGTTATGCAAGAGTTGTTATTTGAAGTTTGGCAATGTTCGTCAGTTGTATCAGAGGTCAGACATTGCTTATTCAGGTACGTGCGAATTTTGTTTTGGCGCCTTGTTGTCGCAGTCTCTGATCCTTTGCAAGCCTGCTGTACGTCGACATGTTGAGCAGACAAGGGGACAGCTATGACTGGCTACTTAGCGGGACATCATTTCACGACTTGAGAAAATAAACCCCAGCGGAATCGTAACTGCATTTTTTTCACATGTTTGCAGATAGTGTGCAATGAAATGGCTATCAATAGGAATAGTTTGTATGCCAAGGGTCCACTATTCCAAATACCCGCACAACACAAATGTTTCAAAATGTCATCGTGACCTTTTTAGTTCAGTTACCCAAATTGACAAAAACATGTGGCAATATTTTGCTTTCATTCAAGTTATAAACAGCAAAAGTCTTGACGTGGAGTGTATGTCTGTGCCATGTGCTAGATTCTCTTCCTCTTTTCTGGTTTCGTGCCATCCCTGTCGAAGTTACCCTTTTTGCTGACTTCTCAAAAATGACTTATTCGATCTCCCTATATGTTGGCAAAAAATCAAAAATCAAAGCTGGTTCTTAAGTACCACTTGCTGAAATTCAATTGATTCCATGCAAAGTTTCCTAATTCTTGTGCAATGCATGGTGGAATATTATTATTTTCTTTTTGATTAGTGCTTTAGTATTGAGTAAATTTCTGTCGTCCTGTTGTTTTCGTATGCTGGTTTATTTCAGCAGCGGACTGTCCTTTCGAGCAGAGCAGTGGAGGCCCCTGGAGTGAATTACCTAGCCTCTTTTTTCAAGAGGCGCTTGCTGCCTTTGGGCGGCAGCCAACCTGTGGCGCCATAATGTGTGTCGCCGTCCTGCCGCCATTTCCTCAAAATACCAGGCTAAGGAGTGAGACCAAAACGGCAATGACGTCTGCCAAGGTATGTGTCGGGACTTAGCTGTAAGTGCAGCATTATGGCTGTTTGAACAAAATGTTTGCACAGTGGAATTTAAATAATTCAAAATCAAAGGTTCCCGAATATTTTTTTGGATTAAAAGAAGTTCGAAAGAACAAAGTTTTATTGTATTAAGGATTAACCTGCGGCTGCACATGTGCATTCAGCGAATACACGAGCGGGAAGTACACAAAAATGTATTCATGCATATTGTCATTCCAAACAACATCATTCCCATAACAAAAGTGCCGGTTATGCTTGTCGGCGCACCTTTTTGCAACAGTGAATCGATGAATATGGCTTCAAGCTTGCTAACCAGTTCCAAACCAGCATTCGAATTATGCTGGCAAGAGAAGTAGCGTGGCGAAGTCCAGCGCCGGCGATACTTCAGTTGCACTTGGTGGAGTCGAGGGGGCAGGGGACATTTTGTCCTTTGTGTAAGAGCCCTCGCCACGTAGACTAGAAGGGTCCTCTGACGTGCCTTGTTCAGGGCACTTAGCCTGTATGATCTCCTCCTCGGTGACGACACCACAGGTCTGTACATTCGCCTCCGCATTCATATGACCCTCAAAGGTCAAATCGTCTGGCAGAACACTGCTGCCCCTTTTGGAAACACAGTTATCGTTTGATGAAATCTTCACCGCCTGATCATTGGCATGACCAGCATCACCGCTGGCAATGAGCTTGCCAGAAACAATTGATGATGGTGTCTGGCTTAATGGAGGCTCACGCAGGGGCAAGGATTTGTATAACGCTAAGAAGGTCGACGGCATCCGTATTCTCGCTATAGAGGGACAACAACATTAACTTTACAATATGGTGCCTCTAGAAAGTTTTCAAATTTTGAATGACGCTCATATATATCGGATGGGGTACAGTAATTTGTTTTGGCAGAAAAACCAGCCCCATCGCCCACAGGCCTTCGACGTCGCAGTGCACTACGCAGCATTCGATGAAGAGAAGTTTCCGGCCTTTAGTAACAAATTTTTACCGAAAGTACGCACCCAGTCTGGAATAAAACATTCATAGTCATCTGCAACTCCTAGATAGCTTCGAAATGTTGGGTGAGGTATTCACGCCTTAGAAACAGCTAGGCGCAGCCGATTCACGATTACCGGCAACTGGCGCCACGTCGTGCCCGTAGCATTTGCACACACCATCACCGTCAGCCTCTCCTTACTTATCTTGCTTCTGGCACAATCGTTGCCTTGATCAGTGTTTGTCCTGTTTCGAAGCAGTTTCATCAGCGCTAAGAGGTCGCCAAGCGAGTACTAATCAAGGTGTTCCTTGAGGTCGCCCGAGAGTCAGTATACGGCTGTGTCTACATCAGCTTTTGCGCCGAAGTAAATCTGTGGCATTCATTGAATAGCGACACCAACCACCCGACCTCAACTCGTCGATGGCCATCTTGCTTGCGAACTCCCTTCCCTTAGCCGCAACTGTCGGCCCGCTCAATGGAACCTGCTTTATCCACATGGGAAGGGTATCTTAAAGTTAGGGATATGCTGATGTTCACATACACTTTCTGGGGGCAGGATTTTCTGCTTTTCATATCCACCTCTGATAGGCTACCTGTTCTTTAAGTAAGTCGACCGAGTTTTGTGTGTTTTTGCGATCACAGTCTTGCTGAGAAGGGCTCTGTCCACTTCGTTTTGAGGTCGTTTGGTGGGCGACATGTGCCCCGGCTCGCAGTGGTGCGCAAAAACGTAGCGATGTGACCCGCACACTCTGAACATAGCTCACTGCCTAAACACGCACAAAGAGTGACGATTCTGCACTACTGCGGCTTTTTTGTGCAAGGACGTTTTTTTGAGCCAGGAGGGAAGGCTAGTCGTGATCACGCGATTAGTCGGCAGTTTGGTTCGTGCTGAATGGTCAGCGCAGACAGAATTGTAAGAACCGCCGGAGTTTCTGTCACCGCCGCAGTTGACTCTCCCCTCGAAGGAGACAAAGGGGACAGACTAGTCCGGCCATGCCCCGGCCACGCAGGAAAGTATCGCGTCAATGAAGACATTTTCGTAGCCTGCGTGTTCGAATAAACTGTCGCAAATGGTCGTGCATATGAATTACCGGGCGTTTTCGACCATTAAAATACACATACTTTTCCGGGACCGCAGCGTCATTTGGAATACACCGGAAGTTCAAAATGAGGATGTTCGAATTAATGAGATTCGACTGTAGTATGTTACGAGCAACGCTTACACTAACTACATCATATTTTTTCTGCAGGGATGTATGACCACTTCGTCATATCGTCTTCAATGAACAAGAAGGCCCAACAGCCTATAAAAAGCTGAACTCTACCTGGCATGCTTGTACACACTAGAAAAAAATAAAGCAACAGGCAAGCATCTTGCTTTTGTCGATGCCATAATAGCTATCTCATGCTACAGTAGTCTGCCTCTAAAAACGAACACATTCATCAGATCGCTGTCAATCGTATAAGAAACGTGGAAAATGCAGTTGAACAAAAACTGTGTACCTGTTGATGAGGCTACTCATTAGCGGGTCCTAATAGGTCAGTCATACTGGTTCATCTTTAACGAGTGTGGCTGAAACGAGTCTCGTCGGCACGGGTCCCCCTCTGAAAGGGTCCCCAGCTCGACGGGTCACCATGTAAATAGGTCCCCGTCTTCACGTGTCCCCGTCTTAACGGGATCCTGTTCCGCAATCCTGTATAATAGGACCCATTAACCAAATTTTTTCAATAGAGAATTTTCCAACATTAATCTTCCGCCGACGTTTTCTCACCTCCAAAGTATATGCCAGCTCACTCCTCAATACGTGAGTGCAATTAAAATCATCGTCATCATCACCTGCCTATTGACCCCCACTGCAGGGTAAATGCCTCAACCATTACTCTCCAATTACCCCGGTCCTGTGCTAACTGCGACCAATTTATCCACGCAAACTTCTTCACGTCATCTGCCCAGGGAACTTTCTGACATCCCCTGTTACGTTTGCCTTCTCTAGGGATCCATTCTGTTACACTCAATGATCAAAAGTTATCTTGCCTTCGCATTACACGCCCTTTCCACGTCCATTTCTTCTATTTTTCTACTAATATGTCCTTAACGCGCGTTTGTTCCCTGACCCACTCCGCTCTCTTCTTCTAACTTAACGTTACCCCTATCATCTTCCGTTCCATTGCTCGCTGTGTCGTCCTCAATTTAAGTTGAACCCTCTTAGTGAGTCTCGAAGTTTCTGCCTCGTAGGTGAGTACCGCTAAGATGCAGCTGTCATGCACTTGCTTCTTCACGGAGAATGGTTAGCGGCCATTCATTATGTGAGAGTTCTTGCCGAATGCACTCCACTTCATCATTGTCCTTCTAATTATATATACCTCATGGTTAGGAGCCGGGGTCACAACTTGGCCTAAGTAGATATACTAGCTTGCCACTTCCACTGCCTCGCCACCTGTCTCAAACTGCTGTGCGGTCCCGAGGCTATTGATCATTACTTTAGTTTTCTGCATAATAATTTTGAGGCCCACGGTTCTACTCGGTTTGCCCAGTGCGGAAAGCATGCTTTGCAATTCGTCCCCCTAGTTACTTAGCACGGCAACGTTATCAGCATATCTGAGGTTACTGAGGTATTCTTTATTAACCCTTACTCCCACCTGTTCCCAATCCAAAGTTATCAATACTTCTTATAGACATGCTGTGAATAACATTGGTGAGATTGCGTCTGTTTGTCTGACGCCCTTCCTTATAGCTATTTTACTGCTCTGCTCATGGAGGATGATGGTAGCTGTGGACCTATTACATATCGTATAGTTACACGAGACGACAGCTGTTACCTTCCCCTTTCTAATATTGGGAAAACTTCTTGTAGCAGCGTACTGAAAGCACCTAGATGCTTTTTTTTAATCCACGAACAATTCCCGGTCGAACGTTTTACGACAGAGTGAAGTACACGCACAAACACATCCTGTTTGCAAGGGGCGTCGATGCCCATCGGCCATCAGCTAATATATTAGACTGCATAAAAAGTGTGTTTAAAGTATTTTGAATATTCAAGAGTTGTGTAGTTTTCTAATGCAAAAAAGAATTTTGTTGGCTTGCGCAAATACCTCGCTAAGTACAACAAACTTAGTGCTGGTAATGTACACTAGCGTACAAAATGAACTGCATGTTTTCCCATATTCATATCTTGCAGGGCACCTGGCTTAGTCTCTGCCAGCCGAATATATTTTACTCCTTTTATTACAAATTTTGAATGACAAAAAGCCAAGAATAAAGGGCGTTCTGAACTTTGTTAGCAGCCCAACAGACGAGCAGGCCGGTGAGTTTAGGAAGTATAAAGATGCATGTCCCAATGTCATTACACAGTACTATATTGGAATATCACATCCTACTGTGTGCCGGTTAGACACAGCAGCGCCCACAGACATACTATTTTTTCTTCTTCAACATCTATTTGTTCTCCCGCCATAAAGAGTTCTGGGCGCAAGCCTAGAATATTGTAGCCTTCAGTATACTACGAGACAAAAACTTGTAGAGAAGATATTTTATTTTTAAAAAATTAGCCCTCATTTGTGCCTCAGTATCAAAGTAGGCGTATGTATGCTTTCCGTATTAGACGAGCAAGTAGACTGAAACCATATTGCGAGTAATATCATCGGCACTATCACAACCGCAGCCGAAGAACGACATTGAAAGTTACAGGGCAAACGCTACCATCAACACTGGTCTCGTGATTAGTGCTATTCATCCGAAGAGAACTGGCATGCATCCACTCAAATAAACTGGTCATTTTAATGGCACCGAAGACTAAGCTTGCAGGCGAGCCACCGGAGAGATATCATCGTCACCGTGAAGATCGTAAAGTTTCCTTGACATCTGATGGCAGTTGTACCATATTTTTGGTCCAGTCATCTCTCAGCATCATGTTCCTGCTAACAGGGTAATAAAATTATATTTCAATAGAGGGAGAGTGCAACATAATTGTATTACGGAAGCGGTAAGCTTCGAAGCCTACTAATAACTGGGAAGATAGGTGGATAGAAACGAGACATTCTCCCATTAAGCTAACCTAAAAGGCAAGAAATTTGGGTGTTTTGGTAATAGTTAATAGCCTATCCAAAAGAATTCTTACGCCATGGTCTCAGTGTTACATTCTAAACAAAGCCTCTATTATGATTCAAGCAAAGTCGGTCCTACGCACATCGGGTTTAAAAGGGGCAGGAATACTGAGGGGTACCGGCAAACTGTGAGGAACACAAATTTAAGTTATATTGGCCTTGCACCCCTCACGTTGTCAGAGCATTACGTTTCAAAATGACGTTCTAATGGCCGCTTCGCCATGGCACCAGTATTTGCTTTGCACACAATACTATGGAGCATCATTGGCAACCAGAACGAAGCATATTGGATAGCAAAACATTCATTTCGCTGTTTTTTACTACTCTATATTCTCAGAGATGTGAAACTCATGTTAGGCGCACCACACCGACACTGTCTTTATCCCACGTAGATCTGAGAAAAAATCATCTGCTACAAAAAGGTGGCTCTGTGCAATATTTTTTTACGATTTGTTGCGAATGTTATCAAAGAACATCGGAAAATTCGATGAATGCTGAAGCCAAAGGAAAGTACCTTAATCTTATAGTGCGCTACACAGGTTTCCAAGGGTAGATATTTTACGTGAGCAATCGCTTAAGTACTAGCTAAGGAACATCGTGCAGCAAAAAATTGGCCTCAATCCTCACTGCGAAGGTGGTTGGAAAGCAAAGCTTTAAAAGACACCCACAACAGTTGCCCGTGCGACATCTCATGAAATCACACACGCAGGTCTACAAAGAGTGAAACGTGATATTCTGTCAGTCATTACCTGTGATTCGCGGGGATGGCTTCCAGAACTCGTCAGAGTCAGCCACGGCCGGGCTAGAGCGGCGGACGCACCGCTCTAGCACGGCCGTGAAAACGGAGAGCGGCATTTTTCGAATGGTGATAAAGCAGAATCTAGCTATTCTGATGTGCTAGCTCTGGGTTACACCACCGCGCGCTACAAGCGCAGACACCGAAATAATTCGCCATGTGAGCTTAGTGATTCCCATTTATGCCTACAAGTTTATCAAGCCGTGAGAAGGAAGCGAACAACAGACGCGAAGCTGCACCGAAAGAAGCCCAAAAGAACCGCCGCTAAAGCAAACGACAAAGCCATACCACCAACGCGCCCCCGCCGAACAGGCACCTCCAAGAGGGGAATGCAGTGTAAATTCCCTGCGCCGTGTACAATACATTTAGTGAGTTAAACTTTTGCCCCCCCCCCCGCCCATCCTCGCGGCCACCTCCACCGCGTTGGGAGTTTATTGTCCCGAACGCCGCAAAAGAACCGTTGGCTGGTAGAGGTAGAAAGCTTTGTTTGAAAAAATGGCTCGAAACCGTTCAGTAATAGCCGAGATATCTTTCTTCATAATAGGCTAGCAATAGGCATCGAGCTTTCCTGGCGACTCCAAATCACTGTGGGAACTATGACGTCAACGATCCGGCGCAACACCGCACGCATCCATTAGCTCCACTCGGCACGACGTCACGCTTCTTTTAGCCGCCGGTACGCATGCTCATCCTGTAACTGTCCAGCGGGGCCGGTCGGCGGTGCCCGGCGACCGTGATCCTCACGTGGACCATGCTTGTGTCGGCTTGTCAGTTTGACAATAGGGGATCCCAAACAGATAGAGAGGTCCCAAACCAAACATGCTCGCTGCCCAAACCCAAAACGCGGTTCTGGTGAGGTGAACAGGTTCTTTCGTCGAGCAAAAAGGCTTATATTAGCAACAGTTATTCTTTCACCGTTTTACGAAGGCACGGTGACGACGATCACCAGCACAAGTTTTCACCGCACTATCACCCACTTTCCCGCATTTATAAACTCATTTGCAGTAATATTCAAGTTTTAGCTGCTGCGGTGTACACCGTATTGTGCATAAACCGCACAGTGGGATACTTGTAGACCATTCAGGACGATGCTCTCTGCGGTAGCTCATGTAGCGGCGTTTCCGCTACATAGACTCTCCATGTTTTTCAGCGTAATTATATATATACAAACTCAGCTAAGGTCGTGTAATGAATGGCGACGATCGACATTCATTCCTACTAGGATGCGCCGTTCCGCCGGTGCCAGAGTGCCACTCCTCGGGACAACCATAACATGCACCCGCATTTCCACCAGACAAGGGGACGCTGATTGACTACAGCATTTAGAGGGGCCCACCAAGAGCGCTCCCGTACTAGTAGTTCAGCGCTTCGTGCGCCACAGAGGCTGCGTCAGAGAACTCTGCCGCACGTCATGGTGCCGACGATCGGTGGGTATGAAAGAAAACAAAGAAAGGTTTTTTTGCATGTCCGTGCAGCCCCTCCTTTAGCAGAGGTGTAATATTTGGTCACGTTGTCGTGAAGTGGTAGTCTAGCCATAGCGGGATTGAAACGGAAACTTTCATGACATCATTTAGGGCCCTTTTAAGATTAATTTTGTATAGGCTCTCCATACAATTTGCAGTCACTTTTTCGCTCCGTATTTTATTATCCGTTCTGCTGGCACTCTTCAAAAATGGCTTATGTTCAAAGCTTTATGTATTTGCTAAATAGTAGACATTTCTGATGTGCAAATACCTCGCGTTACACTACTCCCTTTTTATATGACGGGGCTGACCATGTATAGAACAGTTTCTGCGCCATTTTGGATGCACAACGTTTCCACCTGGTCTGGATAAATACTGGAAACTCGCATTGCTGCTTTAGTTTTTTTATGTGCCGCATTTATTGCCACTTCAATTTAATTTGTACAATAAAAACTCTATACTTCCTAAAACGTCTGCCGCCTAAGTTTCAGTGTGCACTTTGCTTATAAGTTGCATGCAATTGAAGTATTTATTAGAAAACTCCTCTGCGTTTGCATGTAGTGTATTGAGAAAGCAAATTGTTACTATGAAAGTGAATAGAACATATCACTCACAACGTTCGCCTCGAAGTATGCCAGATGATAGGGCCGAAAAAATCAATATATTCTTCAACATTCTAACGACTGCACTTGAAGGAAAGAACATAATAGAAGTATTTTTATGATGCACAATTAGCAGGCATCAAGCCATCAGGTTGTGGAGCGATCTTGTTCAAATGGTATAAAGCTCTATTCACTACACGCGCTATTGAAAAGAAATAAATACTTTACATGAGAAGAGCTGTTGTTGTTGCCTTCTGAAAAGGCTTTTGCTATAAAAGACTTGCGGCGATTTCCTGGTTCTTATCTTTTGGATGGATACAAATAAAAGTGTTGACATTTCCGTTACATTTCCTCTGACATTGTGTTTTCTTGCCCCAGTCGGTCGCTGGCAAAATCTTTCATGTCATTGACTTCTTCGCACCAATGACTTACGAAAGCCCTTACCTACGGAGCCTGATGTCAGTTCTATAAACATTTCTTTAGCCGAATAGAGCTTTTCAAATAGCAGTGGCATATACCGTAATCTTCAACACTCCTAAGAGCGTAAACTATAAAGACCACTGCTTCACATATTGCCGAACTTATTTTGCAGGTGGATATCTAAGTGGCTTCTTAATTTAAAAGGTTAAAAAATAAGGTTACAAATTTAAAAATACAAGAAAAGAGCCTCGGTTTCGAGAAACCATGCAAAATGCTCGCTTGCGTCTCTGAGAATTTGAATATATGGCTGTTTTGTACAAGTATTAGTCCTGCTCAAACTGTAATTGTTACTTGTTTTATGGCAAAACATACCGGCAAAAACCACAAAACATAAAAATTTGCACATATGCAGTGAAGTGTGTTCTCTATTACTTTAATTGTTAAAAACACTACCACTACGGAAGTGATTTTTTAAAGACAGTACTCATACGTGGGCTGAGCAACTTCTTTTTATTCTACTAACTGGGCACAATTTGGGCGGAAGGTGCCCTTATTTATCAAGGTCTGTCATATTCTGACTCATATGAAGAGTTCTTTTACTTTTCATGTGCGACGAAGTTTGGTGTAGACACAAGGATTAAACCCTTTGTTCTGCCTGCAACGCCTTATATGTCATATTTGCTCCGCTGGAATAAGAAATTTGACAGTGTTAAAAATCGAGGTCTGGATTTGTTGGTTTCTAAGCAGGCATTTCACCAAAAACACTAGCGGTTGGGTCGCGACAAGGACGTAAAGCTGGTCTTGATCCACTGCGCTTCGCAACTGTAGCTACGTTGGAAGAATAGCAACGATAGCATTCGCCGCTACACCAATACCAACCATTGCAACTGTGATGGCGCAATTTAAGGCGTTGATATCATTAAGGTGTTAGTAAAGAGACCGGAAGGCGTGCAGTTCTGGGATCAGCAGAGCTTCCGCCACCGTTTAAAAGAATTCCCACAGCCGGGAAGATTGAGCGGCAGAGAGGAGCGTAGTCTCTCGCTGCATACTCCCGCTTGCCGTTCAATCATCCCCTGTCGTGTTGCCGCCAGTCGCGCTATTGTTACTGCAATATATATGAAGGCAGCCACAACCCCTCATTGCTAAAGAAAGAAAACACAAAAATGAGATGCGAAAGGCGTCGTGCTGTCTCGATAAAAATAATTGATGGAGACGCTAGGTTTAGCGGCTTACAACGACGACATAGTGAATGGAGAAAAACGTCGGCATTGTAATGTATTCAGGCCGCGCTGCGACAGAAAACGATGCAGTGCACCAAATGCACAGCAACAAAATCGGCGTCGTAACATAAATCGCCATGATCAGAAAGCTTAAATGGGTAAGGTCGAAGGATGGGTCCCACAATCGCAAACTACCCATCTTCACAAGGAATGAACAGCTCAGTTGGACAGTGGGAAATTAGAGGCCATGCGAGCCCAGTATGCACAATACTACCGCTAACAGCGTGATCACGTTTATTACCACAAAAGGATGCAATACCAGCCTTAGAAGTACATTTTAGACAAAGGTAGTCAAAGAGCAATTCCGAAGCTCACTTGATGTCTACGGTAGACTGAAGTTTCGGTCGAACGTCCCAAAATCACAGCGGTATTGCTTCAAAAGGGTAAATAAAGCATTTCAAAGAATAAAAAAGTAAAAAAAACAGGAGAACCACATCATAATACCTACTGCCCTATTATAATTTAAATGTATTCACCCAATTTTCAGCCATCTTAGCTCAAATGTCCCCATTAGATAACAGATAACAAAATTGATTTCATTTCAAATGACAACCCGGGCATTGTGCAGTGCGTGGAGATGATAAGCAAGATTCCAAGCAGCGACCATACGATGGTTAGGGGCAAAATAGGGATAAATCCAAATTAAAAAGCGGCCAATTAGTGAAATTTAGGAAACCCACCATGACGCCAATCAGGATCAGGTCGCAGGCGATATCCCTACCCAGTAAACTAGCAATTTAAGTGATGAAAAAGACGACAGCGTTGACATGCTAAATATCCACCTAACAACGACAATCACAAACTCGGCAGCATCTGTGGGCGAATCACAATGTAGGAATAATAATAGAATGCTAACGCAGAAAACAGAATAAAAAGTAGAAAAATCAATAGAACCACATCAAAAAACCCATTGGCCTATTATAATTTAGGTGTTGTATTCACCCAATTTTTAGGCATCTTAGCTCAAATGTCCCAATTAGAGAACCGAATTGCGAAACGTGAGAACATAAAATTGTAAAATACGATGCATGAAATTGAATTAGCCGAGCTGTCAAAAATTGAATGACAAAAAAAATGAAGGATATTCGTGCGTACAACATGGCAGTGATGGAGAACACCCTGGTAACCAAAGGAAGTCTGGAGGCAACACACAGGAAGCTGGCGTTTGGCGCAGACAGAATATAGGCACTCAGAGACGAACAGAGAAGCACAGCGCGGAATATGAACGAGATAATAAACGTAGCAGAACGATTGTACACAAGGCTTTTACGCCTGCGACATTTCACAACGGAAATCTACTGCACCCACAAGCTTATCTTGTAATGTCCCGCTAGTTAATAAAGCGCCAGTAGGAAAGGCGCTAGAGGTTGCGAAAAGAGAAAAAACGGAGGTCCAGCATGGAATAACCGTAGACCTTCATAAAGAAGGTAGAGATATTCTACTTGGAAAGCTTGCTAAGCTAGTTTTAGAATTGTTATGGCTTTAAAATTACCCGTGACTGGAAAAAACGCTAACGTATTAGTGATTGACAAGAACGGAGATAACAAAGATTTTTATAATTACGGACGCATCAGTGTACTATCAGTTGTTTAGAACCTGTTTATCAAGGAACTAGTTACGGCATAAGCAACAACGCAGATTTGTAAACCCAGGGAACAGGCTGGGTTTAGAAAAGGATAGTCTACAATGTATCAAGCCCAGGTCATCAATCAAGCTAATTTAAATATTGTTCAGAGTGTAATAAACCCATTTGCAAGACATTTACGCACTATTAACAAACGTTTGATTCGCAGGTCAATTACAAGGCCCTGAACTATTCCTGGCACGCACGGGGCACGTTGTGTATATAATGTGACGGTATTGGCGACACCGTGGGCCCTGTGTTCCTAAACTTAAGCTGTAACCTACCGTGTTGACGTGTCAAGAGGTGAAAGGTAAGAAACCATGAACGTTGGCATTCGGAGCCGTTGTCAAGATTCGGTGGATGGGCGCCCTGTCCGTTAACCAGACATCGAGCTCTGCGACCTCTCTGACGATCAAGATAAGGTTAGATGAGAAAGAACCCCCGTCTCTTGCTCTTTTGTCATACTTTATGGTTTTTTTAAACTTTCCATACCGAATGATTGGCTGGCTGAAAAGGGACGCACCGAAGGTTTGTTTCCACGCCTTCCGACCAGGATGTTCTCAAATTCTGAAAACTACGCCCTCTTCTTGGTTATCCAGTCTCTTCAAGAAGCCAAGCCTGTTGCATCAGTGTCCGGGTTCTTGATCTCGAAGTTTGTACAAAGTAATATCGGTGAATCCGGCAAAACGAATGAACAAAAATTGGTCAGCTCTTGCTCGAGGTAAACGGTCAGCAACAGGCCACAAAACGTCTCACTCAATCCTGCGTGTTGGAGCTGGAGATGAAGGTAACACCCCACCGAAGCTTCAGATGCTCTGAGGGTGTGATCTCAAAGCCAGATCTAGGCGAATAGACAGAGGCCGATCTTGAATGCCTGAAAAGTCTTGGTATGAATGCCGTCAGGCGCATCACCATAAGAAGACACGTTAAGTTAGAACCCCCTAGACACATCATCCTGACGTTTGACCACTCTGTTTCTCTGGACAACATCTATGCCGGCTTCATCCGGAACGCCGTCCCAGAGTACAACAAAAATTTGCGGCGCTGTTTCGAGTGCCAGCGATACAGGCGTTGTAATAAACGTTTCGGGCCAGCCCACCTGTGCCAAGTATGCCCAACATCACCACCCAACAGGTAATTATAGCTCACAACAACTACTCTACATAAAGGGCAGAGCCCGCGCACGGCCTACTCCGGCGCTTCTGAAAGGTCCGCTGCGACCCAGGTTACCGAGACTGACCTGGTCCTGCTCCCAAAACCCCCACAGGCAAAGAACCCCCGACACGTTTCCAAGACCATGGGGCCCGGCCCGCTGGGCACCCCCATGACTGCGCATGACGATATCGACGTCGAGTCGTTTTTGCTTGCATCGCAGAGAAATGAACCGGCTGCGACGTCAATGTCAATAGAGAAGGTTAAAATACCCCCTGGAAGAGTTGAAGCACCGAAAGACGATTCATAAACATGCGCATATTGTAGTTGCTCAACGCCTAAATGATGGGAAGAGAAAATATCCTAAATATCTTGGTGATGATTGCTAGTCTTTTTATCCCAATAGGCTAAAAGTTATGTGTCCCCAAGAAACACATGTAAACTCCGCACACCGATTTTATGAATAATTGCATGATTCTTATGAAGGACAGAAACGGTGGTAGGAAATCCTGCAATGGTGTGGTAATCATTTGCCCGGAAATATATGGCGAGTCACACTAAAGAACTATGCAGTATCTTTGAGGCTGCTGTCATTCTTACAATAATATTTAATAGGGTAATTACTAAAAATACTTCCTTTACATCCGTCCTGATTTCCAGCTATCTAGTTCCGACTTCGAGGCGCTGTTAGATCAGCGTCCAGTACTCTTTATCTTCATGGGCAGCTTCAATGCACATAGTTCTTTTTGGGGGCTCTTCCCGCATGGATACCAGAGGTTGGCTGATAGAGAAGTTTCTAACATTCATGGGAGCATGCCTTTTCAGCAAAGCAATACTGCAAGTTGGGCTTGTTGGTGCATGATCGAAAACTTCAAAGCACATGCAAAAAACGGGGTGCATGCCGTATGCATGCCGTACCTACAGATGCATGCCGTATCTACAGATATATGAATGATTTTTTGTTTTTGTGCGCGCGGAAAAACCAAAGTTTTAATTACACGACATCTTGAACGTGTTTGACAAATGTGGGATGTGCCTAACCTTCACATTTGAGTAAGCAGTTGAAGGCTGCATACAGTTTTTGAACTTGAAACTTGACGTCTCAATTTAGCACCCGTGTTGGCGTTATCACCCCTGTTCGGAGATATCTTTGCTGAATTACTCATCTAGCCATTCAAAGATAGTAAAAAGAACAACAGCCATGTCATGTCTTGTATCGTCTGTTAAGAAGTCATGTGAGCATTTAGCGGGAGAGAGTTTTACGAAGCAGATAATCCGCTTTAAGGCGCCTGGATTCCCTCCGTCTGTACTTTAGGCAGTGCTTGGTGGCCTTGTGTGCCAGATCAAGTGCAAATTTTGAAAGGAGGAGAAGAACCGGCGTGACATAAAATGTGCTGTAGTCCCGTACGTCCATAAAATGACGCACGGTTTGAAGAACGTGGGGTCCCCGATACGGCGTGAGGTTGTTGTTCTCGGCAAAAACAAACGTGGGCAGCCTCTGCCGCATTGTTAATAACAAGGATCGTCCTAGGAAAAAGAGGAACGAGTGTGGTCTCACCCATTCGCAGTCTTTTGTTCATTCTGCGATAGGCGTCGTTTGCAGAATCCCGTTATCATGCAAGTCTGTGTATGTGGGCCAGATAGGTATCTCTGTAAACGTTCGTCTGAAACAGCATGCGTCCACTATGACAAATTCAACAGGCACCTATCTTCCTATCTTCCTGCTCATTTGAAAAGTATGGGTGTCACCTTTTGGTGGGTGAAACAGAGGTGCTCTACAGGCATAATGATCAGATTCTCAGGGAACTGGTTGAGGCCTACTTTATCAAGGGACATAGTAACAAGTGTGTAAGCAACTCATCCATTACACTTCACGGGAAGGAGCACGCGCTAATCGGCATCATGTCTGTATAATCTATGACTTGTGTTCATGTATAAATTTTGTGCTTTTTTCAATAAACCGGTAGTGGCGAGTAAGCGCTTGCGTGTGTTGCTCCTCTTTGTCCTCGTTTTTTTGTGCGCTTTGAAATTTTCGGTTTTGAACAAAAAACAGTCTACATACCATACCTGTGACGCAACACATATTCATATCTTGACTTCGCTATTAGTTCCGCAGTCCTCTTTTCTTGTCTTGAGTGGGTGGGTGCACGGAGAAATGTGGTAATGACGACTTCCCCACTTCAGTAACTATATAGGTAAACGCCCAAGCAGTTTTTCTTCCTCTAACATGTTGACTGAAGAAAGAGGGAACTGTAATACATTTACACAAGCATCTAAACTACGTTACACATCCATAAGACACCTACATGTTGAAGAGGCAACCCAACGCCTGCCACCGCACATCCTGGACGCCACCAAAAAGACTATTTCCCATGCTTCTGGTGCCCCGCGCAACGAGGACTGTAGGCGGGCGGGAGTGGCGCAGAAGAAAGCCGGGGGTATTCTCTGTCTGCACCCCACGTCGGATAATCTTGCTTTGTTCAAAAGCGCAAAGGCCCTTGAAAAACGTGTAAGCTGTGAGGCAAAACGATAAAGTTGGCGCTGCTTCATAACATTAACAAACTTATACACAGATACACGCAAAGAATGAACCGAATTCGTAAACTTAGAGGAAAATATATGCGCAGCCTGCCTCTGGTCAGCCCGAAATTTTACACACTAAAAATCAGGCCAGCACACTTGAAAAACACTTCGAACACGTGTCCAGCTCTGTACACTTCACAAACGCTTTCCTACAACATAAAACTGCTTCTGAAAAGGAGTCCCTGTGCGACAACAACACATCGCAGACTTCTTACAACTCCCTGTTTTCACTACAAAAACTGATGGCTGCTCAGGGCGCATCTAAGCCTTGACCTCCAGGCGCAGACACCTCAACGGTAACGGTCGAAATAGTGTGGCATCATGGTGGTGACGGGCACAGTCTGTGTTGATTTTGCCCAACCGGCAAAACCGCTTTCCCAGACTGACTAGTGAGAGTATCTGTTAATGTTTAAATAGAAACTCCGGCTGGCCAGTAAGCGGGAGTGTTGTGGTTGGTTGGGTAAAATTAACCCACAGTGTTTTCTTCTATATGCGGAACGACACCAGCGGGGTTGCCGCACTGGATGCGAGCAGTCTGCCTTGATTTTTGCCCAGCCGATGAAATCAATTCCACTTAGGAGCTAGCCGGAATCACTATAATTATTCAACATTGACTCTGGCTACTCCTTTGGCGAAAGAGGTTCGGCCTGTTGGGTAAAAATCAAGGCAGACTGCTCCCAACGCCGCCATAATGCAACACTATTTAGACCTTTGCTCGCATTAATATACAACATAATACAACAATTACACGCAGACACAGTTGAAACACTTCTACATTTTTGCAACAACATATGGCCTTCGGGACACCTTCCTAAGCCTTCGACGGCGGCCACAGAAGCGTCTTTCCTGAAGGATGGAAAAGATCCATCGTCCATCTCGGGTTGTCGTCCCATCGACCTAACAAGCTACCTTTGCAAGTTCTTCGAGAAGATGGTTAACTGGAGACGTGTACTTTTGGAGTACAATTGCCTTTTGTAAGAGCTGCCAGGCATGCTTTAGGGCGCAGCGATCCGCAGAAGACCAACTCGTCGCACTTTAGTCAGGCGGATGTCACTTTTTTTAGCTGCGGTTCTATTATTGCGCTCCCAGAGGTAGTGGGCCTGGTGGAATCCTCCTCTCTCATTTTTTTCTTTCTGCTTCTCCTGTCCGCGACTCGCGGCGTCCATGCAGGAAAACGGTCACTGCCGCACGGCAAGGCGGCGAGTCCGACGCGCATGCAATGCAAGGGGAGATTTCTCGTGTGTGCTCTCTCGAACGTTATGGGGCTGCAAAAGGGACGCCAAGAACACCTGGATGAATCGCAACACAAAGTCTCAGTCCGGGTAGCGAAAGGTGAGAACCTCGTTGAGAGGCTGAGAAGCTTAGAAGGTGAGAAGCTGAGCTGAAGGATAGGAGTTATGTCGTGCGTGTGCTGTGCTTGTTGACAGACAACCTTGGCTGTGTTGTACTGCGCATGAAAGTTTCTCCTCTCATGTCGCGTTCGCGCTCGTAGCGCAAATAAAGCGATGTTCGAGCTGGCATCGTTACTGCCCCAGCGGCGTACGCCGGGCCGAATAGCTGCTCTTGCTGTGCGCTTTCGCAGCGGAGCTGGCCCAATGGCAGTAGCGGAGCGGCGGTTGTCGTGTGGGGATGAGGGGAAGGAGGTGAGTGGCAGAATCCAGCCGGCATGAGAGGGCGAGAGCATCACGTTTGTCTCACACAAGCTTCGCACCCTCGCATTGTTGCCATGGCAATTATAACGCCTCGAAGGCTAACAAAGCAGCGGCGTTGCTATGGCAATAATAACACAATTATATTTCCCTAGACTCACCAGTGGAGATGATTGCGTTATTACCGGAATTAGCCCGGACGCTGGGTTGAAGCCTAAAAGACCGCCTTCTGCTTGAATCGTACATCAAGGATAGTTTCGTGCATAAACAGATATGTTTACCAGTTTTTTCGACCTCGAGAAGGCCTGACACCGCTTAGGGTTAAAGGATCCTAAAGTCATTCGGTGCTTCATACAACATGTAAATGCCTTTGCTAGTTAGTTGTCGGAGATCACAATTTCCGCGTGAGATTTCGTTGTGCACACTCAAAGATTCACCTACAACCGAACGGCGTGGCACAAGGCGGCCTTTTTAGGCTGCAGACTGTTCATACTAAAGATGAGTTCTCTTGAAAAAGCAGTCACCTACAATTTCTTATTATATGTATGTAGACGACTTACAGATATCCTTTCAATAATGTACCATGTCTATCTGTTAACACCAAATTCAGATTGGCGACAATAAACTTGCTGGCTAGGTTTATAAGTTCGGCCTTAAACTCAATCTGGAAAAAAATTACTTGGGCTGTGTTCTCCAGAAGGCGCGGAAAACAAACCCTGACATTACTCTCAATGGCATATCAACCCTGTAAAAAGAAGCACAGGTTTTAGGTATTGTGCTATGCAACAAACCGACATTTATTACGCAAATAAAAATGCGTGAGGATAATTTCTAAAAACAAACAATATTCTCCAGGTTCTTCCTCGTCAATCCTATGATGCAGATAAATACCTCCTGCTGCGTCTTTATACGGCCTGCGTACGATCTCGTTTGGACAATGACAATGTCGTGTACAAGTCAACGAGAAAACAGCATCCAGAATGTTCGACCCAGCGCTACACTTTGCGCTTCGTCTGCTTCACGTGCATTCCGCACTACCCTATTACAAACTCTGTATGTTGAGCATAACAAGTGGTTCCTTGAAGAACAAGGAAAGTACACAGATTTGATCTATGCTTTAAAAAATTATCTATGAGGTACCATCCTTTTAAACCTGTCCCTAATGACACTTCTACATCCCAAATGTTTGAAGATCGCCCGACCGTTGTTGTGCACTTCTAACTTAGAGTAAGACAGTGAGCTTCGGATCTCACCGTTTTGTTTTTAGACGTGCACACTTCAGCTTTTTCGGGCTCTTTACCTCCTGGGCACGTTCGTGCAGTATCTTCTGCTCTGCCTTTTAAGAAACTTCATAAAAACAGGCTACCACGAACTGCAACATTGCAGCACTATCTGCCTCTGGTGTATAAATACCGACGCGCAGAATTTTGCAGTGACGCTACTCAAACCTCCACTATGTGGTCTTGTGCTGTTCATTGTCTGAACTTTAATGCGTACAGAACCATGACCGTACACACCACCATTTTCTCACCAGAAGCATATACAATTTCACTCGTTGGACGAGACAATCCTAAATGCCAGATTCCCAAGTCCATCATCTATACAGATTCATTCGGTGTTGCTTCTCTACTGTCTTCGCTAAAACCCAGCACATACCACGCAGTACATCTGGTTCTTCACACCATCATGATTATGTATGCAGAAAACATGAACTGGTGCCGTGGTGATTCTCGGGATACTCTGAGATCGCTAGAAGCGATGTGGAAGATGAGATGGCCACATGCTGCGGCACTCAAAAACACCGTTGACACTACAACAGTGCGCTACACTGACCTCAAACCACACAATCGGCAAGAATTGTTTCAAGCATGTCATACACACTGGTGTGAAAAGACAGACAGCAAATTGCCCTTAAAAACTGCACTTGGGGCTTTGCAACCATTGACACACCCGACACTTACACAGAAGTCGCCTTGGCTAGGCTTCGTATTCGTATCTGCTCAAGGGATCTTCAAGACCACTTTGTAACAGGTGTGGAGAGGCCTTACCGTCGCTCACATCCTAATTACATGCAAGGCTCTTGACACAACTTTTACAACCATTTTCTTGTACTATACAGGTAACACATCCTGCTACATCCTTCTTTTTTGTCTGGTGATGCCGGTATATTTCTAATGGGGTTTCGAACTACTGTTTTGGGATTAAATTTTTACAGTTGATATCATACAACACATAATCAGAAAATAGACCTTTAAACCAGCGATCTTCTTTGTTTTATTTTTAGTTATTCTTCCCTACTGGCTTTAACACTCAACTTTTCATGTGTGTTTTTAAACAATCTTTTTTGGCGCTCTTTGAGCTAGTTGGCCTTGGCGTATAAACATCCAACCATCATCCTCATACACTATTCGTGACCCAAAATATGCGCAGCAAAAAATCTAGTTGGTGTGATATGACGTTAAGATGCCAGTTCCTACATGACATGCGTAAGGCCAGCCTCTAAGCCATTTCATTAGCTCATGAGGAAAACCTGGCAGGCAGATGTAGACAAATTTATAACATATAACCTATAAAATGGTGTCGGGGTGTGTTGACATGTTAGTAGTGTGGGTGCTCGGTCTCTGCGTACTTACGGAAGGTATGAGTTTCAACGTACTTCCCTTGCCCTTCATAAAAAAAACAATATGACACACCAAAGTTCACCAACCTTGCTTCACCTACGGGCCCTTTCTTTTCAAAGCGATAGCTTCATAACGACTGTTGCAAACCCAGAAAACAAATCGTGCTGCAAATCTGAACGTCAATCTTTAAGCAAATGAACCTTGCATCCAGCTAGCACCAGCGGCTGTTGTGGAATGTAAGCGAACAGCTGTTCAAGGTTAGTCCTTCATGACGCCCACCGTCGAAGGTGGTGGTTGCAACGACGTTCACTGCGGGTTTGCGCCCACAGTGCTGACGGTGCTGGTAAGCGTCTATATGTTGTCTCCGGTGCAATTGTAGGTGTGGCAGTTGCTCGTAAGAAAGTGGAGCTTATGACGAAACAGTTGATTCGGCCTTGCATAATTCCAGACAAGCACACGTGTAAATTTCTGCAAACCAATACCTCGTCATCTATAAAAGCGCGACGAAACTGTACTATAGCTCGACAAACTGGTTTAACAACTCTCTACCCTAGCACTTGTTTTTGGGTGGCTTCTGATTTTACGAAAAACAGTATTGTACAATCGTGTGGAGTGTTTTGTAGTCATATTGTCGTTTTTTTATTTTCGCTGAATTACTTGACTTTAAGCCTGCGCTCGATCTACGACGTCCACTGTGTGAAGTTCCAACCAGTATTATCCAGAGGCAGCTTGGTGTGTTTGTAGTTGCAACAACCTCTGCACATTCGCTGGACACTGCCATTTTCACACATGCTGCGCGACAAGAGTTCGACTTCATCAGTCCACTTCTAAATTTACCCCATCTTAGGCCTGTCCTGGCGAGCGACCCGCTTACAATCGTGGCGTTGTTGCCTCCGTATTTTTTTTCGCTCCTGCATCCCAGACTATACGCGTCTGCTTAGTCTGCAATAAATTTCAGCGTATTTTATTCTTTTTTGGTAAAGTTTTACGATTTTGTATCATCAATAAATAGTTTGCGATGGGAGTTTCAAATTTCTAGAGCCATGATCAAAGTAGGCGTAAAATTGCTCTTACTGGTTTGTAATTCGGGGCTGCCTCAAAGCTACACAAGCGTTTTGAGTTTTTTCACTTGAATTTCTTAAAGAGAATTTCACCTGGCTGCGATCATATAAATGAAAAGAAACAAAATTGTTGGAGCACCAACTGTACCTACGAATATTGTCGAATAAAACGTCTTCCTTTGTTCCCAGAGGATGGGCTGACGATTTTCTTTTAGCTTTGGCAGCATAATGGTGTGTTACTCATTTTTATGATTTTTAATAGTCACTATTGCAGAGTGAAATGGTTGCGCAGTTAAGCAATTCAAAACATTAGGAGCAATTCAAGCATACCTTCAATCCAATATTTGGGCATGCTAATTGTGTTATACGTGCAAAAAAATGCGCGTTATTTAGTGTCCTTCTTTGTGTGTTCTTGAAATTCCCTGCATCTTTCTGTGAGGCAACGTCTGGAAATAGCCTAGTGAAAGCTGGACAAGATGGCTCAAAAAGAAGGTTGTTGCTCACGTCTGTTTCTTGACATTCCGTGCGTCAATTTGATGCTACTTTTGGAAAGTGACAGCTCGAACAAAAGGTTTTCAAAGAAGACTGAAAATAGATAGTACAAGGACACCCTCCGCCCGTTCATCTTTCACTCTAGACGTGCATATATCAGGCGTTTTTTTCGAAGTGAGCTAGGTCCACAAACCGAAACTAAGTGAAATAAAAGTGCACTGACAAAAACTCGGCAACGTTCTCCTAAAAAAGAGGTGGCAAGAAAATAGGCGAGATAAGGCCCTGCAAACATGTACGCAAATCCTAGTTCGTATCTAAAATGGGCCAGATCCGGTTATGGCACGAATCAAAACGAGGCAAATTCATTTTATCAAACGACTGCATCGAAGGACTGCATCGAGGGCATAGGCCGGCGTACAAACTCGGGAGTACACCTATTTGCACTCATTTATATTCAAACGCACGAGTAAGTACGATAATGAGTGAGTGCAGACCCAAAATAAAAATCGAGTAGGATGAGGAGTGAGTACAGACGTAAGTACAGTAATCGGGAGTACAGAAGCTCAGTATGAGTACTCATGAGCACCGAAGTCATGATTATGAATATTCACGAGTACAGTACTCATGCGTACAATACTCAAGAGTACTGTATTAGCTAATGCTTGCACTCGTGAATGCAGTATTTCTGACACGTCTTATCACGAACTTTTATCTGGACGCGCGTGTGCGAGTCGCATACAATTAGCCGTGGCGCTGTGCCGTAAACTCTCAAGGCTGCTCAAATGAGCCAACGAACTGCGCCTCAACTACTCTTCCCGTACAGCGTGTTGTTGGGCTAGTTGGTATTGCAATTTTTAGGGTACAAAAACTGCGCGTGAGAGGCAAGACAATAAGAAAGACAATCACACCGCTATGTTTGGCAGTGTTAACGTTTCTTAGTGGTCACTCGCTAGAGTGTGGCACGGTGCAAAGGGAAAAAACCGGGGCTGACGGTGCGGCGGGCAACGTGGCCTTCGATGTTCTTCTCAGAAGGCATGTGTTCATTGCGGCCATTATTATTGTTTAAAATACGTGGCCTAATAAAGCGTGGCTGCTTCGTTGCGCTTACTTTGTTGACGTTGTTTTAGGGCAGACGCGGTGGGGCGGTGCTCACAATGCATGCATTACGCGCGCTGAAGTGGCTCTTTATCGGTCTTAAGCAGTATTCGTAGACGAACATCGCGCTTTTTAGTCATTTGTTGAGCCGAACCGCTATATTAAACAGTGTCGTATAATTAACGTCATTCGCGTCAAATCGAGTGCACCCCGCACGGGGCACCCTGAGTAATCTTGGTGACGGTACTGGCGATACCGCGGACCCCGAGCACCCCAACATAAGCTGTGACCTACCGTGGTGATGTGTTTTTAAGGTGAAGGGTAGAAACCTCAAACGGTGGCCGTCGGAGCCCAGGTCAAGCTCCGGTGGATGGGCTCCCTGTCTGTCTACCAGGCAGGGAGCTCCGGGACCTCTTTGACTACCAGGGTAAGGTCAAAGAAGAAAGTACCCCCATCTCCCTGCTTTTTTCTATGCCGTATGGAAAAATCAAACCCCCTCCTAAACGTGATCGGTCCCTGAAAAGGGGCCGCACCGAAGTCTTGTTTCCTTCACTTCCAAGCATGAGCTTCCCCAAGCCAGACAACTATTCTCGTTTCATTGTTATCGAATCTCTTGACGCAGCCCACCCACTTGCTTCACAATCGGTATTTTTGATTACAAAATACCTTGACGGAATAATTGCGAAAACATACAATGCTAAAAAATAACGCACAGGTGAAGTGCTCGTCGAGGTAAAAAACAAGCAGCAGGCAACCACACTCCTTGGTCAGACGAAAATGGTCGATCTGGACATCAGGGTCACACCCCACCGCAGTCTGAATAGCTCGCAGGGTGTGATCTCTGAGCCAGACCTCCTAAACGAGACAGATGACGACCTTCTTGAAGGTTTAAAGGATCAGGGCGTCACCGCCGTGCGCCGCATCACGATGCGCAGGGATGATAAGATAATCCCCACCAAACATATTATCCTGACCTTCAACCGCTCCTCACTTCCTGAACATATCAACGCAGGCTTCATTCGATGCTCCATACGTCCTTACATTCCGAACCCGCGCCGCTGCTTTAAGTGCCAGCGGTTCGGGCATGGAACCAACTCCTGCCGTGGCCGTCTGACCTGCGCAAAGTGCGCCCAGCATGATCATCCATCGGACAATGGTCCATCTGCGCCAACTGCCAGGGACCCCATGCCGGCTACTCTCGAAAATGTGAAAAGTTTCAACTAGAAAAGAAAATCATCAACATCAAAGTCACTGAAAACATCACCTTCCCAGAGGCGCGAAAGAGGTTCGCCTCTTTCCCCCTGGGGAGGTATGCCGACGCGGCTCGCCGGGGGGCGGAGCGGCGTCTGGTTTCGGCGGGGACCCAGTACCGCGAGTCGGACTTGGTCCCGCCCCCACCCCCCTGGGTTGCCTCTGGCAGCCCAGCCCGCCTCCGCACCGCTCGCTGAGCCAGCAGCGGTTGTGGTGGCAACCTCTTCCGTAGGGACCGGTGCCGCTCCTGTCCCTCCCTCCCCATCGTCCAGTGCGTTGGAGGGTGCCATGGACACCACGGGCCCCGGACCGGCTCCCACCGCCACCGCACCGCCCGTGCCACTTCTGGTGCCCCCGACACCAGCGGCGGTGGCGGCTCAAACGAAGGGCCCCCGAAGGGGGGCCAAGTCCGGGGGGCCCGGTTCCACGGGCACACACAGGACATCGGATGACGAGATGGACGTCGTGCCGTTCTTGCCTGCAACGCAGCGCAAGGAGCGGCCTCCGACGTCCAAGGCTACAGATAGGCCGCCCAAAAAGCCCAATCCAAGAGTCACAGCCCCGAAAGACGACACATAAACATACACACTCCAGTAGCTCTCACACTAAATAATGGGAAGAGAAAATATTGTTCAATGGAATTGCAGAGGCCTTCTGAATAATCTTGACGACGTGTATGACATTCTGCATACCAATCAGCCAAGTGTAATGTGTGTTCAGGAAACACATTTGAATTCTAGACACACAAATTTCTTGAATAGTTACTTGGTATACAGGAAAGACTGGGATGGCTGCACACACTCCTCTGGCAGTGTGGCCATAATCGTCCAGAAATCCTTAGCATGCCACCCTGTCACTTTAAACACTATCCTTGAGGCTGTAGCAATACGCTTAATGATATTTAATAGGTTGATAACGGTATGCTCCATATACATTCCTCCTGATGTTACACTTTTGAGCTCTGACTTTGAGGCGCTGGTTGACCAGCTGCCCGAACCGTACATTCTAACAGGCGACCTTAATGCTCACAATTCTCTTTGGGGCTCTTCTCGTACGGATCCCCGGGGTCGCCTGATAGAGAGGTTTCTTACATCCTCTGGAGCATGCCTTTTCAACAATAAACAGCCTACATACCATAACATAAGTCACAACACATACTCATGTCTTGACCCGGCTATTGGCTCCGCAGTTCTCTTTCCTCTTCTCGAGTGGGGTGTGGGAACAGACCCATATGGCAGTGACCACTTCCCCACCTCACTTACATATATAGGTAAAGGCCCAAGCAGTTCATCTTCCCATAATAGGTTCAATGAAGCACGAGCTAACTGGAATACAGTTACAGAGACATCCAAACTACACCACACATCCATAGGACACCTACACGTTGAAGAAGCTACCCAACTCCTCACGGCGCACATCCTCGACGCCGCCGAAAAGTCCATTCCCCACGCCTCTGGTGCCCCGCGCAACCAGCGGAGGCCGTGGTGGAATGAGGACCGTAGGCGGGCGCGAGAGGCCCAGAACAAGGCATGGGGTATCCTTCGTCGGTACCCCACGTCGGGAAACCTCCTCTTGTTCAAACGGGCGAAGGCATTAGGAAAACGTGTGCGCCATGAGGCAAAACGAGAGAGTTGGCGTACATTCATAACATCACTAAACTCCTACACAGACACACGGAAAGTATGGACACGTATACGCAAACTCAAAGGACAACAGACACACAGCCTGCCCCTGGTCAGTACAGCAGGGGACACTCTGAAAGACCAGGCTGACACACTCGCACAACACTTCCAACACGTGTCCACTTCAGCACACTACACGAACACTTTCCTGAAACATAAGTGTCTTGTGAAAAGAAGTCCCTACACGACAACAACAAATCACAGACTTCTTACAACTCCCTGTTCTCACTACATGAGCTGAGGGCTGCTCTGAGCACGTGTAAACCCTCAGCTCCAGGCCCAGACAACATTACATACACAATGATACAACACCTACACGCAGACACCCTTGAAGCACTTCTACATCTATATAATAAAATATGGCTTTCGGGGCACATTCCACACTCTTGGAGGGAGGCCATTGTAGAGGCTTTCTTGAAGGAGGGAAAGGACCCGGCGTCCCCCTCAAGTTACCGTTCAATAGCCCTGACGAGCTGCCTGTGCAAGCTCTTCGAGAAGATAATCAATCGCAGGCTCGTGTACTTCCTCGAGTACAATGGTCTTCTCGAGAGCTGCCAGGCAGGCTTTAGGGTGGGGCGATCGACGAACGATCAACTGGTTGCACTTGACTCATACATCAAGGATGCCTTCGTGCATAAGCAGTACTGCTTATCTGTCATTTTCGACCTCGAGAAGGCCTACGACACCGCTTGGCGTTATGAGATCCTTAATGACCTCAGGTCATTCGGTGTTTCGGGTAATATGTTGAACAGCCTTGGTAGTTATTTGTCGGAGAGAACGTTCAGAGTAAGAGTTGGTTGTGCACTCTCAAAGGTTCACGTCCAAGAAAATGGCGTGCCGCAATGTGGCGTGTTGAGTTGCACTCTCTTTATCGTAAAGATAAACTCTCTTGGAAAGGCACTGCCACCAACAATCTTATTCTATGCATGTAGACGACGTGCAAATATCTTTTAAATAATGAAATATGTCAATATGCGACCGTCAAGTCCAGCTTGGTGTCAAGAAGCTTGCCGGCTGGGCAGACAAGAATGGGTTTAAATTGAATCCTGCAAAGAGCTCCTGCGTTGTGTTCTCCAGGAAGCGCGGGGTCCATCCGGACCCAGACATTACTCTGAATGGCGTGTCGCTTCCTGTGAACAAGGAGCACAAGTTCTTAGGTGTTGTGTTTGACCAGAAACTCACATTCATTCCACACATCAAGAAACTTAAACATAAATGTCTGAAAACAATGAATATACATAAGGTGCTCTCCCATCAATCGTATGGTTCCGACCAAGAACTCCTACTACGGCTCTATACTGCTTTGGTTGGGTCTCGTTTAGACTATGACAGTGTGGTATATGGGTCGGCGACTAAAACAGCGTTGCTAATGCTTGACCCAGTGCTACACTTGGGGCTGCGGCTTGCGTCGGGTGCTTTTCGCACTAGCCCTGTCGAGAGTCTGTATGCCGAGTGTAATAAGTGGAGCCTTGAGAACCAACGGACGTACATGGACTTACTTTATGGTTTTAAAATTTCATTGCTGAATAACCATCCTTTTTATCCTGTCTTTAGCGACACATCCACATCTGTGCTTTTTGTAAATCGCCCATCCGTTCCTCTGCCCTTTTCACTTAGAGTTAGAGAGCGAGCCTCGGATCTGAGCGCTTCGTTTTTAGATGTGTACAGATCATTCTTTTCAGACATTTTACCTCCTTGGAAAGTTCGTCCTGTGTCCTCCGACCTTTCTTTTATAAAACTTGACAAAAATCGGGTACCGCGAGCTGCAATACCGCAGCACTTTCTGTCCCTGCAGTTTAAATACCCACTTGCAGAATTTTACAGTGACGCGTCTAAAACCTCGTCTATGGTCTCCTGCGCTGCTCATGGTGCGAATTTCAGTGCAGCCAGAACCATGAGCGTCCACACAACAATTTTTTCAGCAGAAGCATACGGAATTTTACTGATTGTACGACACATACTTGAAAATCAAGTTCCAAAGTCTATCATTTACACAGATTCCTTGAGTGTTGTTCGCGCACTGTCATCGCATACACCCACCAAAAACCACATAGTTAATCTTGTATTTAACACTATCATGTCTGTGTATGCACAGAAGCATCAGCTGCTCCTCTGCTGGGTCCCAGGACACGCTGGGATCGCTGGGAACGAGTTGGCAGACAAGAGGGCCGCTGCTGCTGCACTCAGGAACACTGTAGACATTACAACGATACCCTACACAGCCCTCAAGCCACACATAAGACAACACCTGCACAGAACATGGCAAACACACTGGGACAAACAGACAGACAACAAACTACATGTAATAAAGCCACACTTGGGACGGCACACAGCTGACTCACACAACAGACACACGGAAGTCGCCTTGGGAAGGCTGCGGATAGGGCACACCCATGCGACGCACTCGTATCTGCTGACGGGATCTTCTAGACCCCAGTGCAGCAGGTGCGGAGAGGCCCTATCCGTAGTGCACATACTAATCACATGCAAGGCACTTCACACAACACGACACGAACACTTCAGAGAACTCTACAGACTACATATTACCCTACATCAATCTCTGTTTCTGGGTTCCGATGCCATGTTTTCCGTTAAACGTGTGTTTGAGTGTTTGTCAGATGTGAATTTTTTAAACCTCATTTCCTATCACGCATAATCAAATCTGGCCCTATACACCAGCCATCACCATTGCCGTTAATTGATTTTATTGTTGTTTTGGCTTTAGTAGCCACTATTTTATTGTAGATACTTTTGTTTGGCGCTCTTTGCCCCAGCTGGCCTTGCGCCAAAAAACACTAACCATCATCATCATCAAATCGAGTGCATGGTTTGTGCCACCAAAATTGACCGCACCCTTCTGTTGGGTGAATTATAGCGATCAATTTGCTGATATGCGTTCGCCAATCTTGTTTATTAGGCTCCCGTTTTGAAACATTTACTGTGATTCGCTAGGACTATTTTTCCCGTGCAGTGTCATTTTAAGTGAACCTAAAACACCACCCTGCTGGCGCGGTGGTGGAGTTTTCCTCTGCAATAGAAATATAACATCCTAGTGCACCTAATCACGTTTGTGAGCTGTGAATCGGTTGGCATGCAGCCCGGCTGAACGCGTGCGACGCCTTTTTTCGCCTCAAAATGTCGAAGCTCTGTGAATCTGGATGCTGGAGGAGCCTTTAGCTTTCTAATGGCTTATCTGTCTCCTACCCGATGCGCCGCGTCTCGTTTATACCACCATGCAATTAGGATGCTGACGACCACGATAAATTTTGCTGGTTGTTTTTCCTTTCCCTTGACCGGCTGTATACTGCCGGGGCGGACACTTCTCAACTATTCTAGAGCTTAAGCTCATACTGGGAAGGGCCTCGTGAAGGAGATGTTTTTCTATAGGGAATGCCAACGACAGACGCCAGGTTTTTGCAAGATAGCTGTCGATTACTACCGTGCAAGTAACACACCAACACAGCAACTTCAGTGACGCTAGTGCAAGCTATCACGCCTCTGGAAAAGGCGTCTCAAGCACACAAAGCACGACATAGCAGTAACACAGTACTGTAGCCGCAGCCAAGCACCTGCCGCAACTGGGTGCACTGCGGACTTCCTCTGCGAGCGATTCCCGCCCCACGCCCTCTCTCCCCCCGCACGTGCACGCGCGCATACAAAAATGAGTGCCTAAAGGGAAGCTGAACCGCTTTCCAAAAAAATTGAGTTAGATTAACAGTTATATAGTTTCTTGCGCGCTGATTCCGGATATCACATTGAAATTTATCGCACATTAGTCCAAGTGGCATTTATCTTGCAAAAAGCGCGGCCCCGTTTGAAAGACGCGCGCTTTTCGTCTTTTGATGCCCCTGATTGGTTGCGCCCGTCATGACGTCAAAGGAGGACACCCTTCGGCCGCGCGGGTTGTCCGAAGCATTGCGAACGATCGCACGGTTGCCTTTGCGGCAATTTAGCTTGCAGTTTAATTTTCGCACATGACTGGAAGTTTGTTTTATAATTTCCCGTGCTGTCGGTTCAATTATCTTGGAGCTTAAATTTGCTTTACACGACAGAGAACCCCAAAGCACTGACTGTGACGTCGACTAGTGGGTTGCATCAAAATATTTTTGAATTAGGCAACCAGCATAGCGGGATTTTATACCTTATGTTAATATTAGGCACTGCCCTAACTGTTTCTTATTATACACAAAACCATTTATGCCGAAGATGAATGGACGTTTTATAAACAATCTACCAGCGAAAAGCACGTACGTGCACTGCGCGAAAAAATAACATTCATGCGCTGTAAACGTATATGTGAGACACATCTTGCCGGTAAACGCATAAACCAACAAGCAGACTCTGCTTCCGCATTTCCTTTGTTCGTTGTCGCCCACGCCAGCCCCGTTACTCATCCCCGTACACAGGCCCACACGCTCGTGCCATTTCGGCAGCGGCGCTACGGCGCCTCCCCGATAGCTAGCTGCACTTCGATGAGTGGCGTCTTACTGCTTCACATGCATTTATTCTGAAAACACTGCAGCATACTAGTGTCTGCTCAGAATTATTGGCTGTAGTAGACTTGATTTACGCTTGTGCGTTGCGCATTCTGCTACAATATTACGGCCACCCCGTTATAATTAACCGACCAGTCGGACAAGGCAATTACGTTGTAGTTACATTACTTTAGGTAACAATCACCAAACGTTTGTGATAATAAATTATTGGCCTGTTTCAGCATTCCTAGATTTAAGCATTTACCGCGCTAGTCGGACAGAGGCCGTATATGTACTCTTCGCTCCTAATTTTTTTAGTATCATCATTATATATATCACCGACTAGCACTGGAGCACACTTGAGGTTCAGTGACAACAAGTGCTTGCCAGGTGATAATATGCAGCCACACGGAATCTTGGGCAAAAAATTAGGCCCCCGCAGTCAACACAAATTCTGGCACGGTGGTGGTTCGGAGTGGTGTTTTTTTTTTAATTCCAGACAAACATCACCTTATCGTGACATGTATACTTGCAAAATAAGTAATCTGGTTGTCTTGGTTCTTTTACTTTGTAGGAATACTGTTTACCTCTTAGCCGGGAGAGAACTTCCATCAGGATTGGTCCCTTATTTTAGTTTCGCCAAAAACTTGTTTTTTTTACACTGGCCTGAGCCCATAGGGAAAGAAAACGGACGCGTTTAACGAAACAAGTATTTCCTGAGCAAATGTGACTTGGTTTCTCGAATGGAACAAAACATCCCCGGCCAAAGTACAGCAGTATTCCCCATCCTTTCTAAATCTAGAACCTAATGTGAACATTCACGTCCGTCGCATAAAAAAAACGCATTGGAGCGGTTTACAAAGTATTTAACGTAGTGTAGTATATTCTCTGTCATCAAGCACAGCCACCTCGGCTGTCGCTTCCGTATGTTATCAAGCATCCCGGCGTGGTAATATTCTGCTTAGGAATGCGGCAAGATAACGTATGCCTCGTTTGGCGTTCGTGCATACTTTTTGAGCACGAAAATTGTACAAATGAGTGCTATCAACCACAACAACAAGTATCATTCACAAGGAAACACGGCGAAAAGAGCATGGCCGAAGAGGCCGATCTGGCTGGAAGTCCAGGTATCACGTTTTTCAGCCGGTTTTCTCCCGCGCTCTTCGGTCTTCCGGCATCGCGCGGAGAGATGGGGGCGGGGCATCGGGCCACTTTTGTTTGCTCATTGCGCCGCTTCTATTGCATGTATTGCAAAAATATTTCGTACACATGAACTATTCAATGTGTACTTGCTGCTAGTCAACTTTTCTTTTAATTCTAAAACCGCTTCACCTTCACTTTAAAGACCGACATGTGCTGGTTTTCCACGGGCTTTTAATGTATATCAACGCGACTACACAATGCACCGCTGTCCTGTCCCTGCCTCCCTACGGGGCCTTACTCTGGCTTCTCGCGCGGCCAGCGGTTATTGAGTTTGTGTTTTTGTTTTATTTTGTGAAGTGTGGAAATTGTGAGGGGGGGCGGGGTTGCGTCATGTTCGCAACATGCTTAACAGTTGCGGCAGCGTCTTTTTGCAATATTGTCTCGTCTACTTATGCGTTGGTCTTTCCTCGCCTACGATAGGCTTTCTTGGTCTACTTATGCGCGAACATTTTGGTCTGTCTGTCTGTGTCTGTCTGTGTGCCTGCCTGCCTACCTGCCTGCCTGCCAGCTCCTGACCTGAAACGCAGCTTTTGCTCGCAGAAAAGGCGAAGACAGCCTGCCGTTCCAGTGGAGTCTTACATTTAAGACCACGAAACCAAATATGCTCAGTTCGACTCTGATTAAAATTTTTAACTCTAACTTATCATAAAGATAATTTATTACTGCAACTTTCTAATAAGGCAAGGCTGTAGACTTGTCGACTAGACTGGTCGCAGCCAAATTGCTTACTGTACATAATATGCACTCTATACAGCTGGACAACTCTCTGCCTCGGGATCAAGCTGCCTCACGAAAACATATTTCCTAGATACTAAATCATTTACCATACCTTGTATTTCTAAACCTTGTTCAGCAAAAATAAAACATGGGGGATATTTGAACCGAAACCTAAATATGAAAGTAATATCCGCACTATTGCTTCTATGAATACCCGTATGAATAAATGTTTCGATTACAAACAAAAAGCGCGTTGAACCAATTTCCACCACAAACACAAGAAAATGGTGCAGATTGATGTAGTGGTGCAAGCTTGGAGAAACACCGCATCTGGTCTCCCCTCCCTCATAGTCGGCGGCCCGGGTTTTGCACCTCATATTAATTTTAGAACTGGCTGTAGAACGTTATTTATCATTGGCGGTCCCGTTCGTTTTGGCCCCAGTCTTTCACATCTCTCTCAAAGAGGAGCGCGTTAGCTCGTGGTAGCACCCGTGGCCACCGGCTTCGCGAACTCGGACGTCCCACTGCATGTCCTACACCTTTACGTCTAGGTAGCGTGCCATCGTGGTGGATCTGACCTCTGAGAAACAGATCAAATTACATGGAGTTGTGAACTTGTGATGAATATACTAGCACCACAGGTGACAGAGCAGATGGTGACCTTATTAGCCCGACTTGACTGTACGCCAATGATTTGTTAATGCAAAGTTCACGTATATTGCACCTGCGCATGACTGTCGTCCCGCTGTAACTCATTTGCTTCCCTGTAATTTTGTAGCGCTCACCAAATGTGACGCCCGAGGTTAAACTTGTGTTTACGCTTCGGGTGGGATAAATACTGGTCAGCTCGTTGCGAACACAGAGAAATAGCTAAAAGAAAGCTGTTGCTTTCTGCACGTCAGCAGCACCAAAAACCGTTTCGCGAATTTTATTGTATCAGTTGCGCCCCAAAGATTCAACGCATACGCCCGGTACCTATAGGCGTCAATCTTCACTGTCTGTTTTACGACGACAGGCTTGGACCGCACTGCGCATAAAATGTACACACGTTAAAAAAACTTTTTTCCTTTGCTCGGCCATTTGTTTCTTTGACAGGAATTATTCTATTCTTGCGCTTTACCACTGACGCTTGGCGGCTGCATCCAAGGTCGCGTTTTGTTTACAATACAGTGTCATTAGGAGAACCCTTTGAACCATAAAAATAGCAAAAGCGTCAATAGTTCACTCAATCAATAAAACATGTTTTTTTGCAGAAACCTACTGAAAAAGCTACTGAGGCTAAAAGCTGCGTTACGCAGCTTGACGGGGCCCCACAGACCATTATAACGCATGTAACCTACGATAGACAATGATACATTATGGAACACAGCAATTATTACTAACACTGCAGTTGAACCAAGCACTTAATTTGTAACAATAAAAATGTTAAAATTAAGAACAATTTTACACGAGTAAACAGACACGATACAATTGTACAAACAGGACAGCACAGGTTTCAACTAATGGAGTCCTCCAATTTCACAAAGCATTCGGGTAGACTCGTAGGTGTGAAATTATCAGGGCACATGTATGTATTTCAAATCAGTGGAAGGTTATACGGAAACATTTGCAATTCATTGTCTGGTCGAAAGTGAAGTATCATCCAGAAATCTGTATTTCCTCGGTGTACAGGATGAGTGTGTTGTTTTAAGCATGCAACAGCTACAAAACCCCTAAATATGGCAGATAAGAAACAGCATAAACGCAGTTAGCGGAAATAGTACATTTTATCAGCAGGGATAACATTAAAAGTGCAAAATAAATGTAGTGTTGGGAAAAAATATGAAACGTTTGCAATGTCGTGGACAAATGTTTCATGCCACATGATAATTTTTTCAGATTTGCCTCAGAAGGAGTTGACCAAATTAAGCTCAAATAATCAAGAGCGAAGCAAACACGACGCAACCAGTAGAACGTTTCCTGGCGTAATGCTATAGACGTTCTGGATAAGATACAAAAAAACTCTTTCAAAACCCATCGTCCCAACAAGAGAGGTCGTGACTGACAATGCCCCGCACGGGGCACCTTGAGTATTCATGGTGACGGTGTTGGCGACACCGCGGACCCCGAGCCCCCAACATAAACTGTAACCTACCGTGGTGATGTGTTTAAAGGTGAAGGGTAGAAGCCTCAAACGGTGGCCGTCGGAGCCCAGGTCAAGCTCCGGCGGATGGGCTCCCTGTCTGTTTACCAGGCAGGGAGCTCCGGGACCTCTCAGGCTATCAGGGTAAGGTTTGAGAAGAAAGTACCCCCGTCCCCTGCTTTTTTCTATGCTGTATGGAAAATTCAACACCCCCCTCCAAACGTGATCGGTCCCTGAAAAGGGGCCGCACCGAAGTATCTTTCCCTCCACTTTCAAGTATGAGCTTCCCAAAGCCAGACAAATACTCTCGTTTCCTTGTTGTCGAATCTCTTGATTCAGCTCGCCCTCTTGCTTCACAATCAGTATTTTTAATTACAAAATACCTTGATGGAATAATTGGGAAAACCTACAATGCCAAAAAACAACGCACAGGTGAAGTCCTTGTTGAAGTAAAAAACCAACAGCAGGCAAGCAACCACACTTCTTGGTCAGACGAAAATGGTCGATCTGGACATCAGGGTCACACCCCACTGCAGCCTGAATAGCTCGCAGGGGGTGATCTCTGAGGCAGATCTTCTTAATGAGACCGATGCCGACATTCTTGAAGGTCTAAAGGATCAGGGTGTCACAGCCGTGCGCCGCATCACGATGCGTAGAGATGATAAGGTAATCCCCACGAAACACATTATCCTGACCTTCAACTGCTCCTCACTTCCTGACCATATCAACGCAGGGTTCATCCGATGCTCCATTCGTCATTACATTCCAAACCCGCGCCGCTGCTTTAAGTGCCAGCGGTTCGGGCACGGAACCAACTCCTGCCGTGGTCGTCTGACCTGCGCAAAGTGCGCTCAGCATGATCATCCATCTGATAATTGTCCATCGTCAACCCTCACCTGCGCCAACTGCCAGGGACCCCATG
Organism: Haemaphysalis longicornis; assembly: GCF_048455015.1. Lineage (NCBI taxonomy): Eukaryota > Metazoa > Arthropoda > Arachnida > Ixodida > Ixodidae > Haemaphysalis > Haemaphysalis longicornis. The sequence goes on along the minus strand of NW_027526407.1, from coordinate 114,812,385 downwards.
CCGCCTACTCTCTAACGTGCGAGAAGTTTAAGCAGGAGAAGGCGATCATTAATGTGAAGGTAACTGAGAACATCACCTTCCCAGAGGCGCGAAAGAGGTTCGCCTCTTTCCCCCTGGGGAGGTACGCCGACGCGGCTCGCCGGGGGGCGGAGCGGCGTCTGGTGTCCACAGGGACCCAGTTCAGCGAGTCTGACCTGGTCCCTTCTCCGCCCCCCCTGGGGTGCCTCAGGCAGCCCAATCCGTTGCCACGCCGCTTGCTGAGGCAGCAGCGGTTGTGGTGACAACCTCTTCTGTGGGGACCGGTGCGGCTCCCGCCTCTGCTCCCCGTCCTCCAGTGCGTTGGAGGTTGCCGTCCGGATGGACACCGGGGGCCCCGCATCGGCTCCCGCCGCCACCGCCCCTCCCGTGCCACCTCTGGTGCCCCGGACGCCCTCGGCGGTGGCAGCTCAAACGAAGGGCTCCCGAAAGGGGGCCAAGTCCGGGGGGCCTGGTCCGCCGGGCACCCTTCTGGCATCCGACGAGGAGATGGATGTCACGCCGTTCCTGCCTGCTACGCAGCGCAAGGAGCGGCCTCCGATGTCCAAGCAGACAGAAAAGCCTAAAAATCCTAGAATAACAGCCCCGAAAGACGACACATGAACAAACACACACACACACACACACTCCAGTTATTCTTAAACTTAAATAATGGGAACAGAAAACATCATCCAATGGAACTGCAGAGGCCTCCTTAAAAATCTTGACGATGTGTATGAGATTCTGCATGCCAGTCAGCCAAGTGTCATGTGTCTCCAGGAAACCCACCTCAATTCTAAACAAACAAATTTCTTAAATAGGTACATGGTTTTCAGAAAGGACAGGGTTGGCTGCACACACTCTTCAATGAGGTGTGGCAATTGTCGCCCGGAAATCCTTAGCCTGCCACCCTGTCACTCTGAACACTGTCCTTGAGGCTGTAGCAATCCGTACGATAATATTTAATAGGTTAATAACGGTATGCTCCATTTACATTCGTCCTGATTTTGCACTTCTGAGCTCTGATTTCGAGGCGCTGGTTGACCAGCTGCCCGAACCATACATACTAACAGGCGACCTTAATGCGCACAACTCTCTTTGGGGCTCCTCCAGAACGGATGCCCGAGGTCGCCTGATAGAGAGGTTTCTTACATCCTCCGGAGCATGCCTTTTCAACAAAAAACAGCCTACATACCATAACTTAGGACACAATACATACTCGCATCTTGACTTGGCGATTGGTTCCGCAGTTCTCTTTCCATGTCTTGAGTGGGGTGTGGGCACAGACCCATATGGTAGTGACCATTTCCCCACTTCCCTAACGTACATAGGTAAAGGTCCATGCAGTCCATCTTCCCATAAAAGGTTTAATGAATCAAAAGCAAACTGGAGTACATTCACACAAACATCTCAACTACACCCCGCATCCATAAAACACCTACACGTGGAGGAAGCGGCCCAACTCGTCACGGCGCACATACTCGACGCCGCCGAAAAGTCCATGCCCCAGGCCTCCAGTGCGTCCCGCAACCCAAGGAGGCCCTGGTGGAACGAGGACTGTAGGCGGGCGCGAGAGGCCCAGAACAAGGCGTGGGGTGTCCTTCGCCGGTACCCCACGTCAGATAACCTCATTTCTTTTAAACGGGCAAAGGCTTTTGGGAAGCGAGTGCGTCGTGAGGCGAAAAGGGAGAGTTGGAGCACCTTCCTCACATCTATCAACTCATACACTGACACACACAAAGTCTGGACACGAATACGAAAACTAAAAGGACAACAGACACACAGCCTGCCCCTGGTTAGTACAACAGGGGACACACTGGAAGACCAGGCCAACACGCTTGCACAACACTTCGAACACGTGTCCAGCTCTGCACACTACACAGACACTTTCCTGAAACATAAAAATACTTCTGAAAAAAAGTCCCTACATGACAATAACAGGTCAAAATCTGGTTATAATTCTGAATTTACACTGTATGAGTTGAGGGCTGCCCTGAGCACATGTAAACCTTCAGCTCCAGGCGCAGATCAGATTACATACACCATGATACAACACCTACACCCAGATACACTTGAAACACTACTACACCTATACAATAACATATGGCTTTCGGGGCACATCCCAAAATCTTGGAAGGAGGCTATTGTAGTGGCGTTTCTGAAGGAGGGTAAAGACCCTTCTTCTCCTGCCAGTTATAGACCTATCGCCCTCACAAGCTGCCTGGGCAAGCTTCTCGAAAAGATGATCAACAGGAGACTCGTGTACTTTCTTGAGTACAATGGTCTTCTCGAGAGCTGCCAGGCGGGCTTCAGGGCGGGGCGGTCTACAAATGACCAACTAGTAGCGCTAGAATCTTACATTAAAGATGCCTATCTTCATAAGCAGTATTGCATGACCGTGTTCTTTGATATTGAAAAGGCATATGATACTACATGGCGCTATGGCATCCTTAGAGACCTCAAATCCTTTGGTATATCTGGTAACATGCTGAACACTCTGTCCAGCTACCTATCTTTACGAACATTTCGTGTCAGAGTTGGTTCGGCACTCTCAAACGTTCACGTGCAGGAGAACGGCGTACCTCAAGGTGGTGTTTTGAGCTGCACTTTGTTTATAGTCAAAATGAATTCAGTTCGGAAGGCATTGCCGCCAACAATCTCCTGTTCGATGTATGTGGACGACATACAAATATCATTTAAATCGTGTAATATGTCCATATGTGAACGACAGATCCAGCTTGGGGCAAACAAGCTTGCTCGCTGGGCGGATCAAAACGGTTTTAGGGTTAATCCTGGAAAGAGTACCTGCGTCGTTTTCTCAAGGAGGCGCGGTATCCAACCCGACCCTGAAATTAAATTGAATGGTGACTTGATTCCTGTAAAAAAGAAACACAAATTTCTAGGCGTCGTATTAGACGAGAAACTAACATTCATCCCTCACATCACACAACTAAAACATAAATGCATCAAAGCAATAAACATGCTTAAGGTCCTTTCACACCACTCCTATGGCGCGGACAAGCAACTCCTCTTACGTGTCTTCAGAAGCTTGGTGGGGTCCCGCTTGGACTATGGGAGCGTGGTTTATGGGTCAGCAACAAAAACAGCGCTGAAAATGCTAGACCCAGTGCTTCACTTGGGCCTCCGCCTCGCGTCGGGCGCTTTCCGTACAAGCCCCGTACAAAGCCTATACGTCGAGTGCGATAAATGGTCCCTAGATCATCAGCGAACATACATAGATCTTCTGTACGCTTTTAAAATTTCGTCTATAACCGACCATCCTTTCAAACCATTTATTTGTTATGCACCCATGTCCCAACTTCTTCTTAATCGTCCATCTATCTCTGCTCCGTTCTCACATAGGGTGAGACAGGAAGTGTCAGAATTATCTATCACCTTTTCAGACACCTACAAATCAACCCTTTCCGACTTTTTACCACCGTGGCAGCTTCGCCCCGTGTCGTGCGATTTGTCGTTTGTAGCGATTGACAAAAAACGAGTACCCACAATTGTAATTCTTCAGCACTTCATGTTCCTTCAAGAGAAATACAAGTGTGCAGAATTTTTTAGCGACGCGTCAAAAACAGCCCGTATGGTTTCGTGTGCTGCGCACGGACCTGATTTTAGGGTATCTAACACCCTAAACTCGAAAAGCAGCATTTTTACGGCTGAAGCCTATGGCATATTTCTGGTCTTAAAGCACATAGTTCATCATAAAATTCCCAAGTCCATGATCTTTACAGATTCCTTGAGTGCAGTACGTGCATTGTCATCTAAGCAGCTTTGTAAAAACCATGTTATTCATTTAGTTTACAAAACCATTATGTCAGCGTATGCATTAAGTCTTGAAGTGACCATATGCTGGGTGCCAGGTCACTCGGGTATCACCGGAAACGAGACAGCAGATCAAATGGCCGCTGCTGCTGCACTTGCAAACACAGTGGACATAAGAACAATACCGTACACTGACCTTAAGTCACTCATTAGACAACACCTTCGCAATACATGGCAAGCACACTGGAATGAACAGGCAGACAACAAACTACACGTTATAAAGACAGTCGTGGGAGCATATACCACTGACACACACAACAGGCACAATGAAGTTACCCTGGCTCGATTACGGATAGGCCACACGCATGCAACACACTCACACCTGCTCACGGGATCTCCAAGACCCTTGTGTAGCAGGTGTGGAGATGGCCTATCCGTGATCCACGTGCTACTTCAATGTAAAGCACTCCACACAACACGACAGAAACACTTCGCCGACCTCTACAGACAACACATTCCACTACACCCAGCATTGTTTTTAGAGGATGACCCCATGATTCCTGTACAACGCACCTTTAAGTTTCTTAGTGACATCAAGTTTTTACACCTCGTTTCCTATCACGCGTAGTTGCTTTTAAACACGATTTCATGCCACGCACAATCACAACCTGGCCTTTTACACCAGCCATCCTCATTGTCTTTTACTGAATTCATTTGTTTTTTGTTGAACGGTTTTAGCGTTTACGGTTACATCCTTCATACCTAATCACCGTTTTGGCGCTCTTTGCCCTCGTCGGCCTTGCGCCATAAAACACCAAACATCATCATCATCATGACTGACAATGATATTTTTGCTTTCCAAAGTCCGCTATAAAAATTCTTCCCAAGTCCTCGTGGTGAGTCCAACATGATGGAGAGATGTTACAGTAACCGTAGAGTAAAAAATATGAAATTATTTCGTGCTCAGTGTACAGCTACCACCCGTATAGTTGTCGTTTTACGCGGACATTCTAGAGCAAGTGTGCCTGTTCAAATATTTTGCCTCCACATTATTTACTGCAATAAGTGTTATAAAAGCACATGCCAACGTTTGCAATCGTAAACGTGTCAATATCCAGACCAATAAACTAAGGCTACAGTAGTTTTGGGAACATCTGCGCTTCGTCAGAGCGCCTGGTTGGTACCCAGAACAAAACAAAATGAAAAACAAGAAACAAGACATCCATGTCCACCCTTACTTTATTTGCTTCAACGAAACGATAAAAACACCGAGGCTCCTGAAGGCAAACAGCAGTCAAACCTTTGCGGCACACGAGTCAAGACGGGCAAAAGCAACAGCATTTTCTCGAATAGATGGGATGAAGGCAATACAAATCTGCGATTGTGCGTTTCCATGGCAATATAAAATAAGAAATTTAGCAACTCAAGCAATATTTATAAAAAGAGTGCAACGTAATATGACAGTACGTTGCTTAAAAGATATGACTAAGAAATCTAGGTGCAGGCAAAGAACTCCTCTTATGTAGAAGTAAACCCAAATAAGGAAGTAAATGTAATGCCGCATAGGGTACCTGGGTGCCTAATGCTGCTCTAATTTGTCTTTACGTCGAATGTTCTCTAAGACGAGGACAAGGTTATAAATTGTGTTGGAGAGCAGAGATGTTCTGACTCCCTTAATCACGCCAAATGTCGAGAAAAGCCGCTCTACAGAGCCGATGTAGCTGGAATGCTCTAGGAAAGGGCGGCTAGCTTTGCATATCGTGGGTAGATATCTGCATTTATCCCCAGTAGAGCAACGTGTTCTCAAGGGAAACATAGGGGCCATGTAAATAGTTGACTAGCTCAGGGTCTCATCCGCACTCTCCGGGTGTGCTTAGAAAGTCTAGTAAAACGTACGGATCTACTACCTCGCGCCGAAGAGACTTACAGGGCTGCGCCAGTGGTTCTTTGACAGGTCTTGTATGAACCTGAAAAAATATAACAGCAAACAGTAGTCCTGATAGAACACACTATATTCTAAGGCTAAATTTTACTTAGCGATACGTAGAGGCCATTACAGGCTGAAGTGTCACCGACGGAAATAGATTTTTAAAACTATTGCTTTATAATCGAACTGAACGTCGCAGTGCTGGCTGAGTAAAAAAATCGGAGTGACATGTAAAGACATGCGTTGCAGTTGTACTCTGCCGCCGAAATGCACCGATCAATGCTGAACGAGCTTGTTTACTTTACATGTGCGTGTGTAAATGCGAGAAATGTAAGACTTTTAATACAGAAATACTCCTGCAAACATATAAAACACATGTATGTAAGTATGTATGTATGTATGTATGTATGCATGTATGTATGTATGTATGTATGTATGTATGTATGTATGTATGTAGGTAGGTAGGTAGGTAGGTAGGTAGGTTGGTAGGTAGGTAGGTATGTGTGTATGCATGTATGTATATATGTATGTACTCATTTCCGCATGCAGGATTGTATGTACGTATGTTTATGCAATTTTTAATGTTCTGGATTACCTGCCAGCAGCACATCATGCAGTATACTACCTCTTCATTCTTGAGGAGGTCATTGAGAGCTTGAATGCCCTCATCACCAATGGGCTTCTTCAAACCTGGGGGTGATAGTCGACTGGAACACCCACAACTTCACGCTACAGTTGAGGACGACGGCTGCTATAAAATGAGCTTCCCGAAGCGTCTCCTCAAAGCGTTCATTCAGCTTTGATAGCAGCTTTCTCTTCAACACGTAAATCCGTTTTCAAAACCAAAATAACCTGATGAGTATCAATGAAGGATAACCACCCACAGTACCTTGCTTAGAGTCTGATTACTTGTTTAGAAGAACCTGGTGTATCGTACGCGTACGGATCTGTTACATATTACTTAACCCTGAGCATGAGAGAAAATGTAAATTATGAAATACCTCTGAACACAATATATTCTTTTGTAAACATATCATTGGCGTACCTAAAGGCTAACGCGGAACAATTTTTCATCCGTTTCATAGTATTGGAACCTTCATAAGAGCTTGCCACACACACCCGACCGAGGACCTAAATAGAGTACCACGGCCCGCTTTATCCTCCATCCCGATTCTCACTGAATGGCATACTTGTAGCTGAGGCTTCGGCTATGCTTGCCTGTTCAATAAATTTTTGAGCATAAAACATGTGAATTAGCGAAACACCACTCATAGAGATGAAACCAAACGCTAGCACTACAATTACCCAGCAAGAAAGGCCAATTACCAAATTTAACTAAACAATTACTTCAATGCGATTTCACTTAGGTCAAGGGGTGCACTTTCAAAAAACTACTGAATTTCTCTGCACACAGCACTCGTTCATTATCAGTGCCTTACATCATGTGTCTCAGTTTATTTTTTAGTGTGTATGTCTCATGCAGAAATATGATTAAATTAGAGTGCTTAACCGAGTGAGAATCTTTACACGGTGTGGTGGGGCCGTAATGCAGGCTTTCCGGGTGCAAACATTTTTTTCTTTAGAGATAAGGCAGGGGAAAAACTAGGCATCTTATCTAAGGGACAAAAAACCGACGAACGCCAGCAAGCCCGAAAGACATAGATTAACATGTTTCAAGTGTTATGTATTGAACAAAATTAAGGAATTTTAAAGAGGCAATTTTAACTGTTCGTAGCGGCTGCCGCCACTGTGTATGCCCCGCATTATAGGAAAACATTCTCAGCCTGACAGTTCCTGCACTTACATTTGCTAGATTGCGTAGCATTGATTTTTAGTAGCATGTCTGATTATTATACAGAGGTGTGGCGATGGCGGCACGAAAGATGGTGTCGCAGATCGTATCGTTCATGCATGAAAGGTAGCTTTTACTGATGTCCCGAGCATGTCATTAACTGGGCAGGCTTTCGTATAAAGCTTCCACTGAGCTTTTCCTACGCTTGTGTCATAAATTGTCAGGCTCGGGTGCTCACTCTTCAATAGGGAAGTTTCCCACTTGAACGTAACAACCACTTATCATCAGGTGGACCACTACGGGTGTCAGGCCGTCGCCCTGGAGCCAATCTGTAGCATCAGCCAGCGGTCTCAGCAATTTCAGCAGCGTTTGCAGGTGCTCGAAGCTGACTTCTCTCGTAGGCAGGCCGGCAGGTTCTTTTGGATACTTGTTGTTGCACTGGTTTATCCGTGAGACTACCAGCGCAAACACATCAGGCTGTAGAGGCAAATGGATGATCGTACTGAAGTGAAGAGTATACTTAAGAGATAACGAATGAGACACCTATTTTATGGGCCATTTGTGACACACACATCGAATGTACAGTTGGTGGCATGATAGACCACTGGTATCGCGACTACGTTTCCATGGTATGGCAGTCAGCATAAAAAATAATAACTATATATGCATGTATATACAAATACACATATTGTGAGCAGTTAGTTGTGCACCACCCCTTTGGGACATTGACGCTACTACAGTTACCCTGTGGCCACTATCTCAAAGCTCATCTTCCTCTCAGTCATCCTCATCATCTTCATCTCGGGGCCTTGTGTCCTTCTCTGCGCTGTCAGCTGAGTGTGTGTTGCGCGAGGGCTGCTGGGCCTAATAAACATCCAACATCCTGCAGCGGCAGTCCTTCAAGGCCCTCACAAGTGGAAGAGGTCTTTTTCGATCCCTTCCTCTACGTCTGCTCATTGCACCCCTGGGACTCCGTCCCGGACGCCGTAGGCCATGCCGGACCACCAATACCGGACCACCAAAGGCCATGCAGCGCGAAGCCGTGACTCAAACCGCTGGCGCCGCCCCGACTGCAGCTCCGGTATTTACGACCAGCAGCCACCAGCGCGACTGACCGTTTTTGGCCGTGCTCCGCGGTGAAGATGTGGATGACTGGTTGAACCAGTTTACGAGGGTGAGTGCATTTACCCGATTAAACTTTTTCGAGTTCTGCAACGTTGGTTTATATTTGAGAGAGGTGGCAAAAACATGGTTCCTAAATCAGGGCGGCCGTATCACTGATTGGACCAACTTTAAGAAAAAGATTCAGAAGATTTTCATTACTCTATGCACCCGTTCCGGCATTGCCAAATTTAGGCTAGCTTCCCGTATCCAACACCCTGAAGAGACGTACGCCTCGTAAATTGAAGACATCCTTGCTCTCTGTCGCCGAGTGGATGCGGCGATGCCAATCCTGCGAGTGTCAGCGATGCGCGAACAACGTGCCAGCGCTTGGACGAGCTACACGCTATTCGTCTGCACCAGGATACTAGCGCCAATGAGCTGCCGGAGACCTGTGATTTTCGCGCCCTCATACGCAGCATCATCCGTAAAAAGCTGCAGCTGCGTGGCCCCCCTGCTTCCTCACGTGATAACATGCGCCCGGACGCCCCTCATTTGCGCGACCTTGCAAAACATTAGTTGGCCTCCATGGCGGGTATCGTTCCACCGACGCCTTCCGTTTCTGACCCCACCATGCCGTCCTATTCGGCGATCGCGGTGAAACCACCCTTACCAATGTACGTCCCCCCGGCTCATGGACATTTGAGAGCAATCTCATTGGCAGCCCCGTTGGAGGCTAACTACAACTGCGTCCGACCGGTCCGCCAGGGTTTTTGGAATGATCAACCGGTCTGCTATTATTGCGGAATCCGCGGACACATCTCCCGTTTCTGTCGACGACGTCAGCAGGATGAGAGGCGATGATATGCACCTTTCGAACACGACATCCGCTTTGCCTGCGGCGCTCCTCGAAACGAGTGCGTCTCTTCAGCGCGACTGTACTCGCCGCCTCTGGCCCCCGTTCATACGCCTCGCCAGAAGCGTTCGTCACGACGCCGCCGACCACCCTAGAAATATCGGCGCTTTTTTTCGCCCCTATAACCCGCGTCCCACCACGCGGACTACCAATCAGAAAACTAGCGCCTGCAGTTTTTGGAGTGGAAACTGCGTTATTCGAAAAGCCAAGAATGCCTCTAACTGGACCGTCGAATACATTCTTTGTGAAAGTTGAAGGTTGTGATGTTGATGCCCACGTTGACACCGGAGCCAACATATCCGTAATTAGCGCAAATGTGTGTTCACGGCTCCCAAAAGTAAGAACCCCGTAAGCTTGCCCCTCATTGTTTTGTGCTAATAAAGTTGTTCTAGAGCCGTCTACATTCTGTACAGTGCGCGTTTTGATTGAAGGAATTCGACCCCACATCCAGTGCTCGGTCTTGTCTTGCTGCTCCGACGAACTCATTCTAGAGTGGGATTTTCTCTCGTCGGCATCTCCTGTCATCTGCTAAAACCCGGTCATTGCGATCCCCCCTACCGAGCATACAGACAGTCACCCCGATGTTCCGCGGCGTCGCGTGGTGGCGAGTGCAGATTTTGTTCTTAGGCCTGGCTGTGAGACAAGAATTTCGGTTTGTGGTGGCCATTTCCGCAATAGAGACGTGCTCCTAATGGTTGTCGCAACTCTTCGCAAAGCGGAATTGTTGTCGGAACTTGTCTCGTACGTTTCTCGCATGGGTCTGCGTTGCTACACACTAAGAAGTCGAGGAGTGCTGAACACTCTGTCTAGGAATAAAAACTTTTTTCCCATATTTCACTCCCTTTGGAAGCATTGGGCTACGCTTCCGAGGAGTAGCGCGAGGCGGTCAGAGCGAGAGGCGAAATACTCCTCGTGGGATTTACTTGCTGCTTTTGAGGCGGAGTACGGAGTATGGGAATCGCAATGCCATCTCCAAGGCAGCGTTCCGTCACTCCCTTTAGGCGTGAATAAGCTCTATTCGCTGCGGCGTTCCCGGATACTGCAGAACGGTACTACTAGTCTCTCTTGGAAAGCATCCCGTTACGCCCCAAGAACGTTCTGCTATTCCCCGCGAGGCAGCGTATTTTCGCTCCACCTGCTACTAGCCCCCCCCCCCCCCCCCCCCCCGCACTCCCACGATGGTACTATACACAGTTACAAGCAAACAAAATAGGACAAGATATTTTGAAACATGGAATAGAAGGAAAAGTGAGCTCAGACTTTATTTTCCAAGAAAATACCACAACAATCGGTTCATTCTGTAATTTCACACAAAAAGCAATTTCTTTGGAATTAAACTATAACAGCATAAAAACGGTTCCTACTCTACATGCACACAGGAGACGTAGCGCCTATTTAGGATACATTAAAAAAAAATTCACAAATAAAAATGAAGCAAAGCAAAAGAAAACACTGAAATACAAACATTAAGTTAAGACAATAAAAATGACAATAACACCCACAAATAAAAGGTACTGGCATTACCACGAAAAGCGTCAGTAGAAATACAGCAGTGGGATAATAGTTAACAGTATTAAAATAAAACAAAAGGGCCTTAGTACATCATTGAGTGCTTCACATGGACTGGAAAGCCAGCTCTTATTTAGGACACATTAAAAACATTTACAAATAAATTTTGCGAAACAAAAATCTGGGACTAAACAATTCAGCGTGGATTACTATTACACATTACTAGGTGCAATCAACACAAAGATACATAGCAATTGACACAGGAAGTTCGCAACAGATATATGTTGGCGGGACAATAGGAAACCGCAGAAAACATTCCCACTGGCTTTTTAGGCGGGGTGGTTCACAAAGGAGGATGCGCTAGTAAGATTTAAAACAGGCATAACTTGGTATTAAAAACAAACACGTTCGAGCTGACTGCTTTATATGTTTGTGGCGGCCTTGAGAACAGTACCGGCCAGGGCACCATGCTTGAGCCGAAGTAACGTGTACAGAAGCAAGAAGGTGCGCTTCGCCTTTGAAGCATATTACACACTGAACAGCCAAACACAGACAGCAGCAATGGGACCCCATCCACGATGTCCAAGGCTGTGGGGAGAAGTGTCTTGAATGCGAAGGCCACTCCTGCTCACGCCTCGGGGATCTCTCTGTCTCAAAAAAAAAATCTTCGGGCAAGTAGCGTCTTTCCGAGGTTCCTACATCGGCAGGAAGAGGGGTTCAGAAAAGATAAGTTCTACAATGAAAAAAAAACTGACGAGGTTGACAACGTTAAATGAAGTTTATTGGGTGATAGTTTTTTGCGCCGAGAGCACGCACTGAACCCGTATTGGAATGCAACACTGCTTGGCGCAGTCACCAGTCAAGATGCGAATGTGCGGTGACCTTGGATGCAGCAACGCTCATTGTGCCACATGGCCAATGTCATGTCAGACAGCGCGCCCTACAGCTGTCTGCCAACGCACTACGCCCGAAACCCATTAGTGCTTACGCGTCCGTAGCTTCCATTGTTTACCCCGCTATCGTTCCCGGTATAAAAACATTGCACAAAATTTAAGTACATATAACTCCATGTAATGTTATGATTCCTGATTAAGTTGTATTGGATTTTGTCCTCAGCCGACTGCAACGTAGGGCCCATTATACGTTCACATTATACGTTCACATTATACGTTCAAAAGTTGCTGATGGGTCATATAGCTACTGTTCTCTTCATTCTCGACTACGCTTCGTGGCATACACGCTGCAGATCGCACCATTTGATGAGAACCAATACGCTCGTTATTTAACGAACAGAACACTCGAACTTTAAAGGGGTAATAACCCCATGCAGCGACGGCGACAACCGACGCGAAAAAAGTAATGTATAGGTACAACAAACAGTGTGGGCGACAGCGACAAACGAAAAACAGTAATGCGTTGCTGCCAATGCCTTTCGTCGTCGTTGCTTCCGCTCGCTTGTGGGCTGCTTCTGGCTGGGAATAAGCCCGCGCGGCGACGGCCCGTGGCCTGCCGCCGTCGCCGCCGTCAGCGGCCTGTGTAAAAAAATTTCGCTTGTCTGTGTCGCCCACGTAAAATACCTGTTTGCTGTACCCTTTGAGTGAGGTTTCTCGCGTCGCTCATCGCCTTAGACGCATGTAGTTAGCCCTTAACAGTGTGGGGCGTACGCCCTGAAAAGTCCCATTTCCGTTCATCCTGCCCTCAATCAAAACGCAAAAAACTGTCTGACAGAATTTCAGTCTGCTGCTGTACGTACGCGCGGCGGTCACTAAAATTACTGTAATTTTAGTGACTGCCACGCGCTACACGCGCTCCTATCACTCAACCTATAGTACGCAATAATTTGGAGCCGTGCAGGTAGCCGCAGCTACTGCACGGCAGCCACTGTAACCCTAGCCGCCGGACTAAGGGTGCACGGTAGCGTTGCGACTACTCGCGCGACCATGCTCCTTACCTGCGAAAACATTCGGCTAGGATACTAACACTTCACGAATCAAAGGGACTGAAATGATGCAAGAATCGACGCTGTTTGCACACGGGTACAAAAGCCGCCCTTCAAATCTAAGCAACGGTCAAAATGGGTCACGAAAATGTTAGGGCTAACCGCTTCCCCGGACCGAAGTTAGAGAGCAACTCTGCTTCATTAAATACACAAGACAAGAATACGAGATTAACTAATGGCTTACCTCTCCTTCCCGCCAGCGTTTCTTTCTTCCGGTAGATAAATCCAAGATCGTCATAGCAGCAAAACATTTTAAAGGTACACTGAAGTGATTTGTAAACAATGCGGGATTACGAGCGCAAATTGTAGTCCGGAGTCCCTAGGCCCTGTTTTGACCACTCTGAGCGCGTTTACGCAAATTTATTAGTCGAAAAATCAATTCCAAAATGCTGTCCTCCTCTCTTTACGCTCGTCCATTTTCTGTGGCGTTTTCGTGTGACGTCTGGAGGAGCCGAGCTCGCGATTGGCTGCGCTACTGCACGGCTCACCGGCCTTCAGACAGAGTCAGTCGGCCCAGCGTTTCGTCCGCCGGCAGCCGACGGGTCGCCGCAATTTGTTCGCTCAGTTGAAACGAAGCCAGGACACGTTTGTGAATGGAAGAATGTGCTTTTCTTTTACTTGGTTAGTTTGTACACTGTATCCAGCTCCAAGTCAAGGTCGCTTCACACAAGCGCTGCACAAGCGCACATGCGACTCTTCGCTGACTGGTACGTACGCCAGTAGGAAAATATAAGGCCTCTTGAAGGCGAGAGAAGAGTCAGCGAAGTCAATATAGGTACTAAGGAAATAAAATCAACTGATATTTTTACCGTACAGCGTAAAACTAGAGTGCGGGAAGCACTTTTTTGCGCTGGGCGAACAAGCACAGCGGCCAGCAGCACGCCTACGCATCTGCGAACGCTTTTCGGTCTAAGAAATGCAATTGCTAGACGTGAGGTATTTTGGAAACTTGGGGGATGCTTACTGCATGAGCGCAAAACAACAAATAGTCACCTAAGGTGCTTGGAATGCTAAAACTAAATAAAAGTGGAAACTGGTTATACATTATATATCTTACATTTTCAAGTTCGGCCGCGCTCGCCTGCGGCCGAGTGGTTTCGAGCGCTAGGTATGTCAGCGCAAGTGTTTTGCAAGTCACAAGTTCGAATCCCCGCGGGTACGTGCTTTTTTTTATAAGTTAACTTTTTCGTTTTCCGCCGATGTTTTCTATACTGAGTTCACCTTTTTTTTGGGCCGCAACGTTCATTGCTCCACGAACTAGTTCACAGAACGCGCGCAGGCTGGCTCTGGCGCGCTAGCAAGTTCTAGTTGGCGTGCTGTTGCCATAAGCACCGACTGCTTGCGGGCAGTGGGCACAGGCCAGAATCAACAGACCCTTGGCCTGGAACGAACACGCTTTTTACGATACAGGCATGAGTGAGGCAACCTCCAAATATAGGGGAAAGGCGCATGGCATTTGAGCGTCTGCGGGACGCGGAGGGCGTTCATGCACTGCGTAGGCCTCAGATAGTGAATGCTACGATTCCAAGCCGTCCTGGGAGGCTTATCTTATGCATTTTAGAGCCGCAACATGGTAGAAGCACAGTACGATGATTACTGAGATATTGACAATGCCCATCCAACAACGCCATTGGTTGTGTTTTACAGAACCAAAACCGAAACCGAAACTTGTTTGATTGCTTGGGCATCGTCGAATCACGGTGCCCCCTCCTCCCAATGTCACAGTCTTAGTTGGTGCGGCCGCCGCAAACCGCGCAGGGTAGTTTTTCTTATTTCGCGCTTTGTAAAATAAGTACCGATTTGTCAACCGGATAAACGATGAAACGTGTGCTAATTTGAGCCAGTCTACGCAGTGCAAGCAAAAACGGGAGCTTGACAAATTCACTTCAGTGTCCCTATAATTCATCGAGCCGCTCTTTTGGCATTTCTGATTCGCTACATATATATATATATATATATATATATATATATATATATATATATATATATATATATATATATATATATATATATATATATATATATATATATATATATATATATATATAAATATATATATATATATATATATACATATACAGGGTGTCCCAGCTATCATGCACCAAGATTTAAAAAAAGAGAAATTGCGTAACTCGAAGAAAACCTAGTGCATAATGTTTGCAGTACTGTGAAGTTGTGGATAGTAATTTTTTCGTTAATGAGACTTAATTAATTGATTGTAATTAATTATCTAACTAGAGAAATACTTCCCTAATCACTAAAGTGTCAATGAGGCACTTGTAGGTAACCACGAGGGGCATCTAACTGCGCTATTTTCAGCGACGAACTAATTGCGTACTCATTTATTTTGACTGATTAAGGAAACCCGCGAAATATGAAAAATACCACGTGACGACGCTTACGCGCGCATTGTAAAGCAGCGTCCCCAAACAAAGCTGATTGAAAGCAACTGCTTCGCGTGTTATCCGCCCGAAAAGACAGCGCATCACCTTGATAATAGCATGCATGGAAGGAGCAGCAACAGCAAGATTCCCGGGACGCGTGTGCAGATAAGGAACAAACTCGGTCGCGATTTCTTCTTTCTTTCTTTTGTTTATTTCATTCTGGCTAACTCAGAGGCAGCCTGTTTGAGGGCGTTGCTTTACGGTGCGCGCGGAGGCGCCGTCACGTGGTATTTTTCATATTTCGCGGGTTTCCTTTATCAGTCATAATAAATGTGTACGCAATTAGTTCATCGCTGAAAATACCGCAGTTAGATGCCCCTCGTGGTTACCTTCAAGTGCCTCATTGACACTTTAGTGATTAGGAGAGTATTACTCGAGTTAGATAATTAATTACAATTAGTTAATTAAGTGTCATTAAAGAAAAAATACTGTCCGCTTCTTCACAGTACTGCAAACATTATGCACCTGGTTTCTTTCGAGTTACGCCTTTACTCGTTTTTTAAATCTTGGTGCATGATAGCTGGGACACCCTGAATATAAAATATATATATATAAGACGGAAAATAAGGGTTAGCAGTCAAGAAACCAAGGGTTCGGATCCCACGCGGCGGGAATATTTTCACAACTTTCTTTCTGGCACAAAAAATTCTTCATCTGTTTCTATGACCCACCACAACCTCCCCCTTACTTTCTGAGGGTTTCTTGACTGCCAACCCTTATTTTCTGTCTTATTTCACCGAGCCCCTCATTTCCCATTTCTGATTTGCTATATATATATACACATATATAAAAATATATATATATATACATTGTAAGGTGCCCCGCAGGGACACTCCGACCCCTGCCATGGACCTCCCCAAGTTCTCCTTCGCGACCGAGGTCGTGTATTTCTTTCTGCCTTGCTTGGAGAGGTTCTCCGCGCAGCCGAGACTGTTCACCGCACTACGTCCAGCTACCATACCTCGGCAAAGGTGGCGCGGCTCACTCAAACTCACTCACAATTTTTTTTTCGAATTACCACTCACTTAAACTCAGACTCAATGCTCAGCAGCACATCTGCGCTCACTCAAACTCAAACTGACATTGAGCGCGAAACTCAGAACTCACTCGGACTCAAAGCTCAAAAGGTACTCAGAACTCAGCATCATCACCATCATCACCAGCCTATCTACGCCCACAGCAGGGCAAAGGCCTCTCCCATTATTCTCCAATTACCTCGGTCCTGTGCCAACTGTGACCAATTTATCCCCGCAAACTTTTTGATCTCATCTGCCCATCTAACTTTCTGCCGCCCCCTGCAGCGCTTGCCTTCTCTAGGGATCCACTCTGTTACCCTTAATGACCAGCGGTTATCTTCCCTTCGCATTACATGCCCCGCCCACGTCCATTTCTTCTTCTTAATTTCTACTAATATGTATTTAACAACAGTTTGCTCCCTGACCCACTCCGCTCTCTTCTTGTCTCTTAATGTTACACCTATCATTTTCCGCTCCATTGCCCGCTGACTCGTTCTCAATTTAAGTTGAACCCTCTTAGTGAGCCTCCAAGTTTCTGCCCCGTAGGTGAGTACCGGTAAGATGGAGCTGTCATACACTTTCTTCTTCCGCGACAATGGTAGGCTGCTATTCATTATCTGAGAATGTCTGCCATATGCTCCCCACCCCATTCTGATCCTTCTAATTATCTCTGCCTCATGGTTGGGATCTGGGGTCACAACTTGGCCTAAGTAGATATATTCGCTTACCACTTCCACTTCCTCGCCACCTATCTCAAACTGCTGTGCTGTCCCGAGGTTAGTGATCATTACTTTAGTTTTCTGCATAATAATTTTCAGGCCCACGGTTCTACTCTGTTCGCCCAGTGCGGAAAGCATGCTTTGCAATTCGTCCACCGAGTTACTTAGCAAGGCAACGTCATCAGCAAATCTGAGGTTACTGAGGTATTCTCCATTACCCTTACTCCCACCTGTTCCCAATCCAACATTCTGAATACTTCTTTTAAGCATGCTGTGAATAACATTGGAGAGATTGTGTCTCCTTGTCTGACACCCTTCCTTATAGGTATTTTACTGCTCTCCCTATGGAGGATGATGGTAGCTGTAGACCCATTGTAGATATCCTCCAGTATTCTTACATAATGCTCATCTACCCCCTGGTTCCGTAATGCCTGAATGACTGCTAGGGTTTCGACCGAGTCAAATGCTTTCTCATAATCTATGAAGGCTATATATAGGGGTTCAGTATACTCAGAGCACTTCTCTATCACCTGATTGATCGTGTGAATATGGTCCATTGTTGAATAACCTTTGCGCAACCCTGCTTGTTCTTTAGGTTGACTGAAATCTAAGGTTGCAGAGATTGGGTTAGCAATTACCTTGGTAAATACATTGTAGACGACTAACAGTAAGCTGATCGGCCTGCAATTCTTCAAGTCCTTCATGTCGCCTTTCTTATGAATTAGGATTATGTTCGCGTTCTTCCAAGATTCCGGTACCATTGCGGTCATTAGGCATTGCGTATACAGGTCTGCCAGTTTTTCAAGTACAATTTCTCCGCCATCCTTCAAGAGGTCTGCTGTTATCTGATCCTCACCAGGTGCTTTGCCCCCTTTCATTTCTTTCAAAGCCTTCCTTACTTCTTCGGTCGTTACTGGTGGGATGTCTATCTTCTCTGAACTACTGTCTCGTTCGGCATTATCCTGTATGTCCCAGCTACTGTACAGATCCCTATAGAACTCTTCGGCCACTGTGACTATTTTATCCCTATTTGTGATGACATTGCCTTGCTTATCCTTAAGTGCATACATCTGATTTTTCCCCACGCCAAGACGTCTCTTCACTGCTTTCAGGCTACCTCCGTTCTTTACAGCGTATTCGATCCTCTCCATATTATACTTACGTATGTCAGCTGTCTCACGCTTATTGATTAACTTCGAGAGCTCGGCTAGTTCTATTTTGTCAGCTGCGGTAGAGATTCTCATGGTTTGCCGTTTCCTGATTAGATATTTCGTCTCCTGTGAAAGTTTATCAGTATCCTGTCTAGCCATAGTGCCCCCGACGTCTACTGCACACTCCGTGATAATGCGTGTAAGGTTGTCGCTCGCTTCCTGTGTCGTAGGCTCGGCTTCCTCGTTAAGGGCGGAATATCGGTTCTGCAGCGCGATCCTGAATTCTTCTACTTTGCGTTTTACTGTTACCTCATTTATCGGCTTCTTTCGTACTAGCTTGTTACGGTCCCTCCTCAAATCTAGCCTAATTCGAGATCTTACCATACGGTGGTCACTACACCTTACCATTCCGAGCACTTCCACATCCTGCACGACGCCAGGGTTATCGCATAATATCAGGTCTATTTCATTTTTGTGCTCCCCATTTGGGCTCCTCCATGTTCACTTCCGACTCTCCCGTTTACAGAAGAAGGTATTCATTATGCGTAGGTTATTTCGTTCTGCAAACTCAACTAGTAGGTCACCCCTGCTATTTCTACAGCCCAGACCATAGTTCCCAACTGCCTTGTCTCCAGCCTGATTCTTGCCTACTTTACGCCAATTAACACTCCAATACGCCAATTACGCCAATTAACACTCGGCCCTCAGTCCCCAGCGGCTGCGAAGCAACTGACCACGGCGGTGATCAGACTTGGGACGCAGCAGAGGGTGCTAAGAATCCCTGGATCCGGACAGGCCGCCAATGGAATCTGAACCTGGCAACGTTTAACGCGCGAACCTTATCTAGCGAAGCAAGTCTCGAGGTGTTGTTCGAGGAATGAGAGGGCATTAAATGGGATGTAATAGGGCTTAGCGAGGTTAGGAGGGCAGGCGAAGCCTTTACTGTGCTGAGAAATGGACACGTCCTATGTTACCGTGGTCTAGAGGACAGAAGAGAACTGGGAGTGGGATTTCTAGTCAATAAAAGCATAGCTGGCAACATAGACGAATACTATAGCATTAACGAAAGGGCAGCAGGTCTTGTAATTAGGCTCAATAAGAGGTACAAGCTCAAGGTGGTGCAGCGCTACGCGCCCACATCCAGCCACGACGACGAAGTAGTGGAACGCTTCTATGAAGATGTGGAATCGGCAATGGCTAAAGTAAAAACACAGTATACCGTAGTTATGGGGGACTTCAATGCTAAAGTAGGCAAGAATCAGACTCAGAACTCAAAATGTACTCAAACTCAAAATGTAATCAAAACTCAAAATGTACTCAAACTCAAAATGTACTCAAACTCAATATGGACTCAAAACTCAAAATGTACTCAAAACTCAAAATGTACTCAAACTCAAAGTGTACTCAAACTCAAAATGTACTCAACTCAAAGTGTACTCAAACTCACAATGGACTCAAAACTCAAAATGTACTCAAACTCAAAATGGACTCAAAACTCAAAATGTACTCAAAACTCAAAATGTACTCAAACTCAAACTGAACTCAAAAGTCAAAATGTACTCAAAACTCAAAATGTACTCAAACTCAAAATGTACTCAAAACTCAAAATGTACTCCAACTCAAAGTGAACTCAACACTCAAAATGTACTCAAAACTCAAAATGTACTCAAACTCAAAGTGTGCTCAAAATCAAAATGTACTCAAACTCAAAGTGTACTCAAACTCAAAATGGACTCAAAACTCAAAATTTACTCAAACTCAAAATGGACTCAAAACTCAAATGTACTCAAAACTCAAAATGTACTCAAAACTCAAAATGTACTCAAACTCAACATGTACTCAAAACTCAAAATGTACTCAAAACTCAAAATGTACTCAAAACTCAAAATGTACTCAAACTCAACAT
Source organism: Haemaphysalis longicornis (assembly GCF_048455015.1). Classification (NCBI taxonomy): domain Eukaryota; kingdom Metazoa; phylum Arthropoda; class Arachnida; order Ixodida; family Ixodidae; genus Haemaphysalis; species Haemaphysalis longicornis. The sequence continues at coordinate 114,792,116 of NW_027526407.1, read as the reverse complement.
GTACTCAAAACTCAAAATGTACTCAAACTCAAAGTGCACTCAAAACTCAAAATATACTCAAAACTCAAAATGTACTCAAACTCAAAATGTACTCAAAACTCAAAATGAACTCAAAACTCAAAGTGTACTCAAAACTCAAAATGAACTCAGAACTCAAAATGGGCTGAGAACTCAAAATGAATTCAAAACTCAAATGGCCTCACAACTCTCTCATGCTAGGAATTTACTCGGGGTCAGATGGACTCTGATTTCATTACAGTCAGTGTTTGCAAATTAACGCGTGGTAAAATATTATGGGGGCAAATTCGTGAGCTCAAACTCTTGCATTCGCCACGACATGACACCATAGCTCCTGTGAGGTCGGAAACAATTTTTGTTGCAGATTTAATAAAGCTATACCTGCTGCCCATGAAGAGTAGCGCTGGTTGGAAGCAATTTTACGTATGTATTGGATACCAAACTCTTGATGTAGGCTCCGTGTTCGTGTTCATGACAGAGGCGGTCCAGGCTCGATGGTGTGCTGGGCCCCCAGGTCGAAACAAGCAAGATTGGGTGAGGGGACGTGCGCTCACTGCTCCGGTCATTGATGTCGAAGCAGTTTAGGGTTACGGTTCCGTGCATTCTTGCTGTGCATGCTGAAAAAAAACCCTTGTGTCAAAGCGAACTGTACCCTCGAATCTCTGAAGCGCGAGGCACTCATGGATATACCTTTGCTGTTTTATTGCGTAGCATTCTTTGCCGAGTACACCCCTCCCCCTATCCCCGCCATGATCTTGTAACGCCCTGCATATGCACAAAAATGCAGATATCACAGAAGTTCAACCTGTAATCATTGTAAAAGCATAAATGTCGAAAATTGATCAAACTAAATGTTAACAAACTAAAAAAGAAATAAGAAAAATATCCAAAATGGCGAACCGTGTAACACGGGAGTCATAGATCGTCTCAGATTGGGTGAAAATGCAAAGAGGTGTGGCACTAAAGAATGTGGGGTATCAAATTGAGGGTCTCGAGGAGGGAAATCGCGTGGGACAAGCAAAAAGTGCCTCGTTGTTTGCTGAGGCACTTGTATTAGTTTTTATTAGCATTTGCTAGGCGGGATGAACTCTCGTAGCTCGGAAAAACACCAAGCTGTCGTTGTAAGCAATGACCACCACCGTACCCAGCATGCACGTGTGTGTGAGTGTGTGTGTGTGTTTGAGAGAGTGTGTGAGTGAGAGAGTGTGTGTGAGAGAGAGACTGAGCGAGAGAGAGTGAGAGAGTGTGTGAGAGAGAGAGAGAGTGAGAGAGAGTGAGAGAGTGAGAGTGAGAGTAAGAGAGTGAGAAGGTGAGAGAAGGTGAGACTGAGTGTGAGAGTGAAAGAGTGTGAGTGAGGGAGAGAGTGAGAGAGAGAGTGTGAGAGAGAGTGAGAGAGTGAGTGAGAGACTGAGAGTGAGTGATAGAGTGAGAGTGAGTGAGAGAGTGAGAGTGAGAGTGAGAGAGAGTGTGAGAGTGAGAGTGTGAGAGAGAGAGTGTGAGAGCGAGAGTGTGAGTGTGAGTGTGAGAGTGTGAGCGTGAGGGTGTGAGAGAGTGATAGCATGAGAGAGAGAGAGAGTGAGAGAGTCTGAGATTGAGAGAGTGAGAGTGAGAGTGAGAGATTGAGACAGTGAGATAGTGAAAGTGAGAGTGAGTATCAGGAGAAGAGTGTGAGTGTGACAGTGAGAGTGTGAGTGAGAGGGTGAGTGAGAGTGTGAGTGAAAATGAGAGTGAGAGCAAGAGTGTGAGTGAGAGTGTGTGAGAGTGAGAGTGTGAGTGAGAGTGAGAGTGAGAGTGTTAGTGTGAGTGTGAGTGTGAGTCTGAGTGAGAGTGAGAGTGTGAGCGAGAGTGAGAGTGAGAGTGAGAGTGAGAGAGTGTGAGTGTGTGAGTGAGAGTGAGAGAGTGTGAGTGTGTGAGTGTGTGATGTGAGTGTGAGTGTGAGTGTGAGTGAGAGTGAGATTGAGAGTGTGAGTGAGGGAGTGAGTGTGAGTGAGTGAGCGTGTGAGTGTGAGTGTGTACCTTTTGCTATATACCTTTTGCAATATCCTCATATATTAACCAGAAAGCATTTTTATATTTGTCCCACGTGATCCCCCTGGACGAGACCTTTAATTTGATACCCCACACACCCTGCAGGGTCATATGGAATTCACTCCAGTCAAACTAACCATGACTCTCAAGACTGTAACCAGGGCGCATTATTTAAGTGTCCGGCGTGATTCCCCTAACTTGAACCTTCAATCGACGCCCCACATGCACCAGCGGCCTCACCTTGAATTTAACCCAATCTATGACTCATAATGACTATCTCATGATTCGAACTACGAAGCCTTTTTTTATTTGTACCACGTGATTCCCCTCATCAAGACCGTAAATTTGATACCCTACACGCCCTAGCGGGGTCACTTCGAATTTTACCCCAATATAAGACTCGCCATGGCAATCTCATGGTTATAACCAGGAAGCATTTTGGTATTTCTCCCACGTGATTCCGCTCATCAAGACAATTAATTTGATACCCATCACATCCTCGCGGAATCAATGTGAATGTTAAACCAATCAATGACTTACCATGACTATCTCATGATATAGCCCTACCACATTTTTGTCCCACGTGATTTCCCTTATCGGAACCTTCAATTCGATGCCCCGGACACCTAGTGGCATCATTGTGAATTTTAACCTAATTTATGACCCATTTTGACTATGTCATGATAATAATCAGGAAGCACGTGATTACCCTTATCGAGACCTTTAATTTAATACGCCACGCGCCCTAGCGTAATGAACTTGAATTTTAACCGAATATATGACTTACCATAAATACGTCATGATATATCCATAACGCATTTATGTCTCGAATGATTCCCCACATCGAGACCTCGAATTTGATTCCCCACATGCCCTCGGAGCGTCATTTTAAATTTTAACCCAATCTATGCCTCATTAAGACTGCCTGATGACTACAATCAGAAAGCATTTTTTTATTTACCCCGCGTGATTCGGTTAATCCGGACCTTTCATTTGATACCTTACACGCATTAGCCTCATCAGTTTCACTTGTCACCCAATCTAATGTGGTCATTATTCTGTCTTAAGGGGCGCTGCCCAGCCAATTCAGCTAATTCATTTGAAACAGCAGAAAGGACAGCCCCCGCCCCCATTTCCCCCCGGCTCTCACCTCTTCCTTTGTGACCCCTAGTATATCAAGCCTTCAACAGTAGCAGGCGAACAACCAGCACGCCAGCGCCGCCATGTGCTTTCCCACCGCCCTTTCCCACGCTCTTAGTGGATCCGTCAGGAGGAAAAGTTAAGACAACCCTTTTTATGACCTCACCAGTGAATTATCACTCACGCGCCCAGCCGCGAAAATTAGGCATACAGCAAGTGCTTATGACCATAAAAATTTAACAAGAAATAAAAAAAATCAGACACCCCCTCCCTCCCAACCGATCATGCAGATCGCGATTGCTGACCCCCGCAGGTAACCTGAATTCCCAGCCCACAGTGACGCATGAAACTTAACAGCCAACCATAGCTGCCTGCTAGGCTACTCATATATACTCAAACTCAAAATGGACTCAAAACTCATTATGTACTCAAACTCAAATTGGACTCAAACTCAAAATGTACTCAGAACTCAAAATGAACTCAAACTAAAAATGTACTCAGAACTCAAACTGTACTCAAACTCAGAATGTACTCAGAACTCAAAATAGACTCAAACTCAAATTGTACTCAGAACTCAAAATGGACTCAAACTCAAAATGGACTCAAACTCAAAATGAACTCAGAACTCAAAATGGACTCAAACTCACAGTGTACTCAGAACTCAAATTGGGCTCAAACTCAAAATGTACTCAGAACTCAAAATGAACTCAGAACTCAAAATGGACTCAAACTCAAAATGTACTCAGAACTCAAAATGGACTCAAACTCAAAATGTACTCAGAACTCAAACTGGACTGAGAATTCACTAAGTCTTAGGCGTACTCAAACTCAATCGGACTCAAACTCAGTCGGGATCACTCGGCTCAAACTCACTCAAGCTCAAACTCACCATGCCACACTAGCCTCGCGCTCACTCAAACTCAAACTCACGCGTGAGTTTGAGTCCAAATGAGTCTGAGTGAGTGGACTCATGAGTAAGTTCGCCGACCTCTGCCAGCTACCATCCTCAAACGAACGGCCTGACCGAACGGTTCCACCACACCCTTTCGGACATGATTTCTTCTTACAATCAACCGGACCACAAAAACTGGTACATTATTTTTCCGTTCGTCACGTACGCATATAATACCGCCGTTCAACGTACTACAGGATTTTTGCCATTTTTCTTTGTTTATGGCCGCCAACCAGCTTCTGTTCTTGATACGTCTTTCTTCTCCGCACCAGTACTTCCCAGAACCAACATTCCCGATGAGTTCATTTCGCGACTGGATCATACCCGTCATCTAACTCGTCTGAGGACAAACAGCTACACAAGAAGAGCGCAAGGCCTATTATCACGCCACGCATCGCGTTGTCTCCTTCAACGCTTGTGATCAAGTTCTGCTTTCTATTCCCCTTCGTGCCCCAGGACTTTGTCAGAAGTTCTTGCCCCGCTACATCGGACCTTACACCATTGTAGAGCAGACTTCCCTTGTGAATTACGGAATGACCCCCAACACTAGTGTCACCGACCGTCGTCATCGTGGACCCGAGATCGCGCACGTTTCCCGGTTCAAGCGATTCTACTGTCGCTCTACGCACTCTTAGCGCCCGAGTCGGCCGCTCCACCAGGGGGGGGGATATTGTAAGCGGTGGTTAGTGTCCCGACACCAGAAGAATATGCGTCCGGACAATCTCCCGGTAGTTGTACACAAACGCTATGAGCCAAGTACTACAAGAAGGGTATTTGCTAGTGGACTCGTACTCCGGAGGCCTGTCTTCCACATCCAATCATGCTTCATCATCGTCTTCAGTTGTCTATCATCATCAACGCCCGTCTTGGTTGTTCTCTGGGGCTCGCTTCCTGTCACGTAGTACAAGCCTCGCCTAACAAAGACGTTCCCCAAGACTCCTGGTGCGCGCGCCTGAGAAGATATATATATATATATATATATATATATATATATATATATATATATATATATATATATATATATATATATATATATATATATATATATATATATATCTGCGATCTACAGTACTCTTCCCTTAGAAGACTGTTTATAGAAGTTTCGACCTGAGCCAGGTCTGCTTCAAGAGGCACATATATATTTTTTTATATGACGTTTTATTACTCAAACGGGCAGTATAGCACAGAACCAAATCGGTCTGTCTGGTGCGTCGAGGGAGAACGCCAGCTAGCCGCGACTTCTTCGTACCAGTAATGGCGATTCGACTGCCGCTAGTGGCTGGCTTTTCCCTGTGTGTGACGGTGCCGCTTGTGGCTTATGCGCACATACCCATTCCTGGTGAATGACCGGCGCTGTCTACGCTTTTTGATTGTTTGGTGACATGCCACGAGCGCAACCCTCCCTTCGTCCGTTGCCTTCGTTGCAAGGACGACGAAGACTGGTGGGAACAGTACTACATGGTCAGTCAGTTTAACAGGTGGGAGGATGGTGTCAAACGTCATAACGTCAGATTCCACCTGTCAGACGTTGCCAAAAAATGGTAACTAAACCCTGATGACAGTGTAACTGATTCGCCCAACTTTACTGAGCAGCTTCGCTGGATTTTCGGTGTCCCTCACTGCTAGCTCAGATGTAGTAAAGAAAAATTTGAAACCCATTTGCAGGATCCCCAATCAGAAGTACGCGTCGTATATAGAGAATGCTATCGCCCTTTGTCGTCGGGTAGGCAAAGATATGTAGGAAGCAGACGAAGTGAGTCATTCTTCAAGGGCATCGAGGAATATCTTTCAGTGCCCTTGCCCTGAAAAATCCTCCAACCATGGGTGATATACGGGTCACATGTGAGCGCGTTGACCTGCAATAGGAAATTCACCTGCAGGCGACTACGGGACTCCCTCGTCTTCCGACAGAGCGAGAGTTGCCTGTTTTAATACGCCGCATCGTACGCGAGGGGCTCCAGCAACAACGCTCAATCAGCTCTTGCGCTCATGGTGACGGCTGCTACCGCCTAGCAACTGACTTGCCAAAAGTCATCAAAGAGTTGGCGTCAATGGCGGGAGCAATCGTAAGAACCATCCAGTTGCTCCCACCGCCACTTCCTATGCGGACGCAGAGCAACGACCACGAGTTTTGCAGTTGAAGTTTCGTCTCCTCTGTCCCTGCTGGGCCAGTTCGTAGCCATCTCATCCTGACGTCCGGTTCTGAGTATTTATGCAAACTAGCGGCCACGTCTCGGTGTTTGATCCAATGAACACACGGTCTGTTTCTGCAGCAGCCTTCGAGGGAACGTCGTGCGCTTCTGCCGACGACGCTAGAAAGAGGAACCGCGACGTTATGGAGCTTACGAACACAGCGTCCGTTTCACTTACACCTGTCAAGGACCTGCCTTCTCCGCTTTCCACCGGGATTGGCAGCCCTGGCGGGGCTCAACACCACCGGTGAGCCAATATTGCTACGTAACGGCAAGGCCGCTGCTTCAATGGTCGTCAGCGAGCGTTTTTCTTTTTGCCCAAAACCATTGCATCTTCGAGCATGCGAGATCCTGCTCCCTCGGCTGTTCCGCTTGGCCTTGCTGCTACTTCATTCCCAGACCTCACCAGGAGGCAGACGGAAGGATCGCTGAAGGTTTTTAAAAAGCACAGTGCATTATTTGACGTGAATGCCGATAAAATCCAAAGACGTCTGTGCCAGGGCATCGAGTCTAAACTGACGGTTCAGCCATTCTACGCCGTCGTCTGTACCCCATGTACCTGCAAGAACTTAAGATAAATCGGAAGGGTAATTCGAAAGGATATTTTTTCAATGCATCCCATTAGTGACGCTTTGGGCTGTCTTCGTGGGCAGACTACTTCTCTATTCTTCGCTTACGCTCCGGATACTTACAGATTCCGATGCACGAGGTCGACAAAGAACAAATTGGCGCAGCTTGCACTAGTGCAATGCTGTAGAAACAGCAGATCTGGCAGCCCTTCTCTCTTCGTCATAGACACGGCTGTTGCACCATCATCAGCAGCAGCTCCCCACTACGTCCCCTAAAGGACTAGGGACTCTCCCATTGCCGTCCAACAGCTCCTGTCCCACAACGCTCGAGTACAATCTTTACCTCCTAATTTCCCCATTTCTTCCCTCGATAGAGTAATTGGCTTTCCTCTTTTTCTAGACTCACCTCTCGTTGTCCGCTTTCTAGCCCTCGTAGTCTACCGATCGTCATTTCTCCTAATTACATGGCCAACCCAAGCTCAACCCTTTTTTCTTTATTTGAACTATGATATATTCTACTGTAGTTTTTCTCTGATCTACGAGGCTGGTTTTCTGTTTCTAAGTGTTACTCCGATCATATTTCGTTCAATGGTTCGTTCAGCTGACCTGAGTTTGCTTTCAAGTTGTTTAGTAAGGCGCCAAGTTGCCGCTCTATATGTCATCATTGTCTCATGACCTCACACTTATTTCTGAACCTGCCGCTGAAACTTTTTCTTGAATTGAATGCCCGGATCATTCCCTCCGCAGGGTTTCACATCTCTCACAAAGTGGACCGTGTTAACACGTGCTAGAACCAGCGGCCAAGTGCAAAGCCAGTGCCCACCCTCCCAACCCAAAAAATGTGCGCCCTAATTGCGATGATAGCTCAATCAGATAAACGCCGGTTTCACAACGCGAAGGACACCAGGTAGAAGGCCGTTCACTTTAGGTGCGAAGATGGCGCAGCGTGGCCGCGCTCCGCAGAGCGCCAGAGCAAAAGCCGCGGCCGCGCATCTCAGCTAGGCGGCGCAGACGCATAGGGGCTTGGATGCGGGGCTTCGTGACGTCTGCTAGTGGGGGAGTGCGCCGTGCTTGCTTTTCTGTGAAGCACGCCTAGCTCTCGGCATGCTTGCAGCGTCTGCGACTGTGTTGCTGGAAACCGCACTTCTCTCCCGGTGCCGCCTTGTGTAGTTTCTGCGTACGACAACTAAGCGCTTCCTCATTTCAGGTCGGCGGTCGTAGTTTAATGCATTTATTGTTGGAAACATCTCAGAACTGTCGTGGCTTGGTTTGATCAGAGATGCTGTAGAGGAGGGCTACGTATAACTTCGGCCATCTGGATTTATATAATGTGCATTGGTATTACGCAACACATGGATGTCTGTGCATTTCGCCTCCGCGGAATTTAGTCCACAGCAACTGGGTTTCGATCTCGCAACTTTGGTATAGTTGTGTGTTGGCTTTTTCCGTATATATGAATATCACGCATCGAGAAGGTTCAAGCAGTCGTCCAGACAGCGGGTCGCGCACCCAGCCCAATCGTCCTACTCTCCGGCCGAGTCCTGGACTGGTCCCACTGTAGTCTTCTACACTTTAATGCATACGCCATTAGTTGCGCTACCCACATGGCTAGTCATGGGGAGACAGCGGCCCTTCCCTTTGTCGCCGCTGTTACGTATCCTCCTTTCTGGTAGAACCCGCTTATTCTCGCAATGGGACTGCGTGAGTAATGAAGCTGTGGTCACCAGTTTCATGCTACACAGTTGCGCAACAGCATCTCCGTTCTGTAGGTCCACATCTTCTGCATTCTTTTCTTTCCCATCCCCTCACACATTGCCTAGTCAAACGCCGCGAACTGAAAAATCACCAATATGTACCATACGTTTTCATTGAGCGTAATGCTACCAATGCCTTGCATATAAACAAACACTTGTATTGTGGACCTGAACATATCCTCATTTCTTTTCATATTTGCGATATTTGTTGTCAATTTCCATGAGTTCGTTGATCACATTCCAACTCGCATCGAGCAATGCGCGAACTTCGAGCTAGACTTAGCATGTGACACTCCGATAAAAAAAGTTCAGGGACGCTTGCAATCACGCAGAAAACTTGAATTGCGAGGCTGTTGTAGGTGAGCATTTACGCGCACAGTTAAGTTTGAATATCATTGCTTATTTGTATTGTTACAATGCCAGTAATCGCCGTCATAGGCATCAAAGAGGCCGTCGTCTTCTTCCCGGAGAGTGGTGGATGGAAAGTCATCATCAGCATTGCAACCTTCGTCATCGACTCGCGGCATCGGTGGCGGGATCTGCAGGCCGTCTAAGGAAGGATTGCCACACTCGTAGCCATGTCTCCAATTATTCATAAAGGCTTCCAGAGGATGTGGCGGCCGCGGTGATACCTTCCAAGCAAGGTGTGTTGTCAACTTTAGCGTTTAGCATTTACTATTAGTGCTGGAGTTTTTGTTTTTTTACACGCGTGGTAGCAGATGACGACAGCGCTGGAGGTTCTTTTTCTTTTTGCTAATGCCACTGCACGAGCCGGGGACTCGGCGGTCTCCGCGAGGCACACGCTCACGAGCACCCGGCATTTTCTCTTTCTTCGAGGTTTTTGCCAGTTTTTTTTTTTTTCATTTTCGCTAGATCCACTGCGCATGCCGGAGACGTTCGGCGGGTCCTTGAGGTGCGCGCCAACGGGGGCTCGGAATTTTCTTGGTATATTTTTTGTGCAAAGGTGAAATTACGGCCAGTAACAACAGCTCCGCTGTAAAAAAGCGGGCCGGACGGCAAATCCGGTCATACATCCATCTGCTTTAGAAAGCACGCGCTGAAACGAAAGCCTTTTTCCTTGACCCTCCTTACTTTTAGGGCGCGATAAAGTCCTGAGAAACCCACCAGAAATTGACATGGCCCACCACGCTGCATTTTGAAACCTTCAGAAAGCACAACACAGAAAAAACGCGACACGAACATAGGGAACACCGGACGAGCGCTTATTTCGTGTCGCGTTTTTTCAGTGTTGTGCTTTCTGAAGGTTTCAAAATGCAATTTCACAAACTAGCCCCACTCGCCATTCTTCTCCACCACGGTGGCTTGGTGGATGGGGTGCTTGGATATGCTGAGCCGGGAGACCCATTTTCTAACGCCGTAGAAGGTGCCAATTTTTAAAAGGGGCGAAATCAGTGTCAGTGCCTCAGGTGGTTTTCCGGAGCTGTTTTCTACAGCGTCTTCGTAGCAAGAGTCGTTTTGCTGCGTTAAACCCCAGCCAAACAAGTCCAGAAATACCTTCGTTTCAGGACTTGTTTAATACACGCATTGAACTGGGACCGTTCACCTGAAAAGAAGAAGCACTCAGTTGTCGTACGCAGAGACTACACAACGCGCTGCAGTGAGTGAAGTGCGCTTTCCCGCAACGCGGTCGCGGCAAGGTAAGACGCTACAAGCATGCCGAGAGTTAAGCGGGGGACACACTTCAATCCGGCGGCGCGATGGCGGGTAGAAATATGCTCCAGGGGAGAGATAAGCGAAAAGAAAAAGGAGACGTGTGCGGGACCCGTGTCGCCACATGGTGGATCGCCCGGCCGTTAGCAACGGCTCGATGGCGGGCAGACATAGGCAGCAGGGGAGAGACATGTCAGGGGGGAACAAAAAAAATTACACCATCTTCCCGTGGGGAACGCTGATGAGGATTCGAAGCATCGTGGCGGTTCCGTGTGGTTCCATTGTGTTGCCGTTATATTTGATGAATCTGGTTTTTACTAGCGCCAGAGGGAATTCCGCGTCCGGGTCCACACCGGTGGCAAAGGCACGCAAGTGCTGTTGTGTTACGATGAGTAGGCGGTGGTTCTCGAGGCGCCGAAACTCGTTCATCATGTTCTTGTCGATGTTGTCTCTGTGGTAGAATCGGTAGTCTCCGTCAGCTTTGGTGAGGTAAAGGTTGTTGACATTGGTGCACCGGCTGAGAGCAATGTACACACCCTCTTCTTCGCAGCTTTGTTGTTGTTGTTGTTGTTGTTGTTCCTTCGCAAAATGGCGCATACCCAATCAGGGGATCGGCCAAACATCAGTTGCTAATTCGAATGAGATTGCTGCCTAGGTGGATGATGCAAGGAAAGTTAGAAAATTTTGGAAGCTTTTTTCTTCTTGTTTTTGAGGAATCGAGATTGGAAATTAGTCAAAATTGAAACAAAATAAATAGAGAAAGAAAGAAAGAAACACGAAGAAGAAGACGAAGAAGAAGAAGAAGAAGAAGGAGGAGGAGGAGGAGGAGGAGGAGGAGGAGGAGAATAATAATTATTAAAAAAAAAACAGCAATGGAAACGTTTGGAGGGCTCTGGTGAGGTTCCAGAATAAGATAGGAATTAGGTTGTGAATCTTTTGGAATTTTCTATGAAGCGCAAAAGAGCAGAGCAAACATCCCGGCGGCCATATCCAGTTTCTGAAGCCCCAAATGATAAAAGAACCGGCACTGATAATGCCAACCCCAGGCGATGAAGCGGCACCTCAAGGAGCTGACGTCTGAGGCTTGAAAATCGTCGACAGGACAAAAGGAAGTGGTCCACAGACTCTTCTTCATTACAGTAACTGCACATGGCAGACTGCGCCAGACGAGACCTGTGGAGGTATCTGTTCAACTGGGGCACACGACATCGAAGGCTCGTTAGTATCACCTCCAGGTCGCGTGAGGGGCACCAATTCGGTTTCCAGGAGAATTTGAGATGACAGAAATCTCGCAACGACAATAGGACTGATTTGTCTTCTCGTTCTTCTTCTTCTTCGGCGGTTCCCCTACGGGAAGATGATGACGGTGGTTGAACGCGAACCTATGTCGTGATGGATTCTTTGGTTGGCCAATCCCTAGGGGCATCCTGCCACAATCAGCATCAGAGACGCTGCGGACGGGGCTGGTTGAGCTGCAAGGCGCGTGGCGCTTCCCGCCACAGCTTTCCCACGGGAAATTCAGCATCCGCCTCTAAATATTTCAGTTCGTCGTTTTCGTTTACGTTCAGCTTCGCGTGCCTTCATTGTATCAGTAGCTTCTTGACGTAGATTGAATGAGTGAAGGACATAAGGCGCATTCGTAGCACTTGCTCCGGTCCCGGATTTGTAGCGTAGTGGGAAGAGCACCGCGTACCTCCCGTTTCGGCCAGAGAGTCGTATGATGGAAACCGGGCGCCGCTGACTATTTCTTTTTTTATAGTGTGGTATCGCGGAGCAGTGGGTCTAAGGAGACGAGTTGCGCATGCGCAGTGAGCGTGTGGACGGCGTCGCCATCAACGACGGAGGACCAGGCGAGCCTAAGAAATGCTCCGCATTTAAAACTTGCGCGAGACCCATGACGCCACCTGGCGGAGGAAAGCGAGGAGGCCGCCACCGACAGAATAACCGCGCGCCACGAAGGACGACCAGGAGGCTAGTTGCGGCGCAGGGCCGTGTGCGATGGAGGAAGATGAAAATCCAGTGGGGGTCACTCGCAGAGAGGCGAGGCTTAAACAACTCTGTAAGGCGAAAACAGCTGACTAAACAGTGTATTCATTGCATACGTACCTATATGCATACATTGCGTACATTGCATACATTGCGAAACCACACCTCGACAATAGGCAAGCGAGGGCAGTTAACCTTTCGCTATGAACTATGGTTAACCAAAGCTAAGCTACAGCATTCTTTGTTCTTTCGAGCAGGCTGTGCATGTTATTGTTCCCCTCTGGTGCTAACCCGTACCCGTAAGGCCTTTAGGGTGCCTCAGTGGTTCGGTTTCCCGTTTCGAAGCGTAACGGTCCTGCGTTAGACTCCCAGGACTCCCTACCTAATTTTTTCTTGAGGCTTCGGGGCTTCTGAGTACCACGGACGGACTTGTGGTGGCCTAAACAGCTCAGCGGTTAGAAACTGCCTTCACTAATGCATACAGCCGCTACGATTTCAACGCTATGCCGGTTGGGCTATGTAGTGCCCCGGCGAAATTTGACCAAATCATAGGCAGTGTGGTTCGCGGGATCATATGTAAAAGCTGTCTTTGCTATCTGGACTTCATAGATATTTTTTGTTCAACTAAGTTACATCAACATCGGCAACGTCTAGACAAAGTGCACACGTGCCTTTCAAATCCAGGATTACAGCCTAATACAAAAATTGTTTTTCCACCAGAAAATCGATAAAAGTATTGGGATAACTCGTCAGCAAAAATGGGATCAGATCCGACACAAAAAATACCGCAGTTCTGAAATTTTCTTGTCTACTACAGCAGAAACACCTATGCAGCTTCATCGTGCGAGCACCCTATTTTCGCCGCTTCATACAAAATTTCCCGACAATTTGCTCTCCCCTGCACCACCTCCTGCATTCTAGCACCGTTTGTTTAGAATGGAATTTGCGAACGGGCTTTTTAGGCTCTGAAAGACGCCCTCACATTGAGCCCAGTTTTTCCCCATTTCGGTGACGCTGCTCCAAGCCTCCAACCAACCTGCACACGCACGCAATGGGCCAGGGCATTGGTGCGGTCTTGCTACAACTTGACGCTCACCAGAGGTAGCGTGTAGTCGTATGCGTCAGTCGGTAACTAACGTCGGCAAAGAAAAACTACACCATAATGGAGCAGGAGTGCATTGCTGTTATGTAGGCCGTTCAAAACTTCCGCCCTTACTTATAGGGCCGACATTTCACGGTTGTTACGGACCACCATGCGTTAGGCTAGTTATCAACGCTCAAGAACTGTAAGGTCCACTTATGAGAATAGCGGCCAGGCGCCCTGGCTCCGCGTGAGAACCCGCCACTCTGTCTGGTGGCCCAGCACTGTAGACTGTACGCTGCAGCCATCGCCAATTCGTCACGGCACGCATGGGAGACGGATTGTTTGGCCCACCGCATACCACAGGGATAATCCCCCACTGAGAAAGCAGACGGCGCCACCGGATTCCGGGAACCATCTGCGTGACGCGCGGAGGTGGTGGGATTACAGGCGTCGAAGCGCGCGCCGCGCAAGACACCATTGTTAATGTGCCCGGGCCTAAACAGTGCACTGTCGCCGCCTTTCGCTCTCACCCCGCGGGGTCACGCGCACCTGCTCGTCCGCGAGCTTGCCGTTGACCCAAAGATGGCGGCGCCTCATTGAATGTTCCGTGGCGTGCTGAGTGACAGCTGTCTACGTGAATTTGGGCACTCCCTTACGCGTGTACGAACGCTACAGGAGCGTTCCCGAGAGAGGGTGATGTCGAAGTTTTATAAGGCCGAACTAGGCCGTTGAAAATCGTTTTTGTCTGAGCGCCGAGCTGGGCAGTTCCCGGCGGGACAAGGAGTCTCCACCGTTGAAGCTAGGTTGGGATTTGTGAGCCCCCTAGGTTAGAGGTTAAGATCGCGTCGGAGGTTTAGGGTGCAGCGCCGTATCGGGCAACAAGACAGATCTTGCGGCGAGACAAAGTCTCAGCCGTCGTTTCTCGAGTGGTTTGTGTACGCTCCGAGGATAGGAGAGTTATACGAAGCTGAGAAGCTGAAGTGGTTTGTCCGCACTTGGAGCTGAAAAAAAATTATATATATATATATATATATATATATATATATATATATATATATATATATATATATATATATAAACTGCTTCTTACTCGGTCGCCGCTTTGCTACCCGGCATACTTTCTACCCACTATTTATCTTTTACATTCTGTGATGTGCACAATACTTTGTTGCAAATTTTATTTTTGTCATCATAGATGTCACACCACACACCCAATCGTTACACCTGTTGTAAATAGTGGACGCCACAGGTGGCCAGCTCCGACCATCTCACTATTGCGAACACGGTCTGGACTGCCAAAGAGGACTCGAAGTACACTGACCTAGAACACCGAACCAAGACAGAAAATGTCCGTACCACCAGACTCCAATGAATGTTCTCATTTCTAGTATCTGCACATTTTTACGGGGGCTGCTGTTATAGTAGAACTAGCCGTATTTTGTTTACACAGTGGTCCCTGGCAGTATGGCTGGGTACCATATATACTATGAAACACTGCCAGCTAGCGTAAACAAAAATTTACGTACCGAACTGGGTCTTGGCGTGTAAATTTCAGCAAGTTTTATACAAATTATCGATGTTGTAAAGCCTGTCAAGGACAACCTGGCAACGTGCACCGGGGGCATTTTTAGTCGTAAATTTACATATTGGTGCCGGCATGCTGAGGACATTTGTATTGAAATTAGTTCTTTTTATGCTCTAATATTACAATGAAGCCTCCGTGTGGCGCCTGAAGGTAGTGGGTTTATAGTATCAATGAAGTGGTCGGTACTTTTTTTGAGAATAATGTCAAAAGTCACTAATTATCAGGATATATTCCATCAGCTGCGTTGAGATGGATTGACGTCGACATTTGTTTATAATAATGCTCTACAGAAAAGGTTCACTCAAGGCATTGAAGCAAATCAGGATGTATCTGACCATATTGTTTGTACTATTGAAACCCTCATAGATTTCTCAATCGACCACTAGGCGAACTTCAGGGTAGACCTTTTCAACACTATGGCGATCTGAAATGGCAAAAAGTCAACACAACACTAATTAAGTCAGAGTTAACTAAAAATTAAAGAAAGATCACGCCAAGCAATTTTTTAATAACGTTTCTGGTTTCCTTTTGTTTAAGGGAAGCCACTTAACTTACCGTAACTCGTGGACCGCTCTTCGTGTAGCACATTCCGAGGTTGAAAGTGTTCACCTGGAAAAAAAGTCAAATTTCATTTATATGTACAAACTCTGCTCAAACTTATTTAGCTTGCATTTTGTGATAAACATTACCTTTAAATCAGGAACTCACCGTGTATTTGACCAACCTTCGGCTGTTCCTTACTGATGAGTTCCCAAATGTGCAGAAAGAAGCCTTCATTCGCACGTTCGATTCCTTCCAGGGGCTTAATCTTGAGGTTCGGCCCAACCACGCCTTCCTGTAAAGCAAAAGTGACGTAGTAAAAGAAATGCTCATGTCAATAGCATAGATTGTGACTTTTTTAAGTTTCACGCTACACGTGATGCACACAACGGTGGCTAAGAAGAGGTAGAAGAAGATCGCGTACATTTGAAGTGCAGAGCACTTTAGAGGCGCGCCTTGTCGTCGTACCTCGCTCTAGCTGGACCCAAGTAGAGCCACTCGGCGTTCTATCGTAGCGGCTGTCGTCGCGGCGTAACCCAGAGGCTCCGAATGTCAAGCGGTATATATAGTCATAAGCGTTCGAAATTCGTGAACCGCTGGCGCTTGTTATACATATCCCCATTGTTTAGCGCAAAAAAAACAACTGCAGGTACATTTGAGGCAAAACATGCGTAATTACCCGCAGCGCCCGCGTTCATTTAGTTTGTGCTCTCTGGTTTGGTTTTTACGAAAGCAAGGGAAAAAAGGAAAAAAGGAACAAAAAAAAAGAAAGGGAAAGCAGAAAAACAAGCACAAAAAAATTACACCATCTTCCCGCGGAAAACACTGATGAGGATGCGAAGCATCGTGGCGGTTCCGTGTGGTTCCGTTGTGTTGCCGTTATGTTGAGTGATCTGGTTTTTACTAGCGCCAGAGGGAATTCCATGTCCGGGTCCCCACCGGTGGCAAAGGCACGCAAGTACTGTTGTGTTACGGTGAGTAGGCGGTGGTCCTCGAGGCGCCGAACCTCGTCCATCATGTTCTTGTCGATGTTGTCTCTGTGGTAGAATCGGTAGTCTCTATCAGCTTTGGTGAGGTAAAGGTTGTTGACATTGGTGCACCGGCTGAGAGCAATGTACACACCCTCCTCTTCGCTGCTTTGTTGTTGTTGTTGTTGCTGATCCTGATAATTAAATGCGCATACCCAATCAGGGGATCGGCCAAACAACAGAGGATTGTAAAAATGAATGGTATTCTTATCAATTCACGACACGCCTAGGAAAGATAATTTAGATCAGTTGGTTTTGAGAAAAAAAACTGGAAAATCAAAGCGAGGATGACCAATCTTAATCATAAAGAGAATCGTTTAGAATTTTCAATGTAGCGCAGGAGAGCAGAGCATACATCCCGGCGGCAGAACCCCGTTTCGGATGCCCCGAACGATAGTATAGCCGGCCCTGTTAGTGATATCCCCAAACTGCAAAGCGGCACCTCCAGGGACTGACGTCTCAGTCGGGAAAAACGTCGGCATGTCAACAGGTAGTGTTCGACAGGCTCGCCTTCGTTGCAATCGCTGCCCAGAGCTGTTGGCGCCAGACGAGACCTGTATCAAGTACCTATTTAACTGGGGTACTCGACAACGTAAGTCTGTGATAACCACCTCTAAGTTGCGTGAAGGGCACCACTCAGGTTTCCATGAGAATTTAAGATGATTAAAATCACTTAATGACAGTAAAACCGATTCTTGCTGTTCTCGGAGTTTCAGCATCCTACGGTACCTAGCTGCTGTTATTAAAGGTGTCGGCTCTACGACGTCTACTAGAGGACCAGAAAGTGCTATCCTTGCTAGAGAGTCGGCTGTCTCGTTGAATGTGATCCCCGCAAGACCAGGAACCCAAAGAAGGTTAATTTCAGTGAAGTGAGGAGGCAGGATGACCGAAACGTCCGCAGAAGAGGAGTGTCTTTAGGGGAAGAAAGGGCTAAGCATACAGAAAAAGAATCAGAAATTATGATTGGAGATGTAATTGATACATCCAGCTTTCGTAGCGCCAGGACAATTGCAAGGAATTCCGCGAAGAATATCGGGATAAAATCAACCAGACGAAGCGAAAAGGTCCAGTTAAGGGAAAGGGAAAATATTCCTATACCGGAATTTTCTTCTCGTTGGGAGGAATCTGTATATATTATAGCACCTGGCTGCATGGAGGCCAAATAACCTTCGAGAAGACGATTGAGCAGTCGGGCTGGTAAAAGTTTAGCATTTTTGGGGAAAATGTTCTGGAAATTGATAGAAAGAGGATTTTTGTCTTCTCCTTCTTCTTCTTCGGCGGTTCCCCTACGGGAAGATGACGACGGTGGTTGAACGCGAAGCTATCTCGTGATGGATTCTTTCTTTGGCCAATCCGTAGGGGCATCCTGCCACAATCAGCATCACAGGTACTGCGGACGAGGCTGGTTGAGCTCCAAGGCGCGTGGCGCTTCCCGGCGCCGCTTTCCCACGGGAAATTCAACATCCTCCTCTAAAGTTTTCAGTTCGTCGTTTCCGTTGACGTTCAGCTTCCCGTGCCTTCGTTGTATCAGTAGCTTCTTGACGTAGTTTGAATGAGTCAAGGACATAAGGCGCGTTCGTAGCACTTGCTCCTGTCCCGGTTTTGTAGCGCAGTGGGAAGAGCACCCCGTACCTGTACCTCCCGTTGAGGCCAGAGAGTCGTGGGATCGAAACCAGGCGCCGCAAACTATTTCTTTTTTTATAGTGTAGTATCGCGCAACTGTGGGAGAGAGGGAAGGAGGAGAGTTGCGCATGCGCAGTATGAGTGCGGACACCGACGCGGGACATGCCCAGACCATAAGATGCTTCGCATCTAAAAGGACAGAACTCCCGTTGGCGCAGTTTCAGGCAAGGAGCGAGCGAGACGGCAAAGGCGAGAAATTTGATTTGCATTCGGTGGTAGCAGTTAGCGGATAACGGCGGTACAGCCCGTTATGGTGAATCAATGCTCTGCAATTCCGAGAGCTTTCAGATTGAGGGAACGGCTTTATTTTTTTAGTGCCGTCGCGCCCCTGGTGTAGCTTTTCTTCACATATTAGCTGTGCAGGCAAAGCTACCACATCCGTCGACGCAACCAAGCATACACGCCGAAGTAACACGCGTTCAGCGCTACAGAAAAAAATACTCGTCGCGTTAAACTGTATTCGTTGTATTGCTGAATGGCGTTACAGTCAACCACTTGACTAACTCTGCTGTCGAATAATTAAGATTGTATGTTATTACGCACTTAAATGCTACGCTTTGGATACCACACTCTTAAAATGGTATTTCGACGACCGTACGTCTCTTCGCATAAACCCGATTACTACAAATATATCTAGATTTAGCACAAAATACCATAACGATAATCAAGTGGGCTCTTAGCACGCATCAGATATATTGCAAGCGATTGTTCTCCTCGCAATACGAAAACATATTTCTGAGGGCCAATTTATATTATTTGATTTTTATTCTTTTCATATGAAGCACACATCTTTCCTCTACAATGCAAGAGCGATTACTCCTCATATAACAACACCATTGGAGACACTTTACTCTTTTTAAAGTGAATGCATTTCTTAGTAATAAACCTTATAAAGGGAATATTGAGTGGGAAGAAAAAAAATTGTTTCTTGTTACTTTATTTTAAAATAGTACTTTTGATAAGCCCTGCACATGGGGAATCAATGCATGCAGAAAATTCTTGAAATTTGAGCTGCAGATACAACCGCTATCATGCTTTCTATTTCTCCCATTGGGGCAATAAATTATACTAACCACTTTCACGAAGCCGCTGTCATCAGTTAGGAAAACAGAGGCTAAATTCATTTCGTCCTGAAACAGCCTTTTTTGCAGTTCATCGACGTCCGGCTGTGAATAAGGAATAAACAGGTAATAATATTATTACATTCGTATCAGAACGCGCCAGCCAGTGCTGAATTGAGACTCCGAGAGCCGGACATGTAGCCAACGTTCACTCGCTTAATATTTAACGGTATTCTAACTTTATATGGCCGAGCTTCGGGCCCTTTTTAAAAAGATTTGAGTTGTATTTTAGGTATGTAGACACTGAATGTTCAGTTTTAAACTAATTATACCTAAATGGTGTACGCAAGAAAAATGGTGGCAACGAGGAGCGCGGTACTCAGCGCGTGGGAGCAACTGAGGCTGTCTGTGGTTACTGCGTGGTGCTCACGGCGAGATTGCTTCCCCCGACGATACGAATGTAGTTAGTGAGATGCAACAACTCCAGTACTTCCCCTGAATCCAAAGTTGCCTCTGATAAATATCGTGTGCGATCGGAACTCGAGTTTGCAACTACTGTAATTGGAACTCAGAAGTGCTTGTCTTTTAAAATACTTATAACTTTTATCATAGACGTGCTACGTTGTAACAATGATTCCTATCTTGGGTAATTTAGAAACATATTAAATTACAATTTCTGTACACAAGATTCAATTTATTAAAACCCATTGCTCACAAATACACACGTTTCCTGAAAAGGAAAATATCTGTTCACTTTAGGCTATATAGATTTCCTCTGATGGTGCGCATCTCAGAATCAATCAGACATCAAAGTGTCCCGCCATATTAATTTGTTTCATTCATTTATTTATTCGTCTTCTGTACAGGATTATTTTTCTGGTCAATCTAAGCACGCAGTGCTTGTAATGTGACCAGGAAACTGGTGGAACAGCACATTTCAATTACATTGCATAAAAAGGAACGCAATAATACTTTCGTATATACACTGAACACTTCGCAGTGCATGAAACAAAACAACACATAAAGCGCACGCACAAAAGGAGCGTCTTCTTGCTCCCAAAAATTCATCAAAAATAATTAATGTTACAGTAACTCTTATAAAATGTGTATACTAATGTAATGATCCGAGGCTGTTCACTTGGGAACCATCCTTTTATTCTGTTCCTCAACCTTCTCTTCTTCCCCTGCCCCTAGTGCTGCCTTCGTCGTCTTCGGCTCTCCACACTCTCCGGGGCCCTATTTTCGTCCTTCCTCCGTGTGTAGGGAACCACGTTGCTGATGGCCGCGACTTCCACAGTCCCGTTGCCCGTCATGTACCACACGGTCTTCAAAACGCCATTGGCCGATGCTGTCTTCATAACTTCGAAGGGCCCGATAGGTCTTGTTTTCGAGTTGCCACATCCTTTTCGCACCAAGACCAAATCGCCTGGAGAAATAGCAGGAATACTCGTGTTGTGGCGCCTGTCGAAGAAACGTTTCATCGTCTCCCTATACTTCATTTCATTCTCGACTGTCCTTTTCGTTTCTTGAAGTTTAAGCCTTGTCGTCAGACCAAGGATCTCGTCAGCGGGCAGGTATGATGGCTTACCAAAGGCTGCATACTGAGGGCTGAACCCCAGCGCACTTGTGTGCGACCGGTTGTGATGCGTGACCGCCGCCTCCAGACGCACTTCGAACCCCCGGGAAAGTTAGGGTAGAAGTGGATGTACTGTTTAATATTTCGTATGGCCCGTTCTGCAAGACCATTAGCCGCCGGGTGATATGGGGCTGCAAACTTGACTGTGATGCCTCTGCTTTCGGCCCAGCGTATCATTTCTCGGCTCCTAAAAGCAGGTCCATTGTCGGACACGACGTATTTTACGCCATTAAACATCTCTATGTTCAAAAGCGCTATTACAGTATTTGCGTCCTCCTTTCCTGGTTTTGCAGCCACTATCCTGGAGCATTCATCGATACACAATAAGAAAGACTGCGTCCTTCTTACCCCTTCGCCCTTCTTTTTGAGCTCCGCGAAATCGAGATGTACTGTCTCAAATGGTATTTTTGAATGGGCTGGCAAATTCATTGCATCCATTTTCTGTTTGTATTTGGCCTTGTTGATTTGCCATGAGTGACAAGAGCGGACGTATGCGCTTACATCTCTTTTCATGTGTCGCCACGTGAACCACTTCCTGATCTTGTAATAGGTTCGCCAGACGCCGTCGTGACCTCCTGACTCTGGACTGTCGTGGTAGAGTTCCAAAACTTTTCTGACTAGCGTAGGGGGAACGTGAAACCGTCCATATACACAGTGTAGTCTATCTGTACCTTCCCACAACCTCAGAGCAATCAGTGCATTTACTTCTTCACCAGTCTTGCAGCTTATGTCAATAGGAAGACCGGGAAAGGGCATCAGCATCTCAAAGCAACCGCCCGGATCAGTGCAATACGTCGAAATCAAACTGCTGCAATTCGTTGATCCAACGAGATACTCGTCCTTTAGGTTGACTGTCATGCAGGAGAGAAGTTCAAGCTTTTTACACACCACCAGGCCTCCATGTCAACGCAGACATTATCATTCCAGTATAGGTTTATTTTAAGTCTTTTCATATCAGGTCTTGAGAGTAGAAATTGGTATTCGCACCCATTAACAATAAGGCGTCGATCTCTGTGCTTTGACCTTGGTACGTCACCTTGGCTTTTATCCACTCATCGTAAAGTTGTCTCCTTCCGTCAAAGCCCTGTATTTGTACTGGTCTCCCTTTAAGAATATCTTTTTCAGACACAAGTGACTTGTTTATAACGGACACGGAAGCGCCACTATCAACTAGTGCTGTGACGTCGGTGCCGTTAACTCCCAAAGTTATGAAAAGAAGATTTAATGTGGTGAAGTAAACAGTCTCAAGTTTTTGTCGTCGGGTGGGACTGATCACCCTCATTTATTAGTTTTTTTTCCTGGGTTGCTTCACCACTACTATGTGCTTCGACTTGACGGGACTCATCCGAGGTTATATTGTCACTGCAGGGGGATGCGAGGTTAATGGCACCGTGTCTTCGGTACCAATTTCTTTGTGTACCCGATGACACTTCGGAGGTTCCAGACCTCTTTGACGCTTGCCCGGTTTCGAAATTGAAACGTCGCGTACCCTGCATTCTTGGAGGAGCATCTATGCACAAGCCTTGAAAAAATTCCAAAAGTTCCTCAATTGTCTTTGGGGACTTAAGCTGCACCTGCTTCTGAAGATCCTTAGGCAACCCGTGAATAATCAGTGGCACAAATGAAGACTCCGGGAGATTAGAATCAGCCTATTTCAGTAGGCGCCTTTTCTCGTAAAAATATTCCAAGGGTTTGCCCGATCGGTATTTATAAAAAAATTGCACGGTCACACCTTTCCACAGGGTTTTCTTTGAACGCTGCGAGAAAGCTTCCCTTCCAGCTGTCCCAGCTGTTTGACGCGTGTGTGGAGAAGTGTAGCTCATACCACTTCTTTGCAAGTCCCGTCAAAAACAAACAACCGCATGTTTTCCACTCGGTCGATAGCTTCGTTGCAGGAGTTCTTCTCGGATGCGTATTCATAGAAACGAATCCAATCCTCAGGAGTGAAACTCTCTCCGTCAAACCGATCCGGCTTCACCATTTTTGTGCGCTGTCTTTGTTGAGCTTGGACCGTAGCGATGAGGGTCTCCATGAGCTGTTGTTGCCTCTCTGCCTGCCTTTGTTGCTCTTGCAGAATCAGAAGAAGGCCTGGGTCCATGGTGGTAACGTTAACGCTGGGGGTCGTGTTCGTGTTCCCTGACGCCCTCATGGTTGCCTCCATGAAGTATTCCTGGAACTCGGACAGCTTCACCCTGAGCTTGAGAGAAGACTGGGTAGTCAGGTCCTCGGTTGTCTGGCCGAACTTCTTTGAAACCCAGTCACACACTTGTGGTGTTGTGATGCACTCGGTCAAGTCGTACGGCATTTCCTCGTCGACTTGGTATGACGAGAAATAAAACTTGCCTTGTGAGTTCCGCGTGGCATGCAGAGTAATCCACATAGTGTCCGTCTTTGGAATCCTGCCGACTGCGCCAATGTAATGATCCGAGGCTGTTCACTTGGGAACCATCCTTTTATTCTGTTCCTCAACCTTCTCTTCTTCCCCTGCCCCTAGTCCTGCCTTCGTCGTCTTCGGCTCTCCACAACTAATACCACCCTCACCTAAAGGAATACAATTCAGTTCGACTACGAAAGAGTACAGACATACCACCTTAACCCTCTAGAACAAGAACTAGCGGTCTAGTGCCGGAGGGCATGGGGGGCACGGGGGTCACGTGGCGCACGGCGCATGGCTGGCGGGCTATCGCAGACGTTGTGGAGTGGAGGGCGGCACTAAATAAGCATTTTGTTTTTAGACACTTTCGATTTTAGTTACAGGTTCATGAATACCATGAGAACGCGCTAAATGTTGTTGTTTAAGTTCTTAGCATACCTGTCACGTGAGACCGTCTACTAGGCCGGCATTTGCCCGTACCTCGGTCATACGACCCCCCCCCCCGGTCATACGACGCTTTCACGTAGGCCCTTTAAAGTTGTATTGTCGGGGTTTCTGTATGTTAGGGAGATGGCCTGGGATTTTTAAATGCAGAGCCCTTTAGGCGCTCGCCTTGTCGTCTTAGCTCACTCGCTGGAACCAAGCATATCGCCACGGCGTTACGTTGTAACCTGCTACGGTCCGTTTGCTACGGCGTAGCCATAAATACGCTCGTAGTGGGGATCCCCAACGGAGCTGCTTGCTCTGAAGTGCTACGCGTAACGACCCGTGCACAAGTAAGAGAAGACCTGCGGTTACCTTTTCCGCATAAAACAACGCGAAAAATTCGACAAAGAGGTGTCATGTGTACCCAACTAGCCCAAATCAAGCTTTAGTAAGGTACAGCCCTAACGTAACATGAATACAAACAAATTGAGCACAAGGCAATAAACAAATTCCCGCATGTCGAGTGGCATTCCCTACTCAGTGTTTATTATACCTGCACACAATTTTGCAATTCCTTTGTTCAGTTTCCATTTCGTGTTTATGGTACATAGTTCATCAGTTACTTCGTTGAATACTTCTGGAACATAGTGGTTCCGTACTCTTTTCCCATAGATAGTGTACACTCGTGGTTTCACATACCTTTCCAGTTTTCGCAGTGCCACGCTCTTTTTTACCGCAACTCGGAACCCTTTAGTGAAATAGTGATTCGTCAACACTACACATATAAACAGCTCTTTCATTGGTAGTATACCCAGGCCTTGGTATTTTTCCTTTGTACCAACGCTACTTACGCTGTACCAACAATACCAAGATATTTACAACAATACTACTGTACCAAAATATTTTCCAGTAATCACTTCTTCCAACTTCAACCAGAGAGGGAGCGTCAGAGTTATAGGACGCAGTGTAGTACAGGCTTGGCGAATTACTTAGGCAGCGCAAATTCATGCAGGTAAATACTGCACCTTAAACTCTTATTGTCTCTCGCATTCGGCACCAATAATATCATGCTCACCCACTGGACAACTCGGCGACAACCTTTATGCAGCAGGTTATGCTTTAGTTAAAAATGGGGCTGTTTCTGCAATTGTTTTACTTCTTTTCAGTGATATCAGACAGCCCTCTAGCTCTCTTCTCAAAGAGAAAACGCCCGTGTGCTCGAGATTTCGGCGCACGATAAATATCCCCTGCAGATGGGCAAAATTAATCTGGAGCCCTCCACTACGGCGCGCGTCCTCGCATATGCAGCGTCGGCGCGTTGAACCCCATATTCAATCAAGTACGTCGTTGCTGCTGCCGATCGTGACGTTTGGGGGCAAGAACTATCATTTGACTTAAGTTACCCTGCAATTAGCCGACGAAGAATTAACGCTCTTGCATCACCGTTTTACTGCACACAGTTTCTTGCCTGATATATTGTGCTTTAATTTCGGACCTCTACTTTCACAAACCCTTTTGGTGGCCATTACCTAGCGCGAATGCATCTAGGAGTCATTTATAGAAACTTTGTTTCGGAATGTTTATTCATGGGGACGCTTTAGACTGCTGCAAAAGAAGCCTAGCCAACCAGAAAACCGTTTTTCATTGCGGAGATATCATTAGCAGTGAGCCCTTAGTATGACGGTTTATAAAATTTTCAACTTTGTTTATTTGTGTTACAAGATTGAACCGCTTAAGCCTCGTGGGGTATCTGTAAGTAGATTTTTTTATTTCTGTCCTTTCAGTTTCCACTGGTCATAATCGGCTACTGTTCCCCCTGTTAAAAGCAAATTCCCGAGTTGCGAGTTGATGTCTATTCTCCTGAAAGGGTCTGGTGTTTTCTTAAGTGTAGCAACTGCAGTGCATACGGCTAGGTGGCGGAAAACCAACTGCTTTCATGGTTACTCTGCTGAGTAAAGCTCTGAATGTGTGACTGGGATTCTCCTGATCTAAAACTAACCGTAATATAGAAAATTGCATTTTTTTGTGAATTCCCACCTAGGGCTGGATGACTACCCTTATAGGCTTTTTTTTCGTTTTTTCACTTTCCCGTCATTGCTTTGTATTTTGGCCTAACGAATGTTTTGGTAGACCTGTCTTCACAATTATTAGATCATCTTGACATCACTTCAAGTTTCAAAATTTTTAGCGATGCCGTTCCTGTTTTGTACAAGAGACAACCAAACATTTCGTAACAAAAAGTAATCAAAAAAGGAAAGAAATTCTTACTCTCATAAGTTCGTAATGGAACGTCATCGTGATAAGTCACTAATTGCAACCCATCTTAAACAACAGAACTTTTTGCGAGATTTAGGGTAATTTTTTTGCTGACCCTTATTACTCTGCGTCCAAGCTCGTCACGGGAATCCAACATATGCGTAAAAGCAACTTCTCCTTCACTGGGCACTATTTTAAACCGGGACATAAAAACAAAAACATGAGTTCTGAAGTTCATTTTCGCAAAAAGGAAAAATATTCCAATTCTAAAAGCTTCTTGAACGAATAAAAACAAAACCAGAACCCGCAGCACACAATAAAAATACAACAATTTTGGAAGATCAGGGCTAAAATGATGTCATTCTAGCTCGTTCGCAAAGAAGTAAAGCACAAAACAAAGAGCTTGTTTTTCTACACTCCGTATTCTGTTTTTATTGGTCTCCGTTCAGACACGTACAAAGAGCCGCACCTAAAGGGTGAACATAAAATTTTTCGCTGATACTAAGCAACGTTTTTCTAGTGCGCTGCGAAGTGCCCATTCTCCCTGATATAATTTATTGGGCTCCTCCTTGTAATGAGGCTTATTACACCATCTCAGAGAAACCCACCGACAGCGTATAAGAGTACGTAGTAGTAAAAAAAGACAACCCTTTTTTATATTTTGTAGCATTGAGTGCTTCAAACAAAGCACATTTGCATGTTTACAGCGGTTACAATGAGATAAGTTTCAATTCTCAATACTTAACGTCTGCTTCTGCGGTGTGATCTGTAACTTCGAAGCGATTAACGGACAGCAGTAAAATAGACCTGCGGAGCAGCAAATGAGTATTTCGCTTAAGGGGATGGTTAAGAGTGACTTTCATATTTGTTGTTGTAGTGTTAGTCACATGCTGATGGACATCAAGACCGCCGCGAACCAAATTTTTAAACATTATCCCCTTACTTTTTGTTCTTCTCCGTATTACGTTGCAAGACAGTGTCGGTTCTGCCACCCATACTACGTAACACTGCTCGCATTTTTCTCCTTTTACCGATCACGCCTTTTTCCGGTCTTTACCTATTTATCTTCATTCCGTACCTATCCCCTGCATCCTCTGCCGGCCTTTTTCCATAACCTTCGCCCTGTTAGTTTTTGCCCTCCTGCAATCCCTTGCGCTTCCCCGCACATCTTCTAGTCCCCTTTCTCTCACGCTCCACTCCTCTCCTCCCACCTTTTTGGTATTATCCTCGCCCTGCATCAACCTCACTTTGCAACCCTGCCTCAACCCACCTTCCTGGGGGTTTATATTACTTCTACGTGAGCCTTTTTATAATTTATGTATACCATTTATCCTAGTCATATTTCACCTTGTGTTTATTAATACCGCTTTGTCATATCACGAGTGGCCACGGCAAACGGGACGTATGTGCCCCAAAACACGGTGGCATCAAGGGAAACAAGGCTCATATAAGCGGGGCCAAATATGGGCGCGAAAAGAAGAAGCTAGCATTAAGCGGGCCCGGATAATTGTGAAGAGGACGCTCGTGAATTATTTCAAGAAACTACCGCGCTCCCCGTTGGACGCCTAGTTTGATGTAGCGAGGTACACTGCAGCAGTTCACCGGTCTTCCAGAGTACACTAGTGCAGAGTATACACAGTACACGAGTACACGAGTACACAGAGTATACAGAGTACACGAGTCACCCCACTACATGTCCGAACATGCGGTTCGGCCCTTGTTAAGAGTCTACCTGATGTTCCCCTGCTGCCGCGCATCAGGTGCTAACGAATGTACGCCGCCTCCGGGTCCTGATGTTCTCACGCGGCTAAGCTTCCTGCGTTCGGCATCCGGCCCCATCACGTCGAGTACACGCCTTTTCGCCAGAAAATAATTGGCGGTTTTTAGGGGCGAAGCTCCTAAAGCCATGGGTCTGTCCATCCCTTGTGTCTCGTGGTACGTGACCGCCGCATGCTTTCGGAGATGTCGCAAAGTGGGCCGCGTTGCACGCGCAAGAACCGGCTGCAACCGGCTGCGCAAACACAGCACCATCCTGGCACGAGTGGTGGAGGCCATGCATCCAGATTCCCGAGTAGTCAGTGGCCAGGCCCCACGGGTCTTGCCCGGACGCATTAGCAGAGACGCCCGGTCGCTCCTTCTTCGCCTGCGGCTCAATTGCTGCAATGTGGGAGCGCGCTTGCACCACCAAGGCCGCCGAGCATCCCCCACCTGCGCCGACTGCCCAGAGCCTGAGACGCTAGAGCACTTGCTGTGCTCTTGCCCGCAGCACGACACCGCAAGGGCACAACTCCGGGCCGAACTCCAGTGACTCGGTGCCCCTAGCCACAAGTTAGAAGACTTCCTGTTCCCCACGGGACCGGACGCCATCCGATTGGAGGTCTTCCAGCACCTAGTCAACTTCCTGGTTACAACAGGACTAGCGCTGCGTTTGTAGCCATCGAGTCATGGACTAAACGAACGCGATATAGACTATCTCCCACTCTCCTACCGCTCTCCTCTTCCCCCTTCTCTCTTCATATCCTTTGAAGCCCAAATCCCCTTCCCTGGACTGGGTCGTATGAGGGTGAACTCCCCGTTGAGTTCAACAATATCCCCAGGCCTTTTCTCTTCCCTCCTTTGTTAATAAATCACCACCACCACCCACCGGGAGCGCGAGCTTGTCTGTGTTCGCCAACGGAGGCGCGAGCGCACGTGCACTGCGAGGGGGAGATCACGCAAGAGATCACGCAACGAACGCAGGCAGTCGTTCTCGGAGATCGAACGAGATGCAAGGACCTTTGCTCGTTTCCTCTCGTCTTGTTCGGGCACAAGTTCGCCCTAAATAAAAGTTCTTTCTTTACCGTTGTGTCCCATCCTACGTGACAAATTGTGGTGGAGATGCGGAGTAGTCCTCGATGGCGCGGGGTCTTTCACCAGGTCTGGGCCTGGGAGCATTGACTCCGAAAATAATAGTTGATTTGTACAACAATGTACGCACACAGTCTTACGTCTTCCTTAATGATGTAATGGGCGAACTTTCACGGGAGAGTTAAGGTTACCGATGATCTCCCCCTCTCGAGCTTCGCCCCAGTTATCATCATTCATTCCGTGGATATGGCGTGATTTTTTTTTATGGGGCAGCCCTTTTGGCGGCCGTCTCTGGACTGAGCCACGTCGCCGTCGTAACAGAGTGAGCGATGGCAGTGAAAGAAAAAAACGTGAAAAAAATAGTGAAAGAAGACAAAAGAGGAGAGTGCCACAACATTTTGAGGGGAGGGCGGCCGTGGCGGTGCGACCACTCCCCGAAAGGGTGCGGCCGGCGAGGGGGCGGAGGCAAAATGCTCTAAGAAGGAGAGTGTCGCAAATTGTGAGGGGAGGGCAGGTTCACCGTGTCAGTGCGAGCGCTCTCTGAAAGTGTGTGGTGGGAGAGGGGTGGAAGAATGCTGTGCCCGCAAGCGACGCTCGTCGGCGCGGCGATGGCGAAAACGTGAGGGCGGGCTTGCGGGTGACTATGATGTGCATTCGCTAAGACGCGGTTTGCTGTCCCTTCCTGAGACGCACTTCGCGTCGCTGACGCAGAGGTTCATTATTGCTGCCGTCGAGAAAACCCACGAGTGAGTGCTGCCTCAGCTTACTGCTTCTGCACCCAAATATCGCATTAGGGAGAATCGTAATCGTCATCCATTTTTTTACGTACACTTTCTAATGCGTGACGAAATATTCCATCTTGGACGCCAATATCTCGCTTCCCAAAATGGGGAGCAAGTGGGCTGGTTGGCGGGTTTAAACGAAAGACGGGACCTAGACCTGAGACATAGACTAGTGTTGTAATTGTGTTTCCTAATTCCAAAAGCGGTTTTCGCGCAGTCAACTCTATTTTAGATTCCAATAAAGTAATTCCTTTATTTATGTTTTTCCAAGCTGTTTCAGCGGATCTGCATATATATCATTCCCCCAGTTCTCGCGCCCGTGTAAAGGGAAAACTCAGGGAGCTCAGTTTATCGTATAGAATAATGCATACAAAAATTTAAAAAATTGAGGTCCTTTACATGTGATAAGCAATGTCAAATATTTCCCGTGAAAAAATCCACAAGAAAAGCATTTATGTTTCCAACTGAAGCCTCCGTTACAAGATTTGTTTTTTTTTAGGTGGCTTCCCCACGTTTGCGTTGCGCACTGAAGCATGGCCATCTCCTGAAGGAGTATGGTTGCAGCCCCTCATGATTCTCCTCTCCACCGCTGTTACCTCTTTTCCGAGTCGGTTATACTGCTCTCCGTGCGTGCTGTCTATTTCCCGCCGCCATTGTGTTGTAGCGCACGTTCCCCGGCGGCCACCGGTGCGGTGCACTAGAGCCTTGGCTCTGATTGGCGTAGCCACGGTGGAATAAAACGTCATTCTCTCCACGCAACAATTGTGTGTGTCCTTAGTGTGTCCCGCCGCTGTCCATAAAACCAAATATTGCAAATCCTCATTGCAGCTAAAACCCAACAGCACCAATGAAACTCGACCCGTTGAAGGATTTGGATTTTTAACAGCCGCGCTTATATTCTTGAGCTATGCTCGTGCCCAACGCTAACACAAAACTCCGCTCGCCGAAGCCGCGAGGGGAAATTCTCAGGCCATGAAGTGTGAGGGGAAGTGGCGAGGAGGCTAGGAGCTCTCGGTTGATTCATTGGTTATGAGGTTTAATGCGCCAACGCTACACGGGCTATGAGGCAGGTTGTAGCTGAGGACTCCAGATCCATTTTAACCCCCTCTGGATCTTAGGGGTTCGCCGGAATCTCTAACACATGGATGTTTTCGCCTCCACCAGAAAACGGACGCCGCGGCCGGGAATTGAATCCTCGTCCTTTGTCTCAGAGCACAACGCCTTGGCTACTGAGCCAGCACGGCGGGTGGAGCTTACGAGCAGATTGAAGGGCGCGACTCGATAAAAAACGCTTGCTGTGGCGGAATCGGACCTGAGGCGCCATAAAACTGGCGCCTATCCGATATTGCTATTGTCGCGTTCCGGGAGCTCAACATTTGCTCTGGGTTCGTAGCACGGGCGTTGGCTTCAGACTTTGGCTGAGTTGAAGTATAATTTGGAAGTTTTCTTGAACTTTAGGAGAACGGATTGTGGACAGTGACTTCATTCAATTTTCATGGAAAAAGCTTCGCTTTTCAACCAACGTTCTATTAAGAAAGGAGAAGCCCTAAGAGAAGTGAAATGAAATGTACTGAAGACCAGCAGTTCTACTGTCTTCTCAGTCTTCGCATCTCAATTGTGAAGGTGGCTGAATTTTCTTGTTGGGTTTATTGACAAAATAGAAACCAATTACCCTCCAAAAGCTTCCTCGTCACTTGCACTTGTAAATCTCTTGAGAGCATGCCGGCCCCGCGACCCTCCCTCTAACTTCGCACCCCTTGTCAACTCCCCTATTGTGCAAAAAACATCGTCGCTGCTACTAGCATTCCCTACATCCGTACTATCTATTCATGTGCCACTTGACGGGCTGCCGTTTGCATTCATGCGCCCGTTTTCTTCCTCCACGCATCTAGCGCCCACTGACAAATGTCATTCCACATCACCCCTTTTTGGCCCACAAAATGAATCGCCTCACGTGAATGGGCTTTTCATTTCTACCCTACCCTTCAAGCGTGCGAGCGCGTAAATAAGACACAGCTACAGCCGTCCGCAAAGATGACAACGCTGCCTTCTGCCGTTCACGCTCTTCAGGTATTCGAGTTTTTTATGGCAGGTGGTGGAGCACGACAAATATCTAGTACCTTGCTATGATTTCGCTGTATCAGTGTCTGGCGCCAGCTTCATCTCTTTTACCTTTTTTTTAATTCGCATTTTTGCCATGCGGCATATGAAGGAAAGATAACATATTAGGTAGAATAACCCAAGCAGCACAAGCATGTACGGCTAAGCATAAGCTGTCCATCTCTGGTCGGGTAATTTCTGCTCGGCCGTTGCTCCATCGGAGTGTAAAGCCCGTACTCAAAAGTGGGCCTTGGCCGTGGGCTGAAAGTTCCCTGGTGTAAGCTGAACAGCTGCTCACCTTTGACCAAAGCATCGCCAAGGGGCCTACAACCGCCCTTCGGCCGCCAGATTTTGCCATCGTCTTGCCGTTCTTTTATTGGCCGGCGGCCGTTCAACCTTTAACAACCCACGGCCGTTCAACTTTTACAGACGACGGCTAGTCATCCTTGCTTGGGGGCCAGGTGTTGAACCAGAGCCGCTCACCCATGGTTGAACTTTAGCCATTCAACATTCTCAACCGGCCGTTCACTGCAGTAGGCATATTAACTGTGGTGCTGCAGCTTTCATCCAGCCCTAGAATGAGTATAGTCGAGCTGTTTCTACAGACAAGTGCCGAATTTTTAAGTAGAAGCTTTTAAAGCAGAAGCTTTTAAGTAAACAATTAAATTCATCAACTGAAAAAGACTGTTGATCAGAAATTGTGGTGCGTATTTATTTTCTTAATTGGTGCTCCTACAGTGATGCTGCTTCCATTTGATGCAACCGCTACTGTGGTCATGGACAGAGGTCCAACGAAAACCACAGCCGTCATGCTCAGGAGCACCTGCAGCACAAAACAAAAAGAAAAAAAGGACAAGTTACAACTCTCCACAGCTCCCACTGTCACCAAACTAGAAAGGAAGTTCGAGGCACCTACAGATATTTACACTGCTAATGTGCAATGTACCTTGCTTTAACACTCTTGGAGCAGCGGAAGTAAACCTGCACGACGTTTAGATTACACTGCCAAGAATACCTGAGCCAAATATTACACGTGCCCGTCAAGCGGTAGGCGCGCAAATCACTGTGAAAGACGCGGAAAAACCAACCGCATTCTCTTCAATTTTGCTCATTATGCATCCCTGGCATGGCCTAAACAACGTCAAGACAGCCATGGTTGTCCTATTTGCTGCCGCTGGTCAACTTCGCGGCTTATTTCTTGCATTTCCTGTTCGTCGGCGCTATGTACCAACCTCTTCTAAGAGGGAACCTGTACGTAGAGTTTTGGGGGTTCTGTTGTGTTTTGAGTGCGCAAGGAGTTTCAGTGACCGACTAAATAGTCCCCCCGTTCAACGAGATCATTCGACAACAAACTTTCATTACTGTGAAAACGCCCTACCATACTGAGCACGCGCTTGCGACTATGCAGCGATGACTGCTTTTTTGTGGCACCAGACGGGAAATAGACCCCTCCACGTTGCGGAGAAAAGAAAAAAAAGCTCCGCCGCCTGTGATATAGCGAAGGCACCCAAAGAGAACGCCGTGAGCCGCACCCACTCAAGGTTAGATAGAGCACAACTTTCGCGCGTTCAGCCGAGGTGCTCCTGGACTACATATTGGTTAATGGAAAGAAATAGTTTCCAAAGAAACAGAACCCGAGAAAGCATTAGGGAAGGTTTTCAGTAAGAAACCAGATAAAAATGAAAATGGGAAAACGTTTTTATTGCAAAGCTCCGATTTTCAAACTATTCCCGTGTTTCCTTTTTTTCTCAAGGGAAGTTTTAGCTCCGAAAAGTTGAGCAGTCACCTATTGTATTTTGCCTTCTTCAAAGTGGCCCAGCTATCGAAGTCACACGATAGTGCGGTGAAACCACCCAGCCGACAGGTTTTTTTGAAAATAGGCGCTTAGATTTACGCAAAGGCGACCTCTACAGTGAGGTTATGTGCCCAGGGGGACACATAAACAGGCGGTAATTACTGATTTCGGAGGCTTAATTAACTAAAATTGACTAATAACATTTTAGTGGCTACAGTAACCAGACATATTGAGAAGTAACGCAATCATGTTTCTAGGCAGTTTCAATTGGCAGAATTTTTCTGGTGCATCCGCAGTCCGAGATATCAAACGGCGAAGTTTAATTGCCGTTCGCATGATTACGCATGCAAGACCGTCTGCACCGGCGCAAAGCTCCTCCCGTCTGTGACGTGCCTGCTGTGTACGGTGTTTAGTTCGACAAAGGTGTGGAGGCCCAGGAAAAAGTGATAACTGGCACCCATTCATTCTTGGCTGGTGGTATTACAATCTGCAGTACTCGGAACCGCTATCGAAACACAGAACAAAAGGGAGGAGCTATGCGCCGGTCTTGACTTCTAGCATGCGTAACCATGCGAACGCAATTAAACTCCGCTGTTTCATATCTCGGACTACGGATGCGCTATAGTTCTGCCAATTGAAACGGCGTAGAAACACAATTGCGTATAACTTTCCAGTACAAACATGCCTGGGTACTGCAGCCAATAAAAAGGTAATTAATCAATTTTAGTAAATAAACCACCTAAATTAATAATTACCTCCTAATTATGTGTCCCCCTGGGAGCATAACCTCACTGTAGAGGTTGTCTTCGCGTGAATCTAAGCGTCTATTTTTAAAAAAGATGTCCACCTACCTTCGACACCCTGTATAAACAGAACTCGTGCGATAAAAACCTGCATGCGGTACAAAACACCTCCATTCCTCACGATGTCATCAAGAGCACCGGCAATTGTTTCAGACTTTCTAGCTCCCTCCACTGCGCCTACCACCTGTCCATCAGCAACGCTAGACATATAGAGCGTCGTCGACATCAGTACATTGAATTCAGCTTCCGCGAACCACACCGTGAGACTGAAGCGGAAGCGGAAAATCGAGCCGTAACACGTTTCTGCACCGAACCTTAGTCGCGCAAGAAAATGGCCATCAAAAATGAACTTACCGAACTTTCTGTGTCCGGGCACTGGAAAACGCCGCCGTTCATCGATCGTTTGCAGCAGCATTTCAGCTGCGGCAAAGGCAACCAAGATGTCCACAAAGCGCGAACACATGTCACAACACAAGACTGAAAATAAGCCTTTCCAAATATACCACTGGCAAGCCATTATTTTGTCGTCACTGTTCATTATCTTTGATTTAGCGTATTCGGCTAATATTTCTGTGTCCTCCTGCATTTGTCCATAAGTGCACATGTATATACAGCACACTGCTCGGTGGCTGGGCGCGTGTCCACGCATGACCTTCGGAATTCCGCTGATTGGCCACGTACGGGTGGTGCTAGGCCTGCGACAGACGTAAGCCGTTCACGTTTCTAAGATCAGGAGCGTGCAGACTTATAAGCGGACCGGATAACGTACGTTTCCAAAACAACTTTTGAACGACGGCTGCCTACGAAACACGAGTACTCTAGAACTGAACAACAGCCGTTCATCATGTGTTCCCCTGCAAGCGGAAACAAAGCGGTCGCCTGGTGGCCGTGCACAAGCTGATCATCTTTTGTAAACCCGCTTTCAAGCAACAAGCGGGTACTCGGCGGCGGGAAACCTGCCGCCTGTCTTTTGATTGCAGGTTGCTGGAGCAAGTGCCGTTCATCGCCGGTGGTTGATCCGCCAGATAACTTCTGAGTAACTTTTGCCGAGGGGAACCGTGTTGACGGTTAACGAGCGAAAGCTGACCAACTTAAGAACATTGGCTGCCGAAAACGTGCGCAGAGGATGGTGGCCGTATTCAAACCGTTTATCGTATGTTCAACGCTGGCGAGTTTGTTGCGGATAGCCGAGCATTCTGTAGAACAGCCATAGGTTGGCCGGTCAAGAATCGGACTTGCTGTGCTGCCTGGGAAAGAGAAGTGCTACAAAAGCGCAGGTAGTCAGGAAATTGATCACCCTGTACACGTCTAAAGGTAGGCATGGAGTCCGGTCTCGAGTAAAAAGTTCAGCAGCGATCTCCAGTAGCTGTCTTCCTGCACGCACCGGTTGAAATCTACCGGTTTATCCCACCGACGACAAACCACTCTTAGCGCATTGTCCGGAGCTGTTCTGGTTCCTGTACACGTCCACAAGAGATGATTGACATTCGCTTCAGCCGCCGGAGCCGGACACTTGGGACATGTTCCTGGGTCTTCTGGTGCGGGTCTCTAAGTACAGGTGACTGAAGGTGGGAAACCACCCCAGCCCGAAGCCTCCTGAGGGAAACTTCTTCCACTCCGGAAAGATTACCGGGGAGGGAGCAGACACACGGGGGAATTAGGGCACGTGTGTCCCTTCTCAGAAGACGTTTCATGGCTAAAAGGTGTGATCATGGATGACTAGGAAGATGGCTAGGGACGGATTCGGATTCAGGTGGGGCAACAGAGTCGAAAGATTGTCCGCTAATTGTTTGAAAAAATTGTGACCGTGCCCCTGTACCCAATGTACGCGTACCATTAGCTGTGCTGTCATGTAGAGGCTTTGAATGTGCCGGCAGATCAGACGAGTCTTGTTCACTTGCTTTAGGTGCTTCACAGCGCTGAGCGAGTCTGTGTATAAATGCGCCTCTTTGATGTTAGGGAGGGCACTTGCAGCTTTAATTGTCATATACAGCCTGTAGTTCCAGTAGCAGCGGGTCTGATGTGCCGGTAAAATAACAGCGCGAGCCTTTCAGTTCTGAGTGTGTGGAACTGACGAAAGGGGTCCGTCCTCCGTGCCTATTTACCACCTTCGCTTTCTCAGACACCCGGGACAAAGCGTTTATCAGGCACGGGTGAGTTCAACGAAAGTGTATGGGCCGAGTCAATCGCCCTGTTGGCCGTAAGTAATAGACTTAAGATTCATAAAGCCAGAAAGTTTGATATCAGTACCAAAATGTGCAGATGTCATGGCAAGATGGGGTGGGGGGGCGGAGGTTCGCAGGCTACGTTAAGCTGGGACGTTTGGAGATTGAAGCGTATACAGTCGAATAGAGTGAAGTCGTATGAATTTGACGGTAGAGCCGCCAAATGCACGTTTGCTCTCGCAATACGCCTGGTAGGGGCGAAGAATTGTACTTAAGAATGTATTATTAACCCTGGGCCGTTGTTAGACAGTATAGAGTTTTCGCACTGCGTATGCTGGCGTTTTCCGTTCTTACCATGTTGACCGGGACCCGACTCCGCCAGCGCGCTGGCATGGTGACGAAGACATCCCTCACCGTCAGGAATGCGAGGGCATGGCGAGGCCAGTCCACCCTTCACCGGAACTAAGGGACACTACCGGAACGAACAAGCAAGTGCCCAGTCACCTCCCAGTCAACATGGTAATGATGAAAAACAGGGAGCATACGGACTGCTAAAATTCTCTAGTTTAAGCTTAGCGTGTTATCATGTTACCGTGACGTTTCCGTAGTGCCAGGACCCGACTGGGCATGCGCGCGTTCTTTCTATTATTGTCCCTTAGTTCCGTTAAAGGGAGGGCTGGCCTCGCCATGCCCTCGATTCGTTGCGGTGAGGGGTGCCCCTCGCGCGCTGATGCACAGTCGGGTCCAGGAACTACGGAAACCACACAGTAGCACACTAATCTTAAACTATTGATTGCCTCTTTCACTTCGCGCCCATAAGGATAGAACGGGCCCATGAAAGCAAGACAGGTCTAGTCAACATTTATGACATTCTTGGAACATAAAAATGGACAACCAACTCACCAAAACATTACCAAACATGTGGACTAAGTCGTTTGATACCGTACGCTACGAACGGGAAGTCGTAGGAGTCGTCATTAGTAGATAACAATAGTTTTTTTAAAGGGGTCCTGAAATGCCTTCCGCCGATGCATGGATGTACATGTAACCAAATAAAGCAATGTATTAGCAATCTCCTCCTGCAAGAAGTTTGTTAAAGCGATGAGTATTAGCTGAGAAATCGTAAATCAAAAACCGCGAATTATCGTCGCGCCGTATTTCCTCCTCCTTTCAACTGTTTCTTCGCTGTTGGCCTCCCCTCCCATGATGCTCCGCTCCTCAGCGGTGACGTACTTCCGCTATTGCGCTCCCACAGACTGCCGTCTGCTACGGGCCAGCTCTTTCGGCTTTTTCATCTCTGTAGACACCATGGACACAGGCTGGAAAAGCGAACGAATGACCTGGCCGCATGTGTGCGCCCTGGCCTTGCCCTTTCGCGGTGTACGTAGCTGCAGGGCTGCAGTTGGTATCGGCGGCGAACTCGCAGCCGCGTGGGGAGAATCGTGCGCTCGTTCCCTTTGGTGCACCGCGCACTGTTTATCCAAAAAGCGCGGTCTCAGATGTGGCCCCGCTGGTGCCGGGTGTTATTTTGCGGTGGTTGTAATTCCTACTACCGGCGGCATGCGAAAAAAGACA
The DNA here is from genome assembly GCF_048455015.1 of Haemaphysalis longicornis. Taxonomy (NCBI): domain Eukaryota; kingdom Metazoa; phylum Arthropoda; class Arachnida; order Ixodida; family Ixodidae; genus Haemaphysalis; species Haemaphysalis longicornis. The sequence goes on along the minus strand of NW_027526407.1, from coordinate 114,754,066 downwards.
TTTTCAACCGACACAGAACCCGTGCACAAAACGCGCCGGATCGGATCGCTTTATCAGCGGCGATGAACGTGAAGGCGAAGAGCAAACCAACGCTGCACTCGATCAGCGAGAACCCGTGTTCTGACAAGCTGCACCCATGTGTTGCATTCAACACTGACGGGAAAGCGTTTGTTTGCACTTGTTTGGATAGTCGTAAAATGTCCAAACACTCCGGCACTCCGCTAGCAGATCAGCCGGCGAGACATTTCGGAAAACATTTGACAGATGGCGCCGCATGCATTAGTGTGTCGCTACGCAAAACTGATGAGACGCTCTACTAAAACTCCCATCGCGGTGTCACGTAGCGGGACGCAAAAATTTAGCGTTTAGCGTATGCAAAGGCCACAAACGCTGTACTAAAACTCTATTAGCAGCAAAATAGCGTGCGTATGTGAAACCGCTTGCGTTTACAAAGCTGCACGCCGAGCGCGTACGTTTCAAACCTAGTGACATCGTTTAAATACACTGGCAAGCACAGTGTAACGTAGTCAGATATCAACCGTATGCTCAGGCGACAAGCAAGAGCTTGTTTTATGTGGGGCGGAGATTGCGCATAAAGGCCCGTTCGCACTTGCGACGAAAGCGAGTGAGAGCGGCAGGAATTCCGTCGCTTTGTCGCGCGACGATCGTTTTTGTCGAATGGTCGGGACAAATTTTGGTTGCGCGACAGAATTCCAGTCGCTTTCGCTCGCTTTCGTCGCAAGCGGGAATGGAAAGTTCTGCCGCGCTGCCGTCTGCTACGCAGCTCGGAGGTAACCGCGTAACCGCGCGATCTGCTCGGGCCGGATGAACGCGCACACTCCCGCACGGCAGCGCCCCAAGCGGCAGACGGCCGCGTACATCGCTCCCGGCGCCCGCCTGGAGCCCGCCCTCGGCACACTAGCCAGTATATTTCAGGCACTATAATGGAGGAAATATTTTTTGCTTCCGATGAACCTAGTTCTTTGCCCCTGTGTTTTTAAATACGTGAAGTGGTTAGCACGTCGTCCTCACGCAGCTCTGTATCGTCGTAGCATCGCTGATTGTCCGAACGAAGCCTGCAGCTAAGCCAATACAGCGACCGAAGCTGTGTGTGTGTGTGTGCATCGCGTCCTGTGTGTTGTGGACGCGTTCGTTTCGCGATGAAATGCGACATTGTACTTCTGCGGGTGGATAGTGCTTCCCATGGTCTGGATTATCTTTCTCGAACGACGTACCACTCAACCTCGCATTTGGTATGTGCAGTGTGCCTGGCTTGCGCGCCAGAGTTGTGACTTGCTGCTCGTCCCCGCAAACCGGGTGTGAGGTGAGTGCCGTATTTACGACGGGCAGGAGGAGGCAACTCATCGTCTGTCAATCGCGGTTCAGACTTGCAACGCATGTTGTGACGTTGCGTTCGTTCGAAACGCATCTCTGGATTGTTTTGAAGTTGAATAAAATGTACGCGTCAAACCCGGGCATTCGGCTCAGGGCGTTCTCTGCGATTGCACCAAAGAAGTGCCACGGGACTTTCTTTATGGTACGTACTCACGTAAGATAAAATCCACGTCGTGTTATGGCCGTGTTGCATTCAATACAAACGGTTAAGCGTTTGTTTACACTTGTTTCGTTTGTCGTAAAATGTCAAAGCACTCCGGCACTCCGCTGGCAGATCAGCCGGCGAGCCGACGCTGAGCAGACGACTCATCTCTTTGCCGGAAGTGCGTGAAAAAGCCGCCCAATAGCAGGATGTCTAGCTCATGACGAACATCTGGGAATCGATGATGTAGACATGTGAAGATGGCGGCGTCCAAAAACACGAAGGAAAGGGTGAGAAAAAAGCGACAAACTTTGCAACAAAAGTGTGAGCTTTCCGCTGCGCGTAAAAGAGTAATACTTGGCACAGGTGACGTTGGCGACCCAATCTAGCGATTGCGCTAGTTCATTTAGTGTGCTCAAAATGCCTTTCAGGGCCCCTTTAAGAAGAAGGAAAGAGAGAAACTTTAATGAAGACCAGCGAGGGAAAATGGACGTGGGCAGGGCATGTAATGCGAAGGCAAGATAACCTTTGGTCATTAAGGGTAACAGAGCGGATCCCTAGAGAAGGCAAGCGTAATAGTGGGTGGCAGAAAGTTAGATGGGTAGATGAGATCAAGAAGTTTGCGGGAAAGGTTGGTCGCGCTTAGCGCAGGACCGGGATAATTGGAGATTCATGGGAGAAGCCTTTGCCCTGCAGTGGGCATAGAGAGGCTGATGATGATGATGACGACGATGATGGTAGTATTTCTATGCCCTGTGGCAAATCAGGAAGAATTTAGTTTTAGTGGAGAGCACAGTCAGCTTCTGGATTAGGTAATAACTTTACTTGAACAATGAATTCCAATGAATTCCAATAGAACAATGAATTCCACTTCGTCATAGATGTGCAATGGTGGGCTCGCTGAGGCAAAATTATGAGACATCCCTATCGGAGACATCAGAAATAATGCGGTGACCCGACGAAATTGATCTTTATAGGCTGCTGCCTGCCCGTAGAGAGCTTGGTCCCACAGGACCGGACTAGTGCTGTCCATGCAGGAGAAACGCGACTAGAAGCGCCTTGACTGTGCCGGTTAAATCAATGCAAATGCGAAGGTTGCGGCGGGAGCTGGCCAAGCAGCCACTTTGTCTTCAGAGGCGGATGAGTGGTTGTTAGGGCGCCTAGTTGTAGAACGAACACTGATGAAGCTTAAGCTTCGAGCTTAAGTCCAACAGGAACAGTCGCCGTAGGCACCCCAGAACGGGGCAAAGGAGTGAACTCAGCCATTGCTTCGCACTTCAGAAAATGCACGAGCGATTTCGTCTCTTCATTGGGGGCCGCGTTGCAGTCGATGGTATATTTAGTTCTTTGAAGGTCCTAGCAATAGGACAAGGCTTTGTCAGGTGAGGTAGGCTTGTTTTTTAGCTGTGCCTAACGATAGAAGCGTTACATATTCTGTGCGAATGGCAGCTAACAACGCCGCAAATACCACGAGCTCCGCCGAGACGCTTTTTCCATGCTTCCGCCAAGATAAGGAAGGCTATGGCTTCAACTTCTAAAAATCCAAGTCCGCAGATACCAATATACTACGACAATTTGCCCTCTCGGTTATCTTGGCCACAGGCAAGAAATACCACAGAAGTAGCACATGTGTTGCGCCTCACGGAATCGAATTTTCACGGAGCAATTTTACGGGCAAAGCACTTTAGGAGCTCGGGATGTCGTCGTCTCCAGTGGTGTGATGTAGTTAGGGCACTAAAACACCCGGACACTTGCTTTCCAATACCGCTCGCTTGAACATCAGGCGTACTAAAAGAACACACCGGTGCACTCATTTTCCAACTCACCGCGCTACTCCTTAGAATGCTTCTCAGCATGCTGCGGCGTGTGACAGAAAGACAATTTACGGCCACTCTGGCTCTTATGTAATTGCTTGAATCCGGTTCAGCGCAGAGATGGCGCTACCGCCTCAGGAAGCGCGCGATTGCACTTAATGAGGGCAGAGAGAGACTTACCATCTATTAGTACACTTATAAACTGCAGGCTCCGCTTCTGCACAGCTTTCATGTTAGTGGAGGTGGCCCGGGATCTTTCTGGATAAGTGCCACTAAAAGCAGGATATGTTCTCAATGAGGGAATAAAAGGATATCGAATAGTGGAAGGACAGCTGCACACGATTGGATAGAAGTCAAAAGGTTGGACAACCTCAAAAGAAGTACAGAGGAAATGGTTGCTCGCAAATCCACCTGTCCCAAGAAGCGACCTCACCAGCAGGATTCTACAACGCCGCGTTGCGTCCAGTGCAACAACTAAGTTCTCCGCCCGGCTAATTGTTGGCTCAATACACAGAGCTCCGTGGCTCAATCCCAAGGATTCTAAGCCCAAAGGCAACCTTCCGCCGGTCAATCGGCAAACAAAAAGGGGAAAGAGACAAACGTATAAAAGATGAAAAACTTTGCAGAAAAACTGAACAAAATCCATCGTTTCAACGCTTGCAACATTCATTATTTGGAACAGGTATGCCACAGTGTGTTAATTGCACTACCTTGTTTTTGTTACCGTTCACAATGGACTAAAATTTTCGTGGATTGTTTTGTAGATAAAAGGGAAGAGTAGCGTTAAAGTAAGCATTTTTTTGCATTCCAAACTTCACGGAGGTATTTGGAGTTAGCGTTTTGGTACTGGGACCAGCGGTTGGGTCTGTCTACTCTCTTGGCAGAGGGAAACAATCGCTTGTTTTTGTTGCGTAGGCATCGAAGTGCAGCATTGTACCATTGCGAACGGGGATTAGTGAGGACATTTCTTTGTGGAACGTAACGGTCAACTAAATATAAACGTTTGTTTTTAAATATAGACCCGTTTTCTTGTATTGACCGTTCTTCATAGTTCGCCATCAATTCATCGACGAATCACTCCATTTCTTATGCTATTGACCTCATGTCTGCTCTAGGGTAATCCCGGATAGTTTTAACACTTTTTTTAGAAGAAATAGATGTATTTATATTAAAGTGTACCATTGAATGGTAACTTATTGCTTGAAGGCAACTAAGGGAAGTAACCAAGTCTGGCGCGTGTCTTAAGATCAAGTCTAAGGTGTTGGAACAAGTAGTGGTAGTGCGTGTGGGTTTGTGATGGAGTTGGGTGCGATTGAAGTCAGAACATACGTTTATGAAGTCAACACACTCAAACGAATTTTGAGTAAGGGTTACAATGCCGCTTTGCCACTTTATGCTTGGTAGGTTGAAGTCTCCCAAAATAATAAGGGCAAATTCGGGTATCTAATAATGACATTGTTTAAAACATCATGTACTTCGACAGAAAACAATGGCGAGGCATTATGCGACCGGTAACATGCGCAGAGAATGAAATCTTGGCTTTGGAGACAGATTCGTACACAGATAAGTTCAAGCCGGAAGAGACAGTAACCCCATAATATTTCAAAGCACTGCTCACACCAATCAATACACCTCCCCCAGAACGTACGTCACGGTGGTAACAATAAATGTTGTATAATTTTGCGCATGCAAACACCTCACTGTTTTTATTTTAGCTGACAGCCAAGTCTCTGCAAAAACAATAATATCTGATGAACATGAATCAACTGCAGAATATAACTGCACCCACTTGTTCATCAGGCTTCGCGTATTTGGGAAAAGTACGGACTCGTGCTCGACATGTGACTGCGCTGAAGATCGCTATAAATGGGGAATGACGCGGAGAGTATGCACTGACGCGCTGCCGCTCGATGCACCTGTCTCTTGGCTAGCGGTGACTTCACAAGCCTCATCGGTCGCTGGGCAGTATACGTACGTTTCTTTGTCATTAAAAGTTTGTTGCTACGTAGGATAAAACGCTGACCGCTTGCGTTACCATATTCAATTAGCTCTTTGCGCGACTGTGCACTGGTTCGGCAAACGTCCTCCCCCACTGATACGCCTGAGCTTTTAAAAAGTTTGACTTTTTGTGAAAGGATGCGGTCCCTCATTTTGGAAGACGAAAAATTGACGATGATGGGTCGCATTTTTGTGGCTGAAAAAGCGCCTAACCTATGAGCTCTTGAGATACTTCCAGAAATTTCATAACTTTGCATTTCAAGCTGAGAGGCTATGTTGAACACGTGTGCTTCAGATTGATATCATGTCTCCGATTCATTTTCAGCTATTCCGTAAAAGATGAGGTTGTCTCTTCAGTGCCGGTGTTCAAGCTCGTCCATCCTTTACTTCAATTCCGCATCTTCTTTTTGACAGAGGCAGAAACAATGTTTGTTATGTCAGCAGCATGAGGTCCGCTGTCACGGGTATCGACAACTGACTCAACAGCGTCCATCCTAGTTAATAAGTCGGAAACCATTTGACTCAGTATTTCTTGATTATTTTTAAGGTCAGCTAATTCCTGCAAAACATCAGCGTGACACGACTCTATTTTAGTTGAAAGATCGGCGATAGCCGCTAGAACTTCCATATTAGGCCCCGTAATTAACTCCACGTCGCCGCAAAGCAACACTTAGGCACGGAAAGAGCAGCAGGTAAGCGTTACTAGAACGTTTACAGTAGAGTGACGGAATTTCACTAACCTGCACAACAAAAAGCAGCGGCTTGGTCAGTGACGAACACATGCCTGCCGCTACTCCATGCCCATAAAAGGCTGGCGTGCGATGCCCGTCCTTTAAGTAGTCTTCGGATAGTGTTGACCGTGTCGATGACGCTTGCTTGTCGAGAAAGGGCTCTAAGGTGGTTTCCAGATCCGGTTGGTGACGAAAAGATGGCTCGTCGATAATTGGCGCCGGAGGCACCAACTGAACTTGCAGGACTGGAACAGTCGATGCGTCATGTTGGGGTAGAAGCCATGCTCCAACAAGGAAAGACTGCACAACAACAAGCAGCGGCTTGGTCAGTGACGAAAACGTGCTGCTGCTCCTTCGTCCCCAGTAAAGGCTGCCTTGCGATGCCCGCCTTTTAAGTAGTCGGTGGCTAGTGTTGACCGTGTCGTTGACGCTTGCTTGTCGAGTAAGTGCTTGAAGGTAGTTTCAAGATCCGGTTGGTAACGAAAGTATGGCTCGTCGATTATTGGCGCGGGGGGCACCATCTGAACTTGCAGGACTGGAACAGTCGATGCGTCATGTTGTGGTAGAAGCCATGCGCCAACCAGGAAAGACTGCACAACAAAAAGCAGCGGCTTGTTCAGTGATGAACACATGCCTGCCGCTCCTCCGTGCCTTTCGTGCCTTTCCTTTCATGCTTTACCGATTCCTGTGAAAGAAGGATAAACCCTATTTTTATGTGTTTATCTGCACAGCCAGCACAATGCTCAAGAACATGGTTGGGTGTGTACTGTTGTCAGAGTGCGTACGAGTGTTTTTTTTAGTCTGCGTGCATGTAGGCTATGCGTGTGCATGCGAGTGTTTACTTGAGTGGATGCGTACGTGTTCGTGGAAGCGTGTGAATGCCCCCACACGACAACATGCTTACTCTGATATTCATCGGAACAATTCAAACGAGAGGGTAGCAGCATGGTTCCTACACCACGCTTTGGAGCTTGCGCGTTTCTTTTTCGCGGCGCTTGAGTCGTGACGGGGGAAAAAGTCTTCTGGGAAACTGCTGACTTTTGCTTTTGTGTGTGTGTGACTTGTGTTGAATTCAGCGATGTGCTTGTTGTTTTCTATTGCACTATTTAGACAGCCACCTGCTCTCTTATCTGGTGGCTGTGCACTCTAAAAAATCGCCATAGGTGAGCTTCCCCACAAGGCTGAAAAACAACCAATCAGCTTTACCAAATGTACCAAATTGACGAATGACGATGGCCTACATGCGGTTAGAATAAGAAATAAAATATGCACTGGGACAAAGGCGCGAAGCGCTTATGTACTGTGTCATCCCAGCCAAATGCTATCTTTACTCCAATCGCATGTACGGCCTATTCATTCGCCGCGTTAGCAAATTTGGTAAATCGCATTGGCGGCTATGCTAAGGTATGCCCACCTACGGCGATTTCTCGGAGTGTAATTATTCTGAACTTATTGAAACGGCCAAGCAGTATTAAATGACAGACACACAACCGTGGCAGTTCGCGCAGATCTGCTCACCATCGGGGTTGTGGTGGCACCCCCCCTTCCCACCGTCCTATCAGCTATCGTTTGAAGAATACAACATTTTGTAATATTTGCCATAGTGGCAAAAATATTTTTATTTATTTTTTAATTGTTTTTTTTTCGACAATTTCTCTTTCTGAATGAATCTTTTGTGAAGCGCTCTTTTTTAGTGGTGCATTGAAAGGACTCGTAAATATCTCTTCTGTACAGTGTCTTTCATGACTGTCTTTCAACAACATTGAAGACTGCACATCTTAAAATTCAAATTTCGTACAAGCAGAATTGATCCCCGCGACAAGACCAACGATTCCAAAGAAACAACTTGTTAAATGCACGACTTCACCTGCGCCGCTGGTTGCTCCAATGTTACAAACGCTATATTTTATTCTAGAAACTGTAATGCACCACTCGTACTGTTCTGTTAGTACAGGCAGCATATTCGTGGCTTTCATTTCTCAGCAAATTGTTTTTCACAGAGGAGAGATTGGGTAGCTTCCGAATACTAAACTGCTAGGAACACGAAAATGTTCTCTTGACCATATACGACGAGGGACTACGGCCATTTCAAATGTTCTAGGGGATGACAGCCGGTAAGGTTGACTTGAGGTTGTTGTAATCTTTGCTTCGACATTCGCCGTACTGCTCCTCGGTGGTGTTCCTGGACATTAAAATGCCAATTGTTGAACGCAAGATTAGAATGGCAGGGAAATGTTAAATATAAAAAGACCCCACTTTACATATACAGAAAGACCAGGAGCAGAAGAAATTGAGAAACTCGGACCATTTTGTGTCCTTTGAATATAGCAGAAGCAAGCTGGCTTTCGGCAACAATATGACTAAGGGAAACATTATCATATTTCGACCGAAAATATTTTTGGAACATTTACATATTCTTGAAACATTTTGTCAGCAATGAAGTCTGTTTCTAATGGTATCAGTGTCATGGTCGGTTTCAATATCCGTTTCTTGGTGACATTGTTGACAACAATTTCTCAGTTATGCTTACGTGCTTTGAAGGCGAATGCCTGGTGATACCCACCAACGACTTCTTTCTCAGAATGGGTAGGAGAAAGGCAATATAGTCCGTTTGTTGAACGCTTCGCTGATCTTTGCTGCTGCGCCAGTCACTACTACAGCGACCACTGCGAAGTTGGTTCGCTTGCTGCCCGTTTCCAATATCCTCTTGTTCACCCCGTCGGTACCGTCAGCTGTCAAAGCAGCTCCTATTGCACGTGCGGCGGCCGCCTACATTCCTTTGGCAACGCTGTTTTCCTTTCCCGGCGCGCGCAGCATCGCCGTTTTTAGGAGTCATCCTGCGACCTTGCTGCGTCACTGTTGTTGCCCTTTTCCGTCGCCTGATTCAGGGAACGCGCTCCTGTTTTTGGCATTCCACTATTTGCCGCACCCACGAACGGGCAAGCTTCCAAGAGAACGATCCAAAGGTTTAACTTTTATAATAAATATATCTATCCCAGGTTGCTAGATAGATGGAGGGCTGACGACCACTCGGAACAAGACGATAGCTGCTATTAGTGACCTTTTATCTTGTAAATAAAGGGAATCAGAATGGTGTGACTTGCCTGAGCTTTCTTGCAGCAGGCCCGACTTACGCTGACGCGGCCATGGATAACGGGTATGGCAAGACACGCGCTAGTGTACACTGGTCGAAACGTAGTGATATCAAGTGATATAAACCGCTCGTCCGCATAGTGGCATGGACACAAGATGGAATTCTCTTAGTATCTGCGCGAAAGAGCCACGTTTCATTATATCCTTGTTGATGAAAAGGACCTGTTACCACCGTTAGCGCCGCAATGCCTGCAGATCGAGCATGCGGCACTTTTTGTGCAATTTCCCCTGTTTGTTGCACTTTGTTTGTTTTCCCCTGTTTGTTGCAAAAAGCCAAGTGCAATGAAACTTTATCTGCCCCAATTCTGAATGGCGTGTGGTATACACCAATAAAGTCTCTTGTGACCTAATTTTATTCTCCACACGTGCGTAGTACTTTTATTATAACCGATCGAAAGCACGCCCCTTCAGCCGACGCATTACGTGGCGGAGTGTCGCCACAACTGGTCGCGCCTGCGGCGAACTTCCGGTTGTGACGTTAGCGTCAGCACACCTGTCCTTCCGTTGTCTCTCCTCAGTAATCATTTTACGTGCGGCCTCACGTGAGGGAGACACGTAATTTGTGCATCTTCCATGAATTATTACTTTCACGCGATTCCGAAACGCCAGAAGATATGAAGCTCTGGGTTGCCTATATAAAAAGAGCAAACTCGAAGAAGGCCGGCGCCGGCCCCCAGTCAACGTGATGCGATACGCCGTCGGTGAGCGAGTACGGCAGTTGCACAACGGCTGATTTCGTGGTTGCCATGGCCGCAGCAGGGTATCGGTCAACTCTACGAGCACGCTACAGGCGAGTGCGGCCTACGCGAGACGATTTGCCCCAGGCGCGGCTGGTCGGTGCGTCGGTCGCGGGAACGAGTACGGCAGCTGCGCGGCGCACTGCAATCTCGCAGCCGGTCGGCTGTACGTGTGCGCGTAAGCGTGAACCGCCGACAGGAGACCATTCGCTGTTGTCGCGGCTGGTCGGTGCGTGACCGAGTGCGCCAGCTGTACGGCGCACTGATCGCGGCCGGTGGACTCTACGAGAGCACGAGGGGCGAGGGTACAGCTGACGCGAGGCGACACGCCCTTGTCACGGTTGTTGCCGCCGATCGGAACGCAAACTAGTACTACACGCGGCACACTGTACGTTATGTATTCACTTCGAACAACTTCGTCAACAAATAAAAACTAGCTGCTCTCGGCAACATTTCACTCCCCAGCTACAACAAAAAAGGTTTTAAAAGGTTGCCGATTTGGCAGCATTGAGACGGGCGTAAGGTCAATGTCTCACGACGCCAGCGAATATGCCGTGATTTCGTCGATGCATGGCTATTAAGTGCAATGCACTTCTTAAGCGACCCTGAATCTGCGTCCACCGGCGATGTCTGCGCACGTGAAGATGGGCGCGCGCTGCCTGGCCGCTGACATGGCACATACCCACGTGGGGCATTGGCCAAGAATCGGGCGTGAGAAGGGCTAATGCACCTGCTTAAAGGAGTACTGACACGAAATTTCAAAGCTGAGATCCGCTCTAGCAATCAAGTACAACGACAACACAAATAGGTGTCTGTGAATAAATGCATCTTTCTTTCTTTGTAGTTGGGTGTGTGTGTGTGATCTCTCTTTCGCGAACATTACCGAACCGCGCAAATTCAACTCGTGCATTCGCACTTTCACATTCTTCCCCTCGGGGAAATGCGGGGAATTTTCGTATAGGCGGGTATCATTATCGAAAGATTTGGAGCGGGCTCCCTGCTAAGAGGAACAAAACTGCCCTTTTAAAAAAATAATAAAATTTTGGATGTCAACTTCGGTAATATGCACTGAAAAGCGAATTCTTCATCGTTACTCGGCATGTACGCGGCAATCTCCCAATGCGGCGGAGGTGGCGGCGGGAGGGTGCGGGGGGTGCAGAGTCTTTCACTGGGACCACACTGTACGTGCCGCTGCGAATTTACCCAGCGTTCCCCGCGCGGAGGTGCTTGATCGCTGGCGGGTGAGTCGGCGGTACGGGTTGGTCGTATGCTTTAGCGGCGGTTGTTTTGGGCCTGTTTTGGCGGAGCTTCGCGTGTATTGCACGCTTTCGTCTCACGACTTGATTAACTTGTTCGACAACACCTCCTGGGTAACCCGGACATGACGGAATGAAAAGGTCGTACGGCAAAGACACGTTCATGATTGGTTTGCAGGGCACGAAAACAAAATGTAGAGACAGGCTAAAGAGATCTGGCCGCTAAACAAACAATAAATTTTGCACACTGCTAGACACGAATGGGACTCCGTTTTGTAAATTTGTGTATACCGATTCGGCTGTGTTTTAACAAGTATTACAAAAGGCGAAACGACCAGTTGGTTCTCATAAATAGCGGTGACAAGAGTTGCCTCAGCTTTTTCTCAATTCTCAAACTTACAAAACTAACTAGTTTAAATCGCTCTAAATGGAATGGAATCACTAAGCGCGCATGCCAAATTGTTTCGGTGTGCGCGCTTGTGTCGCGCGGTGATGTCGGCCTGAGCAAGCACATCGGGATGTATATGTTCCGCTGTCTCACCCTTCGAATGACGCTCCTCGTCGTTCTCTTTCTGCCGACCCACGTCCGGGCTACAGATGCGGCGTCCGCCGCTCTAGCCGGGCTGTGGCCGACGCTCTTGCGTTCGAGACGCCGCGAATTCTAGGTAACGGCAGGCAGAATATCTGGTTTCACTCATTGTAGAGCCACGTGTGTGAATTCCAATGACGTCACATGGGCAATTGTCGTTTACAGCCTTGCCTTCCAACCACCTTCCTAACGTGGATTGGAGGCAATTTCTTTTTTTAAAGACGATAGTCTTTGTTGGGCTACTTAAACCCAGACATTTTGGTCTCTCTGTATGTCTGTCCGTCTGTCTGTCTGTGACTTGATTCAGCCACCCGGCCAAAGCAAAACAATGCCTGCGCAATAGTCTTATATAGTCACAGCTAAATCTACCCGTCTATGTCCGGTGTAATGTTCATACTTGTCAACATTGTTGAAGAAGAACAAGACATTACGCAAATATGAGACACCAAATCAATACAGAAGTGATATTTGCAGTGTACGTTTATAAAAAAATCAAACATGCTTGACTTTTGCGAAATTAAATACTTCATCAACTGCAGAAAAAGAACTCACTTCGCTGTCGCCTGCTGTCGCCAGCGCCACTATAGCTTCTGGCGCCATTTTAACAAATCAACCGACAACAGTTACGCAAGGTTCCACTAGATAGGTTCCACGTTCTGCTTGCAACGCACGTGGAGTAGAGAAACGCGGTTCGGTAAACGTTCAAGTAGGGCGCCTCGATTAACGCGCGTCTTCGCCGTTCGGCAGCGTTCGCATCGAGACACCCGGTTTGGATCAGTGTAACGCGGGAAATTTAAAATGATTTAGGCAAACCTTAAGTTTGGCGTCTTTACCTTGGGAGGAGCGCGACGCAAGAGGAACAACATGAGAGGTGAGCGGGAAACCGAAGGGAGGCATCTACTTTGCAAAAGCAGATAAAGACTATCGTCTTATGACGGCATTTGCAACGAAAGGAGCAGATACGCGGCCAATTTTTTTTTAACGAACCGGAGCCTGTAAAAATCAGACCACATTTTTTGCGAGCTTAGCTTTTGAATGCCGGCATACTTACATGCCGTGACAACGTAGAATGATTAAGTAATTGCGAGCATTCCGTAAGCTTACAAAAACTCTTCTGTACGCTACTGCTCACAAACGTTTACTAAGAATACTAATACCTCCTCGTAAAATCAAAACAAAATAGGAAACAAGGGACTGGATATCGTTTTGTGTTGAACTTTCTTGGTTGCGAGTTTTTATAGCTCTCTTTTTCTCTTTGTTTTAAAGATTCCTGAGGGACAAGCCAACGCCCCGAATATTAGTAGCAATGAGAAGCTCGAACACTCCTTGCTTCGCGAATGATCGGCTTCGCATGGTATCGTGTCCAGAAGAAAGTGGTTCCGCCGGAGTAGTAACTAATAAAAACTCTTTTGAAATTATGCCTTGACCTTGTCTGTGCGACTTGGGTATTTTGGGGATAAAACATTCTCGCATGCGAAACCTGTTGCGGGCGAGCATCAAACGTTCACCGAGCGTACAGAAACAGCAGGGAGAGCGAGCCCGAGTGTAGCAGACGACAAATGCGCGTATCCCAAAGATGACGTCACGCAGATGAGTTTCGCGGCACCACCCGTGGTCGTGTTCACCGCCAATATGGGACGCAACAAAAGAAAAAATGTGCGAACCAATTTTGCAATCGGATGTTGCGGCTGATCGTGCGTGCAGAGTGCAAGGGTTAGCGAATGACATTATACACTTTCGGCGTTTCACAGGCGATAGGAAACATCGTCTTTTCGCTTCCTTTTCTGTAATAGTACAGCACCAAGCAGTTCAGGGATCGGTGCACTGCAGAACAGCGAAGACCCACGCCTTCATGCTGCCTCCTTGTTGCGCTTCAAAATTTACTTAAAAGTGTCGCACACCTGGAAAGCACACGCACTTGTTTTTTCAGCATGAGTGATTCAATGGCTGAACCTCCGGAAAGAATGCACGTTTGATCACCGCCCCCGGCCACCGATTTTCTGATGTATAGAAGACAAATTAAAACGTCTACGTTGATTGTTCACGGATAGTTAAGAGACCTAGGGGTCAAAATATTTCCACCGCCCGGCAATATACGGTGCGCCTCACGGCAAAGACATATTTTCTTGGAGAGAGAGAGAGAGCGAGAGTGAAATAAACGTTTATTGTTTTAAAAGACTAGCTAAGACTTGGTCCTTGTGGGTCCGGGGTTGTAGGTCTCCTCAGTTCAAGAAATCTCTGGTGCTGGCTTACGTCTTCGCCCGGTTAACCAGATTATTCTGATTCTCCGGATCCTCGTAGATGAGCAGTGCGTCCCACTTTTCAGCAATGTCGGGTTGACCGGGTTGTGTGTGTGCTTGCAATATCTTGTGGTGCGGCAGTCAGGGTTGTTGATGATTCTTGGCCATCCACAGGTGGGTCTGGGCGGCGGTGTTCGCAAGGGCACTCCAGGATCATGTGCGGCAAGGTGTCGCGTATGTCGCAATAAGGGCAGAGGTACGAAAATTGCGTGGGGTAAATGCGGTTCATGATTATTCCGTGTGTGTACATGTTTGTTTGGAGCCGATGAAAGAATACGCTCCCTTCCTTGGTGAGGTCTGGGTGTGGAGGGGGATATCTCACCCGCTAAAGTCGGTAGTGCTGAAGTGTGACCCTGTAGGGGGCGGGTACGTCTACTGCGCCCGTTGAAGCACGGATGTTGGGTGGCAGGAAGGCCCGGCTGGTGTGCTCTCGGGCTGCAGCGCGCGCTGCTTCGTTTCCCGCCATCTCTTTATGCCCCGAGATCCAGGTGACGTAGGTGTCAGGAAGTTGGGGGCGCGTGTTTAATTTTTTTAGTGCCGTCGTGGACACGCGTCCTTTCTGGAAGTTCCGACATGCCGCTTGGGAGTCGGTGAATATCAGTGCTCGGTCGCTGCAGGTCGTCATTGCCAAGGCGATGGCTGCTTCTTCTGTAGTTTCGGGTTACAAGCCGGTATTGTTGCCGACATCAGTTCCCTGCTTCGTTGGTCCGTAACGCTTATTGCGAAAGCAGTGTGGTCTGGGTATCGAGAAGCGTCTGTGTATCTTGTGTTGGGATCTTTTTCATATTTTCGTAGGAGTGCCTTCAATCTTGCCTGTCTTCTTTTTCTGTTGTAAGTGGGATGCATGTTACGTGGTATGAGTGCTATACAGATTGTCTGTCGGAGTTACGATGGTAGTCTCGCTTTTTGGTCGGTGTCGGCGATGTAGGTTGCACTGTAATTGACGAAGCGGAGTACTGCTCTGCCTTTAGGAGTGAGCTTGAGGCGTTTGAGTTGGCTGGCTTTGTGGGCTTCGACCGTCTCCTCCCACGTATTAGGTACGCCTAATTTAAGCAGCTTGTCGGTGGATGCCATGAAAGGGACTCCAAGAGCAGTCTTGGTTGCTTTCCTGATCCAGTGTTGCGGAATTACCAGTCCGGAATTGGAATGACTCCGGAATCATTCCACATTTTCGCGACCCCGGAATGGAAAGGGAATGGAGTTCAGCAATATTTGGAGGAATGGAATGGGAATGGAATTAGAAGCCTTTTGCCCGGAATGGAATGAGAATGGAATTACATGTATTTTTCCAAAAATAAAGCGCTTTCCCTTCTACGCGTTGTTGTTTCAAAATATGCAAAAAGACGCAAAAGAACCCACCAGCCCAAGTTCAAACAAAAGGGCGACCCTCAGGTCTCCCCTTAGGGAGCGGCTATACTGTCTAGCGCAGCAAGTTTTCTTTTCTTTTTTTTTTTCCTCTTTCGACACCTCGTGGTGGGTTCGTAAGTGCGCACAATAATGGCTTTCTAAGAAAAGGGGCAACGACGTTTGAGGCTGACCACACTTCCAGCACATGGCTGCCAGCAAGGGGGTAACGAAAGCGAAAAAAAAAACCGAAAAGGGGCGCTTTTAACACCGCAGATTAGTCACGAGAATGTGCGCCTGCTACCGTGACATTCATTTGAAAGGTACGTGTGACGGGTCAGTGCGGGAGGTACTGCAGCAGCACGATATTTTGTGCACGAGTTCTCCGAAAGCCTAACTTTCTCGGGGGCGTGCCTTACTGCCGATTTTAGTTCGCCGCGGCGGCCACAGGAGGACCGGTACTGGAAAAGGGGCCATTCTAATTACTGTCCTTAGACAGCGCTGCTAGGATGTTCGTCGTGATTCTCCGCGCAATAACCCCGGCTCTAAGCCGTTGGTGTCCGTCGTGGGGAACCACGGCTGCGGTATCCTCCCCCCCCCCCTCCCCCCCCTCTACCACCAACTGCGCCTTGTGATTGTTTACCTCAGCGGCGCCTTCGCCCCGGCCGCAAGCTGTCTCCCCACCCTTCACTTTCTTTTTTGCTTCACTTTTTTTTTGCTTCCTTTCTTTTTTGCGAGACGCGAGCGCGATGCTTGTGTTCGCAGCAAGCTTTCGCATATCAGCTTACGCGACATCTCCCCTTGCGCTCCCCCCTTCTCCCCAGGGCCTTTGCATTACTATCCCTTCTGTCTAGACACTCGGACGCCTTTGCCCGAAGCAGCGTCAACTAAGGCCTAAAATATTGATTCGGGAATTTAGCCGAATCAGGAGAGCCCATGTAATAGGAACTGCGGCCACAGCTGCACCTCCCAACTCCGACGCAGGGATTCGCGGACGATGTTTCCAGATGAAATTTCCAAGAACGAGAAGGTCGGTGCTACCACCTTCCCCAGTACGGGATCACCTGGAACCAGATGCCTCTTTGAATAGTTGTTCACGACTTGGCTGTTTCCTTGGAGGGTGCCCATGCCGGTTGAAACAGCGAAAACGGGGGCGCGGGTCTTTGTGGCCCGTCTTTAAGGAACTTTGTTGGGTTACGTCCCTGTCTCACTTTCCTGTATAGGGTAGCTAAACTCTTATTTATATTCTTCTACAAACACTTCCCCCTACTTGCCTACTCTGGCTTGCTTTTTTGCTAGTTTTCCAGATGTACCCCCCCCCCCCCCAAAAAAAAAAAAATCTCTGCTAGGCTTCTCTCTTTAGAGACAAACCGTCCTGCCTACTTCGCGGAGACCCAAACGAGTTCAAAAAAAAAAAACATCACAACTCTTAAAAACATGCTGACCATGTAAATACTGTAATAACTACCGGGAGAACTGTCCCTGTGGGAAGTACTAGGGTACTTGCACCGCACGAGATATGCCACAAAGGCATTAAATTCTTGGGGAACGAGCCCACTCGTCACAAGCCCACTCGTCACCGGGAAACTCGTCACACTCGGCGCCCTTTGGTACAGTGCCATCACAAGATAGGAACTCTCGTGCAAGCGGTCTTTTCGTCGCATTGTTTTCGTTACACCGCAGCCGTGGGAACAAAAGCCTAGAAGCCCTGACAGGACATTGTTGTTGTAAGCCGGTCTGAGGCTGGTCTCTACAATGGTAAATTCGTTACGGCTGTTTGGGGGGCCGTGTGGAGGTCTGTGTGACCAGGAGGTGTGCATAAAGAGCTGTTTTTTTCTTTGAGGGGAAGGAGGGAACGGGAGGAGGAGTTGGAGTAGTCAGCGCGACCTGCACTTCTTCAAGTCCTGATCGTCATGGGTGTTGAGGTGGTGCTCGTCCGCATTTCCGCGCGTATAACCTGCCCTTGCATACAACCCGCACCCCTACTTTCAGTCTGCGAATATAAAAAAAAAAGAATTGCCGAAGGCTTGAACCATAGCTAAGCTGGAGGATTTCTTTCTATGTAAACACTGAAGGACACACCACCAGGCATTGGATTAGGTTTGAAATTGTTTATTTGTTGATTTGATTGATTGTAGGGTTTAAGGCACCGACGCTGCACAGGTGATGAGGCGCGCCGTATACGTGGAGGGGTCCGAATTCATTTTGACCACTTGGGGATGTTTAATGTACGTGCGCCGAAATCTCTAACACGCGGGCGTTTTTGCTTTTCGCCTCCATCAGGAAAGCGGCCGCCGTGGCCGGGAATCGAACCCGCTTCCTTGGGCTCAACAGCACAACGTCATATTCACTGCACCACCGCGGCGGGTAATTGTTTGTTAACACGTTCCGTTGTCGCTTTTTGCGGTGGTAGTAGTAGTAGTCATCGTCGGACAGCATCCCTCCCAGCTCGCACGCAAATACCAAGATGTCAAGGATCGCATCGCAAGAATCCTGGCTGATCACGACAGCGGAGCCCCAGTCAACACGCTTCGGAATATTGCCCGAAACACCTGCTTCTGAACTGATGCAGTGAACAACGTCGGAAACCAGCGTTGAAGACGCCTACACAACGAGACAGCCAGACAACGTACAAATAGTGCAATAGTACAAAGCGAGTGCAATAAACATTTCTTTGTTTCATGTAAAACCTGTTCACTGCGTCATTTAGAACAATTTGTTTACGTTTTATGCGTGCCACGTAATACAAATTTGCATATGCGATTATCATTTTAATACAATTAACTCGGTGTGACGGCATATTTACATAAATTCCTACTTCAAAAACTTTGAAAGAACACTCACTCGCCTACATCATTTTTAAATGGGTGACGTATAGCAGGCGGAAACATCGCTTTAACGTTCAAAAACAAGCTCGTAATGCTAGTTTTCCGTGTGACGAATATTCCGGTGATACGAGAATTCCTCGTACGAAATGCCCTGTGACGAGTTGGCATTCCTGACCAGTTTACCTGTGATGAGTTAGCCTATGACGAGTGGGCTTAGACCTATCTCTTGACCTTGGTGACGTGTTTTGCGTAGTTTAGCAGTTCTGAACGCTTGTAATAACATGAGCTTAATAGTGTGTTCATTGGTAACTTTATAATAACCCGATGAAACTACCAACATGCCTTTCTTACGTTGAGCAATCAGAGGAATGGAATTGCACTGCCCGGCAATTCCCGGAGTGGGAATGGGGGAAGTTTTGGCATTCCGAGGAATTGAAAGGAATGGAATTAAGACAAGTTGTCATTCCCCGGAATGGAATTGGAATGGAATGGGGACGCCCATTCTGCAACACTGTCCTGACCATTATGTCCAATATTTTTATTTCAGCGCTTTTTAAGGCGAAGTATGGGGTGCCGTACGTCAGCCTACTGGTTAATAATTCTTGAATGATCCGTAAGGTGTCTTGTCTTTTGAGCCCCCTTCGTTGATTTGTGATTCTTTTAACGACGTGGGTGACTTGTGTCACTGTTTCCTGTAGCTTGTGAAGATTAGCAGCACACGATCCATCCTTGTGTATTGTAAGACCCAGTATCCGAAGGAAGTTGACCTTGGGAATTTCCACTCCGTAAATAGTGACGCTGGGATCCATATTTTCTCGGAGCATAAAGAAAGAATGCCACAACTTGGTTTTAAATAATTCTACACATTGTTTATGCAAGAATAACTTCTATTCTTTTTCTCTGCCTTCACACATCGAATAACCACAAAACAAAGAGGTTCCTCTTTGTCTGGACGCGTCATTCTCTGCCCGACCATCCACCGATCCGAACTCGTCATCACCGGGAAGGCAGCTGGGGCTGTGGTGCCTGATGCGCTAATATCTCAAGACGCATAGATCGGGCAAGTTTGCACCGGTAACACCTGTTTTACGTGGACGTCAGAAGTTTGTTGCGAATCACTCTAGTATGCCACCGCAACAGAGCTAACAAGGTCATATTTCACGCGTTTTAGCTACAAAACTACAAATATAATGCAACATGCATGTGTTTAACGTAGGTCCTAAAAACAACCTCATCTTTGATTTGTGAAACATTGGAAGAAACTCCTACATAGCATTCTTTGTAAATTAGACTAAGACGTCTTTCTTCCTAGCAAAAAGTTGACCCTATTAAATGTATGTGATGTCTCGGGAGAAAGAAATCTGCGGTGATAGCTGCAACTGTTTATGTGGAATTTGTTGATATCGCGCAATTCATCGAATTCGCCTACCACCCTAGCCAGATGTCGGACAGTTTTAAATGGGAAGCCTTTTTCCTGCAAACTAACATCACATACCTCATTAATAGAGCACAAACAGCTGTGATAACTTGTTCGTGTAAATTAAAAATGTAGACCGAACTTCCGAACGCACCTCTCCATCTATCGTAAAATAACCCTTACCTGGTACCTAGGGCGACTCAAGTGCTGGTCAAGAAAGTGACCGCTGAATCTTTTCTACTTCAACTGTTTTCTCTACGTCTGGCCCAATGATATTGCTCAGCACTTTGGCAGACGCTACTGTGGTTTGGAGGCGGCTTTGTAACCGAGTTAACGACGGGAAGACAGAAAACTGAAAGAAAAGAGAGGAGGAGAGTGTCGCGAAACTATGAGCGGGTGGGCACTTTGCAAAGGTGGTGCGAGGCTGTCCTCCATAAGTGTGAGGGGGAGGGCCGTATGCCGAGCCCGTGCCACACACGCGTGTAAAAACCACAATCGGTGTCTAGCGGAGCCACAGAGAGGAAACGCTAAACCAGGCATCCATTGAAGAAAGCGTCTTGTTGTTTCAAGTTCACAAAAAGTACAGAAGCCCAGCACGTGCTGCGTGCTGCACGTTCATCGGTCCTTCGGTTCCTTTGTCCTCGCCCTCCTTGCGTTGCTCATCCGAACCACGTTACACCTGCGCGGAAGGTTCACACACGATTTCCAATATGCTTGGCGGAGCCCAGGCGCTGCGAGGTAACGGCGGTGTAGCGCGCGCCCCCTTGCGTTCGCTGGTCACGCGATCCGTTCCCGAGACACAGCAGCTATGCGCCTTGACCCAGAAGACTATATTTCGCGCTGCGCACAAAGTTTGCATTATAAAGTGTCGTAATCGTCAGCCATTTTCCAAATCAGCTTTTAAATGTAACCACTGTTATTTGGAAAAAAAGTATTTTGAATTTTTCTTTCTATTTGGATTATGGTCCCTTTAAACTATTCAAATTTTTGTCTCCCCTTGCTGATGATTAAACTCGTCCTACCGGTGGTTTGCCAACAGGTTGAAGCCTCCGAACCCGTTTGAAGACCAGTCCGGTGCGAGACTTATTTGAACCGGAACTGAACGAGAACGAAACGCATTCACCTGATCCCGAACAGTAATCGCCGGTATTGTTTGGGTTCAACAAACTGGTTAAACTGGTTAGCGAGCACAAACTCGGTTTCAGACAGTTTCTCTTTTGGTTCTTGCGGAATACCTTTGAAAATGTGGTTATTCCTGCGCATGCGGTTGTTTAGTTGGTGATCAACAACCCTACTGGCCTGGTCCAGTTATAGGTTCTATGGTCTTCAGCTGCTCATGTGATTTTTGAATGACTGAATTGGTGGTGATGATGTCGTGACAGCTTTTGAACAGCATTTGGTAGCTCTTCTACAGCGCTGAGTTGCCCTTTTATATGAGTGACATATGAGTGACGATGCGCAAAATATGCTTCAGCACATTTGGTGTCCTTAATTTTTTTGTTTGACAACGTGAACTGTCCAACAAGCACAATCATTTGGTCTACCTTGTCTAGGTATTTTTCTTTTCATGGCGCCGGCGAAATGATCACATGCGCAATGCAAACCAAACTACAAAACACCTTTTACCCATGCGCAAACTGGTAACCAATGTATAGTCGTGATACACAGAGGCGAACAACGTTGATGAACTGGCCATGAGCTACAAGACACCCTATATGCACGCAGTAGCCACACAGATCACTGCGCATGCTCAATCAAGTGACACTTGGGATTTGAAGCGTAAACAGTACCAAAGTTGAAAGAGTTCTGGGCATACCCATTCAACTACTGTACATAAAAATTGAGTGCGCTGCGGGCGTGAGCTACGCTGCAAATCCTGTTCGCCCTTTCTGGCTGGTTAGTTCTGTAGGCGATAATGTGGACGACGCTGCGCGTGAGGTTGGTAGCTCCTGTATGGGCTGCTGCGCAAAACGACTGCGCGGTCGAAGGCGATCCGGCTGAAGCGACGAGGCACTCGTTTGTTTTGCATGATTTTAAAATTTATTTCAGTAGCCAATTTTTTTCCCGCTATTTTCGTTTTGTTTTTGAACATGCGGTTGGTTTTATTCAAAGCCGGTTTGTTTGCACCGTTCATTATTCCATATTGTTGCCTTGTTTCGTGCTCGCGAGCCTCTTTAGTGCTCGCCTGCCCACACATTTTCCTTGAATGCACACCTGTTAAGAAATAGCATTGTAACAAACAAGTTTGCCAATAAACGCGAACATTTCCTGTCGTATTCACTTCACTTTGAAGACCAGTGTTACTGCAGTTTACCTACACAGAATATAAAACTAGCGACGATGTGAGAAAAGAGCTATTTTGCATATTTTTGCATGGCGAATCTATGCCATTGTATTGTATATTTCTTAATAAACGTATCACCATGTAACCCAAAACGAACGGAAGCAGAATAAAAAGAACAAAATAACAGGGGAAATGTAATGGATACAAATACACAGAAGTTCTGCTACATATTCAAGGCTAATGCAGGTGCAAGTATTTCAAAAAACAAAATAAACAAAAACAATATATTTTTAATAATAACTTGAACACCACTAAAAATACAGTGTTTCTTGAGCGATGTACACAGAACATGCTGCTACAAAATAACTAAAATTATTAAAGCTCACAAGACGTCCAGAGATATACAGGACAGCGACACATGCCAATTCATCGTGACTTTACTTCTAACCGCTTGGAGCTAGGCTAGACAACTCAAATTAGCCAAAAGCGTGAGCGCGGAAAAACTGCGCTTCTCTGAGCAACGTTCGATCTAGTTTAAAAGAATCGTGTTGCAAAAAAATGTTCCACCATTTATCGCGAATACAGATGATGGTAAAACGCATAACTTCAGATGTGAATTTCAGCAGTAACCAGAGTGATGCGACCACTTCACCATTTCATGAGTATACACTTGTAGCAGAATTAAAGAAAAAAGTACACGCTTGATATTTACTGCACGCAAAATTATTAAAAATCCTAGCTGAAATTTTACTCATAATTCTTCAACTCGCTTCCCATATGAACAAATAAATTACCGATGCTCCATCGCCCACCCAGTTACCTGTGCTTGCCCATCAAAACCTGAATCGTAGTCGGTTACTTGTTTCACTGCTGCTGCCC
This sequence comes from Haemaphysalis longicornis, assembly GCF_048455015.1. Taxonomy (NCBI): domain Eukaryota; kingdom Metazoa; phylum Arthropoda; class Arachnida; order Ixodida; family Ixodidae; genus Haemaphysalis; species Haemaphysalis longicornis. Next base: position 114,731,199 of record NW_027526407.1, on the reverse strand, counting down.
TTGCTCTTAGCGGTGGAGGTGTCAGCGAAGACAACTCGGCTATGGATCAGGTGTCCATTGTTGACGTATTTGAGAGGTATAACTTTGAGTCGTCGCATGTTGGCCATGAATGTATGTTGGTCGTTGGTCGTGCATGCATGTTGCATGTTGGTCGTCATGCATGTTGGTCGTCGCATGTTGGCCAGCTACCAACGTATAAAATTCTCGAAAGCAGAATCTTTCACATCCAAATTCTTCAGCCGTGTTTATATGAGCTGGCTAAACAATTAATAGTGAAGGCACAATGAAGTATGGAGTTTTCACCGCAGTTCTTTTCACTGCTGGGGTCTTGTCTCAGAAATCTTTGCTGAAAAGCGTACTGGCGTTACATACGGCTTTGTAGGGAGCCAAAGACAAATGTAGCAACGATGGTTGTACATTGCGATACGACTGCGGTGGTGCCTTGAGATGGACGAAACACGACACACCCTTTTAGGTTATGAATTCTGACATTAAAACTAAAAGGTGGCAGCACCTGCGGCGTCCTTTCAGTGTACTGGCTTATTTCCCGCAATGCTGCAGTCACTCCTTGGTATGGCTGATTGTTCAGTCGGCATAGGAAACGTTTGAGTTGGCGTGCGCGGGTAAATAGTTGCTTCGGGTTGGTTGTAGCTGGAGTAGCTGTACAGCTGTTAGGGCTGAAATGAAGTCATTGTCAGAGCATGTGTCAGCATTTCGTATGGTCAAAAACACGACCTGGGCTGTGCTTGCCCTGATTGCGAGAAAAGTATACTTTAATTTTTAAAAGTAGCCAGAACTCTCCACGGTGATTAAGTGACAGTGGTGAGGGGGGGGGGGGCAGGTTCTGCTGTACTAAAGATGGCGACATAGTGCGTGGGTATTGCAGTCACCATTTAAAGGTTATTCACTACCTTTCCAACTGCGGTTGAACGACAATTGGCTGTAGGCCATAAGATCACTGATATACGTATATTAAGAAAAGCAACGGCTATAAGACCCTCCCTTGCAAAACACCTGAGTTTACGGGAAGACCGTCAGAATAGTTCCTATCCACATCGACGAGCGGATGGTGCCGGTTCAAACAAGACAATATCCTTTTATACTGGTTGAAAGGGAAGTTTCATCTCCTTGGCTTCAATTTCAAACCAGAATGATAGACGAGGACAAATGCTTTACTAAAGTTCAAGGGCAAGATAAAGTTTGGTCATATTTATCGAGAATCTAAACCGGCGCATAAAATGTAATCATGAATAATAAACAGTAATACACCAAAGAAAGTAATATAATTAGCGGTGAAGGGCAATGTTGAATTAACATGCCTAAAGTGCCCTTTTCCGCATATGTAACGAAACGCTTAAATAAGTAGAACATTAAAACTGTGCCGGTCACGTCGAAAGTGCTGAACACAACCCCGAGAAAGAAATTCACCGCACAATAAGTATATGCTGAGGTCCACCAAGAAAACACTCCCAGGTCATGAAAAGCAAGCTACCCACGTCATTGCAAATGAAAGAAAACTGCGAAGAATGCACTCACGCGCAAGACTTGAATGGCGAAGGTATTTTTGGGTGAGCATTGCCGGTCAGTGGTAAAGTTTGAGAATCATTGTTTACTGGCATAGTTGCGGTTCTAGAAGTTGTCGTAATATGCATCGAACAGGTCGTCGTCTTCTTCGCAGTGAGTGCTGGATGCAAAGTCATCCCCAGAATTGTAGACTTCTACCAGCTCTTCGTCATCAACTTGTGGCAGTGGTAGCGGGCAGGGTCATGTCGGGAAGGAGGGGCATACTCGTAGCCATGTCTCCAATTATCCATAACGGCTTCTAGAGAATGCGGCCGCCACGGAGACCCATATCAAGCAGGGTGTCTTTTCATCGTCAGCGTTAGCGTTGGAGTTTTCGTTTTGCATGCGCGGTAGGGCCTTATGACAGCGCTGGAGTTTTATTCTTTTTTTGCTAAACCAACTGTTCCAGGCGGGAACTCGGCGGTAGCCGCAAGGCACGCACTCACGAGCGCACGGCATTTTCTCGCTGCTCGCATTTTTTGCCCGTATTATTGTCGGTCAAGCCACTTCTCGCATCGCCGGAGCTCGGCGGTCGCCGCGATGCACGCGCTCCCGACCAGCTGGCGTTTTCTCGGTATTTTGTTCGGCAACCGCAAAATTTCGGAAATTAACAGCAGCTCTACTCTTAACATACAACCGATGCACCATTCCGGTGATAACATTTGTAGCGGAAACTTCGCAAGCAAAATCAGAAGACAGTTGTAGCCAGCTTTGACAGAACAGCACGAGTAACTATTGTGGATAACAAAGGAGACACGTGTGCTCAGCATTCAGAAGGGAGAAGGTTTGGGCGTGTTGGTTCATTATCACACGGAAAACAAGCGCTAAACAAAAACACGGGACGAGGAGTAGACGGGACAAGCGCTGACTTTCAACAAACGTTTATTGCCGCTCCAGCGCTTATAAACAAGTCTGGGAGCACGAAGAGAGGGGAAAAAGAAAGGGAAACATAAAAAACGGAGGCCAAAAAAAGAAGAACAGTGACGTGCCGCCTACGATAAGAAATCCAATTCGTGTTTCGATAAAGCCACAGACGGCCTGCTGACGCATTGATTGAAAGAAAGAAGAGCTAAAGAAAAACTAGCTGTCATCCCTTACATACATAAAATATCGCATAACCTCAAGAAAGTTTGGCAACGTTCAGGGGTCAAGGTCTTGTTCACGGCGCCTAACAAGCTTTTAGCTTTGTTCAAGTTGAGCTGTCCCACGCGTGCGCGGAAACCAATCTGCGCTATCAAGCACAGAGACGCTTTTGTGAAATGCCGACGTAGCGTTGTCTACAAAATTCCTTTGTCGTGTGGCAGACACTATATCGGCCAGACCGGTAGATGCTTGAACGTTCGCCTACAATAACACAAGAACAAGGTCCGGAGCGTTGCCACCGACGGCCAGCTGGCTGCCCACTGTAAAAAATGTGTCTCGGGTAACCAGTGTCATCCCCTGTACGACCAGACTACCATCTTGTATTTTCACCGCTCGGCCCTCACAAGGGAAATTGTGGAAGCGGCCGAGATAGCGAGGTCGGGAGATCAATGCGTCAGCAGGCCGTCTGTGGCTTTATCGAAACACGAATTGGATTTCTTATCGTAGGCGGCACGTCACTGTTCTTCTTTTTTTGGCCTCCGTTTTTGATGTTTCCCTTTCTTTTTCCCCTCTCTTCGTGCTCCCAGTCTTGTTTATAAGCGCTGGAGCGGCAATAAACTTTTGTTGAAAGTCAGCGCTTGTCCCGTCTACTCCTCGTCCCGTGTTTTTGTTTAGCGCTTGTTTTCCGTGTGCTCATGCAGCATTGTTGGTTCTTATATGGCGACGGACTCCACAGTGTTAAAGTGGGTGATTTATAGGTTGACTTTAATGTGACGTCCGGGGTTTGGGCTCTACGGCACGCGCAAGAAGGAGGAGCAGACGAGGAAAGGTTGGAGGGCACTCGGGTAGGGGCTGGGATGACGGAGGTCAGTTCGAGGAGTTTGGTTGCGGATGTCGAGGGGTGCAGACGTGTTTTCGCATTCGTCTTCTCGGGGCCTTAATAGTTTGCGATCTTCGCTGCGCATCAGTTGCTGCGTTTGGTGCTTGTTCTGGCGATGAGCGCTCTGCGGTGTGGCGGGACAAGCGGACTTTTACTCCCACTCGCCAGTACTCACTAATCTGCCTGAATTTGCCACCTGCGAAGAACGAGGCTCTGGACCACCGTGGGCAGCTTCTCACATCGCAGCTCCGCCTCGTCGATTCACTGCTCCTTCGGAGTTTTGTTTCCCCGACGCAGCATGGCCCCAGGCATCTGCCCTGCGGTGTGTTTCCTGCGTGGTGTCCCTAACCAAATCAGCAAACCCTCATATTTCTTCTATCTATCCTTTCTTTACTTTTCTCTGTCCTGTCCCGTTCTTCAACACTATGTCCCCACCCCCCCTCTTGCTTGCATATTGGGTTCCCAGGCTAGTTCAAAAATATCCCCAGTTCATTCATTTTCCCCCTCTATATAAAATAAACCACTTCCTCTCACTCTGTACGAGCGGAGAAGCAGCGACCCCGACGATGTCCCCAAAGAAGACACTGTTGAACCAAGCACTAGATCATAGATAACAAAAGGGGCACGTGTGATCAGCCTTGTTTGTTCGACCATTTCCTCACGCCCACTGATTCCACCGTGTTAAAGTTGGGGATTTATTCGTCTTTGTATAGGTAAAGTACTCAACTCCTATAGTCCGGAGGTCGGGTGTCAATACTCAGCCGGACACGAATGTTTGTTGTAATTTTTTGTGGGTGTGTGTGTGGGGGGGGGGGGGCGGAGTCTTTAAATTCTGGGTACGGGAATTCAATACCTATGGGAGGATAGCTTAACATCGGCATACTGTAAACTACTCCTTAACCTTTTCAACCGACTGCACCGAGTTCTAAGAAATTCGACGAGCACGTTTCCCAAACCCACCAATGCTTCCTACAGAAACACAATCATCGCGATGAGCTGTGTTTTAAATTTTTCTGCATTTATCCAAAAGAGGGGCTTGTTTTCTCACCCTTCCTTAATAGAGCAGGCAGAGAAAACAATGATCACGAAACTTGAGGTCTAAAATTATACGTGCTCAACCGCGAAGTCGAAAGGAGAACGAGCATGATTACCAGTCACTTATTGTTGACCCTGTTTAGGACACATCGCCTTTTTATACCGTGTTGAATTCTATTCCTTTAAAGCAATCTGCCAGAACTTTGTGATATTTCTCCAGTTATCCTCGCATTTCTCTCAAGTGCTGCGAACCATGCATTCGGGGTATTTTAGTTAGGCGTTTTTTCTTATCGCCCGGCCCCGCCCGGCTGCGTTATCTATTTCCCAAGCGAAGGGCATGCGCCATTATCATGTATGGCGCACGCGTTATTTTGTTCATAGGGACATTCTTTTGCCCTGTCTTCACTAGACCAGAATAATCTTGTTTGATCTCCAGTGTTCTCGATTTATTTCGACAATTTGAGAAGCAATCACGCCAAAAGATAAATGCTCGCAGGGCAGTCACAGCGGCATTCGATTTGCCCCCGCCAGTCAGCGCGCGTCACTTGATTGAGAGCTTCTACGCCGCTGGTATTTTCTTTGAGTCTTTGCGAAGCACAAGTACGCTCCAATAAACGTATGTTCTTTGAAGAATAGCTCCGTCGTCCTTGGTTACATGATGATTTGTTAGTATTCTGTTCATCGTAAGTAAACTTCAAACGTCAAGCTTCACAAAGCAAGGCATGTATTGACATCAGAAAATCGGCAACTATAAAGAACGCGAAAATGACACCTACAGCTCGGAAACACTCCCAGCATTAAAGTTCGAAATTGAGGAAGCAAGCCTGCTACCTTACTTGACAGAGCCTCTACTCGTTCATTAGAAATCCTACAAGCCTACTTGTGGCATCTTTCCGGGCAGAGCAGTTTTCTTGTTTTACACTGTATGGCCCTCTTAATCTGCCTTGCGATATTTCGGTCTTGTCTACTCCTTTTTGCAAGCCCCACTACGGGTAGTTGACTGCAGTTACTAAGTCCGGGCCATTGATTTCTCCCAACACGACCCCTAAGATGCATGAACAACGTCCTACATTTTGGCTGTTTCAAGTTGAAGTTGAAGCGTACTGAAATAACCATGATCACATTAGATTTTGCCTATGGATTTCAGGTGACAATAAAGTAGGTATATTGTGAACAAGGTCATTTTTATAGATATGAGAGCCGTCAATTGATTAATTGATTGATTAAGCTTCCCATTTTATATGGCCTGAATTGGATTCTACAAACATCTTTTGTGTCTTGATTACAGGCTAAAACGCGTTCACATGCACGAAAACACAAAACCTATAGCATTCTTCGGCATTACGATGGGCTCTTCATGTATAGAATAAACATGGCTAAGAGTAATATACGTGTTGATGGCTGACGGTTTTCGTGATGCCCCATATTTAAAAACAGTCAGCAAACCCTTGTGTTACAGTATAAGCAGGACATGCAGGGAAATCAAGTCTGCAATGAAGGCGTATTCTCGTTTTGTCCTAATTAGGCAACTGATCTCTGCCAGCACATAAAACGTTGTTTTAAGCCGAACTTTGTGGCAATGGCATCCCTTCTGTTTTCGAAAACGTACAGAGACAAAATTTTGTGTCCAATTCTTGTGTTGGGAAACACTGATTTATAAGCAATCTTGTGTTTCTCTCTAATGGCCAACACTTTTGGTGAATAGGGCATTGCCAAAATAACATTCGCGACATTATAAGAACTATCTATATTGACACTGCCTCAGAAAAGATAGAATAGATAGACAGACTAGATAGATCGAATAGATTGATATACTGGATAGATAGAATAGGTAGAATATAGAATTATTAGATGCTACCTTTTTGGTATCATTCTTGCAAGGGGTATACTCAAGTGCGTCTCTGACAGCTTTGAAAGTCTCCGAAGAAGTTGTCCAGTGGCCGTAGCGATATACATAAGAATATCTCGTAAATTGACACCGTACTTTGCATTTCCTAAGTTGAAGGCCATCCTGAAAAGTGTGAAAGGTGTTAAGAGATGGATGCCTGGCTCATTGAAATTTGTTTAGAGGCTTTTAAAACTATCTGCAAACCGCCGAAATGTCTGTGCTCGCAGTTGTTTGTGACTTACACGCTCAGCGCTGACGTTCCGCTCATTTGGAAACAATCTTTTGCAGTACTCAGTTATGTTCATTGTCATACCAGGGTACTCTTCCGTGGCATTAATCAGCCGCCAATAACTGGCCCTCCAGCACCAAGCTCCCGCCTTCCTGTGAACAAAACAGTTATGACGCAGAAAAAATTAAACGTGAGCCAATTGACTCAAGCAATACTTAATAATTTGACGTAATTTGGTCGGTTTTTGGAAACATTCTAAAAAAATTCGAAATGCCTGACGACAGTCTGTACAAATAATTTTTTGCCGTGCATCTCCAAAACAGCCCTCCGAAACAAACGGTCAGCTACACGAAATAGAAATCGTCTGGATACCCGGACACACATCCCACGCCGGTAATGAGGTGGCCCATGCCGCTGCTCGGGCGCACGTACACCGAGCCATTATCTACGGGGGACAAACATCGCCTGCTGCTCCCAAAACACAACCTCTCGTCAAATATGCAGACATTCTGGCCCATTATCGCCAAAGCAGAAGAATATACCCGGCTCCACATCCCCAGTTATCGAGACAAGAAGCCAACAGCCTGAGAAGAATACAAACTCCTATCCGAACTGAGATTTATTTATGCTCCAACCAATACATAGACAAAACCCGACGGTTTTTTAGCATAAATAAATCTCAGTTTAGTAACTTCCCAACCAGACAGAAGTCTGTCAAAATGTTCACCTTCAAACTTCTCTCTCCATCGCACCCCTCTTCCCGCGATCTACTCCACCATATTCCCGGCCACCTGTAATTTCTGCCCGTTGCCCGGCACGCTATACCACCAGTGTTGTACACGTTCCTCCAAAATAGGAACGAAAGCTCGTTCCTCGTTCCTTGCCAATTTTGAAACGAGTTCTCGTTACAAGTTCCTTTATTGCGAAAGGAACGCGTCCCAGTTCCCCTTCGAAAATTGGAACGTGTCGTTACATTAACGTTACAATTAGGTTTTTAAATTAAAATATAGTGTCGGATAATCCTGGGTCGAAATGAAGTGAGACATATAAAACTCACATCGAACTACGTATATTATAAGAATATTAACACTACCGGCAGCGGATTATCTGGAGATAAACATCATCAAAAGAAACGCTCCTAGGCGAATTTTTTCAGGGAGCACCGGACAAGCTCCAGACGGCTAGAGGATATTTCGGTGCAAGATATTTCGGTGTGGAAATTTCGGTGTCCAAATTTCGGCGACCAAATTATCCGGTGCTTGCCTGTTTGCGACAGCCGTTATATTTTTATTTCCGCTTAACGTGGGTTATGGACAACAATCTGGAACAGTGAATTTATTTTTTTGCTTGATGTCATGTTCGATCTTTGCCATCTATTTTTATAAATTCTACATTTATATATTTTTGTTTAATACCTCTTCCTGTGGACACCTGTTATCAGCCAATTGAATTCTTTAGCACACGTTTTTTTTTCCATTTAGGAGAGGTTGTTAATTTATATTCGCTTTTTTTAGCTTTTAGCTTTTTTAGCTTCTAGCTTTTAATTTATATTCGATCTTTTTAAGAGGCGGTAGACCCGTGTTTACGATGGTCTACCGCCTCTTTTGTATTTTTTTGAATCACACCCTCAAATTACATAAATTATATGCACACTCTCGATATCCAAAAAGTAACAAACATTAGCTAGCCCATCAGAATGAAGAAAACCTTATGAAGAGTATTACCTAGGCTGCGCTGCCTTGCTAAAATGAATTCGCGAACACTGGTCTAGGATATTGTCGGGGAGGAAAAACGGGCCTTTTGGAAAACATCCACAGGTTCTAATGTCCTAAATGCTGATTAAGCGCGTACCGGTTGTGCATACAAAATCCAGCCATTGTGTTCGGGACAACCAACCTTCATTTAATGTTTACAAGCCTACATTTACCACATTTTAATTCTTTGTTCTAGCGCCCCCCCCCCCCCCCCTTCCACCTCCCACCTCCCGCCTGTACGCTCGAATCTCGACCAGATTTCTTTTTCAGCCATATTATTTTCGGTTTCCCCTGCAAATCCTACTAGCGTGGTGGAGTTCACGGACTCCGAAGCATCACCGCAGGGATTTTTTATTTTTTATTTAGAACATACTGCTAGCCTCTTAGTGGAGGCTTTTGCAGGAACTAGGTGATACATTCAGAACAATTAGATAGCACACTTCGCGTTTAAAACAGAGAAAAAGCTTTACATTCACCATGGGCGCACGAAACCTCTATAATGTGACACAAAAATCCACCCAAAAAGCCGCTGAGAACACAATGGCCAGTATCGTTTGCTGGCTACGCCCTTCCCCGCGTCCCGGTCATAGCGATGGCGCCCCCACTCCAGGAATCGCTCATTCTGCGCCTTCAGTCGCCCCCTTGTGAATTAACTCATCAAGTCGCGCATATCATGGACACCCCAGGTATACATCGGTTCCTCCCATTATAAGGAGCAAAAAAAAATGAATAGGCTAGTGTGACGAGAGCGGCAACAGTCGCCTTCAAGTTTTCGAAGTCCAGTCGACGCAATGGTGAAGCACAAGTGACACCCCTCTCTCTCTACTTAGGGGCTGGTAACCGGCGGGGCTCAGCTTTCCCCTCCCCTAAGTAACGCCACCGTAAGCGCGATCGTTGGTTTGTTAGTTTTAAGTAGAACTGACACCGAATGCAACGAAGGCGAGATTGATTGATAGAATAATAAAACAAAATGCACACGCGCCTAATCGACCTCGTTTTTCTGTTGTTTTTTGGCCGAACTTTTGCTTTGGGGGGGGGGGGGGAGGAATAGACTAAAAGCAGCAGCGTCTTGCACCGTTGGGTGAAGTGAAAGGAAAGCGCTTTGGTAACACTTACAGTATAAAGGTTGTTCACGGGAATGTTAAAATAACAAAAAATGCGTGAATGGATCCAAATTAACCACGTTCATTTTTAACATCTACTACAAAAATTGGGTTTCACGGGGCAATGCTCCGCCAGGGTTTAGCGTTCGTTTCCACGAACGGCAGCGCAAGCACAAATCTCGAACGTAAAATCATATCAAGTCACGAAATTACAATATTAAAGCTAAAATGTTCAAAGAATGCCTGGGACATCCCCTCACTCAAAATGTCTGGGCCAAGACGTCGTGCACCAAAATGTCCGTGCACAGAAATGTCCACACCGAAACATGCTGGACCGAAATGTCCGGATCCCGTTTAGAATTAGTTTAGCGTTAACCTTGAACTCTGCATTGTTAACACGACCCATTTTTCTCTCTCTCGCTCCCCTCCCCTTTTTTTATTTTTTGTTTGTTTGTTTGTTGATGTTGTAACATAGGTGTAGCCTGCCTGTATGCACACTCTCAATTTCCGAAATATTTTTCGCTCCTTCTTACATCTTTATGCAAACCTATATAAGAAATGTGTTCAAAATGTTTGCGACAGCAAAATCATGTAACTTTACTCTGATGAAGGCAAGGCCCGTTGCCGCTACGTAAGTAAACATTGTGTGTTATTGTTCTTGCTGTGTATCCGACTCTTTACTTATACTATATATATATATATATATATATATATATATATATATATATATATATATATATATATACAAAAGTTGTAACCAATGCTGTTGTTTGCATGTTTAATGCACTTTGCACAACTGCGGTAAAATAATTTTGGTTTCACCGTGTTTTAGGAATTCCGTAGTAATACCGCGCCCCTTATATCCGTTTTTTGGCGCTTTCCTGGTGTACCTGCATCGCCTTAATATTATACCTTTAGCCTTAAGAGCACCATTCTTGGCAAAGCCTGCTAATATAGCCTTCTTTAATAAAGCGATTGCTTAAAGGGGTACTGCCACAAAATTTTGAGGCGAGATAACTTCGAAGATAGATTGGTGTGAACACATACACATCATCTGCAAAATATCAGCGGCGAATACATCCTAGAACATAATTAAAATCAAATTAAAGTGTGTGAAACGCCACCGAGCAGCCAGCAGATGACCAGGCACAATCGAGATCCCGTGAATATTGTGTAAATAAACAACATCCAAGCACGTCGCGAGTTTGTGTTTCCCTCTACCGCACTGCCGGCGTTTTTCGCCGGCTCGCCCGGCTCGCCGCTCCAATCGAAGGGCCGGAGGGCGGAGCTTCTGCTCTCGAGAACGAACGCTCCGCTCATTGGCGGCGGAGGCGCCGTGATTTCGTCAGCTCATCGGGCAGCAGGCCGCGACCAAAGGTCTACAGCCATTCCAGGCACTCTATTTCTATTACTTTTTATTTACATAGGACGTGAAAATGCACCGGAGACACGAAAAGCCCACTGAGCGAGCCGCACGGTCGCTGTGCACGCGGCGGCCACGGCCGCAAAGTGGCCCAGGCCGGCGCAGGTAGCTCGAGTGATAGCTTGTTACCGCTGCACAAAGTTGTACCCAAGTCGCAACCATGGCAGCTTATATGAGAAAGGATTTAATGATGCGATGGCGAGTTGCATTACATATTGTCATCTGCACCGCTTAAGGGAGCGGCAATCGAATATCCGCCGCAGTGCTAAGCCGAACACATCTGTAGGCGGACCTGTCGGCAGACCGGCCAGCTGCTCCCAGCGCTCGTCTTGCCACCCGTGACCCAATGTCTCGAGCGTCGCGCGTCGTTCTTTAGCCGCGCTAGCATCTGCACTCGCAGCGCCTGCGTCACGTCCACGGTCGCTTTTTCATTAGGCGCCTCACGAGATCAGTACGTGAGGGCATGCGCAGAAACTGCCGGCGATGCGGATGCGACAGTGCTACGGCAGCTCCGACGGTCTCGTGGTCAGCTTTGTTCACACAAAATCCATCGTTTCGCGGCACCCGCTGAAACCGAAACTGCGACTGGCCGCATTGAAAATGCCTCTAATTAAACAACCGTCGCACGCTGAAACAAATGATGTTTCTACAGGTTACAAGTAGGTCACTAGCTACTTATCGCAACAAAAAAACAAGATGCTAAATTTTTGTGTCACTGCCCCTTTAAAGAAAAGTATCAGCAAAGCTGCGAACACTAGTTTTGTATAAAACATGTCAAAACACCGGCCCAGCTCTTTCATCCATAGGGGAAGTTAATTAGGTCACCTCAAACCAAGTCCTATTATTGAGTAAACCATGACCACTTACCTCATGGTGTACTGAATTTGCTTGAGACTACAATTAGAAAAGTGGTATTTTTGGTCTCCTTTGTCCACATAACTCATAAGGTATCCCTGATTATAATAACAGTCTCTGGAATCCGGGCGATGTATATCCTGAGTATCAATACCTGAGCCGTCATGTGAGGCCCCAAGTCTAGGAACAGTGATAGTTTCGATCAGAGCGGTGAAATAAAGAAGATTGGTAATGCGAATTTCGAGACAAAAATCCTAAAAGCCGGTCATGCCATAACTAAGAGAAATATAATAACCAACAAAGTGTGGCGTCATTCGACCTGGTGCGTTTTACCCAAGCGATTGCATTTAACGGCTATGTCATCCTACGGACAGCCATGGATAACTGGCTATGTCATTGTGCTGCTGAGCCCAGAAGCGTGGGTTCGATCGCGTCGGCCGTGGCTAAGCATCTGTCCGAGGCGAAAAGCAAGAACAGCGGTGTGTCGAGATTAGGGCGCACGTTAAGATCCCGAGAGTGTTAAAATTACTCTCAAACGCTCCACTACGCCGCACCTCATAGCCCAGGGCAGCTGCTGTGCGTTTAACCTTATAATCGACTAATCTTCTAAAATCATCACTATCTGGAACGCAATTTATTATTTCGCGGCCACTAAACTGCCAATCACGCATTGTGTGTTTTTATGTACAAATCCACATTTGCTGCTTCTCAACGGTAAGATGCCCTAAAAACAAGTAGACACCCCGAAGGATTACTTCGAATCTTCGGCTAAAAATGGGCTATGATATGGCCATACTATTCCGAACCACCCATAAATTTCGCATTACATGTGCTGCACAATACCTTCAGCTTATCAGTTTTTTGTCATGTATAGCTTTTGTTGTTCCCATTCTGACCTCCCTTTCGTGTATTCAGATTTTCTTAAAAAAAATAGTTGCAACCTTGTTGACACCTGTTCTTCTTTCGGGCCCATTTTAGGCTTGCCAAATAAAAAGGCCCGCGTTTACGCCAATCACCTTTTATACGCTTGCATCTGGTCGCCTTAGAACCAGGTGTGAATGTACTGCATCTCTATCTAGCAAAAAGATTCAATATTTGGAAAACTCTTTTACGTGGGTGGATGCTTACTAACCAGGGGGGCTGTCTTAGGTGATGGGAAAATATATACCGAAATATAAATGTCCTGTAGTCATCAGGACAACTGGCCAAGAGGCTTTAGAAAACTTTACCTACGCATTGCTTGCATAGCAGGCGATCATTTGGTTATAAATATGAGTAAAATATTATACCAAAAAAAAAAAAACAAATTGCCTCCGCATTGGCTTTCAAGCCATTCCTTTTTCAATGCCCTAATAAGTTCACCAATTTTATAAAAGTGTTTTAATTCAAAACTTTCCGTCGACCAATCAAGAGGAAGTTGCGCGTGTACGCGATATATTCAACCTCATGCGATGTAGAATTGCTTCTATCGGCTTGGAGAGTACTGGTGGCATTTTGAATTTGCGGTTATAGTCAATGGAAGATAGCGTTTCGTACTAACGTGATAAGTCATACCAGGCTGCCCGCTGCAGGTTTCATGCCAAGCTGGATGCAAGTACAGGTGCATCTTTCATGGAGAATGGTATGGATATTGCCGATGCACGATAGTTATGCGCAATGGATGCAGCAATGTACGCCTTCACATTGTCGGTTATACCACAATTGGCTGGAATCCAATACACTGTAATGTGATGGTGCGGTTGTACAGCTTGAAGTTCTAAATCGTGTATGTCAGGTACAAGCTGGTCTTTTAGAGAAGACGCTAGACATTGAAGTGCAGCCCTTGAGTCTGTAAAGATGGCTCACTCTCGTGTGGGTTGCTTGTTGATGTGAGCGAAAGCCACCTTCGGAGCTGCCAGTTCGGTAGCCGTAGTTGACGTTTTGTGACTGAGCATGTCACTGATGGTGGTGCGTGATGACGGTATCCACACCCCAATATTGGATGACGTTGATGACACCGACCCATCAGTGTACATATGAGTTTGGTCTCAGTATGTCCACGAAATGTAATCCAGAGCGAAGAACTTTAGTGTGGGAGCCGGAATATGCACCTTCCTTGTATGGGCAAGAACATCCAGGGCGGGTGCTCAGGAGGTGAAGGCTCTGCATAGTTCTTCGGCAGACAGTTATTCACTTCTTTGGCTCAGCTTGTCGCTAGGGGATGGCCCCGGAGTCTTCCCGCGAGCCCCAGACGCGCACGAAGCACTTCCTGCGTGCTTAGAGCAGGTGGTGAGAGCTGCCAGTATTCTGTCAGTTTTCTGATGGTAGATATTGTCTTTGTAACGCCGATACAGACCCGCAGAATTTGTGCTTGCAAGCTCTCTACCGCTTTGACAGTTCCTTTTGATAGAGGGGCCAAAGCAGGGAGGCTGTAACTCATGAGGCCAACGCAAAGCGCTTTGTATACCCGTGGAAGAGAATAGACTGAACAACCACCGGTGTTGGTTGAGAGCATGCGTAATATGCGCGCGAATGAAGTAATCTTGTTCTTGAGGTGGCGAACATAAGGCGACCCGGCGAGATTACTATGAAATCTTACTTCCAAGAACTTGTGGGTCGGGCCATGCGGAATTGCGCTCCGTCCAACAGTGATGCCGTAGCGCGTAAGGTCACGCTTTGTAAAGGCTATCGCGCCACATTTGTTTCCTGAAATCAGTAATCTTTGATTTGCAAGAAATTCCGCAATGGAGGCGGCTGCTCGCTGCAGCATTCTGCGTAACACTCGCCTGTTGCGACCAGGTGTCCATATGCAGATGTCGTCGGGCGCGGAGAGATTTCTACGCACTGGGGAACGCATTTCTCCAGGCCAACTATGGCAATGTTAAATAGTGTAGGGTTCAGCACCCCAACCTAGGGAACACTAGTCACGTGGTGTAGCGATGAGTCGCCGCAGTCCGTAGACATGTACACATACCTATCGGAGAGGTAGTCCGGAAACCATGCGTACATGCGGCTCTTGGCCTCTGAAGACTTCAGTGCCTAGCGGATGGCTTCATGCTCGACGGAGTCAAACGCTGACTTGATATCGACGAACACGGCAACAGTAAAGTACCGCCGATACTTTGCTTGTCTTTTGCTATTAGCAAGGGCGATGACTTTGTCGAGGGATTACAACGCCTGAACTTCCCTAAGTATGTACTCAGACTCACTGATAATATATCATTGTTTAAAACTTTACGCACCAAAAAAAAAAGATGCGTTTTCAATAATACGAATCAATCTCTTTTTCCGTCCAGAATACCTAGAAACCAAAATACCCCACGTAAAAGATATTTAGCCAAACCACATAATCTACAAGCAAGACGGTAGTTTTTCATTCATAGCATGTTCCGCTTTATTGATAAAGAACTGCCTGCAGAAGGGAGCGGTAAGTGGGCCAATGTGCCAAAATATTGCTGTGCATGGATGGCGTGCTCCGTCAGGTGGCGCTAAATTTCATCCTTGATGTCACCAGCTTCTCTTCGGTCTCAATGTGATCTGCGACTGCTCGCATAAAATGTATCGCCCGCACCAATCGATACCGGTTGTGCCGACTACTACCTATACCGGCCCCCACCGAGAATAAATTTATGTTTCAGTATAAACCAACCTATAGCTATGTAAACTTTGACATACACATGTAAACCACACTGCTACCGTATCTGCCTACTCGACTGGCATTCTTCGTTTTAAAGCATTTCCTTTCGTCTCAATATTATGAAACGTTACCTATTTTACGTTACTGTCAAGAACCCTTTTTTGACGTGACCCTCGTCTCTACACGTGCAAAAGTTCACAGGGGGCGTTCGAATTTGTAGGACTCAGCTCCAACACGGTAAATCTTGGCGTTCAAACGCCGTAACTGTGCTCAAAAAAGAACGTTTTCTGGCGAAGGGAGCACTAATCGACGGCTATCTCTTGGGCCTCTACTTCAAATACATTCTCTTAATTAACTCGTGACCAGCAATGGGAGGGCGCGCTGGGTAGCTCTAAACCGGGCGTACAGATCGGCTTTGCGAAACTAGTTGCCATTGTCACCGCCGACCACAAACTTCCGGTGCCACATTTCCCTAGCCCATATCGCTCAATAAAAATTATTAAACAGCAGAGCGGTGAAGGGACTCGCAATATCCGGTGGTGTCCGACACGCCATGCGAAGGTAAGTGCCTGTGCGGAGAGATAGCACCACCGCCTCGACTGCCGTAGGTGGAAAGCTAATCAACGTAGGTGGACAGCTTAAGTTTTTAGGTGCCTCTACATGAAAAGGGTAGACACGCAGCAGCTAGGGATAACTAGGAGGCTTTCGATGAAATACGGAAATAACAGTGGAGAACTGAAGACAACCAAGGCAGTCAATAAATAAGCAAGGCCGATAGGAACCAATAAATGGACAAAAAAATTGATGTTATAACGTCGTTAGAGATGTACAGGGCTGAGGAATCGGACATGATAAAAGGAAAATTTTTACAGTGATTCCAAGGACAGAGCTCTGATTTTTGAGGATAGAGCAGGTTGCTTGAGAACTAAAAGCTTTGTGGGGAAGCATACTAAAATAATGGGGAATGCGTGGTCTGCGCAAAAAAAAACTATGCGGCACATCGTGTTGGAATGCGGGTGTATCCATCCAAATCTACATGAGAAAAATTTTCGGCTTCTAGAAGCCCTAGGATTTAAGGGTAGCGCAGACGGAGGTAACTTCAAGGCTGTCGATGCAACGAAAAGAAGATAGAATGCTGGTGGATGAGAAGCAGAGAAGGGAATATTGCGTAGGACAGCTTCCACCTGTAACAAAAAAAATATGTACTTTGTGCCTGCCTTAAGAGCAGCGCTAATATTAAAAATTTAAATATAAAACATAGGCATATAAAATTTTGGTAAGATGACGCAGCGTTACCACGCTACAAATGCATAGCAATCATTATCAATCATCATCATCACCGTTCGGTAAACCATCTCCGCTCACGTGCTAGGGCTTGGACCGGTGGATGGGGGTTGAAAGGAGAATGTAAGAGAGAGCGCGGCCATCATACTGGCTTTGCCTCCATTGACGCCAAATGTTTCGAAGGTCCCAGTGCGCTCGCCGGTGAACGCTTGTCTTTAGGTGCTATAGAAACAGCGGATGCAGAATGCCTAGAACGTCGTCGTTCGCTTGTCTGTGAATACCAATAGCAGCTCCTTTGGTTCATCTTATTCCAAAAGCGTGAAACTGGCTTTTATTTTTTTTCTCTCTTCATCTCTATCTCTCTATCTCTCTCTCTCTCAACGGCGGTGTTTCTACCTTTACTGGAGGTTCCCTTGAAGGAGCTTTCTCGGACTGGCTACAAGCTAAACAAATGACAAAGCCGAGTATTACATCCGCCCCCTGTCAATCACTGCTGCATGAACCGAAGTTATCTTCGGGATATCTTTCTGGGCCACTGCCCCCGTACCGAAGCGTTGAAACCTTTCTGAAAAGAAATTGCCTTTCCCATGCGCTACCCGTCTCGCTCGCCTGTACACAGTCCATATCATCGCGAGTGATGCAGATAAGTTGAAACAGCTTTTTAGAGTATTCTTTCGCGTAAACGTTTTGTTGCTAGGATAATTCCCCAGCCTTTTGCTGTTGTCGGCTATGGGATACACACCTGACATCAAACTCACGGCAGCTATGTTTTCAGGAAACGCTATCCATACTGCGCAGATCCGGCCTCTACAGAAACTGAAGGCCAACCAGGACCCCGGGCTAAATTTCTGAAGCACGTTCGTTTTTTTCTCTGTTGGCTATGTAGTGTGTTAGCAGTGGGTTAGATGCTGTGGACGTATTTTGCGGACAATATCTGTGTGGGTGCGGGTTCGGTGGACGCCACCTGTGTGCGTACTTTTTCCAACGTAGCGAAGTAGACATTTCGTATCCAACAACACTTACGGAGTATACCGTCGAGCCCACAGAAGGTGCTCACTTCCCCCATGGTGAGTCGGCAAAAAGTGAGAACAACAGTACGAGAAACGACAAAATAACAGCGACGGCAAGCTCAGGAAACGCGCATGCAGCAAGCAAACAGGGATCAAATCCAGCGCCAGGCACTGAACCGGCTTTGTAATAAAAATAAAAAACGCCTAAGAAGCAATAACCAATTCGCCACGCAGAATCTCTGTACATGGACAGGTCGGTACCTGCAAACCCGGTGGTAATTTGTAGTTACGTTACGCTCTTTCTAAATAACATTTAATGTTTAAACGTATTGAACATGAGATTTATTTTATCCATAAGGAAAAAGAAAGGTCTCGCTGTTTTCTGGCCTGCAAATTGCCATCAAACTTTAAAATATTAAAAACGCGCCTGTAAGCTATTAAGCAGATGTTAAAGTTCTGGTGCGTTTGGGAATATATTTAGTTTCTTTGAAACTGCTGTTACTAGCTTCTGGCCCGTACTTTCACCGAAGTTGGACGGTGTCGTTTGGGGCAATTATAAGGCGCCACTGCCTTTTATTGGAGTGTATGTGTTATTTATGAGGCGACAGGCCAAAACTAGCCTTTGCAGCCGTGTGTTTGTTCTCATAATCAAAGTATTGTTCCTCATCTGCTAGCCGTAAATTAATTTACAAGGCACAAATATTAAAACATTTCCTTGATATGGTGAAATTATTATGTATCAGTATCTCCCGTGAATTTTGCTGTCAAGTTAGTGGACTTCGTTCATTACGCTCACTAGTTCGATAAATGTGCGTTTTTATTATACATATAACTTTGCGTACTAACTGAGGCACTAACAAGTGCAAAACATAAATTGGCAAAGCTTAATTTGTTTCTCTTAAAACCTGTTTGGGTGCTTAGAAATGCATGACACGGAAAATGCGCGACATCTTCACTCACGAGTGCCCCAATTCGTGCGCCAAGGTGTGAATCCCGCTGTATGAGCCGGGCTTGTCTTCCACGAGACCAACAAATTCCGTGGTGCAGATGCCGCACAGGTACGCTTGTCCTTGAAAAGAAAACAATTTTACAAAAGTAACAACGTTTGCATATACGCGCGTACTTGGATACAAATATGCATACATGCAGCGAACTCCACTTTGCCCATAGGCACGGCAGCATCGCTGTAACGTGGACGCGTAATCCCTTCATGTTTTATGTGCGGAGTACCTTAGGACAGCAGACCGTCCATCCGCGTCCGCGCGCATAGCATTTACAACCGCAAAAAATCACACAGGCACCGACAGGATTCGATCCTGCGTCTGGTAAACCATACAGTGTCCGTCGTCTTACCCATCGGGCTACGACCGTGAGTTAGCACCCGAACGTCAAACGGCTTACCCCGTCACGTGTAAAGTACTTCAGGACCTCCCAATGTCCGCCTTGCCTCTATCCGGGCGCACAGCACCATCAAGCGAAAGTCAAGCGAAATTCGACTTGAGCCGTGAGTTCCAGTTTAATTTAGAGAATAATCAAGGTGTAACTCATGGCTCAGATTGAATGACGGTCGAGGCTCACATCGGATGTTTCTCGGGGCGCAACTTTAATGTCGTTTCGAGTCGCCATATTCCGCACTCTCGCCATCATCCACGCAGCGGTGATGCTGACATTTTCCATGCAGAGTTTCGCTACCGTGCTTCCGCTTGAAGCGGGATGCGCGTAGCGGCAGAGCTTGTCACAACCGACGCAGCTGATCAACACAACAATGCCACAGGTTCCAACCATTCCGGCGATCTGTAATGACAGCTACTCGTGGAAGGACGGCCCCAAGTCACCGACGGTTATCGCCGGCGATCACCAAGCGCTACTCATGAGACGGAGTGGGCTTGGCGGACTACAAAACCTGGCAGCGAACATTGCTTGGCTCACGGGTACGGCAGCATCGCGAGAACGCGGTTGCTAAATCCCTTCATGTTTTCCGTGCCGGTGAGAAAACTGTATGCCAAATGCATCCGATCATATATTGTGTTAATTATCGTGCTTTCGTGCCCATAGCTGCTCTGTTCGTTATTTTGTCCCTTGGCTTCTTGCACTAAAAGTCTCTTGTTACTTGGAGGAGATATAGAGACGAATCCCGGCCCTTAATTGGCCTCTCCTTCGAAACCACTTGAGGTAATTGTTCTTTACTTGAAACAGACTAAGGAACAACGACTAAAGTCTATCAAAACTACGCTTGAAAGCCTTGATTTTCTTCACAAAAAATATCTCCCTTTGTTGACCAAGTCGCTCACCTGCAACCTACTCTGAGTACATTAGGACTGAAGTTTGATGATCCAGAAAATCGGTGAAGAAGACCAATTCTGCTTGTATTCCGCGTCCCGGAAAGTGAAAAAAGAAAACAGTGCTAGCCGTGATAAGCCAATTAATTATACCATTATTAGAGATATTCCCTGTAATCCATCCCCTGTTTCCCTGTTCGCCTGCTTCCATCGACGCAATCCACAGAATAGGAAGCCTCGATCCAACAAAACAAGACCGATAATGCTGAAATTAGTAGACTTTTGTGAAAAAGAACACCGTTATGAAAAGGTGTTCAAAATTGAAAGGGGTGGAGTTACTCGATTAGCGAAGATTTCTCAGCCAGAGTTAGGGATATCAGAAAGAAGCCATGCAATTACGGAATTTCGGAAAACCAAAAAAGAAGCTGGAAGTAAAGCGGTGCTGGCCTATAAAGAAATTTGGATAAACGATGAGCCCTGTTATCGAGATGATGCGAGCAGTAAAGTCATTCCTTTAAAATTAGGCCCGAACAATGCCGCGCAATGAAAAACTAGCGAGAAGACGACCTTAGTGCTGCAACCCTGACGCTAACAAAACTACGACCCAGACGAGGAAACGAGCTTCCGAAATAAGCTTCATTAACGTAAATGCCCGCAACATTCTTAAGAAATCAGATCACAGGGAATCATTTCTGTTAGGCCTCAAACACCTGACTTCGTTGCCATAACAGAGACATGGCTAACAGCTGACATCATGGATGAGAAGATATCCACGCCTAATTACTCCGTCGAATGGAAACAGACCCACGCGTGGCGGGGGCGTCGCCATATTATTAAAAAATTACGCCATGTAACCATAGGGGAGCCATGAGTAGGATGCTAAGCAGCATGGGGGTTCACTCAATTTCCCATTTGTGGGTGCTGTTGGTTCGGGGCTGTTGGTTCCATCCGAACTCATCCTACAGCACCGGGGCAGAGCCGGCGCAGGCGGTGCCTCGGAGCAGACTGAACGCAGCGCAGCACGCGCACCTGCTTTTATAGAGCTGGGCAGAACAAAATGGAGGAGAGGCGCGCATGCGCAGTGTTATACAACTGGAGGAGAGGAGAATGGAGGAGAGACGCGCATGCGCGGTGGAGTGTGGACGGCGCACGCGGGACATCGCCCCCACCATTAGCTGCTCCGCATCTAAAAACACTGTTCTTTTCACTGTGCCCCCAGTTGTCGATAACGTGGAAGCAGTGTTTTGCAAACTAAAAAAATTGGCCGCGTATCTGCTCCTTTTGTTGCAAATGTCGCCAAAAGACGATAGTCTTTATCGACTTTTGCTAAGTAAATGCCTGCCTTCGCTTTCCCGCTGACCTCTCATGTTGTTCCTGTTGCGTCGCGCTCCACGCAAGCTAAAGACGCCAAAGGTTTGCTTAAATCATTTTAAATTTCTCGCGTTCTACTGCTCCAAACCGGGTGTCTCGATGCCAACGCTGTCGTGCGGCGAAGACGGGCGTGAATCGAGGCGCCCTACTTCAACGTTTATAGAGCGGCGTTTCCCTAGTCCACGTGCGTTACAAGCAGAACGTGGAACCTATCTATTGGAACCTTTTGTAACTGTTGCCACTTGATTTCATCAAATGCCGCCAGAAGCTATATGGCGCGTGCGACAGCAAGCGACGGCGGGGTGATATTTTTTTCTTCAGTTGATGAAGTATTTATTCTCGCCAAAATCAAACATGTACGATTTTTTATAAAGGAACGCTGCAAATATCACTTCTGTATTGATTTGTTTTCTTATATATGCATAATGTTTTGTTGTTCTTCAACAATATTGACAAGTATGAACATTACACCGGACTTAGACGGGCACATTCAGTTGTGACTATATAAGACTATGGCGCAGGCTTTGTTTTACTTTGGCCGGGTGGCTGAATCGAGTCACAGACAGACAGACGGACAGACCTACAGACAGACAGACATACAGACAGACCAAAATTTCTGGGTTTGAGTAGCCCAAGAAAGCTATCGTCTTTAAAATTGGCTTTCAGATGGTCGCTGTTGGGTGCGTTTATTGTAGCCCCTCGAGCGAACCTGACGTTCTACGCTCCCTGTATCACTACATGGATACACACCTAAAACGCGTCAGACTGATCCTGCTTGTCGATTTCAATGACCGTGATATCGATTGGAAAGCCATGAAGTTTCATTCTCCGAACTCCGATACGGTCTGCGATAGCATCCTAGATTTTAACCTGCATCCCACGCAGGGGATCAAGCAACCCACGGGCACGCAAGGAACAACTAACAATGTCCTTGATCTAATATTTACAAGCGGTCACTACTCACCCGAAAACATTAAAATATACATATCCGAAGAAATATCAGACCACCAGCTGATGTATTCCTTTATACCAAAGAAGGCCGACTGATTCACTGGCCAACAGCGACAACATTTTATGATGTTATGAATGGTGATGATACAAGCATATTTCATAACCTGATTCGCGAATATGACGGATTCGAAATTTTTGCGGCTGGCCATTCAGCATATATGGATGCACTCTGGCAAAAGTTTAAAGATATACTTTTTGGTTGTATTAATGTTTGCGTGCCCACAAAACACAAGAAGCTCAATAAAGAAAACCCATGGATTGCGCCCGATATCATCCACGCAAAACGTAAGGTAAAACGGCTTAGAAAGGCACGAAAAACAAACTCTCAAAATCAAGCGTAAACCAACTTGTCACGGCTATTACCACTCTTAAATCTAAAATAAAGGTTCCAAAGTCTAATTACTTCACTAAGCCCCTCCCCAGTTTTTTGAAGGACGCTGTGCAAACTTTTGGAGTTATTTGAATCTCAAGAAACATAATGAGCAACCCACATCACCTAAAGACAACGTTAAAACAGCAAACGTTTAAATAACTACTTCCAGTCTGTCTTTGCAGTCGATGATGGTAATTTACCACCCATACGCCCGTTTAATCACATTACTATAGGACCTCTTACAGTAAGCAAAGCCGGAGTATTGAATCTTCTACTAATTATAGATGCAAAGAAAGCTACCGGACCTGATAACGTGCCGAATGGTTTTCTGAAAAGATACTGTAAATTGGTTTTAAATACTTATGCGTTCTTTTTAATAAATCACTATCTGTGGGTAGACTACCAAAAGAATGGAAGCTGGCTAAAATATTCCCGGTACATAAATCGGAAAAAGAAACTGACGTGTCTAATTTTAGGCCGATTTCTTTACTTGTACGGCGTGTAAGGCTCTTGAACATATATTCCTTAAACACATTATAACAGGCCAGGAACGCAAGAACTTTTTGTCCCCTTGTCAACATGGTGTACGGAAGGATCTCGAAATGACCACTCAACAGTTAAAGCTCACCCATGATTTATCACTAGTCATTTACGGCCAAAAGCAAATAGATTTCATTTGGGGGGGGGGGGGGCTATTTAAAGGGTGTTCTCGTGTTCCACACAAAAACTAATTAAGAAACTTGAATCCACGTTAGGCGCTGGCATCATCGATAACTAGCTTATTGACTACATAACCGATCGGCAGCAGTTTGTATGCGTCCAAAAAGAAGCGCCTGAAATTGCCCAGGCCACGTCTGGAGTTCCGCAGGGTAGTGTCCTGGCTGCGGTTCTCTCACTAATTTACATAAACGATCTATCTGCCCAATTCAGAAGCAAAATCAGGCTCTTCGCAGACGACTGCAGTATTTACCGAGAACTTAATTCAGCTTACAATCACATAATACTAAAGGAAATTTCAATATTCATTTCCAAGTGCTTTGATGATTGGCAGGTGAAAATAAACGTACAGGAATCTGCTATTTCGGTTGTAACGAGGAAAAAATGTACCTCTGAATTTTTGTGCACGATAAATGACACGACCTTTACCAGGGCAACGCCGCCTGTATAAACAACTCATGAGCGAAAAATGGCCAGACAGCCACTCTTTGCTGGTCTCTCCTACCCTTTCCCTCTCCGTAGCCTTCCTGCGTGCTTTCGTGCCCGCCAGCCAGCGCCGCTTCTCGGAAACTATGCCAAATAGTTGACAGTTTGTCTATGGTACCCCAGGCGGCGCTCCTACGCCTTGTTGTTTATCAATATGCCTGTCTGTCTTGGTCTGACGCTGATAAAACCCACTGCACCACGGCGGATGCAAAACGACATAGAGTGTCATACTAATTATACTAGAGGGAAATCTGGCGCCACTGTCTAGGGGAGCCGCGCTTCAGCGAGCGTTCC
The DNA here is from genome assembly GCF_048455015.1 of Haemaphysalis longicornis. Taxonomy (NCBI): domain Eukaryota; kingdom Metazoa; phylum Arthropoda; class Arachnida; order Ixodida; family Ixodidae; genus Haemaphysalis; species Haemaphysalis longicornis. The sequence continues at coordinate 114,706,945 of NW_027526407.1, read as the reverse complement.
ATCATGTACCGGCCAGGCACGTTTCAATTGCTCTTGGCATGGCTCATGAACCGGCTGAAAAGTTGCCTCGGGCTGCAAAAAAACAACAATATTACTCTAAAAGATTTTTAAATTGGTGTTGCTATTACAAAATTGAACTACGAGAAAGATTTTTTCGTCAGTAATCATTTAGAAGCTTTATGCCCGATACAGAAGGAAAAAAAGTCACCTTTCTGGCTTCGAGACAAAAAAGAAGCCTTGGCTAGCTAAGCCAAGTAGGCGAGAAACGTCGCTAGCTGCAATGGCGCCGCCCACGGCAGCCCGCGATTGCCATGCCAGATTTCCCTCTCTATATTTTAGTATGAAACTTTATGGCAAAACTACTTGTGGTGCCGCAGGCTGATGTCGGCTTTGCGCGATTACGAACTAGGATCCCGGGCCCCGAAATTTTCTGAGTGGCGCATCCCCACTCTATGCCCTTTGCGTTTCGGCCTTGTTTTGTTCACGCTATTCGCACTCCGCATCGGTAAACAGTTTTAAAATCGAGGACTGTACTGTAGAATCGCCCTTACTTCTTAAGCGCCCTTACTACAGTACTGCAGACGTGCCCTTAGAAGCTGGACGCTCAACTGCTTATCCTTTTGTTTTCTATAATGTCCTGAAAGTTTCAATCACGTTTAATATATTGGAAAGAAATGGTAGAAGTGAGCGCTTGAACAGAAAATATACACGAATTTTTTTCTTCCCAAAATTCTCCAGGGAGAATTATATCTATAAAGTACTGGCTGTACCATCCGAAAATATTGTTTTAATGTTTGCTATATGTCTATCCGACAATTAATTTGTTCTCACACGATTTCTGTCCCGCCTGCGTCAGTCCTTTTGCGAAAAAGGCAGCAGGTATCAAGCGAGCGACACGTTGGATGAGATGTCCAGTTCGCCCCAGAACTAGAGCCTCGTCACGGCTAAGATGTGACGTGACCATACGGCTCTTGAAACCCAACAGGCAAGCTGACAGGAACACGTAGTAGCAATGAGCGCAGCGTTCGCGATTCAGTAGCAGTGACGTAAGGCGGGAAGCCCGCAGGCGCGAGCCACACAGCGGAGAGAGAGAGAGAGAATAAACTTTATTTATTGAGAGGAGTCAAGCGGGCGGTTTCCTCAGTTCAGGACCCCGTTGGAGCGTCCAGCCGCCTCAGCTCGGTGGATCAGCCGAAGCTGCTCTTCGAGGCTAGAGTTGGCCAGCACTTCCTCCCACTGCTCAATCGAGGGATTAGATATCGGGGAAAGTGAGGGGTTAAGCTGGCACTCCCACACCATGTGATACAAGGTGCAGGGCGCGTTGCAGAATTGGCACTGTGGGTAGTATATTGTTGGCCAGAATAAGTGGAGTTTGGTCGGGTGGGGGAACGTGTTGGTTTGGAGGAGACGCCAGGAGCGCTCCTCTGCCTTGCTGAGGGAGGGGTGGCCAGCGGGTAGCATAAGTCTGGTGAGCCTGTAGAATTGGGTCACCTCCTGGTATGACGTTACAGGGATCGCTGTCTCAAGCCAACTTTCTCGCGGCGCTCGGTTGTTCAGACCTCGAGCAGTCTCATGAGCAAAGACATGAGTCCCTGAACTAGCAGTCCCTACTGTTCCCGTTGGAAAATGGGAGGCGCGTTAGGCAATGTTTATACATGCGGCGTTGGCCAGCGTTACAGAGTATAAATACTTAGGGCTAACTATAAAACATGAACTTAGGTTGCGATCCCACATCAAAAACATTACGTCATCACCTCTGATACGGCTAGTTTTTCTCAGGCGCCGCCTGCGTCTTGCGCCACCTGAGACACAGCTGCTTGCGTAAAACGCATACGTGAAAACAATCCTAGAATACGCAACCGTCGTTTGGTTGCCTTCTGAAAGAGTGCATAATAAAATAGTTGGAGCAGTACAACTGAAAGCAGTTAGGTTTATATTTAACAAATGCAAAGAAACTGAGTCACCTTCCGAGTTATTAAAAAAGCTGCATTGTTGACCATGAAAAATCAGGCAAAATTAGCGCGTTTAAAATTTGTTGCAATTGATTCACAATCCCATAAATATTAGCACCACAAACCTTATCTAGTTTGTACAGACACGATCTACACGTAATAACTGCTCTTTTACACACACACAATAATGTTGTCGTGCTGACTGTCTCAGCAACTCCTTTTTCCCTCTGGCGATAGGGGAGTGGAACAAACTAAGCCCATCCATCACGCGTGCTACTGCAATCACCACATATTTGAAACTAGTGGAAAAACAAATTGTGGAAATTTAATTCTTATTTAACTCTAACCATCAGGCACTACTCTTATTATAAGCTGTGGTCATCGTGTGTTTCTATGTGTTATTCTGAATTCTCAGTCTTGCACTGTACGATTCCGTTTATACTTCATGTGTTGCCTACAGGATCACCCAAATGTAAACCTTTTTCAGTCATGAAGCATTGTGACTTCGTTTTTTAGTGATGTCAAACATTATTAATTCCAGTAATAAGCTATGTCAGGGTGTAATATCCACACCATATTTACTGAAACCGTTCTCTTATTCTACATTAATACTGTGCGCTATATTGCCATGTTTTTAGTACTGACTATCACATTCCCAAATGCTTTTTTTTACACTTCAATGTACTTTTTAGCTCGCCTTTAATGATCGTTCACAAGATTGGCAGTATTTCGAATTAAATAAATATTAGTATAATTCACTATCATCATCGCAGGCTGTTTCTATTTATTGGAGAATGAAGTGTTTCTAGCTCCTTCTTTCGCAGTGTGTCCAAGCAATTCTCTGTTCCCAAATTCACCAGTTCAGCCCTTCATCGAGTCACTGGTCTCGGAACATTTTTTTCTACACCAATGAGAACCACTCTGTTGAATAGGCGGTCTATATAATGTCTCTTAAGCCCACGACGACCTTCCCAACCCTACCTGATTTGCTGCATTTGAACTAGGATACCTTCTAAGCGAGTTTTTTTCTCTAAACAATGCTGCTGTGTTTAAAAGAAACTAAACCATGAAGCAAATGTTCATGATCCCGAAATGACCAAACGCATTTACTTTTAAACATCTTGAAACAAAAGCGGAATGAGAGGAATTTTTTCTATATTGCCATGATATCATGCCCCAGGGCTCCCAGAGTCAGTTCTTGTGAAGAATCTCCCCGATCTGATTTTTTTCGAAAACACCTAGGACGTTAACATAACCCGTAAATAGGTGTTTCCGGGCAGCTGTTCCTAACGATAAACAACTTCCATAGGCACCTGATATTCCTCTTATGATGTTACAATGCGTGAGCATCAGTTTTCTTTTTTCTTCCGTTGTAAAAGCAACCGTGTCAGTCAATACTTTATTGGGGCTGGAGGAATAGGCCCCAAACCCTAGTGATGTAGCAGCATAACTATTCACGGAGATGGAGAACGAAAACATACTCTAAGCAAAGCACAGGGATGTTCACGAACAAGACATAACACGGAACTGCAGAGAGATCCACAAGCGAGAAGACGACGCAGCCGAGCAGCCAGCGCGTGAAATGACCAGAGAAAAGTAGAACAGACTGCTGAGTACACTATCGAACGCCCCCGTTTGGATCTACCTCATGCCAAGTTTCAAAAGCGCAGTATCATTGCCTAACAAAGAAACATTCAGTTCTCTTTTAAAACTCTGCATTATTCTTTTGCAAATAAAAAACTTTGATAGGACGGCCAAAATCCAACCAAAAGCGCTAATCTGAAGCAGAAGCGGCCAGGGCAGTAAACGAGCAGACAATGAGTATACCATCACCCCAAAAAAAGCAGTGGAGGGCAATGAAACGTTGTGCAGGGTGAGTTGAGGTTGCTCAACGGGCTTCTGGTTGACTGGAAAGTTGTGGATTTGAAGCCTGTCGTAGGCATGCCTAAACCCCGGTGCCCTGCGGTTGTCGTATCGTGTCCAGAAACGCCCTACGACGCACCAATAGCCTACAATCTGCCGAGGTATAGCCACACTGCCTCTGCCTTCAGCACCTGCCGCGTGCCTTTACCATAGGCCTTGAGTGCTTTTACTGGTCGCAAAACTTCGCTGTCCGTTTCCTGTGGGCAGCGCGACCCGGTGATGGCACCAAAGTCGCCGACGGGGTATCCTGCGCCCGCGCATGCTGCAAGCGACGGTAATGTTTGCCCGGTATTGGCATGCGCGTGCTCACTACGTCTTGGCGCCCCGCTTTGATTTAGGCAGTTTCCTTCACTAGTCATCCAATCTTCGTAAAAATACGTTGAGGCCCTTCATGGACGGATATTTTTTGTTCAATTGCCCCCTACTTACGATCCATGACGGCACCCGCGTCCTGAGGGTTTAACGCAGAATCACATTTACCCATTTTAAAAAATCGTAGTATTTTAGGAAAAAATTACCAAAATAAAGACGGCAGCTCTGTAGTCAGTGGCTGTTACTTGATAATAGATTTAGAAACGCAAGTACACATCGTTCAGTGTACACAATAATAACATAATTGCTCAACGATGCGCAGATCACGCCAGATAAAGAATAATGCTGCAAGTGGAAGCCCAATAGGTTCTTGCGAGGGTTTAAGGCCGCTGCAGAAAGGCAAGGGACGGAACACAAAACGACGGACTGTACCGTGTCTTTTCGCAGAAACGCTATAAAATCATTGCAAATATGAAGCCTCAGGAAGACTATTAAAATCCCGTTTCTCAAAGGCTATAAAGAAAGGGAAATAAAAGACTGCCTATGGAGGCAATCAAGCATGATGAAGACAAACCGCAATAAATTTATTTCCTGAGTTGTAATGTGTGGCACACGACCAAAGCGGAATATCGAACGAGATCACAAATACCACGTTACAGTCCTGTTTGGCGCACTAGCCAGAGCAGAAGGCAGCACAATTTTTACCGCAGGTAATTATAAAACAACGTCTAGGTTTCCCATTATGAGAAATTGAGGCTTAGGTTTAGCTAGTGTTTCATACAATAGTTCAAGGACGCTCGCAAGAAGCCATAGTTTCTTTGATTACTGCTCTGTCAGCTCGATTTTATCCCGCCATCTGTTGGACTATTTGCTCTTTTCATCACAGGCTATTGCTCATTTTTCTCTGAGAAATGAAACCCTTGCAGAAGAAATTGAATTACTTCCACGTTCCCACAGAGTGGCGACTGCAACTTAAAGCCGCTAAAACTACGACTACACAGCAAACTCTGTACAACAATTCCCACGTGGACACGAGCACAAGCATTTCTGTTTGCGGTTAAATGTGTAAAGAGTTCTTGGGTAGTTGGGTGAACGCTCGGCGTCTTCAGTTATCTGGCGGTGTTGTCAGCGCCAGAGGTCCAAGATTGAGACTTCAATCAGGCTAGAACACCGCTCGGAACGGTTTCAGCCTTGTCGCGCCGCAGTGACACCACATCCATTTTGACAGAGAATTCATCGGCACTGATGATGGCAGTGCGAGAATAATGCTTTTAGGATACACGCATATACTTTGAGTCGAAGCCGAAGTCTCCGGGTTTTTGCTGCTGCATGGCATACTTCTGTTTCTTTTGTTGCTCTCCGTCACTGGGTAAACACAACAGTGAAACTTTCCATTGTACACATTTGTACAAGAATGGCCGGATGGGACACCACAAGTGTTTGGCACCGTCCTTTAGAGGCACTTATAAAGTCGCATAATAATGAACAGGGTGAGAAGCTTGCTGCGCGTCATTCTCACACCAAACACTCTGATGTAACCAGGTTTCCATCGCTCACATCTGCGCTACGCCGCCCGAGGAGAGCCCCTGTGTCCCCCGTGCGGATGGGAGTGCCACCAGGCGGCAGCCAAAGGCAGCATATGAAGCTGTGAAGCACTTTGGTGATCAATAAAGCGTTCGAAGGCCCTGCATAATTTGCCTGGACATAACAAAGCCGCTTCTTCCTCCGCGCCACCAAAAGCCTACCCTCGTACACCTGTTGAACCACAGCCTTACCTTCTATTCATAAGACTGGACAACTAATACATCATTCTCTAATAATTTAATTTTTATTTTAGTTCTATAATAAGGTTCATCCAAAATAGCTTGAGTTGTATCGTAAGCAAATGCTTAATATCAACATTATATGCATCTGTTCGCCAGAAATGTATAACAACCAAACATACACAGTGTTCTTTTTTCAGAAATATACAAAACTAGCGGAATTATTTCTGAAGTCGGAAGCTCTTCAAATTGACGCGATTTGCAGTTCCAGTTGTGGGACCTTTTGCACCTAGGTTGACTGGCACTACCGTACTCTAAATTGGAAGGTGTTCTTACTGCTCGTGCGAGTCCAAATTTCTGCAATGCGCCAACAAAATATGGTTTTCACCACTACTCTTCAGGACAGTTCAAAAGAAAACTATCTTACCAGCCAAACCGACGTTTTTCTTTCCATCAATAATAGCGTAGGCATCACGGCTGCAAACAAATGAACCAAATTTACAAACTGCTGTAGCCTTCCTGGATTTTGTATTCTGGCATTTCTTTCCAAGACAACAGTATTTACCCAGTCAACAAAAATACAAGGTCGGGATATCTGTAGGTTACTTTCTTGTAGTAGGCATAATTGCGAAGGTTTGCCAGCGTGGATTTCGAACTAATTTGGTTGCCACGTTCAGCAAGGTATGGTTCTCTTCCTATCTGCAAGAAAATTGCGCTTTTATTTAAACAATATTTGAACCTGAAAGAACACAAAGAGTAGTAGAGGGCGTAGTTACCGGGCTTCTTTCCATTCCGGTAATTGCAAGCTGCACTGTGGGTTTTCTTGTTTCCTCAAGACGGATGTTCACCTAAACGTCGTTAAAAAGCAGGAGCATCAAAGAAACACTTAATAGGTTCAGGAATACAGTACTCATTTGTCCGAGTTTATCACCGAGATTTGTTCGTGACCGAAGCCAGTAGCTGCTTCTGAAGGTGTTTCTGAAGGTGTTTCTTGGTTCACGCGTGTCTCTTCCGTACGGCAGTGATATAAACGGGGTAAATTTAAATTTACTTGAGCAAACCTCTAGCGTGTTATTTTTTGAGGAACGAGGCGGGAGAAGAGCAGTATGAGAGGTCAGCGAGAAAGAGAAGGAAGGGATTTACTTGGCAGGGGTGCCAGCGGAATATCGTCTTCCCTCGACATTTGCAACGAAAGGAGCAGATACGAGGCCAACTTTTATTACGCTTTCGCTTCCTCAAGTCTCAAGTCTCTACTTTTGTCCCGTCCTTCCGCGCTACTTAACCATGCTTCACAGTTCGAACCAACTAGCCCACATCTAAGCGTTGACCGGGTTAAAAAAGTTCTCCATATTACGTTGTCATGTAACACCGATGATGCATAATATAAAATTTGTAGAAGACACCCACGTTTATAGATAATGTGGAGAGACGCGATAGCCTCACTTCGCCGTGGATGAAACGTTTTTAAACGCAGCTAGTGTCGTCAGCATTCCTAATCCCCAAGATATAGAAGTCACGCACCCAGTTATACTACAGCGTAGTTTAAGTGGTTGTGAAAGAACAAAACACACGACACACCATAAGCCCCGGGTCTTTTGACCATGGCTGCCGGTGAGGGTACGTTTGCTCGTCACGCAGATTGCTGCAGGGGGGGAATCCAAATTGGCACCGAGCGCAATGAGCCGCCGTCCGGCGTCCGCACCAAAATAACAACTCCTTCCTAGGTATTCCTCTCCTCAAGGCATTCAAACAACGTGGCATTCCAAGGAACGAGCCCAAATTTGGCAGCAGCGAGAGGTGGTACTCCCCTAAACTATACCACAAAATAAAGACAGGGGAAGAAAAATGATCAAAGTTCACCATCTTCACACTCCCATTACACGATGGCGTAAACGAGAAGTGTGCAGCACGCAAAAAGCAAATTAAAGCCGTTTAAAAGCATGAGGCTGCTCGCCAGCAACTCGTTTTTAGTGCCGTGAATTGAAAGCCCGTAGGCATTATGAGGCTCAATAAGAAATTTTGGGTGTTTAGCAGCGCATTCATGGTTGCGCGTTCACAACCTGCAAAAGGGTTTTCGTGTATTTGAAGATTCCCCTAATGTGCTACGGGAGCACTAATAATGCGCGTGTGGTTCTATAAATGCTGAATTAATGTGCCTCGGTTCACGCGTGTCTCTGCCTATACGGCAGTGATTGAAACGGGGTAAATTTAAATTTACTTGAGCAAACCTCTCGCGCGTTATTTTTCGAGGAACGAGGCGGGAGAAGAGGAGCATGAGAGGTCAGTGGGAAAGAGAAGGAAGGGATTTACTTGGCAGGGGTGCCAGCGGAATATCGTCTTCCCTCGACATTTGCAACGAAAGCAGCAGATACGAGGCCAACTTTCATTACGCTTTCGGTGTCCGGCGCGGCAAATATATTGTCAAGGCAACCGGAATCTATGTATAGGTTTACCTAAAAATCGGTGATTAAGACTTTATTAGTTTTAGGCACGACGGCTTCCTCACGAGGAAGAGTCCAGCTGAACTACCAAAAAGAAAACATTTCTCACATTGCTTACCGTGGCGATCATAATGCATAAGTAGCGGAGCAACGCTGATTCGTTCTTAAACTTTATATGGTGATAACTGTCCAAAACAAAGAAAATTTCCACTAATACTGAGTCCGGAACTTTGCTTCGCTTCGTATCAGCCTTCCGGCCGAGCACGTCTCTTCGAGTAGCTGAAACTGATAGAAAGTTCGTCATATTTTAGTCGGTCCATATGCACCAAGGTCCTAAATTCATCACCATCATTATCATCATCATCACCATCATCATGATCATCATCCTGCTCAGCCCTACCGCTGCACCAAAGACTCTACCATTCACCCCAAATGCTGCCTGCTTGCGCTGCTCGAGTCCACAGTTTACACCTGAATTTCCTTGTTTCATCCCTCTATCGGATTAACGACCTTCCCCTTTTCTAGTCCCATCTCTTGGTATCCCCTCTGTTACAGTAATTTTCCACTGGTTGTCAGTTAATCTCAGTACATGACCAGCGCAAATTTATTTCATTTTTATTTGAAATATGATATCTACTACTCTAGTTTGTTCTCTTATCCAGGTAGCTCGTTTTCTGTCCCTGAGTGTTACTTCATTTTTACTTTACATTATCCGTTCCATGGCCCGTTGAGGCAACCTGAACGTGCTATTCTATTTGTTTAGCAAGGGGCCAAGTTTCACCTTTATACGTCCTAACCCGCACTATGCACGGGTTGTAGATATTCCTTTTGAGTGACAGAGGCAGCCTAGTTTTTATTATTTAGGAGTGCTTGCCTAGTGCTCTCCAACTCATACCTTCTCTGCGACGGACTCCTCCCTCGTGGTTGGTGTCAGAGCTAAGCATCTGTCCCAAGTAGTTGCACTCCTATACCGCTTCTAACGTTTCGCTTCCCAAGCTGAAGAGAACGATTTTGGAATGCTTAATCTTTATTACTTTAGATTTATTCAGTTATATTTTTAGCCTGACGGCCATTCTTTCTGGTTTTAGTTACTCAAGCATATTCGCCTGTGTTCTGCAGTCTAACTCAGCAAGGCTATGTCGTCCACACTGTTTAAATGGCTCAGGTATTCCCCGTTTTTCTTTAACCCTGTGTATTCCCATTCAAGCTTTGTAAACAATCCCTCCAGACAGGCTGGAAATAGTTTTGGCGAGATGGTATCTCCCTGTCTTAACCCTTTCGGATTCATAATTTATCGTTTTGGATGTGGAGTGTTATCCTGTTCGCTGCATTACTTATATATGTCTTCTGGAAGTCTTACGTAGGTCTCTTGTATTCCTTTGTTTTCATTGGTTTTAGCACGGCTGCGGTTTCCACTGAGTCAAACGCTGTTTCGCAGTCTATAGATGCCATCTCAAGAGGCTTAGTGCAATCTGCGGATTACAACGTCACTTGATTGAAAACATGTAAATGATCGATGGTTGAATACCCGTTCCTAAACCAAGCCTGCTCTCTGGGTTGATGGGAATCGGGGCTTGCACCAATGTGGCTCACTGTACATTTGCTGAACAGTTTCTAAACCACCGAAAGTAGGCTGATGGGCCTTTAATTCTTCAGGTCCTTTGGATCTACTTTATTATGAATCAGAATAATGTTCAGTTCCGTTCAGTTCAGTTTCTTGTCACCGACATATTGTATGTTGGCGTTTTCCCAGGCTATGGACACTTTCTCATCTTTCAAGCATTCCTAAAATACTACATCAAGCTTTTCTAATGCAATATCCACTCCATCCTTCAAATGATTCCCGGTTATGCCGTCGTCACCTGCAGTTTTTCTTCTATTCATGCCTTTAAGAGCCTTTCCTACCTACTCGTTAGTTACTAGTGGGGGACATCACAAGTTGAGCTTGTACTCTCAGTAGCCTACCATGGTCTAACGTCACTGGCGTTAGCCTGGTAAAGAATCGTGCTGCTACCTTTATTATCCTGCATGTCCAAGTTTTGCGTTATGTTACCCTGCTCGTCTCTGTGTGCGTACATCCTGTCGTTGCCGATGGCCAGCTTTCTCTCAGTTGCTTTCAAGTTTCTCTGTATTTTCGGCTAATTCGATCTTATCTGCCGCACTTAACACTTTTATACTCTGACACTTTACAATTGGTTCCTTCGTTTTTTAGTTAGTTTTTTTTTTCTGCATGTTGGTTCTCCCACAGTTGTTGCTAGTTAACTGATTGCCGATTTTAGATTGTCATGTAGTCTGTAACATGAATTTTTCTCAGCTCGTTTAGATGCGCAAATTTGTTTTAACAATTATTTAAACTCATCCGATCGAGTTCTGACTGACTTCATGCGGGTTTTCTTAGTTTTCTGAGTTTCCGTCTTTCGTTTTTGAGGTTCAGCCATAGCTTGCATCTAACCATCCTATGATCGCTGCTCCTGTTCTTACTTATTTCATCTAGGTCTTGCACAATACCGGGCTCGTCACCTTAAATGAAGCCAATTTCGTTTCGTTGCATAATCAGTTCTTTGCCTTGTACAATTCCTATTCTTTCGTTTGTAGAAGAATGTGTTCGCCAAGCTCAGGTTATTGCTGCCTGCGAATCACACCAGTGTATCTCCTCGACTGTTGCTATTGTGTATTCTGAAGTTTCCCACTGAGGTTGTAACCATTTTCTTCTTACCGACCTTTGCATTATATTCTGCCATCGCAATCGTTGCTAAAATGGTTCATAAATTTATTTTAACCCACAATAAACATATATACAGGGATGTCAAACTACGAGTAGTCCTTGCTGAATAACTCAAGTTTTATTTGTTAGTTTGCACGGTCAGTTTTGTTACATCACCATATTTTGTGTTCTTTGACTTGCATTTGTAATACATTTTCCACAATACAACGTTAGTTTACAGTAGCAATTGCCAATATGAGCATGCTTAAGATGACCCACTTTTCTTTCTTACGCATTAGCAAGGAAGTAAGATGACAACGGCGATCAGGTGATACAGCAAGCACAGACGCACACTGATACCATTGTACCCATGAAGTGTTGCGGCTCTGCAGGAGAATGCCCCTCTGGTAATATAGCCGTAAAACTCCCAGCGGCAGCTACGTGTTCTAAGTAAGCTGCCGCGTCAGTTGTGCATTCTATTGTATTTCCGATCTCCACTGTTAGGAAAAAGCCTAAATTCTTGGTGCGACAAGAGTAACATTTAGGAAAAATAGGTTGATCAAAGCTCTAAATAACTTCGTTTCAAATACTTTCTTAGGGAAATTGTTAGTTTTTCTACAAATTTTACATATCATGGTAAATAGAAACAAAAACGCATCGTCGCTTTCCTTGCTGTGGTGTGTGATTTTACAACCTGAGCGTACTTCTGTCGCCGGAAGAATACCAATAGGTCTTCGACTGACCGGAAATGCAGTCTTTTTCAATCTCTTCCAAGATTGATTTCGGATGTTTCACATCCAATTGTATTATTTACCCATTCTGGTGCCTGAGACAATTGAGACTCGCTTTTCTCCATATTTTGAAATGGCTTTGTTATCTTGTGTTGGCCAGGACTATAACATCGGCTTCTGCCTTGAGTGCAAAGTATTTATTACTTCTCTTTCTCTTCCTTCGCAATCCGCTACCTACTAATGCCTTCGAGTGGCTTCAACCTGCCTCCTACATATCGTGGCGCTGTCCTTTTCTGCACATAGGGGCTTGTGTTTTCACGACGATGGTAGATTTCCCTGCCTCTTGTCTGTTCACAGGCTTGACTGCGCTCTCCACTGTACAGTTGTGCACTGACGTCGGCGGCCATGTTTCGCTGCTGATATATATAAATATATACAGGGTGTCCCAGCTATCATGCAGCAAGATTTAAAAAGAGAGTAATCGCGTAACTCGAATAAAACCTACTGCATAATGTTTGCATTACTGTGGAAAAGCGGACAGTATTTTTTTTTGTTAATGAGACTTAAAATAATAATTGTAATGAATTATTTTACTCGCAAGGTACTGTCCTAATCACGAAAGTGTCAATGAGGCACTTCTAGGTACCCACGAGGGGCATCTATCTGCGGTATTTTCCGCGACGAACTAATTGCGTAAACATTTATTCTGACTGATAAAGAAAACCCGCGAAATATAAAAAGTACCACGTGACGACGCCTCCGCCTTCATCGTAAAGCAACGGGCTCAAACAGGCTGCCTCTGAGTTAGCCAGAATGAAATAAACAAAAGAAAGAAGGAAGAAATCGCGACCGAGTTTGTGCTTTATCTGCACATGCGCTACGCGAATTTTGCTGTTGCTGCTCTTTCTATGCATGCCATTATCAAGATGACGCGCTGTCTCTTCGGGCGGGTAACACGAGAAGCAGTTGCTTTCAATCAGCTTATTTGGGGACACTGCTTTACAATGCGCGCGGAACCGCCGTCACGTGATATTTTTCATATTTCGCGGGTTTTCTTTATCAGTCAGAATAAATGAGTACGCAATTAGTTCGTCGCTGAAATTACCGCAGTTAGGTGCCCCTCGTGGGCATCTACAAATGCCTCATTGACACTTTAGTGAATAGGACAGTAAGTCTCGAGTTAGATAAATAATTACAATTACTTAGTTAAGTCTCATTAAAGAAAAAATTTACTGTTCGCTTCTGCACAGTGCTGCAAACATTACTGACTAGGTTTTGCTCGAGTTACGCCACCGCTCTTTTTTTTTAAAACTTGGTGCGTAATAGCAGGGGAACACCTGTGTTTATATATATATATATATATATATATATATATATATATATATATATATATATATATATATATATATATATATATATATATATATATATATATATATATATATGTGATGAGGTAGAGGAGAGAGGGGGGTGTGCGTCGGAAAAGGCGTGACATGGATTTGGACAAACTAGTCACGCTTGGTACCCAACTGGGTCTCAGGGACTCTGAGCTCCGCTTTCCTCACTTTAGAAAGTTCTCGGCGAAGACACACACTTTCACATCCTCACTACTCCACCAAGAAGAAAAACGCACTGGTGGTGGGGAAATAACACAAGCGGATGTTCACACTCTACTGAAAAAATAGGCACTAACAATACTAGTAGGCACACTTGCAGAAGCGCGGCTCCTACATTTTTGTCGAATGCGTCATTCCGTAAGACAACGCTGTCGCACAAATAGGCGTCTTCCACAAAGGCACTACACCAACTTCATGATTTGGAGCATTCCGCTGGCAAACATCGCAAGATCTGGCGAATGTTTTAATGTTGGCGTAGATATTCGGCCAGTAGAATTCGTGAAGAATTGTTTCTGTTGTCTTCCGAATGTTTTTGTAAAAGGGTCTAATGTTGTTGTGAGCTGTCTCGAGCACAGAGTATCGGAACTGTTTTGGAATTACCAGTGTTTGTAGTGTTGACCCGATGAGAGGTGGCAGCGTCGGTACAGCAAACCGTCCTCTTTGAAAAATAGGTAGGCGTTGCCCCTTCGAGGTGTGACTTCCTGTCCTTGCCTCTTAAAGCAACTACGCAGACTTCTATCTTCACATTGCTTTGTCTTCATCTCGTCTCCTGTCACCTCAGCGAATGTGAAGTTCTTTGTTAAGTTATCGGCCTTGACAACGAAGACTACTTCGGGTGGCTTGTTGTCTCTGGTGTCGCTGTGCTTACGGCGGTGCGCACGTAGCTTCTTAACCTTATCTGCTTGTTGTGCTTGTTGCGTGAAGTTCGGGTCAGGATCGCATGGATATCACGCGCCGAGGATGTTACCCAGGACCAAGTCATAAAGTGGGTCGGTCATGCACTTCGCCAGGACGTGGCCTGAAAAGTAGGGCGTATGGATCTTGATATATGCCTCTGGGAGGCGCTGTGTTGTCTTGTCCAGGAACAACACGGTGGTGGCTTGACCTGTCAGGTACGTATCTGGCACGAGCTCTTTGCATACAATTACGGCGTTGCTTCCTGAATCCCGCAGCACAGTTATGGATTTCCCGTACATCTGACCGGTAACAACAGGTAAGTTGTCGGCGGAGCGTCCTGGTTGAGTTGCGTCTCCTCCAAACGTCTTCCACGGATTGGGATAAGAAGTATGCATATAAGGACGAGTACCTCGTCTCCTTTTCCGGGATGTCGCTACTACACAAGCAGAAACTTGCTTGGGATGGGGCTCTTTCGATTTGCAGTTCTCGCTCTTGTGGCCTGGTTTGCCGCACTCGGAGCAGATTGGAGCTTGTCCCGTCATACGGCAATCAGGAGCACGATGTCCAACTCTATCACAAATAAAGCAGGTCGGCCCTTTGCAGCGCCATCAGTGTGACTCGAGCCTGCGTGTGTCGGAGTGTCTTCCTTGAACTTCCCCAAGTTCTTTAGAGACTGGGCTTCCAGAAACCGATCGGAAACCTCGGCCATTTGGTTAATGGTCTGGCAATCTGTTTCTTTAGTGAAGACCACAAGTTCCTGGCTGCAGCACATCAGGAACTGCTCGGTGATCCCTTTGTCACGTAGGGTCTCAAATGTCTTTGGTACGCCCAACGTCTCGATCCACCGATCAAAATATCCTGACAGGCGGGACGCGAACTGTACTCCAGTTTCTCCATCTTCGGCCTTTGCATGGCGGAACTTGTCATTGTAGCCCTGAGCAGTGAATCGAAATCGCTGGAGAATAGCCAACTTGACCTTCTGGTAGTTCAGAGAGTCCTCCGGCGTCATTCACCCGATGACTGTGAGAGCGTCTCCAGTCAGACATATGCTCAGGCCAACAGCCCATTTATCTTCCGGCCACCCTTGCGCGAGCGCTATCCTCTCAAACCTCATGAGGTAGGCGTCTAGATCGTCCTGACGATCGTCAAACGGGGGAATGAAATTGTGTGGGCTTATGAAGATAGGCGCCGGTGCTGCCACTGATGCGCTCGCTTCGTTGCCCTGCGGATTGTTCCTGGTACCTTCCTGCAGTCTTAACTTTAGCTGAAGGTTCGCATGCTCCAGCTCTGCAGCTGCCTTGTTAGCCTTGCGTTCTGCTGCCCTCTCAGCTCTCATGCGATCTTGCTCTGCCCTTACCCATTATCGGAGCTCAGAGTCCCTGAAACCCAGTTGGGTACCAAGCGTGACTAGTTTGTCCAAATCCATGTCACGTCTCGCGCTCTCCAATCCTCCTGCTGGTGACGTTAGCTCTTCGGGTTAAGTTAATGAAGAGTCCTGTCGCGGACGCCAGTTGTGATGATATTGGTGGCTAGGACTCGGGATTAACGTCGCACAAACGACACACGTACTTGAGAAACTTTGATGATGTAGACGGGGACGAACATTTATGTAGACCAGACAACTAACAATACGGGTTTTACATTTGCAAGCTCAATGTGACAATAAAGCTCATCCTCAAGACACAAAGCTCTATAAGGCTCAGAAGAGATAACCGTTCCCAGTTCTGTTTGAAGACACACCCTGGATAGGTAAAACGTCTCACGTTGTCGGGCGCACTCGATGCGGTGACGTTGAAAATCCGTGTTTGTATTCACCCTCTTGGTATCTGTCCCGGAATGCACCACTGCAGACAGCCGACGCCGGCGATTGAATGCGCGGTCGTCGACGCACGGCACGGTTGACACTGCAGCCTGGTTCGGTCTCCGGGCGTCCTTAACGACGGCCTCGGCAGGCGACGGCTACCGCACCTTGCGGATAGCCCTCCGAATCATCGCTCCTCGGAATCCTACCGTGCTGAGTCACCCGCCCCAATCTCCTCTTCCTCTTCTCCCCCGACGTCACAGTATTCCTCGGCTATTTTGCCGGTTCTCTTCAGGCGACACCTAGCCGGAACATAACCACACAGGGTGATTATCCATGGTCTGTCATCTCATCCTCTAAATTACCTTCGTCGTCGTCGACGCCTTTTCCGACGCATGCACGCCCTCTGTCCTCTACCTCATCACAATGCTCCCCACTTAAGAAAGTTGTTGGGGGTCCCCAACACACTTTCAAAAAAAAATCACACCATGAGATAAAAGTCACACTATCCACAGTGCACAGATGTCACGTCACGGAGCTGTAGGCCTAAAGTCGGTACTTTCTAATGTCGTAGTTCGAAAACTTCTTATTTGGCACATGTGCGCGTTAGGTCATCCAGTCCTTGTCTTTTCATGCCGTGGTAATCCAATCGGTTTTGACCCATTCGCTTTCTTTCTGTATTTCCAGCAGGGCTGGCCGTAAAGCATGAGACGACGCGGCCTCATCGACAACCAGTCAGTGCTCTTGCTCACGCAGTGTCCTCTAGTATTTTCCTGGGCATCAAGAAATTCGGATAGCACAGACAAGTTCTTGAAGTTTGGCTGACCCGGTCTCGCCATACGGATGGGCGAGTACGAATGCCGGGTAGGGTGCATTGGGAAGATCGGTTGTCCAGTTGGGAAGCTGATATGTCTTGACCATTGCTGTGGCTGTAGCCATGCGGAGCGAATCTTGCGTAGCGTTTTGATGCTTGGTTTAAACTGTAGCCGCCTCCGCTTCGACAAGCACGGTAAAGAAATCTTCCTCAACAGAAGTCTGTGGCTCCTGTTCGTCTGAAGGGCCTTCCCGTTCGCCGTACCCGTAGTAAAAAAATGCATCTTCTTGAACTTGCATTCAGGTTGTTGCTTTTTGCTCGCCTGTACCGGAAGTCGGGGCTTTCTGCGTGGACGCTTGGATTGCAGATCTGAGAACCCAATCGTCGAAGCTCCATCTTGCTTGGAAACAGTGTAAAGCGATGTATCGCTCTTCTGGGTGATATAGGCAGTCGTAGCTGCCGCTTCGTTCACCTTGATCTTGGGCGGTAATGGCCCGTCATTGAGCTGCAAGCTGCTTTGCTGTGGGTTACCTTCAACTGTTTGGGGTGGTGTTCTGCTCGACTGAGTAATCAAGGTTTGTTCCTCCAACCGAGATTGGCCTTGGTCGTTAATGAGTACTTTGACTTCCTTTTCTAGACAATTCATGAAGCCTCCACGAGATGCATGCACCGGCATATCTGCTGTAGGGAACTGAGATGGACTTCCTGAGGTAGCAGTGTCGATTTGTGCTTTCGATTTTGCACGCCCACCGTCCACCCAACCCCGAAGTTCTGCTCCTTTCAATCCTGATTTAATTCCTTTCGCAACAAGCCTTTCCAATACTTCGATTCCCATATCGAAATCTCAAATTTGCAAGTCTCTTTCGCTCGTTAAAGACTCTTCGTCTCTAAGGTGTTCGTAGAGATTCATGTCTGCCGTCCAACTGTCACTAGCTTCTCAATGTCCATGTCTCGAAACTGCACCGTTAATCTCGACTTCTAGCCTTTTCCCTCTTCGAGATGGTAGAGAAGAGGTCCTGTCGCGGACGCCAGATGTAATGTAATACAGGCTGTTCTAACAATCACCAGCGTTACGGACGGGAGAATAACGAGACAGGGCACCGGAACATAGATAACAACTGAAGATGGCACGCTTTATAGGGTTGGGTTACGGCAGAACACGCGGAGTGGAAAGGCGACGGAAAAAGAAAACTAACTAGGGCTGCTAACTTAAAAAAAATCACGAGTTCGTTTTAACGGAAGTCAAGTTGGCCAACTGCAACAGTCTCACGTGTTGGATGAGCTGTTCGGGAGGGTGCAGAATGGCTGGAGCATCTTCGGCGCGCCGGCGGAACTTCCTCGAACGTGGGCAGGTCGTGGGGCGCTGGTCCGTGCTGTCGCTCCCTGGCCGTTGCCTTCTAGGCCGTCGCAGGATAACCACGGTCGCGCACCCGGTACTGGAACAGCGGCGTCCGGTCCGCAGGCTGCCCTCTTGCTCACGATCACCGCCGAGCACCGTCCCCTTCGCCGGAATCCTCTCGCACACTGCTCTTCCTCCTCTTGGCACATAGCTCCACCACAGGGATTGGCCCGTCTTATTGGGCAAAATGTTCTTCAAAAACGCAAAGTTACGGCTACTTCCTCACTATATATATATATATATATACATGTATATCGCGAATCAGAAGGGGAAATGAGGAGCTCATTGAATGAAGACAGCAATGAGGGTTGGCAGTCAAGAAAAACTCGGAAAGCAAAGGGGACGATGTAGTAGGTTATTGAAACAGATAAGGAATTTGGAAATACAGAAAGTGGCAAAAAAAACCGGCCCAGAGGGATGCCAACCCATGACCTCCAGAAAACGGGTCTAGTGCGCTACGGGCGGGGCTATTTTCCCCTCCACTTTATGGGGCATTTATGTTAAGGTATTTTTGTTTCCTGCACATGGGGGAGGTCGCCAGCGCCATTCGGAGTACTCGGGGGAAGAGTACTTTCTTTTAACCTACTACATCCTCTTCTTAGCTTTCCGAGGTTTTCTTGACTGCCAACGTTATTTCTGTCGGTATATATGTATATATATATATATATATATATATATATATATATATATATATATATATATATATATATATATATATATATATATATATATATATATATATATATATATATATATATATATAGATTGCGATAAGGGCTGTCTTAGGTTACCGTAAGAAAAAGTAATAATGGTTATAGCTACTACCAAAATTGTTTATTTGTCGACGTTTCGACGTCGTCAAATGAACAGTTTCGTTAGAAGCTATACCCATTTTTACTATATATATATATATATATAAATATATATATATATATATATATATATATATATATATATATATATATATATATATATATATATATATATATATATATATATATATATATATATATATATATATATAGTGTGAGGACTGATGGCAACGGGCACTGCCTTCGTGATGAGGGAGGAAATAGTGTGGGGACGGATTGAGTCAGGTGGCTGCATCGCTTGGAGGGACAAACTAGTGTGAGGGCCAATCCCCTCACAAGATCGCATTTCTATGCATCACCTGTAAATCCCCATCATCACACAGTGGCCTCCGCCACTTCTTCATTTTGTAGATTATCATCATCATTGTGTGATCTGGTGTTCTTCGGCCCCGATCACCTGAATAAAAGGCTGCCTCGAATCTTCGCCTTTCAAGTGGTGGAGTGCGCGACTGGATCCCTTGGGCTACCTCTCTGAGTGAACCCTGGAGCTCCGTTCGGGACGTCGCCTACAGCAGAAGGCCATGCCAATGACAGCGGAACCATCCAACGCTGCGGGTTCGGCCGTTCCACCGTGCTTCGTGGCCATCCGCCAGCGCGACCCCCCTTCTTTACCGGGCTTCGCGGCGAGGACGTCGAGCAATGGCTGGATGATTAAAACCGAGTTAGCACGTTTAATCGTTGGGACGACATCGCCAAGGTGGCAAATGTGAATTTCTATCTGGATAAAGTGGCCAAATTGTGGTTTTTTAACAACAAGTCCTCGATCACCGACTGGGCTGATTTCACCGCACAGCTGCGCCGCAGTTTCGGCCCTCCCGCAGCTCGCTCCGACGACGCAAAGAAGGCTCTGGAAACCCGCGTCCAGCAGGCTCAGGAAACGTACACCGCGTATATCCAGGACGTCCTTGCCTTCTGCCGCCGGGTTGACAATGACATGACGGAAGCGGATCAGGTGCGTCACATCATTAAGGGCATCGGCCATTTCGCTTTCACGGCTTTGGTGCTTCAAAACCCGTCCACCGTGGCTGATGTGACAACAATTTGCCGGCGGCTGGATGAGATGCAGTCTATCCGTCTCCAGCAGGAGACCGCTCTACCGCAATGCCTTGGAGACGATAACCTGCGGACTCTTATACGAGCTATTATCCGGGAAGAGCTCCGCGATGATGGTGCTGCTTGTGCCCCTGGTGTCCATTCCGGTCCACGTGCGACCTGCCTCCGAGATATCGTTAGGGAAGAACTTGCGGCAATGCCTGTTCCCTCTTCTCCTCCTGCTCCTGCTCCAGTAATGATGCCATCGTACTCTGACGTAGCGGCTCGACCACCCCTGCTTCTGGCGCCGGTCATGTCTCCACATGCTGCTGGCTGCGTCGCAGCCGTTTCTCCGGCGCTGGGACCGCGCTCTCCCTACCCCATGTGGCGATCACCCCGCCAAGACGCAACTTTTGGTCGCCCGGTTTTCTATTACTGCGGCATCCGCGGCCATATCTCCCCCTTCTGCCGCCGGCGTCAACAAGACGAACGACGTAGATATGACACTTATGAGCGTGACAACACGCGTTTTAGTTATGGGTACCGCCAACGCAATTATTCGCCGCCAACACGTCGTCCGTCGTCTCCACTTGACTCGGCTGACCCTTCTCGCAACTCTCGAAACCCGCGGCGCCGTTCCCCATCACCATTCCGCCGGGCAGTGTCACCCCTTCGCCCGGTATCGCATGATCCCAAGCACCCGCCGGAAAACTAAGCCCTGCAGTTTTTCGGGGGAAAACTGCTTTACACGGAAAATTTGAAAATTCCCCGCAACGTCCATGGAACATGTTGTCAGTGGTTGTAGAAGGTATTAATGTCCCTGCCCTCGTCGATACCGGAGCTGCTGTATCAGTTATAAACGAAGATTTGTGTGCGCGTCTCCGAAAAGTTCGAACTCCGTACACCGGACCTTTATTGTGTGGGGCCAACGACGATATGATTCAGCGATCTGGGACCTGCACTGTACGTGTTTTTATAGACGGTATTTGGCATCACATTCAGTGTGCAGTTATCTTTCCCTGCGCCCATGAACTTATTTTAGGGTGGGACTTTCTCAGCTCAGTGGGTGCTGTAATATCGTGTCATCGACCGGAAATACATCTTTCAGAGACAGGGTATTCCAGCGTTGAGGAGATCACGCCGCATCGCCTTGTTGCTAGTGTTGCAATTGACATCGCCCCTGGTGAAGTGAGAATTTTTTCAGTTCGTTCCGACACCATCCGTGAAGGGGACGTCCTTACTAGTCCAATCGCAAGGTTTCTTCCCAAGGGTGTCCTCATTCCTACTTGTCTGGTCCGCTTCTCACACGGGACGGCCATACTAGCTGCAACCAATACCTCTTCCGAGGCAATCCTCATTCCCGAAGGCGCCACTGTAGCGACTGTTGTGGACATGGCTACTATCTCTGTTGTCCCACTCTCCTGCCTACCATCAGGGTCTCGTCCTGGCAGTGCAGTAGCGCCTCTCGACGCTCTTGAAGCCACAATCAGCTCCGATCTCTTACCAACGGAGAAGAACTCTTTACTCGACCTATTGAGCAAACACAAATCGTCCTTTGATTGCTACGCTACTTCGCTTGGAACTACTTCAACAGCCACTCACCGGATCCACACAGATGACAGCAGCATTGTCCACCGTCGTCCCTACCGTGTGTCCTCCTCTTAACGTCAGGTTATCAGTGAACAAGTTAAGTACATGCTTAGCCGCGATATAATTCGCTCGTCTTCTAGCCCCTGGTCCTCCCCAGTCGTTTTGGTGCGCAAGAAAGATGAATCAGTGCGTTTTTGCGTAGACTATCGTGCCCTCAACAAGATCACCCACAAGGACGTCTATCCGATGCCCCGAATCGACAACACGTTGGACTGTTTGCAAGGAGCGGAGTATTTTTTCACCCTTGATCTCCGCTCCGGTTATTGGCAGATTCCCATGCATGATGACGACAAAGAGAAGACAGCATTTGCAACTCCGGATGGCCTGTATGAGTTTAACGTGATGCCCTCTGGATTGTGTAACGCTCCTGCCACATTCGAGCGAATGATAGACAACGTGCTCCGTGGTTTAAAATGGAAAACATGCTTGTGCTATCTGGACGATATCATCATTTTTTCTACGAGTTTTAGTGAACATCTTAAGCGCCTCGACCAAGTGCTCGCATGCCTTGCGACGGCAGGTCTGGAGCTCAACACAAAGAAATGTCATTTTGCTTGCAAAAGTATCAAAGTTTTGGGCCACGTGGTCAACAAGGATGGTATTCGGCCCGACCCGGACAAGATTGCTGCTGTACTTAACTTTCCCCGCCCTTTACATCAGAAAGCACTCCGGAGTTTTCTTGGACTGGCGTCATATTTTCGTCGCTTTGTTAGGGACTTCGCGACCATCGCCTTTCCCCTCAACAAGCTTTTAAAATGTGGCACCCCTTCCAAGTGGTCCGACGAATGCGAAGAGGCATTTGAACGGCTCAAAGACGCTCTCACTTCTGGACCGGTCCTCAGCCACTTCAACGAGCAAAAACCCTGCATTCTTCACACAGACGCCAGTGGGCATAAAATTGGGGCTGTACTTTTGCAACCCGATTCCCAAAATCGAGAACGGGTAGTCGCATATGCCAGTCGCTCACTGATGCCTGCTGAGAAAAACTATTCTATCACTGAGCAGGAGTGTCTTGCCGTTGTTTGGTCAATACAGAAATTTCGCCCGTACCTATACGGCCACCCTTTCAGAATTGTGACGGATCACCATGCAATCTGCTGGTTCTCGTCCCTGAAGAACCTCTCCGGCCGTCTCGGCCGCTGGATTCTTCGCTTACAAGAGTATGACTTTACGATCACGTACAAGTACGGAAAGAAACACCTAGATGCAGATGCCCTTTCACACTGCCCATTGCTCCCATGTTCCGGAAGCGTGTCTTCGCTACGCGCACATCCCACCATAGCAGCCATCGACGCCGCGGATGTCCAGAGCCGTTCCGATTTTGTGGACCGTCAGCGCTCAGACACCTACTGCCGCACACTAATGGACCGCATCACCGGAACCTCACATCCTCCTAACAGTCGCTTGCGCAGCCAGCTGAGCCACTTTAAGCTGATCGATGGCGCATTATACCGGTCCACTCATCAACCATATGGTCAAAAGTGGGTTCCCGCTGTGCCCCGATCACTTCGCTCGCAGATTTTGGCTGCTCTGCACGCTGATGCTACCGCCGGTCACTTGGGCTTCCAGAAGACTTGCGATCGTGTCCGCACGCGTTTCTTCTGGCCTGGCCTGTCTTCTGCTGTCGCTCGATACGTCGCTTCATGCGTCCCTTGCCAGCAGCGAAAACGTTCTACGTTGCCCCCTGTTGGACCTCTGCAGCCGCTTGCCTGCCCTGAAGCCCCTTTTCATACAGTCGGAATTGATTTGTATGGACCCCTCCCTGCTACCCCCGAGGGTACCGTTGGATTGTAACTGCCGTGGATCACTTGACGCGATATGCGGAAACGGCACCTGTCCGTACCGGCTGCGCTTCAGAGATCGAAGAATTCTTTTTACCGGCGGTCCTTCTGCGTCATTGCGCCCCTCGTAAGCTTTTAGTGATCGGGGGAAGACATTTCTCGCCCAAATTGTCGCCGACGTCCTAAAAGCCGCCAGTACCGTTCACAGGACGACCTCTAGCTATCATCCGCAAACAAACGGTCTCACCGAGCGCTTTCATCGCACCCTATCAGACATGCTTTCTATGTACATTTACCCTGACCACAGCAATTGGGATACCATTGTGCCATTCGTAACGTTTGCCTATAATACTGCTATTCAAAGTACCACCGGTTACTCTCCATTTTTCCTTGTATTCGGCCGCCAACCGTCACTCATACTCGATTCAAGCTTCTTCCTGGCGCCCCCCCCCTGCTTCAAACTCGTTACCTGAACAGTTCGTCGCCCGTGTGGATCACTGCCGTCACCAAGCTTGTCTGCGCACTCAAGCTTGCCAAGAAGACCGCAAGCATCGCTATGATGCTTCCCACAGAGAGGTTCGCTTTCACCCCGGTGACGAGGTCTTGCTATGGACTCCTGTTCGGGTCCCCGGACGCTGCGAAAAATTCCTTCATCGCTTTCTCGGCCCGTACACCGTTCTAGAAGAAACTTCGCCCGTCAACTACCACATCACTCCTAACTGTGCCTCCACGGACCGCTGCTGCCGTGGCACTGACATCGTGCACGTTTCTCGTTTGAAACCCTTCGTTCGCCGTGTTACACCGTAGAGTGCAGACGGGCGCCTGCCTTCGTGAAGAGGAAGGAAATAGTGTGAGGACTGATGGCGACAGGCGCCTGCCTTCGTGAAGAGGGAGGAAATAGTGTGGGGACGGATTGAGTCAGGTGGCTGCATCGCTTGGAGGGGCGAACTAGTGTGAGGGCCAATCCCCTCACAAGAGCGCATTTCTATGCATCACCTGTGAATCCCCATCATCACACAGTGGCCTCCGCCACTTCTTCATTTTGTAGATTATCATCATCATTGTGTGATCTGGTGTTCTTCGGCCCCGATCGCCTGAATAAAAGGCTGCCTCGAATCTTCGCCTTTCAATATATATATATATTAACATACGTTTGTTCTCTGAGCCCCTCCGCTGTCTTCTTGTCCCTTAATGTTGTGGGTGTGGGCAGGGCATGTAATGTGACGGCAAGATACACGTCCGCATTAAGGGTAACAGAGTGGATCCCAAGAAAAGAGAAGCGTGGAAGGAGGCAGCAGAATGTTGGTCAGATGAGATCAAGAAGTTCGAAGAGATAAATGGGTCGCACTTAGCCCTGGACTGGGAATATTGGATATATATATATATATATATATATATATATATATATATATATATATATATATATATATATATATATATATATATATATATATATATATATATATATATATATATATATATATACACATATATATATATAAATATATATATATATATATATATATATATATATATATATATATATATATATATAAGAATGCTTTGAACAAGGTAAAAGCACGATTGTTGCAAACCTTTCAGCAAAGACACTTGCTTTCGTCAGAATATATATATTGTCACGAAGACAAGGACGATGCAGTTCGCGGAAATATATATATATATATATATTGTAAGATTGGTTTATTTCCGAAGGAGATGCAGCAGGACGCTCAGCGAAGGCAGTCCAAAGCAAGCGGGGCCCAAGGCTCGCTCTCACGCGCTCTTCTTGCGGTACACGCTGATAATGACCCCTGCCCGGTTCGCTCGTTCTGCGTTTTCCTTGTCGCTATTTTACCATGGCCAATCTCCTTGGAAAGGTAGGTGATACTTGTACCTCTTCCGCACTACAACCACCACTATTCTCACCCTCCTCCCCCCCGCGGTGAAGGGAGCCACCCTGGCGACTTACGGGCATGCTACGACAACAGGATTGTAATAACCCTTGAGGCGTTGCACGTGGACTGGAAACAAAAGTGCCTAAACATGAATAGCCCAGAAAGTGGAGAATAAAATCGCCCCGCCGTTAGCGTAGTGGTTGTCGCACCAGAGCGGTATTCTGGAGGTCCTGGGTTGGGATCCCACCTGGCGGGCATTTTTTCTCCAGTTTCTTTCTTTCTTTCCAAATTCTTTATCTGTTTTAGTGACCTACCACATCCCACCCTTTGCTTTCCGAGGTTTTCTTGACTACCAACTCTTATCTCTGTGTTAATTTCAACGAGCCCCTCATTTCCTATTCTGATTCGCTACATGCATAGCGAGGGCCTCCGTTCTGCCAGTCTTGGTGCCATAGGAAGCTTAAGAGGGTTCAACGCTTGTCGACCACTCTCGACATGTCGGAGACACTCGATTCCTGGCCCGGGGGTTAAAAAGAAGGTCCCCTTCACCCCGAGTAGTCCGAGTGGCGCTGGCTACCATCCCCAAGCACAGGAAACAAAAGTGCCGAAACATAAATACCCGAGAAAGTGGAGGGGAAAATCGCCCCGCTAGTAGCGTAGTGGTTATCGCACCAGACCGGTATTCTGGAGGTCGTGTGTTCGGATCCCACCTGGCGGGCATTTTTTGTCCACTTTCTTTTTTTCCAAATTCTTTATCTGTATCAGGGACCTACCACAACCTCCCCTTTGCTTTTCGAGGTTTTCTTGACTACCAACTCTTATCTCTGTGTTATTTTCAACGAGCCCCTCATTTCCTATTCTGATTCGCTACATGCATAGCGAGGGCCTCCGTTCTGCCAGTCTTCGTGCCATAGGAAGCTTAAGAGGATTCAACGCTTGTCGACCACTCTCGACATGTCGTAGACACTCGATTCCTGGCCCGGGGGTTAAACAGAAGGTCCCCTTCACCCCGAGTAGTCCGAGTGGCGCTGGCTACCACCCCCAAGCACAGGAAACAAAAGTGCCTAAACATAAATACCCGAGAAAGTGGAGGGGAAAATCGCCCCGCTAGTAGCGTAGTGGTTATCGCACCACACCGGTATTCTGGAGGTCGTGGGTTCGGATCCCACCTGGCAGGCATTTTTTGTCCACTTTCTTTCTTAACAAACTCTTTATCTGTTTCAGGGACCTACCACATCCTCCCCTTTGCTTTCCGAGGTTTTCTTGAATGCCAAGCATTATCTCTCTGTTATTTTCAACAAGCCTCCCATTTCCTAGTTTGATTCGCTACACGCATAGCGAGGGCCTCCGTTCTGGCTGTCTTGGGGCCATAGGAAGCTTAAGAGGGTTCAACGCTGGTCGACCACTCTCGACATGTCGTAGACATTCGAGTCCCGGCCCGGGGTTTAAAATGAAGGTCCCCTAAACACCGAGTAGTCTGAGTGGCGCTGGCTACCACCCCCAAGCAGAGGAATCAAAACTGCCTAAACATAAATACCCCAGAAAGTGGAGGGAAAAATCGCCCCGCCGGTAGCGTAGTGGTTATCGCACCAGACCGGTATTCTGGAGGTCGTGGGCTCGGATCCCACCTGGCGGGAATTTTTTCTCCACTTTCTTTCTTTCTTTCCAAATTCTTAATCTGTTTCAGTTATCTACCACATCCTCCCCTTTGCTTTCCGAGGTTTTCTTGACTGCCAACAATTCTCTCTGTGTTATTTTGAACAAGCCTCTCATTTACTATTCTGATTCGCTACACACATAGCGCGGGCCTCCGTTCTGGCACTCTTGGTGCCATAGGAAGCTTAAGAGGGTTCAACGCTGGTCGACCACTCTCGACATGTCGTAGACACTCGAGTCCCGGCCCGGGGGTTAAAAAGAAGATCCCCTTCACCCGAGTAGTCCGAGTGGCGCTCGCTACCACACGCAAGCCCAGGCAACAAAAGTTCCTAAACATAAATAGCCCAGAAAGTGGAGGGGAAAATCGCCCCTCTGGTAGCGTAGTGGTTATTGCACCAGACCGGTATTATGGAGGTCGTGGGTTCGGATCCCACCTGGCGGGCATTTTTTCTCCACTTTCTTTATTTCCAAATTCTTTATCTGTTTTAGTGACCTACCACATCCTCCCCTGTGCTTTCCGAGGTTTTCTTGACTGCCAGCTCTTATCTCTGTGTTATTTTCAACGAGCCCCTCATTTCCTATTCTGATTCGCTACATGCATAGCGAGGGCCTATGTTCCGGCAGTCTTGGTGCCATAGGAAGCTTAAGAGGGTTGAACGCTGGTCGACAACTCTCGACATGTCGTAGACACTCGAGTCC
This sequence comes from Haemaphysalis longicornis, assembly GCF_048455015.1. Lineage (NCBI taxonomy): Eukaryota > Metazoa > Arthropoda > Arachnida > Ixodida > Ixodidae > Haemaphysalis > Haemaphysalis longicornis. The sequence continues at coordinate 114,679,226 of NW_027526407.1, read as the reverse complement.
CGCCCGGGGGTTAAAAAGTAGGTCCCCTTCTCCCCGAGTAGTCCGAGTGGCGCTGGCTACCACCCCCAAGCCCAGGAAACAAAAGTGCCTAGTGCCTAAACATAGATACCCCAGAAAGTGGAGGGGAAAATCGCCCCGCCGGTAGTGTAGTGGTTATCGCACCAGACCGGTATTCTGGAGGTCGTGGGCTCGGATCCCACCTGGCGGGCATTTTTTCTCCACTTTCTTTCTTTCTTTCCAAATTCTTTATCTGTTTCAGTGACCTACCACATCCTCCCCTTTGCTTTCCGAGGTTTTCTTGCCTGCCTACTCTTATCTCTGTGTTATTTGCAACGAGCCCCTCATTTCCTAGTCTGACTCGCTACATGCATAGCGAGGGCCTTCGTTCTGGCAGTCTTGGTGCCATAGGAAAGTTAAGAGGGTTCAACGCTGGTCGACCACTCTCGACATGTCGTATACAGTGGAGTCCCGGCCCGGGGGTTAAAAAGAAGGCCCCCTTCACCCCGAGTAGTCCGGGTGGCGCTGGCTACCACCCACAAGCCCAGGAAACAAAAGTGCCTAAACATAAATGCGCGAGAAAGTGGAGGGGAAAATCGCCCCGCCGGAAGCGTAGTGGTTATCGCACCAGACCGGTATTATGGAGGTGGTGGGTTCGGATCCAAGCTGGCGGGCAGCTTTTCTCCACTTTCTTTCTTTCTTTCCAAATTCTTTATCTGTTTCAGTGACCTACTACATCCTCCCCTTTGCTGTCCGATGTTTTCCTGAATGCCAATTCTTATTTCTGTGTTATTTTCAACGAGCCCTTCCTCTCCTACTCAGCTTCGCTATATATATATATAAATAAATATATATATATATATATATATAAATATATATATATATATATATATATATATATATATATATATATATATATATATATATATATATATATATATATATATATATATATATATATATATATATATATATATATATATATATATATATATATATATATATATATATATATATATATATATATATATATATATTTATATATATATATATTGGGGTACCGGGGTTTGGCACCCAGCCTCGGTTCCCCAGAAATACACTGAACCGTCTAAAACCACAACTTTAGTTAAAGTCCCGTTCTCGCAAGGTCCACTCTTGAGCCGATCCGGCTCACACACCATGTCCACCTGAGTACGCCATGTTCTACCCTATACTCGGTTACAACTCAAGAACGGCACCATCTGATGTAGTGTATCACTCCGCCAAAGCGCCGGACCCGTGACGTCAGTGCTCGCGCGTTTTGAAAGGGGTTTTCTATGAATGCCTGATATCGTCGGCCTTGTCTCACGCAGTTTGTTTGTCGTCACTGGAGTTTTTTATAAGCATATTAAGTGAAGGAAAGTTTGGCATCCGTCTAAATGCAGCCATGCGGCTACAAAGGAAAGCTGTATAGCTTTCTCACCTTTGTAGCTGCGGGGCTGCATTTAGGTGGATGTCAAACTTGCCTTCACAGAAACTTGCTCCACCTTGGGGATTTCTCCTAAATCTGGTCGATTAAGCATATTAAGTCCAAGAAATCACGGGAACGGCTCACGCCATGTTCAAAATATTCCAAGTAATGCCCTACTTGCGCTGCGGGGAGAAACATCCGGCTACGGTGATTAGGCACAGCGGCAACTTCCGGTGCCGTTCTTAAGTTGTCACAGAGTATAGATCATGTCGGGGCACACTTCCATCCAGTTGGATTGTCCCCCGGCACTATTGCCGCGTTACCACAATGTATATATATATATATATATATATATATATATATTTATATATATATAGGAAATAGGAGCTCGGTGAATTAAGACAGAATAAAGGCCGCGTAAACTATTGCCGCGTAACCACAATGTATATATATATATATATATTTATATATATAACAGTGCAGGGCTTGGCAGCTGAATAGTATATTAAATTAGAGTCACCCCAAAAAACATAACAATATTTATTACGACGTTTCGGCTGGGAACCAGCCTTTTTCAAGTGAAGTACAAATGTCGAATACAGGGTATATGTAGGCTCGCAGGGAGCGCTGTGAGCACGTGGACACATTATTTCAAAAGTGTCAAGAAGGAAATAAAGCAAGAAATAAGTGGAAAGAAACGTACTGCACGACTGGGCGCGCAGGTAATCCATCTCAATATGCAACGCGACGAAAAGCAAAAGCGAGGCACTTAAAAAGCGTGTTTCCTTCAGCCACCGCCCACCCACGCCCAGCAATATTAAGAAAAGTAAACAAATAAGGAAGGGGTACTGGTCATCTCACTCCAAAGGAGCAGAAACAACCTGCCGCATAAGGCAGAAGAGTAGAATCGACAATTAGTCATCCAGACTCTGGGGAACGCAAAATGGCAGAAGGCGACGTTGAAGTTCAAGAATGCAGGCGGAAGGATTAGCGAGGGGGCCGCGTCCTCAAAAGAAAAAGCCGCCGCTTCCCCAGGAGACCAGATAATAGCCACAAATGGCTTATCCGCGGCCCGCGTCCCGGGCACAAGGCGGACAATGACGACCCCTCGAAGGGCGCCGACGCCGACAGAGGTTTACGTGAGCCACCCAAGAAGAGCGCAGGTTGTGCGAGGATTTTGAGAAATGACACACAAGGCAGGAAATAAACAAAAAAACACCACACAGAAAAAAGCAGTTGAACGAGCCCCCGGCTCATGACATGAAATGGATGGATACAACAAATTGTTACCTTACATTTGATATTTTTGAAAGTAACAAGGGTTTGAACATTATAAAAAAGTAAAATAAAGATGTGACGCACGTACGAGAGCAAATCTCCAGTGATCTAGGGAAAAAAAGACACTTCGTAGCTAGTCATCAATGGCAGTATAAATTCGCACACAGCATTCTTTAAACAAACTGACAAACGAAAGAATACAAAGAATACACGTGTACAAATCGTAGAACATGGGGAACCATAGCAGTGAACACAAATAGCTTACAAAGTGACATTTCGGGCAAAAGAGCAATGAAGCATACGGAGAAAATAAGTTATTCACAACACTAGACCGAATAGTGCTTGGAAAGTGTAATGATGGGATACAGGAAGATTTCGTGCAGGAGAAGCATTAAAGCATACGGAAAAGTAACCTGCTGACAACGATGAACCGTCCAGCGGTTGAGAAGTGATAACGTGCGATACGTGCCGCTACAAGGTCTAGGTTTGAAGGCACGACAGCCTTCCCTGAGACTCATTACAATAAATTTCCTTGACGTGCAGATAACAACTAACGGACACAAACTGGATACTTCGGTGTACAGAAAACCCACCGACTGACACCAATACTTGAACTTTCACAGCAGCCATGTGAGACACTGCAAAACGGCCATTTCATAAGGCCAAGCCCTACGCTTCCGCAGAATTTGCTCTTACCAAAACGACTTCGCTTCTAATTGTGATCAGCTCCGCATTGACCTCGCACGACAAAAATACCCACTAGCACTGATTGAAGATTTAATCAGGAAGGCATCACAACAGGAGCGTTCTAGCCTTATTAGTGGCAATAAAACCTCCACTTCGAGGTCACAAACCAATCTGATTCTGACATATTCGGCATCTGGCCCCAACGTCAATGAAATTTGAAGAACACACCACAACATCTTGCTCCAGAGTGAAAGAATGAAGCACGTCATTCCAGACCCACCACGCGTGGTGTATCGCCGGGCAAGAAACATCAGAGAAATTGTAACATCATCTTGATCAAGAGAAACTAGTTTGACAGTTTCCACACCATGTGGAAAACCGCGGTGCAAATTGTGTCTAATGATGACACCAACAACAAGCGCTCAGAGCAGGGAATCTGACTTTTCCATGCAGATCAGGGGCAACTTTAATTGTGACACTGCAAATATAGTTTACCTCCTAGAATGTGGTGATTGTGGTGCGCAATATATTGGACAGACTGAAACTTCTTTTAGAACTCTCATCAATAATCACAGATCCGATGCAAAAACAAAACCTTATCTCCCCATTTCAAAACATATCAACTCTTTGAAACACCCGTTCGACCAATTTAAGGCCACAGTGCTCCAATCAGGATTTAAAACCCATTTCGACAGAGAAGCCTGCGAATCTTATCTGATCCACAAATATAACACTCTCACAAGAGGTATCAATGAGTCTCAGGGAAGGTTGTCGTGCCTTCAAACCTAGACCTTGTAGCGGCACGTATCGCACGTTACCACTTCTCAACCGTTGGATGGTTTATCGTTGTCAGCAGGTTACTTTTCCGTATGCTTTAATGCTTCTCCTGCACGAAATCTAGCTGTATTCCATCATTACACTTTCCAAGCACTATTCGGTCTAGTGTTGTGAATAACTTATGTTCTCCGTATGCTTCATTGCGCTTTTACCCGAAATGTCACTTTGTAAGCTATTTGTGTTCACTGCTATGGTTCCCCATGTTCTACGATTTGTACACGTGTTCTCTTTGTATTCTTTCGTTTGTCAGTTTGTTTAAAGAATGCTGTGTGCGAATTTATACTGCCATTGATGACTAGCTACGAAGTGTCTTTTTTCCCTAGATCACTGGAGATTTGTTCTCGTACGTGCGCCACATCTTTATTTTACTTTTTTCATAATTTGCAAATCCTTCTTACCTGCAAAAATATTAAATGTAAGCTAACAATTTGTTGTATCTATCCATTTCATGTCATGAGCCGGGGGCTCGTTCAACTGCTTTTTTTTGTGTGCTGTTTCTTTATTTCCTGCCTTGTTTGTCATTTCTCAAAATCCTCGCACAACCTGCGCTCTTCTTGGGTGGCTCACGTAAACCTGTGTCGGCGTCGGCGCCCTTCGAGGGGTCGTCATTGTCCGCCTTGTGCCCGGGACGCGGGCCGCGGATAAGCCATTTGTGGATATTATCTGGTCTCCTCGGGAAGCGGCGGCATTTTCCTTTGAGGACGCGGCCCCCTCGCTAATCCACCCGCCTGCATTCTTGAACTTCAACGTCGCCTTCTGCCATTTTGCGTTCCCCAGTGTCTGGATGCCTAATTGTCTATTCTACGCTTCCGCCTCATGCGGCAGGTTGTTGCTGCTCCTTTGGAGTAAGATGCCTAGTACCCCTTCCTTATTTGTTTACTTTTCTTAATATTGCTGCGCGTGGGTGGGCGGTGGCTGAAGGAAACACGCTTCCTAAGTGCCTCGCGTTTGCTTTTCGCCGCGTTGCATATTGAGATGGATTACCTGCGCGCCCAGTCGTGCAGTACGTTTCTTTCCACTTGTTTCTTGCTGTACTTCCTTCTTGACACTTTTTAAATAATGTGTCCACGTGCTCACACGCTCCCTGCGGGCCTACATATACCCTGTATTCGACATTTGTACTTCACTTGAAAAAGGCTGGTTCCCGGCCGAAACGTCGTAATAAATATTGTTATGTTTTCGTCGTGAGTCTAATTATATATATATATATATATATATATATATATATATATATATATATATATATATATATATTGTAAGCGCTGGTTAGTGCCCCGACACCAGAAGAATGTGCGTCCGGACAATCCCCCGGTAGTTGTACACAAACGGTATGTGCGAAGTACTAGCAGAAGGGCATGCGCCAGTGGACTCGTACTCCGGAGGCCTGTCTTCCACATGAAATCATGATTCATCATCGTCATCAGTTGTCTTTCGTCATCAACGCCCGTCTTGGTTGTTCTCTGGGGCTCGCTCCCTGTCACGTAGGACAAGGCTCGCCTAATAAAGACGTTCCACAAGACTACTGGTGCGCTCCTTACAATATATATATATATATATATATATATATATATATATATATTTAAATATATATAAGGGGCTCGGTGAATTAAGGCAGAATAAATGTTGGCAGTGAAAAAACCTCGGAAAGCAAAGGAAGGAATACGGTAGGTCATAGCAACAGATAAACAATTTTTTTAGTCAGAAAGTAAGTGGTGAAAAAATGCCCACCGGGTGGGATCCGAACCCACGGCCTCCAGAATACCGGTCTTGTGTGATGACCACTACGCTATCGGTGCGGCTGTTTCCCCACCACTTTCTCGGGTATTTATGTTAAGGTATTTTTTGTTTCCTGCACTTGGGGGTGGTAGCCAGCGCCGCTCGGTCTACTCGGGGTGAAGGGGACCTTCTATTTTAACGCCGGGCCATGACTCCAGTGTCCTTCGACATGTCGAGAGTGGTCGACCAGCGTTCAACCTTCTTAAGCTACTTTTGGCACCAAGACTGCCAGAACAGAGGCACTGGCTATGCATGTAGCCAATCAGAAATGGGAAATGAGGGGCTCGGTGAATACAGAATAAGAGTTGGCAGTCAAGAAAACCTCGGAAAGCAAAGAGAAGAATGCTGTGGGTAATAGAAACAGATGAAGAATTTTCTGAGTCAGAAATAAAGTGGTGAAAAAATGGGCGCCGGGTGGGATCCGAACCCACGACATCCAGAACACAGTCAGAGCGAGACAGTGGACACAGCTTTGTTCTCCTCTTAACAACCTCCTACCACCCTCTGCCTAAGCCCGTCTTACGCCTTTTCAGCCGGTGATGGGTAAAAAGTAAAAACATAAAGCCGTTTCACTGAATGTGAAAGCTGTCGGAAGTGAAGAGCACTGATCCGCCACATTGGACTGCAGCGCCGTTGTCCGCTCACTGCTGCCACCCAACGCATTCCCGCCACCCAACGTTTCCCGCCTTCGCAGTGCTCACGCGCCCCCTGCCGAAACTGCGCCAGCGAGAGTTCTGTTCTTTTTGTGCTTGCTTTAATTTCGTATGGTCGAAATGTTTTGCGTCATTTTGAACGCCTAATGGTTCCTTTGCGGGGCTGGAGCCTGTCTGCGTGACATAGAACGCGCCATTTTTTCTTGCGCGGCCGCTTTTTTTGCTTACTATCTTAGAAGCCAGCCCAACGATCCTTACTAACTTAAGAACGCGGAGGTCGCCGGTTATACATACAGATTTTGCCTTAAATGACCCTGCCGTTTTCTTTTCGCTAAACAACGGGGAGATGCATGGCAAGCGCCAGCGGTTCACGACTTTCGAATGGTTATACTTTTAAACCGCGTGATTTCCGAAGCCTCAGCGTGACCCCCTGACGACGGTGCACCAGTCTGTACTTGGCTCCGTTATCTCGCTGCACTACCTAATTCCGGCAGCCACATCGATTGTTAGTGAGCTACGAGGGCAAAGCGAGCCCATAAAGTGCTCTGCACTTAAAATCCGTTTCTTCCTTTTACCAACATCTCACAGTAAAATCTTTAAATTTCTTTGTCTCAAGAAAATGCAACATCAACTCCTACTGGCTAAAATTGTAGGAGACTGGTTCAAGATAAGGGTTTTTTTTGCTATACTATGCAGCAATTTGAACTGTTGATTCAGGACAGGCATTTTTAACAAAATGTCATTTGTTACTAGAAAATGTGCCTTTTTGCGTGACATAATAATTAGGCATATTGGTTCGGCAAGCTGTTATTACCCACAGGCCATCAGTAGCTCTTTATATTTCGACCTATGTTAAAGTGAAATTTTCTCGACAATTGAGTTGATAAAAACCACCGTATTCTAGGCGCCGTTTTGCCTTAATAATGTTTATGCTACTGGTACTGACCGCTTCTAGAAGGAGGTGACGGGTCATCAAAGAAATCGGCCTTTTCTATCTTGTGAAGCAAGTGCGCCATTTGTCCATCTTGTGATCGTTCCATACTTTCAACTGGTTCAATTCGGTGGTGGGGCCCTACAACACCTTCCTAAAGCAAAAGTAAATAACGAAAACATATTGTACAACGTTTTTAATAAATCTGGGGTCACCAACAATAGGAAGAAAACAATACATGCCTACACAGACAAATACTTTTAATTCAAAATGAACTGCTACAGGGTACACCTGGGGCTGTACTCTTGTTGTATGTACTGGTACAGCAAAACAAAAAAAACATTATTATGCGAAATCACACCTTTCAGAAATAATGTTTTTATCAACATTATTCAGGGCCTTAGATAGCTTTGTGTTCTATTACGATGTACGACATTTCTGTCTCTCTAACAAGCCGATCTTCAGTGATGGGTCCTATGCGCCCTGATATCCCACGTGTTTTGTTTTAGTTTTTCTTAAATCACTAGCATTGAAAGCTTCAGACTTAAGCTGACATAATATTCATTTCGTAGCCACCCTCAAAAGTGGTATTAACCCAGGAATAAAACAACTTTCATGCATCAGGGGCTACAATAGAGTCACTGAGAAGCTCGAACGCCGTCTTCAGTTGTCCAATAACACCGCGAAGCGTGCTTCGTTAGCATAAAATTCCTACCATCAGCCCATCCTTCAATCAGCGCCAACCTCTATTACACTTGAAATTTTACATTTTCGATGCGACTGCATCTCATTCACTCGCCTTGTCCCTCCATACGGCGTTGTTGTCCGTCCACACCCCTCCCCCATTCTCCTCGCTGCACGAGCTACGCTCTCCGCCGCTCACCCCCTCTCCTCTCCGATAGCGAACACTCTCTCGCGAGGGTCATTGGATTGGATTCGATTGGATTGGATTGGCTTGGCTTGAATTGGATTGAATTGAATTTGGATTGGATTGGATTAACGTGGATTGTGTTGATTGTGTTGCGTCATAGCCGCGCCACGTTGCGTCATAGCCGCGGTCGTTCCAGCACCGGCCAAAGAAATAAAGAATACATGATACGCGTTCCTCACACGTTTCGCGCAATTAGAGAATCAACCCAACGGAAACACCAAGTGAACCCCCAAGCTGCGTCGCATCTCCACAGGGTTCCCCTCGCGGGAGGGTGGGGTAATTTTGCCTTAAAGAACGCGCTTGAAACAGGGAAAAGGGTTGACAGGTGCAGAAAACGCCGGCATAAGAGGAAATAAACAGGACATGCAAGGCACCGTGTGTGTTTTATTTGTTTCTTGTTTTTTCGCGTATTTTTGAGTCTTTAAACCTCTTTCACTCTTATCCAACCAACAGGCTTACTTTAAGGTTTTGCTACTCCTTAACGAACGCGCAAACATCCATGCGATTATGTCCCATATTTCGCAAAAATTTAGGAATACAGCAAATACACATCAACAGCGTATTGCGCGTTACCTCATCTTCAACAGTAAGGGTGAATTGGTCGATGTCTCCGTTAAGATTTTCCCGAAGAAAGAAAAATGTGAAGTGAACGGGGCAATCATCCGGGTGAATTCGCGCTGCTCGATAGAGCTAAAGACTAGCAATATAAAAATATAAAAGAACGGTCGCCATACCAGAAAGAATTGCCCATATTTAAAAATGTTTTGAATAGGAGTGAGCCTAATGGTTCATGTAATTGTTCTTACTAAGCATACAGTTATCCCTAACGCGTTCAGTAAAAATTTTCCACCTTCCGCCGATTCCAAGTGTACATTACTAGGCAGTGATACTACGTGCTCGTTTTCGTGGCACTGAGCGCCCGCCTCGACACCCACCATCTTAATTTAATTCATCGGTCCTCGGACGAAGTGACCATCCAACGTCTAGAATATGACGCCTGGTCTGCCCGGCCTGGGTCTGACGCCTGCCCGGTCGACCCGTCTGACGCCGGCCGGGTCTTTCTTATGACTCCTGTACCTAGCTGGAGCCATTATAGCAATATTTATTAGGGCAAGCTTTTCTTTGTGGGACCTACGGAGTCCTGTCAAAAAAAGTAAAGCCTTTTCATTAGAATGGCTGGCCGACCAAGAAGCTCAGAGGTTTCTATAGATACAAGGCGCGTGTGTGATGCGGGGCATCCGTCGCGTCGAGACGGTTACTGGGAACGCTCTAGATAAGACAATACGCGCATCGGTCCTCAAGATGCAATTAAATAGTATTGCTTTACCTAATAAATAAGGCATAGCTTACATCGCTCCTATAGATGCGTTTACGCAGTGGACGAAAAATTGTCGCATGTGTTTGTTCTCCGTTTCCTAGTTGTGTTTTAGAAGAAGAAGAAGAAAACTTTATTTTTGCAAGGATCCCCTAGTCCGGAGCTCCAGGGATAGCCGACAGGGCCTTCTCTGCGCGTTCAATGAGTGTTCTTTGCACTTCCGCGATAGAGTCGGCCAGCCTTCTTTCCCATGAAGTGGGGGTAGGATTGGGTATGGGGGAAAGGTTAGGGTTCTGTGTGCATGTCCAGAGAGTGTGATAGATGCTAGGGTAGTCCCCGCAGTTAGGACACTTGGGGGTACCCGGTAATCGTTGAAATCGGTGTGTTAGGTGTGCAGTAGGTAGCGTGTTTGTCTGAATTTGCCTTAGTACAGCGGATTCCCGACGAGTGAGTGTTTTGTGTGGTGTTGGGTACTTTTGTCTGTTTTGACGGGCTGTCCGTAGCAGATCCCTGGTGTCAACTGGTTCTTGAGGTCCTGGTTGCGCCCTACGTTCACTTGAATGTGGAAGTGCATGCTCAGGCGCCCGGTGGTTTAACGCTCGGGCAAGTGCGTGTGCGCTCTCATTTCCTGGCATGCCTTCGTGCCCAGGTACCCAGATTACCTTGTAGCACTTTTGACTTGAAACGAGTATCTTGTTCAGTATGTGAGCGGTATTTCTGTGCATTCGGTTGCAGATAAGTTGCCGGCATGCAGATTGAGAGTCGGTGTAGATGTACACTGTACCGGTGTCTGGCACAGGACGGCAAGAGTGCTCTATAGCACGCGCGATTGCCCTAGTCTCCACATCGACGGTTGCATTGAGGTCACGTTCTGTGGCTGCTGTGATGAGGGTGTGACTTCCGTCTACGACAACGGTGACACCCGTCCCATCTAGGAGGCTGGCGTCAGTGTAGTAGAGTTCGGGTTGTGGCTCGGTCTTGTTGATCTGCTTCAGGATGGTCTTACCACGAAGGGTTAGAGGATTGACGATCGATTGGACGCAGTTTCAGCGAAGGCTGGGCGCATTTTTCGCGAAGGTGTCGGCGCACGTTTGACGAAGTATTGATGTCAGAAAAATTTCGAACTTCTCTCAACTTTCTTAAGGAAGTGACGGTAAAGTTTTTCTGGCTTGCCCACAAATTTTACTATAAGCTCGGTCGCCATTTTAAGATTGCGTCATGAATACTGCTCGCTGACAAATTATTATCGATAGGCCAATTACTCAATGGCAAAGCAACAATTGCGAGTTTTGTGGAAGGCATTGAGGCTACTGATTACTGGTTGTCGTGTGGTGTACCTCAATTCACGAATCCTCTAAGCACGTAGCCGTTATCTGCATTTTATGTGCAGGAAGAAGACCAGCAGATTTTTTCCCTCTTGACAAACGAAAAAAGAAAGAATATAAAATCATCTCACTTTATTTCACTTTTTTTAGTTTACACGACGATATTTCCAGTTAGTAGGCAGCAAAAACAAGAGTAGTTACCGTACACATATTTATGGCGGCTGCTGAATCCCGCCTGCCTAGTGAGAAAGAAATACTAGCCGTCACCGCCATTTTTCTTCTAATCACATACAGCTAGAAGTATCCACTACCCCACTGTGGAAACAAGAACGATAAGGGAATGCCGAGCGTTCCAAAATCAACTCCAGATCCAAAAGAACCAAACCAGTATCGAGCACACGTTTGTTCTGTGGATGGTTTAATCCACTGTGATTGTGCTCCCTACTCTTTTATGGGTGCGGGCATTCGATGGCTTTCTCTAAGCGATAAAGCATCGTCGTCGTTAGACGGGGGAGTGCATTCCTGTCTCATTTTGCACGTCAATGCACCCCTCTCCAAATCCTAGCTGTTCTGACTATGCCGAAAAGGACGTCGGCAGCATAACGCGAGGGATCTGCAGGTTCGATTCCGACCAGGGGACCCGTTTAGATTTTAATTCCTGAATCATCACCTGATTGATTGATTCATTGCTATTGGTTTCCCCTTTGAAGCGGGGTGATGACATGTCATCTTACCAAAACGGACTAATATAACCATGTTTTACACTCTTGGTTTAATACTAGCGCTGCTTAGGGGAGGCACTAAAGCTTATTAGGCACGAAATACTTTTTTTCCCTGTTACAGTTGGTAACTGTCCTAGGCAATATTCCCCTCTCTGCTTTTTGTCCACCAGCATTCTAATCTTCTTCTCGTCCCCTCGACAGCCTTGAAGTTAACTTCCTCTGTGATACCCTTAAATCCTAGGGCTTCTGGAAGCCCAATATTCCCTTCATGTAGATTTGGATGGATACCCTCACATTCTAACACTATGCGCCGCATAGTTTCTGTTTCTTTTCTGCAGACCACACATACCCCATCATTTTGTGAATACGTCCCCCCAAAGCTCTTAGTTCGCAGGCAACCTGCTCTAGCCTCAAAAGCAAAGCACTGCCCTGGGAATTATCGTAGAAATTTTCCCTTCGGATGTTCAATTTCTCAGCCCTGTACATCTCTAACGACGTATAATCCGTAAAGTTGGATTTCCTGCATTACGTCTTGCATGGACTACGGACGGCTTCAGTGAGAGGTTGAAAGCTGTGCTTGAAAGCATTTCGCCCCAAGCCTCGTCACTGAGTTTGGTACTACTCAACGCTGCTTTTCAGACAAAAGTCGATATTTTGCTCGAAGCGTGATGAATCGAAACAGTTGAGGTAATTATTGTAACAGTTAAATCGGCATATTGGAAGGCCCCGCGCAAAGTGTATCAATGTACTATCGCCCTCACTATGACCTGCGACGCCTATTAGTATTCAGGGGATTATATCGTCAGAACAATGACTATTGGTATAAACGTCAGTATAAGGCTTGATTCATTACGACGTCCTCCTCATGCGTATTTGATCTTAGACCCTGGATAGCACACGAAGGTTGTAATAAACTGTTCCGACTAATCGCCGCTGCAGTTTATAGTTAGCGCGAGTGTACGTTTACTTATAACGTGCTCCATTCTTTTGCACCCACGCAATAATCACCGTTATTTATGTCGAGCTTCGCAGATTTTTATTGACCACTCGTATCCTCGAAAAAAATCGGATAAAAATTTCTCCCACCTCCCCTCGCGGGAACCCCAGTGTAGATGCGACGCATAGGGGGTTCCGTTGTTGTTTTCGTTAGGTTGATTCTCCCATCGCGTGAAACGTTCCGTGAACCCCCTGCTGCGGCTATGACGCAACGTGGCGCGGCTATGACGCAACATAATCCAACACAATTCACTTTAATCCAATCCAATCGAAGCCAAGCCAAGCCAAGCCAATCCAATTGAATCCAATCCAATGCCCCTCGTGAGAGAGTGTTCGCTATCGGAGAGGAGAGGGGGTGAGCGGCGGAGAGCGCAGCTCGCGCGGCGAGGAGAAGCGGTAGGGGTGTGGACGGACAACAACAACGCCGTATGGAGGGACAAGGCGAGTGAATGAGATGCAGTCGCATCTAAAACTCTACCGAACATTTACAGAACACCTTTTTTCTAGCGCACACCCAGTTTCTACGATATATCAAGTGAAAATTCAAAACAATGTACATAATTTCAGGACTTGAAAGCCGATTTATTTAATGTCCATATGTCGGTGTGCACTTATCAATTTGCACAGGACGTTTTTACCCGAACATATTCCTAGGTTCATTTTAGCCATGCTTTCAGCGTTTCACGTAGAAAATACGAGCAGGCAGAGTAACATACTCACCACTTCAACTCTTCCATTACTTCGCACGAGAGATACTGCCGCCAACTTCTCGGCGTCATGATAGATGGTTTCCTGAATTTCATTTCCATTGTACTGAAAGTAAACGTCATATCACATCATAGGGCAGTAATACGCGAACAAACATTAAAGCATGTATTGACGCCGAAAAGCACTGCGAGAGTGCCTAGAAACTAGGTTTCCAAACCTATAAACGTGTTTCAGTTCGGCTGTTTCAAAACCGTATACGATAAAAAACAATTAGCACCCACACCATGCAGATAAACAGATAACAATCACGATTAGTGAGAAACATCCTAGTTGTTTCAACCCTAGGGTAGCAGAGGCGGCATTCACAATTACATTGCACGCAAATTCTTTTAAAGCACACCTGTTACCACGAAAATATTACTAGAAACTTTTTTCACCCCGGAAAAATTTTTAAGCTTTACCTAAATCTGCAGATTCGCCAAGAGGTTGCACCAAAGATTCACACGAACTCTCCTACGGCCGATGGCTTTACTTCTTTCAGGCCGTATCGAAGTAAACTTATTAAAAACAGTGCTGAGCTCGTAGAACTACTGTTCTTGCTGGTAGAGTATGAAAAATGAACAGCATTCAGAGTATGATGTCGACTAAGGTGTTCCTACATCATAAAAGACTATAGGTGTCTATATTTTAAATACAATTTCAGAGGCAATGAATGACCACGTCCTGAAATGATTGATGTTTTCATTCTTACTCCTCTCGAAAAACGCAATTTTTTGCATAGCCTTGGGCAGCATATTGTTTAACAAAATAGACATCTTCGATATTTACAACGTGTACGTTTGCATGAAGTATCTCAGAGATTCGAATGTTAAATAATGGCTGTAGCCAGGGCACAACTAATTTGCAGCGACAAACTTAAGGGCACGTGGCCTATGTTCGTCCGGCGTCCTTCCGCAGATTGTAGCTTTGCTGCTTAGCAGCGGCGTTCGCAATCATATGCAACCGCCAGAACTGATATTGCGCTGTAAGAAAGATGTCCACAAAACCCTACGAAATATCAAGCGACTACAGGATTTGCCCACATTATGAAATTAGGTTGAAAAAGATTATTCAGCCTGATGTATAAACATTTGCTAGTAAACTGTTGTACTGAAAGTAGTAAACATTTTCATTGCAGCCTATCAATACTGGGTCTCTAAGAGTAGGTCTAATCGGCTGCCCTTAAACCTAACAAATGCATTCTAACGCAGTTTGAAATGAAAACTCTGTCCATTGTCAATTGCTTTATGCGTCGACTTCTCAGGTGTAATTTCGTAGATCGCTGCGCCTAACTCGAAAAATCCTGTCATTGTGCCATTCGCGGCATCTCTTTACAACTTAGACCACATTTTCACAGCAAGTGGCGGGCACCCAAACTTACCTCGTGTGCCGAGATTTCTGTACTGTCTTTTGGCATTCTACATTGCCTCATATAACCAACTACTTCTTATATATATAAAATAATTTGCCTATACTGATACTAAATAGGCAAGGCTACGAAATTTTTATACACGGATAGGATTTTCTTTACTTTTAGTAGCAATATCTCGCAACTACTAGAGCCATCTTTCAGCTATTGCAACCGAGCTGTGTGCCTTATGTGCATCGCCTGCTACGATAAATGGGAACCAAAAGCCTCCGCAACCAGCACCTAGTGGGAGCTGGACCCATCACTGAGAGCCCCATGCAATTGCTGGCAGAGCTGGCGAAGACGTCGACGTGTGCATCAGGCACTACCACCTCGTGTGTCGATATAATCAATGGGACACCGCCCTAAGGCTATCTAACGCTGCGTTTTAGAGCGAAGCTTTTTATTTATACCAGCCAATGGTTTCGGGGTGGTGTGCGCCAGAAGAAACTCCCAAAGCGTCTGGGGTGGGAAGGACGCTTTTCGGGGGTGACCATGGAGTAAGATAAAAAGCAGCGGCGTCTTCGCTCTCTCCAACGGGCCCTTAACGTCCCTCACTCACTGTGCACAGTGTAGATGGCGCGGCGAATGGGAGTTTTTCATCAGCGTTCCCAGCGCGCCGGAGCCTGCTCACCCCGGATATGGGCGCGAGGGCGGGACCAATTCCGTCGTCTTTGTCGTCTGATTTGCGGCGGTTGTATTGGACATGTTTTTGGCGCAGCTTCGAGTGCATTGTGCGCCTCCTTCGTACGGCTTCATTAAATTGTGCGACACTACCTCCTGCGTAACCCAGACCCGACAGAATGAAGTGATCGTACGGCAAAGGTACGTCAAGTCTTGATTTGCAGGTTGAGAAAACAAAACGTAGAGTCCGCCTAAAGACATCTGGCCGCTAGAGAAACGCTACTTTTTGCGCACTGCTTGCCACAAATACCAATTCGGTTGTGTTTTAATAGGTATTACAAAAGACGAAAGGAGAAAGTGTATCCGATGAATAGCGATTATAAAAGTTCTCTCAGCTTTCTTGCAATTCTCAAACTCACTAAACTAACTTGTTTAAATCGGGATACAGTTAAACCTGGAAGTAAAAAAGTTGAGAAAAATGCGCAATTTTTTGTTACATGCAGGTTTCAAGTTAAGGCTCGCGTGACTGAAGCAGGAACGAAACCAAAGTGCAAAACATCAGTTATTTCACAGTGATTTCACCAGGATTCATTTCACGGTAAAAAACTGCGTGATTTGCTCGTGCTACTTTCGCACAAAAAAGCAAGGTCACTCACCTCCGTAATTATGAACGTAACTCTATTTTAACTTATGCCTTTCGATAGTTTTAGTGCCAAACACGTTTTAAAAACCAAACGCACACTGAAAACGTGCCTTTTTGCGAAGTTTACGCTCTTTCCGTACTCAAAATTTTCGAGGGGGTACTAGCTTGTGTAGTGTACCTGCCTGCGACCTTCTTCTCTCTCACCTGCGGAAACATTTAAAATTTCAAAATTGCGAGCTTGTCTTGAAATAACAAAACTTTCCATTATCTGGCATCAGAACTGATCACCGACAAACCAACACCACACATAGCAGTGGAGACGCATGACTACACGCCGATAGGCTGGCCTAGCACCTAACCGACGCCGTACTTATACGAGGAACAGCACCGTAGTTTCCAGTTTGGACAAAATTTACTATATTGGTGCATTTCTCCTACCGATTTTTCCAAAAAGGGCAAACAAACATCGATTCAACAGCGTACAAAATTCGTTACTTCCTGGTTAACCGTCGTAACGCCTTCGTAACAGAAAGGTCGCAAAAACATGGCTTTCAAGGGGGCTGGTGATCCGGAATTTAAATCGTGGTTATATCCAGGATTTTAGTATATATAGGTTCGTTACATCGAGGTTTACCTCTAAATTACAATCACTAAGCTCACGGGCCGAATTTGCCAGGTTTAAATGTAAATTAGAATTCCTAACTCGTTCCGCATTGTTTCGGTGTCTGGGCTTGTTTCGCGTGGTGGTGTAGCCTCGAGCTAGCACATCAGGATGGCTAGGTTCCGCTGTCTCACTCTTCAAAAGACGCTCCTCTCCGTTTTCGTTTTGCCAGTGTACGGCCGGGCTAGAGCAGCGTGGTCCACCGCTCTAGCCCAGTAGTAGCCGAAGCTTTTGCGTTCGGGACACCGCCCCCGCGAATCCCAGGTAACGGCTCGCGGAATCTCTGGTTTCACTGTGGGTAGAGCAACGTGTGTGAATTCAAGTGACGTCGCATGGGCCATTGTTGTGGATGTCGTTAAGAGCTTTGCTTACCAACTACCTTCACAGCGTGGATTAGAGTCAATTTTGTATTGTACAGCACTGGTGTGGTTTTGTTTGAAAAGCATGAAGAGACGCTGACGAGTTGGGACCACATTGTCAAGTGGATAAAGGCCCGTTTTGGTGATCGCATTGCAAAAAAAAGCGGGCAGAGCAAACGTTACGTCAAATGGCTCAGTTCCTGGGGAAACCGGCAATACGTATCTTGAAGAAGTGTTGAAGCCCTGCAGTAAGGTGTATTCTCATTTGTTCGACAACTTTAAATGCCTTAAAGGCTACCTCGTTGGCAAGGCGCAAGATACAATAAGTGGACTTTTTCTGACTGAACGTAACTACCAGATACCGGTAGATCTACTGATGATGATGATTTAGGGTTTTATGGCGCAAGGCCGACGAGGGCAAAGAGCGCCATGACAATGGTGGGATGCTATGAGGCGATATTAAAATGGAATCTAAAAAATCTACTACATTAAAATTAAACTATGGAAGTTGGTGTATAGGGCCATAATTAAAAGTAAGAAATATTGGTTGCAAGGTGTTAAAAACCCCACAATACCGCCATTGCTTTGTGGCGGAACATGAGGACAAGTGAGATCATGGGGAGTATGTTATGTACTTTAAGAAGTCAACATCGGCAAAGTAATTAAAGACTCTTCTGTAAGAGAACATGGGACTATGTGATAAAAATAATGAAGGGTGCAATGGTATGCAATGAGTGTATATTTCATGAAAGTGACGTTTTCTTTCTATGTTGCACATCTCGCATTCAATACGTATATGAAGAACTGAGAGCTGCCCCCCACACCGATGACAGTGTGGCTTGTTTGCGTCTGTTAAAAGGTATGAGTGTGTGATGTGTGTATGGCCAATTCTCAGTCTGCATAAAGCTACCTCCACAAATCTGTCATGTTTTTCAGCAGGGGGCTTTTCTATTTTGGGTTTAACGACATGTAGTTTATTCTCTGCTTCTCTGTCCCATTGTTGCTGCCAGTGGTCCCGCAGCTTCCTTTTTACAAAAGGTTTTAGATCTTGATATGGGAGCTTGTTTATGTCTATGCTACTTCGAAGGGTGGCAGCTGCAGCACTACGGTCAGCACCTTCATTTCCAGGAATGTTGCAGTGGCCAGGGACCCAGCAGACTGTGACAACGAGTGTCAGGCCATAAGCAGAGTGGAGAGCTCTTAAAACACAATTAAAGGTAGGGTTTTTATTGACCTTCCGAGATGAAAGATTTGAGACGACACTGAGAGAGTGTGTATATAACTGACTTCTTAACTTTGTTTCGAAGAATGTGATTCAAAGCCAGTAGAATACCGTGCACCTCTGCAGTGAATATACTTGTGTTCCTGTTCATTGTTTTGGATATATTAAGTAGGGGGTCATTTGCAGCACAGGATACGGTTGTGGTAGTTTTTGAAGTATCTGTGTAAAATTCAGCTGCCTTGTATTTGTCACGGAGGAACAGAAATTGATGAGTGATGACAACCTTGGGTACATTTTTTTTTGGATTTCTCTAAAGGACATGTCATAGTGAATTGGGAAAGTGTCCCACGGAGCGACCAAATCATAAACTGAGGTAGAGTAGACATCAGTGAGAGGAACTTGAAACTCGCTTACGAGGTGTGAAACTGCCAGCGGGAAAGGTGGAGCTATGGATTGTCGGCTTTCAAAGTGATGATCAGTTGTGGTATTTTTATTATGGTATTCAGAGGTTGTTCCTTCAAAGAAGTCATCTTTGCGGCATACATCAGAGCAGTGTAGGCGCGCTGGAACCCTAGAGACCACTGGTTTGATTAGACATGAAGGGATGGAATATGGCTTGTTCGATATGCCCCTGTGGCCAAGCGAAGCCCCAAGTTGTATAATGAGTCCAACATTTTGAGTGCTGTTTTGGTTGGAGACTGGTATACAATGCAGGCGTAGTCTAGTCTTGACCTAACAACACTATTAAGAAGTGCTAGCAGACATTTGTATCCGTACCCCAGGACTGATGAGATAGTACCTTTAAAATGTTCATTGTTTTCGGCATTTTACTTTTAGTAATTTCATGTGCGGTATGAATGTGAGCTTGTGGTCGAGCAAAATACCTAGAAACCTATGTTCCTTTTTCACTGGTATGGGCTGACCTCCTAACGTGATACAAGGAAGAGGTTGTACACCGCGTATCCCAGAAAAGACAACAGCACTTTTATCAGCGTTAAACTTAAAACCATTTCTTTCAGCCCATGTAACCAGCCTGTTGACACTTAATTGTATTTGACGTTCACATATCGACAGATTACAGGATTTAAAGCTAACTTGGATATCGTCAACGTAGGCAGAGTATGAAACAGTTCGAGGCAGCACAGTTTTAAGAGAACTCATTTTAACAATGAACAGTGCACAGCTCAGCACTCCTCCCTGGGGTACGCCATTTTCTTGAACAAATATTCTAGACAGGGCAGTCCCCACATGGACACGAAATGTGCGATCAGACAAATAGTGTTGAATAACATTGAGGACATTGCCACTAAGGCCAAACGACTGCAAGTCCAATAGAATGCCATGTCGCCACGTTCTATCGTAGGCTTTCTCCATATCAATAAATAAAGAGAAGCAGTGCTGTTTATGGACAAAAGCGTCTTTAACATACGATTCAAACGCAACCAGATTATCTGTACGTGATCTCCCAGACCTACAGCCTGCCTGATTTTTGTCTAGAATACCATGAAACTCCAGAAAGTAAAAAAGTCGCCGGTTTATCATTTTTCCAGGAGCTTACACAAACAGCTGGTCAGGGCAATAGGGCTGTTTCGTCAAGATGATACATAACCAGTACCAACTCGCCCAAATGTTGATCAGCAGCAGTGACCGCAGGAGCAGCCTTCTGCTGTTTTGCAGATGCCCGGGATGGAGCCAGATCATCACTCATCTGGACTGAGCTCGTGCTTGAGGCCTGAGGCACAGCACCAGAGCTCGTGCTGGAGGCATTAGGTGTAGCACAGGTGGTCGCGCGGGAAGCCTTAGGCACAGCACTAGAGGAGGGTGTAGCAGCAGAAGCCACGGGAGCAACTATCTGCTGCTGAGCGGGGGGCTGTGGCGGGACCAGGTTGCACTGGGTGCCCGCATCCACCAGACGACGCTCCACCCCCCAGCGAGCAGCGTCTGCGTAACTTCTGCCTGAAAGCAGGGCATGCTTCAGGAGTGCTTGTGCAAAGGTTAGGTTTTCAGTCACTTTGAGTTGGATTATTTCTTTTTCCTTTTTGAATGCGGGACATGCACGTGAATACGTAGCGTGTGGTTCACCACAGTTTGGACATTTCACTTGTTCTTTTTTGCAGTCATCACTGGTGTGGTCAGCACGTGCACAGTGAGCACAGGTGGGGCGGCCACGACAAGACTGAGTTCCGTGGCCATAGTTCTGGCACTTGAAACACCTTCAAGGACTAGATATGTAGGGGCGTACTGGACAGGATATGAAGGCAGCATGGACGGATTCAGGAAGCGTTGGACGGTTGAAGGTAAGAACAGCATGCTTAGTTCGAATTTCCTCACCTGCGCGATGCATGGTGATCCGCCGCACAGCCGTGACGCCCTGGTCCCTCAGTCCTTCAAGCAAATCCTCATCTGTCTCGTGAAGCAGTTCTCTCTCAGAGATCACGCCTTGCGTTGTATTCATGCTACGATGTGGTGTGACCGTTACTTTGAGTTCAGCCAGGGTGTTCTGTTTTAGTAGGTTCTGACTTCTTTCGTTGCACCGCTTCCAGCAGATCGCCAGAGGCTAGTTTCTTAGCTTAATCCAGGCCCACAACGCTTTCAAGGCAATGCAATGATGAAGACAGATTTTTTAGCAAGTGGTGCATTGTCGTCTTCAGAGTGGATAACAAGGCATTTTGTGAAAGTTTCACCTTGGGAGACTGGTTTCAGCTGTGTTACCTCGGTGTGGCCCCTTTTAGAAGGCCGATCAGTTTTTGGGGGAGAATAGAAAAAGCCATATGAGCATGGAATCAATTTGCCGGCAGAGCCGGTCGCCCACCACCGAGCCCAACAAGGGAACGTGACGTTAAAGTACACGCTAACCGTTACCCTGCCGCTATAACCCTATACTTGGTACCAAGGTTGATATCCTTGCACAGGGTTAACCCTTGCCACCAGGAAAAATGTAGAAATCAGGAAGGAAGGAGATGACAGGACAGGGGTAGGAGAGGACATAGGAAAGTGAAAGAGTGGAGAGAATGAGAGGAAAAGGCGACTGGCTGATTCACCTTTTCCTCTCTTTCTCTCCTCTCTTTCACTTTCCTATCTCCTCGCCTACCCCTGTCCTGCAATCTCCTTCCTTCCGCAAGGCTTAACCCTGTGCAAGGATATCAACCTTGGTATCAAGTATAGGTTTATAGCGGCAGGGTAACGGTTAGCGTGTACTTTAACGTCACGTTCCCTTGTTGGGCTCGGTGGTGGGTGGTAGATCTACTGGAAGAACACTGTCGACGAAAAGACCTCATGATCAACGACCACATGACTCGCTTCCTACAACTGTAGGCTGTTGATTCAGCGCAAAACGTTGAGGCACTGTGACGTCTTCACGACGAAGTGGTAAACAACGTCAGAAGTCTTGAAGCACTAGGGGTGAAGCAGGAGCAGTACAGTGCTCTGCTCAGGGTGACTATCGAAAAGCGACTACCTCCCGAGCACTTCGGTACTGTCAACAGAAGCCTCAGGAAGCTGACACTCAGCAAATCTCCAGCGCTTCTAGACTTCCTGAAGAAGGAAGTTCGCAGCAGAGAGGAAGCGATGGAAATCATATCGGACGGCTCAGCACTCCAGAAGAAACTTCACGACAAAGCGCGGCGCCACTATGTACCTTCAGCAGCCACTTTTACTACCACTTCCGGAACGGAGAAAGAACCGTGTTATTTCTGCAGTTCTGAAGGACACTCCTTTACTGCGTGTGATGAAACATTAACCCTTGACAAAACGAAGAACATACTCACGCGAAGCGGCCTATGCTTTAAATGTTGCAAAATATTCCACCAAGCCAAGGACTGTTGGAACTCGAGATTTCTGCGTTGTCAGAACTCCCAAGGCCGACACTTCACGTTCCTCTGTGACTCCAAATATGGTGCTCCTTCGGCAATTGACACTCAGAGGCTGTTCGTCATGAAAGGAATTCAAGTGCCCTGTGCTGTGACTCAGGCCCAAGATACCATTCTTCTACAAACAGCTAAACTTTGGGCACGTGGCTCCACTCAGCCGAGACTTGTCCGCTGCCTTCTGGATGGCAGTAGTCAACGAACGTTCTTCACGGAAGACACAGCCAAGAACCTTAGCTGCAAGGAAGTCGGAAAGGAGAATGTGGATGTGTAAACGTTCGGAACAATGAGCCCATCTAAGCACACTCTACGACTCGTAGAACTGTGGGTTACAAGCCGGCACGACACCGAGGCCGTCCTGATCGAAGCCTTCGAGATACTAGCAATATGCAGTAGAACTCCGTTCTCAGTTCCTACTTCTTGCGTTGGAGAGGACGTTCGGGATATTCATTTTGCCGATGATGCTGGTGCCTCAACAGATGATACTATTCAGATACTCATAGAATCTGACTATTACTGGAAAGTCACAACTGAAAAGTTTCGGCGGCTTACAAATGGCTTAACTGCAGTTGAGACGACTTTCGGGTGGACGCTACAGAGCCCAGTTAAAAGCATGGAGAATATCCGAGGCACGTTTTCCACTGGCGTCATGAAGGTATTGGCCCAGAATTTTAGTGACGACAACGATAAACTGTCTCAACAGCTGCAAGCCTTTTGGCAGGTTGAGCACATGGGTATCCTTAACCAGAAGGATGAAGAATCTGTCGAGGATACAGTTCTCACTGAATTCAAAAGAAAAATACACAGAAAAGATGGCAGGTATGAAGTTTTTCCTTAAAAGGATAAGGCTTCGGAACTTGATTGCAATCTAAAGGAAGCGGAAGATCGGCTTGCCAAGCTCACGCCGCGACGTCTTCAGAAAAACGAAGAGCTTCTCATTCGGTACGATGCGACGATATTCGAATATGTTGAGAACAACTTCGCCGAACTCGCAACGCCACAAGAGGCAGCCCGTCCAGTCTACTAGCTGCCCCACCGAGCCGTCATCCGTAACGGCAGGGAAACAACCAAGACTCGAATTGTCTTTCATGCATCATCTAGTTCACCTGGAAAACTGTCACTGAATGACGTGTTACACTCTGGTCCGAACCTGAATTCGTCGGTACTTTCCCTGCTTCTGAAGTTCATGATATCGAGTCGCCGTAACAGCCGACATAGAAAAAGCATTCTTGCAAATTTTGTTGTCGGAGAACGACCATGACGTACTTCGGTACTTTTGGTATGAATACCCGCCGACTCCTAGACAGACCTTGCGGAAGCAAATTGTCTGGAGAATGAACCATGTTCCCTGTGGTGCTAAATACGTTAATGCCCCGGCAAGCCGGAGTGTGTGGGCCACTAGGGTCTAAAAACCTGACTCGTGTCACTAGCACAACACGACGGGCCGTAGCCCAGCCGGTGTTTGGCTGTACCACGTTTTGTTTCTATGCCAGCGTGCCATAAATTAGCTAAGCTGGTTGGAGCGAAAGGCGAATAAAACGAGCTACTTAGACTAGATCGAATCCCAGTGGCCGGCCTCGTACATACAAGTGTGGCGCCTGTCCACAACAACAACCGAATAACAAACCGGAAAGAAAACTTCGTAAAAAAAGGAACCAAGGAACATCATAAGATAAATGTCAACTCAGGTGACCCCGAAGACCTCAGGACTCGTCGTGTAAAATGTTTCTCGTTCATCAATCTCCCACGCACGACACATGAAGGCAACCAACTCATCTCTCTCGGGAGGATCCCAACTCCTTACCAGCCTGCATTGTCTCACGACAAAACATGGACCGCGCTCCGAAGGCCATCCCATAAAATGAGACGACATGACCAGGAAACAAAGTTTTTAACACAGAATACTTCTCGACCTTCTCGCGACCTTTCTGCTTCAAAATGTCCTCATTGCTGACCCATGTTATGGCGACGTCAATGATCACGACCCTTTTGTCAACCCGCAGAACTACGTCAGGCTTTAGTCGAACATCGGAGGGGCTGGTGTACACCTTCTCCACTACGACCAGTCCCCCAGGATTCTTTTCACGGCAAATACGTGCAACCTGCCGGGCCACAAAGTTTTGGCGTTCCTGACGAACCACACTAACGGATTTACACGCTTCGAGAATGTGGAATGCCGTCTCTGGCCGGTCGGCACATCAACGGCAAGCACGAGCTGCTGGATCGCTGGCATGACGTTTTGACAGAGTACGTGTTGGAGCAACGTTTGTATGAAGGAGCACTTTGATTCTTTCACAGTCACTAAGGAGTTTACTGTCGGTATTAAGCCAAGAGATGGCATGTGGCTGTTCAACATGTGAAAAAAGGTCTTTGTTAGTATAGTAATTTTTCATGTCCTGGAACCACTTCGCCGCACCTCTTTTAAGGGCGGCGTCAACCTCCTTACTTTCAGATACCCCCTCAGGAACTTGCAAAACCGAGGAGGTCCTCTTATGGTTCTTAACCAGAACTTCATCGAACAAAAAATTGACAGCAGGATCATTGAGACGCAGTAGCCAAAACAAAGATTTTGCCTGAGCAGCCCTCGCGAGTTGCAACAAACCTAGACCACCGCGCCTGGACGGCAACCACAAATGACTATTCGAGAAGCTCATTGGTAAATGCAAGAGCTTTTTCACACGAATACCTATGGACTTGTCATGTCGGAAAGCCTCATTCTCAACTTGGAGAGTATTGGACGTTGTATACAAATGAGCCGGGATGTTTACGAATAATCGACCAGATTTAAGGGAAATCCACAATGTGGAGTACGTTTCTGTAAAAGAAAGTTTGTCATCCACCTAAATGCAGCCATACGGCTACAAAGGAAAGCTATACAGCTTTGTCGGAAACTTCGCAGTTGAAGAAAAATTTGTCGTGGTCCAAAAATTTTTCTTCAACTGCAAAGTTTCCGAGAAAGCTGTATAGCTTTCCTTTGCAGCCGTATGGCTGCATTTAGGTGGATGACAAACTTTCCTTTACTGAGTTGACGAATGCATTCACGTTTCTGCAACGGCCTCAAAGAAGCCGAAGCGATTAAGTCAAAAAGGTGAGCTGCCTTCCTTGGATTGAGAACAGGATATCTATTGACAAAGAAGTGAAGTCCGAGATACTTATTGGGGTGATTAGGAGTAACGAATGGAAGACTAGAGGTGCTGAACTGTAAAAGAGGGAGGTCATAGTGGAAACCATGTGTGTCATGATCCACACGCCATCCAAAGTACTGTGATTTGGATGGATTTATTGAAAGATCCACGTTGCCGAAGTAATCCTCGGTGTGCCGTACCAAAAGTTGGAGACCTTCGAATGAATCGGAGATAAGTAGGATATCATCTGTGTAAGGTCCACTTATGAGATTAGCGGCCAGGCGCCCGGGCTGCGCGTGAGAACGCGCCGCTCTGTCTGGCGACGTAGCACTGCCGACACTGCGCTGCAACCACCGCTAATTCGTAGCGGCGTGCGTGGGAGACGGATTGTCTGGCCCACTGCATTCCTCAAGGATAATCCCCCATTGAGAAGGCAGACTGCGGCGCCGGATTCCAGGAATGTCTACATGCCGCGCAGAGGTGGTGGGATTACCGGCATCCGGACAACCGCCGCACGAGTCTCTATTGTTAACACGTCCCGGTTAGCATGACGCACAGTCGCGTCTTTCGCGCTCATCCCTCGGGGTCGTACGCGTTTTCTGGCCCGCGGGCGGTCCGTTGACCTGAGATAGCGGTGCCTCATTGAATATTCCGTGACGTGCTGAGTGACAGCTGTCTATGTGAATTCGGGCACTCCCATACGCGTGTACGAACGCTACAGGGGCGTTCCCGAGAGAGGGTGATCTCGAGGTTATATAAGGCCGAACTTGGCCGTTGGAAATCGTTCTTGTCTGAGCACTGAGCTGGCAGTTCCCGGCGAGACAAGGAGTCTCCACCGTTAACGCTAGGTTGAGATTTGTGAGCCCCCTATCGAGGGTAAGATCGCGTCGGAGGTTTAGGGTGCAGCGCCGCACCGGGCAACTAGACGGATCTTGCGACGAGACCCAGTCTCGGCCGTGGTTTCTCGAGCGGTTTGTGTACGCTCCGAGAATAGGAGAGTTAGACGAAGTTGAGGAGCTCGAGTGATTTGTGCGCACTCGGAGCTAGCGTCTAGCTGAAGTTTGAAGTTTTTCTTTTCATTTCTCATGTACCCAGTTTTCATGCTGTAAATAGCTGTGCATAAACTTCCGTTTCACTTAATTGACTTCAACGCCTCGAGTTCGTCAATTCGACCGCCATCTCCAAGAACTTCAACACCATCGCCCAGCCAGCCTTTTGCCAAATCAACCGTAGCCCGGGCGATTGGGTTCCTGATCGACACCGGACTTCGAAGGAAGGATCTTTACTGGCGCAGCCGACAGGATTTGGCAGAAGAAATCACCAGGCCACAACCAGGGGCAGCAAGCGGACGCAAGACCGCCTTCATCGGCGGATGCCGAGCTCCGCGCGGAGTGGAGCGGCAGAGCCAAGCCAGCGCACGGAGCCAGCGACGCGGCAGCCGACCACCGAAGGTGCGGGTGAGTGGGATTTCTTCCGCTTCGTTGTGGCGGTGTAGGCTGAGTCTGGGGGTGCATGGTAGTCGCGCGGAGCATGCAGACGAACATGGCGGAAGGAGACGGAAATGGTCAGACAGACGAAGTGCCACCTCACGGAGGCTCGGCAGCAGGAGGATCTCCCCAAGTTGAATCCGAGGCAATAATTCTTAGACGAATGGAGTTGGAGTTTCCAGAGCGAAGAGAGAAAAGAGCGCACGAAGCGGAAGAACGCAAACTAAAACTGAAGCTCGAATCTGAAGAGTGGTTGCGAAGGTATGAGTTGGAACTGGAGCGGAGAAGGCAGACGCCCTTGCGCTCGGACACCCGCGAGCAGAAACAATGGGGCACAGACCCAGCTAGTTGTATAGCAACAGCGAAGTTGAATGGTTCCGGCCAGTGTTTGGAGATTGTACATTGCGATGACAAAGCAAGCAGCCGTGACTCCGTACACGAGGCTAGCATTTCCGCCGATGTCGAACGCGCGGAGATGGACATTGGGGTGAGGAGCGACGTGGTAGGCGCGGCCGGTGATACCGTAGAGCGGTGTAATGAAGCGATGCTGGAACTTGACGAGCAGCCTCGCAGGCAAAGTTTGGGGTTGGAGCTGCAGCGCATAGGACGAAGCCCGTCGAGCGGGCCCAGTTATGCACTGACAGCAAAGTTGAATGGGGGCAGCCCGTTTTTCAACTTGAAGCCGCGCGAAAACGAGATAAGCGGCCGCGGCTGCGCACAGGTGGCGAGCGGCTCAGCCGGGAACAGCTGATGGAAAGAGAAGCGAGCGCGAGGAGTGTTCCAGCGAGTGCGTCCGGTATAGGAGCAGAGTCAAAGGGTAGCCCCGTTGTAGCGAGTGAAGAGCCGCGAGCTGCTTTTGCACCGGACACTGCGCTAATGCATGCTGAATTTGCTGGCACGGACAGTGCCCAAATTCTAATCGGTAGAGCGGAGGAGACTGGAGTCGCGCAGGAAAGTCCTGGGGCCCGCCGCGCTCCCAATTACGCTCGAAAGTTGCACGAGAAAGCGAACTCCGTGTCGGGCGTTCAGGAGCTCGCCCAGAAGAGAAAGGAGATAGAAGACGAGAAAGCATGTGACGAGACGGAGCGAAAAAGAGACGGAGCTGACGATCGGGCTGAGGAGAAGCAGGAGTTAAAGGCGGATAAGGGAGCTCAGAAGATAGACTGGGTTGAACATGCAGAAAATGGAAGAGGTAGTGAGAGGGAACGCGAGAAGACGGAGAATAAGGAGCTCAGAATGTTTGAAGAGGGTAGGAACGATACGGAGATGGCGCGTGGGTTTGGTAGTCTTGATGGTGAGAGTGTAACCGAGGAGGCCGATGGAGAACACGAAAACGCAGGCGCGGAGACTGCGAAACCAAGAATGAGAGCTCCCGAGGAGGTTGTGAAGGAGAGGGAAAAACCGTCTGAGGAGGCAGCTACAGTTGAAAGCGAGGAACGAGACGCAATTGGCGATCTCGTGAAACCGGTGGCTGAGATAGAGCTTCGTAGCTTTAGTGTTGGTTGCGGCCATTACCGAGATTTAGTCGGGAGCCGCGCTGAATGGGTCGACGCACTAAGTTCTGCGACCTGGCAGTGTGTCACAGGCCCTAGTTCTGAGTTGTGCCAGGATGAGTACGTGCTGGGACAGCTGAAAAACTGTTTTTGTCAGGCCGCCGCTCAGAATGCACCTAGCGTGCACGAGCGGTTTTTGGTAGTGACAGGTGCTTGTGAGGTTGTTGTAGGGCAGTCTGTGCGTAAGGGAAACAATGATCCCGAGAAGGTCGTCGCGTTCGCGGGCCGCCGTTACGTTCCAGCATCAACCCTCCGCTCACGCCGCCAGCACGCGGCATTGCCGTACGTTGGGGCATTGGAGAGGTATGGCCGCGTGGCCTATGGGGCAGGAAACGGGGTCGCATTTTGTGATGCCACTCCGTCTTTTCCGAAGTTGTGTTCGCCTCATGGGGCTAAATTGTCGAGACTTGCGTTGACATTGCAACGCTACGCGGTCTGGATCATCTGCAGAGGGGGGGCGCGAAGTACGCGAATGCACTTCCCTGCTTTCAGATTGTTGCTTGGGGAAGCTAGTATTGAATTGCCTCCAAGCCTTAACACCGCCACGACGGACGTGAACGTTCCCGTTCACCCGTCCGTTTTCGTCGGTGGTGTGTGTGTGTGTGTCGCGGTTGTGCCCGAGAGAGGCCTTGAGTGCTCGATCCGTGCACCGAATTGATCGATCCCCGCACCGAACTGAACTTTCTGTGCACCGCAAGTGAGCGAAAGCACAGCCGAACATTCTTGAAGGGACGTTATCAGGCTACGCCTTCAAGGAGGACATTTGAGCGTGTGCGCATAGTGGCAATGCAAACTTTCTTAACGTTTTATTTTTGTTGACTGCAAAATTGCCCGTGTTCTTTGCCAGTCCTTATTCCTTTTGTGCTTGTTGTCGAGTGCCGGAATGTTTGTGCGTATTTGCAGTTATAGCGCGCATCGGTGTTATAGGTTGAGTCGCCTCGTTGTTCGTGCCGTTTACGCGCTCCGGAGACACGACCCAATTTCTTTTTACTCGCACTGAGTGTTGTTAGCATTTTTTTGCGTGTTTCCGGGTTGCTAGCGTGTTCTGTCCCTGTTGACGGCTAGTGAATAGGTTGTGTTTGTAGTTTATAGGTGAGAGTTAGGATCAGCTGAATTCCAGAAATAGAAAGGGGCTCATTTGTGGTTATACCTAGCTCCTTCCACGTGTTTTTTTTTGTTTATGCCGCTGTTATTGCGGAAGGAGAGATCAAACGAGTGGCCCTCTTAAATTCTTTTCGGGTTGACTGAACCAAGAGGTCCAGTAACCCTCTTAAAGGGGGGAGTTGTAAGGTCCACTTATGAGATTAGCGGCCAGGCGCCCGGGCTGCGCGTGAGAACGCGCCGATCTGTCTGGCGACGTGGCACTGCCGACACTGCGCTGCAACCACCGCTAATTCGTCGCGGCGTGCGCGGGAGACGTTTTGTATGGCCCACCGCATTCCTCAAGGATAATCCCCCATTGAGAAGGCAGACTGCGGCGCCGGATTCCAGGAATGTCTACTTGACGCGCAGAGGTGGTGGGATTACCGGCATCCGGACAACCGCCGCACGAGTCTCTATTGTTACACGTCCCGGTCAGCATGACGCCCAGTCGCGTCTTTCGCGCTCATCCCTCGGGGTCGTACGCGTTTTCTGGCCCGCGGGCGGTCCGTTGACCTGAGATAGCGCTGCCTCATTGAATATTCCGTGACGTGCTGAGTGACAGCTGTCTATGTGAATTCGGGCACTCCCATACGCGTGTACGAACGCTACAGGGGCGTTCCCGAGAGAGGGTGATCTCGAGGTTATATAAGGCCGAACTTGGCCGTTGGAAATCGTTCGTGTCTGAGCACTGAGCTGGCAGTTCCCGGCGAGACAAGGAGTCTCGACCGTTAACGCTAGGTTGGGATTTGTGAGCCCCCTAGTTGAGGTTAAGATCGCGTCGGAGGTTTAGGGTGCAGCGCCACACCGGGCAACTAGACGGGTCTTGCAGCGAGACAGAGTCTCGGCCGTTGTTTCTCGAGCGGTTTGTGTACGCTCCGAGAATAGGAGAGTTAGACGAAGTTGAGGAGCTCGAGTGATTTGTGCGCACTCGGAGCTAGCGTCTAGCTGAAGTTTGAAGTTCTTTTTTTTATTTCTCATGTACCCAGTTTTCATATTGTAAATCGCTGTACATAAACTTCCGTTTCACTTAATCAACTTCAACGCCTCGAGTTCGTCAATTCGACCGCCATCTCCAAGAACTTCAACACCATCACCCAGCCAGCCTCCTGCCAAATCAACTGGAGCGCGGGCGATTGGGTTCCTAATGGACAAGGGACTTCGAAGAAACGATCTTTACTATCTGCAAACGCCAAAGCAGACATACAAGCACCACCCAGTTGAACACCCCACGCAGTGGAGTTAAGTTAGGCCATCAGTGAATCCAAGACACAATTAAAAAGAAAAGGAGAAAGTGGATTCCCTTGTTTTGTATCCCTACTCATTCTCACCCTAACACCTTCGGAAACACCCCCGACCAGAAAACCGTTGAAGCATTTGTATGCATTTCACGCACGAAGGACTGCGTGCGCAAAGGGAACTTGCGGGCTTCAAGAGCCATGAAGATAGCTTCGTGGGAAATTGAATCAAAAGCCTTTCGGAGATCCAGGCTAACAGCAAAGAGAGGACGTTTGGATTTCTTTGTTAGATGCGTCAAAGCATGCTGGATAAGAATATTTGAGGAAGTACTTCGATAATCAAAGAAACCAGATTGGAACTTGTTTAATGTGTTGCCCTCACCCAAGCGACTCAACACCAACTTGGAAAACAGACGTAACAGCACTGGGGAATCGGTAATGTGGCGGAAGTCGCCCGGTACACTAGGGTTAAGACATTTGGGGATGAAGACTGATTTGGATTGTTTTTGCTCGAGAGGAATGCAACCATACGCTAGCCAGTTGTGGCCAATCAGAGCCAACGTCGAAGGAGGGATCACCTTCAACTGTTTAACAGTGATACCATCGGGTCCAGGCGAAGCTTGTTCGTCTAACAAGCACAACACTGCTTCGACCTCTGAACTCGAGAACAAGTCCTCATCAACAGACAATTGGCCAGAAGAAACCAGATGAGTAATTATGGGTGAAAAAATACCGCCGAAAAGACTGTCATATACTTCGTCAAGAGAGGTTAACGAACAAGCCGCCGGACCCCCCCACCCCCCTACAACAAGTGATCCCCCAAAACCTTAGGACCTATTGCATACAACCTTTGATGCTCTCGAAAGAGTGCACGCCTAGGCTGTGACTTGTTCCCGACTACTGCAGCAGCCGGAGGCTTCGGCTTGCTCTTAGAACAGCGTGGCTGGGTTTTGTGCACGTAATAGATTTTGTTAATGTCTGTGCAAGACAAAGGACCTTCTACGAACCCCGAAGGAAGAGCCGGACCAAGATCTACCTCTTGAAAAAGACTACGAACATCATCAGTATCGAGGTGAAGATGTGGAGCTCTACGATCCTGAAAAGGTGGAAGGACTGAAGGGTTAATTACATTTTCACGACAAAGTGCTAGAACATCCTGGTACCTTGTGGTTCGACGCAACTTAGCGATGGCCGAAATGAAACGAGAGTGAAAGTATTATGAAGGGTTTCATTATTCTTTGGAACATGACCTACCTTGACCTCTGGAGTAGCTAGAGCGTAAACGTCACTAGGGATTCATCTACCATGGGAATAACTCGGATGTAGCACAGTGTCAGACAGCGAAGCGACCTCCCGGCCACTCTCTGTTTCAGTCCCGGAAGAGGACGGACCGATAGGAGCTGTAAGTTCGAACAGAATGGTTTGGTTGCGAGAAGTACGATGGATTTTTTCTATAGACTCACGTGTACGCTTTGGAAAATGAGCTTGTAGTGCATCGACACGGGCCCCCGAGGCTGGCAAAGAGAGATCGAGCCGCGCCAGCGTCTCCAGAGCGGCCGTTGACCATCTACCTTGCAATAGAGGGACATACCTTGAGGCTACCTTTGATCCTGTAACGATGTTTTGCGGGCTCGATCCCGCCCGACCAGTCCCCTTACTCACATCTTCAATGACCGTGCTGAGGGACTCGCAGACCCTAGTTAAGTTACACCCTCCGACTTCACCGAATGCGCTATCTTGCTGCGCATAGCTGTCGTTTTCAGGAGCCCGAACCAGTGCCACATCAGCACTGGCCGTCGAGGAATCACAGAGTACTCCGCACAGAGTACTATAAACCGCCCACTCAATGAAGTATTATCAACCACAGGACTAGAAGATTTCTTTTTGCATCTTGTGTAGTGTGCTGACAACGACTTCCAACGAGTACCAGTATGAACGCCGCACCAGTCCCATCTCCACGTCAACACCAAATCATCAATAGTCGTGAAATGAGCCTCACATTTTTCGCCTGAAGTAAGCCGGAGGCCACAGACCGAGCTAACATAAGCTTGTACGCTGTAGTAGAATTCAACAGATATCTCAGCAATACAACACGACAGTTGTCCGCCAGGGTGCAAAAAAAGCGAGTTCGGGCATGGCCCAGGAGTCAGAGACTCCACTGCCTCAGCACGGCTCAGGGCGCCGCACCGACGTGTTACGACGAAGGAACGGGCATTTTCAGTTTCAGGAGAACCCAGGAGTCAATGGCCCTACTGCCTCAGCGAAGCTGAGCGCCCCGCACAGAAGAGTAAGACCGATTGACTTTAGTTTCAGCGTTTTCGGGTGCACCCAGGAGTCAATGACCCCCCTGCCTCAGCACAGCTGAGGACGCCGCACCACGCGGTACGACGAAGAAACGGACTTGAGTCAGAGACCCCCTGCCCTAGCGAACCGGGTGCACCGCTTTTTTAAAAACCTAGCCCGGACGCGGTGTATCCAGCTTAAGGTATCCTGCAAATTGGACTAATGTAACCTGACGGAAAACCCACCTGGATTTTGGTGAAACCAGACTTCAGTAATCAGGGAACCGGGCAAAGCTCGAGAGCGCCGTGTTCAAGATTATTCAGCCACCGTTTCCACTTTTGATCAGCTTACGTATCCACTTTTCAATTCAGATTGCCCAAAGGGCTTTTTGTGACGACTCCGATATGTCCTTGACTCGGGGAGCACGGCTCTACTCGCTCTTGTCGAATTCGCAGGTACCAACTGGCCACCTACTCGCAGGGATTCGGCCTGCTATGACATCACCCTTTCGGGGAAGGTACGCAGACGAGAGAGTGCCTCCCGACCACCACCACCTCCATCACGGTAACCTCCGGCAGACTCGATCGCCCACTCGCGCACCCAAAGGCAGCTCGTTCGAAAGTCAAGTCGGAGATTTCACACCACACTTGACTAGGGCTTGGAACCCTCTCGAAAGCTGAGTTACCCTGAGGGCCTGAAGAAACGCCGGACTCTTTGTAAACCCTAGCGGGCACCTAGGCCTGCAGCACCCTTTAGCTCACGGAAAACACACGGAATTCCGCTACCCAGGGGACACCACGAGGAGGCGGGTGCTGCTAGTGGATCGCTGTACATAGTCGACAACACTGTCAAGTCCCTTTCTACTGAGCGCCACGCTACACTACCATTTTAAAACTTCGACAGGTCCGCATGATGAACTTACAAAGGCCATACAAGATCAATTTTACGATGACGATTTTGTGACAGTCGCTGACTCTACCGAGAATGCCTTGTTGTTATTTGAAAATGCTGTCAAAGTGATAGCAAAGCAGGCATGCACCTTAGAAAATGGACGAGTAAAGAACCGCAGCTGAAGACCGCTGCTGAAGCGGACAACACCGTTAACTCTGATGTTGATTTCACGATCCCTCAAAGGAAGAAAGTTCTAGGCGTGTTATGGCACCCGGACGAGGGTACCACGGGTTCGACACGTCTAAAATTATGCAACTGGTAGCCTCGATTCCTAGCACGAAGAGGAATACGCTAAAAATCAGAGCCAAAATATACAATCCGTACGGCCTTATTACTCCGTACACAGGGAAGGCCAAGGTACGCTTTCAGAGGGCTTAGAAGAGGAAGGTGAACTGGCCGGAAATTTGCCGGAAGTTTTAAAAACTGAATGGGACAAGTGGTGCAAAGACCTTCATCTTCTTAACGTGATTCAGGTACCCCACTTTGGGCTGTCCAATGAATCCAGCAAAACAACCCTCCACATGTTCTCTGATGCAAGCACCTCAGCTTATGGATATGCAGTCCACGTGCGAGTTGAAACTACCAGTGGCATAACGACTAGACTGTTCATCGCCAAAAGAGAGTCGCCCCCGTGAAAGCGCAGAACCTACCAAGAATGGAACTTCTTGGGGCAGCAGCAGTTCGGCTGATGTTCGGCTGATGTCAACCGTAACAGCAGTTCGGCTGATGTCAACCGTACAGAAGGAGTATGGTACCCTCTGCCGAGTTTTGTTTTGGACAGACTCGTCTGTGGTTCTAGGATGGTTGAACTGGAGCCCAGGAAAGTTGTATATGTTCGTTGCAAAAATAGTGAGTGAGATCCATTCCGTAACCGATATTGAACAGTGGCGTTACTGCCCGACAGATCAGAACCCTGGAGATTTATTAACGCGGGGAATATCGGCTAAGACATTGCAAGAAAGCCAACTTTGGTGGAAAGGACCTGACTGGCTGTTAAAAGGAACCGACAAACGGCCAAATTGAACATTTCACGGCGAACCGTATGCGGAAATCAACGAGGAACGGACACACGTTTTACCCGTAACGGAAAGGAAGGGTTCCGAGATTTTTGACCGTGGAAGAATCAGCAACATGGCAAAGGTCTTGAACTTCACGGCTTAGATAATGCGGTTTGTCTGAAACTCTCGTAAGTCTCGCGGAAAAATAACTGCACGTTTACTCACTTGCCGAACTGAAAACGCCAGGAAATGTTGGATTTACAAAGCTCAAGAACGACCGTTTCATCCTCAATATTTGCCCCATCGAGTGATCAAAACATTTTTGCCCTACCGTGATGAGGATCGTTTGATTAGAGTGTGAAGGACGGCTACAGAATTCCGAATTCACGACCAGCGAGCAACACGTAATCGTACTTCCTACAGACGATTAATTTTTAAGATTATTAATTGAAAACGAGCACCGACGGCTTTTTCACGCCGGCGTTCAAGATACGTTGGTGCAGTTACGCGAACAATATTGGATCATCAGAGGTTGTCAAATGGATAAAAAAGTGATCAGTCAGTGCAGTACATGAAAGAGACTTTCAGCGAATCCAATTAGAGAGTCATTTGCCCCTCTCCCAAGAGGTAGTCACTAAATACGAACAGTTCAGTACCAGTGTACCAGTGGAGTTAACATTACTGGACTACTCTACAATCGAGAGGGAGACGGATCCATGAAATGTTGCATTGTCATCTTTACTTGTGCCCTCGTGCGAGATGTACACCTCGAGCTTGTGTGAAGACTCAAAACGCAAGACTTTTAGGTGCATTTCGTCGCTTTACAGCCAGGAGAGAAATTTGCAAGACAGTATATTCTGACAACAGCCTCACTTTTAAAAGAGCTTCGAAAAATTTGAAAACAATTTGAAGGACGATACGAGATGAGCAAGTTGAAATACTTTAGAGAAAACCAAATTCACTGTAAATTCATAGCCGAACGAGCCGCCTGGTTGGGCGGATTTTGGGAAAGACTTATGAGAACGGTCAAGGAATCACTGAGAAAAGTTTTGAAAGCGAACTGTTTTGGCTATGATGAACTGCACACTTTACTTATAGAAGTGGAAGCCATTGTAAACTCGTGCCACTCACTACCCTTTCTACATCCATAGAGAAGGAACCCTTACCTCCCGCACAACTTTTGATCGGCGGAAGACTGCTGTCTGTACGGGAAGGTGGAATCCTTGATATCCCGAAGAAGTCATCAGGAGAAGGATTTCGGGGACGCTGGCGACGACGGAAATAGTTACTAGATGCCTTTTGCAGTAGGTGTCGTAGAGAACACGTACTGCAGCTGCCATCCGCCCACACTTTACATTATGCATCTTCAAGCGACGCTAAAGTGGGCGATGTCGTCCTCATTGTAAACGAGAAAACACCAAAGTCGCTTTGGAATCTGGCGGCGATCAAAAAACTTTCCGTGGCTCTGACAACAGACTTCATATTTGTCTTCTCAAGAAGTTGAACGGATCTCGTATCGCCTGGAAGCTTCGAGTTAATGCTTCTTTTTTCGCCGGCGGGATGATGTTAGAAAATGTATTGTGGTTCGTAGCTTCAAATCAGGCACATATCTACGCGGAGATTGGCCAACAGGTTTCCTACCAAATTAGTCGGAACGCACGCACACCCTTCTTCTTTTCTTCGGGGTATCTGACACATAAACACCTCATGTTGGATGGGACTGTTCGACGGGCTCTGGACTCTGGTCTTTTCGCAGAAGACCCAAAGCGGTCTGCACGTACGAAGATGCCAATTCGCCGAGAAAATGTAACTTCTGGTCATCGCTTTGGAAACCGTTACAGCAGCTATGGATTTGGCAACTACGACCGGGAGACTGCTTTGTACTAACGACCGCTCAGCACTCACTCGTCCACCTTATCTTCTTCCTGAGTATCCTTATGCCGCTGAATGTTGTAGTAGCCCTGAAATGCCGGCTGCTGAAGGAGGCAAGAAAGCAGACGTGTAGCTAGTTTGTAGTTTTAAGACAAGACTGTTTATTTTCAAAAGATGCCTACGCTGAGAGCATCCCCTGACGAGGGAAAGCAGGGGAACCCACGCGTCCTTCAAAAGAGAGAGGAAAAAGGCCCCCCAAGCGAGCAGACGGCAAAGGCGCCAGAAGTAATGCCAAAAGTCGGCCGGATAACAAGTTATGCCTCCCCCGGCGGCGACCATTGAAGAGGACGGGGGAATGACCGCTGCACTAAGCCGGTGGTGGTGTCGCCAATACGCGTCTTCCACAAAGGCGCAATGTCGTCACGCCGCAACGCCGCTTGGTCTGTGGTGCCGGACGCCTTCCGCTACAAAGGCTCCTACTAGATTGCGGAGCTTTTCAAGAAAGGCAGCAGTTGCCGGCTGAATTCCGAAAGGTCAGAGACCACTGGTTATCACTGAAAACGTACGTAAGAGGCTGCATTGACAGAAACCTCAATATGATCACGCTTGGCACGGTCGATGGCGACGACTTCTCGTTTGCCCCGCACGTCGATTGTGATGGTAGTTATTACGTCACAAAACTTTGGAAGGGCCACCGTACGGCGAAGTGATGGGCGGTTTCGTTGCGTCGTTTCGCACGAACACATGTGTAGCTGAGTCCATGTCGGGAAAAGTGTAAACCTTCCTGTTGCGGGCGATGCAAGGTGCTGTTCGCCTGAGTTGCAGTAGCGCAAGCCATGCGCGCAGCATCTCGATGTGGTCGGAGGCTGCTTGGGCGCGAGGTGTCTGGTCGGAGAAAAATTCTCCCGGGAAGCGCACTGTTGAGCCGTACACCCTTTCCGCTGCGCTGAAGCCGAGGTCCTCCTTCACCGTTGAGCTGAGGACAAGAGGAAAGAGAGGGAGCTTTTCCACTCAGTGTTGGCGATCGAGTTTCGCTGCAAGTGAAGCTTTTAGTTGCCTGTGCAAGCGCTCAACCATTCCGTTGTTGCTGGGGGGTTGGTGGTTTTATGCTGCATCCTCGTGCCGAGGAGGGTCGCAAGCGCGGAAAAAAGGTTGCTTTGGAATTTCCGTCCCCGGTCAGTTGTTATGCGGGCGGGGCAGCCAAAGCGGGACACCCATGTCTGAATAAAGGCCTTCGCGACGGTCTCAGCTGATATGTCTGCAATTGGTATAGCCTCGGGCCGTCGGCTGCATCTGTCGATGCATGTGAGCAAGTACCTGAAACCTTGGCATTGCGGTAGCGGTCGTAGCATGTCGAGGTGAACGTGGTCAAACCGCGACTCAGCGATATTCCTGTAGTGCAGCTCGAGTGTGGAAAGTGCCTTCACTTGTTGATACGTTTCACATGTCCGAGCCCAACGTTGCCCATCCGCGTTGACTCTAGGCCAATCGAAGCGTTCTGTTATCAGCCACTGGGTGGCGCGGACACCGGGGTGGCTGATGGAGTGGAAAGGGCTGAATACCACTCGGCGAACATTCAGTGGGACGACGAAAGGTCGTGGGGTTGCCTGGGAGGTATCACAGCTTATCGGGCCCTGGACGTAGGCAATTGAACCTCCGAAAGCACGAGTGGAGGTCCCCCACCTTTAAGTCTCGTCAACTCAGTGTCCTCCCGCTGAGCTGCGGCCATCACCTCGAAGTCCAGGACTTTTGTGCCGGAAGCGTTAACGCGAGGCAAGGGTTCGGGTGCTTCGTTTTCGACCCCGGGAACGTGGTGCATGTCAGTAGAAAACTCAGAGATGAATGAGAGCTGACGAATTTCCCGTTCTGAGTAGGAGGAACTGCTGTTGTTGAACATGTAGGTGAGAGGCTTGTGGTCTGTCGAGATGTAGAACTCACGACCTTCGAGGAAGCAGCGGAAATGCTTAATGGAACAACAAATTGCGAGCATCTCCATTCCAAGAGCGCTGTACCGTACTTCTTCATGCTTCAGGCGTTTTGAAAAGAAGCCCAGTGGCTTCCATTGTGCACCTTCCTGTTGCTGCAGCACTGCTGGGACCGATGCGGAGGAGGCGTCCACCATGAGGCGTGTAGGAGCATCAGGCAGTGGATGAATGTGAAGGACAGCCGCGGCCAGCTTGTCCTTCGCTTTCTGGAAAGTGTTCTGGTGTTCGTCAGACCAACAAAATACTGATGCCTTTTGGGCGTCTCGGCGCAGCAGGTCGGTCAATGGCTGGAGTACTCGAGCACAAGACGGAATTAACCGCCGGTGGAAGTTTAACAGCTCGAGGAACTCTCTCAGCTTGCTGAAAGATGTTGGAGCTGGAAACTTCTTGACGGATTCCACCCTCGATTCCAATTGCATAATGTCTTCAGCAGTAATGTGGTGGCCGATGAAGTTTGAGCCTCGGCACCAAACGCGCACTTTTGAGGTTTCAACACCAGACTGTGCTCATCTAGACGCTCAAAGAGCTGGCGGAGGTGCTGTTCGTGTTCGCTAGGAGTTCTTCTGGCCACCAAATTGTTATCCGTGTAGACAAGCACGAAAGGAAGACCCCAGGTGACCTCATCCATGACCCTTTGAAAGGTCTGTCCGGCATTTTTGAAGCCAAAGGGCATACGAACATACTCAAACAGGTCGAGTGAAGTTGTTATGGCTGTTTTTGGTATGTTCTTCGGTTGTACGGGGATTTGGTGGTATGCAGCTACGAGGTTGATCTTGCTGTATATTTTTTTTCCTCCCAGCCGCGCACTAAAATTGTGAATGTGGGGCAGAGGGTACTGGTCCAGGGTATTCGATGTGTTCAAAGCTCTGTAGTCACCGCATGGGCGCCAGTCGTCCCGTCGTCGTTAGGTACCATGTGCAGCGGCGATGAATGGTTGCAAGACGAAGGGCGAATAATTCCCAGCTGCAGCATGTGCTCGAAGTCACTGCATGCAGCTTGAAGCCTGTTGCTGGATAGCTGTCGTGGCCGGGCGGTGCCTAGCGGCCCGGTGGTTACGATGTGGTGAGTCACGTTATGTTTCACGGGCTGTCCCGTGTTTTGGGGCTTGGTGAGAGAAGGGATATCGGCCAGGATGTGGTGGTAGGCAGATACTGGCTGGAAGGCGCAGGTGCCGGGTGAGCAGATGTTTGACTCCAAACCACGTACTTTGAGGGATGTGTTGTTACCCTTGAGGCAATGGTCACGTACGCTCACATCCAGGTTGAAGTGGCTGAGTAAGTCTGCTCCGAGTATTGCGAAATTAACGTCCGCTACCATGAAGACCCAGCGGAACAGGCGTCTGAGCCCGACGTTTATTGTCAGTGAGCGGAAGTCGTACGTAGCGATGGCAGTGCTGTTCACCGCATGTAGCGCCGATATCTTCTGGCTACGTCGGCGACAATAGATATTTCGACTCCCGTGCCGCCTAGCAGGCGCGAGTTGCTTACGCGTTCGACTACGAAGAACAGGCGGCTGGGTGGACGGCCGATGTCGTAAGCCACCGTTAACGACTGACCGGAGGGTTTCCCGAAAACGAGCAAGGTTAACTGCAGCGGCTAGCACCCGTGCTGAAACGACGGTGGCACCAGAAAATTCCGTCCAATCTCGGGACTGGCTCCTCTGGGAAGAGCTTGGATGTCTTGAAGGGAATGGGTTGCGTCATTGCTGGTCCTGCTGGGGAGCGCCCGACAGCAAAAGTTGCTGCATGGTCTCGTTAAGTTGTTGCACTTTCTTCTCAAGGCACGACAGTCCATCTGGTTGTTTGTGTGTTCTTGCAGCAGCAATGGGCACCGAAGTTAGGAGTGATGCGATCTGTGATGCGATCGGCAAGTTGCGCCAGCCGATCAAGGGACGTCTCATCTGAACCCGCGAGAACCTCGCGCACCGACGGGGGCAGCCGTTGCGGAAAAATGTTACGAAGTGGGAGCTGGCCGTCCTGACCCGCGTGCACACCGAGTAGTTGACGCATCCAGTGCGTGAGCATTTGGGAAAGTCGTTGGTCGCCCAGCTCTTCCCGATATAAGAGCTGCTGAAGACTGCTTTCTTCAGGCGACTCGAGGCGGTACAGCACCGCCTTTTTCGGGGTGTGGTATTCTGCTTGTATGGGTGGTGAAACCAAAATGTTGTCGATAAAGTCGGCGATTTGTGCGGACAGGGCTGTGACGACGGGAAGGTACTTTGCCAACTGCGAGGTGATGTGCTGTAGCTGAAAACGGGCCTCCACTTGGCTTAACCAAACTCTTAGATTTTTAGGCCAGAAATTTGGGGCCTCAGTTCTGTGGCGAAGACTGCAGGCGCGGAGGCAGCAGTGATGTCGTCGGAGCTGATGGCGGCGTGTTCGTTAGAGTGTTGTTCGGGTCACCAATTTTGTAGCAGCCCGGAATGTGGGCGGATGAAGGAGGCGAGAAAGCAGCCGTGGAGCTGGTTTGAAGTTAGTATCAAGACAAGAGTGTTTATTTTCAAAAGATGCCTATGCTGAGAGCATCCCCCGGCGAGGGAAAGAAGGGAAACCCCCGCGTCTTTAAAAAGAGAGGGGAAGAGGCCCCCCCAGCGAGCAGACGGCAACGGCGCCAGGACTAATGCCAGGAGTCGGCCAGACAACAAGTTATGCCTACCCCAACGGCAGCTGTTGAAGAGAGCGGGGGAATGACCCCTGCAATAAGCCGGCGGCGACGTCACCAATGCGCGTCTTCCATACAGGTGCATTGTCGTCAAGCCGGAGAAAAATGAAAAGCCCCGTCTCGCGGGAGCCGCTTGCGCTGGGGTGCCGGGCGGCTTCCGCTACAATGTAATTGCCATTATCGCCATTCAAGCACTGGGTGAAATTAGTATGAAACGTAACAGAAAACATGAATGTAACAGTATTGTAAGAGTTATAACTGCGAACTGACTCCG
Source organism: Haemaphysalis longicornis (assembly GCF_048455015.1). Lineage (NCBI taxonomy): Eukaryota > Metazoa > Arthropoda > Arachnida > Ixodida > Ixodidae > Haemaphysalis > Haemaphysalis longicornis. The sequence goes on along the minus strand of NW_027526407.1, from coordinate 114,637,232 downwards.
ATGTGCTCCTCTGTGTGAAACAAAAAGCAAAAATGATCGTTTTAAAGCAAAAATGTTTGCCGTCGTGATGCCACTTTGGCTTTTCGAAAAAAAAACCTCTCAGTTATGTTTCGTCTAAACAATTTTAGACGAAATCCCCAGATCTACATGTTACAAAAAACGCGTTGCAAGGTACACAACATCGTAGCGAGATACAAAAAGTAGAAGGGCGCGTCAGGAAAGAGAAACATCAACGCCAAGGAAGGCCCGGAGGAGAGCAGGAAGAGGTTTCTCTGTTAGGGTGACGCAGCCTCCCAGGAATTGTGAAAGCAGCGTCTCGCGAGGCTACGCTACTGTGGCGTGGGTTACCTGAGCCACTTTCGCAGACGAATGTTTTTGCAGAGCCAATCACCGCGCTTCTGGTGAAGAGAAGTGGAACGAGCTGCGAAAAGTGCTGAACAGGGGGTGGTGAAGTAATTATGAGGTGGACGAGAATTGGAAGGAAAGTTCAACGTTTAGGTCAAACGTTTGAATTGGAACAATGTTTGAGTAACCTCTAGTGGACCTAAGGAATTATTTATTTCAATGTTTTTCTTTCTGAATACTGTTCAATCATATCTTATGTACATTTCACAACAGAACTACAACTTTTTTATGGGCTATCGGTTCACTGTAACATTATCACTTGCATTGACATGTCGTATTTCTTGTATGTATGAGTTTTTGTGTACGTATGAGCGCGCGAAAATTCATGATGTTCCTTGTTTTTGTGCCTTGTACACGCTTTTTTATGTTCTGTCATGCTTGATATTTTTTGTTTGCGTTTTACAGCAATATACCACTCCCCCTCAATAATGCCCCTTAAGGCGTGAGGGTAATTTGAATAAATAAATAAATAAATAATAAATAAATAAATAAGTAAATAAATAAATAAATAAATAAATAGTCAGGTCTACACAAAGGTTTAACTTGGCTTGCGGTTTCACATTGGTAAAGAGTTCCGAGCTTCCCCGTAATTCTTTATCCAACTCTTCCTTTCTTTTAGCTCAAACATTTGAGTACAAATCAAATTCTGAGGCGCGTAAGCAGTAGAGGTAACATAAGCAAGATTGAAAATATTCTTGGGAGAGCAGCCCATCTACACTAGCCTATTATGCTTTTTACCTCAATACGTACTGTTTATCCCGACGCTCTGAAAGCGCATTATTAGGAAAACTGTGAAACTTAGCTACATCTGTTTCCTTTCGTTCAGCGCTAGTCCTGTGTAGTCTCTTCTTTGTCGCCCCGTCTCTACCGGGCTATTCTAACATTTTTCCCACCCTTACGTAGGAACAGATTTGTGGGTTTATTTTACGGAAGAATACACTAAATTGTAAAACAACTTTTTGGCCAGTGCTTGTGCTGAAACGATTGACTGCTAGTCCAACTGTACTGCCGCGAATTCACATATGCCCACTTGCACACCTGCACAGAGGCAGTCCACATTCCTTATTGTGCTGTTTCTTCACTCCGTGTGATATCACGCCGAGAAAACTCGATTACAGCCAACGGAAAGACAGCTCGGTTACCTGGAGACACCCTGCATTCAATTTGTCTCCAACACTACTAAGTTTCGACCTCCTGCAGTGCTGCCTTCCCCGTTGATAGGCGGAAGCCCTTGCTGGTTACAAACCCCCGTCCTTTTTTTTCCAGCTCGATCCTTCCTGCCAATATCACAGGCGCATCAACGTGCAGGTAATGATAAGGAATGTAGAGAACAGTTTTAAAACTACTACGCCCTTAATTCAAGACGGCGTTGAATCTCTACCTTGCACTTGGGGACTGTCATATGCTCAAGCTACGTTTCCGCTGCTGCAGCACTCGGTAATATATTTCATTGTCTCACTTTATTTTAGCCGTGATGCCTACGCTCTAACAATTGATATTGTGGGGCGCCTCACCAAACCCACTTGTAGAGAGAAGGTAGTGCCCAAAGAAAAAGTCACGTCGCCAGAGTTTTTTCATTCGCCGAAGGCAATGCCGTACACTAAAGCCTTTAACTATCGATTGAAATCTTGTTCCGTGGTGTTTGAGCACAAACGTTGTGCCGCAACTTATCAGTCGTGCAACAACATTGTTTACACCGATTGGAAACAAATATGGACCTCCCGGAGGTTATTCATGCCACATAACTTAAGCGGCTGACAAACATTTGAAATTACATCTCAACCATTAACATAAAGAACAATCAAGAGGCAATTTCGTGCACAATAAAAAATTACATCTGACACATTGTAGCCACTAGAAGCGACGAAACAGCTCCCGCATCTTCTTTGCAACACCGCCCGGAGTATATATTGTTAGTCGTCCTCTTTCGAAATAAAACACTGTAGACCTTTGCCCTATCCTAGCCATTCTTCAACTCCAGGCAATGGTAGTTGTAAGGGCTGAAGTAAAGCAGTACTTTTTTGCGAAGTGTCATATCTCTCACAAACGAACAGAGTTCTAATTAATCATCTGTGGCCTCATTACCGCTGCCTTCACATTATTCAATACATTATCTGCCTCACTGGAACACAAGGTTGTTGAGCGTCATTAATAGTTAAATGATAATATAAGGCAATTTATGCAATATCCTACTCTTACTGGAATACAAGTACTTTACGCTTCGCTCACTATATCCATACTGTAATATTTTGTCTAGTCATGGAAAGTATTCGTAATAAATCACCTCCATCCCATATCGACGTAAAATGCGCATAATTTTTTATGGCAAACTTTTTTCTTCGGAAAAATATGGTGAGGTGCTTCGATTTTGCGTTCAACTGTCGCGCCTCACGTCCACAGTTTAGAATAACACACTTAACAACCTCTGATTGTTTCGGCGCATTTGTTCTCTTTCTGTGCGTTATTACAAGCGCACATTCATTCTTACGGAGCCAAATATTCTCTCAGCTCTTGCGCCTGCATTCTCGTTTGTATACCGCGTGATAATGTTGAAACAACCCAAATCGCTAATGTTTTAATTGGCAGGTTAGCGAACCTGCAGTTATAACAAAGCAAAACCTCGTACAGCAAAACAAATGCCTAAATCACGAGGTTCCGATTGTGCATTTTTAAACTGTGAATCAAAATTGCCTAATGTGAACGAATTTATAGTGTTCATTGTATAACCTTGTATTCAGAGCCGGGTAAATATCTTATATTGCTATTTTTTAGTAGTGACCACGGTACTTACACCAATGGCTCTTACAAACTCTTATCTCTGGCGTCGGTGTGGACAGCAAGGTAGAACGTGCCGCTCACCACAAGGTTCGGAGGAAACATGTGAAGAACGTTCGCAGTTCCCGCCGCCACTTATCTTCTTCCACTTCTCAACTCACTCGCCGGAACAGCACATACATTCGCCAAACGCACACTCTCTCTTTCCCTGCCGACCTCAATCTCGATCACATTATCATACAAACCGGCACTCCCAACTGGCAGGTGTGTGGTGCCTAACATGACGGGAAACATACCTACTGGACTTGCCAGCGCGTCAGGCGATGGCACCACTTTCTACATCCGCACCATTTACAACCCCACATTCAATAGACCTGAGAGAACTGGGCCGGTCCTTCAATGGATCTTGGACGGATCTTTAAGATTTACCACAACCATCCACAATGCAGAAGTGCGTGCTCTGCTTCCTGCGGAAGAGTCCTTTAACCGCATTCCATGTCACTAGATTCTCAATTTCTCCCGCTGGACAAGGATCTCTTGAAATAAAGTTTGCACGGCTCTGTACGCGCTTGCAGCTCAAAAGCCTGCACAAGGCTGTATTAAAAAACTGCAAGGTTGAAAATTTGCTGGTGTACTTACTGTGTTTGTCACCTCTTTACCGTCGTTAAAGCTTACAACCCGTAGCTCTGGAGCAGCAACCAAGCTTTTTCTAAGCTTGAGCGTTAGTCCGTCTTTTATGTGCAAAAGTAGCTCTCCATTTAAAGATCGCTCTTCCACTAGCCTCGGGAACACCACTTTAGGGTTCGCGAGTGCTGCAAAATGAAACCATGAACATTAAAGATTTCAAAAAGTCACCCAGAAATTGATATTACATTCCGGCTACGTCTCTATTCTGAAAATTAAATAAGCGGCAATGCATTGCAAAGCGGGAATCGTGGCAATTCCTCACCTTTCGCCCGCAATAAGTTATCATGGAGAGTTAAAGCATTTTCTGATGCTCGTTACTTCTGTCGTTTTCTAGAATTACAAGCAGCATAAAGCGCAAGCTTAAGCAAAATTTCAAGTTTATGGGTAGCACCTTTGGGCACATCGTGTGCCGTTCACTTTGTACGAACCTGATCCTCGGTAATCGGAGACAAATATTCCAGATTTATTTTTAGTACGCAGTGTGTTAGGAACAAAATATTCTTTTCGGGCTGGAAGACACACGGGTTACTGTCTATTGAAACGGCACAAAGTAACCGAAAACAAGGTCATGTTTTTATACCCTTGGAGCGAGCCAAAAGTGGTAGTAAAGGCTTTTCGGCCCGTGTTTCAAAATTGTAATCCTTAATTTTAGCTGGAATACATGACACAAGCCCAGACACAAATACAGATCATGCAACACGGGAAACGCGGCGAGTTGGTTTGACATATGTACAGCAAGTAGTGGATGAAAGATTCTGAACTGGGACCAACTAAAACCACCGAAATATTGCCAACTTCCCTTTGAACTCGCTGTGTATAAAAGTGGTTTGGACATCAGCACCGTTGTAAAGGAGTTCGTAGCAAATCACTGTGCTTTATTATAAAGCCCACGGCTTTGGTAGAAGAAGCTCTAATACCGCGCAGGTGGCAGTTTTTTTCTCCAAAGCCACTTCATCGTTAGCAGCATAATAATTCAAATGGAAACTTCCAAGAATACTTAGAACCTGTGTTTACACTACAACCAAATTAAATTTTATAATTACAAATATATCTGACCAAATAATGTCTCACAGAATTACTGTGCGGCAGAAATTTGTGTTAGCCTCGCACTATACACGAAGGAGTTGTGTGGTCACTACTAACGTACGCATATATTTCTCAGAAGTTTATTTCAGCAGAGCCCCGTTACGGCAATACTGGCGCTTTATGATTCTATTATCGTTTTGGTTCTCGTAACCAAGAATATTAGCCAATGCGCACCTGCTATAAGTTTGTTTAAAATTTTATAACACAGCAATATATGTCACATACCAACAGCGGATCGCCTAACAAAGCGCCATCTCACGAAATGTTGCGGTCATCTTGCTACTTAACATTATGACATCTCCGCATTTACTCGATTTTAAGCACCCCCTTTTTTCCACGATGGCGATGCACGAAATGATGGGGGTGCTAGATTCTAAAAACCTAATAACCTCCCCACCCCCTCCCCGCCACTTCAGTTCGCGGCCGTATATCGACGAGACGGGCGCAAGCAATAATATTTTATTCGACCAATATTCAACCCACAAATGGGTACACACAGTGAACCCACCGCTTTCGCATGATACCAAGTTACTCTCACTACCATTCGAGTCTGTTGTGCCGCTTGGCCTGTCGCTTTCAGTGTCCCGCAGCAGTTCAGCTTTTCTTCCGTTGAAGTGTTGTGTTATTGAAAGCTTTATAAAAAACTTGGCCACAACGTCAACTCGAACACGCTTCCACGTGCCTGACCTCCACCTTGCGATGGCTGCTTAGAAAAGGGGAGAGGGGCTTTGATACGCAGGCAAACCTTTCTTTGCCAAATTTTGCCCCGAAAGAAGGGGAGGTGCTTAGAATTGGTGGGTGCATATAATCGAGCACATACGGTATATGCCAATTTCTTGCACCATTCTGCTCTCTAAAAATCAAGCATGTGCATTTGTTCCGCCGTGGAAGGTTGTGGTATTCAAAGCGCATAACTCCAATTGCCGAAAGTGGTGCGACTTACAAATATTTTCAAATTCAGCATGCATTTACTTGCAACTCTTCAGGCAACAAACGTTCAGGTTAATTTTGGACCGAGCCTTGCTATCTGAAGCTTTACAGAATGCGCTAACAATAAAGCATTGCCTAAGAACAAAAAAAGCAACAAAGTAAGTCAGGTTTAGCCCAAGTACAACTTCACGAAAAATGGTTTTGACAGCACAGAGGCGCACTAACAACTACGGTTTATTTCGCAGTTACAGCAATTATAAAGCTCAGTAAGATACCAGTTACAATACTACAGAAAACTAAAAACAAAGAAAAACAGAAATACAGAAACATGTAAAAGCATGATGGCCGCGGCGCACTATAATCGTCAAGATACTCAATCGCGCGAGCGCGCACATCAATGGAAGGCTTGCTGACACATCTCTCCCAGGTCTTGTTATTAACATAGGCCTCAAATATTTTCTTTTCCCGCTGTTTGCAGTATGTTTACAATACTCTTGTCTGGTTCAGTTGGGGCGCGCAGCCTTTGGTGGTGCATTGGGTCTTGCAATGCAGTGCCAAGTTGGTACCTGAACATCTTTTCACTGTCGCGCCATGCTCCAGAAACCGGTCATTGAGGCATCGCCCTATTTGTCCAACGTAGACACGGCCACACTTAAAGGAACTTTCATAAACCACGTTCTTTTTACATGGCAGGATGCGGTTTTGTTCAGACAGGTGGCCTCGGCTCACAGCTGCTGACCTTGCGTCATGTAGCACTCAGTTTATTAGGTGCGCTGCAAACTACACGCACTCCAGCACACTGCGCATTCTTCATGTCGCCGGGCCCAACTCCGTGCAGGTATGAAATAAGTGCAGTCTTCTGGGTGGTCATAGATGTGTATTCCCTTTCCACGGCTCCAACATGGTGCTCACCCAGCCGCCTTCCCGCTAGCTCACATAGCACGGATGCGGGGTAGCCCGCGGCAGAGAGCCTTTCTACCTGCGACAGGAAAGGTTCCTGGACTTTCTTCCTGCAGGACCTTACTAGGGCGTTCCTTAAGGCCCCTACCGCTGTTCCTCTCTTCACCAGCTTGGAGTGGGCGGAGGAAAATGGAAGTAAGGTATTCTTGGACCGGGACGAGTACACCCAACAGACGTGGTCCGCGGCGAAGGTGTACTACCCCAACACCGTGCAGAAGATGGGGCGGGGGGAGGAAAGGGAAAGCACACCAATGACCAGCCAGAAGATTGCACTTTTTCCAAACCTGCACGAAATTTTCCACGGCGCAGCGCGAAGGAGTGCGTGTAGTTTTCAGCACGCCTAATAAACTAGGGACTATATACCGCAAGGTCAACAGCTGCGAGCTCAGGCCACCTACCTGTACAAAGGCGCATCGCACTTCGTTTCTACCATGTCAAAAGAACGTGATTCATGAAATTCCCTTGAAGTGTGGCTGTGTCTACATTGGACAAACAGGGCGGTGCCTCAATGACCGTTTGCTGCAGCATGGCGCAACAGTGAAAAGAGATGCAGCAAGCAAGTCGGCACTACATTGGAAGACCCAACGCATCCCCCAAGCCTGAGCACCAAAATCAGACCAAACAAGATTATTGCCAAAATACAGCAAACAGCGGGAAAACGAAATTTTCGAGGCCCATGTTATTAACAAGACAGGAAAAAAATCCCTCAGCGAGCATTCCATTGACCTGTTTGCTTGCCAGATTGACTATCTGGATGATTAGAATGTGCCGTAGCAGTCATGCTTTTACAGGTTTCTTAATTTCCGTTGTTGTTTGTGCTTACTTTTCTGTAGTATTGTAACTAGTATTTTCCCGAGCTTTATAACCGCTGTCACTGCGAACTAAAGCATAGTTGTTTGTGCGCATCTGTTCTGTCAAAACCTTTTTTCGTGAAGTAGTGCTTGGCGCTAAACCTGATTGACGTATGGCATAAGAACTAGCTCACATCGACACATTCAATCACGAAAGAAATGGTTGCTTAGAAGCTGCATTGCATTCATCAAAACATTCAAGACGTATTACCATGGAGGCTTCAATTTCCGCCTTACTTGAGCAGCGCTTAACCGTTAATAAAAACGCTACTGCTATTTCAAAGAATTCACAAGAAACATACCCCACGACAGCGTTGACAGCAATATGGCTGCGGATGCTCCAATATTCATTCCAAATACAAATAAGCCTGCACGGTCGAGGTACTCACAATGCTTTAGCAAATCTAAAAGTTTCTCTGTCGGCATAAGAAAAAGTGATGCTGTTATCCTTTCTCTACAGCAGGTCACAAGCTTCCATACGTCACTCAAGAGACGGTTTTACAGATATTTATTCAAAAATGAAAATAGATACAAAGGACGGTTCTAACTGTTTGAGTCTTATAAGTTGTCTAGTGTATATACCAACGAACCCATATTTACGAACGCACAAGTCGTTATATAAGGCCTTTGATTTTGTTTGATCGGGCTAAAGGAAACAAAGCTTCAAATTAATCAACACAAGGTTTGCGCGGAAGGGACATCCTGATTTAATTAGTAATATTAGTACACTTCCTTTTAATCCATACATTTTGTCTACCTAAAGGTTCAATAATTCTACTTAAGGTCAGTGACCTCACAGACGACTTGCACGACCTTTCAGAGATATTTTTTGGGTATTCTGAGGCTGCGTCAAGACCGTCGGATCACAAAGGTCATTGAACAGGTATTCAAAGAGCTGGCACATGAAACATTAAAACTGTGGCATTCATTCTGAACAATTTTTCAGCAGGCCCCTCGGACTACTGCACAAATATCGCTTTTGCGTAATTTTCCTTCAAAACATATGATTTATATACTTTGATATATCAGCACCAATTCAATATTTTTCGATGGCGTCCGTTTCTCATTTGATGGAGTAGGTAGTACCCTGGCGACATTTATACATGCACAGAAGCCAACCGTGCAACAAATAATAAAGTAAATGCTGTAATATAAAGTTCAGACCTTAGATTCGATGTAATTAAACCAGTTCTGGCACTCCTAACGTCCCTGTGAATTTTTCTTCCTCTCAGCGCCATTATTCTCTGTCTGGATTCCACACGAGTATTCGGTGGCAAAGAAAGTATTCGAACAACGCAGAAACGGAGCAGTTGGATATCAATGGAGAGTGGCCTCATCCTGAAGAGTACCGACAATATGATTAGATGATGATTATATTTGAACATATTTGTTAGATATTCTATCCTGTTCGCTCGGTTTGGAGAAACCAATAACTTCGCTTATGCTACGTATAGTATTCTTGTTACCATACTTCGTTGTACAACGTGTAGCTTGATTGGTTTGTATACGAAAAGCGTGTTTATATTCCCTGAATAAAAAATGTATACATCAGGTTTTTTAGTTTAATAATATCTGTATGCCGCTGAAATGTACAAATCGCTTTTTTCTTTTGAAGATTCCTGCACACACGTCTGCCTCTGCCCTAATATTTAGGGCATATTACTATTGCTTTGGAAATAATGAGTCTTGCTCGTCCCAAACTGAAAACGTGTACAAACCTGCTGCAAAAATTTGGTTTTCTGCTATACAGATTCCGCCGGTTCGGCGGTGCATTGCGCGAGCAAGCGTTTTTTCTTCGAATTACCACTGCGTTGGCATGGGCAATAGCTGCTATATCATCGCGCCGTTAGTCGAAAAACACACCGAGTAGACACTGCCTGATACGTTATTCCTTGCCTAAAAGCTGCCCCTGTACAATTCAGGGGTAGGCGTTTATCCGTAGAGGTTCTGTTCACTGGTGTGGCGCGCATGCTGGCAACATGTCTGTCGCCTCAGCAACGCGGAAGCGCGGGCACTCTCATGGCGGTACACTAATCAAGCCGTAACACCAAGATCAAAAGCCTTACCTTGTGGAGAAACATGCGTGTATTAATTTCGCTGTAAGCGACGTACCAAAAGTGTTCATCCCCGCGGCAGAATGCGCCGTCAGCTCTCAGGTGGTTCAACGGCGCGTATTTCATCACGTGGCCAACGGGTATCACGTAGCGTTGTTTTCGCCACTGGGTGCTCTCAGAGAGACTTCGTTTCGGTAGCCCGTTGTCTCCGCGGGCCGCCGCCCTGAATTTGGATTTCGCCCTGCTGGCGTCGGCCGTCCAGTGCCACCTCCCGCTCCTCAGTACCTGTCTGTCAGCCACCCTCCATTCCAGCGAACTTCGAAGTGGTCGGGACCACCGCAGATTTTGCTCCCCGTCACAGCAAGCTCGCTCGCCTACACGCTTCACCGTTCCCTCCTTCAAGGCTTCTCGTCTCCCGGACACTGCAAGATGACATGCAAGCTGTGCCCGAGTCTTGTTGTGTGCGACGGGATAAACCACAGTGGACCTACTCTTTTCTACTCTTTCGTCGCCTTTCCAATCTTTACTTTTCCTATTCCATTATAGCATCAATTCAAAATGTCACTGCTATTATATCTGTTGACGCGACCACCGAGACGACGGGTGCGAAGGGTTCGAGGGCATCTAGTGTGCAACCACATAATTTTAGTGCAAATAATAATATATCTGTTGACGACAACGTCGATAATCGCATAGAAACGTGGCAGACTACGCACGCTTGCGTTAATTGTAGTGTGAGCTACATTGGCCGAGGTTGAGCAGTCTCGCCTGGCTCCTGCAGAGCCGCGCTGCGCATGCGCGAGGAGCAGTGCTGTCTCACGGCACAAAGTTCGGGCGCCGGAGGCGCCGCTGCCGCGACTGGATTGGATTCAATTGCATTGGATTAAAAATAGTATTAGCAGCAGTAATCACGATAATTACCTAAACCTAGACAACCAGGAAACCTAAGAATAACCAGCTGAACCTTAGGTCACGGTACATATATCCTGGCATAGCCGAGCTAAGCCACTGCTATTTTTTTCTGCGAGATGCGGGCGCAAAGCGCATACGCAGACACAGTGAACATGGTCATGGCTGTCTTTAGGGTTGTCAAGCAAATAAATCCCCCGCTAAACCTTTTATGAATAACACCTATACGTTCAAAAAGCCATTAAGGTAACCATACCACCAAAACGCGCCCTGCGACAGCTGAATGGCACCGGTAGGAAATTACGGCTCCCCATGATAGACAGGAGGGAAAAGTAAAGACCAAAGTTCACAAAGCGGCGTGTAGTGTGATTCTCAAATATCTCAGTTCCGCAATTTAAAATTTTTTTCTGAAAGCTATGCGTCCTTATTTCTAGCCTTCAACGTGATATTGCGGTAGGTGCCGTGTTTTTCTTCGGTAGTTCTATTTCATGACAAAAATTGCTATATCGATGCAGTTTAGGTGTTGGGCATCTTCAGTCTGTATTCGGCAAAGCAACGTACGAACCCACACTTTACGTCCCTATTGGTCCTCTCGAACATTATGTTTTGACGTTACTTCGACGCCACCTGCACAGCGTGGTGTGGTGTGGTAGTGGCTGCCCTTTTTCTACAAATTTGGCGTGTCCTCCTTGATCAATCGGCAGTGCGCACACCCGCCATTTTCCCCGCCTCTAGTTCGACTCTCTGTAACAGCAGGTTGTGCATAATAGATGGACATACGCTACATTGGCAAGCACAATGTGCACACGCGTGTAATTGGCGGCCTCCGTGTCAAGAAATAAACATATTTTGTTAGCGTTACTGTTGTGTCTCCAAACATAAATACGCACAAGTTGTGGATAGAGGCTCGCAAAATGAGCGCACTCATTTGAGCTTATCTTCCGATCGCCAATTCATCACAGAGTATCAATGCTTGGATACGCGAACACACAAAATACATAGACTACAATGTTCTTCGCCTAATTTTTTTATGAACACTGTTTCTCGCTGATATCGCTGAGGAAGTGTATGGACAAGAACGTAAATATTACTGTGCCCACAAGCAACAACTCCTTTATAGTACAACTTTACTTAGCATTTTCAAGAAACACCAACGCAAACTTTAAAATATGTGGCAACAGTTATGTGCACACTATATCCCTGTATTTTTCCTACTGAAGACAAGCATGAAGGTTTTAGTCTTTTGGGTACGTTGGAAGAGGACTGCAGACGAATTGCTATTTGCGGCCGCCTAGACCTTACCACAATGCCTTCACATTTGATTTTTGCTCGTGTATATTGTAAATAAAAATTTAGAATTGACATGTTGACCTGTAAATAATAATAGAGGCTTGTAATTTCACGCACACGTTACTGATAATATTATGCTGCGGCTTCTAATTTGTTACACTTCAGCATGCACCCGGTTATGTGTCGTCGTAGTTCATCACAGCAATATTAAGAGATCAGGCATTTTGCCGCACGTATCTCGTAGGAAAGATACATTACAGTACACAAATGTTTGCGAACATGTTCTAGATCTCTAATCTTTTAGCGTGGTAAGGTGACCACATTGTGTGTATTGAAATTATAATATGTGAGCGACAATGTATAATATTCGTGTATTCGAACACAGAGTTCTCACAAATAAATTCGTCCTAATAAAACATTTCCATAGGGCCAAACCTATCGTCGGCAGAGGAAAAAAGCGCCCACAAAGGAGTTAAAAGTTCGTTATTCTTGGGACTGGAACCCGCCAGAGCGTCCCACAATTGCCCTCCCGTTCCACGAACTGACATCAGTGTTTTGCTCAACAAGATAACCACAACGTTTTCTTCTTCACGAGGTGAAGCTTTTTTGAGTGAGGTTCCCTATTCTGACAACGTCGACACCCCACTAGGTGCTTTGCTAACACTGCGCAGTTCATCTCTAAGGTTTTTATGCTGTTTTAAAAACACCACGTTGAACTATTGTTCAAACGCTTGCGGTTGTATTTGCACTAGTTCGCCCTAAATTGTGTAGTTAATTGGTGAGTGTCAGCGATTGTATTTATTACCACTTCTATACGAATGTCTTCAAGAAGATGTGAATCATGGGTTGTACATAACATTCTCATTATCTTCATGTGAAGCGTGTAGTTTTGTTGCGAGTACTACGGAGCTACGAACTGTTTCTTCTTGTGCCGAAATTTGTTACCGAACGGTGCGGTTGATTACGACCTTTTTTTTCGAACAATTTCCCCACAATAGCCAATCACAGTTACGTCACCCTTAGGCGGGCTTTAAACAGAACGTATAGAAATACGTTTGCACTAATTTTAAGGTCACGCAGTTTGTTTCCAGTATTCCTTGCTAAGAAATTTACTCGCACTGATAAGAAGTCCGAATTGTGCTCACAATATTCAAACTATTGACAAACTACTCAAAACTTCCGGTGACACCCAATGTATACCTTGGATTAACGTTGTTTTTTAGTGACAACGTCAAAGCTTTTTTGGGGACTTCCTGTGAATTTCTGGTCTATAAATGCCACCCTTTCACCTAAACTTGTATATTGTCATGAAAGGTGCTTACTCGTGTATACTGGCATTCACATGCATTAAGGAGAACAACCAATTCATGATGTGTAAGCACTGGCATTTTTTTTCAAACATTTTGTTCCAAGCTAGTCGGCTCAACAATCTTTGAGAGGGCCGACTTTTCTGTTCTTTTCTTTTTCTCGTGAAGTGACAGTGCATGTAGTAAAATTTTGGTACATCTAGTCTTCTACCACCTTACTTACATGAACGATCGCTGTAACGTTTTTCAAGAAAGACCGCAACGTGCAGCACGAATTACGCGCTATGATGCTCTACGGCACGTTTTCAATGTTAATAAAATGAAGATATTTGCTTCCAAAAAGCCCTGGCTAAACTTTCGAGTTTGCTGTGGTAGAAAAAGATCTAAATAGTGGTCTGAAATTATAGCACTATACATTATGTTGAACCGGTTGAGAAAGCTGGCCAGAAAGATCAAATCCAGTGTTATAGCACAAATGGCCGATACCAGTTACTGCTTTTCTATGAAACCTCTCGGAATCATTTAGTACAGGTGCATCAAAGTGAACCTCATGCTTCCGCAAAAGATTTTCTCGGGACACTGTCATGAATTAAGCGTAATCCCCGCAATGACACCGCAGAAAAGGAGGTCGAAGAATAAAAAGAACAGGGGAGGTCGAGGCAGGTGCTGAGGGAGACACCAGGTTTCCGAAAAGCGAAGCCTGGGGTGACGCGACCCAAGGGACAACGTCGACCAGCCTCGACGGGGGCGGGTCGGCGTCGCATCGGCTCCCGACTCTAGACGCACTGCCAACTCGCGTTTTGGCGGCTCTAGCGGCGACGAGCGCGTGGATGTGAGAAGCGGCATCAAACCTTCGTCTTCTGCTGCGGCCTCCCCCACAACGGCGATGCTCCCGAGCCGAGCCGCACTAGGCCACTCACCCAACATCGTGAAGACAGCTCGTGGGCACCAGCTCTTTGCGGCCACGCTGCAAATTCATAACCTCACACCCATGAATTACGTAAGCCTAGCCTGTAGCGCAACATCTCAGGCCATAATGAGGCTTTAACGCTGAATCATCTTATGATATTGTATATATTTTATTGCCGGGAGATTGGTAGTTTGTTCGGGCGTGTGGTTTTGATTACTCGGGTTTTGTTTCGACATTTGATGCGTGATAAATCTCTTTTACCAAACACGCTCATGTTTCCTGTTTCCTTCTTCTCTGCCGGCCCAAACCCGTGACAGACACATAACCCTGCTTACTAACAGAAAATGTGAAAACCTTATGACACTTGCAAAATACTCTTTGGCTGCTTCATTTTATTTCGGTATTATTCTTCCCTTCGCTTTCTTGGCGTTTTGACGTGAACTTTTTCCTTGTGTTTGCTCCACCGCTTTTGTTTCTTGGTCTTTTGGCATATAGGATGACGTGGATCTTCTTGCGCTTTGCATCGTGCTAGCCTAGGCTTACCAAGCTTTCTTAATTTTTTATTGTCCTCACATTTTCTCTGCCACACGAATCAACATCGCACCCAACGCTCTGGCTACAATCAGATTTTTTTTATAGTAAACATCATTTTCTTCCTGTAATTCGAACACGTTTTATTTACTGCGTTGTTAACACAAAGCAGCTATGCAACGCTAGGCTCTAAAAATTTCCAAATTGTCGACGCGACAGGCAACACAGGCAACGGGGCTCACTGCTTCAAATTTTCTAAGCTTAGCCTGGGCCTTGTTGTTGAAACGAGCGCCACTTATTCAAAAACAATATTCTTGCCAGTCGAAGGCAGGTGCCTCAACCTAAGTTCTCCAACTCCTATTTAAATGAATTAATTCACAATCTTCACCAATAACCACATACGATTTATAGGTAGATGTGATGACTGGCTTCCAGCTCCCAGAGAAACAAAGAGCAGATGACAAAAGCCAGCCCGGAAAGAAAAGAAGAGGGAGTCGGAGATCCCCGCCGAGAGCATGCAATGCGCTGGGCTGGCTATTAAAGGGTTCAGGTGACCAGTGGTGCCGGAGCTTGTTCGCGACCAGGAGGCTAGCCGCCTGAGGAACGTGCCTGTACTGGGCTTTCGGCTACTGTACAAGGTTCGCCAGATTTCGGTACATGGTGTTGACACAACGGTGACACAAAGTAGCCGCAGTCACGACGCAGGTCACCCTCGTCACTTGTCCATCAATCAAGAAATCGTCCACGTGGGTTGCTGGAGTTAGCTATCGCCCGAGCTCTCGTCCATACGAAAAACGCAAGAAGTATCACGAATTGTTAGTCAGGATGGGGGCCCCTTCTACTTAAAAGTTACTCCCGCCACATCAGCCCCACCGGAAAGTCAAGGTCCTCTGCACTCGTGCCCATTCCTCACTGACGGTAAGCAACTTTGTTCATCAGCAAGCCTGCGCCGTCTCCCTGCAGGATTCCGGAGAGGCCACGTCGTTCATCTCTATCTTAAACTATCAACACATAACGCAGTATTACCGGTGCGACAGACAACGCTTCCCCTCATCACCCTGCACTCTCCAAGGAACAAGAACCTCTACTCCTCAGAATGCAACTAATACCTTTCCTGATGTATCCAAGTCAATACACTGCTAAATGCCAGTTCAGTCACAACCCGGCACTCTGCCTCATGTTATACTAGAGTGTCAGAACAATCCCAAACCGCCTCCTCTCCGATCCTCCTTTCTTACCCGCGAGCTGTGGGGGAAGCTGGTGACTAGTGGCAACCTGGACGTTCAGCAACTCCTGGCATCGAAAGCGAAGGCTTTCTTCTCATCCATGAATTACCGGACTGGGGAACCATTTCCACCTCAGCGGCTCAAACGTTTTCTACCTACCTACCTACTCGGCTTGTGTGAGAAGGGAAAAACATCCTCTTAATATACCGCTGAGGGGAAGCTAGCTCCGTATTATTTTATGACTAGCCTCTTATTGTGACACTGATAAGCGAAAACCCGCTACAGCGTCATTGTTCAGGATGCTGCGCCAGAACGTACGATGTTCTCCATCTTGAACCTCTGGATCTTAAACCTGCAGCATTAATCCTCCGCCAACAAGAATTTGGCTCCCCTGTTTGGGCTCCTCAACAGGCATAGCTGTTTAAAACGTTCGTACCAGTTCGGCACATAGCACCATGCATATATCTGGCAACTGTGACCGGAATGCTGCCTTACCAAATAAAGTATGTCCATTCCACCGCTACAAAGACGTCACTCAGAAGCAAATTGCATTGCTGAAATCCATTGGTTCAATCACTTAGATTGCTTCAATAGCATGTTCAAAGCACGAGGTTTCGAATATTTTCTATTTAAGGCTCGCCAGATGTATCAAGCTCTTGCGGAATACTGAAGCTTTATTAATATATTTGGTCTCCAATCTTTCCGCACTACCTTCTCAACCGTATTTTGGGCGACTTTGTCTCACAAACCATCCGTAATATACCCAGAAGTAATATTTTTGCGTTAGGAACATTTCTATTTGAAAGCAGAACAGGCTTACTTCTAATTTCTGTGGGTAAATTTTCTTTCTGTTTTTTTATACGTATCCTTTTGTTCTGTGTGCTTATTGAACAATCTTTTGTTGAACAAGTATTGTGCGAATCATGGTTGTTTTTCTCGTCGATTCGCCCACCTGCTTGTAGCCACATATAGTTAAGGCCTTTGTGGTTGATTTCATGTGTAGTATTTGCTATCTCTCGTGTACGAGCGGTGCACCAACGCTGAGTTTTGGATGCTAATTGCTTGCAGTCGCAAAATGTGCAGAATGCTATCAACTATTAGGCAGTATAGTATTATCCTCTGATTGTTTCCCCCTGTGCATTGAACATTTTTCATTATTTACAAGCGGTATGTTGTCGCTTTTTTCATTGCCCTGTAACCTTCGATATTGTGCCTCACGTGTTCTCACCCATGGATTTGTTGGGGTGCTTTTGCGGACCTCTGAAAGTGATGGGGGACTCCTTACACAGCAAGGGGGAATAGGGGGAGTTGCATAACACTTCTGAAGTGTGAAAAAGGAGCGTTTTATTACTTTCAATCATCAAAGCGTCATACCAATGTGACACGTCAGTTCATTTTGGGCAGCGCATAAATTTCATAAATACGCGGCACGGCTGGGCTTATACAGAAATGCTCACCTGCGGCCACTTTTAGCCTATTTTGGCATTCCCGTTTTTAAGTATACAAGCCACCGAAAGTATACATGCCAGATGAAATTGTGATAGGCACAGGTGATACGTAGTTCGGTAAGGGCGGTAAAAATTGGCAAAGAAAAGTAGTTGACCGAAGCGATCTTTTGCCGATTGATGCCGCAGCCATGGCCAAATGTCACCCTTTGTTGTGGAGGGCGAGGGCTTTGCAGACTCCTGGGGTGTGCGGTCCCCATTGGAGAACCACTTCTGAATAAAGGAATGCCTTCATTGCTCTTATTTCTCTCATCTGCATTCGGGTAGCGCACTTTCTTTCCCACTTGTTTATAATACAAACACAGTACAGTTAAACCTGTGCGCAACAATCCCCTGTGATAAGAATTCCTGGATGTAACAGTCTATCTATTTCCCAGTGCAACAGCCATAAAATCCTCTGTGTTTGCGACCTCTATGTAATGAAGCTGTGGCGGCAGTTCACCTTCATATAACGAACTGGCTAAGGTTATCAGTCATTGTTTTTCGCACTTTTACTGAAATGTCGGCTTGAGAAATGCACTAATTTACCAAGTATTAGCAGTATTTCAACGAGACAGCAGCTATGAAGTCACCAAGAACAAAATTTGTTATAACGATGACGATAAAAGGGCTCTTCATGGGTTAAGTAGCCCCGACTTTAGGTTTTGCTTGGTCAGCGTAACACGAGTTCGCAAGAGTAACTACACTTCATTTTTTTCACCTGCACTTCAAACCCCCGTGAATTTCCACGTGTACGTGCGGTGTTGGTTGAAGACTTAAGTTTTGAGGTGCTAGGCCTGCCGGTCGGCGTGTAGTCACGCGTCTTCACTGCAATCTGTGGTGTGGTTTCACCGGTCATGATATCTGCAGCCAGAACACAAAAACTGTTCCCCTTACAAGAAAAGCTCACATTTTTAAAAGCCGTCGCCTCATGGTAAAGTACCTCAGCTAACATCAACCATTTTCAGTTAGAAAAAAAAAGCATCAATCTTTGAAAATGCACCTTTTCAGCATAAATTCGGTTCTTGTGACGCGTATTCAATCAAAAAGTGTCAAAAGGCACACGTCATACTTAAGTTACGTTTGTGAATACGGGGGTAAGTGACCTCCCTTCTTTGAAGCGCCGTAAAGTGCCTGCACTCGTGCGAAAGCAGCAGCCGCAAATCACGCAGATTTTTACTGTGAAGGGAAGCATTGAAGGCTGAGTTCACCTTCACTGATGTCTAGCACTTTGGCTTCGTTTCTGCTTTATTCCCGCGATCCTTAAATCACAATCCGCGCATAAGGAAAACCTGATTGTGACAAAAAATTGCAATCTTTTGCCAACTTCATTGTATCAAGGATTAAGTGCATCAAAAATTCGGAGTGGGGTCATACTGACTTTATCGTGATATTTTCTTTTATGTAACAGAGCGTCCCCACCCCCTACCAAATACGGGTCTGAATACTTCATTGGTGAATGTTTATATTGGATAAGCACCTCATGTCTTTTTCTCGCGAAGTTCAGACTCGTCCCGGTTGGCACGCCTTATTCCGGCTTTAGAACTCCACATAACGGCGTTACTCGCACGCCCTTCTCCAACGTGCCTACCGGGCTGGGCGTTATAACAACCTCTGGTCATGTTTTTCCCGTTTTGCAGCGGCATGGGCCACTTTTTGCTTTTATTGTTGTCCACCAGTCCCGACATTTTGTCGCTGCCAATGCAGTTTCATACCCGCTTGTGCGTACTCAGTCGTGCCATCACAAAACACACCATTTTAAAACGCCGGCCACTGGGTCAATGGAAGCGCTGGGCGACTGGCGCGTCAATCATTGCTTACACTTGACCACTTTTTAGCAACAAGGTTGGCAGCGATGCGAGCACAGCGCCACCACCAACGCAAATGCCGCCACCGGGTTCCCTGACATCACCCCCCTCCACACACGCTCTTCCAGTTCTATTCTTTTCTCGTTGTCTCTTCACCGATAAATTGTGCAAATATTTTCTCGCGTCCCTGAGTCACTCCATACTGAAACCTTAATTTTGAATGTTATGATAACATCTTGGATTCTCAGAACAAGTTGTCTGACCGCCATGTTTTCTGTTCTAGCCGAAACTTACCCCAACCGCAATGTCAAACGTTCGGCCTGAAAATTGCCGCAAAAGGGGCAGGAAGTTTTCTTTCTGTTCGGCACAAAGCAAATAATGCGAGGGATTTATTTTCAAATGTTCTTATATAATTTTTTCTTCCTGTATATCTCGCTTCCATACCCTGTTAGCAAATACCATTGAACTTTTATTTAACAAAGTCGCCGGGACCAGCCAATTATTTCGTTAAATCGGGAACTTCGTAAAATCAAGAGAGCGACAAATTTTGTTCGATAGAATGGAAAATGTATTGCCAAGTGAAAAAGCTCATCACTTTCGCCTGCGCTGAACTTCGTGTGCACGCGCACTTCTCTTAGCTGGCCAGCAAAGCCACAATGTCCACGGCCACCTCGTCTGCCCCAGCAAAGCGCCTCTGAGGTCGACGGCGTCCATCAGCTGGAGTGGTGTGGGCATAGAAGCTTCGACAGTATCTGGATCGTCCGCATCGTCATACTCCCCTTGTGCGCCGGAAACAAACTGCTATATCTCCTTGTCGTGGAGAAATTCGGTTGTGTCAGTGTCCGCGTCTGTGTCGGCGTTCACGAAGTCGTCGATGTCTCATCTGCGGCCACCTCGTCACGCCGACGAAGCTCTTCCCAACAAATGGGCGATGTCTCTTCCTGCTCGTGTTGCGTGCTTGTTGAGCCCGCCGCAACCTCGGAAGTAGAAGTGTGGAAGCCAACATGCCGGAAACAGTTCACAAGGATCGACGGCCGGGTTGCTCCCCAAGATTTTTCCGAAAGGCTTCGTTAAATCGTGTTTTCTGGCGAAATTTGTTTCTTTATTTCGAATTCATAAAAACATTCATTCAACCTAGGGGCCACTGCGGGGGAATCCAGATTTGTTCGTTAAATAGGGAAATCCTAAAATTTGGTTTCGTAAGATGGAGTTTCAACTGCATCACGATGACGATTTCGCGTTGGGTTGAGACAGCGTTGGCATCCAATGGCTAAGAGGATCAACTAATGTTCGCCGAACACTCTTAGCGACCATTACACTGCAGCTTAGTCAAGTCTTCTGTGCTCTCCTCACGTGCGTTTATAATCGCGCCGGGGATATATGGGTTCCGTGTTGCTGTACATCCGGCCAAGCAACCTTGGCTCAACCTACTGCAAACAAAAACCTACGTATCGGGATTAGTAGTAGCTGGTCCAGCATCTGATCCCATGGCGCGACGATGCAAATTTACACTAGTGTCTTTCTCCGACAGAAAGCGCTCGGTGGTGTGTCTCCTTCAAGCGGACCAATTCTTGCCCCAGAAATTTACTAAACTACGCCTGAGCATGGTGAAGATGCAATTGTGCGTTAAAAGGTTATTTCCACATGTCCTCCTTACAAATATTTTTCCTTGAAAATTTCTTATCAGTGTTTAGTAAAACGCAATTCAAAATAAAGACTACTTTTGGTTATGGCACAATTTATGTTGCTCAAGTAACTTACCATAGTTCAGAGTGTTCGTTTTACCCAAATTTTCCTTTATAAAGTGGCAGCTAATTATTCAGTATCTGCGAAAATGTGTGCTCAAAAATATTTTCCAGGAATTTACTTTGACCTGTGGCTATAATGTTCGAAAATTTTATCTTCAGTGGTACCTTTATGTGATATCCTGCATATCGGTGCTTAGCAATACAATCTTACACACCTCGTGGGAGTCATCCAGTGGGTGAGCGGACTTCGATCAAACGCAGCAATTTTTTTGTTGTTGTTTTAGAAAACACCGCTAAATTATATCATTACTAATAGGTAGAAAATACTGAACACTCATAGTACCTAGCCTCCCAAAAATGACTTTTTTTACTTGAGAAATTTTCCTTGTAAACATAACGTTATGCGACAGCAATTTACAGACAGTTATCAGGCCGGAAACTAAATTAAATGGTTTCACAACATGTGCATGCTATTTCCGCGTCACATCTCGTCGTTAGTGCAAAGCCGTGGGTGTTCTCTGTAAACTTACTTTAGGCTAGGATGTATGGTAACATTCATGAGATCTTTCTGAGCAGTAACCTTCCTCGCATGGCTTTAACTTGGGCGAATGTATTCAGAGTTCCCACTTTGTTGAGGTCATACGTATATTTCAGTCTCTCCTTGGCAAGCACGTTGAGGACATATATGCTATTTGTGTAGGTTCTACTGGCATTTTAACCCCCGAAAATGGCAAACAGGCCACCGAAGCAAACACCTTTGCCTTCAGATAGCCCTCTGCTTTTTATTCACCTTCTACAAAACTTTCCAGGCACATCTGGTGCCCAAACAGCATCGTTCTAACTCGGCTGTGCGCATGTTGTGTATGTCGTGTATTTTTAAACCTTGAATGTGCACAATACATTTCGGTGTAGCTCGTTTTGCTGACCTGTTTGCGAAAACACTCAAACTATTTTCTCCCTTCGGCTTCTGGAACAAGAATCCTCTAGTGTAAGGCAATATTTAGAAACCAAAACCAATCACTGTTCAAGAATATCAGCGGCCGATTTTGCATTTTACGAGACACGGTAGTGTGAATGCAAAAACAATCCTTCAGACAATCAGCTATAAAAATCAGAATCTAGATAATTTAGCAACAGTACATCATGTACTTTTGAAAATGAGTTTCCCCATTACAATATGTGTCAGATATATTTCCACGCTCTGCTGCTTCAGAAGAAACGAGTAATGTGCAATTGGTCAGAAGTCACTGCACTTAAATCTGTATTCCTGGTTTTTCAACAGCACAAGATGAGCATGCCTCCTCGTACGTCGCTGGTTCTTGAATTGTGGGAACAGTCTGACATGGCCTGAACCCCTCCATGATTTCAATTGTCCAAGCCGTTCTTGGGTACGAGGCTGTAAACCTGAGCCTTCACACTCTGTGTGTCATGCAATGCCCCGACCTCGGTGATGGTTTTACTGCTACCCTCATCCAAAATGATGAACCTCATTTCTAGGCAACCACTCCGAATATCTAAGAGTTCGCTGCCTAAAACTGTGCATTAAAAACCATGCAAACGCAATCGGTTCATGACCAGGTCATCTTTGGTTACAGTCTTAGGTGACGGACATTTACTCTAACTATACCCATTGTCGTGTCGACCATCCTGAATGGCTGAAAGTTTCTACGGTCTCTATATACTCTTCCTTGTGAAGATAATACTCTGACTTCAGAAATATAAGGTTTCAGGACGCCAGCTGGAAGCAAACGCGTTTTTTATGACTAAGTTAAAATGGAAATCTTTGCCTGCTTGGTGACGATGCAGCCACGAGCCGAACACCCGAATTAGAGTGTTTTTACTTCGTTTGCCCGAGCCGTTACAGGCATCTGCTTCAGCGCTAACTTCGGAGAAATTGATGGCATCGCCTCGTCATTGAAGAGTCCGCGACACTTTAATGCCCCCCTTTGTTTTGACTGGGACACAATGTTGACGTTTTCCTTAGTATATATTGACAGAAGCATTGCCTATAGCTTGTTGTTGTTAAACAAGATATATGCCTGTATACCTGCATGAACAGCGCTTCAGTCTATTAGAATTAAGGCTTATAATTCCAGACAGCAATGCGCGGGATTTATTTGATGCAATAGCGGAGCTTTCCGAGCCACATTTATATTGGGCATATCAGTCCAGGGACAAGAATACTTTATTACCCTACACTTTTGGATCACTCTAAGCGAACCAACAAGGGCATTAGTAATCAGTGTTTCAAAAATGCCATTAAAAGTTATAGAACTACTTCCTTGCACTGCTTCTGCAATGAGCCATTGAAACAAATTCTCTCAGCGGGTTATCGTGCCGCGTATCTAGTATCTGATGTGAAAGGGGCATTCAATGGGCTAAACAGTATAAAAAGCCGCCTAGAGGATGAAGGTAAGAATAAAAATGTAATCAGAACTTTGCCTTTGCAAAGCGCTTCGGAATAATTAATAAAGACCCTCAATTTGATTAATACAACAGTTGCGTATTTTGCGCCTAGAAAACTCCACCAATTATCCAAAACGTCTACCCTTTGCGCAAAGTACCTGCAACAAAGCAACCACAGACATCTTTTTTTTAGCATGTTCAGGGCGGCTGCTGTACGACATTCTGCTGCAGAGACCGAAGCAATACGCAGTTAAAGCATTACGCAGCTGACCGGGAAAGAGAAAATCGGGATGGTCAATTCTTTTTTCATTGCTCTGAATGCAGATTTGTGGCTTCGTTTGGCACGTGCGATCTCAGGCCAATACGTATATTATAGCGTGAGCGACATACGTGAGACTAACCTTATGAAAGAGCACTTTGTATTGCGAGAGTGTGTGATGGCTAGGTCGCTCATCTAATGAATTTCCCTTAGAATCGTCGTCTAATGAATCGTTCTCCGTATGACATCCCAGAATGAGATGGTGTCCCAGCACTCTATCAGCCGCGTTCAATGCTTTCGTTCTATTTTCTAAAACTACCGGTTGCGGAGCAGCCAAGGAAATTTTCTTTTTTCTTAATTCATGCACCATCACAAATTTGATGTGCAACCTAAAGAAATAGGTTTCATTCGGGCGGAGAACACAATCTTCCTCACCCCTGACAGAACATCCTGGCCAGTGCCTGCGCCATACATTGCACAATTCAGAGGTGCTTTAAATAGCTCTTCCGTCGCGTTTTTCATCAGTGTTTTCTCGATACATTCGACAAATACTCCCAGGAATATGTAATGGAGGTATTGAAACATTTGCACCACTTGTTTCTAAAATGCCTCAACGCCACATCTTTCATTGCATGTTGACACAATAAAGGCCGAAAATCCAGTTGGTAGCGTAGTTTGCACCCAAGTCCTCATAAATGGACATTTTACATCCCGCACTATCCAAAAACCGGCTCACAATACTCTTAAGAAAAACATGAGCCAACTCAAACCCCTCCTTGCTTACAGGTGGAAAAAGATAACTTCGGCTCATGTGTTCCCACGTGCAACGTCAAATAAACACAGAAGAAATGACGTACATTTTGGACCTGCGTTTGGAAATGTATCCTTGGTATCACGTATCAGAGTTCGGCGAGAAGAAAAAGATTACGCACTGTGGCACGTGCAAGCAGCGATAATACGTGACTTTCCCTCTTTGCCTGCACTATCTCTTCACGTTTCCAGCGCAAGAACAAAAATTGGCGTTGTTGCTGTATTTTTCTTCGTGGCTCGCACCCACTTGGGCAATTAAGTATAAATCGCAAACTGTGGTCGGCTACTCTGCGTGCTTTTTTTAATTCACAAAAATATAACTCGCAAACTAAGACTGTAAAATAGGGCGTTCCGCGTGGTGCCTTAAAGTGATGTCACGATAGCAGCAGAGAATAAGCTGGGCAAGGTAATTTGCGACGAAAAATAAGAGAATCAAACGACGACGCCAAAATGCAATGGAGTAGCAACGAAGTTATTACTAAGTCTCCCCGCGTGTTTACATTTAAAGCACGCACGCAGACAAAAGACCCGGAAAACTTATTTTGTTATTCTACTAAACTAGTAAACCCCGACGGGATTGCACACATTGTATTGGACAGCCCTTTATAATTAGAAACAAGTACTTCGGAAGCACACGTTGCTTTTGGTGGTCCTGGAGCACGCACCAAGTAATGAGTCTGCATCAAAGGCACTCCAAATGCTTACCACAAGAAATCTTTGCACCTACTGTGAAGGTTGCATGCATACGGTTTCGCCTAGCAACGTGGTTCACACATATTCGCTGTGGCACATACACGCAATGAAGTTTCCACGTCGCTTTATAAGCGCGAGTGCATGCTGGTTTTCCACTATACTATGTGATTGAGGCCATCGATCCGGCTGTTTCGCAGTACGGGACCCCATATTCTTGATTTCTTTCCGTTTAAAATGTATTTTGATACGTAAACTGTGAGCTGCGGAGATTGAAATTCTGCTCCTAAGCACATTTACACAGGATGTAAACAATTTGTGCGTGTGGTGTTTGTTATCGAAAGAGGGCTGTATATTTTAAAGTTCGTTTGGTCAAACTAGCTCCCTTCGGTTTAGGAGTTTGCTAGCCTTCGTGGGATCTTAACGCAGTAAACTTTTAATGGCTCTGTTTGCTTTTTCATATGCACTGCCAGTTCACGCCTGCTTCTTTTCCCGGTATATTTTCGGTCAGTTCTTGGATTGCATATTAAGACCGCACGTGTCATTGGTTCATGTTCTGCTAGCTTTTAAAGAAACACAAAGGAGAAAGCCTATCGAGAAAATGTCATTGGCCGGCCCATTGCCTTCTGATCTCGCTTCGTTCTTCGATGAAAAACCTTTTAAAAACTTTGTGTGCACCTTTCGGCGGACAAGATAATCTTGACTAGTAGCGGTGCGCACGTCAACGTCTAATGCTTAGTATTTTGAAACATGTGAAACGTGCACAGCAGACTTTAAACTAGCTCGCTTCAAGAAACAACGTTATAAACAAAAAAAAATAGCTTTTTTCAATTTAACTGTATCTTAAGAACCCCCCTTTGAACTCTGCGTGTCGTCAATTATTCACAAAAACACGTTTTGTGACGACAATTGGTCTGCGATTATAATATAATTTCTGATCGGGACTATGCTGGCAAAGAAAGACGAGATGTTTACTGAAATATCAATATGCCGCGCTAAGTTGGTACTGTGCAACAAAATAACCGAATTTATTTTCAGGCGACAAAGATTCTCTGTAATACAAAATATAAGGTTTTGGGGAAAATTTAATAGCTCATAAGAAATGAAGACACTTATAGTTGAAAAATGTCTTCCAAATACAGTTTTTTTATATTCTGAAAGACACAAAAAAGCATGCTCATCTTTTTAAATGAACAATAGCCCTGAAATATTATTCTGAAAGGATAAAGCTGTTCATGGTACAGCAGGTTTTCAAACTGAGGTGACAATAAAGGAGTAAGAAATCAAGGTGTAGCAAGAATGCACTTAACGACAGAAATACTAGAGTGTTTCGTTCACCGACAGTTCATTTTTTCCGAACCATTTATCGACATATAGCAGGATAGCCTTCTACTAACAAGAGGATGAGCATCAGTACCGAATTCTTTTCGTTGACTTGGATTACCTCGGGTGCAATGTTGATGATTGCCCTGGTAATGCGCAGGAACGAAGTTTCAAAAAGGCCGCTTTTTTCCGAAATATTGTCCCTCTCCCACATTCTGGCAACATTAGGAAATAGCATGTGCAAAATACTGCGCGGAGCTCCAACATTCTTCTGCACCACTCTACATTGAGTATATCTATTCTTCAATGTAAAAAACATGAAAAAGCCCTTCTTATTTGTGAAGTATAATGACAGCTAAGTATTTCCTCCTGTGAATATACTAAACAGACTCTTAGGCCAAGCATCCTTCATTTTCACCAGGTGTTTTGTTTTTCTCTGCATGTTTTCTTGCACTTAGGCCTAAAAACTATATATCGGTACGGAAAGCAATTGGCATCAAACAGCAGGGGCAGTACATAAAAACTGCAAGTTGAAAAAAAATTGTAGGCAACATAACCACATGCATGGTGTTTGTCGGTACTGACTACAGCTGAATAAGGGCGATGAGAATTTGAGTTAAAACAATACAGGAATACAATTCTAGGGAAGCCAGCACCAGTTCAGTGGAAGTTACGAAGAATCAAAAGGTATTTGAACTGTCCACTAATCCGTAGGCCTGTTTACGCCCCGTCCCTGTCTCTTTGCCTTTATTGGCCGGGTTTCACTTTAGGAACTCATCTATGCACAAAGAACCGATTTTTTCTAATCGCACGGCGGTGCTGTATTCGATTATCCTGACTTCCTAAGAATTATTTTCATTCATCATTGTTTATTTCTTGCTGCTTTCTTTTTCGTTTTCTGTTTGTTTCCCGTAATCATGTGAGGGCGGTGGATTAGATGTACCTTGTAATGTGGGTAGTTCATTATCAGCTTCCTTTGCTGGACTTTTTTGCTTAATGTGTACCTTTCTTTTTATTTATCCCGTGAGGGAGCTTGATAAAGCATGTTTGAATTTATTTGTTTCATTTTCAAATCTTCAGTTCATTCTTTCTCCTTTGAGTGACCGATGGCGTCAATGTGGGGCTAATAATAACCAGACGGTGGCTACCTAACAAAAGCTACTGATAACCTAACTTAGCTACCAATTGGATAGTTCGGTTACGTTTTGTGTATTAAGCTGTTAAACGAATAAGTGACAACATCCCTCTTTACACATTTTTGGGCAGATATAAGGCGTTACAGATCGGGTGGGGAGGCTCAGCACAGCAGGCTTGCTCGTAAAAACGACTACATGCGGTCATGACGGTCGGTAGGATTTTTTCTTGAGGGGTTCAAACACACAGCATTGCGGGAGGTGACAGAGAGTGAAGTGGGCAATTGTGGTGTGGCTTGGAGGAGGGGGGGATGGGCAAGTGTCCCGTTTGCGCCCTTCTTCTGACGGCCATGCATGCGGTTAAACAAGAAGAGACAAAGGGGTGACAATTTAAGGCCAAAGTTTCCAACGCGTAGTAACATGCAGCTTTTTACTAATGTTTGCAGTAAACACTGCAGTAAACACTGCAGTAAATGATGAGCAGTAAAAACTGTGCAATTTGCAATTCTAGTCATGTTACCTAGAATACTTTGTCGTCCCCGATGGTCTAGGTCCTCTTTACAAATCGTCCATCGAGTTCAAAGAAAAATAAATTATAAGAAAAAATAGCGGGGACTAACATTTGGTGTACAGATCAAGCACGAGCGTAGATTCACAACGGTCGACTCACCGCGACGCGCGACCTTAAATGCCGCCAAACTACACCTGAGGCCTACTGCTTCTGTCAGCTATATCGCGAACACATAGCGCAAAGAGCATGATGCAGGACAGGTGAAAACTGATGCTAGGCTGAAAATACAAAACGAGTGAAAAATGGTGGCGCACACAGAAAAAGGCCACAAGAACATCACATCTCAGACAATAAGAAAACTGTTTAGATCTGCTGATGCGCAACTCACAAAAAAAAAGCAGATGCCCTCAATGCGCAGAGTATAGAGATCTTTCTGAAGTTTGAGAGCGAATGAGAAAAACGCGCTAACAAGACGAGGACGAAGAGAGAATACACAAGCACAAGCGCGATGTATTCTCTCTTCGTCCTCGTCTTGTTTGCGCGTTTTTCTCATTATGTGTCACCAACAGGCCCAAACCTCGTCCCTCTTGAGAGCGAAGTTAACACGCGGAAGGAAGACATCCCCCATTTTTTTTTGCAGGGAAGACACGCAACCCTGTATACCCATTCCATTCAGGGCTCTTGTCATGAAACAAGTTTGTTGCAAAATGTGATCGGGAAACTTCTAAAACAATCACTCAGGCTTCTGAAACCTGATGTCCCGTTTTCGATAAGAAGCTCCGTAATTCTTGTACAATGTTCAACTGATGACTTTTAACGTGCAATGCGGCATCCTCAGTGGACATTGAGGATTTCTTTGACTGCATTCCTAACACTACACTTTTCTTGGAAGTGCGTCAACTCATTGGAGAATGTAGGACGGTTGCATTTCAAACTGGTGTTGCATAGCTGTAGAAGCTTTTCCACAACTTTTAACAGTATAGTTTTATACAAAGGGGTCAAATTAGACAACAAGTCCTTTGTGCAAAAAGGAAGCATACGAATAAGGTTTTGCTCACCACTTGTTTTCCGTCACACCTTTTTAGTCAGATTTCACCACAGGCTACAAGAAGCCCCTGACGACGCACAATGTATTACGGTTTTTATGTTTGTCGACAATTTTCAGATTATTTAAAACCTTCACGTTAACGAAGTGATACGCCGCGTTGCAGATAACAATATCACGGTTTTTAAAGATTGCTCTGAAGAACTAAACTCCGTGAGTGAACTACCCTCCGGGGGTACTTCACAGAAACCACCACTAAAGAGGTAGATTCTCTTATCAAGAAACCCCCTAGGGTTTCTTGATATTGAACAAACTTTTAAGAACGAAGAATGCCTGCGTTGGATGTGTGAACCACTTTCAAAACAAAGGCCTTTTACCGTTTGATTCCGTGAACTCAAAACTAGTAAAACGCAGAATCGCCAACGTGTGCTTCCGCAATACACTGAAAACGAGCTGTCGTCGCACTTTGTAGCAATGCTTTGCCCTTAATTCAGCACATGATCTCACCTGGGTACAAGTGGATGTCCTATGGGTTTCTTTCTGTGTCCAGCGTCTTTTTAAAGCGAAGCGCTCAGCGTCTCACTGATGTCGTCTGTAAACCATCCCAAAACGCACTGCCGGAAACGAACTTTTTCTGACGATGATGATTATTGTGGGTGAAGTGAATAAACATTAACACGCTTCCCGAGCTGGAGATCGAATTGGGTCCCTGGTGTTATGAAGCCGACGTCTATTCTACTGCAGAATTCCGGCATGGTCGAAGCAGTTTGGATTTGTAGTGGGGTGCATGAACGTGCAAAATTAGACAAAAAAAGGACCCTCCGTCTAACGACGACGTCTGAACGCTAGGAAAAAACATGTAATGTCCGCATTAGTGGCGAATGAATGGGCATTAACCACCTTACCATAGACGTAAGGTAGGAATCGCGCTACAGACATAGTCACCATCATAAGCAAATAGGGTCCGCTTCCTTCTGGGGTCATTCGGTTGCGGAGGACTTGATTTTGGAAAGCCTCGCGCTCTCCCACTGTGTTTCCGATAGAGGTAGTTGATTTTTTCGCACTTGTTGTGTATTTCTAGCCACTATAAACCAGGAAATGCAGCTATACGCGTTAGTCAACTATTATTTCTGTTAAACTCTCTGTGAAGTGTAAAGAAACCGCCGTGTACCATGTACCACTGTGGTGTGGAAAATAATACGGTGTGCTGCCACGACGCTGTCTCAACGACCGTTAATGGAGCACGCCAACTCACTGAGCGCAAGGACGGGCACTAGGCACGCTCTACGTTTAAAGGACTGCAGGCGCACACCACAGTTTAGAGACTGCAGCATCAAAAACAAATGTAAATATCGACGTCAGTACAGATGAGCTTCACAATTTCCTGCTGGACAAGGTCAAACGAGCAACAGCTAAAAGTAATAGGTTCTATACCATGATTGCCGGATAAATGTCTTTGCATGAATTGTTGCCGGTATAACATTGATTGCAAGCGGGCCAGTTTGTACATATCTGAGCGATAGTTCTGTGTGCTTCTTCGTAGTCTTGTTTTCTTTCGATGTTAATCGCTCTGTAACGTAATGTGGAAAGCAATAACAACACTTTCCTCGGACTCCTTACAGTTGCTGAAATCTTGCTTCACTGTACATTAATTAAAATTTCTAAACCATCCCGGGATGGTCTTGGAAATTTCTTCAATTTTGTAGACAACAGTTGTCATTTGTTAAACGAAGTGCATGAATCGTGTTGAACAGCATGTTCTATTGCGCATTTCTGCCCACACAGATTTGGCAGCTACGGTACCACAACCTCAACATTTCGCGCCCCGCAGTCGCTTCTCTTGCTATTTATTGTTATTTAACTTTTTTTCTCATAAATTGCGTCGAAGATGAAACCCATTGGTTGTGTTAGGCTCGATTCATTGCACATTACTCGATAATTATCTAACTGTTCCACTTCGACAAACCTTACTCCCTTAAATGGAGACTGAAGTGATTTGTACACATTGCAGTATTACTAGGGCAAATTGTAGTCCAGAGTTCTTGGGTCATGTTTCGGCCCCTCTGAGTGTGTTTAGGCGAATTTATTTAGTAGAAAAATCAATTCGAGAATGCTGCCTTCCTCTCTGCATCCTCGCCTATTTTGTGTGGCGTTTCCAGTGACGTCAGGAGGAAATGACTTAGCTTGAATGCGCTACTGCACGGCTCGCCGACCTTCCGACAGAGTTAGTAGGCCCAGCGTTTAGTCTGCCGGCCACCGACGGGTCGTCGCAATTCGTTCGCTAGTTGAAACGAAGCCACGACACGTTGGTGAATGGAAGAATGTGCCTGTCATTACTTTGTACACTGTATCTAGCTAGAAGTCCAGGTCGCTCCATACAAGCGCTGCACAAGTGCACATACGACGCTTCGCTGACTGGTACGCTAGTACGAAAATATAAGGCCACTTGAAAGGGGGAAGAAGAGTCTAAAAATTCAACATAGGTAATAATAAAATTCAATGAACTGAAACTTTTACCGTACAGCTTAACACTAGGTAGCAGGAAGCACTTTTTTGAGCTGGGTGAACAAGCACAGCGGTCAGCACCACGACTACACATCTGCGAACGCTTTTCCGGCTAAGAATTGGAATTGCTAGACGTGAGATATTGTGCAATTTTGGGGGACACTACCTGCACGACCGCTATACAGCAAAAATTCACCTGAGCTGCTTGAAATTCTAAAACTAAATAAAAGTGTAAACTGGTTATACGTTATATACCTTATATTTCCAATGCCAGCACCTCTGGCTCCTTTATGTGCTTCAAGTGCTTCATTGTGCGCGAGCACAAGTTCAGGCCCTACATAGAGTTTTTGCAACATTTGTGTGGGGCTCTCAATGGGAACCTATGCCCAGGGACAACTTGTTTCTTCCTTTAAAGGCAGGGGGTGTTGGGCTCATGCATTTGTTTGTGCACCAAATCGTGTCTCGTTTTTTCTTCTACAAATTGGTTGATCACCCACTTTTAATAACTGTACTTCAGCAGAGCATAAGTTTCCATTTGCCTTTTTCGCTTGTATGTACGGGCGAAGTCAATAAGAAGCCTCCATGGGGATTTCTGAAAGAGGTCGTGAAGTCATTTAACTTTCTTACCACGCGGTTTTCCTTGGAATATCTGTTCAGCATGTCAAGGAAAGCTATGACGAACACTCTTATTGAAAGTCTATTCCCGGTGCCTGTTTATCGCCAGCCTTACTTAGGCCACCAAAAAAGCACTGTTTTAAAACGCGTAATGAGCATGTGTATCCCGCCAAATCAAAAACATTTTTCTTCAAGCTTCATACTTCCACACTCCCAGTTAAGACATGGCTACGTGAAAAAGGCATGTCTATTCCTTGGTCGGACAATTGTTGCCTCTGTAATCAACCAGAGACAATCGATCATTGTTTTGTGTTGTGCCGGGACGCTGTGTTCTTCTGGGACGTTTTGCAGCGGACACTAAAAAAGGACATTGACATAACCCGTACACCATTCGCTTCCTGCCATTTGAAGATGTTAATCGGGTGCCAAATGACGTTTTCGTTCTCCTAGTATTGTTTAGCTTGTAGAAGTGCCGAATGACTGATCGGCATGCGGAACCCTAGACCGACCAAGTGCATCTTTCGGGAACAGGCGGCGTTGGTGCGGAGCGTTTATGCTGCGCAGAGTTATCCACCAGAGTGGCTGCCTCTTTTGGATGCGTGCGTTTGCTTGCCTGAGTTTTGATCTTCGTTCGACTGATTTCCTCGCCCTTTGCTGTCTGTTAGTGTTTGTTAAGTGTCTTGTTTTTTGAAGTTCTATAAAATTTCCATGCATTAAAGAAAAAAAACTGGCCCGTGGCCAAGTGGTCTGGGTCCCTAGGTAGGTGGTTTTGAAAGTCGCAAGTTCGAAACCCCGAGGATACATTCTCTTTTTTGTAATTTAATTTTTTTTGTTTTCGGCCGTTGCTTTCTATACTGAGGTCACCATCTTTGGGCCTTAACGTGCACTGCTCCACGAGCGAGTTTGCAGAACGCGCGCAGAGTGCCACTGACGCGCTAGCGAGTTCTCGTTAGCTTGTTGTTGCCATAACTACTGACTGCTTGCGGGCAGTGGGGACAGGCCAGAATCAGCCGACCTTCGGCCTGGTGCGAACACGCTTTTTACGATACAGGCATGAGTGAGGCAAGCTCCAAATATGGGGAGAAAGCGCATGGCATTTGAGCGTCTGCGGGGACGCGGAGGGTGTTCATCTACTGCGTGGGCCTCGACTAGTGATTGCTACGATTCCAAGCCGTACTGGGAGGCTGATCTCAGGCATTTTGCAGCCGAAAACACGGCCGAAGCGCGGTTTCACAATTATTGAGATATCGAGAATGCCCGTCCAAAGATAACGTCGGATGTCAAGCATGTTGTTTTATTTAACGGTAACCGAAACTTGTTTGTATGCCAATCTTGTACATCGTCCAATCACGGTGCACCTCCTCCCGACGTACCAACATTTAGTTTGTGCGCCCGCCGCAAAGCGCTCATGGTAGTTTTTCTTCCTTGGGGCTTCATAAAATATTTACCGACTTATAAACCGGATAAACGATGAAAAGTGTGTTAATTTGAGCCAGTCTACGCAGTGCAAGCAAAAACGTGACCTTGAGAAGCTCACTTAACTGTCCCTTTAATGAGAATGTAAATTAGAAGCCCTATGCATACAAATCATTTTCTGTGTACGACGGTTTTACTAGCTTTCTGAAAAAATCGCAATGTTCTAAAATTTCGAATGCCAGCACGTGTGGTAGATCAGGTATAGTTGCATGAGTATACCTTGCAGAAAAATCTGATGTACCCCGAGCAAGATAATATTAGAAAAAAACATAAACCAGAAAACAAGCCCGCATTTTAGGCAGAATATTATGTACAGAAAAGTAAATTAAATTTCTGCTCAAATGAAGCTTACCTGCATTTCTTCTAAGGTGGCAGGTAAATACCCACTCAGAAGCAGAATAGTATGATCAGCCAGCATTACTCCTTAATAATAGTCTAGTGTTTATGGCCCCTATTCACGTCCCCAGACTAACGCCTGACTAGCGGCCGACTAGGCTACGTCACTGATTAAGTACAACACGCAACCACCCCTAGTAGACATAACTAGCGTTGTAGTATTCAGACGCCGTGATTGGGGTATATTAGCAATGACTACCTACAGCACGAGTAGGAAACTTTTACTCGGGCTTGGGGCTTGTTTTGGTAGTTACAGAATATGGCTGCCGTTTTTGTGTACAACAGGGCTAACTAGCTCGGCTAATGTTGAAAGGCACACTTACGGCTGAGTGAAATTTCGTTTTAACTGAAAGATCATTCGTTTCTTAGCACCCTCATCATTTGCTCGACGAGCAACGATACGTTATTTCCTGAGAAATGCGCAAAGAAAGCTGGCATTTCTCGCTCCCGCTTCCCTTTCATATTTTTGTGACGTAGACATCGCGTCACGAAAAAGTAGCGAGGCACCGGTGGGATCATGCAACAGTAGCTTTTACGTCACCAAACCATGGCCGACCACCGAGAACGTATCTTTGGCCGAGCAGGCTGGATTTGACTTTTATTACGTGTCACCAACCAAACGAGAAATAATTTTCCCCGCTCCGGCGGCCGTTGTTTCCGCCTACACCTGACCCGCAGACTTCACGCCGGCCGTGAACAAAGCAGCGACCAGTGGCGTTTCAAATAGCGCGCGAGAGGGTCTGCCCGGCTGGGCACCCGCTAAGGCGGCAGACTTCGTCTCAGCGAGCATGACGATAACGTCCATCTCATAGTCTCTTCTCTCACTCCACGCGCCAACCTTGCGTGAAATACACACTCGCTTCCCGCATCTGTCTCGAGTAGCCTTCGTGGCCGAACGGCCGAACGTCGGAGCGGCTCCACCCGGCCCAAACAAAACAAGGATAGAGCTATGCGCGCACGACGCACTGATTATTTATCAAAGGCGGCTCGCAGTGAGCGGCAAATGCACAAGTTCAGATTGTATACCCCTGTACCCCTGCAGTAAGTACACTCACCTTTCACGGGCGATAGGGCTCGAACCTGGCGGGGGCACGCCTTACCGGTAGCAACATCCACGAGCAGAGAATGGATTAGAATCTCAGGCGGGTCGGGTAGCTTAAACATCTGCAGTAAATGTTGTCCCTTTCTCGCTTTCAGCCGGAGATAATGCTTGCAGCTTCTCGGGCGTTCACCTTTGTAGGTTATTTACCTAGCTAAATCAGCACCAATTCTTTTTTCAAGCGAAACTAAAAGCACGATGGCTGACGAGCACGAGGGAACCAGTCTGTTACGCCATGCATATAATCTGTGGTCTGCGTTTTTACAATTGCGTCAGCTAACATGAAGATGTGATTTAAACTTATTTTACGTGCTCAACCTCTTCGGAACTGTTTATTTTAGGAAAAAACATGTATTGTTTTGCTTCTCTAAAGAGCACTCGCCGTGCACAAATATTTTGACGTCACAAACCGCAGTACCCGAACGCGTGCGGGGCGTCGGCACCCGTTTTCACGATTCTGTCATTTTCTGCTTCATTAAACAATTGCGAGTCGCGAGAATGGTGAATGTGGGTTCCCAGCACCTCAATCAATCGATACAGGCCAATATGTTTCCCACCTTTGGTGTCCCTTTAGGCGAATATTTGCACAGAAACACGCACCACATGCTCCGGGAATGTCTCAGTCAACCTCAACTTTCAAACGGCGATACGCATGAACGCGTCTGTGGGCTAAGAAACCGAAACGAAAGCACGCTTCGAGGCAGTAGCGCTACGGAGAGCAATGGAGCACCCCCGACGCAACCAGCGCTGTCCGCATCCGTACTCATTTCGTGACGTGTAGGCGAAAATCTAACTTAACCAATCAGGCGTCATGCGCGAAGGCCCGCTGCATTGGGTAGAGGTACCAACAATTATGTAGTTTTCAACCAAGCGTTGAGCTCAAAGGAATGTGTCGTCTGCGTCCTACAGTACGGTAGAACGGTAGAACGGTGCCGCAACCCACACGTCAATAAAAATCGCAAAAACCAACGCAGTGCCTTCGTAATAGTTACCGAACCGAAACCGTAACGGTTCAGGTAAGAGTTATGAAAATCTCAGTGCAAAAATACACTCTACGCTACTTGACGGCATACAAACTATTTACTGCTTTCGTTGGGTCGTCAGGAATGCAGACCGTTACAATCGAAAGTCGTAACGGCATGCCGGATGATAATTTAGTAGCATAAAACACACATCACAAATAACATCTACTTCAAACGCGAACGATGTTTCCAAGTCCTTGGAAATTTCTTTCACACGGGAATGCCACTAAATTTTGTGTGAAGACTGCTTAACGTTACATAGAAACAATGCTATAATAAAGAGAAAAATGCAGCGAAATCTCCCATATAAATTATCATTACATCACATACCAAAACAAACATTACACACGAATGCTGCCGGAATAAGTTACAATAATAATATTAACATTTATTACGGTCTCAGGTAGCTAATAAAGATATACACTTGCAAACCACACAAACGCTTCCGTGTTATCTTTCATCAGCCCGAATGTTCGAGTAAATATTCAAATATTCCAACCAGAAATGAGCTCAGCATAAGCTGCCAAGAGAAGGCTATTTGCGCAGCAACCTGCTCCACTAACACCGCACTGCATCCGAACACTCGCCTAAGTAGAACTCCCTTCTTCCGCAATGAAATCTTCGTCGGCTGACGCTTATTTCCGTTGGGAACACTTGCACCTAAAGATACCTGTTTGCAACAACGATCTATGCCTCCAAACTACTGGTTGTAGCTGATAGCAAAAAGCATACGCTGAAGGAACATGGTAACTCGTAGCACCTCAATAAAATTGGCAATGCGGCTACTGAACGAACAGCTTTGAAACACTTTTTTTAACTTTGGCGACAGCCTCGGGCCTCTAACGGTCGGCCCCATACAGCTCCGTCTCCCACTCTTGCAGGCTCAGCATCGCGTCCCCTCCACACTGATATGGACTCCACTTTCTATTGTAAGAACAAGCAAAAATAGAGGATCATTCTACATAATCAAGGTAGGTCGGTTAGGTCGTGTTAGCTGTAGAGAGAAGAGGGAGCAAAGTGAGCGAGGGATGGGGTCTTCGGCCTCTGGTTTTTTACGGTTTTTTTCAGACCTTCCGCCAAAGCGCGGTTGTTCGCGAAGACGGAGGGAGGGAAATACACGTTTCTGTCGCCGTGCGTGCCAGGGAGGCGTCGATTCAACGGGGCTGCCTGTAACCTGTAGTCTGTCATCGCCGACTCCTTCCGTAATGTACACGCCACACGCCATACGCCGGTAATTTTATCGCAAATTCGAGCCATATATGAGCCATATATGAAGAATATATGAGCCATTTGGATTATTTAAAAACTCTGCAAACGGCCACTGTGTAGCTAAGATTACGCAGAAAGTTGAGGAAAACACAGACACGGCAGGTAGGAACACTGATTGAAGTAGAAGGGAAGCAGACGACGAGACAGGCAAGTGCAACCGAAACGATCGAGAGGTTGGACAGTGAGGCATATAGTAGCCGACCGTTGGTTCGGACTCTGAATATTCGGACGTGCAGGATGTTCCGGACTTTTCCGAGGAACCGCCACTTGTGGCATAGGAGTAATGTATATGAACAACAGATATTTCGGGCCAAATAAAGTCAGAAGTTCGATTTTCCGGACACAATGTCTCGTGACAGAGCCACGGTGCGACTCTAGGACGACACCATTTTGAAATTTAAGCCCCCTAACTAGATTCGGATTGGTTGGGGTTGCCTTGACTCCCACAGGGGTAACAAACTTCGATCTTGGATGCCATGTAGTCTGTGGCGGAAGCAATCTGGAAAGCTGGAACAGGTGATACGTGGTCATACATTGCCAACGATTGATTGATTGTGGGGTTTAACGCGCCGACGCAACGCAGGCGGTGAGGCGTGCCGTAGTTGAGGACACCGTATTAGTTTTGACAACCTGGGGATCTTTAACGCGCACCGAAATCTCATACACACGGGCGTTTTAGCTTTTCGTCTCCTTGAGAAAAGCGGCCGCGGCGGCCTGGAATCGAACCCGCGACCTCGTATTCAGCAGCACTACACCTTAGCCGCTGAGCCACAGTGGCGGGTTACATTGCCAAGGCTTTGGCGTTGTTGTCCAATGTTTACGAAGAAAAAGTGACGCTTGCAGAGATGCAAGCACATGTTCTCACACAGAGGAATTTAGGGGAAGCACTCGCCAATTTTTCAGACATATTTAAATAAAAGAAAATTTGTTTTGCGACTGGCGGATTTTTTGGACTGCTCTTTTTATTCGGACTATCTTTCGTTCATCACCACGTCTCAAAAATCGGTCGGCCACTGTATATTCATCCGCAGCCACTGCCGCTGTCCCGTTCCCTGGGGAAAATCTCTATAGCGCATGCGCAGCGTTTGCTGAATACGTAACAGTGGAGACTACCACTTGACTACTTAGTCAACCTACTTGGGTGGTGATGTGATTACGGTTCCGGTTAGGCAGGGCCTAGTGAGCGCTGACCTGCGTAAGTCGTAATTACGTAGACGGGGCTACTAGTATTTCGTAAGCCCTTAGTGACTGCCGGGGAATACGGGCCTATGTTGTTACCTTGGAAACTATAACGTCGTTAAGTGCGCATACACGCAAGATGAGCAAGGCTTTGATTGGCACTGCTTTTGGTAGTAGACGTTCAAGAAATAAATTTTCAAGTGCGCTGGGCTTTATATTTCGAAACGGTGCACATATTGGGAGTAGCTTGTTTTGATTCGCTACTCTCACAAATAGGAAACTTTCGCATACAGAGTAATTGCCACGCTATAATTTTTTGCACGGATGCACTGCACATTCCGATACCTGAACTATGTCTAACTTCTCAAGGCCCCATTCGAAAATGCGGCAGCACGCACCTTAATCACAACCTTGAAGAGTCTCTAACTTTCCATATTTTTAGATAGGGGGGCTAGAAAATGAAGGACGCGAAACGGCACATAAATGAATGAAGCGGAATTCGTCGATCTCGTTTTAGCCACAGTGGTTAAAGAGGCCTTGGTCATTTTTCCTCTAAAGATGATGAACTGAAATCAAAATCAGGAGCCTTAAAACTGTCGTGATCTCCTTGTAATGAGAACAAACTTGAGTCTGAGTCCCCACCAAAGTGCAGTAGCCCCTCGTCGATACGCGATTATTAAGGGTGCAATCACTAACAGTGGTTAGTCACCGTGTATATATTCGGCGCCTGGTTTCTTTCTAGATACTGTGGCCCAAATAATTGTTACCGCTGAATTCTACAATGCAGAGCGGATGAGGGAACTTCCTGCTACTGGAAAAATGGTGACGGCTTAGCTCAGCTAATTTTGTATATGCAAAGCAAAAGCTTGGCTTCGATGGAGTCTTGATTTCGCTTGGTTAACCTTTGATTTAGATGTATTTCCGACCACGTATCAAAGCCGTTCGATTCCGTTCAACACTCACAGGAGGAAGCCGGACGAACGCGGCGTTCATTCATTGCGAACACGCCATGGCGTTCATTCATGGCGAACAGAAAGGAAAATTTCTACGATAATTCCCAGGGCAGTGCTTTGCTTTTTGAAGCTAGAGCAGGTTGCCTGCGAACTAAGAGTTTTGTGGGGAAGTATTCACAAAATGATGGGGTATGCGTGCTCTGCGGAAAAGAAACAGAAACTATGCGGCACATCGTGTTAGAATGTGAGGGTATCCATCCAAATCTTCATGAAGGGAATATTGGGCTTTCAGACGCCCTAGGATTTAAGGGTATCACAGAGGAAGTTAACTTCAAGGCTGTCGAGGGGACGAAAAGAAGATTAGAATGCTGGTGGACGAAAAGCAGAGAGGGGAATGTTGCCTAGGACAGTTACCACCTGTAACAGAAAAAAAAAGTATTTTGTGCCTACTAAGATTTTTGTGCCTGCCCTAAGCAGCGCTAGTATTGAACCGAAAGTGTAAAACATAGGTATATTAGTCCTTTTTGGTAAGATGACATGTCATCACCCCGATACAAAGGGAAAATCAATAGATATCATCATCATCATCACAGCCACGTCTCCGACGAAGAAAGAGCGGCCGCCACGTCCGCTGTTTCTCCAGCCTTGCTCCACTAGTGCAGGCTGCGGCCATTTATTTTGCTCCTCTCGAATGTCCGTACCGCGGCGGCCGCTTTTCTGGTGGAGGCGAAAAGCAAAAACGCCCGTGTGTACGAGATTTCGGTACACGTTAAAAATCCCGAGGTGGTCAAAATAAGTACGGGGCCCTCCTCTACGGGGCCCCTCACCGCCTGCGTTGCATCGGCGCGTTAAACCCTACAATCAAATGAAATGATATTTCGCTTACCCCGTAACGCGTGTGCCTGGCACATGGAGAATTTGGGCTTTCACCTTAAAAATATTGAGTTGATCTATCCCAGCCGATGGAACCAAAAAAGGATCGCAGAGAACAGTGCTTGGTGCGGTGACAGGGTACTACGGCTCTTAAGAAGAGGTGCACGTGGCAACAAGCGAGAAATACAGGTGTAGCCAATCAGCGGGGAATGCTAATTTTGGGGAAGCAGTGTAATAAGTGTCGCCACTCAGGCTGTCCAAGTGATACGCGCGGGGTCCTATCTCACTGAAAAGTACATTCTCAGTGGCGATTTTCGACATATCTGCGGCTAGGAAATCAATCATGAGAAAGCGCGGGAACGAAATAAATACACACAAACGCTGTGTAATAAAGATGAATTTATTAGCTATTGCAAGGGGAAGCCGTAGTGCCTGGCCCTTCAGGGCAAGTGAGTAAGCCTAGGTTCCCTGAAGAATCCTTAACATGCCAAGCTTAGTGCACTAGGAATATCCCACTGTTGTTCTGAATATTAGGTCCCTCATTCGAGGTTATTATTACGTCTCTTTGAAGTGGTAACGCGAAGAGCATCGTGTTTTTTACTCTCTAAGGAATTTTAGGTTATGAAGTCTTGTGAAACGTCATCACGATTTAAAGGAACCAGAAATGTGTCTACTGGCGAACTCCGTTTGGCTTGACGTGTTGGAGTATCGCTGTTGTATTGTGCTATTTTGTGAGCCTGTGGACATTTTGAAATCCGCCTGACTGCACAAATACTGCATAAAGCACTCTAAAAGATTAATCGTGAATATTTTTATAATAGTAGCAGTTGTAGCTGCTGCGTAGGCAATTGAAATTTGTGAGGTAGCCTATTTATTTTATTTCGTTATTGGGCCGTTTTATTACTTCCTTC
Source organism: Haemaphysalis longicornis (assembly GCF_048455015.1). Lineage (NCBI taxonomy): Eukaryota > Metazoa > Arthropoda > Arachnida > Ixodida > Ixodidae > Haemaphysalis > Haemaphysalis longicornis. The sequence continues at coordinate 114,595,796 of NW_027526407.1, read as the reverse complement.
GGGCGTCGTAATTGGCCCCGTTGTTGGCTTAGGAACACATCTTCCCTGGATGCAGACCTGTCGAAAAATGATACTTCATTACACCCACTATCAAAATATATATGTAATAAAATACTCTCATTTTTCAGAACTCCTCATTACCCGCATACAATTGGCTGCAGTTTTAATTAAAGGATTGCTCTAAACTTGTAAACGGAAACTCCTTTTACTTACTTGCAAGCTAGCCGGTCAAATGCAACTCGATATATTCTGGACACTTTTTTATTCTTCCTGTAGTTCTTGTGAAATAACACCAAATTATTCATCAATTTTAAACAACCAGCTTTTATTCTTACAGAACGTTCAAAACTTATCTAACTTCTCTTAAACAAGTCCAGTTTAGGAGAAGCAGGGGTTTGTCGTTGATTTATATTTATGTGCGGTTTAGGTGTAGTCTACGGTGCTCATCTCGCGTTGAGGGAACGTTTCTATGGGAATCGCAACCATAATTCCGCTAAGGAACTTCAGTTTTTTTAATGTATTTTGCTGTTTATTGCGGCTAGTTGAGGCGCTGCAACACAACGCTGGTTTTTCAAACAGAGGTGCACCTAACTGCAGCGCATTTAAACTGCAAGAAGTATTTCACCTCTTTGCGGTACCTTGTGCATACAATTTAGAGATAGAATTAAAGTTGGAACTTCCAAAAAGCAGGTCTTATTTAAAAAGTTGACTAAAAGGTGAAAGGCGTTTTCTCTACTACTGAATATCGAAAGGATTCCAAATTAGACTTTCGTTACCCTTTGAAAAAAGTCGAGGTCATAATGAATGGCAGTACTCGAAAACTGTTTTTTTTTCTATAGTACTGCAGTTTTAGGGCTGAATGTGCTAGCATTTACTTGGTCTACTACTCCACAACCGAAGAAAAAGCGCGCTCCGCAAGTCACTGAGAGGGAGGTGCTCGCACACACCACGGAGCACCCAGGACACAATATACATGGAGGCTACTTGTTTAGTTACTGCAACTGTACACTTTTGACATATATGCGGCGGAATCTCCTTGATACGATTCGGCATAATATGTTTTCCGGATTAAAAGGTTTGTCTTTTCATTCCTGGGCGATGGTACTTAAAGATATAGCATTTTAAGAGCGAATGCTCTTTATAAGCGACCCCAAACCATCCACCGCCGGCGTCGGCGGCGGCGGCGGCGTCCGCAGTGCTCTTTAAAGAAAAAACAGCATCCGGCGCCAGGTTTCGATCCGAGGACTTTGCGGGCCGCAGCGCGACGCGCTACCGACCAAGCCACGGACGCGACGGTGATATCAGTGTTAGACGCGCCTTATATCTTTAACGCATTCAAACTACGTCGTCAGCGGCGTGCGTTGGCGACTCAGCGGCGTTATAGCGGCTTGATAACTGCGTGGTGTACACGTGATACTACAAACCCGATGGAAGAGATGGAAGAGAAGGCGGCGAGGCGGTGGGCTGCGGGGGCCGAGCGCAAGCGCCGCAAGCGGGCCGACAACCGTGCATTCGCACTTTCACATTCTCCCCCTCGGGGAAATGCGGGGGAATTTTTTTGTGGATTTATTACCATCATATGTTGACCGGGAATCGGGTATCACGACCGGGAAATTTAACGTTTACCGACATTTTTCAGAAATTTTACGTTTACTCCTCGCATAATGAGCCACGATCTGCAGGTTGCAGATCCTCTGAGGCCGCGGTAGCGCCAGTTTAGCGGCGAAAACATCGCCGCCTGGCGTGGCCGCTCTGTCCAATGGTGATGCTACGTCAGGTGATGCATCAAAACATCTATAAAAACGTATCATATTCAAGAAATGTGCGCAATTCTCTCGGCAGACAGCATATTCCTTTCAACTGCTCTCCACGCTGGGTGCTTCCCACGCTGTTCTTTGTTCTCCTTGTGCCTTATTGCTGTGTTTCGTAATACTGCTCCTGTTTTGGGGCTGTTTTGTTCTTCTGCTCTGGCTGCATTGTTGCTGTGCGCGATGCTGCTGCCAGGCTTGTCACAATGTAGATTAAACGCAAGGCCTTCAGTGTGAAAGAAAAAGTGGAAATTGCACGCAAACTCCAATAGAACCCGAAGAGGAAGCGCGTGGACTTGGAACGCTAGCTGGTCTTGTCAGTGTCAAGGCTCAGCCCAAATGTCGTTAAGCAAGAGCAGCTTTGAAAGAAGCTGCACGTTTTCGGCCCCAGCGTAAAACAAAGTCGGTGCGGAGCATCAGCAAATCAAAGGCCTTCCGCTTACATGGTTCAAGGAACTTATAACGGCACGAGTGAATATCGAAGGGTCCGTCCTACACAAAAAAATCACCACTTCGCGTTCTTCTTGGATATTGAATACTTCCAAACGTCGCTTGGCTGTCTTTACCTATTCAATGAGTGACACGGCGTGTAGTACAAAACACGGCCCCGGGAAGCGAATACCGCAGCTTCTTTATTACGTTTCAGGAGGGCTCACTACTGGACGTCGAAAAGCAGGAGGTGCAACTCAAATTGACCGCAAGTTGCTCAGTAAAACTGAGTTCCTCACGGAGTATGCATGTTGCCCTCGTTATTTCACCTCTTTGAATAATACGATTTTCGCATAATAGGTTTTATTTTCGAGTTCCTCTGAAAAGCGTATCAACAAAATTTTACCATAAACGCATTCAGCTGTTATTGTTTGTGTTTTCTGATGTGCGTGTATTATAAACAAAAGTGGCGCAATGGGGCGTTATTATTGGTATTTTTTGATCTGCATATATTGGAGAACCAAAGGGGCGCAATGGGCCACAACGCAAATTACCTGCACACGCTATACATACAGCAAAGGCCACCCGCTATAACACATGTGGCTAGAACGGTTCGCAACCTCCCTCTTCTCCGTGACCATATTACCTAATACAACAATCAAATTTTATTTCAAGAAACTTCGTGCTCACTCCACACCATACTGTACATCATAGCCACCACAGTCCCAACCGCAATGCGCGACTCCTAGTCGTCACAGAGCAAGAGCGATAGTGGGGACCAGTCTCGGCTAATTCATTCGCAGTAATGTTTGGTACGTCTCTTCTCCTGCACCAGTGTGCAGTTCGAAACAGCAGCCAAGGCGTTCTAAGCAATTCGCCAAGCACAACCGTTAATAACTCTGGGCCACAACCCATCCTGCCTCAGGCAGCGTATGGCGGGTACACGGAATATAAGGTCTACACTATGGAACCTGTGGTTACAAGGCAACTGTGGCAGTGCTCAATCTACCGTGATGGCAATGCACAACACTGCTTACCGGCTGCATAAAGAATGCCCGCCAATTGAGGTACGATAGGACGTGGCGGACTGCGTGGAATTCAGCTAATACGTAACTGGACCTTGCAAAGAATATATGAAGGGGGGGGGGGAGGTAGGAGACGACAACTGCTAGTAAAGGTGCGCCTTCCGGGGTCTTTCTTTTCTTGGGAACGGCGGCCGGGTTTCAGGACCCCGGTAACATTAGCCCGACAAAACAAGCAATTTCTGTAGACCCACCCATTTACACTTCGGGCCTATAGTAAGAAGAAGGCCGGCTTCCTCACACCCGTCTAAGCATACGCAATCATCTTGTTTAGCGCAGGGCCACGCATTTGTTCCCAGTAATATTTTTTGTGCGCGTGCCCCTTTGGGCAGCCCTTAGTAACGACTCCGATATGCACCACGACTTTCAACCACCCGAAAAAATGCCCCAGGTGTTTTTTTAAAGGGGCGTAACGTTATGTACGCATATATTATCCTCATCCATCAACGCTTCACTCTTCATTTCATTATTTATTACATGCAAGACCTCGTATGTACAGGCGCACACGAACGTTCTTGACAAATGGGATTCTAAAGCTGCTGTTACATCTTTAGTTAGCTTGCGTACGCCACTTCACATGGTTCTAAGCTGTAAAAGACATATATTAGAAGGGTTTTGTACACACAATGTATGCTTGGCACCAAGTCAAGAAGGTGGTGTAAATTTCTTCAGCCATTGGTAATTTTGCTGCGACTACTAACAGACGGCCATAAAACGCTCCGTTTCCGTGGAAGGGCAAAGCCAACGAACTAAGGTCACATGAAACAGGGGAGATATAATGAATAAATAACGAACCGAATATGCCTTTATAGATAAATATTTATGCTTGCCGACGGGGGTCTAATAGTCAAATATTCCCCACTGCTCAAGGCAAGGCGATGCTCGAACAGCAGGGAAGACCATCTGCAAGGCGCACGCTTTCAATGCCTCTTTCTCTGCTTCATTTCTCACATCCCTGCTCCCCCTCTAGGGAACTTACTTTTCCCAGTTCAAACAATCGGCAAGTTACGAAAAGGTCAGTTGCTGTTATCTCCCCACGAATGTTTTTAGGAAAGAAAAGAGCACTGCACATACCTTGTTTGCATCACACGTCGTATACTCAAGTGCCGCTCTGAATACTTGGTATTGTCTCCAAGCCCAGCTGACGCGGCCCCCCCAGGTCTCTTTGGTATACCTCATAAATAGGCAGCGGACCTTGCAAAGAGATTTCAGAGCCGGTGTTTTCTGAAACAAAAGACAACTTCTATAGCCCAGATTGTCAAAGTGAGTACGCGGCATGCTGGCAAATGTAGGCACTGAAATGCGGGTACGAAGTACAGACTGCAACTTACAAGGTCAGCTGTAACATTTTTCTCGAAGGGATATAACTTTTGGCAGTACGCTTGCTGATTGATTATCATCCCAGGATAGTCTTGAGTAACATTGTACACCTGCTTGGCTTTCACCATCCAGCACGTCATCGTTCGAAGTCTATTAAAAGGATAAGATTCTGAGAATATGCTAACCAGGCAATGCAACTGACAGTGCTAGATTTAATGAACTGATATTGCAACGCTTGTTGCCCGGTGTCCCTTGGAACACACCAGATAAGAGATCATTGGGCGGTGGTCGCATCCTGGCAAAACAAAGAATTCCTGCTCTTTACTTTCCAGTGACGTCATACGAGGGTTCTAGTGAAACCTACCGCCTATGTTAGCCTCCATTAACACTTAACGCAACATATTTTGCTAAAGTATTTCCTCCAGCAGGAACCACAAATGTTATATTTGGTTTACATCATACGCGTATGACCATTTATTGCAGTGCATGCTTTTAATACCATAACATCGGCAAGAAAACGCATCGTTTCAATGATGATGCTTTTTTGTGGGTGGTTGATACAACACTGGCCTTGTCATTGATAAAGAGCCTGCAGTGAACAGGTTAAAGTTTCAATCAGTAGCGGTGTTTCGCGTCATTTTGGGAGTTTTGGCTATTCCCGTAAATGAACGCGCACTCATTCATACAAGCCTAGTGGTCAACTGTCACTGGAAAACAAATTCAACAATTCAATTACCTATACAAAGAATTTTTACCCTTTCCCAGTATGTGTAGATGCTTCATTTTACAATGCTAACATACAAGCTACAAGAAAAATTTTGACGCATATAGGTTTCCGCAGGTTTAGCTTCAAATATTTGCACTTTACATTGTATACGTTAAATTCGTACAATGTGTGTTTATGCTAGTAAAATCGGAAGCTTAGGTGGCTTCAAAATAAAGTGGTAGTTTTTGTGACGTCGAAATTTAGAGCATATCGGGAAAGCAGCAGCTGCCTGCAGGAATAAGAACCTTTTATCAAATTCAACCTGCTACTCCTTCAAACAAAAAGCAACAGCCAAAAAATCCCTACGCTGCCAATCAAATAGTTCTTCTACCATTAGATAGAACACTTCAGGTAATGTTAGGAAAGATGTGTAAATGAGGAATCAAACTAAAGTTGAACAACCTGAACTACATTCGAACATGCCAGGTAGACAAAAACGATCTCTTCCACTGTAAGATCAAACACAGACATGGACAACAAAGCGCAGTGAAGCAGTACAGACTTCTGCGTTTTTATGACTAGGCAAAATGTTCGCATGCATGTAAATACATCACGCTTAATTAAAGACCTGGTGAAATTATTCTGTTCACCATTGTCACATTGTAGTCCTCATCCTCCGTTTTAATACGCTATATCCTACTGCCAAGTGACCGTATTCTACATGAACACAATAGTTCAAGAATCGAAAAAACTTGCTGTCTTGTGTCTTTCTCTTTTAAAATGGAATAATTTGGGCAGAAGTTCTTACCAGACGCTGGCAAATACAATCGAAGCAAACGAGAATGCCTCAACTGACAGTGATCGTGTCCCTGGGGCGTCTGTGTTGCGCCGGTATGTAAACCACGCACTACCTTGCTCTTGTCTACGTTTCCACGCTGTCGTTTTGGCTATGCCCTAACGCACTTGTCAAAACTTTAACCTCACAATGGTGCAAAAACTACCGCGTAAAATACAACTTTAATTGCACAATAATTTTTCCATTATTGCTGCCAAAAAGCTCATTTGTTGCTATGTTACGGGTTTACCCACGTTTTGTCGCAGCAAAATATAAGATCGCTTTGACTTGCGCTAATCTGCAACCAGCCAATCAAAGCAAACGTCTCACAATACTCGGTACATTGCGGAAATATTTATTGTAAAAATGGCAGAAAAATAAGTAAAACACTCTTCTAAGCGCAAAGCCAGTTGCAGCGCTGCACTTCTTAGGATGCAATGAAAATTACGCCCACCTCCCCTCGCGGGAACCCTGGTGTGATGCGACGCTGAAGGGGGTTCCATTGTGCGTTTCCGTTGGGTCGATTACTCGAATTGCGTGAGCAATCGTCGGGTAATGACAGAGAGAGAGAGAGAGAGAGAGAGAGAGAGCAAGCGTAGCGCGGACGACCGTCGACTGAGAGACCGGCCGGAGTGCGGCACTCCGCTTATATGCGCAGCGCGCCCGAAGGAGAGGAGACCGCGGAGAGAGAGGGCGCTGTACATGCGCACAGCGCACTTGCGCCGCGTGCAGCGCCGCCCACCGGCGGAGTGAGAGAGCGCACCGCACTGAGCGCGCCACAGATGTTGGGGGAGTGGGTGCACTATCACGGCGAGAGGAGAGGGGGTGAGCGGAGGAGAGACGCAGCTGTGCGGACGCGGACAACGACGACGCAGGAAGGACAGGGCGGCCGGCAAGAGATGCTCCTCTCAGCGTCGCATCTAAAAAAAAACACGTAGGTAAGTGGTTTTTGCTCATCCGTAAGAATATATTGAATTTTTTTATAATAAAAAAAAACCAAGGTCCAACAGTCCGGTTGCGGAAAAGGCTTAGTACGAAGAAGGCCCATAGGAATCAGTTTGTTCCGTTTCAACATTTAAAAGCCAAGAAGGACCACCTTAACAGCTCTATAGCTTCATGTAATCATGAGAACTTCGTTTTCTCATCAGAAGAATGCAGTCCCTAAGATAGGAAAGGGTTAACCTAAGCAACATCATGAATGATACAGACTCTACACCATATTAAATAACACCACTCTCAAAAATACTACTTCCTACCCAGTTGTCAGCGTATTTCCCACGTCCGCACTTTTCCCCTATATACTGATCTAGTTATTCATCTTTTTTTTTTTCATTCCTTGACCCACAGTGCTAAGTTCCAGCAAAGTTCACTTTTGCCATTTTATTTTTTCTGCTAAAGCGTGCTGTATTTTTTGGTATTGTGCGATTATTTTGTTGAACAGTAAACTGCCTGCGAATATGTTCAGGCTTTATGAAGATAATCAGTATCTAGTGCACCGTGCACCTTATGATACCTAACCCAAAAAAATGCACAACCATCGCGCCACCTACAGTACTTTAGCCATAAATTACTTTAGCAAAACCCGCAATGTAAGTGTACCAACATGTCTACCACTGCGCGTGCGCCGGTTTTCTATTTCAGCGTGATAAGGTTTTTCACAGGAAGCGGTTTTTTTATACACTACGCCATCAACCCAAATGTTTACCTTTTATGATTTTTCAGCTAATGTATGGTGGAACAGAAGGAGAGTTTTCGGCTTGGTGAGTTGGTACATGTCAAGGTGGAACAGCGCTAAGACGGGACACAGTATGAAATGAGAGACACAAGTTGTGTTGAAACACTTTACGATAAAAGTGACGGACACAGCCACCGTGTCTGTTCAGTCTTACTATGAGCCGTCTTAGCCCTTTTGTATCTTGACACAGGGACCCTCAGTACCCTAAAAATGGCAAAAGGACTTTAGCATAGCAATACAGAATAAATTTTTAGAAGTTTTGGGCAAATGGTACAAAATTTTTGATAAAAACAGTAATTCACCTTACAGTGTAGCGTATTTGAGCGAGGCTGCAGCCGGAAAAGTAATGATGTAAGTAGTTCTTGTCGATGTAACTCATCAGGTGCCCCAGCTCCCAAGAACAAGAAAGAGAGTTTGGTCGCTTTGGATCGGTGGTTTCATCACCAGCTCCATCGTGCGATGCACCTAACCTAAAAAAGAAGTGTTCATCGCCGAGACATAAACATGTTGAACTCAGCCAACTACCACAGGAACGCTGATACAATTACAGAGAGAAAACAATGCACAACAAAGTAGCGCTGTTCTGAAAGAAAACAGCTGAAATATTTCACGTGATTCTTAATTTTCTATTTTTAGGGGCTTCGTCTAAATAAATCTTTCATACCATTTCTGTCTGGAAATAAAATATGTGTGGGGTTTAAAAGATTGTGGGGTTTAACGCGCCGACGCAACGCAGGTCATGAGGTGCGCCATACTGCAGGGCTCCGGATTAATTTTGACCACCTGGGGATCTTTACCGCGCGCCGAAATCTGACACACACGAGCGTTTTTTTCTTCTTTTTCGCCTCCATCAGAAAAGCGGCCGCTGCGGGCGGGAATTGAACCCGCGACCTCATGCTCAGCAGCGCGACGGCTTAGCCATTTAGCCACGGCAACGGGTAATTTTTGCTTCAAAAAAGTGTTAGTACATAAGATGCGAAGACAAGTAGTTTGTATACCTGGAACCACAAACGCACTGTTGCGATGAACGAATCGAAGAACACTGTTTCTTTTATCGATTACAATCACTTTCCCCAGCACAGACCTTGGTGCTCACCTTCCCCTGGAAGCGTAATTGCACTTCCATTCAGTAATATGGGGGCTGAACTGTAAAAATGCGATCCTTCTCATTAAACAGAGAATGATGGGAAATTGTACACTTCTAGACAGGACCAGCTTCGAAAATAATAAGGATTTGTAAATGACGAGTAGGATATACGGGTCTTGACTAATATACAGTAATCCCTCGTTATAACGAAATCGCTTTACTGGAAATATCGCTTTATTCGAAATTAATTCTGGTCCCAACCCACTCGCATGCATTTTAGGCCGCATTCCTCGAAGCGCATGAAGAGCTTGAACCGCTTAGAGCGAAGTGGCGAACGGAGGCTTGGCCGAGCGGTGGCCACCCAGCGGTGAGTCAGGCTGCCAACATGGCGTGTCAACGCAACCTGGTCTTTTTCTGGCGATTTTCTCGAGCCGGTCATGCTCAATTTGCGCCACCCGACTTTAGAAAAACGATCCGAAAGCGTTGTAGGGTCATTAAATTTTGCTCCTGGACATTGGTCAATTGCGTCGACGTGACGCTGCGCAAACACCGACAGTCGAACCGTAGAATTCGAACCGCAGTGTCGTCGACAACGGGGTGCCGAAAAATTCTTGTTTTGTAAACTTCACTGCTGCACACCTCGGGAAAAAACTTCCCAGAGATCATGCAAAGCCCCTAGAGCAAAACCAGTCAGTATTCATGATTGCGCTATGCACTCAAAATGAGCAGTAAATCGTTTTTTGAGCGCAACAAACACAACCTGCCACTCGAGCCATGGCATTTGCAGTGCTTTCGAGCGCAAGACTCGCGTAGCGTTCCGTGACGCCCGCGCACCCCCTTGTAAATTGGCCACAGCCGCTGCCACTTCCATGAGCTGCGACCACAGCCTCATGCAGTGCTTGGTCATATTGGAGCAGGGGATAACCCAAGCTCACTGCCTTTCCTGCTCCTGAATCAAGCTTTGCTTCACTCAATACATTCTGTTTTAATTCCTTGCAGTTGTGGTGCAAGTCAAGCTCAACTGCTTTATGCTTGTTTCGAGCGGTCGCTTATATCGAAATACCGCTTATCACTTCGTTATAACGAGGCATTACTGTACCTATGGGTATTGATTACTATACATATAAGTTGAAAATAAGCGCTCTACTATTGATAAAACAGTCGGTTAGTCTAAAACCACAGGAGCGTTTCTGCTGAGAAAAACGAGGTAACGGGGACTCAAATAAACCTAGTATGAGCAATGCCCACTCGATGTGCAACATGCGCTTCGACACACAAGGTCTGGCCAGCCAGGAACTGGTTTAAGTATTCCCCTTAAATCACGTTTTTATTGCGCGGTAATAGACATGGTGGCTTCGACAATTTTTTAATTAATGCCCGCACCTGGCTGCCAAGATATATATAAAGCCCTCGCATGGTCATGCACACATTATCCTCTATAAGCCACGACAAAATATTATTTCGTCTCCTGGAATGCTTAACCTATATTCAAGCTTGTGTCGAAAATTAAGAGCACACCTTAACACTCCTTATGATGTAATGAGTGCGAAAGTATCAGTGTCGAAATTCCTAACCAAGGGAGGCATAATTTGAGAAAGAACACCAACAAGAGTTGACAATGCCTCCACCTGCAAAATCAAGATATGAAGTTAAAATTTGCGAATCCAACACCGAAATGAGAAACGGCGTAATAGTTCGTCGAGAAATTCGAGACGTGCCGCGACACATTCACTCTTTCAATACCACTGGAAAAACGTGAACAATCGCACCCGCACTCCTTGACGTGGGCCGGGGTGAATGGGAAGGGTGACAGCTAAGAAAGGCGCCGTGAATACCTGCTATGAAAACTGGTAAGCACCGTTTTGCCAGTTTTCAAATGTTAGTATGCGGGGAAACCCGAGACTGTAGTTTTCTCGTAGACTCTATCGTACCAGGCATCACCACCCCGTGCATAATACGCGAACTGTAGGACAGCGAAGTCTTTAATTCGCGTTGATGTTGCTTACGGACTGACGTAAACGTTGGACATAGCGATGTCCACGTCACCACAATTGACTAACGCAACGAACACGTCGCTCACGCCGTCAGCAGCAATCACCTCCACGTGTTTGTGTTGGCTGGCAGAGACTGGACCAACTGCGAGATTCGTGGCACTCTAAAATTCTGCCCCAGTGGCAAGGGCCTCGATGCGCTGAAGCGAGCGCCATTTTGTGGGGCTGTGATAATTCCGCCTGCACTTCCAAGGAAACGCACACCAGCAACTGCAGGAAAGTCGGGAGGAGTTGCAAGTAAGACTTTACAATAAAAGCAGAAAATTAGTAGTCTTAAGGCTCCGAAACTACCAAACGGCCATTCACCCAACGTGGAGTCATTTCCATCGCTTTCATGTAAAACTAAGCATGCATAAAAAATGACATTCATCAACAGCCGTACGAACTCCTCCTACTGATGCCCCGAAACGTCCTTCCAAGCAGGTCATTTTCGTACTGTTAATCGCTATTAGCACATACCTACCCCAATCACACAATTCCGACCTAATTCCGAGCATGCATATCCCCATTGAAAGGCGGGGGCCAAAGCTACCCGTTGGCCTTTTCGCATTACTACAGTTTGGGCATCTGTTAAAGAGAACAAACAAGCCCATGGCCGCCGGGCTTTGCGAAGTGGTGACGTCGAGAGGTGGGGAGAATCGCTGACAGCTTGCACATGTGGCCGGATGCCCCGAGGCAGCAGAAGCCGCGCGTCGTCTGCAACGCCGCACCACTGTGCCGCTGGCAGCTGGTGAGAGCTGGAAAATATTTCACGCTTAAAGGACCAAATAAAAAAGCAGTTTCTTTTCTCACTCGAGAGCTACTATGGTGTTTCGCAGCGTTTTCGCAGCATCGTGATTTTTTCAACCATTTTTATATAAACTTACATACCTCTCAACAGGTCCAAATTCCTTGGAGGCAACGAGGTGCCAAAGTATTTTACTTTACGCCCACTCTTTCAGTCCCGCCTGTGCCCAACGCCGAAGTGGAAAGTTGTTTGCATGGAATTGTTAGGGCTACCAAAGATGAGGTTATATTCATTTTATTTCCACATTGCAAAGCTAAAAAATGGAACGGGGTGGTGAAAACTTAACTCTGAAGGGCGCTTTCTCACCATGCGAGTCAATTTTTGCGCTTCACTATGCGAAATATAACATGCCAACTAGGCCTACTAATACCGTTATGAAAATATGTTCTTGTACCTCTTTGCGGACAATAAAAAAGCGAGTGCACCAACATTTAACCGCGATGACCCATTTTGAAGCACACAGCATACGAAGTAAGACGTGTGAGCGCGATATGCTTGTTTTACTTTGTGAAACCTGCTGCAACCTCGAGGATTCGACACCTCAACTTTATTCAAAATTGACGCGGGTTGTTCTACTATACGAGCCGAAATAAACTCGTCATCGTGTTTATTGCTGGCCGTGTTCAATGTCTGTTTATAGCATTGTCCAAGGGTGGAGACAATATACAAAAACGCATGGTAAAGAAATTCTGGAGTTTTGCCCGAATGTAATTTCAAGCGGGATTCTGATTTGTTCGAGACGCAGTCTGATGGGACATAAATTTTAAGGCTTAAAATGCGACCGTCACTCCATTATAGATAAAAGGGGATACTTAACTTAGCCGAATATCCCAAAAACTGAAAACGCTACAAGGAGGTCGACTTACTTTTCAGATAAAACTGAAACTGTTTTAGCAGCGAAACAGTCTACGGCAAGGTGGCGGGCTTTTATCGTGTGCGCGCGAAAAAACACACGACAGAAAAACAAACTCACAAACACGAACCTTACACCGATAAGACACTAGGTTCTTCATATTTCGGTATACGACACTTATATTCCCCTCAAAAAGGGTCGCCCCAACTACGCGATTCCGTTTAAAAGTGAAGCCGGCTTTAAAGGCTATTGCTCTCAGCTTAGTCGGCTTACAACGAACACTCCACTTATAACGTCATATGTCCTACATATCTTTATATATAGATTGCTGATCTTCCCCACAAAAAAATTCCGCTATCTCCACAAAGTGAATGCTGATGAGAGCGACGAAGCAAAAATGCTTATCAGTAAAACCGTGAAGCATTCGCCCACACATTATATAAAGACTCGACACGTCAAGCTTTGCTTCTACGACAACTGCAAACCGGGACGGTGCTTACGCCGGCGCTCGCGCGCCACGTGTGCCCGGACATGTACGAGGACGAGGTGTGCAGTGTGTGTGCGCGTGTGAACGCAGACTTGGCCCACTTGATGTGGGGATGTGCGGACCACAACTCAAGTGCGGGGAGGCCGATCCTCCCACCGGACATTGCGGACTCAGTGCGCTCTTCGGGGCGAGAAGATCAGCTAAGGGCCATCCAGCGGCTCGAGGCTGCACTGGACAGGCAAAGGCGAAAGGGGAACCCGCACTCCCCTCGGCCTCCTCCTGCGGGAGCGAGGGCTAGGGGCGACAGCGGCGGCACTCCAAGTAGCCCGCGCCGACCAGACACAGACCTCGGGGTCTGCCCGACGCCGCGGTGAGCGGTGAAGACTACGGGACGGTGAAGCCCTGCGTGGCCTGATCCATCCCCGACTGCCGGTACCTCAATAAAGTCCTTTCTCTCTCTCTCTCTCAAGCTTTCCACCGCTCCGTTGACAAACCCGTCGACGACGTCGATGTTTGTGGTGGTTATGTAGGGGTTGTTTTGGACGATGATAATCTCCATGGGTAAGTTGGCCAATTCGGTGTGTGACATTTTATCCATCTTGGCCGTCGCCTTCTGCAGAGCGTCTTGTGTCGTGTACCCCCGGTACGTGTTTGAGCTCGCAGGCGACGAACGAGAACCTCTTCTTCTTCCTCTTCTCCTTGTTGGGTAGCAACGAACGCATTGAACGTTTTGTTCTCTTCGGCCAATCTTTCGTTGGCCAATCCCTAGGGGGATCCTGCCGCAATCATAATTAATGTGCCGTGCCGTATACCGCAGCAACGAGGGACGGGACAGTGCCCGAGCAAGAGAAGCTTCGCCCCTAAAAATGCCTTCCTAGTGATGCAATTCCGTGTAAAAGTGAAGCCAATTTTTAAAACATCGATGCAAGCTTAGTTTTTGTAAGCTGGCTTTCTCATTGTGTGGCGCACTGATACCTATTGACATTGAAAATGCGATGCAAACAGCGCTCGCTAACAGCGACACGAGTGTGATCGTACGACGGCGTTCTAATAGCTATCCGGCGTCCACGAGCGTGCTCGCGTGCACACTAGCGACGAGTGACAACTGACGATGCATACCGGGCGAAAGAGAATGCCACAAATAACCTTTGGCGTCAAAATAGCACCTTGGAATAGTTCAAGGGCGCGTCCTCCAGGTTCCGAAGCCAGTTTCTCAATCACCATTTTGGCTTGAGCTGGAACGTGTGCGACACACTGCTGTGATAACGCCATGGTACACAGGGAAGTCCCAAACACTCGCCTGGAAAGTGCCGTTTAACACCCCCCGAACACACTCAGTGTCGCTGGACCAGCAGCTTTAAAGTCTGGAATGGCGGAATTTTTTTTTACGACGATAGTCTTGCCTGGGCTACTTAAACACGAAATATTTATTCTCTCTGTCTCTCTGTCCCTCGATTCAGCCGCCCGGCAAAAACGTAAAAGAATTCTTCTACAAGATATTTATGTAGGCAAAACATATCTAAACTAATAAATCTCGTGGCAATGTTCTTACATGGCAGCATGTTTGTGCAAAAAGAAAAATTAGCGTATCGGATGCAAGACATAACTACAAAAGTGATATCTACATTGCAATTAATTAGAAATACACGGCTGACCTAATTTTGCAATAGCAAATAAAAAATGCGCCTTAAAAATGTTTTGCCATAATTTTACATAAAAGCTCTTGCAGTGCGCCTTTAAGGCAGTGTTTTATGCTCAACAGTTACAAAGGTTCCAGTAGATGGCGTGATTAGTAGAACAAGGTATAACTGAATTGACTTCAGCAAAAATGTGCGTATTTTAAGGTGACAGGAGAAACATGCGAGGAGAACAGTGTGAGAGCTGGGTGGGAAAGACAAAATAGGCATCTACGTGGCAGGAGTGGCAAAAGGCTGTTGTCTTTCGACGACATTTGCAGCGAAGTGAGTAGCTATGCCTCCGATTTTTTTGTTTTAATTTAGTCTCAGAGTTCGAAGTTTCCAAGCTCTGGCAACCTGACGGAATGCTGTAACAGAGGATACGCTGTTTTAGTCAGGGCGCATGTGCAGGCTGTCTCCGGTTGTCGTCTCGTCTCGCCATAAGCGCTTGGCGGAGCACTCGCCCATGACTTCGCTCGTTCCCTTACACAGTTGCCCACACTGTACTTTCTCCCCATTGGATAAGTTCCACGCTTCGGTCGTCACTTTGCTGGCCTAGTGTCTTGAATTCCGCGGAAGTTTCGACACTCGAATAACTAGAGCAGCAGTTAAAGGGACCGACAGCCGATTTTCGTCGAGCATTTTTTTTTAACCCAAGTTAAGGTATCACTAAAACACTTTACCTCAAAACGGTTTAGGTAATAGCGCCCGAGAAAGTTTTGAAATCGAATTTTTTAGATCTAGCAGACATACGTGTCCGAAAAGGAATGCTGATAATCATGCGGCAATGCAGCAGAGTACGTCTACTGCACGTTAGATGAAAAGAGCTAATTAAAAACACTTCCCGGGCCAAGACAACGGTTTTTGAATGACGCGTTGAAATCGGCACATTTGCTAGGACACATAAGCTCGTGTAACGTTTCTATACTAAACGCCGCCATTTTTCAGATGTCAGATATTTTAGTGCCAAATAAACTTATTTTCGACGGTTTTTTTTTAGGAATACTTTGCGGTTACATCACTATGCAAACCACTGGCTTCCATACGGGCTAGACGACGTGCACTCCTCAAAACTAGGTAGCCTGTCCCTTTAGGTTTTTGTGTGGAGATGGGCGCTGCATCCAGAACTATACCCAAACTGCCATCGTAGTAAGAGTTTCTAGCCGTTGAGAGGAAATGCCAACCCCCCCTCCTAAATACGAATGCGCTGGTCTCTACTTGCCGCATAACAGATGTTTGCCTTATTTTGTTTGGACATCCGCTCTAGCACCCTCAGCTCATCATACTGAATATGCTCTGCGTCTAAGAGTCCAAGACCTTAACCTCCGGTCCTCAACCGCAATCTCTATTTGCTGGTACCTCTGTCGGCACCCGCATCACTGGGAACCTCCGACGCACCTATGTTCGACCGAGGATTAGAAACGTCTTGGGCAGTGTGTAGTAGTCGAAGCCACACAGAAAAACTAGTCGCCTGTGGAGTGAAGAAAGCCCGCGCTACGTGCCAAATACTAAGCCATCAAAGAGCTCAATTTACGGTAGTTAAGAAACCTGGCTAGACCCTGGGGAGGATATGTGCAAGTATATATGGCCTCTGAATTCTTCATACGAGTGTTTTCCAGGATGGACGTTTTGGGATCACATGCCATCTCTGCTATGTTACGCTCTTCTTGCGTATTAGGCTTATTTAAAAACTCATAGGCAGATTTGAAACTTGCCAGATCTAATACAATTTTTTAAATACCCAACACATTCATTTTGAATGCCTATATAAATTAACCGAAAAATTACTTACGATTTTTATACGGATGTCTCAAGGTTTAAAAGTTCGAAGTCAAAGCACACTGCCGTGCTCTAAGACAGCCGCTCGCCCCAAATGAGAGGATAAGTAGGGTTGTCTTTGTCCATTACCCACGGGAGCAGCGGATGGGAAAATGCGAAGCAGCAGCGAGATGCAAAATACATCGTACAAGGCATACTAAATATGTGGCATTTCCAAAAATAGACGCAAAAAAACAACAAAAACACGAGCAACTGAACTATACAATAGGAATTTGTTTTATCCGTCATGAAAAGCACGACCGAATCCTAAAATTTACCGAATTTACTATCCGCAAATATTTCAGGAGTCAGATTTTTCAAAAGATTGAGCAAAAAATTCTTTTGCAAAGACATAAGAGACTATGTACTTGCTAATAAACAACAACAATTTTTAGATACACTCAGGAGGCCTTCACTTACAAGTGACCAATCTCATGGGTGAGAGTGTGGATTCCACTGTAAACCCCGGGCGTGTCTTCTGCGTAACCAGCAAACATGTTGGTACAGAAACCAGCCAAATATGCCACACCTTTGTTTGGAAAGAAAATAACAAATGTTGAGTGCGAATTGGTTTTCCGGAAAAAGTATTGCTTATTACATAAACAATGACAAAATCCACTATTGAAAATCAATTACACCGTACCGCGTTGAAAAACATAACAAGAAGCGTTGACAGCAGGCCGACAAAAAAAGGGCCCATCTCCCCGCGAGGGGGACACGAGTAAATGCGTCGCATAGGGGGTGGGTGTATTGCGTTAACGTTTAGTGTTTGGGGAGTTGGTGGTAGTGAATGCGTTGTATCAGCAGCTTCTTGACGTAGTCAAGGATATAAGGCGCGTTCGTAGCCTCCCATTCTGTGTCGGCTTTGTGGCGCAGTGGGTAGAGCACCATGTACCTCGCGTTCCGCCCACAGGTAGTGAATGCGTTGTATCAGCAGCTTCTTGACGTAGTTGGAATAAGTCAAGGATATAAGGCGCGTTCGTAGCCTTCCATTCTGTGTCGGCTTTGTGGCGCAGTGGGTAGAGCACCATGTACCTTGCGTTCCGCCCGCAGGGTCGTGGGATCGAAACCAGGCGCCGGTAAGTATTTTTTATATAGTGTAGGGGGAGGGCTGCCGACCTGTTGTTGAGAGCGAGGAGGGCAGCGTGATGCTGGAGAGGAGGAGTGGAGGAGAGGGCGCACCTGGAACGGCTGTTGCGGACGCCAAGGCACGCCGACAACGCCGGGTGACATCGTGAGTTAAAGAAATGCTCTGCATTTAAAAATTCGCGGTTCCAAACTAAAGTAAGTTACATCAGCAGTGCGCTAACGCATGTCAGGTATAGAAACCTGGAGAGCACAGCGAAAATTTTTGCAAGACCTTTTGTAGGACTCGCCTTCTTGTGAAAGCCTGGCTCGTTCTGACGCCTATAGAAATGCTTTTTCAATACCGCAGAGCTACAATCTTACATAACAAACTGATCATTCACTGCAACGGTGGTTAAACTGGAGGTTTGATAGGTTATGGCACGGAGTTGCACCTAGAAACATATATTTGCTGAAACCGAATATTTTGCTCCCCCGGCTACATGTCGTTTCCACATTTTTTGGTCTAAGCTTTACCTCATGTTTCGTTCAAAAGCCTCAACCAGCCGTCTGTCCGTTGAAGAATATCGTTGCAAATTTTTTTTTCGGAAGCTTCAAAAGTATTGGTTGCTATTTCCTGTGTCATCTTCGACATGGTAAAAAGCACGCTAGACGGGGACAGAAGAAAAGAGAGTGACACGTGATGAGAGCTAGTCCCGTGTCACTCTCTCTTCTTCTGTCACCGTCTAGTGCGCTTTGTCCCATGTCGAAGTCGTATCACGAACTAGCCCAAATTTCTTCGTTGAATTCCTGTGTCAACTTAACAAAACGATGACCATGGTGATAGCACAGATTGCAATTAAGTTTATTAATGCATATATCAATAACTAAAACTTCTTTTTTCACCATTACAGCATAAATGGACCAATGTTCGCTCAAAAACTCTACGGTAGGCAAAATTGCTCACCTGCCAAATTTCTCTCCACTTTTCCGTCTTTTATGGTGTATGTGTCTCGACTGCAAGCCGAATTTGTCTCCAATTACGGTTCAGTTTTACAGTGATCCTGATGGTTTTAAACATCAAAGTAACTATTTACCCAGTTACCAAAAACGCGATGTCGGGGTCCCCATAGGTCCTCTTCCTTTTCTCGGCGTATGTTCTGAAGTCCATCAAGGCTATTTGTCCGCTTATTACTCCACCCTTGTTAGTGAGGTACGGTTCATTCTAAAAATGCAAAATATGAAAAGTCACTGGTTATGGGCAGAAAAAATAATGTGAATAATATTCACATCATACCTGGCTTTTTTCCATTCCCGTGATTATCAGTTGTACTGAGGGATCTCTCGCATCGGCAAACCTAATATTTGCCTGAAAATTATAAAATTCAGACGCATTTTAACACGCATTAGTGTGGTGTAAGACAAACTTGAAACAAAATGATGCAAATCGTACTACAGTATACTCTCGATAAACAGAACTTCAATGGACTGAAAAAAACTATTTCCGTTTGAAAGGAGTTCCGTTTGCTGAGATAAATGTGTGAAAGTGCCGTTTTATGCGCACACAAACTCTTAATACCATTGCATTAAAACTCTAAGCATTAGAAGGTGAATGTAGGTGATAGTTTTTTAGAAAGCGAGAAACTGCAAGAGGTTTAGGCACAGCATTCACATAGTTGGTTTAGCAACAATGTGTCACTTTGCACTACAAAATGCATCAATTATCTTTGTTCGAGTCCTTGCACTGCATCTTCACGGAGGCTAGAGGCCTCAACTTCGCGAGTGCTTACGAGCCACTGACGTTAGAAGATGGCCGCGTGGTAATGAAGCTCGAATAACCCGCGCACTGTAACATCGGCGTCTATATTTGAGACAGAGCGACTGGAACAACAACTGCAATGTCGCATTCGTTGCGCTAATACGGCTGACCGCTAACGAGATAATGCTTACGAGGCCAACGAGACAAAAAAGAAACGTGGAGGAAGAAAAAAAACAACAAACCAGCCGGAACCGCAAAAAGCTTATTCTCATGCCAATGGGTTTCACAAGTTCAATTTCTCCTTGGGTTTACACGGTGACATAAAATTTTTAGTTACGATTACTGAGAGCAAAAGATATTTATTTTCAGCCATGGGCTTTCGTGGACGAGGCTTACCTCGTCAATAGAACTTGAACTTTATCGAACCTTAATCACAACTTTCTTCCCCTATTTCCCCACCAGGCCAGAGTGCCATCCTTCTATAACAAACTTATTTATCATCATCATCATAATCATCATCATTATAATCATTTTCAGATGCTCTCAACACAAAAGTTCGAAAGCAAAGGTATAGGCTGGAAGGAAAGAGTTCTTGTTTTCAGAATTTACTTTGTTTGAAAGAAACACCAAACTGTTTCTTCAGTGTTTGTCAGGTACATATCGTAATGTAAAGTTATCGGCAGTTTGTGGAGGAAATGTGTGCCCCGAAGCCGTAAAAAACCACTTTAATATTCACAGTTATATTATAAGGACCACACCAGACGTCACTTATAAGGCAATGTCAGTGGAAATAACATCAATGTACATTGTAGCGTGTCGCCTTGAAGAAAAGGGGAAACCCAGTTAGTGAGAGAGAGTGAGAATGTTTGAAGCGGTGGCCCTAGCAATGCAGGCAGTGTTGGCAATTACTCCGCCGTAGCAGCAGTTTTATAAAAATATTTATGGCCGACCACCACCAGTCAGACAGGTTTTTATTTTTCAAGAACTGAAAAAGAAGCGCAAGGTTTCTCGCCAAGTGATTTAGTGTCCGTTTGGAAACAACTTCCTCGAAAAAAACATGCGGGATGGTTCTCCTTGAAAGTTGTTTAAAAATAAGGCTGACCACCGCTTGGCCTGTTCGTGACTGTCCGTAAAAATTGTAATGTGTCACGCGATACACCCATTCTGTGCTGTTCATTTGATGCCAGCGCCTATCTCGCCCGCATTCTTCACTGGCGTTCTTGTCTTTTTTCTTCCTGGTAATACGCTTCAGTTATTCCCGTACCAACTTTCGCAACTTTCCGCTCTAATTCACCGGGTACAGCTCCCATTTGACGAGACACCGCTAACCATGGACTCGGTGTACAATCTTCCCGGAGCAGTTAACAGTGCATCTCTCATGTAGGGCTGCGCATTAAATATACCAAGAAGACAATGTGCGTCTTGGCCAGCTCATTTGTAAACAGTTCCGCGCGTGCGCCTGTCGAAAATTTCGGGTAGTGTCTGAGCATCGACCTGGTGGGGCCGATAGTGCAATAAAACACAATCAATTGATGTCGCATTTTGCTAGAACTGTTGCATTGCTCCACAGAGCGCCGTCCGTCCATCTGGAAACAGAGCGAGTGATAGCAGAACCAACAACCGCACAGGGGTACATCGAGTAGAAAGAACTGTTGTACACGACCGCGAGAGCTGCCTTTGCAACAGCGCCAACGTTGGCAAGGTGACGTTAATCCGACAGGGTCACGCTCCAAAATGATGATGATTTTTTAATGTTAATGGCGCAAGGACAACTAGGGAAACGAGCACCAAGAAAGTGCTTTGATGATTAGGTGACTATTAAAGCTGGTTACAGTGAACACGAATAGAATCAATTAAAAGCGATGAGGCAGACTGGTTTACAGGGCCAGGATGAAGACCAAAAGTGGTTAAAAGATCAATAAAGTGGCTGGTGTATAGGACCAGAGGTAAACTATGGGTGGTTGTGCGATGAGCTGCAAGAAGTGAACCTCTGACAGAAACTTAAATGTGCGCTGAACCGACAACATGGCATCGCCTCCTAAGAACTATGCGGATGTAATATAATATTTTGTCTGTAGAGTCCTGTGAAGTTTTTGTGTCGTGTAAAGTCGAATGCCTTGCATTGAATAAGTATGTGTATCACGGATAGCCCTCTCCACAGCTGCTACACAGGGGTCTTGGGCAACGAGTGAGCAACGAGATCTAACGACGCGCCGGCAAAGCAGCCTGCACGGGAATGTAGCATTTTCGTGTGTGTGCAGCGTGTGTTTCCCTGGTCTTCGTTCCTTTTAACTCAGTTAGCCACGCGTTTCATATATCAGTCGTAACGCGTCGCCTAGCCGCGTGGAGTGCTTGCGGTGAAGCGCGCTCACAGACAGCCCAGCAGCCGCTGGGCGATAAGGCGCCGGCCAAGCAGCCGTTTAGCACCGGCGCCGGCTAAGCAGCCTGGTAAGCAACCTAGCCACGTCTCACCGCAGCGGCAAAGCTCCGAGTGAGCAAACCTACAAACACGTCGGTGCTCAACCAAAAGCTGAAGATGGTTGTGACGCGATGAATGATCTCAAAAAGGTAGCCTAGCAGAGCTTTCACGCATAAAAAAGCCTTTTCGAGGTACGGGTAGTTAGAACATGAAGAACACGTGCGCAACATCCCGTGAATTCGCCCGCCTGGCCGTAGACTGGTCCTCGCTGCGAAACGAATGCTACAAATCCCTCGCCTCGTGGTACCTTACTGGCAGTCATAGCAGGGCGGGTGAAGCGAGAGAACTGGCGTGCCTGCGAATACAGAACAAAGGCTTTGATGATTAGGTGACTATTAAAGCTGGTTACAGTGAACACGAATAGAATCAATTAAAAGCGATGAGGCAGACTGGTTTACAGGGCCAGGATGAAGACCAAAAGTGGTTAAAAGATCAATAAAGTGGCTGGTGTATAGGACCAGGGGTAAACTACTGCTTTAGTGCTGCCTTTTTTTTTTCATCCTAGACAAGGCCTGTCCCTCCATCCGGCGTCCGTCCGCAACCCTCCTCCTTTCCCCTCACCCGCCAGCGGCGTTAGCACGTTCTCCTCGCCATGCCAGCTGCGTGTCTCTCACGCGCATGCGTGTCTCTCTCTCATCACTCTCTATCGCAGAGTGGCTATATAACCGCGGTATCTGCAGCGCGCTTCTCAGTCGCTCCG
The DNA here is from genome assembly GCF_048455015.1 of Haemaphysalis longicornis. Lineage (NCBI taxonomy): Eukaryota > Metazoa > Arthropoda > Arachnida > Ixodida > Ixodidae > Haemaphysalis > Haemaphysalis longicornis. The sequence goes on along the minus strand of NW_027526407.1, from coordinate 114,573,119 downwards.
TCAGTCGCTCTTGCTGCTACTGCTCCGATGAGTTAAAATGGACACTAACATGCCTGCTACCGCGTAATTGGAAATGTACAGGTCCGCGCAGAAGTAAACGGAGCACGGGAGCGGTGGCTGAACTGCATCGCTGCGCCGCGTGTGGGCGCCGACGGGAACCAAGGAGCGCCGGTCTAAGAGTGTGTTCGCACTGCCCCCGCTGCCCTATCTTATATGTTTAATCGCCGCTCTGCTGGCGTGTCATGCTGGGCGTGACGCTTTTCAAAAGGCAGCGCTGGGCTATAGAGGGGCGCTGGTTGCATTGCCGCTCGCAGGAATCAGCGGCGACGGAATTCGCCGCTATTCAGGTGGACAAAGCTGCGCGCGCTCGGAAACGTGCCTTGTTGCGCGCTGTAAAGGGCAGCGTAAAATTGTAGGCCGCTGCGGTTTTCCATAGCCCGTCTTTGTGATATAATTTATTGTAAGACGAGAACAAAATTGCCTTGGACAATATAGAAAGCACATTCATAAAATGTTTGTTATTCGAAAAGAAAAATCTCGCTTTCAAATTTTTTTAAAATTTTGGGTTTCTCCCAAATTACTGCTGCCACTAAGTTCAGGTTAGTTTTGAAGAAAGGAAAATACAAAATGCCCATGCGATGAAAATTTTCTTTGTTAAAGAACACTGTATAAAGAATAGGCACAATCGATGTCTTCTATTACAGAGGGCCTCATAGCGCGCATATTTTGTTGTCGCATTAACTATTTTGCCCCCATTGATAAGTGTAGCCGTTATAAGATTTTGTACCAAAATGACCGATGACGAGTATGGTCGTCATCGGTTAATTTGGAAGCCTAACGGCGTTTTCTTACAAGACACTGCGGCCATGCGGTGAAGCCATGCTGTAAAGTTATCGAAATATTTGCGCCGTGTGAAGCCATCTTAGGGCAATCTTTTTTACACAGTTAGAGAAGTAAAGGAATATTATTTCATCGAAATAACATTGCCATTGGCAAAGGCCTCTTCCATACAACTCCAATTATCCCTGTACTGTGCTAACTTCGAACAACGTATTCCCACAAACTTCTTAATCTCATCTGCCAATCTAACTTTCTGCCGCCCCCTGCCACGCTTGCGTTCTCTAGGGATCCACTCTTGTACCCTTAATGACCAACTGTTATCCTCTCTTCGCAATACATTCCCTGCCCACACCATTTTTTTTCTTCGTAAGTTCCACTAAAAGGACCTTAACACACGCTTGTTCCCTGACCCACTCCGCTCTTTTCCTGTCGCTTAACGTTTATTTTATTTATTCATTTTATTTGAATATACTGCAGATCTTGGCAATCCAAGCGGGAGTGGTACAACAGAATACACTCAAGTATTACATACAGCTTGGTCAAACGGAGAGGCATAAATATATAAAAAGAACAAAACGTTCATGACCTCATTAAGATAAATAAACAAAAGGTAATAAACACAATAATTAACAGCTGGATTTCTCCTTTCCAGAAACAAATACCACATCCCTTTTATATTTCATACAAATTCCAACTCCTGATTGTATCAGTAATGTATCATGGTCTCATGGTCTCACAGTTTACAGCACTTCCCGGTAATCACTTCTAATAAAAATAGAGGAAGGAAAAGAAGAGTATTTATGGGCATTGTCGAAGCACTTGGTTATGGTTTGTTCATGAAGAATGATTGAAAGGTGCAAACAGGTAATCGTCTCGCGGAATTTTAAAACGGCCATAATAAAAAAGATATAAAAATTTTAGTTTTTAGTTAGGAAACAAAACCACCTGAACATAAATACCCCAGAAAGTGGAGGCTAAAGTAGCCCCGCCGGTAGCGTAGTGGTTATCGCACCAGACCGGTATTCTGGAGGTCGTGGGTTCGGATCCCACCAATTCGTATTTCTGTCTTATTTTCAACGAGCCCCTGATTTCCTATTCTGATTCGCTATATATATATAAAGAAAATAAGGTTTCGCGGTCAAGAAAACCTCAGAAAGCAAAGGGGAGGTTCTGGTGGGTCATAGAAACAGATGAAGAATTTTTTGAGTCAGAAAGAAAATGGTAAAAAATCGCACCAGACCGGCATTCTGGAGGTCGTGAGTTCGGATCCCACCCGGCGGGCATTTTTTTCACCATTTTCTTTCTCACTCAAAAAATTCTTCATCTGTTTCTATGACCCACCACAACCTCCTCTTTGCTTTCCGAGGTTTTCTTGACTGCCAAACCTTATTTTTTGTCTTATTTCACCGAGCCCCTCATTTCACATTTCTGATTCGCTATATATATATATATATATATATTTATATATATATATATATACTTATACACACATACTTGCACTTTAACGTCCTAAAGTATGCTTTTGTATTCAAAGACACAAACAGAGATTAAAAATATCAGCAGCTTATAACTACCAACAATGAAATCGCTTCAGGATGCGTGATAAGACAACATGATGGCAATATGTGAAGGTTAATCAAAGATGGCACCCTGTACCCTACTAAAAAGCGCAGTAAAATTTGTGTCAGTTTTACTTACAGTCACCATCATCACGCACAAATATCGGAGCAGTTTAGACGTGCTTGGAAACTTTCTGCTATGATAGGTATCCACAACAAGGAAGACTTCCACTTGAACAGCGCTTGGCACACGGTGATTTCGATTGTACGCTCTTTCAACGACGTCGCTTCTTGACACTGAAACAATGGAGAGGCATGCCGCGCAGCGTTACAGCCACCATTTCAAATTTAAAGGTTGGTAGCAGGAAACTGTCGCACATAGTATTTAAAGCCGGAGTGACGGCTTAGGCTTTTTTATAAAGAATTTGTGCGCCAAGGGCGCACTTGGCTTCTGAGTGAATATTATCAAAGTAGTAACTGCTGTGTTTTATTTAAAGCGTCTGAGCTTGTTTTGGTTTTTGTGGCCAATATAAATTTGTATATTTTTGAGCCATCAGGTTTGCGAAGCACAGTTAAGCAACTTCCTTCCTTTTAAATCAATGGAAGCATTATACACGCTGTTAGTGATTTGAATCAAGGAAACCGCGTATACAAAGGGAGCGAGTTCTTCAAAGTGTAATCTATTTCACACCCAGCCCACATGTAAAGGCTCATAATTTGCTTCAAATAATTAAATGTTATCATTTTGTAAGCCTACGTTGCGGATGTTTGTCGGCGAATATACCAAGGCGCTACTGACATTCCTTTTCATATACATTCGTAAGCCTCGCACGTGCGCTACTGTTCGAATATTGTGGATGGAACGGGTATACACGTAACGTTACTTAACCGCTGGGTGCACTTATAAGGACAGCCCACCCTGTAAATTAAAAACTTGTTAAAAGATTTTGCGCTTTCGCTATAAATATCAACTCACATAAAATTCATGTTACGAAGTTACCAATTTTCCGTATATATATTTTGCAGTTTTACAGTCCCTAACTGCAAACTGGAATATAAAGCTTTAGGTAATGCGTTCTTCACATGTCGTTTTCCAGAGTAGGCCTTCTTGAAAAAAATTTCTTAAGGCTTTAACGAACTTTTGTTTTGTTTTGTTGCTCGCAGTGTGTAACTAAACTGTTCATAAGGTGTCTAACGGCACTCACCATTACTGACAGCGTTAATTGACTCATCCAGTAACGCCGTCCTGGGTATTTCGTGAAGCACATGAGCAAATAACCCGTCCTCTGATCTCTCCCTGGTCGGGGAAGGCTCAATACGCATGTACGGCCCGACGACACCTTCCTGCACAACAAGAGAACAAAAATCTCAACTAAAAAAATTGACGTTTCTATATGCATATTCAATTAAGACGGGTCCAGTGGGCAGTGACAACTCGCATCAATGTAAAATCTGACTGATATAACTGCTACACACGTAATTGGGCGTTGAAAACTTAGGAAAATAAAATTAACACAAAACTTTGTTTTCTGGCAAATCTCTCGCTATCAGCTAAAACCGTAGGGCCATTTGGTGCTAGAAGAGAAGAAAGCCACAAGCGAGAACAAACCCACGTTATTATATAACCCTGTGCAACAACTATTTTTCGATATCGGGTATAATGCTAAGGAAATATTGATGCTGTTCGCAGTGAAAGAAGCTTAACTCTAATGTACTTTTATGTGTTGGGGATAGCGTGTCACTTTACGCCAATTTAAGTCGAGAAAATGCAAAGATCATCTACGCTACCGCACTAAAGGGGAAAAAATGCACTTACCACTTCAATGCCCGAGTCTTTTTTTGTAAGTGAAACTGCTGCAAGTTTTTTTGGGTCGTGATACAGGCTGCTTTCTATGTCCACACCATTATGCTGCGAAAGCGTCAACGTTCACACAAATATAAATCAAGCAACAATCTGGCAAACATTAATAAATAGAACGTGATTAGCAGGCATGCATATAGGCCAGTTACTAACACTTGGGACTTTTGGTGACTAGATTGGCCCGTTCTAGTAAATTATCAACGTATTAATTAAAACTTCCTCACAAGCCTGAACCAAAATCAATAAAACATGCTTTTGTGCTGCTACGCCCAAGGATTCACGTTCTATTCACGGTCGCGGCGGCCGCTCGTCTGAAGGAGGCGAACAGCGAAAACACCCGTGTGTTAGACATTTCCGCGCACGTTAAACGTACCAGGGTTGTCCAAATTAGTCCGGAGCCCTCTACTACGGCTACATCATCGCCTGTGTAGCGTCGTAGCGTTGAACTTCACAATCAATCCTTCAATAAATCAATCAAAAAAACATGTTTGCAACAAAACAGGAAGTTGTGCGTCGGAATGTGCTCCTTTTACGATTGAAGCAAATATTAATCAGGGTATTTCAACGCAAGTAATTGTACAAGATTACTTTTAACAGCTGTGTTTTGACCTAGAATATTCTTACTAAATCAACCATTGCTCCTGCGGCATGCAGAAACCAACATATGCTGTAAAGACGGCCTTTTTTCTTGTGGACCCAGTATAAATAACAACATCCGTGAACGTTATTTTCCTGAATCTAAGAATAAACTGGGTGATTTCGTGTTTAACTTACAAATTCAGTGAACTCCTGTCCATTCTCAAAACTTATCACACGCAGTGAAGGTGCCGCCACTGAACTCTTTTGAAGTGTCAGGGTCAGATCATCGCTAATGCGCAAAAACATCTCGCCATCTTCACTGCGTTCTTCAAGAAGCCGTGGGAAAACTACTTGCGGGGCTGCAAGAACTGCAAAAAAATGGTACATCTTTATGCATTAAAGTGAATGCGATCCCCTAATCATCGTCATCATCAGCTTACTCAGGTCCGCTGCAGTACGAAGTCCTCTCCCATTTACCTCCAACCGCTCCTGTCCTCCCCTGCTCGAGTCCGAAGTTTGCCCCCATTTTCTATTTCATTAGTCCATCGGGTTAATCACCTTCCCCTTCTAGTACCATCTCTTCGTATCCTTCACTATATTACCATAATGTTCCACCAGATGTCCGTTCGTCTCACTACGTGACCAGCCCAAGTTAATTTCTTTTTCTTTATTTGCAATATGATATCTTCTACTCTACTTCGTTCTCTGATCCAGCTAGCTCGTTTCCTGTCCCTGAGTGTTATTCCGAACATTATACAACTCTCTGCCCTAAGCTCTCAGCAGCTGTGGCACACCTGTCCACCGCTGCCGTCGGAACAGCAATACTGCAGAGCATGCTAAGGCTATCTGGGTCTAGACAGGTCGCCATTGGAACTTGAGCCTGGCAATGTTCCACGCACGCGCCTTGTCTAGTGAGGGAAGTTTAGCTGTACTGCTAGAGGAGCTCTCGGACATTAAGTGGGATAGTAGAGGGTTAGTGGAAGTTACGACAAGAGAACGCTTTATGTAGCTCACTGGCGGGTGCACGTTATGTTGCAGTGGACCCGAAGAGGAGATAAAACATGAGGTGGGATTTTTAATCCAGAGAGAAATAGCAGGAAACGCGGAGGAATTCTTTTTTTTTGCTTTATAGAGAGAGTCGCGGCTGTTGTGATCAAGGTAAACAAGCGATACAGGCTAAAGATAGTACACACCAATGCACAACAATGATGCACCAATACACCAGCTATGGTGATGATCAATACACCAGGTATAATGACGAAACCATGAACAGCTTCTACGAGGACGTCGAATCAGCAGTGAAGGCAACAACGCAGTTTACGATTTTGAAGGGCGATACAAAGCAGGGAACAGCGCAAATTCTGACGAAGGGCTGACAGAAACACACACCACAGCACTTGCGGTGGGTGTTTCTCCTTCGTCAGAACGTACGCTGTTCCCTCCTTTGTATCTCACCACCAACTAGTCCAACATGGTACACTTTTGACGGGAGACTTTGACGCAAAGGTCAGTAAGAAGTCAATGCGAGAATTAAGGTCAGTGGGAAACTTCGGAATAACCTAAGACTGATAAACCTTACGTTATTCCTAAGGTTAACCTAAGGTTGATAAACACATTCTTCTACAAACGAAATAATAGGAAATGGACATGGAAAAATGTCGATGGTACAGCAAAAAGCGAAATTGACTTCATTTTAAGTGACAACCCAGGTGTCATGAAGGACGTAGAGGTGCTAAGCTAGATTAGGAGCAGTGATCGTAGGATGTTTAGATGCAATCTAAGGCTGAATCTCGAAAGAGAAAGGAGTAAACTCGTAAAAACTAAGAAATCCAGCATAAAGCCAGTCAGAGCAACACCCCAGGCGTTAAAAATACCTCCTCAAAATAAATTCGAGCTTCTGAAGCAGCAGAACGAGGCTAGTGTAGACAGTGTAATTGACCACCTATCACCAGCACTCAGTGAATCAGCAGCGCCTGTGGGAGAAACGACGTGCAAGAAGGTAATTCGAAAACTGAAAAAACGAACGAACTATTTGTCAAACGTAAGAACATTAAAGTGTCAAGTACGGCGGATTCGATTGCATCAGCTGAGCGTCTGAAACTGATCTTAAGAGAAGTAAAAGCACCGAAATTCGTATATATAGCATGGCGCTGATTGAAGAAACGCTGCAAATAAGGGAAGCTTGAAAGCAACTAAGAGAAAGCTAGCCATCGGCAAGGACAGGATGTAAGCACAGAGACGAGCAGGGTAACATAACGCACAACTTGAACGGGATAATAAACATAACAGAACGACTCTACACCTGGTTTTATGCCAGCGACGTTAGACGAGCAGGAACACTGAGAGTACAAGCTCAACTTGCGATGCCCCACTACTAACTAAAGAGGCGGTAGAAAAGGCTCTTAAAGGCATGAAGAGAGGAAGATCTGCAGGTGACGACGGCATAACCGGGGATCTTGTGAAGGGCGGAGGAGATATGGTACTAGGAAACTTGGTGTATTAATTTCGGAATGCTTTAAAACTCGGAAAGTGCCCATAACCTGGAAAAACGCCAACCAACATTATTTTGATTCATATGAACGGAGATCCCAAGGACGTCAAGAATTACAGAACCATCAGCCAACTCTCCGTTTTGTACAAGCCTTCTACGAAAGTTATTGTTAGCCGGGTTGGCGACAGCCAGGATTTCAAACCCGGAGAGCAGGCTGGGTTTATCATGGGGTGCTCGACCATAGATCAGATCTGTGTAGTAAATCAAGTGAAAAAAAGAATCCGTAGACTAATCTAAACCCTTTTACATGGCATTGATAGATTATTAGTTTGCACTGGATTCCGTACTCACCGCGTCCGTCATATAAGCCCTAAAATATCAGGTAATAGAGTAAACATACACAAGTCTTTTAGAAGATATATATAAGGAATGCCATGGCAGGAAAACCTCCACAAGAAAAGCCGATCCGTACGGGAGTAAGACTGGGAGATACCATCTTGCCAAATATATTACCAGCATGTCTGGAGGGGTAAAAAAAGCTTGACTGGGAAAGCAGAGGATTAAGGATAAACGGGGAATACTTGAGCCATTTCAGGTTGGCAGACGACATAGTCTTGCTGATTGAGGCTCCCGAACACGTACAAACAACGCTTGAGGAACTAAAATCAGAAAGCAATGCAATAGGGCTCAAAATTAATTAGAATAAACCTAAAGTAGTGAGGAATAGGCATGGCAAAAACGACCTCTTCAGCTTAGGAAACGAAACGCTAGATGAAGTAAAAGGATATATAACTACCTCGGACAAATGGTTAGTGCTAACCCAGACCACGGGAGAGAAATTTGGCGCAGAATAGGTATGGGTTGGGGAGTACTCGGCAAGCACTCCCAAACAATGAAAAGTAGACTACCTCTGTCACACAAAAGAAAACTCTACAACCAGTGCAACTGTGGTTATGACATATGGAGCTGACACTTCGCGCCTATTTGAACAACGACAAAACAAACTTAGCTCGGCTCAACGAGCCATCGAACAAATAATATTAGAAAAGCGATCATATTATCCGTAAAAATGCTATCCGTACACCCTGCGGCGCTTTTGAAAAAATAATTGGTGCTTGGAATTCTGCACAAAGGAAGAATCAGTTTTTATTGGCACTGAAAAACACATTTTCACCTAACCAGGAATACAAATCGCTGCTGTAGTGCGAACTTCTTTGAAATTTATTTCCATAAACCGTAAGATGGCGGCAGATTTCACTGCTCAATACGTACTGTGTTCACGGATTGAAACGCGACACTGCGAGCGCGTGGCCGCCGGAACATGCAGCGCCGCCCGTGGACGCCCGTGGAAGCTAGGTGTTGCATTGTGGTATACCGCGAGGATGAGAGCGTGTTGACCGTAGGCTTACTGCTCCCGGTTTCCAATGAGCGGGGCTGTGGTTTCCTGCAGGCCTTACCAGTTTGCATAGTGAGCTATATGCCCGTTAAACATACTGCACATTCCTTTTATGACACTAAGAACGGTGGAGTAAACGGTTGAAGTTCCGAATAAACACGCAAGCATGTACGCCAATGCGTACGAAACTACCGCCAGCCGAACTCGACATCTCGCCGTCGTGACCGTCGCGCAGACGAATTTTCGGGTTCAAGGCTCTTCGGGGCCAACGAACCGTCCCAGCACGCACAGCCGCGACCTTTCTTGGTATTGTAATCCCTTCACAGGAGGTTGGCCGTCATATCGCCAACCAGCAAAGGTAAAAATAGAAGCGAGGGGAGTAAGGAACAGCAAGCAGCGACGAGATAGTGACAGTCGTCGCAGTTTCGGAATGGTGTTGGCTTGCTGCAATTGTTAGGAGCTCGTTTCCAGTTTACAAGCACTGAAAACTTCAGTTTGTTCGAGTACTTTACAATGAAATTTCGTTGCTACGTTTTGAAATGCCCATGTAGTACGGGCAAATCGTCGAGGGAGTGCGACGTCCCCGCCGGTGAGGAGATCTCTTTTCATGTGCTGCCCAACGACGAACCTCGGCGAAGCAAGTGGCTGCGTTTTGTGAACTTTTCAAATGGAGGAGAAAGAGAGCCAAAGGAAGTACGAGTGTGCTCGCTTCATTTCCGAGGAAGTGATTACGGCAGGGACCCTTACGTTAGCTCACTCCTGGGACATGCTGGCGCTCGTTGTCGACTTCGTCAAAGCGCCGTCAAAGCGCTCTGACCTTGGGGACAAAAATGCCGTACACACCGCGCATTGACGCTCGTATCTTTCTGGTCGAAGCAGAGAGCTCGCGCGAACGGCTTTCCATACACAACACCGGCCAACTGGCACAAGCTGGGCGTTCGTCTGTTGTGGCTATCGCGGAATGGTCACTTTCCGGTCAATCCACGTATCCCGCAACTCCTGCCGCTCGTGCACTTAGAAGCATTGAGCGTGCAAGTGGTGTGAGGTTGTTAAATGCAAGCCGGAGCTTCTCGGCGAGAGTTTTGTTCTCCGTATCAGGTGATTCCATGACTAGGGCTGCGGGTGCACTAGGTTTTACTAGTATTTTTAAAATGGCCGCCGTTTCGGTTTCGGCACAAGTTCCGGTTCCTGTTTGATTCCCACGTGTGGGTGCTATATGGAGTCGACATACTAAGTATCTGTTTCATTGACCGGCTCGTATGACGCCATTGTTCACGTCACGAAATGCGCAATTTGGTGGGAGATTTAACATTTTGGCTTAAATTGCCTTATTTCTTAGTGAATAAAGCATCATTTGCTTCAGGGAAAGCGCTTAGGGTACTATGAAACACCTAATCTTTCGAATAAAACAAACTTTTGTTTTCTCTTCATGGCTCCTTGAAGGCACGTTTTTCCTTCCGAAAGACGGCCCCATTCATGCGTTCTAAAAACTTGCGGAACTTTCAAATGCCACGAAAAGATAATGTTCACTCTGCGTTAGTTAAATACACCAGGGCAGGGCTGCACCCGTAGAACCTGAACACTTAAGAATTGTTTCTAAGCACGATGACTGTAATGAACTTGATATACATATCTAGTTTAGGAATTTCAAACCAAAAAATAAATATATTTATTCTGCACAACGGTTGTAAAGGCTTCAGAAGGAACGACACCAACAATTTATGAATATATAATAAAAACATTGTTAAATATAATCTGAAACAAATAAAAAAAACAAAAAAATTAAATAAATTAAAATAATTAAAATTTAAAAAAGCAAAACAAAACTACTTTAAAATAATGCTCTCTTCATTCATAAGACATAACCCATGTAGATTTTGGAAACACATCCGCCCTCCTAAACAGACACCCCAGATTTTTCTCCAGAAGAAAAAAAAAAGCTAAAGCTAATTATTGCAATCATTTTTTTCACTCTGTATTCACAAAAGATTACAGAAATACCCCAGGCCTCCCTTTCGCCGATGGTATTTTAATTGACCCCTTGATTAGCACTGATGAGGCTATTCTAAACCTCTTGCTCAACGTCGATCCTAAAGAAGCATGCGGGCTTGATGAAATCCCTAACAATTTTCTAAGACGTTATGCGGAATGGTGCAGCCGGTATTTATGACTAGTCTTCCGTAAGTCTGTATCTTCTTCAAAGCTGCCGGATGATTGGAAAAAAGCAAAGGTCGCACTGATACCTAAAACAGGCAATAGCGAAGACCCATCTAATTTCAGACCAGTCTCACTTACTAGCACATCATGTAAATTACTTGAACACATCATTCTGAAGCACATTCCTAGAGACAAAAGGCACCTTATCACCTTACCAACACGGATTTAGAAAAGGGATATCCACAGCAACACAGCTAACTGAAGTTGTACATGACATCACTTTTTCTATTAATAACCGCTCGGAGACAGACTTGATACTGATAGATTTTTCGAAAGCATTTGATTCAGTATGCCATAAAAAATTACACGCAAAACTCAAAAGTATACTTGGTGCCGGAAACCTAACAAACTTGATAGAAGACTTTTTATACGGCCACTCGCAATTTGTAATCTTTGAAAATGTACATTCAGATAGCATGCCCGTAACATCCCGACTCCCCCTGGGCTCAGTTCTTGGCCCTCTGCTCTTTCTTATATTTATAAATGACATAACAACAAACATTTCCTGTAAAATCGAACTTTTTACTGACGACAGCATTATTGTACATTCAGATAGCATGCCCGTAACATCCCGACTCCCCCAGGGCTCCGTTCTTGGCCCTCTGCTCTTTCTTATATTTATAAATGACATAACAACAAACATTTCCTGTAAAATCGAACTTTTTGCTGACGACTGCATTATGTTCCAAGACATCAAAATTACAAAGACCAGGTCGCTCTACAAGAATCTCTAAACCAATTTGATAACTGGTGTACTAAGTGGCAAATTAAGATTAACATCAGAAAAACAGTGTGCATGACCATAACGACAAAGAAAGAACCCATGAATTATCCTTACAACATTAACGGCACGCAACTGGTGAAAGTACATCAACACAAATATTTAGGCGTAATTTTAACATCCAACCTTATATGGGACTCACACATCGCTCACATTACATCGACTGCGTTGAGCAAATTATTTTATATTAGAAGGTGTCTGAGGCTCGCACCAAAATCAACTAAGCTTTTAGCCTACACCACATATATCAGACCAGTATTAGAATACGCCAGCGCCGTGTTGTTCCCTTATACTCTCACTAACATAAAAAGACTAGAAAAGGTACAGAGGCAAGTTGTAAGATTTATCTGCAATAAATATAAACGTACTGACTTCCCAAATAATATGCTATTGGACTGTGGACTTCATACACTAGAGTTTAGAGCTAAACAGGCCCGTCTAAGATATCTCTTTCAACTATTGCACAATAGAATCGACGCGTACAAGTTCATCCACCCTTCATAATCCCGGCAAACAAGGCAAAAACACGCGCACACTTTGACTGAATATCCTTGCAAAAATGACGCATTCAAATATTCTTTCATCCCGCTTGCTATCCGAGAATGGAATCGCTTGGACCCATCCGTTACTAACACGAATTCACTGACTCATTTTTTGTCCAGAATCGCTAACATTACAAATTAACAGGAAAGTAAAACATGCAGTTCTAATGTTTATGAAGCGTGGACTCGAATGTTATGTATTCTGTACACTTCACGGCGAGCACCCCTAAACTTCCGTCTGCATAACGTACACCATCATGTTCAGTCGCTGCGAATTTTGACTGTACTTACTTTTCTGTAATATATTTTCTGGGAATACAATATGTATGTCTTGCCTCGCAATGTTTTTTTATCTTTTGTTTTCTTGCTTGAAGTAAATACTACATACCCGCATGCGCAAACTTCCCGCAGTGTAATTGCTTGATGACTCATGGTTTTGAGACTCCGAGACTCCTTTTTACGGTTCCGCTCGGCGCGGTATTGTTCGTTATGGTTTGTGTAACGTATGGTTCATCTGTATATCAATTTCTTTTCTTTACACAAGTTGCTTTTTTTTGCTTAATTGAGTGCACATCCCCTCTTGGCATCCTTTAAAAACTGAGGAACCTAAAATAATACGCTTATATTATACGTTGCTCAACCCTTCTACATGTTTCACTTCCTTTGTATCCTTTATAAATATGTGTAATCTAAAAATATGACGCTTACATCAGAGTTACTTGACCCTTGTTCTTGTTTTGGCATTTCGCTATAAATACTGTTGTACTACCTACCGACTAATTACTCTTGTATGTATATGAATACACCCTTGTATGTCCGCCTGCCTTGGTCTCAAAAAGAGGTTGGCAGTTTTTCAAATAAATAAAATAAATAAATTAATGTCAGAAACACTGTTGCCACCAGATTTACGCTATCCAGGCAAAGTTAAGAGTGACCAAACACGCCAAAACTAAGGACAACAAGCACTTGACTTACCCAGTGCGCAGCTCCAAAGGAAAATGAGAACGCTGAAAACAGACATGTTTTGGGTCCACGACTATCTACTTCCTTCCAGATGCACCTCAAACTTTATATGAATAGAGGGGTCTGTAAGTTTCAAAAACAGTTATAAAGACCCCGCACCTGCTACTCGGGCATGTTTTGGAGTGCCCTTTCGGACAGTGAATGGCAGTCAGTTCGAAACACCGAAGGTTCCTTCCCCTATTTTTATCAGGGACCCTTCAACAATCGGGGTTAGACAAAACCTCAGAGCGAGCAAACGGCTGCGTCTTTAATGGTGACTCTTTTTAAAAGCGAAAGTTGTGCTGGTACTCAAATAAGCGACGATCTAGCAAAAAAATTAGAACAATAGACTGAAAACGTATTCTGTGCATGCTTTCGTTCTTTGAAAGAAGAGAATAAAATTATGCTACCTCTACCGGCAATTCCACTTAACACGAGTCGAAAACATTTTTTTTTCTTCCTGCTATAACAAACACGTGTTTTACGTAGTCTATATAACAGTATATATACCCAGCGTGCATATAACCTTCCTCTTCTGAGTTTTGCATAACCACGCAAAAGTCACACATGAATAACGAGAGAAGCTGCTGATAACTCCGAACTGTTTATTCTGGATATTGTCTGCCCATAGGGTGCTTTTTAAATGCAGCCACAGAATACAGATATTGTAACTGGTGTGCATCCAGTGTGAAACCAAGCTTGGCTGGCTAGGAAGATCATAACCCAGGTATCTGCGGAATTCAGAAGTTCTAATTAAACCAATCAATCAAGTAATGACGGCAGCCACGGGCCTCTGGCAACGCCTATATTTTTGAATTGGAGTGGTGCTCTAGTTATCAAAAAAACAGGAGTGACGTTTCTTGTGGCTGCCAGAGTTCGCCCCTATCTGCCCTAAAAGACTAAGTACGCCTACTTCTTCCATAAGAAGCTCTTTGCATGTGAGCCACCAGAGCAGTGATATATCGTATTTACTCGCGTATTGACCGGACTTTTTTTTTTTCAAAAATTTTGATGCAAATTTAGGGGTGCGTTCATCACGCTGGGTAAATTTATCGTGGAAAATGTTTGAGCCCAGAAAACGCAAGCACGTTGTGGGTCAATATTTTTACAATATGTTTCATGAACATAATAAAAATAATAAATGAAAACACAAACTTCCGCCCACCGCCGCCAGCCGCTTTGCAAAGTGACGCAAAATGCAGTGTTTTCTAGGGAACGCGCCGGAGCGAGTTTGCTGCGAGGGTACAACAGTTCGACGAATAAGTAGCTGCCACTGTCACAGCCCGGGACATCAAACAGACATGGCTGCTGACGCAGCAACCTGAGTGCGTTTTTTTCTTTGTCTTGTGAGTAAATCATGTGCATTTAGTGAGAGTTTCTCCCTCATCAATACTGAACGCATGGTTGCCGATATCGCTAATCTGCCGCAATAACGCAGCCACGTCCTCTTTGAAAGGAAAGGAAACTGAGGTAAGCTCGCCCATCAGCAGGCAGCCTTGGCACACATATCTCATGTTGCTGCGGCTAGTGCTGGGTGCGTTCATTGCGCGGGAAATTTATATGATCAGAATTTGACGACAAACTTCAGGGGTGCAATCACAACGCGAGTGCGGTCATTATGCGAGTAAATACGGTATACACAAACGAAGGTTAAAAGCAGGCAGTGCAACGAATAAGGCCACCGGGTCGGATATTCATGAATACATACACGCGCAATATTAAGCAACACAAACAGCGCAGAAAACAGAGGATAATTTTTTTTTACGTTTCCCGTTGTTCGCGCGAAGTGAATGAATTTTTCGAATCCTATTTTGTGGCAAGGATGTGTTGCTCGTTTTCTCTCGCTGTCTTCATGAAGCCTTCCCAGCTGTCCATCACATTGTACCACACACAAAACTCCTCTATGACCATTGAGAGGCTCAGCTGATTTATCACGTCCGTTGAAGGGTTTCCCATCACGCTGAATACCCGGAAATTAAGAAAGCATCATTTTATATCATCTCTTTGGGGGCACTTTATATTTTTCTAATCTTTGAGGCGGATCGAGCTTCGTTTCTCCTACCATACTAGAGGTCGAGGGAGAATATTGATCAGTACAGAACTACGAGCAAAGTTTGTTAACGTCCGCAGCACCGATTAGCCAAAACCGTCCACCACACTGATTAAAACAAAATATTCATTTAATGTCTTATTTCGATTGAATGACGCATTTTGAGAAACACACATTTAGAAAGGAGTAATTCCGAATGTGTTTTTTTAGAACACCACATTCAAAACACCGCGCCCCTTCAGAAAGAAAACGAAGCATCTAGTTTTATTTTTACGGAGCTCTGTAAGATAATCAGCCGTACCGCTTGCCACAAACCACGGCATTTCGGCCAGCACGCTTTCCACAATTTTGAAGGAGAGAACGCCATCATCCATGTCCCTTCACCTGGAATTGCGTCGAAGAACAAGACCTTCAAGACTACCCCGCACGAGAATATGGAAGAAACGCTGTTTACGTGGTTCGTAGATATGAGAGCAATGAATACGCCGTTCAGCAAGGGAGTGTTACAACAAAAAGCAGGGCTGCGACCTGGTGCAGGGGTGCAGGGGTCTGCAGGGGTGCAACAACGTCAGGGCAAGCCCCGGGTAGCCTAATATTTTTTCGCTGTCATTCAGCGCATGTCTACATCATCGGCAGGTGAGTGCCGCCGCCTCCGCAATTACGAAGGCATGGTATACCTGCTTGGATGCGCCTCCACTTAAACAGCAAATTTGTAGACTCAACTGCTTGTAAAATAGCAGTACATATTTTGCGAAGATCTCGATTCAACGAAGTATTTTGAGGTTCCCGGTTAGTTCGTTCGATCGGGTTTAGTCTGTACACACGGAGGCATCATCTGCTAATGGAGTGGCATGACGAAAGAAGCAGGTATAAAACATGCGTGAATAAGCCGGCCGTAACAGAGTGGTCTTGGACTGCAGACCCCGACCCCAAATATGCTCACTTGAACTCCAAATAAAGTTTCTCTCCCATTTTCCCTCCCTCCTTCCCTCATTCTCTCTCTCTCTCTCTCTCTCTCTCTCTCTCTCTCTCTCTCTCCCTCCCTCCTTCCCTCATTCTCTCTCTCTCTCTCTCTCTCTCTCTCTATCTATCTATCTATCTCCTTGAGAATTCATGGCCAAAAAATGCATATTTTACGTGGCCGCAGGGCAAACATGCGACAACCAATGATTGATGATGGTGGGATGCCACCGGATGCTCGTCCCACCAAGCTTCGTTTTCGTCTTAGGCTAAGCCCACAGTGCTACGCTGCACTGCCGTATTTGTCTACGCCTCGCCACCGCATTTTTAACATCAGAGCTGTTGTAGAAAGGTTAATTCGCCGTTGCAGGAAACAAATACCAAGAAAATGCCCGGCGGTCGTGAACACGCCCCTCGCGGTGACCACCGATCGCCCTCGGCACGCGCAGCAGCATTACCAAAACCAAATCTGGCAAGAACTTCGAAGAGCTACAAAATGGTGAGCACTCATGAAGGCGGGCCTCGCGGTGACCGCCGAGTACCCGGCTGGAGCAGTGGCTTTATCAAAAAACAAGTCCAGTGCTGTCGTCGAGCACTACCGTGGATGGAAAAAAACTGAAGGAAGCTCACACTAACCCGAAAGACTTCAAGGTAGCGAACCTCTCCGCAACCTTCACGACCACCACGACATCTTAAGTCGATGATTGCAGCCGACTTGCTCCTTCTCCGCTACCGCAACGACCTTTACTCCATTACTGTTGCTGTAACTGTGATCTTCCTTCATTTTTTATGAAGTGATAATCATTGGACATCACCTTGGAGGGGCTTGCGCTATGACGCGCTTTCTCGTTCCGAGCAAGTTTTGCAATGATTTTTTGGCGAATCTTGGACAATGGCTATAAGTGGGCATGCTTGGCGTGACAAACGTGCACCCGGGGCACTGGGTGGTCGGCGCCAGTCATGCACACACGAGTGCTCTGCCTTTCCTTGGTTTTTTGCTAACTACCGGGCGGTAGCCGCAATCTTGGCGGATATTCCAAGGTGGATATGCTTGGCTTGACCATTGTGCGGCGGAGAGGCTGGCAGTCACTG
Source organism: Haemaphysalis longicornis (assembly GCF_048455015.1). Classification (NCBI taxonomy): domain Eukaryota; kingdom Metazoa; phylum Arthropoda; class Arachnida; order Ixodida; family Ixodidae; genus Haemaphysalis; species Haemaphysalis longicornis. Next base: position 114,555,749 of record NW_027526407.1, on the reverse strand, counting down.
CGAGCCACGCACACATGAACGCTCGGCATTTTCTTGTTTTATTGCGAAGTAGTATACCTCTACCAGCCAAGAAAAAATTTGTGTCCGCGTCAGAAGAAAACGCCAGGCTAAATGAAAGAAAATATTGGCACCGTCAACAATCGGGCCTGGACCCGAATATTGAGAAACGGAGTGACAGCCCATCGTCTTACCGACTAAGCTACGCCCACACTAGGACACGGGTAGACACACGGTGTACTAAACCAACACAGCGGCGGGTCTACCCCCTGCTCTCACTGAAAGCCCTCGTCAGAAGTGCAAAACGCCTAATGTATGATAACGGCATTCACGTGGTTTGGATTAGCGGTGAACGCAGCAGCGTCTGGGGAGGGGGAGTGCGGAGAGGGCGCTCCTTGCCGGCGACGCATGAAACAAGAGTTAAGGGGAGTCACGCGTTCCGCCCTCTTCCTCACCCTTCAACAGGCGCTCCGCTTCGTTTTCTTTCTGGTGTCACTGCTGCATTCGCTTACCCAGTTACTAGGACCCGCCCCCGCGAAACCCAGGTAACGGGTGCCAGAGTTTATGGTTTCACACTTTTTAGACCCACGTGTGTGAATTCAAGCAACGTGGCGTGGGTAACCGTTGTGGGTGTCGTTTAGAGCTTCGCAGTCCAAACATCTTCACAGCGTGCATTGAAGGTAACTTTGTTTAACTGTCAGGCTGTCGCCGCGAGGAGCGCGCTCACGTGCGCTGTGAATTTTCTTGATATTTTTAACTGCGGACACGCTACATTGACAATTTGCTCAATAGCTTCGCTTTTAAAAAGACCTCCAGCGCTGTCCTTAAGCGCTACCACGTGTGTAAAAAAATTTCAATGCTAATGCTAATGTAGAAACTTCACCCTCCTTGGGAGAAGTCACCGCGGCCGAAGCATTAGTGAGAAGTAATTATGGATAACTTAAGACATAGCTACGAGTGTTGTAATCCTTCCCGAGACGACTTGCAGATCCCGCCACCGCTGCCTCGAGTCGATGACGAAGAACTTATGTAAGTCTACAATGCTTAGGATGACATTGCATTTACCACTCGCCGCGAAGGAGACGACCTCTTATATGTATATTACTACAATTACTACGACCGCAACTATGCAAATAAACAATGGCACTGAAATGTAATTATGTGTTCGGCAATGCTCACCTACAAGAGCTTCACCATTCAAGTCTTGCGCGTTCGTGCATGCTTCCCTGGACTTCTTTATTTGTTTCACCCACTCTTCAAATAACAGTTGGTCGAGAGACGTTATCCTTGTATTCCAAGACGAGGCAGCAAAGCAGCTGTAGAAGATGGACAGCGTCTTAAGTGCAGAGTGGAAGTGATGACGTGTTAACGTATTCCGAGCTTGGATAGTAAATTCATCCAATGAATCTATGTTATATTCAGATGTAAAGCTGAAGTATTTAAAAGACCTAAATTTCGAGTTTAATTCGTTCCTGGGGCAGGGTGGGTGTTACATTTTTTCCCGTGGATTGAGAGCAATTGGCCAGAAAAAAGGTATGAACCTTTAATGGCGGCAGCCAAGGTCGGTTAGAAAATAGTAAGCTGCGGGGCATCAGATCTAATTGAAATTCGTGGCAACATAAGGTAACGTGCAAATATAGTAATGTTTTTTAACGTGGTCTTTACGCACACGCATGCGTCTCCACATCAAACTTCTATTCCGCGTAACTGAATATTGATTGATTGATTGATTGATTGATTGATTGCTTGATTGACTGATTGATTGATTGATTGATTGATTGATTGATTGATTGATTGATTGATTGATTGATTGATTGATTGATTGATTGATTGATTGATTGATTGATTGATTGATTGATTGATTGATTGATTGATTGATTGATTGATTGATTGATTGATTGATTGATTGAATGTAGGGTTTAACGCACCGACGCAGCGCTGGCGATGAGGCGTGCCGTAGTGGAGGGCTCCGGATTAATTTTGGCCACGTAGGAATTTTTAACGAGCTCTGAAATCTCGTACACACGGGTGTTTTTGCTTTTCGCCACCATCAGAAAAGCGGCCGCCACGGCCGAGAACCGGAACCGCGTCGTCGTGCTCAGCAGCGCAACGACTTAGCCACTCAGCCGCCATGGTGGGTCGCAGCTGAATATTGTAGCAAATATCGCTATGTTTATTCAACTCAATTTATTAATGCTTGTTCAACGCTTGATAAGTTCGAAGCACTGTACAAGATTTCTCCCCTTTAGAAGCGTTCTCGTGCTGACTGTGCTCACTAGCAAGCTTTTGATATCAGACCTATTTTAACAGGACAGCTGTTTAATCTCGTGGTTGAACTGGTGGCGTTCGCAAACACTCTTTGCAAAAAATACCGATTGCACGTGAGCCTACACACCTTAAAGAGTGCCCGGTGTCGTCCAGGTTTGAACATGGGCTTGCCTAGGTCAGGAGCCGGCAAAAACACTAAGAAAACAGTTCGAGTGCGTTGGAGCCAGAAGCGGGGAGAAGGGACGCCTAGTTCGCTTAACAGAGGACGAATTTGCGAAGCCGGTTGCCGCCGCAAGTAGTGGGTGCTAACGCTGTACACTTTGAGAGAGATGATAAACCCTGCGAAAAAAAACGATCCAGGACTGCTAGTCATGGAGAACTTTCAGTGGGAAGTTCGGAAATAAATCTGAGGTGCAACAGCCGGGTCTCCGACAAAGGCAGCCAGCTCTGCAGTTTCTCCAGCTTTGCAACATTAATACAAGCTGCGCCAATGTTTTGTAGCAGACTTTAGTTCACCCAGCTCGTGTGTTTACTAGCTAGGTACGTGACTCCATAAGGCATCGTCAGTGTCATGATATACCTCTCTATACTAACCTGAGGAGAGGAACGAAGAATATAATTACAGACTTGCTCACCATAACAAAGTGTGGGGCGCAATACCGGATAGTGGGAACGAATGCAGAATCATCAGGTTAATCACGGCAGTTGTGTGCTTGTGTGTCTGTGTGTACGCGTGTGTTGGGGGGAGGGCAAGGGTAGTAACGGTATAAAGCTTTGATTTTCTTATCGAGAGGCGTATCGGGATCTTTGTCTTTATGGTGTGAGCAGTCTCGTGATTCGGCGACCACCAGCCTTCAGGACCGGAGCAAGCACATGCCGATGAACAGATACAATTCTTTGTCATATCTTTTATAATGCGTCCGTTCTTCTATACCTCCAATTGAAAAATGCGTTTATCATTCCCTCCCCAGCCCTTTATCTGATAGTTATGATTTGGAATGACTGAAGGTTTCCTCACGAGTATTTTTCACGCCTGCAGGATGTCTTAGTGTGATCGGTTCTTTAAACGTTCATGTTTTCTGAATATATCAAGTTCTAAACCAAATTACACATTTGGTGATCCCACCTTTACGCGGTAAAAGTTACAGAAAAGAAATGTTATTTTGCTTTTCCATGGGTTTACTTCTAGCCTGCGGTGCCAGTATTTCTTCGTTTTGTTGTAAGTGATGCTGTATTACATTTTGATATTTCATTCTTTAAAAGACACACCTAGGGGTCTTCTATATAGCTGCGAAGACGTGCATTAAACGAAATAGAAAACCTTTGGTGATTTTGATCCGTGAGTGACTTGATGTGAGCTCGCTTTGACGCGTTTACTCTGCCTTGCTGTGAAGCTGTTCCGGTCTTTTGCACCCGATTAACTCGGTTGGAAAACAATCTTCATTTTGTTGCGCTAAAGTAATCGAGGTTACCGTTTCCGGTTTCGGGCGATATGAAGTCGTAATTTTTTTTTTGCTCTCAGCTTTATTCGCAATGACGGCGCTCTTTATATCACCCGTCCCGCCTTGCGCATACAGAAATATATTTTTTGAAGCCATGCACTTTTTGAAGGGCATGGCTTCAAATCGTGCATGGCTTCAATACATGTGATGTCACAATGCGTTCAGGCGATTTCGCTGCCCCTAAGTTTTGATTTTTTGCAGCGTCCTGGCTACCTCTAAACGACATCTGGTAGTGAGAATACCGTACTTCTTTTTTAGCATCTCTCGTAACCTTTGTCTTTTATTTTCTCAAGCGAGTTCAGTATCCACTTGACCTTATGCCCAGTGCTCCCATAACTGATATTTCAATTTTCATCTACCTTTGGGCTTTTACGTTGATGTGCTTTGTAGGCTTGCTTCGAAGAATATAGTGGCCTTCGAAGATAACGGTGTGTGACGCATTTGATTCGTCCACAACTCTGTTAAAAGAATCAGCGCTAGAACAATTCTTTGTGTTTTCTAGTTCTTTACGAAAATGGCACACTTCAACCTAGGCTGACTCGCGCATTTATGCTTTATTAAAAATTAAACTTTTTTTAATGTTCCTCTGACATCCAGCCTATTTTTCTAGCCCCCTGCTACCACTAAACAAACTAAGTGTACAAGAGAAAGCGAGAGAGACGGCTGTGTAATGTGAACTGGTAAGGTCAGCCCTCTTGGCGGGAGGGCTTGGTGCGTTATATTGGCATGGCTATAGTTGCGTACACCGAATGTTGGAAATTGCGAGAGGAGTGGGAAGGAAAAAATCGACCGAAATCGGATAAGAGAAAACGGTGCAACAAAGCTGAGACAGGAAAGATTACACGGAAATCGTAAGGGTAAACGCTGAACCAAAATATCAAGAAAGCGAAGAAAAGAAAGAACTAATTAAAAAAACACCCGCATTTCCCCGAAGGGGAGCATGGGGAAGTGCGAATGCACGGGTGATGCTATGAGGGGGAGTTATGTTGAACTGTGTTGGCATTCGCCCGTTAGTTGCATTTAACACCCCCGCGTGATCAAGTGGGGATTCACACACCCCGTTAGTCGTTCTCTGGAAATCTTGGTGAATTAAAGTGTATGTTCGAGGAGATCACACACACACGCAAGTAAAGTGAAACGACAGTATTCTTTATTCAGCACTTGTTGGTGTTGTCGTTGTAGTTGACGGTCATTATGACCGCCTTGTGGTCACTGAAATGTACGGTCAAGAGTTGTTGCAAGACCGCGCGTATCAGACAGTTCCTCGCAAAGGCCAGGTCGATGTAGCTGCCGTTGATGGTGGTGGGAGCCTCTAGCGGTAGGCACGTCATTGAGTGGTTGGCGAGCATGTATTCCATCAACCACTCGCCGCCCTTTCGCACGTCCACGTTAAAGTCCCCAACAACCACGACTGGGTCCGAGGGCTTTACGCGCCTGGCCACACTCTCCATCGCGGCGTCCACGTATTCGACGACGTCGTCGCGCGAGATGTTTGGCGCGAGGTAGAGGGTGACGACCACGATTCCGTCGCCCGAGTACGCGTCGGTGTAGACGGCACTGTACGGCGACTCGTCCCTGACCGGCGAGGTGGACACGCCGTGCGACACGAGGTTCGCGTAGACGTGACCGACGAGGTAGACGCCGCAGTACTCGCCCCGACTTCCGCTCCTGGCGAAGCAGCAGTCGTCGATGGGGAAGTGGGAATGCACGGGTGATGCGAAAGAATTCTTCTTGGCCAATCGCCCTAAGTGGGTATGTGCTAAAGAAATTAGGAACTCTTCTTGGCCAATCGCCCTAAGTGGGTATGTGGTGCGGACGGACGGACGGACGGCGGTGGACGCGTGATTCAGGGTCGCTTAAGAAGTGCATTCGCACTTAAAACGGAAGATATCAAGTTCCCAGCGCAAACCAATACATATCTTGAGCCGCTTGCACTGTTTGCGATCTCAAGATACGTTCGTACTTCAGATTATCGTAAGCCCCGCACGGGGCACCTTGAGTAATCTTGGTGACGGTATTGGTGACGCCGCGGACCCCGAGCCCCCAAACATAAGCTGTATTCAACCGTGGCGATGTGTTTTAAGGTGAAGGGTAGAAGTCTCAAACGGTGGCCGTCGGAGCCTAGATCAAGCTCCGACGGATCGGCTCCCGGTCTGTTTACCAGGCAGGGAGCTCCGGGACCGCTTCAGCTATCAGCGTAAGGCTGACGAAGAAAGTACCCCGGTCTCCCTGATTTTATACTCCGGTCCAGTCCAGTCCTGTCCACTCCAGTCACTGCTGCTCCCGCATGCGCAGCACGTCTCTCCAGGAGCCACGCGAAATGGCTATCAAGCGACTCCGGTGCGCCGACAGACTTCGCTACTGCGCAACGGAGGCGCATAGCTGGGCACGCGCCAGCGCCAGTACGGCTGCGGTGGCTATGACGTCACTCCTCTGGAATGCGCATACCAGCAAATGTGCAGACCCAGTTCTCTAGATGCCCGTAATCCAATTAAATTGGATTTCCAATCCAATCCAATAGAATTTAATTTAATCCAATCAAATCTAACCCAATCCAATGCTCCTCGCGCTTGCGCAGCACGGCCCTTCAGGGTCCACGAGGAACTACTCAACCTCGGCCAGTGTAGCTTACGGTACAAAACCAACATGACTAAACAACAATGGGGAAGAAATCAGCAAACACACATGCGCCGCAACAGTTGGCCAACGTTCCGCGCGAATGTTGGCACATCGATAGCAGTGCGACCGAACCTTGTGAAGCCAAGAGATTTACCGCCTATTTAGTGAAAGCCATCTACAAGATAGGCAAGTTCCTCGTTAAGGGGTACACAATAGGTGCTGACACAAGTTTCGTTCTTATTGTACAAAAAGATGAAGTAAGCCTCCGCCACCTCGCGAGTACGTTGCTTGGAGTACCATAATAAAACTGCTGTTTTTTCAAAGCAGAGGCACACACCCATGATTTCTACAGTGCTCCGATAAATGGGAACATGGGTCCCCCATAAAGAAGAGGAACGTTCTCGAAGACGGATGTTCAGGCACCTGCCCGTCTGGCCTATACTTAAGATCCACCGCCATCGAACTGGATTCGTAAACAACGCCTTTCGCACATTTTACGTATTGTTTTCCATGCTTGAGCCCGCACCCTTCTCCTCGAATTTCTTTCCTTTGGCGGGCTTTTCTGGCAATAGCCCCACATAAAGAATAGAATTTGTTTACTGCAGAGAACACAACCTTAAAATCAAACCTCCCATCAACCTTCTTCGGTCGGTGAGCCACGCGGTGAGTGTAAGGAACAACCACCATCCCCTTATCACGAAAAAGATTACCCATTGTTGGATGGGATTGACTGACGCAATGAAAGGCAGCCCTCACAGCTGCCGGTTCAGTAGTGGTCGAGACAGTTTTCTGAATTACTGTTTCTTTCATGGAGCACTGGGCCGACCGGACCCACATGCCGATAGCAATTGCATCCGCAGTAACCAAGGCATCCGCATAAACGTGTGTGTAGTCTTTGTAAATGCTGAAGTGAATGTACAAGTGTAGTCGAAGAGCCAACCTAAGTCATAATCTTAAGCTGGCACAACGCTTTAAGGTAAAGTAAACCTAGACGAGATCATAGCTGAGTATTCTCCGAAAACGAATTCACACTCTAAGGCTCGGGCCCCTTAACAGTCTTAGGTATATCAGGCACAGTATATTTAGAACATTCCTTGGCCATAAAAACACACTCCCACTTTTTCACCAAGGTTAGCATCCACACGATGTGTAGGCTGCTGTGTATAGAACAGAGCACCTTGTTTGTTGGTCTCCAAATCTATGCAAAGGCAGCAATCAGTGTTGCATTTTTTTTTAAATGCCACAAGCAAATAAAAGTACATAATCTCCAATAGGGGGCATTGTTTACCACGATTAGCACCATCAGGTATACTCCGTAACAAAGCAACTCCAAACCAAATGCACTACGTTCAACCGACGTGGGTACGAACTCTTCCCGGGTAGTAATGCGTGACGAAATATTTCGCCAATGCACCCTAGAACGGATCAGCTCTTTATCCAGTTTTGTACCACTTCATAGCCGTACTAACAATGTGCAGGGAAAATTCATCTTATGAAGCGCATGCGTTGCTCGGGCACTAAATATGTAAGCATATGCTGCCTACGCCCCTACAGACGCAAAAAATGTTTAAAAGGGCGGTGCGCTTTCTTCGCAGTAATGATAATAATGGAAACTCCCATAAATCTACGATACCTACTTTAAGTCTCGCTGGAATACATTTGAAAATTTTTAGTCAATACACCTAACTCTGAAACAATAAACATATTTTAATCCGTCCATTCACGTTCCAGAATGAAATACAGATCGACAAAATAGGAACTTTTATTTTTTTTCGGTACCGTAAATTCTTACCCTTTTTTTACAAACTGCGCAAGTGCATTCCTAATGGCCATATTTTGAGTATGTCCTCCACTCCATGTGTTTCCTCGAGTTGGCTCGGCTGAGCGTACCGCAATGTTTTTACGTGCGAAAATCGCTTTAAATTATCTCCTCTACTCAGGGCTCGAGTGGGTGAGGAATTCAAAATACCAATCGTTTTGTCCAAGTGATGCTTGGGTAATGTACGAGGGTGTTCTTTGTTAGCAGTTTACTTCCCACTTCCTAATCTCTCATTTGTTTGCTCAGAAATTTAACTGAGTATAGCAATGCAGGTATAATAAAAAATAAGTCATTCAAAAGTTGTTTAATCGAGGCTGTCAATTAGTGCTGGTAGCCGAGAGATGCACCGAACATGCTGTTAGTTTTATACGCGGCGTTTATATATTTTGGCGCCTGCGTCTTCGGAAATTCCACTTCTTAGAAGTAGTATATTGTTGTCAGGTAGCTTTATACAAAAATGAGTTTATTTTACAAGTGAGTTGTTTTCAATCAGCTGCAGGCATGTTCCAAAAGACATAAGAGAACAAAACCTGTTGTTCATATTGGCCCTCCCTGATTTATTCAATCCCCAATAAACAGTCAAAGCCATGTCACAGAAATATTCTGGTTAGTCGACGTCAACTTTCATAGGTAGTGAGACGCATTCCACAGTTTCATCGCCGTCCTTGACTAGGAGGGTGATCACAACATTTCCATCCTGAAATACATAACATGATAAACCAAAATTCTTTACCTGCTCACCAACATTCTTGGCTGAGCTGCTATATGTTGCTGACACAGTCAAATATTTATTAAGTGAATGATACAATCTGCTGCACAAATGAACAAAAACAAAGGATACAAAAAGTTCATGCGTCGCCAAACAAGAGATTGTTTCACCAGATGATCAGGAAACTTGTAGTTGTGAAGAGATGGGCACAGTTACTATGAACAGAGTCCTTCAATGCTTTACTGGTCACGAAACTTCGGCGCTTGCTTCATATAGGGACCGCGCCCGCCACTACAGGCGCCACCGCCGCACGAAGGTCATCCAGCCGCCGCGCGTGCGGAGCATTGGCTAGCTCTTGGCGTGCAAACGCTCGCTGTTTTTGGTGTGTGCGTGCTGATTAAGTGTGTTTTTTTTCGTAGTAGTTAGCGATGAATAATCCAGTTATTGTGTTTATCACCTGCCTTCAATGGGGTTTTATTTTTCGAAGTAAGTTACCGTAGACTTCGGCCGCGAACGGCAACGGCTTCTGTGTGCTCTGGCACAAGCGCTGCGCCGTCGTGTTTACGGATTTTAAATCTATATTGCTTCTTTTCTTAAAGCGAAGTTGTAAATACCACTCATACGGTAGCTGTGCAGTCACGGACTGCTGCGGGCCTATCGATAATACAAAAAAAAACAGAAAGAAACCAAGTACGCGTCGTTCAGACTACGCTTAATGAATTCGTTGATTGCTCTGGAATGGACAGAACGATAAAAGAGATAGCCCAATAGTATTGTCGTTTCGATGAGTGGGTACATACTTGAGAACATCTAAAAACGCTGCAGAAACGCGAAGGATCAAAACACGAAGTTGCACCATGTGTCTTTCTGCTTCCAGGCTTTGCAATCCTTGCAAAAACAGGGAGTGAAAAAAGAACAATGAAACTGATTTTATCACACACAACAAAAAATTTCAATGTTCGAAGGGAGACAAACGAGCGTGGTCCCGCGTACAAAAATTTATTTTTTCGTGCGGCGATGTGCAGCACACGGAGGAAACAGAATATTGCCACGTAGCCAAGAACGACGCAAAGCTTTTCTGAACGCAGTGAGCTAGCGATCTCCTGCACTACAAAAGACTAGAATGAAACACAAACATCGAAGAAGCAGTCCGCAGTGTGACGTGAACAGATGAACGTCGATAAAGTGAGTTGCGCGGCGTTTCTATGCATGCATTACTCTTGGAACGTTAATTTCAGATCCACGGAAATAGAATCGAGAACATTGTCGAAGAAACAAAAAAATCAAGTTAGCGACAAGGTGGCACCCCTTCCATATCAAACAATAATGCCCGACGGGACGTACGACAAAAAGAGCGAACGGGCGCTCCGGTTGACACGCCAGATAAGAAACCGGAATCGGCCACGCGCGGTTACAAAACAAACAAAACGAACCCTAAGGGATAATTCGCGGAAATATGAAAAGTAAGAGCACAAAGACGTCCCAAAGCTTTTTTTACACGCGAGCCTGAGCGCAAGGTAATACAAGTTTGCAAACAGGTAATGAAGGTACCGCTACAACCTGACTGATATGACAGAAATTCGGCTTTAAGATAGCCTTGTACAATTCTAGGTCCAGCATGCTCTAAAAAGGGTACACTGCTTTTTCCATTCTCACACACAGTGCATTTCCACACACTGTCGCACACTTATAATCGAAGCTGAAATCTCCCGTTGCTTGCCTTGGAATGGCGCCCCTCCATTTCTCACACAGCTGCCCGTTGCTCGGTCAACAGAACAAGGAATGACATCCCGGGACGCAACACATGTTCGGCATCGTCGGTGCACTACTTAAGTCGCATCACAAGACCGCGATATGCACGTTACATTTTTTTCCGCACAAAACAAACACAACTCGCCGCGGCTCCGCCGTTCGAGCCAGCGCAACGCCGCCCGAGGAGCGACCTCAGTGAGAGGGTGGCGCCACCGCGCGGCGGCCAAACGCAGCATATGAAGCTCTCCCATTGAGTTACGGAGCAGTTTCGTGACCAGTAAAGCATTGAAGGACTCTGCTATGAAGAATGGCGTTATTTGTGAAATACCCGGCCACGCTATGTTTGTTAGTTCTTGGTGCTACTCACAGTTTAAAGATTAAAAACTTTCTTAAGGAATATTTTACACAGTATCCTGTCATGCAGATCATAACTGATTTATTATTAACCTCGGTTGCTTATTATTTTAAGGGTATCAACAGTTTGGAGAAAACTCAAAACAAGCCATGCGCATAACATCAAATATTTTGCGTTTATGATTTCTGTAATTACGCGAATGTCGTTCTTCAACATTACGTTCAAAAACTGCAACGCGTTCTTTGCTACCCGCTCTTAGACAATAAATTTTTAAACCCCTACTTGCTTCTAGCTCTTCAATACTGCGAGGCAAAACACAATGACGGCGAGACATGCACGGGTTCTATAGCCGGAGGAGAACGATATTTTATTCATTCAATTGTTCGGGGGTTTCTGTGTGTGCAGTTATTTGTAATGTTTCAGGCTGATCAGCGTGAAATTAAAATCAAGGTTATCAAAAATACTTCATCACGAATCTTTTTACATTTTTCAAGGTTAATGTTGGTGGGCACGCAGAGTTTATTTCAAGAAAATGGTCGCTAACTCCCTTCTTTAGACGATACGGAAGGCACGATCAACTCACAGTAGTTGTAAATGATAGTGCATGTCATGCGATCGCATCAGCGGCCTCAAGAGCGGATACCACTTTATTATACAGCATTCGAACACCGTCAGCGAAGACCACCCCTTGGAGATAAAAACTGGTGCTAGTGCGATCGCCCCTCTGCGCAGCATGTGTGGTGTTACGAAATGTGGAACACTACGCAATGTTTTTCTTACAGTTTGCTGCAAAACGGACAACATTGTTATCGGCGATGTGCAAGTTAACAGCCCCACACATCACTCTGGACCACATCATCTTTCCAGAAGGTCATTGGACACTACGCAAAGAGGTATCACGCCTCGTTATCAGCTTCCTTCCGGACACAACTCTCGGACTCATGGTGAAGGAGGCATATATTGGACGCATCAGGTACCACTCGGGTGGAGGATTGATTGCGTGTAATGGAAGGCTAGCACGACCTGGACAAACTACGCCACCACCACCACTGGTATTAAATAAATGACCTTTCGTTGCTGCAACGCACCACTAATTTAACATGATACATATTTAAAAACAGATAGTGCAGTGTACAACTGCTTAGTATTGTGCATCCAGCGGTCCATTGTGAAACTGAAGTTTGGTGCTAGTGTGTGTGGATGAACGTGTCGCATTATTCCCTTTGCGTGGCTAGTAAAATTTTAAGAAGCGTTATCTTTTTTACAACGCTGACATTTTTAACGCACAAAGTGCTTTCTGCGCATTTACCTTGATAGCCAAGGCAGTAAATGCATAACATGCCTGCTGTGTGCTCTGATGGATTTCAACTTTTTTTTTCAAAATTCAATTCAGCCTGCTTGAGAATAAAACAGACTTTCGCGTTCATTTTGCGCTTACAACATTATATTACAGGAACTGGGGATTATAACTTTTTATAGGCTGTAAACTGGACTTCAACTTTGGGTGTGTCGTGTCTCGGAGCCGTGTGAGGGAAAGGTATGTAAGTGGGACGATTTAAAACGATTTGCCGCAACAAACTTGCTCTAAACGGGGAACGTACGATACAAACCCTACAGTTTGAAATTGAGAGTAGTAAATTTTTTGTACTCCTCATGAACTACCGTAGGCGCACTAGCAATCGTACAATGGCGTGGTCAGTTAAAGACAGCATTAAAAGAATCCAAACGAAAGCTTTATACCGAAACCTTTGCTGACTTCATTAAGTGTTCCCCGCAAAAATTTTGGCTTCACTTGAGAAATAAAAAAGAAGAAATTGAACAGATAAAAATTGGATCCGAAACGGTGAGTAAAAACTGCAGATAGCTAATTCTTTCAACCAGTTCTTTCAGTCGGTCTTTACTATAGATGAAACCGATCACGTGGATACTGACCAGGCTTGCCCGCGCGCCTGCGCAATGGAGCCCTTTTCTATTACGCAGGAAGGGGTGTTCAGTCACTTGCTAGGGCTTGACACTAAAAAGCAAACGGACCAGATGAAATTCCCAGTGAATTCTTACGACGTTATGCCGAATGGTCGTCCTTTTATTTAACAATCATTTTCAGAAAATCTCTGGAAACGTCCTCATTACCGCAAGACTGGCGCACTGCGATTGTAAAGCCTATATACAAAGCTGGCAATCGGCTTCATGTGAACAATTATCGCCCCGTTTCACTGACCTCTGTGTGTTGCAAAATCATTGAACATTTCATAGCAAGGCACATTATTATTTTTCTTGAGTCAAAGGAGTTTTTTTATCTCCACCAACACGGATTCAGGAAGGCGTTGTCAACTGTTACTCAACTGATAGAAACAGTTCATGATTTTTATTTATCTCTCGAAGCTCGCCAACAAATAGACGTCATTTGTGTAGATTTCGCCAAGGCGTTCGTAAGGTTCCTCATAACAAACTAATTTTTAAGCTTCAGCAACTAGGACTTAGCTCAGATATACTAAATTGGATAGCCGAGTATTTAAAGAACCGTCAACAAAAAGTACGTGTAGATGATTGCACGTCTAGTTCATTGAAAGTACTGTCCGGTGTCCCACAGGGATCTGTTCTGGGTCCTTTGTTGTTTTTAATTTTTATAAATGATATTTCCGCAGTTGTCGAAAGCCCGGTTAAAATCAAACTTTTTGCAGACGATTGTTTAATTTACGCTCCTGTAACTAACACAAACGACCAAATCAAAATCAATCGCTGTCTGCAAGCGTTGCATAATTGGTGCGCCCAGTGGGGGATGGAAATTAACTTTTCAAAGACTACGTTCACCCATCTAACCAAGAAGAAATCTGTACTCGCATATGATTATAAAATCGGAAATAACTTTCTGACCAGAACACACAGCTTTAAATACCTGGGGGTGACTATTACCAGCGATTTGGGGTGGCACACTCATGTTGAGGAGGTTGTTCAAAGGCCTACAGAAAGTTGTTTTACTTGAGGAAAAAACTCGAACATGCCCCTAGAGATGTCAAATTACTTTCATATAAGACATTTGTTCGCCCTATTTTGGAGTATGCGTCTTCTGTATGGAGCCCTCATCAGCAGTCACTGAGAGATAAGCTAGAAAAAATTCAGAGGGCAGCAGTGCGCTTCATTTGCTCGCGGTACCGGAGGACAGAATCCGTCACAAATCTGTTAAAATCATGTACGCTAGAACCCCTGCAAGTGCGCCGCGAAAAGCAAAGGTTAAAACTCCTGTTTCAAATGATAAGAGGCGAAATGAAAATAAATAAAGACACATACATACAACCTGCACCCAAACGAGGAGCTCGGTTGAACCATAGTCAACCATTAAGGCCTTTTTGGGCGCGTCTAGATGGCTTTAAGAATTCTTTTTTTCCTTATAGCATAGAAGTGTGGAATAGACTTCCAGAGTACGCTGTTACTAGTTCAAATGTCAAAGCGTTTGAGTGTTCGCTAGAATTGTACTACCGGCAGCACGAAACCTAATGTCTGTTTTGTCATTGTGTATTGTTTTTTTTTTATATTCCTCCCTGTAATGACCCTCAAGTGAGGGTTACAGTATCAATAAATAAATAAATAAAAATAAAAAAAACTCTTGGTAGTATATCTTTCTCGTGTCTCTTGAGTGTAACATTGTATCTGCTATTTCTGGTTTCTAAAAGCTTTTATTTTCCCTTCACTGGATTAGGAAGCTACTGGACGCGGGTAGTTTTCTTTACTTTGCCGCCGTTTTAGAATAACCTATCGCCGGGAATGGGATAGGGCTGCAGTACAATGTAGCGAAGCACAAGGGTACAGGTAACAAAAATGCGTTTCGAGGGAGAAACTTGTGTGCGACTGTGTATTCTCGGCATTTTTGCTTTGCCAGAAGAGCAAAACACAATTCGCATAATTAAAGTACTAGAGTTAATGCGCCCTAAGTAAAAGTGTTTAAGCTCGCATTGCAGTCATACCAGCCCAAATCTCTCTATGGGTTCCACCGAGAGCTTGTTTTGCAATACAACCGGCAGAAAACTTTCCTTCATAGCCCACACTCGCTTTACAATGCGTAAACAAATAAGCTTGCTTTACCAGACGAATATATTGAATTTTTTATTTACCATGCTCTGACACCCATAGCAATCAATTTTACGTTTCAATCTCGGTGAGTTATTAACTACCAAGAATATCTCTGCAGCGGCTACCTGAATGGGCGCTTAACTTTGGATCTAGCCTGGATGAAGCTTTTGTTTCACGTTTTTAAATTTAAAAGCGTAATTTATAGTTTGTCATGAAAATTTGCAGACAATGGTTAATCCATTGGCGTCAAAGGACGCCTTGCTATGTGAGCTTCCAACGTCTTTTAATGGCTAAGATCACTATTATTAGCGTAACAGCGTGGTACATGGTAGTATGACTCATTTCAAATCATTTTCCATCCAAAAAACGACGTCGTTAATGCCTGAACGCGAAGCAAAAAAAAAGAGATTCAAGGCCAACTTACCCCAAAGAATGCTCGGGTTTCCTTGGTATCCGGAAAAAGAAACGACATACGTGCAGTGTACGTCCCCGGTTCGATGGGACACTTGTTGTCCCAATCCGCGTTTAGTTCCTTCTCTTCAGGAGTGGTTCCATTGCACAGCTTCAGGTCACTGCATGCATATACGCCGTCATATTGGACCACAAGCAAAACAAAATGGTTACTAAACAAGCCATGACAACACTCGTGCTGCTAGATGGCACGACTAAACCAGCACACGAACGTTTTTACGAGGTAATAAAATTATAGGGTACTGGGCTGAAACATAACAAAGGTAATGAATTGTTACTGATGCGTGTTTTACTCCTTTACTCCTTCTCAAGACAGTGCAGCCGCCCCGCTAGCCTAGGCGGTATGGCATCGCAGCAGTATTGCGCACTTCGTGGGTTCGGATCTCACCCGGGAAGGAGGTTTTTCTCCCCTTTCTCTCCTCTACGCACCTCAAAAACTATATCCGTCTCATTAAGTACAAATTATGAACAACTTTTCCCGTTTGCCTTTCTTGGCGTTCTTAACGGCTGGAGCCTCTCGTTTCCCCAGTCGTAGGTGACCATTTAGGTGTAACTTATATAGTTTACTTATTACAAGCGGTTCTTTGCTTGTTTAATTGCCCGACAATCGTTTGAATTGTTTCTTCTTATTCTGCTCAGCAATTCCGCCATAATGACGTGCTTTAAGTAAGTTGCTCGGAAGCTTCTATATCACGCAATTTGTTCTCGCTCATTGCGTCACGTCACATAGAGGAGCGGATATTTGTGGCGGCCAAGGGGAGTAGCGGGTTCTCAAACCGAATAAAACGAAGGTGTATTTGTGCCAACCCCCTCTTTCTCCCTCCCTGGTACCACAAAACGATACAGAGATAAAAAATGTGAGTTTAACCGCACCTGGTTCAAATACACTTTAATCGTTGTTTACCCACTTTTGTTTTAACACTTTGTTTGTCATCAAGCAATTGTTATCAGCTGAACCATTACAGCGAGCGGACCTAGTAAGAATTGATCCGTCGTGACATGGGCCCGCTCTCGTCCGTCTGTATATTTCGGTGTGGCCGCTCGTTTGGCCCAAGTTTTATTGTGTAAATTATGAGCTGGTGCAACTAAACAAATTGGGACAGTTGAAGACCATAGTGTATTTCGCTACTTGTCTGTTCGCTTATTTGGCTGCTTTCTTTCGTCTACACACTTCAACTGTGAGGCACTGAGGGCATGGCTTCCTTTTGCTACCGGCGAGTTCAGTCTTGCACTGTGAAATGCTTAAATGATTCGTGACGTAGGAGCCGACACAAACGTCAACCCCGGTTTTCGCATTTCACATTACAGCTTTCGCATTAAAAGTAGCTCCCATGATGACCTGTTGTTCTGCTCAACAGCCTTAAAATATTATAAACGGTGACCAATCGTACGAGGACAACTTAACCTTCGTAGACCGAATAAACAGCTAAAAATCGAGAACCCGGTCACAAGTTGGTCTTAGACAGAAATGTTTGCAAAGCTCAGCAGCGGAAGCCAACGCGCCATCGACAGAAATGTCATTCAATGTAGTCGCTTTTTTCACTACGACACTAATCAAGTCTAGTATAACTTACCATTGCCACAGCACCTTGATACAAGGAAGCTCCGTGCCATCTGGCCTTGAAATCCCGATGTGTAGCGTCGGGTTAGTGAACTCTTTGGTAAAGCTAACCTCTGTGTGAGCCCTTAACGTACCACCCAACGTGGCGTCTTCGATGGTGAAGCCGTAAAACTTCAGGAATTCCTCGTCTTCACCTGCAAAAAAAAATTGTTTCGCACTTATGGAGTTCATAGATTTTTTTATTTTGAAACTCGGTATTCTCAATGATATATCTTTACGTTCTTCTCATACCTTGCGCGCAAGTAGTCTTTGTAAACGTTTTTCGAAACAATCTTAAACAAACACGCAATTTTCAAAACACTAAATAATGGCCACCTTTAGTATACGTACAACATTACGGAAAGTAAGATGTTTACGCGCACAAAGGAATAAACTCTTCTTTACTTCTTTTTCCCGACCTTATATGTTTTCGGTGAGGCCACCGGCACTGGAATTAAAGCATACTTTCCAACACTAATTTTACGCTACGGGTTTCGCAGTATCGGAAGATTGGGTATAAATTTGGGCGGCCGGAAGTTCATTGGCGTGCTTAGAATTTTCCTCGCTGTTCGGTTTTCTAAATACCGAAGAACTTAGTGGAATCGAACGTGAAACTAAGTGCTCCACAGCCCCCTGTTTCAGTCCCCAAACACAGCAGTGGAGACAAATACATTGCGTCGACCCTAACTCAACATTTCAAGTAAATTTACCTGGACAGTCGGTCAGCTGCGGTGTCTGGTTTTCTGACGCTGAAAGACCAACAAGAGCAAAGAGGTAGACGGCAGCAATCATCTTTTGTATACCCATGTTCATTGTTACCAGCATTACAACTGCTCCAATAAACACCACCCTTTAACTAACGGTGACTTTTATACGCAGTAGGTTGGTTTAGCCTCCCAGGCAGTACGCCAATATTTGTATTTTAGATATTCAAACCGGCATAGGTAAGCCTCCGTTCAGTACGTCGGTAACACCGGATGGGCAGATAATTTGCCGGATGCATGTCGACGTGTGGTGGTTTTTTCTGTCTGATTTACGTTATTTTACCTCCACAGCGATCTTCCCTTTTTGTTTTGGGAATGATAACAAAACACCCTTGTGACAAAAATTGTTTAATGGGCAACCATTACTGTCGGAAACCACTCCATTACCTCTGTAAAATACCCCTTACATGGAAACGCTTCCCTACGAGCAAAAATGAGAAGTGGGATGAGCTGAACATATGCGCTCCGCACTTCCAAAAAGGAATGCTATGTTGAACATATCTTGCCTTTTTAAAATCGCGCCAAATCTAATCCTGACGTGAGACAATGTTCTAGTGTGAAAGCAAACTTAGGCTCCTTCTGTTGATTCTTCGAAAGTAGGAACTCCAACTCTTAGAGAAGCATCTCGTGTTTTCTAGATTATAACTAACTTGGGGTAAGGTTGGCGCCCTGTAAACAAAGGAGCGTCGCAAGTATTCCACAGTGTGCTGTTAGG
The DNA here is from genome assembly GCF_048455015.1 of Haemaphysalis longicornis. Taxonomy (NCBI): domain Eukaryota; kingdom Metazoa; phylum Arthropoda; class Arachnida; order Ixodida; family Ixodidae; genus Haemaphysalis; species Haemaphysalis longicornis. Next base: position 114,537,110 of record NW_027526407.1, on the reverse strand, counting down.
CATGACATCCCAGTTTCAAGTCAAATGTGATAAACCGGTAACTACCACTCGACCTAATATGAGTATGACGTTGGCTGGCCGTTAGGCGAAGGGATGTTTGATTTTTTTTCATCAGGCTTTATGTGCTGGCTTCCAAACTGTTTCGACCGTATCGGAATGGGGCCATCAGATAGACATCGGCTTTACAACGCGAGAAAAGCAGGTTCGATTCCAACCACGCGAAGCGTTTATTTTCCTGAGGCGCTTGTGTGCCGCTCATCATCATCATCATCATCATCATCATCGGTTGCGAAACTGAGTTAGCTTTCCTGGAGTGCCTTTTGGCGAAGGAACGCCCGCTATTAGTGAGGCATTGAAAGTTTCGCCTTAAAAGTCACTGGTTCTTATAAATGTTTTAGTACTGCTAGGGATTGAGGCCACGTGGCGTTCGCGCCAAAACCCGTGATTCTATGCCAACGCTCCGAATGACGAAGCAAGGGCGGTCATTTAGCAGCTGCTCGAAAAAATAAAAAGGCTGTTCAAAGGGAACCAGTAGACAGCGTTGGGTGCTGACAGGAAATGCAGGGCTTGTATCGACCTGAAAACAGCATGTCGTTACCCGCCATTCATTCTTTATGAACAATGCTTTATGAACGGTAATTAATTCTTCTACAGACGCTGCGTCTACAAGCTTCTTATAATGCTTCAACTAGCTCTACATTATTCAATTATTAAAATACACCGAACAAACTGGTGGTCACGCCTAGCCTTGTTGCACACAAAACAGCAGAGTACAAGGACAGTAGGTTATATGAAAACGCTTTGCAAGAAGTAATCTGCGCCGTTTTGACACGATTTTCAATGGTTTCCGCATCCATGTGCGGTCAGGTAAACCTCGACATCACTTGCTGATAATAAAAGGTTGATTCCCGGTAGAGTTGTGTCAACCCCTTCGCGTAGACGGCAGCCATGGGTCCTTAATCCCTAGAGGCGTCCTCCGCCAGCTTGTTGACTTGTTCATGAAGTGGTCTTGGTCGCTCAACAAAAGTCTCTCATTGGTCAGTGCTAGAGATGCTTACGTGTGTGGTTAATGTTGTGGCTTTTCGATGGAAAAAGCCGACACCATGTGCGTCATAAAAGAAGAGGAATTGCCGCACCATTTGCATGTCTGTGATTACATGTCTGAGAAGTTCCAATGGAAATGGCGTGTGGGAAAGTGTTAGATTGAAGCCTTTCCCATGTAACAGATTTCCGTCGCCAACTGGTCTCTTTTATTGTTGGGGTAGGAAACTAAACACTTGGAAAAAGCCAGAGCTGTGCACCACATTTAATTTCCCTTTTCCCGTAAATTAGAACACCGAGTACAAAACCAACGTATACAAGGTAAAGCCTTCGCTGTTTTGGCTTTCACTGTTTCCTTTTACTACCCTGGTCCTTGTATCCTTCTAAACCAGCATCCTCACTTCGCACAAAAGTTCCTGTTTGCTGAAATCAACCTGCGACTTTGTTTTCTTATATTTACCAGGGGAACTGACATAACAAGGGATAAATCGAAACATGACCTTTATAGCCGGCCACATGCAATGGCTACGGAGGGGCGATGCATAACTATAAATAGCGCATCTCTGAATATTGTCGATAGATGACCGACAGTTCAAATATCGAAAGTGAAAAAAGCATCGGCAGTACTATCGACAGACGAGCATACATGCGCTGCTTATACATTACCGTAAATTCACTGCAGGGAAACACTCATCACGGGGGTGTTTAGAGTTAACTTCCGCATAATTATCAACCTAGTCTGGTGCATTATTGCCATTATCAACAAATTATGAAAGTTACAAAACCTTTATTATAATACATAAACAACACATGTTAGGTTTTCAAGCTGCAAAGAGTATCAACAGACCTCTAACATGGCCTGGTATCATGAAAACGCTGATACAAACAGCTACCCCTTATTAGTGATGAATAGTCTGAGAATCGTTAAACAGTCGGTTCCAATCAAACCTTCCTTGACAGCAGGTAGTGTCGCTCGTTCTGGCCGGCACAAGCGACAGTGAATGGGGACCTGGTCCGGCGGCAGTGTATTTTGTAGGGACGGCGACCACACTACTAGCAAACTGTAAACTATTAGGCTACCCTTGTCGCGTCACACGCCAAAGTCGCTTCATGTGGTTACCCCCTTAAAAAACATCACTTGCGAAGCGCCACCTCTTTGTGTAGCTAAAATGGACATCAAAGCCGACGTGGTACATTTAAAACGAACCAGAAATTTTCTTCAAGGTATTTTTGAGAAAAGAATTTGTTTATTTTTCAAATCCGTTCTTTTCGTGCATGTAAAGAGAAAATCTGCTGTCTATATGAAACATCGCCAATTCATTTATTCTTCGATGAATATTCAAGGCATTGTGGTAAAAACAGTTGTCAATCTACGTCAACTTTGACGGGTAGCGAGACACATTCCACGGTTTTCCCGTCGTTCTCAACTTCTAGGGTGACGACAAGATTCCCGTCCTGAAACACAATATACAATAAACAAAAAAAATTCACAAAGTTTGACACTAATGTGTCTGTTTACACGTGCAAAGTGTGCTTGCTACAGTGGCTACAGAGTGTTGCTGATACAGTAAGCGACTTATATTCAACCACAGCATTGTAGACGTTTTTCTGCTGGGTCCAAGGACGTGGTTTGGCTCCTGGCCGTGTTAGCCGTTTTCTCGGGGGGGGGGGGGGGGGCGAAAAAATAATACACCAAGGTATCAATATTTCGGAGCACGGTAAAGAACCTTAGGTAATTGAAATTAGTCTACAGCCTTACACAACGGTGCGCCTGACAGCCTAAATATAGCTTCTACCTGTATAACCCCATTAATTTGGATGTCTTTTCAATGGCCTTTATTTGAACGATTCCGTATGCCCCCCTCATGCACAGGACCAAATATACACAACAGAATTTCAAACATCGTGAAATAAGGTGTCAGCAGAAGTTGTTTATACATCATCTTCAATGGCGCCCATCATAAAACACTTTGTTCGTGAACTAACGCGAAAGGTGTCAGTGGTGTGCTTCTTAGTCCCAGTTTATTCGTGGCCATATTCATGGTTTAAATATTTCATATTTGTTGAGGCATCTTTGTTGCAACATTTAGCCCTACAGTGTGAGACCAAATTCCTATTTTATTTATCTACGTAGCTGATAGAGCTTGTCCCTTTAATCTGGCGAGACCCGCAAGAAGCCAGGCGGGTACAAGTGATTACTTATGTTTCTGCATGTTAAAAGGGCGTCAACATATTTTTAGTATAGTCCTGGGAAGAAACCTTGCGGATTCTTCTGCATCTGGCATTGGCAAAGAACTACTTTCTTCCACCCATTGGCATTATTGTCAAAGAAGTACTTTCTTCCACCGATGCAGTACAGCTAGGCAAATCACAACACCTGCTATTGCTATTAGCGGCGGTGCAGGGTGAAATCTTTACCGGTGTTTTGTTTGTGTTTTCATGACGGTGATCAATAACCACTTTTCAAACCTCACGGCGGGAAATTCAAAACAAATTTATGAAAAATATTTTAACACTAATATTTTCAATGTTTTCAAAAAGAAAACTTTCCGTTATGAAACTCAGCTATATTTGTTCACTACACATTTGATATAGATAATATGCTGTACTAAATATTTGTGAGTCGCCTTCCATTGCGCACTAAGAATAATTTGTTTAACTAATATTTGGGGCTACGTTGTGTGCCTCCACCAGTGCATTATATCATGTTCATTAGACCTTGAAAGTTTCAGCCAAATGTTTTTTCAAAGATTAAATTCTGAACCCCTACCACCTGTTCTGCACATCTCGCGTAATTGGTAATGCAAGGATTAATCAAGAGTCTGCAATGGGTCCTGACAGTTCCTAAGTTTTCTCAAGGCTTTTTTTCAACCTTTTTCAAAATACTTACGAACATTTATGTCACATTGCGGAATAAAGACTATTCTCATTGAAATTGCAAGTTTTCAAGTTGTTGTGCGCCATCCAATGCACTTCAGCTTTCTTATGGGAGAAAACCGACTGAGGAGAGAGAAAGCATGTGAGTCGGAATCCCCAGAAGGGATTCCCGTAAAAAAGCATTTAAGCAGTACTCTAAAACCCAGCGTGCTCAGTTACCAGGGGTGTTCGCAGAATTTGATTTCAGTGGAGGACGACTATCGAACAAAGAAAGGTTGAGACTTCAAAAACAAAACACAAATAAATAAAGAAAATAAAAAGTATGGTTTGATACACGCGATCAACTAAAATAACTAGGAATGCCCTGGACGTACTCTGCATGACCTTCGATTATTAGATGCAAAGCATCTCTTAGTCGAGGCTCCGTTGTCCGGGGTCCGGCGTCCACACCTCTTCTCCCCTCCACAACAGCTGTAATAGCGCCACTCTCTCTCCCCTCCACCTCTCCACACCACCTGTGTGCTACCGCGCACTGCTCCTCCTCTCACCTCTCCACAACACCTACTCGCGCTTCTCCTCCTCTCCCCTCCTCCTCTCTACTTCAGATAACCAGGTCCACGCCGCTGCTCCCTTCAGTTGCTGCTTTATGTCATGACAACGCTGCACCGTCCGATGAGCTGACAATGGACGCTGGCGTTTGACAACGTGACAACGCTTCGAAACGCCAGCGTCGAACAGCGGATTCCTCTCGGCGAGAACGAGAAGCCGCAAAACGTTCCCCACTACTAGATAAATAAAGAGGACATTTATTACGCTACTACACGTGTCTTTACTCTAACAACCAATTAACACGCTGCTACTCCACGGCTTTGCATCCCCTCAGGGTTCCCACGTGGGAAGATGGTGTAATTTTCGTTTTCCATTTTTGTTTCTCTAAGAATAATTACAAAACAGCTGGTCGTAGACGTAAAATGAAACATGGAAGTTGCGTAAGGTTGGGGAATATACGTTAAAAGAAGAAAAACTAATAATGGATGATCGACATCCGTACCCCGCTCTTTTCTTCCTATTCTATGGGAGCAATTAACATTTATTCTTCCTCTTTTTCAGCCCTTTTTTAACAATACGCAAAGTTGGGGGCCTTGTTCATTTCCCCCTTGGCCCCCTTCCGTACGCGTTTGTAAGCCACTTTACACCCCTCCACCACCAGCTTATTTGCCTGTAAGATTTCACAGCTGTTTCGTGATAGCAGTAGAACCAGCTATTAAAAAAATTTAATTGCGGTCATCCAAACACTGTCGGCTGTGCCCAGGACTTGTGTTGTTGTTGTTGTTTTTTTTTTGCTTTGCCTCCACTGTGCATTATCTTTCATGGCCATGGCGCAAACGTGGCTCCACCATGCTTGAGAGACTACACGAAGCTGAACGAGCAAGGAAAATGTTGCAAGAAAAAGGTGGTACACAATGCGAACTTTTCGTCACCTTAGTGTAACTCATGTGTTCTGCGGCCGGCAAACTTAAATGTGGTGAATTTGGTTGCTTTCTAAATAAAAATGTTGTAGCTCATATTGCAAGTAGGAGAATCCCTTCTTTGCAACGATTTCAATAACAGCTTTTGTGCCGTTGAACCTGCCGAAATTCCATCTTTGGGTTAAAAAACCCAAATGACTGAGCTAGCTTCGCCAGAACGTTTAGAGTTAGCTTTGCTAGGAGATTTTGTAGTTGTCTGCTATGCGAACTCATTTAGCACCTACACTGACCACCGCTTCACTTTTAGGGTAATTAACGCCTGCGATTATACTTATGGATGTCGCCAGACGACCATTAATCTGTCTTTAGGCCGATGTAAAACTTTTTTCTGTTTTGTTTTTGCACTGTAAAACGCAATTTCCGCACGTGCATTATTATGCGCCGTGCGGATCAATCAATTTGGGTCAAACGTCTCGGGCTTTTTTGCGCCCTCCTTACTTTACCTCTCAAATAATTCCTGCTACCATTCTTCGCTCAACAGCGAACGTAAATAAGCTGCTTTTAGAGGTTCGTAATGCATTTTTCTTCTCGTGGGAGTGGTTAGTGTAATCGCGTGACGCAAAAAACCGACACGAAAAGTTTAAGGAAACTCTTAGAATTTTCCCTACCCCTAAATATTCTCTCGTGAGAATATTATCCGGAAGAGGAAACGAGAGGCGAGCTGTGTATTTTCCCGGTTCGATGGGGCACCTGTTGTCCCAGTCAGCATTAAGTTCTTCCTCCGCAGCTGTGGCTCCATTGCACAGCTTCAGGTTACTGAAAGCACGAGCAACAGGACATTGTGATCACCGACAAACAAAATCAAAACCCCATTCTTAAGAATAAGCTTGTGAAAAAGACAAGCTTTCTCTCATGCGACCACCAGAGTCAAAGGACAAAATACAAACTTCTTCGCCCACGTCACAGTGTCATAGTTGTAATGTGTTGTATACGTCATTTCCTGCATTTTTCTGCAGTGCAATAAATACCATGTGACAAACGAAACAAATCCAAATGGCGCCATGAAATAGACTCCGAAGCCGATGGCTTCGTATGTGCGATTCAGACCACGAGAAGCGTTTCTCTGTTTTTTTTTTTTTTTTTTGAGGCACTTTGTGCTTCGTTCATCATCGTCATCGTTTTGTAAAACCCATTGTACAAAGTTGGCTTTCCTGCAGTGTGTTTTCGCTTTTAGGTGTCATCAGCGGGGCAGAGCAAGCTGCGCTTTAAAACTTGTGAGAAAACTCTCGCTGCTAGACGACTGCAAGTCAGCATCACGGAAATTTACACTTCAGGTAAGCAGAAGGGGGTGGGTAGCTCACTTAAAGCAAAGCCAAGAACGCGTAGCTTAATAATGTTTTGTCTGTAATCGACCTGTTCACCTGCGAATGGAAAACCGCGTGCGTAGTTTCGCTTGCCACAAACGCAGAGTGGCAAAGGGAACAGTGTGTGTTAATCGAAAACATAGTGGGAATATTTACCCTTCAGAGAAGGAGCGGCCATTTATGGTATACGACGCGCATTAAATCTTGCTAAGGGTATACAGGTAACGATGCCACAGAATTAATTAAATTTTTAGTTCAATAGAGTATTGATGTACCGCGTTGGCGGAAAACCAGTTACCTTATATGCATCCCTGTACAGACAATACAGTAATGTGGTACGATGGTTCCGAAACCCCGTAATAGGATCTGTATATGTAGGGCAATCTCTCTTTTCAAAATCAAAACCAGCCATGCATTTTATTTGAAATGCCTGTTTACAGGCTTCTAGGCTTCATAGCGGGCCGAAGAAGGAAATCGCGCAATTGCTACGTAACCTCCGCTAGAAGGCAACTGCCGCCCTTTCTACGTATATATGCGCAAAGAGGCACTGCAATGCCGCAGTTGTGTTATCACACAAACTATGCCCGATTTTATGTGTGCTACAACGGTTTGGACGATTGAAAAAAAAAGACAGCATTTGACCAACAGAGAAGCTGTTAGCCACTAATTGGACGGTAATTTTTGTGTCGACGTCTGTGCCTTAGCAATAGACATAAAAGAGCGTAAATTCTTTAGAATCGCCGATATAGCACACAGACCTCCATTTTTTTACAAAACAAACAAACAAGTATAAGACGCACTTATTGCTTATAAGCCGGCCGGGACGATCCTATTAACCCAGCCAACCATGTAGCGTACACCGTTTTCGTACCCCAGTAACGAATACTGCTGCGCCAACTGCTGTCGTGGCAGCTCCCCTGGAAGACAGATGCCTCTCTAGTTTTTGATGTATAAGAAAACAACCCGCTACCAACTGATTCCATTGTCATCTCAGCATATCTATGCGTAGGCCACGCAAACCTAGGAATCTGGAGAGCACCGCCAATACGAGGAGCGACAAGGAGAACAAAGACAACATTGTTGGCAACGGGATATCCGCTGGAAACACGTCCGAAAAGCTGAGACCCGCGCCAAAATTTACAGCACAAAAAGCGAAACCCTGATCGAAAGTTGTTTTGACCTTAAATTTGTGCAAAATTCTTCAACGAAGGATTCTTCAACGAAAAATTGGTTTCTTCAGCAAATAAATCAATTTTTATTTTATTTCTAGCCTTACTCGAGGATAAGAAAGGATGGGGTTATGTTTTCTAGGGACTTTAGGGGCATCAATTACACCACCACTCACCACGGCCAGGGAGGCTGGATACATGGAAGCTCCGTGCCATCCGCCCTGGAAATCCCGATGTGCAGCCTAGGGTCGTCATTTAACTGCTCGGTAAAGCTAATATCTGCTTTACCCGTTAACGTGGTGCCCAATGTGGCGCCTTCAATGGTGAAACTTGAAATGTTCAGCAATTGTTCTTCTTGGCCTGCAAAAAAAACATCATTTCCAGCGAATAAATTCCCTTGTTCACTTTAAAAGTCGGTGTTTCCTGGCGTCTTATTTCTCATACATAACAACATATACACAAAAGCTTTGCAAGCATATTAATAATGGCGCTCTTAAATAAAATCCTAACAATAAAAATCTGCTGTTTACGCGCACAACTAAGGTCGAAAAACAGAAAATCCGAATAACTGAACGAATCTACCTTTACGGTATCGGTCGGCGAATTTACAGTGACTTAAATAATGATGCTGCCCTGTTTCTATCAGTTTACAAACAGCCATAATGCGATTGGAAATTCATACAGGATCCGTATATTAAAAAGGAATGCGAACGTCTAATGAAACACAGTCAAAAGAATTCCGCATATTTGACTTTCTCAATAATTGACCGCAATTGCTTGAAATAGCATGCCAGTAAAAGACAGTTGCTATGTTTTAAAAAAACGTGTAAAAGCCCCTTGTTAAGTAATTGCCGTGTATTTGTATATCCTGCTCTGCGTACCGTTTCTTATTCTGTTTTTTGTTGATTCTGCAGTCTGCAAAATTAAACCCTGTTTTTGAAGTTGGCTTCCAAGTTGCTTCAACTGCGCAGTTTTTGTCGCGTGCGCTAGAACACTGTGTTATTGTCGTCAAATGCTGCATAGCAATGCAAAATATAGAGGACGCAAGGCTATGGTACGCGTGAGATAGTCAGCTCTTGCGTCATTTGCCTTGGCAGCAGTGTGTATTTTCCTATTGTATACTGAATGTACAATTACTGAAAACATTGTCTGTTAGAAATAAATTGGATCGGGTTGAACTGAACTCAACAGATACTTCTATTCTACTTTTTTTTTCGAACACCGTATATATTTTATACCCCTGCTACACTAGGGCCCAAATGTCATTTGAACAAAATGTCATTTGACTCAAATGCCAAGTTGTGCTGCTACACTAGGTTTTCAAATGCCATTTGGCTCAAATGACGTTCGAGCCAAATGAGCGCCGAGAGAGACATTTAAGATTTCAAATGCCATTTCCAGCACTTTCGGACCTCGGATCGGCAATAAAAATATAATAATTCGGTACGTAAAACAAACAAAATATTGTTGTTTGTGGAACTTTGTTCACTGTTTATTTACTTAAAATACGAAATCAACATATTTAATTTTCATACTCTGAAAACCAGTGGCTCAGTTGCAAAAAAAAAAAAAACGACGCAAGGTAGCCATATTTAGAGTCAAAACTGGTGTCTCTTCTAATTTGATATCATTTTAGTGCCTTGGACTGCTCCTAAGTTTGATTGTTGTATTAGTGTATCAAAACGGAACGGGGCACCAACAGCGCGACTACAGGACAGCGAACAGTTGTGAAAGTTTTCAAATGCCATCTAAATTGTAGTGTAGCACGGCGAATTCTGAATGGCATTCGAAGCAACCCACTTGAGTCAAGTGACATTTGGTTCAAATGACATTGGGACCCTAGTGTAGCAGGGGTATTACTCGCGGTGAGAGCACCGGCGTGGTGTTCGACCATATCCGCTGACACCACCTCCCCGAGATTCGCAGTAACGGAATATTGATGACAAATTCTGAACACGGCGGTCATTGAAATGCTCAGAATCCACCCCGACATGGGTTTCTTTTCTTTTTTATTCCGAAGAACGGCGGGAAATATAAACCGAGAGACTGTACTCTACAGCCCCATAGCCTTGGCCCCAAAAACAAAACTGTGGATACGAATACGTTGAATCGTGCCTAACTGGACAGTTCAAGAGGATTTACCTGGACATACAGTCAGCTGCGGCGTCTGGGTATCTGACGTTGAAAGGCCAACAAGGGCTGTCAGGTAAATGGAAGCAATCATCTTGGATTAATACCCACGAGACTCAAAACCAGCAATACCACTGCTCCCATCAACGCGAACCTTTTATACACACTCGGTTCGTTGGTTGAGTTTTTCGTGCAGTACAATAAGCCAAAATTTGTATTTTGAAACATGGCAACAGTTTAAGAAAACGACATAGGTCACCCGTCGTTTAGTTTGTGGATAACAACAGATGGGCAGACGATTTACAGGATGCATGTCGAAGCCTGATGGATCTATATCCTGGCTTCCATTTGCTTTGCCTCCACTGTGAACATCCTGCCTTTACCAAGGATAACCGCACATATGCTGTATTTTCTGTTTTCTTTTTTTCCCAGTGAGTATATTTTTTATGCTATATTAACCACCACCTTTCCAATAACCTATGGCGTGAGGACCTTCGGAGGTGTTTTGATAAATAAATACCAAAGCTTCCTGCGTACAGGTGGTATTAGAGCACCAATTGCTGTCGGGAACAGCGCCATACGCTCTGAAAAACAACACCGGCATGTGCAAAACCTACGTGACCAGGTGAGCTCAACATATGGGCTCTGCATGGAAAGACAGATATGCTAGTTTAGACATATCCTGTGTCTTTGAAATCCCGACTATATTCGCAACGCTTAACTTTTTTCTTCTGTGAAATAACTGTTACGCTTGCTCGTTTAATTGAGCAGATGTAGAAACTCAGATGCTTCACGAGGCTTCCCATGATTTCAACGTTATAACTAGCCTGCGCTAAGGTTAAGCCAGTGCCGGTCTTAGGGATGGGCGACCAGTGCGGTCTCACAGGGCGCCAACGAGAAGGGAGCGCCGACATGCACTCAACGCCCCTCCCCCTCCTGGTCCTCTCCTCCCAGCCCCTTCCATATCTTCAATCCATCAAAGAAACTTCGACAGTGCACTATGAAGTCAGCCATGAAAAGCCTCTGTCCGAATCATCCAAAAACGAGTGTGCGGCGGGAGAATTGGCCGTTCCCGAAACCGCCTGAGGAGGAGTTGGGACGTGGCTTCCTTAATCACAAACCAAATCCAAGTATAACTTTTGCGTTCCGACACAATAAAGTGCCTTAATGCGTTTCAGTACTAAAACGTACGCTGAAAGGACGGCTTTTCTCGAAGTTTTGTTACCGGCATTAAAAACGTAAGCTCTACCGAAGGTATAAAAAAGTGACGCATAAAATTCAATTGATCTTATTGTTGTGTAAACAAAGCTGTTGTTGTGTAAACAAAGTATTAGACAGTTTTAGTTTCACGTGCGTAGAAGATTTACGTACGTAGAGCGTTGACGGATGACGAATGGGCATGCGCAGAACTGAAAGGGTGGCCGTGACTCCCACCGACGTATTTATGAGAGAGAGAGAGAAAAAAAAACAGTTATTTCCCAGTTTGTTCACTAGGGCAAGCCAGCACTCCACCCTAAACGTCGGCCAGGAGCCCTTGCGTCCTCGCAGCGTCCCCGGCTATATGAACGGACCTGAGTTGATCCGCTGGGTCTAGCGGAGCAGTAAGGCCTCCCACTGTTCAGCACCGGCTATTTTGCAGCCATGAGATTCCAATTTTTACGTTGAAGTCTTTACGTTGTTTGCGCACATGGAGGAAAGAAAAGCTTTCTCTCCATGCTTCCGTACATAGAGTTGACAAACATGACGGGGCCCTTCCCTCACGCTTCGCAGCGATAACCGCTTTGTCGCTAATCTCTAGATGCGGTGTCGTGTTCTAAGCTGTTGACAGTGGCGTAACTAAGGGGGGGGGGGGGGAGGGGGCAGGGGGGTACAAGTGCCCCAGGCGCCACTTGGGAGGGGGCTCCGAACCGAGTACTCCCAACATGTGTCCGAGGGAAAGAAGGGGTAGGGGGTTACCGTACGTCACCAACGCGGAGCGGCACTGCCGTAAAAGTCGCTGTTGATTAGAGCGCCAGTTTGGGCTTGTTGGCACGACTTTGTAGCAAAAGAAGAGCGCTGAGGAAGGCAAGGACGACAAGGGGGGGGGGGGGGGGGGGTAACAAATGGCGCTCAATGCCGCGTGACGCACACGGGGCGCTAGCGCCTCGCGTACCTCCCGGCATAGCACCCCGTATATGCCCCCCTCTGTCCGCCCTTGTCTTCCTCATCGCTCTTCTTTTGCTACAAATGTCGTGCAAACAAGCCCAAACGGGCGCTCTTTAAAAAAAGTAATATAATAATAATAAGAAGAAGAAGAAGAAGAAGAAGAAGATAATAACAATCTTTATTATTCACCAATGAAAAGCTACAGCGATACGGGCCCATCTAATCGAATAGCCGCTTGTCTGATGTGGCCCTTCATCGTAACGAAGACATGTGGTTTTTTTGGTAAATGTACAATATTCAATATTGAAAGAGCAAAGTAATTAGTAAAATTGAACACATTTACAGGGAATCGGAGTGAAGGAGCAGCACACTCCATACGGAGTAGTGAAACATCAGAATACAAAAAAATACGTAAATTACATATTTACACGCGACTCGACGCTGAAATAATAAACACTTCAACATTACAAGGAGAAAATAACGAGAAAATGGAACTCAAATTTACAGTGAATCGAAGCAGAGCAACCGTATACTCTAAACAGTAGTGACAGCCGACCACAATACAGGAAAACGAGAACTAAATACGTACATTAGACTCTTGGGACATGGGCAATAAGAATTTTAATTCAGATTGCGATTTCACAGAGAAAATTTCATCGGGCAAGTTATTAAAAATATTTGGGATGTACACGCATCGTCTCGCTGCTCCATATCTAGTTGAGAAGCGCGGAACAACAAAGCGTGTTTTTTTGCGCAACTGACGCGGGGTGATATGAGGGAGCTTAAAGTCATCCGTCCAGAAATGGCGCAGTACTACATTAGAAGTGAATAAAAATTTAAATGGATGATAACCAACTACGAAAAAAATGTATTTGCCCAAAGATGCGGTTCTATTGTAAGCCACACTCTTAAATTTATTTTAACTGGTTATCAATTCGGTCTTGCCAACCTCGAGAGCAGAAACCAAAGACCGTTATTCTATATCTTAAAACACTATATGCAAGCGCAAGGAGTATCATCTTTTTAATTGGAAAAAGCACCGAGCTCCTTACATTGAAGAGTAAACACGCCACGGATCGACGTTTTGAGCAGACATAGGCACTATGGTTTTGCCACAACAAATCACTGTCGAAATGAATTCCGAGATATTTAATTGTGCTTGCGTATTCCACGGGAGAGCATTGAGAGAATATGCAGTCATAGTGATGCGGAAACACTGGCAAGTCCGTCTCACAAAGTTTCACGGGATTTTTGAAACACAGGACTTTAGTCTTGCTGTGGTTGACGCTGAGGTTGTTTTTCGAGAACCACGACATAGATTTATACACCGATTGCTGTAGTTGCTCAACTGCCGATTTAGAGTTAACATGTTTTGTTAGGAGGACAATGCCATCCGCGTACTGAAACACTTCCCCGTTTGGCATTATTGACACCAAATCATTTACAAACAAATTGAAGGGGAGAGGAGATAAAATTGATCCTAATGGGACACAGGCATCAACCGGCAGTTTGGTGCTGGAGTATGTATTACCTATAACAACCATTTGTGACCTGTCTTCAAGGTAGTTCGTAAGTGCAGCATGAAAGGGGCTCCTGAAGCCTGTAAGGTATAATTTGCGGAGTAATATGTCGTGAAAAACTGTATCAAAGGCTTTGGATACGTCGAGAAACAAGGCGCAACAAAATAGATTAAGTTCAAAAGACGTACACAGCTCATCTGCAAATTCTTCCAAAAGCGCAACTGTGCCCCGGCCTTGCACAAGCCGAATTGCCTGTCAGCTAGAATTGAGAACTTATGAATAAACGAATTCATCACCTCGAGCAAATTTTGCTCTAGATCCTGGGATAATACCGGCAGAATTGAGATAGGGCGGTAGTTCTCAAAATTTGATTTCTTACGTGCCTTGTGTAATGGTCTAACTAAAGCAGTTTTTAGATTTTTCGGTATAACTCCCGTGTCGACGAAACCATTCAGCATCAAAAGAACAACGTCTGCTAGCGCCTCAAAATTCCTTGTCAGTATGCCTACGGATATTCCATCCATTCCTGGTGGTATATGTTTTCGAAAAATAGACAAGATGCGGGCAAAGTCCGAGTTTGAAATTTGAGGCAAAAAAGTGGATGCCGTCAAAGAATCCCTCAGCGTCAAGTCTTGTTGAGACTTTTCGGACGCCGCTGTGGAGGACTGGCTGAAGAAATGATTGAACAAATTGGCTGCTTCAACAGCAGGGAAATGTTCTGCCAGAGAGTTTTCTTCGCTAGATTTTCCCCTGAGGTGGTTCACTAGGGACGAGGTTTTGCCAGTATTTCTGGACGATTAATTAAACTTGTCTAAAAAATAGCGGCGTTTTGCAGCACGGAAAAAAGCGACAACCTTCTTTCTTGCGATTTTATATTCTAAGCGGAGGGGTTTATTCTGAGGGCTACGTTTGCATTTCTTCCAAAGCCTATCTATATAAGCTATACCCTGCATAATATCAGAATTAATCCAAGTGTAGTTTTTCCGGCGCTGTTTATTCCTGGTAAATGTACAGGAACGCTCGAAGTCTGCCAATCGTTCACAAAAGCTATCGTAAGCGTGGTGTGGTAATCGCTCTTCTATCAGAGAAGGCCATGCAAAGTTCGCAATAAGGCCATCTAGCCTTTTTTATCTAGAAACGTGACGCGTATTTTATACGCGGTTCCAACCTTATTTGAATGTCACGAGACAGGACGTTGGTCTTTAAAGATACACGGCAGACAACAAAATAATGATCAGACAATTTCTGGGTAACAACACATGAAGTACAAGAATGATTAGCCGCTTTACTGCATTGTGATTTAAACATGACGTCACGACACGGCCCTTCAAAATTTCTTCTCTTGTGGGGGCAACAATCGTTGACACGAAACCACACGACGCCAAAAAAGATAAATCATCTGATAATATGGCCTTTGTTGGATATAGGATGTTAGTATTCAAATGTCCTGCCAGGAAGACTTGATCAACGGATGACCAACGCTTCAATACATCGCCCAGTTCCAATAAAAAACGAGAAGCACTGTTACATGGAGGTGGGTACATAGCTAACAACAAGAAATCGTAATTTGCAGAATGAACTTTTATGGAAAGGCTCTCAGCATGAACGAAAGTGACGTCGTCTCGGGAAGGATCAAATTTCGAACTTACAAACACCGCAATGCCACCGCCTCTGCGGTTCGATCGTGTTGTGCTACGAGAAGTGAACCCATTTAAGGAAAATGATTCCAAAAAGTCTTCTGTCGCATTGATTTCTGTGACCTCGAAGGCATCTACAAAATTCCTCAAACATTCGGCTATTGCTTTTAATTCTTCACCATATTTACTTATGCTCCTAATGTTTTTGTTTACAATAGTAAAATCGCCAGGTGACGTGCATTCCAAGGTTGTCTTGAAGGAAGGAGAGTCAGGTAGCTCAATGAAACTACCAGCCATGCTTAAGTAATCTTATTTATATCGGATTCCCGGGAGACGCGAATGCGGGGGGGGGCCTTGTCTTCTTTTTTGCGTAGATTTTTCCGCCTGTGGCACAGCAGAATTTGTACCCTTTTTGTTTTGTCGCCTCGCGCACACGCCAGTACAAGTCACGATTCATCTTAGTTCGATTTTCATTGAAGAAAAGGTTGAAATCAGGGTCGGCCTCACGCAGACGTCGCAGTTTCTTTCGCGCCTTAAACCACACTTCTTTAGTCTCCACGGTCGCGAAACGGACAAGAACAGTTGTGTTTTATTTTTTGCTAGGGAGCCGGTGAACTGCTTCAAGGTCTGAAATCGAAAAGCTTATCTCAAGTTTACTCGTTCATTTCCGTTTTGGGCTTCACGAAGAGAGCGCAATTCCTCGGTTTGAGATTCTATGGTAGCATTCAACGCGGCTATTCCCTCATCGTGTGCCGCTGGAAGCTCAGCACGCGTTTTCACCCTTTACACAACCGAGTCGTACTGGTTTGATAAAAAACGAAACTGATTTTTCCAGATCCTTGACAGTCACCGATGGCTTCCTAAATTCTTCCCTAAGAATCAAGAGAGAATAAACTTTCTTGTGCAGAACCGGCAGCGATTCTAAGCTTGTTTTCATCTCTCGGATTTCACGCAGAAATAACTGTTATAAATCAGTGTTTATCCCTGCGGAAGTACCCTCGGGCTGGAACGGGCCGTGTTTTTTTTTTTCAGTTCAGCACGTTTTACAAATCCAGGTGTCTTTCTTTCGTTGGCCCATCGCAGAAAACGTGCTGCTGCCAACACCAGAAAATGCCTGCTCATCTAACAAATGATCTGACTTGGTCCGTTCATGTTAACTTTGTCGTTTCTGCCGCAACCAAAACTCTCGGTATTCTCCAACGCAATTTAAAATTTAAAACTGGCCCCTCCAGAACTGAAATTACTAGTACACCCAAAATTAGAATATGCAGCCGCTATCTGGGATCCCCACCAAAAGTACCTTGTTCAGGCATTGGAAGCAGTACGAAATCGAGCAGTCAAGTTTGCATTTTCAGATTATTTATCTTTTACGAGCGTAACCGAGCTAAAACAGCGTGCTTCTCTTCCACTTCTAAGTCACAGCCGAAAGCTTGCCCGACTAGCACTCTTTCATAAATATTATTACACAGTGTCACCCAACAAATACGTCATAAGTCGCGCACGTTTTTCGAGCCGAAGCAAAACACATTCAAAGTATCGTATACGCGGCCAGAAACAGTTAAATTTTCGCACTCGGTTTTCATTCGCACAGCCAAAGATTGTAACGATCTTCCGCAGGAACTGGCGCAGATTAGAGATTCAGTACAGTTCGGGCAATCGGTGTTAAAAATACAAGCCGATTGACTTCGCTTAGTTTACGTGCATTTCTTTCTCTCCGATAGCACCATTTTGATCATCTGCATGTCGTTAAAATTGCTGTGATCGTTCTTTTGGCGTCTTAAACGTCTTTTTAATTCCTTCCGCTCTTTATTTTTCCCCTTGTGAACCGCCGCCCTACTTTTTTAAATCAATTGCTTGTCAAGTTCGTTCATATCTCGTGTGATTTTTCACCTGTAAATTTTTTATTCTATGTGTGTGCCATAAACTCTTTAACATTCCTTCCGCTTTTTTTTTATTTTTTCCCCTTGTGACCCGCCCTCCCCTGCAGTTTTTTTTTTATCAACTGTTTCTCAAATGCTCTGTTAATATCTCGCGTGGTTTTTACCAGTGATTTTTTTTTTTGAGCTCACCCCTCATGTTGTCCAGGCCTTCGAGGTACTAAAATAAATAAATAAATTTATAAATGGCCGCCGAGTTTACACACCCAGCAGTCAAAACACCACCCATCATCAGGTACTGCCTCATGGCGTGCAATGCGCTCAACGCAATGTTCAGAATCATACATATTGATGAGATGTACACTGCATAAGCATGCAACAAATGAGGCACACAAGAGCGACCCAGAAAAGTGATGGGGCGAGAATTCTCGCCGAAACGAGACGGGGGGGGGAGGGGGGGAGGGGGACTCTCACTGGACTAAGGCAATGAGTAGCCTTGGTCCGGTGAGAGTCCCCCCATAATAATTAATAATAATAATACAATCATTATCAAGTTAATCATGAGGGACACGAAAATATATTTGCCATGGGCGCCATTCTATCTAGTTACGCCACGGGCTGTTGATTTCGCCTTAATTTTACACATTCATATCCTCACCCACAGTTTCAATAAAAAAAATGGTTCAATTTCAGATAAAAGCGCGAGTTTTAAGCTGTTAGATTGAGAAAAGAGCGTTCCTCGTCGTCATAGCAACTGGCTCGAGAGATCACGAATGGCTACAGCAGTGTTTGTGTCTGTTAGAAGACGACGCTAGGAATAACGCGCCGATATTGGCGGAGAGCGCCTGATCCAGACGCTCTACTTTTAACTACAAGGGTTTCAAACTACATTCACGTGGGCTACGTATCGACAGTTTACAGCGAGCAGTTAGGCCCGCCTTAGCCAAATGGCCCCAGCGCCGCGCTAGGCACTACTGGCCTTTTCCAGTTTCGGTTTCGAAGTGGACTCTGACTATCCGCTCGCAGTGTGTCGTTAGAAAAAGAGACTAGGCACGAAGAAAAGTCGATTTATTATTGTGGACGCAGTCTGAGCTCATGTTGGTCGTCGCAATGTGGAACAGAATTTTCACGAAAGCGCTCCAACGTGCGGAATAATGTGCAGTCTCCGGTGCGGTAATACCAAGCGTGAGCCACTCATTCGTTCCCAACACCTCAGGTTCCCCTTATAGAGCCCATGTATCGCGACTAGTACGACAGGTAGATTCTACGAAGTTTGGAAAAGCAGAGAAAAAAAGTTATCGATTACAACTGTGACTCGGAACGCTTGCTCAGTCTGCGCCCTCGGTGACCATCACGTATATTGCTAAAGGAATTCTCGATGACACTAGTTTTGGAAATCTTGAACGATACATTTCGCTGGGAAAATCGTCGAAGTACATTATTCTAATGGTACATTTTTAGCGTAGTCCGAAGCAAAGCCACAACTGAGGATGCACAAATTCTAAGTTCGCCACTTCAGCTATCCGTAATTAAATCCTATGTAAGGTTCCAACCATCGGCATACATGGTTATCGCAGTTACGCCATTAGGTCACAAATAAAAAGAACTTGCTACAGCAAATCTGACAAAAATAAAAGTACGGATGCATATGTAAAGATAGAAACTAAGGATATATTCAAAACTTGTCATGTGGCATATGGCACAAAACCAATTTTAATATAAAAATTTATAAAATGCTCAGATCCGCCGCCTTCTTTGCCACCTTTGGAAATATTTGTATGTGTTACAAAGCTTGATCCCCCAAATTAATCGTTTGTAAACTTTACTGTAGGCGCTAAGTATTATTGCGCAATTTGCGCGCGAGCGCGCCTAACGTAATAGCCACGCATATAAGAATAGCCACAGTAGCCGTTGAGTTATATAGGGATCTGTACAGTAGCCGGGATATCCAGGATAATGCCGAACTAGAAAGTAGTTCAGGGGAGATAGACATCCCACAAGTAACCACAGAAGAAGTAAGAAAGGCTTTGAAAGAAACGAAAGGGCGCAAAGCACCTGGTGAGGACCAGATAACAGCAGACCTCTTGAAAGATGGCGGAAAAATTGTACGTGAAAAACTGGCAAACATGTATACGCAATGCCTAATGAGCGCAAGTGTACCGGAATCTTGGAAGAACGCGAACATCATCCTAATCCATAACAAAGGTGACATGAAGGACTTGAAAAATTACAGGCCGATCAGCTCACTGTCAGTCGTCTACAAGGTGCTTACCGAGGTAATCGCTAACAGAATTTCTGCAACCTTAGATTTCAATCAACCTAAATAACAAGCAGGGTTCCGTAAAGGCTATTCAACAATGGACCATATTCACACGATCAATCAGGTGATAGAGAAGTTCGCTGAGTATACTGAACCCCTATATATGGCCTTCATAGATTATGTGAAAGCATTTCACTCGGTCGAAACATCAGCAGTCATTCAGGCATTACGGAACCATGGGGTAGATAAGCATTATGTAAGAATACTAGAAGATATCTACAATGGGTCCACAGCAACCATCACTCTCCATAAGGAGAGCAGTAAAATACCTATAAGGAAGGGCCTCAGATAAGAAGACACAACCTCCTCAATGGTATTCACAGCATGTTTACAAGACGTATTCAGAACATTGTATTGGGAACAGGTGGGAGTAAGGGTTAATGGAGAATACTTGAGTAACCTCAGATTTGCTGATGACGTTGCCTTGTTAAGTAACTCGGGGGAGGAATTGCAAAGCATGCTTACCGTACTGGACAAACAGAGTAAAACCGCGAGCCAGAAAATTATGTGCAGAAAACTAAAGTAATGATCAATAACCTCGGGATAGCACAGCGGTTTGAGATAGGTGGCGAGGCCGTGGAAGTGGTAAGCGAATATATCCACTTAGGCCAAGTTGTGACGCCGGATCCCAACCATGAGGCACAGATCATTCAAAGGATACGAATAGGGTAGAGTGCATTCAGCAGGCATACTCAGATAATGAATGGCAGCCTACCATTGTCCCTTAAGAAGAAAGTGCATGACAGCTCCATCTTACCGGCATTCACTTACGGGCAGAAACTTGGAGGCTCACTAAGAGGGTTCAACTTAAATTGAGGACGACTCAGCGTGCAACGGAACGGAAGATGATAGGTGTAACATTAAGGGGCAAGAATAGAGCGGAGTGGGTCAGGGAACAAACGCGTGTTGACGACATATTAGTAGAGATTAAGAAGAAGAAATGGACGTGGGCAGGGCATGTAATGCGAAGGCAAGATAACCGTTGGTCATTGAGGGTAAGAGAGTGGATCCCTAGAGAAGGCAAGCTTTGCAGGGGGCGGCAGAAAGTTAGATGGGCAGATGAGATCAAGAAGTTTGCGGGGATAAATCGGTAGAAGTTACCAGAGGACCGGGGTAATTGGAGAATAATGGGAGAGGCATTTGCCTTGCAGTGGGCGTACATAGGCTGGTGATGATGATGATGAGATTTTTGCTGCCAGTGTATGCGCCTAGTGGCAACTCCAACATGTGTTTTCATAGCCGCAAGTTATCACGTACAGGGTGTCGAACCGGAATTTTTTCGGGTTCGGTTCGGGTTCGGGTTCAAGCCTTTCGGGTTCGGTTCGGGTTCAGTTCCGGCGCACCATTCTGTTCCGGTTCGAACCGGTTCGAACCGGTTCGAACCGGTTCAAACGGGTTCGAACGGGTTCGGAGAAAAAAAAAGCAAGCGTGTTTTTTTCTGTTATTTTTTTTGTGTTCAGTTTTCATTTCCTTGTCAGGTTTACTTGTCAAAAACCAAGCCATAATGTAGGTTTTTTTGTGCAAATGTTCTGTTTTGGCCAAAAATAAGCAACCCTGCAACACTTCTTTCAACTTTGTTCGAAATCTTGAATGCTTGCAGAAAGTAGTCAACCAACACATCCAGTACTTAGATCAGGGAGTTGGAAAGTCCCTCAGACAAAAAGTATTGCTCTGTCCCCATCAGATAACTTACAAACTTGCTTGAAATATTTTTCTCTCTTCCCCAGTCTCGGCGTTCTTCTACCGCTGGAATGACGTCATTACGGCGATGTAGCGGCTATTTGCTGGCTTTCTTTAAGTTGCGACATTAAAATGAAACCACAAAAGCGAAGCAGAAACGGAAGGCGTATCTGCTGGGACGAGCAAATCCCGCGCTGCTCCTCTGTGCTGGCAATAGCTATAACTTTCGCGGTGCTTCCAGATGCGAAGATAAGAGTGAGAACGTTGATCTAAAGTGTTCCTTTAACTGTAAAATGTACTGTAAAATGTTTTATATAGTAGGTCCTCGATTACAACATTAACTGAAGCGAAATGAAAAATTCGCTCGGACACATAAGACTGCGTATTTGTATGAATTTGAAAGCCCTGCTTTTTATGGCCGCAAGTTTATTTTTATTGATTTAGTTTCTTTCATTTTTATGATTTAATTTAATTTATTCTTGGATCATAACACTGCAGTTTTATACCCCGCAGTTGTTTTCTTGAGGAAGAAAAGGGCGGACGATTACAACACTCGCTAATGCGAAATTTGAGTGCAGCGCAAACTGTAGTCTTCTCGGCCGGCGTATAGATGCTGTGCCTCAGGAAGGGATCGCGTCATCAGCTAATGCACGACGGCGCGCGGCATACTCTGTCGTTATCTCTTAAGGTGTCGCCACTTTGAAGCAGGTCTCGCACGGTCACGGAATTACGCCCTCCCCCTTACACTTTCGTCATACTTGCAACTTCCGTTTTTCTGCTAGCTCTATGTTCGGTGGCGTCTTCGTTCTCTCGGTTACAGCGAGTCCCACGCTGAGGGACTACGCGTACGTACGTACCCACTGTGCAGCCATGTGATCCACTCCCTTCGCCGACAAGTGACGGGCCGCACGTCGTCTCCAAATAATGCGTTCTCGCCACAGTATTCTGGAAGGCAAACAGGTAGCCTCCTGACCAGTGGGCAGCACACAGGTGCCTCCAACGCCTCCCCCCCGGTGCATCTTCGCCAGAATCTTCTGGTAATGGGCAGCCTCCCTGCAGACTGCCTATTGCCCCGTCCTACTAAGCGGACGACCCGTCCGTCGGCAATCGTTGTAATGCGTACCTTTCTTTGCCCACAGCAAGGACCGTGTAACCCCCTTCATTTCCACAAAAATACCAATTTCGCGGGAGTTCCACATGTAATAGCTATAATAGCGTAAATGGAGATAACTGATCGCACGAAACTTCTGAAAAACTAAAAAATAAAAAAAGTAATCACCGAAACTGGCAAACCGTGTGACACCCTGCATTACCACAATAATGACGATTTCGAGAAACTTTCACCTGTAATCGTTATAATTGGGTAAATGGAGATAATTAGTCGAACAAAATTTATAAATGTAAAAAATAAAAAAAAATGTAAAATAATTGCGGAAACTGGCGAACCGTGTAAGACCCTGCATTTCCACAATAAGGCAGATTTCACGAGTTACAAATGTAATCGTTATAATAGCGCAAATGAAAATAATTGGTCGAACGAAATTTTTAAAAACTATAAAATAAGAAAAATATTAAGCAATTAAGGAAAATGGGAAACCGTATAACTGCCTGCATTTCCAAAATAATGGAGATTTCGTGAATATTCTATTTATAATTATAGCAGCGTCAATTGAGATAATTGGGCGGACAGGATTTATAAAAACCAAAAAAATTTGGCTTTAGAAATTCACACTTAGGAAAAGCGGCATAGGAATGCTACGCATTACTAGATAATTATTTGAATTTCTGCAGAAATTTTTTAGTACCCTGGAGTGTCGCCATGGTACAGTATTTTGCGTCTCCGCCGCCTCCCGCCTCCGCCCGGGCGTCTCGTGGCGGGCCGCCCCTCGTCCGGAAATCACGCATGCTCGCAGGAATCGCCTGCCTGGCAAGTAGCCAGGCAGGCAGGTAGTTTACTGGCGAGTAGGCAGTCTTTTTGGCGGGCAGGAGAGCCTGAGCGCTCAACATCTTTTTTGGTTCCACCAAATGTCTACGCACGCACGTGCGCATGCACCCCTATTTTCGCACAATGAGGCAAATAATTTTTCATTTAAATAAATTGATTGGTCTGCTACGCTTTTCATGTATTCCTTGGTTCAACGGCGCTTTAGCTTTAACACGAAATCATTAGCACTGCTAGAAGTCGAAAACAGTCCCGCTTCGGCGTCAACCTCCGACTGTCAAGCGTGGCTGGTGGCGTTTAAAGCGATTTTCTTCTGCTCATCTTTCATATGCTAACGTACCAGTTAGAAAGAAAGAACGGCTTTAATGACTCATTGGACGGCGTGTACAGGACGGCATTGTATAGGAAACCATCGGAGATAGGAACTTGCTAAATGGAACTTCAGCGACAGGTGAGAGCGGTTGGGCTCAACGAAAGATAATAGCTGAGTGAAGTCACAAGCAGCAGTAATTATCCCTCTTAGGAGAGGGAAAATGAACTTTAAATAAATCGAGGAAAAGTTTCAGAGAGGCGCCCTCATTCAAGGGGTTGAGTCGGCAGTCGTTTCCATCAAGAGAAACTGATCTTTCAAGCCGGAGCTGGCCAAGGCTTTCTCCCAATTTTCTATGGAAACGTGTAGGTCGGGTGGATCTAGGGTGGACTTGTCGCAGCCGCCTACTGTGTGTATGAGGTTCCCAGGCTCCCCACAGAAGCAACGAAATGGAAAGAATTGTGTCCCGTCAAAGAGGTGAAGACTAGTGGTGTGTGGGAAAGTGTTAATCTGCAGGGCACGGAATAATCTTTCCTGGTTATTCGCTAGCGATTTGTGCGGGAAGGAATACGTTCTACGGGAGAGCCTATAGTGCTAATTAATTTCCTGGTATGTATACAGGATGCATGCGCTCGGGCTCGGCTTCATCAGCGCTGGCTAAGCGGGTCAAATGTGCAGCCACGAGGTTTGTGATCTTGTCTGCCGGCGGTGCCCATACAATCCTGGCTGGTCTCGTTGGTGGTCTCTACTTGTTCATTCGAAGTGTTGTAACATGCAATAGACTGTTGGCAAAGTTGCGCCACGCCTGATAAGAGTCTGTTATGAGACTTTTGGCGGCCCTTTGGCTAAGCGCACGTGCTATCGCCTCTTCCTCAGCTTGGAAGAGGCTGTGTTCAGGGGTTGAGATGCTACACCTGTGGAAGGCTGCAGAACTGTAGCACGAAGAAAGAGAAGGTATCGGAGAATGCTATCGGGTGTCTTTCGCATCAAACCAGTTGATCGTTCCTTTTTTTTCTTTCAGTTTGGTTGCTTCCTAGTCTTACCTCATATATATACACATTTTGAGAACCTTTTGGTGAATATAAGTCATGCATTAGGCAATTAGTTTTTAACTCCAGTGCGAGATGTAAATCTTACGCGAGAAATAACATAAAAGCGTAATACGTGCATAAAAAGGCATTTTATAGTATTCAGGTGGTCGACACATAACTTTCCGGCTATTTTGTGCGTAACTAAATTTCCTGATTGGTTGAGAAAGAGAACGCTGCAAAATTTACAATGCCAAGGACCCCAAATCTATCATGTTTGGTCCTACCCTGTAATCCGCCTTAAGTGACCCGCTAATTTCTCTAATCCATATTAATCAACACCGCAGTCCCACTAATTCACATTAATTCATTCACTCATATCACTAAACCACCCTAGTCTACCCGCTAATCCGCGTTAATCGACTTAAATACACGCATCCAAATGCTATCGCATTTACTTTAAAAGTGAAAATGAGAAGGCCCCAATTTTTTTTTAATTCTCATGTTCTCCTAGGGCAGTAACCAAAGGACACAACGGCACTGTACAAGAAAAAGTGATGGTGACGTAGAGAACTGTGAGTTTTTGTGTCTCAGTGCTGTTTTTATATAAGTGCCCACTTAAACTAAAATAAGTGGAAAATACGGATTTATTGTTGATGGTGTCCCTGAAGGCCTTCACAAGCGGACACGGATGCATTCGAATTAACAACATGAAAACTTCACACGATTTTAACACACTGCAGATAGAAACCATAAAGAATACCCCATGATATGTTGCCACGGAATATGCATTTTAACTTACGTTATTGTAAATGCAAAAAGATAATTTGGGGAGACGGGCAATACCAAAAGCAAACTAATAGTGTATACGGACTTTACATTAAATTTAGAGTAATAATAAGATGAGAACCTTATGGGCCTTGGGAACTGCAGACTATGCAAAATATTTCGTGGTGCCGTCTGGCGAATGGTAAAAATATCTTCGGATGCAAGGTAGGGTACCGGAATGGAAAACTACAAATCACAGTTTTGAGGCCCCGGAACCGGTTCGGAACGGTTCCTTCAATTCGTTCCGGTTCGGGTTCAGTTCCAAAATGGCGGAAAAAATACGGTTCCGGTTCAGTTCCGGTTCCGGGAAAAAATTCGGGTTCGGTTCCGGTTTTCGGTTCGGTTCCGGTTCCGGTTCGACACCCTGATCACGTACGGAACAGCCAACAGCTGATAATGCGGAACAGGTATAAAAGGCGGATGGCGACAGCTGTAAGTGAGCGGACAATTATAAAGCTGAACGCTGCAGCTTTCTCATCGCACGTCAAGCCATGGAGAAGCGGTAATGGAGTCATACACGACTCCCACATTCATGCAGGAATATTTTGTTTTACAGCCCTTCATATTAATAATATATTGCGTCCACAGCCAACAACTGACGTGTAGCCCGGAAAGAAGACTTTGTAAATAAGCGTTAGAGCGTTATTAGAAAGTGCAGAATTTCGTTTCATTACACAATGTTACAGCCCTGAGGCTTTTATTGGGTTATTTTAATAGTGTACGTAGAAAAAAACAACTAAAGCAAACAGACAGCTTTATTTGGCCGAAACGCGTTAACAGGAAGCTAGGCGACGAAAGGCAATCAAAACAGCGCTCAAACAGCCTTTCTGTGAAATTTTTGTGACTAAGCAGTCTCTGAGCGGGGCACACCCTACCTAGTAGTTCAACAAGCCCCTATTCACAGCAACACTAAAGAAATTGTCAAATTCGCCTATCGAGCCGCACCAGTACTCGCCGATGCGCACTGTTGCCAGCGAAGGCCACGGCGTGAAATGTGTTCAAAAAGGCCAGACATGCCAAATGACGTCACTCCGGCCAACATGGCCACGCAAAGTGCGCCGCCCCGTAAACGGTCTATACTTTTCACATTCGCGTACGTGAACTCTGTACAGCAATGCCAGCCACAGTATGTCTACCTGGAGGCCGCCGGTCTCAACAAGCGCCTGTAGACGGCAGTCTGCTGTCCGCGCCATTGCTGCTGCTTCGCTTAGCTCTATGTAGAGGCTCCACGCTTTTCGTTTCCTAGATTACCCATCTCTTTCATCACCCATTTTCTCCTCTGTAATCTTTAATCCCCCTCCACCTCCTGCCCCCCCCCCCCCCCCGCACTGGGTTGTATGCAGGTGAGCCCCCAGCTGGGCTCAATAATATCCCCAGTGCACTTCCTTTCTTTTTAACCCGAATCACCTAGTAGTAGTAGCGGTGAACTCTGTACACACGTGAAACTAAAACTGTCCTTTGTTACTTCGTGTATTGATACGCACGAAATTTCATAAAATGGTTTGGCTATTTCGGAAAGAGAGGTTGCATTTCCTGTGTCAGGTATTGTTTTAAAGCCCGGGTTGGTTATGTTTCGAGAGAGAGAATATATGGTTATTTATATAGGAGACACTCATTTTATGTGTCTCGCCCTTCGGAAGGCATCCCTATTCCGGGATTCCCTGGATTAGATTGAAATCTCCTCCCTTTCGTGTTGCAAACAGACAAAAGAAAAACTTTCGCATGGCAACCCGTGGCTACAGCTGTAATCTCCTGCGCACATTTCTAAACACGGAAATTTCTGGGAGAAAAGAAAGACAGATACGCCAAAATTGCGGGCTTCTGGTGAAAGTTTTCAAAGACAACTAGGAAATACTGAAGAATTCCCTCTAAAGTACAAAAGAAAGCCCGATTTTCGTATTAAGCTAAACTGACATGATCTATCCTGGCAAACTTCGCAAGGCCTACACCATTACTTGAGTTGTGTCACAAACTCCAGCGTACGGCGTTAAAATATTTTCTAAAGCTTTTTCATACTATTCTACAGCGCCTAATTATGGTGGCACATTCGTTCGGTTCATCCGATTTCCTTTCCATTCGCCCCGGAAAAAGCCTGGAACATTCTCGTACGAGGCGTCAATGACACTGCCCACTCGCCGGCTCCCGAGCAAGTAAATAGCAAAAATGAAAACCCCGCTCATGCTTCGTCGAAGCTTCGATGGCTTTAGCAAGGGTGACGTAGTGTTAGCAGCGTAAAGGAGCGCCGATGAAGGGAGAAAAAGGGGAGTTATGCACTCGACGGCGGCGGGCTCTATGTGTGTTGTTTAACAGCGGAGTGTTTGCAGCTGCCCGTAATGTGTCGCGCATAACGTATTAAAAATACCAAGAAAATCACGAGCACCCGCGAGCGCATGCCTAGCGGCTACCGCCGAGCGCCCCGGCACGCGCAGTGGCTTTAGCAAAAAATGCTCTGCCGAGGAGTGAGAATGAGAAAATGCATAAAGCGAGACAATGCCGTGCGCGTGTGAGCGTGTGCCTCGCGGTGACCATGAGGCGGGTGCCATGAGGAACACGACGATATCGATGAATAAGATGAAAACTACTACTAGAACAGTGCAAAGCGAAGGCGGACCGTGTATAATTTAACAATTTCAAACTTGTGCAAATGCGTGGTGACGTGTCCTGTGCTCACGTAGAAAAAAATCGTGGAGCTTCGCTGTGGTGCAAGCCTTGCGCGACTTGGTGCAAGCTTCACCTTTTTTCAACACGGCAGCTGTTGTTACTGGCCGGAAGTTCGGAGTTCGTGCGCGCCGAAAACTCCCCGCGATGAACGCTATCGCGCAGGCGTTGTGCAGACGTCGCAACAACCACTCGACAACGGAAAGACAGGTGATAGCGGCAGCCGCAACACTCGAGATCAGCGTGCACATGCGCTGAGTATCGTGCAAGAAATCTCACGCGCAGCGTATTCTCGGCACGGCCCTGCCGCAGATAGTTGGCGCGGCCGAGGAAGAGGCCGCGATCCGAAAGGCAGGGTGTACTGCTGCCACTATGTCTCCGTCACTGTTCACCGACAAAAGCTGCGCGATACAAGCCTTCCGCATAAGTGCAAGCTTCCCTGGATTCTTTTTTTGTTTCGGAGTAAGCGCGGGTATAAAAAGAGCGTCCGTGCCGAGACGAAATTGGTTGCGTTGTAATGTCGTGATGTAACGACGACATCTGTCCGGCGTGCATCGTCATCGGCGACCAGCGTGTCGGAGACTCCGTCGTAGTCCCGGGTCTTCAATCACCGTGCTCGTCATCGGACAGCCTGGCCTACATTGAAGTGACGCTTCAAAGGTGAACTAATCGCCTTCGACAGCCGGGGACTTTGTCTTACATATGCATCGAACTGTTTTCCTTCAGGGCGCCGCCCTTTCGCGCCCGTCCCTGGGCTCAGCCACGTCGACGTCGTCGTTGCATAGTGAATGGTGGGAAGACCGAAGAGTGAAAACGATGGGAACACCGACGAGTGAAATAAAACAAATGAGGAGAGTGTCGAGAAATTGGGAGGGGAGGGCGGTTCGCCGTGGCTGTGAACGCCAGCGCTCTACAAAAGTGTGCTGTGAGGGAGGAGGGGGGGGGGGGGGGGGGGCAGTATACGCCTCGAGGTTCGCGATCGCTGCGCCGCCTACCACCGCCGCTTCGCGGCGCTTACGGGACCAGCGCTGCATGGTTCATTCACGGTTTGGTTCGCTTTCGCTTCTTTTTGCCTTTCTGCGCCCTAAACAACTTGTTAAGGTGATGTATGTAAGTAAATAGTACGTATAGGGCACTTCAAAAAACAGGTACGTCTTGGTAGAATTCCAACAAGAGCTATCCGGGGACGTGGTTCTGCGTGCTTCTATGTCGATATTACGGGCGTCGGCGACGGCAGCAGCATATCAGCGCTGTCACCTCCGAATACGTCAGGCACAAGTGAATTCTATTGTTGCCTCGTTTAGACCTGATAGTGGGGCAGTGAGCGGTTGGTTTCGTTTTGCAGCGCGGACAATGAATGCGGCGTTGTTTCAAATATTACTTCGTGGTAAAATATGTTTTGGGGATGTGATTACCCAATCCCTAACAATAACGTTTGCCTTTTATAGGAATATAGGCCACGCGAAAATTTTAAGTATATTCCAAGTCTGTAGTTCGTTAAATACTCGCCCACTGATGCCTAACAGCAAGAATAAAGGAAAGTAATGAAACCACGAAAAATTATTGTTCTGCCGAGTCCGGAAGAAACAGAACAGCTCTCACGCGAATGACAAAATTCAGTTGCCGCTTCGGAAATCTTAAAAAACGTTTGTCGAAAGTTAAGCAAGGTAGTACTCATTAGAGCAATGAAGCATGCGAAAGGTAATCGTGCATGGCGAAGGTGAGGTTGATCTTGACCACGCTCATCACGCTGCGGGTCTAGCAGAGATATTTCACAAGACATGTGGGGGAGGGCGGACGCTTAAATATGGTTGCGTACAAATGCAGAGTGAAATCGAGGAATGAACTTTTTAGTAATCACACACAAACTGCGCGTTCACTTTCGTTTACTTTTTACTTCAACGAACAGCTGAACACTCGGCGGACACATTTTTTTAAGTGTATATACAGTAATTACGTATACAGCAAGTTCACAAGCGATAAACGGTGTCGTTGGAAGAGTGTGGTGTCTGATAAGGCCCTCTGAATTCATTTAGTGCTGGATTCCGCAGGATGCCTGTTTCATAGAACAATGCTTCGAAGAAGCGTTTAATCCCGAAGCGGATTACTCTTTAACCCTGTCTTTGTGCAGCTTGCGGAATATACATGTGGCATATGATGGATTGCGAGCGCTGACCTCGCGACAAGGCGCTCCAGTATTAAGTTTTTTTGTCATGTGCTTATTCCCGCGTCGAATTTTACATTATACTCCGTACTTATCGCGTAGAATGTACGTGAAATGTGTGCCACATTGGCTTGTCAAGTGTAGTGATGAATTTCTGAGGTATGAAGCGTAACTGACGTGGTCAGGCATGAGTACTCAGCTAGATTCTGTAAGCACGCAAAACCGATTTACATCGTAATGTATAGCAGTACGTAGCATGACCACCTCAAGAGACACTGCTTGCGGAGAAACTGTTAGTAAATTCCAGGGCAGTGGAATTACAATCAGCTCCACGCATATGCCGGTTTCACGACGCCCGCCTGTGACACAAGCCTGCCGCTTATACGGACCGAATGTACGGCCCATTTACATTTTCGTAAATGCACCACATTTGTGAACAGAGTGACTGCCTTAGTAAATATGTATTTGCAATGCATAAAAACGGTAAATCTCAGTCGATAACGTGTCGCAAGAGCAGCGGCGACAGTGGTGAGCGAGCCGGAGCCTCCCGCGATTACTTTCGAAACGGGCTGCTAGGGGGATTTCAGTAGCGCCCCTGCACGCAGCGCTCGAGGCGTATGCTGTGCGCGCACGAGGCTCTCGACGGCGCGACGCTTGGCGAAAACGTGAGGAAGGCGTGCACGTGAGTGTACGTTTGCTTAAGACGCAGTTCCCGAGACGCACTGCGCGCCGCCGCCGCAGAGGCCCACCGTCGAGAGAACCCGGGAGTGAGTGCTGTCTCAGCTTACGCAGCCATCAGGAGTGGGGGATGAACTGCGAGTGACGCAACCGGTCGTGCGCATCTGCAGCGGCTGTTGTGGAATGCGCCTCATGCGCTGGCAGACAGTTCTTACTGAGCCATGAGCGACGCACCTGGCGAAACTGCGTCGACTGCCACTGCTGCTAAACGAGATGCCCGAACAGAGGCTCAACACCGCCGACGCCAGAATGCAATCCCTCGATTGAGCAGTGGGAGGAAGTGCTGGCCAGCTCCAGCCTCGAAGAGCAGCTTCGGCTGATCCACCAGGCTGAGGCGGCTGGACGCTCCAACGGGGTCCTGTACTGAGGAAACCGACCGCTTGACTCCTCTGATTAAATAAAGTTTATTCTCTCTCTCTCCAGAGTTTGTGCTGAACAATAAGCAGCTGCGCCCAAATATCGCATGAGGGAGTATCGTAATCGCCATCCAATTTTTTAACTCTTGTGTTCTGTAACCGTTGTTGTTGTAATTCCTGTTGTAACTCGGTACCTCCTCGCTTGAAACATTCTGTGACGTTTACCTCTCCCATTTTTATTAGATTTTTGAGTCACCTCTGATTATGCTTCATGGCCTTGTGCCTGTACCGTACCTTGCCTGTTTAAATATGTCCCTCTTTGTTGAAGGCTCTGTCTCATTCTATCTGCTCTGGTCGGCGAAAACCGCGCATCGGACAGCCAGCCCCACGTCATCGGTGCCCTGTAGATTCGGAGGGGTTCTTCCCTCGCTCGAGTTCACTCCCCACACCATCTTGACAGCGCACCTTCATTAAGAAAACTGTAACAAGCAGGTTGACGTAATATTGACAACAATCATTTCGCCCCATGCCCATGTGCGTGAAGAAAAGTGGTGCGCCAATCTTTCTTCACCCCATACCACATCCGGGGCACTTTTATTCAGCACCGAATAAATTCATGACGATAAATATAATATTTGTGTCATTTAGGTAACATAAAAAGTATAACACAACCGCAATGTAATCAAGTTTAACGCCAAAACTTTGTCCTTTTGTCAATATGTACCATAGGTCGGCAAAACATAAAGAACTCACTCAAACTCAATCACAATTTTTTTCATTCACGCTGTACTCAATCAAACTCAGACTCAAAAACTTCGTCTGTTTACAAAATCACTCGTACTCACTCATCAAATACTCATTTGTAATCGTACTCACTTGTACTCAAACTCATTTGTCCTCACGAGTATTCGTACTCAATCTGTACTCATGATTACTGAATCTGTACTCATGAGTACTCACTCTGTACTCATGAGTACTCAATGAGTACTACTGCTCATGAGTACTACTCATGAGTACTACTCATTTTCACTCATGAGGACTACTCATTCTGCACTCATGAGTACTCAATCTGTACTCATGAGTACTCAATTTGTATTACTCACGAATAATCAACTTATCTGCTCTGTTAGCTAGGTCGTAGCTCGAATGAAAGACTAAGTAGAAAAAATAAATTGTTTAATTGATTAGAAAAACACAGGTTACATATAAATCAGGACAGAGGAATAAAACGTCTGACGCGGTGCACTGTCGTTGAGCGACTTACTGCGCGAAGGCAAGTACATGTGAGAAAGCGAAACGGAACGTAAGCACTCGCGTTGCGTCTGGCGTCTCCTCTTGTTCTCAGGCCGGGTCGGGCTCAGGGGAGCTCGGGGGTTGTCGGTGCAGCCGTGGCCGTAAACTGCGTTTTTCTGTGTGTCTTCGGGTGGCAGCTTTTGTCGTCCGTTTTCTTGTTTGCACTACTGTTTGCACTACTGTACTCAGGAGTGCATATACTCAAGAGTGCAAGCACTC
Source organism: Haemaphysalis longicornis (assembly GCF_048455015.1). Taxonomy (NCBI): domain Eukaryota; kingdom Metazoa; phylum Arthropoda; class Arachnida; order Ixodida; family Ixodidae; genus Haemaphysalis; species Haemaphysalis longicornis. The sequence goes on along the minus strand of NW_027526407.1, from coordinate 114,504,345 downwards.
GCAAAAACAGTATTCATGAGTATTGTACTCATGAGTGCTGTGTACTCACGAGTGCTGTGTACTCATGAGTGCTGTGTACTCATGAGTACTGTGTACTCATGAGTACTGTGTGCTCATGAGTACTCATATTCATTAGTACTAAAACACAGAGTACTCATACTCATGAAGACTGTACTCATGAGTACTCATACTCATGAGTAGTGTACTCATGAGTACTGTACTCATGAGTAGTGGACTTACCCCTGTACTCACTCGTCATCGTACTCACTGTTTTTTTCTGGGTGTGTGATCACTCATCATCGTACTCACTCGTGAGTTTGAGTACAAATGAGTACAAATGAGTGTATTCACGAGTGAGTACGCCGACCTATGATATGTACGTAGTTTGAGGTATATACCAGAAACTAGCGTGCCCGCTGTTTTGTAGTTCGCTAGTACTAAAAACCTCGCCGGCGTCATTTGCCGAGGGTTTCTTGTCTGTCTGGTCCTCTGCAGAGCAAACTTAACCACTGGAGATCTTCCCGTGCGTGGTACTAAAACAAAATTCTGTAGTTTTACGCGCATATTCTGCATGACGTTCAAGAACTTTAACAGGGCATCTGTAGGGGCTATAGTGTGGGCTGCATAGCTTGAATGGAGAGCGCTTAAACTTTGACTAGTAAACAAGGACGCGAAAGACTGCAACACAGGACGAGGCGCATACAAGCGCTTCGTACAAGCACGTGTATATATATGTTCATCTACGTTAGTAAATGAGTTAGTTTGCGCTTCGTCCTGTGTTGCAGTCTTTCCCGTCCCTATTTACTAGTCAAAGTTTAAACGCTCTCCATTCAAGTTCAAGAAGTTAGGGTAAAATCTTTTTGCGACACCCGCGGAGAGTGCAGGATTCAAAGCTTGAAGCCCGTTCGCTACTACACAGCTGACCACTACGACGCGCTTCTTGAACTGGCCGAGTCTCAGCGTCAGGGGCCGGTCTGAGGCACGAAGCCGGAAGCATAGCCGAACAGCTCACAGACCTCGAGCGATTGCACTTTCATATCACATCCTTTGTCAGGTCACCGACGCAAGCAAGGGCATGCAATGAAAAACAACTGACATTGTTGCACAGCTGCTGAGAGCATGTTCATAGTACATTTCAAACTATAAATGTGACAGATACGGAAAATCTTTGGCTACAGCTATGGCCCTTGCGAAGGCAAGGGCATTGCCACCAACATGAGGCCAGCTCCGCTGTGGCGGCAGGATTAAGAAACAACAATTTGTCTAGAGAGTCCTGACAAAGGTGGACGAGTACGAAAAGTGTTTGAAGAGAAGATGGTACGCCACTCAAATTATTCGCCCTCTTGGCATAAATGCTTTGGTTGGTGGGTAAATAAATTTTGGTGACTAATGCGTTCTGAGTAAGAACGCTGCAGCTTACAGTTGCAGTAGTGGAGACTACTTTGTATGAATCCAAAGGACACCTTGTTTTGCCATAAAGTTGGCCGACATTCTACTGTCTTATTACAAACTCGTTTAAAAATCCTAAATGAGAGAGCTTGCTTTGATGAAAGGTCTGGTTTACTTTGGCTACACACTAATATTTCGAAACCCTTGATTGCCAATCTTACGCTTTCATTTTAAAGACTAACAAACAAGTGCGAATATTTTTGGATAGCATTAATATTATAAAATTATGAATGTCACCCACATGACAGGTTGTCTTTCTTCAAACAGATATTGAGGTGTTATATTGTTTTCTACACCTAAAACACTATATTTTTGCCAGCAATACCATTCGGCAATGTGAATTAATAAGCTGTGGCCATACCAGATAAAGCTTCGAACGCCTTTATTCGCATCTTGAATAAATGATTGAAGCTAACATTCTCCGCAATAGAGTGAGCGTAAAACAAGCTGCTATAATAGCTTTGCATTGCCTTTTTTCTGTGCGGCTTTGTTTGATGACCCCTCATCGGGTGACACAGAAAAGATAGACTAAAAATGTTTTAAACACTAAAATAAAAGTATTCTTGCCCAAAAATATTCTCTGGTGAGATTATTATCCGGCAGAGGGACCGATAAACTCGCCGTGTATTTTCGCGGTTTGATTGGACACTCGTTGTCCCAGTCAGCGTTAAGTTGTTTCTCTGCAGTCGTGGTTCCATCGCAGAGCTTCAGGTCGCTGCAAGCACAAGCAACGGGGCATTAAGACGCCAACAAATACGCTTGTGAGAACGATCTCGCTGTTAGACTACTACAAGTTGGGACCAAACAATTTACACTTTTGGTTAGCAGAAGGTGGTGGTAGGCTCAGGCGATGCAAAGCGCCTCAAGGTTTCCTGATCAGTGCTGGGCCTATACTTGGCCTCTTAATGAGACGTATAAAAAACTCCGTGCCTAGCCCTAGTGCCAAAAACCTGGACTGAGGAACGGCACCGTGCGTGTCATTTCAAAAGACCGTGGTAACAGCTCGTAGCACGACTACTGGTCGTTTATAGTGCATAACGGGCATTCAATCTTCCAGGGGTGGCTCTATATTAGACGGTGCAACCGCAATAGCAACCTTATTTCAAAAAGTTTGGCTGCATACCACTCGACGCAAAACATTCACCTTACATGCATTTACCCGTAGCGGTGGCTTAGTGGCTTAGGCATTGCGCTGCTGAGCACGAAATCGCGGGTTGGATTCCCGGCCGCGGTGGCCGCTTTTCTGGTGGAGGCGAAAAGCAAAAACGCCCGTATGTACGAGATTTCGGCCCACGTTAAAGATCCCCAGGAGGTAAAAATTAATCCGGAGCCCTTCACTACAGTGCGCCTCATCACCTGCGTTGCGTCCGCACGTTAAACCCTACAATCAATCAATCAATCAATCAATCAATCAATCAATCTTACATGCATTTGTGTGCTGATATTACCGTACTGTTGAAATAAGGTTCCGAATGAAATCCCGTTAAGATCTGCTGATGTGCCGTTCGTTCTTTTGCAAAGCAAAACCATCCATTCATTTCATTTGAAATAGTCGTCTAAAAACTCCTAAGCTTTAATGAGGGTGGAACGAGGGCATTGCGCGATGACCGCATGAATTTTGCGAGAAGGCAATAACAGCAGTGCGAGGCATAATGGCGCGGAGTACACTATCATTGGTTGTACAACGGAGCTATTAGCATAACTGGTCACCCCTGATAGTCATGCAAAGCACGTAGCGTCCACCCCATGCGTTTCGCAGATTCACAGAAATTATTACTGTTGCGCACGCTGTCGCATTGCCAGATTTTCACAAGGGCAGGTGCGTCACTAGCCTTTAAAGGAGCCATGAAGAGAAAATGAAAGTTGGTTTTCTTCGAAAGATTTCGTGTTTTATAGTGCCCCCAGCGCTTGTCCGGATACAAACGGTGCTTTATTCACTGAGAAATTAAACAATTTAGGTTAAAATTTTGATTTTCCCGCTCAATCGTGCGTTTTCGTGGTCCCAAGTGACATCACTGAAACCGACCGCTCTGCAGCCTAGAATACCTTCATTCACGCATCCGCCGTACAGGGTAGAGACACGTATACGCTGGCGCCGCCATTTTCAGTTGCTCGCTCGCCGCCGAAACAAGTCATTGTGTCAAAACCGCGCTAAAATTATCGCCGCAACGCGGTTTACTGGAGAAGTTTGAATCATATTGTCTGTTTCGCGTTGCTAGGTCTCGTGGGAAACGAAAAGAATAACGCGTTGAGCCCGTTGGCCCAATTGCGGCGGCACGGGACCGTTCAAAGGTTGTCTCCACCCTGTACAGCGGTGTTGGTTTGTTCCCGCGTTTATTTGCGTTCCGTAACCTAGATGGTGCCACCATACCGTGGCAAGCGTTTGGTTTGTTTTTGCCCTCGTTTAAACCTGGCTTGTTTTTGTTCTGGGAGAAAATATTCGTTCCCTGAAACAGTGCTCGCTCGACAAATGGGGTCACGTAAGACACCGTTGCTTGCGTCAATCGGCCAGTGTCGTCTGAGACAACCCCAAGCCCCGTAGTGCTGTGCAGCGAAACCAAGCATGCTGTGCGCAGTACGAACAGCAGAACGCATCAGTACTTCTATGTTTACATGTGCTTTCGTAACTTCCACTGTTTGTCCCATCATTCTTATTGCTTTGTAAAGAATGTGCCCTAAATTTAAGCGCAAATCGCTCGTTCGTCTAGTTTGTAAGTTCTACATAATTTGCGTCTGCTTCTGCCAGCCTCCGCCAATCGCAGAGCTTAGCTCATGTGACGACATAGGTTCTGTTGCGGGAAATGAGCTGGTGGGTCGCATGACCATTCCCGTTTTTCCTAATTATGTAGCTTATTTGAGCGAAGTTTACGTTAAAAGTGGTGTCAGTATGATTTTAACGAGACAATCTTTTGAATGAACCAAACTTGTGTTTTCTCTTCATGGCTCCTTTAATAATACCAAAATATTTCGCTAGAAAAGTATATTATTGTCGTCGCAGCACCACTGTGCGTAGGACGCGGACACTTAAGGCTTCGGAACGGCAGCCTCGGTACGAGGAGCGGAAAAGGGAACAGCAACGTCAATGTCGACAACACCTTAAATGGTGTGCGCACCTTCGAAAAGCTACGACTCACCGGCAAAAGTCAAAGCCCCCCCAAAAAAAACCTAAATGCGAAGCACAAGTTGACAAGTTGCCCCCCCCCCTTATGTAATGCCTTCGGGCCCTTAAGGAATTAATAAATGAAATGAAATGAAATAAACTTTAGAATGGGCCAAAAGCATCAATGCAACACTCACCAGTAAACGATAGGTTTTATTTCGCCTCGATTATGCGCACAAAATTAACCCGATATTCGTCAAAACAAATATTTTTCCCAATTCCCCGCTGTTACTCAGTATCGCCAAATGGAATTCGCTGCCATCACATGTAGCCAACTTAACTGAAGCGTCCTCATTTCACACTGCGCTTTTAGCCTTCCTTAGAAATGAACTCTTTTGATGCTGTTGATGTATTGCGGTGTTCTTTTCTTGTATTTTTCATGTTTCGACGCTTGTCTACTATGTTATTTTATTTCTGTTTAAGGTCGGTTTTAGTGTTGGTATGGCTTATTGCGGGAAGCATTGCTGTCAAGAAGTGTTTTTAGATGCGAAGCATCTCATGCTCGGGGCTGTGTCCCTCTCTCCCTTTTTGTTGTCCGCCGTCCACACTCTTCGTCCTCTTCTCTGGTAGAGCTGCAAGGCGCGTGGCGCTTCCCGCCACAGCTTTCCCACGGGAAATTCAACATCCTCCTCTAAAGTTTTCAGTTCATCGTTTCCGGTGACGTTCCGCTTCGCGTGCCTTTGTTGTATCAGTAGCTTCTTGACGTAGTTTTAATGAGTGAAGGACATAAGGCGCGTTCGTAGCACATTCTCCCGTCTTGGTTTGTAGCGCAGTGGGAAGAGCGCCACGTACCTCCCTTTGCGGCCGGAGAGTTGTGGGATCAAAACCGGGCGCCGCCTAACTATTTCTTTTTATAGTGTACTGCGCTGACGTCAGGCCGAACGCTGACGGAGCTGAAGAGACTTGCATGTGCAGTAGAGTGCGGTCGGCGGGCAACAAGGGAGGGAGGGATACAGCCTCGATCATAATATGCTTCGCACATGTGCAGCTTTCCCGCTCATGGCAGTCCTTTCAACAGTGATTACTCTGCAATTTTTTAGCGAAATGAAAATGTTCTTTTGCACAGCTAATATATGAGGTGAATACTTGCTTTGTCCACCGTTTCAAGTCGCGCAGGTTGCGCGACTGGGTTCCTGAGCCATGAGAACTATCCCATAGAAATGCATGGGGAGTTAGATTTGACAGCGAATTACACAAAAAAATATTCAGAAACCTGAAATCTTCTTTCCGCGTTTTAATCTTCACGTTGACTTCTAGCTTTATGCCAAATATCATTTTCCTAAAGTGGTTTGTCTAGGTTCCTGAGAGGTTGTAATTTTGAGCGAGAAAGCTGGGTGTGTCTAATAATGTGTTATTACATTTTGCCTCTGCCCTCGTTACGATGATGAGAAAGGCTGGAGTTACTTTTTATGGGGAATTCTAGGGGCATCAATTAACCCTCTACTCGCCATTGTCAGGGTGGCTGGATACAAGAAGGCTACCTGCTATTCGCCCGTGCCATCCCGATGTGCAGCTGAGGGTTGTCATTCAACACTAAGGTAAATCTAACCCAGTGAGAAGCCTTTAACGGTGAAGGGTGAAAACACAAGAGGTTGGTGCCCTTCAAAAGAAAGTATTTACACGAATACGGTTCAAATCTTACGTTAAACATTGGTGCTTCTGTCATTTTGCTACCTACATGTTGTCTCATACTTAGGCACCAAAATTCACAACTTCTGCAAGCTGAATAAGTTATGTCGACGAACAAGTATTTACCATCTCTTCCTCAATAAAATTACACCATCTTCCCGTGGGGAACCATGAGGAAGATGCGAAGCATCATGGGGGTTTTGTTTAGGTTCCATTGTGTTGCCGTTATTTTGCTTCATTTATCGGGGCACGAATGGGAACGTAATTTGAACCCCTTTTAGAGACAGCGAAGAGACCAACACCGGCGTTACCTGATCGAACACCTCTTGGTTCTCGTCTTTCTTTATTGCGTGCTCACGCTCATACCCCGCTACCCGCCCTCTTCGTCCTCTTCTCTGGTTGAGCGGCAAGGCGCGTGCCGCTTCCCGCCACAACTTTCCCACGAGAAATTCAACATCCTCCTCTAAAGTTTTCAATTCGTCGTTTCCGTTGACGTTCAGCTTCGCGTGCCTTCGTTGTATCAGTAGCTTCTTGACGTAGTTTGAATGAGTGAAGGACATAATGCGCGTTCGTAGCACTTGCTCCTGTCTCGGTTTTGTAGCGCAGTGGGAAGAGCGCCACGTAACTCCCGTTGCGGCCGGAGAGTCGTGGGATCGAAACCGGGCGCCGCTAACTATTTCTTTTTTTAGAGTGTAGGGGGAGAGGTGCAGACGGACGGACGGCGGACGACGGAGCCGAGAGCAAGAGATGCTTCGCACATCGCCTCCTGTAATACAGGAGGCGATGCTTTGCATCTAAAAGTTGAGGGAAGTGCGAAAGATAAAAGTACGTCCAACTTCCGCTGAACATGTGTCCTTTCAATCTACCGTGAAACCTTCAAAGGCCCAAATCGCAAACGAAGAACAAAAGAATGAAGCTATTTCTCCCGCAGTAAGTAAACGCATTTACAGACTATCTAAATGCACGCCTATGCGTCTTTTATTAGATAAACGTATACTTTTTACTTCTTCGTCATTAACTATACGCGTATTGTGTTGTCTGAACCACGCCTGTTCTGCGATTTTAAGTACCCGTTTCGACTGAGTGGAAGCCGCCCTCGCCGTGTGTCCAAAGAACTTAGAACTTTTCGGTCCATTAACCGGTCTGTGGGAGAATGCATTTGTTTTTTGACAGAGCGCCGTCGGTTTCACTAAGAATACTTTCGCTTTAAAATTTATACACAATGCTGCCAATCAACCACTTACGCGCACACTTTCCTAAATATTGCTCAAAAGATTCGCAAAGTAGTTTTTCAAACCAGCTAATCTTTTTTGTCGCGAGGATACTTCATTTCGCTTCAACCATACGCACGGGAACTATAATAAGCCCAAGGCCCGTCGTAGCAGAAGGCAGCTGATTATTTCAGGGCACCTGAGACTCGTAGCCGCGCTCGACATTCTCCTTACGATAGGAGGTTTTATTGATGTTTTTAATTCCCCAAGAACCATCACGACGGTGAATTAAACGCAGAGTTCAGAGCTCAACACCACAAAAGATCCTCGGGCCCTGAACCACCGCAGCGCATGCGAATATGTTTTCTCATGCATAACTCGTCAAGTCAAAATGGTTTATCTGGACAATCCGCCAGGTTGGGCCTCTGGGTGTCTGCCGTTGAAAGGACAAGCAGAGCCAACAGGCAGATGGCAAGAATAATCTTTTGGAATCACTAACTGGGTGCGGTACCAGCAATGCTATTACTTCCATAAACACCCACCATTTAAGCAGCGCTGATGTTTATGTCCACTAAGATCGCTGAACCTTCGAAGTTTTTCGAAATGTGCCAACCTTTTGCAAAAATGCCACGGGTCAGCAACCGCTTCGTATATACCACGTGTGAACCGCTGATTTCTAGGATTCGGTTTTGAGAATGGGTTGTTTATGATGTCCCTTAATTTACTCACCTGGACAGTGAACTTTCCATTTCCGCATTCCGAAAGCGTAGCAAAGCTTCCTTTGTACAAAACTCGCTTTATGATCAATCCCTAATGTCGTAAAAACGTCATTACGGGCTGGAAAACTGCTGAGGAAGCGCGTCGCCAAACCAAAAACACGTGGCCAGATACGTTTCAAACATGAGCGCCCTTTCCGCATCTATCTACAAATGTGTCAACCCCACCCGAGCAAGGCTGCGGGCGGGACACTCGGTCGTCGTCACCAGCGGAGGTTCAACATGGAGCTCTGAAGCATTGTCCACATTCTTCACTTCATGACACTACACCACGGTTGAGCATTTGACAAACCTGGCAGCCCAAAGACACCCTACATGCACCCATTTTTGTGTCGTACTAGTATAATCGCGCAACTAATACCTGTTCTGGTAGGTTGAACCGACCTAAAACATTCCAAACTATCTTACTTTCCTTAAAGAATCTCTACAGAATTGAACGAAGAGAACCTATTGCCGCAAAACAATTACTGTTTTTGCGACAAAAGAACGTCACAATTCATCAGAGTAAAACTGCACACATTCCAGAGGTGACGCTGCCAGTTAACGAAGCACTGACTTTATCAGATTCAGTTTCAGTTTATTTTATTTCATACACAACTAGATGAGGGGGCTGAAGAAAAAGCCGCCACATTCCAGCTTGAAAATGCTCCAACCCCTCCCCCCCCCCCCCCCCGGATAGATGGACAACATTGTGTAAAAAGCCAACAGAGCAAAAAAGCATAATCATCTATACCATTTGACTGCAGCATTTAGCTCGAGTGGGTCAAAAGTGTTTATATCTAAAAAAACATTGCAGTGCAATACGCACGTGAACCATTGCAGTACTACGAAAAAGCGACCCGAGTGCATACATATTAACACAGAAAGCAGTACTATACCGAATACGGTGCGGGGTCGGGGGAGGCAACAAAGAAAAAGCAGTAAGGTGAACATCACTGAAGATACACTCCTAGTAGGTCCTTTGGGGGACATTTTCTATTTCGACGCCATTTTTCATTATCTATAGTGTGGTGAGTAATCTCGGTATTATATTTAGCTTAACAAGTTAGTCCAATAGTAAGTCCGGCTGTTGGGTACAAACCCGTGTTCAAGAGTTCTCATGCTGTACAAAGAATTATTTGGGGTCAAGTTGGTCAATTTAACTAATGTATTGGTTCTATGGACGCACTCGTTTATTAATGTTTCGCAGAGGCGATAGTCGAACCGTTTTTGTATCTCGATCAATTCAAAATGAAGCTCACCTCAAATTGCACCTTGATTCAACCAAACCAGTCAGCAAAGGACCAACTAGGTTATCCATTGGTATATTGTTTATTACTATTCTTGAGTTTATTTTGTGGTCAAGAAAGTTTAGGGGTTTGACATGGTAGTTGCAACCCATAAAAAACAGTTTTTAATAGGAGATAAAAATAAGGAACGGTATATAATAAACATTGTTTAAGAGGAGGTGACTACCGATTTCAACAAAGCAGTCCTATTACTCTAACCAGCTATATTGCTACCCGGTGTGTTTGGAAATCCCAGAGAATCTGCTCTGTAACTATCACGCCAGTGATTTTAAAACTTTTCACTGATTCTATACGATGAGCATCTAGATGCAAGTTATACACTGGATGTATTTGTTTTCTTTTAGCGCGGGAAATAACAGATTTAGCTTGTTCGCGGTTCACATTAGGCCATTTGACAAGGCCCATTCACATAATTGAGCTACATTTTCATTGACTGGGCTAATCAGGTTTGCACAGTTTTCATCGGCTTAAAAACAAACTCGAGCCATCGGCGTAAATTACAAATTTTAGGGAAGAGGGAGGTAATAGAATGTCGTTCATGACATATTCAATATAGAGGGCCCAAGATGCTTCCTTGTGGAACGCCAAGACCGCTTCTCTTTGTTAAAAAACCCTAGTTATGTATGGTTACATATTGTTGATGTTTCCCAATGTATGATTCAATAACCTCAAATTCCCTACCGCGAATGCCGTAAAATTCTAATTTTTTTAGTAGCAGCTTCGGGTCGATAGAATCAAAAGCCTTCGAGAAGTCTATAAATACACCAAGTACAAATTTTTCGTCTTCAATTTCGTGGAGAAGTAATTTGTTTTGCGCAAATAACACCTGTTCAGTGGGCTTCTGCTTGCGGAAACCCAATTGAGCATGTGAAAATGTGTTTTGTTTATCTGTACAGGACGTGAGCTGAGAATGCAAATATTTTTCAAGGGCTTTCGAGATAACCGGTAAAATTATATGGGCCTGCAGTTTGTATCCCCGGTCTTGTACGGAAAAGTTACTTCGCGGTTTGCAAATTTGCGGGTAAATACCAGCAGAAAAACACACGTTTAATATGCTTTTATGCTTTTAATTTATCTCAGCAGTACATTTGCTAGGGTGCAGCTTAAAAGAATCAGAACGGCTGCTTTTTTCTCCGCGGGACAATTGGTGAAAATACAACGGCCTTTGTCACTGAGGCGGTTAATGTTGAGTCTAAACAATGATGTCCCATAATCACGGTGTTATTAAATAATACCGAGGAGGACTATGTCGTCACAAGATATTCGTTGAAGGTGTTTGCCTGATTACCGTTGTAATGTAATATTTACGGTAATATAATGTAATGTAATGTAATAACGGTAATCTATTATTTAATACCCACCAATAGGCACTAAGTCCGAACAGCGGAGCCGTCATTACAGTTGCTCAAAAAGGCAAAGGGCGTTCCAAGCCAACCAGTAGTTGGCACTTGTAGGGGTGGGTCTAGGCGGCCAGGTTTGTAAAACGCGCCCCCTGGTCGAGGGCAACCAGGGGGTGAGGTCTTCAAGCCCATGACGGAGCGTAGAAGCTGCTCCGAGCCACGTTTGTCGAGAAGGTTGAGGCATCTTCGGTTATTCCCGTCACGGTTGGTATCGGCTGGTCTTCATTGTCCTCTCACGGGTTGAAAGTACAGGGTGGGGGCGGGGATGAATTGTCGAGGTTTGGTGGGGGAGGGCTCGCGAAGCCCGACACAACCGGGTAGCTTCCACAGTTGCGTCTAGGCTGTGGGTGAAGATCATGAGGCTGGGGCTGGCATGACTCCCCAACCTTAATGAAATACTTCAACTTCTACTTCAACTTTATTGACAATTTCGTACATAGAAATGCGAAGACAAGCACAAAAAGCTGCAAAACTGCAGCTTGACGAAATGTTTGCCCCTCACGGTTGGCAAGGCAGAGTAGGAACAGGAGTTTAAAGCATCCGCACAGGAAACAGTCCTAAGAAAATAAATCTCACCTTCACATGTCTATATTAAATACAAACATAAAACAATGCATTCAAACGCACTATAGCTCACACTTTGTAAAAGAAACTTAATAAATGATATACATACACGCACATAGACACTCATACATACATACATACATACATACATACATACATACATACATACATACATACATACATACATACATACATACATACATACATACATACATACATACATACATACTGTGAGCAGGTCCATGGCTGAGGGTTAGATAAAGCGTTTAATACTTGTTGAAGCAAGTTACACGTCTTCTCTCATCGGAGCCATTGTCCTTTTTCCGGCCGCAGGAGCTGCTCAATTTAAAGGGTAGGGGGGGAGAAGGGGGAGGCCTTGGCGTACGTGACTCAAGGCTCGTTCGCATGGCGCGAAGCAGTTCGAGTGTCCGTGAACATGAGACCGCAAATGCATTACGCGCACATGGAGTGGCAGGCACGAGCTCTCACATCACTACACGGACACATACACTTCACACCTGTCTGGCCTACGTGACTGGATGCACGTAGTGATGACCGCGAGTGTTCTGAGGCACAGAAATATGTGACTGCGTTGTATCACACACATGGAGTGGCAGTCACGAGTTCGCACATCACTGTACACGGAGATGCAGGCGCGACTTCTCACATCCCACCCTAGCCAAAATGACCAAGTCCCTTTGGTGACGTGAAAACTGAACAACAGTCTGCTAACATTGAGGTCAAGCTTCAGATGACGCAAGAATAGGGTCGATGTAAGGTGGTCTAAATAGCTTGATCTGGCTCACATGCACCACTCTGGAGTCAGGAGTTCCCGAATTCCGGCCTACTTGAGTCACGAGGTAAGTAACCGGGGTCTTCTTTTCGAGGATCTGATAGACTCCCTTGAACCTCGGAGCCAATTTCTCTGACACATGCGGAAGAGGCTGCTGGCGGCGCACCCAAACAAAGTCTCCAACCTTGTAGGAGTGATCTCTGTGCGCCCGATCATAGTACGCTTTGCGCGCTTGCTGGGCATTTTCCGTGTTGCTGGCTGCTTCGGCTCGCTGGGATTGCAGTGCCAAAAGGCGCTCTTGCACAGAAGTGGGCTTTGATGCGTGGATGGTCTGGTATGGTAGATTTGGCGTATATCCGTACATTAACTCAAAGGGGGAGAATCCAGTGCTGGAGTTCAGGCTGGTGTTCACGGCAAAAGCGGCTTCGTCGAGCTTTTTTGTCCACTGTGACTGGTCGTGGTTGCACATTTTACGCAAAACGGTGACGAGGGTGCCATTGCTTCGCTCGACAAGTCCGTTACTTGCGGCCCTGTATGCCACTGAATAGTGTACTGTGACTCCGTGCATTCTCATGAAGTTCTTGAATTCTTTCGAGTCAAAGGCTTTTCCGTGGTCAGAGAGGCAATCACTTGGAGTTCCGAATCTATGAAAAACAGAGTGTAGGGTCCTGATTACTTCCTTCGTGGACGTATTCGGTACGGGTTTTGGAACAATGTACCGTGTGGCGAAGTCAATTACATTCAGAATGTAGCTCTGTTTGTCGCTGGATGGCATTGTTATGTGGTCCATAGCGATCGAACTGAATGGTACGTCAGTAGTAGGCATGAATTCCATCTTGCCGACGTTCCGGCTGGTTGGTCTGTTGTCTTCCTGGCAACGTTGGCATGCCTGCACGTAGCTTGTAACGGTTGATAACATGTTCGGCCACCAAAACCGTCCTTGCAGTTTGTCCATCGTGCGTTTGATATCCATGTGCCCACTTGCGTCGTGCGTGAGCTCCAAAACGCTTTGTTGAATCTTTGCTGGCACAACAGGACAGTGATGCCCCTCTGAAGTTACCCGATAGAGGATGTCATTGATTATGACAAACGGTCCTGCTGAGTTAGGTTCAGCACACACTTTCTGCTTGGTGCTCTTACAGAAGTCGTCTGCATTTTGCATGGCCGTGAATTCATGCGTCTGAGATAGCGCAGCACATGAATGCCGAGAAAGCATGCCAGCAACGTAATTTTGACGCCCAGGGCGGTGCTCAACAGAGAACTCAAATTCCGCCAAATCCAGCAATATTCCAGTGAATCGGCGAGACGGCTTGAAGTTTCTGGTCAAGCAGGCGACCGACCAATTATCAGTGAGCAGGTGAAATTTCCTACCAAGCAGGTAATGGCGAAATTTCACTGCAATAGCCCAATGCACAGCTAATGCTTCCCAAACGTTGCTGTGTAGCTTTCGTTCAGATTCCGTCAGTGATCGGCTGGCGTATTCAAGCACGACTTCTTTTCCGGCTTGTTTTTGTGTCAACACCGCTCCAAGAGCTGTTGCAGAAGCATCCGTAGCCACTGTTGTGGGCGCGTCGCGATCAAAGTGGCCCAGTATGGGTGCTGATGTAAGGGCCGAACGGATGGTCTGAAATGATTCCTCATACTCAGGTGTCCATTTGAAGTCGGCACTCCGCATTGCAGCTTGAAGTGGCGCGCAAATCTTAGAAAAGCCAGGAATGAAACGCCTGTAAAAGTTTGCGGTTTGCACCCAAGATAGTAGCTGCTTCGGCGTTCTCGGAGTAGGGATGCGCAATATGGCTTCAATCTTTGCGGGATCTGGCTGCTTCCCGCTTTGTGAAATCAAAAATCCCAGAAATTTTACTGAAGGAACGGCAAACTTGCACTTCTTCAATGAAGCCTTAAGGCCTGCTTGTTGCAGGAGGGTCAGAGTCTCATCGAGAAGGTCGAGAAATTCTTCCAACGAGTTCGCAAAGATGATGACGTCATCGAGGTATGTACGCACACCAGATTTCGAATCTCTGGGTTTGAGTTGGGAAAATATTTTATGCATTGCCTTTTGGAAAGTGGCAGGTGCGTTCTTTAGTCCAAAGGGCATTCGTGTCCACTTGGAAGTGCCTTGATGAGTGATGAAGGTTGTCTTGTCTTGGTCCTCTTCTTTTACTTTAATTTGCCAATACGCACAGCATAAATCCAATACGGCAAACAAAGAGGCTCCACCAATGTCATCAAAAATGTCGTCTGCTCGCGGAAGCGGCTGGAGGACACTGACTGTCATCTGGTTGAGGGCCATATAATTCACACATAGCCGCTTTTTGTCACCCTGTGTCACGACAAGAGCTGGAAACCCCCACGGTCCAGAGGTCGGGCGGATGATGTCTTTCGACAGTAAAGTTGCTGTCTGGTTTTCTAGAAATATTCGGTCCGAGGCTGTGTATCGGTAAAATTGTCGTCCGTATGGCTGGGCATCGGGCTTTAACTTAATTTCATGTTCAATTCCTTCGTAGAGTCCAATGTCATCCGGACTCCGTGTGAAAAGGTCAGCGTGTTTTTCAACAACGCGTTTGACAGCATCATGTTGTTCAGGAACTAGCTGTTCTCCGAGAATGATATTAGTGAAGTCGTCGTCACCGGAACTGGAAGGGGAAAGAGGGGCTTCTGGGCTGCAGAGCTTTGTTACAGCGCAGCTTATCGTGGGGGCTGGGTTCACTTCAGACGCAGCTGCTTTGGCTAGTTTGCTCCATAATGGCTCATTTTCGTCGGGCTCATGGGCTAGTTGAAGTGCATCGGCCTTGGCATCTGGAGCGTCAAAGTGAGACAAAGCTGACATTGTCAGAATAACAGCGTTGGCCATTCGTGGCATAAGCTGGTCGCGGCACTGAATGATGGTTTTTGTGCTCGGCTGGTGGATTTCAGATGGCTGAGGAGGCTTTACGTGGAGCTCAGCTCGAGCAGCGCAGAACCAGTCCTCTCCAAGAATGAGTGGAAGCGCGTTATTTGTCATAACGGCCACTTCTACTACAGCTGATATTGCTCCAACTGTTATCCGGAGACAGACAGTTCCGATAGGCGTCACTGATCCTCCTCCGACAACAAGAACGGGTGGTCCTGTCCACGGCAAAACATTTTGTTTTGTGAGCAGTTTCGACGATATAATCGTCATAGACGAACCACTGTCCGGGAAGGCTGGAATTTCTCCGATTCCTGGTATAACGGCAGGAACCACAGCGCAACAAAATTTTGACCCATCAAGTGAATCAGGTACGTATGTGGCGTACGCTTTTGGCTCTGTGTTCCGGTGATCCTTACTTCTTTCGCTGCACTTTGCTGCTAAATGACCGGTCTTCTTGCATTTAAAGCAAACGGCGTTCTTTATGTCTTGACCGGGTCTATGGGCTGGTGCACCATACTTATCAGAAATTTCTTGATACCGTGCATTTTGCTCGGCGGGCGGAAGCTCAGAAATGCGCTTTGGTGGCGGGCGCAATTGCTTTTGCGATTTTTCTTTTGGAGGGAAGGTCGAGGCTGGTTTGTCTTCGTTTTTGGTCTGCGCAGAAGACTGTCGAACGTTCCGCGTCCCTTTTGTGTGCTCAACGGTACGGTCTACCTCAATTGCGATGCTCAAAAACTCATCGACAGATTTCGGGCGCTGTACAGCAATTGCTGTTGCCAGTTGGTCATCGCGTATTCCTTGGATTAGATATTCAATCCTTTCTTTGTCTGTGAGGCTGACCGGGCATCGAGAAATTACCCGCAGTTTGGCGAATGCATACGAGTGCAGAGTTTCGTCGGCTAGCTGTAATCTGGCGGTCACGGTCTCCTGCCACTGGATAAGTGAAAGCTGTTCTCCAAAACTTTCTTTCAGGCTGGCTTTCCAGATACGCCAGGTTGTCATATGCCGACCCTGCGTTTCATGCCAATCTGCGGCTGCTCCGCGCAGTTTGCTTTGAGCTATTGCAAGGAGTGTAGAATCTTCCCATGCCGCTAGTTTTTGGGTTTTCTCAAGCTCTTCGAGCCAGCTCTCGGCGGATGGAACACCACTTCCGTGAAATGTTCGCAGTGAAGCTGATAGATCAGGAAGAGTGTTTACAGTAATCGGTCTCACCTGAGAAGCCATTGCAGACGTCATGATCGCCATGTATTGCTGCATGTAGGTGGTGAACTGTTGAAAATTAGAAGCGCTATCTTCGCTGAAGCTTGGCATTTGAGGGAATCCAGTCTGGGCAGGAGGAGTGTGGCTGTCTTGGGCTGCATCCGGCGAATCATCTTGGTCTCGGTGACTTTCAATGTCGGCGAGTAGACGGGCGGCAAGTTCTTCTTTGTTGCCTACGGTGTTAAGCTGTCGGCGTTCAAGTTCTTGTTTTATGAGCGGCATTGTGATTTGTGCGATGTCATCGGCGGTTGCGTTGCTCCAATTGATGAACGGCATCTCGGGCAGATTCGTAAAGACTGCAGGCGAAGATGTTTGAGAGTGGCGGAAGCGACAGCTGATTGCTGAGCGAGTTGAGCTGCTCCGGTGCTCTTCGGCTTGGGCTGACGCTGGGCTTGTCGGGCTGAGGCTGGGCTTACTGCTTGAAGCATGAAGCAGGCTCTTCTCGTCAGTCGTGTCGCTTAAAGCTGCAGCAGGTAACGTTGGGCGACTGCGCCATATGTGAGCAGGTCCATGGCTGAGGGTTAGATAAAGCGTTTAATACTTGTTGAAGCAAGTTACACGTCTTCTCTCATCGGAGCCATTGTCCTTTTTCCGGCCGCAGGAGCTGCTCAATTTAAAGGGTAGGGGGGGAGAAGCGGGAGGCCTTGGCGTACGTGACTCAAGGCTCGTTCGCATGGCGCGAAGCAGTTCGAGTGTCCGTGAACATGAGACCGCAAATGCATTACGCGCACATGGAGTGGCAGGCACGAGTTCTCACATCACTACACGGACACATACACTTCACACCTGTCTGGCCTACGTGACTGGATGCACGTAGTGATGACCGCGGGTGTTCTGAGGCACAGAAATATGTGACTGCGTTGTATCACACACATGGAGTGGCAGTCACGAGTTCGCACATCACTGTACACGGAGATGCAGGCGCGACTTCTCACAATACATACATACATACATACATACATACATACATACATACATACATACATACATACATACATACATACATACATACATACATACATACATACATACATACATACATACATGCATACATACATACATACATACATACATACATATAATGGTTACAAAATTAACAGGGTAAACAGGTACATAAAAAGAGAAATATTGGATATGTACAGAACCAGCGTACACACAGAAAAAAGAAAAAGACAAAACTTAAAGAAAAAGTCATGTTATAGACAGGTATGCATACACTTATCAATATCCGCACTGCAGAAGTATCCACATAAATTAATACACAGAATATTGGCAAAAGCAGTGTACGGTACTTTTTAGATGCTCCAGTGTGCAGGGAATGAAGGCAATGCCATTAAAATTCTTGAAAAGTATTAAAAGTAATTTTTACCAAACCCAGGTCGCCACGAGAAAAAACGTTTGATATATTTTTAGTTAAAAATGTCTATGTTCAGGAGTAAATGTTTCTCCAAATCCCGCTTAGAAATTGTGTTTATAGCTATGCCACTTTCGGCTAGGTTATTTAAAAGGCGGGCAATTCGGATTGGCAACCTATCATCGCAATAATTCGTTTTTAAAAAGGGCACGAACCATGTACTTCTTCCCCTTATTTCGTACGGTACGTCCAACAATTTTCTTAAACTACATAGACTTAGATAGCTGCACCGTTGTGTTGCAAGCTATTTTTTATACTTTGTTAAAAGATTAAAGTTTTAGGTACATTGGACAGGAAGCAGATTATACTGAAATAATAGTTCGTTGGTGTGAGAGTCATACGGTACAGTTGCAATATGTGGAATGGCTTTTTTCTGAAATAAATGCAGCTTATTAATATTTTTGTGGGAGCGGTTAACCATACGAGGCTGCAGTAATTGATGTGAGCTCTGAATATAGCGTGATAACGAATAAGTTTAATATTTGATGGAACCACATGCCGTAACCAACAAAGCACCCCACACGCTCGAGATAAATTAGTGCAGACGTGATCGACATGAGCATCCCATTTTAAATATTCATTAAACACAATGCGTAATGTTTTTATTTCAGTAACGATACAAATCTTTTCAGATCCGATATACAAACTACCCTTTCTGTCTACAGATCTTTGATCTGGTGAAAATAACACTGCTTTAGTTTTCTTAGTATTTATTTCTAACGAGTTCGCTTTATTCTATTTGAGAAGCTTTTGGAGGGTTATGTTGGCGAAATGAAAAAGCTGAGTAGTATCACACGATTGAAAGAAAACGCTGGCATCATCTGCGTAAATAATAAAGTGTGCGATGTCAGTTTTTATACGATATCATTGATATAAATATTGATCAGGATTGGCCCTAGAAGTCTCCCTTGCTGAACTTTAGCCATTAATTCTGGTGAAGCAAAGTGCTGTTCCTTTATTGCTACGACCTGTTAACGGTTTCTTCAATACGATTGCAAAAGAGTAAAGGGAAGCCCCCGTAATCCATAATGTTGTAATTTTTCAAGCAATGTTAAATGACTAATTTTATCAAATGCGTTAGAAAAGTATATAAATATACCTAATGTTACCTTCTTTTCTTCAAATCCCTGGATTATAATTCTTTTTGAGTTAGTAAAGCTAATTCCGTTGACATATGTTTACGAAAACCAAACTCTTTTGATAATATCATAGAGTGTTTGTTACAGAAGGACACAATGCGTTTTGGGATTACTTTTTCTAACCCTTTCGAAATACCTGGAGGTACAAAAACCGGTCTCTAATTGGGAAAAACGTTTTGTCCCAGGATTTAAACAGAAGCGTGGCATTAGCTTGCTGCATCTTGTTTGGAAGAATACCAGTAGTAAGGCATAAGTTAAATATATGGCTAAGCGGTGATACAAGAAGATGCAGTACAAACGTAATAGGTCGAGGCTGAAGCCCATCGATGTCTATGGCCTTGCTATTTTTAGTGACAAGACAAACGAACATATTTCCTGAGGCGTTACCGGAGAAAAAAGGCTGTGTGGGGGCTAGAATCCTTTAGGGAGCTCATAGCGCTTTCATTGTGGGAGCATTGCACAAGATTGGTTAAATAGTGATTAAACTTGGTAGCCAGTTCTTGACCATTGAGTGGTTTATTATCTACTGTCAATTCAAAGTCGTCGTAACGGGGGGTAAGGGGGCGCAAAAGTTTATTCAATTCCCCCCACATGACATCACGCCGGGAGGAAGCCTCAGAGAACACATGTTCGAAGTACATTTTGTTAGTACAGCGCAAGAACTTTGCTACAAAGTTTGGGTACATTTTAAAGGCTACAAAATCATCCCTGTTCCTTGTTTTTACAAACTTACGGTACAACAAATCTTTTTATATGGATCATCTTCAGACATTCGTTTGTAATTCATGGTTTTCTTAAGAGCTAAAGACTTTTTATATGCATGTTTCAATGATTCCAGAAACGTATCGTAGGCACCATCTGCAGTGGTGCACTGAAGTAGAGGGTTCCACCAAATAGAGTGAATTTTATGACGAAAACTAGTCAAAGTATTCTGATTATTATCATGGAAAGCAAACGATTCGGGGAATTGCTTATTTCTCAGTATTTCTGTGTGCTTTGAGAACATATATATAGGTAAATGATCACCTATATGTACACCAATCACACCGGACAAGGTACTGCTACTTGAAGCAATGGTTATAAATACATGAATAACACTTTGGGAAAGACGGCCAATTCGAGTCGGTTCTTTGATCACGTTCATGTAAAGAACCGAAAAGGAGCTCCAGATCACGCGAATGTGCGCTTGCCTGTAATAGGGCAATGTCACAGCCCCCACCAATAGTTATTTGTAAACCGTAAGACGAAACGAATTTGAGAAGGTCTTCTAAGAATGGGAAGAAATTTTCGAGTTTTCCAAATGACCTGTGGCACAGTATATGTGATGCGATCTGCTTAGAAAGCGGCCGGGATCACTCGCGCAACGCTGCGTGCGAGGCACTCTTTTCTCATCGTCGGTGCTTGGTTAGCATCGATCTATGGATCATTGTCCAGTCCTGCGTCTTATGGCAGTACGTTACAGCTTGAAAATAATGTACACTCCAATCATAAAATGAGACGGTTTTCGTGCGAACGCATTATTAAACTATACCTCGCACTATTTCGCGGAAGCAGGAACGCATATTTTTGGAGAATCATTCCCATTTTTTATTTTAGTGCTCGTTTGTGCGCAGTTTGATGAGCATTATAGACTGGCGTCAGCGTCATTCGATGGCATCATATTAGGCGCAACGCCACTTTTTAATTCAACGTCGTCACCCGGTGCCTCAAGCTCGACGTGGAATGAGTATAAAATTTCTTCGTTTGTAGTACGCGCCACTTCAAGTTTACCTAAAGAGAACCTTTATTTAGGACGTTAGGCCACTTTCCCCCGTTGATGTCTACGTTCGTCGACTGGTACGAAAGTACTGCTGGAACTTATCGTTCTTCAGGCTACTGGTGCCAAATGTACCACTGAGACGTGAGTGAAATAAGGAGACATCAGTGACATTACGTTTCAAAGTGAGTAAGGGCCGAAAACGTCTGGTTTCACTTAGCACCGTCTAGTGGTTAACTTCGCTCTCGTGGACAACCCGTAGTTACGAGGTTTCCTACAGTTACTACAGAAGACGTCGATGATGCACCCTGCTTAAGGTCGTCCACATCGTTCGCGTCAACCTGTACTGCGCTAGATAGTATGCTTTCTTGTGTTCTGGCCATCACCTTGTTTTAGCATAAGGACGATACACTCCTTGAGGTAACTAACGCCCTAACCACGCTTTCTTAATGGTTTCCTTACGCTTTTTGGGAAGCGCGTGGCCGCACATGGCTATTTAATCGTGTGCAAAAGGCGAATCGCCTGATTGTTTTATTGGTGTTTAATTGGACCCTACTTACTGGTTCGGTAGAAAACGTGTGCGCTGGTCGTCACTCGTCCCGATTGCTCTTGTCCGATCAACAATGTGGTTGATCTTACTTGAAATGTCATAATAGCACTGTGCTTCAACATAAACGCATACAGAATATAAGCCAGCCGCATTCAAATCTCTGTATTCCAGAATATTGTAACGAGGAGAAAAGAAGTGGACCATGCAGGATAGTGCCGTTGTCATCGTATACAGGCACAGACGAAGCAGTTTGGCTCAGGACATTGCTCGAGCTGTGATGGCCGAATTTTAAATAGGTTGCATCTTTTTTTTTTTGTAAATCGAACGCTTCAGCACCATCCATGGCTCACGTCATCCGTCGTGCCGCGACGTAACATCTTTTTGTAGAAGTTTTGGTGCCATCCCCATTGTGGTGCTCCAGCTTCGCCCAGTTTCGGATATACGAAGGGACCCCCTCAAGACTCAAGGGACCACCTCAAGGATTGCGTTGGCCCACCCCAGCCCAGTGAGCCATTGACCTGACCATTCCGCAGCCCGGTGTTCCCGCCCCTGATCCGCCGAGACCAGCCGACCTGAATAGCCGCGACCAGACCAGAAGCCGACGACGTTCCCTTGCCCAGCTCTCCGGCGTAATTGCAAGGGCTTTGAGGCCCCTTCGGGGCGTCGGCGGGCATCGCTGTTCTGGGGCCCATCTTCATCATTCGGCCATCGTCATTAGCGGCGACAAGCACATCACTGTTTATATTTATTTCATCTTCACCGCACTGGTTCATTGACTATGACCGGGACCGGGCGGCCGGACGGATGACGTGAACCATGGACGGTGCTGAAATAATCTATTTACATTAAGGGGTGAAACATATTTGCAATTCGGGCATCGCCGCTCGAACAATGGTGGTGGTCCAGAAGATATGGCTCAAGTCATGTGCACTCAGGGGGATTGGCTAGGAAAGGGGAGCTCTCCGAGAGAAACTATGTGCTCAGTAATTAATGAAATGCATTTAACGAATGCATTTAAAGAAGGCGTTTAGGAAGAGCTCGAGCAAGTCCCGCGCCAACCTTCTTTGTCTTTATCGGTATAGCATGACCATAGCGCTACGCCGCACTTTCCACTTCCTCTTCTTCTCGTTACAATATGCATGTCACTTCCACTGACCGTTTCTTTGCCGTTCGACTTTTGTTACAGTTTATTCAGGGGCGCATGTTTGCACAACTCGTCCTCACTGAGCGCAAATAGTTGGAATCGTCGAACACTTTGCTGCAATATGTTATTGTTAAATCGATAAAGAAAACCAGTCATTCGGTCGAGCTCATAACTATTGTTTGCTCTACGATGCTTCAAGCACGCAAAGCATCTTTGCGAAGTGACAGGTCCTCGAAAATGTCTCCTGTAAACAAACGCCCTCAAGTTATGTTTTAGAATCAATGTTATATTTCAAGTATCTTTGTGCAAGAAATTTATTTATTTTTAACGTGACGTTCTTACAAGCAAATGCGTGCATGTTCCAGAATATGTAGCAGAAGGAAAGTTAGTATCCACATCGACTGTCATTTCTTCAATACCCGATGAACATTCTAGCCATTGTTGTCGAAACAAATCTTCTCGTTAGTTGACATCAACTTTTATAGGCAGCGTGACGCAATTTACAGTCTTGTTTGCGTTTTCAACTTGAAGGGTCACAACAACGTTGCCGTCCTGAAAAAAAAAGCATTGTGGTAAGTGGCAAATGCCCAGGATTTGTGCAGGATAACAGGTGCAAGGTGTGTTTGCTAGAGCTCGTGCAACAATATGCTGATACAGTGTATAGTTTAAAATATATACAACCCTTCCTGTCCCCACATTCCCATGGCCGAAATATACACGAGAAATGCACCCCTCGTCAATTTTAGTTCCCTAAATGATGAGTAAAGCTTTTCGTTTACACGGGATCTTCAATGGTGCCCATCAGAAAAGGGCATTAAGCTTGACACAACCACCACCACCATGCTTGTATTCTCCTCCTTTATAGCGTTTTTATGCTGTACTAACATTTGAACACCTTAAAATTTATGACATCTTTTTTTACAAAATATACGTACAATAACGTGTCAGAAAAGTGATACATAATTTGCTTCCTCTGCTGAATGAAGAATGAAGGTGCTTTTACTATGCCGGCAACACACAAGAAGCCATGCGGATAACATTCATAAAGCGGATAACATTCATAAGACATATTTTTCGCGTTGCAGACACTTGAATGCCATTTTAGTGGATTTCGTTCAAAACGCGCTGTATATTTTTTTGTACACACTTTTGTACTTTT
Source organism: Haemaphysalis longicornis (assembly GCF_048455015.1). Taxonomy (NCBI): domain Eukaryota; kingdom Metazoa; phylum Arthropoda; class Arachnida; order Ixodida; family Ixodidae; genus Haemaphysalis; species Haemaphysalis longicornis. The sequence continues at coordinate 114,480,762 of NW_027526407.1, read as the reverse complement.
TTGTATACACACAAATCTTTACTTTGTTTGACCCGCAAGCTTCGGCCGGCTAAAACACAATTCCCTCACCACCATTCAAATGTTATTGCCGGAGAAGTAGTGAACTATTACCTGTTATTTTAGTGACGTTTTCGCGTGTGGGTGATTATTATTCATTTTACACAGTACACGGATAAATATCTAATTCTAGTCGCAAACAATACTTCCATCTTCGACGTTTTCCAGTGGCCGTTTCGTTAGTTCGAAACACCGCTAATTTTGTTTTGCTATGCGGGTTACACAATGCTTGTACTCGTATATGCTGGTTATACAAGGTGCTGATCGAATTTTTTTTCAAATACCGCTCCAGGAAATAAACTATGCTATTCGAAAAACGTTTTTTCACAACTGACCCTTAAACACGTCATAAAAAATGTTCGTTAAATATTTGTGGCAGCGCCGTGCACCTCAACTCTTACATACGTAATGTTGTTTATTACACTAAGGATATGAAACACCTTAGTTTATTTCCAAAGCTTCTCAGAAATGAAATAATTAATTTATATTACGCCGAAAACTAAACCCATAATGAATAACCTGGGGAGAGCACAGCGGGTTGAGATAGGTGGCGAGGCAGTGAAACTGGTAAGTGAATATATCAACTTAGGCCAAGTTGTGACATCTGATCCCAACCATGTGGCAGTGATAATTAGATGGATAAGAATGGGGTGGAGTGCATTCGGCAGGCATTCTCAGATAATGAATAACAGCCTACCATTGCCCCTGAAGAAGAAAGTGTATGACAGCTGCATCTTACCGGTACTCACCTACGGGGAAGAAAGTTGGAGGCTCACTAAAAGGGTTCAACTTAAATTGAGGATGACTCGACGACAAATGGAACGGAAGATGATAGGTGTAACATTAAGGGACAAGAAGAGAGCAGAGTGGGTCAGGGAACATACGCGTGTTAAGGACACATTAGTAGAATTTAAGAAGAAGAAATGGAAGTGGGCAGGCATGTAATGCGAAGGCAAGATAACCGTTGGTCATTAAGTGTAAGAGAGTGGATCCCTAGAGAAGGCAAGCGTTGCAGGGGGCGGCAGAAAGTTAGATGGGTTGATGAGGTCAAGAAGTTTGCGGGGATAACTTGGTCGCAGTTAGCGGAGGACCGGGGTACTTGGGGATTAATGGGAGTGGTCTTTGCCTTCCAGTGGGCGTAGATAATCTGGTGATGATGATGATGATCTGAAAACCCCCGGCGTGTTCTGCGCAGCGGCCTTTATAACTAAAATACAGATTTATCAAAGTAACAATTGGTTTTAATGTTTTTTTTAGTGAAATGTTAATAAAAAAGGAATTCATAATTGTGCGGTACTTTTTTGTTGGTATTACGATTGAAAGGTTTTGACGTGTTCAAAAGCTAAGTCAAGAAGGAAAACATTTACAATATCAGCCTTCTGATGTCATTTCAAAGAAAAAAATAAGGCTGGTTTTGTTGTTCTAATTGAACAAGGTTTTATATTGTTTTCATGGTGCAAAACGCTGTTTTTGCACCGGCATTAACATTTGCAGAGAGAGAAAAATGAATGCCAAAGTGAGTCTAGTCAGGCATACTCGTTAAGTTTTCCATTAGCATGACTCACGCCGATATTTTTCATAAAAAACAACAGGCTTAGCATGAACGACTATATTCAATTTGTTATTCATCTTTACCAGATGTGGTTCCTTGTAAGGCCTCCTCGCATCCCTGGAAAAAGATACAATATCATCAAAATTTTCTTACCCCGAAAAATTGTCTGGTTTGATTGTTATCCGGGAGAGAAAACGACAAGCTGGATCGGTATCGCCCCGGTTCTATTGGGCACTCGTTGTTCCAATCAGCGTTAAGTTGTTTCTCAGCAACCGTGGTGCCATCACAGAGCTTCAGATCACTGTAAAGATACAGAAAGCCGCATTTCGACCACACACGAAAAAAATTGTGTTGTGAGAAGACGCGACAACCGTCTCACTGCTGGACCAGTGCAATCCAGTAGGAGCAAAACGTTTGCACGACAGATTAGTAGAATGGCGTGATCGCTCACACGAGACAAAGCCACTAAAACTTTGCCGACACATGTCAGGATCATTATATAAACTTAACGAACCATGTTGAAATTCAGTTCGGAACTCCGGTGCCTACAAACGTGGAGTGGGGCCCAGTCCGGAGCAGTTCTTCGTATTCAAATATGTGGTCCTAATATTTCCTGTTCAAAATAGAATTCCTGGCGCTTGTTTAGCTTACATGTTACGAAGTTTTGAAAGTGCAGGACGCGCACTTTCCTTAGCAGGGGTGTTTGTACATTCGACGAATCAACAAAAGTTGCAAGTGTTTTCTTCCGTGTAAAGTTCGGCTCAGCTCGCGGTGGGATTACTGTTGCAATGTAAACATTCACTGACAACACTAATGTATAACGTGTTTACTGAATACAATCACGCGATAAAATGTGCATGCGTACCACTCCTCTCCATTCCCCAACGCTTACCCAAAAGTTCTAGATATATAAACATAAAATTTCTTGGGTACTCTTCTCTACCGGTATAGCTGCTCACTGATGCTATTACCAGCAGAGCTCTTTAGGCCGAGCCTCTCAAGCATCCGTGATGATGGTTGAACGCGAAGCTTTCTCGTGCCGGATTTTTTTGTGAGCCGTCTGAGTTTTCCAAACTGCTTCGACGATGTTAAAATGGAGCAATCGGATAGACGCCGGCTTCATAACGCGAGGGACCCAGGTTAGATTCAGGCCACGGGAAGCATTCTTTTCTTTCCCTTCATCCACGATCATTCGTCATCATCGTCCGAGAAAATGGGCTTTTCTGCCGGGCGTATTTGCGTTGCAGGCGGCATCAGTGATGACCCGAAAGCTTCGCTTTGATATCTGGTGTCGTATTTCGACCTTCAAATAGGACCTGCACAAGAAAATTGTGTCAAACTTTTTCATGCTCACAAATAATTTGATTCCCTTTTGTTTTCGCAAACATTATCGGCATTACTACGCCTGGGTGGGTCGTACGCCGTCTGAATTACGTATTTCCATAATTCTGCACATACAGAGCGCCTCACTTGTGTAGAATGAAGTGTATAAACAAGCTTGTCAATACGACCTTATTGGGAATCGAAAAAAACGTTATTGGATATTATTTCAATTTTTACTAAAACAGAAAAATAAGCTGGCATTGGTTTTCCACGGAAACCAAGTCTTTCCATCGCTCACCATTGCCAGAGTCCTGGCATACAAGGTAGCTGCGTGCCATTCGGCGTAGCAATATTGATGTGCAGCTTCGGGTTGTCATCTAACTCTTCAGTAAACTTAAACTTCGTCTCGGCGTCTAATGTGCTGCCCAGTTTGGCGTTTTTGACGACAAAGCTGGAAAACTTGACTGCTTCCTCTTCTTGTCCTGAAACGAAAGTCATTTCCCAGCTATTAGATTCATAGCCTATTTTTTCCGACCTTGACGTTCAATTTTAAGTCGGGAGTCAGTGCTTATGCTTTGAACCCAAATTACGTGATTTTCGCAACCTTAACAAACATGGTTTAAACAATATAACACAAGACGACAGAACAACTGTAGCAGGTAGTTTAGTTTTTCCCAAACCCCAAATCTTTTGTCTTGAGGATACTAGCGTTAAGCTTCCACCATATTCCCTGGCCACCGTGGCTTCCACACACCCTTACGGCCCATGGATCTCCGTAGTGGAACACTGATGAATAAATCAGGATCCAAATGATTCCCACCTTGAGGGGTTTCTGCTTTATCCTATTCCCAAAGAACTGCCGTGATCGCAAATCGCATCCGAGGCTCAGTGCCCAACAGCTCAGAGACTCGGCCGCTAAACCATCGTATTGGTTACGAATACATTGTATCATGCCTAGCTCATCAGCTGAAGGAACCTTACCTGGACATTTCGTCAGCTTGGGTTTCTGTGTATCGGCTACTGAGAGGCCAACTAGAGCCAACAGGCAGATGGTAGCAATCATCTTGGCTACTCCCAACAGGCTCCGCTACCACGAATACTGCTGTTCCCATTAACGCCGTCCTTTTAAACAACTCCATTTTTATGTGCACTCGGTGCGTTGATCCTCCGGGTAACTGAGCCGATGCTTGTAACTTGGCACGTGCCAACCATTTGTAAAAGTACCAAGTTCAGCAACCGTTTTGTAAGTAAACCCGTTTGGAGAGATCATTTCCAGGATGAGCTTTGAAGCGTGGTAGATTTACGGCCTCAATTACAATACGTTCACTTCCACAGTGAAATTCTCTTTCCGCCCTTACCGAGGATAATAAAAATTACGCGTACAGAATTCCTTTCATGTACAATTGTGATTTCGTAAAAACGATATCTTCTACGCGAATAAAAACAATATGAAAGCACTTCTTTTACAACTAAAATATGCGCGCTATTACGAGTTCAACGCAAGCTCTGATTCGACATTACTTTCACCATTTTTAAAAGATACGATATTTTTAATAAACGCTGCACCTCAGATGAGGCGCACACTCTGACCTTCAAATAAAACCTTCTTAGTGGAAATGCTAGATTCGCTTCCCTCTTTCGCTTGTGCGAATGACGAAACTCGAACTCTTGCTGAATCATTCTGTATTTTCTAGTTTACACCTTGCTTCCGTAAACATTAGGCACCGTAGTGAGAGAGGGGAAGCAGGTTCACGACGGCACAACGCTAGGCCTAACGCCACGATTTGAGGCCTAACGTCATCAATCAGTGCCTGCAGCTCAACGTACACACCGTATTGTGCTTTTCGGCAAGTCGCAAGGATAAACTTGAGGGTTACTTTACATTCATTCCTAAGCAAACGTAGGATGGCAGAATTAAACGCAGTGCTTTGCGATCTCATTGGAAAAAGAACTCTTAGTAATCTTCGTACTTTAAGCTGCGAGTATGACAATATTTAGTTTTTAAGCTTTTATAGAATCTTGCGTTATTCTGGTCTGTGCTACCAAATGCGCGTTTAGACCACCCGATCGACTGCGCCAATGACATTGTCGCTAGCACGAGCAATAATAAAGTTTTATGGCTGCTCCGAAAACAAAGAAGATAAAAAGACCTGTACCTCTTGACGTCGAAAAATGTCGAATCCAAAGTTTCGATGAAGAAATAAAAACTCCTGAAAGAGGAGGACGAAGACAAGAGGGTGACAATACGCACGCAACTTCCAACTTCGTTTCTGCATGAAATAACAACACGTTTATATATTTTCCACCAGTATCACCCGCAATCCAATTAACAGACGTGCAAACCTTTCGGCGTAACCAAAATCACATGTAAACCTGACAACAAACAAGTCGATGAAACGTTGTAAACAAAACATTAGGCACACCAGATAACAGATTCACCGTAGAGTCAGTCAAGTCAACTTCCAAGTCAAGCCAACTTTATTTCATCAATGAATACAAGAAAATTGTTAAAGGAAGTTACAGTGCATAGAAGGTCCCGATTCAGTATTGCATACATTCAGTATTGCATAAAGGCAACAAACAGTCACAGCATTTTGTAGGAAGTAAGCAAAGAATTATTACATATTTCTAAAACAAGGCAATACTTATAGCATCACGTCGCGTATACTGTGTACAGTACAGAAAAAATAACATGGTCAAATAAGAAACAAGACATCGTAACAAAGTTTAGCAAGCCTAAAGCATTGAGAATGAGTACCATTTAAACTGTTTGCGAAATTAATATAATGCGGAACACAACTTTCTTTCAATGGGGATATTGTTCCTCACAGATCCAGCTGTAAATTTTGCAGCTACTTTTCCATATAGTTAGCGCTTTAGGGAGAAGGAAGTTGTGGCAAGATGAAAACCCAATGGCATCTGTGTCGATAAGATGTTTCGATGATAGCCCTTCAAACATAAATAGTGGTGGGTGAGACGGTACATTAATGTTACTGACTAAGACGTCGCTAAGTTAAAGTACAGGTTAACAAAGAGGTGCAAAGAAGGAGATTGAATTGCAGCAAATGTAATCAGCCGTATTTCTTGATTCTGAAGATGCTGAACAGGCTCTAGATGGGTTGGGTACATGTTACCCCAGGATGAGATGCAATAAGATGGCTATTAATGTATGCGTAATATAATGACAAAATGATTTGATTGATAGATTGTAGTTTTTAACTCGCTCGCACAGTGCCGGCGATGAGGCGCTCAGTAACGGAGGTCTCTGGAATACTTTTGACCACCTGGGGATCTTTAACTTCCGCCGAACTGTCGTACACACCGGAGTTTTTGCTTTTTGCTTCGATCAGAAAAGCGACCACCGTGGTCGGGAATCAAACCCGCGTCCTGGTGCTCACCAGCAATGAAAAATGATGCGTGACTGAAAAATGACGGGCGTTAATGAGAACATAAATGTCGAACGAAGCTTTGTTTTCAATGTTCCGAGCACATGGTGGTTAAATTTAAAATGGTTTCCTAGCAACGCCAAGAAATTTCACGGTATCCGTCACAGGAATAATATGATTGTTAAAGGCCAACTGCACTCAAATTTCACGTGGACCAAAGTTATTTTTAATGCGTAGTAAGTACCCTCAAATCAGCTGGGACACAAGTGGTAACCCCGTAACACGCCTCGTTAATCAGTCAGAAGCGTTTCAAAAAGCTCCGCCGCAGACCACGCTGCACCTACCGGCGGATCGCGTAAACAGCCATGACGCGCCTGTGACGTTCCAGCCGACGGGGGCTTCTTCCTCTGGCCAGCCACGCAGCTGGAGAACCGGTCGAGCTCTGCTGCGCGCGCTTCACCCACGTGCTGCCCGTGCACGCGTAGAGCTTGCGCGCAGACATTCCCCCGAGCTGGTGACCGTCCGGCCGCTTGCTGGACGGCTGCAACGTCACTACAATGGCCGCGCTCTCCTCGGTTTCGGTTTCAAAATCGCTGTTTTTTGCTGGCCGCTTGCGGCGACCACGCGCGTATTTCAGCTGTTGTATTTTGCGTGTTCCCTTCTTTTCAAACAGACTATGCGAAAATAGGGTTTTCAAGAGGTCGAAATTTTGAGTGCAGTTGGCCTTTAAGTGATCATAATAACGGTGGAGTAGATGTTTTCTGTGAGGATTAAAATACTACAAACCAGGAAATCGTACTTTTCCTGGCCACAGTTAAATATACTAAGAAAATGCCGAGCGCCAGCACGTGTGCACACGCACGTGAGTGCGTACCTCGCGGCGACCGCCCGGTTTAAAAAAAAAAAAAACAAGAAAATGTCGAGTGCTCGTGTGTGCGCATCCCGCGACGACCGCCCAGCGTCCCCGGGCACGTTTGCCAAGCCAAGCATACCCACTTAGGGAGATTCGCCAATATTTCGGCGACCGCCCGCCAGTTAAAAAACCAAGAAAATGCCTAGCGTTCGTGTGTGCTTACCTCGCGGTGACCACCCAGCGTCCCCAGAGCACGTTTGTCAAGCCAAGCATACCAACCTAAAGGAGATTGTCTCAGACCTGCCGAACGTGAAAACGCCATCGCTCGCCGTAATCGTGGCAACACTGGCTCCAAGGTGATATCCAATGATTATCAATTCAAAACAAGAAGGAAGCTTACACATATAACCGCCATGATGGAGCAAAGGCCGTTGCGTCCGCTAGGAAGAAGCAAATTGGCTTCACTCGCGGACTTAAACCTTCGTGATGGTCGTGAAGGTTGCGTACAGCTTCGTACCGTCTAGTCTTGCGCGTTAGTGTCAACTTCCTTGCATATTTTTGATGGATTAATCATATTTAATTCTCGGCCAATATTTTTAAGGGAACAAATGACTTGATATACTTCTGCTGGAGTGGGACGCAGATAAAAATATTAAGGGGAGCCTGATAGTGTGGGGAATTGAGGGTCAACTCGAGAGTCCACTGAAGTTCCAAAACCATCACTAAAATCTTTAGCCACAGGCTCAGTAAGGTGGCGTCTATCACCGTTATTTAGGATAAGCGTGTCGTGTAGCAGCTGTTTACAATTTTCTGATGAACTGCCAGTTTTTTCTGGCGTCACTGACGCCCTTTTATGTTGGTTTTTCTTAATACTCTCGTTTGGCTCGCTTCAGCAGCATTGAAAGCACATTTGAGTAGTTCTGGAAGCGCATTTTAGGCAGGTGTTCGAAGGCTGAGATTTTTCTTCTTCCCATGTTTTCTTTTTTGGTTAAAAAAAGTAGTAGGCCAGTAGTGATACAAGGGCTTCTGGAGGTACGAAACCAACGTGTCACGGTGCTTACAGTTGTACATCGTATGTTGTATTCACTAATTTTGGCCGAAAAATTATTAAAGCTTCGCCACACTCTTCTTGCGATACAAAGTCCCAGTTTGTACTCCAGACTCTTTCGACAAATTTTGCTGAATCAAATACAGGCCTAGTATTAGGCGTACATTGGAATTGAAGAGAAGTGCCAAGGGAGAAAAAAAATGGTTTGTGGTCGGTGCATAAAGGGTCAATAACTGAAGACTTCCAGTCAGCGAACATATTCAGCAATATATCAAGTCGTGTACTAGAACCGTTCACATCACACCTAGTCCGACAGTCAACAAGAGAATTGGCGAAATTTCGAGGCGATAACTTTTAATTTTTTGCCATTTACGGTAATATATGAGTTTGATCCTACCTTTTCCAGGATTTCGTCGTACTGAATACAGTCTATAAATATGTTATTGAAGTACTCGTTTCTAGCGCGACGAGTTTCTTTGTTGAGGCTATTGCGGACATGTTTGAATTTCTTTAAAACTTCCAGTTTACTGTAGAAGCGAAACTTAGCACACAAGACGCCTTTCATTTTTATTTTATTTCGTACTTATTTAAATGGCCTCATAATGGTCAGCTGCTGAATTTCTGGCCGCGAATTGCCCAATACCTCCTGCGATATACAACTCAACAAAAAGCACGATAGTTACTTCAGAGTACTGCCTTGCACAACGCGCATCAACATCGCTGCACAGCCTTGCTGTGAGAAGGTGCCATAAACCGTGCATTCCCAGTGCCATGACCAAGTCGTTGGTTACTCCGTCTGTAAGGTCCACTTATGAGGGTAGTGGCCAGGCGCCCAGGCCACGCGTGTGAACGAAAATGCCCCCCGTCACTCGGTCTGGGGTCGTAGCACGGCCGACACTGAAGAGTGGCCGTCGCCAATTTGTCACGGCACGCACGGGAGACGGATTGTCTGACCTACGGAATACCGCGGGGATTATCCCCCATTTGGAACACTGACGGTGCCGCCAGGTTCCGAGAATCGTCGACGTGGCGCGCGGAGGAGGTGTAATTACCGGCGTCAGAGCGCGCGCCGCGTGAGACACCATTGTTAACGCGCTCCGGTCGGCACGGTGCACAGTCGCTACCTTTGTCCTCACACCACGGGGGCACGCGCGCTTGCTCACCCGCGCGCGGGCCGTTGACCCAAAGATGGTGGCGCCTCATTGAATATTCCGTAGTGCGCACAGTGACAGCTGTCTACGTGAATTTGGGAACTCCCTTACGCGTGTACGAATGCTAGAGTGGCGTTCCCGAGAGAGCGTGATCTCGAGGCGTTATAAGTCCGAACTTGGCCGTTAGAAATCGTTCTTGTCTGAGCACTGAGCTGGGCAGTCCCCGGCGAGACAAGGAGTCTCGACCTTTAAAGCTAGGTTGGGATTTGTGAGCCCCCCAGGCTAGAGGTTAGGATCGCGTCGGAAGTTTAGGGTACAGCGCCGTAGCGGGCAACTAAACGGATCCTGCGGCGAGAGAGGGTCTCGGCCGTCCTTTCTCGAGCGGGTTGAGTATGCTCCGAGGATAGTAGTTAGACGAAGTTGAGAAGCTCCAGTGATTTGTACGCACTTAGAGCTAGCGTCTAACTGCAGTTCGAGGTTTTTCCCTTTATTACTCATGTACCCAGTTATCCTACTGTAAATAGCTGTATATAATCTTTCGTTTCACTTAATCAACCCCAACGCCTCGAGTTCGTCAATTCGACCACCATCTCCTAGAACTTCAACACCATCGCCCTGCCAGCCTCCTGCCAAATCAACCGGAGCCCGGGCGGTTGGGTTCCTGATCGCTACCGGACTTCGGGGAGTGGGATTTCTTGCGCTTCGTTGTGGCGGTGTAGGCTGAGCCTGGGGTTGCATGGTAGTTACGCGGAGCATGCTGGCGAAAATGGCGGAAGGAGACGGAAATGGTCAGACACATGGGGCGCCACCTCAAGGAGGAACGGCGGCAGGAGGGGTGGTCCAAGCGGAGTCTGAAACAATTATTCTTAGACGAATGGAGTTGGAGTTTCAAGCGCGAGAGAGAAGAGCGGCGCGCTAATCGAAGGAGCGTATACAAAAACTTCGGCTCGAATCTGAAGAGCGGTTGCGAAGGTATGAGTTTGAGCTGGAGCAGAGAAGGCAAGGGCCCTTACGCTCGGACACCCGCGAGCAGAAACAATGGGGCACAGACCCAGCGAGTTGTACAGAAACAACGAAGTCGAATGGTGCGAGCCAGTGTTTGGAAGTTGAACATTGCGATGACAAAGTAAGCAGCCGTGACTCTCTACACAAGGCTAGCATTTCCGCCGGTGTCGAACGCGTGGAGACGGACATTGGGATGAGGAGCTTCGAGGTACGCACGTCCGGGGACTCCGTAGAGCGGTGTAATGAAGCGATGCTCGAACATGACGAGCAGCCTCGCAGGCAAAGTTTGAGGATGGAGCTGCAGCGCATAAGGCAGAACCCTTCGAGCAGGCCCAGTTATGCACTGACAGCAAAGTTGAATGGGGGCAGCCCGTTTTTCAACTTGAAGCCGCGCGAGAACGAGATAAGCGGCCGTGCCGGCGCACAGGTGGCGAGCACCTCATCCGGGAACAGCTGCATGGGAAGTGAAGCGAGCACGCGGAGTGTTCCAGCGAGCGCGTCCGGTATAAGAGCCGAGTCAAGGGGTAGACCCAAACTCTAATCGGTGGACCGGAGCACATTGGCGTCACGCAGGAAAGTCCTGGGGCCCGCCGTGCTCCCCATTCCGCTCGAAAGTTGCACGAGAAAGTGAACTCCGTGACGGGCGTTCAGGAGCTCGCCCAGAAGAGAAAGGAGATAGAACACGAGAAAGCACGTGACGAGACGGAGCGAAAAAGGGCCGGAGTTGATGATCAGGCTGAGGAAAAGCAGGAGGTAAAAGCAGATAGGGGAGCTGAGAAGGTAGACTTTGCTGAACATGCAGAAAAGGGAAGAGAAAGAGAGAGAGAACGCGCGAAGGCGGAGGACAATGAGCTGAGTGTATTTGACAAGGGTAGGAACGATACGGAGATGTCGTGTGGGTTAGGTAGTCTTGATGGTGAGAGTGCACCGGAGGAGGCTGATGGAGAATACCAAAACGCATGCGTGGAGACTGCGGAACAAAGAATGAGAGCTCCCGAGGAGGTTAGGAAGGAGAGGGACAAACCATGTAAAGAGACAGTGGAACGAGATGCAATCAGCGGTCTCGCAAAACCGGTGTCTGAGATAGAGCTTCGTAGCCTTAGTGTCGGTTGCGGCCATTACCGAGATTTAGTCGGGAGCCGCGATGGAACGGTTGACGGACTAAGTTCTGCGACCTGGCAGTGTGTCACAGGCCCGAGTTCTGAGTTGTGGCATGATAAGTGCGTGCTGAGACAGTTGAAAAACTGTCTTGGTCAGGCCGCTGCTCAGAATTCACCTAGCGTGCACGAGCGGTTTTTGGTAATAACAGGTGCTTGTGAGGTTGTTGTTGTGGGGCAGTTTGTGCGTGGGGGAAAGAGTGATCCCGAAAAGGTCGTCGCGTTCACGGGCCGCCATTCCGTTCCAGCATCAACCCTTCGCTTACGCTGACAGCCCGCAGCGTGAGCGAAGCCTTACGTTGGGGCATTGGAGAGGCATGGCCACTTGGGCTAGGGGGCAGGAGCCGAAGTCGCATTTTGCGATACCACTCCGTCTTCCCCGAAGTTGTGTTCGCCTCATGGGACTAAATTGTCGAGACTTGCGTTGACCTTGCAACGCTCCACGGTCGGGGCCATTTGCAGAGGGGTTGGAAACAGCCGAATGCACTTCCATGTTTTCAGAATGTTGCTTGGGGGGGGCCACCATTGAATTGCCTCCCAGCCTTAACACCGCAACGACGTACGTGAACGTTCCTGCTGAGCCGTCCTTTGTCGTCGGTGCGCGTGTGTGTGTGTGTGTGCGGTGTTTGTGCGCGGCGAGATGCCTTCGTTGATCGATCCGTACACCGAACTGAACTTTCTGTGCACCACAAGTGAGCGGAAGCACAGCTGAACATTCCTGAAGGAACGTTATCAGGCTACGCCGTCAAGGAGGACATTTGCGTGCGTGCGCATAGGGACAATCCAAACTTTCTTAATGTTTTATTTTTGTTGACTGCAAAATTGCCCGTGTTTTTAGCCAGTCCTTATTCCTTTTGTTCTTGTTGTCGAGTGCCGGAATGATTGTGCGTGTTTGCAGTTATAGCGCGCAACAGTGTTATAGGTTGAGTTGTCTCGTTGTTCGTGGCGTTTATGTGCCCCGGAGACACGGCCCAATTTCTTTTTACTCGCACTTAGTGTTTTTAGAATTTTTTGTGTTTTTGGTTTGCTAGATTATTCCGTCCTTTTTGAACGGCTAGTGAATAGGTTGTGTTTGTAATTTAGGTGAGAGAGAGTTCGGATCAGCTGAACGGCCGAAATGGTAGGGGGCTCATTTGTGGTTATACCTAGCTCCTTCCACCTGTTTTTTTTTTTTTTTTTGCTGTTATCGCTGAAGGAGAGATGAATCGAGTGGCCCTTTTAAATTCTTTTCGGATTGACTGAACCAAGACGTCCAGTAACCCTATTAAAGGGGGGAGTTGTAAGGTCCACTTATGAGGGTAGTGGCCAGGTGCCCAGGCAGCGCGTGTGAACGAAAACGCCCCCCGTCACTCGGTCTGGGGTCGTAGCACGGCCGACACTGCAGAGCGGCCGTCGGAAATTTTTCACGGCACGCACGGGAGACGGATTGTCTGGGCGACGGAATACCGCGGGGATAATCCCCCATTGAGAACACACACGCTGCCGCCGGGTTCCGAGAATCGTCGACGTGGCGCGCGGGGGAGGTGTAAAACCGGCGTCGGAGCGCGCGCCGCGCGAGACACCATTCTCAACGCGCTCCGGTCGGCAGAGTGCACAGTCGCCGCCTTTCGCCCTCACACTTCGGGGTCGCGCGCACTTCCTCGCCCGCGTGCGGGCCGTTCACCCAAAGATGGTGGCGCTTCATTGAATATTCCGTAGTGCGCTGAGTGACAGTTGTCTACGTGAATTTGGGCACTCCCTTACGCGTGTACGAATGCTACAGGGGCGTTCCCGAGAGAGCGTGATCTCGATGCGTTTTAAGGCCGAACTTGGCCGTTAGAAATCATTCTTGTCTGAGCGCTGAGCTGGGCAGTCCCCGGCGAGAGAAGGAGTCTCGACCGTTAAAGATAGGTTGGGATTTGTGAGCCCCCCAGGCTAGAAGTTAGGATCGCGTCAGAAGTTTAGGGTACACCGCCGTACCGGGCAACTAGACGGATCCTGCGGCGAGACAGAGTCTCGGCCGTCGTTTCTCGTGCGGGTTGTGTGCGCTCCGAGGATAGGAGAGTTAGACGAAGTTGAGAAGCTTCAGCGATTTGTACGCACTTAGACCTAGCGTCTAACTGCAGTTCGGAGTTTCTCCCTTTATTACTCATGTACCCAGTTATCCTACTGTAAATAGCTATATAAACTTTCGTTTCACTTAAACAACCCCAACGCCTCGAGTTCGTCAATTTGACCGCCATCTCCAAGAACTTCAATACCATCGCCCTGCCAGCCTCCTGCCAAATCAACCCCGGAGCCCGGGCGGTTGGGTTCCTGATCGCTACCGGACTTCGGGGAAACGAACAACAACAATCTTCACTCCGTCCTTATTCCCCACGGCAAGGAGACGTCTACCCTAAGGGTCTAAGAAAATTCCTTGTGAAGTGTCCTCTAGAGCACGTCTAAAAAATGTACTCCCTCCCAAAATTACAAAAAACACATAATTTTCGTTTCTGGTGATTCACAGCTAAAGGAATCAGTTCCCCGTAGTACAAATAGCCATTTTCGATACATATGTGTTCGCACTGATGATGTTCCTGTATATAACGTAATATTTAATATCCAGCAATAGGCACTTAGACCAAACAGCGGAGCCGTGATCACAGTTGGTCAAAAGAATGCAATGGGCGTTCCGATTGAAACAATTAGATGGCGCTAGGGGGGGTGGGTCTAGGCGGCCCGGTTTGTCAAACGCGCCGCCTTGTCGCGGGTGACCAGGGGTTAAGTCTTAAAACCCATAACGAAGCGTAGCACCTGCTCCGAGCCGCGTTTCTCGAGAAGATAGAGGCATCTTGGGTTCGTCCCGTCGCGGTGGTATCGGCTGGTCACATTGATCTCTCACGGCTTGAAGGCACAGAGTGGGGGCGGGGAGAATTGTAGAGTTCTCGTCGAGGCGGGCTCGCGAAGCCCGCCACAACCGGGTAGCTCCTACGATTGCGTCTAGGCTGTGGGTGAAGACCTTGAGGGAGGGGCTGACATGACTCCACAACCTTTCACAAGTACGTTACGCAGCAGCTTGACAATTGTCCTGTGGCATTTATGTGATGCGATCTACTTACAAAGAGGCCATGATCCGTCGTGGTGGTGGTGGTGGTGGCCAAAAAAGTAGCGCATCGGCACTCAGGGGGGTTGGCAAAGAAGATTTTTTTTTCATTAAAAAGAACCAGCTAAGGCAAAATAGTATAGATCTTATGCAAAAGTGCCGCCATCTACCGGAAGAAAAACGAAATGAGCACGCGACGCCATGTTGGGGGATGGCGGTCGCGGGATTGCTTGGTACGGAGTGTGTGAGGGGCTTTCTCGGCTTGGCGATCCTTTTATATTCAGATTTAAGCGCAGCAGAAAGAGCGACGAATGATCTGTGGACCTTTCTCTGTTGCCCACACTTGGGAGCGACTTCGTAAATACGCATGATGCTTCGAAAAAGCGGTCAGGGAGGCACCGGCAGGGAAGCTGAGGGAGGCTATCGCGTTTCTTCTCTTTTTTATTTTTTTTTTTGGGGGGGGGGGGGTTGAGAACGCAAACATTGAAAGTTCATCCGTGTTGGTTCGGCTCCTGCGGGTTTCCCTTCCCAGGAGGTCATTCCTGAAACGCTTCAAAACTTGCGGGCTGTCCTGAGGTTGAAATGGGGAAGGAGGCACTCGCGATATAGCTATACGCTAAGGATCTTCTGGGACGCCGAGGAAACCTGCAAAAGAAAAAAAACACTTAAAAAATAAATTGCATACCTGGAATTTTTTAAGAGCGGAGCTGCTGTAGCTGGCCGTAATGTGTAGCGCGTAACGTGTGTGGTGTGTAACGCGTTAAACATTGCCAATAAATTACCAGTACAATGCCAATGAATAATTAAATTACCAATAAATTGCCGAGCACCGATGAGCGCGTGCTTCGCGGCGACCGCCGAGCGTCCCCAGCACACGGAAAAGCTTAAGCAACAAAAAAACAAAAAAAAAAAACATCGAAAACCTTAAATAGCAAGAAAATGCCGAGCCCTCGTGAGCGCGTGCTTCGCGGCGACCGCTGACCGTCCTTTGGTCGTGCCTTGGACAACAAAACTGGGTGCACACTAGGGGCTTAGAAAATTACGCGCGAATAAATAGATCTTGGAAAAATAGGGTACGGTCGAACAGCAGGCGACGCGCGGTAAATGACCGATACACGGAATTACTATGTACGTTACTTGCGCTACTCATGGCGCTACGTTAAGGTTGCAACTCTCGCGGATCCTTTATTTCCTGTAACGTTTGGCAAACGAAAGTATGCGTAGTACTTCCATCAAAGCCCACCGAAAGTCCAGAATTAAAAAAAAACGCGGGCGCGCAAAGCACGAACGGCACACTCAAAACTCAACGCTCACGATAAAGTACGAGCTGACCGATGCAGTGCGCCTTAACTAACAGCAGGGAGTAGTGCTCCGCGGAAAATACAGGGCTAGAAAATAGCTCACTTTGGGACCTTTTTACCCTGCACTAATTATTCTTTTCGTGACTATGCATGCGATCTAGCTATAATATTACTGCGCGAAGGGAAGTCGACACCCGCAAGCGACTTCACGCATGGCTCGAGTCATGCTTCCGTTGAGAAATAAAAAAAAAATCCCCCGCATTTCCCCGAAGGGGCGTATGAGGAAGTGCGAAGCACGGGGTGATGCTATGAGGGGGAGTTTGTTGAAGTTTGGTGGCATTTTGCCCGTTAGTTACATTAACACCCCCTCGTGATCACGTTCGGCTTAACACGCCTCGTTTGTCCCTCTGCGGAAATCTTGGTGAATTAACGTGTATGTTCGAGAGATGTTCGAGAGGGAATGTAATCACGCACACACACACACACACGCAAAGTAAAGTGAAACGACAGTATTTATTTCAGCACTCGCACTAGACTAAACTCGACGCGCTCTCAACCGCTATTTATACGGACCTCGACACGCGCTCGACCGCACCTGCGCTAAGCCTGCGCTCGACTAAGCCTACCGCGGTCGCACGTCGAGCCCGCCGACACAATGGGAAGGGAAGAGGAGGAGCGCACCGCACCGCAGCGCATCGCAGCTGCGAAGCGCCGACCGGAGTGAAGGGAGAGGAGGCGCAGTCACGTGAGAAAATGCAGAACTAGCGGGTTTGTAGTATCACGTGTACACCACGCAGTTATCAAGCCGCTATAACGCCGCTGAGTCGCCAACGCACGCCGCTGACGACGTAGTTTGAATGCGTTAAAGATATAAGGCGCGTTACTAACACTGATATCAGCGTCGCGTCCGTGGCTTCGTTGGGCGAGGGGGTTCCGCGTGCCTGTCCGTCATGCGGCACTTCCACAAGCTATACAATCCGATCACAACAAACATATCATAGGGCACTCCAGTAACATCTCTAAAAGGCAAGAACCGAATTGTATAAGGGGTAATGTCCATTTTCGGGAGCAAACTGCGTTGGTGCGGAGCATTTATGCGGCGCAAAGTGACCCACCAGAATGGCTGCATCTGTTGGACGCGTGCGTGTGCTTGCCAGAGTTTTAACGGACGGCTTATTTTAGCTGCAGTGATGTGCATCTTCTTGGATGACTCCTAACTTTCGTAGGCTGTATTAAGGGAAGTTTTCCATGCAGTAAAGAAAAAAAAAAAAGTCGCGTCCGTGGCTTAGTCAGTAGAGCGTCGCGCTGCGGCCGCAGAGTCCTCGGATCGAAACCTGGCGCCGGATGCTGTTTTTTTTATATAGTGTAGTGGCCTGGCTGGCGCGCCGAGAGAGGGTGTTGCGAGCTGGAGAGTAGTAAAGGGGCTTTAGGAGAGTAGACGAGGGGGGAGAGGAGAAGCTATGCGAGCGCCCTCACGCGTCGGAAATCCGGCACCGTTGCTAGGCACGGTAGCTAGCTCCGTTGCTAGGCTGCAGACGGAGGACGGCGGTGGAAGCAGGAGTAGGCCCGACTAAGAAGTGCTTCGCACTTAAAAGATGTGTACGCTATTTCCGTTGTCGTCCTCGTATCATCTTTGTGCACAGCAAGTTACACGGCAGTATTTGGGGATCTTGGACAACGATAAATGCCAACGTGCGCGTTGCTAACCCGGGCTATCATGTACACAACGGCATCCGTAGATCCGGGAATCCCCCAACATGGCGGAAGCGCACGCGGTTCCCGCAAGAGGGCGCCAGTTTTTGCATAAGGTCTATAGTTGAAGAAAGAATTTAGTACGGAGATTGAAGAGAGAAATACAAAAAGAAAAAGGAATGAGAGAGCCTGATCGGAATCGTTTTAGCAAGAAAGACGAGCCGTCTCTGAAATGAAGGAATGGATGGCGTGACAAACATCCCTATGGCAGTGGCATAGCTTCGTGCAACGCTGCATGCGAGACACTCTTTTTTTATCGTCGGTGCTTTGTTAGCATCGCTGTATGAATCATTTCCCAGTCCTGTGGGTATTGGCAATATGTTACAGCTTAAAAATAATGTACATTCCAATCACCAAACGGGACGGTTTTTGCGCGAAAGCAATAATAAGCTACCTCGCACAACTTCGAGGAAGCAAGAATGCCTATATTTAGAGAATCACCTACATTGTTTTAGTTTAGTACTCGTTTGTGCGAAGTTTGATGAGCGTTATAGAGAGGGGCGTCAGCGTTTCGACGGCATGACGTTAGGCGCCACGTGACTTGAATTCAACGCCTTCACACTGTACATGAAGCTCGGCCTAATTAGTATAAAATTACTTCGTTTCTAGTACACTTCACTTCAAGGTTACTTAAAGTGAGCCTTTATTTAGGACGTTAGGATCAACGTAACTCTTTGAGGTCTAAAGTCGTTGACTGGCACGAAAGTACTGCTGGAATTCATCGTTCTTCAGGCTACTGGTACCGCATGTACCACTGAGGCGGGAGTGAAGTAGGGAGACATCAGCGGCATTCCGTTTCAAAGTCAGCAGGGGCCGGAAACTTCCGGTTTCAATTAGCACCGTCTAGTGGGTAACATCGCTCTTGTGGACAAGTCTTAATTATGAGGTTTAGTACAGTGACTACAGGAAATGTCGACAATGCACCTTGCTCGAGGTCGTCCATGTCGTGCGCGTCAATCTGTACTGCGCTATTTAGTATGCTTTCTTTTGTTCTGCCAACCACCTTGTTTCAGCTTAAGGACGATACACTCCTTGGGGTAACTAACGCCCTAACCACGCTATGTTAATGATTTCCTTACCGTTTTTCAAAGCGAGCGGCCGCACTTGGCCATTTATTCGTGTGCAAAGGGCGAATAACCTGTTTCTTTTATTGATGCTTAATTGGACCCTACTACCTGGTTCATCGGGAAAGCGGGTGCGGTGGTGGCTATTCGCCCCTATTTCTCTGGTCTGATCATCAATGTGGTTGATCTTACTTAAAATGCCAGAATAGGGCTGCACTTCAAGATAAACGCATCCAGAATATACGCCACCCTCATTCAAATCGGTGTATTACAGAATATTGTAAGGAGGAGAAGAAGTTGACAGTGCAGTGTAGCGCCATGGTTATCCTATACCGACGAAGACGAAGCCGCTTGGTTCCGGACATTTCCTCCCTAGGAGACTGCCACAGCGATGCTGTCTCCGCCCTTTACTCTTATGTTTCGGCGGCAGGCCAGATTTCCTGCTAGCCAGCTAAGCGTTCATATTTATTAATTTTTATTCCTCACTCTACTTTCATATTGCACATATTTAAAAAGTTCTGTTCTGTATTTCCTTTCCTAAATTTTGAGATCTAAAACAAAATAGGTCACATCCTGATTAGGTACAAAGCTTCCTGGCCAATCCCCCGCGTGTGTATGTGCCATGGTCTGAGGCAACCAACCAACCAATTTCTCGAGCTGTGATGGCCTTTCTTGCCGCCGATTTTCTAACCATCGGAGAAGGCTGCTGGAGATTCCCACTGCTACGTCTTGGACTGCCTTTGACAGTACCGGTGCTTTTATCGTTTGGGGGGACTAGCCTGGGCCGATGCCATAGGGACGTGTGCAACGCCATCCACTCCGTCATTTCGGAGACAGCTCGTCTGCAGTGTTAAAAACAATCCGATTAGGCTGACTTTTACTATAGTTTTCCTACTCTTCTCTCTGTTGTTGTTTTTTTTCGTGTTTTCTCTCTCTCTCTCTCATTAACCTAGGCCAAATTCTTTCTTCTGCTCCATTATTTTGCCTTGCATGCTTGATTGTAATGAAAACATAACTCTTCTTGGCCAATCCCCCTAAGTGGGTATGCGCCATTTTTCGGGCCACCACCACCGCCGAATTGTAAATAGGTTGCATCTCTTTTTATACAAATCGCATCAACACCGCCCATGGTTCACGTCGTCTGTCCTGCCGCCACGTAACATCTTTTCGTAGAGGTTGCGGGGTCATCCCCATCGTGGTCCTCAAGCTTCACCCTGTCTCGGTTCCCGAAGAGACCGCCTCAAGTCTCAAGGATCGCGTTGGCCCTCCCCAGGCCGGTGAGTCATTCCCCAACCCATTGTCCCCACCCCTGATTCGCCGAGACTAGCCGACCTGAATAGCCGCGAGGAGACCAGAAGCCGACGACAATCCCCTGCCCAGTTCTCCGGCGTGATTGCAAGAGCTTTGAGGCTCCTTCATGGCGTTGGCGGCCATCGCTGTTCTGGTGCCCATCTTCATCCTTCGACCATCGTAATCAGCGGCGGCAAAAGCTTCACTGCTTATATTTATTTCATCTTCACCGCACTGGTTCATTGACTGGGGCCGTTACCGGGCGGCAGGACGGATGACGTGAACCATGGACGGTGCTGAGGCGATCTGTTTACATAAAGGGGTGCAACAAGTCGGCCATCGCAGCTCACGCAATGGTGGTGGTAGTGCCAGAAAACATGGCTCATGTCCACTCAGGGGGATTGGCTAGGAAAGGGGCGCTCTCTGAGAGAAACTATATACTCAGTAATAATGAGATGCATTTAGCGAATGCATTGAAAGTAGGCGTCAAGGAAGAGCTCGAGCAAGTCCTGGGCCAACAGTCTTCGTCTTCGTCGGTATAGCATGACCATAGCGCTACGCTGCGCTGTCCACTTCCTCTTTTTCTCGTTACAATATGCATGTCACATCCACGGACGGCTTCTTTGCCGTTCGACTTCTGTTACAGTTTATTCAGGGACGCATTTTTGCTACACTCATCCTCACTCAGCGCAAGTATCTGGCATCGTCGAAACCTTTGCCGCAATATCTTATTGTTAAATTGATAAAGAAAACCAGTCATTCGGTCGAGCTCATAACTATTGTTTGCTCTACGATGCTTCAAGCACGCAAAGCGTCTCTGCGAAGTGACAGGTCCTCGAACAGGTCTAATGTACACAAACGCTCTAAAGTTAACTTTTAGAATGAATGTTATATTTGAAGTATCTTTGTGCAAGAAGTTGATTTATATTTAACGTGATGTTCTTACAAGCAAATGCGTGTAAGTTCCAGAAAGTGCAGCAGAAGGAAAGTTAGTGTCCACATGGACTGTCACTTCTTCAATCGCCGATGGACATTCTAGCCATTGTTGCCAAAACAAATCTTCTCGTTAGTTGACATCAACTTTCAGAGGCAGTGTGACGCAATTTACAGTCCTGTTTGCGTTTTCAACTTGAAGGGTGATAACAACATTCCCGTCCTGAAAAAAAGCATTGTGGTAAATGGTTAATGCCCAGAATATGTGCGTGGGAACAGCTTCAAGGAATGTTTGCTAGAGCTCCTGCAACAATATGCTGATACAGTGTATGGTTTAAAATATATACAACCCTCTCTGTCCCCACATTCCCATGGCCGAAATATACACGAAAAATGCACGATTTTATTTCCTTAAATGATGAGTAAAGCTTTTCGTTTAGACGGGATCTTCAACGGTGCCCATCAGAAAAGGGCATTAAACTCGACACAACCACCACCACCATACTTGTATTCTCCTCCTTTATAGCTTATTTTATGCGGTACTAACGTTTGAAAACATTCAAAATTTATGACACATTTTTTTACAAAATATACGTACGATACTGTGTCAGAAAAGTGATACATAATTTGCTTCCTCCGCTGAATGAAGGTGCTTTTACTCTCGCGACAACCCACAACATGCGGATAACATTCATGAAACAGACTTTTCGCGTATAGTCACTTGAATGCCATTTTAGTGCATTTCGTTCAAAACGTGCTGCATATTCTTTTGTACACACTTAGGGGGCGTCCATTCGTAAATCTTTCCTTTCTTTTACCCGCTCGCTTCGGCTGGCTAAAACACAATTCCTTCACCACCATTCAAATGGTATTGCCGCAATAGTAGTGAACTTTTACCTGTTATTTTGGTGATGCTTTCGTGTGTGGGCGATTATTATTCATTTTCAACAGCATGCGGAAAAACATTCGATTCTAGTCGCACACAAACCTTCAATCTTCGATGCGTTCCAGCGGGCATTTCGTTAGTTCGAAACACCGGTAATTTTGTTTGTCATACGAGTTATAAAATGAGTATACTGGTATATACTGGTTATACAAAGTGCTGGTCGAATATCTTGTTCGAATACTGCTCGAGGAAATACAGTATGCTATTCCAAATATGTTTTTTAACAACTGACCCTTAAACGCGTCGTCAAAAAATGTTCGTTAAATATATGTGGCGGCGCTGTGCGCCTCAACTCTTACATACCTAATGTTGTTATGATGTGGATATGGATATGGATATAATATGGATATGGATATGATAAGGATATGAAACGCCTTACTTTATTTCCAAAGCATATTAGAAATCAAATAATTAAATCATAATTAATATGCAGAAAACTAAAGCCATGATCAGTAACCTCGGGAGAGCACAGCGGGTTGAGATAGCTGGCGAGGCAGTGGAAGTGGTAAGTGAATATATCAACTTAGGCCAACTTGTGACCTCTGATCCCAACCATGATGCAGTGATAAATAGAAGGATAAGAAGGGGTGGAGTGTATTCGGCAGGCATTCTCCTATAATGAATGGCAGCCTACCATTGTCGCTGAAGAAGAAAGTGTATGACAGCTCCATCTCACTGGTATTCACCTACGGGGCAGAAACTTGGAGGCTCACTAAGCGGGTTCAACCTAAATTGAGGACGACTCAGCGAGAAATGGAACGGAAGATGATAGGTGTGACATTAAGGGACAAGAAGACAGCAGAGTGGGTCAGGGAACAAACGCATGTTAGGGACATATTAGTAGAAACTAAAAAGAAGAAATAGGCGTGGGCAGGTCATGTATTTCGCCGGCAAGATAACCGTTGGTCATTAAGGGTACCAGAGTGGATCGCTAGAGAGGGCAAGCGAGGCAGGGGGCGGCAGAAAGTTAGATGGGCAGAGAAGATCAAGATTTTTGCGGGGATAAATTGGTCGCAGTTAGCACCGGACCGGGTTGATTGAAGGGAGAGGCCTTTCACCTGCAGTGGGCGTAGATAGGCTGGTGATGATGTTGATGATCTGATAACCCGTGGCGTGTTCTGCGCAGCTGCCCTTATAACTAAGATACAGAATTATGAAAGTAACAATTGGTTTTAATGGGTTTTTTTTTATTTTTGTGAAATGTTAATAAAAAAGGAATTCAGAATTGTGCGGTACTTTTTTGTTGGTATTGCGATTGAAAGGTTTTGACGTGTTCAAAAGCTAAGGCAAGAGGACAAACATTTACAATATCGGCCTTCCGACGTGATTTCAAAGAAAAAATAAGGCTGGCTTTGTTGCTTCAATTGAACAAGGTTGTATATTGTTTTGATGGTCCAGAACACTGTTTTTCCACCGGCATTAACATTTGCTGAGAGAGTTAGAAAAATGAGTGCCAAGGTGAGTCTAGTCATGCATACTCATTAAGTTTCCTATTTACATGACTCCCGCCTTATATTCTTCCTGAAAAACAGCAGGCTTAGCATAAACGACTATATCCAATTTCTTATTCATCTTTACCAGATGTAGTTCCTTGTAAGGCCTCCTCGCATCGCTGGAAAAAGATACAATACCATCAAAATTTTCTTACCCCGAAAAATTGTCTGGTTTGATTTGTATCCGGGAGAGAAAACGACAAGCTGGATCGGTATCGCCCCGGTTCGATGGGGCATTCGTTGTTCCAGCCAGAGTTAAGTTGTTTCTCAGCATCCGTGGTGCCATCACAAAGCTTCAGATCACTGTAAAGATATGGAAAGCCGCATTTCGACCACACATGAAACAAATTGTGTTGTGGGAAGAGGCGACAACAGTCGCACTGCTGGACGAGTGCAAGCCACTAGCAGCAAAAAGTTTGCACGACAGATTACTAGAATGGCGTGATCGGCTCATCGAGATGAAGCCAGTAAAGCTTTGCCGGCAGATGTCAGGATCATTATATAAATTAATGAAGCATGTTGAAATTCAGTTCGGAACAATGGTGTCTGCAAACGTGGAGCGGGGCCCAGTGCGGAACAGTTCTTCGTATTCCAATGAGTGGTGCTAATATTTCCTGTTCAGAATAAAATTCCTTGCACTTGTTTTGCTTACATGTTGCGAAGTTTTGAAAGTGCACGACGTGCATTTTCTATAGCATGGGCGTTAGTATATTAGACGAATCAACAGAAGTTGCAAATGTTTTGTTCCGTATAAAGTTCGGGTCAGCTCGCGGAGGCTTGACAGTTACAGTGCAAACATTCTCTAATAACAATAACGCATAACATTTTTACTGAATACAATCAAGCGATAAAACATGCATGCTTACCACTCCTCTTCATTGCCCAATGCTAACCCAGAAGTGCTGGATAAATAAAAATAAAATTTTTTGGATGCCCTTCTGTGCCTACATAGGTGCTCACTGATAGTATTACCAGCACAGCTGCTCAGGCCGAGCCTTTCAACCATCGAGGACGATGGTTGAACGTGAAACTTTCTCTGGCGAATTGTTTTGTTGCTGTCTGAGTTTTCGGCACCGCTTTGACCATGTAAAAATTGACCAACCGTATAGACGCCAGCTTCATAACGCGAGGAAACCAGGTTACATTCAGGCCATGGAAGCATTTTTTTTCTTTCACTTCATCCACGATCATTCATCATCATCGCCAGAGAAAGTGGGCTTTCCAGCAGGTCGTATTTCCGTTACAAACTGCATGAGCGGTGGCACTAAAGCTTCGCTTTATTAAACGGTGTCGTATTTCGCCATTTACATGGGACCTGTACAAGAAAACTGTCTCAAACCTTTCCATTCTGACAAAAAATTTGATTCTTTTACTTTTGCAAAGATTATCTGTTTTTTCTACGCCTGGGTACCTAATACGTGGTCTAACTTACGTATTTCCACAAATTCGTATATACAGAATGCCTCAATAGTTTAGAATGACGTGTATGAACAACCTAATCAATACGACCTCGTGGGTAATCAAAAGAAATGTCATTAAATATTCTTTCATTTTTTGCTGGGACAGAAAGAAAAGCTGGCGTTCGCTTTCAAGGAAAATCAAATCATTCCATCGCTCACCATTGCCACAGTCCTTGGATACAAGGTAGCTGGGTGCCATTCGGCCTGGCAATCTTGATGTGAAGCTTGGGGTTGTCATCTAACTCTTCAGTAAACTTAAGCTTCGTCTCGGCGTCTAACGTGCCGCCCAGTTTGGCGTTTTTGACGACAAAGCGGGAAAACTCGACTGCTTCTTCCTCTTGTCCTGAAACGAAAGCCATTTCGCAGCTATTAGATTCACAGCTAATTCTTTCCGACCTTGACGTTCAATTTTAAGTCGTGACTCAGTCCTGAAGCTTTGAACACAACATACGTAATTTTCGCAACCTTAACAGAATTGTTTAAACAATGTGACACAAGACGACAGAACAGTTTTTCCCAACGACAGTGTCCCCAACCTCTAAATCTTGTCTTGCGGATACGAGTGTTAAGTTTTCACCATATTCCCTGACCACTGTGGCCTGAACACGCTTTACGGCCCGTGGATCTCCGTAATAAAAGTCTGCTGATGCTTCTCACCTTCAGGCGTTTTTCTCTTACCCAATTCCCAAAGAACTACCGCGATCGCAAATCACACCCGAGGCTCAGTACCCAACAGCACAGAGGTTCGGCCACTGCGCCATCGCATTAGTTACGCAATACATTGTATCATGCCTAGCTTATCAGATGTAGGTATCTTACCAGGACATTTCGTCAGCATGGGTTTCTGTGTATCGGCTACTGACAGGCCAACTAGAGCCAACAGGCAGATGGTAGCAATCATCTTGGCTACACAAAGCAGGCTCCGCTACCACCAATACTACTGCTCCCGTCAATGCCATCCTTTTAAATAACTCAATTTTTATGTGCACTCGGTGCGTTGATCCTACGGGTAACTGAGCCGATGCTTGTATTTTGGCACGTGCCAACAATTTGTAAAAGTACCAAGTTCAGCAACCCTTTTGTAAGTAAACCCGTTTGGAGAGATCATTTCCAGGATGGGATTTGAAGCGTGGTAGTTTTACGGTCTCAGTTACAATACATTTACCTCTACAGTGAACTCCTCTTTCCGCCCTTACCGAGGATAATAAAACTTACGTGTACAGAATTCCTTTCATGTACAATTGTGATTTTGTAAAAACAATATCTTCTACGCGAATAGAAACAATATGAAAGGACTTCCTTTGCAACTAAAACACGCGCGCTATTACGAGCTAAACACAAGCTCTGATTCGACATTACTTCACCATTTTTGAAAGATACGATAATTTTATAAACGCTACACCTCAGATGAGGCGCACACTCTGACCTTGAAATAAAACATTTTTAGTGTAAATGTTAGATTCGCTTCCCTCTTTCGCTTGTGCGAACAAAGAAACTCGAACCCTTGCTGAAGCATCCTGTATTTTCTAGTTTATAGCTCGCTTCAGTAAACATTTAGGCGCCGTAGTGAGACAGGGGAAGCAGGTTCACGACGGCACAACGCTATGCCTAACGCCACGATTTGAGAGCCTAACGACATCAATCAGTGCCTGCAGCTCAACGTACACGCGGTATTGTGCTTCTCGGCATGCCGCAAGCATAAACGTGAGGGTTACTTTACTGTTATTCCTAAGTAGGCGTAGGATGGTAGACCTAACGTAGCGCTTAGCGGTCTTATTGGAAAAAGAACTCTTATAATCTTCGTACTTTAAGCTGCGGGTATGACAATATTTAGTTTTTAAGCTTTGATAGAATCTTGGATTATTCTGGTCTACGCTGCAAATGCGCAGTTAGACCACACGATCGACTGCGCCAATGACATTGTCGCTAGCACAAGCAATAATAAAGTTTTATGGCTGCTCCGAAAACAAAGAAGATAAAAAGACCTGTACCTCTTGTCGAAAAATGTCGAATCCAAAGTTTAGATGAAGGAATAAAACCTCGTGAAACAGGAGGACGAAAACAAGAGGGTGACAGTACGAACGCAACTTCCAACATCGTTTCTGCATGAAATGACAACACTTTCATATATTTTCCACCAGTATCACCCGCAACCCAATTACCAGACGTAGAACCCTTTCGGCGTAACCAAAATCACATGTCAAACCTGACAAACAAACAAGTAGATGAAACGTTGTAAAAAAAACATTAGGCACACCAGATACCAGATTCACCCTAGAGTCAGTCAAGTCAACTTCCAAGTAAATACAACTTTATTTCATCAATGAATACAAGAAAATTATTAAAGGAAGTTACAGTGAATAGAAGGTCGCGCAGTTAGAAACTGTCCGGGGGAGCTCCACGCATAAATACATTTAGAATTGCATAAAAGCAACAAACAGTCATAGCATTTTGTACGAAGTAAACAAAGAATGAATACACATTTCTGAAACAAGGCAATACTTATAGCATCACGTGGCGGATACTGTGTACAATACAGAAAAAGTAACATGGTCAAATAAGAAACAAGACATCATAACCAAGTTTAACAAACCTAAAGCATTGAAAATTAGTACCGTTTAAACTGTTTGCGAAACGGATATAATGCAAAACACAGCTTTGTTTCAATGGGGATGCTGTTCCGCACAGATCCACCTGTACATTTTGCAGCTAGTTTTCCATAATTGGTTACCGCTTTAGGGAGAAGAGGGAAGTTGTGACAAGATGAAAACCCGATGGCATCTGTGTTGATAAGATGTCTCGACGATAGCCCTTCAAAACATAAATAGGGGTGGGTGAGGCGGTACATCAATGTTACTGACTCAGAAGTGAATACCTGGTTAAGTGGAAGTACAGGTTAGCGTAGAGGTGCTCAGACGGAGATTAAAATGAAACCGTAGTCCCTGATTCTGAAGATGCTGAAGAGGCTCTAGATGGGTTGGGTACATGTTACCCCAGGATGCGATGCAATAGGATGGCAATAATGTATGCCTAATATAATGACAAAATGATTTGATTGATAGATTGTCGGTTTTAACGCGACCGCACAGTGCGGGCGATGAGCCGCTGAGTAACGGAGGTCTCTGGAGTAATTGTGACCGCCTGGAGATTTTTAACTAGCGCCGAAATCTAGTACCAACCGGCGTTTTTGCTTTTCGCTTCGATCAGAAAAGTGGCCACCGCGGTCGGGAATCGAATCCGCGTCCTGGTGTTCACCAGCAATAAAAAATGATGCGTGACTGAAAGTAAGGGCGGGCTTTAATGAGGCATGAATGCTGAACGAAGCTTTGTTTTCAATATTGAGAGCACATGGTGGTTAAATTTAATATGGTTGCCTAGTACAACGCCAAGAAAGTTCCCGGTATCCGTCACAGGAATAATATGATTGTTAAGGGATCACGATAAGGGGGGAGTAGATGTTTTCTGTGAGGATTAAAATACTACAAATGCAGTCTTTTAAGGATTCATGTGCAGATAATATTCAACGCACTAATTATAAATATTAGACAAATCTTAGTTTAGGCGTCCTTACAGTTCATTACTTGTTTTTCAAGATGTAAAAATAGTAGTGTCATCGACGTAAAGAACACTTTATGTTTAAGAGAACTAGGGCAGTCACTGATAAAATCTAAAAACAGTGGAGGGAGGAAGTATTGAACCTTGGGGAACACCCACGTTAACCGGTTTCTGAGGAGGGTGCATTGCTAGTGATCTCAACTACCTGTGACCGGTTTGTTAAATAATTGCGAGTAAACCTCAAAGGAGGATCTGCGATTCCAAGGGATTGAAGTTTATGTAGAAGTATCTGGTAGTTAGTTCCATCAAAAGCCTTGGTAAGGTCAATAAATACTGCCTCTCCAAGTAACCCTTCATCAATGGTTAAATTAATTCGATCAGTAAAGCTAACGGGAGTTCAGTCGACTAACCGCCTCGAAAGCCGAATTTGTGGGAAGACAGTAGGTTAAATTTCTGCAAGTAGGAAATGAAACGCACGTAAAACTTTTTTGATTATTGTACGAAATAAAGAAAGTACGCCCACCAGATGGTACTTATAGACAAACCGTCGCCGTTTTTGAAAGGAGGAGTTTTTTTTTCGACTTTTAAAGCATTGGGAAACGAACCCGCTTTAAACAACTTAATTATTTCTCTCAAAATAGACGATATATCTCTGAGTACGAGTTTTATTTTTACCGCGAAGCTTTTCAGGAAATCGTAGTTTTTCCTGTTCAAAGTTAAAATACCGGGAAAATGCTGAGTGCCCGCACGTGAACACAAGCACGTGAGTGCGTGCCTAGCGCCAGCAGCCCGGCTGTTAAAAAAACCAAAAAATTTCGAATGCTCGTGTGTGCGCGACTCGCGGCGACCGCCCAGCGTCCCCGAGGCACGTTTGCCAAGCCAATCATACCCACTTAGGGAGATTGGCTCAGTCTGGCCGAACGAGCAAACTCAATCATTCGCCGTAATCATGACAACACTGGCTCGGAACGAGAAAGACACGTCGTAGCGTACGGCCCTCTAAGGTGATGTCAAATGATGTCAAACCAACTACAGTGATGTC
Organism: Haemaphysalis longicornis; assembly: GCF_048455015.1. Classification (NCBI taxonomy): domain Eukaryota; kingdom Metazoa; phylum Arthropoda; class Arachnida; order Ixodida; family Ixodidae; genus Haemaphysalis; species Haemaphysalis longicornis. The sequence goes on along the minus strand of NW_027526407.1, from coordinate 114,451,330 downwards.
AAACCAACTACATGCCTTGTGGTTGGTCGCTGAACAAGTGAAGTACCGATACAGAAGACACAGACACAAAAAATTGAGATAAAGACAAGCACTCAGCGGCGAAAGACAAGTGTTGATGGTCACCTGACCATTTCTACGCCGCCCACTTTACTGGCCATGTAATGAGGGTATTTGAGCCGGATCGAGATATCTATATAACGTGAACACCACGCCATGGCGCCAATCATTCCCAACCAAAAATGCCGGGGATTAGCATGGCGGAACGCTTGCAGATAGTGACTTTGTCTGAAGCAGGTTTCCGGGATCAGGACATTGCCTAGGCGACTGGGCACGCCCGCTCTTCGATAAACAGGATTGTGCGGGCGTACACAACGGAAGGTCGCTTGGAGAACCTGCCCCGAGGTCATCGACCTAGAGCGACAAACGACTCCGACGACGAGCGCATCGTTGCAGCGGCAAGGCAGGACCCGAAGCTGACTGCAAAAGCGATAAATATTTGTTGGTAGTGTATTTTTCTTCAAGTGGCTGTATTTTGTATTCTCCTTTTAACTGTTTTTTTTTGTATTTCATTGTATTTGTGGATGGTGATTTTCAAAATTGTGACATGACCTATCAAATTGTTTTTTTTCTCTCAATGTACCACTGTAAAACGTATTCTTTGGTGCTCTTTTTAAAATTACATGCTTGTATTATATTTGTATACCGCTTTTGTTGTACTTCCAATGTATTGCGACCATGTTTTGTTTTTTAGTGTGGAATCGTGATGCCTTGGTTAGGGTTCTCGGGCCCAGTCAAGCTGTTCATACTCAGCTTTTAGCCCGTGAACCCTTCCAGAATGTTGTTGTTGTTTTTTCTGGAAAAATAAAAATTGAATTGAAGTGAATTGACCTGACGCTCGCGGCCAGCACGCAAGTGATACGTGAGCGTCTGCACTCTGCGGGCCTTCGAAGCCGTGTGGCGGCGCAGAGCCATTGTTTTCCGCCCAGAACCGAAGCAGAAGGCTGCTGTTCGCACGTGAGCATCAGACTTGGACGGCGGAAGAGTGGCACAGAGTCATTTTTACGGACGAGTCGACGTTCACAACGCGATTCGACCAACAGCAGCGCGCCTGGATGACGGAGAACACTAGGTGGGTCGTCCAATTTTCGGTTTGTGCATATTCACGTTGTATATGATAGACGGAACCCCGAATGCGCTGCATGGTTGTTCCTTTTCGCGAGGAAAATTGTTTGTTTGTAACTGCGTTCAGTCAGCGTAACCGCGATTCGCTACAGAGATGTCGAGCTGTACTATGAAGAAACGGAGTATGCCTGATAACGGTTTCCCCAGCGCCGTTTGTAGTTGTCTTGACATTAGCCAACTGCGATTGAGCGGAAAGAAAAAAAATCGACACGCGTCAGCTTCGCCTTTAATAGTAGAACGCGAGCTAAAGGATCCCTGACTGCCTCTCACGATTTGCGGCAGCTGCAGTTTTTGGAACGGTTTGCACTGTTTCGCAATTCGTGGCGGAGTCCCATAAGGATCTTGCACACTCGGCCAACCTGACACCCTTTGAAGCTTTTTGTGGGCAGCGGCTTATGCACGCAGTTCGCATAGATTAAAGAACCGGCGCTCCCTACCCCCTGGGCAACACGCAGGTGCGCATCCAACCATTCTCGCGGTAATGTAATGCCTTCACGGGTCGCTGTAATCTAAAATTATATTGTCTTCTGCTGTGCCTGCTTTACCCAGGTTCGACGCCTCCAATATCCAGCGTGTTGCCAGCAGCGGCCGGTGTGGAGTGAGCGTGTGGGGAGCCATCTCCAAAGACGGCTTGGGTCCACTCGTACGCCTGGACGGCCGTTCAACGCTGCCATTTATAAAGACCTGCTGGACAGCGTCATGTTGCCGTTCGCGCTGGACGGTTCGTTTTCTGACGGCCTTTTTTTTTTTTTTTTGCTAACATGACCGCAGCCCCGTCCACACTGCTGCATGCGTCTCCAACCTCCTGGAGGAGAGGTGTGTGATGGTGCTCGACTGGCCGCCGCAAGGTGCGGACATGAACATCATCGAAAACGTTTGGGCGGAAATAAAGAAAACCCTTTCTCACTTGCCACCGCAATGGTGTTCTGCGGACGACCTATGGGCGGCGCTGCACGCGGAATGGCAGAGGCTGGCGGCTTGCTCCAGTTTCGCCACCAGCCTGTACGACAGTCTGCCACGCAGAATGGCTGCCGTCGTGGCCGCGAGAGGAGAGCCGACGAAATACTAATGCCCCTAACGAAATACTACACGCGAACGTGCTTGCAAAAAATGCGTCCTTGCTTTTTTGTTTTTAGTTTGCATCATCCTGGAATAAAGTTTGCTATTCCTTCGGGCAGACGTTCGTGTTATTCAGATAAGCGTGACCATGCCTTACATGCACATTACCTGTGCCGCATCGAAACGGCACGCGTAACAAGAGCGCGCGAGCAGACGATATCGCGAAATTGGCTCCGCGCACCGCAGGGCGACTCCCGTCGGCGCACACACGCGCTCCAGTCTTACAGCGCCCCGCTGTCGCTGCGGGGAACCACAGTCCCGCTCATTGGCAACCGGAAGCAGAAAGCCTACGGGCAAACCGCTCTCACCTTCGCGGTATACCACAATGCAACATCTCGCTTCCACGGGCGTCCGTGGGCGGCACTGCATCTGCCGCAGGCCACGCGCTCGCAGTGTCGCGTTTCAATCCGTAAGCACTGTACATCATGTGTTGTATTCACCAATTTTGGCCGACAAATTATTAAAGCTTCGCCACACTCTTCTTGCGATACCAAGTCCCAGTTTGTACTCCAGACTCTTTCGACAAATTTTGCTGAATCAAATACAGGCCTAGTACTAGGCGTACAGCCGGTAATAGGCTTGTTTATAACAAAGCGTTCGTACTCTCAGCCCTATCCTGCCCCGCCGGAGCGGGATTTGAATAAAACTACTGCGGAATTCTGAAGTCTTAGCCCTTCGCTTTTGCATCCGGCATGTTTGGAACGATTATGTTTCGGCAGTTTTCTGGTGTAGCTGGTTGAAGTTGAAATCGCTGTTACAGACAAGCGTTTTACGGGCTGTACATTGGAATGGACGAGAAGTGCCAAGGGAGAAAAAATTTGATTGTGGTCGGTGAATAAATGGTCAATAACTGAAGACTTCCAGCCAGCGAACATATTCGGCAATATATGATCAAGTAATGTACTAGACCCGTTCACATAACGCCTAGTCCGACAATCACTGATAGAATTCAATCTGAAACCATAAATCCAACGAGCATTCAATAGTGAACGGAAAGGTACTCCAAAAATCTATAGACGAGAAGTAAGTTGAAAACGTTCCGTGATTTGTAATTATATTTGGTTCATACAGAGTCCAAGGAGGTAATACAGAGTCCAACTGAGTGGAGTTATAACGAGGGCATTGGTTGCTGATAATTACTAAGGTGGGGTTTTCATTAATAAATATATTTATTTGTTAGTGGACCTCAAATGCCCTGTTTAGGGGTATTACATGAGAAATTAATTGGCCATGGAAATATTCGACAAGTTCTGAAACCGTCACGGTAATATAAGTACTAAGCAATTAGACTGCGTTCGAATGGCACATCGTAAATATTATGATTCGAATGGCTTCATTTTAAATGCGTTCCAGCGGAGATAAGTGAGTTTGGTATGTGTTTTCCCAAAAATATGTGGCGTATGCTATGCGACTGTGTACTATTCCATAGTAAAATAAGACAATAATGCGTTCACCAGAAATGAAACAAAGTTTACAGCGCACTCTAATACCGTAACATGTGTTTCTGGCGAGTGGTGCGAGGTGATCATTAAATCTCAAGTGCTTGTCAATTTGCACGCCAAGGAACATCACGTGGTAACAGGAAAAACGTTCCCTAGAACCAAGGGTAATGCAAGGACGTCCGGGGATGGCTCTTTGACCTGGCATAAAGACCACGAAGTTTGATTTGATTGCATTACTGCTCAACATGTTATTTTTACAGTATGCCACTAAATTGGGTGGATTTGTGTTAAGTTTTCTTACTGAAGAACCAAAACACTTTTCTGAAGTAAGAATTTTTATATCATCAGCGCAAATTATGCTGTTAAAAGAATTAAGACAAAAAGTAAGATCGTTACATAAGTTAGAAACAATAATGGGCCAACAATTGGCCACTGCAGGACCCCGATATTTGTTATCTTAGGCCGAGGGTAGCAATTTGAAACTCATACAACTTGTTAACGCGGAAATTTTATTTGGTACTCGACTGAACAAAAGGTAACTGCACGAAAACAAGAACGAAGGACAAAGAATGGTAACACGAACAAGCACTTGTCTATGTCCTATACAACTTGTTCTCTATCAGGCAGGTAATCTCGTCAATGGTAAGGCCAGTTATACCAATCGATTACCGGTTGCATTTGTCAGCGGATACCGATCACACAAACTACTCCCTATGACGTCTTGAAAAGACTACGTGAAGGCGACTGGTGAGCCGCCAAACTTTTATCTATTCTCTTCAATACCTTGCACAACTTTCAGACATTTGCATTAAAATTTTAATGATTATTATTCGAAGCATCGGACTTTCAAATTAACCAATAGTACTTTTCACTCCTCTTTTGAAGTTGGCTACATATTTTCCAATTGCAAAGATCACGGCTATGTTACACTATTCCCTCAATGGACTATGTCATCTGGTCAAAAAATAACACCGCGATGGAAATAATAATGGCTGACCTCACTAGAAAAACCTCTTGCTTCAATTGGCCCGTACCCCTGCTTTGAAAACATTGGATGTCACACAGAGTACATTATTGCAAATTGTAGTACAGTGCATCAGTTTAACATTAAGAAATGCAGTTCGTATTCTGAAACAGAAAAAGATATACATAGAAAATCCCATTGCTGAATGGGGTGAAATTTACAACGAAAATACGCCGCTTGATCTGTCACCCGTACATTATCGGTAATATCCATAGGAAGGGACCCGGAAATTTGGAATAAACAGCAACTCAAAGATGGAAAGAAAAAAAAACATATCAAGCGGAACCAAAAAAACAAAAATAGAGAACTTCGATTCCCGGCCGCGGTGGCCGCTTTTCTGATGGAGGTGAAAAGCAAGATCACCCCGAACGCACGTGTGTACGAGATCACGCCGCACGCAAAAGATCTCCAGGGTGTCAAAACTAATACCAAGCCCTTCACTACGGCTCCCCTCGTCGCCTGTGTAGCGTCGGCGCGTTAAACCTCATAGTCAATCATCAAAAAAATCAGACAGGTATGACACAGAAACAATCACACACTAGGCAAAGAACTTTACTTTTTACAACTTTACAAAAGTCGTTACTGTCGTATATCGTGAATCGTAAAGCGAGGCAAACTAGGAGGAGCTATTTAAGCGCGCAATTGCAAAGAACTATAGGAAGTTATCCCGCAAGTTTTCTTTTTGAGAAAATGGAAGCGATACATGCAGTACTTTTACGTCATAGCGTATTATAATAGAAAGTAGACGATATTTTAGCACCTGTGTAAGATAATGTCTTCGGCACATATCAGCTTTGTAATGTCCAGGATTCCGAGTACAGTAACTAGAAACATTTATTCTTAGGCCAGCTAATTGGCAAAAGTCTGTTCTCTTTTGCTAATATATGTTATGGTATCATATATTCAGATTTCCACGACCAAATCATGTTCTAATCCACCTTTGAAAAGGCACCTTTGAAAACGCAGTTTTCTCAACCTACAATTTTTTCGCGCGATACCATAACCATTTTCCTTTTTTCAACCAGGAGAGGCTACCATTGGAATCTAGGTTTACCGGGCTTAAGTCGGCAGATAAACCTAAGACAAGTTGATTTATCTGACACGAGCCCGAACCTCTTATGCATAGGTTGCTTTTTCTTTCGTCAAGCACCAGTAATACGTTTTGAAGCGAAATATTTATTAGTGGGGCATACGGCGTCCTGTCAAAAAACTAATGCATTTTTTCTTAGACCGGTTGGTCGACCGAAAATGTCTTATAAGATATTCTGGGCATACGGTGAATTCGCGAAACCGGGCGTCTATATTCTGCCAGTACGGTTACTTGAAAATCGCTAAAAAGGAATGCTTCTAAATACGACAAATACACGCACTGACAATGAAGGAGTGCATCAGTATACATTTATCTCAACAAGAACGTACAGGTATGCATTTAGATCGTTCGTAGACGCGTTTACTAGGTGAGCGAAAAAGTGTCGCATGGGTTCGTTCTACGTCTACGATTTGGGGATTTGAAGCTGTGACGATTGATTATTCGCACTTTCAGTAAAGGTTAGAGGAATTTTAGATGCGACTGCATCTCATCACTCGCCTTGTCCCTCCATACGGTGTTGTTGTCCGTCCTCACCCCTCCCCCATTCTCCTCGCCGCGCGAGCTGCGCACTCCGCCGCTCACCCCCTCTCCTCTCCGATAGCGAACACTCTCTCGCGAGGGGCATTGGATTGGATTCGATTGGATTGGCTTGGCTTGGCTTGGCTTGGCTTGGATTGGATTGGATTGGATTTGGATTGGATTGGATTAAAGTTGATTGTGTTGCGTCATAGCCGCGCCACGTTGCGTCATAGCCGCGGCAGGGGGTTCACGGCACGTTTCACGCGATGGGAGAATCAACCTAACGGAAACAACAACGGAACCCCCTATGCGTCGCATCTGCACAGGGGTTCCCGCGAGGGGAGGTGGGAGTAATTTTTTTTTAGCTTTCGCTCTTCTCTCAACATTCTTGAGGAAGGGATGGTAAAGTTTTTATTTTCCCAAAAAACAAAGAAGATCCCCGGGTTCGGCAAGCAAACCTTCGGCTCCCTGTTTAAATGCCCAGAGCCTTGGCCACTCAACCAGTAGTGTGAGTGAGAGCACGTTGCATCGTGCATACCTAATCTTGTCAAGGTGTTTTGTGATGATGGCGTCAGCTGGAGTTTCTGAATGTCGCACAATGAAGCAGTAGAAGCACCGATCGGCGGAAGCACGCTGCTGAAGTAATTTTCGATATTCCAAAGCCAGCTGTTATTTCGGCAATGTTTCAGTTAAAATTAAGGCAAATGTATTTAAACAGCGCTTACCAGAGTACGAATTCGGTTCATTGATACTGCGGAGCTCGACACAATTATTGAAGTTCGCCGCATGCCAGGGTCAATATCCGGGATGCATATCGGCGACCTTGTCTAGCCCGGTGATTTCCGGCATGTGTTTCAAAGTCCGGTGATTTGAGGATCTACGTTACATTACTTGTTGGTTTTTATTACTCCAGAGTTCCATTGCCCTTCCGTCCTTCATAAGAGTGATTGAATTTCGTACTGAAAAAATGATTTTTTTCGTGAACAGCCTTTACTGTCGTAAAAAATCTCATACGCAAACAGAAGTTAACTTAAATCGCTTTCTTTAAAACAGAAATCAAGTTACGGGATACTACTTCAAAAAAGCGCTTTTTGACGTGCATACCAAACGTAGGCATTGAAAGAAATGCTACTTCTAGCGCATGCTACACGTATAGAATCGTGTGTACTCAACTTTCGATTAAAATTGTATTTTTTACGTGGAAGGAAACGTAAAAAATGGTCAAGACAGAAGTAAGGCCTTTACGATGGGAACCATTTGTTTAAACGAGTAAACAAACCCTGTGTGTGTTTTGAAGATGCGTGAATTCACACCACTGAAAATCAGAACACCTAATACAAGCACAACGTACGCACGTCGTAGTGCTTTAGTTGGCCGTGCCTTAGTGCCTTAGTGCCTTAGTTGGCCGTGGGCATCTACTGGAGGAGTACGAATTCATAGAACGGTTGTACCGGTTGCTATTAGCCGCTAGGACGACTCTACCATTGCGGCGAGGTTCATATACTTTCATAATTCTGTAGTTTGCAGTAAAGTTAAATGACGTAGAAATCTCGCATTCTTTCAAACAAACGGACTTCCAAGGGAGTAAAAAAACAGCCTCTTGTTTGTCTGCGATGATAAGACGCTAGACGTTCAAGGTTTTATTAATCAATCACAAGGAATAGTCGCCTTCATTATAAAATGATTAAACTCATCAATACGACGGCATTCTCTAACAATGTTTGCGTGTATACTATACGTCTTTGCTGGTCATCCCTCTTCACAAAGGGGAATGGCCTGTCATTTTTTCACCAGTAATCTATTTTTTGTTACCGGTGTACTATTTCACAATGTGTTTTATATTGTACAACGCACATGTGCCACGGGTTCGTTAGCGATTTTTCCTTGTTCTTTTTCGCGCAGTCACGTTGCAGCCAACTTTTTTAGGGACCAGTGGGTCCTGTGTTTTCCTGTCGTGCATTGTGCTATCACTTTGTCTGTTCCGCCCACTCCTGCCTAAGCCTTTGTTTTAAAGGTGGCAGTACTCAATAAATAAATAAATAAATAAATATAAATATATATATATATATATATATATATATATATAACTAAATAAATGCGCAGTACGGATTGAGTGATAGCAGAGATAGTGCTGCTCTAACTCCGGAAGTGAAGCGGGCAGTGCGCTGGTGAATCGATTGCTGCTGCCTCGGCTCGCCAACACCAACGACTGTTGGACGACTCTTCATTACTACTTCGCGCGTGTGCCGTCAGCACTGGGATATGATGCGATGAAGAAAGGTAAGTTTCTGTTATTGACATTTTCTCTTAAGTGTGGCGGGTGCGCGTGGCGAAGTTGGTACTGCTTGGGTGAAATTGGTACTACTTGGACCGCAGCGCGCCAAAAGCACCGTCTATTTGCGCGCTGAAAATGGTAAAGCCTTTTAAGTGCGAATAAGCGACCTCAAACCATCCACCGCCGGCGTCGGCGGCGTCGGCGTCCGCAGTGCTCCTCTATAAAGAAACAGCATCCGGCGCCAGGTTTCGATCCGCGGACTTTGCGGCCGCAGCGCGACGCTCTACCGACCAAGCCACGGACGCGACGTGATACCAGCGTTAGTGACGCGCCTTATATCTTTAACGCATTCAAACTACGTCGTCAGCGGCGTGCGTTGGCGACTCAGCGGCGTTATAGCGGCTTGATAACTGCGTGGTGTACACGTGATACTACAAACCCGATGGAAGAGATGGAAGAGAAGGCGGCGAGGCGGTGGGCTGTGGGGGCCGAGCGCAAGCGCCGCAAGCGGGCCGACAACCGTGCATTCGCACTTTCACATTCTCCCCCTCGGGGAAATGCGGGGGAATTTTTTTCGCTTTCAGATCTTGATCCGGATCTTATCTGTGAAAAGATGCAATTGTATGGCGCAGATATTCCTAAATTAAATGCTGTAGCGACTGCCGCTAATATTTGTGCGGCCGACGTTAACCCTAAAAGGCCGGTTGCGCGCCGAAGGAGTGCGCAACATGTCCGCGCGCAGTGCCAAACCGGCGCCTGTTCTGGCTGATTCAACTCAGGCCTACGTGTGGTTCGTTTTCTTTTTCGTAGCTCTCTTCCGAAAAGGCTGCTTTCGTGGGAACGACGCATTTATGTTCTAATTGTATTCAGAAGCACTGAGCGGCAATGCGATAAGCCCGATGACGCGCGTAGTTGCATTCTAGGCTTGCACGACTGACCTTGATCAGGCAGCTTCGCGTAAAGATAAACATTTTGTAGCAAGTCTGTCTATGGAGTTGTGCCTCATTGTTGCGCAGAGCAGAGATAGCGCGCGCTCACGCTGTGCTCGTGGTGAAGGCAACTTCGCCCGCATGTGGCAATTGTCGCTATAGTTTCTCCTTCTCCGCGCCGTGATAATGCGCCGACAAGCCGGCCGTCTGTGCTTGATAAATGCTGTTAGATGTTGGCTGGCTGACACGTGGGGCGCCTGTACTGTTGTTACTTGATCGGCTCGTGCCGGACCTAGATTTGTTCATGGTGCGAATGACAGGGCCTTAATTTTTTAAGTGAGCATTTCTTGTTTCGCGGTCGGATTTGTGTTTTAATCTTCCATATATGCTTGCCCATGTTCCTTCTGGGGTTTTAACTATGCATTCTTGGAATATTTTCATATTTTTTAAATGGTATGCTTGCTTTCCCTCTCTACCTCCCACTCGTACGTAGGCTTCCTGTGGCCTGCCATAAATTATGGCAGGCCACAGGAAGCCTGCCATAATTTATGGCAGGCTTCGTAGGTTATGATAGATTATAATTGTAGATTATAATTTATGGCAGGCTTTGTGAAATATTTTATTTGGAGATTATGATAATTTACAAATAAAATAATGTATAAATGCGTATGGGACCAAGGTGAATGCTTCGTTAGTCACGCGTCATTGAAAATCGATTCTTTGGGATTTATGGGCAGGTGCTTGCACTTCCAACTTTAAATTATGGGAAAAAGCTGGACAGGGGGGGGGGTACCTTGGTGGGTTGCGAAATGTTCACCCCCTCTACAGCCCATACTCTACAGTAGAGCACAGCAGGCTTGCAGTGCAAGCAATCAGTTTTGGACATGTCGCTAGAATATAGGTGAAATGCAATGCCATTGTGGTATTGCATGCTTTCAGGTTGAACTTCGTTATATATTTTTAAATAGAAATTAGTTTTGTAGGTGCATAGCTATTATCTCTGATGTCTTAATTATATCATAGTGGTAGCATTGATTGTCTGCCGTTGCTGTTGTCTAAGTCGTATGCCCTGCTATACTTTTGTCTCTTTTCCACAGCTCGGACTACCAGCTTTAATGCATCGGTGCTGGAAGATGTTGAAAGCAATGGGGACAGCATAAAGACATGGTGCCAAGGTGGTCCACAAAGTTGGGAAGCAAAATGTGTCATTTTCGACGTAGTAATTTCGTGCGCACAGCATGGCACATCAGCTGTCAGGAGACATGCTTCTGGAAAGACATGCAGAAGGAAAGTTTGTGAAGCCCAAATTGGCCCAACCAACTTTGACCTTCTCTGGAGGAGCAGCAATCCCTACCCTAAGCGACAGTGTGACCCAGGCGGAGGCTTTGTTCGCTATGTCCTTAACTGTGAAAGGAGTGCCATTTTCATTTGCAGATACTGCATCCAGGATGTTCCCTGTGATGTTTTCAGATTCCAAAATTGCTGAAAAGTTCTCTTGCGGCAGGACTAAGGCATCCTACATCATCTCTGATGGACTGGGTCCGCTCTTCAGAAAGAAAGTAATAGAGGAGCTTGGCTGTACAGATGTCTACTACTCGATTGAAGTTGATGAACGCCCAAAGCAGACCAACATGTTCAGCAACTTGACATCCTTGTGCGATACTTCTCGAAAACGCAACAAAAAGTTGTTGTTGAACACCTAGAGTCCTTTAACCTTGGTCGTGCGACAGCAAGTATCTTGGTGGACTGCTTTGAAAAAGGCCTGACAGAGCTACCAAAGAAGAAGCTGCTGTGCTTCTTCAGTGATGGCCCAAACACCATGAAAAGCGTGAAGAAGAAACTGAGGGAGATGCTCAACCCCAACCTTCTAGACATTGGAGAGTGTAATCTTCACAAAGTACATAATGCGTTCGGCACTGGACTGAATTCATTTGGAGCTGATGGGGAGCTGCTAGTGATGGACATTTATTACTTTTTTATCATGCCGTTCACTCATCGCAGCTTTCAGAGAAACAGAAAGACCTTGGGATCCCTGAGCACGTCTTTCTTCGGCATGTCAGTAACAGGTGGCTTTCATTTCAGTCTAGCCTTGAAAGAGTGTTGCAGCAGTTCCAAGTGTTGAAAGCGTTCTTTCAAACTGAAGCTGGCGCCAGACCAACAAGCGCTGTACTGCAGAAACGACTAGCATCTGCACTTTCAGATAAGACGATTCTCGCCAAGATGCTGTTCTTACGCAACTCTGCAGAGCTCTTCTCTGAATTTTAAACCGTTTTCCAAAAAGAAGAGCCCCTTGTTCATATTGTACACTCTGAGTGTATTGGGTTAGTAAAAAAGCTGCTGAGCCGCTCTATGAGGCATGAGGCCTACTGCAACTTGTCTGGCAGTGAGTTGAAACAACTTGATCTCGGGTCACCAGAAGGGCTGAAGGAAGTTTTGGAAATCGGATCCGACACTGAATAAGAAATGCGTAACTGGGATCCCCAAGAGAAGAAAAGCTTCAGGACAAGTGCACAGGCATTTTACATTTCTACTGCGAGACATCTAATCAAGCGGCTTCCTCTGGATAACAAACTGCTCTACCACTTGCGCTTTTTAGATCCTAGATGTTCTTTACCTGTAGAAGAGACAGTTCAGTCTATCAAGTACGTGGCTGCAAGCGTGCCCCACATGATAAAGGGTGAGCAGGTGACATCACTTGTAGACCAGTGGCATTGCCTTCACAGCCAGCCTATAAGTTCAGGTGCTCGTCTCCCCGCCCCAGCATCGATGCCTATTGGGCTTCAGTGCTAGCTTCAAGAAAGTACCCTCTCTTGTCAGTGTTTGTACGAGCCATGTTATCCCTTGCACATGGAAACGCCGACTGCGAACGTGGGTTTAGCGAGAATAAGCGCATCGTGGACAGTCGAGCTAATTTAGGCATTGTGGCTCTCAACGGCATTCGGAATGTCAAGAGCTATGTGAAGCGCTTTGACAGTGACCCTTCAAAAGTGCCAGTTACGAGGGACCTCGTTAATGCTGTGAAGCATTCGCACAGGACGTACACGGAATGGCTTCAACGGGGGGCCAATGACATGGAAAGGCAAAAAAGAAAGGCACCAGTGGCCAGCAGTTCACTTCAGGAGAAAAGGGCCAGGCTGGACGAAGAAAAACAGTGTGTAGAAAGGCGTCTAGAGTCATCAAAAGCAATGCTCCAGCGTGCACAAGGACTGATCAAGAAAGGCCTCGCTGGCAATGATATGGAAGAAATTGAAAGTGGCCAAGTGCTCCTGGCTGAGGCAAATACGAGCCTCACTCAAAACATGCAAATGCTGGCAAGCATAAATGAAAAGCTTCAAAAAATCTGAAACAAATGTCTGACTTCATGAGTACATGTATGTTCTTCGTTCAAATGTTCTTCGTGCCTTTATTTTAACGGCATAAAAATTACAGGTATCTCAGAGGATGGTAAGCGTTAGGTAAGCACTCCTCAAATTTCTCACGGGCTTACTCCAAAGCCATGATGAAAATTCCAAAATGAGTTCCAAACAAGGTTTCTCAGAACATTGTGAAAACTTGTTTTTCTATGCATTTCTCGCGGTATTGGACAACCTTGAAAACTGATACCGGTTGCTCCAAACTGCTCCAAAATTGACTTTTTGGTGCTCCAAAATGCTCCAAATTCAAATTTTTTGTGCTCCGAAAATTGCTCCAAATTGTGGTTCCCGAGTGGCATCACTGTTCATGCTGCAGAGGGCTGACAGTTTTTTGGGGGCAGAAAAGCACACGTATATGCCCGCTCTGTTAGCAATCTTTCTTGTGTGACACGCCATGAACGTACGGGATCACAGCCACTTTTCCCTTTTTTATGTGTGTTTTTTATGTGTTTTTCATGTTTTGTTTTCTTCAAATTTGTTTATATCTGGCGCCGTTGGAGAAAATAAAACCCAGTTGTAAGTCAGCGCTTCGTGTGTCGTCTTGCTATCGTCCTTTGTCTCGTCGTTTGCGCTGTGGTTCAACATGCATCAGCAACTCGCCCAAGTTTTCACATTGCTCGGTTGTTATGCCGCGCCCACGAATGGCTGGGTTTGTTTGACTGACATTAGAACTCGGAGGAAACTCGGGCATGGTTGTGCACGGCCGAGTTTAACTCGGACCGCCCGTGATGGCCACTGCTGCGGCGTTGTTTATTTTTATGGTTACCGTAGCCGAGATATTTCTACCCCGACAGGTGTTTTAAACGAAGGAGGAATATCAACCTGGTTTTTAGCTCTCGAAAAGTGCTGTGCATTGATTGTTTAGTCGTCTGGCGACAGACCCCCGTTTCCGACGACTTAGAGGCTGCTTTCGCTGCATGACCGTCGAGGAGAAAGTGTAGTGTGCGCTGCGGTTTTACGTGACAGACAGCTTTTACAGAAGCGTTGGTGGCGACCGCACCATCGACCGCCACCAGTCGATCATCAACCGGTGTGTGCGCAATGCAGTCAGTGGAGACCTGTTTCCAAGACCCCGCCTTTCTTTTAGGTGGTTTGAAGGACACGGCTTCCGCAGGTTCCTACAGCGCGTCTATCCGTCTGGAGCCAGAGCGTGCGCTTCAGTTCTCGTCTGCTAGCAAAACAGTTTCGAGAGAAGCGTTGCATGACTGTGCGTTTTATCATCAGCGCAGCAGACAGACTCCCTCGAGGGGTGGCGTGACGTGCATTTCTTCTGAAAAGGTTACTGGCAGGACAGCTTATACGTATTGCTTATGCCGTCAAGGAGACACTCGACGCACCGATAGCCGGTTGAGGTGGTTTATTTGCAGGACTGAAGCCGTTAGGGAATCGGGTCCGAGAATTGAGATAACCCAGCTCGTTTTCGCGCATTCACCTAATCGGGTTCATCCTCTTCCCCTGACACGCCTTTGGCGCCTATCTTCACGTCTGGATTGGATATATTCCTACCTTCCTCTTCCACATGGTTGGTGCTGGTACGGCGCATACCCCGACAGCTTGATGACCTGTTGCATCTGTTTATTGTCCTGGCTAGAATACAATCAATGGCGCGTGCCTATTGTCAGAGGTGATCTTTGCACATTTAAACTGGTTTCGTTCAGCGTCACCATCGTATGGCCGGAAGCAGAGCATGTAAAGCGAGTAAAGGGGAGAGCGAAGAATTAAAGTAACCGCATTACTCCAAAGGGAGGGTAAGCGGGAGTGGCAAGGGCGCGAAAGAAGATAGGGTTGTGAGGGAATTGAACTGTATGAAAAAAAAAGAGACGACTGTGGAGAGCTTCTTCGAACAAAAGCGGTGAAGAGCAAAGTAAAATGAAGCCAACAAATCTGAAAAGTTTTTGTCCTTGTTGCTATCCTTCCTTCGTAACACATGTCCACTTGGGGGATTGGCCCACAATTGGGAGATTTGAGGAACTAATGTGCCCGGTTCGCAAAATTCGTAACACTGATCTTGAGAAGTAACAGTTGTAGAATAGTGCGTGTAGCGTGAAGAGCCTGAACGTGATGTCACGGGAGTAGGACAGGTGCACACCACCCTCGCAGAACCCTGATTCTAGGGAAGCTGTGACGTGTTCGAGTCTGCTTGCACACTAAGAAGAACAAATGAAAGAGAAGTAACTGACGCACACTCCTCCTAGCCGAAAGGAAGCCGTTTAAAGTCATCCGTACCAAAAGAGAAAGAAACAAAAGCGAGGGAAAAGGCGCAAGCACGATGTATATTAGAAAAGAAGTTGCTAATCTGTATCGCCAAGCTTTCGCCTTAAAATCACGTAGGCAGACTGGACCGCGCCGAGGAAATTTTGTGTCGAAAAGCGGAAGGTTTCGACAACGTAATACGAGCATCGGCCACGCCACTGCAGTTGAAATGTTGCACTCACCGCTTGTACTTGCACAGGTCCTGCTCGTGTGGATACTCGGTCGTCCGTCTTCAACATCACCTGCGCCACTGCCTGGTTGTCGACTGGGCGGAGGGTGCGACTTCAAGTTTGCAAGCGGCGAGCCACGGACCATACCAAACGGACCAGACCCACCGGATGTCGTGCCAGCCAGCCTGATGGATTTTCGTTCATTCGGTCGGCAACCCGGAACCATGTCAGCTGACCCAGATACATTTATTCAGGCATCGTTCTTGTCGTTTGTGTCAAGCTGTACCGCGCTAGATAGTAAGCTTTGTTTTGTTTTGCAACCACCTAATTTTACCATAAGGTTTTTACACTCCTGGAGGTAAATAGCGGCCTAACCACGCTTTGTTAATCATTTCTTGCGTTTTTAAAGCAAAGCTTTTTACCTCTACCCCCCAAGAGTTCTTTCGCGACCGTTGGTGTCGTCAGAAAACTCCCGCGAACAAAAATTACGTCCATCTTCTCGCGAGGGAACCCTGGTGTGATGCGACACATCGGGGGGTTGAATTGGTTGGTGTTTCCCTTGGGTTGATTCTCTGAATCGCGTGAAACGTGTTGTGAACGCGTATGATGCATTTCCATCACATGCGGGTGTTCCTATACGCGGCACGATGGGCGTAATTGTTGTGTCACATCACTCACTGAAGGAACCGTCGCTTCCATCACGTCTTCATCGGAAGAATCAATTCAAGCACGAAGTAGTCAAGCAAGGTCACGTCAAGTGCGAGAGCGAGCGCTTGACTGAACCGCCGCGGCGCGATACCCGCTTTATATTCACAGCGCTTGAAGGAGAGAAGACAATGCAGGAGAGTCGCGCATGCGCGCACTTGCGCGCGCCGGAGCAGCTGTTAATGCAGCGTTACGCAGCGAAGCGCACCCAAACACGCGCGCCAGCTGTGGTATGCTAATGAGCCGGAGTGAGAGTGTTGCACACAGCTGTGGGAGAGAAGAACGGAGGAGGGATGCGGACGGACGGCGCGACGACGACGCAGGAGGGACATGCCTCAGAGCAAGAGATGCGTCGCATCTAATAAAAGAATTTACTGGCACCACCAGGAATCGAACCTGGAACTAATAGAGTAACAAAGCGAGAGCCCGTTGGCTTACCGATTTAGCTACGAGCCCACGCGGAGGCAGGGAACAAAGGTGGTGCACTCACCAGCACATCTTCGGGTTTACCCCTTGCATTCTCGCTGAACGCCACGTAATAGAGTCCCGCAATTTCTCACGCCGCAGTGCGCTCCGCCCACGGCGCGTCTAGCAGCCCTGTGCTAGCCTTGCGCGTAGGCTAGGAGTTACAAAAATTGAAGGAAGCCCACAGCAACGCATGGCATCTCACTTCTAGTATGCCAATGTGCTAAACCCTGTGGCCTTCAGTGTTCACGCGAAAAAAATCACACCGCTTTGTCGTCCGCCCTCACGCCAAACGGCACACCAAGTAACACATTCAAATACTCCTTGATGGCAAGGCCATCACTCCAAGCTCCGCATCCAAGGCCGCATCAATATCTTGGCCCTACATCTCCAGGCTAACACCAGGAGTGACGTTTTCTTGCAGCGCCTCAAACACAGTATCACTCAATTCCTACACATGATCAGGCGAGTTGCCGCCAAGAAGCGAGACCTCAAGATATCCGATACCTTTCGATTAAGTCAAGCTTTTGTCCTCTCGAGAATCACTTACGTCAACCACCTGTCTTATTCTCGGCAAGGAGGACATAAAGATGTTTTATATATTGATTAGAAAGGCGGTCGAGCAGGCCATTGGTCTTCTCATTAGTGCGTCAACAAATATTCTGCTTAGCCCGGGGCTCCACAACACAGTGGAAGAGCTGATAAAGGGGCATCTTTCTAACCAGAAGCTTCGACTGAGCAGTACTGCGGTGGGTGGCCGCATCCTTCACCAAATTGGCTGGGCCGCACAGAATGTCACCCCGCTTGATGTACCAGACTCTTGGCGACAAGAACTAAAGATGCTCCCTTTGATTATAAATTTGAACCCCTCACACAACGAGGGCCGCCGAAAAGCACGGGCTCAAGCGCTCAACACCACCCTCAGTGGTTATCACACAGTTATCGACACAGACCTCCCAACATCCAGGGCAGCAGTACGCCATCATTGTGGCTACCTCCAGAACCAACCTTCTTACGTGTGCCTCACTCAAGACCGACGACATGACGGCAGCAGCAGAGGCAGCCATCGCCTGGGCTCTCTCTCAACCAGGGGTTCGGAAGGTAGTCACCGATTCCCAACATACCTACTGGAATTACCAGTCGGGTTGGATTTCCCAACTGGCACTTCGTCTGCTGAAAACCCACTCCCAAAATGGTTCCATTCAGCTATCTGGACACCCGCTCACACTTCCATGGACGGCAACGAATACGCTCACCAAAAAGCGCGCGCTTGGGCCCCCATGCTATAAAGCTGCACGAGAACAGTCACCCGGTTGTCTCGTTCAGGGACAAAACCCAGCATTATCGCCTTCAGCGACAGACCCTATCTTTGCCTTACCCTGACCTTTCCAGAGAACAACAAACTACCCTACGGCTCATACAATCCCGCGCATTCCCATACCCGACGCGTCTTCACTTATTGCACCCGAATCACTACGACGCTGCATGTAAATTTTGCCCAGAAGTAGGAACAATCCGCCACATAAGCGGGGTGTGCGACTTTAGCCCTGATCACCCTCCTCTCTTTCCGTCAAATACCCAACAAAACCAAAGGGAGATGCTACTGTACAGCCCCCCTCTGCCTACCCTGCTTCAGCTGGTGGACACAGCACAGGCAGCCCGGGCGGCATATGGGCTCCAGTGAAGAAGGAACCACTCCCCTGGGCCGCACTCTGGGCCATTCAGAAATCTGAATAGTAGTATTTCCTCCTCGTCCTCATACCTCTCTTCCTCATTCTTTTCCACCCACTCCTCCTCTTCTGTTTTAGCGGCCGATCTCGTCGCCTCCGTCTCCGGCGGAGCTGATGGAGGAGTGAGATCCGCCAACACCGGGTTTGAGCTTCCTTTATTTTGTAAAAAGAGTTTCCACTCATGTGCTACACCAATACAGCTCAACTAACCACCCACCCTTCATGCATCATGCCTTGATTTAACCTGACCAAGAATATCTCTCTGAAGTAATAAAGGCTGTGGTTAAGTGCATTTCACTTCTCTCTGGTTTTCCTATTTGTAGAGCGACGTGAGTAAATTTACGTGACGTCGCATGGGTAAACATTCTGGGTGCCGTTTACAGATTTGCTTTCCAACCACATTCACAGGGTGGGTTATGGCGATTTTTTTAAAAGTGCGTGGCCAAACACGTCCATTTATTCGTGTGCAAAGGGACAATCGCCTCTTTGTTTTCTTGGTGTTTAATCAGACCAGATTAGCTGGTTCGGTGGGAAAGCGGGTGTGCTGGTCGTCACTCGCCTCGATTGTTCTCGTCTGATCAGCAATGTGGTCCCCCGCACGGGGCACCTTGAGTAATCTTGGTGACGGTGTTGGCGACACCGCGGACCCCGAGCCCCCATACTCTTGCTGTAATCTACCGTGGCTACGAGTTGTAAGGTGAAGGGCAGAAACCACAAACGGTGGCCGTCGGAGCCCAGGTCAAGCTCAGGCGGATGGGCTCCCTGTCTGTTTACCAGGCACGGAGCTCCGTGACCTCTCTCGGCATCAGGGTACACCGAGCGAAGGAAGTACCCCGTCCCCCGCTTTTTTCAATATCGCATGGCATATTCTTTATCCCCTCAATCCAATGATCGGGTCCGTAAAAGGGGCCGCACCGAAGTACTAGCTAAAGGTAAATCGGAACATTTCCACAAATTGTCATTCACTCTGCAGAAACCACTCCTGTTGCAAAGAAGTGTGTCATTCTGTTGCCAAAATGCATTGACTCTGTTGTTGGTTCAGACTATGATGCTAAGAAACTCGCATCAGGTGATGTACTGGTTGAAGTAAAAACGAAAAATTACTCCCACCTCCCCTCGCGGAAGAGGTGGGAGGTGGTTCCGTTGGGAGGTGGGAGGTGGGAGGTGGGAGGGGGTTCCGTTGTTGTTTCCGTTAGGTTGATTCTCCCATCGCGTGAAACGTGCCGTGAACCCACTGCCGCGGCTATGACGCAACACAATCCAACACAAACCACTTTAATCCAATCCAATCCAATCCATTCCAAATGCAACCCAATCCAATCCAAGCCAAGCCAAGCCAATCCTATCGAATCCAATCCAATGCCCCTCGCGAGAGAGTGTTCGCTATCGGAGAGGAGAGGGGTTGAGCGGTGGAGAGCGCAGCTCGCGCGGCGAGGAGAATGGGGAAGGGGTGTGGACGGACAACGACAACGCCGTATTGAGGGGCAAGGCGAGTGAATGAGATGGCGTCGCATCTAAAATCAGAGTAAGAACCTAGTGAAACAGACGACATTGGCCAACTTGACTGTCACTGTGACGCCACACCGGACCCTCAACTCCTCGCAAGGAGTCATATCAGAGAAAGAACTAGAGTCTGAGACGAAAGCAGATCTTCTTGAGGTGCTCCAACCTCAAGTTGTAACTGCAGTAAAACGAATCGTAATCCGGAGAGCAAATCAAGAAACTCCGACAAAGCATCTAATCCTAACGTTGGATCGCACAACGCCTCCAGAAAAGGTCAAAGTGGGTTTTCTTAGCTGCAACGTACGACCGTGTGTACCCAATCCGAGGCGCTGCTTTACGTGCCAGCGATACGACCATGGAACCCAATCATGCAGAGGGAAGTTGACATGTGCCAACTGTGTTGAGACAGGTCACTCCTCAGAAGCTTGTGAAAGCACCACTCAGAAGTGCCCGAATCGCAGACGACCGCACGCGGCTTATTCGCGTGCGTGTACACAATTCAAGGCCGAAAAGGAAATAATTCACATAAAAGTAAATGAAAACATCACCTATCCAGAAGCGCGCCAAAAGCACAAGCTGCTTTCAGCCACATCGTACGCAGACACCGCCCGCCGGGAGTTGGGGCGGCGTTTGGTCAGCACGGCAACACAGTGCAGCCTTGTTGCTGACGTGTTGCTGTCCAACCCCCCGCTGAGCAGCCACCTGCTGCCTCTACAACACCTGTAGAGGCTGCGGGGGCCCCGTCTCTTGCCGGACTACCTTTGGTAGTCCAGAGTAGTCAGGAATCGCCCAGTGTGGCGACTCCAGCGAATGTGGCGATTGCGATCGCAGCTGGGAGCTCTGCCGCTCTCACTGTTACCTCTCCACCGGCCCTAGGGACACCTGAGGGCACGGAGGAGATGGACACGACAGGGCCCACAGAAGCGCCCATCCTAGCCCCGCCGCCTGCCCCGCCCGCGGCGCTTGCGGCTGGAACCAAAGGCACCCGAAAGGGTGCCAAGTCCAGGGGGCCCGGTTCGCTGGACACCCCCGAACATCTGATGAGAAAGTGGGCGTCGGACCGTTCCTGTCTGCATCGCTGCGCAAGGAACGGGCTGCGGCGTCCAAACCAACAGAAAAGCCAACGAAACCCGCTCCAAGAATACAAGCCCCAATAGACAAAATATGAGCCCACACACAGATTCCAGTAGCTCTTAAAGGTACATAATGGGAACAGAAAATATCATCCAGTGGAACTGTAGAGGCCTCCTTAACAATCTTGATGATGTCTACGAAATATTGCATTCCAATCAGCCAAGTGTGATGTGTCTACAAGAAACACATTTAAACTCCAAACACACAAATCTCTTGAATAGGGAAGGACAGGGATGGTGGTGGTACATCTTCAGGTGGTGTGGCCATCATTGCCCGAAAATCATTGGCATGCCACCCTATCCAATTACAGACTGTCCTTGAGGCTATTGCCATTAGAACCATAACTTTCAATGGGCTAATAACAGTGTGCTCCGTCTACATCCCTCCTGATTTCCAGCTTTCAAGCTCCGATTTTGAGGGCCTTGTAGATCAGCTACCAGAATCTTTCATTCTTATAGGTGACCTCAAATCACACAATACTCTTTGGGGCTCTCCCCACACGGATGCCCGAGGTCGCCTAATCGAAAAATTTCAAATATCTTCAGGAGCATGCCTATTAGCCAAAAACAAGTGTACATACCATAACATAGCACACAACACTTATTCACACCTCGACTTGGCCATTGGCTCTGCAGTACTCTTTCCATCACTTGAGTGGGATGTTGGCACTAACCCATATGGCAGTGACCACTTCCCTATCTCACTAACACACATAGATAAAGGCCCTAACAGCTCCTCTTCCCATTGCGAGTTTATAGAAGCAAGAGAAAACTGGAACACATTCACAGAGACATCTCAACTACACTACACAGACATAACATCCTTACCTGTAGAGAAGACAACCCAGCTCGTCACGGAGCACATTCTCGCCGCCGCCAAAAAGTCAATACCCCAGGCCTCTGGGGCCCCGCGCAACCCGAGAAGGTCCTGGTGGAATAACGACTGCAAGCGTGTGCGGGAGGCCCAGAACAAGGCATGGGGTATCCTCCGTAGACACCCCACAAGTTTTAACCTTATTTCTTTCAAAAGAGCAAAGGCATTAGGTAAGCGTGTGCGTCGTGAGGCGAAAAGGGAGAGCTGGCGCGCCTTTCTCACATCCATAAATTCATACACGGACACCCACAACGTATGGACGCAAATACGTAAACTAAAAGGACAGCACACACATAGCCTGCCCCTGGTTAGCACGACAGTGGACACTCTGGAAGATTAGGCTAACACACTTGCACAACACTTCCAACACGTGTCTAGTTCTGCACACTATACAAAAACTTTTATGCAACACAAAACATCAGCCGAAAAGAAGCCTATACGTGACAAGAACAAGGTCTGCATACAACTGTGAATTTACACTCCATGAGCTGAAGATTGCTCTTGCCACTTGTAAACCTTCTGCTCCAGGTTCAGACAACATTACATACACTATAATTCAACACCTACACGCATACACACTTGAGACACTCCTGCATTTATACAACCAAATATGGCTATCGGGGCACCTTCCAAGGCTTTGGAGGGAGGCCATAGTTGTGGCTTTTCTGAAAGAAGGGAAGGGCCCTTCTTCTCCCGCAAGCTATAGACCTATTGCCCTGACAAGTGCCTGTGCAAGCTCTTCGAGAAGATGTTTAACCGGAGGCTCATGTACTTTCTTGAGTACAATGGTCTTCTCGAGAGCTGCCAGGCAGGCTTCCGGGCAGGGCGATCCACAAATCATCAGCTTGTTGCATTAGAATCATGCATTAAAGATGCCTTTATACACAAACAGTATTGCATGACCGTATTTTTTGACATCGAAAAAGCGTACGATACGGCAGGGCGTTACGACATCCTTGCAGACTTAAAATCCTATGGTGTAACAGGTTATATGTTGAACACTCTTGATAGTTACTTGTCCAAACGAACATTTCGTGTGAGAGTCGGGTCGGCACTGTCAAGAGTTCACATTCAAAAAATGGCGTGCCTCAAGGCGGAGTTTTGAGGTGCACGCTGTTTATCGTCAAGATGAATTCACTTCGGAAAGCATTGCCTCCATCGACCTCCTGTTTAGTGTATGTGGATGATGTACAAATATCTTTAAGTCTTGTAAGATATCCATGTGTGAACGTCAAGTCCAGCTTGGGGTAAAGAAACTCTCTCGCTGGGCAGACAAAAATGGTTTCAAACTTAATTCCACAAAAAGTACTTTTGTCGTATTCTCAAGGAGACGTGGTGTAAGGTCCGATCCTGAAATAAACCTCAATGGTGACCCAATCCCTGTTAAAAAGGAACACAAGTTTTTGGGTGTGGTGATGGATTAAAAACTCACATTCATCTCTCACATCAAACAACTCAAACAAAAATGTCTAAAAACAATGAATATTTTCAGTCTTGTCTCACCAATCATACGGTGCAGATAAACAACTCCTGCTGCGCCTTTCTACCGCTTTGGTAGGGTCTCGTTTGGATTACGGTAGTGTTGTCTACGGGTCGGCTACAAAAACACCGCTAAAAATGCTTACCCAGTGCTGCACCTGAGGCTTCGCCTCTCGTGTGGTGCTTTCCATACCAGCCCTTTCAAAAGCCTGTATGTGGAATGTGACAAATGGTTCCTGGAGTACCAGCGAATTTATGTTGATCTTTTATATGCTTGTAAAATATCATCAATCGACAACCATCCTTTTAAACCTGTTTTTATGGATACATCCACTTCACAGCTGTTTTTAAATCACCCATCTATTTCTGTTTCCTTCTCACAAAGAGTGAGAGAGGAGGCGCCTTTACTTAATGTCTCCTTGTTAAACATATTGAAATCATCTTTCATTGATTTTATAGCACCATGACACCTTCGCACTGTGTAGTGTGACTTATCTTTCATCCAACTCGATAAAAATAGGGTACCGAGAAATGCGATCTTGCAGCACTTTCTGGCACTGCAGGAGAAGTACCGGTGTACAGAATTTTATAACGATGCCCCTAAAACTGCCTCCGCCGTGTCGTGGGCTGCGCACGGACCCAATTTTAAAGCTTCTGAATCCATGAATACAACGTGTAGCATCTTTACAGCAGAGGCTTATTGAATCTTTCTTGCTGTGAATCACATCGTTCAATGTCATATCCCAAAATCTGTCGTTTACACTGATTCACTAAGTGTCGTACGGGCGTTATCATCCCGAAAAAAATCCAAACATTACATCATCAATCTTCTTCATGGGACAGTTATGTCGGCATATGGCGCCAACCTTGAGGTAACTGTTTGTTGGGTCCCAGGTCACTCGGGGATCGCTGGAAATGAGACGGCAGATGAAATGGCTGCTGCTGCACTCACAAACACGGTGCACATAACAACAGTACCTTACACCGACTTGAAACCACACATAAAACACCAACTACGTAAAACATGGCAAAAACGTTGGAATGAACAGACAGACAACAAACTCCACATTGTAAAACCACACTTGGGACGATACACAACCGATTAACACAACAGACACATAGAAGTTGCCTTGGCAAGGTTACGGATAGGCCACACACATGTAACACACTCCCACCTGCTCACTGGATCCCCAAGACCCATGTGCAGCGGGTGTGGAGAAGGCCTATCCGTAATCCACACTCATTCAATGTAAGACACTTGACATAACACGATGCAAACACTTCCCACAGCTGTACATACGACATATTCCACAACACCCGTCATAATTCTTAGGAGACCAGCCCATGTTTTCAGTGAAACGTGTTTTTAAGTTTCTTGCCGACATAAAAGTTTTACACCTCATTTCTTATCATGCATCTTGACAACCTGGCCCTTTACACCAGTCACCTTCATTACGTTGCGTTTTACTTTATTTTTAA
This sequence comes from Haemaphysalis longicornis, assembly GCF_048455015.1. NCBI lineage: Eukaryota > Metazoa > Arthropoda > Arachnida > Ixodida > Ixodidae > Haemaphysalis > Haemaphysalis longicornis. Next base: position 114,426,546 of record NW_027526407.1, on the reverse strand, counting down.
GTAAATGTTCTACTTTTACTTCCATGTCACTCTCATGTAATCATTATTGTTTGGCGCTATTTGCCCTTAGTTGGCCTTGCGCCAGTAAACTCCAAACATCAGCATCATCATCATCAACAATGTGGTCGATCTTACTTGAAATGTCAGAATAGGACTGTGCTTCAAGATAAACACATTCAGAGTATACGCCAGACGCATTCAAGTCGCTGTAATCTCGAATATGAATGTCACTTCCATGACCACTTCTCTGCCGTTCAACTCCTGTTTTATTTTATTGAGGCACGCACGTTTGCTCCACTCACAGCCTTATTGAGCGTAAGTATCTGGCGTCGTCGACGACTTTGCTGCAATATTTTATTGTTGCGTCGATAAAGAAAACCAGTCATTCGTTCGAGCTCATAGCTATTGTTTGCGCTACGATGCTTCCACAACGCCAATCATCTTTGCGAAGTGACAGATCCTCAAACATGTCGAAAAGGCTCGGCTCAACATCATGATTCGGCAAGCGTACAAAACTGCCCTTGGCCTCCCCACTGCCACTGCGACCCAAACACTACTTGCTTTGGAAGTGTACAAAACGTGGGAAGAGCTGCAAGAAGCCCATCATTCAGCTCAATTACGGCGCCTGCAATGGACTCCCAGAGGTCGACAAGTCCTTAAAGCATTAGGACACCGCCCGATACCCCCGATGGAACAGCAAATAATGCATCCCTCTAGCCCTGCGAGATTGCATCCGAGTGGCCCCAATCCCTCGAAATATGCGTGCAAACTACCACACTGGCCGCCGGGCTTCTCGGGCTCGAGCCCTTACTTCGCGATACGGGAACGACCCCAGCGCCCTGTACACCGATGCTACCCCCTACCCGGCGCGCGCCGACCACGTAGCCTGTGTAGGGACACATACTGGCCAATGCATCAATGCTGCTACTACTCGAGCAACCTCAATCGATGTCGCTGAAGAAATAGCCATTGCCCTGGCCGCCACTTCCCCCTTTCAACCAGTTACTATCCTCACCGATTCACAGACAGCAAGCCGAAACTACTAGATTGGCCGCATTTCATTATCAGCCCTACTCATCCTCCAAAACTGCTCGACAATCCCCGATATTGATTGATTGATTGATTGTAGGGTTTAACGCGCCGACGCAACGCAGGCGATGAGGCGCGCCGTAGCGGAGGGCTCCGGATTAATTTTAACCACCTGGGGATCTTTATCGTGCGCCGAAATCTCGTACACACGGGCGTTTTTGCTTTTCGCCTCCATCAGAAAAGCGGCCGCCGCGGCCGGGAATGGAACCCGCGACCTCGTGCTCAGCAGCGCAACGCCTTAGCCACTGAGCCACCGCGGCGGGTGACAATCCCCGATATCTGCATCGTCTGGGCTCCTGGACACGCCGCCATCCCCGGCAATGAAGCATGCCGCGGCTCGCGATTTGGTACACCGAGCCATTGCCGACGGTGGCCACTGTCTACCCCCTCAAGATAAACCCCACCCACTGAGCGGCTACACAGAGATTCTTTCACATTACAAGCAAACTCGCCGCAGCCTCCCACCACCACACTGGCGCATCTCCAGAGCTACAACTTGGCGGTGTCTCCAAACAACTACCTACCCAAATCCCACCCGCCTCCACCTCATCTTCCCCACCCAACAACCTTCCCTCTGCGATTACTGTCCCCAGCCTGGCACCCTCTACCACATCATATGAGAGTGAAAACGAACTCCACACTTGCCCCCCCTTTCCAACCCAACCGTCGAGCAGTGGAGGGCTTCCCTGGCCAGCCCGGACCCGGATATCCAGCTTAAGTTGGTGAGCCGAGCACGGATGGCCAGCCGAAGTCAAGACATCGCGGACTAGAGACGCCTTCCACGCAGCGAGGCCCGCACATCAGCCTCAGCTGGAGAAATAGAAATATTTTCTCTCTCTCTCTCTCTCTCTCTCTCTCTATCTCTCTCTCTCTCTCTCTCTCTCTCTCTCTCTCTCTGATGTACACAAACGCCCCCAGTTTGAATTTTAAAACAAATAATATTTTTCCATTATATCTGTGCAACAAATTCCTTTATTTTGAACGTGACGTTCTCAAAAGAAGGTGCGTGCATGTTACAGAAAACATAACAGAGGAAAGTTGGTATCGATATCTGCTGTCTGTCATTTCTTTTTTCGCCGATGCACATTCAAACCAGTGTTGTCAAAGCAAATCTTCTCGTCAGTTAACATCAACTTCCACAGGCAGCGTGACGCAATTTACGGTCTTGTTTGCGTTTTCGATTTGAAGGGTGACGACAACATCTCCGTCCTGTAAAAGATATTGTGGTTAGTGAAAATGCTCAGGATATGTGCATGTGAACAGCGTCAAGGAATGTTTGCCAGAGCTCCTGCAACAATTTCGTTACACAGTCAATGATTTAAAATATATACAACGCTGTCTGTCCCCACATTCCCATTGCCGAAATATGCACGAAAACTGCACCCATTGTCAATGTAAGAGTTTTAAATGATCAGCATAACTATTGGTTTAGGCGGCATTTTCAACGGTGCCCATCAGAAAAGGGCAGAAAAGGACGACCACCACCACGCTTGTATTCTCCTTCTTCAATTCTTATTTTTTTGCGGTACTATCATTTCAAAACAATTAAAATGTTTACTTAATTTCTACGAAAATATGTACGCTACTGTGGAAAAAAGTGATGCACAATTCGTTTCGTCTGCTGAATGAATTTGTTTCTACTTTTGGGACAACTCATGCGAAGCCATACGGATAACATTCATAAGAAAGAGTTTTCGCATTTAATATCATTTTAGTGATTTCGTTCGAAACGTGCTGCACATGCTTTTCTACCAACTTATGGGGCTTCAATTCATAAATCCTAACTTTCTTGTACCCATTCGCTCCTGTCGGCTATAACACAATTGCACCGCCACTATACAAATGTTATTGCCGGAGTAGTAGGCGTTGTCTTGTAGATGTTTTTTTGCGTGTGCGTGATTATTATTCATTGTCAACAGTACACAGACAAATATTCGATTGTAGTCGCAAAAAATACTTCAACACTAATCTTCAATGTTTTCCAACTGGCATTTCGTTCATTCAAAACGCCGGTAATTTTGCTTACCATATACTGAAAATTAGGTTATACAATGTGCTAATTCAATATCTTTTTCACATACTGCTTGACGAAATACACTATGCTATTTGATATATATCTTTTGACCGCTGACCCTTAAAAGCGCAATGAAAGTTGTTTGTTAAAGAAATATTCGTGGCGGCGCCGTGCGCCTGAACTATACAATCTTAATTTTTATTACACTGAGGATATGAAAAGCCTTACTTTATTTCCAAAGCTGAAATTGTGTACACCCGAGCCGTGTACTGTGCAGCTGCCTTTATAACTGACATACAGATTTATCAATGTAACCATTCGTTTTAATGGTATCTCTTATTTTTCTTAAATGTGATTTTAAAGTATTTCAAGATTGTGCGGTTTGTTTTGCAATTGCGATTGAAAGGGTTTCTCGTTTCCTGAAGCCACCACAGGAAGAAAAAGATACACAATCAGGGAATTCCGATGCGATTTCACAGTAAAAGATTAAGTCAGAGAAGGCTATCGTTTTGTAATTTAACAAGTTTGTACATTATTTTGATGGTACGCACCACCACTTTTACGACGGAATTACTATTTGTAGACAGTGTTAAAAATAACGGATGCCAAAGTGCGTCTAGTCTTGCATAGTCGTTAAGTTGCCTCATTACACGACTTACACCGATATTCTTCGTGAAAAACAACATGCTTAGTATGAACGATTATGTACAATCTGTTATTCCTCTTTACCAGATGTCCTTGTGAGGCCTCCTCGCGTCACAGAAAAAACAGATACAAGAATACAATCAAAATTTTGGTACCCCGAAAAATTGCCTGGTTGCATTGTTATCCGGGAGAGGAAACGACAAGCTGGCGCGGTATCGTCCCGGTTCGATTGGGCATTTGTTATTCCAGTCGGCGTTAAGTTGTTTCTCAGAAGCCGTGGTGCCATCACAGAGCTTCAGATCACTGAAAGGATAAGGAATACGACATTTCGATGACAAAAGAAAAAATTGTTTAAGAGAAAATGCGACAACAGTCGCGCTGCTACACAAGTGTAAGCCACTAGCAAGAAAGAGTTTGCACGATCGATTAGTTGGATGGTGGGATCGGCTCAAACAAAACAATGCCAGTAAACCTTTGTCGACAATGTAGGGATCATTTTATGCAATTTAACGCAGCATGTTGAAAATTCCGTGCAGAACTCCGGTGTCTACAAACATGGTCTGCGGTCCGGTCCGGCACGCTTCTTCGTATTCCAATATGTGGTCCTAATATTTCCTATAAGAATAGAATTTCGGGCTCTGAACTTTGCATACATGTTGCTAAGTCTTGTAAGAGCAGAGCGTGCATTTTCTATGACAGGGGTGATAGAATATTACACAAATGTTTTGTTCCGTATAAATTTCGGCTCAGCACGAGGCGTGACAAATACATTGTAAACATTAACTGAGAACACTAATGAGAAACGTGTTTACTGGGTACAATCCCGCGGTAAAATGTGCATGCGTACCACTCCTTGTCATCCCCAAAATGTTATCCAAACACGCTAGATATAAGACTTAAAATTTCTTGAGTAACCTTCTATACCGGCATACGTGCTCACTGATATTATTACCAACAGTGCTGAACAGCTCTGTTGTCACGTTCAACCATCAAAAACAATGGTTGAACGCGAAAATTTGTTGTGGCGGATTATTTGGTTGTCGTCTGAGTTTTCCAAACGCTTCGAACATGTTGAAATCGAACAATCGGATAGATGCCGGCTTCATTTATAAAGCCAGGCTAGATTCTGGAACTGGAAGAGTTTCTTGTTTCACTTCCCCCACAGTGGTTCATCTTGATTATCAGAGAAAGTTGCCGTTTCTGCAGGGCGTATTTGCGACCGTGAGGACATCACAGCTTCGCTTTAATATATGGTGCCGTTTTTCGCAATTCAAATAGGACTTGCAGCTCAAAACTGTGCCAAACGTTTCCATTTTGTCAAATCATTTGATTATTTCGTTTTTTCGAAGATTACCTGCATTTGCTACGCCTGGGTGCGTAATACTCCGTTTAAGCTACGTATTCCCGTAATTTCGTATAAACGAAACGCTTCACGATGGTAGAATGAAGTTATGAACAACCTTATCAATGCAACATTATCAGTAATCGAAAGAAATGTCATTGGATATTATTTCAGTTTTTCCTGCGACAGAAAGAAAATCTGGCATTTGTTTTCCAGGGAAATCAAATCTTTTCATTGCTTACCATTGCCAGAGTCCCTGGATACAAGGTAGCTGCGTGCCATCTGGCCTGGCAATCTTGATGTGCAGGGTGGGATCGTCATCTAACTCTTCAGTAAACTTAATCTTCGTCGAGGCCTCTAACGTGCCACCCAATGTGGCGTCCTTGATGACAAAATTGGAATATTGGGCTACTTCCTCCTCTTGGCCTGAAACTAAAGTCGTTTCGCAACAGTTAGCTTCAGGCGTATTCTCTCCACCCTTGACTTTCAAGTTTTTTCTTCAGGTGGGGACTTATTTCCCATGCTTTAAACACAAAATACATAATTTTCACAACCTTAACAAACATTGCTTATTAACTGTGAAACAAGGCGAAAAAGAAAGCGTTGTAGGTAATTTCGTTTTTCTCAGCCCCCAATTTTTTTTTGTCTTCAGGACAATGGTGTTAAGTTTCAACCATAATCCCTGTCCACAGTGTCTCACACGCACCGTTTCAGCTCATGGATGTCTGCAGGGGAAGACTACTGATTAATTGATGATCGAATTTTTTTACCTTTAGGGGCGATTTTACCTTTTCCAATTCCTGAAGAACTGCTGCGGTCGCAAATCCTACCCGTACCTAAGCACCCAGCAGCACAGAGCCTCGACTGCTCAACCATCCCAGTGCTAACGAATACATTGCATCATGCCTAGCTCGTCAGTTGAAGGAACCTTACCTTGACATTTCGTCAGTTTGGGTTTCTGCGTATCTGCTGCTGAGAGACCAACTACAGCCAACAGGCAGATGGTACCAATCATCTTGGCTACACAAGGCCGCTCCACTAGCAGCAATACTATCGCTCCCGTCAACACCATCCATTTAAATACCTCACTTTTATGTGCACTCGGTGCGTTGATCCTCCGAGTAACTCAGCCAATACTTCTATTTTGCCACGTGGAAACCATGTACACCAAGGTCAGCAACCGTTTCGCACGTACGTAAACCCGCTTGGAGAGAATATTTGCAGGATGCGCTTCAAAGCATGATGGTTTATGGTGACAGTTTCGTTACATTTACCACCACCGCGAACTTCCGCTTCCGCCATTATAGAGAATAAAAAAATCTGCTTACAAAGCTCATTTGAGGGATAAAATATTATTTCGAAAAAATGGCATCTGCGCGCACAAAACTAAAATCAACACGTTTCCTTTACTGCTAAAAAACACGTGGCCGTATGTGAGGTCAAGATAAGCCCACCACCGACATTACTTGTACACCACAATAGTGCCTACACAAGCTGGAGCTAAGAAAAGGCTGGCACTTTAATTTTTAAATGAACTCCTTTAAGGGAAACGCGCTATTTGCCCGCGTCTGCCGGTTTAGCAAATGTAGAAACTTCAACTCTTAGTTAAGCTTCCTGTATTTTGCTGTTTTAAGTCAACCTTTTCCGAGGAAGTTGAGGGTAACTACTGCGAAAAGTTAAACGTGTATGCGGCGACCCAACGATGCACCTAACTTCACGATTTGAGGAATAACGTCATCCACTGGTGCCTGCATCTAAACATATACTCCCTATTTTGTTGTTGCGCATGTCGCAAGGCTCAACTTCCGAGTTATTCTGAAGGATAGGACGGTAGACCAAGCGTAGCGCTTTGAGGCCTACGCTCGACAACTGGTTCCCATTGGAAAAAGTACTCATGGTACTCCCCGTAATTGAGCTCCGGTTGCAGACGTCTATAGATTTTAGGCCTTGATAACATCTTGGCATGTTCTGGACTACGCTTCGCATGCGCAGTTAGACTATCCTGTCGACTGCTCCAAAGACATCGTCGCTACCACAGCCCGGGATAAAATGGTAGCTCGAAAGACAAAGAAGCTGCAAAGCTCTACGCCTATTGATGACAAAAACCATCGCATCGAAGTTGTAATCCTAAGCACCGGCGATCCGGCGCGCAGCCGACAGTTTCTGTCTTTCTAGTAGCGTGGTGGTGGCGTAAAAACTTTAATTAGATAGGGGAAGACGATGAGGGGAAAAAGAAGAAGAAGATCATGAGCATAAGACCATGTCTACGGCTCCGGCATCTGTGGCCCCAACCCTTGCACTTTCTACCAACATGACCTGATCTCGGAGGAATGAGCAGGCCACAGCATCAGTATACTTACCCACACAGTTGCACATAACGCAGTGGGGGGTTGAAGAACGCTTTGTAGGCATGAATGTGAGGTACGCTGCGCGTGTGGCTACGGACGTTATAGGGGCACGCACACAGAAATCAGTGAAGCCATCAATTAATTACGGCGCAAGCCTTTGGAGAGTCGGCAGCAATAAATATACTCCGTACTCTGAATCCTGTATGCATGATCTGACTATTTGCATGGTGTAATCTATGCATACGCAGAAGAGCACACATCCGCAAGTGGGGGTATTGAACAACGCTTCGTAAGCAGGACTTTATACTGCTTCTGCCCGATATCCCGTGATTGGTGCATGTGGGTGGTCTATGAATTTTTTGTGCGACAAAAAGCAAGGAAACAAGCAGAAAGAAGTAGTATATTTACGCCAGGTTTGATTACCCTTAAACTGTAAGTAAATGACAGCAGTTTCGGTGCCATTAATAGTATTGATGGCAAAGTTTACGCACCGGAAATCAGCATACCAAGTGCAAGACTAGCCTATGCTCCGAATGTCTTCGCCGTTACGGATTAACTATATTAGGCCAAAAATCTAGTGTCTGCCATTTGCTCAACAACCATACTTCCCGAGTTTACGCCAGGCTAAATTCAGCGTAAATCTGCGAACTGCCCTTGATGATTCTTTTCGTAGATAGACGACGACGAAGTTGGCCGAGGCGTACGTGCAGGTAACGATGGGGGTCCACCTTGTCGGGTTTCAATTTTTGTAAAGAGAGGGAAAATTTGCCTAGGGAAAATATTGCCGAGTCTGAGCATTCGAATAATCAGAGAATGATATAAATAAATTTCAAGCAAATTGAAAAAATCTACGAGGAACCATTTGTTCTTTCTTATCTGAAATCATCCGGGGCCGAATTGATGGGCTTTTGCTGTGTACTTGTTTTGAAAATCTCTCCACGAATATAAAATATGCATTAGGCAAATATTTAACATTATGCCACACGTCAATCATAAGCAAAAAACAGCATAACAGCGCAATACGTGCACAAGGAAAATTATTTTATACCATTCCGGTGGTTGTCTTACTTTGTGCGCAACAAAATTTCCGGATTGGTCAATAGGGGGAGCGCCGCGAAATTTTCAAACGCCAAGGATTCCAAAAATATCGAGGTGTGTACTATTCACCTTAAACGTACGCGCTAATTCATCTAATCTAATTTATAGTATACCAATACCACTAATTCACATTAGGTCACCTAATCATCTCACTAATCGACCACAGATACCGCCTAATCTGTATCAATCCTCTTTAATCCATGCACCCTTAAATTTTAAGGTTGAGCAAATTCAAGATGTAGAAAAGGCTGTCGCATCTACTTCAAAAGAGGAGTTCAGAAGGCGCTAAAGTTTTTTTTAATGGTCACGTTCTCTTCGAGCAGTAAACAAGGGCCACAATGTCCCTGTACAAGAAGTGTCGTTGACGGAGAGGACTGCAAGTGTGTGTGTCTCAGTGCTCTTTGTATATAACTGCCTATTCGAACGAAAATAAGTGGAAGATATGAATTTATTGGTGATGATGTATCTGAGGTCCATCACAAGGGGGCACGGGTGCATTAAAATTACAAGCACATTGAAAACTTCACACAATATTAAACACCATGCACATAGGAACCACGAAGACCACGAAGCACATTGAAAACTTCACACAATATTAAACACCATGCACATAGGAACCACGAAGAATAAGCCATGATATGTTGCCTTGGAATATACGTTTAACTTAACCTATTCTCAATGCAACAGAAAACAGTGGTATGGGGGCAGTATCTTAGGCAAACTGGTATTATATACGTACTAGAACTAGACGAAACTATATTATATAAAAACAAGAGACAATACATAATATTTGGTGGTACTATCAGACGATTGATTAAACTATCTTCAGACGCGAGGTAGAGCACCATAATCAAAAACTAGAAATTAGTTTTGAAGCCCCGAACCGGTTCGGAACGGTTCCTTGCATTTGCTCCGGTTCGGTTTCAGTTTCAAAATGGCGGGAAGAATATGGGTTTGGTTCGGTTCCGGTTCCGGCCAAAAATTCGGGTTCGATTCCGGCTTTCGGCTCGGTTCCGGTTCCGGTTCGACACCCTGGCTCAAGCAAGATTTTATATTCTATGCTGTCGTAGGCCTTTGCCACATCCAATGTGACCAAGTCCCAAAGCTTTCCCATTGTCCTGGTGAGCCGAATTCTACTTTTTTAATCAACAAGGGCAAACTAAATAGAGCATCCAGGACAAAAACCACTTGGCAAGGGCTGAGGATGTTATTGCTACCAATGAAAGCCAATAAACGGGCATGTATAACTTTCTCCCAACAATTTTACAAGATTCGAAGTTAAGACCAATAGACCGAATGTTGTCAATTTCATACCCTAACGTTGGGTTTTTGAGTACCGAAATAATTTTCGCAAGCCTCTCCAGTTATGGGACCCATGTCCTTGGGTGGGCTTATTTAAAATCGAAAGCACGTGATTAGTGCGATCAGATTTCATGAATTTCAGCATGCTTATGGTAACCTTATAACGCCCAGGAGCAGAGGACTGAAAAGACGACAGCACAGCTTCTCCTTCCGTGCCCGACACGGGAAAAAGCCGGAGTTAGAATATGAGTGGTCTAATGGTCAACGCCCCGACGACAAAAGCATGTAGGGAAGCCTGCGTGTGAGCACGTCAATATTATCCTGTGCTTCACGAGGAGACAGTACGACTGAAGCGACTGACATAGCATAGTCTGGGGTTGGCTTTTTGCCATAAAACGAAACAACTTTTTTCTGTGTTTGGAGTTTGACAGGGCATTATTCACTTCTGAATAATATTCTCAGTTAGACCCTGCCAGCATTCTCTTGAAATTAGCACCGTGAAATTTGTAACTAGAGCAGTTCCCGAGACATTGGTTACAAAGCCGGGACTTCCACGCTGCCGTCCGGTGGCGGTGCGTCCTATCACACTCATTATTCCACCAGCGATTATACTCAGTTTTATTGGATGATTTAACAGTGAATTCAGAGCGATGGATTGCATCGTACAATACAGAATCACCCTAAACAGCCTTTAAGTTGGCGTCAACCGTGTCAGTTGACTGGACAGACCCGTGAAAGACTTTTGTAGCGTCAGCTACACTGGCCGAGGTTGAGGAGTTTCGCACACGCGCAGTTTCGTACAGTTTCGTACACGCGCAAGTGCGAGGAGCATTGAATTGGATTGTATTGGTTTGTAATTTGATTGGATTGAATTAGATTAAATTGGGTTGTATGGGATTGATATTCAACTGGAGTACGGGTGTGCAGAGAATGTGGTCTGTGCATTTCAGGGGAGCAACGTCATAGCCGCGGCAGACGCACTGGCGCCGGTGCGTGCCCAGCTGTGCGCCTCCGTTGCGCAGTAGCCAAATATGACGCTGCGCCGGAGCCGCTTGATGATAGCCGTTTCGCGTAGCTCCTGGACAGCCGTGCTCCGCATACGCGAGGAGCAGTGACTGGACTAGGCTGAACTGGACTGGACCGGACGGGACCGGACCTGACTAGACTGGACTAGACTGGACTAGACTGGATTGGATTGCACTGGACTGGACTGGACTGGACTGGATTGGATTGGATTGTAAACCTTAGCTCACGCTACGCGTATCCTGGCATAGCCGAGCTAATCCACTGCTAATTTTTTTAAACTAACGGAGTTGACAAATTTGCATTCTAAAGTAGCAACCAATCGCGGGGAAGGGATGATAGAGTAGGCCACAGGCAAGTGATCAATGTTTGTCCCGCAGTCCACCGTAGCCCAGTCAGACAGAGAATTACGATTGGAAGCAATTGTTAGATCAAAGGCCGATCGTACCCCACCACACAAAAACGTAGCGGATCGAAGATTGACGCACTTGAGATCATTGCTCGATGCCCATGACTACAGGAGCCTGCCCCAGCAATCTGTGCGGGAGCACCTACCGGCATAATGCGAATTAAAATCTTCAGCTAGGATTAGATTTGTTCGACTGTTTGACACAATGTCATCTAAGCAAGCCGTGGACGTGACCGCCATCTGATAACGGTCTGATCCCATCAATGTGCACATCTAATAATAATGCTTCAATTATACAGGACATCAACTGAAACGACATGCAAGCTTCGTGGCAAAACTTAAGAGACCAAGGTCAGGTGGCCGCCGCCTTGACCATGGGCCCTATCCAACCGAAATAAGAGAAAATTATGAAGCCTAAACATCTTTGATGGGGTTAACCAAGTTTCTTGAATTAAGACAATATGTGAGGACGTAAGGGAAACTATGTAATTGAGATAAGCACGAGTAGCGCCATGAGGGAAACTTTCCACTTAAGCACTTTTAGGACAGTCATGGTGAATGTAGCTGAGCCTCAACTGCTGCTTCCACAAGGAGGTCTTGAGTACCCTAAACACTTTTTTTATTAATTTCTTGGCCAGTGCGACACCTTTGGCGGACATCTTGGGGAACAGCGCGAAGTAACAGGGACACAATACGAAAGAAGTGGACAGGACTAGCGCTGTCTTTCAACTCCATTGAAATCGAGTCGAATCGAGTTGAAAGATGGCGCTAGTCCTGTCCACTTCTTACTTATTGTGTCCCTGTTAGTTCGCCCAGTTCCCCAAGATGCAAGTTCACCAACTCGCCCAACTCGCCACCCTGCTACCTTTGGCGGAAGCATGCCTCGTTTATTAGGGCCACCTACACCTTCCATACCACAGTTGTCTTCCTTGCCAGTTGAGGGAACCGCGGGACCCTGTCAGGACGCACTGCCTTGGTCGTCTTTTAGGTACCTTGTCTGATGGTCGCGGAACAGCAGGTTTGGCAACAAGCACTAGTGGGGGGATTAACGACACACTGCGGTGAAGAACATGACGAGCATCTGCTCAACGATAAGAATTGGGCAAACCTTGTCGTAAATGACGTGAATACTCGTTCGACCACTCGGCATAGCCTCTGTTCAATGGACACAGCAACAGACTGGGCAAACCTAGCATCCGCAATATGCGTAGGTTGGCCTACGGCCCCTGCATACCCAATAGGACGCCCATTCAGTTCATCGACTGACTCAGAACGAGAGCATCGTCGCCTTTGTTTCACATGTCTGATACCTTGTTCTTTGGCTCGAGCGGGACAGTTCGAGTAGTCTGCTGGTGTGGTCCGCCTCAGATATCAATGCTCTTCTTCCGGAAGGCAAGAAGCAGTTGGGTGCGTGTCGCTGCACATGCCGCATCTGGACATTGCATTGCATACCTTTGTGTGGTGACCGTATCGCCAGCAGCATCGGCACAGGACAGGCCGAGGGGACAGCTGTTGGGCCCTATAGAGTATTGGCCAGACCTCCAGTTCAGACAGGCATCGAGTGCCCGAAACGCTGACGATCACCGACTTAGTGGCGATCTGGGAGTTACCCTGCTGGCGGTTGCAGCGGTCCACAGACACTCCCCAGCTGTGGGAAATTCCTCTAGGACATCAGCTGTGAAAGTGAAGCATCAACTTCTCTTACTGATCCTTTTACGCAGGCTAGCGAGCAGGGATGAACGCAGTAACCTGGGCTGAACCGAAAGACGTACATTTGTCCCGGGCACCAGTTTACATTGTGGGTTTTCGTCGTTTTCGTGGGAAGAAGCTATTTTAATTGTCTCGGGATTCTTCCAGCCGTCATGTTCATAATAGCTCGCATGGATTCCAAAATGATGTTGAATCCTCGGTTGTATTTTTCTCCTAGCCTAATTGCCAGGAGAAAAGCGCTTAGACGCACCGCACCCAGCGTCAACAAATGGTTCTCGTGAGAAAATTCTCGTGAGAAACGTTAGAGAGGAGTCGCTGTTCGGACGCCCCTTACGCAAAACGGCGAACCTTAAAGTTGATCGTGATGACACTCCGTAAGGGGTCTTTCTTGGGCTACATAAACGCAGAAACTTTGGTCTGTCTGCATGTCTGTCTGTCTGTCTGTCTGTGACTCGATTCAGCCACCCGGCCAAAGCGAAATTGACTCCGGGCATAGTCTTTTATACGCATAGCCAAACCTAAACGTTCAATTCCGGTGGCAATCTTCATAGTAGTTAATGTTGTTGAACAAGAACAAAATATTACGCAAACGTGAGGCAGAAAATCAATTCATAAGTGATCGTTGGAGTGTTCCTCTATTAAAAAATCTATGGGTGGATTTTTCGCGATATCAAATTAAATACTACATCAACTGCAGAAAATCGCCGCCTGCTGTTGCCCGCACCACTATAGCTCTTGACGGAATTTTAATCAAACGGCAACAGCAAAAAAAGGTTCCACTAGACAGGCTCCTCGTTCCGCCTGGAATGCACGTGGAGCAGGGCAACGGGGTCCTATAAACATTGTAGTACGGGGGCCTCGAATCACGCGCGTCTCCGCCGTACGGCAGCGCTTTCATCAAGGCACCCTGACTGAAGCAGCAAAACGCGGTAAATTTAAATTGACTTGAGCGAACCTCTAGCGTGTTATCTTGGAAGGAAAGAAACGGGAGAGGTACAGTGTGAGAGGATAGCGCAGGTAGAGTAGCGAGGCGTTTCCATGGCAGGGGCGCCAGTCGACTATCGTTTCGTCGGAATTTTTTTGAAATGAAAAGAGCAGATACGCGGCCATTTTTTGTCTTTCGAGGTCTCCACGCCACGTGGAGAATGGGAATGGCTGTTAGAAATAATGACGGGAACGCGAGGATCGTAGTTTGCTACTTCGCTGCAGATATTTGTGAGCTGAGGTAAGCTTATCTCTTACAAGAATGGGGCGATGATGTATTTTAAAGAAAAAGTTATTTAATTATGATGAAGCTACAAATTTTGACTGCTGCCTCGCGGGAGGGCAGCGTTGTTCACTCTGTGGAACGACCAGGGGCATTTTTTGTACGTTGAAGTGGAAACAAGCAATAAAAAAAGGCAGCAATGGCCTAGGGGTAGAGTTGTACACTTCCAGGCTGACAGCCTAAGTTTGAGCTCTGGTGGCCTTACTTTTTTTCGCAAAACACAAGCGCTTTTTTACTGTAACAGATTTCCTTCGGTCGATTCTACGCATTATTCTCGATAATAAGAGCAGCCTGGTATGTCTTAGATCGGTTTACCCCACCAACACGTTTATAAGTTTCTCGATTCTTCTATTCTACGTGAAAACCGCAAGAACGGGGATGTATCTAAGCGGCCAGGTTTGTCGTTGAAAAACGGGGCGACGGGGTCGTTTATGTACTTTGCTTAATAAATCGTTGTACGCACTTGCGGGTCTAGAACTGAATGGTGCTGTCGTGGGGTTGAAATGCGTTTTATTTAACTTTAAAACTGAGAAAGAGGGGTAGGGGAGAAGAGGCCCAGACTCCGACCCTCTATCATCCACCCTCAGACTCAGACTGGAGTCTGGTGGTGGAGGGTCTTTTTACTGGTGGAGGGAGCTCCCACCAAACTATTTCATAACTTCGGCGTGGTCTCGCAGATTTTGCCTTGTTCCATGCACGGTTCATTCCTTTCAGATACATACAGAGCTCGAGCACCTGCGTTACCCGTGTCGGTGCCTTGCCGCATTAGTAGAGAAAAAGTTCAGGCAGAGCGGACAACCGGTCCCGGTATACGGTACCCGGAACCCCTGCGCATGCTTACGACCAGTTTTCTCGCATCTGCGCAAGCGCAGTAGCGTCGGTCGCATACCGTGCACCGTGCCGGAACCCGTTCTCCACTCTGTTATACTCCTGTAATAGCGAGCTTGCGACCTCACTCCCACAAACTTAAGTTCATCACCAGCCTGTCTAAGTTTGCTGCAGGACCATGGTCTCTCCTGCTGACTTCAAACCACTCCCGTCCTATGATGCTAGAGTCAACTCTTAGCCCCCAAACTCTCTAAGTTCCTCTTTCCAAGGAGTTATTGGCCTTCCCCTTCTTCTAGACTCCATTACCCTCGTGGTTCTTCTGGTTTCCTTTGGTCTTACTACATCGCAATTCCAAGTACATTACTTTCTCTGAATTGCAACTATGATATCTCGCCCCCATATTTGATCTCTGATTCGCGACGCTCGTTTCCTGCCCCTAAGAGTTACTCCTATTATGCTTCTCTCAGTGGTCATTGCGTTGACCTAAGTTGCCTTTCCATTCGTTTAGTAAGGCCCAAAATGTCCGCCCCATGTCTCATCACCGGCGGTGCCCATTGGAAATAAACCCATCGCAATATTGAATTGATCCCGCGCCCTCAAAGTGCGTTACCGCTGCTTCGTTGAGCGCCCTCTTCTGGGCCAGTCTCTCTGAGTGAGTGTAAAAGCTGTTTCATTGCTGCTGAGACGAATTCTAGATCGGTGTGGGCATTTGACAGCACCACCCAGACGCATCCCAGACATGATTACCCAGACGCACCCCGCGTGGGGCTCTTTTTCGTGTCGCATTAGGACAATTTTAAAACTAATGAACGAGCTGGTAGGTTACATCGACCATTCTATCCTGATTTGCAAGAAAGAATGCCCCTAACAGACCCGAGAGACCATGCTCTTCTAAAAAAATTGCTGGTCTTTGTGTAAAAAAATTAAAAGCACTGGGGTTTGAACCAAGGCCTTGGCGTGAGAACCCACAACTCCACATACTCCCAGGCCACTGAGGCTTGACAGGAGAGAGAGACACAGACATAGAACTTTATTTAGTGGCCCGATATTGCCCAGAGGGTCAGCGGTCGAGCCCAGCTTGGACCCTACGGCGGCCCCCTGTGGCCGGGCCGTTCATGGAGGTGATTGCTGTGGCGGATCTCTCTGAAGCTCTGGAGCTCCCGCACGCATCGCTAGAGACATGAGAGCTGTTTTATCAGTTGCTTATTAATATGGGAGAAATGTTCCAAATAAACTAGTAGATAGAAGTGCTTCTAGAGGGTCAGGTTTACCCGCCGTGCTGGCTCAGTCGGTATGCCTTTGTGCTGCTGAGCCCAATGACGCGGCTTCGACTGCCGGCCACCGCAGCCGCTTTTCTGATATGGGCGAAAAGCGAAAATGCCTGTGTGTTTCCGATGGCGCCGCACGTTCAAGATCTCCAGGTGGTCGAAATTAATCCAGAGCCCTCCTCTACGGCGCGCCTCATCGCCTGTGTAGCGTCGACGCGTTAACCCCCTCAATCAATAAATCGGCCAGGTTTGTCAAACAAGCCATCGGGCTTTTTTTTCTATTATCAAACTTATAACCTCTACCATGGGCACAGCCGACGCTTTGTCCCCGGCCTATCCCCGTAATGGGTACGTGCCAACCACTTCCAGGGTGACCATCATCGTAGTCAAGTGGAACAAATTCAACAGCAATAGTCACCCAACCAAACTCGCCAATCAGAGCGCTGGGAGTGGCCTGCTACGAGTGCCTGCGAACGCACGTGTGGAATGTGGAACTTCATGCCCCTTCTTGTACCGTCAGTGATTCTGGCCGTTGCTCTCGCACCGTGAGCTGTTACTTGGCGCGGGTCTGGTCAAGCAAACTTTATTCGGCAGCTCAAGTCCGAACCGCGGAGTTGCGAGTCCTCGGAGGAGGGGGTGTTCCACGGTCCTCCGACGGTGGCAGGCTTGGCGGGAGTGCACTAAAAAAGAGTTTCAATGTGGGCAGCCGACAGTGACCGCAAAGCGGCCCGTAGGTTTTCTGGTAGAGTGGCGCACCTAGACCACGAGTACGGAATATGAGGGGAAGGATTGGTCAAAATAAGTGTGCGGAACGAGGTGGCCCAAACACAGCGCCAAAATGTGAGTTCATTGTCTGAGTCATCCCATACCTGATCGCGAGGGCGGCCTGATGACTTCTGCATGTAGGGAGAAAGAGATCACAGGGGAGGGACAATGTCTGTGCCTCTCTACGGTCCGTAGCGTGTGTTCATGACATGAGTTTAGATGAGGAGGTAAGTTGTATTCTTGCTGTCCGCAGGTTGTCGAGATGTCCGCGGGGCCTTTTCTTATGCATTGATCTATCCTCTTTTGGATTCTATTTCTCAGGCCACGGCTGAGGGCTGCCCGGGAAATGAGCGTCGCGGTCAGAGCATCAGCTCGTTGATTACCCTCTATGACTTGGTGGACAGGGATCTATTCGAAGAAGACGTGTAGGTAGGGATGCGCTTGCGTGTATGTTGTCATGTTAATTTGGAGAGGGGGTGAAATGTTGTTCGTGACGAAGCTTCGTAGGGCTCCCTGCCTGTCCGTGTGGGCTGTAGTGTGGTAGGTCCGATGATGGTTAAGTATAATGGCTCTTCCGGCTTTAGTCTCTGCAGCTGTGGGCGAGGGGGGCTCGCGGCGTTCGTGGACATCGCGCCGACAAGCGCGAAGCTTGTCGGAGCTGTTTTAGACCAGCTCGAAGCTCGTTCATTAGATCTTTTTGTAAACATGAAATGGCCTTTGGGACCTACTTCAAAGAAAAACGCAATGTCGATTTTTATGGAAGGCCTCGTTTGATAAAGAGAAAACTTTCCGAGCTGGTCGACGATCCTGAATCCGCAGACATATTTGCCACCATTCCGTACCTGAGCAGCCTCCACTATCGCAGAGCCATCTTTACATCACTTCGCCCTCGACTCACGACTCGCAAGATGCTACATTGGACCCAAAACTCCGGCTTCGGCCTTTCACGTACAAAACTTTTCGGTACAGACAATTTTTAGGCAAAAGACTAATCAAATATGATTCATTACCGACTTATTTTTTTCTATCTCATTATTATTTCAGTAGTTTTGAAGAATAACGTCCTTGTTCTGCGCAAGCCTGGCTTTAACATGGCCCGTGAAGTTGACCCGTTAGCCTGCGCCATACATGCTTATCGGATAAATTTTTGAGTGGGTTTGTGAAGCATATTCAAAATAGCTTAATTAGAACCCGCATTTTTGGTTTTGAAAGGGCGTAATAGGTTGGTGCCCGTCGGGTCCATACCGGGAGAAACAGAGAAAAAGAGGGGGATGAGGGAGAGAGAGACGATTCTAAATAAGTCTGGCGATGTTCGTGCAGCTACAGCTAGATGTTAAACATATGATAAATGCATCAGTAGAAAAATACAGAATGCACCATCTCAGTCTAGTCTGTTCTGCATACATTGTTAAAATATAGACACATCAAATGAAATGTTTAGAACTGAAGTAGCACATGGCGTCTTCTGACGGACCAAGGAAACAGCAGGACAACTTGCGGCAGAACTCGGTGCGCTGCGAATTATCGCATGCCAAATACAGGCAGGCCAAGCACTCTGAAACTCCTGAATAATACTCGTCGCATCTTTTTTCTCTTTCTTGGACTCTCCGTTATTAGTACCAGAAAAAACTTCGCATTTGCTTGACTTTCGTTGCATCACCTAAGCGCGGTGAGGGAAGGAGCAGTACTACCATTTCGACAATTTCGACTGTGAAGCTGAACTTCGGCTTCGATCGTGAAAGAACACGGGGACACATGTACACATCGGTCGTGCTATGCAAATGGCCCTCATATTTCCCGCGACAGCATATTGTCCCAATCGAGTGTTCATTAAACACGATTCAACGTGTGAAACCGTGGCGTCTTTCGACCGTGTCCGACAAACGTCTGTCTCGACTCGCCTTTCCCCAGCTGCATTGGGAAAACGATTGGAGAAGCAAAGGATTTTCTCAGAAATGACCACTTAGTAATGCGTGCGCCCGTAGGCACGGTGCTTATATTTACGGATTAATAGCGGTGAGAATAGGTTTTAACAAAGCAAATTATACCAATTTGTCGCAATCTTCTCTTAGAACATGTATGATTTTACATGCTTATTTGATATGTGCGAGAAAACTGTTTCAAAAATTGTGCCCTTTATCGTTCAATTTAATAAAATGTTTCCGTTATGACATGCAGTCGTTTACTTCTGGTGTAGTCTCTCTCTTTTTGTGATGCATGTGCATTAATAAGCATTTTGAAAATTCATTTCTAAAATTCATTTGTCTATGAAATTGAAGAACAAAAACGTGCTTCCTCGTTATATCCTTCGAATGGCCTGGAAGTTTGCTTCCAATATTTTTACCCCCTTGTACGGCGCTGCAACGAGTTTGCCCTCCAGAAGACAAAATGCTGCTAATGCCCATGGTAAATATCAATATTTCTTTTATTTACGGTGGACGTTTCGCCTTCGACGTCAAGTTACTAGCCCCAGCATTTCTGCACTAAAACTATCAAAATAACGCACGGGATGGAACTGGGATTCGTCCGGCTGCTGTTGCTGGGAAGTGACCATCAGATCCCCCATCACGTTCTGTAGTCCGAGCGTGCGGTTGCGGTTTTGGCCTGCCGAGAAAGTCGCCTCACGGAGAAAAGCGAGGTCGTGCACCGCGTCGTACTCGATGGTGGGCGTCATGTGGACTTGCTCAACCTCGGGCCAACGCCCGCACACGTGCCTATAAAAGTCGTCGCATGGTTTCACCATTGGGTCTTGACTCCTCCGAAGGTCGTCCTCGACCGACAGACAGGAGGCGCCCTCGCAGTGGACCATGGTCTTCCACACGGCAACCGGCGCGCCAATCAACACCGCGGCAGAGGCCAGTCCCAGGCAGGCGACGAACGCAAGGTGACGTAGTCTGAAGAGCCCCTGGGGAGGAACAGCGGCATTCGTGTGGCTCTCGTTGCTGTTCCTCATGGCCATGGGGAACCTCGCTGGCTGGTTAACGGCAGAGGTTCGTGGTCACGACGCGGCGCGGTTTGCTCGGGATGCGAGCTTGATTGGCCGCGACTTCGAAGCCGCGTTTGGTCGGCGTTCTGTAGGCCAGATGTTCGGGAGGAGGTTGTTAGCTGAATAGCCGCGACGCGTTCGCTTAGTACGTTCAAATGGTTTCCTCGAGCAGGTAGACTGGGAAATGGAACAGCCTCAGAGAGCACGCGAGCGCCTGCAGATGCCTTTCTTCTTCTTCCACACCGGAACGGTTTAGAGCGCTTTTGATGCGTCATATCCCTCCACTGAGAAGGCGTCAAGTCTAACCTACAGGGAGAGCATTGAAAGGGAAGGCATGAGACAGGGAAATGAGAAAGAATAAACTATACACAAACTCCGTGCCTGAAATTTGCTTTGTTAGTCTTTTCCAAAACCCATGCACGCCCTCTCTGCGTAAGTCAAGCACTTAAGAACAACGTGCTGTACTGATGATGATCCTTACATTGGAGTGTGTGGACAACGATCATGGGGACCCACAGAATGCCCGCTTGTTTGGATGGTCCAATAGGAATCGTATTTATTCAACCGCGGAAACTGGTAGCAGAACGCGTCGTATATTAATTGTACGGCAAAAGGTCGTTTAGCTAGCTGCAGCGGTCGGGAGCGTACGCACACGGGGGCTATTCGACATACAGTCTCGGACTGACCGCGGATCCGACGCGGGTATTCCGAGGATTCCCCACGACACAGAGATGTACGGGCAGTGCGGATGCCGGACTGCTCCTCGGGCAGGCCGCGGTGAGTGCGGGACTGTATATGGACTAGCCGCACTGTGTGTACAAAACAACTAATACTACCGCGCAAGCGTTGACAACGAAGTTCCAATGCTGGCTGGGGATCGTCAACCTGATTAGCCTCCAATCCCGCCTATCAAATCCTTTGGGGCATAAATTTGGGTTGCGCGAAAATGGATATCTGTAATTGTATCCAAATTTTTCTGTCTGTTTCAGGTCTTTTGAATTTCATTGAATTCCTTAGTTATCTCTAATTGTTTTGATGTTCCTGCTCTTACCATAGCGGACGTTCATTTCCCGCCCTTTTTTTCTGGAAAGAAAAGTATTCACTTAGAGTCCAATCGGAGTACAATAAATAAGTTGCCTTGCCAATTCCCCTTAAGTTAGAAGCCAAAAACTTGGATGGCACCACCATTGTCGTCGTCGTCGTCGTCTTCTTCAAAGCACATAAACAGACTTTGTTTAGGCCTTCAATTCCGCCGTGGAGCGTTACCAGAAAACTCAGCCTAGCTGAGCGCACCTGAATGGGCGCCTCGTGAGGAGCACCTGGAGTCCTCCTGGTTTGTTCGTGGACCTGCGCCACGGGAGGAGCATCGCAGAAAAACGAGAAAAATACCCGAGCACACGTGAGCCTGTTCCCCGTGCGGAGCGCCCGGCGTCTGCGAGCTTTACCTTCGAGAACACTGGTATTATGCGTTTGACATCTGCCCTTTAGCCGCATATTTTTCACAGATCGCTGAGGGGTAGTACTAGCCATACACAGATTATGGGCATGCACAGAAAAGCAAAAAGAGAAACAAATAATAAACGCCTTTAATAAGGAGCAATCGGAGATGGCGCTGCTCAATTCCGGAGACCTACTACAGCAACTACTGATCCAAAAAGCTGAAGAAGCCGCCAAAGGTCAAGGACTCCTGGCCGACGACTGCAAAGGACGGGGCACTCCCACCCCCCTTCTAGCTTTCGTAGAACAAAAATAAAGTTGTCTCTTTTTCTTTCTAAGAACGCTCTGCCCGGCATTAGTGACGTGATCTCCCGCGTGCTGTTCCACTCCCCAGTTAACGTGCGTTCACGCCTGATGTTAGGAGCACAGACGCCGAGTTTGCGCAGGCGGTTGCTGCGGGTTCTAGCGCGTGGTAACGCGGTCCCCTTTGGGTGAAGTGTTAAAGTATAGGAAGAAACGAGTTGGGCATGCCAGCCGTGGAGAACCTTCGGCGGAAAGTTTTGAAATCCATG
Organism: Haemaphysalis longicornis; assembly: GCF_048455015.1. NCBI lineage: Eukaryota > Metazoa > Arthropoda > Arachnida > Ixodida > Ixodidae > Haemaphysalis > Haemaphysalis longicornis. Next base: position 114,404,443 of record NW_027526407.1, on the reverse strand, counting down.
TGTGGTGCAACAGCCGGTTCCCCGAAGAAGCGAGAGGTGCCGCCAGCGCTGCTGTTTCTCCAGCCTTGTACCCGTAGTGCAAGCTGCGCCATTTTTTTTCGTTGCCTCATCTTCTCGGTGCTAGAATGAGCCGTGATAGTTCGGACATAACCGGAACCCCATTAACATCGCATATCACTCGAAACGTGCCAGTCTGTGCTGGCCAGCTCCCCGCTGGAGCTTCAACAAGCCCTGGTACAACGACCCCTGGATTCGGCGTGGGCTCGCGGCCTCCAGGACACGGAGCGCTGACCACATCCCCATTCCAATACTGATTATGATGCCTTAAAAGTGTTTGGCACGTACCCACACCACCCAATAACCCTTGTAGGAATCAGATGTGGAACGGATGCGGCTTGCGACATTTATTAATGTTGCGTGGCCCGGCTATAACTGCAAGCCCTGAAGACGAGCGGCCGCCCAGGTGCGTAGTCGTGTTCCTTCTCACACATGGCCAAACTGACGGTGCCGTACCAGCCCCCCCGATGATTGTAGGAGGGTGTAGATGATGATAATAGTGGCACCACTACACGCTCTTGCTGGAATAAATATTTATTCCTCTTCCTCCTCTTTCCAGCTTTTCTTTTTCGTTGTTTCTACTTGCTACTTTTCACGTCTTGTTTCTCTATTTTCTTCTACTTTTCCTTTATGTTCGGAAATGTTGCTTTCTTTATCTTCTCATGCCACACCCTATTTCGATTCGGTGTAAATGTTTGATATGACCTTAAACAAGTTCCTTCCCTCTCTGCTGTTTCAATTGGGCGCCCTCTTCCTGACCAATCCCCCTGAGTGGGCGTGGGCCGTTCACGACCAGCACTCTCACATGTTGTTTCCTTGTTCTTCCGTCAGTCAGGGAATATACCAACGTGGTGGATTGGCGAAGACACAGGGTAACTCTGTCGGGGCAATGCACCCACCTCGTGATACTATAAAATGAGCGCGTAGATTGGAAGCACAGAAACAGCCACGCAATTAAACAGTAGAATTGGGAAATATTTTCAGGTTGGTGCCATCTGTTAGAAGGACATGGAAGAAAATTTTTGCGCAGGTTGATAATCACTTCTCTTTCACCGCACATACGGAGCGTACGTGCAGTTTTGCAATCATTGATTACCAATAGAAAATCCCACGTAGACCGAAGACTGTACGGCCTAGAGGAGCCCTGCACCCAATACCAAACAATGGCCTCCACTATTAGGCCAGTGGCCACTCCTTTGCCCAACTAAGACTTGTACATAGACAAATATCAAGAACTGTTCCAGTCCCCCGCTGTGGGTATGCTCCATTTCATTAAAGAAGAAGAATAAGAAGAGGAGGAGGACGAGAAGGAGGCGAACGTAGGCGTTGGGTCTCCAAAAACATATTCTGCATTTCTACTCTCACTTCGAATTTATCAATTATTTTCTCGCTTGCTTATAGATCTAAAATCCTTTCCGACCAGTATATTTATATGCAGTACAAGTAATTAGATAAGAAACATCTTCTTCTCACACCAGTGATGATTGGCCAATACCCTTATTAGGTAGGTGCCATACCCGAAGGCACAGCACCAGAAATCTACAGGCGCTTTCGAAACAAATTCGCCTTCAATTCCGCATACCTAGTCTGGCTCTTTTGCATCTTCAAGATTAAGACGATATTGACATTTCGACGCTACTCGTTCCGATCCACTGCTACCATTCGAAGAGCATCAACATTTAAAGTTCGGTTGAGATCTTCATTTTTGTGGTTGTCGCTGTGCCTTATCACCTTAGCCGGATGTTTCTCCGCACGGCGCAAGTAGGGCGTTACTGGGAATATTTTGAACATGGCATGAGCCGTTCCCGCAATTTTTTAGACTTAATATGCTTTTATATACGACTCCAGTGACGACAAACAAACTGCGTGAGACAAGGCAGACGATATCACGCATTCATAGCAAACCCCTTTCAAAACGCGCGCGCACCGACGTCACGGGTCCGGCGTTTTGGCGGAGTGATACACTACATGAGGTGGTGCCGTTCTTGAGTTGTAACCGAGTATAGCCTGCAATATACATGCTTATCGGATAAACAACTCAGCGTCTTTTTGAAGCATATTCGAGAGAGAGAGAGAGAGAGAGAGAGAGAACGATTTCAAATGATTCTGGCAATGTACGTCAAGCTACAGCTAGATATTTTGCATATGAGGAATGCATCAGTTGAAAAATGCAGAATGCTCCACCTCAGCCAATCCTGTTCTGCGTACATTAAAATATAGAGATTGATTGATTGGTTGTAGGGTTTAACGCACTGACGCAACGCAGGCGATTAGGCGTGCCGAAGTGGAGGGCTCCGGATTAATTTTGACCACCTGGGGATCTTTATCGTGCGCCGAAATCTCGTACACACGGGAGTTTTTGATTTTTCCCTCCATCAGGAAAGCGGCCGCCGCGGCCGGATATTGAACCCGCGACCTCATGCTCAGCAGCGCAACGCCTTAGGCACTGAGCCACAGCGGCGGGTTAAAATATAGACACATTAAATGGACCGCATAGCAGTAAAGCAGCAGACACTCTTAAAAAAAAGGTTGGGGCATTCACTAATGGAATACTAACAAGTTACTTGCTTCAGTATACACTAGGTAGTTAGTAACTGGAGGTAGTAAATGTAACACTCGTCAGGATTACTAACCAAAGCAGGCAGTAAGCACCACTACCCCACTAGTAAAGTCCCAGCGATAGCACTCTTCTGAGCTACATGCGTTTACTAACTGGTAATGCACAACCTAGTCATAAGCACGATCCTAATCTAGTGCTACTACTTCCTACACTAAGTTAATTTACTAACCATGCAGTTGTTAGTGGCAGAGCCTAGGTACGAAACCGCGGGGTAGTAAGGTTCGTAAGGAGTTAGTAAATATGGGCGTTACTATCTTTTTACGACCTTTTTTATTAAGAGTGCACGGTTTCTTTTGACGGAGACAATTAGCGTGCACAGAGTGAAAGTGAATGACCTACATTCAGGGAGAGAGGAAACAGCAGGACAGCTTGGAACAGAACTCAGTGCGTTACGAATTGTCGCACACCGCATACAGGCCGGCCAAACACTCAAACTCCTGATTAATACTCGTCGCATATTCTTCCCTTTCTTGGACTCTCCGTTATTAGTACGAGAAAAAGCTTTGGAGACACCCCCGCATTTGCTTGAATTTAGTAGCATCACCTAAGTGCGGTGAGGGAAAGAACAGTAATACCATTTCGAAAACTTCGATTGTGAAGCAGGACTTTGGCTTCGGCCGTGAAAGAACATGGGGATACATGCCCACATCGGTCGTTCTGTGCAAACGGCAGTTCTTTTTCCCGCGACAACATATTGCCGCAATTGAGTGTTCATTAAACGTGATTCAACGTGTGAAAACGTGGCTTCGTTCGACCGTGTCCGACAACAGTGTGTCTTGACTCACCTTGCTCTAGCTGCATTGGGAAAACAAATGGAGAGGCAAACAGTTTTCGCAGAGATAACCACTTTAATGCGCGCGCCCGTGCCCGCGGTGCTTATATTTTCGGATTAATAACGGTGAGAGTGGGATTTCACATAGCTAATTATACCAATGTGTCGTTATCTTGACTTACAACTATGATGATTATCTCATAGATGCGACGCAAATGTTTCAAAAACTTGCCTTTGATCGTTCAGTTAAATACAATGTTTCCGTCATGACATGCAGTGGCTTCTTTGTGTGATGTACGTGCGTTAATAAAGATTTCGAAACTTCACTTCTAAAGCCTTTTCTTGTAATATCCCTTAAATGATGTCGAATTTTGCTTATAATATTTTTATCCCCTCGTACGGCACTGCAAAGAGTTTGCCTTCCAAAGGACAAAGTGCTGACGACGCCAATGGTAATTATCAATAACTCTTTTATTTATGGTGGACGTTTTGCCTTCTACGGCAACTTACTGGTCCCGGCATTGCTGCACTTAAACTATAAAAATGACACACGGAAAGGAGATATACATCCCGATGCGGTAGTAGCGATGTCTCATCAAGTCCACGTGTGCTGCGCAGGGGGAACAAACATGGCGTCGCCCGGCTTGCAACCAAAGGCCGAGGCAAAACCAGGCAAGCGTGGCACGGCGTAGTTGCAAAACACGCGCTCGTGCAGGCCCGGCCTGATCGAACAGAGATAAAAGCAAGCCAGCCGAAAGAACAATTCGTCGGGAGCTAAAGATGCGAAGAAGGTCGGCCGTTCACTCGCCTCTTGAGCTCGCACCGCCCGAGGCACCGCATGTGCTTGCGGCAGTGCCTTTGACGCGGCGTAGGCAAGCTCCACCGCTATGGCCTCCTTGGCGGCCGCCTCCAACTCTTCCTTCGGCAACGATGCATTACCGATGCGACTAACGGCAGCATTGAGCTGTTGGTAGAGCTCCGACAGCGCCTGGTACATCGACGGTGGAAAGTCAGTGCTATTGCGAGGAATAGGGCGGAAATCCTCGTCAGAAACGAAGACGTAGTAGAACAGCCCGACTAGATTCCTTGCGGCCTCAACTCCAAGGCCAGCCATCCGCGCAGCCAGCGGGTAGCGAGGGTGAAACTTCGGCCACAAAACGTTCACTAGCGGAACTATTTTCGCGAGCCGCCAACGCTCGGTAGATGCCCACCGTGGTCAAATGTGGAACATGCACGTCGGTGCTGTTGGACTTGCGCATGGACTGCTTCAGCTGTCGCAGGCTGTACGTCGCCACAGTCTGGAACATGTCGAAAAAATTTGACTCGTGCACCTGAGGAATTCCCGCGTACAAGCGGTCAAGCACCGTCCACGGGACCGACATGTTGTAGGAGTTTAGCGACAGCGCGTCGCCGTAGGCAGACATATGCTGCCCTACAACCCTGTCGTGTCGTGCAATCGCGGTTTCCATTACCGAGCGGAGCGTGTAGTACGTAGCGAAGATCGCTTCTGGGTCACCCGGTTTTACTTCTTCTGCCTTCGCCTTGAAGAACGCCAGCGGCAGAATGCCCAAGATGAGGGCGGAGCAGCGAGCGCGCACGAAGTCTCGCAGCCTCTGCGGGTGTCCCAGTTCTTGCATGAGCGAGGCCGTAAGGTACGGAGACACGTATGGGGCGAGGTACCAGACGACATAGGCGCCGGCATAGTTCTTGAATGCCGAGGCCATTTGAGCGTCGACAAGGTGCCGCCGGCGGAAGCGGCGGAACATGACGCGCTGCAGGCAGATCATGCTGTCTTCTGGCCACTGCTGCGACTCGTCCGGAAGGTGCCTGTTCACGGCCTGGCGGAGCGTGACATCGCTGAAGTTGATGTACTCTGGCCGCTCGACGACGCCGAAGCTGTGGCGGAGGGACAGCTCGAGCTCTCCGTGCGTGGTGAGGACATTCCGGATCATGCCGTCGTAGGACTGACCCGTGCCGCCCACACGTTCCGCACACCGTCGCAGGAACAGTGCCAGCTTACGCCGCCTGGCGAGTTCTATAATGTGCCTCATCCAAATTTCCACCGCTCCATCCAGCATTAGGTAAATAGCGTTCTCTCTCGGCCGACGGAGGTGGCGGCCCACAGCGAAGATCCACATTATGGGGAGGTTGTACTTGAGCGATGCCCCCGCGATTATGTCCAGCAGCTCAAGCTCGTTGGTGGCAGAGCGGGCTGGCCACGGCAGCCGCAGCTGGCTGAGGAACCACTGCAGCTGGGATTCGTCTGGCTGCTGTTGGTGGCAAGTGACTGTAAGGTCCCCCATCACGTCCTGTGCTCCGAGCGGGTGGTTGCGGCGTTGGCCTGCCACGAAAATTGCGTCCCGGAGAAAAGCGACGTCATGTACCGCGTTGTACTTGATGGTGGGCGTCATGTGGACTTGCTCAACCTCGGGCCAACGCCCGCACACGTGCCCATAAAAGTCGTCGCATGGTTTCATCGTCGGCTCTTGACTCCTCCGAAGGTCGTCCTCTACCGACAGACAGGAGGCGCCCTCGCAGTGGACCATGGTCTTCCATACGGCAAACGGGGCGCCGATCAACACCGCAGCAGAGACCAGTCCCAGGCAGGCGACGAACGCAAGGTGGCGTAGTCTGAAGAGCCCCTGGGGAGGAACAGCGGGATTCGTCTGGCTCTCGTTGCTGTTCCTCAGGGCCATGGGGAACCTCGATAGCTGGTAGACGGCAGAGGTTCGTGGTCACTACGCGGCGCTGTTCTCTCGGGATGCGAGCTTGATTGGCCGTGACTTGGAAGCCTCGTTTGGTCGGCGTTCTGTAGGGAAGATGTTCGGGGGGAGGTTGTTTGCTGAATAGCCGCGATGCGTTCGCTTAGGAGGTTCAAATGGTTTCCTCGAGCAGGTAGCCTGGGAAATGGAACAGCCTCTGAGGGCACGCGAGCACCTGCAGATGCTTGTCTTCTTCTTTCACACCGGAACGGCTTAGAGCGCTTTTGGGGCGTCATATCCCTACACTGATAAGGCGTGAAGTATAACCTACAGGGAGATTCTGAGACAGGCAAAATGAGAAAGAATAAACTATATGTAAACTGCGTCCCGTAACTTGCTTGCTTTCTCTTTTTCAAAACTTGTGCATGCCCTGTCTGTGTCAATCAGGCATTTAAGGACAACTCGCTGCACTGATAATGATCCTATCATCGGAGTGTGTGGAACAATGATCATGAGATCCCCCAACACGCCCGCTTCTTTGGATGGGCCAATATAAATCATGTTTATTCAACCGCTAAAATGGATAGCCAAAAGTGTAGTATATCCCTTTCAGGCGCTATGTTCCCGACCGTGTAAATTTTATTCGTGCGGTTTTTGCAAAAAGAAATACCGAAAGTGAACGTTTTCGCTAGTTTAGCCTAATTGTGTATCCTTCGTCTAGCAATGAAGATTTTAGAGCCACCTGGCGGCCGTCGTGCTTACGCAGTCACCAATCTTCTGCATTTCCACTGCTTCGATAATCTCCCGCGTGCGCAGATCAGAGTCTCGAAATAGCACAGTGCATGCATCGAACAAGGGTTCACACTCGCCGCATTCGTGGCAATGAATTGCCAGATTGCCCTCCTTTCCTTTCTGCACTTTGTTGTGGTGCTCCCGCAGGCGCGTGTTGAGGCATCGACCCGTTTGACCAATGTACGCTCTTTTACAGGAGAGGGATAACTTGTAGACAACACCTTCCGCGCAATGCACGTACTGGTTTTTGTGGTTGACGGAGCATTTAGTCTTTCCCTTCCTCACGGGGCACATTCTGCTGCAGAGACTGGACAGCTTGTCAGGGGCGGACATGAGAACTTTCACGCCGGCCTTACCACCAATCTTTTTCAGGTTGTGTGATAAGCCGTGCATGTACGGGATGACCGCTACCTGTTGGTCCTTTTCAGCCACCTGATCACCATCCTGTCTCCACCCGTAGGAAAGAAAAACGAGCGCAGGCTGATCTGAGACAGGACGGTGATCAGGTGGCTGAAAAGGACCAACAGGTAGCGGTCATCCCGTACATGCACGGCTTATCACACAACCTGAAAAGGATTGGTGGTAAGGCCGGCGTGAAAGTTGTCATGTCCGCCCCTGACAAGCTGTCCAGTCTCTGCAGCAGAACGTGCCCTGTGAGGAAGGGAAAGACTAAATGCTCCGTCAACCACAAAAACCAGTACGTGCCTTGCGCGGAAGGTGTTGTCTGTAGACACAAGTTACCCCTCTCCTGTAAAAGAGCGTACATTGGTCAAACGGGTCATGGTTCGTTCTCATCAGCTCTGCGATTAAGCTTCAATATTCGAAAAATGTCACTCAGCATCCCCTTAAAGTGTCACCATCGTGCTCCATAAGTCACCCGGATCACGTCAATATCCCGCGTTTGGCCGTAAGTTCAATTTCCACCAGTTTACGGCCTTTTCAACCTTTGAGGTGGTGGGCACCGCCTTGGCTGAGCCTCGCCTATGGATGCCACGTCGTCGCATGTCGTGGCCCCTGAGGCTTCGTCGTCCGTCGTCCCTGGCCAAACACCCTTGCCTGACGGCGCAGACGACGACATGGACCAGCAGCCTTCGCACGCATCTTCCTGCTCCGCAGAAGACGAAGACGCCACTGCACCATGGATAGAAGTCACCAGGCGAGCTCAACACAAGAATCAGCACTCGACCACGACTGCGGTAGGCCGAAGCCCACTCAGACCGGCAATCACGGCAACCAGGAACTCCAACCTACCTTCAAACAAGCCGAAACCACCCCGACTTCCGGAGAATGATTACAAGATGATGATTCGCCCGCGCAACGGCCTAGCACTGCGAAAAATCAGCCCGTACACGCTTGCCAGCTGCATCTTGCATGAAGCAAAGCTCGCGTGGAGAGAAGCGGACCTGAAGATCAGAATTAATGAAGCTCAAAATATGCTCATCGTGAGCACTCCGTTTTTAGCGGCGGCGAAAGCACTGAGTAAAATTCAGCAACTGCAGATAGAAGGCACCATTTTCCCGGTCAACGCCTACGGAATATCACCCGACAACTCCTGCAAAGGGGTTATCCGCAACATCTGTATCGGCGTCACAACAGAGCAAATAATGGCGGTCCTTTCTGCTCCCGGCTATGAGCCTCTCACGTGCAGAAGACTTGGCGAGTCAGGAACCGTGCTAATAACATTCGCCGGAAAGAAAGTCCCGTTCTTCGTGTACACCGGAGGAGTAGAAACAAGGTGCTACCTCTACAAGCGGACCCACGCCTATTGCCACTTGTGCCATGCTACAGGTCACAGAGCCGACGTCTGCCCTCAGCTTACCACGCTTACAGGCGCCCACTGCAAGCGTTGCGGCCACCAGACTAAACAGGGCGCTGAACACGACTGCAAGCCCAAGTGTGCACTCTGCAGCGGGGACCACGTCACGGCTAGCAAGGAATGCCCGCACCGGTTTCTTCCGCCAGTCAACCGGAGGAAAAAGTAGCGCGGATCCAGTCGGGGTCGCCGGGAGTCAAGATCCCGCTCCAGATCCCGGGGGCCCTCCAGAGACGGGAGGAAGGCACGATCAACTTCCAGGTCCCGCAGAAGAACACCCAGCGCCAAGCGAAGAAGCGCAGAAGATGCGACGGGAGTACAGGTGAGCTGGGCTCAGATGCTCTCTCCACGTGCTCAGACCCCTACTCCCCCTCCCCCCAATACTCCCAAGCGTGACGAGCTGGCGGAACTTAAACGACTAAACGCGCAGCTTCTTAACGAGATTAAACAACAACGTCAGGAAAACAGACAACTCCATAGTGAGCTTCCCGCGCTCAAGGCAGAAATTAGGCAAGGGGCAAACACTACGCCAGAGAAACGCAAAAAGCCCGAACGTCCCGCACCAACACCACCGCAAACACCGAATTCAGAACCAACTTGCCAATCTGCCACCACGATAGAAGTCCCGCTGGCTCAAGAGAATACCCAAATCGCCGAAACCGTAAAGCAAATGATGGTCATGTTAAAACAAATCACGCAACGATTAGGGACAGACAACTGCTGCTCGTCACTCTCGCCGAGATCTCAAGCCCTACAGCAGGCCATCACACCTGGCAGAAGATGGCACTTCCCAAGATGGCAACACCCAAGAATAGACGCATTCCTACGCAGGGGTCAAAACTCACCATATGGCAGTGGAACTGTAGGGGCTACAAGAACAAGGCCAGCTCATTGGCTCAGTACATTGCCTCAGCTCAGGAGTCACCAGATGTCATTACTCTTCAGGAAACAAACTCCCCGGCAAAACTTCCCGGCTTTATCTCATATGAATACGGACCTTCAAGTTCTCTCGCCACGCTAGTAAGCAAACGAGTCACAGCTATACAGCATCCGCTCCAGCAGTCGGAAAAAATTGGAATCCTAACGGAAATTGTCCCGAGGAAAGTTAAAGTGGGGCAGAGCCTTTATTTCCTAACTTATATTGCCATCCAAAAGGCCAAGATGCAAACCTCCCTTTCGTCATCAAGCAAGCAAAACGCATTGCACTGTCTAATCCGCTCATCATCGTGGGAGATTTTAACGCGGCACACCCTTTATGGGGATACAGCTACACCAACAAGAGACGAACCGCTTTGCATTCCATCCTTGAAGAGGAAAACTTCATCCTGCTGTCGGACCCGCATACTCCCACGCGCATGGGTTACAGCGTCTCCAAAGACACGTCCCCTGATCTCTCCATCACTTCGGGGAACATCACGGCTATGTGGTCTCACACCGGGGAAAACCTGGGAAGTGACCATTCGATCCTAGCCACGACAATACTAGGAGAGGAATACGTTAATCCTCTGGGCAGGGCGAGCCTCACGGACTGGCCTAAATTTCGTGAGCGAAGGGAACAAGCCCGACTCGACAGTGCAACCAACCCACCGCTCACTCTACAGGAATGGGCTACCCAACTCCGGAATGATATGAATTCTTTCACAAAAAAAATTCGGACAACTACTACAACCCCCTGTGTAGACCCTCACCTCCTCCACTTATGGGAAGCGAGGAGAAGCCTCATCAAACGCTGGAAACGACAGCGCCTTAATCGTCGTTTGAAAAGGAGAATAGCTCTTCTAACAGAAGAAGCAGCCCGCTATGCGGCTCACCTGTGCAAAGAAAGCTGGCTATCCCTTTGCGACAGTCTCCGGGGCCAACTCAGTACCTCAAAGACCTGGAGACTGCTCAGATATCTTATGGACCCTTCAAAAAGCAAGACCGATTCAAACCAACCATGCAAAACATAATTCAGTCGCACCCAGGAGATTCCAGTGCTCTCATGAAGTCCCTCCTGGACAGGTACCTCCCCGTCCATCCGAAAACGCCACTACCGCCGTACACGGGACAGCCAAATCTCAAACTGGATGAAGACATCTACATCTATGAAGTAAAAGCGGCACTACAGACCATCAGACGCAACACAGCCCCAGGGGTGGACGGCATCACCAACAAGCTTCTAGCGAACTTGGATGATGATTCCATCATTGAACTCACCGCCCACCTGAACACGGTATGGAGGTCGGGCCAACTTCCGGAAGACTGGAAGACGGCAGAGGTGCGCCTTATTCCGAACGCCGGAAGACCACAGAGCACCGAGAACCTGCGCCCGATATCTTTAACCTCGTGTTTGGGAAAGCTTCTAGAGCATGTCATCCACAAAAGGCTACAGCAGTACCTCGAACAAAATAACATGTTCCCACATACTATGTGTAGATTTCGCAATCACCTCTCCACGCAGGACATCCTTCTTCAACTGAAGGAAGAGGTTATGCTGAAATGCTCGAGGGATAGCCCGAGAGCCATCTTAGCCTTAGATTTAAAAGGTGCGTTTGACAATGTCAGTCATACGGCCATACTTAAACAACTGAATGGCCTTAACTGCGGGGAACGTACCTACAAATACATTCGAGACATCCTCAACGGCCGAAAAGCCATTCTGAAGGTGGGACGTTTAAAGTCCAATACAATTTCTCTCGGCAACAAGGGCACACCCCAGGGTGCGATCCTTTCCCCCTTGCTGTTTGATGTAGCCCTCGTAGGCCTCCCTCCGCTCCTGGATGCCATTCCAGGCATACACCACGGATTATATGCGGATGACATCACTATATGGGCCACTCATGGGTCACTGGGGGAAATGGAGACCAACCTACAACAGGCAGCCGACATTGTCTGTGAATACGCACGACAGTGTGGCCTAGCGTGTGCGCCGGAAAAATCTGAGCAGCTTATCGTGTCACCACGTAAAAAACTCCCTCCCGGGTCGCCAACCATCTCCCTAGAAGTGGATGGCCACCCTATTGTTCCAACTCAGCAGGTGAGAATCTTAGGCATGCTTCTACAAGCGGATCGCTCCAATACCAAACTGCTGGACCGACTTAAGCACACCACGGAGCAAGTCTCCCACATGATCCGCAGGGTCAGCACAAAAACGAGAGGTATGCGGGAGGCGGATGTGCTAAGGCTAGTCGAAACCTCTGTCATCTCTAGGATTACTTACGCCATCCCCTACGCTGTGCTCTCGAAGGCTGAAAAGGACAAGGGAGAGACTATCATACGCAAGGCATACAAGCTGGCGTTGGGACTACCTGTCAGCACCTCGACACAGAAACTACTACACTTGGGAGTTTGTAATACCTTGGATGAACCCCTCGAAGCTCATCACATGAACCAATTATTACGTCTGAGTTCCACCTCCACCGGCAGGACAATTCTTAACCAGCTATGCCTGCGCTCACCGATTCAACACCCACAGGCCGATGCGACTCAGCTTCCGCATGAGATTCGCCAATTTATTGATGTGGCCCCACTGCCCCGGAACATGCATCCAACACACCACCAGGATCGCAGAGATGCCAGAGCGAAAGCAATCTTCAAACGGTACGGCCAAAACTCCACCACAGTATACACGGACGCAGCATCCTATCCCGGGAGGAGAGCTATGACCGCTGTTGTGACTACAGCTCAAGCCCTCCTCACAAGTGCGTCAATTCCTACCACCCATGCACTACAGGCAGAACAAGTGGCCATAGCCCTAGCAATTGCTCAAACCCCTGCAGAGATCATCATTACAGACTGCCAACAAGCATGCAGAACTTTCTCGAGCGGCTTCCTCTCACCCTGCGCCACACAAATTCTACTGCAGAATCCGCCACAACACCGTGTAAGGATTATTTGGGCTCCCGCCCATGCCGACGTCCCCGGCAACGAAGCTGCCCACCAGCATGCCCGAGATTTGACACACCGGGCTAGTCAGGAGTTCGGCGAGCAGTGGCGTGTCTGTCCCCTTTTGTCATACACAGAAATCACGCAGCACTACCGCCTGCAGCGAACAATGTACAGTCGGGATCAATTTGAAGGTTATCACGGGAGCACCGACCAAGCAAGACGACAGCGCCGTTCCGTGGCACTTTTTTTTTATTCGCGAGGATGAGGTTATGCTACCCTCCCTCACCCCTTGGCTGTTCCATAGAATTATCTCACTCCCTTCTGCAAAGGCAAGCTGCCACACTTTTTTTTGTTCATTCTTTTCTGGATGACGTATCCGTGTTTCGGTCCTCGGCTGTTGTTGATTTTGATAACACTGCGGATGGCTCGGCATTGTGGCATATATCGGAAGCAAATTATCTTGACCCTCTAGCACGAACTTGCGACCGCTGCCTATTTTCTTTTTATTGTGGGGTTTAACGCGGCGACGCAACGTAGGCGATGAGGCACGCCGCAGTGGATGGCTAAGGATTAATTTTGACCACCTGCGGTTCTTTAACGTGCGCCTTCATCAGAAAAGCGGCCGCCATGGCCGGGAAACGAAGCTGCCTATTTTGGCGGCAGTTGTGAAAGCTGAACTTTCACAACAGTTTTTCGTCACCGAGTTCCTCGCGCCGAAGTTACAATAACGCGATGCGGCGGGTTTTAATGTGAGAGATAGGGAATAATTGTTTATGATCGTGGCAAAAGGGTTTTATCGTCGCAAAAGAGTTCGCAATAGAAGTTCCCCATAAAAATCACTTTCGCCGGAGTCAAGTGAAAACAACTACGAGGTCGCGGGTTCGATTCCCGGCCGCGGCGGCCGCTTTTCTGATGGAGGCGAAAAGCAAAAACGCCCGTGTGTACGAGATTTCGGCGCACGTTACAGATCTCCAGGTGGTCAAAATTAATCCGGAGCCCTCCACTACGGCGCGCCTCATCGCCTGCGTTGCGTCGGCGCGTTAAACCCTACAATCAATCAAAGTGAAAACAACTAGTTTTCAGTGAGGTATTTACTCATACAAATAAAGTTCATACAGAACATGGGGTTTTTTCCCGTTGCGCGAAAACTAGCTTATGTTTGGGGTTTAACGTGCAGGATGCCACAGCATGCAGTTAGTATTTGATGGCGCCACCAGCTCGCCTCTTCACTTCAGCAATCCTTCTGGGCAACGATTCGTACAGAGATTCCACAAAGGTGGTGTCTTCCCGAATCCTGTTCCATTCGGCTTCAACTGCTTCCCACAAGGCTTCTTGGTCGCATCTCTCTAGCTGAAGGCGAGCCAGTTTCGCCTTCATTATACCCCATACATTCTCAATTATATTGAGGTCCGGGCTCCGCGATGGCCACTCCAGTTGTGCTATGCCGCTGTTGGTAAGATTTTCTTGCACAACAGCTGCGGTGTGTACGGGGCACCCGTCGTGTTGGAAGTAGAAGCAGCCGTCGGGAAAAGGCCCGTTGACAGCATAAGGCAGAAGAACGTTGTCGCAGATTTCTTTGTATCCTTCCGCTATTAGCCTCCCAGGGATACGGTACAACGGACCGAGACCCGCATAGCTGATGGCACCCCACACGTTAATGGAGACACGTCCGCTGGCGCTGAAATTCCGGACGTTACTCTCGTCGTAGCTGCAAAAAACAGAAAAGGTTAATATTTAAAGCGTGATATTTGCGCCTAAATTCACCTTACCGAGATCCATTGACTCGCCAGACGCGAAGTCGTTGATTCCAGCAAGTGGAAAAAGTCGACTCATCACTAAAGATGACTTGCCGCCACTGGTCTGATGTCCAGTTTATGTGACGGTCAGCGAACTCCAGTCGTCTCTCACGGTGCACTGTCGTCAAAAGCGGCTTCCTGGCGGCTACAAAGCTCTTTAGCCCTCTATCGTGAAGTCGCCTTCGAACTGTGTGCAGGCTAACGTTAAGCCCAAGCTCATCAGCTATTGCTTTTGCTGTGACGAAGGGGTTGTCAGCAGCAGCAGCTAAGATTAACTCATCTTCGTCTTTTGTTGTTTTTCGGGGCCTACGCTGATGACGGGCATCTTCTACACGGTTTTCCCTGAAATAAGCCTTCAAGATTCGATTCACCGTTTTTTGAGGGCGACCCACTCGTTTAGCTATTTCCCTCTTAGAAAACGACGCTTTTCCCAGAGCAATTATTTCACGTCGCTCGTCGAGCGTTAACCGTCGTGGCATCGCGTTTCCAAATGAAACAAGCTGCGCGGGGCGTCCGCGTTTTTATTTTCACGCATATATTGTAGCTTGCCAATACCGAGCGCATCCGCGAGAAGTGATAACAACAGTGACATTGGCTGTACTTTTTTTTTTCATTCCATTTTTTTAGTACTACAATGCCCCGGCATACCGCCATCGGTGCTCTGAGAACGCTGCCTATCAATGTTAAGTATATCGATGGCGGAAGAAAAGAATAAAAAGAAAACAAGACGACCGTGGCTGTTATCGGTTATGAGGGCAGTGCGCGCACTCGATGGAACAGCCTAGGGCGAAGCAAACATACCATAATCTCGTTGTGGCAAATGCTCAAAAGTGTCACGCAAAGGCGCTGTCGTCTCGGTCGGTCGGCGCTCCCGCGATAACCTTCAAATTGATCCCGACTGTACCCACCTCCACACAAAAACCTCACAAAAGAGCAAGAACACCACCTTCGATGCATCCAAACCAACACCTTTCCCCACCCAACTAGAGCCCACATTCTGGCCCCCACCCTCTACTCCTCGGAATGCCGTTTCTGTGAGGCTCCGGGCACGCTTTACCACATTGTGTGGGGCTGCGAGAAGAACCCCAACCTACACCCCCTGCCCTTCCCCTCCCATGAGCACTGGGAGAGAGCACTGACCAGCTCGGACCCTGATGACCAGCTTTGGCTGGTGAAGAGGGCTCAAGAAGCCGGACAGTCTCAAGAGGTCCTGGAATAAAGACTCTTCCCCAAGGCGAACTGCTTTATAGGGACGTTTATTCCTCCTCCTCCTCCTCCTCGATGCCTCAACACGCGATTGCGGGAGCGCGACAACAAAGTGCAGAAAGGAAAGGAGGGCAATCTGGCAATTCATTGCCACGAATGCGGCGAGTGTGAACCCTTGTTCGATGCATGCACTGTGCTATTTCGAGACTCTGATCAGCGCACGCGGGAGATTATCGAAGCAGCGGAAATGCAGAAGATTGGTGACTGCGTAAGCACGACGTCCATATCTTTGACCTCGAAGGAGCTGGCTTTCTTGGATGGACGCTGCTGATCATGCCTGCATGACGAGGTGGCTTCGCAACCTTTCGTGATCACATGAGCGTGATAATCTTTCCTATTTATATGTTTTCGTGTTGTTAATAAAATTCAGTTGTAAGTTAGCGCTCGTCCGTGTCCCCTTCGTCCTGTGTCTTGCCTACTGCGCTATACGGTGTTTAGACAGGGTCCTGGGGCTGCTGCTAAACAAGAGCGGCCGCAACGACGAGACCATCAACAAGCTTACCACCAAGGCAATGGAAGCCATCCGGCTCATACACCGAGTCTCGACGCGACGGGCTGGCATGCGTGAAGACAGCCTCGTGCGCCTCGTCCAGTCCTTTGTAATCAGTCACATCCCATACGTTGCGGCCTACCTCAACTGGCACGTCACCGACAGGACCAAGATCAACACGCTGATCCGACGGGCTTACAAGACGGCTCTGGGCTTAACGGAGACCACGAGTACGGCTCGGCTCCTGCAGCTCGGCGTCCATAACAACCTAGAGGAAATAGCCGAGGCGCAGCTCACCGCGCAAATGGAGCGCCTCTCTGCCACCAAGACGGGCCGCAGTATCCTGGCGTCCCTAGTTTACAACCCGCGAGCTCCCAGCCGGCAACCGTGCGAGATCAGCGAGGAGGCGCGGGCCCACATCCACGTGGACCCCATCCCGAAGAACGTGCACCCCGAGTACAACCAAGAACGACGGCAGGCGCGGGCCAAGGCCCTCACCAACCAACACGCCCAAGACCCGCACGCCCGGTACGTAGACGCTTCGGAATACGAACGAGAAGGCTTTGTGGCAGTGGTCGTTGCGGCGGCTACCGGGACCAAGACAACGGCAGCGAGCGTGCGGTGCACAGACGCCACAGACGCAGAGGAGGTTGCCATCGCTCTGGCGATCTCCGAGGCCGAGTGTCGCACCGTGCTCAGCGACTCGAGGAACGCCGTGCGCAACTTTGCCAAGGGGCGAGTGTGCGCGCCGGCGGCCGCCATCATCAGCAAGCTCAAGCTCCAAGACCGCGGCAGCACCATCCGTATCAAGTGGTTCCCGGCTCACACGGGCGAGTGTACATCCTCACCGAACCACAACGAGACGGCCCATTCGGCGGCGCGAGCGCTTACCCTCCGCTCCACCGAGAGTGACCGTTCCGTGTGGTTCTTTGAAACCAAGGACCGAATGACCAGTTATAGCGAAGTTACCAAGTGTTATCGCATAGCTCGATGGACAATGCCGCCTCCCCATCCGGCACTCAGTTGGGAGGAGGCCGTCATCTGAAGGCAGATACAGACCGGGTCACTCCCCGCCCCGGCAGTGCTACACGTGCTTCACCCAGAACTCTATCCGAGTGGTATGTGCAGTGTTTGTGCAGTGGGTTTGGCGGATCAATGGCACATCATGTGGGACTGCGCCAGGTTCCCGACTGAAGCTACCTCCAGGACATACCCGCCCGAACTTCAAAGTGCAGTGGAGTTTAAAGACAAGGACACTCAACTATGGGCCGTCCAGCAGGCCCGGGGTGCGCTCGAAAAGAACAAGCCTCACGACCCGCCACAAACGGGCCGAACTGGGGTATTGCAGAGTAGGGCATAACCCCGGGTCGACGCTTGGCCAACGTCACGACGCGTTAAACCGTCGGTTGCCGGCATACATAAAGTTATTCCTGCCTACCTACTTATACATATGTGGAAATATTCAGCGCTTCTTGACGCTCCTGACCTCTGTGACGCTACGTACCCGATTTTGTACATGACTGTAAAAAAACTAAAATTGGGTTGCGGTCAGTAATCTGCCAATTAATCTTTTTTTGGTGAGATACACGCCATAGAAACAACAAAAAATTGTAGGGGGAAATAGCGAGCGGCGTATGAAAGGAATCTTAATTGTATGGTAAAAGGTCGTTTAGCTGTAACGGACGCGAGCGTACACACAGTGGGGCTATTCGACATACATTCTCGGACTGTCCGCGGATTGCCCAGGGGTATTCCGAGGATTCGCCACGACATAGAGATGTAGGGGAAGAACGAATGCCGGACTCCTCCTTAGGGAGTCAGCGGTGAGTGCGGGACTGTATATCGAATGGCCCGACTGTGTGTACAAAACAACTGATACTTCCGCGCAACCACTAACAACGACGTTCCAATGCTGGCTGGGGATCTTCAACGTGATTAGCCTTCCATCCCGCTTATCAAATCTTTTGGGGCATAAATTTAGGTCGCGCAAAAGCGGATATTGGTAATTGTATCCAAGTTGATCTCTCGTCTTCAGGGCACCTGAAGGCTAAGTTACCCCTTATTGTTTTGTAATCCTCGTGCTTATCATAGTGGGCTTTCATTTCCCGCAATTTTTTTCTGGAAAAAAAAGTATTAACTTAGGTTCCAATCAGAGTACAATAAATAATTGGCCTTGCCAATTCACCTTAAGGTAGATGCAAAAAACTTCGAAGGCGCCATCATCGTCGCCGTCATCGTCCTCAACTTTTAACGACAGAGCTGTTTAAGATGTTAGTTTCGCCGTCGAGAGTTACCAGAAAACTCAGCGCCCGATGTCTTCTGGTTTGCCCGATGTCTGGAGCGCCCGATGTCTTCCTGGTATGCACGTGGCTTGCGTCATGTGAGGAGCTTGCAGAAAAACGAGAAAACATACCGGAGCACACGTGAACGTGTGCCTCACGCGGAGCACCCGCTGTCTGCCAGCTTTACCTTCGAGAACACTGGTATTATGCGTTTGAGATCTTCCCTTTGGCTGCATGTTTTTCGAAAATCGCTGACTGTCCTGGGGTAGTAGTAGCTATACACATAATATCGGCATGCAAAGAAAAGCAAAAAGACACAAATAATAAACATCTATAATGAGGAGCAATGGGAGATGGTGTGCTCAGCTCCGAAGAACTCCTACAGCCACTGCTGATCCAAGAAGCTGAAGAAACCGCCAGCGGTCAATGACTCCTGGCCGACGACTGAAAAGGGCAGGGCAGTCCCACCCCTTCCTCTTGGAATTTTGCTTGAGGAGGCGGAATAAACATTTATTCAACTCAATGAGTTACGTTGTGGGAGGCCCAAAAAAATAAAGCTCTCTCTCTCTCTCTTTACCTTTCTCTTTCTCTCACTTTCTGTTGTAGTGACACCATCGCCATCGTCCCCATCAGCACCACAATCATCATCAGCGGACTGGACTGGCACGTGAGGAGTTCCACGCGACACAAGATGGAACGCGACTCAGCAGCTGGGCGGCCGCTCGTTATGGTCGGGCCTACGCGACCTCAATAAAAGGCCTGCTTCCTGCATTGTCTCTCTCTCTTGTGAATACTCTGCCCAGCGTTCGTGGCACGACCTCGAGCGTGCTGTTCCCCACCGGACAAGTGCAATGGCGCATGGTAGCCAGTGAAATCCCGATTGAATAAACTATTTAACAGGAGGCATCCAATACGTGCAGCTGCATCCTAGTAACTTAGGGTGTTTTACTGCCGCTATTTTCGTAATGGGCTTCTCTCGCGTTCCGAATTGTTTACTTGATATTTTGGATTGATATTTTTATTCGCACCATGGTCATAACGTCGTTTGCTGCAGAGGTCTCCTGGCGGATTTATTGTGACACGAGCTCCTAACTTTCTATTTCTACTGAAATTTCTAGTTTAAAGTATGGCGTTCTTTCGTTTTTACTCGAGTACATAAAGAAACCCCCTAAGAAACACCGGGGCTTCATTGCACATTGCCAGGTTTATAGGACTATCTGGTCAAGTGGAAACCATCGAGGATACCAGTGAAGCAATACTACATTGGTGACCATACTAGAAAGACTCCCTGATACAGAAACAACCCTCTCTGATCAGAAACGTATGAAGCGACCTTGTTTCTTATTCGCCTTAAACATGTACTGGTCCTACATCCGAATTCCTGGCATTCAGTTTCCCTCGCCTTGAAAAACCTGACCACAGTGGTGGGCATATCAGGATACAATACAGGGCGCTACGAATCTCTGGGTTGGGACTGTCCATCCCGAACCTGAGCCGGCACGTCTAACACCAGTGATCCCACAAGCGAGGGTAGGTTACCTGTGCTGTGATAAAAGGTCTAAGGTAGGAGCTCTGGTATCATAGCATTAGGCGACGTTAGAACACGAAGGGCTTTAAGCAGTTGAATAGCAGGCATGTTCTTTCCAATCAAGGATATTTAGAAAGAACTAAGCAGAGTTTGGACTTCTGGTACACAAATATATATCCAATGATGTAGAAGAATTCCTTAGCATTAGACAAAGGGTAGCGGTTGATGTGTCCAAGCTAAGCGGAAGGTACTGGTTGCAGGTAGTACATGCCTACGTACCAACGCCTAGCCATTAGGACCACGCTATTGACAGTTTCCACAAGGTTGTCGAATCAACAATGTACGCGCTAAGTACGCGCTAAGGATCTGAGACTTTCGCCCAAAGAAGTGGAGAAGCGAGAAAGAGAACGGGCAATTCGAAGCCTTCTGAATAGGTTGTCGGGTCTACCCAGATGATGCACTGGTGGGATATGCGGTAAAGAATAAGCTTAAAGTAAATACCGCGACCTTCAGCAAAACAGCGTGTGCAACGGGCACAGAAAAAGACTCAATGGTAAACCGAAATGGCATTGTCTTCTGAGTCTAACCCACGTAAGACTAAGAGAGGAAGGGGCCACGCCAAGTCTAAACAGGTGATCTCAAGATCACGAGGGGCGGGACAGCATCACATATAAACAAAAAAAATAAAACTTTCAAAAAGAAAGAAACTGCACTGGCGAATTGTGGCACAGTGTAAAGGTTTCACATACACGCTTCACAACAAGTTCATGTTCTTCACGGAGAAAGTGAGGTTGGCGTAGACATACTGAATTACAGCAAAGCGAAAATTTCAAATCATCACTACTAGTACGAGGAAGAGAACATAACAAGATACTGGTAAACAATCTCGTTAAAACAGAAGGCATTGCGAAGCGCCGTTAATTTAGTGTCTAGAATGTAGCAGAAAATCCAATTGGCAGAATCGCTGTAAATGATGAGCAAAAGCTATAGGCGGTATTCATTGAAAACTTTAGCGGTCAATTTCTTCGCTTGGCAACACTGAAAACGGCCACAGACATGGCCGATGCGCCGGGGACACGGCGCGGCTTGGGCCACTGCGGCCGCACGTCGAAAAAAAAACACCGGAGCGCGTTATCTGCTCCGTTCCAATCCGATTCTAAACGGTGGCGTCAACAGAGATGTTATTAATCGCACTCACATTGAACTCGAGGCAATACTTCGCGTTCGGTGAGGCCATGGAGGAAGGTGAGGTAGTTTGTAACGTGAAACACCGCCATGTGTTTCACAGTCGTGCTTAGCATGGACAAGTACCGCCATCCCGCGGAGCCCGACTTAACGAGTGACGGCGCACTCGCACGGATGCATGGAGGAGAAGAGGGGTGCCTGATCTGCGGGCCGTGCGCACAACATCGCCTAGCAACAGACGCTTGGCCACAGATATGGCGGCGCACAGTTGGTTGCCTGCAATCCACGCCATTGAATACCGGCTATATTAATGACATTCGAATCTTGTGACGTCCTTGACATTCGTAGATTTATGATATTCGTAACGAATGTTGAGGAAACTTAAGAAGGGACGAAATTTGTAGGCAACGAAAATTTGCCGCCCCTTCCTAAAGAAAGTCGAGAGAAGCAGGAAAGCTGTCTGACATCCAAACTGCGTCGAAAGTGCATCAAAACCTTCGCTAGAAGTGCGTCGGACCGATCGTCAAACCTTACGAGACCGAAATTCCATACGAAGAACGAACCTCGCGACGATTGTTCGCACCCTTAGTAAATGCATCTACGAACGATCTAAATGTGTAGCGGTACGCGGTTTAAGACATAAGGGTACACCATTGTACTCCTTCATGACCGGTGCGTGCATTGTGTCATCTAGAACCGTCCCTTTTTCGCGATTTTCAAGTAACCGTTTTGTAAAATAAGAGGAGAGACCAAAGGCCGCGGCGTCCGGGTGATACGATGGTGCTTCTATTTTACAAGATGGTGATGAGATGATGACGAAGCAGCTCGAGCGGGATCTGCTCCCACGTGATGACAGGCACCGATGGCTCCAATCTCTTCGGTGCAGCGATGACGATAATAAAGTTTCAACATCTTCTCCGCCACAAGGAAGCCCTGCTGGTCAGTCCGCGTTCAGGAGATACAGTTAGTTCGTTCTTGTCACTCCGGTGGAGCAGTCAGAAGGCCAAACTGCCACTGGGGCCGTCCTTTGAGCCCACGCAGAGTTGTCTGTGCAGACCACGCCACCACACTGAAATTCGTAGCCTATCTTCGACGGTGTTTTACACGGAGGGGAGTTCTTCAAGATTTTCCCCTGCGGTGTGAGAACTGTGCCTTGTAGGCTCGCGGTTCTTTTTCGAGCTCTGTACTATCATTATTCGAGTATCGTTATGAGAGGCCTTCTTGTGCTTTGAATGGCGTCTGCCACGAATCGTTTCCTTCCGAGTGCGTTGTCGGGTGAGTCCAACGGCAATCTTTAGATGTGCTAGAAAACTGTCAGGAGGACCCCTCTCGTGCGTGTCCTGTAGCGCTTGTTTGCTCATTGCAAATATCTCTGTATTTCTGGTGGAACCCCCGTGATCTGCTGCTCCAGACGTTCGCTACACGGAGATTGTGCTGGTTCTGTGGGGTTCGATGAGCAGTCGGTCATCTCGGCGGGCTCTCCGAATGCATACGAATGTAAGGCACCTTCCGCCTGAACTTCAAAGGTAGCCAACGAAGGGGACACATTCTCACGTTATCTCTGAGGAAAGAAATTTGACAGGCGATATTTCTGGCAACAAGACTAGTTCACCAAGGGTTTTAAAATCAGGTGTGCTGTAGCATAGTTACCCAAGTGGAAGAAACTGACTGAAGTTCTTCGACGAATACAATTTCTCGATGATCTCGCACTGATCGATGCTTTCAGGTTTCTTGTGTTTTAATCGGTAGTGTATTCTGATCATAACATCCGTGATTTCGTCTTCATAGTCTATGTCCGTAGAAAATTCCTGGTCTAAGTGTTCGATGTCAACATAAGATTCGACCTCCTCGTTCAGAATTTTCAATCCAATTTCAGTTTTCCGTACCTGGGGTATGATTTCCTTCAACATGCCGTAAACATCCTTAGTCGTTACGGTCAGCCCTAACGTGGATTCGGCATTTCTGCGTAGTTCTCGAGCGTATAACCGTACCTTTTCTCTTTTCGTCCTGAGTTTCTTAAGGTGCCTTGTAGTCTCAAGGATACTCTGTTCAAACATCAAAGTAACTGCGTCTTGCCTTGCGCGATCAGCGGGGGAATTCATCTCACCGTTTAGGGGGTCGCTGCTGGACCCATAGGGGAAGACCGTCGGAGGTGAGGGGGCCTTTACTGTCGTCCTTTCATCGCGTCTTTCACGTTTGGATACCACCACCGGTTCAGTCCATCACGGCGGTCTGTCGTCGGTATCGAGGAGTCCTCCTTCAAAAGGCCGAGTTTCGCAAGACTCCGAATCGCAGGTAGGCCTTCATCCCGAGTTCATCAGTGCCAACTGTGGGAATCTAATCCCAAGAGACAATGACCTTCACGCAGAGAGGGGCGACCGTGGGGATTGCTAACTTTAATGGCGATTATGAAAAGGATAAAGCACCTCGAGTGAGCCGCCCGCGTCCCCTTCCACTTCCAGTAGTCAGAGGCGCTGCCCTTTTCGGCTTATGATCACTCCATTCAGAAATCCATGGAATGCTTAGGAACTAAATTTGTTTTCGTGGCCTATTATTGTCAACCGGAGTCCAAAACACGCGTGGATCGATGTCACCGTGGTCGAGCACAATTGATTCTGTTTTAAGTGCGAATGCACTTTATAAGCGACCCCAAACCATCCACCGCCGGCGGCGGCGGCGGCGGCGTCGGCGTCCGCAGTGCTCCTCTATATTTAAAAAAGAAACAGCGTCCGGCGCCAGGTTTCGATCCGAGGACTTTGCGGCCGCAGCGCGACGCTCTACCGACTAAGCCACGGACACCACGCTGATATCAGTGTGAGTAACGCGCCTTATATCTTTAACGCATTCAAACTACGTCGTCAGCGGCGTGCGTTGGCGACTCAGCGGCGTTATAGCGGCTTGATAACTGCGTGGTGTACACGTGATACTACAAACCCGATGGAAGAGATGGAAGAGAAGGCGGCGAGGCGGTGGGCTGCGGGGGCCGAGCGCAAGCGCCGCAAGCGGGCCGACAACCGTGCATTCGCACTTTCACATTCTCCCCCTCGGGGAAATGCGGGGGAATTTTTTTAGCTTGTCGGATGCCTTTTGAAGGTTCTTGCTTTGAAAGAAGCGTTCTTGGAAGTATAACCTTTTCCGTCTCGACCAAATTTCCTGCAAAGTTCCTTTTCTTCTTCTCCACAATTTTGACAGTCTCTTAGATGTCTATCCGCCTGTAAAGGTCACAGAGGTGGTAGAGCCTTTTCTCGGGAGATGGAACGTTTTCTGGAAGGTCTGGATTCCTTTTCGAGATAATGGTAAACGTGTGTCGGCCATCATGGTTCGAGATGGGTTCATCAAGTACAGACATCACGGAGTCCTTTCGACGAGTTGGAGCGTGGTCATTGGTTTCAATACAATTCGTATTGAAAACTTGTTCAAGAAATCACATCACTTGTGACTGCTGGGTGCCCGTATGGAATACTTGAGAAATTAACTTTACTTGAAGGTTCGTGTCCTTGTGCTTGCACTGTCCATCCAAGTCACGTCTCGACTGCTTTAGTCTGCCCCCTAAACTTTGAATATTGTCAGTCACAACATCCCAATAAAAGTCTGATCCAGTTAGCACAGCGATGTCTTTTTGATCGGCGTGCTCACGCTCGAGACTTCTAGTGACGATGCACTTCTCTCGCAAAGCTGCAATCACAGTTTCGCCTGGAAACGGAATCAACTAGTTTGAAATCGATTTCATTTCAGGCGCTTCTATTGTTAATACCGTAGAGTTAACGGTTGTGAGACTATGAGAGTGTAGTCGCACTCTAGTGAACGTTTTTCTGATTTCTTTTCCACAAATACTCCTACGATGAGGGTTTCTTTTCCGACCAACTGGCAATCCAGCTTCTTGGAGAAGTCAGTCGTGATAAAGCTACAGTGTACGTTGGCTGCCTCCATTGAGAAGAATCCTGCCATTTAACTTCCTCGCCGCTCCTGACACAGTGGTGGCCAGCGGTTGGAGGAGCACAACAAACCTCTCGTGTCTTGTCCTCAGCTGTGTTGGAGTTACGGCGACGCCCTCGCTAACTTCTTTCTTTTGGTGTTCGTTACACATCGAAAAAGCATGCTGCCGCGAGCAGTGTTGGCAGGCGATCTTTTTCTTGCATTTCCTAGCAAGGTGGCGTTGCATCAAACAACGAAATCGGCGTCCCTCTTGCAAAAGACGCGCCTTATTCTCTTCTAAAGTTGTCATTTGGGACCCACGATAACTTTTGGGATCTACGGTAACGTCGTGCGTGGAAGAACAAAACAGGCATTTTCCCGTTCCAGATGTAGCACTGTGCAGGGATGCTATGCATGGCAGTTGGGGACATGTATGTTGCTGCTGCGAATTGGTATATTCTAACTCGCAGTTCGATGTAATCGGTGTCATTGTCTCCCAGCATTCACGTTCTTGCTCCCTAAAAGTCATGAGCTGCTGAAAGTTCTTCTCGTGTACGTCAATTTGTTGCGAAGAATCATGATGCGTGGTGTTCGTCGTCATGGCCATCTTTCACCACTGATGATATCTAAACACCAGATCGGGATGTAGTGCCCGGATCAGAATCGCTCGAAGCATGGAGCAGTATGTACTAGGGCTCATCCCAAGGGCTTTGTGGCTTCTTCAATGAACTTGAACACGGTAATACATGTTTCTCAATCTCTCTGCATCTGAGGATGAAGCGACCGGTTTTACTTCGATGAGGGCTTACATGTAATCTTGCACAAGGAGCGCCTTATCTCCGAACCGTTGTTTCAATAGCGTATAGCGTCATTGTAGCATTCCTCTGTAGGAGGCATTCCTGTTATTGTGGAAGCAGCTTTTCCAGTTAAAAGGTTAAGTACTGGAATGTGTCTGTAGGTCGAATTTCGGGGTTCGTGTGAATCGTACTCTCAAACTGCTTCCACAATCAGAGCCATTTTCATCGATCTGTATCGAATTCAGTTACTTCAAGGGTTGGTAGCTTCGCTCACGGGGCCACGGTCCCGGAAGGGAGTGATCTTGTCTGGGAAGGCGTAATACCAGACACCGCTCGGGTGGTGTCGGGACCGAAAGCGAAGCTCCGCCATAATTTGGACGATTCTGCCGTTGAAGGCTGCTTCTTCTGATGTCTCCGCTGAAACGAGGTCACCGGTGGTGCCCGCATGAATAGCCTCGTCCAGCTTTTGGATATGTCGAAATAGAAATTCGATCCGCTCCAGAGAAATAACCATATCCCTCTTTATGGTAAGGTTTCCAGTGCGGAGACCTTCTTCGACGTTCCGAACGATGCCACCCAGCTTCTCCCGCAGTGTGTTTATCGCCGCCGCTTCTTTTCAATGGAGGCCATCGTGTGTCCAAAGACTCTGGCCCGCCGGAGCAGGAGGCGGTTGTAGTCGGGTAGCGGTCCTGCTGCTCATCGTCTCCGACGTCAATTCCCGGGTTTCGGCACCAAAATGTAAAGTAAGTGGACAGACCAAAGGCCGCGACGTCCGGGTGATACGATGGTGCTTCTATTTTACAAGATTGCGATGAGATGATGACGAAGCAGCTCGAGCGAGAGCTGCTCCTGTGTGATGACAGGCATAGAGTTTCATACTAATGTACAATGGAGGGAAATCTGTCGCTGCAATCGCGGGCCGCCGTGGGCAGCGCCATTGCCGCTAGCGACGTTCCTCGCCTACTTGGCTTAGCTAGCCATATGGCTTCTTTTTGTCTCGAAGCCAAAATCAACAAAAAAGGGTAACATTTTTTCTTGGTCATCGTACATGGAGCTTCTAAATAATAATTGACAAATTCATCTTTTTGGAAGTTCAATTTTATGATAACAACAGAAATTTCATGAACCTTCTACAGTAATATTGTTGCTTTTTTGCAGCCAGAGCCAACTATTCAGCCTATGCATGAGCCATGCCAAGGACAAGTGGAACGTTCCTACCCGGTACACGACGGAACGCTCGCTTAAGCGTGGCTCCCCTAGACGGTGGCGCCAGATTTCCCTCTAGTATATATTAGTATGTCATTGTGTGATGGCAGGCACCGATGATGATAATCTCTTCGGTGCAGTGATGATGATGATAAAGTTTCAACACGTTTTGACACAATGGAAGCCGGGTTTCACGCGCGTGCCGTGTGTTCAGAGATCTTATCAGAGCTTTTCTGTCGACCAACTGGTCCATGGGGAAATGCATTAGTTGTTCACAACGCACCATCCGCCACCTAAGAAAGCTTTCGCTTTAATAATCAGCTTGCTATTCGCAAACGTGAATTATTACAGACAAGGATCAATCTCCCAACAATAGTAAAAACAGCGATAAGACCACGAAATTTGCAGAATGATTACAAGCTGAGTTGTCTGTTAGGCCAAGTAGCAGTACTGTAAGGACAAACTTAGTTCGGCAGGTTCACTAGGACCTGAAGGCAAAGTGTAATAAAATAAAAAGCGCTCAGCGGAGTGGGTGGGGGAAATCTAGAGGAGACGAGAGAATAACCAGGAATTACTAGCAGGGTGGAGGAGATATGGTGCTACAAAATTCTCACAAAATTATTTTTGCAATGGCTTATTGCTTCAGAAGTTCCAGCAGCCCAGAGAAGAACCAGATATGTCTAGCTTATAAGATTGGTAATCTAGCTTATAAGATTGGAATCATCTGTCACGAAAATGACGCCAGTACACCTTTGCCGAAGCGACGCACCCGCAGGACGTCACTCGCCAAGCACACCCACAAGACGGCCACCGACCCGCAAATCGTGCTCAGCTGCAGATTTCGCTGCACATATCATTTTCGTGTTTTACCGATTCCTATGGCACAGGAATCAACGACAATTTTTTTGGTTAACCCCAAGGTGGTGGACCTCCTTAGTCCAGAAATCCCTGGGCGGCCTGTGTCCCCCCGTCTACCGGATGTATGTGACCCGGGTTGGAGGACTCTCCCCCAGTTGAATGAGGGGTTTGGATTAGGGGAAAGGCACTCCCACAACATGTAGTAGACAGTGCATGGCTTGTATGGGTATAATGTTGGTTGTATCGAGTGTAGTAACGCATCATGTGGAAATGTGTTTGTCTGGAGCAATGGGCAGAAGCCCATGTCCTCACGAGGCATGGTGAGATATGGAGGCGGAAGTGGTGTCCTTCCTCCCACGTAATGTGCCAGGATGTAAGTGTACCTACCGGGGATAATTTATCGTGTTGGGGCTAATGAAAAGACTGGCTGATATCCCAGATGGAGACGCCCGGTGTGGGTGAGCTCGGGCTGCGGCACAAGCCCCTCATTTCCTTCCAGGGATGAATGAGGTGAATGGAGTGTCCGGTAAATCACGTTGGATCGATACAATATTGCTGCTGTTGATGAAACTCGTCCAATTTGTAAGTTTTGACACTCTGTGCCGAAGTGCGATATGGCGTTGCATTGTTCTTACCCGTGGTGGCTGCTGCTTCGGCGTTCTCGATCTCCTTGGCATGTATAGAATGAGTGGCTAATTCCGATCCCTGGTGATGGCGTAGTAACTATGGTAGCTATTCTATCCTTTCTGAGTGCTAATGGCGTGGTCTAATCGACTGGTGTTGTGTACTGATGCTTGTGCATACCTAACGTCAGTACGTTTTCTGTATGCCGTTCGACGAGCTTTAACTAATGCCTCACGTCGTGCTTTGTTGTGGATCGGATGCATGTTCCCTGAGTCGCACGAAGCTCGTGCTGCCTTTCATAGTGTTCCTGCTTAATATTTGTTTGTACTGTCGACAAAAAACGTGCATTTTAATCCAGCTCAAAACATTTTCATTCTGCTGCTGCATTCAAAACATGTAAAAAATGATTTTCGAAGTGAGGCGGGACTCAAAAACTTAACGTACGCAGAAGCCCGCGTCTCAAACTTTTAACTCGTAAAAAAATTATGTGCACAAATTTTACGCGGCAAGTTGATTTCCTTCACAAGGAAGTTATTTTCAGCCAGTTGCAAGCATACCTAAAAAAAATCCCGGGCCATCTCCACTCACACGAATCTGGAGTGTAGTACAGTGCAGTGAAGCTGCAGTGTATAAGTATATTGAAAGGTTGTCTCTCTCTTGACACACGTCGCGCGCTGATTGGGCTCCAGAGAAGCGCCGATTGGAGGAGAAATCGCGCGCTCGCTGAGGCGGCGGCGCCGTCCCTCGCGTTGAACCGGATTTAAGCAATTAAAGGAGACAGACTGGCCGTAAGTTGTCTTCGTGTCACACGCCGCAGCATGCGTTCTATCACGAGGCGTTCGAAAACGAGTGACACGGTGTTTTAGTACTGTGACTACATGAGACGACAGGCGACGCCAACAGCCGAGCCCCTAAGGTGCTCCGCCCCTAAAAAGCATATATCAGAAGAAAAATGTGATCTTCATATATGCCATCTCTGTTTTATTCTACCTCCGAGGAACATTCCAAGCCGTGTGGTAGAAACGGTTCTCATAAGTGAACATCTACTGTGAGAGGTAGCGAGACGCACTCCACAGTTTTTCCGCCGTTTACGAATTGGAGGGTCACAACAATATGTCCGTCCTGAAAAACAAAAAATGTAAACAGTAAACGCCAAGATATTGTCAACGCCGAAAGGTTCAGTGAACACTCGCATAGTAGCTGCGATGTTTTTCTGACCGATTCGACAATTCATTACAATAAATAAGACCATCGCTGCACAAACACACACAGCACAAAAAAAGATTAAGACTAGACCCAGTTCCACCCAGTCTGAATTCTGCTGAAAAAGCGGAACTTTGGTTCCCTTGTGTCGGTTCAAACGTAAACGTAGCCGTGCAGATAAAATCTGCGCGGCTACGACGCTCCCTGAGAATGCCAGTGTCGTAGCCGCGCAAATCGTACGGTTCGCACAAAGGAATCGACAGCTAAACGTCAGCAGCGGGAGGCTCCTCCCTTCTCCCTGCATTGCTAGCATGCCCCCTCTCCCCCTCCCCCTCTCATTGCAATCCCGCCCCTGCTAGACCACAGCGCCTCTTATAAGTGGGTCTGGGAACATTCTTCTACAGCTGCGTGACACACGCAGGGCCCAGCTTGGACTATAAATAGCCAAACTGGGCTACCCTTTTATGGCGGGATAATGTTGGTTGGCTATTTGGCTATTTTGGGGCTATTGGGACAGCCGATTGGGAGAGCCAGTTAATGCATGTTCGAGACTGCCAACTTGGAAGTGTTTTCCGTGATGACTTGAAGAAAAGTCTTTTCCTAGAGAGGTGAAAAAGACCATCATTCCTGAGCAGTGCCGTTCTTATGGTAGCATGTGTGAAAATAACCTTGGGGCGCCTTCCGAGTCAACCAATCTAAAACTGTTAGGTGGCCTCCACCTCTTGCGTTGCAACAACATAAGTAAATTCTCTTTCGATGGCGTGCTCAAGGCGTTCGGGAAGGTCATTCCGGCGTCGAATATTTATGCAATGGAGTTAGAATGTTTGTTGCTGCACTGCAGGCTTGATGACCTCCGTGACGACTCCATCACCATTTTTTGCAAGAATGTCCTGTGTGCCGAAAACAGCGCTGATATCTTAATGTCTCTGCTGCGGTCGCAACTAGCCATTTCACGGCTCACGCTACCAGTTCGAAATTCTGCGGTTGAACGAGATTTTAGTGAAGTAACTCTAATGAAGACTGGCTTGCGGAACAGGATGTCCCCAGATGCGTTGGAGAACATATTGCATGTAAAGTTTGGAGTAACTAGAAGCGGCAAGTGTTAAAGGACTTTACACCATCCGAGATCTTTTTGGACCGGTTCAACCTCACCGCAAAGTACTCAAGTGCAGCTCCGAAAGAGTGATGCTTTGTTATGTAACTTGCACTCATTCTGCAAATATACCCAACTGTTCTCAGCAAGGGCGTCGGAACAGGGGGTGCAGGGGGAGCGACGGCTCCCACTAATGCACAAATATGGGAGGACGGCTCCCCCTGTCAAAGGGCACCCGTAGACTTTCGCTGATGCTTCGTCAAACAAGAACTCGCTGTCTAAAAGACCAACGATTCCGAAAATGGTGGCTTGCACAAATAGAATAATTCTGTGGTTCAACACTATTGCGAACTCCGAACGTGGGTGTCTGTCTCCTTCACTCGCTCTTAAATCACTGCTTATGTTTCACTTTAATGTAAATACGACTCCTCATAATGTCTATTAACTGTTAGCACCGGGGTACCGTGTAGATTTACAGAGAATATTCAATTTACTTTCGATGCTTTGGTTCTAACGCTTAATTAAGAAACTTTTTACTGCTCTCCAGAATCTGTGATGTTGGATAAAAATTTGGTCGTATTTGATTTGGTTTTATGTCGGTGATGAGGCTTATTTATTTAGCCTATTCACTTGCAATATTTCGCATGTGTGAGTCCTCTAGGAAAATTGATGATGATGACGATGTATGGTACAATTTTTTGGCTCCCCCAGTCGAAAAATAGTTCCGACGCCACTGGTTCGCAGCAAACATCTGGATAAATGCTTCAAATGGATGGTGAGACCTTCTTTGAGTTGGCTATTTGAGCTAATTTTCTTGGTCCACAATGGGTTACATTTGGGTTATGTGCCTCAAAAATTTGGGAGTTGCTTTGCGAAAACTTGGCATCCCTGGACACACGACCTTCAGCAGACGGACGAAATGATTCTACCTGAACAGCTGCGCTGTTAAAATAATTCGCTCCATTCTCAAATAAGAGTCTGTTTCTCGAAAGAGTCAGCAAAGTTTCTGGTGTATGATCTTCAGCGCTGGCCGTTAAAAACAGCCATACAGCGACAATTAAAATAGCCTCCTTGTTTGTATGCTTGTCTGCCTTGGGTGTATTTAGGTACTATTGGCAGTGTACAAAAATGATATGTGTTCTGACATACCTGTTTTTACAGAAGTAGGTCGTGTGATGTTTGACTAAATATACATTCTGTTTACCCCTCGTGAAGGGCAGTTAGCTGCGTTTAAACAATGAAGACAATTTTCAAGGCTTCTAGATTTTTACATTTTGTAGTTGTGTGAATGCCCTTTTTGGAGAATTTTTATGCTTAAAACTTTCTATGCATTCCTCTGAATCCCGCATTGAGTCTAAAATTTACCTGCCCCAGTAGATCAATGGCTAAGGCATCGTGCTATAAAGCCTAAATTCGAGAGAAAGGTTATTCTAAATTAGGCACCTCAAAATGTGAACAAGAGGTTTTAAAATCTAATAAGGTCACGTATTTACTCGCCATTCACAACCACCACGCGCGTCAAGGCCATTAAAGCTTAATTGGCCGCTATCTCTGGCCTTTGATAATATTCAACTATATCCTTCACTCATTGATTAGACCAGCTTTTAACATGGTCGATAACACTCAGTCGATAACATGAAGAGAGCAGAGATTTAAGATAACGCTACAGAACAAACTTGTGGTTTTAACTGCAGGGAGTTAAGGCAGCGCATAATTGAAGAGGCATATGTTGTTGCGCAAGTTAGTTCTCAACTGAAGAACACATAAAAGAGCGACAGGCACACGATGGCTTACAAGACTTCAGTGCCTGTACTGTCTGACTTGTAAGCCTTCATCTACCTATCGCGCTACTAATTCTTGTTTAGCAGATAATCGCATGAGTGAGCAGAAGCATGAGGAGGAAGGGAACAAGGAAAAGATACCGGTAAATGATCCCATGGAATTCCAAGGAGGCTATTGCGAAATGAAGAACTACAAAAGTGTCAAGAAAGGAGGCGCAGGTCCAACTGCGGGAGTTGTGGAAGAAAATAAACACGATCTACGTTGGTGTTTCAACCGCCACAGTGGCTCAGCGGCTAAGGAGTTGTGCTGCTGAGCCCAATGAACGTGGTAATCGATCCCGTTTGCGGTGGCTGCTTTTCTTGTGGAGTCGAAAAACAAGAACTCCCTTTTGTCGACATTTTGGGGCACGTTAAGGGTCCCCAGAGGAACAAAATTATTCCGGAGCCCTTCACTACGGCGCGTCTCAGAGCCCAGGCGTTGCTTCGTCGCGTTAAACCACAGAAATTTGAAGAAAACCTAGGTGGTAGCATTTATGAATACTACAAGCCGGATATCCCAGAAATGTTTCAAAAGGTAGATTTTCAAGGGCAACAACGATGAAGCTTGCTGTTGGAGACATCTAACATCTATGCTACCATTGTAAGGACATGAAACAAAACTCAAGGCCTAAGGCGGTTCCTCAGTTCCAATAATACTTCAACAAGATGGGGAAAACCGGATAAAGTAACTGGGATAGCGAAGCTGGGAAACACAAGAAAATACCGCGGATTACCCAATGGTAGCGGGATATATTGTATTAGAACAGCAAGCAAACAAATATTCTCAGAATACTCCATCACTCTAAACATTCCAGTGGCTTAAAAGTGCCAAATAACTCCTATAATTTATTCAACACCTTGGTGAAAGGATGTAGCTCAGGAATTGTGTTTTTATGAACCTACTTTCATGAGCACGCAAGGTGTTTATTAAGAGAATAGTTAATTAACCACATAATGACATCCAAGATTTTCAACAACCGAGAGAAAAAGGTGAATATCGGAAAGGACACCCGACAACAAATTGCATTTATGTTTTCACTTATAGGGGAACAAGGGAAATCTGAAGGGGAACGTAAACCCCGTTAATCGAAATTTGAAGATTACGGATGAATATGTGATTCAGCAAACAACGCCGTAGAATTCTAATACAGGAGGAAATAGAACCAATAGTGTCCTAGGAAGATATATACAAGGTAATCGCACGTAAGATAATCATACATAGTGTGCAGGAAACTTTTCATGCAAGGAAGGGTGTCAGACAATGAAACACCACCTCTCTGAAATTGTTTACTGTTGCTCTATGAGGAATGCAAACAAATGGCGAACATTGCCGCGTGGGGAGATATATACATGCGTGGTCTCATTCAATTAACCTGCAGAACACTCGAAAATAATGCATCTGAAAGTTCACTCAGAGATATCCGTCGTATAGTTGAAGATACGTACGAAGATTTGAAAAGCAGTCGCAAATAGAAAAGTGCAAAGCCTCGCCTTTTGCATAGTTGATGGGATGCCCGGAGGGGAGGACGTACAGATCTACATTATACGAGTTCTCATTAAGGCTCCGAACCCCGAGAAATAAATTCGGTGTAGAAATAATATGGGCTATACAGCGTTTGGCAAAGACACTAACTTAGCGAAGTAGGCTACGAACGCCTCTCCCTGAAAAGAATGGTGCACAACCAATGCGTCCTGCCGATAGCGATTTATGGGCAGAAACTTGGACCCCTACTACACACCTCGAAAGAAAGTTTGTCAGTATAACAAGGCATGGAGAGAAGGGTGATGGAGTGATGGTTAGGAACGGGAAACGGGAGCACAAATCAGGGAACACGCTCAGGTTGAAGACATCGTAGCTAAAATAACGGCAAAGATCGACTTGAATCGGTCGTTTAACGAAAACTGAGAATACTTGGACGATATGTATAACAGAGAAACTACCGAAAAACACGACTAGAGGTAGGGAAAGATAATTTAACACCACGGTGGAAGGATGTAATAAATAATTACAGGGCAATTACTGGATTCGGACGCCTCTGGATAGGAGTGACCCGCCCACGAGACATAAATAGGCTGGTTATCGATGTGGTGATGGCGGTGGTGCAGTATAGATGATGATGATGCCCATTTGAAGATTTGAGTCAATTAATTGGTGCGAAAGCCCGCCTAGCCTTGTGTACGCCTTTGGCTCTCTGAAAGCGTCCGACACGCATTCCTCGCAAAACTGCTCGGTCAGAATTAAGAGAGCTATTAAATTATCGGTTCCTAAATCCCGAAGGGAACTGTTCGTAAGCCTCTTGTCGAGACGTGGAAGGGAATCAGAAGGCTGATAATAAAATGTTCTCACCCCATAAAATTGCCTGGTGGCATTGATATCCGGTAGAGGAAATGTCATGCGTGCTGTGTATATACCTCGTTTGATGGGGCACTTGTTGTGCCAACCGGCGTTTAGTTCTTTTTCGGCAGCCGTGGTGCCACCACAGAGCTTGAGGTCACTGCAAGCGTAAGAAGACGTGATGTTTTTGCGAGAAACAAAGCAGATGTGCTAACGAAAGTTCTGAGAACAATGACGCTGCTACATTACTGCAAGCCACTAGCACGCAAACGTTTTTACGTTTCATTGGTGGAATGGGTGATGGTCTCGACTGAGGCAAAGCCAGTTGATATTTGCTGAAAGTTGATATTTGCTGACACATGCGGCAGTCATACTTGACTCCTTTAAAACCGCTAGACAACTCGGTGCTACAAACCTGGATTTTTACACCGCATAGTGCGTATTATTCCTATATGTAGCACGAATATTTCGAACTCGGAGTGTTAGTACTGGTCTAAAGCTTGACTTTGGGCTCGTTGAGTACAGCGCTCGTGCCTGTTTGCCCTCTCTCTGTCCGAGTTTTTCGCGCTGTTTCCTAAGGTGACAGTACTGGCTGTTTTCAGTACAAAATTTGCATTCCCTTTGCAAGAAGGGGTGTTCGCGGCTCCAAGTTTTGCGTTCGCCTTCTGGTGTCTAGTGCGAGCGTCATAACCTTCAGAATGTCCGGTTGGTTCGCCAAAACTCTCTCTCTCTCTCTCTCTCTCTACCCACACACACACACACACACGTATATATATTGCAATTTCTCTCTCCCTCTCTTTCTCTGTCTCTCTCTCTCTGTGCGTGCACACATCTGTGTGAGTGTCATATCTTGTGTTTTTTCAACTAGCATAAAAATTTCTTTAAAAATGTAGTATCGAGCCCACCCATAACAGAAGAATGGCAAGTTGGGCTAGTTGGTTCATGGTGACCATATCCAACAGGCAGCGCAAGAAGGACGGGACAAAAGAAGAATTAACGACGACACAGCGCTGAACTCGCAACTGATTTTTATTAGAAAAGCACACACACACACACACACACACACACACACACACATATATATATATATATATATATATATATATATATATATATATATATATATATATATATATATATATATATATATATATATAACGCGATTACAACACGCAAAATGCACGTCCCAAGGGCCACACTAATGCGCACCGCGACCAGTCAAGAACACATATTCACTTTCACCTAACGACACTGACAGAACGCTGGCGCACTTGTCTCCGTTTTTTCTAATGTGATACGCTTCTATTATTCCCCGTAGATAGTACGTAGATAGATCTATTATTCCCCGTAGATTGTCTATTATTCCCCGTATATTATCGACTATTATTATTATCGACACGTCTATTATTCCCCGTCTATTATTCCCCGTCCTTGTGCCTAGCAATTACTACAGTGTCTTGAAACACAGGGACACACCCACACTTCGCACAATGCTGAGCAACATGGGAATACTTATCGCCTTGCAACGTGCGCTACAGGAAGCCACGAGGCTCTTCAGAGGGGAGAATATATATGTGTTTTTTTTTTCTAATAAAAATCAGATGAGAGTTCAGCGCTCTATCGTCGTTAATTCTTCATTTGTCCCGTCCTTCTTGCGCTGACTGTTCGATATGGTCACCCATAACACATCACCAGTACACTCCATGTTTGCTTCCTACCGCCATCCACAGCAAACCGTTTACTTACTACCAGCGGGCGCTTTGCTGATGGAAGCGAAAAGCCAATACGCCGGTGCGTTCGGATTTCGGCGCACGTTCCAGATTCCTGGGTGGTCAAAAATAATTCAGAGCCCTTTACTACAGCGCTCCTAATCAACTCTGTAGCGCCGGCGCGTTAAACCTCATAACCAGTCAATTACTACAAGCGGACGCTTGCTTGTTAGTAGAGAAAAAATAGCGTCCATTGTTTTGACACTATGTATATGTGTTATAACTGTAGATCTCATAATTTTTAACGAATTCATGTGCTTTTAAATAGGTTTCTGAGAAGGCTGTACATGTAAACCATACTTCGTTCTCGCTTACTGTTTTTGTGGTGTACTGGGGCTGTTATCCGTTCGAGCTGGCGGCGTAGGGTCTCAAACTGTGTAAGGAAGCTGTTGTTTTGTGCCCCCCTTCGGCCTCTTTTGTATAAAAAAACACACAGAAAATCAGATCTCATTCTAAGTGAACTTTCACCTATGTAAAAAACACTTTGGCCATTGCTTAACTGCATTCAATTTAAATGTCATTTTGTTGTAATCTTATGTAGGGATTTTTATCATCTGGCACAACTCAAGAAAACAACGGACGTATGCTACGAATTGAAATGTGGGCCGAGCTCATTAATTCCGGGCTAATTATTGGCCCTTCACACCAATTTTAGATAAACATCATTTAACTAAAGCGCAAAGCACGCGACTCACCTGAGACCACGGAGACCCTGAGACACAACACACCTTTTTGGCGCTCTTTGGACTGGTAGCCCTTGCGCCATTAAACACAATCATAATCATCTTTCCTACTACGTCCCCAGCAATAGACAGGAATGGTATTCATTGATGATGATGAGGTCGTTCAGTTCCCTATTGAAATAGGACAAAAAGTGTGTCCTGCCCAAGGACTTGAGCGGCACAGCCTTGTAGTCGTCAGAGACCAAAGACAATAGGCAAGCAAACCGCAAAACGAAAGCAAAACAAGGAAACAAGAAGTTCGGGGCTGTCGAAGACTACATAGAGATGAATGGCAAACGCACAGGTGATGATGCCGGCAGGACATTTATATCTAAGTCTCAAAGACTTCTTTTAATTTCTATATTTACGTAATGCTAGACATATCCCCACAAAGTTTATTGAACACGTTCGTACCTTGTGTTGCAACGGCGAATTATGTGTATTGTCACTGCGACATTAATAATAGCTCAAGTTACGCTTTCCATAGAACGTCCGTGTCCCTGAATTACTCACCACTGCCAAAGGCCCGGAATGCAAGTAAGCGGCGTTCCATCAGGCCTTGCAACCCCGATGTGTAGCATGGGGTCGTCACCAAATTCTTCGGTAAAACCAATCACAGCATCGGCCTTTAATGTTCCGCCCAACGTGGCACCTTTAAAGGTTAAACTATAAAAAATGACCTCTTGGATGCTTTGCCCTGCAAAAAAAAAAAAAATCATACGGCAATTATGAGGTTCATAGAGTATTTCGCTACGCATAAATTGTAAAAGTACACGCGTTTTGTATATACAGTCGACTCCCGTTAATACGAAGCCCACGATGCTCGCGAGAAACTGTCAGTTAACCAAATTTCCAATTGAAGGAGAAGCACGAGTCTATTTTTTCCAACCGTCATTGTCATTAGACCGCAACACGTCTACCCTTCTTGATCTTGTTAGCGACCTCGACTGTCGTCGCCAATTCGAGCGTAAGGCATGGGTTGGCCTGAAATATAGACATCGCA
Source organism: Haemaphysalis longicornis (assembly GCF_048455015.1). NCBI lineage: Eukaryota > Metazoa > Arthropoda > Arachnida > Ixodida > Ixodidae > Haemaphysalis > Haemaphysalis longicornis. Next base: position 114,365,928 of record NW_027526407.1, on the reverse strand, counting down.
AAAATCGACGCCTGAATTGTCCACCATGCATGTGGCTCACACGGTGCTGTGCGCAAAAAAGGGAGGTTGTCATGGCGACCTGAAAAGAGGGCAGTGCGCACGCCGGCGCGAGTCTAAACTGAACTGCCGCTTTATGGACTGCTTTAGTTGCGATGGCGCCGACATAGTGGAGAGACCGACGGTGTTCCTGGCCATTAAATTCTGAATTTTATCACGAAATGACCATCACCTCGATGCTTTTTTATTTGAAATGACTTCGACTTAACCGATATGACGGGGTTTAGCTTCGAATTATCGAGCGATTTCTTCCTTTGAACTGCGTGTAAAATTGCCGGGGCTAGAACATCACTTCCAATAAACCGAAAATAAGAATTAAACCACTATGAATTATCGAGTGTCGACTGTATCATTTTTTTTTTCATTTCCCTCATCTTTATCCCTCTCATTGTTTACCCACACCTTTTCTTCCCCTTCCCTAACACATAATAGCTGGCCAGAGCTGACACATCAGGCCGACCTCTCCGTGTTTTTCCTTTCAAGAAAATTTCTCTCTCTCCCTCTCTCGGTGTTCTTGCTGTTGTATTTTTAAATCTTAAAAAATATCAATAAGTGATTTTCGCAATCGTACTTCACAATTTTAATAAATCAGGAAGTGTCAAACAGAACAAGCAATGAATGGTCTAGACCACAAGTGAATAAATATTGAACTACACAAATAAATATACTGAATACATAAAGAACTGCAAGAAATGAAAAATGGTAGATCACAACTTCTAGTTTTTCCAACAGCATTTTTTTCCCCATTACACAATCATTTGGGTGCAACCATTAGCGCTGACACTACCCTTAGTCCATAGACCTGGTTGCCTGGAGCTCCCTGACTTTCTCAGAACACTCCCACCCACTGGACGTTTTCGTTTTTCTTTATAACCGAAGGACTGCTGGCACCGCGAATCAAACCCGAAGTTCAGTCCTTAACAGCGCATACCCTCGACCAGTGATGTTCTGTAACGCAGACAAAAAAATTGGTGCACCTTGCACTAGCGGTGCAGGGCTGGAGAAACAGCAGAGCTGCGTCCCTCTCCCTTCGTCGGAGACCCGGCTGTTGCACCTCACAATTATATAAGAACTTGCCATTGAAAGTTTTCCATGACAGGCAGGCCCGGATCGTTTAGTCCGCAGGCTTTCACATCTCGCCCAAGGGGGACCGCGTTAGCGCGCGCTAGAACACGCGGCCAAATCCAAAGCCGACGCCCGCGCTACGACCCCAGAGGAAATGCTGTGCGCCCGGAATGTGATGCTTCTTTGCGCTCAGAGTCACATACAGCGGTTCCATCGGGTTTTCGCAACGTTTGTGTGGTCGCCTACCATGGAGCCAATGAGGCGCGACAACCTTCTTACCTTTTAAATGCAGAGCATTTCAGTAACTCACGATGTCACCCGCGTCGACGTCCGTAGTCGTAGTCCGCACCGTCGTTGTCCGCACCCCTCCCCCTACACTATATAAAAAATAATAGTACCCGGCGCCAGGTTTCGATCCCCCGACCCTGCGGGCGGAACGCAATGTACATGGTGCTCTACCCACTGCGCCACAAAGCCGACGCAGAATGGGAGGCTACGAACGCGCCTTATATCCTTGACTCATTCAACCTACGTCAAGAAGCTGCTGATACAACGCATTCACTACCACCAACTCCCCAAACACTAAACGTTAACGCAATACACCCACCCCCTATGCGACGCCTTTACTCGAGTCCCCCTCGCGGGGAGATGGGCCCAATTTTTAGATCGGTTTGCGTAGCCGGGCTGGGCTGAACCCATATCTTTGTACGACGAATAGTTGTACGGTTCTTCTTTTTTCGGAACTCCACCCACTCTATTTTTCGCGCTTTTTTGTAAGTTAACCTCGCCGAGGTCTTGCCTAATCTTGTTGTCTCACCAGTGTTCTCGACCAGACCTTGTTTGTAGAGGTTTATGTATGAAGTGTATACACTTCAAAACAATTTTTTTGCTGGTTCGTTTTGCCCCAGATTATATGTTTAGTGTGTCTCGTGTTAATCTCCACAAGGACCTAATTTTCATGCTTTTCCAAGCACCGCTGTATAGAACTGTTTATTCTAAGTTGGATAGACAAGATTTGCTCTTACATGTCCGCAAAATGCGGTTTTCTCCCTCAACAAAAATGTTCTTCTTCAAACTGCACAGCGAGACTGCCTGTTAAGACATGGCTGCACAACCGGAACATTTTTGTGTCTTGTTGTGAACTGTCTCCCGTGCGATATGTACCGTAAACTTTTGAGTACTGCTTCATGAACTGTAAGGATGCCATACTGTTTTGGGATGTCCTCCGAAATACTCTTAAGAAGGACTTTGAATTGACTCCGCATGATATGCGGTATCACGTATCACCCGCAGACGGTGATGTGCCATATGACTGTTTTTTTTTTCTAATGGTTCTGCATAGTTTATGAAAAACGCGAAATCTTGATAGGCACAATTAGCGTATGGTTTCTTCCAGAGCACCCTTCTGCCACATGATCATTCATCTTAAAAACGTCCATGACCAGTGATTATCGCCCTGATTTGTATATCCCCTCCTTATGGTTATTCAATGTTGCCCCCATTTTAAACTAAGTGTAAATAATTCTTCATTGTGTTTAGTTTTGTTTTTCAGCTTGTAATCAACTCATTTGTATGTGTACATCAAAAAAACAGTGTTGTAAATATCGTTTCCTACATTGGCATGTAGTGCAATACATTCCATGAGGAAAACAAAAAACGCGGAGTAGTTTAATCTTTTCTTTTAGTCGCCGGTTTCTTAACGCGAGGGACCCAGGTTCGATTCAGACCCAGGTTCGATTTGTTTTTTTTTCTTTCCCATTTTCTGCGCATGTTATTGTTCCCCGCCGCTGCTATCCCCGTAGCACGGTAGAATACACCGTGCCCCGTAGCCCTCGGGCTTCGGGCCTTTGGGGTGGCCCAGTGCCTAGCTTGCCGGTTTCACCTCGTAACGGTTTCGAGTTCGACTCCCGGGATCTCCGTAACCAGATTTTTCTTTTCATGAAAATGGCGCCAACTTCAAACATCCCCATTTCCCACCACTGCCATCCTATAACTCTACTACCCCGAGTTGCACTCTAATCGACGCCCTCTTTGCCATCAACACGCAGACCTACCACATGTGATTTGGTCCTGTGAAGAAAAACCCCTTCAAACTCTTAAAAACCACCCCATTTTATTACGAATTACGACCGAGGAGCAGTGGGAGGCCGCGCTGCTCAGCACAGACCCTATGACCCAGGTCTCACTAGCCCGGGTGGCCGAAGACGCCGCAGAGATCTACATGAATCCTGCCGTCGCCGGAAGGACACTGAAGTCGAACTGAAAGTGGTCCCACCCGTGGCAACAATAAAGTATAATCTGATCTGATCTGAACCGCGCACTCCCAACATCTGCTAGTGGGTTCCTTGCCTCCTCACTTTCCCTCACACCTGAAAGTGTTTTGTGTGTGTGTGTGCGTGAAGTGGTCGGATATCGTAGCCTCGGGATCTAGGCCCGACACACGCCTATAGGACTGTAGACGTAGTGTAAGACGGGGGAGCACCGCGCCCTGCGTGGCCGGATTTGCTCCCTCCCATGCCGGACGCTATGAATAAAGTCTTTTCTCTCTCTCTCTCGGATATCGATCTGCCTAAACAGCTAGCTCCACTGCCAAAATTCTCATTTCTAGTTGCAGAAACGTCCTTTCTATATACCTTTTTTATAGCTCTAAAGAAAAAAACTATTTCCTTGCAGGCTCATTTTTGGACATGGTCGACCTTTTTCACCGATTCGCGTTCGTTTTGGGGGTTAGTTAACGCCACCTAAGTCTACCTTTCGTAGCTTTAGGGACGCGGACGCTGTTTAGAGTTTAAGCGTGAATGAAATTTCACTACCTCTAGCGTTCGACAGTCGACACTGTTACAGTGTAATGATACGCTGCTATGCATTTCGCGTTTTGTACCAACCAGCAGCATATGCTTACCTAGCATGCTGAAACTGTAAGCTGAACGTGCCCGTACGATAACATATCAGTATACTTTTGGTAATGGTGCCTATTTATTTATAACAGTTGTCATAAAACGCCATGACAATGTCGTGTTACGAATGCTTGATACGATGCCATGATTACTGCCATTTTTTTAATGTTTTTCTCCATGACTCTCGAAATTCTCCGCATTTATCAAACATTCCCTTTATCCGGTTGGGCCAAAATTATAGCCGAAAATTTCCCGAAAAATCTAACATTCCCTTCTGCATGGAAAATCGCTGCAGGCGTGGACCGAAGTGCATCTTGTTCGAATACGTTGCATCGTACCGAACTTATCAAGGAGAGGCTCTTTACCTGGACAACCCGTCAGCGGAGGCGTCTGGGTAGGTGACGTTGAGAAGCCAAAGAGTGCAAGCAGACTGATGAGAGACGCCATCTTCGATACACCCAGCCAGCCCTGATGCCGGCAATATTACTGCTCGAATCAGTGCCATCTTTTTTATTAAGCACCGCGGATTTGTATGCGCACTCGGTTCGTCGACCATCTCTGCCGCTGAGTCAATGCTTGAATTAGGAAACCTTCTAATCGTTCGAAGAAGTGCCTTACGTCAGCAGCCGTTTCGCACATTAGGAACCACGGATGGACAGGTGATTTGCAGGATGCCGCTTTACGGTGTGACTCAAAACAGTTTTACTGCCGCGGTGAACTTCCCCTTTCCGCCTTTAAAAACGATGCCAAAACTTCATTCGGACAAAAAAATCGTTTTGTGGGCAACCATTAATGTCGAGAAAGACGTCATCTTCTGCGCCAGAGAATAGTGGCGGAATAACGTGGCCTGAAAATGTGTGCCGGATAGGAGTTAAACGTGAGCACTCATCCGACATCGCCGTGAAAGAAATGGTGGTTCGAACCGATGCTGCATTTCTAAAATCTCGCCGGCCCTAGCCTTGAAGTTAGTTTTTTGGGGTATGGTATGCGCCCCCCCCCCCCCCCCCCCCGACAAAAACTACAAAGGAGTAAGGTGCTAAGGCCACGTTTGATTTCTCCGGAAAAGGAGTTCCTAATTGGTGCTGTGAGGCTTAGAATTACTCGTGCACGATAGCTCAGCCCCGCATACCAGAGCACCGAAGTGCGGGAACAGCGTATACGCACCACAATGTCTCGGCCATTGGCATGCGCAGGGTTCTCCATTAGAGGGGGCGAAGTCTTACCGCAGCGCACCCCCCCCCCCCCCTTCACTGGCAACTCCCGACCTCTCCCCACTAAAGCAGTGAGTAATGGTCAGAACGCAGTGCAAAGACGAGGCATGGTTATAATTTTTTTATTTCAATGACATGATATGCAACACATACAACATATTTCTGAGGGAAGCTTTTACTTTCGTGTGTAACAACGGCAAGGAGAGCATGGCCCAGCCCGGATGCGGTAACGTGCTGCTGAAAAAACTTCCATTCTTCCTAAAGCTCAGAAGCATCTGTCTTTTATAAAGTTAATATTGTCTCTTTACGCGGCTGTTTTGCTCGGTGATATACGCACGTTATTTACGAGGAAAAGTAGAAAGAGGACACTCTCCGCAATAGATGAAAGCTCAGTAATAAAAAAGTTAAGTTAATGAAAGTTAAGTAATAACGTGTTTCTCACAACCGTTAGCTTTTAGTACCCGCCTTTCCGGGCTGAACGTAAACAGCTTTTGGAAGCTAACATGAGGGTTCGTCGGCTGCCGTTATCGTGAAAGCACACGCGTGGTCATAACCCTACTGAACAGGTTCGATTGAGTAAAGTTATAGGGCACCCCCCTTTTGGCGCCCCTTTGGCGCCCCCCTCCAGCCCCCCTGTACGTACTCCTATGGTCTTGGCTGTTCTGCTTTCCCCTATTTTCTCTTAGAAACTTCATTTATTCTTTGCTTCTTGCTAACACTCACTTCATGCTAAAAAACATTTATGTTTGTTTAAATCGACATGCGTATTCTTCTCTCTTTGATTTCCAAACATCACGCATGTGAGCAACCCGAGGACTATACTTTCAGGCCCAAACAATGACAATGGAATGGCGATGCGATAATATTGATGGTGTCATGAATGTTATGAACCGTTCATTTACAGTTTACTGTTGGTTTGGAAAGAAAGCACTATACTCTACTATACATAGTCTCCTATACATGACAGTGCACTACAACTAAAGCATCGCATTAAGCCATCGGTAGTTGAACCGCCGCGGTGGCTCTGTGGCTAAGACGTCGTGCTTGAGAGCCCAAGGACGCGGGTTCGGCCCCGACTACGGTGGCTGCTTTCCTTATGCAGGCGAATAGCCTAACGCCTGTGTGTCGATATTTCGGCTCATGGTAAAGATCCCCAGCCGGTCGAAAGGCGCTCCACTACGGTGCGCTTTATAGCCCGGCGGAAGATTGGCGGAAGAATGTGAATTTTTATCGGTAATTCGTTGGAGCTAAACTAAATTAATATAATCAGTTCTTAAGCGAGAGAATCATCGAGATGATAGTATCAATGATTGGATGTACTAACATTACAAACGATAATTTTGCAAGCCACCGGAAACGTCGAGGAAGCTGTCGCGTAGCCTAACACAAAACGCTGATGCCAAAATGCATCCGTGTAATAAAGAACATTCTGAGAATCATTTGGTAGCTGCAGTAACAATCAATTTTTCGTTGACACTCGACCTCGATGATATACTACCTAGAGAGTAATCACGGTGCACTTCGATGAGCTACTTGGTGGGTGATTAATATATGTTTTACGGATTTTAAACTACTGTCACGTAGGCAGCGTTCCGGTTTAATGAACTCGATGCGATCAAGAGGGTGAACCGTCCAGGAAACAGTCTATCATTGAAGCAACAATCCTGTCCTGGATGCAACGTGAACTCCAGCGATTGGGTTTGATTTAAAGGAACAGACAACGGGTTTGGGTGGAGGTCATGTCCTCTAGCTCATATGGAAGTCAGCGTTCTATATATCGGGGCAACAACAAAAACGTTTAAATAAATTCGCGGAAATAATAATAATTTGGCGTTAAACTTTCTTAAGTCTGAAGGGTGGCGCCATGTAGTGTCGAAACGTCACACTACCGCACGTGTACAAACAACTCCGTCCGTCGTTTTCAATGCGTACCCGCCGCGGTGGCTCAGTGGCTAAGGCGTTGCGCTGCTGAGCACGAGGTCGCGGGTTCGATTCCCGGCCGCGGCGGCCGCTTTTCTGATGGAGGCGAAAAGCAAAAACGCCCGTGTGTACGAGATTTCGGCGCACGATAAAGATCCCCAGGTGGTCAAAATTAATCCGGAGCCCTCCACTACGGCGCGCCTCATCGCCTGCGTTGCGTCGGCGCGTTAAACCCCACAATCAATCAATCAATCGTTTTCAATGCGTGATTCAAAAAAAAAAAAACCTGAGCACGAGGTCGCGGGTTCGATTCCCGGCCGCGGCGGCCGCTTTTATGATGGAGGCAAAAAGCAAAAACGCCCGTGTGTTCGAGATTTCGGCGCACGATAAAGATCCCCAGGTGGTCAAAATTAATCCGGAGCCCTCCACTACGGCGCGCCTCATCGCCTCCGTTGCGTTGGCGCGTTAAACCCTACAATCAATCGATTCAAAAACCTCATTAAGAAATAGGAATAGGAAAGGTTGCACATTGTTTAAAGGAGCCATGAAGAGAAAATACAACTTCGTTTAATTTGAAAGAACGAGGATTCAGTATCTCACTCAGCTCCATTAAAGCCACAAAAGATGTTTTAACGAAAAAAAAGCAAGAAGTGTTTTAAAAAATTCAAATTTTGCGCCACTGTGACGTGTATGAGCAAGAATGACGTCATAAGGGACAACGATAAAACATCATTTTCAGTGCGTTAACTGCACGTTAGCATTCAAGTGATGCGGTCAAATCGAACTAGAGGCCCCATTACAGACGTTCAGTCATGTGTCGTCGCGACAGGTCAGTTAGGCGGCCGCCAATCACACAAACAAGGTTCTGTTACGTCATAGAAAAGTTGCGGGAAATTGGCTAGGGGGTCGCGACTGCTTCACACGTTTTCTTTCATATCTCCGTTATTTGTTCGAAGATTGCGATGATATTAGTATCTTTGTTATCGGGACTAAGCAGTCTTTCTAATAAATCCAACTTGTATTTTGTCTTCATGGCTCCTTTAAAACCTTATCCCCGGCTCTTCAAGAGGGGATAAGGTTTTGAATACTTCTTTTCGTCTTACGTACAGTCAAAGGTATGCTGCCTCATGGCTTACTGTCACGGTTGCCAACATTCCTTTTCGCAGGCCACGTATGGCTGGTAGGTCTAAAAATTCTGATTTCAAAAGTTCTAGGGCGCTATCAGTCAGCGAAACGGTTTCTAGGTAAGGCGTTTTAAGTGATGCCCTTTCATCTGCGATAAAGAAAATATACTCGACAAATATGTCTGTCCCTTTAACCCTGGAGACCGCTTCGCATCCGTAATAAATCACCAGCATAAAATTTAAAAAAATTAAACGCGAATTTATCCTCACAGGCTTATAGATATGAGAATTTCGCATGCGAGTTTGTTTTCTTTCTTTTTTAGCCATTTTGGAATCTTTTCCAGGATTATTATGCCGAGACGGTGCTTGTGGCTTCCGCATGATGAATTAGTGGGTGGGGGCCCGAAACCGGTTTGAGACTTTTCTATCAATTTATAGATCAGTACACCGAAACGCCGTGTACAACGTATGCAGGCTGCCGCTTTTGAGCGCTACTTACGTTCCGATGATCACGGAAGCTGTTGTTGGAACACCGATAACGCCATCAACAGCCGACTTTCGTACAACTAGCGGTATATACTGCTGTCGGTAACCAGCAGTGAATAAAGGCTCGCACCGGTGGTTCAACATTATAACTGGTAGTATCAGTAGCAACTATATCTACTGCTTTTACGCTTTCTTCAAAGGTACCACAACGGTCTAAATTCAACCTTTTGTAACACTTGAACATTTTCAGACGTCTACTTAACCAGCGCCCATATATTGCGGTTAAGGGAGCAGTGCCTCTGTAGTGTAGCCGTTGATACTTGCTGTATTGTATTGCATTATATTGCACTGTATTGTGTTAGAACATATTGTAATGTATTGTTTTTGCATTTTTGTCTGCCGTATAGTGTATGATCGTTTTTTTTTTCGGTGGTTTATTGTTTTATTGCACCCTGTTCTTGCTTCCAAAAAACCGGTAACTGCTCCCACCGTATTGTTGATTTTTAAAAAGCTTTTCGAATTCGTTGCTATGTGCCGCCATTCCCACTGTTCATTAGCCTCAAATGAAGTGTTTGCTGATGACAATTAAATCGCTTTTATGACAAATTCATGTGGCTGGTAGCATTCGCACACGATAGGTACCCCTTCATCCCCTCAGCTCCTGCGGGAGAAAAAAAGTGGGCTTTTACACTGCTAAAATTTAGCCCTAAAAATCCGAAGGTATAGATTATCAGCTTTTTTTATATCCTTTTCTACAAGGGCATTTGTATGATGTCTAATTTTCCAAGATACGAGTCGAAAACTTGACCGATCGATTTACAGGGCACCGGTTCGATGCCACTGTTATGCTATATTGTCGAAGGAACAAGTTGCTTTGAAATGTTGGCGCCCTACGTACATTAAACATGACAAAGGCTATAGAACCGGGCGAAGGCTTTTTACCGGGTGTTCGAGGACATTTGTAAGTCGTTTCCGTTTGTCCTGAAAATTCGTGCTGCACGGCTTTTGTGCGACAGGCGAATACACGTTACGTGGGAACACAGGGTCCCTGTATATCTGCCATGAACGACCAAAGAGGAATTTTTAAGCAAAATGCCGGACACACGCGTTTCAACAGCCTTGAGTCCCTCCCCATTGCCACCCCGACAAGTTCTTAACTCCCGACACCCAGCCGTCACTTTAATCATTCGTACAATACGTCTAACTCGTACAAGGCTCCTGGTTTTAGCATTGGGGAGTGAATAAAACAATTTTGTTATTTATGAAACACTGCAGTACATAAAACGCGCGTGTACGTATATCTGCGCTATAGACCCCTCGCAGGCTTTTTCATCACGTATATGTATATTCATGCAGGCGGGACGCAGGTACGAGCTACTTCGCCTGGTGCTCCATAAGCGATAAATGACGCTCTAACACGTACCGAACCAGCTTTCAGTACTTGCGCTGATTCACGTGAATTAAAAAGAAAAAAAAAAAGGCTCCAATCAACGCTGTGAAGGTGGTTGGAAAGCAAATCTGTGATGGACCCCCACAACATTTCCACATGCGACGTGACTTGAATTCACCCACGTGGCTCTAGAAAGAGTGAAACCAGTGATTCTGCCAGCCGTTACTTGGGATTCGCGGCGGCGCCGTCCCGAACGCAGCAGCGTCGAGCACGGCCGGGTTCGAGCGGCGAACGCCGCTGCCGTAGCCCGGCCGTGCGTCGGAAGAAAGAAAACGGAGAGGAGCGTCTTTCGAAGGGTGAGACAGCGGAACCTAGCCATCCTGATGTGCTAGCTCCGGGCTGCACCACCGCGCGACACAAGCGCATACCCCGAAACAATCCGGCATGTGAGCTTAGTGATTCCTATTTATACAGTTTAAACGAGTTAGTTTAGTCAGTTTGAAAATTTCGAGAAAGCTGACCGAGCTTTCATAATCACTATTTATCAGAACGAGTTGCTCCATTCGTCTTTTGTAATATTTGTTAAAACATCCCGCCGGGGCCGGGTTACCCAGAAGATGCCGTCGAACGAGTCAATCAAGCCGCGCGAAGTAAGCGCGCAATGGACGCGAAGCTGCTACAAACCAGGTCCAACACCGTCGCTAAACCAGACGACAAAGCCGGCGAAAGGGTCCCGCCGACGCGCCCGCCGGGTTGAGCACGGGGAACGCTGGGTAATATTGTTGTTGTTGTTGTAGAACTTTTATTGTGAGAAGAAAGGGGAAGGGGGCAGGGGTTAAAAGTTGAAAGGGAGTTCATGGGTGGGACCCAACGTCCAGGGCTCCAGATGCAACGGCTCCCACCTTGGCTCTCTGGATCAGACGTAGCTGATCTTCGAGAGATGAGCTGGTAAGGGCTGCCTCCCATGTCTCGATAGGATTAATCTGTATACTATTGTTTTCCTGGGGCCAGATGCGCGGGCACACCCAAGTTGCGTAAAATAGCGTGGCTATCTCTCCGCATTTGGTGCACGTTTCTTGGAAGGAATTGGGGAACATTTTTGCCAGTCGTGATTTATGTGGGTACGTGTTTGTTTGTATTTGCCTCAGGATTTGAGCTTCTGTAGCATTTAATTCCTTGTGTGGAGTAGGAAAGGTACTTCTAAGCGAGAGTCTTTCTCCATATTTTTCGGGGAGGGGGGTGTGATAAGCGGGATCGTCAAGTTTGCGGTGTGTGAGTTCACGCACTGCCTTGTCCGCTGCTTCATTACCCCTTCGTCTCCGGGACACCATGTGATATTGTATTTTTTCTTCAGTTCAAGTGGAAGAAGGTTTTTGAGGCGTTTTGGTATTCTTCCTGCGGCAAGATTCAATACTGCTCTCGTGGAGTCTGTTATTATGTTCAGTCTTCTGCTCGTCTTTTCGCCGAGTCGATTTGCCATGAGGATGGCACCAGTCTCCGCTTCTTTTGTGTTTGACGGTCTAATTGTCATGCAGTCTTGCAGAGCTCCGTTGAAATCTGTGACCACTAATGTGGCGTTGGTTTTGTCACATGTTCCAGCATCCGTATAGACCGTGTTTTCATGATCCTTGAATTTTTTCCTGAGGTATTTGACTCTCGTTTGCCTTCTGTTTTTGTGTACAGTGGGGTCCATGTTTTTCGGTAGAGGAAGCGTTTTGATGTGACTCCGCTGTTCAGGTTTCAAGTCCGTCATGGCGTCCAGTCATGTTCTTTCTGGGGGGCTACCTATCTTCCAAAGGATGGATCTCCCAGTTTTAGTGGTGGCAAGCCTTTCCTTCTGGGCGATTAGTAATGCTTCCTCGATCTCTTCGAAGGTGTTGTACACTCCTAATTGAAAGAATTTTTCCGTGGACGTGCACAGTGGTAGGCCCAGTGCTGCTTTATATGCCGTCCTGATGATAATGTTTATTCGTTCTTCCTCTTGTTTGTTTACGTTGTGATACGGTAAGCTGTACGCCAGCCTACTCGTGACGAGGGCTTGCATGATTCTTAATGTTTCCTCTTCCCTCAATCCGGCTCTTCCTTTAGTGGTTCGCTTCACAATTCGGGCTAGCTCGGTTGAAGATTTACTGATTTTTTTCAATAGTGAGATCGGCTCTTCCGTTTCTTTGTATTGTCATTCCCAGGACGCGAATGTGGTCTCTTTCTGGGATTACGAATTGGCCAATATTCACAGCTATCTTATCTTCCTTGTTACTGCTTCGGTGTGCGTGGATTCTTACTATCTCTGATTTTTCCGGGGCGCACTGGGGTCCATTTTCGCCTGCCAGCTTTACATAGCGCCCTGTCGCCGCGCCATCTACACTGTGCTCCGCGAGTGAAAGGCACCCTCCGCCTCCCGAGCCGCGTTGGGAGTTTCTTGTCCCGCACGCTACGAGAGAACCGTTGGCTGGTAGAGGTAGAAAGGATTGCTTTAAAACAATTAAACCCGATTCCAGCCAGTATCAAATCTGCTGAAACAGCGATGTTGGTTGCATTTACGAAGATTTCGTTATTCTTCGGCATCTTTCTTGTGCGTGATGCTATAGTCGTCTTAACGGCTAATTCTCATATAATTTTTTTCGGATAGTTCCGGTAAAAGCAGCTAGCTGTTTTCTGTTACCATACTCCGTAGCAAATAGTCATTCTGTAACGTTTACAACTTGACTGTGAACTAATCGTGACAAGTTAATCAAAACTCTACATATTGGTAGAGTCATCTTAGCGGCTAATTTCCATATAATTTGTTTCAATATACTTTCAATAACATGATACTTAGCGTAGCTTTCTGTAATAACACTCCCTGCGCAGGTGGCCACGCTTCACTGCGCAACAGGCATTGTGGAAAAACCAGCTAAGACCAAGCTTAAAACCATCTTTTAACCGGTGGCCTCGGCACAAATGCATTGTGGGGAGGACGTGTTTTCTGGAAGCCGTCTTATATCAAAATAGGAACGGCCTAGGACCTTTTTTCATTTTTATGATTTTTAAAACTCTGAACCGACCTACGATACCAGGACAAACTATCGTCAAGCCGAGCCGCCGAACATAATTTAACAGAGAAGCTGCAGCTCCTCTGCTAAAAAAAAAGAGAAAAAGCAATGTTCGTGATCGAGTAAAAACGATACTGCACGTATCCATCGATTCACCCGCGTTCTTCGTTCTTCGTGTTTGTTCTTGTTTCCATTTTATGGTGGTAGCTGCACAAAATGAACTCTCTGTTAACCAAAGTAAGCCCCAAGAGACATCTGAGTGCGCAGTACCACAAAGAAGGAAAAAAACTCCCCCCACCTCCCCGAACGGGATCGTGCGGAAATGCGAATGCATTGGGTGCACCGATGAGTGCGCTGCGGCAAGCAGTCACGGAGAGAGGCGCGCGCTCCACTGCATTTATATATATTTTTCCGAGCGCAGCGAGCGGAGAGAGGGTACGCGGAGAGGAGAGAGAGACCCGCGCAACACGCCCGCCCCGCGCGCGAGCTCTCTCCGCCGAGCTCCGCGATGCGAGCGCCCTCACACGCCGAGCGCGCTCCTCCTCTCCCCTTGCCCTCCGCTACTCCCGCCCGAGCTACCACCTGCTCCGGTTGCTAGGCGCGCCACAGCTGTTGCTAGGCGCACGCCGGCCAACGCACGACAACCCCCGACTAAGAAATGCATTCGCATTAAAAAAAATTACACCATCTTCACGCAAGGGGAACCATGGGGTAGATGCGACGCATCGGGGGTTGCCGTTGCGTTTTAACCGAGCTAACGCACAGCTGGGAGCGAGCGGAGCCGAGCGCAAGCTGCGCGCTGACCGCGCTGACGCACAGATGGCGCTGTGGTGAGAGCGGCGGAGCGCGCAGCTGCCGCGGCGAGGAGAATAAGATAAGATAAAACTTTATTTCCGACAAGCGGGGGGCTCGGAAAAAAGTGAAATTAATTCACTTGACAAAGTCCGAGCCCCGGTTACAGACAGCAACGGGCATCACAAAAGTACATCTTTCCAGAGAAAACCGTTTTTGCGGCATCATTATACGAAGTTTTTAGAAATTATTCCGCTGTAACGAAAAATGGGGGAGGGATGCGGACTACGCCGCGACAACGTGCCGCAAGGCGACTTAAAGAGATGCGTTGCATCTAAAAAGTTTTATTATATATGGCAGTGCCTTCACAACTTCCCGCCATCAGTGGTCAGGCTCAACGATTTTGATCAATGCGCGCGAGACAAGCGCTTGATTTTGATCAAGCAGCCTAGCTAGCTCTATTCGCCGTAAATTACAAACGCGATGTGTTTTGAGTAAAAAAACTCGCGTTTGTAATTTACGGCGAATAGAGCTAGGCCGCTTGATGGTGTGTATGGTTTGAACCACACACACACTCAGCAGAACAAACTGCAAGCAAACAGCCCCGGCCAAACGCAGAAAAAAGCTTCCTGCTTTCATCTTTAGTACTCGGGATCGCCATGTAGCAGCCGAAAAAAAATTGCGTTCTCAGATTAAATTTTTCATCCAGTGGCACATGAGTGTCAGTAGCGTCAGCAAATATACCTAATGGTTTGCGTACGAGCAGTACATAAACAGAGTTAGCACAAAACATCGCGATGACTGGCGATGGCTACCGAAATCATGCCGAAATCAAAACGTTCAAAGCGTGACACAAGCCAGAGCCAGCCGCAGCCGAAGTCAAGAGTGCGCAGTGATCATGTGCAGCGTGTGATCGGCTGCGGTGGAATTTTCATCGCCTTCGTGCATTTCTGATCAGCTACACTTTTATGGTTTGACGACAATAACCCTGTGATTTGCTAGGCATGACAAAACGAGGAGGAATCAAGTATGGTGCAACTGGAGGCCTGGCAAACACGGCGCCTCGGGAGTACTCCGTTGAGGAGTGGGTGAGCAAGCTGCGCTTTGGTCTTTCACTGCTGCCTTTTTGTCGGCTCGTAAAGAACGTCTGTTTGCCGTCCGGTGCGCTTGGACGTTTGAAAGCACTCAGACTGTTTGCGAACGGTCTATTTCGCACTGATGGTGCTGTGAAGTCTAAGTCGTGCGCGTGCGCGCGCGAAGTTTAAAACACGAGAACTTCGCAGTAGCGATTGCGAGGCTCATAATTTTTAGTTTATATCTATGTTTTCATAGCTGCTCTCGAAGCGAAAAGCAGGCACGGAGTTTGCTATCGCTATATGTATGAAAGCCTTTTTTTTTCTTCTTTTATTTGCGTTCACCTCAAACGCATCGTTACGAACCACATGGTGGCGGAGTTCCTTGTTCGCAACAACCCAAGAGAAATTATATTTGTTGAAGTGGAGTGCCAGGGTTCCCCTCCTATTTTTTTTAACGTTGTAATTATCTCCCTTTTGTTTCTAAGTTTTACCGGGGCCCTTTTTACTCGGCGTAATTAGAAACAATTGTCCACATCGTATGAAATTTTTCGAAGCGTCATGAACTGAAGGTGATATGCCTTTTTCACATAATGGGGGCAAGGAATGTCGGGTGTTGTAAGGATTCGGAGAATAGATGGAAGCATTGTGTGCGTGATCAAGACGTGCCTGTTCTCTTTGAGTGAACTTGCACTGTGCAATCTGGAGTGCTATGGCCTCGAAATAAATCTGTGTTATTCGTCCCGGCCAATCATGGGGGAACGCATATCGCCGACGCCGCGTTTCGTTGCATTTACATGCTCTGGTATAGCATTTGGGTGCGCTGTGCGGGCAGTATTTGTGTCGCATCTTTGCCGATACTTAAAAGCAACGCTTTTGTGAAGAACGCCTCTGGAAGGTAGTCGAAACTTTCCCTTTCACTTCATCAAGTTGAGGTAGCGTGATTACTTACTGTTCGCTCACCGGATGGTGCCATTAGTCAAAGCATTAATAAACCCAGTGTCTAGAGTGCCGTCCGACGGCACTCTAGCTGACCGCTGCAGGCATGGCTAGTGTGCCATCCGACGACATTCGAATATTTAAGACTAAGGTAGCACCTGCGGAAGAGTCTATCCTTGTAGTGTAGAGGATCCGTCTTAGCTTCTTGATCCCAAGGACGGTGGTTCAAAACCGACTAGTGCCTCAATTGTTTTTTTTTTTTTTTTCATCTTTACCTTCAACAATAATTTTCATGGCTTAGGTTAGTTTGGGTGTTTTAAATGCTTACCTTGTGTGCATTAGGTCATGTTATGCTATGTTTAGGTTAGGTTGGCTAGCTTGGCGTTATTTAAAGTGATGTAGCGCCAGCCGCGGCAATTTTGTTAAAAAAAGGCCGGTGGACGTCGATATGGTGGAGTGCTTGTAATAACGTCGGACGGCACTCTAGACACGGCCTTAATAAATTGCAGATTAATTATAGTCATAGCTTCTGCTTTAATCAATGACGAGTTGAATTCTGAAGTCTTCAAAAAAATTTTTGGTTGTTGCATTAGCCTGTTCAGAGCTTTGTGGAACCGTGTACAGTTAAACCTGGATGTAAAAAACCTGTATGTAACGAATTTCTGGATTTAACGAAGTTTTTCAATTCCCCATTTCCACCTTCATTGAAGCCCATGTGTTTGCGACCCCTTTGTAACGAAGGAGTTGTGATGGTTAAATTGGATGTAACGAATTCGCTACGCTGGTGAGTCAAGGTTTCTTGCTGTTTTTCTGAAAAATCGGCTGGCGAAATGCACTAACTTCGCGAATTTCGCCCGCACGGCAATCTCATGCATTTCTATGTGTGAGTGCAGTGTCGGTGAGGTGCCAGGCGTGCCTGTCGGAGTGTAGTAGCGTGTGTCCCCTGATATCTGTAGTATGTGTTCATGGATGATTCCTGCGGCCTGAACACGAAAAGATTTGTCTTTTCAAGACAAGCTCGTACTTTTAAATGCCGTTTCCGTCGGCGAGAAAGAAGAAAGTCGCCGCCCGGTACAGTGTCCCAGCTAGCATCCCTTCAACAATTTTGACTGCTGAAAAGAGCATGAAGTTCATGAAAAGGCACCCTTTTCATGAAAAGGCACCGAAAACTATCAAGAAGCAAAAGCGATACTTACTTACGTTTGTGAATTCGGCGGCTGTGTAGTGGCAGGAAGCACAAATCACGCAGTTTTTCAGTGTGAAATAAACGAGGGTGAGTTCAGCATTACTGATGCATAGCATATTGGTTTCGGTTCGGCTTCATGCGAGCTTTAACTCGAAACCTGTGTGTAACGAAAACCTGGATGTAAGGGAAAAATGTGAATTTTTGTCAACTTCATTTATCCAGGTTTAGCTGTAATTCGGGGAGTCATTTCTTGAGTGTTAAGAGGTGCTTTTTGCACCTCAACAGAGGACGCTGCTGGAGCTCCTCACATCGCCGTCCCCGCCACAGCTAGTTTCTTCAGACTGCAAGGAAGGTGAGTTGAAATTGCCCGTTGCCCTGATGGTCATTCTCGGTTTTTGAAAACTGTACTGTGAAAAAGAATTGCTCGCACGAAAATCACTCTCCTCGAGACAGCATGCTTTAGAAGTCAACCCTTGAGTTAATCTTTCGAGCTTGTATTGGAAAAACCTTCTAAAGTTCCACTTTTCTGCTGCGCTATTTCGTCATTTGGCAGGAGTCTGTGGCTTCAGTTTATTTGTAGAGAATATCAGTTTCGAACTTGTTGTACATTCAGGAGGGTTGGCCACGGAGGGTGAAGGTAAGGTGTATCCCCACATCAAGTGAATAGCGGAAAAAAAAAGTGTGTTAGGAAACTCAGGTGTTTCAGATGGTATCTTTGGAAAATCGGTCCATCACTCTTGGTGGTGCCTGCTTGTTCTTTGTGAGCGACCTTGTGATAATTGGTATCACTGTGTGTGTAGGGGGACAGGTTTCCTCAAGGACAGCTGAAGTATTACAAAAAGGAGTGTCTAGAGCGCCATCTGCCAGTGTTCATGCTTTTATACCTTTCGTGCAATTCTTGGTGCGGTCGGAACGTTGGTGTAGGGGTAATTTCATCAGTCGGAGACACTTACTTGTGAGTACCGTGCACTTCTTTTTGTTCTCTGCCATCTAAAAAAATATTTCTGATGCTTTTTTGATTGGTTTCGTTTGTTAAGTCAGTTGCACACGCATCGATAATTGTGTTCTAAGACACACCTGACACCACAAATGTGGCTGCTGTAATAGAGAGCTGTTGACTGGCGCTGTGGACACACCTCCCATTTCCAAAAATCAGAGCCATTTTCTTGAGAGAGAGAGAGATGGTTAAAACGCGAATCTTTCTCTCACGCAACCTGAGTCAAAATCAAAGTGCAAAATCCAAACTGCAGTTTCCACCGCGTTGGAATGGTGCGATCAAAAAGATGTTGCCTTTACGACGCGAGGCATTTCAATTCAATTTCTACCACAGAAAGCGTATTTTTTTTAGGCACTTGACGTGTCTTGATTATCATCATCATCATCATTGTTTTGTGGAACCCACTGTGCAAAGTTGGCTTTCCTGCTGTTCATTTTGGCGAAACGTAAAACACCATTAGTGAGGCATACAAAGGTTCACTTTAAAAACGTATGTCTGACATTTTCACAATTGTTTTCGTTTGTTAAGTCAGTTCTTTAGTTGGTGTGCAAATCGATGGTTGGGTTTGATCTTAGCACAAGACGCGCCTGACACAACCAGTGTGGCTGGATGGCTTCTTGAATGGAGTGCTGTCGACTGACACTGGAAATGCACAGCCTTTCCACGAAAATTAAAGCCGTTCCACTCAATGTGAAAGCTGTCGGAAGTTCAGAGCACTGATTCGCCATAATGGGCTGTAGCGCCGTTACCCGCTCACTGCTACCACCCAGTGCATTTCAAACTTGCCACCTTCACAGTGCTCGCGCGCCCCCTACCTGAAACTGTGCCAGCGGGAGTTCTGTTCTTTTTGTGCTTGCGTTTCCTCCCGCACGTGTGCACGTTGCACTGCCACTTTTTCCCGCTTACTGTCGTAAAAACCAGCCCAATCAGTGTTCCTACCTAAATGAACGCGGCTGCTGGTGGTTAATTACGTATATTTTCCCTCAAATGTACCTACAGTTTTCTCTGCGCTAAATAACAGGGAGATGTAGGACAAGCGCCGGTGGTTCATGAGTTTGGAACACTTTAGGCTAAATAAACTGCTTGGCTTTCGAAGCCTCTGGGTTACACCGCGACAACAGCAGCTACGATGGAACTCTGTGGGGCTCTACTTGGGTCCGGCGAGCAAGCTACGATGACAAGGCGAGCCCCTAAAGTGCTGAGCACTTAAAACTGCTCTCTTGCCCTGTGCAGGGTCGGAGGGTTGGCGTCCTGTGAATCGTCGTGGCTGCCTGCTTGCACGGCTGGTTCAGCGCCTGTGCGCCCAGTACCGGTGGAAGGAGGCCGCCCAGGCCCTGGAGGTGCTGCTCATCGGCCGCTATCCGGCCGACCAGCTGCTCTACAAGGTACGGAAAGGGTGCGGAGGGACCTTTAAGCCAGGCTACCATAATATATTTCGTCACATCGTTGTGCCCTCAAGGAGCTCTCTGCAGAGGTGTTTTCGTGGATAATTTCCCCCTTTCTTCATAAGTTTTCCGGGAAGTCATTTTGGTCTCTCTCTGTGAACTTTGACAATGGTTACTCTTCACAACACCTGACTCGTTTCTGACAAGTTCGATCTGTCACGAGTAAATTGCCATGTCACCATTTATGAAATTGCTCATAATTATGCAGTTCAATTAGCTCTTTTCTGAGGAGGTAAAGTCATCAAGCTTAGTCTTCCACCCTGGGGGGAGACGCAACAGTTTTGAATATTTTTAATTCTTCCGACAACCTAAGTGGGTCTGTCCAGTCACTGTTTCTGTATAAGTAATGGTGAGTGTTGGCTGCCTCCTTTTTTAAAGCCGATAGTCTTTCTTGGGCCACTTAAACCCAGAAATTTCGGTCTGTCTGTCTGTAACTCGATTCAGCCACTTGGCCTAAGTAAAATTGATATATACTCACAGCCAAATGTAAACGTCTAAGCCCGGTTTATATGCTCATACTTGTCAACTTTGTTGAACAAGAACCGGACATTACGCAAAAATAAGACAGGAAATTAGTACACAAGGGATATTTGCAGTGTTCCTTTATTAAAAAATTCATGGATGCTTGGTTTTTGGATAGCACATGATATTCTACATCTACTGCAGAAAACCGCCGCCTCCTGGTGGCATATAAAAAATCATGCGGCAACAGCAAAGAAAGGTTCCACTACTGCTTGGAACGCACGTGGAGCATGGCAACGTGGTTCTATAAATGTTGAAGTCTGCCACCTCAATTCACGCGCGTCTCCGCCGAACTACAGCGCTGGCATCGAAAACCCCGGCCTGTAGCAATGGAACGCGGTAAATTCAAATCGCCTTGAGCAAACCTTTAGTGTGTTTACCTTGAAATGAGCGCGACGGTACAGGAACAGCATGAGAGGTAAGCGGGAAACTAAAGGGGGGCATTTCCTTGGCAAATGTCTACAAAGACTATCGTCTTTTGACGACATTTGCAACGAAAGGAGCAGATACGCGGCCAATTTTTTTATTGCAATTGCTGGCTCGAGAATTCTTTTCTCTTTCTTGAAAGGAGGTTGGAAAACGTAGTGACCCTGTGAAATGACTTTTAATTTGTTGTTCACCCTTCCATGCTGCTATGCTGTCCTCGTCTACCCGTGAGTTTTCTGCGTGCAGGCTGGGATGCTGCTCCACGAAAACCTGGCCACACCAGAACGTACCAACTTTTTTATCAGGTGGGTGCCCACAAGCATTCCTTATCTTCCCCCCCCCCCCCCCCTTCCCCCAAGGGCTTCTGAGACTTATCATGATGATAATGTCAGCCTGGCTTAGTGACACACCTTTGGGCATGGTAGCCTGTATCGTCAAGCATTTTTTATTTTGACCGCAGGCAAGACAGATTTGGGACACATGAAAGGCTCGTGTTTCAAAATGCAGAGTACTTACACGGGTTAGGTCCTTTCTTGAGCGAAATATGAATAAGGGCAGGTGGCTAGGTTCGTCTTATTCTGTTTCTCTCTACATGTCTCAGCAGCCAACAGGAAGTCGTTCATCAATGTGTAAAATAACGAGTGAGACTGGATTTTTAAGGGGGGGCAAAACAATGGAAATGCTCATCCGTACAATATTTCGGCAATATTTTAAATGTCAAGGTAGCCTAAATCTGTAGCTTTTCGAGCACCTTCCAGCCGAGATGTAACATCGGGGTGTTACACGCTAATTTTCTTGCAATTTTCCGTTTACCATAAATAAATCGCGCTGCACTTAACGTCTGTCGGGAAGTCCATGCTTTTAGATACCTTGAGGTGTTTTGGAAGTCTGAATCGCTGCTATGGTGGCAGTATTTTTGATGAATGGGAAACACAGACAACTTGTATTTATTAACGCATAAAAAGGCCTAGTCGACTCGAATCAATTTGCTAAACCACAGCTTCTCCCATTGCCACCACCAATTCATTTCTTTTTGTTTTGCTGCGAGCATTTTTTGTGAGAGAAGCGCGTAGTGCGGTCCTGTTGTGTGACCCCGAATGATAAGTGTCCAAAGTGTCGCACTTTGGGGTCACACTTCGGACCTAGAAGTGTGACCCCAAATATATGATCAACTTTGCGGGTAACTTATTTATTCCAAATTAGTCCAACACTTTCGACGGTTCTGTCAAAACTATTCAACTATACTCGGTGACAACTTAAGAATGGCACCTGAAGTTGCCACTGTGCCTTATCACCATAGCCGGATGTTTCTCTGTGCGGTGCAAGTAGGGCGTTACTGGGAATATTTTGAACATGGCGTGAGCCGTTTCCATGATTTTTTGGACTTAATATGCTTATAAATGACTCCAGTGACGACAAACAAACTGCGTGAGACAAGGCAGACGATATCACGCATTCATAGCAAACCCCTTTCAAAACACGCGCGCACTGACGTCACGGGTCCGGCGCTTTGGCGGAGTGATACACTACATGAGGTGGTGCCGTTCTTGAGTTGTAACCGAGTATAGTTTTTCACCTAAAAGTTCTTTCTGGCTCATTGCACAACTCATCAAATAGTTCTCCATCAATGGCTGCCAGACTCCATACAACGGAGCGGTTAACCCGCCGCTTTCCCAGGCACACCATCAGGAATGCCATTGTGGGCATTCACTCATGTGCACGGACACTTCCACCGCAGTGAGAGAGACGCTCCCGGATTCATCTCTTACGGCGGGATGAAGTTCGAAGACGTACCCGTCACCCTAGAATACCTACCTCCCACTGTGGAGACCCTGGTGATCCGCATCGGAACTGCGGACATAGCAGTAAGTGGATCGTCGTCATCCCTGCAGAAATCGAGGGGGATGATCGTCAAAGTTTGCCTCCATTGTCCGGCATGGTTGGTTGGAAACAGTGCGTTAAAACGGGATCACGAAGAAAAGAACCAGACAGGAAGTTCCTGCCCGGTTCTTTCCTTCGTAATCCCGCTTTAACGTGCTGTTTCAAACCAACCATGTCGCTTTACCAACTCGCCCAACTCTCCATCCTACTGCAGTCTATTGTCCGGCGTTGAGGAGAATGTCTCTGAGCCTGTCTCTTCCCCGAGCTCTGAACCAACCAGCACTGAAACGGGAGAGATTGGCGATTTGTTGCATTCTTCAACCGCGGGGCTTCTAATTTTGTGCGCGAAGTCCACCGCCTGTGTCACCGGAAAGAGTTGTGAGCCGACGTGCGATACACCGACCACGCGTTCCATGAACTATCCGTGTGGAGGGATTTCGCTGCTGACTCTTTGCTCGCAAGCTTTGAAGGTGTTGCCCTGCTGGCGGAGCACTTCTGCAATGTGATCTCCATCCGAGCGCTCGGCTGTCAGCAAAGGCCCTACAAACCACGAGGTGTGGAGAGTCCAGCACGAGGGGCCACACAGCAGGAATGCCAGCAAGCTCTTCCTTCTCCAGTGGTTTCACCCACCACAGCCGTGACACCACCAAGCCAGCAAAACAGGACACACTGGGTGCTTGCGCCGGTCGCCCAGGTGACCGGCGTAGGCGCCCACAGCGACTGACTCTGCCTGGTTAAAGGTACGGCCTGCACAACATGACCCTGGTCTCGCGCCTTTCTCTCTCTCTCTGCCAAACATTGATAAATGCATGTGCTGCAAATTGCACAGTGCTTCATTAGAATCCTATGTATTGGCACGTCATATACTGAAAGGACTGTGGCTAAGTATGACCCCGGCAATGGTTACGCTTATTTAAGGGCAGCTTTCTGGCAGCTTCCTGGTTACAATGGATGTCTCATCGCTGTACACTAGTATCTCTCATTCAGACGGCATCAAGTATACCGTGGAAACATTTCGGAATGCTGATATGCCACAAGAAATTAATGAATGCTTTTACTACGCTACTCAGCTTGGTGTTCTTTTTGTTACAATTATTTCGAAATAGAAAACAAACATTTCGTTCAAATTAGCGGCACAGCTATGGGCACGAAAATTGCACCATTTATATGCAAACTTGTTCATGGTTTCGATCGAGGAACCGTTCTTGGAAGCGCAACCCACTTGCCCGCTTATGTATAAGAGGTATCTAGGTGACACTTCTTTTTTTTTGGCGGGATGACAAAGCAAGGTTTCACAAGTTCATTTTGGACTTGAGGCAGTGCATCTGTCCAGATCACTCATGCACAACATTTCAAAGACATCGGCAAATTTCCTGGATGTTGCCATTCAATTTTCATGATGCTCGTTACCTCCACAGCATTATTAGAAAACTAATTGATTGCCAGCAGTACCTGCACTTCGAAGAGTGACCATCCAAGACATTTTATGATTAGCATTGCGTATTCCCAGGCCCATAGATAGTGCAGAATTTGCTCTAATAACGCCGACTTTGATCGCAGCCCCAACATCTCAAAAATGGACTCATTCGTCAGAAGTACCAAGCGGCAGTGGTTGAGAACTCTATCGACAGAACTCACAACCTAAATCGCAAGGGAATTCTAAACGAAATGAAACCCAGCAATAAAGAGGACCACATAAACCTAGAGCTCACCCACTTGTCTGTACTGGCTAAACTTTGAAATATTATTTTGAGACATTTCAGTACACTACAACAAAGTAGCCACCTATCTTCAATTTTCCCCGAAGGCCCCACGAGTGGTTTATCTCTGTGGAAAAAAGTTGAAAGATATGCTAGTCAAAGCCAAAGCAAGGACCATTGAAAGCTCTCAGCAGGGACGCCAGCCATGCTAAAAATCACATTGTAAGGTCTGTCTACATAAGACAACCACAACCACTGCTGAAGCCAGCTCCAAGGGATATGTACTGCAAATAAATGCACATCTAAACTGTGACAGCCCTGACGTCGTCTACATGCTTCCCTGTGACATCTGTGGCATGCAGTACATCGTGCAAGCAGAAACCGCCTTCTAAAAGTGCTCTAATAATCACCGGTCCCACAATAAAACGCAACTGCACTTACCCGTATCGAGACGTGTCAGCCACCCGGGACATTCATTCGACCACATAAAAGTCCCTCTGCTAGAGACAGGTTCCCACAGAAAGCATGATCATAAACTGAGAGAATCACATCTTATTTGTAAGTTCAAAACCCTAACCCATGGTGTCGATGAGATTGCGGGCGGCATGTGATGCGTCCAGGTGAATCGGACTTGGCAACACTAAGGCTTCACGCACCCCCCCCCCTTCCCCCACATTGTATAGTGATTTTTTTTTCTTCTGTACCAAGCACTGTTAATCGGGGAATGGTCGCATTTCCAAAAAAGCCCCCAAGGCCTCGCACCCCAGCCCACAGCCAGTGGCTGTGCATGCTGTGCGATAAGCGCTACCTGATGTCCAGGTTGGGACAGTAGAGAAGAGAGAGAGAGAGAGGTGAACGTGGTCCGGGAGTGCCGGCCTGGCCGTACCTTGCAGTACAAACTTCTGTTTTCAGGGTCACCGCCTCCTGCCTTGTTTTGCATTGTTTTAGGAGATAGCAGTGGCGCGATTGAGAGATTTTCGGCTGGTGACCTTCCTCCTGATTTCACGCCTTTGGTGCTATATGTGTACCTTTACTTTTCTCTACGCCGCCACTGATGAGAGAGGTGGGTCAGTCATCGTCTTCTGCAAACTCAGCGTGCTGGCCGTTTCTCTGACATGTTTTTTGGCTTTCCTGTGGGCCGTCCATTTTATGGCGCACCGCTCACTGCCCTGCGCGTCTTGCACTGCCACCTTGACGCGGACGCACAAAAGAGATTCAAAGTACAATCACCACCGGTTTTTTGGCAAAAGCAATGCCTCTCCATCTAGCAGTTTGTCATGCATTTGTCGTTTGTCAGCGCAGCAAGTGTTCAGCCAAGACTGCAACAATAGAACCCCCCCCCCCCCTTTTCCCCATCTGCGTACAAGCGTTGGTCTATTTTGTTTGCCGTCTTCCCCAACGTCGCAGCTAACCTATTAAAAGCTTGTGCCCACTTCCCGTTCCTTACACTCACCCAGTCTTATCCTCTTTCCCGGTCTTATCATCTCCCCATTTTTTCCTTGGCTTCTTTCTTTCTCTTTTCTCTCTCTAGTTCATTTACCCTCTCCCTCAGAGCACCTCATGTTGCATGTGCGGTGCGGTTGCTGGATTTGTTACATTTCTTTCTACCTCATTTTCCTCGAGGGCCCTCCTTGACGAGGGTGAGGAGAAAAGGAATCCCTCGCATGCACGTGTGTATAAGATTTTGTGAAAAAGGCATTTGGAGGGACGCAGGACAAAGCAGGTAGACAGGACGCTGCGTTTCTTGCTACTTGCTACTTGCTTTGCCCTTCATCCCTCCCAGAGCTTTTTTCACGAATAGAGGACAAACTCGCCCAAGGAACCACACTCCTGTATATAAGAGTTCTGTGTTCATTGTAAGAGAATCTCCGACGAAGACAGTTCCTCTGTCGAAAGTGTTGGACTAATTTGGAATAAATTAGTTAAGCGCAAAGTTGTTTATATTTTTCAGCTAAATGTTCTTCCTGGCTCATTGCACCACTCATTGAATATATAGGTACTTGTTGAAGGAATACAGAAAGGAAAGCCAGCAGTCTAGAATGCCAGTGAAAGCATAAGGGAATCAGTAAACTTTGTCTTTATTTTTTTAATTTATTATATTTAGCGCTCTTAACCTTTCCTTATTTTATATTGGAAAAGAAAGTGGAGAAAAACATGTGTCTCTTGTGCGGACTGAACCCATGCCTTCCGATTACATGTTGCCTGATGCGTTGTTTAATTACATGGTGCTGGTTAAGTTGCCTGTAACTGCAATAAAACGTAAGAGTGTTGCTAAAAGACCATTTACAGTTGTTTTAGCAATGCAGAAACATATCTTTCAAAATCATTATTCGACAGATACTCCTAAAAACTTCGTGCATGACTAGCTAGAAAAAAAAGTTGCTCCTGTTTTTGTGCTTGTCTTCAGGAATGGCGACAAGCCGTGTTGCAAGCCAGGCTGAGTAAGAAAGGTACACTGCCACCTGTCATGGCAGCACCCAGGGCAGCACAGCACTTGTGCGGCTTTTTTTCCTCTGGCATTTGTTAGTTTGAGGCTCTGGGGTCTCGACAGTGCAGGGGATGCCCTGCCAACTGTCCTTCTCTCTCTCTCTCGCTTCCGTTCCTGTCTGCACGCAGGCACTCCCGGTGCCTGCTGGTGGCCGACAAGAAGGAGATTGCCCTGGAGTACATTGTCTACTGCCTCAAGCACCAGCGCCACGCACACCTGCGCACCTTCTTCCAGGTGGGGACGGTCGTCGCTTACACGTGAGCCGATAGTAGTCAAGCAGCAAGACGGAAGGCAGTCCGGCTTCAGTATTTACTCGACTCTAAGCTAGTGAAGTGAAATAGAAAAGTCATGAGTCCTCAGCTGAGATTTTAGGATGTATACTAAAATGCGCAAAATACTTATTCAGATCTGAAAAATAGGCCTGCAGTTGGTGCCAAGTGGAGGCTCTGCTAACGAGAAACTATTGCACTCACTAGTACCGTGGCCATAGCCTAAGAAAGCGGAAGAGACAGGTCGCCATTTTAATTATTGCTCACTCGGTGTGTTGTACTGGCTTGGTGGTGTTGCTGGTTCGCCTGCTTGAGACAATTGTGTCAGTAGTGGTGTTGTATTTATGCCATCTTTTGAAGGGTCTCGCCTGTTAACATTCCTATGGAACTTGCTAGTTCATGACCCACAGGCTTAAAAACCATCGTGCACCGATATGAAAACTTTTACAAATGCACATCAATGTTCACAATGGCCTAGTTGGCTTGTTTTAGAGATATACTGAAATAAAAAGATTACAGTCTTGCTGGCTAGACAGCTAGCGCCATGTAGTGAAGACTGGATAAACCAAAATGTGTTCCCTGTTTATTTTTTATCTCAGTGAAAAAGTGATATATTTCTAAAAGGGGCAAACTAGGCCGTTAGGAACATTTGTATGAATGTGTGAAACTTTTCGTATCGGTGCACGATGCTTTTTAAGCTTGTGGGTCATGAAGCAGTAAGTCCCTAGGAATGTGATCAGGGAAGTCCCCCTTAGACGGGAGGTTGTGCTGGCGGCTCAGAACCTATTAGCTTAGTTCATTTTTGATCACAAGCAGTCCTATTATAGTGTGTTGTTAAAGGTCCTATCGCACTGCTATATGCCATTGGGACCACTTGCAAACCACGTACATCACTGCGAATATATTATTTCATGCAACTACTATGTATGTAGTTGCCTAACTTTGAGCCAACTTGCCTCGGCACCTTCGTCACACACTACTTTTCCCCGAAAAAAAAGCATGCCGCTCATAGTTTGCCCACATTGACGCCTGATCTCAATGACAAGAGCTCCAGCTCCAAGTCAAACGATAACACTCAGTCATTATCTTTTATCACAACTTTAAACTGGTCAGAAATGCGGTTAGGGGTTTGCTGGCAAGTTTTATTTTCATGCGTGGGTATTTCTGTTGTTTTAATGGTTGCCCTACGTGAAACTGTCAACTTGATCAACGGTACAAATAGTTTTGGTACCGATATTTTTCGAAAACATTGACGAAACCCGCTGTGGTGGCTCAGTGGCTAAGGCGTTGCGCTGCTGAGCACGAGGTCGCGGGTTCGATTCCCGGCCGCGGCGGCCGCTTTTCTGATGGAGGCGAAAAGCAAAAACGCCCGTGTGTACGAGATTTCGGCGCACGATAAAGATCCCCAGGTGGTCAAAATTAATCCGGAGCCCTCCACTACGGCGCGCCTCATCGCCTGCGTTGCGTCGGCGCGTTAAACCCCATAATCAATCAATCAAAACATTGACGAGGCAATGTAATGCAGGAGGCTATTGTCACTTAATGTGGAACCATAAAAGGACTATTTCCTTCACCACACGGCTATCTCCTCAAACATTGATTTTTGGCATTCAGAGAACAGCTGCATGCAAATTCTTTGTGTTTTAGAAAGATTTCTTGAAACATTTGCCTACAGTATGTATATTCTGAATCGCTTTTAGTGTCACCAGTATTTTGCTTTTATTTTTTTGGTAAACAAGTTTTCTGAAGTGCGCTCAAACATTTTTATTTTGCCAATATTTTTCTCTTCTGTCATTTATGAAAACATTTCAACAAGCGGTGTCATTTGGTAAGGCGATCTGTCATGTTCATTTTGAGGTGTTGTAGGCTGAACCAATATTTTCATCACATAATAATGTTTTCTTGGATGTCTAAGAAGCAGCCAATTTTCCACAGAAGTAAAAGTGTTATAGGCATGGCAGTGGGCACAAAAACTTAAAGGACGCATGAAACGCTGCTTAATTAAGCAAGCTATCAAAGCTAAAAGCCATCACAGCAAGACCAGCAAGCGATGATGTACAAAGCAGCATTGGAATTGATCAACTTATTTTGACACAAGCCACCGAATTTGCATAGCTGGCAAGCAATGGCATCACAGTTTCCCTTTGCTTTCACACCTATAACCACAATGAGTTGTTGGTTGGGAAGGATTTACAATAATTATGCCTTCCGCTCATTGTTATTTCACTTGTAACGCCAAAACTGACTAATGGTGTTCAGCCATGGCTTATCACAGAGTAATTCTATCGGCATCTAATTTCGTAGGGAATTTCCACTGTCAGGTGGAAACTGTTTTTACCGGGGTAGTCTCTGTTCCACTGCTCCACTACATAGTAGTAACTCTAAGGCGACATTCAACAGATCAGCACTGATTAGTGGCCGAGCGCTTGTTTCCTGTCAAATATACCCTCGCTATGCCTTCTCTAACTGAGTGAATCCTAGGTTTTAATCATTGTGTTGGGTGGAGTAATATAAACTGGTTGGGAAGACAAAATACAGGTTTGGTTTGTTAAAAAGACTGCTTACCCCAACAACAATGATACGAGTATTATTGCAAACCTTAAAGGAGCCATGAAGAGAAAGTGCAAGTTGGTTTTATTCGACAGATTTCGTGTTTTACAGTGCCCCCAGCGCTTGTCCGGATACAAACGATGCTTTATTCACTGGGAAATTAATCAATTTAAGTTAAAATTTTGATTTTCCCGCGAAATCGTTTGTTTTCAGGGTCTGCAATGACATCACAGGAACCGACCGCTCTGCAGCCTAGAATACCTTCATTCATGAGTCTGCCGTACAGGGTAGAGACACGTATACGCTGGCGCCGCCATTTTGGGTCGCTCGCTTACCGCCGAAACAAGTCATTAGGCAGTTTTAGCACATCGTTACCGTGTTTGCGTTACCGTTTACCGTGTTTGCAGGAGTCGACTGCGCAGCGCGAGAGTTACCGAACGGTAACTTACCGGCACAGGCTTCACCGTCGCCAGCGGCTTCCGGTAACACTGTAAACGGTAACGCAAACACGGCAACGATATGCTAAAACTGCCTATTGTGTCAAAACCACGCTAAAGTTATCGCCGCAACACGGTTTACTGGCGAAGTTTGAATCATATTATCTGTTTCGTGTTGCTAGGTCTCGTGGGAAATGAAAATAAATGCATTGAGCACATTGGCCCGATTGCGGCGGCACGGGACCGTTCAAAGGGTGTCTCCACCCTGTACGGTGATGCTGGTGCGTTGCCGCGTTTCTTTACGTTACCTGAACCTAGATGGCGACACCATACCGTGGCAAGCCTTTGGTTTGTTTTTGACCGTATTTAAACCTGGCATGTTTTTGTTCTGGGAGAAAATAATCGCTCCCTGAAACATGATCGCGTAAGATGATTGCGTAAGACACTGCTGCTTGCATCAATCAGCTAGTGTCGTCTGAGACAACCCCAAGCCCCGTTGTGCTGTGCAGCTAAACCAAGCATAATGCGCGCAGTACCAACAGCAGTACGCATCAGTACTTCTATGTTTACATGTGCTTTCGTAACTTCCACTGTTTTTCCCACCATTCTTATTGCTTTGTAAAGAATGTGCCCTAAATTTAAGCGCAAATCGCTCGTTCGGCTAGCTTCTGAGCTCTACCTAATTTGCGTCTGCTTGTGCTGGCCTCCGCCAATCACAGAGCTGGCTCGAATGACATCATAGGTTCTGTTGCGGAAAATGAGCTGGGGGGTCGCATGGCCATTCCCTTATTTCTTAATTATGTAGCTTATTTGAGCGAAGTTTATTTATTATTATTATTTATTATTTATTATTTATTATTTATTATTTATTAATTATGTAGCTTATTTGAGCGAAAAGTGGTGTCAGTATGATTCTAACGAGGCAATCTTTTGAATAAGCCAAACTTGTGTTTTCTCTTCATGGCTCCTTTAAACAAATATAGATATTAGGGAAAACGGACAGAGCAGTGGCAACTCAACAAGCCCTTTCTTGCCAGGTGTTTAAAATGTTGCATGGTCTTGTTCTTGTGTCTGGCCGCCACCGACAAAAGGCACTACCAAGAAATGTGATTGGGCAATCGAAGGGGTGCTTCTTGTTCTGTTTGATTGGGCCACTGGAACACTAATGTGCTGTTAACACACTAGTGATTACTAGTGTTTTTAGTGTTCTCTCTATTGCTTCACTGCCGATGTGATCGAGTGTGAAATTTGGAAGTTTTTCAATGTTTCTTGCATCTTCTTCTCTTATAGCAACGTCCTTCAAGGCTAGAATAGAGGGAAGGAAACCAGGTAAAAGAAAGGCAGGCATGTTAACCGAAGCTGAGTGGGCTACCAAGGGCAAGATGATATTGAAAAAACAAACAAAGAAAACTAGGTTGCATTTTCTCTTTACAGCCCCTTTGTTAGGCATCTTGAGCAATTTTCTGGGACAAAACGTTTGTGGAAAAAGAATTTGTCTCACGACAGATTTGCCATTTTCTTTCTCTTCCAAATCGTGCAGGAGCACCTGAAGGTGGATCGCAAGGTGCTCAGGCCCAACGAGAAGCTGGACGCCTTTGTGCGGGGCTACCTGGGCCTCCTGGACTACCTCCAGTGGCTACCCCACGCGGCACGCACCGGCCACAACGACTCCATCGGTCAGTGGCACTCGGCTGCAAGTCTGTGAAGTCAGTAGGGTTAACTACTTGCTTCAGTGGTGAAGTGAGGAGGGGTAAAGATGCGAAGTTCCTGGTTAGATTTCCGGTGGAAATGACTGGATTTTGCCAAAAGGGGAGATGTGAAAATGGCCGTGCAAAAGTCATCTGGTGCAAGTTTGAAGCTCCGAATGGAGACTACAGAGTGCCGCTGTGGCATGCCTCGTGGTCTGAGTATTGGGGCTGTGTGAATATTCGAAACATTTGGAATATTGAACTGAATTCGGTTCGGCTCCAAGTTGAGTGGCAATGCTTGAGAACTCCATGAAAATATGAGACAGAACTTGGATGCATTAAATCATGTATTGTTACACATGAGAAATGCTACCGTATTTTCCGGTGTACAAGTCGCGTTTTTTTTCTGAAATTTTCGTTGATGCGTCTTATCCACCGGTGCGACTTATGTATGGAATAAATCTGGTTGCCGGCGACAGCGCGTGGCCAGTGCACGTTTAGACACAGCTCTATGGTGTAAATCAATCCCAAGCCCACCGGTACAGCGTTTCTCATAGCTCATATGTCGCTTCGGGATGTTACACCAAAGAATTTGCAGCTTTTTCTAGTCAAAAACTGATAATGGCCTGCGACAACCACGCGCCATTTTACGCCATGCGCAGTAACTACAGTTCAGAATAAATTCAAAGTAACATCAAACTGGGTTGCAAAAACAAAATGCAGCTTACAAATTATTGCAGAGAGTTACTCTGAAGGAGGTAAACGTGCTGCTAATTTTTAAAATGACAGCTTGCGGATAAGTTTCGATTTTCGGGCCACTTCCGGTCGCGTCACTTCCGTCCGCCATGACACCTTTATTGCGCTGATTTACGACAGCACGCAAGAGACGCGCGACGTTTGGAGAGGTGGCCAAATGGGTCTCCAACTCTTCAAACTCCATTTCTACAAAAACAGTTGTAGCCGGGTTGATAAAGGCCGGAGTAATCCGGTCTGCGAGTGGTAACGATGTTGGCGAAGAAGACATTAGAGAGTTGGAGGACGACAGTGATGCGCTGGTGGAACTCCCACTGAAGATACTGAATTATTTGTTAGCGAGCCTGAGGAAAAAGACTTCGATGGTTTTGCCTAAACGCCATCCGTAAGTACATGCCATCTGTGTGTGTTTTAATAAACCATTTTTGAGAAGTTAGTTCTGTCTAGGCTTTGGATTTTATATGCCAGTGTCTAGCCCTCCTTACAGGGGGATGCGTTAATAGGTGGGATGCGTTATATTTTCCAATACTATGTATGAACCCTGGTGAATGCAATAATTGAAGCAGGTTTTGATGCATCGCTTGGAAGTAATTTTACAGTTTATTAAACTCTGGTGGCACCAGTGGCAAGGAACCATTTTGAATGCCCATTTCAAACGCCCAAGTTTACTGAGCTGTAAAATTAGTTCCAAGCGATGCATCGAAAAACGCATTCCCTTATTGCACTCACCAGTGTTCGTAGTGTCCGAAAATGTAAAGATTACAGTTTTATGACCAACCCTGTTTTGTGTATTGTTCAACCAAAAATGGCTAATTAGCTCTAATTATCTTGGTAACTAATTGGCCAACTAAAAAAATAATGGCATATTTGAAATCAGTGGGGAAAAAAGCAGCAAGACTGACAAGTTCCACGAGATTACTTGAAAATTAAAAGACATTGTTTCAAGACCAGTGTCCCCCCCCTTAAAGAACCTCTCTCTTTCTCTTTTTGCACCCGAGTATAGGTAGTATACGTTGAAAATTTTAGCTGTCAATTTCTTCGCTTGGCAACACTGGAAACGGCCACAGACATGGCCGCTGCGCTACAGACATGGCGCGGCTTGGGCCACTGCGCCCGCACGCCGAAGAAGAAAAACACCGGTGTGCGTCGTCTGCTCCATTTCAACCCGATTCTCAACGGTGGTGTCAACAGAGATGCTATTAATCACACTCACATCGGACTCGAGGCAATACTTTGCGTTCGTTGAGGGAGAGTTTGTTAATGTGCGACACAGTCATGTGCTTAGCACGTACAAGTACCACCATCCTGCGGAGCCTGACGTAACAGGTGATGGCGCACTCACACGGTTGCCTGCATGGGCGCCTCGCCGGTGAATACAAGCAATAGGATGATGTGGATGGCAGCCGTGTTCAAACATCTTCCTGCTTCACCGTTCCAGACGCAGATGGCGAGACAGTGGGCGGAGAGTCGTACGAGGAGCTGACCAGCGTGGCCAGTGCGCTGGACAAGTGGCGGGCTCTGTTCCCCACAGATGAGGAATCGTCTGGCAGCGCCTGCCGGGAGACGGTGGACATCTTCCTCACCAAGATGCTACAGGTGGCGTGTCAGACATTTTCCCCGTTTGAGATTTGTCGAGGAGCCTGTTGGTTGGAGGGGCAGCTTTTCAATGTTAGGAGTTGTTGGTCGTGGCTAGAATGGGAGAAGGTGGCAATGCAAGTTTTAATGTGCCGAACAAAAGCGGGTTGAAGTGATTAGTAGCTTGTATTTCATGCTGGCATCCACTGCGCCGCATCACTAACCATGGCATTGCGCTAGCAACTGAAAGGGGTGCGTTGAATTCTAATAAAGTACAAGTTTAAACTAATCAGAGCGTATTTAAGGAGTGAACGGCACAACCAAAGACTACGGATGGGAAAAAAGTGCACGGAGAGAGTGGTGAGTCGGGCCTGTCTCCCTGATGTACTGGGCGGGTAGCCAACCTCTTGCGGTTTCAACATTTGCCAAGGGATCCGTTGGGTACAGTGGCACTGTTGTTGTGCCTTACAAGCTCTAAATTTTAGCTGACCTGCAGTGAAGTTGGAAGGCGAGTTTTAGTGAGTGCAACAAAAGCAGCTTCAACAAACTTCATAAAGTATTCATTTGTTTTTTTAAACTCTTTAAACCGGGGTAACAGAGTGGCTATCGAGACGAGGGATTAGAATTAAGAGAAAACTGATAGCTGAATTGATGGATGACATTAGGAAATTTGGTATGACAGAACGAACGAAGGCAACGCAAGACAGGAACAGTTGAAGGAACACACAGGAGGCCTTTGTCCTCCAGTGGACACTGGAAGCTGATGGTGATGATGAAATTTGCTCAGGGCTCTTTACAATTCCGTGTAGCAGCATTTGTTGAACGGCCTTTTCTCGAACCTCTCGGCACAAAGCCAGGAGCTTTAACCAACGAAATAAACACCAGTGGTATCGTATTTCCGAGTAGTATCTTCAAGTGAAAACTACTTTCTTCTGCACTGCAGTTGCATCCCTCCTGAAAAAAAAGAAAAAAAGAAAAATGAATAGAGGAACACAGCTCTGGCACTTAAATTCAATGAATGAGAATGCACTTCAAAGTGCTACTGGATTTGGATTCCCAGAGAGAGCAGCCGGGATGAGCCAGAGAGAGCAGTTTTGATGATCACAACAAAAACGGGTCAAACGCACTTCATAAAATGGCCATTTATTCTTTTAAAAAACGGCCTGACACACGAGTACTGGGAATGGTGCGTCTGTGTTGTGTCCTCGCTACAACCTCCAAGGCTGAACGACGATTGAGGGCTGAACCATGAGTGGATAAAGACCAATTCAGGCCAAGGAGCACTCTTGCCGTAGCAGCTGATGTTGTTTTTCTTCTATTGATCTTTACCCCCGTTCTTAATCACCCGTTCCCCTTAGTTGGGCTACGGGTCCTCGTATTCTGTACTAAAGGAGCCATGAAGAGAAAATACCATTTCATGTAATTTGAAAGAACTAAGATTTAGTATCTCACTCAGCTCCATTACAGCCACAAAAGATGTTTTTTTAACGAAAAAAAAGCAAGAAGTATTTAAAAATTAAAATTTTGCGCCAGGATGACGTGTTGTGAGCAAGAGTGACGTCATACGGGCCAACAATAAAACATACTTTTCAGTGCGTTAACTGCACGTTAGCATTCAAGTGATGCGGTGAAATGGAACTGGAGGTTCCATTACAGACGTCCAGTCATCTGCCGTCGCGACAGGTCAGTTAGGCGGCCGCCAATCGCGCAAACAAGCTTTCGTGACGTCATAGAAAAGTTGCGGGAAATTGGCTAGGGGGTCGCCACGGCTTCACACCTTTTCTTTATTATCTCCTCCGTTATTTGTTCGAAGATTGCGATGGTATTGGTATCATTGTTATCTGGACTAAGCAGTCTTTCTAATAAACCCAACTTGTATTTTGTCTTCATGGCTCCTTTAAAAGCTCTACTACTATTCAACTGCTTAATAGTTTTTCTTTCGTGCAAACTTCAACGGCAGTGGACTAGGGACCAAGGCATTGCACTAGTAAGTGGGAGGTCGTGGGTTGGATTCCCAGTCATGGCAGCTGTCTTTACAGTGCAGCAGCAGAAAGACAAAAAACACCTGTGCATTTCACATTTTGGTGCACATTTTAAAAACCGTTAGTTATTGTAATCTAACCAGTAGCCCTCTACCATTGCATTTTTTCTTGTCCAGGTGTAGGTTGGATGTTTTTGCAACTCCAAATTTGTATTTAGGATTGGGACATGGGGGATTTTCTGTTGTGTTTGGTCTTGCTAAGTGATGAAAGAAAGTTTTTGGGTTTTCATTTGGTGTTGCTCCATACTGCTAAAGAATTCGAACTTTACTACCAAATCAGTGGTCTTTCAAAAGTAAGATTTTGTGCAGCGAAAAACACGGACGGTGAAAAGGATGGGACTAAAGCTATCCCGTCCTTTTCGCCATCCGTGTCTTTTGCTGCGCAAAATCTTGTTTCTGTAATACAAACCAGCTTGCCCAACAACACGTCTTGCAGTGGCATTTGTTCACCACATTTGATCAACAAAAGCATCAGCGGGAAATCTGCGTGCCGGTTAAAACTGGTTGAAATGGAATGGTAGTTTTCACTACTCTTCAGAATGAACAAATGAATGAAAAGTCTTTATGGTAGGATGGCTGTTTGGCCTAATAGGGGGAGGAGGGGTGCGGGAAGGGAAAACGAAAGAAAAGTTGGCTGGTAATTACGATACTCCCTGATGCAATATTTGGGCGCAGCAGCAGTGCGCTGAAGAAGCACTCACTCGTGGGTTTTCTCTACGGCAGCTATGGTGAGCCTCTGCGTCGGTGGCGCGAGGTGCGTCTCAGGAAGGGACTGCAAACTGAGTCTCAAGCGAACGCACATGAAAGTCACACGCACACCCTCCTCACCTTTTCGCCAAGTGTTGCGCCGTCGAGCGCCTCGTTCGGGCGCAGCATACTGCCCCCTCCTCTCCCCCACCGCACGCCTTCAAAAAGCGCTGGCCCGCACCGCCACGGCGAACCACCCTTTCCTCCCAATTTTGCGACACTCTCCTCCTTTGCTTTCTTTCACTCGTTGGTCTTCCCATCGTTCGCTTTGTCCTTCACTCGTTGGTCCCCCCATCGTTCGCTGGGTCGCAACGACGGTGACGCGGCTCAGCCCAGAGGTGGCTGCCAAAGGGCTGAGTCCTAAAAGAAAATCAGGAACTTCTGATGAATTCCGACTCCAACGAGTCCTAAAAGAAATTCAGGAACTTCTGATGAATTCCGACTCCAACGGAAGTCACAATGATGAAGCAGCTCAGCAAAATGGCTTGCCGAGTGAAGACAGCAAGGAAGAGCCCCTGCATCCTTTTAATTCAGAAAGCAGAGGAAACGCGACGAATGCAATTTCTGCTGGAAGGAAAATTCAAGCCTGAATAGCATGCCTTCGACCAACCTTCTTCAGCAATCTTCAGGAATAAAAATGTTTCCACGTCGTGCAGCGCATTATAGGATTCACTAGCACAAAATTTCCATGGAAGCAATACTAAAAAAAAAATGGCAGGGAATCTGAAGCAGTCAGAAAAAAAACTCTGCTGTGAAAGGGCTAAAGGGACCGTGCAACACTTTCTGAGCAGTGCGAGTAAACCTGCACTACGTTTAGATTACACTGCCAGGAATACCTGAGCAAAATATTGCACATGCACATGAAGCAGTGAGCACACAAATCGCTGGGAATGACACAAAAAAACCAACCGCGCTCTCTCTTCAATTTCCCTCATTATGCACCCCTGGCACCGCCGTGATGGTCCCAGGGGTGGAACTGCTGCGCCAATTGCGCCATTGTGCGCCAATTTGCCCTGCTGCGCCAAGCTGCGCAAAAACGACAATTTGCGCGATTATTGTCCATTGAGAGCATACAACGCCAAATTTAGCCGAGTCTTGTCGTAGTTCGGGCAACACTGAGCGATGGCTACACAATATACGCAGCTGCATCCACGCCGCATCAATAGCCACGGCAGTTCGGTGCACTCGTGGTTCCCTGTGGAACGTTATAATCGCCGCGACTTTCCCGGAAGGCTGTCACCAGCATGAGTAAAAGTACATTGAACAGTTGTCTAGGGCTATAACTTGAGGCATAGCCTCAGGAATTTGCAGCTGCTCGAAGTAAGACGAACGACCCGTTCGCACATCCTTCGCATCAGTAGTTTTTATTATTATTATATTGTGCGAGTGCGCAGTTACTGTGGTGATTGAAGTCTAATTTTTCGGGAGCTGCACGAACCGAGAACTGCCAAGCCGCTGCGCGCGTGGGCTATTGTACTATACTGAGCGCATGCGCACGACGACGCGATCTTGCGCGCGAACGGCTCTTCTACGATACTGAGCGCATGCGCACGCTCCTCTAGAGTGTTGCGGCGGCCGCTATCACTTTCCTTTCCGCTGTCGAGTGGGTATTGTGGGTAGTTCGAGAGCTGCGCGACACGTGCGCGTTAGCGTTCCTCGGTGGGAGTTTTCGGCGCGCACGAACCCCGAACTTACGGCCAGTAATACCGGCTCTTTTGCATCAGAAGTTCATTTGAAACCGACTTTTTCGCGCTGCTTTAATGAAAGAAGTGGTGTGGAGCTAAAACAGTTGCGTGCAGCACGCCACACAGCCGCCGTACTCGTTCGCGCGCCGATGAGGCCCGACTCGACCGCGAAAGCGGGCGTCTTGATTGGATGCCGTGCCCACTTTTGCCTTCGCGTCTACGACGGAATGAGGCGTCGTGAAATCGCCAACTTCGTTCGCTGCCTGCCTATGATGCCTGCCTTCTCAGTCGACGGGGTGGCGGCAGCTTGCTGCGAATACGGCATCATATTGTACGGCGCCCGCCTTCGTGTTGGGGAATATCGATGCGAGACGATGTGCGCTTGGCGAGCGCCGCGCGGCTAGGGCACGTTCAGGACGCCAGATTTTACGGTTGCGGCGACGGAGGCAGCGGGGCGGCGCACTGCACGCGATTGGTTTAGCTCGAAACTACTTTAACAAAAATAAAAAAAGCGGCTACCGTTAGTAACATAGTGCTGATTATTATACAAATAAAAGCCAAAAAGTCGCTACATTTAAAGGAATTGGCAAAAAAGCAGGTTTCAGTCCTGAGTAAAGGGTAATATCAAGGTG
This sequence comes from Haemaphysalis longicornis, assembly GCF_048455015.1. Classification (NCBI taxonomy): domain Eukaryota; kingdom Metazoa; phylum Arthropoda; class Arachnida; order Ixodida; family Ixodidae; genus Haemaphysalis; species Haemaphysalis longicornis. Next base: position 114,326,920 of record NW_027526407.1, on the reverse strand, counting down.
CCAGGTCCTATTTGATTAATTGCACTCTTTCTAAATAATTCTGCCAAATTCTATTTTTCATGCAGTTTTTGTATTAGTTGGTCTTAAAAGTGCGCTCAGCCGCATCATTTAAGACCATCAGTGTGCTCCAAAAGTGCTCCAAAATAGCCCTAAATTGCTCCAAACCTGCTCCAAAATGGGATTTTTGCTGCTCCAAAGCTGCTCCAAAATAAGACTTTTGCTGCTCCTGTGCCTGCTCCAAAAAGCTAGACCCTGCTTCCACCCCTGTGGTCCTATGTATTGGCTTTTACTTCTCAACTTCATGGCTTATTTCTCGCATTTCCTGTGACGATCAGTCGCCGACATTGTGTACAAACCTCTTCTATGCCTGAACCTGTACGCACAGTTTTGGCGTTTCTTTTGTGTTTTGAGTACGCGTGTAGTTTGAGTGACGAACTCAATACTCCCCTTTCAACGAGACCACTCGGCAACAAACATTTATTGCTTCGAAAATGTCCTACCAGCCTGAGCATGTGAATTAGCGTCTCGACTGGGGCCAGTTGGTTCATTCTGAACTTAAACAACAGCGCAAATGACAAGGACTAGGAAAGAAGCGCAGACAAGCGCTGTAACTTAAACAACAACGCAAATGACAAGGACTAGGAAAAAAGCACAGACAAGCGCTGCTTTTCTGTGCTTCTTTCTTAGTCCTTGTCATTTGCGCTGTTGTTTAAGTTCTGAGCGTGTGCTTGCGAGCTGGCAGCCGTGCCTGCTTTTTTGGTGCACCAAAATGGAAATAGGCCTATCCATGTTTTGGAGAAAAGGAGAAAACTTACCAGCCTGTGATGTATCAAAGGCTGCCAAAGAGAATGCCACAAGCCACCCCTTTTTCATTAGAGAGCATGCAGCTTTCATCGTATACTCTGGTCGAGTTGAGAGAGAACGATTATGCGTGTTTTCTCATCACGAGTAGCTTCAGTGGTAGTGAGCGGATTTTTATAATTCTTGCGCGAAGAGATTGCTGGGACAGCAGACTTTACCCCCAAATACATTCCGAGTAGTCGATGGTAAGTGCTGCAGGGTCCCTTTAATATCTCAGTATTTGTTTGAAGTTTGCGATGAAATTGACCTCACTGTTATTGCGACAGAGCAGTCTTTCTAATGAAGAAAACCTGTATCTTGTCTTCAGGACAATTATTGCGGTCATCAAAAAGGTCTGTGCTCTCTTTTGTCCACAGCTTCTGCTGAGGTACGAACGTGCCGACGAGGCGGAGGAAATTGCGGACGTCTACATAGACAGCCACGGTGATGACTGCCTGCACGCCCTCCACTACGCCCGTGCCCTCTCCCAAGAGTTGGAGAGGAGGCACGTGACTCCAGGGGAAGAATCGGCGGACACGACGTCTTCACATCAGTTGGAACTGCTGCAGGTGAGTCGCTGAACCATCGGCCTTGTATCTGCCCAGTTCTCTGCAGATGTCGTCGTAAGATGACACCCTTCTGCCACCCCTGCCATGTAACTGCCTCTCTTCCCTTCCCTGCCCTCCTCTTAAAGCAGCCATGAAGAGAAAATAAAACTTAGTTTAATTTGAAAGAACTAGGATTCAGTATCTCACTCAGCTCCATTACAGCCACAAAGGATGTTTTTTTTGAACGATAAAAAAGCAAGAGGTATTTAAAAGCTTTCAAATTTTGCTCCACAGTGACGTGTTATGAGCAAGAATGACGTCATACGGGCCAACAATATAACACAATTTTCAGTGCGTTAACTGCACGTTAGCCTTCAAGTGATGCGGTCAAATGGAACTAGAGGCCCCATTACAGACGTCCAGTCATGTGTCGTCGCGACAGGTCAGTTGGGCGGCCGCCAATCGCACAAACAAGGTTCCGTGACGTCATAGAAAAGTTGCGGGAAATTGGCTAGGGGGTCGCGACTGCTTCACATGTTTTCTTCGATATCTCCGTTATTTGTTTGAAGATTGCGATGATATTGGTGTAATTGTTATCGGGACTAAGCAGTCTTTCTAATAAACCCAACTTGTACTTTGTGTTCATGGCTCCTTTAAGCTGTTCTGCTCCTGTCTTGCCCCTGCCGCGGTAAATGCAGTGGAAGTTTTCTCGATTGAATTTTGTAGCGGGCACATGGCTCACACGCCATCTGTTGTTGCGGCACACATCTTTTTCTTCATCTTGTGTTTCTTGGTCTGCTTGAAGCAGCACAAGGCCACATCTATTTTGTGTCTGCTTTTGTCCCACCTCTCTGCGGCACTGTTTTTTAAGTGTTGTTTCGTTTTTGATTTGCTGTAGTGAAAATTGAGCCAACGTGTGCAAACTCTGCCTAGAGCAGAAGGGCCTGCAAATTCCAAGCAGTGCATTTCAGTAGTTGTCTCAACTGCTGTTATGAAGAAATGATGGGCAGGATCGCACAGAGAGTCGTGAGCCTCAAGACATGGCTACAGAACACACGCTCAAGCTATATTCAGAAAACCAAACGTAGCTTTGCAACTGGAAGATTAAGAATTGTAACAAAAAGGACCGAGCTTGCTTTTCTTTTTTTTTTTTCCCAGGCTTTCAAGACTGATAGTATTAAAGGGATAATGAAAACAAAGTACAGCCTTTTTTGCTTTGAAAGAACTGATTGATTGATTGATTGATTGTCGGGTTTAACGCACTGACGCAACGCAGGCGATGAGGCGCGCCGTAGTGGAGGGCTCCGGATTAATTTTGACCACCTGGGGATCTTTAACGTGCGCCGAAATCTCGTACACACGGGCGTTTTTGCTTTTCGCCTCCATCAGAAAAGCGGCCGCCGCGGCCGGGAATCGAACCCGCGACCTTGTGCTCAGCAGCGCAACGCCTTAGCCACTGAGCCACCGCGGCGGGTGCTTTGAAAGAACTATCTTTTCATAACTGAATCAGCTTCATACCTACCACAAAAAACACCTTTTAACAAAAAAATGCACGAAATATTGAAAGTCTTCGAAATGTCGCCCTGGAGTGACAAAACATGGTGAGGCCTGATGTGGTATAGGCCAGCTCCACTGATGTAGTTGTCAGGGTTAACTGCACGTTAACATTCAAGTGGTACGGTCAAACAGAACAAGAGGAGGCCCCACTACAGTAGCCCAGTTTACCAACAAGATGCTGTGACATCACAGATAATTCTGTGAAAAGGGGCAGTCACTGGTGCTTCATTTGTTTTCCTCGGAATCTGGATTAGGTATTTGATCAAAGTTTGCGACGCAGTCGGTGTCATTGTTATTGGGAAAGGAACGAAACTTGTATTTGGTCTTCATGGCCCCTTAATTAATAGAAATAAATTGGTACAGAATTGTTGGGAGTACTATTCTCCTAACGCATAAGCACCCCTTCCAACCACTCTGTTATACACCAAGTTCCTTTAAAGTAGGCTTTACCGCTAAGCACGTTCATTGCCTGGAAGACCATTTACCTGAGGAAATGCAGCAGTCTTGTATCAAGGTGTGAAGGCTTAGTGTATGTCTGTGGGGTCGTATAAATCAAATCTTGTAAGTGCAGAGCACTTTAGGGGCTCCCCTTGTTGTCGTAGCTCGCTCGCTGTCACAATGTCAAGCGACTGCCGCAATCAGGCGGCGTAGCCGAATAAAGGACCCAGGTAGAGCCCGTAACAGGGGCTTCGAAAAACAAGTGGTTTTTATAGTCACAACTGTTCTAAACTCCTGCGCCACTGGCGCTTGCCATACATCTCCCTGTTGTTTAGTGCAAAAAAAACTGCGGGTACATTTGAAGCAAGATATACGTAATTAAGTGGCAGCACCTGTGTTTATTTAGTTAGGGACGCTCGTTGGGTTGCTTTTTACGACAGTAAGCGAAAAAAAGTGGTGGGATGAAAAGCAAGCACAAAAAGAACAGAACTCCCGCTGGCGCAGTTTCAGGCATGGGGCGCGTGAGCACTGCGAAGGCGGGAAATTTGAAATGCGTTGGACAAACTTTGACATAGGGCGGCGAAGAGCGTGATGGGTAGTAAGTGTGCGCGGATAACGGCGCCACAGCCCATTATGGTGAATCACTGCTCTGCACTTCTGACAGTTTTCACATTGAGTGGAACGGCTGTAATTTTTTAGGCCATCTGCATATGCATATGCATATTGCTGGTGGATTGGGTCACAGTTTTTCTTATGCCTTCTTATTTTAAACTGAAGGCTTGAGGTGCCCCATTCGGTGAAAAACAGTTGTTGTTTTTGCTGTTGTTGCAAGGTAAAGAGAATTGGCGGCTGCCACAATTAGCGAATGAAGGGAGCATAGGATCCTCTGTGGGATTTGACGGAGCCCAGTGGGCTACCACTGAGCTATCTTTGCACGTTGCCAGTGGCAGAACAAGTTTCTGTTGCTGTTTTCTTTTTTTCTTCTTTTTTTTTTTGTGGCACACACACTTGAAGGGATTGACCGAAGGGATTGGCCTTTGGGTATAATGTGGCTGCTTCACAAAATTCACAAAACTGTGAATAGGAAATGTAAAAGTTCCAGGATACTGCATGTCGCGTGGCACCTGAATGTGATGGCATGTGAACATTCTCAGGTGTGCACCAGCCACACTGAATCCTGATTCTAGGTAAGCTGTGGTGGGTGCCATTATGTTTGCTGAGGTAACTCACGCCATAAGACTCAGAAAAAGAGTGAAGAAACGTGCGAACACGTTGCAACAGAGAAAAGGCTGGTCGAAGCAGTTTTCAGCAAAAGGCAGAGAAATGGAAACGAAAAAAGTGAGACAAATACAACGTAGCTGAAAAGGTGCTGTTGATAGGTATTGCCAGTCGTTTGCCTTCAAATCATGTAAGCAGATTTATGTGCCCAAAGGAATTTCTTTTTTGCCTTTCATCAGCACGTATGTTGTCACTTCTTTGTTCGTAGTCTTTACACTATTTTCGGGACGGCACAATGATAGCGTATGCCACAGGCCTGAGCCACTGATGTGCCTTGTCAAACATACAATAAGAGTCCTGTCTTTGTTACTCAGGGCCGACTGTATGCTATTTTTCTGTACACCAAATTCTGTGGGATGCACTGAAAGGATTGCCCTGCTTCCACGCTTGAACTGAAGTCCGTAACTCCTCTCTGCATCCTCCCAGAGGATCTGTGAAGCGGACCCCACGGATCCCCAAGTGCTGGATTACGTGCGTCACATCGAGCGGTCCGGTAAGTGCCGGTCCTACATCTCCCCATTTTCCATGTGCAGTTGCCTTTCATCTGTTCTGGTTGCGTGTGGGTGTGCACGTGTGTTTGTTTGTAGCGGGTGCAATGTAAGCTCAAAAGGCAGCACTTTGGACTAAATTGAAAGCTAAACCAAACTTCAAAGACTTTCCCTCCTTCAAGAGAGGCCCTGTGACAAAAAATGCAACTTCGTTCCATTTGCCAGAACTAGCCTGTAGCAACTCACTCAGCTTCTTTGCAGCCATGAAAGACGTGTTTTAATTGAAAAACCACAATACATATTGAAAGACTTTCAAATATCGCAGTGCAGTAATGTACCTACCGTATTTACTCGCGTAATGAACGCACTTTTTTTCCCGTGAAACGGAAGCAAAGTTGGGGGTGCGTTTATTATGCGGGGTAATTTTCCGGAAAATTTTTGGGAGTGATGAAAGAAGGGCACAGCGAAACAAAGTAATCCACGATATAAGCTACCTCTCGCAGTAAATACACGCGTACACAATTGGCAAACATGCAGCGTTTTTGTTGAACTACGCTAGTCGTCGTTTTTCAAGATTTCACTTCGTACTCCATAACCTTTAACCTAAAACTGGCCGTGTAACTGACATTTCGACCCATCGCCGACTGAAAAGTGGAAGACGAACATAAGAGCAAGCAAGTAATAAAGCTATCCCGAAAGAAAGTAGGGCTGAGACGCTCAGCTGACTGCACCGACTGAGCGTCGTTGTGATAGCTGTCCAACGACGCCGCGCCGTAGTGTTTGTTCGTTTTTACTCCGAGAGATAACTCTGGGTTTCATGCGCGATCATCATCAGAGGGAGCGAGTACAGTTGGAAAGCTCCAGTACGACCTTTCGTGGGACCTCTGGGTTGGAATGTTGGTTGGTGCGTTTATTACACGGGGGAAAACAGAAACCTAATTTTGACATATAAAGTTGGGGGTGCGTTCATTATGCGAGTGCGTCCATTACGCAAGAAAATACGGTAATAAGGGCCAGCAGCGAAGACGTAGTTATGTAGTTACCACCGTGTTAACTCTACATTAGCATTCGAGTGAGACGATCAAGCAGATCTAGAGGTCCCACTACAATTGCCCAGTCATTCTTTTTGTGCGGGTGGGGGGCTTGGATCGGTGGCCACTTCATCTCGCACACAAGGCTTTGTGATGTCGTAGATACTTCGATGGAAAGTGGCGGGGGTCTCGCCACTGCTTCTAATGTTTTTTTCTTAAAACCTCGTATCTTTGCTTGAGGGTCACAATGAAATTTCTATCATTGCTGTGGGCGACAGAGCAGTGTTTTTAATGATCCAGATTTGTGTTTCCTCTTCACGGCCCCTCTCAGTTCTAAACGCTTGCCAGGCTGAGCGTATGCTTTTAGTAATCATTGCTTGGATTTGGTCGTCGTTTTGAACCGATAAAGAATGCCTCCTTAACCTTCCCCTTGTATAGTGAATTGAGTAGCAAACACATTTCACTCCTTATTTAAAGTCTTGAGTGTTCACAACCTCTAAGTGCCGCCTAATGATACAGGTAGTGTTTGGCTGACTCGTTATGTAGTTACGTACTCAGCCTTTTTTAGATTTGTAGTGCTTCATCGTTGTTTAAAGTCTCACATGTTATTATCTGACCTGAACTTAGCGCGAATTTTGAAAGGAAAGGAGGGGGGGGGGGGGGGGGGGGGGGGCATTGATGTAGCGAAATGCACTTGCAAATAACAAGTGCCTCCAATAGCAGATGGGTTAGCTTTCAAAATAGCGCAGTCGACCGCAAAGGTTTGTTTGTGGTGTTTGCTAAAGTGCAAATTTTCAAGTTGGCTAATTTTCAACTGGGGCATCTATGCAGGTTTGCATGTTTCGAGTACGAAGCATGAGACCGACAGTTTTATCTGCGGTTCCATTTTTCCACAGTTAGTTGACTGCTCCATTTTCGCAGCTGTGATGATGATGATGATTGCGGGGTAGCCTTAATCAGGTGCCAACTTGCTGGACTCGGCAACAAAGTTGCGAACTTGATCGTGAACTGTTTGTGAATATTGAGTGTTGAATACTTTCGGGTAGCACTATTTCAATCAAGAAAACTAGGCGCTTCTCAATTACCTCAGTTTATGTGTAACATGCCTCCCCCCCCCCTCTCCACTATCAAATTTCCTAGGGCCACTTTGAGACCCATCCAATCGACAAAACAGAAGTCCCAAGCAGAGATGTGCTTTCGCTTATCCGGTTGCACAATGTTCATCATTAGAACACAAAGTTATGAACCAGAATAAGGGCACAATAGTACATAGTTGTATATTTGGAAAGCCATATTTTTCTACTCTATTACTGTGACTAAGCCACGCGTCATTTTGACTTGCATGGAAAGAAATCGCGCTATTTGTGTATTCCGGTTCGCATTTCATTTGAATGTACAGCACTTTGTTATGGCAACTAGTCTTGCTTTGTGTGTCGCTTTGGCTGTCACAATATGCAGAGTAATTGGCTTTTGACATTTACTACATGCCGCTTATAGGCTTGTCTTGGCTGTAGAATGAGAACTGGCTTTCGTTGGCTGGTTAGCTTGGTACCACCCCTGTGTTGTATTGGGCCTTCTGCAGTAAACTGTGAACTCAAAAACAAGTTTCGAGCCATTTTCACACTATTCCAGAGAGAAACAATAGGGTTACAGGTGGTGAGTGGCCCACTGTCTGTTTAAGTGAAGGACTTCAGTTGCATCATCCAAAGACATATCTAAGGGGATGGGGCCAATTTCAGTTTTGGGTTTTATGTGCTGAGAAAAGGAACAGTGGCGGAACTGGGTGGTTGATGAGGACAGAAGCCCATCTCTCCAAGAGAACACATGAAAGCAGCCGGGGTGAACATATCACAAGCAGATGGTTGTAGGGTTTTCAACTTTTTGATTGCCGTGATTTTCTTTTTGATCGTTTCCAAGGTAACGCAACAAAGTAAAAGCAACATAGGCTGGCTTTTTGTTGTGTCTCAACCTTTTTTCTGACTGACTCCTCTGAATGGCTGTGTAACCTCCGTAACGTCTGCAACAAAACACGCGTGGTTAAAATGAGTATTCTGGCCTTTAAGCAAAATACCAGGCAAAGCAGTAGACAAGGTAGATCTTTTTTTTTTTTTTTGTATGCTGATTTATGACTTGAATGTGTGTGGTTCACCACTTCCCACAAACGGCTTAAACATCCAGAAGTGGGTGCTGGCGTAAGCTTAGCAATTTCAAACGAATAGGGAAAGAAGTGGCCACGTTATGTAAAAGGCTGCCATCTATAAATTTCAGGTGGAACAATGAGAATCTGGTTCATTGTGCTTGCTGTAAGTTTCCCCTTAGGTATTTTTTCACGGTTACCCAAATTTCCACACTTCCTCCGGAGGGCAGTGCTGCTGCTTTCACAAAGGGAGCAAATGAAGGCGTTTATTATTGTTCACCACAGCAGGCCATTGGCTACTCCAGGGGTTCTCAAGCATTTTGGTCCCAGTGAACCCTGCTAAGTTCCGTTAAGTGCCAAGGAACCCCCCCCCCCCCCCCCCCCCCCCTCCCCTCCCGCCAGTTTTCATTCCGTTCATGCTACATTAACGTGCAATAAATTCAAAAGCAAGCAAGGGTATCGTTTTTTTCCCGTCGACTTTACACGAATGCGTACGCTAGCGGCACCTATCTCCAAACAGGAGAAATGCGTATGGGGGTAATATAAGACCGAGATTCAAGTGCAATAGTTTAACCACGTGGCCCGTTTCCGGAGTCTGGCTGGCTACAAGCTGCTGGCGAGATTTATTGCGCAGCTCGCGCGTTTCTGTTATGCGCCGAGATGTGCTTACTGACACTCGGGCGTGAGTAATGGAGGTTCCTTAGATCGATCGCACCTCAAATTCACCATATAAGACTTTGCGACTGCGGAACCAGGGAAAATTTATCAGTGCCTCGCGGAACCCTGAGGAGGGGCCTGCGGAACCCCTAGGTTCCGCGGAACCCACTTTGAGAAACCATGGGCTACTTCATTCTGTCATAACATCTTTGAAATGTACGCAGATAGCAACCACGGTGTTTTATTATGTCCCAGAGCAAAGTGGAAAGGAAGCAGTCACCTTCTAGTGTGGCAGGGCCCTGTTTACCCCAACTGTTTCATTCGGTGCAATAAATGGGAAATCTGGGATGCAATGAGGTTTTGCTGCTAGAAGTGTCTGTTCTGTAAAGCCTTCGTTGCCCTATCCCCGAGTGTTCTGCTCCCTTCAACTAATGTGCCTTAGCGGTTGCCATGCAAATGAAATAAGACTTGAACAAGGTTGGTGTGTTGCCACAATATCCACTCATCCAGTGTGTCTTAGTGAGTTCCTTTGTAAGTGATCTGAATCACAGCAAGTTGGGTGAAGCCGTTTCGAAGCATCGCACCTGTGGCTTTGAGATGCTGCCTTGTAGTTTAGTCCAAGCACTGCCCGTTGTTTTTATTTCTGCCTGCAGAGCCAGGGGCGGAAGGTGTGGCGGAATGCCTCAGGCTTCTGGCCGACTTTGTGGACTGTCCCGACAACCAGGACAGCGCAGAGGCCTGGAGGACGCTTTGCCGCATCGCAGCATGCAGCGCCAAGAGGTGGGGAGACGCGTTCAGTTACCCGCACTAGCTTTGCATGGCTTTAATTAAAGGGGCCGCCGGGAAGATGAAGTACAGGTTTGTTAAATTTTGACAAAACTAGCCTTTGGCCACTCCCTCAGCTCTGCTGCAGTCACAAATGATGTCTTTTTTAACCTTTTCAAGGTCACGGATGTACATATACGTCCTCTGCAAACACCTTCAAAATGGTCAATAACGTATATGTACGTCATCGCTTGTATGGTTAAAAAGCGCGCCTTTTTCACCAACCTTCTCTCGCTTGGCATCTGCTGCCACACTGCAGAAATACGTCAAATTATTTTCTTGCGCCGATGGCTCTTTTTTTTAATTTTTTTATGACTTACTTCGGCGGTGCGTCGTCTAACGCTCACGCATCTGGCCGTGCGCCCGCGCGGGTGCAGCATGTTTCGGTATCATCTTCCGGGCACTTCCCGCTTTTTGCGCCCGCGAAACTGGTGTCTATCTGATTTCGATCTACTCAAAAGGTGCCGGCTTGTTACTCTCTCATTTTTATTTAGAAATTTTCTTGTGTTCCTCATGAATAAACCACGTGTATGTAACAACACAAACGATTTTTTTGTCACTTTATGGTCACCCTAAAAAAGTTACGATAATTTTTTCTCGAAGTAGAGTCATCCGAAGAATTTTAATCAGCAATAACAAAAATCGAACCTGGGGGTCGTATTTGGTAAAACAATTCGACCGTCAAAGGGTTAACTTGAAAAAAATGCAAGAAATGGGGAGAATTTCTGAATTTCAGCCTACAGTGAGGTAATATGGGCAGGAGTGATGCAGTAAAGGCCAGCAATGAAAAGATGGTTATCAATGTGTTAATGGCAGATTAGCGTTCGAGTGGTATGTTCCGGCACACCTACAGGCCCCACTACTTTGGCCCAGTCATGTTTCTTCATGGTGGTTGTGGTCGATGGCCGCCAGCTGCGCAAACAGGATTCTGTGACGTCATAGATGGAATCGAGCGAATGTGGCTGGGGACCCTCTACTGCCTAATCAGTTTTCTTTTAATACTGTGCAACCCCAATCATACCACTTTCAAGGCACCGTGAGAAAGCATCGTATAACCGGGTTGTCGGCCGACCAGGGTATGGGTAAATCCTTGTACACAGTTTCATGCAGCAGGTGTGCTAAGAAATTTAAAGAGGTCATGAAGACAAAGTGCAAGTTTGGTTCATTCAAAAGATTGCCTCATTAGAATCATACTGACACCACTTTTAACGTAAACTTCGCTCAAATAAGCTACGTCATTAGGAAAAAAGGGAACGGTCATGCGATTCACTAGCTCATTTCCCGCAGCAGAACCTATGATGTCATACGAGCCAGTTCTGCGATTGGCGGAGGCCGGCAAAAGCAAACGCAAATTTGGCAGAGCTTATAAGCTTGCCGAACGAGCTATTTGCACTTAAATTTAGGGCACATTCTTTTTAAAGCCGTAAGAATGGTGGGACAAACAGTGGAAGTTACGAAAGCACACGTAAACATAGAAGTACCGATGCGTACTGCTGTTGCTACTGCGCGCACTGTGCTTTGTTTAGATGCGCAGCACTGCGGAGCTTTGGGGTTGTCTCAGACGACACTAGCCGACTGACGCAAGTTTTTGACCGTATTTGTTGAGCGAGCACCATGTTTCACGAAATAATTAATTTCTCCATGGACAAAAACAAGCCAGGTTTCAATACGGTCACAAACAAAGCAAAGGAGTTCTTCAAACGGCCGACTGTGGTGTGGTGGCGCCATCTCGGTTGACTAACGGTAAGCAAGTCTCCGCTCCACACCAAGTTTAGCCGAAAGACCTGTTCTTATGATGTCATTGCAAGCGTCATGAAAACATACGTTGTGGCATTAGAATCAAAATTTTAGCTTAAACTGATTAATTTCGCAGTGAATAAAGCGTCGTTTGCTTCCGGACAAGCGCTGGGAGCACTGTAGAACACGAAATCTTTCGAATAAAACAAACTTGTATTTTGTCTTCATGGCCTTTTCAACTAGTATATTTAGTGCGTTCTCGCGGGATTTGCAAACATTTAGCTAAACTCCCAAGTTAAAAAACGAGAAAAAAGAAACACCTATGTTGTGCCCCCTTCCCCTCCATGGCGACCGAGCGAGCCTGCCAGCCGAGCACTAAGTGGAGATAAGGCCGACGTGGTCGAGCAAATTGAGAGGGGAAAGGGCGAGTGTAAAACTGCCCAGGCCAAGCAAAACGAACGATAGCACAAGGCGGAGATGGAAGAAAAATGGCATTCCTGTACAAGGAGGAGGCACCCTTTGAATGGTTCCGTGCTGTCGCTATTGGGTCAAAGTGCTCAACGCATCGTTGTTTTCGTTTCCTACAAGACCCAGCAATGCGAAATAGATAAGATGATTCAAACTTCATGAGTAAACCGTGTTGTATCAAAAATTATAGTGCGGTCTTGCTACAGTGACTTACTGCGGCAGCCAGGGAGTGACCCAAAATTGCAGTGCCAACATATACGTGTCTTCACCCTTAGCGGTGGACGCGTTTGAATTGAGGCACCCTAGCAAAGAAAGGAGTGGAGTGACAATGCGGCTTTGAAAAACACTGATAAGCAGAGAGCAGAGATACTGGGAGAGAGGGCGTCGTGAAAAGATGAAACTTGGATCGAGCGGGCGGGGACAGCTGCTGTTCGGTCATCGCCGTGGGGTTGCATAGTATGTGTTTTCGCGTTCGTCGGCGCCTCGACGGGAGCTTCAAATTCACGGTCCACCTGCCACCTGAACTTCGACTTCTCACGGTTGGCGCGTTGGCGTACTGCTCCAACGTGAAGCTGTCTAAGTTTAACTTCCACTTGCGAGTACCTGCCTGCTTGCCTGCGTCTGCTCAGCAAGTGGTCCAGCCCACCAGTGGACCTTCACACATCAAGCAGCATCAAGCAGGACTTGAGAATAAAAAAAACCCGCCCGCATCTTCCCACGGGGAGAACTCGAGTAAATGTGTCGCAGAGTGGTGGGGGTATTGCATGAATGTTGCGTAATTGGGTATGGTTCGGGAATGCTTAATTGTTATTTCGTCTTTATTATTCTTATTTAATGAATGAAGGAGAAGCGAAGGCAAGGAGTGTAAAGTTAAAGTCTGTCTTTATTGTTTGGTACCATCAAGCAAAGCGTCAAGTCAAGCGAAAGCCAAGCAAAGACGCCCTTGACTGAATTCCGAACGCGCGCTCCGCCGCTTATATACACACCACCTGCATTCGAGGGAGAGGAGTACGGGGGGAGAGACGCGCATGCGCACACCTCCGTACACAAGCGCGCGAACTTTCCACGCACCCACCACGCCGTTATCACGTGTACACGCCCTGCCGCTGTTACTGTTGAGCGCGACGCAGTGCACGGGTAGCTACGACGCATGCGCGCACAGACGCGCTCCCCCCGCACCACCGCACCTGTTGTTGAGAGTGAGGAGGGTACGGGGGAGAGACGCGCACCTGCGCCTCGACGCGACGCGCATGCGCAGTGAGCGTGTGGACGGCGCTGACGCCGAAGCGCGACAGCGTGCGACTAAGAAATGCTCCGATGGCGAAGCGGTGTAAAAGATGAGAAAAACGCCGGTTTTTCCGCACCAGGGTCCATCGCATGAAGCAGACCGCATGCACCCGAGTATCATATCATTTGGGTTTTGAATGCATTGCTTCTAATGGCAGTTTGCCGGGACTGTGGTGATCCGTCATAAGAAGCGGGTCGTTGTAAGTCCAGGGAACGTATCAGCGGGGTTGCACTGTACTTCATTTGAACGGCCAATGCATCGGTCTGTGTGTGCGTTCGTGTGTGCATGCTTTTGCCGTCAAGCTTCGAAATTACAACACGTGAGCTTTGGCGGGGAACCTAAAGCTGGGTGAACTTTCCCGCGTGCGCAGTGACGATGCAGCGGTGGCCACTTGTGGCAGCCGTCTGTGGCAAGAGCGCTTTGGCTACTGGCTGCCCTACCACTTCTCACCACGGCTCCTGAGGGGCTCTGGGGACGTGTGGCTGCTCAAGGCTGCCTTCTTGCAGGCAATTGGCGAGACCACTGGCAACGCAGGTAAGCTTTCGGTTCAGTGAGTAGCTTTTGGCAGCATGGCGTGATAATGAAGGGGGGACGCTGGTCTTAAAGCAATTTCTTTTAATTTTCAAGTAAACTCTGTGAAACTTATCAAACTTGCTGTTTTTTTCCCACTGATTTCAAATATGCCATTATTTTTGAGCCAGTCAATTAGTTCCACCGATAATAAGAGATAATTAGCCAATTTTAGACGAACAATAGACAGTACAGTGTTAATCATGAAACTGTAATCTTTGTATTTCTCAATACTATGAACCATGGTGAATGCAATACGAGAAACACTTTATTGATGCACCACTTAGGACTAATTTTACAGCTCAACAAACTTTGGTGGCACCAGTGGCAAGGAATCATTTCTAATGCCCATTTCAAACACCAAAGTTTAATGAGCTGTAAAATTAGTTCCAAGCAGTGCATCAATAAACTGATTCTCTTATTGCATTCAGCAGGGTTCATAGTATTGAGAAATGGGAAGATTACAGTCCTATGACTAACACTGTTTTGTCTATTGTTCCTCCAAAAATGGCTAATAGCCTTTAATTATCTTGGGAACTAATTGACTGACTCATAACGGCATATTTGAAATCAATGCAAAAAAAAGCACCAAGTCTGACAAGTTTCGCGGAGTTTGCTTGAAAATTAAAAGAAATTGCTTTAAGAGCCATGTTCCCCTAAACGGGGGATGTGACAAGTAAAACTACTATTTTTGTTATTTATGGGCCAAATTTAGTCAAATTAGGAGAAATTCTGTAGTTAACTAACCTAATAACAAAACGTAAATTAGTTTAAATTATCTACTATACCTTTTGAGTTACCAGATAATGCAATAATCTCTTAGCTTCCTTGCACAGAATAGACATTTCTTATCACACTGACGTAAAGGTCTTGTTGACTTCTTGCCTGATTAGTTCATTAGCTGAATGCAAGTTTCAGGCAATTAGTCTTGAACCCAAAAAGTATAGAAGGTATCCTTAAACCAAATTCAGTTGTGTTGTTAGAATGGTTAGCTACATAAATGCTCCTAATTTGATTCAATTTGGTTCCTAAATGAAAAAAAGTCGTTTTACTTGCCACGTCCCCCTTTTAAGGGGGGCTTAAAAAGCAAAATACAAGCTTGGTTCATTACAAAGACTGTTCTGTTCCGATAACAATGAGAGCAGTCTTATCACAAACTTCACGAATATAATGGACGTATTGGGAAACAGTTGAAGCTTTGGTGATGCTCACAAAAAATACGGGAGAATTTGCCTGTAGCAGCTCTGTTATAAAAATGTGATGTCCCAAAAGCAGGGTCTTCACACAGAGCCTAGCCTGTACGCTGCTGATGAGTGCACTCATTTAAGTTTGCACATGATGCGGGGAAACCAGTGCCATCGCTTAGTGGCACCTCATGTAAGCTAGATGATTATGGTTACGATGCAGAAATAACGAAAGCAAAACACCTGGCCCACTTTTTGGCTGAAACTTTGGTGTAGACCAGAAAACTACGGTGCCACGTTTGTTTGTTATAACTAAGTATTTGTAATAACTGCAGCCGTTATAAGTGGGCTCAACGGCAGTACAAGGCAGAAATTTAAGATAATTTCTGGAACAAAGGTTCACTTATATGCAGGTTTTTACGGCATTAGTTGATTGGAAGCAATTCATTCCTTGACAGATTATAATTATTCGCTTGGTGAACCGTTTGACTAAGGCCTAGTCAACCCTTTTTTGTGAACATGCTACTCACACACAGTAAACCCTTATTGTAGCCGAATCACTTTATTTCAAGTGCTTCGTAGTCCTCACTGCAGTTCATTATCACCAAATTACTTCTGCTTTTAACAAAGCATCACTTATTACAAAGCCCCTTTCTTTCACAAGAGTTTCTTTATAATGAGGGTATGCTGTGTATACAGTCTTTGTCAAAATTTTCTATGCCTCTCCTTAGGTTTATGGGTTAGGAAGAATTCAAGGCCAGTGCTTAGCATTCAACAGACTGTAATGTTCCAGAATACTTGATGAGACTAAGAAAGACGGCCATTTTCTCCAGCTTCCTGGCATAAGACGTTTCAGCCTCGCTCAAGAAGTAAGGCTGTACTCAGAAATTTTTGTGGCCTATGCCTTTTGCTATGGCCTAGAAAATTTTGGCAAAGACTGCATTTTCTGGGGCGTACATAGCTTAGTCACAAATAAACTCTAAGTGCACAACTGGCACACATTACAAATGCACTCCGTCTTGTAAGAGGCGTAAAATCTGAGCTTATTCTATGAATTTGTGTAATCATGTCCTGTGAACCTTAGTGGTCAAAGCACCTTCCTGTGCGGCTTTCTCTACAGGGGCCTACATCTCAGCTGTAGAGGAGAAGATTCTGGAGCATGATGTGGCACTGCTGGAGAGATACCGTGAAGTCCAGGATAGAATGCTTTGCACTCCAGGGCATGAAGACAGCGGTCTTGACGATCTCCTCGTGGAAGCGCGACGGTTGAAAAACTGATTGTACTTATGTAAATTTGTGTAAATAACAATTTTTGCCTTATCCTATACAAAAGTCCTAGTTTCAATTTAGTTCCATCTTTGCTGAATGCACAGAACACGATGCTTACAGACGCAGGCTTCTCCCAGATGTGATATTTCGTTCTCAAATAGGTACAATGCAAGGAAGTGCAGTGTGATGCCGAAAGTTAATTAAGTGCTTTGATATGCCGCACTGCATGCCTAAAGCGACCTAAAAAAATATCAAACCACCCTCTTTTTGAAAGGATTGCATAGAACTCAGCGAAGGGAACGTTTTACCATAAAATAAAAGGAACGGGTCTTAGCGAAAATTTCTGGAATGCTGTGGCTTGAAGCCACGTCTTCAGTGCCAAAACCCGTATTTCTACTCCTAGGTTACTGATGCCGAAGATCAGGACTCTTTTAGGAGTTGCTGTAAACAATACAAGAATTGTTCGAAGCGAGCCAGTAGGTAGATGGCACTGTGGGCGTACAGGAAGTGGTAGACTTGTACCCACAGGGAAACAAAAACTCACTTTACAGAGCTCTGCACACTCCACATAAGCAGCACAGGTGCAGCATCTCAATCCCCGGACACAACCCTCTCCAAGCCGAGGAAGCGGCGATAACACTTGCGCTTAGCCAATGCGACGGCAAAGTTATAATCTCAGACTCCCAGCAGGCGTGCCGCAACTTCGCCAACGGTCGCTTGCACGTCACAACACTTCGACTAATCAATCAGAGACCACCAACGAGACCAGTCAGGATTGTATGGGCACCAGCTCACAGCGGAATCCCCGGCAACAAGATCGCCAACCTCATGGCTCAAGATTTGACCCGCCGAGCCAGTGCTGGTGAATCCGAAGCCGAGCCCGAGCGCAGGCCAACTCTTGTCATCAACTACGAAATCATGCAGCACTATAGGTGTTCCCGTAAAACATACTCTTCACCCCAAAAATCGCTACCGAGGGATCAGGAAAGATTATTGCATGCCCTGCAGGTCAACTCCTTCTTACATCCCACCAGACTTCACCTCTTTGACTGGACACACTTTTCTCCACTTTGCTGCTTCTGTGGAGAGCCTGGGACTCTCAGACACAAAGTGGGTGGCTGCGCTAAGTCTACCCTAGACCTCCCTAACATCCACCTTTCCACGGAGCTTTGGGAAAGAGCCAAGGCCAGCTCCGGCCTCGAAGATCGGCTGCCCCTTATCGAAAGGGCTGTCGACGTGGCCCGAGCTCAAGGCATCCTGGAATGAGGACACCTCTCTCAAGCATTTTCTGGATTTAAATAAAGTTTATTCTCTCTCTCTCTCTCTCGACATACCAATACACCCAGCAGACTTTCTTGCAGACAAATCTATGTTTGCGTGTAATCAAGTTTTAGAATACTTGTTTAATGTCGGATTTTTACAAACCATTTCGTATAGCGCATATTCATTCCTTCGAATCGCTCCAGTGAGAGTGCTCCAGTTCAGAGTACTCTGAACTCCCTCCACTTCAGAACTCCCACTGAACTCCCTCCCTCTGAACTCCCTTTGAACTCTCTCCTGTTCAGAGTGCTTTCATCACCGCGTGGGTGATGAAAGTACTCTGAACTGCATTCACAGTAATCCTCTCTAGTTTTTAGCATGTTCGTCTTTTACTCCAATCCTTTGCGTTTAGTAAAACAGCCCCCTAAATTATTTTTTGACAATTGAACATTGAAGAAGAATGAACTTGTACTCAATACCCAGAAGAGTA
Source organism: Haemaphysalis longicornis (assembly GCF_048455015.1). Lineage (NCBI taxonomy): Eukaryota > Metazoa > Arthropoda > Arachnida > Ixodida > Ixodidae > Haemaphysalis > Haemaphysalis longicornis. The sequence goes on along the minus strand of NW_027526407.1, from coordinate 114,308,855 downwards.
TAAGACCCCGGCATGTAGTACTGTTTCGCCAAGTTGCCCTTGCGCCAATCAACAATACGCACAACAGGTTTGTTGCTTTGTTCATGCAATGCATGGTTGCTGCTTTGGAGTCAACTCTGAATGTGAAATACGAGAAGTTGGAGGTGGAAAAATTAAATGGGGGGTTATTTGAGGTTGGAATTATTGTTTTGTACAATAATAATTTGCAGCAGCGTGAAGTGCATGATTTGACGAGAGACAGAGTGGATTGTCATAAACAAGGCTACAGGTTTTATCATATAAAAGAGAAGGAGTTCTCTCTGTTTTCATGCTCGTCTTTTGCTCAGGCTTATTTCTTTGTGGGTCGTGAACCACCTAGTCAGCAACAAAGTCCTATTTTGAGTTTACCCTGGGCAGAAACTTGGATAACGAACTTTTTAAACTAGAATTTTACGTGGTAACCTAACGGTCACAAGTCACATTAGAGTGAATAGTGGCACAGCTCATACAGGTACTCGAAAAAATGAGAAACCCTTAAATTTGAAAAGCTTGTTTTCAAGATTGATGAAATTTCTTGGAATTTTTACAGACCCTTGAAAATCCTTGAATTTCTTGAATTTTTATCTTTAATAGGCATACAAGCAACATGAGTCTGTGTAAGGACCCATTGATTGTGTTGTTTTGTTGATCTTACCCTAATAGAAGTTTGCAATTTGTAGCATACTGAAAGGTCTTACCCATGTAACACTAACAATTAGACAAATTAGCAAAGAAGAAAGTACAGTGGAATCTCGATGATATGAATTTCTGAGAAGTCCTGGCGAAATTGCATTGTTTTCACTGGGAAAAATTGGGGCTGTCGTATTAAGAGGCCACCAGAATTTAAACACTGCAGTAAAACCTTGGCACAAGAGGCACTCTGTCACTAATGGCAACTTTTTTTAAGTCTCCATTAGAAGAAAGGGATTTTGTATGGAAGATCCCTGTGGCAAACTGTCTTGAAGAACAAGCTTAAGCCTGCACATTCAAAAAGCAGAGGTTCCAGAATCTGTTGAGTTTGTGCCTGCAGATGTGTACCTTGTGCTAATTGAAGAGCTCACAGGTCATGTGATCCTCACGCAAGTAAATGCTGTCCTAGAGGATGAACCAGAGGAGGAGAATGATGGCATTGCAGGGCACAAAGTGTTGGCAGCTAAGGCTTACCGACATCTGGGAGCACTTTAAGACTATTGTAGCTTGCAATGCGAAGTTCGTTAGCTCTAAAAAGAAAGCTAGTACAATCTGCAGTCACTGAAGCTACTGCAAATAACCTGAGATATTTCCTGTGGACGTGTTAAAACACACCTTCATGTTGACGTATAAAAAGGGAGTTACTTCAACTGTATAGCTCTCTTGGTATTTTTTTTAATCACAAGAGACGTGTTTCTTGGGTCCCTCGAGTGTCATTGTAATGAGGGTTTTCAGTATTTGTACGACTGTCGGCAGCAAGTGTGCACCCCTGGAGAGGAATTTCATGAATATCACCACTTCAAATAAAGTGCAACTGACTGCGTCGTTCAGGAGTCCAAACATACAGTCATTACGGACTCGCACGTAGCATGCCGCAACTGCCATGCTTGGCCGCATATCACCCCTTCTCCCTCAAGATCCTTAATACCATCCTGCAGCTTCCCCACATCCATATCGTTTGGGCTTGTGGACACGAGTCTAGCTCTCGACGGAAATGAGGCGGCACTCGCCGCTGCCCAAGTACGCACCCCCCGGGCCATTTCCGAAGAGAGCCAAGACACAGAGAAGGAACCCCACACACTGAATGGCTACGCGGACATTCTCGCTCACTTCAGACACGAGCGTCAACGGTTCCCTCCACCCAAGTCCCACCTTTCTAGAGCCGAAGCGACCACACTCCGCCGGCTACAGACCAACTCCTATGCGCAGCTGTACCCTTATCCACCATATCTACCCCAACCAATATTATAGCACCCGCCAAGTATGCCCCCCGCCAGGCACCCTGTACCATCTAGTATGGGAATGACGCCGTCCCACGTATGAGCAGTGGGTGGGCCGGCTGTTTAGTACGGACCTCTCGACCTAGCGCATGCTGATAAAGATGGCACGAGGCATCCAGCACAGCAAGGACCCGGGCATCCCACAGACGCCCTGCGCCGGTGCTCTCACTATCGTGCACAGTTAAGTCTGAAATTAACGATGTTTATTCTCTCTCTCTCTCTCTCTCTCTCTCTCTCTCTCTCTCTCTCTCTCTCTCTCTCTCTCTCTCTCTCTCTCTCTCTCTCTCTCTCTCTCTACCTGGTGTAGGCTTTCTTGCACAGCCTTCACGTCGTGCGAAAAAGCCAGCCAGAAGGGGCATGTCGCGTGGCAGGGCCAACTTTTATGGCTCTGTCATGCGTAAACTTTGAACGCTAAAACAGCGCCATGAATGGAATCAAATAGCAAACACTATGCGTGAAGTATTAGCAGTTTCAAATAATCGAACCCCTCTGCTGCAAATCTAAGCTCCAATCATTTTCAAGCGGGAAAGGAAAGATAAAAAAGCTAGGATATAGCTTCTCTCCAGTCGGACACTTTTGTCCATGTTTCATGTATTCGCCAATTTTAGGGCGAAATTTTCCGCCCTCGTGAATACTAACACAAACGAAAATCATGGGTATATAAAAACGGACACGAACGAGACTACACAATTTGTCAGCACAGTACGCTTTCAATTTTCTAACAACATTTTTTAAAAACTAAGTTTTCATCATTATGTGCGATTGGAACTCATGCGTCACATTTAAAGGGACGCCGTAGGGAATCGGTCGAACGCTCGTTTGCGGTGGCACTCCGCAGATTAACACACATTGCCGTTCATGTCACTATTGAGCAAAATCCTTGCGCCCCAATTGGTTAATACACGAACTAGCCTCTCAGCTTTTTCCATGAAGGACATTTGTAGCCTTATTTAAACGTACATAAAGACATGCCAAAATATTGCCTAAAGAGCAACTACCCCCTCCTGTTGCTTTGATGTGTAAAATGGGATAAGACAAAAATTCACGCGAGCGCATAATAAATGTGCGCGGTCGGCAAAAACTTAAGCTCCCGCAGTGTTGCAGTGTCAATGCCTTCTTTACAGGAAAGATTATCCTAGGTGGCTATATATAGGAGTACGAAATCATAAAAGTATATCGTTGTTCCTATATGTCTTACTCCGAAAAAATAACATTATAGGCTTTTAAAAAGAAATGTCACGTTTGCGCATCACTTGATGTGACAAGCGGGTAGCGATAGGGTGGCCACCTTTCCCCAAAAAGAAAAACGGCCCTACCGAGGCGGGGGGGGGGGGGGGGGGGGGAGAGGAGGGGGCATATAGAAGGTTGGATTTGGGTTGGAAAACAGACGTCACGTGTTTCTTATCGTTTTTTTTTGTTTTTTACCACGCAATGCCGGTTATTGTAGCGCTTTCCTAGCGAGAAATCAGCATAAAATTTGCGCAGAAAGTGACTAAGGGTATAATGTGGACGTGATTGTCTGGAAACACGTGACGTATTTTCTTTGCTCACGTGACCTTGCGCAGCTTGTCGGCACATATTTATCGTCGTAGTTGCTGAATTGACGTTTATGGAATGCCAAAACTATCCTAATCGTGGCCCGATGGCCAAAAAAACAGCAGATGACGGCCGGTTTTCGGTATGGACCGGCAACCGTTTCGCTGTCTAAAAAACCAGTCGGGCCGGTCAAAAACCGACCGGGTGGCAACCCTACGTAGCGATGTTTTCTTATCTAGGGAATGTTGAACTAGGTTATTGAGCACTAAGATGTTATCAGGACGCGGAACAGGAAGCAGGAGGGCAGAGCTGGTTCTAGGCCAAGGAGATGCGAGACAGCCCTCTTGAGCACTGTTCCCCCCAGTTAGTTTACCCGCACGTCACCGGTGCTTTGCGGGAAAGCCCGTCGCCCGTAGCGGCGAAAGACGACGAATATCTGCGACGGTCAATCGCAAGTGCTGGAACTGCGCTCGCCGTTCTTCGAAAGGAAGTTTTTGAACAGTGCCAGTGTATTCGTTTAAGAGCCGACTCAAATATCGCGTTATTCTCTTCGGTATTTTTGAGGTTTCGAATATCCAGTATGTGTTCCTTCCGCCTTCGAATGTGGCCCTTGAAAATTTCGTACCGAATTTGGCAAATTGTCAATACATCTCGTAAAACATCGCAAACTTACCCAAACGTAGGAAAAAGAAGTGTTCACTATTAACTCAGTCCGTGTGAGCTGGCGTTATTTTACCAGATGTCCGCAAGCAATACAGTAACACTCACTACTAACGTTCAGCTATTTGGCATTTTCTTCAAAAGCTGCGTGCAGGCTTTAGCTTCCCTCAAAGGAATGCTGAGCGTTTGCGAAACCAGAGAAGTTCCGTGGAAGGATGACTATATTGCAGTGGATGCAGTGACCAAGTACGTAATGACAGCAGCGTGAAATGGTGGAAGAAAATTTATTCATGAAAAAGCAGAAGACAAGGTGTGGAAGAAAAAAACGCAGAACAAAGCTTTGAATTAAAGGTACGGAAGTAAAAAAAAGTAGGAAAAAAGGCGGGGAAGAAACAAAGGCAGAAAAAAACTTTGAAAGGGAGGGAAGTGAAAAAAAAAGTTCAAAGTATAAAAAAGGGTCAAAAATAGAAAGGACCCCCAAGCAGGTCTAAAAAGAAATGGAATGCGGGCAGCTTCAGGCGTTGACATCCTCCTCTGGCACGTCCTCAAACTCCCCCTCTTCATCGGCAGTCGCCTCCTGGTACTGCTGGTACTCGGAGACCAGGTCGTTCATGTTAGACTCTGCCTCGGTGAACTCCATCTCGTCCATGCCCTCTCCGGTGTACCAGTGGAGGAAGGCCTTGCGCCGGAACATGGCTGCGCAGAGAACACGAAAAAGAGGTGAGATGGCTCACAAGATAACTGAGCAGTGGAGGGGTGCACTGATTTCTGAATAGAGCCATGAATGCAATCGATGCCTCTCTGGGTAAAAAATTGAAACTAGCGGTGTCGCTGGAGGGCATACCAAATAAGTAGAATAGCACAAGCAAGTCGGTTGGTGACAGCCGTCGTCCTGATATTAAGAGAGGACTTTTAATCGTCATCGTAGTTTACTGCAATGGGGACTAACATTGGAATGGCCCGGTAAAAATGAATCCGGCCCCTTCCACTACGGCGTGCCTGCTAGCACAAGCGTAGTTGTGGAGCACGCCTCGAGAATCACGTCCCGATAAGAAGCATTTACCGAACTAACAGGAGACATATCTTTTGCACTAGGGTTTGCTGTGAGAACATCCGCACGTTTTGTACAGACCAGTTATGCCACAGAATGGTGTACAAGCCTGGTGAGAAACTACCATTATTATGTACCACGGAGGTGGTTTCAGTAACGAACGAGCAAAAATATTCCAGGAAGTACCGGTGAACTGCTCCGAGATGCGCTTGAACAGCTCTTGAATGGCGGTGCTGTTGCCGATGAAGGTGGCAGACATCTTCAGACCACGAGGCGGAATGTCGCAGACAGCTGTCTTGACGTTGTTGGGGATCCACTCCACGAAGTACGAGGAGTTTCTGTTCTGGACATTGAGCATTTGTTCGTCCACCTCCCGCATGGACATGCGGCCACGGAAGATGGCCGCCACAGTGAGGTAACGGCCATGTCGAGGGTCGCACGCCGCCATCATGTTCTTGGCGTCGAACATCTGTTGGGTGAGCTCGGGAACAGAGAGCGCCCGGTACTGCTGCGTGCCCCTGGCAGTCAGCGGAGCAAAACCTGGCATGAAGAAGTGCAGCCGCGGGAAGGGAACCATGTTCACGGCCAGCTTGCGCAGGTCGGCGTTGAGTTGTCCAGGGAACCTGCGTGCGTAAAAAAGGGAAGCAGTCAGCGTTAGATAAAAAGATTGATTTCAAAAGGAAGGAACTAAGAAGTATCTACAGGGGGACCCACCGAAGGCACGTAGTGACACCCGACATGGTGGCAGAGACAAGATGGTTCAGGTCCCCGTAAGTGGGTGTGGTCAGCTTCAGCGTGCGGAAGCAGATGTCGTAGAGGGCCTCGTTGTCGATGCAGAAGGTCTCATCGGTGTTCTCGACCAGCTGGTGCACCGACAGGGTGGCGTTGTAAGGCTCCACGACTGTGTCCGAGACCTTGGGAGAGGGGACAACGCTGAAGCTATTCATGATGCGGTCCGGGTACTCTTCCCGGATCTTCGAGATGAGCAGGGTGCCCATGCCCGAACCGGTACCTCCACCGAGGGAGTGGGTGAGCTGGAAGCCCTGCAGGCAGTCGCATGCCTCTGCCTCTCTCCGCACGCGGTCGAGGACACAGTCAACCAGCTCTGCGCCCTCAGTGTAGTGGCCCTTGGCCCAGTTGTTGCCGGCACCGCTCTGGCCTGCAAGGCAGAAACATACTACAATAAGTAGGCTTTTCAAATTGGAGGCAAAAATACTAAGTCTCTGCGGCTAGCATAGATCTAAGGAAAGGAAAGCTTTTGGGAACCATGGAAAAGCCGAACAAATAGCGACTGCGTGCGTGGAAAAGAAGTGTTCGCGAAATAAGCAACTGAGAGGGAGATCTGAAACGGGACAACTAGGACGGTCGAGGGAAGAGATGAACCACAGGCGTGTAATCATTGGCTTTATTTAGAAAATACTAGACCAGGACCATCTGTCAGTGAAGGCAAGGATAACAAGGATTGGGGGTACCCACCGAAGACAAAGTTGTCAGGTCTGTAGAGCTGGCCATAAGGTCCAGACCGCACAGAGTCCATGGTGCCGGGCTCCAAATCCACCAAGATAGCCCGCGGGACGTATTTGCCTCCTGCAAAAAGGCAATAGGGGCACGCTCAGCTGATACAGGCACTCGCCACAAGTTATGCCAAGACAAAAAGTGTCTGAATAAAATGATCTGGGCCAAAGGTATGCAAATGATGGATGTGCAGCAGAGATAATCACGAAATAGGCTAAGCCCTTTAGAGTAAAAGTAATACCGCTGACGTGATTGCGCAAATCTTATTTGTCGATGTTAATAAAATTCCCCTAATTGAAGGAGGTGTCCCACTGGTCACAAAAAAAGTGCAGAAAGCACGAGCCTTACCGGAGGCCTCATTGTAGTAGACGTTAATGCGCTCCAGCTGAAGGTCAGAGTCCCCGTGGTAGCTGCCAGTGGGGTCGATGCCGTGCTCGTCGGAAATAACCTCCCAGAACTGCACACAGTGAGATGGACGGGTGAAGAGACCTGACTTTGTGCAGATACGTGAAGGCGGCTGCACTTATTCAACAAATTCTAAGGTCGGCAGATTTCAGGAGTAAAAACAAATCTGTAGGCAAAGTGTTATCCGACACATATTTGTACCACTTGCATATAATGAATCCAGTGCGCAAGCCGTCAGATGGTGAAAGGAGCAGCTCGATCCACCCACTTGCGATGCAAATTTCGTCAAACGATATGCTAAAGTTCAGCTATCTGCCATCGGATAAACGAGGCGAATTAACATGGATGAACCTGGAACATAATTGACTCATTTCGCAGTGCCCTGTAGGTGGCCTTCCCATCAGATACGATGGACTTAAGAGAGAAAATTTTCGCCGAAAGGCATGCGCGTTACAACAATGACTTCGTCAGCAGCGTCAGTTACGTGACAACCACTTTGAAACTAGATTTTGACAGTGTGTGGATGTCAGGCGGCTCAGACACTAAAAGGGGACCATTCTGAAAAAAAAAATTGACCACATCTTTCCGCCGGGGGAAACCATGGGGTGATGCGACGCATCTGGGCGGTGCTTGTTACGGTTGCGCCGACCATCGCGGTAGCAGACCTGTTAGTCTCCATTCAAATCATCGGTGGTCATCGGATGTCATCGGAGCGGCGGCGGTGGAGCGACTGAGCGGAGCGGCGCAGTTATCGCGTTTATATGTACCTCGCGTTAACGGTGAGGGGAATGGGAGAGAGTAGCGCATGCGCATGTGTTAACCGAGAGCTAACGCGCGCTGACGCACAGCTGGCATGGCGAGGGGAGCGAGCGCTAACGCAAGATGGCGCTGATGTGAGAGCGGCGTTACTGCGCAGCTGGCGTGGCGAGGAGAATGGAGGAGAGGCGTGCGGATGGACGTCGGATGCATGCATGGAGGGACAAGGCGAGTTAAAGAGATGCGTCGCATCTAAAATGAAGAACAAGCCCATAAGCGTGGCGTACAGTCAAGATCAATTAGAAGGTTGTCGCGGAAGCACCGACCAGGAAAGACGACAGCGCCGTTCCGTGGCACTTTTTTTCATTCGTGTAGATGAGATTATGCTACCCTCTCTCACTCCGTGGCTGTTGCATACAATTCGCTCACCCTCTTCTGCAAAGGCCGACTGCCACACTTTTCTTTATTCCTTTTTGGATGACGTATCCGCGTTTCGTTCCTCGGCAATTTGATAACACCGAAGATTCCGCAACGTTGCGGCATTGCGGAAGCAAATTACAATTTTGTTTGGGCTACAATGCCCCTGCATGCCGACATAGTTGCCCTGAGAAGGCTTGCGTATCAGTGTGAGGTATATCGCTGATGGGAGAAAAGAATAAAGGAAAAAAGAAACGAACGTGGCCGTTATCGTTTCTGACGGCAGTGCGCTCACTGCATGGAACAGCCAAGGGAGAAGCAAACCTAGCATAATCTCGCTGTGGCCGATGCTAAGAAGTGTCACGCAAAGGCGCTGTCGTCGCGGTCGGTCGGCGCTCCCGCGATAACTTTCAAATTGATCCCGACTGTACACTCAGGAACCGCCGTGAGCAGAAGGCGGGAAAGCAATTTCAAAGCGCAAAATAAGCCGGGGCACGCCAGCGGGTGGCAAAATGCATCGCCGCGACATGACGTTGCACTTCTCGTGTCGAGACATCCATGTGCGCGTGCGCGTCCAATCTCTTTCACTTAAAGCAGCCAAGCTGATCACATTCAGCGTTTGCCCTTTAGGGTCACTTTCTGTGCCAACATGCCTCGCTTGCACACGCTTCGGCGGCGAACCGCGAGGGTGAAGTGTGCGTTGCTCGCTCTTCCCTGATCTAACAGATAGCATATGTCTTGCCGGTGTCGGTGGCGATCTTGTGCCACATATACCCCATCGCGTCTTTGTATTTTTTGCCCAAAACATGGAGTTGGTTGTTAATCAAGGATGAGCACAACAAAACGTAATGGAATTGAGGCGAGAAATTGAATATTTGAATAAAGTGTCATAGGTCACATTCCACAAATACTAAAAGGGTATCCACGAGGAAAAACGCGAGCAGAGATCGGCGTGGTCGTGCGTTTGAAAAAAGAACAGGAATAGTAAGAAGTTGTGATACGCGTTTAATTAATTGACACAGACGCCGATACCCGCTGCGGTGGCTCAGTAGCTAAGGCGTTCTACTGCTGAGCACGAGGTGGCGGGTTCGATTCCCGGCCGCGCAGGCCGCTTTTCTGATGGAGGCGAAAAGCAAAACGCCCGTGAGTACGAGATTTCGGCGCACGTTTAAGGTGCCCAAGTGGTCAAAATTAATCCAAAGCCTTCTACGTATACGGCGCGCGCCTCATCGCCGGCGTTGGCGTTGCGTCGGCGCGTTAAACCAACAATCCACCGACACAGACAGACAAAAGTTTCGCGTTTATACAGCGAAACAAATGCTATCGCCATTAAAACTAAGATGTCGAAATCTCGTTGCAATGCGTCCTTAATCAGAGGCAGGCAGATAAAGCAAAGCAGGTTCACCCTCGCCGTTCGCCGCCGAAGCTTGTCCAAGCGAGCGTGTGTAGCGCAAGAAGTTACCCCTAGCGCAAAGCGCTCATTACTATCAGCTTGGCCGCTTGAAGCGAAAGAAAAACAGGGCAGTACACAGTGGGTTGGACGCGCACGCGCACAACGGTGTCTCGACTGTCGACACCAGAAGTGCAACGTCACATGGCGCGGCAATACATTTTGTCATGAGCTCCGTGCCCCGGTTTATTTTGCCGACGTGTAACCAGGTGAACCTCAACACCTATTGGTCAACGACAAGTCCACTAGAGAAAATGGCCGCTTTTCACCGGTAAGCCTACGCAGCGGTGCTTCCTTTTGGCCGCAGACGAGGAAAATGAACACGTGCCGTCGTCACGGGGGCGTCACTACTTCTTAACACACTGTAACGACGTGACACCGTTTAGGGAGCAGCCGCATTCAAATAGCAGGTGATTCGCCTGCCGTTCAGCTTAGCTGAGCACGTTTCTCTGCCACCTTTTTTTTTGTACGGTCACTAAAAAGGCAGAAATCAGCTCGGACACCGACACTCGATTAGCGAGAGACGATAAAGAACGCAGGAGGCTGCACTGAGTAGGCAAATAAGCTAAGCATGTAAAAGAAACAACGCGAATGAGTCAACTGCACCGAGGCGCCGCAAAACTCGGCTGAGGGTATTGTCGACTCAAAACGATTCAAGCGTTACCACTTTGCTGTGTTCGTGCAATCCAATAGGCCTTAAGGGGGAAAACACGGTGCAGAAAAAAAACAAGGCGGGGCAACAGTTCGAAAAAAAATTCTGCTACACAAAACACGGCCAACAAACCATACAGTCGTCCAGGGCGTAGGGCAACTGTGACTTCACGGTTACAGTCAAGTCATGGCGCCGGCAATGTAAACAGGCATGGCTTATCTCTGCGGCCATGGGAAAAGCAAACGGGCAAAAATTCGCATTGGCAGGCGACCGCTAAAAGAAAGAGAACACTCAGCAGCTCACCTAAGTCGCCAGCAATGACAGCCGATGTCCGCAGCGGAAACGGGGTCAGGAGCGCGAATGAGGCATTCGGTTAGGCCTAGCAGCCTCGCCTCACGCCGGCTACAAAAACCTCGAAATGCGGCACGAAATAGCGCGGTCTTACCTTGGCCCCAATCTGGTTGCCGCACCGGCTTGTATGTGGACGATTTCTCGCATATTGGATCCGGAAGCGCTGGAAACTGAAGGAAGACCACGAAGACTTGCAGCGACGATCCCGCGCCCAGCAGCTGCTTACGGCGCGAGAGCAGCGGCCAGAATGGGTGATTCGACCGGGTTCCGCCTGCTCTTAATCCTTCAACTCCTGCGTCGGCCACCAATCGGAGAGGGCGCGTGTTTCCAAACGCTTCGCTGTACAGAGCACCCACGTGCCATGTGTGATGTCACTGCTCGCGCTATTCGTTTGAACGCCTGCTAAAACGACCCCGCCGTTCTGGCTCTGTAGCCTTGACGTAGAGCACTGAGTATTGGCGCTGACGGCTTGGGTTCGAGCCCCAGCACGTCTATCTCTTGTTTTTTTTTCATTGCCTATTTATTTCTACATTTCATTTTTTTTCTAGACTGAAATCTATACGTCGTTTTTGTTAATAATGGTGATTTGGTATGTTTTAGGTCGCTTTAGGCTTGGGGCGCAGCCAATAACCACGTTGAATTACCGTTCTCTATCGCGCGAACCGACATGTCACGTGGTTGCTCTGTGCAGCGAAGCGTTTGGAAATACGCGGAGAGGGCCACTACCAACGCTCTGGTTGGCTAGTTCGGTCACGGGAATTTGATGATGATGATGATGATGATGATGCCCTCCAAGTTTTTGGCACGTACCCACATGTGAGATTGGCGAGGGATAATTCGCTTGTTGAAATTCGTGAGGACCTCAAAATACTAATTTATTTCCCGAAAGACAAATGAAGTAATATGAAACCTTGATGTGATTAAAACCCGAATTACCCATCAATTAGTTTCCTTCAGCAATTCAAGCGTCCCGAAGCTGAGAGAAAATCTTGAATACAATTATATATATACCTTTTTGCATACGCCAACTTTGTTGCGCCAATGTATAAGTGGAACCGAAAAAGTAATAATAATAATAATAATAATAATAATAATAATAATAATAATAATAATAATAATAATAATAATAATAATACTAATAACGATTAGTTAACCCTAAATGCTCAATTGGGTCCTTCAAAAGCAGTTGTCTAGCTGCCCAGAAATGGCGAGAGGCGAGAAAAAAAAAGTTCGATTGTTCCAGGGACCTGGCACCGCACACATAGTTTCGTACGTGAGAGCCCTGTTCTAAACAGATAGAAATTTAGCCTTGAAATCATGCAGTGCAGCTTGGTGAAGGTCGTGCCGGAATCGCAAAAATGAACCCACAATTTAAATGTTGATACTCTGCGAATGATAGGAGTGCATCTGAACGAGTAGCGTCGAAATGTCAATATCGTCTTAATCTTGAAGCTGCAAAAAGAGCCCGGTCATGTATGCGAACTGGACGGGAATTCGTTTCGAAAGCGCCTGTACATTTTTGTTGTGGTGCCTTGGTACCTACCTAATAAGGTACCTACCTAATAAGGGTATTGGCCAGTCATCACTGGTGTGAGAAGAAAAGAAAAAAGTTTCCTTATATAATTACTTGTATTGCGTATAATTATAGCGGTCGGAAAGGATTATAGATCTATAAGCAAGAAGAAAATAATTGATAAATTCGAAGTGGAGCAAAAATGCAGAGTATCATTTTGGATACACGATGCCTACGTCCTCCTCCCCCTTCTCCTCCTCCTCCTCCTCCTCCTCCTCCTCCTCCTTCTTCTTTTTCTTCTTCTTCTTCTTCTTCTTCTTCTTCTTCCTCTTCTTCTTCTTCTTCAGCAGCAGCAGCGGCGTTGGCGCACCTCTCGCTTCTTCGGAGCACCGGCTATTGCACCTCACATGGATTTCAAAAACTTTCCGCCGAAGGTTCTCCACGGCTGGCATGCCCAACTCGCTTTTTCCTATACTTTCAAAGGGGACCGCGTTAGCACGCGCTATAAACCTCGGCAACCACCTGCGGGAACTTGGCGTCTGTGCTCCCCACATCAGGTGCGAACGCACGTGAACTTGCGAGTGGAACAGCACGCGAGAGCAGACCAGTGGGGAGACTCCTTAGTCCAGGAGTCCCTGGCTCTGGCTGGCAGTCCGGGCCCGTCTCACCAGGTTAAGCTGGGAGCCGGGTTCAGAGCTGGACAGCTGCGCCGCCCACTGTGAAGGGGAAGGGTGGGGATTGGGAGGGAGGTCGGGTGAGAGACAACTTATTGTTTTTGTACGAAAGATATACGGGTAAGGGGTGGGAGTGCCCCGTCCTTTGCAGTCTTCGGCCAGGAGTCCTTGACCTCTGGCGGCTTCTTCAGCTTTTTGGATCAGTAGTTGCTGTAGTAGTTTTCCGGAACTGAGCAGCGCCATCTGCCATTGCTCCTTATTAAACATGCTTATTATTTGTTTGTCTTTTTGCTTTTCTGTGCATGCCCATAGTTTGTGTATAGCTAGTAATACCTCGGGGCACTCAGCGATCTGTGCAAAATATGCTGCCAAAGGGCAGATCTCAAACGCATAATACCAGTGTTCTCGAAGGTAAATCTCGCACACGCCGGGCGCTCCGCGCGGGGCACAGGCTCACGTGTGCTCGGGTATTTTTTCTAGTTTTAAATGCGAATGCATTTCTTAGTCGGGGGTTGTCGTGCTCCGTCGGCGTGCGCCTGCATTCCTCCAGCGCGAGCGCACGTGAGCGCGCGCCTCGTAGTTCTGCCTTCGTCGTCGTCGTCTCGGCGCGGCGGGGGGGGGGGGGTTGTCGTGCTCCGTCGGCGTGCGCCCGCAGGTGTTATCTCTCCGCGCTCCTCCTCGCCCCTAGCAACAGCTGTGGCGCGCCTAGCAACCGGAGCAGGTGGTAGCTCGGGCGGGAGTAGCGGAGGGCAAGGGGAGAGGAGGAGCGCGCTCGGGCGTGTGAGGGCGCTCGTATCGCGGAGCTCGGGCGGAGTAGCGGAGAGTGAGTGGAGAGGAGGAGCGCGCTCGGGCATGTGAGGGCGCTCGCATCGCGGAGCTCAGCGGGAGAGAGAGCGCGCGCGCGGGGCGGGCTTGTTGCGCGGGTCTCTCTCTCCTCTCCGCGTACCCTCTCTCTGCTCGCTGCGCTCGGAAAATGTATATAAATGCAGTGGAGCGCACGTCTCTCTCCGTTACTGCTTGCCGCAGCGCACTCATCGGTGCACCCAATGCATTCGCATTTCCGCACGATCCCCTTCGGGGAGGTGGGGGGAGTTTTTTTTCTGCGATGCTCCTCACGTGGCGCAGTCCCACGAACAAACCAGGACGACGCCAGGTGCTCCTCACGAGGCGCACATTCACGTGCGTTCAGCCAGGCTGTGTTTTCTGGTAACGCTCGATGGCGGAAATAAAAGCACCAGCAAAGTCTGTTTACGTGCTTTGAAGAAGGACGACGACGACGACGATGGCGGTGCCGTCGAAGTTTGTGGCTTCTAACCTTAAGGGGAATTGGCAAGGCAACTTATTTATGGTACTCCGATTGGACCCCAAGTGAATACTTTTCCTTCCAGAAAAAAAGGGTGGGAAATGAAAGTCCACTATAGAAAGGACGGGAACATCAGAACAATTAGAGATTACTCAAGAATACAAGCGAATTGAAACCGAAAGGTAAATTTGGGTACAATTACAAATATCCATTTTTGCGTAACCCAAATTCATGCCCCCCAAAAATTTGATAGGCGTAATGGAAGGCTAATCACGTTGACGATCCCCAGCCAGCATTGGAACTTCGTTGTCAACGCTTGCGTGGTAGTATTAGTTGTTTTATACACACAGTGGGACTAGTCGATATACAGTCCCGCAGTCACCATGCCTGCCCGAGGAGCAGTCCGGCATCCGCACTGCCCATACATCTCTGTGTCATGGGGAATCCGCGGAATACCCGCGGACGATCCGCGGTCAGTCCGAGACTGTATGTCGAATAGCCCCAGTGTGCGTACGCTCCCGACCGCTGCAGCTAGCTAAACGACCTTTTGCCGTACAATTAATATATGACACGTTGTGCTGCCTATTTTTGCGGTTGAATAAATTAGATTCCTATTGGACCATCCAAACAAGCGGGCATTCTGTGGGTCCCAATGATCGTTGTCCACACACTCCAATGTAAGGATCTTCATCAGTGCAGCACGTTGTTCTTAAGTGCCTGACTTACGCAGAGAGGGCGTGCATGGGTTTTGGAAAAGACTAACAAAGCAAATTTCAGGCACGGAGTTTGTGTATAGTTTATTCTTTCTCATTTCCCTGTCTCATGCCTTCCCTTTCAATGCTCTCCCTGTAGGTTAGACTTGACGCCTTCTCAGTGGAGGGATATGACGAACCACAAGCGCTCTAAAGCGTTCCGGTGTGGAAGAAGAAGAAAGGCATCTGCAGGCGCTCGCGTGCTCTCTGAGGCTGTTCCATTTCCCAGTCTACCTGCTCGAGGAAACCATTTGAACCTACTAAGCGAACGCATCGCGGCTATTCAGCTAACAACCTCCTCCCGAACATCTGGCCTACAGAACGCCGACCAAACGCGGCTTCGAAGTCGCGGCCAAGCAAGCTCGCATCCCGAGCAAACCGCGCCGCGTCGTGACCACGAACCTCTGCCTTCTACCAGCTAGCGAGGTTCCCCATGGCCATGAGGAACAGCAACGAGAGCCAGACGAATCCCGCTGTTCCTCCCCAGGGGCTCTTCAGACTGCGCCACCTTGCGTTCGTCGCCTGCCTGGGACTGGCCTCTGCCGCGGTGTTGATTGGCGCCCCGGTTGCCGTGTGGAAGACCATGGTCCACTGCGAGGGCGCCTCCTGTCTGTCGGTCGAGGACGACCTTCGGAGCAGTCAAGACCCAACGGTGAAACCATGCGACGACTTTTATAGGCACGTGTGCGGGCGTTGGCCCGAGGTTGAGCGAGTCTACATGACACCCACCATCAAGTACGACGCGGTGCACGACCTTGCTTTTCTCCGCGAGGCGATTTTCTTGGCAGGCCAAAACCGCAACCGCCCGCTCGGAGTACAGAATTTGATGGGGGATCTGATGGTCACTTGCCACCAACAGCAGCCAGACGAATCCCAGCTGCAGTGGTTTCTAAGCCAGCTGCGGCTGCCGTGGCCCGCCCGCTCTGCCACCAACGAGCTTGAGCTGCTGGACATGATCGCGGGGGCATCGCTCAAGTACAACCTGCCCATAATGTGGATCTTCGCTGTGGGCCGCCACCTCCGTCGGCCGAGAGAGAACGCTCTTTACCTCATGCTGGATGGAGCGGTAGAAATTTGGATGCGTCAGATCACAGACCTCGTCAAGCGGCAGAACCTGGCACTGTTCCTGCGTCGCTGTGCGGAACGTGTGGGCGGCACGGGTCAGTCCTACGACAGCATGATCCGAAACGTCCTCACCACGCACAGAGAGCTCGAGCTGTCCCTCCGCCACAGCTTCGACATCGTCCAGCGGCCAGAGTATATCAACTTCAGCGATGTCACGCTCCGCCAGGCCGTCAACAGGCACCTGCCGGACGAGTCGCAGCAGTGGCCAGAAGACACCGTGATCTGCCTGCAGCGCCTCATGTTCCGCCGCTTCCGGGCACGGCACCTTGTCGACGCTCAAATGGCCTCGGCATTCAAGAACTATGCCGGCGCCTATGTCGTCTGGTACCTCGCCCCGTACGTGTCTCCCTACCTGACGGCCTCGCTCATGGAAGACCTGGGGCACCCGCAGAGGCTGCGAGACTTCGTGCGCGCTCGCTGCTCCGCGCTCATCTTGGGCGTTCTGCCGATGCCGTTCTTCAAGGCGAAGACAGAAGGAAAACTGGGTGACGCAGCAGCGATATTCGCTACGTACGCCACGCTCCGCTCGGCAATCGAAACAACCATGGCACGACACGACAGAGTTGCAGGGCAGCGTCTGTCTGCCCACGCCGACACTCTGGCGATGAACTTCTACAACATGTCGGTCCCCTGGTTGGTGCTTGACCGCATGTACGCGGGTATTCCGCACGTGCACGATTCAAATTTCTTTAACATGTACCAGACTGTGGCGACGTACAGCCTGCGACAGCTGAAGCAGTCCATGCGCAAGCCCAACAACAGCTACGTGCACGTTCCGCATTTGACTACGGTGGGCATCTACCGAGCGGTGGCGGCTCGCGAAATTAGAATTCCTCTAGTAAACGTCTTGTGGCCGAAGTTTCACCCTCGCTACCCGCTGGCTGCGCGGATGGCTGGCCTTGGAGTTGAGGCCGCAAGGAATCTAGTCGGGCTGTTCAACTACGCGTTCTTTTTTCACGAGGACTTCCGGCCTGGTCCTCGCAATAGCACTGACTTTCCACCGTCCATCTACCGGGCGCTGGCGGAGCTCCACTTACAGCTCGACGCTGCCGTTAGTCGCATCGGCAATGCATCGCTGCCGGAGGAAGAGTTGAAGGCTGCCGCCATGGAGGCCATAGCGGTGGTGCTTGCCCACGCCGCGTCTAAGGCACTGCCGGAAGCACATGCGGTGCCGCTGGCTGTGCGAGCTGTAGAGGCCAGTAAGCGGCCGAACTTCTTCGCAGCTTTAGCTCCCGACGAATTGTTCTTTCGGCTGGCTTGCTTTTACCACTGTTCGATCAGTCCGGGCCTACAAGAGCGCGTGTTGTGCAACTACGCCGTGCCACGCTTGCGTGGTTTCGCCTCAGCCTTTGGTTGTAAGGCGGGCGACGCCATGTTTGTTCCCCCTGCGAAGAACACGTTTAGTTGATGAGACATCGCTACTAACGCATTGTGATGTATATCTACGTCCCGTGTGCTATTTTTATAGTTTAAGGGCAGCAATGCGGGGACCAATAACTTGCCGTCGATGGCTAAACGTCCACCATAAATAAAAGAATTAGTTATATTTCCCATGGGCATCGGTAGCATTTTGTCTTCATGAGGGCAAACTCGTTGCAGCGCCGTGCGAGCGGGTAAAAATATTGTAAGCGAACTTCCAGACCATTCGAAGGATAAAACGAGAAAGCACGTTTTTGTTCTTTAATTTCATAGACAAAGGAATTTTATAAATGAAGTTTCAAAATGCTTATTAAAGGGACACTGAAGTGACTCGTAAACATTGCGGGATTACGAGCGCAAATTGTAGTCCGGAGTCTCTAGGCCCTGTTTCGACCGTTGACGCGAATTTATTTAGTAGAAAAATCAATTCGAAAATGCTGTCCTCCTCTCTGCACCCTCGCCCATTTTCTGTGGCGTTTTCGTGGGACGTCGGGAGGAGATGAGCTTTCGTGCAGGCAGCCGGGGAGCCCGGCTGCCTGCACGGGCTCCCCGGCCTTCAGACAGAGTCAGCCGGCCCAGCGTTTCGTCCGCCGGTCGCCGACGGGTCGTCGCAAACAGTTGGCTCAGTTGAAACGAAGCCAGAGCACGTTTGTGAATGGAAGAATGTGCCTTTCTTTACTTCGTTAGTTTGTACACTGTATCTCGCTCCAAGTCAAGGTCGCTTCACACGAGCGCTGCACAAGCGCCCATGCGATGCTTCGCTAACTGGTACGCCAGTAGGAAAATATAAGGCCACTTGAAGGCGGGAGAAGTGCCAGCGAAGTCAATATAGGTACTAAGGAAATAAAATAAACTGATACTTTTACCGTACAGCGTAAGGCTAGGAGGCGGGAAGCACTTTTTTTGCGCTAGGCGAACAAGCACAGCGGCCAGCAGCACGACTACGCATCTGCGAACGCTTTTCCGTCTAAGAAATGCAATTGCTAGACGTGAGATATTGTGGGAACTTGGGGGACGCTTACTGCACGAGGGCAACAGGTGACCGGTAAAAAGCGCAAAGGCTCATGGGTGCATTGTTTTCTCCCGCGGAAAGCGGCTACTTCCGGTTCGGGAGCTCTCCTGGCCTCCCGTACGCCATCGGCTATCACGCGCGTTTGTGCTTGTTGTTTATCTGTTTCCACCGGGGAAAAAACGCTCATGCACCGGGAATTCCAAAAATAACAACGATTGACCCTACTAGGGGTTTATCTGACAGGTAAGCACCCTGTGACAAATAAACAACACGCACACACGCGCCTGACAGCCGCCGGCACACGCAGGCGTACGGGAAGGCAGGAGAGATCTCGAACAGCAAGTGGCGGTAGCAGACGACGTGCGCATGAGCCTTTGCGCTTTTTACCGGTCACCTATACAACAAATAGTCACCTAAGCTGCTTGAAATGCTAAAACTAAATAAAAGGGTAAACTGGTCATACATTATATACCTTATATTTCCAAGGTCGGCAGCCCTCGCCCGTGGCCGAGTGGTGTGGAGCGCTATATATGTCATTGCAAATGTTTTGCAAGTCACGGGTTCGAATCCCCGCTGGTACATTTTTTTTATAAGTTAACTTTGTCGTTTTCCGCCGATGTTTTCTGTGCTGAGTTCACCCTTTTTTGGGCCGCAACGTTCATTGCTCCATGAACTAGTTCACAGAACGCGACTTGTCAACCGGATAAACGATGAAAAGTGTGCTAATTTGAGTCAGTCTACGCAGTGCAAGCAAAAACGGGAGCTTGACAAATTCACTTCAGTGTCCCTTTAATGCACATGCATCACAAGACGAGAGAGAGACTACACCAGACGTAAACCACTGCATGTCATAACGGAAACATTTTACTAATTTGAACGATAAAAGGCACAATTTTAAACAGTTGTCTAGCACATATCAAATAACCATGTAAAATCATAGATGTTTTAAGGGAAGATTGCGACAAATTGGTATAATGTGCTTTGTTAAAACCCATTCTCACCGCTTTTAATCCGTAAATACAGTCTAGTCCACTTATAACAGTATCCCAGTGCCAAGAAAATCCCATCGTTATAACCGATAATTGTTATAAGCAGGTTGCGAAATCAAAAGATGGAACAGAGCTCAAAACATTTTATTCGCATGCCAGCAAGGTGGTACTACTACTAATTTGCGGAAAAGACGCCACAGTCGGTCACCGCTGTTTGCCGCGTGTGAAGCTAGCGCAAACCTTTTCCAATAGCATCAACAGGTGCTTCACCTAGCTGAGGTTAATGTCCTTGGCGGAAACAAAGTCCCCGAGGGACTGTGTCACGCATTGGGCCTCCTACGAAGACACTACCTGAGTAGGCTGCGCAACCGCGTCATTTGAGTTCTCACTGTTGCCCTTTTGGTGCACAATATAACCGGATTCAATCGTTATATCCGATATCGTGGCGCTGCAGAATTGTAATAAGCGGTTTGTTTACTATAGAAAGAATACAAAGTTGACGGTGCCATAGCTGTTCATCGTTATATCCGATATATTGTTATAAACGGTATCGTTATAAGTCGACTCGATTTTACAAGCACCGCGCCTACGGGCGCGCGCATCACAAAGTGGTTATCTCTGCGAAAACCCTTTGCCTCTCCAATCGTTTTCACATCGCAGCTGGGGCAAGGCGAGTCGAACAGACGGTTGTCGGACACAATCGAACGACGCCGCGCTTTCACACGTTGAATCGCGTTGAATGAACACTCGATTGGGACAATATGTTGTCGCGGGAAATATGAAGGCCGTTTGCATAGCACCACCGATGTGGACATGTATCCCCGTGGTGTTCTTTCACGATCGAAGCCAAAGTTCAGCTCCACAGTCGAAGTTGTTGAAATGGTAGTACGGCTCCATCCCTCACCGCGCTTAGGTGACGCAACGAAGTCAAGCAAATGCGGGGGTGTCCCCGAAGTTTTTTCTCGTACTAATAACGGAGAGTCCAAGAAAGAGAGAAAGATGCGACAAGTATTATTCAGGAGTTTCAGGGTGTTTGGCCGCCTGTATGCGGTGTGCGATAATTCGCAGCGCACCGAGTTCTGTTCCAGTTGTCCTGCTGTTTCCTCGGTCCGTCAGAAGATGTCATGTGCTACTTCACTTCTAAAAATTTCATTTGATGTGTCTATATTTTAACAATGTCTGCAGAACAGAATACACTGATCAGGTAATGCATTCTGTATTTTTCTACTGTTGCATTTCTCATATGTTTAACATCTAGCTGTAGCTCAACGAATATCGCCAGACTTACTTAAAATCGTCTGTCTCTTCCTCTTCCTTCTCTTTCTCTCTGTCTCTCCCGGTATGAACACGATGGGCGCACACCCATTACGCCCTCTTAAAACCAAAGATGCGGGCTCCAATGAAGTTATAACTTGAATACGCTTCACAAACCCACTCAAAAATTTATCCTATAAGCATGTATAGCGCAGGCTAACGGGTCAACTTCACGGGCCATGTTAAAGCCAGGCTTGCGTAGAACAAGGACATTATTCTTTAAAGCTACTCAAATAATAATGAGATAGAAAAAAATAAGTCGGTAATGAATCATATTTGATTAGTCTTTTGCCTAAAAATTGTCTGTACCCAAAAGTTTTGTACGTGAAAGGCCGAAGCCGGAGTTTTGGGTCCAATGTAGTATCTTGCGAGTCGTGAGTCGAGGGCGAAGTGATGTAAAGATGGCTCTGCGATAGTGGAGGCTGCTCATGTACGGAATGGTGGCAGAAATGTCTGCGGATTCAGGATCGTCGACCAGCTCGGAAAGTTTTCTCTTTATCAAACGAGGCCTTCCATAAAAATCGACATTGCGTTTTCCTTTGAAGTAGGTCCCAAAGTCCATTTCACGTTTACGAAAAGATCAAGTGAACGAGCTTCGAGAAAACAGCTCCGACAAGCTTCGCGCTTGTCTGCGCGATGTTCATGAACGCGAGTCACCCTCGCCCACAGCTGCAGAGACTAAAGCTGGAGAAGTCATTATATTTCACCATCATCGGACCTATCACACTACAGTCCGCACGGACAGGCAGGGAGCCCTACGAAGCTTCGGCACGAACAATATTCCATCCCCTGTCCACACTAGCCTGACTACAAACATGCAAGCTCATCCATACCTACACGTCTTCTTCGAATGGATCCCTGTCCACCAAGTCATAGAGGGTAGTGAACGAGCTGACTCTCTGGCCGCGACGCTCATTTCCCGGGCAGCCCTCAGCCGTGGCCTGAAGAGTACAATCCAAACGAGGATAGATGAAGGCATCACAAAAGGTGCAGCGGACATCTGGACAACCTCCGCACAGCAAGAATGGTACTTCCCTCCCCAGTTAATGCATGTGACGAAGACACGCTACATATATTAGACCGGCACAGACATTGTCCCTCACCTGTAATCTCTCTCCCCTACATACAGAAGTCACCAGGCTATCTGCACTAGTAGTTATGGATGGCTCGGACAATGAGCACATTTTGGCGGTGTGTTGGTGACACCTCGTCCCGCACATTTCTTTCGACCAACCCGTTCCCCCCTGATATTCCCTACTCGTGGTCTAGCTGCACTGCTCCCGCCCAAAACCTACGGGCTGCTCTGTGGTTCCTGTCGGCTGCCCAAATTGAGACTCTGTGCACCTCCGCCAAGCCCGCACCGTCGGAGGACCATGGAACACCGCCTTTCTCCGAGGACTCAACTCTGCGGTTCGGTCTTGAACTGCCGAGTTAAGTTTGCTCTCGCTCTCTGTGCTAACGCTACTGCTAACAACAAAAAAACTCGCTCGAGTGGTCAAACTCGTGAGGCTCAATACAATGAAGTCCTTTTTGCCACAACGCACATCCTTCCTGCCACACCTCATCGCAGAATTATTTGTATGCCTTCATTTCTTTTATTCCCATTGTCGATTATATCACGCGCGAAGCACTCGCAAAGGAGTTTTGAGCTCAGCGCAGAAGGTACAGTTTCGCTCTCAATGCCCCGTTTCTAAAGCGTATGCACCACTCAAACGCTGGATTTTGGAATGCAACCAAGATCCCCTCCCCCACTCATCACCAGCAGCGAGCAGTGGGGAGCTGAGGTCTGGCAATCCAGCAATGCTTGGTTTAATTTGGTGCTTAAGTTGCCACCAGCCTGGTGGCGACCCAGTCTCTTTAACCCATCTGTTCACAATAAAGTATTTTTTAAATGTTCTTGGTTGAGCTTCCGGATGCGACGTATAAGAAGCGGTAGAAGGGTGTTTTAAATCATGCGGTGTTGGAAAACCCGAAGAAGCTACCTACACAGGCTAGTGCTCTCAAATATTTTCTCTGGAAAGTAAACTATTGCAGTTAACCGCTATGAATGTTAAATGGTAATATAAATACTGACGAAAACGTGAAGTGGTGGAACCAAATTTCTTTCCTCAAAGGTAAAGTGTAGTCGGAGAAAAGGAAAACGAGGACCCCGAAAGAGAACACAGGAAACACGAAGTAGAAACGAGGCACAAAAGCATAAAAAGGAAGAGAAAAAAGTAGACAAAGGAAACACACTGGTTAAAAAAAGTGGAACTTGTAGGTGTAAGACATTGACGTCTGCTCCGGGCACATCCTCAAACTCTCCTTCTTCGTTGGCCGACGCCTCCTGGTATTGCTGGTACTCGGAGACCACGCCGTTCATTTTGGACTCTGCCTCGGTGAACTCCATCTCGTCCAGGCCCTCCCCGGTGTACCACTGGAGGAAGGCCTTGCTCCGGCTGAATGGCTGCGCAAAGAACAGGGAAAAGAGGTGATACGGCTCACAAGACAATCAAAGACTGAGTGCACACATTAATTTAAGTCCCTCCTGGGAAAAAGAACCAAAGTAGAATCTAAAGGCAACAATAGTGCCATTGGATCCCACGTGATAAAAATTATTCCTGCCGTATTAATTACATCGGGCCTCGTAACACCCTGTAGCTTCCGCTTGTAAAACCCTAGAAATTGAGATTAGCATTGACGGCATGCCTGGAGAACTACGTACGCGTGTATCAGTATCATTTATGGAACTCCTAGCAGGAATTTAACCATTTCATTACCTTTGGGAATTCTCGCCTATACAGGCTTGCTACAAACCACTTATGCTAAACAGTGTACACAAACGCTGTGTAAAATTTTCAAAATGGCAAACATCAGCAGTAGTCCTAATTTCATACCCCACACAGCCAGGTCAAGTTAGGAGGCTATCCAAAGGAATCCAGGGCGTACCTGTGAACTGCTCCGAGATGCGCTTGAAGAGCTCTTGAATGGCAGTGCTGCTGCCAATGAAAGTAGCAGACATCTTCAGACCACGAGGCGGAATGTCGCAGACAGCTGTCTTGACGCTGTTGGGGATCCACTCCACAAAGTACGAGAAGTTTCTCTTCTAGACATTGAGCATTTGTTCGTCCACCTCCCGCATGGACATACGGCCACGGAAGATGGCCGCCACGGTAAGGTACCGGCCGTGTCGATGGTCGCACGCCGCCATGATGTTCTTGGCATCGAACCTCTGCTGGGTGAGCTCGGGAACAGACAGCGCTCTGTATGGCTGCGCACCTCCGGCAGTCAGTGGGGCGAATCCTGGCATGAAGAAGTGGAGCATCGGGAAGGGAACCATCTTCACGGCCAGCTTGCGCAGGTCGGCGTTGAGTTGTCCAGGGAATCTGCGTGCGTTATAAAGGGAAGAAGGGAAAGCGTGAGATATAAAGATCGGTTAAACAAAATTGGGCCCATCTCCCCACGAGGGGGGACTCGAGTAAATGCATCGCGTAGGGGGTGGGTGTATTGCGTTAACGTTAGTGTTTGGGGGGTGGTGGTGGGGTGGTAGTGAACGTGTTAACTATTATTGCCAATTACTATTAATTATTATTATTTCTTTCATACATTAATTATTACTTTCGTGATTTTGCGACTCGAGTCCCCCCTCGTGGAGAGATGGGTTTTTCTTTTTTTTGTGACGCAAGAAGTGAAGGCAAGGAGTAGGTTGTTGTAAGTCGTTATTTATTTATTTGTTGCTGTTGTTGTATTGGACGCTGAGAATGACGGCTTCGTGGCCGCTAAAGTGTACTAGAACTTTCATCTAGTAAAAATAAACAAAATGACCCGTGTATCATCTGCTTTTAGATATGAAGAGTCATCGACCCTTGCAGGCTGGTCGTGTCACTACCAACCGCTCATTCACCTACGAACACAGCTGGCCTGCACCACATGCGGCAGAACTGATTTGCGTCCACCAAACGCTCATATTAAATGCACAGTTCACCGACTGGTTCCGAGAGCACCAGCTGCCTCTGACGATCGTTGCGAGGAGCTGTGAATGAAACTTTAGAATTAATGCCTTAGAATAAAAATGGTGTGATAAGTGGTTACACGGATTCACCTCTTCTTTCAGCATAACACTGAGCGTATACGGTTCTATTCGTCACGCTTCTAATTATAGGTAGAAATGGGGAGGGACAAATGGAGTGAGGGAATGAGTGAGTGAAAACTTTATTGCATAGCCTCCACTAATCCTAGAGCCCTTGGGCTGTAGCAGCGTCTTCGGCCGGCTGAATGGCCCAGACTTGATCCGCTGGGTCGGAGCTGAGCAATACGGTCTCCCATTGCTCTACAGTAGCGATGTTGCTACCTAACGTTGTCGCCTGTGGACAGGCCCACAGCATGCGGGCTAAGTCTGCCCTGTCCTTACACCCGTGGAACTTGTCAGAATATTGCCCGGTGTAACAGTGATTGTACGCAACCGGGTTGGAATACCAGTTGGCCTGTAGAAGTCTGCAGAAGTCTGTAGAAAATACTATTTTTGTTGAGTCACGTTCGTTTACTACATGTGAATTATGCATTCTTTATTAGGTACGCAGGTGACCGACAAACTTCGAAAAAGTGATAATTGGCCTGGTTGGTGCACTCGCAAACAAAATAGTTGGAATCACACACACAGAAGAGAGAAGACACCGACAAACCAGGCACTACTTCAACGTGCACGCATTGATTGCATGCATGAATCAATGGATGCACGTCGGACAGAGGAAGTGTTCACTTTTTCACCACAGTTCCCAAATAAAGTTGTGGCCGTTCTATTTACGCCAGGGTAACAAAATAAATATTCCAAACTTCCAAGTTTTCCTTCAAGCTGAGTGTAGCGTAAGTGCGGCTTGTGCGTTTACTAGCACATTTCTTCATGCGATGGAGTTTTACTGCTTCACGTGGCTCCTACCGCGACCTTCAGAAAAATTCAGCTGTCTTTCCAGCGGCCGTAGTGCCCAGAATTTCTGATATTTCTTCTTTAGAGGAGGACCGACAAGAAATCTGAAAACTGAGATAACTACCTAAAAAGCTGTCTTGTTATATGGAGATAACCGCCTTGTGGTTCCAAGCTTACCTGTTCAGCATTAGATAGTTTTAATGTATTTTAGTCTTTGCATGCTGCTCAAAGCTCAGAATGGATACCCCTCCGGCATCACGATCAGTATGACGCCAGCAGCGCCTCGTCCCAAACTGCTGCTGTCAAGGCTCCCGTGATGTAGCCAAAGCACTGGCTGCTATTAGCGGCATCGGTTGATTCTGTAGTTCTGTAAATACCTTTCATCTGTTCACATTTCATAACATCTTGCTATGTTCTATACTGTGCCGCGCATGCGCAGAGAGGGGGTGCTGGCCACCGATAGAATGGCGCCACCCAAACCGAACAAGTTTAAAAGGTCTACACCACTGCGCTGCCACAGGTCAGATCGCGACAGATTTCGCATGCTGCTTCATTTCGTGCAAGTTAATGTAAAAAGCTTAACTCTCTCGCCTTAGTGTTGGGCAGATGATGTCATAGATTGGATACCTACGCTTGGAGAAGTCGTACACCGCGGATGAAATAATTACTTGGTTTTCCCAGCGAAGCTGTTTATGGGTAGGATTTAGCAGATCGTCACTAGCGGCAGTTCAAGTTTAAACCAACAAGTGCGAGAGTATGAAAAAATAAAAAATAAAACCTCTAGGGCTCCCTTATTTTGATATCAGGGGGCTTGAATTGCTCTCAAAATAACTCTCCCCAGCAATGCATTTTTTATCCGTGAAGCGAGTCTAAAGCTACTCTGCAACACCTCCGATAAACGGTCTCATTCTTTTCTTTGCGTCTCGAAGCACTGCGAAAGGTGTAATTATTGCCTGCACGGAGAGGCACTGGGTAATTTGCTTGTCGCATCAAATATGCCGCCTGTTTCTTTCTTGTTTTTGCGGTTTTATTTTTGAAGTTTCTATCGAACGCGTTCATTGCGACCACTGAAGAGAATCCTGCCAACAACTGCTACACCACTTTAATGACGTAATTCCATCGGCCGAAGAATGCCATGAGAGGAAAAGACAGAAAAATCTTTTGTACAATTCTCGAAGTTACCTGATGGGTACGAAGCAGTAATTTCTAGCTGAGGTACTTTGGGACCATAATTTAAATAGTTGATGTGGTGGTTGACTATGTTCTGCAAGCATTTTAGGATTTCAGAATAAGTTGAAAAAAGGCGTTGTAGGGTCCCCTTAATGGGGACCGGTGTAAGCTTTGTCTGTGCAAGCTGGCTTTCCCACATAGTGCGCAGCTCAGTGATGCATAGCCATCTCCGGAGGGAGTACAGTTACAGCCGCACTTTATACTCCGCTCTAAAGCACCGCCCCTTTCCCGAGTCCCGTATTCTCCTCGCCATGCGAGGCGTCTCTCTCCGCCCCGGCATTTCGCAATGCAGCACGCTCTTCGGCGGCCACCTGTGCGGCCTACCAGATCCTGCGCCGCGGTTGGCGTTGCTGTGCTTCAATAAGACGTCATTTTCTCTACTCACCACTATGCGTGCCCCAAGTCTGTGAGAGTAGAGATGGTGACTGCTGTCTTTATAAGTAAACATTGCAAATACGTAATATAGCTAAATCCCAACAAAGCAGATCCCAACAGAGGGCCAGCGTCGCTGGACTTCTCACGTCAGAAGTCCAGCGTGGACTTCTCACGTCAGAAGTTAGCAGCTGTCTGATTTTGTTTACCATTACGTTCAGGGGGGTCACCAATGAATTGAAAATACGAGACCGGTGTTTACAGATGCTGGTACTAGCCTGGTAGGCTTGGCCACGTACAATAAAATGGCGAGATTTTATACTTGTAACTGGAAATAAAATGATGGAACAGTGAGTTCTTTGGTAGCATTTGGCGCAAAATTTTAGTAGAGTACCACCATCTACACTTTGCACGAATACTCTGCAGTATTTTACGGATTCTTCAAAGGAAAAAAAGGTGTAAGGTATGTTCTAGTTGCACGGGGTTTTATATGTAAGGGGGCCTTATGGGGAGAAGCATTAAACTGTGCTGATGCTACTTGGAATGATTCGCTTATGCACACTGAGTACACAACACTATGGGTAAGTGCCTTAGCGCTACACAATGATTCTGTGCCGATCAACAAATTTTGTTTCACATATGACACCATCTGGAATTTTGCTTTTTTTTAAGTTTTATGGGCCGCCGAAAGCCCCTGTGCTCAGCACCGGGCGTACAGGCAAATTCACGACGTACACACTCCTCTATAGCGCCAAAACCGTCAATCGTATTAATCTCTGTCTGCAATCTCGTTTCGTACCGCCACACACAGGAACACTTGTCGCAGATGCTATTTGATGGCATCAAAACAAAATCCTAAAACTACGGAGTTCAAAAGCCCAGAAATGGATTCGCTCTGTTGCATTTTGCGCTGCATTTTTATTTACATATCCTTTGTCCCATCAACAGACACCGACACACCACAACAGGCACAGCGGCAGCTAATGGTTATTTCCGTATTACGGGCTCCATAAACAGCTGCGTCTTTTTTCCTGGCCCCAAAACAAACGCCACTTTTTTGAGTGGGTACACGCAGAGATCCACCACGGCTAACGGTTATTAAAAGCCGCCCATAATTTAGCCCCAGTTTTCAACGACGTAACACTTTACTACCATGCAGATGACACTCTTCTGCGCCATTTTGTTCATTTTCAAAATTGTGACCGGTTCATTTGCGTACCTGATACTTCCACCTGCCTTTGGGAGATATACAGACCACGAAAAGGTAAGCCTTGCATCGCATACAATAAGAGAAGAATAATGATGGGGAACAGAGTTTTATGCAGTTCTGTTCGCCAACGTGTTTCAAGTACACTATTCGCAAATACAGGCTGTACGTTCAAGAAGTTGCTCGGAGATTTGATACACAAGAGCCGGTGGTTTTTCCGTCCTGCATTCCTATCAACCGCATCAAAGCTCGTCCAATGCCAATTTATTCCTTGCCATCTTCCTCTTCCGCAGTGCAACGACGTCAACGTAAGCACGTTCCTCGTGTACAGCAACGTCCCCGTTCAAGAGGTGCCGCAAGACGCACGCTGCGTGAAGTTCACTCGCGTCACACCAGTTGACAACGACTTTGCCGACTACCGAATCACCTTTCCGCCTACAGGGGATAAGTGAGTAATAACGATCGAGCTTTTATAAGTTGGTGAAGCATTTGTGGAACTCGCAAATTCGTGCTTGTATTGTGAAAAAGGCGTGAAATGAAGGTAGGTAAATACATGTACAGAACGAACGGTAGTGTTGGTGACGTCCCTGACATGAGCATGCGTGGACTTTACGAGGGAAGGTTGGGTAGAGACAAATACTTTGTTTTTTGACTCAGCCGACCCAGCCATGAGCGGCCGGGTTGCGCGTATGCGTTTCCTAGTCAGTAGAGCGAGTCGTCATTTGAGCTTTTTATGAGGGTTATATAACAGCATAAACGTTCCTTAAGGCATGCAAAACCACCCGAACAGAAATAATAACAGCTAAAACGGACTTACAATGGTTAAAAACCACGGCGTTGAAACATATTCAACAGAAATAGCCGAAACCAACCTAAAAGGGGCATACCCACAAATACGTGCAAGAAGCAGTCGCTGAAACTGACCAAAAAGGCAACGAAAATACCCGAAATCCCATTTATAATGCATAAAAATGTCATAAATAGATTACAGCGTGGTAACAAATGTTAAAATTCAAATATGGCAAACCCTTAAAAATGAAAAAAAAAGCGGTAACGGCATTTGAACCCGGGTTAGGATGTTTGCTTCGCAGGAGCGGAACTACTGCACTACGAGACCACGCGCTTCTGAGCGGTTAAATTGAGGGCCACAAGCACGTGGACATAGCTTCAAACATGCCCCTAAATGGCGCCATGCGTCGCTTGGCTGTGCGTACTAGGAAACGCCTATATGCGGCCTGGTTGAGTCGAAAGCCAAACGGGGAGGTCTGTTTGAACCACAGGCAGGGGTGGATTAACTCGTTTGTCTGGTTGACATGGCGGGCTCTAAGGAGCTGAACCGGTCCTTTTCTGCGAACCCCGCCGGTCCGCAACCTGACGTTCATTATTTTGAAGTTCATGTGAACGCGGGGACGTCGGAGTAAAAAGAACCTGTGAGTAAATTCAGCCCTCCCTCGTCGAGTATATGTATATTGGGGCTATAGCTGCCTTACATCGAATGCTAATCCGCTGGGCCAAAATGCCTTTCGGATGCGTTCTGACCACTGTAATGCAGCACTATACAACAATATATATATATATATATATATATATATATATATATATATATATATATATATATATATATATATATATATATATATATATATATATATATATATATATATATATATATATATATATATATATATATATATATATATAGAGAGAGAGAGAGAGAGAGAGAGAGAGAGAGAGAGATAGAGGAGAGATAAACGAAAAACAGTGCTCAAATTGCAAAACCTGGACCATCTTTTTTCAATTTTTTTTGTTGCACGACATACTCAGGTAGTGCTCAATTCGCATGGCACATTGCGTAGCTAAATTAGGAGGGCAAATCCTTGGTGGTTTCTACAAGTGTTACAACAATGCTCATGCGTTATAACGATTCGACTAATGTCGTGAGAAAATGTGACTGTGACGTGTTATATGCTTTGTTCTAGGACCCTCCGGACCAAGTTAACGTCCTCTGTAGGCCAGGTGGTAAAAAACGTGCTGGAATCCGTTCCTCCAGAAGGTATTGTATACGTTTTGTGAATACATGGCGAAAATGAAACTGGATATTTATGCCTATCATGGTTGCATAAAGCCGAATATTTTCTGAGATTCTTTTTTATAGTTTTGCTGTTTCGTTTGGGGAAAGATTGCCTCACCTGATAAGGCCAAACCAATAAGGCCAAAAATCTTTCCACGTTTCCACCTAACAGCCACCCTCACATTAAATTACCCTGTTCAAGTCCCCTATCACTGCTGTGAATAAGATTTTTGGTCTTTTCAATGCATTCTAGTGGAACATTTTTTAGGAGTCTGGTGGTGATGACTAGCGACGTAAGCATACAAATTTGCCACATAGAACTTAAGTTCCTTTTTTGACTTCGCCACGATTACTGACATACGCTCATACGGGTAGGAACATTCTTAAATATTTCTTGCGACTACTTCGTAGGTAAGAAATTCGACTCTAAGCCATATCCTCCTGGATGATCAAGTTAGGGCAAGACATGGCTGGAGCAAACCGCGACATTTGTTGGTCAAATGTAAATAATCAGCCCTGAGCGTAGCTCGACATTGGCCCGAACACTGGTTCCTGACTACGACATGGTGTTACATTGCTACTATGCTTTAGCGACCCCCAAACAAAGGGATTTTCACCGTAAATATTGTAAAGGCTTGATAAAGCAATTGTGGTGTTATTGCATAAGCACTCAGTAAAAGTTCTTTGAGAACTCACGGAAAATGGATAGAGATTCTATTGAACCTCTGTGAACAATTTTTATAGAAAGTCAAAAGAGATACTCTATGTCGATTCAATAAGCGAGTACTCGATAGAAAAAGTCATTGAAACTCCGGATTTCAGAAGGAACGCGGTGGCAAAATCACTTTTCAAACCAGAAAGACCAACTTTATGGAGACGTAACCATCATCATAATCAGACTGTCCACGCCCACTGCAGGGCAAATGTCTCTCCGGATACTTTGAGAATTAATACTGAGCGCTTATTAGATTCTTTTGATGAAAATCAATAGGCATTCACAATCATCAAGGAAAAAATATTTGTAAGTGGTACATAATACGCGCATATCAGGTACAAAGCTCTTTTTAGAACATGCTTCTGATGACGAGACCCAAAAACAAAATGTGTTGTTCAGTATTGAATGCTTCCTCAACAACCAAATAATTAGTTGAGTCCTGTCGCCTCCCTGTCCTGTCGCCTTTAGTTTTGCACTAATTACCTTTCAGGTAAGAATCCGAAGTCGTTTAGTGTTTTGTACACTGACTGCAGCATCTGTAAGATAACAAGTTTTCCTCATCCATCCAGAGGTAAGTACCTAGCACCCTACCACTCTTTTTTAAAGCGTGAGCTTTCTTTAGGGGACCGATGCCCTCCTGTCAAAAAACGAATGCATTTCCCCATATACCGGTTGGCCGACCTAAAAGCTCTGATAA
Source organism: Haemaphysalis longicornis (assembly GCF_048455015.1). NCBI lineage: Eukaryota > Metazoa > Arthropoda > Arachnida > Ixodida > Ixodidae > Haemaphysalis > Haemaphysalis longicornis. The sequence goes on along the minus strand of NW_027526407.1, from coordinate 114,276,778 downwards.
GATCTCTGGACACAAGGCGCGTGCGTAAAAGCACGCTTGCATTGAGTTAAAACGGTTACTCAAAAATCACAAAAAGGAACTGTTCTCGATAAGACAATGCACGCATCGATCACAAAGGCACGCAAAAGGGTACATTTATCTCATAATACACGTATACATTTGATTTTTCATAGGTGTGTTTACTTAGTGCTCGAAAAATCGTCGCATGGGTTGGTTTTTCATTTGTGATTTCGGCCTTTGATGGTTTGACGATTGTTGGGACGCACTTTTTAGCGAAGCTCCTGGCGCAGTTCTGACGCAGATTTGATGTCGGAAAGTATTCGCTCTCCCCTCAACTTTCTTCAGAAAGGGATTGTAAAATTTTTATAAAGTAGGTGCACACGCGGTAAACCTTATTACTTTTCATTTATACTCCCCAGCTGGCATTTATGATCCGGCAACTCATCTCCATCGAAGTTTACATCTACCTAAAATGAGGCATGTGAAGAACACTGACTTTTTGGTGGCTAAAAAAGAAATATAGAGGTTACACAACGGACAAGAAAATGATTTCTTGCCTGCCACGAGAATTGCGATGTGGGGTACAGTGTTGCAAAAATTTATAGTTTTAGTAGTGGGAAACCGTTCATGCTATAGTCAAACATTGGTTATGTTGCTAAAAATCTGATGTATTATGAAGTGAACTGTTTTGTGCGAGAAAATGAGAGAAAAAAATTTGAAGAAATTCAGATAATTGCCCAATAATGCATAGCATTCTTACACCGCTTGTCTTTACCCGAAGTTTCTTTCAGTCAGATGTGGCTATACTTAGCCAATTACGCTGAGTTATTTCGTTGCTGCAAAGTTTCCCTTTATTTCTCTCAGCCGACCATGTACACTTACTCATTAAATGCCGGAAATCTCCCATTATGTATAAGTGAGAAAATGTAGGCGATACACACAGCATGTGTTTTACCGATTTCTTTTTGGGTTTCCGTGAAATTTCTCTGGCTTTCTAATTTTGGTCCCCGCTTTTCTGGAGATGGACATATCTGTGATCTACATTTTTGATTGCAAACTTCACTTTCATTCTTTTTCGATTTTTTTACTTTTGTACTGTTTTATTTCTCATTCGGTTCGACACCTTATATCCACTTACGCGATTACAGCGGTTAAAGGTGTTGACTCCGCCAAATGTACATCTCTTGTGCGAAGCAGTGTGATACAATAGGGGCTCTGGGGGTATTCGACAAAGAGTGCTACCCCCCCCAAAAAAAACTGCAGAAGTAGCCATTGCATTGCGTCAAAGCGCAGCGTATTAAGGACTGCGCCAAGAATGAAATACATGGTCCTGCACGTAAAAGTCGGAAACGGCGATTATACAAGAAAGTTATTCGGAAGGCCGTGCGGCGATTTATCCAATCTCACAAGCACACACGAAGTTAAATCGTTTGGATGCCTGCTGCGGTAAGGTCCTGTAAAAGCCGCACATAACTGACACATAGTTTTTTTCAAGATCTGTAATACTTGTGCAATTCCCTGCAATACTGGTTGCGAAACAAACCCAAGCAACATGAGCTGCAAGCAGAAAACATAACCGACATTTTTTAGGCAAGAAGAAGGTACAGAAAAATTTACTCACTGCAAACACGTATTACTTGAACATAATGCCTAGCATACATGGGCCCAATCACTGAAAGCACCACCCATAACATCTCAAAGCTATTATAAAAAAGAGCCAAAGATATGCTGCCAGAGATGGAACAGTTTGTCACTCGCGAATAACGTAAAACAGCATATACTAATAATTGGAACATAGTGATATGCAAAGAAGGGTCGTCACTAACACTGTTTTGCATTTTGGTAATAATACTTTGTTCTGTATAACTTTCATTCATCCACATTTCTTCTTTTAATTCTGCTCTCTTTTTATTACAAAAAGCAGCAGTGCTGACATTTCCTGCAGATTTTAATGAACCGTAATGAAAATATATACAATTGCCCGGAATTTCTAAAACAAAGCGTTTTCACACTTTTACAGAAAACGCCTGCATGCTGTTCATCGCAGAGATGCACTTGCGAGAAGAAAGCCTGCACTGCCATTTCATCTTCGATCTTCTCTGTGGAGCTACCAAAAAGTACCACTACGCAAACGAAACCTGCCTCACCAAAGTTATGTGAAAGGGGGCATATCGCAGATGAACCACTTCGGGGAGCCTGGGTACTTTGAAATATTCGAATGAAGATTGAAATTCAATACTGAAGCTGTTTTACTATGAAAACACAGAAGGGGTTGTAATAACTATGCAATTTCTTATAGTTGGCGAAAAAAATACTTATGCATGCTTGTTACGAGACCTTGTAAATGAATGTACTTTTTTAAAAAAAAACTATTCCACGTGCGCCAGATCTCTAAAATTTAACTCAAATAAGGGTAAAGGGTTCTTAAGTAAATGCTTGGATTCATGTTTTGTTGATTGATGACATTATACAAGAACCGCCAAGCCCTTGGTTAGCGTAAAGCAGTGGTACTAGGTACCAGTGCCTTTCCTGTTGGTTTATTAAACAGAAATTTAGCGGTGGAAAGGTGAACTGTACCTTACCTTTTTTTTTCATAACTGAAAACAAGAAGTCTACAAACTTGCCGTTTGCAGGTAAAAGATGAACAATGGTCGGCATGTCACGGGAACAAAAAAAGAACTTCAGGGGCGATTTCATATTTCACTGGGCTATGTATTGCGAAATATAAAACATCAACAACCAGCCCCATTCCACGCCCTTAAAAGGGGTGATGCTCGTCGAAAACACTTTTTCGTAATACTATATCTATGGCATTAAAGGGACACTGAAGTGATATGTAAACATTGCGGGATTACTTGCGCAAATTGTAGTCTGGAGCCCCCAGGCCATGTTTCGACCACCTTGGGCGCGTTTACGCGATTTTATTTAGTAGAAAAATTAATTCGAAAATGCTGTCCTCCTCTCTTTACGCTCGCCCATTTTCTGCGGCGTTTTCGTGTGACGTCAGGAGGGGATAAGCTGGCAATTGGCTGCGCGACTGCACGGCTCCCCGGCCTTCAGACAGAGTCAGTCGGCCCAGCGTTTCGTCTGCCGGCCGCCGACGGGTCTTCGCAATTCGTTCGCTCAGTTGAAACGAAGCCAGGACACGTTTGTGAATGGTAGAATTTGCCTTTCTTTACTTGGTTAGTTTGTACACTGTATCTAGCTCCAAGTCAAGGTTGCTTCACACAAGCGCTGCGCAAGCGCACATGCGACGCTTCGCTGACTGGTATGCCAGTAGGAAAATATAACGCCTCTTGAAGGCAGGAGGAGAGTCAGCGAAGTCAATATAGGTACTAAGGAAATAAAATCAACTGATATTTTTACCGTACAGCGTAAAACTAGGGTGCGGGAAGCACTTTTTTGCGCTGGGCGAACCAGCACAGCGGTCAGCAGCACGACTACGCATCTGCGAACGCTTTTCCGTCTACGAAATGCAATTGCTAGACGTGAGCTATTGTGGAAACTCGGGCGACGCTTACTGCACGAGCGCAATACAACAAATAGTCACCTAAGCTGCTTGAAATGACAAAACTAAACAAAAGTGTAAACTGGTTGTACAATATATACCCTATATTACCTGTGCCAGCGGAGCCCGCTTCGTGGCCGAGCGGTCTGAGTTGCTAGGTGTGCCACCGCAAGTATTTTGCAAGTCACGAGTTCGAATCCCCGCGGGTACGTGCTTTTTTTTTGTAAGTTAACTATTTCGTTTTCCGCCGATGTTTTCTATATTGAGTTCACCTTTTTTTGGGCCGCAACGTTCATGGCTCCACGAACTAGTTCACAAAACGCGCGCAGGCTGGCACTGGCGCGCTAGCGAGTTCTCGTTGGCGTGCTGTTGCCATAAGCACCGACTGCTTGCAGGCAGTGGGCACAGGCCAGAATGAACAGACCCTTGGCCTGGTGCGAACACGCTTTTTACGACACAGGCATGAGGGAGGCAAGCTCCAAATATGGGGGAAAAGCGCATGACATTTGGGCGTCTGCGGGTACGCGGAGGGCGTTCATGCACTGCGTAGGTTTCGGCTTGGAATGCTGCGTAGGTTTGGAATGCTACGATTACAATCCGTCCTAGGAGGCTTATCTTTATGCGTTTTTACAGCTGACAACATGGCAGAAGCGCGGTACGATGATTACTGAGTTATTGAGAATGCCCATCCAACAACGCCAACGGTTGTGTTTTACAGAACCGAAACCGAAACCGAAACTTGTTTGGTTGCTCACCTTGGGCATCGTCCAATCACGGTGCCCGCTCCTCCTAACGTCACAGCTTTAGTTAGTGCGGCCGCCGCAAACCGCGCACGGTAGTTTTTCTTCTTTCGCGCTTTGTAAAATAATTACCGATTTGTCAACCGAATAAACGATGAAAAGTGTGCTAATTTGAGCCAGTCTACGCAGTGCAAGCAAAAACGGGAGCTTGACAAATTCACTTCAGTGTCCCTTTAAACCTTGGTCAAAGATAAAGATTTTAATGGTGATTCCGAATATTTTCTTAGTTTCTCTTTGGCTTGATTAGTTTTTGTGTGAGACATGCCACGGCAATAAAAATAGCACTTAATGCCTAAACAGCTATTCGCTAGTCATGCAACATTGCGATCAGCAATAGAAAAAATATGCTAAAATGCCTCTGAGAAGTTTTATTATAGCAATCTTTTGGGACATCTGTTTTGTAATCATTGCAAATTAAAAGACGCAGCATTTTCACCAACCCTTAGTTGTGTCATTTCCTCACAGAATTAGATTTTTTTACAAGTTGCTGACACCCCGAGCAGCCGGCCGTAATTCCAAGAGCATCAGTTCCACGAACTCAGCGACAAATTTAAAGCGAAGCTCTCAGATTCTCACTGATAATGTTGCTAGCCCACCCAAAACGCACTGCAGGAAAGCCAACTTTCTGGAGCGATGATGACGTCCGTGGGTGAAGTGAACAAAAATGAAAACGCTTCCCCTGGTAGAAATCGAACCTGGGTCCCTCGCGTTGTGATGCGGACGTCTATTTGATTGCGCGAGTAAGGCACGGTCGACGCAGTTTGGATTTGGAAAGAGGTGGGGACGTGCAAACTTAGACTGAAAAATACCCCCCCCCCCCCCCCCCCCCTCACATTTAACGACGGCGATGGCTGAACGCTTTTGAAGGCATGGTATGCACGTATTAGTAAAGCACGAGAGAACGAAATCTCAGTGCAGTGAACCGTCCCGATAACAAATACCCTATGTGCATTTGTGAAGCAGGTCCGTGCGCTTCTGGGTTGCTTCGTTTGTGTTTAACTTTATTTTGGAAATTTTCGAGTTCCCACATCGTTGTCGTTTCGACAGAGGGGTAGTTGATTTTTTAGCTATGTAACCATGAATGAATGATTTTTGTAGATACAAGCCTATACTCCGGTCGTAAGTCTTCACGTAAATGTAAATAAACCTTCATAACCATCATCACAATCAGTATATTACGTCAATAGCAGGACGAAAGACTCTCCCATACATTTCACACGGTTGAATGTGTCACTTATCTCCCAAGGTTTCAAAGACTGGCCGTAGACGCTGTTACGTGGCTTGCTCTGGTTTAAACAGCCCTTTGAAACGTTAGAAATAGGGCTCCAGGAATGTTAAAATGGGAGGAGAAACTTGGAAGACGCCTAATCTTCACCTCTAAGCGTAGAACACGATGCCTTTATTGTATTCGCGGATGAGGACCATTCGGTAGTTTTCCCGTCACAGTAATCCGACAGCGCATTCACCACACGTGTTTGAAGAGTCAGCGCACAGAATGGCATATTGCACCCTAGCTCTGAGCTCAACGTATCCCCGAGGAGCGTCTGCGAACGGTGTCCGCTCTGGGGCCTGGGCTCCAACGCCATATGTTGGAGCAGTACCTCAGGATCCCGGGGTTTTCGGCATGCACCACAAGGTGGTTTTGGGTATTTTTGTTCACTGGCGAAACTGCCGACGTAACCGACTTTTATGCGCCACGGGGCTCTTAATTATCCGCGTTACAAAGGGTAGCTTAAGTAAGTAAAGTTAACACGGGTTTCGGAAGCGTCACACAGAGCAGGTCTGTCTGGCTTGGCGCTGCTGATAGTCGTCCTGGAAAGTGGCAGTGACGAGGACTTGTGCTTCAGAAACACATTTTGATGCGGATTCAGTTATAAACCCTTCCATGCTTTAGGCACTCCACGGGTCGAAACAACGGAAAATGTTTTGGGAGCTTTTCGCATTGCCTGCCAGCCTACGAAACCTTCATCAAAAGAGAAAGGGTATTCTACGAAACGGGAGAGGTCATTTCGATGGAGTGTTCAGCGAAGCGACCGCGATGAAATAGATGTGCCTGTCATAAAACTGACTTCGAAAAAATCACCTTCCACTACTTCTCATGTACTCGTACACTGCAATAGTGACCGGAAAACGTTTAGAGAAAATGTGACGGGTGACCGGCATGCTCATCCTATACGATTGCGACTGCAAGAAAACTTGCAAAAAATGGAACAAACGTGCATGTCATCCCAAAGAACCTCACAGTAAAACCCATGTTATTAGAGCAAGCTTCTCGGTTTAAACTAGGAAAAAAACAGTATTCTCCAGCTAAGAAATGTCTTCTACACGTAGTGTCACGCATTTTATACAGAAGCCCGGGCCACCAGAAGCAACGTCGCATTGAACTGACGAGAGCATTGTGTTTCCAGCCGAATAAAATGCACCGCTCTCATCCTGGCGATGATGGAAGAGGGAAGCACAAAGAGGCAGAGGGAAGCACAAAGGCATTCCTGCGCTGTGCGACGACCAACAGGACCAATCAGGTGCTAAACCCTGTGCACTTCTGCCTGCCTTGCCATACGAGGTTATAGCTCAAAGGAGCACTTTTGTGCCTTCTCAAAGAACAGCATTGCTTTTATGGCGATACCACGAACGTAGCGACAATTTTGACTAAAGCTAGGGCCCGTAAAGATGAAGTGAGCCCATCTTGGTCGGGTGCTCTTTGAAAGGAGGTCGGCGAGTTAGAGATAAGAACCCGGAGGATGACTCAACGAAGGACAGCCGTTAGATGGACATCACCATGGCCCAGGTTCGATTCCCGGTCGACGCAAGTCTGTTTTCTTCGGCTCCTCGGCTATTATACCGAGTTTTATTGCCGGCCCACGTGCGTGCTTTTTCTGGCTTCACGGCTGTTAAGGCGAAAACCTTATACGTCTAAATGGAAGATTGCGCCCGAACGACCTCCACGTCGACACGGCTGACGGAAAAACCCAAATGAGCAATGGTTGGCCAGAAGCGAGCCAAAGCATGCCAGGCATGCATAAGGTATGAATAATATTTAGCGGAGTAATGAATGATTGCTTAATGCTTGATCGCGATTATTGGTAGCTTGGAATTGTGGTGGATCAAATTAGATAGGATAGAATATTGATTAGTGATATATTAATAACCACCAACGTGAGTTCCAACACACTTCCAACACACGGTTGATCAGCGGAGCTGTAACTTTCGGCTGTTGCTCACGCGCGTGGTTCTCCTTGTGGTAAATTAAAGTCTTTCCCATCATGCGTTGCGTTATTGTGGTATTTTTTTCATTCCCGTTTCGGCTCGGGGCATGGCTGACCCTAAGCTGCCTGTCTTTCACCGCCTGCCGCCCCTGCCAGCCGTTAAACCTTGATGTGTACTGCACGCAGTAGGTCGCATGTGCACGTCTCTGCTGAGATAGAGAGAAGCTCGGCTACACCCTCTACCCTTGCAACTCCTCTCGAACCTGGTTTCTTTGTGTTTGCTTATCGAATGTGCCGGAGGAGGTTTCTGCGCACACAGGACCACCAAATGTTGCTTTCCCCTCGCCATATAAAGCTTCACTTTAAAGTAAAAGCTCGTAAAAAGTACTCACAGTCTTCGAAACGAGCGTTAGAATTTGTGCTTTGCGCAGCGAAGCTACAACAAGGTGACAATAGGCTTGGTAGTGGAAAGCTACGAAATACTATTGACTGCAAGAGTTTCAATAATGAGGGCCCCAATTTTTCAACCCGGGCGTTGCCGCTTTTTTTTTTTTTTGCCTGCTTTACAAAAACGATCGGTACTGCCAGCGTCAAGACCGTGCCCTTGTGCTCAGCTGCAAGCGCCATAGCCACTGCGCTTCCGCTGGATTTATTGATTGTGTGGTTTAACGCGCCGAAACACCACATGGCCTGTGAGACGCGCTGTAGTGGAGGGCTCCGGATTAATTTTGACCACCTGGGGATCTGTAGCGTGCGCCGAAATCTCGACACAGGAGCGTTTCCGGTTCTCGCCTCCGTCTGAACGGCAGCCACCGCTTTTGCCATTCAACCCGCGCTCTTGGGCGCAGCCGCACAACGCCTTAGCCACTGAGCCTCCGCGTCAGATCGAATAATAAAGGACATCAAGATTTGAGTATAGATAAGTTATGCCCGTTATTTTTTTAGAGCAACCAGCAGTTGTAACACTTAAGGAACTCGAAGTAACTGTTTTGCCGTGTTCCTGTTTTTAGTTATAAATGATACACTAAAACCGAACCTTTGTGATTTTTAGGGATAGCACAGTAGCTCATAGCCGCAATCTCAACGTAGCCTAGCCTAACTCACCTTAGGGTGGGGAGCCAGTGGGCTGGCTGCTTCATTATCAGAACATGGGGTAACAGCGCTCGTAACAGAACGTATACGAAGGTGACACAACTCAACTGCTTAGAACCATTCTCCGGTTTAGCACGCTAACTTTCAATAAACGGCTGGAGTGCATTACACCACTCCCGTTCATTACATATTTTGCTATCTACTCTTATGCCTCAGCCGCCGCAGATATCCTTCCCCTCACCCTCGCCTTAGTCGTCTCGAAGCCACTACCCTCCGAAGGCTACAAACTAACTCTTACCCCCACCGTACACTCCTCCACAAAATATACCCTACCCAATACTACACGACCTGTGCCTACTGCCCATCCCCTGGCACCCTATACCACCTGGTATGGGAATGCGAGCAATCCCCGTCTTTATCTCCAATCCCCAACCCTACTTACGAGCAGTGGGTGGACCGGCTGACCAGCTCAGACCTTGAGGCGCAACAAGAAGTCGTCGCTAGAGTCCGGGAAGCCAGCCAGGACCAGGGCATCCAGGACTAAGGATGCCCACCACAGGGCTGGTGCCCCTGCCATCTAGCACCAAATTTGCTCGTTTTTATTAAACGTTTATTTCTCTCTCTCTCTCTCTTATGCAATCTGTGCGTTTACAAAGCACTTGATATGTATGATGAAGTTATTTTGGATTTTTTGGGGTACGTTTCTTGTTCTCAGGAAAGGGGGGGGGGGGGGGAGGAGCGTCAACCAGTTGGGGAAACTACGAGAAACACAAGGACGGCAAACAGCAGAATCTAAACCAACCACTTCGACTTTTAAAGGATGCAGTCTAATTATTTTTTCCACTTTTGAAAGTATGATAAACAAAGATGTTCATCAGCTTCCACTAAGGCAGTGTCATGACAACATATTTTGCTGAATTTCATGCTGGTGCTGGCAAAAAATTCAATTCGCGTTTACGAGCAAAAGTGTAGAAAGAAACGAATATAAAATAAAGAACCTAAGCTAGCAAAATAATTGGTTTTTTATAGCGCCATTTTCCAACTGGTCATTTAAACCACGGGAAAATTGTACACAAACTAATGCAAATAGATGTTTTAAAAAATAGATACGGAGGAGGGAAAAAAATGACATAATGCGGACGCTTTCGTGCACCGCTTAATTGTTATGAGGCCAACTGAAGACGTGTTGTCAAGGTATAATTATTAGCCTCTCGTTGAACCATTGGGAAATACCTCTATTTACTGCTGTGCACTTATGTAAAAGTAATAAGTAGTGGTAGACAAAAAGAAGCAAAGAAGAATGATGCTGACTTTTCATGAACATTTTTTTTCTTACCTGTTGCCGCTTCTCGGCAGCTAGGCACCTGCTTTTGAAGGAACCACTAAGTTGAGTGTATAGGGTTAAACCTATCGGTTCCACTTATATTATCTATTAGGGCAGCAAATCTGAGGTACACAAAAAGGAATGTTTAAAATTGCATTCAAGTTTACCTATCCGCTGTTAATCGTTTGAATAGCTAACGGTTGCGTATTTATGGATAATTGGGATTTCAGTCATAGCCAACATTAATTTCACGGCCTTATTCTTTCAGGAAATAAATTTGTATTTTAAAGTCCTATCGAATTACAATAATTAATTTAGCCCAGGCCAACTCTCCCCCTTGTGGGTAGTGCCAAAACTTTGACGGCGTCATAATCGTCATCATGTGAGACTCTCCCCGTTAAGAGAGAGAGAAAACATTTTTATTGAGCTTGATGTGGCTCGGGGGGCGGTTGTGGCCGCTGGCTTGTGCCGGGCGGCGACATCGGCAGCTCTGGTGAACAAGGAGCTTTCTACCTCTATATCTGAGCTCCCTAGCGTCTCCTCCCACTGCTCATCACAGGAAATTAGGAGAAAGGGATCTTTCGGGCACCCCCAGATGTGGGGAAGGGTAGCGAGAGCGCCACATGCAAGGCATTCTGGGGAAGGGTACAATGAAGGGTGTATTCGGTGAAGTATAGCGGGATTAGGGAACGTGTTCGTCTGAAGGAGACGCCACGTGTGTTCTTCCGAAATAGTAAGGTTGGCGTGAGCTGGGGGGCTACCTACGGCGGTCGAGGCGGTAATGAGCGTTTATTTCTTTGTACGTAAGGAGTCTATCTCTGGCGGATCTGGCCCCGTGATAGGGCTCGAGGCTGGCTCCGGCTCGGGTTGTGAGCCCTCGAGCCGTATTGTGGGCAGCCTCATTACCAGCGAGGCCAGCGTGCGCCGGAGTCCAGACAATTTCTACCGGGGAACGTCCTGCTTACATTCACCTCTATCATTTACGGAAGCCAAAATTCTCTGATTCGTGTAAATGCGAGGTAACGCTCAAATCATTATCATCATCATTTTATCTACTCATATCTGTTGAGACTTGGTCTGCTCAATGTACTTTCTGCAAAGCTCAGGAAACCATGGAACACTTGCTGCTCCTAAATTGCCGCAGCTCTTCCTCGATATGACCCACACACCTTGCAAATACTTTTATTCGGCTTAATCTCCTGTTATTTAGTACAGTTCACCTTTTCCTGGGTGCTTCATTCATGGGAGTTTGCCACGGAGATGTTTTCCTCCCCTTTCATTCCTTTGTTGCGGCGACAGGTTGGTTGCCCCGCAAGATAGCTCTTTCTGTATCGATCATTTTTTTGCTCGATTGTTCCAAGATTTCCAAGACTTCCAAGAGGATTCCAAGACTTTTATTCTGACTTGATTTTCTTTTTAAAATAAAGCTGCCCCCCCCCCCCCCCGCCCAAACTTTACACACAGGTTCTTTGTCAATCCCCCACGTGGGTGTGTGCTATAATTCGAGGTTACCAACGAACCAAGTTTTCACTCTTTAATTGCGGATACCATTCCTTGTGTATTCCTTCCTTTCGTGTAATTTCTTGTGGGCCGTCGTACCCGTCACTACAATATTCAGGGAAAACCCCCTCACCTCCAGCGGTGGTCCTGTGGACCCCCGCCGCCCCCCTCCCCCCCTCGATGTCCTTTAGGCCTTCCTCCGCGAACCGGGAGCGAACGTGTATTGTAAAACGCACTAATTTGTGGAGGAAGTACATATCGCCTTAAACAAAACCCCCACTCGTTTATTCCACTGGGCGCCGTTGACGTAGCCACGCCGTAGCCCCCGGGTGGCAGGTAACCCAAAACAGTCGCATCTAGAAAATCCCAAAAATACACCTCGTTAAGTGCCCTCTTCCTGGCCAATCCCTCTGAGTGGGTGTGGGCCACAGCTCTGGCACCAAATCAGACCATGTTCTCCCCCTTAGTGCGACGGTTTACAAAGAAAACCTTTTTGTTCCTCATCTGTCTCCTATCTGTCTACAAAGTCATCGTGTTAGAAGTGCGCTTTCTTAGACCCGTGCTAAGGAACATGACGCTGCATTCCAAGGGACACCTCCTGGAGACATTGGGCTGTTCCATGCCGCTGTACGACCCCCACCACTGGACCATCAAGAGGGCGTTCATCAACGACGCACCGTACCAAAACGCCTGCGCCTCCCGCACACCCACGGTCCTCATCCAAAAACTGGACCGAGTAATTCTGGACACAAGGGCTCTGAGACGCGGCTACAATGTTTCCGAGCAAGAATTCAGCTGCCAATACCGCGAAGTGTTTCGAGACATCCACGCAACCGTTCCTGACGCCACCATTTCGTTCGGACAGGCAACGCCCCTCCACTTTAATAGGACATTGAACGGGGAGTTTGTGGAGGTATCGTGCCAGGCTAGCGGGAAGCCTCTTTTCACTGAACATTTCCTTATCCCTCGGCGACGCCACCCAGTCGACTTGAGACAACGCCAAGTTCCTCGACAAAACAGCGCCTCATTGAGCGTCCTCATTCTGGGCATTGACTCGACGTCGCGTATGAACTTCCACCGTCACATGGAGGAGACACGTAGGTACCTAGCCGAGGAACTGAACGCCTTCGAGTTTGTTGGCTTGAACAAGGTCGGCGACAGTTCCTTCCCCAACCTGATGCCTTTGCTAACTGGCCTGTCCGCCGCTGAGGCCGAGAGTCTGTACACGCGGCTGGGCTCGTTCGACGATTTCCCGTTAATCTGGACTCCGTACAGGCGAAAAGGTTACAGGACGCTCTACCTCGAAGAGATGCCGCACTACAGCCTGTTCACGTACCCGAACTTTACCGGATTCCTGAGTGCCCCACCGGCTGACTACTATCCCGTCCCTGTTCTACGGCTGCTGGACGGAAACGGCGATGATAGATACTGCGCCGGCTCTCGCTTGAAGACGGCAGTGTTCATCGATTACCTAAAGGACGTGCTAAAGTATAACCGCGGCAGATCAATGTTCTCCTTCGTATGGCTGTCCGACCTGACGCACAATCACATGAAGGGACTAAAGATACTGGATGCAATGCTCGCGTCCTTCCTTCGGGAACTTTACACTGCCGGCGTCTTAAACGATACGGCGCTTCTGTTCCTGAGCGACCACGGTCCCCGCATCGGTCCTTACAGGATGGCCGAGATCGGTCGCTACGAAGACAAGAATCCTTTCTGTTTTTTGGCGCTGCCAGAACGATTTCTAGCGGCCCACCCGAAAGCTGCCACTCAACTGCAGGTCAACCAGCGTCGCCTGATCACCCATTACGATCTCCACGCGACGCTGCTCTCCCTGTCCGGCCTGCCCAATCTCCATTCTTTGCCTACCGACAAGGGCCTAAACTTGTTCGGTAGAATCCCGTCGGAGAGGACCTGCGCGGACGCGTTTATTGGACTCGAGTTCTGCGCATGCCTGGACGCAAGGGACAAGCTTGACAGTTCCAAGGTGTCCCTGTCGTTCAGCCGCTACGCCGTCGCCTACATAAATGCCCTCGCGCGGTTAAACTTCCCGGGAAAGTGCGTCAACTGGGAGCTTGACGCCGTCAATGAGGCGTCTGTCCTTGGTGGTCGGGTGGCGGGAAAAGTCGTGCTCCGAGTCGTGATCACCACGGTGCCGGTGGCGCACTTCGAGGTTTACGGTGTCCTGCTCAACGAGTCCTCGTGGGAGAAGCGAGTGGACTTGGTGCAGCGGCTGGACAGATACAGCAACCAGACGAAGTGCTTGCCGAACAGCAGGTTGCAGAAGATTTGCATGTGCCGGGAGGAGCTGCAGAAAGCGTGATCGGCACTCTGGTTTTCTTTTTGGCGTATACCCCGGATGAAGAGAATATTCGTTTCTATTTAGCGGACTGCACGCTGGCATTTTTTTTATAACTTTAGAGTTAATAAATACAGAACAAATGGTCGAACTGCGTAGTGCAAACATGGGTCTAAAAACAAACGCACACATTGCTGTTCATAGATTAATATCCGGCTTGCTGCCCTTCATAGCTGCTTCGTTCAGCCGATATCGAGCCAATCAGTCCACTGTCGCTTGTACATTCAAATCACCAAGATACGCTGAACTGTAAATGCTTGTGAGACACAACGCAGAAAAAATATCTGAGAAAACAGGAAATCGGGCCAGGTGGTTCGAGCTTAACCGTACGAGGCGGGAAGTTGGCGAAGTTGATATCGAGCATAAGACTTGATTCCAGCGTAACTGGATAATGTAAAACTTTGGGCAAGTTGGTATCGAGCATTGAGTCAATATTACTGTAGCTTAACCGGACGGAGGCAGAAAGTTGTGCTAGTTGGTGCAAACAGTGCCGTTCTGCTGCGTTCCATACACTGCCCGGCACCCTATAGCTGACATGTTTTCACGTCGCTCTGCTGGCATTTCCTACTGGGCGTTACATCATCCGAAGGGCAGCGGAATGCTATACAGTGGTGCTCATTATATTGCCTCTCGCAGCTATCACTCTCGACTTAACCCGCCGCTGTTTGGCTCGTAGAAACTATACGCGCGATCAGAAACGCGTGTTGTTGCTCTCTTTACGGCATCCTTTAGCGATAAAACGCATTGATGGCTTGCTCGTGACATCCCTACCGCTTTTTTTGGGCACTGCTCAGAGCTTTATCAACCCTGTTCAAGATATCAGCAGCAGATAATGGTACCGATTTCCATCGCGCTCGCATGTACTAACTAGGCAGCTACAGTGTCCTCATTAAAAAGTATCATGAAGCGACGAGAAAACATACGTAAAGCATATAGGAACTCACCCTGCTTCTGAGGCTGTTTTTTTCTTTATTGATTTAGGGTTTAACGCGCCGATGCAACGAAGGTGATGAGGCGCGCCGTAGTGGAGGGCTTTGGATTTATTTCGACCAACTGGGGATCTCTAACGTGCACCGAAATCTCGTACACATCGGCGTTTTTGCTTTTCGTCTCCATCAGAAAAGCGGCCTCCGCGGCCGGAAATCGAACCCGTGTTGTTGTGCTCAGCAACACTTATGCTGCGTTCCAATTCGCAGACAGCTTGGTAGACAGTTTACGAAGCAGTCTAACTAGACGTCTAAAAGAATGAAATTGGAATGGCGCCTCGGTCGCAAACGCAACACCAGCGCAGACGACCAGCAGACGACAGCGTCGTAGCAGACATGTTGAGATGAGCAAGCCGCAAGTTTTGTAACTAAGATTACCGTTGTTATTACAAACGTTACGTAATTTAAAAACTAGGCAAAGTCACCTTCATGACTAGTAACTTTTACTAAATATTTAAATAAAGGAACAAGTGCTTTTGGTTCAACATAAAAACGCAAAAAGGTGGCGCTGGCGTCGCTTTTCAGTTTAGACAGGAAGGTAGCCTGCATCGTTGCTGACTTCGATGCTGTCTCCTCGAAGCAGTCTTCGTTGACTGCTTCGTTCGAATTGGAACGGGGCTTAACATGGCGTACTGTCCGCGAAGACGGCAACGAAGCTGTCTAAACGGTAAATTGGAACGCACTGAGTCACCACGGCGGGTGAAAGCGAAAAAGAGATGCAACCACAGTGTATAAAAAAAATTGCTTTGAATTCTTTCGTGCCAAAAGAAAAAGAAAACGTAGGCGAAGAAAAAGCCTTAAATGCGTTCTAGCAATAAAGCAGTTGTTAATGATAATGGCCAAATTCTGCCTTGAAAGCACGTAGAAAGACTCCCGTAAAACGAGAATTTTTTTGTCCTTTAAGCTCGAGCATAATCAACGCTGGGTCCCTGGTCAATCCCCGTGGTAGGCACGTACCAACCAGTTCAAGGCAACCACCACCACCATCATCAATTGGAACAAAAAAAAAATTGGCCGCGTATCTGCTTCTTTCGTTGCAAATGTCGTCAAAAGACGATAGTCTTTATTGACTTTTGCCAAGTAAATGCCTCCCTTCGCTTTCCCGCTCACCTCTCATGTTGTTCCTCTTGCGTTGCGCTAGTCCCAAGGTAAAGGCGCCAAAGGTTTGCTTAAATCATTTTAAATTTCCCGCGTTCCACTGCTCCAAACCGGGTGTCTCGATGCCATGGTCGTACGGCGAAGACGCGCGTGAATCAAGGCGCCCTACTTCAACGTTTATAGAACCGCGTTTCCCTACTCCACGTGCGTTGCAAGCAGAACGTGGAACCTACCTAGTGGAACCTTTCGTAACTGTTGCCGGTTGATTTCTTAAAATGGCGCCAGAAGCTGTAGTGGCGCGGGCGACAGCAGGCGACGGCGGAGTGAATTCTTTTTCTGCAGTTGATGAAGTATTTAATTTCGCAAAAGTCAAGCATGTTTGATTTTTTCATAAAGGAACACTGCAAATATCACTTCTGTATTGATTTTTTGTCTCATATTTGCGTAATGTCTTGTTCTTATTCGACAATGTTGACAAGTATGAACATTACACCGGACATAGACGGGTAGATTTAGCTGTGACTATATAAGACTATTGCGCAGGCATTGTTTTGTTTTGGCCGGGTGGCTGAATCGAGTCACAGACAGACAAACGGACAGACATACAGACAGACCAACATATCTGGGTTTAAGTAGCCCAAGAAAGACTATCGTCTTTAAAACTCCCACAGCTGGTTAAACTGCAATATATGACTATCTACCTTTGGCCATGGGGCCATCTAGCCACATTTAGCTGGTTTAGAAGTGCTTGGCCCCGAATGTATACAGACCATCAGCTATAAAGGTTTCCCTAGCTAGGCGGAAGTGGTACAGGGCTCCGAGACTCCAGTTTGTTAAAGAAAGGTTTTCGTGCCTAAAGCAGTAATTTTCGCAACAGCAAAAGCTCAATAAATTGGTAGTAACACGATCCATTGCGTGATACTTATATACTTACGACCTACATACATCAATGAAAAGAGGTTGTCTGATTATAATGTTGATGACCTGGTTATTGAAGCGTATTTCTTGAATAAGCGCAGTTACTGATTCTACGGAACATATAATTGTAAGTTCGTTGAAAGCTGCCAACAAAGCGTTGTTAAAATCACTATAAAGTCCCAAGGAGAACAACCAACGACTAACCCGGTTCGTTACCATGTATATATAAAATTTTAATGTAGCTGCGGTAAGTACAAAAAGAAAAAAGATGCGTCGGCCGGGAATCGAACCCGGGTCAACTGCTTGGAAGGCAGCTATGCTAACCACTATACCACCGACGCCGACGGTCAAGGACAGTTTCGCAGCGCAACTCGTCGGATACATCAAAGGCCGGCGGTCCGCTCTTGCGACGGCGCCGTATATGCGTGGAGAAGTGAAAAACAGGTCAACGCGCACGCATGGAGGAAAATAAGAGCCGCACGCGCGTGGTGTGCGAAGGCGACCAGCTGTGCGTTGGGTCAGTTCTGTTGCTTCCGGACGTAGTGTTCCGACGTTATTCTCCGGCTCTCGTTGAGAACTTCGCCCACGCTGGCCCGTCTACCCTGACTTTGGACCCTGTGCTGTGAGCTCCCAGTTGCGTGAGGCCACCGAGAAGGATTTCGCTCACTCCGGGCAATATACCCGCCTGCTTGTTCCCTGCTCATCAAGCTCGGCTCGTCGACGGTGACTTCGCATTTGTTCCCTGCTGCAACAAGGCCGCTGCTGCTCGCGAACACCACCGAGCATTGTTTCCCGCACGTTGCAGGATACCACCTACAGTGTTTGAAGTGTGTTTGAAGTGCTTGAAGTGTGAAGCCTACCGCACCTTACTCACGCCGCCGATGGAAGTCGGCAAATCGGGCATCCTCTGCCTACCGTTTCCCCCTAACGAATGCCTACGTTTATTTAGTATTTTTATTTGAAATTTTAGAATTACGTTATATTGTATATCTGTTTCCGGTTATAGTTTCTTTTTTTATAGTGTTGTCATATAATTTATAAAATTATTTATTTCTGTTTAATTCTTGGCTTCCCTAGAGCTTCGATGAGACTGCTGTCCTCAAAAGAGACACAGGTTCTTTCACGCTACTTTATGTTACTGCTTTTCGTAATAAAATACTTATTATAACAACCACCAGCTGTGATAAAACCAGACTTTAGGTACCTTATTGACAGCTACCACATTAGGCCGGGGAACTTTAACGAAGAGGGGAGTAGGGCAGGGCACACTCCACCGACCGCTTTTATTTTATTGCCACGTGATCTAAATGAGCCAGGTTGGGTCTGAAATGTTTATCCTTAAGTCTCGCTGTATATGCGTGGCAGCATAACGTGCAGATGATAAAAAATACTGCATAAGCAAACACCACACGTACAACTAGCGTTAAAAGTTTTGGGGGCGCCATTTCCAAAATTGAAGTCAATTTCTCTGTGGACAGATGAAATTGCCTCCACAAGCAAATCATCCCACTTCGAGCATCTTTACCACGCGAATAGCGGGAGCTTGGCCAGGCGCCAGAGAAGTCCACTGGGAGTTTCTAAATCGCCTCCCAGAAACGTTTGACGCCGGGTGTATATATGTTAAACATGCCACGAAGACGAAACACGAGTTTGTTCGGTTAAACAGACTTTTATCTCCCGATAGCAACGATACTAATCGTATCGTAAACATCAGTATACCCACAAATCTAGATGGGCATAAATGTCTGGTCAGAAACATCCGAAGGGAATTCAAAGCTGTGCGAAACACTGGGAAATATCTACCCTCTTCCACGCAATCTAGCCATGTGCAAGGCGATGCTCAATGGATAACTGAAACATTACGTATTCAACTTCTACCGAGACATGGGAGGCGACATTGACCAGCTGGTCACTGCAAGATCACTGTGAGCTGATGAAGGCGCAAAAAACGGTTATGCTGCGTCTGGGGCCCTGTACTTCGTTTTGCGTTCACCCTTGAGCTCCGTACCATCTGTTTATTCCTTTTTCTAAGCTCCAACTGTACCTTACTCAACTAAAGTCTTGTCTCTGTATGTTTATACCCAAGCAAGAAAACAAAAACAAAAGAGTTCAGTCCAGCCCCGACGATAACTAAACGCTGACACTGTCGCCGTCTCGCTCGAACTTACCACCACCTCGCAGCTGCAACCTTTCACAGCCAAATCTTAAGCCACATGACAAGCGTAGGCAGACTCTCTGTCTGTCTTTTCGCGAAACGATTAAAAACGGTTGCGGCTAGTCTTGGAAGTAATTTCGACTGCTTTAAACGAAGCATCCCTTCTGACAAGACCAGTTTCCTGCCCCGTGATCTTGGTTATAGTGAGGGTTTACTGTCTGTTTCCTAGCCCGCAGTCATATTATCTTCCGCTACGTACTTTCCGAACTGTAATTTCACGTATACCACAAAGTTGATGTTTTTTTGTGTTATTACAAACTAACTCATAATAGACCAGCTCGTCACAGTTGCGCTGCCAGGAATCTTGTGGCGAGATCTTCTGCAACCTTCCGTAGATTGACGTTGCCGTTTGTTTGTGTACCAGTATCTGAGCATGTCGAAAGGCTCCTAAGGGGAAAGGGGATATACTGCAGCTGCTACTTGACAATCCCCCTCCCAAATTTACACGTTCTGTTCGCGCTAGATTCTCTTCCCACGCATGAGTAAGCACGGCATTTACTTCGCGACACCAGTGCCGCCTACTGATTGGCTTGGAACTCCCCTTCTATTCTGCTGAACATTTGCTACAAACGCGTTGTTCAACGTTAATAGACTACGAGATTTAGCAGGTTTTAGCGCGACTGTCCTGGGTTCAAGCGCAGCATTGAGGCTTTCCCCAAATATATGTGATTTTGTTACTATAGGATGCTCCTTCATCTCAATTCGGAATATTGTTTTGATAAATTGGGGTGGTTTGGTATCTTTTAAGCATACCAAAGTGTTCTGTTGTCGTTCTGCGTCGTATACCGGAAGGGCTGGGAATTTTCTGTCTCAGAACGGAATATCGCTTGGTTCGCCGCATCTCTGCATCGTGACGTTCTGATAGACTTAACTGTACACCTGGGTGTCGGCACAGCTGGCTCAACGCAGAAAAATTTCCAGCGAGTTGTCGTTTCTCCGCGCACAAGTAAACAACGCTTCCTAGATATTTCGGTCTATTTTCGTTGGACGTCTGAGGCCAGCTGCGTCCGTTGTTTAGGTACACTGTTCTGCGACGCACTAAGCTTCGCTTGCAATGAGTAGGCATTGTTCCGGGAAACGCTACGTTTTCAGACAAAAAAAATTTAGGGATTAGAGAAGGCATCGTTTCAGTGAAGCTGCGGTATTGCCGCCATTTGTGCTTAAACATACAACATTCCGTATTATCCTAAGTTAGCCCGTTCAGGTATTTACTCTTCTTTATTTTACTTTTAATGCAATTCCCATTCTTGAATGCCGTGCAGTTCACGATACATTAACCAAGCGCATTATTTTGTGTTTGATGCGGGTAGCATAACTGAGGAAATGGGCCAGTGAATCTGAGGTACGCATCATTTGCTTGGGCGCCTACCATTCGGATGAGTTGATGGTTCCGGATTCTCCTGCTCACTCAGCTTTCACGGGCGAAATTGATTTTCATATCAGGGAATACCGAAATTAACGTCGCAGTTTCTATCGAGCAGAGCACTCGATCGAGACGGCTGCACTGATTGTTTTTGTTTTAAGGATCAAGCCTCGAGCGGCCCACTACACACCGTGGTGGCTAAGACGTCGTGCTTTGAAGCCCAAGGACGCGGGTACGGTGACGGCCGCGGTGGTGGCTGTTCTGATGGAGGCCAATAGCGAAAACTCGCGTGTATCTTAATTTCAGCGCACGTTAAAGAGCCCCACATGGTCGAAATTGATCCGGAGACCCCTGCACTACGGCTCGCCTTACAGCTGAGAGTTAGCTTCGCACGCAAAACCCGCATATTTTTTTAATTACTAACCAAGAAAGAAAAATAACAAAAGCGTGCGTCGGCCGGGAATCGAACCCGGGTCAACTGCTTGGAAGGCAGCTATGCTAACCACTATACCACCGACGCCGCCGGTCCCGACATTTCCCGGAGCGCATCTCGTATGGAGTCTCTTTGGCGGGTCCATCTGCTCATAGGAGGGCGCTAGAAGGAAGCTACTAAAATAGGTCAGTGGTCGGCACGCGCGGAACCAGCTCTGCAGGAACTTAAGCAGCGCTAGAAGCAGCCAGTTATGCTTGGAAAACGTGGAGGCAGAGCAAGGCAGGGATCCTTGAAGTCGCAAAGGCACCTGGAACTGATGGGATAGGCACGCATGCTGTCGCGCGCAAAACATTGGTGATGAGTCTGGTACCGCTATAGGCATTTCGGGACAAATACAGGATTTTACATCTGTATTTTCAGCTGCGCGGTCTTAGTTCTGCTTTACATATCGCGTGCTTACGCATAAACGTTCTGATCTCTATCTGCCCTGTATACATTTCAGCTGTTTTTTGTGAGTTTCAGCTCAACTTAAAACAGCAGGGATTGTTTATACACTCAAGTACAAATAAAGTTTGTAATGTGAAACTTGCAATATGGCCATTACTGTCAAGGTTTGAAACTATCAACGCTGGCCGTTTGGGACGTCGCATGCAAGCAAAATGATGCAAGAATGAAAATATCGATGCCTTGCAGGTGAACTAGCAAAAGGCAGATTTAATATTGACTGAAGAACATGTTTAGTGTGTATATAGCACAAAAAGCATGCTCCCCTCTTTTTAACAAGAACGATAGTTGAATGCAAAGTTTTTTCGGGAGGGATTCCTTTGTTGGCATATGAGTGTGTACTTTCATTCCCAGACGATTGACTTGGACTAGTTCAGGTTTGACTAACTCGCACGCAGTTTAGACTTTGGTCGCAGTGAACTGACCCTTCGCAAGTTGATGTCGCTCGAAGAAGTGTTCGTATTCATCCAGTGTCGTTGTTACATACAGGAGTGCATGACTGCTCTCTGTTATTTTGCACGTCCACGCACCACTCTCACATTCAAAAGTGCTTCGAGTGTCTGGTAATGCCGCAATCGGATAGACGTCAGCTTCATATCGCGAGGGAAGCAGTTGCGATTACGACCATGGGATGCGCGTTTTTCACTCGCTTTATCCTCGATCATCATCGTGAGAGAACGTTGTCTGTCCTGCAGTGTGTCTTCGACGCGACATACGCCATGAGAGATACACACAAAGCTTCTCTTGAAAACAGGGCAAATTCATCCTACTGTGCACAATGATGCTGAAGCTTTTAGAAAACGATATGGCCATTTTTTCGCCCAAAACCATATGGCATGTAGGTCGAAAGAGGCGCAAATACTCATCCCCGTTATACAAGGACAAAAACAGCGCGAGTTTTTTCGAACACATCACAGTGAATTGCAGCTGTGAACGCGTGCCAGCATATATCCGTGTGGCAGCCAGCAACACGTTTACCAACTGAGAAAGCGTGCGCCTGACTTTATTCACATCATACGTCGGCAAGCTTCTAAGACTCGATACCAGTGCGTTATGAATTGTGCTACATTGTGTGGCATGAAGAATACCTGTCAGTTGGGGAAGTTGGTACTGATTCATTGTTCTCTATTCACGCGAAACCGACACCGTGCATCTTATGTCCTTTTTTTCTTCTTTTGTCGTTTTGGCTCTCTCAGAGCACACGGAATTCTGTGGCATGGTCTCAAGCAAGTTGCGCGAACTCCACATGAACAAGAGGAAATTGAAGCGAAATCCTGGCGCGCATTTTCTACATCCCGTCACAGAATAAAACCAACCACCGAAAAGAAAAAAAAGCATTCGTCGGCCGGGAATCGAACCCGGGTCAACTGCTTGGAAGGCAGCTATGCTAACCACTATACCACCAACTTTTTTTTTCTTTATTGCCCACACCGACGCCGACGAACGCGGTGCTTACCAGGACTCGCCTTGTAAGGGGTATTTTCGGCGTGCCTATCTGTGAAGGGGAGGGCGCCGAGATGGAAGCTGGAGAAATGTGTCAGCGGTCGCCGCGCTCCCAACGAACGCTGCCGAAAGACCAGTGGTGCCTCGGGAGTCAATGATGTTGGGAAAGCGGGATGACAGAACAAGGGTGGAACCACAGAAGTCAGAATCTAAGTGGGAAGGAATGAGAAGAGTAAAATGGGGGCCGCAACCAAGATGAGACTAAAATTAAAATGGAAGATTGCCCCCAGCGGAGGTGTGGCATTCCAAGCGATTTTAGGACCAACTGCGCCTGGTTGAACCCGCGTGGCTGCAAGGATATTTAGTGCCAGGTTTATTCTGCCATACCGGTTTTAAGACACCAACTTAAGTGCACTTGGTGTGCTGTAGGGCTGGGTTTCGGAATAATTTAGACCACCACGATTACACTTTGTGATAGTGCCTCCAATGTAAAATGATTTACACCTTTTCGGTCTATCAATAACACCCTTACACATCTCATTCAAAGGTGTAACCAACGATGAGACACCCTCTAAAAGGGTGTGTTATAGTGTTTCCGCTGGTGTATAAGGCTATTATATTCGACAAAACAACCGTTGATTGGTGTTTTATTTTGTTTTTTGCATCCTGTAGTGGGTAAGTTATAAAAAGTACAAATGCTTCTTGAGGGTGTAAATTATTTTACAGTGTATCCGACTAGCACGTTACTACATAAGCAGCATCCTTTTAACACATCCATAGATTTTACGGCGCGTTCTCAAGCAACGAACCTAATCCAATAGCAGCCCTGTGTGATTTTACCGCTTCAGGCTTGCATGCACAGGTTTAAGTCTATACGCTGCAAGTTTATCCTTTGCTCTTTCAATAAGGACAAGATCTTTCATCAGAAGTTCGCATAGTCTATAACATGTGTCTGCCTTTCGGGTGAGAGTTTTGGGCGTTTTCGCTCCTGGCGATTGATTCAACGGAGGGAACAGTTGATCACCAAGTTTAATTGCAGCAGGGAGTCCAGATGTTCCGCGTCGCTCAAAAAAAAAAAAAAAAAAACAGAGAGAATAAACGTTTAATAGAGCAAACGGCGGCGGTTGAGCCGTCACTCGGTGGGTTGAGTTCGCCTCAGTCCAGGTAAAGGAATGTGCTTTATGGCGATGGGGGAATTTCTCCACTGTTTACAATTACAGCCTTTGAGTACGGAATCGAGACCGCGAACCTCTGTGTGGCTGCACAACATGGCAGGCAATACACATTTCTGCGATTGGCACTTTTATAATATTGTTCTCTGCGTATAGGAAGAACAATAACCTATATTTCTCGAACGCTGAGGAATCGCAGCCCAGCAAACATTTCCTGAATCTCTTCAAGGGACATGTGTGCAGCTTCGAATGGAGGAACTAATGGTCGAGTTTGAGGTATCGAGCTGGCTGTGCACGCCGTCTCACACTACTCGTGCCAAAAAAGGAAAAAAAGGAAAAAAGTGCCGACCGCGGTGAGGAATAGGGGGCATAGTGCGGGGGATTATTTGGCGAAGAACCATGGGGTTGTGCCCTTTCGAGAATATAGCTATGGTCTGCGAATGCAGCACATTGCCGGATTAAAGGGTTTAGGTCCACGATAGATTCCACGTGGGGATGGGGGCTTCCCCTGGTGAATCCGTTTCGAAAAGATGTGAGGGCTGATAGGGGCATCGGCAAGAGTCTTGTTAATCAATTTTGGCTGGGAATGGTTGAGAAGGGACGCCATTGATATGGCTCAGCGGAAGGCTTGATACTATAGGAAACATCCGCGCACGTGGCGAGCTTGGTCTAGCGGAATATGGGCTTGGAAAAAAGTGAATCTAGCCCATCCGAACTGGCTTGGTTTTTTATTGAAGACACCAACCAAGCAGTGTCATGGATAATATATTGTTTGGGGTGGGGGGGAGATAAAATGGAGCAAAAGTTATGGCTACGAGTTGACATCTGCTTTATGGCTTGACGGTTGAGCTCTGCATTATTTTTTCCTGCATTGCTATCCACAATAAACGCGTCTTATAAGCCGCATAGCTCATATGGTCACATTGAAATCACGTACTCTTTCTTGACATTCCTCGGTCTGCGAAGTGGCACTGTAAGGTTATTTCAGCGGATGAAAGAGAGGCTGGGGCTCTTTTTTTTTGCGCTGCAGATGCGATCATGCTCTGTAAGCTAGTCCAAATCTCCAAGCTAACACAGTGCGCCACCTTGTTCCTTTAGTAGACCTTTAGAAGTCGACTTTATTACGAAGTACGGGGCGGAGTTTAATTGGGGACGGGAGAGTTAGAAATAGCTCCATTCTGGCCACGAGAAAAGCGTCGCAATCAAAGCTTTCTGGCGAGCTGAGCATCTCTGCGGTCCGTTTGCGGCCGTATCTCGGCTCCTTCGCTGTCCGACTCTTGTTGAGGATCAGCTTTCCGTTCTGGAATTTTCGCAGAACGAGATACGTGTGCTTCCCCCAATTACTATGAGACGTCAAAGCTGCAGAAGAGGCAGCAAAAGGGCCTTCAGTGAATCGTCCCACACTGTACACTTGAGCTGCTAGACGTGCATAGGATGGAAATGTAGAATGACATTAGTGGCAGATATAGT
This sequence comes from Haemaphysalis longicornis, assembly GCF_048455015.1. NCBI lineage: Eukaryota > Metazoa > Arthropoda > Arachnida > Ixodida > Ixodidae > Haemaphysalis > Haemaphysalis longicornis. The sequence goes on along the minus strand of NW_027526407.1, from coordinate 114,251,387 downwards.
ATTAGTGGTAATGAGCCTTTATTTACAAAGTTCGGAGGGTTGGGCATGAATTCAACTTCTTCAGCTGAAGAGACCGTGATCCCGCGCTCCTTACAGCGCTCAAGTTACCCCGGCTTGCTGTTGATCTGTTAATGATTTGGTCAGGATGGCCGAAACACAGCATACTCTTACTAACATGCACTCTGAGGGCAAGGAAGTCTGCGCCCTTTTGACAGAAAGCGTTATTCTCAAACCGGCTTTGAAAGAACTTAAGCTCCTTAAAATCACGATAAGGGCACACTGGGTACAGGGAAACACAGGTTTGGCAGATAACAGATAACAAAAGAGCAAACCTGCTCGCCGTGAAGCGCTTTTCTGGGCACCTTCCAACGGTGGAAAAACACAGAAGACCGTGATGGCGCCAAAAGTGCAACTGAAAGAATACGCAGGCAGCAGACGTGAATCTACTCCTCCACACAAAAAATTACCCAGGGAGCAGGAAACCACCATTCGGCTGACCCAAAGGCAAGCACTACTCATCCCCGACGAAGTATACATGTTCAAAGGCGGCATAAACACTTTCAAACAATGGACGAGGTATGCTACGTGCTGATCAATCAAGAGCACATGTTATGGCTGTGCCCTAACCCAAAGAGAAGCAATATCCGCAAGGAGTGGCTGACTGAACCGGCCACGCTAGAGCCGCAGGTATCTATGCAGGGTGTGTTCAGAAGACCATAGGCACCCCGCCAGCCTGGTAAGACCTATAAAGAACCCAACAATAAGGGAATCCAGTGACACCCTGGAATGAGAAGACCTTTTGAAACAGCACAGCCCGGGTTCAGTCTGGATTCTGTGCTTGGAATGCAATGACTGGGCTCATGACGACTGCGTGGAGACTCACAAAGTGAATTTCAAGTGCTTGTACTGCAAGAACTGAAGGACTCAAATTTTTTCACACTGTCTCGTTCTTCCCCACGTCGCGTCTCGTTCTGCCCCGCAGGTTGGGTAAAATGAGTCATTTGGTGCATTTTTATTTATTTTTTAAATAAACCTTTGCACAGTCGTATTAATACGTCCATATTTATGTGGCACGTACCTTGTACCCAGAATAACGTTCTTGCATCGACGTTTTAAGGTATCGAGTGAAATAACAAAAATATTCACCATTTTCACATTTTTGTTGCACCTTGCTCAGATTAACCCTAAGCCCCAAGTAGCCCCTTAGCCGTGTTCTGAGCTCTTCCAGTCTTTCCTTTTGGTGGGGCAGTCACGGTTATGCCCAACCAACTGGCCCTCATCCTCAACCCTACCGTAAAGTGTGAATGATTTATTGAAAAACGCAGACGGGAACAAGTAAAGGTAAGGAAGCATTGACCACTGCTGTTCCACCGGGAGCCGAAATTTTCTCTGGCATCGGTTTGCTGCGTACTCGGTGGTCGTCAAAAGCCATCGTTACTGGCAGACACTTATCGGTGATCATCTTCTGTTCCTCGCATTGCCAGATGACATCACTTCGAATGTTGCGTACAAGCTGCAGAAGAACTCTTCATCGGCTGGGTTTCACTGGTAGGCTCTAAAATGCAAAAAAAAAAAAAACGATAATATAACCGCCAGTCTATCGAACACAAACACTCCCTCGAACCTTATCATCATATATTCACCAACAAAAAGTAGAACCAATGAAACAAAAAACACGTGCGTCGGCCGGGAATCGAACCCGGGTCAACTGCTTGGAAGGCAGCTATGCTAACCACTATACCACCGACGCCGACAGGAACTGCGGTTCGACTGGCTCTCGCTGCAGGCGGCTGTCTCCGTTTGGGAAAGGATGGCCTGGTTATGTTTCACACCTCAAAGGTACGAAGGCCTCCAACTTCCCTTACCGCTTTTCTTTTGGTCATTCCCTTGGGCTGCCCTGCACTTGCCAGCGTTTTCTATTATCTTAACCCCGGAGGGTAAGTTCGGCGATCACCACGGCAATCACCCTTGGAATTGTAGACTAATAGGCGTTTCTGTGCGCGCAGACAGGGAATCTCATTGTATATACCGCGTCCCTTTGTGTCTCCGTCATGACGCTCGCTGCGCATACTGTTCCGCCCGAATTTGATGTCCTCGCTTTGCGCGCCTGTAGCAGCCTTGTTGTACGGTTGTGTTTTACAAAATCGGGCGCCAATCGTTGGGTTAATCTTATTACAGCCTAATGAAAACATTGTACCCGGAAATCAGACTGCGTGTGTTCGTAAGCAACTTACGCAGCATTACGCATGGAAATCTTCCATTTCGAGGTCTGTTGTGAGGAGAAAGGAAAATCAGAATGATTAGGCTTAACAGCAGCGTCACTTACATTGCAATAGAAGAAAACGAGGAAAATACGTATTTATTGATTTATTTATTTATTTATTTATTTATTTATTTATTTATTTATTTATTTATTTATTATTACTTTTCCAATTGTTGGCAAAGGGTGCACGTATCTCCTTTGGTGGAGTCTTCCTACATGCACTTCACGACCGTCCATTGCCTGCCCACCATTTTTTTACTCAATATTTTTCCTGAATGATATTTTGCTTAATGGAAACAAAGTCATGCATCGATGATTTTCTTCCCTCTAAGGGCAAAATAGGGCGTCTATTGATTTACACGCTGTCAATTTGTGCGAACAGTGGTTTGGTTTTGGAGCCACGGAGCCCGGCGTTACTTCAATGACCCATTTTCTCGTCTCGTTTTAACCTCCGCCTAAAAACGATGCCTCGCTATAAACATCCGTTTCAAGACGCATCACGGTGGCAGCGCCACTCCGCCGGCGTCGGTGGTATAGTGGTTAGCCAATCTAAAAACGGTGTGGTTAGCATAGCTGCCTTCCAAGCAGTTGACCCGGGTTCGATTCCCGGCCGACGCAAGTTTTTTTTTATACCTTCACTTTCTATAATAAATCAACCATACTTCACCCCGTACCGTGAACATTCCATCTATACTGCAGTGCCCGCCATCCTATCAGCAACCAACTCCAAATGCAAGATATCCGCAAATACCTTTGCAAAATCATTGTGGTTTATTACCGTTAATGGGTGGTATAGATCTGGCAGCTATGCGACACAACTGTCAATGTTGCAGCAGCCAGCTTACGAATACGTCTTTCGTTACCAAGGAAACAACAGCGGCACATCACTATTTTTTCACGAACACGTAAGGGATAGAAACCGAAAATACGGCAGCTGCGTCCGCAACAACCCAGCGGCCATGTAACGATTTGACAAAACAATCGCCTGCTTGCTATGCTGGAAAAATTGAAATATTTTTCTGCACTCAAGGGGATGGGCTTCAAAACAAAGTAGATAATGTCCGCAAACAAGAACGACAGGAGTCCACACGCACAGCTTCAATACAGCTGACAACGAGACCTGATAAGCGGGTAAGAAGTCAGCTGATAAGGTGTACTGTAAAAGTGGTGCTCCCGCCTGCAGAACCCGGCGCAATGACTTCTGCATGATGTATTACGTGTAGGTGACGCACGGAAGAAAGAGAGGGTAATTTCGATGAATGAAAGGTAGGCACAGAGAGGTCAGCCTGATCGTATACAGGCCGTGGCCTGCGCTCTAAGAAATTATCGGACCTCTAAATATAGTCTTCTTTACATATATATCTCTCTGTGTGTGTGCAAGAGAAGGGTAACGCGACGCAATGTTCGCACACGTATAATAATTTTGGTTACACCTTCATTTTATTTTTTTTTATTTCAAATTAGGACATCACGTTATTTCCCACCACAAGCAGAAGTAGCAATACCAACGTTCAGCAGGGCTAATTTCGTTAGTCTCGTTGCGTATTTCCCCCATCATTCTTTCACTCAAATCTATCCACGGCTGCAAATGAAACCAAATAATCTAATGCGAGAAATGGCTGCGACACGTGACGGAAATAATCCCGCAACGACCCCATTGGAGCTATGCAGGATTTCTCAGCATTTAAAGCATGTGCAGAAAAGAGGGAACACGTAAGAAGGTGTTTAAAATTAACTTCAAAAGTTCTAAATGCCCCGCACCGACAGCGGTAGAACGCGCGAAAACACGTATATTTGCAAAAGCATGCAAGTAAGGAAAGCAGTCCACAAAAATTTGACGTTGGTCCAAAGATGACGTGTAAATCACATTCAGTTTGTTTCAAAATGTGTTATAAAGACGAAACGTAATTCGAGTTTGAAACTGGTGCAATTAGAGAAACACAGCAGCCTTATCATCCACCGCATTTCTAGGGAAAATTTATAGCATTAGGCTTACTCATCTATCGTGAATGTGAAATACGGGCACAGCCTTCGCCAATACGACCCACCAACTTGCAAGCAGATCACTAGCGCAGCTCGCCACAAAATAAACTCTCGCTCCCAGAAATCCCCCACGTAGCTAAAAGTATGGTTAGGCTCGGAGAGATCAGGGGCGGTATTCTCGAGTTTTGTCCCTTTTGCGTCCCTTTCAAAAGTGTCCCTTTTGGCGAGCCCTGATTGGCTAAAAGCAAACAACCGGAAGTGACGTAGCACAAGCGCGGCAAACTTACTGCCAACGCCCACTGCTTAACCGGAAGTACGTCACGATGAAAGGGACGCAGAAGGGACGTTTTCAAAAGGGACAGTTACGAGAATACCGCCCCAGAAGAGGGGCAACAGGTTGCATAGTGCGAAGTGTATTTTTGGGAGAGACAGTGGGAAAGAACTAAGTGTGCATTCCTGTGGAAGCCTCACTAGCGAAACTCTAGAGCGAGGTTCGTGTCTGTTTGGCGTCGGTTCGCGACAATATCTAGCCTTCTCAGATCACAGCTGTCTCAGGGCAGCTCTTGTCGCAGATCGCCTTTGGTTTCTGGCTTTATCTGGCAACGGTATTTCTTGGGATGTGACGTAAAGGCGGGAGCGCATTCTATCTCTGTAAAACAGGAGCGCCTGATAACTGACTGACTGACTGACTGACTGACTGACTGACTGACTGACTGACTGACTGACTGACTGACGGACTGACGGACTGACTGACTGAGTGACTGACTGAAAATGACATACTTCCCAACGCTTAGCCGAAACCGATAGACACAGATTTGAAATCTTTGGAGTGCATTTCTAGCATACCGTAGGGGCTCACAAAGGCTGCGTCGTTTCTTTCAATTACGCCCATAAGGGAGCAAAACGGAAACATTGTGCCTCACAATTTTTTAATTACCTTGCGTGCACCCTATGTAATATAGAACTGGTTTTCCCGATGTATATAATCCGCAGAGATATCTTAATAACAGTTTCACGGTTTCGCCGAATGAAACCTTATGTGGCAAATCCGGATTTGGGAGTAAATTGGGTGATTTTCGGATTTTTCAAAACATGCTTGCTCTTTCGATACCCGAATTAATTTTTTGGTGACAATGTTCCCTATAAATTTGGACGAGTGCAGATTTAAGCATCTCGCCCTTACAGATGCCGCTAAAAGAACAAGTGGGATTTCTTAAAATTACACCCTGAACCTTTTAAAAATTCTCTTTTAGATGATAAATATGACATCATGAATAGTTTTCCTCTTCTTATGTATAAAATGGGGCGTGTATTACTTCACAGGCCAGTTGTGAGTTTGAGTGAGGTGGCGTTTTGATTTTGGCGCCGCCGAAACCGGGCTTGGGGTAGTGGCCTATTTTCCTCCGTTCTCGGCCTCCACCAAAAAACAAGATTCTGCGCTCAATATATCCCCTACAAGGACCGACGCGGAGGGGCTCTATTCCGTCGGCGTCGGTGGTATAGTGGTTAGCATAGCTGCCTTCCAAGCAGTTGCCCCGGGTTCGATTCCCGGCCGACGCAAGCATTTTTTTTATTATAAAGCCTCGCAGCTTCTGTTTCTATATGTTGACTTCCCACCTATACTGCGGCGACCGAAATACTTTCAGCACTCAACTTAAGGTGCGACATGCGGCCAATCCCTCGAAAGGATATAGTAGAATTGCGTTACGATTCAGGATAATATAAGTTATAGAGCGGACGTCTCTGCGGTGGCAGTTGTGAACTTACGACTGATAGTTTCATCACCCTATGAACCTACATTTTGCATAGTTACTTATCAGGAACAGTGGTGGTGGTCAGAACATTTTTGCTGTCATTTAGACAAAAATCAGTGAGAGAGAAGTGGAAATAGCCTATACATCGTATGCCGTTGCCGCCTTCTCCGCCCGTTCCAAGACTTTGTCCTGGATAGTAGGCGTTGAGCTGCGCACGGCAGCCTCCCACTGCTCAAATATAGTTATTTGAAGGAATTTGGTGGGGGGGGGGGGGGGGGGGGGGGCGTGTGGGGCATCCCTACATTATGAGGTTCAGATCACCTCTTCCAGGGCAGAAGAGGCAGGAGGGAGAGTAGAGGGAAGGGTGGATGAGGTGCATAAAGGTTGGGTTGGGGAATGTGCGTGCCTGAAGATGGTGCCACAAGACCTCACAGTGCCACGAAGTAGAGTGATGGGCAGGGGAGTAGAATAGTTGTTCGAGACGGTAGTGGGATGTAATGCCATGAAAGGGAAGGAGGAAGCAGGTGGCCCCGACGATTGTGGCTGCCGAGTGGCCAGAGCTCGGCAGGAAAGTTCACGGACGCCGGTATAGTCTGCCTCATTTGCGGGAAGGAAAGCAAGTGCGGGTGACCAGAGAATAGTTGTGGCATGCGTTGGGGGTTGGGCGTGTTGGATGGCAAGGGCAAGATTCTACCAGCACTGAAGTTGCGGATGGCGATTTTCGAGTCATTCACGTTAGCGCGTTTAAGGGAGTGGGTCATTGCCGGCGTGATGGCAGCCTTTTCTCCTCGGATAGGTGGCAGAAATTGCGGCTGCTGTAGTAACTTGGCCGTCCAAAGCAACGGCTGCGAGGGCATAAAGGAGGTCAGACGGGTAGGCAGTGGACTCGACATTCGAGCACATTTTTCCTAGAGCTCAGTGACCTGTGTAGAGCTTTAGCGCGTTGTGAACGGCGAGCAGTGTGGTGCGTATACGGCGCACGTTTCGGGGGAGCGGGATAATGCATAGGGACTGTGCGCTTGTGCTGGAAATATAGTCAAAGTATGCTGAGTTTGAACTATTCCAAACTCAAGTACAGCAGATTAATAGTGAAATCACTGCAGTTAACAACACTAATCCTCAATTCGCAGCACCCTCAGTTCCTGAAGATGACGGGGCCTTCTAACCAGCGCGAACTTGTCGTCTGGCAGTGGAATAGTCGAGGTTATTGCCATAAACAGGCTCAGCTCCGGCAATACATTCCCGCATGCCAGGCCAGACGTGACATTACTGCGCTCCAGGAAACGCACGAAAGAATCCATTTGGCTTGATATAACGCTTATAATATTCCTTCACTTGAAAAACCTAATACAGGCATTTTAGTTATTCGCCATTTTCTAGCAGATTTCACCACATTTGCTGGAATCGACATCGAGTGCAATCTCTTTGAGATCCTTCGAAAAAAAACTCATCGCCTCCTAAGCTATGTCTTCTCGATATGTAGAACCGCCCACAACAGAACCATCACCCATTTGGCTCCCTGTTCCGCATGGCTGTCCCGAAGGCTGGTAAACACCCCCTATTCATCGTGGGAGACTTCAACGCCCCCCCACCCAGTCTGGGGGTACATCAGCATGACTCTAAAGCGCTAGACACATGTACGATTGGTACACGCGATTCGCATGCGACTGATTGTTACGACTGTCACCACGACTAGTCGTACGCGTGAATTTGAGACACATGGCCCGATGCGCGTGTGCGATGCGTCGTCGGCGCCGCTCCGCCCGCTGTTTTTGCTCCATGGTCAATTAAGACGATCGCTGAGCTGAATTTGTAGATTCCGCGCGTTTGTACGCAAGAAATGGATAAAGCAGGCAATCGTGAAGCGTTTTCTGCATCGGAAACAGTCCGCGCACACGCCGGCCGCGCCTGCCAGCTCGGCACACTCAGCGGCTCGAACCGGCGCAGACCACGGTAGCAACCGCTTGTCGCTGCTCTTATGAATCAATCTGATCATTAAAATGAAGTTCCACATGCGAGAAAATAGGTGTTAGTGTGGTGAAAAATTGTACTAGGGATTGTTATCAGGGCTTATTTTAAAAGCGGCGATCAGATATCTGCCGCGATGCAAGCCTACGCTGACCGGCCGCCGCGGCGCGCGGCGGGCGGTGCGCCGACCGGTCGAGAGATGGCAATACCTGCGCGGAAGCATCGAAACAGCGCTACGCAGATGTTCAGCTACGACGATCGCTGAGCTGAATTTGTAGATTACGCGCGTTTGTTCGCAAGAAATGGATAAAGCAGGCAATCGCGAAGCGTTTTCTGCCTTCGGAAACAGTCCGCGCACACGCCGGTCGCGCCTGCCAGCTCGGCACACTCAGCGGCTCGAACCGGCGCAGACCACGGTAGCGAGATACCCAGACCGCCCGAACACCTACGTGGCCGTGGCGGTGAAGGCTACAACTGGTGATGTGTACAGTGCGTGCAGTGTCCGTGCTACGACCGCCTTACAGGCAGAGGAGGTGGCGATCGCGCTCGCGCTAACACACCCGCGGTGTACCACAGTGCTTAGTGACTCGCGTTCGGCCATCGCGAACTACGCTAAGAACACAGTGTGCGATAGGGCAGTGAGTACAGTGCAGTGTCGTGCAACGTCCGGCGAGCTGGCGACGCCGGTCACCCACATCCCCTGGTTTCCGGCGCACACGAGCGTCGAAGCCAGCAGGCACCCCAACCGCAACGAGACAGCGGACGCCGCCGCGCGAGAACTTTCCAACCGCGAGGCGCCCCCCCGCTCCTCCCCGGCGGACGGGCACCCAGAAACCGAACAAGAACCCCTCGCGTCGTACGGGGAAATACTACAGTGGTACAGGCTCGGCAGGCGACTCAAGCCGCCCCCCCACCCCAAGCTCACCAGAGCGGAAGCCGTGCTATACAGACAACTACAAACGAACTCGGTGATCACCCCGGTGCTGGCACGCCACGTGTGTCCAGAGGTCTACGAAAGTGTGCTGTGCAGTGTGTGCGCGAGAACGAACGCAACGCTAGCCCACTTGCTGTGGGGATGTGAACGACACTCGCTGGAGGCAGACGGTGCAACGCGCCTGCCCGAGGACTACGTATGGCATGAACTCGGGTGAGCACGAGGTGCAACTACGAACTATCCAGCGGCTCGAGGCTGCTCTCGCAGGGCAGAAGCGCAGGGAAGCGTCGTCGGGGGGTCGGCGGGTCAACACCCGAACACCCACCACGCACCGACCGCGCCGACGCCCGCGAGGCACTGCTTCGGGGACGACCTAATACTCGTCTAGGAAGGGCAGGCCCTGCGTGGCCGAGGTCCCTACCCTCCGCAGGAACCTTCAATAAAGTCATTTTCTCTCTCTCTCTCTCCACGGTAGCAACCGCGCTTGTCGCTGCTCTTCTGAATCAATCTGATCGCTAAAAAGAAGTAGCTTATGCGAGAAAAGGGATGATAGTGTGGTGAAAAGTTGTGTTACAGATTGTCATTCGCAGTTACACAGATAGCGGCGATCAAATATCCGCCAGGATGCTAAGCCTAAAGTTTCCAACACCCGAGCCGACCAGAGCAACGCACGCCGGTTGCGGGGGGTTGGGGCTCAGCGGGCTCTCATTGGCTGTGGCCTCACGACGATTGCAACGATGGCACGACTGCATCTGGCTTGCCAGACGCACGTCGTGAGCCTCCTCCGACCAGCGATCGACGCCAAAACAGGTCCTAACGATCAATCGTAACGATCAGTCGCATGCGAATCGCGTGCAGCAGTCGTACATGTGTCCAGCGCTTAAAGGTTGCGACTTATCGTATCGGATTCAAAATTGTATCTCCTCACCTCTTATCGATCCCGACATTCCTACTTGACAAGGCGATAACGTCACTGCAGACACCCCTCCAGGCCTCACCTTGACAAACCGTCTCCCCCTATCCTCGTTGGTAAACACGCAGAGTAATTTAGGAAGTATTCACTACATTGTTAGTATTGCACTCCCATTTCGACATCGACCTTTACGACCTCTCCCCCTTACTATTACTAAATGGGATGCTTTCCGTCAAACAGGGATTCCCAGGACCCCACCAGCATTGGAAATCTCTCCGAGTGAATTTTTCACTGTTCAACCGGATGTTCAGACGTGCACTAGAAGGCCTCGTGACGATGCACCATTGGAGACGATAGATTATCGGCTCTTCCATATATGAAAGGCCAAAGAAAGTCTTGTGTGGAGATGGAAACGTAACCGCAACCACCGAAAGGTCTGCCCTTCGTATCGCCAAAGTGGGTCGGGCTATAGAATCGCACGCCACGGAATTCGCAAGGAAAAATGGAGAAACCTGCGATCGCATGATGGACATTTTGGACGTGTCTCGCACGCGGCAACTCCTGCGCCATCAGCTTCATCTTATCAACAACAAGACCGCTCATCGGCAACAACTCTATCAACACCGCCAACATCCAGATTATCTCTAAGACACGTGGCGGGACACCCATCTTCAGCCCCCTCCCAAATCTCAATTCCCCACTACATCGGTAGCTCGAATTCTGTCCCAGACACCTGTATTGACAGATGTACGACACGCACTGAGCCAGCTTCAGACGCTCCCTTCCCCTGGTCCTGATAGCATCACACACTGTGCGCTTCGTAATCTGGATGACAATTTTATCCCCGCCATCACATATTTCTTCAACATTTGCCTTAGCGAGGGCAGTTTGCCTCCCGAATGGAAAACTGCATCGGTCATTTCTATTCCAAAACCCAAAAAACACCTTCAATTGGATAACCTTCGAACCATATATTTGACATCGTGCTTGGGCATTCTTTATTTTGTGTAGTGGGAGCGGCTGCTGACAAGTTCCGACCCTGCATATCAAGCTATACTGGTCGACCGGGCGGTGACGGCGGCGTCTTCTCGCGGCCTCCTGGACATAGGAGGCTGACTACACCCCCTTCCGTTACCCCTTCGCTCTATAATAAACGTTTATTAAGGACGATAACCTTTCTTGGGCTACTTTAACCCAGAAATTTGGCCTGTCTGCATGTCTGTCTGTCTGTCTGTCTGTCTGTCTGTCTGTCTGTAACTCGATTCAGCCCAAGGAGGTTAAAAAGTGGTCACGCACAACTCTTGTAAGAAGCAGTCTTCGCGTTTGCGACAGCGCTCGGCATCGTTCTGATATTCGCGATGTGGCCTCAGTCCGTGCACAATGAGGCAAATGGTGAATGGTGTAAACAAAAGCACACACGAAGAGATAGACCTGCTGGGGCTCGTCAGCGCCAATACTCAGTGCGCTATGTCAAGGTTACAGAGCCAGAACGGTGGGTTTGTGTTAGCAGGCGCTCAAAAGAATGGCGCGCGCAGTGCCATCATATGTCCCGTGGGTGCACTGTGCAGCGAAGCGTTTGGAAACCCGCGACCCGGTTTATTTTAGATAGAAAAAACTTGAGAAGCGAACGCGCGCAGGTGCGTTTGACACGCCGAAACGAGGCGACGCGAATGTATGCAGCACGTCCAGACGTATTCGGGAAAGGAATCCGCAACGCGGATGGGGCTATAAATGGATGTGAACAACATGCATGCCGCTAGCTGTATACTGATGAGGGTGCGCCGAGCCGCATACGGATGCACACCCGAGACCCCGAGACCGCCGCCGAAAAGAACACCGAGACGAGCGAACATAAATCAAGAAGTACAGTCCCAAAATTTGACGACTGGTGTTTCCAAAACAATCGCGTTTGGCAGTGACTGAGTGTCGGGTAAAAAAAACGCAAATGCTTGCGGAGTTGTTAGCTAACTAACTAACTAACTGACTGACTGACTGACTGACTGCAACGGCTTACTTGCACGAATGCTTTGCTCTGTGGACAGCCAATGCACTCGCCATTTGTACAAGTGCGGCACGCACACACACAGCTGGCTGGCGCCGCATCTTTTCAAAGTGCTACGAGTCGTGCCGCGCCTCCGCCAGATGGCGCCACGGGTCCCACGACCGAGAGAAGACGCAGTGAAACATCCCCCTCGCGAGGGGCACGATCAAATGCAGAGCATTTCGGGGCCCACGACGTTAAGTAGTTTGCGTTACGTTAATGTTGTTGCACTTGGGGCAACTGCTGACGAGAGAGCGCTCGTCAGCAGTAATTTGAATGAGTCAACGATATAAGGCGCGTTCGTAGCGTCCCATTCTGTGTCGGCTTTGTGGCGCATCGGGTCACAAAGCCGACACAGGGCTCGATACAGGGGCTACACCGGCCGTGGGCGGTGTTTGTTTGGCGGTCACAATACGAGCCCATGCGCCGAACGAATCTCTTCTGGAGCGTGGAGCGGAGAGGCATTGGACTGATAAACGCAGAACTCAAGCTCGCCGTCCAGCGCTTCATTTTCTTCCGCGACCAGGTTGACCCGTTCCTTCAAGCGGCCATCCAATGCCTAGGCTCCTTTCACTTGCTGCCGTGGCTTGACACATCAGCGTCTGTCGATCACGGCTCTCGCATCACCGGGTTCTACGGGGAGATAGCGAACGCGGTGGCATCACTGCAGACGTATTTTTCTTGGGAATACCTGCTCACTGTGAACCCAAGAAAGTTATACTGGGACTTAGTAGCGCAGACATTGCCACCACCTCTGTACCGTCAGCCTCCGGTCCCTCAGGGTGGAGGCGATGTGCTCAAGAGAGTCAGGCAATCGCCCATCCCAGTCGGCACAAAAGATTTTTTTTTCGTTTCCACGCGCCAGTGTTGCCAGTCATGGCGCGTCAGCAGGAGCGGGGCTTCTTTCTTCCCTGGGGCGCCGGATGCCTCCTGTGTGGCAAACCTGAAACCGCAGAACACGCATTCCTTGACTGCAACACAGCGATGTATTTCTGGCACGAAATACAATCGTGCTTCAGAACAGCGTGGAACGTCACTTGGACGGGCCTCAAGTTCCTGTGCGTGGACACAGAGCACCCCGCTTTCCGTGATTGTGTCCTAGCCATTGGACTCCCCTCCCTCTGGAAAGCGAGGGTAAATGCAGTGGAGTGCGCCCTCCACCCACAACCCGCATGGCGACACTTTCTGCGGGAGGTCCAATGGACGGTTAGTGCATTGGGCACATCTGACTGTGACCTGGAACTGCGAAGGAAGCTCGCCCGAGGCAGCCATGCGCTGAAGCGCTACAAAACAAAGAGGAAAGACGCAGGCAGGGACACGTCTAAGCCATTAATAAAATAAAAAAAAAATGTGATTGGACCGTTTAACGAGCCAGCGCATCTACGTTGACCAGCCCCTCTTTTGAGGTACAAGAGAGATTAGCGCCAGCTAAAAGGACACTCACAATTCCTTCAGCCCTTGTTTTTGTATAGTCTGTGTTGCTGTTCTCATTGTCCTTCTTTTTTGTTTGGTTTCTCTTTGCCTTTGTGTTTTTTTTTCTTCTCCTAGATTTACGCTTGTTGTCATCTTACCACTCAAACATGTAACGGACACATCCGCTGTCAGAGCTCCTCCTGAACCATGTGTAACACTCGGCATAACGTGTATATTTATGTGTAAATAAATTTATTGTATCACAAAAAAAAGTCGGCTCTGTGGCGCAGTGGGTAGAGCACCATGTACATTGCCTTCCGCCCGCAGGGTCGAGGAATCGAAACCGGGCGCCGGATAGTACTTCTTTTTATACAGTAGGGACAACGACGGTGCGGACTACGGACGTCAACGCGGGTGACATCGTGAGTTACTGAAATGCTCTGCATTTAAAGTTGCAATTTTTTAAACCTCCTTGATTCAGCCACCCTGCCAAAGTAATATACTTACTGCGCAATAGTCTTATATACTCCCAGCCAAATGTAAACGTCTAAACCCAGTTTATATGTTCATACTTGTCAACTTTGTTGAACAAGAACAATATATTACGCATATATAAGACAGGAAATTAGTACACAAGGGATATTTACAGTGTTCCTTTATTGAAAAATTCCTGGATGCTCGGTTTTTCGATAGTAAATGATATTCTACATCTGCTTCAGAACAACGCCTACAGCCTGCTGTTGCCCGCGCCACCTCCTGGCGGCATATGAGAAATCACGCGGCAACAGCAAATACAGGTTCCACTAGCTGGGTTTCACGTTCTGCTTGGAACGCACGTGGAGCACGGCAACGCGGTTCTATGAACCTTGAAGTCGGCCGCCTCAATACTCGCGCGTCTCCACCGTACTGCAGCGCTGGCATCGAGGAACCCCGCCTGTAGCAGTGGAACGCGGTAAATTCAAATCGCCTTGAGCAAACCTTTAGTGTGTTTACCTTGGGATGAGCGCGACGGGACAGCAACAGCATGAGAGGTGAGCGGGAATGCGAAGGGGGGCATTTCCTTGGCAAATGTCTACAAAGACTATTGTCTTTTGACGACATTTGTAACGAAAGGAGCAGATACGCGGCCAATTTTTTATCTTTATCATTGAATGTGCTCAAACGGAATGACAGCAATGCGCTTTTGGCACTGCCGACTTCGCATTTAATAAACATCAGACCAGTACCGTTGCCAAGACACTAACAGCCATAAACAAGACTGGGCCATTCCAAGACTTCTACTAAAAGTTGTTTGCGACTCACTAAAGGGTCTTTTCACTTGCGTTTATGTCCACAGTTCATGTTTCGTCTAGTTGCATTTTTACTTTCTTCGCCTCCCGCCACCGACGCTGTATGATTGCACGTTGCAAGAGGGTTCTTCTTTAAGCGCGCTTCTCAGGCATACTTACCTGGTGTCGGGCTGACCGGTGGTCCCGATGGCCGGCGCCCCAAGTGGAGGTCGTCCATTGCACTGCGGTCGGCTGAAGCTTGCCACTTCCCCTAATCGGGGCAGATGGGGCATGTAATTTTTGGTAGTGGGGCTAGGCGTTCGCGCCGGCCCCTTTTCTATGAAATTCCAAAATGAGTTCAAAACAAAGAAAAATTCACCCGCATTTCCCCGAAGGGGAGCATGGGGAAGTGCGAATGCACGGGTGATGCTATGAGGGGGAGTTATGTTGAACTGTGTTGGCATTCGCCCGTTAGTTGCATTTAACACCCCCGCGTGATCAAGTGGGGATTCACAGTCGTTCTCTGGAAATCTTGGTGAATTAAAGTGTATGTTCGAGGAGATCACACACACACGCAAGTAAAGTAAAACGACAGTATTCTTTATTCAGCACTTTTTGGTGTTGTCCTTGTAGTTGACGGTCATTATGACCGCCTTGTGGTCACTGAAATGTACGGTCAAGAGTTGTTGCAAGACCGCGCGTATCAGACAGTTCCTCGCAAAGGCCAGGTCGATGTAGCTGCCGTTGATGGTGGTGGGAGCCTCTAGTGGTAGGCACGTCATGAAGTGGTTGGCGAGCATGTATTCCATCAACCACTCGCCGCCCTTTCGCACGTCCACGTTAAAGTCCCCAACAACCACGACCGGGTCCGAGGGCTTTACGCGCCTGGCCACACTCTTCATCGCCGCGTCCACGTATTCGACGACGTCGTCGCGCGAGATGTTTGGCGCGAGGTAGAGGGTGACGACCACGATTCCGTCGCCCGAGTACGCGTCGGTGTAGACGGCACTGTACGGCGACTCGTCCCTGACCGGCGAGGTGGACACGGCGTGCGACACGAGGTTCGCGTAGACGTGACCGACGAGGTAGACGCCGCAGTACCCGCCCCGATTTCCGCTCCTGGCGAAGCAGCAGTCGTCGATGGGGAAGTGGGAATGCACGGGTGATGCGAAATAATTCTTCTTGGCCAATCGCCCTAAGTGGGTATGTGCTAAAGAAATTAGGAACTCTTCTTGGCCAATCGCCCTAGGTGGGTATGTGGTGCGGACGGACGGACGGCGGTGGACGCGTGATTCAGGGTCGCTTAAGAAGTGCATTCGCACTTAAAACTCTACAGTGCACATTTTCACTCTGGTCGCTGTGAGTTGCTGTGTGCGCCGTCAGCCATGAGGGTTTCTTGGAAACAGCAAATCACGTTACACTGCTTGAGAATTCAATCCCGCGGGGTTTGCGTTGTGGTGCCATAACGCCGGGACAATTTTCATTCCGGTGCTTACACAGCTACCACGTTACTAGGGGTGGATTATCTAGGGTTCAAATTAACCGTACCCTCCGGGCTTAGTGACCCCTCCCCTCCCCTGAAGAATGGGAGAAATGGCCTACTTCATGGTTTGGTTGCAGAAATTTTAAGCCTCCTGCTGATTTGCCCTTATTGAAACAGATATTATCTGTGTCACTAATGAACGCTTCGAAATGGGTGTCCGTCGTGTAATGTGCGTAACCCTGAAGTCAGCTAACAGTTCCGCAGTCTCAGACAGAAACGTTGCAGTCGCCCAAAACCGGCCATCGCTTTTGCCCGGTAAGGGGTTGGGAGTACGAGGGATGGGAGACCCCGCCCATCTCTCCTAGGCCATCAGCCAGGAGTCCTTGGTCCCTGGCGGCTGCTTCGGTTTCTGTTTGAAATCCCCTTTACTGCGTTGGAAAGAAACCCGGAAATAAGCTGACGCAGAGGTTTCTATGCTATACTATGCTTCCATGATAGTGTAAGCAGCGCCCAATGAAATAATTATACGGTATCGAACTCTCGGATTATGGAAGGACCCCAAAGAAATGGTTTATTTATTTATTTATTTTGCTGATGACGTTGGCTTGCTAAGTAAGTCGGTGGACGAATTGCAAAGCATGCTTTCCGCACTGGACAAACAAAGTAGAACCGTGGGCCTCAAAATAGAGATGCAGAAAACTAAAGTAATTATTAATAACCTCAGGACAGCAGAGCGGTTTGAGATAGGTGGCGAGGCAGTGTAAGTGGTGACCGATAATATCTACTTAGGCCAAGTTGTGACCTCGGATTCTACCCGTGAGGACGAGATAATTAGAAGGATAAGAAACGGGTAGTGTGTATTGGGCAGGCATTCGCAGATAATGCATGACAGCCTACCATTGTCCCTGAAGAAGAAACTGTACGACACCTGCATCTTACCGGTACTCACGTACGGGGCAGAAATTAGGAGGCTTACTGAAAGGGTTCAATTTACATTGAGGACGAATCAATGTTCCTTTGGCTTCACATACAAAAAGAAGCCATGGGAATAGCCACGTCAAGTAGGCGAGGAATGTCGCACGCTCCGATGGCGGCGCCGCGAAGGAACGGGACTGCAGCGACAGAATTACGTACCCATGAGTTTGCAACTCAGAACAGAATTTGTGGTAGACAACCGGGTAATGCTCGAGTTCTAAATTTCGTTTCCTGGTGTGGAAAGCGCAGGCGTGCTCGACTCAGCTGAGGGGAAAAAGAAAACATGTGCGTCGGCCGGGAATCGAACCCGGGTCAACTGCTTGGAAGGCAGCTATGCTAACCACTATACCACCGACGCCGGCGGTACAAGTAGTTGTCCGGACTCATCTTGTATACTTTCCGGCATGTCCATGCGCTAGGAAGTTGGTGAATTAGGTTAGCGGTCGGCACCAGTGGAACAAGCGATGGCGAAACCCATGCGGCCGAGCGGTGCAAGACGGCTAATTTTTGGAAGCGGGAGGCTTTAGACGGGGGACATCACAGAAGTTGAGTAAAAGGGATGGCGAAAGTAGATGAAGCGGTGGAACCTTGAAGGCACAAAACTTGAAGTAGAAGGTTGCACCGAGGAAAGTTGTGACACAACCAGTGGTCCTACCCTCAACGCTTCCAATTACTAGGTAAGCTGGTCCCCGAAAATTACCACCCACATGGCTGGGGCTCCTTGTGAACTCAGTTCTGTTACTGCCCCACCAGGTTAAAATAGTGGGCTTCAGCACCAGAGGTACACCCGGGCTAAGAAGCGTGCCACAAAGCATGCCTGCATAGCAGTCAAGTTCTACATATTTCTTATTCGTCAAATGCGCAAAGTTGTGACAAATACATCCGTATGCTAGTACATACGTTGCATTGCTTTACCGCGGCACAACCTTTAAGGCTTGCGGTAACACCACTAAGCGGATTATTTTTGTGTGGTTGTGGTGCTATTGCAAGTGTCTTGCTTGTTGAGAACCGGGTTTTATCCAAAACAGCCATTTTATCGGAACCTTCCATAATAAGCGACACCTCTGTTCTTTACCTTTCAACGTTGGGGTCGTTTCGCACCTTCGTAATCACTTTGAATGAAAAAGGCTCTCAAGCCCCGCGTTTATTTGCTGTACCCCTTCCGCTGCACCGTGACTTTAACGAAAGAGAAGTATGTTTTGGGTGATCAATGGTTCTACAGTGACAGTCGAAGGTTTTACTAAATTAGCGCGTTGTGATAAAAATTCCGCAGCCTTTGACGAAAGAAAAGTTAGTGTTTGAGGTGATCAAGGGTTCTGAAATGTCAGTCGATGTTTCAACCAACATAGCGCAATGTTATAAAATTTCCTAACTGTGTACAAATACAACACCTAAAACGGGAGCAGAGACCGCCAACTTCTGTGCAGAAGCACGAGGTAGTAGCCAGTATAAATTCCGCGCACGATACGAGGACGCCTTCTACTCGCAAAGGGAAGACAATGGGCTGCTTTATTCGTGCGTTGCAGAAACGCAGCTGCGAAAAGCAGAGGCGATAATATGCTTTACCCACGTGCTGCAGCACTTCTGTTACGAAATTCCGAGACGCAGAACGAAAGGTGGCAAAACATAGTGTGAAGTGCTTGCTTACGATTATCCTGCTTTTACAGTAGAGGCACAACGCAAGGTCAACAAATATTTGAATGATTCTCTGTGGGATAAGTGAGACTAGAATCGATGCAGTGCCACGCCCGAGTGCATAGACATAGCAGCGTTGTCCTGAGTTGAATTAATTTAATGTATGAATAATTAATGAGTGTCGTGAGCGAGTTGTTGAGTGGTTGATTTGAGTAGCTCTTCTACAACCATCACCCTCAATGGGACGTGTTACATTGAATGTACATAATCTAGACACGCGCGTACGGCATACATCAAAGCAACTTCGGCAGTAAAACGCTTGCGAAGCGTCGCTAGCCGCATTTTTATACCATGCTGACATAGGCGGCGACGATTTTGACCTCGAGACGAAGCGCGGTTCGGGGTTTCTGGTCAGCTTCCACTGCATACGTTGTGCCACATTTTGATCACCTTACCATGTTACATTACAAGGGTTTTTGATCCATCAGTCCATTTGGTCACCGCGAAACTACATAGGCATTCGCAACGTTCCTCACAAAAAATAGCTCCCGAGCACCCTTAAAATGTCTTTCCAGCAACGCATTTGTGCTTAGAAGTGAAGCCGGATTGAGGGAGATTCGTGTAGGCCTATAGTGTTTGCCAGATGGCTTTCCCGGAATGTATGTCACACAGTTAAGCCTAGTGACAATCCCACTAAAGGCCTCTCCGACGGCGCGGATAGAGCGGGAGTTTGTGGATAACCAATAACTCACAAACAGCTTCTCCGCTGGTTGTCGGCCTTCAAAGTGTGCAATGGCATCAAATTTTCGTGTTTTTCGCCTCCATGAGAAAAACAGCCACCACGGTATCTAATGCATGCAAAACACTCTACGCATTCCTAATGTATACGAAGCCCTTTTAAAGTCGCTTAGACTACTCTACCCAGGAGCGTTGTTGGACTGGATTAGAAAACGTTTTTTTATTACCGCACTGAGTGCGACTGTAGGTGGTGGGTGGACATTGCTGTCCGGTAGTTCACGCTGTGCTGCGGCGTACACCTGCATTCATTGGACCTCATACACCCCCCCACCCCCCCGCACGCCACAGCCCATACTGCGTTGTTGTAAAAGTATCTTAGGGGCAATATAACGCGTCTTTTATCAAAATGTCCAAGCGCTAGGGCACAATGCTAGATCCATCCATACAACAAAAAGCTATACGCCGAGCTCATTCATAGTCGGTATCGCAACATTCAAAATTGCATTACTTGGGAGACATTCGTTTTGCGCCCTATAAGAAGCTTGATATTCCCTTATGACGTCAAAGAACCTCTTTTAAATATCTTCATGAGACCCCATGTATCCATATGAATCGCTATACACCGACAACATTGAAACTCTGTTTTGCTGGGAATGGATTGCTGAGAATGTTTTTCAAAGGCAATATAAGCAGTCTGATAGAAGTATGGAGGCCCAAGGAGGTTTATAATACCATTTTCGTAAGCAGAGAAAGTGTGACATACGGACACACAAAAGATTGCTTATGTGGACTCTCGAGTTTGCCTATAGCTTTTCAATAGGAACGATAAAGTATGTACAAAGAAAAAAGAAATGCGTCGGCTGGGAATCGAACCCGGGTCAACTGCTTGGAAGGCAGCTATGCTAACCACTATACCACCGACGCCGACGGTTCCACCGTACTCCGGGATGCTTCTTGTACAGAGTATCTTCGACGTGCCCATCCACTGTAAGGAGGACGGAGAGAGGGTAGCTGGAGAATTGGGTCAGTGGCCGTCGAGCCGGTCGAGAGGGTCAGCCGCCGAACGAGCGGTGCCGAAACTTCAACGGCCGCACTGGAGCCGGGGATGTTTGTTCCTACAAGGAGGCAGAACAGGGCTTGGATCCCAGAAGTCAGGATATAATTGAAGATGCAGTGGCAAAATGGACCAGGCGTTTCAACATGGCGAGCACAAGATACGAAATGATTGGTCGCACCGGAGGAAAGATGTGGTGCACTGAGCGGTAATAGCCCAAACTCAAACTTGTGCTTCTTAGCACACTGTACCTCGACCACCACAACCCACTTGACCGGTAGGGTATAATGCTCAAAGCGGGAGGGTGGAGGCTAGTTGGTAAACCATCACGCTCAGAGCGTAAAAAAAAAAGAAAACAAACAATAGAAAGTGAAAAGGCGACAGACATCGTATGTTTCGTGCCCTTTGTTTGTGTCCGTTATCCATTTCTTCCTGCGCTGTGAACACTGAGGATATTTAAGGACCGGGTGTATTCCGGCAAACTGCGTGCAGGTTGGAGTACCATTAGGGTCACACCGGTTGCGGAGGGTAGGGTGCCATATAGTTTCGTTAACACTGACGTCGCTGTGTATCGCCTCTCTCAAAAGTACGTGTTTGTGGACCCGAAGTGAGCGCGGGTTTCCTTCAGGGTATTCTTCCCTGACCTAAATAAATTCCCAACTTTGCGAATAGACAGGATTAAGGTTACAATCAAATTGGCCGTTAAACTGCAAACGTGGGTTGGAGAGAACCGATGGGCCTTAAATACTGCATTCACTACAGAACCGCTCACCGCACGCGTTGCAAGGAAGCTTCACGCGCAAGCTTAACGAGGAATGGCCAGAATATCGGCTAGATGGGATGACATAAACACTTTCGATAGAGCATGTGGTAGGCAAAAGCTGCTTTATGGCTACGGGTGTGCATACTAGTGAGAGGCCGGTGCCATGGCGACTCGGTAAGTAGTCTGCCCGCGTGGTGCGTACTCCACATTGCACAGTATTAAATTTTGCCCGAAAACGTCTTCTGGATATATTTACTCTGAATAATAAATAGACAGAGAGAGAGAGAAACAATTATTGTAGTACTGAGCAGGAGGACGTACTTAGAGCCTGTACCCAATGAGAGACGTCCTTATTCAAAGATGCCTTGGAGCTGGCTGGCCGTCAGTGTGCGTTTCTCCACTCGGTGCTTGTCCGAGAGCTCGGAACTGGTCAGCTGCTCCGCCCACTGCTCATCGGTAGGGTTGGGGCTCTGTGCAAGACTCTTTCGAGAAATGTGCGATTATAGATAATGGACGTAAATAACGATTGCAACAATAGTCGAAAAAACAGTTAGGTATCTGCGCAACGGCACACCCTTAGTTGTTATCGCGCCATCATGGCTGTCCGAAAAATGGCGGTGTTTAATTTTGTTCAAGTATTTTATTTTGTTGGGACACTTACAATCCTGTTCTACGAACTGTCCCATACCTAAACCCTACAGAATTCGGACGTTTGTTTGCGACGTGTAGCAGCACTAGTAGAACTTATTGAACAGTTGACCGCGAGGTTTACTCAAAAGGGCCTACCTGTGGTTTACTATAGACGCATCATGGATGAAGCTCCATAGAGACAGCCAAGCGTTACCATGGCCTCTGGCATCAGTTTTTTGCCGTATCCAGCTGCTTTAGGAAGCTGCCTTTACGGGCAGGTCCTTATTGCAGATGGCTTTTTGTTTCTCATTTAACGAGACGACCGCGTGTCGGATGTGACGTGGAAAACGTGGTGTGATTCCATCAGCCGGTGTCCGCTGGTGGTGCGGGAAGAAACTGCGGCTTCACTGTCAGTTTATCAAACACCAGGACGCCATTCCGAGCTTCAAAAACACATTCGCACTTAAAAACGCAAAGAAAAAAACGTGCGCCGGCCGGGAATCGAACCCGGGTCAACTGCTTGGAAGGCAGCTATGCTAACCACTATACCACCGACGCCGACACGCGGCGTGGCTCGGCTATTTCTTGCCTGAGGCGGCAGTCCTCGCTTGCACACATTGTTCAGTTTCTGTTCACACACCTTAAAGCTACGAAGGCTTCGAGACACCGTTCCTCTTCCTGTTTTTGTCATTGCCTCGGTCTGTGCCTCACATATACCAGCCACGCCGAATATCTGACTCATAAAGGCTCAAATGGACAACGACCACTGTGTTGAGTCTAGGGCTTGTCTAATAACAGGCCTTCTGGTGAACACTGAAACAGAATCCCATTGTACTTACGGTGTCCCGTTGTATCAACGTCACGACGCCAGCTGCACATTCCGGTTCTTTCCCTGTGTGCAGTCCTCGCTATGCATGCCTGGAGCTGGTAATAGCCGGATTGTGCACAACAGGGTGTCAGATGTCATTGTATTAATGCATTACAGAAGTTTCTCACCCTGAAATCCGCTTGCTTAAGTTCCTAGCAAAAATCATGCGGCACCGCACAGGAAAAACTTTTATTCTGAACGCTGTATTGACCACGAAGAAAGGTACGGGTTATTCGGCTTATAAACATGCAGTGGTACTTAAAGACAAAGAAGAAAATGACTAAAAATATAAAAACAGGTCACGCTCTTTCGTGCTGTTGGTACAAGTATCATACCTACCTCTTCTTGCAATAACAAAGCCGGAAGCGAGAAAAACACGCTTGAAAAGTACTCTGTTCATTTACAAATGTCACATGTACTACGGTTTTATGCCGAAAGCATGGCTTGGCGAAAGTTAACCAATGGAAGCGCTGAGTGCGCGCGAACAGCGTCAAACCAGTTAGAGTGATACACTGTATACGCAAGTTTAGTCACAATTGCAGGTCAGTATATGAATATCTCCTAATGCAGGAACGTGTTGCGGAGATAGAAAAACAAAAATAAAACGAAACCCATGGAGATGAAACCGTTAGTGGCATAGGTATACAGCTTTGCTGTAAAAGTCTCGGGTCTTTAAAGCACGAATCGTTCTAGCGCGAGGCGTTGAAAAGCGAGTGTCCCGGTGTGTTCTTTTAGTACGCGTTACGTTCTAGCGCGAGGTGTTGGAAAACAAGTGTCCCGTTGTTTTAGTACCGTGACTACAGGAAACGACGACGACGACGACGACGACAGAAGAGGCCGACAGCCCAAGCCCCTAAGGGGCTTCGTCCCAATACCACCCGCTTTTATGAGCTAGGAATTCAGTCAGCAGGGGGCAACATACCTTCGAGAAAAACTGTAATGCAGATACATGCTTACATGCATACATACATACATACATACATACATACATACATACATACATACATACATACATACATACATACATACATACATACATACATACATACATACATACATGCATGCATGCATGCATGCATACATACATACATACATACATACATGCATACATACATACATACATACATACATACATACATACATACATACATACATACATACATACATACATACATACATACATACATACATACATACATACATACATACATGCCAATTGAAGCGCCTCATGATTGAGAAGGAACTTGACGTTCTGTGCGTACAAGAAACCAAAATAGAGGAAGAGGACAAGACTGACAGCATGGCCAATACATTCATTCGGTAACAGCTTTTACGCGTGCGTATGTCACGCTGTTGGAACATCGGGAGGGTGATGTATACTTATAAGATCAGCAAGCGGCGTGTTGGTTAAAAATGTTCGTTCCGGCGAGTGTGGTAGATTAGTTATATGTGACTTTCAATTTGACGGAGATGAATTTCGGGTGCTCTGTATTTATGCTCCAGACGAAATACAAGAACGAGAAGAGTTTTTTCAGGACATTGAACCTATCGAAATTGCAAAAAACATGTAATGCTTTTGGGAGACTTTAACTGCGTTTGTGCGAGAAAAGACGGAATAGGCGGGTTTAGACAGAAGGAATTCCTTTATGAAATGTTAGAAGGCCATGAAATGGAAGACGTTGCTCACATTGCGTCAAAAGAAGACTGCTTAAGATTTACGCATTTCCAAAGCGCTAGCCACGCTCGCCTAGAACCTGGTGTCAATGTGGTTGAACTACAGCTTAACGGATGAATCTTTCAGTGATCATTGTCTCGTCTCCTTCATGGTAGTCGGCCGAAAGAGGGTAAGAAGATTTCTTGGGAATTGTGGAAATTCAATTGTAGATTATTGAAAGACTCCGGGTTTCCAGAAATAGTAGAGGAAATTTTCCTCGAGCAGGAAAGCACAGTGGATCCTTCGTGGGCAGAAAAATGGGAATTAATAATGCAGGACGTAAAGTTGTGTGCAATAGCCAGGTCAATCACCTTAAGACGGCTACGAAGAGCAGCTGAAGAAAAACTGCGCAATATTCTACAGCAGTTACTTGGCAGTTACTTGTACTAGAGAGTGAAATGCCGCGTTTATTTGGCGAAGATATAGCAGCTATAAAAAGTAAACTAGAGGCAATAGATAAAGTATGCTATCAGGGAGCCACAGTGCGTGCCCGTGGGGAAAGATTATTAGCTGGGGAAACTCCCACTAAAAGGATGTTAGGCGACGAAAGAAAATGTGCACAAAAAATGAAATTACGGAAATAGTTTTTCGCGGAACACTTACCAGGGAAGGAAACACCACAGAAAAAGCATTTGTGGAGCATTATGAGAAACTGTTTGGTCATTGTGCCCCGCGAATAGTTTTCAAAAACGATTTTCTTCCATTGATACCGCAGTTAGATGATGACGTGAGAGAAGAGTTAGAACAGCCGCTTACACTCGACGAAGTAAAAAAAAAGGAATATACGAATGGCAGGGGGGTAAGACGCCAGGACGGGATGTTAAATGCGCAGTTTTACAAGGCGTTGAACGATAGAGTTTCAATTATTTTGCTAAAAGTTTTCAGAGAAGCATGTGAGAATGATATTTTCCCGGTGTCATTTTCCCGAGCATCTACGGTTCTATTGCCCAAATGTGATGATCCGGTTAAACTGTAGCGCTATCGCCCGATCACGTTAGCGAATGTTGATTATAAAATACGTATGAAAATTTTAGCGAAAAGGCTACAAACTTTCATCACGTCCATAGTTGGGCCACATCAGACGTGTGGAATTAGAGGACGAAGTATTGTCACCAATATCCATGTTGCTCAGAGTGTCTTGGAATGCTGTGATTTGTCATGCCGCCACGTTGCGATGATGCAGATCGACCTTGAAAAAGCATTCGACAGAGTGTGTCACGAAGTGTTATTCTGTATTATGAAACATGCAAATGTGGGGGAAGTGCTGTGCAATAAAGTGCATATAGGTTACCAGGGATGTACCACGCAGTTAGTTATAAACAAAAATTCCAGCAAATGCGTTTCTGTGTTATCGTCAGTTAGGCAAGGTTGTCCGATGTCTCCTCTCATTTTTTGCATGTTTTTAGAGCCCTTTTGTTTAAAATAATCCAAAAGAACGGAGTTAGGCGATTTAGTTTGAACACAAGTGAAGTGCGGTTGCTGACGTACGCGGACGATGTGGCAGTGTTTGTTACAGATGAAGAGAGCGTGCAAAACGTGACGGAAGTTACAAAAGATTTCTGTACACAAGCCTGTAGTGCTGTAAACTGGGAAAAGTGTTCGGGGCTGTGGCACGGAGCATGGCCCACCAAACCTGAGTTTTTTTAAAACATCCAGTGGTTTCAGTTGCCGAAAAGATATCTTGGCGCACCGCTTGAGTGCTACCAAGATAGTAGCAAGCATTGGCAGGAAGAATCAGTAACATTGCTTCAAAAGACAACGAGGTAGGGAGGCCGGAATCTATCGATGTTCGCTCGTGCCACTGTCTGCAACATGTTCTTCCTGGCCAAGCTATGGTATGTGATGCAAGTAATACACTGTTCGCGAGTAAATGGGCAGAAACTGCACCTTAATTTTGCTGTATTCATTTGGGGTTCCCAATGGGAAAGAATGAGCCGTATGAATCTCTTTCGTAAGGTGCGAGTGGGAGGGGTGGGATTATCGCATTTGTTTTTGCGACAACTTGTCAGCAGATTTATGTTTCTTCGAGATGCGAGTGATCTTGTTCTTCGCACATTTTTGCAAAGTGTTATGGTGGGTTCACTCCCGCAGCTTGTTGTTTCTAGTGTTGATGAACGTTATCCGTTGAAAGGTTCCCTGAAGGGAACCGTCGAATCTTTGAGGCTGCTGTGTGTAAGGTTTTCTCTTGAATACCTGTCACAAACTCGAGCGTACGACGTCTAAAAGTACCGTATAAATTTTTCATTTTATTGTACAGCGCCTAATTCTTCTTGCAGTCGTCCGATTCATTCCATTCGGTTCTATTCGCCCGAGACAAGGCTGGAAGTTTCTCGAATGAAGAGGCGGTAACACGATCTCACGCCGGCTGGCCGGCCAGAAAACAACAAAAATAAAACCTCCGCCGCTCCGGTTTCGTCGAAGCTTCCAGTACTTTCGAGGAGGTGCGCGTGGCCTTGCCAGTTCTAAAGAGCGTCGAGGATTCTAGAATGGAGAAGAGGAAAGTTATTTCGCTGACGGCGGCGGGCGCGTTGTGTGTGTGCTCTCCCTCTCCGCGCCGGCACGGTTATAAAGGAGGAGCCGCGCCTGAGCAAGCCAGCTACGTTTGGACGTCGTGATTGACAACTGCACCTGCCAGTTTGTACATCACACCATCGGCGACCCGCGCCCTGGAGGACTCCAACGTGCTCCCGGGCCTCGAATGACCGTGATCGTCTCGGACGGCCTGGCCTACAGCGAAGCCACGCTTCCCAGGTAGCCGACTCGCCTCCGACAGCGGTGCATCGTCCGGCCCGGTCGGTGAATATGCTGGGACTCTGTCTCTCATAAGCATCGAACTGTTCATTTTCTTTTAGTTAACTGCTCCGATTCGTAATCTTCATTTGTTAACGCTCCTGTTTGTATAATTTGGTCTAATTGGACTGTTTCTTGTATTTGAATTCCATCTAAGTTGCCTGTAATTATCGATCCGTTACCTCGTGCTTGTGTTTGTAACTTGCCTGTCTAAATATAAGTCTTTGTGCTGTTTTTCGTTCAGGGCTCTTGCTCATTCTTGCCGCTCTGGTCGGCGAAAGCCGCACATCAGACGGCCACCCCCTTTGCCACCTGTGCCCCGTGGATTCGGTGGGGTTTGTTGGCTCTCTTGAGTAGACTCCCCATATCTTCTGGCAGTGCACCCTAATTTAAGGAAGCGGGCGACAAATTGTCGCCCGCTTCCTTAACAAACATGACAGTGTGCCGTATGATCTGATAATGCATCTGGCTGAGTCGTATGGCTGCGCGCCACTCTGATGCTGACGCAAAGACTGTCAGCAAGTACTTTGCTCAGAATGTTTGTATGCTGAAGGAAGTAACTAAAATGCAGTGCGCGGAGCTTACGTGGTTACCATTTTGGGGAAATTGACTACTTTCGATGTTTATGATAGTTTTCGCCCACCTAAGTTCGGTAGGCGTGTTTTAAACTGACACTGATGTGACTGTCTGTTAAAATGCAATAAAGACAAAAAAAAGAAAGGTTGCATAGTCTAGTGGTAGCCCCCTCCCCCCAGAGATGCCTTGCCGGACTTCGTTGTGTCGGCGGATCACACAAGAGGAGCAAGTGTGCGAGGATTGGTCTGGGCGAGGTGGTCTGGGCTTTTAATGTTCTAAAAGTACGGTTCTCGATTGACTATTTGACGGCTGTAACACGTAATAAATTGTACAAACAATTGGTCGATATTATATTACACTGCCGACGCCTATATACCGATCAATGTACTCTTCGGGGTCCGGCAAAGACGTATTGAAAAGAGTCAAGTCTATGCAGGTACGGTCATCGGTAAAAACGTTCTTTTTTCAGCTCCACACTAACACATTGACTGTGATGCCTTGGCTGGAAGAAAAAGGTTTTTTGTCCCTTCAGGTATTAACTGTCGTGTGTGTAGAAAACCGGAGACGGTGGAGCACATTTTCTTATTTTTATTTTATTTTTTTTATTTGTTGATACTGCAATCCCACATTGGGATTTTGGCAGGAGGGTACAAATGATGAGGAGATCACAAAAAAAGGCAAACAACAAATACATAGGTACATAAGAGAATAAATGACATAATTTCAGCACTAAGTTAAAGATGATGTAAACAAGGAAAGTGAAGGCTGTTGTACTTGGGTGCTAGTAAGCTGGTTCCATTCAGTAATGGTCCGCGGAAAGAAGGAATATTTGAAGGTATTGTTGCGTGTACGAAAAGGAGTAATTGTCATTTGATGCCTTTGCCGTGTGGCATACCCGGAGGAGAATGTTATTATGTTGGAGATGTCTAATTTATAGTGGCTTTTTACTATTTGATAGATAAATTTTAGCCTGGCTAAACGGTTTCTTTCAGCTATTTGTGGTAAGTTGGCTCTGGATAACAAGGCTGAAACAGAAGTACGCCCGTAGCTGTTATAAATAAATCGGACACCCTTTTTTTGTATCTTTTCAAGCTTGTTAATATTGTTTCGAGTGAAGGGGTCTCAAAAAATAGCTGCATAATCTAATGAGGGAAGAATAAGAGCTTTATATGCGGTCATTCGGACGTCAGGAGTGCTGAATTTTAAAGCTCTTCGTAAATAGAAAAGCTTACAGTTGGCATTTCTTGCCACATAATCAAGTGGTGACCCCAATTTAAAGTATTTGAAATCCAGACGCCCAAGTATTTGTACTCAGATACTTCATGAAGGAAATTGTTGTTCGCGGAATACATATACGCTAAAGGACTCTTCCGGTTAGTAATTCTCATAAATACTGTTTTGTCAAAGTTAATGCACATTTGCCACTTGTCACACCACAGAACAATTTTGTTGAGTGTGTCATTTAAACGAATTTGATCGGCTACACTGTTCACTTCCGTGTAGATAACACAGTCATCGGCATACAATCGTATTTTCACAGGAATATTGCAGACAATATCGTTAATAAACAAAAGAAAAAGAAGGGGCCCAAGCACCGACCCCTGAGGGACGCCAGAGTCCACAGAAACATCTTCGGAAGTTTCCCCATTGAATAGAACAAACTGTTTACGATTGGTAATGTATGCTGTAAGCCAATTTAAGAGCTGATGGTTATTTACGATTTTGCGGAGTTTGTGAAGTAACTTCTTATGAGAGACCTTATCAAATGCTTTTTGGAAATCCATAAAAATTACATCAGTTTGTTTGCCGTTATTAATGGTAAGCGCAAAATCATGTATTGTTTCCTCTAGTTGGGTACACGTAGAATAACCTTTTCGAAATCCATGTTGATGCTTTGTTAAAATATTATGTTGATCGATAAACTGCGTAATGTGGCTATGTATAATATGTTCTAAAAGTTTACATGCCGTGCAAGTTAAGGAGATGGGACGATAGTTCTTAATGCAGTTTTTTTTCCCGCTCTTATGTATAGGTTTTACTCTGGCGATTCCCCAGTCGTCCGGTATTTGCCCTTCACACAAAGATTTAGTGAACAGAACACACAAGTATTTCGATGTCCATTCTGCATATCGTTTTAAAAAAGCGTTGGGTATGTCGTCCGGTCCTGGTGCCTTTTTGACATCTAGTTTCAACAGCATGTTCAAAATTCCAGCTTCACTTATTACAACATCTGCTACGGGTGGAAAATTTGCGTCAAAGTTTGGTATTACATCGTCATCAACAGTGAAAACGCTCTTAAACTGCTCATTGAAAGCCTCCGAGATTGTTTTTGCGTCGTCTACTTGTTCACCTTCAATATCAAAAACATCACACCCGCCAGAAGTCGGACGTACGTGCCGCCAGAATCTCTCAGGGGACGTGGTTATAAAGTTTGGTAAAGACTCTCCGAAATACCGTTGCTTGTCAGTGCGTACTTGTGTTTTTAGCTTTAGTGTAATGTCTGCTATTTCATTTGCAATGCAAGCAGAGTTAGAAGATGTTTTCTTTGCCTTAAGTCGTTTTAGCTTCCTTTGTAATCGCAATGAGTCCCGAGAGATCCATGCGTTTTTATGCTCCGACCTCTTTATAATCCGGGGAAGATATTTGTCAATGCATTCCTTTGCTATTATTTTGAATTTATGCCAAAGAGTCAAGTCTATGCCGGTACGGTCATCGGTAAAAACGTTCTTTTTTCAGGTCCACACTAACACATTGACTGTGATGCCTTGGCTGGAAGAAAAAGGTTTTTTTGCCCCTTCAGGTATTAACTGTCGTGTGTGTAGAAAACCGGAGACGGTGGAGCACATTTTCTTAGATGGTGAAGATGCTGTATTTCACTGGGACATTCTCCAGCGCACTTTAAAAAAGTCCCTACCTGTCACACCTTACGGCATGGATTCTTGCCGACTGACAACGCTGAAGGGGTGCCATATGACATGTTTATGGCTTTAAGCCTGCATAATGTGTGGAAGACTCGGAGGGCTGTACGACACGCGGACGACAACGCACGCCCTGCGAGAGAGTTCTTTATTGAGAGCATCGCATTCGTTAGAGATGTATATAAAGCCCAGACCGGACAACCTGAATGGTTATGGGCCCTGGAAGCCTTGGTGAATCTCAAGAGATTTTAATCCGCCAGCACTAACGAGCTGTGGGCTGGTAATTTTAACATTGTAATGGTGTGAATACTGTGTTGTGTGGCTTCTGTTATGGTTTGAGTTGAAACCCGGCAATAAATTTAAAAAAATAGTCTAGTGGGAGCGTACTGGATTCCTTGTGTATTGTTGCGGGAGTCGGTGGTTCGATTCTTGCCGGTGCTGGTTTTCTTTTTTTCTGCGACTCCCTTTGAGCCGTTCGTTCATAATGCTGTGCGCACGGGCGCCAACAGACGGACATTGCGAGGTCCTCAGGGGCTTCCCACCTAAAACGGCCGAGAAGCGGTGGAGAGGTGAGTGCGTTGGGAAGCGCCAATGACTCACCTTGCAAAAGGAATCTTGGTACCGCCTTGGAGACACCACTCGAGCCCCCCGATAAGAACTCCTTTTGTGACAGCATAAGTGGCTCATCATGCGCCCGCCAGACACGAGGGGATAGCGGTCAATGGCGACGTGGGAGGAGGAGTGAAAGAAGGCGACGAAAGGAACGACGAAAGGGGCAGATCCAGTCAGACCGAGGGACAGCGATGCAGAGTTGATTGAGGGACGGCGATCCGGGGAGCGGAAGAGACGAGTCGCGAGATGCGTTAGGCCGAAGACAGGGGGGCTTCGGGCACCGGAGTCTCGCCATCGTTCGGGTGTGACGTCTGACGGGAGAGCGATCTAGGGAGCGGGCGAGATGAGACGCAAGAAGCGGTAAGCAGAAGGCAGGGGAGCTTCGGACTACGGAGTCCTGCCATCGCTCGAGACTGCGCCAAAACAGCCTCATCGCGGCGGGCCCTTCGTTCGAGCCCGAGCAGGAGAAGCCTCATCGCTGCGTACGCCACCTCTTCGTTCGAGCCCGGGCCACCACGGCGTGGCGCGCGGTGAACGTCAGGCCCTTCCTACAAGCCCGTGCCGCATCACGATGAAGCATCCCAGCGACGCCCAGTCGTAAGCGACATCGAGCCAGTTGGTCCTACTGAATTCCATGTAAAAACCTCCATGTGTCCGTGCCTCCATCTACACATTCCCAGTGTGCCCCGAGGGTCACGTTAAGAATCTCGACCGTCACACTTCCAAAGGACTCCTTAAGACTGTGTGACTGTGTAAAGGCTAATTCTTAGTGAATTCGATCTTTGCCTTGTATCTTTTCTTCGTACAACTTGTAACTGACACATTATTAGAATTATACTGTTGCTAAGAAAATTATTTTGTTGCCGTCATTTTTCGCGGGGTGGGAATCGTTGATGCGCGAAGCCACTTGCCAGTTCATTTGAAATTCTACGCTCTAAAGTTTAGGATTGTTGTTGGCGAACATAACGCATAATGCACTCCTTATCTCTTTCTTCCGCTCCCTCCTTCTCTGTGCCCATTTATTCTAACCTATCCCCTTCCACGGACTTGGTTGTATGCTGGTTAACTCCCAAGTGAGTTCAAAATATCCGGAGTCCACTTCTTAACTACTTTCTATTTCAATAAATCACTCACCTACCTATTCTCACTTTTCACTTCACTGAAGATGGCCCAAGAATTTTTTAGCCCGTCTGCGTGCCCACACCACCTCGTTTCTGAAATGTTGATGGGGCGTCAATTATTGCGTGATTCCCACAACAACTTTGGGACGTCACTCAAAGCTTATTGCCAGTCAACCTTATGGCCAGTTTTCAATTAAAATCAACCTTGACTGAATACAAAAACAAGCTTCCAAATATGCAGAGTCATATGTGTTTTTTTTTTCGTTTTGCTGTGAGGCTAAGAACCACTAAAGAACTACTTTGCCGGAACCGTACATGCTGTCGCTGTAGCGGCTTTGAATTTGTTCTAACGCTATCAGCCCATTCTTCAGAAGTATAGCTGGCGACGCGCGACACCTTTGGTAATTGGCATCGAATTTTTCAGCAAGCAAACGCAAGTTAAAAGTCAAAGACAAAGACAAAGGAAACTCTTACAGTACGGGCGAATACAGACAGTAAAAACATTTCCTGGAAATTGCGAAAGTCTCTACGTCTTCCGCCGCAAAGCAAACAAGCAGTGAAACTTTCTACTCGCTGCATCACCTTAAAATATCTTAAACACTATCCACCCTTCAATACGCGTATACAAAGCAACATGAACATATGCTAATAATAATCTAGCAAATATAGAGAATCAAACTGTAAAGACCACCGGATTGTGTATTCGGCCGGAGGATTCGCGTTTATTTGTTTTATCCCCCCTTTTCTTCCAATCCTCTCGCAGTGTAATGTGTCCACCATGACTAATGAAGTTCCGTTATTTATTTATTTATTTATTTATTTATTTATTTATTTATTTATTTATTTATTTATTTATTTTTTGCTGGTTTTGCACTTGTTGGTGTGGGGCTTCTCTGCTCCGCTGCTGTCTGCCTGGATGGATAGTCAAAACGATCAAATTCACTGCCCGCAACATTTTCCCGTAAATATCCTACGTAAAGTTGTCTTCTTTGTAATGGGAACAACCTCAATAGACAAATACGTCATTTACTCCATGCAGCGAAAGCAGCCTGTATTAATTCGCAAGCCAACTGTCCTCGGGAGTATGGCACGGTTTAAATTTTGCGCCCTCCGGACCGGCCTAAGTCCAGTGACCTATATTCTTTTCTTTTCTTCTCCGCCACCGCCGAAAACAGATTTCTTTCCCTGAATATTCGCTTCAAGATGCGAGGTAGCCTTCAGCGTTTTCGTCGGCGTCGGTGGTATAGTGGTTAGCATAGCTGCCTTCCAAGCAGTTGACCCGGGTTCGATTCCCGGCCGACGCATTTCTTTTTTTGATGTCTGATGGCTCTAATGTAGTGAACCCGCCATTGTTTCAGTTCGCGGTCTTTCCTGCAGCAAAACGCTACTGAGCAGTCGTTTCTTCCAGTTACGCTGTTCGCCTTATAATTGTCTTGTCTACCCTCCATTTATATTTTTATATGCTGCTGGTCTCATATGTGAACAATACTACGCACTTGTTCGAGGCGTTTGATGAAGAAAGCGCGAATTCGGAGTCGTCTAGGCCACACATTTTAATTAAATAACTATTTCTACTAAAGATGTGTAGTTGCAGTAGGTCCCTTTTCATTAGTCCAAAGCAAGGAGGCGACCAAGTGGCTTCCCGAACAAGTCTCCCAGTTTCGTTTTGAATACGTCCCAGCTTGTCAACGCGGTCTCGTTCGTCTCGAACCATTTACGTGCAGGGCTTTCCTCTTTAGGGTAAAAGATGACATTCGCCAGCATGACGGTGGGATCCCACCTGTTGTGAGCACTGACATGCTCGAAGAGACTGAGCCAGTCGCCCACATCAACGTCGTCTGTCCCGGTGAAGAGGCCAGGTTCCCGGGGATGAGACAGGATGACGAGGGGTGTCGTCGACGTGGTCAGTCCATCACCACACATCATTGCACAAGGAAGGGTGCGTCCACTACGAAGCTCCGTAATGAGCGGTAGGGGATAAGGTTTTGACACCATGCCAGCAACCTCCACCAAGAATGTTACAAGGCGACGCAGAGACGTCGTGAGACGATGTAGACGTATTTCCTAAGGGTGAAGCGATGCGAGCTAGTGTCGCAGCAAACGGCTGGCCCAGCCGAGCACCCAGTGTTCTCTCTGTCGTCGTTTACGAGCGAACACCACACGCGCTCCCAGGTTTCTTGTTCTCTTAGTCTGCGATTCTTCCTCCAAACTCGTATCCTACAATATGAAGTCTTGATTATGCGCCGTCATAGCAGCCTGTACGTTGTGGAACGCCATAGACGACACACTTGCTTTTTAATTTATTAACTTCATGGGCGGCACTCAAAGCTCAAAAACAGGTAGGCTTTTCCGTAAGGAAACTCAACGATGGGATGGCCGTGCGCAAGGTTTTTGACACCATGTTGTCTTTTCGGCCTGTGTAAAATACTGTCTCCCAAACTGCCGAAGTTTATGCATAATAAAAGCGTTTGAAATGCGTTTTATTTAGTGTAGTTCACCTTAGAACATTTCAAATATGTTTAATGTGTTCTTCTTGTTTATAATTTCTCTTTTAGGCCGGGAAGCTTCGAAACTAGCAGATTTTGAAGTACGACAGTAACTCTAGGAATCGGCACACAAACCAATCATATAACAAGCCGCTACTGGGACGAGGCGAAAATTGAGGGACATCTGCTCGGGAAAGGATTATTTCGTTGCTTGCACCTAAGGCCATGTGTAGTTATGCATTACTGAAGTGATATGAGCTAAGGGTCTGGTGCGCGGCGTTTTTGCTTGTTGCGAGCATCGCGGA
Source organism: Haemaphysalis longicornis (assembly GCF_048455015.1). Classification (NCBI taxonomy): domain Eukaryota; kingdom Metazoa; phylum Arthropoda; class Arachnida; order Ixodida; family Ixodidae; genus Haemaphysalis; species Haemaphysalis longicornis. The sequence goes on along the minus strand of NW_027526407.1, from coordinate 114,216,182 downwards.
AATGCAACGGCGGTTGAATGGGCCGGTGAACTACGAAGTAGGATTCTTCAATCAAGGTATTGTATCAGCGCAACCACAACGTCCCATCTGAAACTTTTCAAAATGCTAGGTGCTAAGTAGTAGAACTCCAGAATCGTATGTGCTTGAATGGAATCATTGTTTTCTATATGACCTCTACAAAAGGACTCCACTTCGTCTTGAAATCGAATTGGTTTATGTCAGTCGTTATGCCGATCAGTAGAGTTAGCAAATCAGTACCAATGTGCATTAGAAAATGCGCGTTCATACGGAGTGAGATTTCCAAATGACTTACAACTGGAGATGTGACCACAAATTTGTGATGAGAACACTGTCATTTGTATATAGAACTTCAAATTGCGCCTAATAGCGGTAAGTAGTTTTGTACTGTCGATGTAATCAGAAATGTGAGTTCCAATAGTTCGGCAGAGTTAGAATGTGGAGTTTCAATTGGGAGCAAATGGTTTTCCATCAATATAAAAAAAAAACAATATAAAAACTCGCGTGTCTTTTAATGCGAAAATCTATAGTCCTAACCAAATATGTCCTAGCTACTGGTGTTTCGTATCGAGAACTCAGATGAGGCACATGCTTTCTCCAGATAATATGAAAGCTTTCTGTTTTCCCGCCCCTCTCTTTCAACAAATATTACCAATATGGTTTCCAGGCGTCGTTTGTGAAGCTTCGTTCGGGCTATGTATGGTACCTAAGCACAATAAAGCTTTGTGCTCGTGGAACGATGAATTAAAATAGGCAAAACTGTACAAAATGTATGGTCATCATTCGGCTGTCAGTGTTATTTCTAGGGTAAACCGGGCGCATGGGTAAAAAAGGAATACCATTTTTTAACACACACACACACACATGCACGTGTACTGCCTATGAGCGACGTGGCGGCGCCACTGATCGTTGGGCCTAATTAATGTTACCGCACACACAAGTACTCAGAAGAGCAAAAGGGAGAGGTATTAATATGAAGTTTTTGCAAAAATGGAATGTTCTAGCATCGTGTGAAAGAGAGAGAGAATGATGTTTACTGAAAAAGCAAAGTTTTGTCGTAATTTAGAACAACCTACATGCTTCTCACTATGTAATAATATTGGATATTTGCAATGGGTCCACAGCTACCATCATTCTCCGTAAGGAGAACAGTAAAATACCTATAAGGAAGGGCGTCAGACAAGGAGACACAATCTCTCCAATGTTATTCACAGCAAGTTTACAAGAAGTATTCAGAACGTTGGATTGGCAACAGAAGGGAGTAAGGTTAATGAAGAATACCTCAGTAACCTCAGATTTGCTGATGACGTTGCCTTGCTAAATAACTCCTCGGACGAATTTCAAAGCATGCTTTCGACACTGGACAAACAGAGTACGACCATGGGCCTGAAAATTATTATGCAGAAAACCAAAGTAATAATCAATAACCTCAGGACAGCAGAGCGGTTTGAGATAGGTGGCGAGGCAGCGCAAGTGGTAAGCGAATATATCTACTTAGGCCAAGTTGTGACCCCGGATCCCCACCATGAGGCAGAGATAATTAGAAGGATAAGAATGGGGTGGAGTGCACATGGAAGACATTCTCAGATAATGAATGGTAGCCTACCAATGTCCCTGAAGAAGAAAGTGTATAACAGCTGCATCTTACGGGTACTCACCTACGGGGCAGAAACTTGGAGGCCCACTAAGAGGGTTCAACTTAAATTGAAAACGACTCAGCCGGTAATGCAGCGGAAGATGATAGGTGTAACATTAAGGTGCAAGAAGAGAGCGGAGTGGGTCAGGTAACAAACCCGTGCAAAGGACATATTAGTAAAAATTAAAAAAAGAAATGGACGTGGGCAGGGCATGTAATGCGAAGGCAAGATAACCGTTGGTAATTGAGGGTAATAGAGTGGTTCACTAGAGAAGGCAAGCGTTGCAGGGGGCGGCATAAAGTTAGATGGACAGATGATATCAAAAAGTTTGCGGGGATAAATTGGTCGCAGTTAGCGCAGGAACGGGGTATGTGGAGATTAATGGGAGGGGCCTTTGCCCTGCAGTGGGCGTAGATAGGCTGATGATGGTGATGATGATGATGATGATGATTATGGTGACATGCGTCTCTCGGAATTAGTCATGCAGAAAAAAGGGCCCTCGAAGGAGGTGGCACGAAAGCAAAAAACTGACTTGAGCTTGCCGTGGAATGGTGGACTAACATGTTTAATTTTAAGCTAGATGGAGGCGAAAAGCAAAAACGCCCGTGTGTACGAGATTTCGGCGCAGGTTAAAGATCCACAGGTGGTCAAAATTAATCCGGAGCCCTCCACTACCGCGCGCCTCATCGTATGCGTTGCGTCGGCGCGTTAAAACCTACAGTCAATTTTAAGCTTGGGTCACAGAATTAACAGTTTATAAATCAGGAAAAAAGCATCGAAACATCGGTAGAAATACTTGATTGCTTGGTTCTGCTTCGTGAGTGAAGTCCACGGTCTTAGAATAACCTTGAGAGTCCCTGTTTTGCTTTGGACTAATGAAAAGGACCAACTGCAACTAGACAGGTTTAGTAGAAATCGTTTAACTTATTTAATTAAAATATGCGGCCTAGACGACTCCGAATTCGCGTTTTCTTCATCAAACGCCTCGAACAAGTGCGTAGTATTGTTCACATATGAGACCAGCAGCATGTAAAAATGAACATGGAGGGTAGACAAGACAATTATAAGGCGAACAGCGAAACTGGAAGAACCGACTGCTCAGTAGCGTTTTGCTGCAGGAAAGACCGCCAACTGAAACAATGGCGGGTCCACTACATTAGAACCATCAGACTTAATAAAAGAAATGCGTCGGCCGGGAATCGAACCCGGGTCAACTGCTTGGAAGGCAGCTATGCTAACCACTATACCACCGACGCCGACGAAGACGAGGAAGGAAGGAAGGAAGGAAGGAAGTAAACTTTATTTTCCTGTGCACCCTTAGTCCAGGGCGCCGTCTTGGGAAGCCGTGGCCATGGCTTCCTCCGCTCTTTACGTCAGCAGGAGCTGTGTCGCTCGCACGAGGATGGCTACTTCGCATCTCGAAGCGAATATTAAGGGCAGGGAATCTGTTTTCGGCAGTGGCGGAGAAGAAAAGAAGAGCATATAGGTCACTGGACTTCGGCCGGTCCGGAGAGCGCGAAATTTAAACCGTGCCTTTCCACCGTAGGCAGTTGGCTTGCGAATTAATACAGGCTGCATTCGCTGCATGGAGTAAATGACGTATTTGTTATTGACGCTTTTTCCATTACAAATAATACAACTTTACGTACGATATTTACGAGAATATGTTGCAGGCAGTGAATCTGATCGCCTTGAATATCCATCCAGGCAGACAGAAACGGAGCAGAGGCACCCCAAAGCAACAAGTGCAACACCGGAAATAAAAAAATAAATAAAAGATAAATAAAAAATAAATAAATAAATAAATAAAAAATAGCCATGTATTAGGCATAGTGGACACATCGGTCTGTTAGGGGATTGGAAGAAAGGGGGGGGGGGGATTAAGGGTATGAAAGAAACTCTTCCTACGGAATACACAATCCAATGGTCTTTACAGCTTAATTCACAATATTTGCTAGTTCATCATTACCACATCTTCTTGATGCTCTGTAAACACGTGTTGAAACGTGGAGAGTTTTTAACATATCTCAAGGGGTTGTAGCGAGTAGTAAGTTTCGCTACTTGTCTGCTTTGCCGGCGGAGCATATTGAGACTTCCACAATTTCGGGAAAATATTTTTACCGTTTGTATTCGCCCGTACTGTTAGAGTTTCCTTTGTCTTTGTCTTTGACTTTTAACTTATTACACAAGGTGTCGCTCTTCGCCAGCTATACTTCTGAAGAATGGGCTGATAGCGTTAGAACAAATTCAAAGCCGCTACAGCCACAGCATGTACGGTTCCGGCAAAGTAGTGCTTCAGTGGTTCTTAGCCTCACAGCAGAACGAAAAAAACACGTGACACTGAATAATTGGAAGGTTGTTTTCGTTTTCAGTCAAGGTTGATTTTAATTGAAAACTGCCCATAAGGTTGACCGGCAATAAGCTTTAAATGACGTCCCAAAGTCGTTGTGGGAAGCACGCAATAATTGATGCCCATTCACCACTTCAGAAACGAGGCGGTGTCGACACGCGGATGTGCTAAAAAAATCTTGGGCCATCTTCAGTGAAGTTAAACGTGAGAATAGGTAGGTGAGTGAATTATTGAAATAGCAAGTAGTTAAGAAGTGGACTCCGGATATTTTGAACTCACTTGGGAGTTAACAAGGGAATAGGTTAGAATAAATGGGCACAGAGAAAGAGGGAGCGGGAAAAAGAGATAAGGAATGCATTATGCCTGCAATATCCTGCAATATCCTGGATGGATATCCTGGATATTGATATTGGATGTTGGATCCTGGAGTGCAATATCCTGGATGGATATTCAAGGCGATCAGATTCGCTGCCCGCAACATATTCCCGTAAATATCGTACGTAAAGTTGTATTATTTGTAATGGAAACAGCGTAAATAGACAAATACGTAATTTACTCCATGCAGCGAATGCAGCCAGTATTAATTAGCAAGCCTACTGCCTACGGTGGTAATGCACGGTTTTAATTTCGCGCCCTCCGGACCGGCCGAAGTCCAGTGACCTATATGCTCTTCTTTTCTTCTCCACCACCGCCGAAAACAGATTCCTTGCCCTGAATAAACGCTTCAAGATGCGAAGTACCCTCCCTCATTCTTGTCGGCGTCGGTGGTATAGTGGTTAGCATAGCTGCCTTCCAAGCAGTTGACCCGGGTTCGATTCCCGGCCGACGCACTTCTTTTTTTGAGTGACTGTTTTTCTAGTGTCGTGAGCCTTCGAGCTTTGATGTTCTGCCCGCCATTGTTCCAGTTCACGGTCTTTCCTGCAGAAAAACGCTACTGCGCAGTCCGTTCTTCCAGTTTCGGTGTTCGTCTGATGATAGTCTTGTCTACCCTCCATGTATATTTTTATGTGCTGCTGGTCTCATATGTGAACACTACTACGCACTTGTTCGAGGAGTTTGATGAAGAAAACGCGAATTCGGAGTCGATGATGATGATGATGGTTTGTTTTTATTGGCGCAAGGCCGACATGGGCAAAGAGCGCCAAACACAAAGTGATTTGATTCGGAGTCGTCTAGGCCGCACATTTTAATTAAATAAGTTAAACTGTTTCTACTAAAGATGTCTAGTTGCAGTAGGTTCTTTTCGTTAGTCCAAAGCAAAACAGGGACTCCCAAGGTTATTTTAAGACCGTGGACTTCCCTCACGAAGCAGAACCAAGCAAACAAGTATTTCTACCGATCTTTCGAAGCTTTTTTCCTGATTTATAGACTGTTAATTCTGTGACCCAAGCTTAAAATTAAACATGTTAGTCCACCATTCCACGGCAAGCTCAAGTCAGTTTTTGGCTTTCCTGCCCCCTCCTTCCAGGGCCTTTTTTTCTGCATGACTAATTCCGAGAGAAGCATGTCACCATAATCATCATCATCATCATTACCATCATCAGCCTATCTCCGCCCCTTCTGCAGGGCAAAGGACTCTCCCATTAATCTCTACATACCCCGGTCCTGCGCTAACTGCGACCAATTTATCCCCGCAAACTTCTTGATATCATCTGGCCATCTAACTTTCTGCCGCCCCCTGCAACGCTTGCCTTCTCTAGTGATCCACTCTATTACCCTTAATTACCAACGGTTATCTTGCCTTCGCATTACATGCCCTGCGCACGTCCATTTCTATTTTTTAATTTTTACTAATATGTCCTTTGCACGGGTTTGTTCCCTGGCCCACTCAGCTCTCTTATTGTCCCTTAATGTTATACCTATCACTTTACGCTCCATTGCCCGCTGATTAGTTCTCAATTTAAGTTGAACCCTCTTAGTGGGCCTCCAAGTTTCTGCCCCGTAGTTGAGTACCCGTAAGATGCAGCTGTCATACACTTTCTTCTTCAGGGACAATGGTAGGCTGCCATTCATTATCTGAGAATGTCTGCCATGTGCACTCCACCCCATTCTTATCCTTCTAATTATCTCTGCCTTATGGTGGGGATCCGGGGTCACAACTTGGCCTATGTAGATATATTCGCTTACCACTTCCGCTGCCTCGCCAGCTATCTCAAACCGCTCTGCTATCCTGAGGTTATTGGTTATTACTTTGGTTTTCTGCATAATAATGTTCAGGCCCACGGTCCTACTCTGTTTGTGCAGTGTCGAAAGAATGCTTTGAAATTCGTCCGAGGAGTTACTTAGCAAGGCAACGTCATCAGCAAATCTGAGGTTACTGAAGTATTCTCCATTAACCTTACTCCCACCTGTTGCCAATCCAACGTTCTGAATACTTCTTCTAAGCATGCAGTAAATAACGTTGGAGAGATTGTGTCTCCTTGTCTGACGCCCTTCCTTATAGGTATTTTACTGTTCTCCTTACGGAGAATGATGGTAGCTTTGGAGCCATTGCAAATATCCTCTAGTATTCTTACATAGTGAGAAGCATGTAGGTTGTTCTTAATTACGACAAAACTTTGCTTTTTCAGTAAACATCATTCTCTTTCTCTTTCACACGATACTAGAACAATCCATTTTTGCAAAAACTTCATATTAATGCCTCTCCCTTTTTTTATTCTGAGTACTTGTGTATGCGGTAACATTAATTAGGCCCAACGATCAGTGGCGCCGCCACGTCACTCATTGGCAGTACACGTGCGTGTGTGTGTGTGTGTTAAAAAATGGTATTCCTTTTTTTACCCATGCGCCCGGTTTATCCTAGAAATAACACTGACAGCCTAATAATGACCATAAATTTAGTACAATTTTGCGTATTTTAATTGATCGTTCCACAGCCACAAAGCTTTATTGTGCTTAGGTACCATACATAGCCCGAACGAAGCTTCACAAACGACGCCTGGAAACCATATTGGTAATATTTGTTGAAAGAGAGGGGCGGGAAAACAGAAAGCTTTCATATTATCTGGAGAAAGCATGTGCCTCATCTGAGTTCTCGATACGAAACACCAGTAGTTAGGACATATTTGGTTAGGACCATAGATTTTTGCAGTAAAAGACACGCGAGTTTTTATCTTGTTTTTTTTATATGGATGGAAAACCATTTGCGCCCAATTGAAACTCCACATTCTAACTCTGCCGAACTATTGGAACTCACATTTCTGATTACATCGACAGTACAAAACTACTTACCGCTATTAGGCGCAATTTGAAGTTCTATATACAAATGACAGTGTTCTCATCACAAATTTGTGGTCACATCTCCAGTTGTAAGTCATTTGGAAATCTCACTCCGTATGAACGCGCATTTTCTAATGCACATTGGTACTGATTTGCTAACTCTACTGATCGGCATAACGACTGACATAAACCAATTCGATTTCAAGACGAAGTGGAGTCCTTTTGTAGAGGCCTTAGTCCTTAGCACCTAGTCCTTAGCACCTAGCATTCTGAAAAGTTTCAGATGGGACGTTACGTTTGCGCTGATACAATACCTTGATTGAAGAATTCTATTTCGCAGTTCACCGGCCCATCCAACCGCCGTTGCATTTTCGCGATGCTCGCAACAAGCAAAAACGCCGCGCGCCAGACCCTTAGCTCATATCAGTTCAGTACTACATAACTACACATGGCCTTAGGTGCAAGCAACGAAACAATCCTTTCGCGAGCGGATGTTCCTCAATTTTCGCCTCGTCCAAGTAGCGGCTTGTTATGTGAGTGGTTAGTGTGCCGATTCCTAGATTTACTGTCGTACTTCAAAATGTGCTAGTGTCGAAGCTTCCCTGCCTAAAACAGAAATTATCAACAAGAAGCCCACATTAAACATATTTGAATTATTTCAAGGTAAACTACACCAAATAAAACGCCTCTCAAACGCTTTTATTATGCATAAACTTCGGCAGTTTGGGAGACAGTATTGTACACAGGCCGAAAAGACAACATGGCGTCAAAAACCTTGTGCACGGCCATCGCATCGTTCAGTTTCCTTACGGAAAAGCCTGCCTGTTTTTGAGCTTCGAGCGCCGCCCCTGAAGTTTATTAATTAAAAAGCAAGTGTGTCATCTATGGCGTTCCACAACGTACAGGCTGCTATGACGGCGCATAATCAAGACTTCATATTGTAGGATACTAGTTTGGAGGAAGAATCGCAGACTACGAGAACAAGAATCCTGGGAGCGCGTTAGATGTTCGCTCGTAAACGACGACAAAGAGAACACTGGGTGCTCGGTTGGGCCAGCCGTTTGCTGCGACACTAGCTCGCATCGCTTCACCAATAGGAAATACGTCTACATCGCCACACAACGTCTCTGCGTCACCTTGTAACATTCTTGGTGTAGGTTGCTGGCTTGGTGTCAAAACCTTATCCCCTACCGCTCACCACGGAGCTTCGTAGTGGGCGCACCCTTGTTTGTCATCCTGTCTCATCCCCGGGAACCTGGCCTCTTCACCGGGACAGACGACGTTGATGTGGGCGACTGACTCAGTCTCTTCGAGCATGTCAGCGCTCACAACAATTGGGATCCCACCGCCATGCTGGCGAATGTCATCTTTTACCCTAAAGAGGAAAGCCCTGCACGCAAATGGTTCAAGACGAACGAGACCGCGTTGACAAGCTGGGACGTGTTCAAAACGAAACTGGGAGACTTCTTCGGAAAGCCACTTGGTCGCCTCCTTGCTTTGGACTAACGAAAAGGACCTACTGAAACTTGACATCTTTAGTAGAAACAGTTTAACTTATTCAATTAAAACGTGCGGCCTAGACGACTCCGAATTCGCGTTTTCCTCATCAAACTCCTCGAACTAGTGCGTAGTATTGTTCACATATGAGACCAGCAGCATATAAAAATATACATGGAGGGTAGACAAGACAATTATAAGACGACCAGCGAAACTGGAAGAACCGACTGCGCAGTAGCGTTTTTCTGCAGGAAAGACCGTGAACTGAAACAATGGCGAGCAAAACATCAAAGCTTGAAGGCTCACGACACTAGAAGAACAATCACACTAAAAAAAAAAAGTGCGTCGGCCGGGAATCGAACCCGGGTCAACTGCTTGGAAGGCAGCTATGCTAACCACTATACCACCGACGCCGACAGGAACGAGGAAGGCTACCTCGCATCTTGAAGCGTTTATTCAGGGCAAGGAATCTGTTTTCGGCGGTGGCGGAGAAGAGAAGAGGAGAATATAGGTCACTGGACTGAGGCCGGTCCAGTGGGCGCAAAATTGAAACCGTGCCTTAGTCCGGAGGACAGTTGGCTTGGGAATTAATACAGGCTGCTTTCGCAGCATGGAGTAAATGACGTATTTGTCTATTGAGGTTGTTGCCATTACAAAGAAGGCAACTTTACTTAGGATATTTACGGGTAAATGTTGCGGGCAATGAATTTAATTGATCGCCTTGATCCAGGCAGACAGAAGCGGTGCAGAGACACCCCACAGCAACAAGTGCAACACCGGAAATAAATAAATAAATAATATAATAATAAACAAATAATAATAATTGCTAGGTTAATATTAGCATGTCTTTATGTTGCTTTGTACACGCGCATTTAAACGTGGAGAGTGTTTAAGATATTTTAAGGTGATGTAGCGAGTAGAAAGTTTCACTGCTTGTTTGCTTTGCTGCGGAAGAAGTAGAGACTTCAGCAATTTCCAGGAAATGTTTTTAATGTTTGTATTCGCCCGCACTTTTAGATTTCCGTATCACTTCGCCATCCGACTGTTTCTTTGTCTTTGCATGTAGAACTGTTTCATACCAATTACAGAAAGTTTCTCGCTTCACCCGGTATACTCCTTAAGAATGTGCTGATAACGTTACCAGTAATTCAACGCGGCTACAGGCACAGCATGCGCCGTTACGGCACTAGGATGTTCTTGGAATGTTCTTAGCCTCAAGCTAACACCGAACAAAACAGACGATTCAAAGGTTTTACAACCACGTTTCTGCGCAGTTACAAGGTTAATTTTTATTGAAAGCTGGCGGTGCTATGGCTCAAAGGTGACAATTCGGCTAATTGCCCCAGAAGATTAGTCGCTATATATAGTGTCTGAGCCCAAAATTGTTGTGTGCCGTACCACATCTTTTGTGTGAAGCATGCCACTATTGAAGCCAAACCATTTCAGCAACGAGCCAGTGTGGCAGTGCAGTGGGCTAAGAAAAAACTTATCTCAAGTTAAAAGGTGGTAATCTGGGCAAGTTGGTGAGCTGGCGCCTGGCAACAGGACGAAAAAAAGAAACTGACGAAGCGAGCACGACGGACGCTGACACTAAGCCAGTTTGCTTTAACGTTGGCTTTAGCAGAAACAAGAAAAGTAACACATAAACAACTCTAGCCAAGGTACTCTTGTCCGTTTTAGGATGAGGAGGTTTTTAAAGAACGGGAGACGAGAGTGTGTGGGCTATGGTAGTGGTCAACCTCATAAAACTGTCGTAAAATCTTGAAATGACTCAACATAGCAATTTTATGCGCGTGATGGACACTGCGCGTAGGTCACGTGTGGTTATTGTCTTATGTTTCTTGGTTCTATGTTAACAGCACTAGAAAACGAAACAGTTTAAATTGACTATCTTACTCGAGGCCACGATGGAGCTAGCCTAAGGTGCAGGATAATATACGCAAAGAGACATCAGAATGCGCACAGTGCACACGCAGCCGCGTTGAAGCCCGTCATACGCATATTGGGGCGGAATTAATTTCAGAACAACAAAAGCCTCGGAAAATGTATTGGGTTTGCATCAAAATGTCGCAACAGTGAATACCCGTTCTTTTCTTTGTCCGAGTCGCAGAAGCTATTGAGCCCTGAAGTGGTGAGCTCCATCATTGTTCTGATATCCCTGCAGTGTTCATCCCGTGCGTTGGCGAGGGTACATACTTGACGAGTTTTGTAAATGCATTTTCAGAGATGTGCGCACAGGTCTTGATGGAAAAAGATTTGTAAAACTATCGTGCCTAGCTGCTACAAGTTTGTTACCCTGTGTACTTGAGAGCATGTCAAGTAATGAAGATAGTTTCAAATCACCATCGCCAAAGCGGAAATCAGAAAGACGCATACACCTCTACAAAACACATCTCCAGAGTCCTCGGACGCGCGCAGGGGACGACGCCACTAAATGCCACATTGCCGGTAGTAGTCACAGGTACAAACGACTCGCGTAATTACGGTTCTACGCCTCACGCATTAGTGGAATAGGCGGCGAGTGCCCTGGTAAGGTTTAGCACCTAGTTGATCTTCAATTAGGTGCTCGCTCATTGGTAACAACACAATGAGAACTATTCTTCCATTGTCGTTCCTCAAAGTCATATTTTTATCTGCACCAGCAGAGTTTATTTCTGTTTTCAACTCAGATTTGCGGGTGCAATCGGAAAATGTGCATTAATTTTAATACAACTATAAATCTTATTGTCAACAACTGCAGCCGCAGCGAACCACGGTTGCCCTTGTAAGGTTTTTAATGAATCAGTGTTGAGAAAGTCTGCCCACCTGGCATTGTGTTGCCGATGCGAACGCGCTCATGGAACACATTTAGACATCAATACCCACGTGCCATCAATGCCAGTTTTTATGCCATCATCGACTGTGATTTTGCCAGTCATTTCGCCCCATTACAGGTCGTCACACAAATTATGTAACTAGCACGCATTCTGAGCTGTGCAAGGTCCCGACAAAAACGTAATCGTAAAGGCAGGAGTGTGCCTTTCGACCTACGAGAGGTGTTAAAGCAATTGACTTCACTTCCTTTTCTGCGGCCGCAGTACCGGTCTTTAGCAAAAGGTGCCGGCACCGGTAGTATTGTGGTCAGCATAGCTGCCTTTCACGCAGTTCACCCGGATTCGATTCCCGACCGACGCCCATTCTTCCGTTTTTAACTCTGCAGTTTCCTGCTCACATGACACCGGAATCACTGGTCCCTGGAGCTCAATACCCTGAGGTCTCAATGCCGAATCCTTGGTTTGTAGGAGCGAAGGCTCGAAAATATAAACCAGGTTGATAAATACTAAGCTGCACCGCTTGAATGCCATGCCGCCCATAACTTTGCAGTTTAATATGGGGTATTATCTATAATGCGAGTCCTGCTAGTGGCATTGGCTAGCTGCGTAAGCAAGGTGAGGTGAGGTGACTATGAGAGGGAAAGAGGTTCCCAGCCTGCACCACATATGTATCGCAAGGAGAGAAAGGGAAGGCGAAGGGGTATAAATATGGGTTGAGGTAGTGGTACAAAGGTGGTTGGCGCAGGAAAAGGAAGGGGTAATGGGGAAGAGTTTAATATGGGGTATTATCAATAATGCGAGTCCTGCTAGTGGCATTGGCTAGCGGCGTAAGCAGGGTGATGAAGCGTGTGATCCTCGCTCGTCTGGAATGGTGTTTCGAAAAGCATCCTCTCTCGATACGCTGGCCCCTATCACATCGTTCGCCAGGTTTCTGACGTGACATACGAAGTTGTCCCTGTTGGGGCCCAACCTTCACATGTGCATTTGTCAGCTGACATAGTCCATGTCGCACGACTAAAACCCTACTACTCTGAGGACCCTACAACAACCACTCTTCCTCACCGAAGCTTGCACCGAGACGGTGCTTCTACTGCCAGAGGGGTCATGTAGCATACCCTTTTGGAGGAAGCATCGCAGACGACGAGGACAAGAAAACTAGGAGCGCGTGCGATGTTCGCTCGTAAACGAAGACAAAGAGAACGCTGGGTGCTCTGTTGGGCCAGCCGTTTGCTGCGACACTAGCTCTCATCGATTTACCATTCGGAAATACATCTACATCGTCACACGACGTCTCTGTGTCGCCTTGTAACAATATCTTCACAGAGGCGACGTAATAGACGTGGGCACTACTCTGCTTGGGTTTCCAATCTTGCGGTTAGGTAACGGTTCGTCCGCCATCGAACTGGCGCAGTTTTTTTCTCTGTCATCATTTTAGGTTCTAAAAGATGCGGAGAAGGTCTACCAGAGAGAGAGAGAGAGCGGTCTTTATGAAACTGACGAAGTTAGCTTGGCAGAGACACCTGGATTTAATAAGCCAGAACAAGGACATCGACCAGCGCTTTCATTTATTGAAAAGGCAACTAAATGCCACCCGCATGTGAAACGGCGTTGTACACGTCCCCCGCAAACAGGGGGATAAATTAGTTCCTCGTTTCTCCGCAGTCTCGAAACTAATTTAGGTTATATGTCTGTTTACTACGACATAAATTAGCGTGTTACAATTAGAAGATTGCAGCTTGTTTTTATATTGACGCTACATTTGCCCTTTACATGTCAAATCATATGTTCGGATAATCCGCCGGAAAAATACGCTCAGCAATTTAAAGTACTCACATAGAACTGCGTACATTATTTATGAATTCGAACCCCGGCGGCTGCAGAATATGGGGAGGTAAATTGATCCGGGCTCCGATTATTGTCTGTTGTTTACAATCCGTAGAACCGTTCCTAACCGATTTTTTATGGGACCACCGATTGTACTGCAAAATTATGTATAACTGCAACTTTAGTGCTCGTCTATTACAATTGCTGCAGAGGTGGCACTTTCCACGTCGGTCTCCAAATGGCGCAGTCAGAATACTGTATACGGAATGTGCGAATACACATTCACTGACATGTAACCATATAATCGAATCCTTTGCGCAAGAAACGGCTTTGACAAAAACCAAATGCGGGCATTTAATAAATTGTGACTCAACAGGCATTACAGTATGTATACAGAATAAAATTCAGAATAGAGACATTCCTAGAACCACGTTCCACGGAATGGTGGCAAAATTGTGCAGCATGTAGAAAGAGAAACACCTTAAACGCACGTCGCTTTTTGTCACAGCTTCATGTCATAATCCCTTGCTATCAAAAACATTGAATCCCCGCAATAGGACGTTAACAGAAGGACCGTAGTTCCCTCTGCCACTCCTACATAAACCAAACGACTTACCTTTGCTGTTCTACCAACCCTGAACTCAACGGTGACCCTCCTTTTATCCTCCCCATAGGAACGTATTCCACGAACGCTGTTTCGTTTAACACTGGCGTGAACCGCGTTTTTAAGTAGGACATTCATGGAAGCGGTGCCCGTTGCCGTGTGTATTTTATTCTTTTTACTTTCTACTAATTACAGAAATTCCGGATTTCTGTGCGAGATTGTAAATTATCGCCATACTGTAGAGTATGGCTTTGATTTTGGACTTTTATTTGATTTGATTTGATTTGAAATGTCATACTCTGCTGCTCGCATAGCCCTGATTGGGGGAATTACCGGAAACGTGACAGCCCGCGGGACGTGGGCTTGTACGATAGAGCCGATCAAACTGAAATCATGGCTCTGTAGTGCTTGAATGGTAGCGGAGCCACATATTTCTGGGAAACTTGTTGAAGTAATTGCAAGTTGGCAAAATGTATGCAGTTGGCCTATTTATCCAACTGTTTATATTGCAGTTGGTGAGCCACTGGGCTTTCTCCAATTGCAACCAATTGGTTTTGAAGGTTCCTAATATCCCGTTATGTTTTCTAATTAACTCAGTTAAGTGCCCGAACACTAGGAATCTGCCATTATTTCCAAGTGGGAACCATTCATTTAAACTCCGTTTGTTCAGCTTTTTTTTAATTGGTTAGGGTGTATTCACGAACCATTGACATCTGCATTAGGAAACTTCGAGATCTATAAGCTGGGTTGTCTTTCGCCGCTCCTTTTACTTTATTTATTTATTTATTTATTTATTTATTTATTTATTTATTTATTTATTCTGCAGCAGTTGTGTCTAAAGTGGGTCGCGGCTCTGCTACTATCCGCTAAGAAAAATTAAAAGTCAGTCAAGACACATTTTTCCTTAAGTATCCTGGGTGAACTTGTAACTTAGCTCTTGAAAATAACGTATATTGTTTATTACCCTATTCAGGCGGTATATGAAATGGAGTATTACTTGAGCCGTGAACTGTCAGTTGCGCCTCAGTAGGGGTTTGATTTTCGTGCCGTCGGGGCCGGCGTGGGTCCAGTGACCCATATTTTCCTCCTTACATCTAATTCTCTATCAAAAAACCAGCCCCCCCAGCGCGCGCTAAGAATAATCCCTACAAGTCGCTACGTGGGCCATCCGGGGAACGTCGGCGTCGGTGGTATAGTGGTTAGCATAGCTGCCTTCCAAGCAGTTGACCCGGGTTCGATTCCCGGCCGACACATGTTTTTTTTTTTCCCCTTCTCCCAGTTCACCTTGCATAGTAGTGGTAGCAGCAGAAGTTCTATGGCATGAGTGAGGATCAGAAGGCCCCCGTAAAAATAGGAATTAGAAAGGAGAAGTTGCAGGTTCCTCAGTGGGGCCGGTGAAGGTGGTGTCGAAGTCGGACAATGAGTATTTGCGGATTCACGACTAATCAGTTTAGTTTGACCGGGGGGGGGGGGGGGATGTTTTAACACTTGGAGAATTAAGGCCATTGGCATGACAGTTGCGTGAGGTCTGCTGGGGGGATAGTTTGGGCGAATGTACATTTAGGTGGAAGCAGCGGGATGAGATTTACTCGTTAAAACGCGCGGAGCGTATGCTGCGTGTCTGATTAGTTTGTTAACCGAGATCGCATCATTGCAGGCAGTGGGTGAACGTTAGTGGGTATTCCTCGTGGAGGCGGCATCTTCATATCTCTCCCTCTTGGGCGTTTTGGGACAGAGGAGTGGTGTGAAAAGTGGATCTGCAGGACGAGGCGTCGTGGGGACATCCAGTAAACCTCCAAGATGGTTTGGGGTTCCCATCGACCTTCCTGTGCGCAATTTCAGGTGTGAAACTTCAACTATATCTATTGTACAATCTGAAAAAGAACTGCAGTTGCATTTGCGCATATAGCCACATTAAGCGAAAATTTCTGTGAATAAATCGTCATGGACGCCTTTATCGACCTAGCTGCCATTGTTTCATCGCAAAAAAAAAAAAATCTGTGTAGCGCGGACATTTTTTGCGAACGCTGCGTGAATGGAAACAGACAAAAGGGTGACTGCATCCTCAACACGCCAGAGACCCGATAAAAATCCGCCTGAACAATTGAGTCCTGCAACCCACAACCCCTGGCTGTCCTCAAGAAGGCTCGAGTACAGAAGGAAACGAAGGAAGCATTGTACTGGAACAATGCAAGTGACAATATATCCCGCAACACGAATGCAGCTCAAGGGTCTCTGTAGAGCGACTGATAAGAAATGACGCTTTCGCCTGTTTTCTTTTTTCTTTTACGTTTGTACCGTGAAAGCGACGGTGTCGCCTGCATAAAGGGTACCAACATACCTAAAAAATACGGGCAGCGGAGTATTAATTTATTTTCCTGCATTATTCTTCACTGGGGCTGTCGAAAATTGTAGTTTGTGTTTTTAATGTGCATGCTTTTAATTTTTGTAGTCGTTCACATTTTTTTTAGCCCATTCAACTCCATTGTATTTTCAACTATTAAAATAGATACGAGTCCTATTGGTCCTATTCTCCACTTCGTAAATTTTCACTTAGTCGCTATCTTGACCGCGAGCATTTTCTGATGGGCTCTCAGTTGTGCCACGTGCTTCGGGTTGTCAAAACAGCTGTGTGTGCAGCCGAAATTTTGACGCTCTATGGTGGCACCAGCTCTAATGTATACTTATTTTTTGGCTCCCCATCTTATCATACTCATGGATGGAGCTGAAAAACCAGACCGTGGGTACAGAAGAGTCAGAAAGGTGCCCAAGAGAAAAATACCGCGTGGTATTCGGCGCGGCGTATACACACACAAACACACACACACATATGTATATATATATATATATATATATATATATATATATATATATATATATATATATATATATATATATATATATATATATATATATATATATATATATATATATATATATATATATATATATATATATATATATATATATTTATAGGGTTTGGAAATGAGGGGCTCGTTAGGAAATACAGAAAGAAATGCCGGCAGTCTACAACGCCAAAGAACGCTTAGGGGAATGGTTAGACAATTTTTTACCGTTAGTGACGTTACATTATTTTATTTTATTATTAATTACGTGAGAAAGAAAGAAAGAAAAACACGCGTGTTTTTCTTTCTTTTTTTCTCACGTAATTAATAATAAAATAAAATAATGTAACGTCACTAACGGTAAAAAATTGTCTAACCATTCCCCTAAGCGTTCTTTGGCGTTGTAGACTGCCGGCATTTCTTTCTGTATATATATATATATATATATATATATATATATATATATATATATATATATATATATATATAGTCGTGTATTTATACCGTTGGCAGGAACGATTCGGGCACGTGTTAACAACGGTTCTTTGCGCAAAATTCACTTTGTTTTATTTAGTAGCAAGCCAATTTTAGTCCCCATTGCCCACACCTACCACAAGCATTTCATGAGCCTTCGGCCATATACCTTCATTCTAATGTATATATTAGTGTGAAACTATGTGCCTTAGGCGCTGTGAATTCCACAATTTGCAGCAGCCGCTAATTTGCACGGGGTACTGTTTAAAACTCTTTACTAGCTGAAGAAATCACACCTTTGATTGCTTCTTATTCAGAATTCGATGAGGATAGAAATAACGGTTATGTTTGTTTATGCTAGTAGCGATAACATCGTCGTTATTGATTTGGTGCCACAGCATCCGAATCAGGCAGTGGTGATCCTCGCCTAGGAAGGAAAACAGAAATCGGCTCGATACCCTAAGTTTTCATGAGCCAAATATGCTTTTTTTCATCTGGGCTCGACAGCGCATGCGCTGTGAAAACAGGCGACGGACGCACAGTCGCGTGCAGACGTGGAACGACACCCGCCGAGAAAAAGTACATCAAATTAGCATATCTAACTCTCTATTGACATCGTTCACTGTCCAATTTTGCCTCACTTGATTAGTTAGCCTGCACGACCGCATGTTAACCACCACAAAATTAAGAGCTGAACTTTTCTTTCGAAGCACAGTTGAGGGAAATCTCCTGCACGCATCCAGAGGTTTGACATGCCCGTATTTCAACCACCGAAGAGCAATCTCTATGGAGGTTTGTTAACGTCATCATAAGGCTGCCATTAATGGGCAGTGTTGTCGGAACGACGTTTGAGTGCCGATGAACCAAATTTTTAAGCCACATTCTGATGATTCCGTGACGTTATGTCATAATGACTGCCCAGTGGAGGCTGCCCTAGCAACATTTCCATCCCACAGCTGCATCATGATGAGCAATACGTTTTCAGAGTTCATTTCTTGACCTCAAAGTTCATTCAAATAAAACCGCATGGCAGGCATACTATTTAGGCCACGAAGACAAAATACAAGTTAGGTTCGTTATATGAAGCGCTTTGTCTCGGTAGCAACGACACCGATTCAATTTTATCAAAAACTTCAAACAAATAACTTAGGTATCAAAGAAATCAGATGAAGCAGAGCTGACTCCGCCGACTCTTTTTGGTGAGGCCTCTGTGAGGTCACAGGATCTTGTTTCTGCGGTTTCCGACCGCCGACCTAAGTTATCGCCGAAAACCATGACTGGTCGATTACAGTGGAGCCTCTAGTGCAGTGTTATTGTATCACTTGCATGGTTACCTGCAGTTAACACACTCATCACTATGGATTTATTGCTTCCCTCTACTGCGTCGCAGCTGACGGCGTGTAGCGCAACATTTGAGTCTTTCCAGATTTCTTGCATTTTTTTTGTTAAAGTTACGTCTTCCGTGGCTGGCACAGAGCTGAATGAGATATTGAAGGATACTTCTTAATAGTAAAGAGCTTTTATTCTGTCTTCACAGTGCCGTCAAATAGGTTATAATCTTGTTTGTCCGATTAAGCGTTCAGCGGGAGACTGATGCAGGCAGTTTATCCTACTCGGCTCCCAATGCCCGCTTCAAAGCAGGCAGCACGTGAGTCTCGGGAAGCTTGGCGAACACCGGCACGAAGCTTCGATCCGCGGCCTGCATGATCTCGAAGTAGGGCACTCCCGCACGCTGCGGGTTTTGCGGGCCCGTCTGAATTCCCGTGAACGACGGAAACTCCTGCATCGTCAGCCGCAGACGCCACGCTGCTTCCGGCGTCGTCGAGGAAGAGGCGGCGTCACTTCCGCTTCCGGTGGCGTTGTCGTCCCGCAGCAGCTGGCTAAGCTTGCCGTCGAAGGACACCTCAGAGAACGTGACGCCCACCCGGCCCTGGTCTTCTAGGGTCGTCACGTTGTTGCCGGCGTAGTGGTACTCGTACACCCCTCTCATTTTGGCGTCCTGAGGAAGGGAACGCGTCAGAACGTTTCAAAAAAATTAAAGAGGTAGGACAATTATGTTAGGGACCGGACGTACGCATTAGATCTCAAATTCTACGAGAGTTTCAAAGTAAAGCTATAATAAATCATTATTTCTTCCCACGTGGCCAAAGGTAATGCAACAGAGTGTCGCCGCCATCCTAATTTATGTCAGTGGCCGTTCCAGCAGGCGTTTGCTCGCACCATAGAAGCAACGTACTTCTAATCTTCACAGGCACTAGAAAGCTAAACCGATGAACAGGACTAAAGGAACAAAAAGCACTCACAATTGATTTGCTGCAGTGCGCCACGAGATCACATATTGGTATAGGATATGTCAGATTAAAGGCATCGTCCCTTGCTCATACGCTCACTCCCGTCAGCAGTCCACATGGGAGCTTTTGATGTATCGCTGCCGTGGCCTAGCCTGATAGGTATTCTTGCCTTCCTGTACGCTCAACTCGTTTGCGGATCTCCGTACCTGCTTACGGCGCTGGAAAGCGCTTGAACAGATGTTTGTGAGCAGAGCTTATTCTGCCAGCTCTGGCTCATCTGTACTTAAGCGTTCCGTCCATGTTGTCATACCTCCAAATCTCGAAAGTGCGAATTTCCCATTTTTTTGCGGGGTACGAGGCCGTGTCTGTTCTAACCAGAGGGACACTGTTGCCATTGCTCTCGTTCCCTTCATAAATTACGCATGGGTTCGTACGTGAATGCACACAATTAGGGCTGCCTGATGTCCCAAAGCATTCACGTCAACTATCTTTGATTTTAGCTCCTTAATCAGAAAAACTTGGATTTCTCGCCTTTAAGGGCACTGATCGAACATGGAATGTCAAGCACGTGGTGTTTTAATGCTCGAAAACTTGCATAGTTGCAGGCGCTAAGAATCTGAGGCCTGCTTCCACGTGTGCGCGTGGCCGCCTTTCTTCTGTCCCAAGGGACCGGCGGGTGGGAGGGTCCAAATGTGCAGTCTTTATCAAAATATTACAGGTCAGAACGAATTGAAAGAAAAAGCTTGACGTTCAATTGCAGCTGAGTTACCTCAAGGAAGCAAGAAAGAAAGACGCTTTCGCCGTCTTTGCGGCATAGAACATTTCCATCTTACTCGTGACGTAAGTTAGAACTCTGAGGTTTTGGGGCCTACTATTGCAATGGCCTAGAAACTTGTGACGATGGTTGTACGTGGAGTGCAACAGTCCGAACGGTGACCCCACCCACCGACAGTAATCTCTACCACCTCGTCATAGAGATGGATGTCCGAAGACCTTTTGTATTTCAGGCAATGACACTCGTCTCACCGTGCCCACTGCGATGACGAAAGGAAAGTCCTTCTGCCGTTCCCTGCAGACGGATCTGCGGGCGGTTATGTTCACCGACGTCAGGCGCAGTGGCGACAGGGTGCCGTTGAACAGGGTGAATCCGTTGGCGGACACGTTGCCAACGGTGACGACTTCGTCCAGGCTGGTGCGGACTCTGTCCAGGGCGTCGCGCAACAGATTACGCGCGAACTCCACGTCTCGCTCGGGGCACTGGTCGGCCGGCGGTGACCTCGTTTCCGGGTCATCCAACCAAGATGATGACGACGGCCGTACTGCGTTAGAGGTAGAGGGTGACCTAGAGCAACCGATTGGAATAATAACATTTTACTTTTGTCTCCGGTTGCCATCTGTAGGACCCGGAAGTAAAAAAGAAGTACTATGGCATTCACGTCTTCCGGGACAAATATTTTGACTGAACTTGTCGGAACCCAAAACATTGCTCGAAACCAAATCTGAAACAGAGCTTACCCCTGGCTGTACTGAGACAGCCTGTTTTACTGGCTTTTAATAGCTTCAGATTCTAACCATTTTGATAATCTGTAAAGATTGCGTAAAGCTTTTGAACGTCTTCTTTTATACCCTTTAAAAGCTTAAAAGTACGTGCCTATTGAAACACGCGTTCAGCCTAGGTTCTGGCATTCATTTTGCTTACGTTGCTTTGCCCGTGCTTTACTGCTTCTGTTTCTCAAAAAGGTGCTTACACGAACTTCGTCCACACATCTGTTTCGCCATTCACAACTTGTGACTTCACACGTCATGCAACGGGAAAATTCATGAGGTTTCAATCCCGGTTATCGACCTTCTGGCATTTCCTTCTTCAGCAAGCAAGTGCCGCGGCCGCAGGTGCTATGTTAGCAGCTACTGCAATGTAATCTACTCACAGACCAAGTATCTTCTTACAGTTTAGTGCCACATTTCGGGGGTACCGCGGCCGTTTTACGACATTCGTATTCATGTCATGCTCCTGCCGACGAGAACGTGTTTCTTGGGGACGTTTCGAGACACAACATCGCTCCCCGTCATTCCTATTACTCGTATTACTGTAGTACTGGTATTACTCCTATTAAGGTAGTACTCGTATTACTCCTGTTAGGGTAGTACTCCTATAACTTCTATTACCCCTATTACGGTTCTACTGCTATTACTCCTCTTATGGTAGTACAGAGCGGAATCAAACGTTGCTGTCCCATCGGGAGTTGAATCAGGATCCCACTCCGCACACCTATGGGACTAAACTTCTCCGTCGAATGAGGAGCACGATCTTGATCACACCCCTCCTTATAAATGTGTCGGGTTACTAAAAAGTACTGCAAACGGCCATTTTTCCTACCTAAAATTGGGATCCAATTCTCGCTCATCGGCACCTTGCTTTAGCAGGATGGGAAGCAGCGACATCTCGGGCGAGTATACAGAAGCCAAGAACGACTGGTAACGCCACTGATTTTGTGCCATTGTGCATTAGTCCAAGCCGATGGAGCGCACCTTGAGCTGGAGTATTCGCCTGCTGTTGTTCGAAAATAGCTGAGAATTAAAGCAGCCTCTAACGGAAGCACGACGACAATCATCACTGCGTTTGAATTACTGGCGCGCTAACACACCGACGCGCTGCCCACTTCCGTTAACTGACGTCAAGTCGACAAAAGGATTCAGTCTCTTTAGTGGGCACACTCATATTCGGATACGCCCCTACCAGCAGTGTCTACTTTCTTGAATGGTTCTCCTCGAAAATGGGAACAGCTCTTTCCAAAAACGAAGCAAAAAGGCAGGTGCATTCAGAACACGAAGACTCCTTCGAAGCTAAATGAGCATTCGCTCACCAACACAGTTGCTTTCATGGCACCTTGTTATGGGTAAGATACATTTTCTTCCTATGTCATTTATATGTTTATTTTAGGTGAGGAATAGGTGCAACAGCTCTCCAGCAGGCCCAGCTGCCGGCGGGTCAACCGGCCAACAATTATCATCACCCGCATTCGCGAATCGTCGACAGCGTTGGCTGCGATGAAAAAGTATACGTTCGGTCTGTCCGCCATAGCTGTGCGCGATCGGAACAATGACCTCGCTTGGCTAAGTGGCTGCCCTGGAAATAAACCTGGAAATAAAACCTTTCTCATTTCAATAAACGTTTACTCCCTCTCTTTCTGTCTCTGGAAATAAACTCCCTGGCAGTTTATTTATTAAAAAGTATGTTTAAATGTATTTATTTATTTATTTATTTATTTATTTATTTATTTATTTATTTATTTATTTATTTATTTATTTATTGTTGCTATTAATGATAAGGAACGTCGTTAGGCCGGTAAATTATCCTTCCCGCAACATTTTTTCCTAAATAATCCCGTGCAAATTTGTATATGGGTGGAAAAAAAGTCGGACAATAATTCTTTCATGCACTTCATGCATCAAATGGAGCGTATGTCATCTCACACGGCTGTGAATGGCAGTAAGTAGGGGCTTCAATTTGGCGCCGTCGAGGAACGTTTGAGCCCTGAGCCCAGTGACCTATATTTCGTCTCAGCCTCCGCCGAAAAGCGATCCCTCGCTCTAGATACTTCCTACAAGATGCTTTTCGCTGGGCCCTTGCATTGTCGGCGTCGGTGGTATAGTGGTTAGCATAGCTGCCTTCCAAGCGGTTGGCCCTGGTTCGATTGCCGGCCGACGCATGTTTTTTTTTTTTTCGTCATATCTATTCCGTCTTCACCCTAAATGCAACCAGCATACGGATGATCTCTCGAACCCGAGTTAGCATTCCCTTTTCGGCAGAATATTGGACAACCCTGGTGGTATAGACCCCAACAACATATCTATGGACCGACGACGAAGCTCAGCGCCCTCAATTCTGGGCCTCGTAGCCTCATCAACGTTGGAGTCAGATCGACGGTACAGCAAGTGGTCCAAAGCATGTTTGGATCTGGCAAGGAACCGCAGGAGTTTCAATCTAGTAATGTTTAGCACTACGACTACGCCGTGTGATGACAGCTTTGCTGTGCCTACCAATCAGGGGATGTCTTAAGGCTCAGTGAGGTTAACAGAACATGTGTTAACAGAGCTTTGAATAGCGAGCACACCCTGTGGCTGACGAAGTTGTCGAGAAGAAAGGAACCCGTGAGTATAACTCTTCATGTTTAAATATACAGTAAATAACGGGAAAAGATACATGGTCTGCCCGGAGGGTCGCCTCCGTTGTGATTCACATAGATGAGGCATACATACAAGTTGACAGCGATTCAAGCCTTCTCGAACCTGTTCACCAGAGTTTAGCTGTTAGAATGGCGCTGCTGACTGCTTCTACGGGGATGTCATAGCCGCAAATAAGGTGAACCCTCAGAACTGGATTATTAAGGTAGGCTTTAATGAAGAGACAGAAAATAAAAAAAGCAAGGAAGCCAGGTATTGAAACTCTAGAATAAAACAGAGTAGTCGCACTCTAAGAAATCGGTGCAGGTGGGCTTCACGACAACGCCCCAGAACGACCATTCCGCGCGCTTAAATGTGCGAATTTGGCGAATGACGAGGCCGAGCATTCGATTAAAGTAAAAACTAGGATCTGCGCTGGGACAACAGCGCACACGCACACCTTGCGCAGTTGTCCAAGCACTGATCCTAGTTTTTACTTTAATCGAATGCTTGGCCTCGTTATTCGCCATATTCGCACATTTAAGCAAGCTGAATGGTCGTTCTGGCGCGTTGTCGTCAAGCCCACCTGCACCAATTTTTTATAGTGCGGGGAAACACCCTCATGCAGCATGCAAAGAGAAATGGCATGATGATAATTAACACCTTGTTCTGCGATCGCACATTGTTGTTGTTGAAAAACTTGATTCTGAGTCTGGTGATGTGAGAGTGTTCTCTCAGCCCAGCTGGGGCGGATTACCAATGGTTAAATTAATCCGGAGCCCTCCACTACGGCGCGCCTCATCGCCTGCGTTGCGTCAGCACGTTAAACTCTTCAATCAAATCAAATCAAAATCGATTACCAATGGTTCAAAAAGTTCATATTAACCGGGCACTCCAAGCTTAGGAGCCTCCATCCCACCTCACTACCTCCACGGAGGGGTAGAACAAACTGGCATACTTCGTGCTTTGCTTTGAAAAAGTTTAAGCCTCCTGCTTATTTCCCCTGATTGAAACAGAGATTACCTATTTCAACAATGAATGCTTCGAAAATGTTGTTGTTGCTTTATGTCCATAATTCTAAAGTCAGCTCACAGTTTTTCAGTCTGAGGTAAATACGTTGCACTCGCACAGACCCATACATCCCGTACGGCGACGGAGCTGACCCTGCTAATGGACACAGAGAGCAGCCGGGCGCGATGTGTTGAAGGGTTTTTGTTTAAGACCTCACCAAAAAACTGTCCCAACAAAAGGCAGGAAAACGCTTGTAGACGCGTACATAGCTTTCTTTAGTTTCGTAAAAGATGAATAAAAAGAGAAAACCAGGTCATACGCACACGTGCTACATTTCAAGGTTGAATTTCTGCGACACGCATAGCCAGTTTTCTCCACTGTGTTGAAGTAGAAAATGGTTGTAAATAATTAAATTTTTTCCGCCATAATGTAGCAGAAAACGCGTGGCCAGTATGAATGTGTTTCCTGCTTTTATAAAAGTGGATATTTCGTGCAAAAATATAGGTGTATTACTTGTTTGAAAGTCAACTATCTGTGCATAAATGGAAGTATGTATGACTGTTTATTCGAGAGTGGTATTAAAACATTTTTGTGAAAGTTGGGTAACGACCTCGTTTTCTGTAGTAACCACCTCTTCTAAAATATTTCGCTCCCTTCTTGATGAAAGCAGTTGAGCAACAAACTACTTAAATTATTTGCTGCGCTCAGTCGGCATATACAGTATACACAACATCACTGTTTGTATGGTAACGAACGTCGCCTTTGGGGACCTTATAATTCTGTTGCTGGATAAAACCACAAAATGTCCGGACGACTAGTAGCATGCTTACTGTAAGAATGCGCGAAGAGGTTTTTAAAAATGCCCACCTATCTACTTCACCAGTGCTCGCACGTAGGCAACCAAGCCTTGCGCTGCCAAATTAGTGAAGCATATAGAAAAGCCACTTTTCACGAATGCACTTCCTGATTTTCTTGAGAAGATGTCTATTCTGGAAGTGGGCATCACGTGGGAAAGTTCAAAACCCGAAAGAACATGGGGCAAGCATAAATAGGCTACATTACTGAAGAAGGAGAACAAAAAAATTGGCCGCGTATCTGCTCCTTTCGTTGCAATTGTCGACAAAAGACGATAGTCTTTATCGACTTTTGCCAAGTAAATGCCTCCATTCGCTTTCCCGTTCACCTCTCATGTTGTTCCTCTTGCGTCGCGCTCCACGCAAGGTAAAGACGCCAAAGGTTTGCTTAAATCATTTTAAATTTCCCGCGTTCCACTGCTCCAAACCGGGTGTCTCGATGCCAACGCTGCCGTGCGGCAAAGACGGGCGTGAATCGAGACGCCCTACTTCAACGTTTTAGAGCGGCGTTTCCCTAGTCCACGTGCGTTTCAAGCAGAACGTGGAACCTATCTAGTGGAACCTTTTGTAACTGTTGCCACTTGATTTCATCAAATGCCGCCAGAAGCTATATGGCGCGGGAGGCAGCAGGCGACGGCGGAGTGATATTTTTTTCTTCAGTTGATGAAGTATTTATTCTCGCCAAAATCAAACATGTACGATTTTTTTATAAAAGAACTTCTGTATTAATTTGTTTTCTTATATATGCATAATGTTTTGTTGTTCTTCAACAATATTGACAAGTATGAACATTACACCGGACTTAGACGGGCACATTTATTTGTGACTATACACCATTTTCCCTAAGCAGCCGGGAAAGGAGGAAAATACTCTCAAACCAGTTCTCTCGGCGGCCGACCAGCGTTGCCTGAGCGCGCTGGGCTGCTAACATCGCTCGGCGCGGTGTGCTCCGCTGCGTAGTTCAGGAGTATTTCGCACCGTGTGCTTAGTTTTTGCGGAACTTTCAACTGTTTTAGCTAATGCTGCGATGCCGTTCAAGGCGCAAACGTCGCTTGGTCAGCACTGCGCGGTGGTTGGTTATTGAACAACCAGCGAAAGCGAGAAGCAGTCGCTGACAGCACGCATGTGCACGACACTGCCTGGAGAAAATGCAGTGCGGTTGCGGCGTGTTTTTGCGGCATCGCTTCCCAACGCACACCGAGTTGAGATATAGGTGGGTTCCGTTGATAAATCGCAACGACTTTGTACCAACGACAAACTCCAGGGTCTGTTGGGTGCACTTTGACGGCAAGCAGACGGAGCAAAATCAATTTATCACACGCAAAGCTGCGACAGGGAACGGAACCCCTTGAAATGTTAGAAGCAACTTTATCCTTTACAATGATTGATTGATTGATTGATTGATTGATTGATTGATTGATTGATTGATTGATTGATTGATTGATTGATTGATTGATTGATTGATTGATTGATTGATTGATTGATTGATTCATTCATTCATTCATTATGGTGTTTAACGCCCCGAAGCTTCATGGGTGATGAGGCGCGCCGTAGTGGAGGGCTGCGGGTTAATTTTGAACATTTGGGGATCTTTCACGACCGCCGATACAATACAACATTACAATAAATTCTGGTTCCTTGTAGTCAATTTAAAATACCATATATTGTTTGGTCATTACAGCCGATTGGCATTAAACAATCCCCTTTTCATCTAATCTAACCTTTAAAATCACGGCGTTTTGTATACTTTTTTTCAGGCCAGCGCATTACACTGCCAAACGATATGAAAGGATAACTTTCTCCATAGCACACTGCTGGTCGATAGCAGGATAAGCAGGCAGCCCAATGTGGAAACGCAGCTCGAGATACGCGTGAACGCTGCATTTGGAAAATAACTCAACCTGTTCACAACGCGGTCAAAGGAAAAGCTTCTAATCCTTTTGCGTTGCCACGGAATCTAAAGTATTACAATTACAAAACAGTTACTGCTGGTCGCGTAAAGCATTTGTGGCGCAAGCAGCCGTTTCACAAAGGTGGGCTCCGAGCGACAGGCCACATGCGCTGCGGAGAGTTAGGTCAATCATGATCACGATCATGATCAACCAATATTAACTCGCCCGAACGTCAACCCTTTTGCTCAACCTTCGAATAGTAATTTGACTGGTTGTGCGTTCGTGTTATTTTTCCGCCCAGGTAATTTCGTTTCGTCAGTAACCCTCATAAGTCTAGTTAAGAAAGATTATATTGCATTGCAATGTCAACAGCGTAGCAATCGCCTCGTCGAAAGTCCATTGCGAGCACGGATCACCGGGACCCACATATGCTGTGCGCGCTCCGCATTCGACGTCCGCGCTTCCGTAAACATGACTAATCGGTGAACATAACAAGCACGGTGGCATTGAAAACACGTAATTCTATGTCAGTCGGTGCCATACCGGTACGTTTGCATCGTGGAACTGCGGAGCACCACGGGCACCGCCACCACAGTGCTACTGTTGCTCGCAACAGCCGGGGTTGGAATTTCCCGCTCTGGCAGCAAATGAGGACCTAAAATCCGTCCGCAGATGATGAAAACAAAACAGAACACACACACACAAGCACTGCAACCGCTAACTTAACGCCAAACCACTACGGTTCACTCGGTAATGCACGGATACCGAGCAGACGCACGCAAAGAACGGAGCACTTAACAGCCCAGCGCGGAGGTTTCGGCGGTCGCTTCATAGACGGCGCTAGCGTCTGGTCACAAAAAGCAAATGGCGGCACCCACCTCTACAAGGAAAATGGCGTATATAAGACTACTGCGCAGGCATTGTTTTACTTTGGCCGGGTGGCTGAATCGAGTCACAGACATACAGACAGACCAAAATTTCTGGGTTTAAGTAGCCCAAGAAAGACTATCGTCTTTAAAAAAAGACGAAGCCAACCAAAGGGAGGAAAATCTAGAGAAATAAGGTAACATAGAAAAACTACGCGTCAGTAAATGATGAGAATGAGGGCAGCGTTTACCACTAAGTCGCAACCTAATTGCAATATACTTAAAATAAAAAATAGCTCAAGGAGACACAAAACGTGAAAAGACTGGAAAACTCGCCTAAAAACCGAAAAACCTCGTTGACAAAAAGACAAAGTCTTTTGTCAACGAGGTTTTTGTCAAAAGACAAAGCAACGACAGCAAATCGATCAGTGCTGGATGCAAGGTGAGTCCCATTCGTGTCCTAAATATGACAAAAGCGGAGGAAACCTTCGGGAAATGATGAAGCTTTGGAAACACAAAAACGCAGCTTACCATTGTCATATGTAAACCGTAGGCGTTTAAAGAAACGGTAGTGGAAATGTTGTGAACGACGTGAATGAAATGGTAATACAACGAACATTTTCTCTGCGGATATGTACGCTGGACCAGAGGACAGCCCGGCCAGCGCGAACTTGCTAGCCCGAACGAACGTAATCTGAATTTCACTCCATTACTGCTCCAAAGTCGGTACTTAATGATATAAATTCGTCCTTTAGTCAATATGCGTCAAGAGTGGAATGTGTCACAGTTACCAGAATGGGCAAACGATATCTCACGGCGCTTGGCCGACATCACTGTACCAAAAATCTGAGCCTTACGATTTCAACGTTTTTTTCTACGCATTTCCAAATATTTGCTGCAAGGTCCAATAGGGATGCGTTTGTTTAAGAAGCACCGGCACTCACCCAAGCTGAAAATACAATTACAGTGGACTCGCGGTAATTCAAACTCGAAGGTAACCCAGGATTTTGTTTGAATTATCCCAAGTTTGAATTATCACAAGTTCTCAGATATATGACTGCTTACATATGGGCCAGGTGACAGCACACATTATGAGTAGGTTTTGATTTTAACCCCATACCCTTAAAAAAAGGTCGGAGCATTCACTAATGGAATACTAACAAGTTACTTGTCTCAGTATACACTAGGTACCTAGTAACTGGAGGTAGTAAATGTAGCACTTGTCAGAATTACTAACCGAAGCAGGCAGTAAGCACCACTACCCCAACTAGTAAAGTCCCAGCGATAGCACTTTTCTGAGCTACATGCGTTTACTAACTGGACATGCACAACCTAGTCATAAGCACAACCTAAATCTAGTGCTACCACTTCCTACACTCAGTTAATTTACTAACCATGTAGTTGTTAGTGCCAGAGCCTACGTACAAAACCGCGAGGTAGTAAGGTTCGTAAGGAGTTAGTAAATACGGCCGTTACTACCTTTTTATTACCTTTTTTATTAAGAGTGCATTTGTTTATTTTTTAAGCGTTTTAAAACCTTAACTGCACAAATTAAGCAGAAAGCAGAGGCGTAAGGTCGGCAAACCGGATGCCGTTCGCTTTTTTTCCGTAACCGCCGCGTCGTTTTTCTTTCTTCTTTTTTTCTTTTTTGCTGACACGAGACAAGCGATTGCGTGATTGCGCGTTTTTCTTTTTTTGTTTTTGCGACAGCAGGCCGCATGGTTTTGACAGCTTCGACAAGTGTAGGCAATCAATCTCGTACAGACGTTTTTTAAGGCCTGTTCTTTTTTTTTTTATTATGCTAAATCGCATAGTAGAAACGGTAAATAAGGCGAGAAAGTTGAGAAACATCACGGTCTACCATTTGTGCTTCGTTTCGAACGTTTGTTTACTAGCAACACCTTTTTCCGTGAAGGCTTGAGGCGCTTATTTTTCACTTTTCGACTGTTATGATTATAAAAGCACGCAAATTTTCAAATATTTTCGGGAAAGCAGTATATTTTTCTGGTATGCACACTCAAAAAGTATGAATTAACCGAATGACGGAGCTTTAATTAGGTGAGTTCTAACACATTGAAAGAATAGCTGCGGGTCAACCAGAAATTTGAATTTTGTTTGAATTAACCGAAAGTACGAATTATCAGAGCTTGAATTATCGCGAGTCTACTGTATATCGAGTATACGTGTAAAACTCATCCAAACAACGACGCTCATCACTCAAACCTGCGATCGGCACTCAATCCTCCATGTTCTGTCCCCAACACTTACCGAAAGTAGTAGCCGTTAACAGCAGAAAGCATAAGCCCGTTGTGGAGTGCATGGCGTCAGCGGAACTCAGTTACGCCACACAGTTACCATGGCTCGAAATGCCCACGCACTTCCCGCGGCCCCGCCGGGTGACCTCCGAGCTGTATATCGCGCTCGCCGCAAAGCCGAGTCGAGCGCGTGTGGGAAACCCAAGTCGGGTTTCACGCATCGTCTCTGCGGCATCTTTTGAACCTACTCCGTCCAACGCAAGAGCGCCAAAATGCAGGCTTAAAAAAGACCGCGAATGGCCCTGGTGTTTGAAAAATAAACAAAGGGCGACAAAGCAGCCGTACGAGTATAGCGTCGTGGTGCCTTTCTTTGTGCTTGTGCTTTCTCGATCTGGTCTCTTTACCACATTTAATGAACCCAGTAGTTTTGTGATGGCTCTTTTGATATTGTTCATCCCACCAGGGCAGTTATCCGAAGGCCATCTGCTTGGATACTACGTCACCACTATCGTATGCAAGAGGAAGGGCCACAACCCGGCCCTAAAGTTTTGTTCTTGAAGGGGCCGGGGGTACCGGAGAGGCCATCAATTCTTCCTGTCATCATATAACGAGTGATGCTAATTACTGTTTGTTCGCAGGCTACACACTAATGTTATGGAGCTGCGATGACCATGTTCTCCGAAAAAAAGTAACAGAAATACTCACGGCACGATAGCATAACCGCACTCCGCAACCAAGCTTGCCTACCAACATTAAGATGCCGCAGACAGGTGTCATCCTTAAAGTTCCTGTATCTTCTTTATCACGGCGCCCTAAACATAGACAAAGACCCGTATATCCGGCCTCTTTTTTATCAATCATGTAGAACCCGCCATAGCTGTAATATCAGGCCTTTTGATCCTCGTAGAAACACTTTCAAATTTTCATATTTTGCATTACCTATAGAAACATGGAATAAATTACCTAGTAAAGTTGTTGAAGCGCGTTCTGTGGACATGTTTGTTGCTAAAGTTGAAATATTGTATAACTTTCAATATTAATGAAAGTGTGTTAACCTGTGAAATATAAACATACATCGCCATTATTTTCCCTTGTATGCGAACACCTTTTAAGAGATTTGTTAAAGTGTCGTATTTTTTGCACTGTAGCACTCCTGTATGAGCCTTTAATTAGGCTTACGGTATGAATAAATCAAGTACAAATAAATAATAAAGGTCGTGGGAGAGTGCGCTCACGGTGCCTTTACATTTTGTAGCCAGAGCTATACTGGCCGAGGTCGAGCAGTTTCGCGTGGCTCCTGGAGAGACGTGCTGCGCATGCGCGAGGAGCAGTGACGTCACACGTCGCGCAGAACCTTGCTCGCTGCCCGGCGTCTCTCACACACCCCACGCGCCCAGCGTCTTCGCCGACCTCCATTCCGCACGTGGCGGCCCGGTCCACTTGATGATCATGCAAGGGGGGGGGGGGGGGGGGGCCGGGTGTGGAACCGATGGCTCGTGCGTCGCAACAACACCGGCGTGCGCCTGTGGAACAAGCTTAGCTCTGGGGTGATTGGGGACGCTGCGCCGGAGCAGCTTGATAAATATACATGTGTCACAGAATACGTATATCGTGTGTGTGTCGTTGAAGCAACAGTAAGCATGATAATCAAGCTAATCCTACACAACCAGGAAAGGGAAGAATAACCAGCGAACCTTAGCTCACGCTACGTATATCCTGGCATAGCCGAGCTAAGCCACTGCAATTTTTTGCCAAATTTAATGAACCCAGTAGTTTTGTAATGACTCTTTTAACATTGTCTCACCAACGCAGTTATCCAAAAGTCAGCTGCTTGGATACTACGTCAGGAGTAGCGTACGCAATTGTAGGGGCCACAACCCGCGCCCTAAAGCTTTGTTCTGGAAAAGGCCGGGTTGTACGGGAGAGGCCATTAATTCTTCCTGTCATCATATAACCAGTTACGCTAATTACTGTTTGTCCGCAGGCTGCACTCTAATCTTACGCAGCTGCGATTACCCTGTTCCCCGAAAAATAAAACAAAAATGAACAAAGACCATTTGGAAAGGTCGTGGGAGAGTGCGCTCACGATGACCTTAAGTTTTTGTATATAATTTGAACTCACTGCTCGTATTTACTGCATTGTTTTGTTTCATCGCTTTTTGCTTGGTTTTTCCTCACCCTTCTTTTCTTTTCGTTGTGCAATATTTTCGGGGTCCCGCCTTCGGGAAACTGAAATTCTGTCTGGGAACGCTACTGGACGTCATTATCGTTATGCCCCTGGGCGCCAATGCGGGGGCCGACAAAAAACTAGAAGGATCCAACGCTGCCGTTTTATCTCGAGACTGCCCGACATCTACGCCGGTTGTGGCCCGATTAGGCGGTGCTCTCGAGAGGGAAGATACAGCGCAGGAAAATATAAAACAACAAAACTCGGCGGCGGGGCATCCACGCCCTGGCGGCTCCGACAGTGGAAGCACTCCACACTCGACACGGAACCATGCCGACGATCAAAAAATAGCCCATCGCGTCCACGAGTGCACGCGCCCCTCCATAACAAACAACAAAAAAAAACATAGGAGTGAAATTTTTGGTCACCTTTATCAGGCTGACAAAGACCCTGAAGTCTATATAATGTGATAATAAATCATAACCATTGCGGGTAGATGTGCTCACCATAGGCGGGATACACAAAAAAACGCCCTCAAATTCAGGCGGGCTCAATTTACGGAGCCTTACGTTTGCGAAGGATATATAGACGAGGCGCTCACGCATCCTGACATATTGAGCAATTCATGTTTCATTAATTTTAATCCAATGTATGTACAATATGGGGCATGTATTGTACCTCACACGCTGCCAATGCTAAAAAGGTGAGTTTTGATTTTGGCGCCACCGAGGCCGACTTGAGTCCAGTAGCCTGTTTTGTCCTGTTCTCGGCCTCCGCCCAAAAACGAGATCTGCGCTAAATGCACTCGCTACAAAACACTACGTGTTTAGTTACTGCAACGTCGGCGTCGGTGATAGAGTGGTTAGCGCTGCCTTCCAAGCAGTTGCCCCGCATTCGATTCCCGGCGGACGCAGGTACTCTTTTTGATGTTCATCTTATCGTTTTCCTGATACAGTAGACCCGTGATAATTGAAACTGGAATGGGCACCGAAATTTCGTTCGAATTATCAGAAGTTCTCATAAAAATTACTCTAGGCAACTGATGTTGTGATGAAACATTCACATATACTTAATAATACAACATTCACGCACAATACTGAAGTGCTATTCACATTGAAAAGAAAATCACGAACGGATCACCCACCTGCCGCACCTGCCGCCTTTTTTTTTCTTTCATCCGCAGTCCCTACGTGGTTGTTGGCGCGCGCAGTTTCGCTTTGACACGTGTATGCAGATAATTCGCTTTTTTTGTGACTTTTAGTGATATAAGGAACATAACGTGCAGCTAGAAGCTGCAAATGCAGGAGATATTTTCCTGGTAAGGACAAGCGAAAAGTACGAATTAACCGAATTTATGCAATTGAGCAGTTCGAATTTAGCCGGTTTGAAATACATCGTAAATATAGCGGGCCAACCAAAATTTTGAACCGAAGTTAATAAAGGACCAAAAAATTTTGAAATTTGTTAGAATTAACCGAAATTTTGAATTATCCGAGTTTGAATTATCGCAATTCTAATGTATGTATAGTTGTAGTGTTAGGACAAGGAGGAGCAGAACCTTTAGTTTTGTATGTTGCCGTAAGAGCTGACCCTACACTGCTAAAGCTCAAAATGATCTGCTTTTCAATTACACTCGCTACGTTTATCATGGCTTCAAAATGTTCTTTAACTCCGCCAACAGTTCACTGTTATCAAAATTAGTTCGTCACTTGTCTGTTACGTAACGTTCGGGGTACCGCAAGAGAGCGTCCTTGCCCCAATGCTCTTTCTTTATCTATAATAATTACTTGATACAGAGGCCCCTGCTTACGAATGTTTGCCGATTACTGCATAATCTACGAACCTAAGAAGACTAACAGTCACCGTGCACTCCAGAAAAGGCTAGACATTATTATCTAACCGTGAAAAACATGCAAATTGTACAAAACGCATCTTTATTGTAGAGCGATCTCGTTTAGTAGTAAGCCTGGCCCCTCTATTTTATTTTCTTTCCTTATAAATAGCGAAATACTCACGCAAGTGTCGTCATACAAACACCTCAACGTATACCTCACACGCAAGCTTCCATCGTCCTCTCACTACCTCCGACAAAGTCTCAACACCACTGGGATACCTACGCCATTACATTCTTGTCCTCCTGAGGTCCGCAACCCGGGCTACGAAACATTTGTTCGCCCAAAACTCAAATTTACCGCCCCAGTCCGGTCCTCCTACGCCAACTACTTAACCAACATGATCGAAGAAGTTCAAAACAGAGCTGTCCGATTCATTTCCGTCACTATGATTACAGCTCCATCGTAACACATATTAAAAATGGCAGCATCTCCACTCTGCGGATGATGGCGAGGGTGGGGAGTACAGGGACTCGAAATGACTTCCAAATCGCGCCGCGAGTGACATCCGATTTGCGCCCCGACCGTCATTCAATTTGAGCCGTGAGTTGCACCTTGATTATTCCCTAAATGAGACTGCAACTCACGGCTCAAATCGAATTTCGCTTGATTTTTGCTTGATGGTGGTGTGCGCACGGATGGACGCGGACGTACATTGGGAGGTCCTCAGGTACTCCGCACCTAAAACGAGTATTCACTTCAATCACCACTCACTCGCCAGAATATTTTGTAGAGCGCATCCCACGGAGGCGTTGAAGGAGAGGACCAGACCACGCCGGTTTTATTCCGAACGCAGTGCGGTCTCCATCAAGTGATGCCAGCGGCGCGCCAGCCGTCCGGGGGGTGGGCGCACTCGTTGGCCTCTGCTACGAAATCTTCAGTATATTACACCACGTTCTATTGTCCATTGAAGCCAGTCATCCATTTAGTTTTTAAACTTCTCTCTTCTACGAATGGTGTATTTAGAACTAATGATTTTCAAGTATCTGCAGTCTAGTAGAATCACCCTGCCCGAAAAACAAGCGTTTACCTGTAGTGGTAATTCACATGGGGCCAGTTCATGGAACACCAACTGATTTTCTAGCAGTCAAACACGAAAGTTATGTAATGTTCTTTGATGCTAGACATGCTATACACAATTATCTTACAAGCGTGCTCGTAATTTGTAACAGTCAGTTCTCTGCCATTTAAATTTTCATATACGCCTTGGTGCACATGCGCTGTTACAACAGTCGAAAGCAACTCGAATTCCTCATTGTTATTCCAGATTGCTCTGTAGCAAATAAAATTTCAGAAAGGCTTTAACTATTATTGAAGAATTTGAGCAAATATATTTGCATTTACACTGAACCCCATTGGCGTTTAGAGTGAACACCATAAGTACGTTTATACTGAAGAAAGCGAATTGTCTCAAACGTTTTCAAAGGCTCATCGTCTTCCTTGTTAAACGGAGAGAAAATATATATTGGCACATCGGGCAATATTATTCAGACCGGAATAAATAGTAGTAGACTGTATGGTATGAACTGGCATACGATTTAAAAACCGGCTCTTCCACGTTTTCAAATCCTCTAATTCAGATATTTGTTCTTCCAAAAAAATTTCCCTCGCTGTTTTATTGATATGACGGCCAGACAGCTTAATTCAATTGACTGCAGTTAGAAGAGGCAGTTCTTAAGTAAGGAAGGACTCGGTAATTAAAGGTCGTTTTCAAATTTTTTTCTATTGACCACGATACCCATTGCGTTGACTATATGCGGGAACAACTCTCTGTGGCAATGCAGTCAAGGCTACAGAGCCGAACAACGCTGTTTTGGTGCCCGTGAAAGTAGCTCAACAAAAAGAATTTGCTTGGTGTAACCTAAGTTACACAAAAATATATATTTCTTGTTTCTCGGCCTTGAATTGATAATGTTACTAAATTATTAGTGAGAATGTGTGAAATAGAGAGCATTATTGTTTATATTGTCGTGTTTATTTGGTTGGGGCGCTCGCCACTGGCGTCGCATAGGTTCTGTTCAGAAAAAAACATGGCGTCCTCGTCGACGGCAGCTTAACTCGCCACTTTCATTTACGTGTAGCTCGCTACTTCATTCCCCGGAAAAAACTTTCAAGAAGCTTTAGAACTAAAACTGCGAAAACGAACAAAGCAAGTGGTCTGCGACGTGTACGCCCAAGCGAGACTGACGCGACCGGGACTCTCCGTCGTTTCCGCATTTCGTTCGGTTAGCCAGCTTGCCGGCGTACGCGAGCGAACTGTCACCCGGCTCAAGTCGAAGGTGGTAAGTGGCAACCTGAAGTCCTCAAAGTTTAAAAGGTTCGTTTGACGACTGAAAGACAGCATAAAGTTAATATACACTAGAGGGAAATCTGGCGCCACTGTATAGGGGAGCCCGCGCTTCAGCGAGCGTTCCATCATGTACCGGGCAGGTAAGTTTCACTTGTCCTTGGCATGGGTCATGAACAGGCTGAAAAGTTGGCTCTGGCTGCGAAAAACCGACGCTATTACTGTAGAAGGTTCATCAAAATTGCTTCGTTATTATAAAAATTGAACATCCAAAAAGATTAATTTGTCAGTGATTATGCAGAAGCTTCATGCACGATGAATAAGAAAAAATGTTACCCCCTTGGTTGATTTTGGCTTCGAGACAAAAACAAAGCCATATCGATAGCTAGGCCAAGTTGGCGAGGAATGTCGCTAGCGGCAATGGCGGCACCCACGGTGGCCCGCGACTGCAGCGACAGAGTTCCCTCTAGTCTATATTAGTATGAAACTCTATGATTGGAGCACCGGAGCTGTGGCCGAACCGCATAGGAGCGCCGTGGAGCTGCACCGGCGGTAAACGAAAGGAGGAGAACACGCATGCGTGCCACCCGACGCTGATAGCCCATCTATACTTCTCAACCAACTTATTTTAACTCGGCTTCTAGTATTATTCGCGGCATGCTGGTCCCAGCGATGGCGCTGATAGCAGAGGCGGTATCTGGCAGTGTCGCTCACACACTTTCAGCGCACGCGAGCTGCTAGAGAATCGTCGCAATCGTCAGATCTGAAGTGACAATTTTTCTTTTCTAATATTTTCAGGTGGGTCTGCTATCCGCGCCGACGCTAAGACCATTATCCTGCGAACAACGCTTGAAGTCGCGTTAAAAGAAGTGGGTTGAGATTCATAGCATAGAGTTTCTTAGTAAGTATCTAAAGAGGAAACTGTGCCTGGTAATCCATGTCGTCATGGGGGTTTCTTGGAGGACCCCCTTTTTGGCTTTGGCTTGGCATGACGATTGAATTCTTGAGCGGTTTTGGGGATTTCCTTTCTTCACTATGCATTGACACGTCTACGATCTACGAGGAAGCCGAAGACCTCCCTGTTCTGTGGTTCGGTGAAACAGCAGGCAGTGCGTGATCGCACCTGACGTTAGTCATGCCGCAGTCGAAGGACGTATGACTGAGCGGGTAGTATGCCGCCGCGAAATTTGTAGCCGACGAAAAAAAATAAAAAAAGGTACTTCGACGAAGACAAGATACGACAGATACGGGTGCCTGAATACGCCCTATCTTGTAATCATCCACGACTGTTTAACGCCACGTTTCTTTTTAGATGCGAAAGCATCTTATGGTCTCGGCATGTCCCGCGTCAGCGTCCGCACTCACACTGCCCATGCGCAACTCTCCTCCTTACACCCAAAGCTGCGCGATACTACACTACAAAAAAAGAAATGGTTAGCGGCGCCCGGTTTCGATCCCACGACTCTCTGGCCGCAACGGGAGGTACGCGGTGCTCTTCCCACTACGCTAAAAATCTTTTTTTTTATTGCCTGCTTTGACATTTCTACAACATCACACATCATGTCATGTAGTGATCCGTCAACTTTACTTGGCTGACTACGTGGCTTTAAAACTTTCTAAGACACACTAAATCGTCAAGCACAGGCAACCACTCAGGGGGATCATCCTCAGCACGAAACACCTCCCGTATATACTGTACGCTTTCAATAAAATTTTCCCTGACAGGCCGGGCATTTATATCCGCATTCCTCACCGCCATTCTCTTCCTCCATATACTATGAAGGCTGAGGAGCATGATCAAAACGTACGGCACACCGCCCTCATTTTTTTCAGGTAGGAACCGAATTTCACGCGGCGTTATGGGTAAGTCTTTCTTTAACGTACGTTGGAGGACGTCCCAGTGGAACACTGGGTCCCAACAGTCGATGAAGACGTGATTAATAGTTTCCGGCTTTTTGCACAGTCTGCCGTCGGTTGTCCACGGCACAAAAATACCTCTTTCTGCTAACCAAGTATCTACGGGAAGGGTTTCACTGTGTAGTTTAAAAAAGAAGGACTTCATTGCAGGCTTCACAGGCATACTTTTAACCCTCCTTAAAACATCAAGCCCTGTGCCCGCACCGTATAACGACCTATACAGTGGCACAGGTAAACAAACATCCACTAAATCTTTGTACAGGCGCTTCCTGGAAACACTACACAGGTAGTCGAAAGAAAACCGTACCTTCAAAAATTCAACAGACAGAGCCACTTCTCGCAGATATCCTTTCACCCCCCTGCATACAATATCACTTGAAGACACAACAAAGTCAGGCAGCACATTTTTCAACTGCACTTGAATTACAGTGCGCAAGAAGGCGTCTTTTTGATCCCGCACAAAAAAAAAAACCTTGCGACAAAAATAAATGACAAAGACCAAGACCCCCCTTTTTGACTGGGCGAAAAATGTTAGAACGACTGGTTCTTTCCCAGCTGGAAGACCAAATAAAGACGGCAAATACTCTGTGGATTTTTTGGACATTAGCACGTGACATACACAACACTTGCAGCACGTACCACACTTTGGCTAACAAAAAAAAAAGGTTGCAGATAGTGGCACGGGCAAACATAGAAAAATTGCGTCCTTGCCAGTTTCTGGTTTTGTCTCTCAACTTTTCGGTCTCGTTAGTCCAGTAGTTTCGGCTATCCCTATAATGCTCCAGAGGCACCCCTAGATATTTTGTTGGTGCCGTGGTCCATTGTATGCATTCAAAAACGGCAGGGGTTCAGCACCAGTCTCCGTGCCAAAATCCCGAACATTTATCCAAGTTAATTGCAGCCCCAGATTTTTCACAAAAGGACTTAACCTCCTTAACTGCTTCGCTTATGCTCTTTTGATCGCGACAGAAAACCGCTATATCATCTGCGTATGCGAGCAGTTTTACTTCAGTGTTCTGTAATGCAAACCCCCGTAATCGTTTATGCTTGATTATTTTTAAACAGAAAGGCTCGAGATACAGCGCAAAAAGAAGAGGCGATAACGGACTACCTTGCCTGACCGAACAACCAACATTTATACCTTCACTTAAATTTTTGTTAACAATTATGCTCGCCTTGCATCCGGCATACGCCATATTTATACCATCCAAGATAACAGACCCAACATTCATGTATTCTAAGATTCTGAAAAGTATGTCATGGGACACACGGTCAAAAGCCTTTTCAAGGTCGAGTTGCACCATCGCCACACGACCTGAGAAGGCATCACAGCACTCTAACTACGCTACAATCCGGGACAGGAGCAAGTGCTACGAACGCGCCTTATGTCCTTGACTCATTCAAACTACGTCAAGAAGCTACTGATACAACGAAGGCACGCGAAGCTCAACGTCAACGGAAACGACGAACTGAAAACTTTAGAGGGGGATGCTGAATTTCCCTTGCGAAAGCTGTGGCGGGAAGCGCCACGCGCCTTGCAGCTCAACCAGCCCCGTCCGCAGCGCCTCTGATGCTGATTGTGGCAGGATGCCCCTAGGGATTGGCCAACCAAAGAATCCATCACGAGATAGGTTCGCGTTCAACCATCGTCGTCATCTTCCCGTAGGAGAACCGCCGAAGAAGAAGAAGCTTGAGAAGACAAAGCTGCGGAGAGGAGGGCGTGTACATTGCTCTCAGCCGGTGCACCAACGTCAACAACCTTACCTCACCAACGCTGACGGAGGCTACCGATTCTACCACAGAGACAACATCGACAAGAACATGATGGACGAGTTTCGGCTGCTCGAGAACCACCGCCTACTCACCGTAACACAACAGCACTTGCGTGCATTTGCCACCGGTGTGTACCCGGACGTGGAATTCCCTCTGGCGCTAGTAAAAACTAGATCACTCAACATAACGGCAACACAATGGAACCACACGGAACCGCCACGATGCTTCGAATCCTCATCACTGTTCCCCACGCGAAGATGGTGTAATTTTTCTTGTTAAACCGCAGCTGACGGTCGGTGCACCGGTTCACCACGAAGTTGACGTTTTCATAGGCACGCTCCAAAATCTTTCCAAACTCTTCTAACAACTTATTATTTGAAATAATGGTAAAGTTAATAAAATAAGAGTCCATAATGAGTTTCCTCCACAAATATTTACATTGTTCGTAACTACCATCTTGGCCTGCAGAATAGCAGGAACAAACGTTCCGGCAAAAATACGCTTTACCTCCTTTTTTCTTAGTTTTAAAACAGCCTGATTTATTTGCCACTGACATAATTGCACACTATTTTTCGCGTTCTTCTCGAACTTTGTTTAAATTTGCGGTCACTAAAACGTCCCAATCCAAGCCGATGATGAAACTAAGGCGAGCGCGATGTTTATTGGCGGTCCATGACGACACAGACAGCCTTGATGTGAGCCGCATAGACGCTAGCGCCAGATTCCTCTCTAGTGTATATTGCAAGAAACAGGCACACATGCATGTTCTGCTCCTGTAGTTTACCGCCGGTGCGGTTACACGGCGCTCATATGCGGGTCGTCCACAGCTCCCGTGCTCCAATTACTTCTGACGGCACCTGTACGTCAGCACTTCATTCGAAACGATGCGGCATCGTCCACGCTCTAACTTGTTAAAACAAAGCGTTGGCTTGTGCTTAAAAACAAGTGAAGCGTAGCG
Organism: Haemaphysalis longicornis; assembly: GCF_048455015.1. Lineage (NCBI taxonomy): Eukaryota > Metazoa > Arthropoda > Arachnida > Ixodida > Ixodidae > Haemaphysalis > Haemaphysalis longicornis. The sequence continues at coordinate 114,174,573 of NW_027526407.1, read as the reverse complement.
GTGGAGACACCAATATGCCTGCATGCTCGGTGATCGTAGTTCAGCGCGCTCAACCACGGAGTTAACGCGAAGAATGAACTGTAGCAACTGCGTATCTGTAACGCCCCAACAAACCAAAACCAGGTTATCGGGAACTACTTTGGCGCAGTAACACCAAGTTAACAGCCCCCTCTCCCCCGTAGCTTTCTCTCCATTGCCACATAAAGTTGTCTTGAGTATAAAGCAACATTACAGGTAGTGAAAACATTCGGTGAAATCAGAAATATAGGTCCATGCTATGTCCTCTTCGTAAATATGAGTTAAAAAGCTACTATGCTTGATATTCGCGCCATAATCAGATTCCCTTCCAAGGAATAACCACTAAAACTTAACCGCAGACACTATTCTACGCCAACCATAGAACCCTTAGTATTGTGCCTAAATTGTAAATAAAAGCTCCGCAAATACGTAATTCCAACAAGAGCTACCGCGTCGCGCAAGCAGATGGCGCACCCGTCTTGTGTCGTAGTACCACTACGTACGGTGAATACCTACAAAATGCCAGAAAAGAGCGGGATACGTATCCAATCCCGCATCGCGAAATAACGGCAAGTGAAGGCCAGATACTACGTAAGATTCAAACGAATACCTTCATACATAAATCTCTCTGGGCGAAGATTTTCCAACAACGGCACCCCGACTACACCGAAGACTGCAGGCTATGCGGAGAGTCTGCTACCCTCTTCCATGCCACGTGGGCCTGCCCACACCTCTGGGCAGAGGCCGAACACCAAAAGAACTCGCCACTGACTTCCCGTGAATCACGGGAGGCCGCCCTCGCCAGCCTCGACTCGAGATCCAAAAGGACCTGATCAGCCGGGCGAAGACGGGATAAGAAGCCACTGGAGCCCGGTACAAAGGGTTCCACCTGTGATTATCCCATCCTTTTCTCGCCTTCCCCCTTTCCTCCACCTTTACTTCAATAAAGTTTATTCAGTCAGTTAGTCACTCCGTGATCATTTTGGTCTCCCCATGGGTCGGGGGGGGGGGGGGGGGGGGTCAGGGGAGTGTCGTGTTCTTAGTCGAAGCGAAGTAATAGAGAAAAGGACCAGGGATAACTGCGTTTATGTACCGGTCAACCGACGACAGACACCACACGGAACAAAGACATGTATTACCAACAAGAGGACAGCTTAACCATCCGAAAGAGACTATACGAAAGTTCTAACACAGCGCACGGCTTACAGTTTCATGAGTCCCATCGCACGGTCAGTCCGGGTAAGGCGTGGCGGCGTCGGTGTGGGCCAGTCGCGGCATGGGTTGTAGGTGGGGGCCCGATCACGTATGGACGCCCCCTGCGGTGCACCGTGTTCCAGGCTCTCGCGGTTGAAGAGAACGCGGGCCTCGTGGACGCACGGTTGACCCCTCCTGATACTGTAGTTGATGACAGGCGGATGGTAGGTGCGGATGTCACTCGTCGATGCTCGCCGCTACACGCTCGGGTCCGAACGCCGGACAGCCATGTATCTCCGCAGCCTCCCACCCACGTCTTCTTCTTCTTCCCCGTCACCGCATCCCCTCCGTAGTTGCTGACATCTTCTCATTGGATGCTTGGCAAGACGACGATGATGATGTTCGGGGTGTTTGGAGCATATCCCGTAGAGCGCACCTTCATTATCGTTTTCACTTCACCTCGTGACAGGGGGCATGAGAGGTCATTGGCCATTCGTGCTCATGGTGAGTGTTCGCATAACGCACACACTGTAGCGGTAGTACACCCTCTCGACGGTCAGCGTGAACCTCCCAAACTGTCCATCAAGCCACAGAAGTCGCGGTGCGGTGGCTACAGTTCTGCTAGTCTATTTTGTAGCGTAAGCTACACTGGCCGAAGTTGAGCAGTTTCACATGGACCTTGAAGGGCTGTGCTGCGCAAGCACGACGAGCATTGGACTGGATTGCATTTGGATTGGATTGGATTGGATTAAATTGGATTGGATTGGAAATTTAATCCAATTGGAATACGGGTGTGCAGAGAATTGGGTCTGCCCATTCGCCGGTCTGCGCATTCCAGAGGAGTGACATCATAGCCGCGGCAGACGCACTGGCGCCGGGGCGTGCCCAGCTGTGCGCCTCCGTTGCGCAGTAGCCAAGTCTGACGCTGCACCGGAGCCGCTTGATAGCCGGTTCGCGTGGCTCCTGGAGAGCCGTGCTGCGCATGCGCGAGGAGCAGTGACTGGACTGGACTGGACTGGACCAGACTGGACTGGACTGGACCAGGCTGGACTGGACTGGACTGGACTGGATTGAATTGGATTGGAATGGACTGGAATGGATTGGAAATCCTTTTAGCAGCAGTAAGCATGATAATCAGCTAATCCTAGACAACCAGGAAACCTAAGAATAACCAGCTGTACCTTAGCTCACGCTACCTGGCACAGCCGAGCTACGCCACTGCTAATTTTTTGAACTCAGCGCTTGGCTGGGACAGCCAGGAAGCTTTTCTACCTCCTATAGTCGAGTGCGTGTAATCGTACACTTAATCTTTGTCGCCTCGAAGTGAGAGCCACTGCACTCAGTGCAACACGACCTCCGATGGCCCCTCGTGCACGATAAGCGAGACGGCCTTCCCTTATCTTTTCCTGTCCTTCGAGTGTCGAGCTAATGAACGCAAGCACGCGCGATCCAAAACAGCTGAACTACACTCACTGGCAGCCACAGGTTTCTTCTGTGTAGAGAGAGGGCGATTCAAGCTTCGCCTGTAGTCTGTGAGGACGCGTTAATTACAAACTGAAACATGCGGCACCTTTGGGGTCTGTATGCGCGCGTGATGCGCGACCATCCGGTGAAGACGCAGCTGATCACTGCGGGTACTCTGATGCTTTCCGGGGACCTGATTGCCCAGAAAGTTCTCGAAAGGCAACCCAAGATCGACGTACCGCGAGCGGCAAGGTAAGTGTTTATTGACCAGTTTAGGGAAAAATTCCTAAGTTGGAATGAGAGTCTGCGAAGGGAAATGTGACATCCACCGGAAATTCAGTCGTATGCCTACAAAGAAAAGCAGAAAGATTTCTCGGGGACATCGAAGTTGACGAAGAAACATTCCTGGCCAGAGCGAACTTTCCTTCAGCTGCGAAGTTTCTGATCAAGCTGTATGGTTTCATTAGCAGCCGTACGGCTACATTGCCGGTGGATGTCAATTTTCCTCAGCTGAAGGTAACTGTTTATGTGAGTCTGCATACAACGTGGTGCGCGTGTCAAAAAAATTTTACGTGTGTTGAGTTCACGTTGGAACCCTTGGCAAAGTTTGTCTTGCAAGTCGCCAAATTTGTACATGGCTTGCTTAACACTTTTTTTTTAATTACACATGAAGCATTACACTTGAATATTGTCGGGGGACTGAAGTATGACACCAACAGATTGAACTATGGCACATGATATGGTACCCATAAAAAGCCCTCGAAGTTTCTAGACTGTCGGTTCTTCCTGCAACGTTTCTCTTTTATACGTGGGCGTATTTTCGTTTCAACCCTGTCGGCAGGCATTGTAACATGCCAGTGCCATTCAGTTCGGTGAAGCCGTGTGACGAGTCGAGCTATTTGTGTGTTATTGTTTGGCCACCAACTCCCCCTCAAACCGCGCCGTCGAGCCGGGGAAGCGTTGAGCGGGACTGTACCCACGCCGACGTCTTGCATTTTCCGCGTCGCGGTATTGGGGTTCCCGACGGGCACCACGCTTGAGCTCAGTGACGGCACGGCCAGATCGTCGTCGGTGGTTTCTTTCCGGCGCCTTTGCGCCCACTGCCGCTTTTGTTTTCTTTGTGAGCAGGCTTCACTCTGAAACCCACAATGCCGGAAAGTCAGCTTAAAAGGACCAAGCTTAGACCAATCTTAAAGTCAGCCTCTCTTCTCAACATAAATGCGTGGCTGCGAAGACAATTTGACACGTGCAGCTACGCCATTCGATATCAGAATATGAAGCATCGTCATCATCAGCCTGTCTACGCCCACTTCAGGGCAAAGGCCTCTCCCATAGATCTCCAATTATTCTGGTCCTGTGCTAACTGTGACCAATTTATCCCTGCAAACTTCTTGATCTCATCTGCCCATCTAACCTTCTGCCGCCCCCTGCCACGCTTGCCTTGTCAGGGATCCACTCCGTTACCCTTAATGACCAACGGCTATCTTGCCTTCGCATTACATGCCCTGCCCACGCCCATTTCTTCTTCTTAATTTCTACTAATAAGTTCTTAACATGCATTTGTTCCCTGACCCACTCCGTTCTCTTCTTGTCCCTAATGTTACACCTATCATCTTCCGCTCCATAGCTCGCTCTAAGGTGAACCCTCTTAGTGAGCCTCCAAGTTTCTGCCCCGTGGGTGAGTACCGGTAAGATGCAGCTGTCGTACACTTTCCTCTTCAGGGACAATGTTAGTACCACTTGATATCAAAATACGGAGCACCGGAAGCGAACAGGTGGCTGGAAAGAGAAGGTGCGCCTAAGTAAGAAGGAGGAGAGCTGGTTCTCTCGGTTTACGCACGCGACAAAACAGGGGAGCTATCCTACAACAGCTCCGCTGTAATCGGTGGAGAAAACGAAATGAAATCAATTCGGCAGCTCAAATGTGCCGCACATGTATCACTGCAGTGGCACTGAGCCTATGCCCTCAATCGGAACGATCGTTAGTAAATTTCTCTGCTGTGGTTCGTTCCACTCAGGCTGCAATCGGCTTCGAAGCACTGACGCATAACATTTGAAGCCAGAAAAGTTGTACCGAAAAATCAAAGCAAGAAGGCCTTATTTCTGGGCTCGCGAAATTTTGTATTCAGAAATGAGCGCCCGAATGATTTGTCAGTGGGTGGATATAAATTACCAGGAAGCGAAGTTTCTAACACTAGCCAATACTGTACATACGCTCCGGCCTGATTGACCCAGGGCCTCATAAACGCCAAACCAAAAGCCAGGTCCTACAAACAGAAAATTCGAGAGATTATACTGGACGACGCACACTTGCGATGGAATCGAGTCATCCGAGTCACACCCATGGCCCTCCATAATCGGACCCCTCTCACGGCGCCACATCGACTGCACGGGCCAATACGGACCATGTGCAATCATAGCAGACGATGCGCAAACGTACCTGACGTTACGCGTGTTTGATTGATGGCAGCACTGGCAATTTTGCGTCCACAAAACCATGACGTAACACCGTCCGACATGCATGAGGATGGTCATCCGGGCTCCCGGCATTAGAAGCCGTAACTGGCTGAAATGACTGCGTTGTAAATAATTTTGTCTTGGTTTCTCGACCATTTTGGTCATATTTTCATGATTACTGGACGAAGATGACACTGTTTACATCATAAAAACAAAACGCAAAGGTCTATAATTCATACCACAAGCTGCATGCAGCACTGTAGAGGCTACATTGTTGTCAATAGAGCCCCCGCTGAGGGCGCCTAACTCACCACGAAGGAAAGCGAGAATAGGCGCCGTGGCCCTGCAGTTCCACCTGCCGAGAGGGCAGACTAAAAGGTCCTTTCAAAACCTCCTTCACGGTGAGCTAGGCGCCCTCAGTGGGCGCTGTATTGACAACAATGTAGCTTCCACAGTCTTGTGGTTTGAACTACAGCTTTAGTACTAGTGTTTTAGGAATTCCCCACATAGGTTAGTTTCAGTTCTTCTGTGAGAAATTTTCTGATGTATCCGTAGGATTATTTATGCTAGTAAACCCTATAGGTCCCAAATAAGTATATTGAAATTGTATTTTCTGCTTTGTCATTCCAGAAACGTAGATTGCCAACTTTCACTGTTGCCATGGCTGTTTTGGGCTTCGTGACGCTGACGAAATAACAATTTCGCTCATTCTTACGAGTCTTCCAGATGTCATCAAACGATCTACGTCATTTGTATTGCTTGCAACTTCCGACACGCACTGCAGGTTCTTCGTCATGGGCATCGGCTTCGTGGGTCCAGCGTTTCGCGTCTGGTACATCACCTTGGAGCGAATTGTGGGCAGCGGGAGTGGCCGGGCAGTGGTCATCAAGAAGGTTCTGCTCGACCAATGTGCCTTCACCCCGGTTCTCATCCCGAGCTTCCTGACCGCACTGGGGGCGCTCCAGGGGCGCTCCTGGGAGGGCATCAAGGACATGGTGCGAGCGGACTTCCTGCCCATCCTCAAGGCTAACTACATGCTGTGGCCCGCAGCGCAGATCATTAACTTTGGCTTCGTGCCGCTCACTTACCGAGTACCCTTTGCCAGTGCTGTGGCCCTTGTGTGGAACACCTATTTGGCCTGGAAGGCCAACAGAATCGTGCTAAAGGACTGATCTGTTGGTTAGAGGCATTAAGGTAGATTTTGTACCTGCGACACAACTGTAAGCTCAAGTTTTGCTTCGAGCTTTTGGCAGGCTACATATTTCTTTTCAAGGCGTCACAATTGGTCTATTTTGTTAAGTGGTTGAGAACCGCTCGTCTTCCTCCATACATAAGTATTAGAAAGACGACCCAGGTCTCCCCCGGGTGATGGTGGAATCATTTATTGAGCAGTTCTCCGTGAGAGTGGTCTCTCAATCCCGGGATCTGCGATAAAACCGGCCGGTCTTCGCTTTTGATGCCAAATGAAGCTGGGCCTCCAGTTGACCACTGGTCGGGAGGTTCTCTCAGAGGTTAGAGAGAGGGAGGGCAGAGAGGAGAGGGGGAAGGTTTGAGACAATCTGAGCTTTGCGCTCAGAAGACGCCAATTAGCAGTTACAACGCAATAAAAATGTGCCCGGAAACTCTGCTCGACTGAAATAAACTTCAGCTGCTTGGACATCCCTGTTAATGCAAGGGAATTTTTAACGACTCAACGGCACGTGTAAAAACACTCCCGTGATAAAAACAAATAACAGTCACGTGATGTTAACATCTCTAACCCATCAGAGCGGAGATCAAAAGAAGTGATGGTCATTGAAAGATTATTTAAAATGACGACAATGTCATCAATTTTAGGTCATGATTACAACGATCGTGGAAGTAAAGGCTGCATGAGACAGCATCCCACTTTTTGTTCTCTAAGAAAGAGTGCGTTTGCAGGTTGGTATTTATATCGCTGTATCGCTTTATATCGCTTATATCTATGTTATATTTTCGGTTGCAGACTACACTCTTAAAAAAAGGTCGGAAAAGGGTAGTAACGGCCGTATTTACATGCTCCTTCCGAACCTATACTACCCCGCGGTAGGGTACGTAGGATCCTAACTAGCAATTGCATGGTTAGGATTAACTGGATGTAGGAAGTATTATACACTAGATTAAGGTCATGCTTACGACTAGGATATGCAATGCCAGTTCGTAAACGCATGTAGGTCAGAAGGGTGTTATCGCTAGAACTTTACTAGTGAAAGCAGTGGTGCTTACTGCTTGCTTGAGTTAGTAACCCTGATTAGTGCTGTATTTACCACCTCCAGTTAGTAAGTACCTGGTGTATACTGGGACAAATTACTTGTTATTGTGCCGTTTGTGAATGCCACAACATTTTTTAAGACTGTATCACCAAAGGCAACATTAATGGTCGGTGGGAAGTGCTGCAAGGCCCCTTTAAAACATTTCGAAATGCAATGTGGCCATGAAATGAACCCAGCGATGCGCCCGTAGTCCTTATTTTAGCTTGGGAACACTTAATTGCAGCCTTTCATTTGAACCCTTATGTCTCATCCCCATTGTAATTCGCAGTAACTCTGTATCTCCCAGGGCAACGCCGCCTGCATAAACATTGCCTACGCGTCGCCCGCTTTCCAATCGTAGCGGTAGGGACGCTTAGTTCAGGCACTCATCCGGTATGGTGCGCGCGCCGGCGGACGTCCCGCTTTACGTCACTGTTCACGAGTCGCGAACAGTGCTCCCACTTCTACAGCGTGTTTCTGTCAGCTTGTCTCGAAAGCGTCGGATCGCCGCCTGGGGAACGCTAGACAAACTGTCAACTATTTTGCATAGTTTCCGAGAAGTGGCGCTGGCTGGCGGACATGAAAGCATGCACGAATGCCATGCAGCTGGAAAGGGTAGGAGTGAGCAACAGGAGAGTGGCTGTTTGGCCATTTTTCGCTCACGCGTTAGACAATGATTATACAGGCGGTGTTGCCCTGGGGCACAAATCTCTTCCAACTAAAGATTGACAATGCATTTTTAACTCAGTAACGAACTGACCTTCTGATATACATAAAGAGGTTGAAACTAACATAATCGGTATGATTCACTGTAGCTTACAGAAATCTTAAAGTCTTCCTCTCTTCAAACATAAGCGGGTGGCTACGAAGACAATTTTACTGGTGCAGTATACGCCATTTGATCAAAATATGAAGCATCAGCATCTTGAGTTTGACTCTATGCCCACTGCCCCAATAAATTCAAGTTTTCTGGCGTTGGATTTACTGATTTATTCTGCAGATGTGCAGCGAACAGCTAGCCCGACACCAGGTCGTAACGTCCACTTTTTTGGTGGCTGTGATTAGAAAGCGCGTCCGTACAAGGCGTTTCACTTAAAATAAGCTACAGTTTGGTTGAAATTATTCCTGACACTTCAACAACCACGACAACTACAAAATATCAACAACAACTATAGGATAGGTGTGTCTAGCGCGTTCAGTCGCCAGCGCAAAAAACAAAACAAAACAATTAATTGCCTCGTTTTATTGACCGTCTCATTCCTGAAAGCCTGATAAGTTTGTTCATGTTTAGTGTCACCTTTAATGTTTCGCTGGATGAAGCGACTACTCCCAAGGTCAAACGACAAACCCTATATAAAAACACATAAAAACTGCGGAATAACCACAGCACCATGTGAAGGTACATCTTTACTCGCGTTATCATCAGGGATAATTTGTGCCATTGTGAACCTTTTGCGACAACAAGGTTAACTTCCAAACTGACTGGACTTTACTTTTAGAGATAAGAAGAGGTATGAAGTGATGTTAAGTTAACACCTATCTCCACATGGACAACCGGCCGGTCCACCTGTCAGGTGATTCCCCAGAGTCTCGGTTGCGACTCGTAGCGCGCTTCCCAATGACGTTAATTCAGTCCACCGAAAACATCTCACAAATGGATGTGAGAGCGGGGTAAACGTGAACAGCCATATGTTCGGTAAGCGTGACGCACAGCTCGTGCTATTCTTGCATTTAGCCGACCGAGAGCCCAGCCACTCACGACTAAACATCAAAAAGAGAGAAAAGTGGGAACAAAAGCATATGAAGCCACACGTGGCTTAGCTTTCGTGCTTTTCTTTGCTATTTTTTTGTTTTTCGCTTAAAGGCGCCTTTCGCGCCTCATCATCAATCGTCATCTCAAATGCACACTTTACGGTCGCTGTTTTATCGAGTTCGGGATTTTTAGGCTGTTTAAGTAACGTGGGCTCAAGAAATAAGTTTGGAGTGGTTGCGAAAGCTCTAGTATACCACGAATTCTTTTGTATGACGCCGAAAATACACGCGGGACGGTTTTTCGTCGAACTGTACTCTTTTGCCAGTGTCAAACCGAAGAAACGATGCCCGGAAGGAGTTCCTTCTCTTAAAACAATGAAGATTGCATGTACAACCTGTAAGTAGTGTCACTAGATAAGGTTGCAGAGTGTCAGTACTCCTTTCTCTTATTGTTCCATGCCGCCGCTGTGATCATTGGTCAGTTCGCATCACGTGTCACTTGACTAATCTGCAACGGTTCATGGGCGCCACCATTTTGTTGTTTGTGTGTTTTCTGTCGTTCAACTGTGGTAGTCCAAGCTTGACCTGCCACCAGCCCTGCGGCTGCGCGCGACTAAAAGATAACGCGCTTTCGCAGCATTTGACCTCCAGAAGTGTGTCTCAAGGTGCCGGGGTTTTGAGTCTTCGGCAGTGCTTTTTGCAAATGACCTCGTCCAAGTTAGCGGTGAAGCCACAAAAGCCGCAATCTGGCAACACTGATAAACAACAAAATGGCCGCCGTTGCTTACTTGCGCGCCTCAGTGACGGTACTCTGTATCTTATCTAACGACACTACCTGTAAGCTTCCTAATGATCTTGGGGAATGCCAAGTTTACGTAAATGAATACGCCGCTGTTGAAATTGTATACTTTTATGTCTCTAAAACGAACAATAAATACTCCTGCACTCAGTGACGAGAATTGAGGATTTGTCCTGGTGGGTTTTTAGGCGCCCATCGTCCCCAACTAACGGCCATGAGGCACACGGTATGTACGGATGAATCTAGACCACCTGGGGATATTTTACGCGCGCCGAAGAGGATCTGTTTGTAGCAGCTGCGCTACGGAGCACTGCACCTGTGCGTTCTACTCTCAGTCACACTGAGAGCATACGCGCAAGTTCATTCTGAAATGTAGTCAACATGCGCCTGCATGCGAAAAAAGCTGCAAACACACCTACCCTGAAAAAGTAAGGGCTAGCTTAGGTTGCCGGTGTCCGCTTACTATTGGGGTTTTATACCAGATGGGAACAGACTCCTGTAAAGTTTAGTCACTACAAACGTTTTTTGCTTGCCTGCATCGCGAAGTGCAGATATGCGGAAATTGTGGAATCTCTACGTGCGAATGATGCGCAATCACCCAGTGAAGACGCAGCTGATCACGACGGGAACCTCCATGCTGTCGGGTGATCTGATCGCTCAGAAAGTGGTCGAGCGCCGGTCCACTGTGGACATCCCAAGGGCGGCGAGGTGAGTATCTTTGTGGGGTGGTGCACGATTCAACCTATAAGCTCCTAATTGCGATTTTCCCGTCTCTTCCAACCTTGCTTCTCTCCTTTTAAAAGGAACACTGCAATACGTCTTTCAACTTTTTTAAATCTTAAATGTTTGCAGAACGTAGTCACCCAACACACTTAATACTTAGATTAGGGGGTGGCAAAGTACCTCAGCCGACATTTACTGCTCAGCCGACATTTACCGTGATGCGAATTGCGATTGCGATGCGCTTGCCCAAATAGCTGCGGTTTCGAGTCTGTTTTCGCGTCCGTTTACGCGGCGGTTGGAATGTTTGAGTTCAGATTAACGAATTTTTTTTGCATTGTGTTAATGCAAAACCGACCAATTGTGAAGCGTTTGCTCCGTTTAAACAGTAGTTCCATTTAACCGATTTCCGTTTATAGAGATCCCACTTATATGACTGGCACTAGGCAGGGTTATTTTATACTAAAGTAGCTGTGGACCTGATATTTGCTATAGCATACAAATAAATACGCGTTGAAAAGAATTTTGTTACACAAAAACTGCAAAAAAGAGCTTGCGCCCGTGCCTGGAGCTCGTAGCGGCAAAGTCCAACAGCAACGAATGGTTACAATTGATAGCGGACGAGCAGTGGAGCGGGCGAAAATCGAATTAACTTGAGCAAAGTTCCACTGTGTTTATCGTACGTGAAGTAAATCTGGGTTTACTTCAACAAGAAAGGTAGTTCAAAGAAGTTTGTGCGCATGCATCATATTACTTTGGGGGACTACCCACCCATACAGGTGACGCTGTGCTTTCCCCTGTTGGACTCTCTTACCCTTTAATTTAATGAACTGAACTAAGTTTGAGGGCAGCTGCCCGAAGCGCAGCATTTTATTTTTTAATTCATGTTAATAAACATTCTTTTTAAAGGGTAATGCTGAGTTATACAGTTGACTGTAAATACAGGTTCATCAAAGGAGGCGCGAAGCGTAAAAAAACCCTTACGAAAAGGGCGAAATTGGCGCCAAAAAGAGTAACTTCACAATAGAAAAAAATTTAAAATAAAAGTGCGTACATTTGCGTTCGTAAGGGGATCCAACCCTTGAATTAAGAGCCGAGTGCGATGCCAAAGCGCTGCCTCAGCAACAGCTTTGCGGAGCAGCTTGTCACGGGATTGACGCCAGGGCCACCAGGTGACAGCGGCTCTGATTCTGGGGAAGCTGTGGAACCAAGTGTCGCAAGTCTGGACGCAAAAGTAATTGGCGCTAAATGTCACAAATGGAAAAGCGAACTAAGGGAAGGAAAACAAAAAGCAGTAAAAAAGGTTGTGATAAGTATCGCAAGGCTTTCACATTCGACGTACCGTAGTTCCGCGCGTATAACCCGCACACAAAATGCGAAAATTTTAGTGGCCAATAGGGGTGCTAATATTACGCGTGGTTCTTCCTTTAGTGTAGCTTCACGGCAATGCGCGTTGTGCAGTGAAGATGACCCTGTGTACGAAAGTGAGGACTGCGGCTCAAGTGATAGCTTTAGCGAGAGCAATACCGAGTGCATTGTGACTTTCGCCTTGCGGTCAGTCTATTCTAACTGCTAAATATAGGCTTCTCTGTCTACATAGTATATGACGTATTGCTTGAGCAGTAGCTTTCGTGTAGTCTTTCATGTATCATATGTGCGGGCAATACGTGAGGATTTTTTTTCCGGCGGGCTAATCATGGGGGTGCGGATTATATGCAGGGGCGGGTTATACGCACGAAAATACGGTAAGTCAGCAGGCTTAGTTTTCTTGAGAGAGAAAGAGGACATTTATTCTAGATAACAAGGGCGGGCGGTTTAACTGAGGACTATTTTATTCTATAACCACGCTAGAAAACTTTTCGAGGTAACTAGCTGCCCTTGAAGGAAGACCGTGTGCAAACAAACGGCCGGTTACAAATCGGTCCATCACAAAGCACCATGTAGGTAGGTAAATTGCCTACACCCATGACCCGAGAGAAAAAGTTTCGAGAGAGCAAAGAATGAAGTTTTGGTGGCGAAATTTGTTGGAGTATGTTGGAACTTCATTTCTCAGAGTACAAAAAAAAATTGGCTCCAATCCACGCTGTGACGGTGGTTGGAAAGCAAAGCTTTAACCGACTGTAGACACAGCAATGGCCCATGTGACGTCACTTGAATTCACATAGTGGCTCTACAAAGAGTGAAACGAGAGATTCCGCCAGCCGTTACTTGGAATTCGCGGAGGCAGCGTCCCAAACGCAGCAGCGTCGGCCACGGCCGGGCTACAGCGGTGGACGTCGCCGCCGTAGCCCGGCCGTGCGACGGCAGAAGGAAAACGGAGAGGAGCGTCTTTCGAAGGGTGAGACAGCGGAACGTTTGTCACAAGACCGTTTGTCACAATGCTAGAACCTTTGGCATACCGAAAGGCAGGCACCTTGTTTGGCTTTCTTTTATAGGGAATTCACCAGGCAGCTCTTCAACATATTGTATTTAGCATACGCTGCAGCTTTATCCTGCGTATCCGTGGGCAAATAATTGCATACCACTACGCAACTTCCGTGCGTATGTGCCATGGTTGTGTGATCAGCCTATCTAGCCGTCGAGGAAGAAGAAGATAAGCTGGTGGTCCAGCGCGTGCACGATCAGAACGACCTAGCTGCCTGCCCGAATCTTCCTTGCAAATCATCTGTAAATAGATAATTCTACGTTTATTACTTGCAAATAGGTCTTTTTCCTGCTCTGCAACAATAAAAAATTTTGGTTGTGCATGCTTATGGGGTTAAGGCTGTGTGAACTTGCATTTCACTGACCTGCAGGTTTTTCGCCATGGGCATTGGATACAACGGCCCAGTATATCGTGCCTGGTACCTCACCTTGGATCGCCTCATCAGCACCGGTAGCGCAAGGGCAGCGGTGGTTAAGAAAGTGGTACTCGACCAAGCTGTGTTCTTTCCCTCGTTATTCCTTCCGGGCTTTCTGGTCACCCTTGGCGCCCTCCAGCGTCGTTCTTGGGAGGACATCCGAAGAAAGGTGCTGACCGACTACGTACCCATCCTCAAGGCAAACTACGTGCTGTGGCCTGCGGTGCAGATGATCAACTTCACGTTCGTTCCGCTCAGCTACCGTCTCCCGTTTGGGAGCTGTGTTGCACTCGTCTGGAACACCTACCTGGCCTGGAGAGCCAATCTAACCGTGCAGGAGCCATAGTTTAGAAATATAATGCTTCAAGGGAAGACAGCGTGTAAGTTGCGTTCAATAAAACGACTGCTTTGTTCCGATAGCAACATTACCAATTCTAGCTAAAGCTTCGAACAAATATCGCAGATATTAAACAACACACAAACGTGGGGTGACTCCCAGCAGCGTTGCAGATTGAAAAGAGGCTTCCACACCAGCTTCCTGCCAAAATTTCACCAGATTTCACCAGCAATAAAAAATGTCAGATGTGACGTTTTTCCGGCTACTTCGCTTATTTTTAATCGTCGGCAGCAAATCACGTCTTCTTACTGTTTTTTTTTTCATTTTCACTGCCCTCTTACAGCCTAAATTAAATCATTTTCTCGATAAAATAATAAACGCATAAGAAAGAAGTCCAAACACACGTACTACAATACAGTTCTTAACATTGAAAGCTTCGACACGTTAAAGACACATTTTTTTTTGTTTAGAAGTAAGCAAAACAAACGCATCAAAACGAAGTCCAAACACACAATGACAAAGTTCGGTTCATAAAACGTTTCGAAGTCAAGATTTCAGGAAGAAATTGCTAAGCATGAAATCCAGTTACGTAAAAGGTAATTCATATTCACACAGACATAAAATATCCGTTGACACCACGCACATTTACCACTGATAATTCATACGGACACGGAAAAACATAAACGGATAGAACAATCGCCCGAGTTTACTATTACAATGATTCTTGTGTCGCGCTACTTAGGCGTGTTGTGGCAGCGTTCCACGATGGGGCTTGAGGGATTTACGGCAGAGCTTGCAGAGCGGTGGCCTTCCGTTTGCCGACCCCACGCTAGTCAGCCACAAAAGTATTTGCTTTCTGGAATGTACACAATCAGCACACGTGAGAGCGTCCATCTGAGTGCGCACACGTAATGCACCGACCCGAACGCATAGCTAGGAATAGATGGGAGCAATATAACCAACACCGTATGCGAGCAACAACTGCGCGGAGAGCTAGGAGCTAGAAGTGACAATAGAAAGCTTGACTACTACCACATGTGATGGAGCGCCAGCTTCCCACTGACTGCCCCGCACTAACGGCACAAATACAATGCCCGAAACGGGGAAACAGCGGAGAGGAACAAAACAATAACAAGCCTTACATCGCACAAAACGTATCCTCCCAGGTCATGTGGTTGTTTCTCTCGCGCGCACTCCTTATGCAAAAAAAAAAATGGCATCATGCATTACGCTTCCTTACAGGTCACGTGATGTAGTTTTTTTCTCACACTCCTTCAACTCACGTCTGCACGCATAGCATGCGAGAGAGAGAGAGAGAGAGAAAGAGGGAGAAAGAGAAAGAGAGTCTCCCTCTCTGAAATGCGCGCTGGAAATTCTCCCCCCCCCCCCCCGATAGTCGCTTCCTAGTGCGACCGAGTGTGTATGTGGGCCCCTACGGGATGCAAATCAAACCGCTAACAGAACGGCGTAAATTTGAATAGTTTAGGTGGCAAGCCATGTCACAAAATGTTTCACCAGTTTTTCACCAAACATCGTCTGGTGTAGCCATTCCGGGCCATCAACACCAGGCGCCCCCAAATTTCACCAGATTTTCAAACTCTGGTGCCGAATTTCACCATCTGGCAACGCTGACTCCCAGTCACTTTCCGGCTAACCTACTTCGATGCCACCGAGTCTTGTTTGAGCGATTGGCGGCCACATACCTCAGCCACCACCCAGAAACACAAGTGGCCGACCTGGTGAAGTCTCGAGTGCCGTTTGATCATGTATTTGAATGCTAATGCGGAGTTAAACATTGATAACTATGTTTCAGTTCTGGCCCATATTACATCAATACTGCCCTTAACTGGCGAGCGAAATTTGATTTTTTTTTTCAGTATTTGTTCCATTTTTTCTGTTACAAACGTCTTTTGCGGCTGAAGCGAGCTCAGTGGATTAGCAAATGCTAGTTCCTTCAAATAGAGCAGAGTTCTATTTTGTCTCCATCGCCCCTTTGAATGTTGAAGCTCTGAAAGAAGCGCGTCGTGAAGTACAGACAGACCTACTTGTCGCCAAACTAGCACCTGGTGGTTGTAATCTTCACCTTACCATGTTGTCGGAGCCGCAAATGTTGTTTTTATTACCGGCTTGGTACAGTGAACAAAAAACAGAAAAAATTGCCCATGCTTCAACACAACATGATAAAAAAAACACCCGCTAATGCGGGTGCTGCGTGTCTAAAACGTTTCAGGTTAAATCGCCTATGATGTTTACCCAGTCAGGTTGCTCATCTTGCATTTTAATTACATCTCTGATATAAGCAATGCTTTCAATAAAGCAATCGCTTGCCAGCCGTGCATCCGGACCTGAATATCACACGGCCATACGAGGTTTCCAGAGGCTGTGCAGGCTCAAGGCCGTGAACATGTCAAGTGGCATGCTTTTCTCTCTCGTCGAGTGGAGAATGCATGCAAGTGAGCCGCCTACATGTCATGTGCTCCGTGCGTGCTAACGACTGCATAGTGAGCGCGCAGCAAACACAGGGGTGGGGTGGGGGGGGGGGGGACTGCGCGGAAAGCGATTAAACACATCACAGGAGCAAATGGACCTGGTAGCGCAGAAAAGCGCCCGCGACAGGAGGAGTGTGTTACGCGGCGACACGAAAGAGCAGCTGCGGCCGTGGAAGAGACGGGGGTGGAGGGGTCGGGGCGGGGACGGCGAGCCACAACCACGACGCCCGGACAGCGAGCAGCAACCAGCGTACACGGTAGACGCTCATCAACCGACGTAGGCCCAAGGTATTAAAGGCACCGTCGTGAGGGAACATCACCATGTCGTGACTTGCTGGGCAGGCAATACTTCGTTTGGCCCGTTCACTGAACGCGCTCACTTGCTGTACGCGCCGAGTACTGGCTCCAACTTCCTTTGCTTGAGCCTTTCATACTTGTTTAACCGGAATAAACCGGTGATTTCATGTCATGCGGGCCAGCGTTCCTTCGTCGGGCGGCTTCGGGCTCGGGAACCTTCATGCTTTAAGAATGTCCCTCTAAGATGAGGCAATTCAAAGCGCACTTGTGGAAGTTGGACTCCGCCAGGTGGTCACACCTGTGCAGGAATATTTTAAAGCGCTTGCGTCTTTTTTCTCTCAAATGGTGGGAGGCGGAGGATGAAGCGAGTAATGTTGCCCTCGACATTCAGGGTACAAGCGACACACAAGCCATATTGCAAATTGCTCATACGTAAAGGGGGGACACTCAGGATACTACACTTACTAATGATGTTTCAGGACCTAGCCTACGAAAGGTGCGACTTTTACTGGAAACACCGCGCCTTCGCCATCTATTTGGGCTTTTCGTACACAATAAACTAATGTGTCCGTGTGTCCTGCCAGTGCACATCATTGCAGTCTGTTGTTCTTGCTTACACCATGCCGAATTTAAACGCTGTCGCAGACAAAGCCAGCTGCAAAAAATGACCATGCACAAGGAGACATATTGATATATCCAGTGACCAGATGTGCTGTCACTGCCATTTCACTGGCAATGCAAACCGGCATTTACGCTTCCCGTCAATAGACTCAACGAAATTTACGATTGTAGACGTCGAAAGCTCGAAATTTGAACCAGGGACGACGGAAGACCACAGCGACATTCTTCGTCTACATTTTGCGCTTTACACGTCTACAATGGAAGGCCACTTGCCCAGAAGTACGCCTTAGTCAGTAAATCTTAACAAACAAAAAGCAATTTCCCAGCTTCCCGCACGCGATAGAAAGCCGTAAAGCCGCGAATCGTCGATGTGATAATGTATAAGCGCTCCCGCAATGTCGCGTCTGCAATTAATGTACTGCACCTCGTGAATCGGATACATTTAACCAGAAGTATTGGGCTCTACTGCGGCGTGCCTCGAGCCCAGGCGTTTCTTTGACACGTTGAACGCATATTTATTTTCCTTTTCAAATGAAATCAAGGCATGGCGTTAAGTCGTGTTCGTTGCTGAGTAGCTCATCCCAACTGCATGATTGCACTTCGTCACCCTATGTATTTTTTATGTAGAAATGCCACCAACAGCACCTTTTGGGGTGGCGCACAAAAAAAGTACAAGACGACACAGACACAACAATGAAATGTGAGTACTAGTTGCGCAGTACAGTGAATCCCGAAATACAGTGTGGCAGCACATTCAGATGCGCGCGCGCGCGCGCACGCACAGACACACACACGCACACACGCACACACATACACACAAAGTGCACGTCAGATATGAACATTACGGTCGGGATCAGCACGCACAAAGACAGGGTCCATGACAAATTAGACGTATCTGCATACATTCAAATGATCAATTGGTGATACTTAGCAAGCCGTATCATACTAAGGGGACGGAATCCAGGAACCAACCCCTGTATTTTATCTTCGAGACCCCTTCAAAAATTCGTGTACAGAGAAGAACGAGGAGGGATAAACGTCCTTTTTAAATGCATAGCATTTTAGTAACTCACAATGTCACGCGGCGTTGGCGTGCCTTGTCGTAGTCCGCAGGCGCGCCTTGTCGTAGTCCGCAGCCAGGCCACTACACTATAAAAGAAATAACAGTTTCCGGCGCCCCGTTTCGAACCCATGACGCCGCGGGCGAAACGCAAGGTGCCCGGCGCACTACCGACTGAGCCACGAAACCATGGAGGAAAAAAAAGCTTAGGAGAGGCCCCCAGCTATCCCCGCGCATTGGCAAAAGTGTGGAGGAAGTCACGTGTTTTCGGCGGCCATTGGAAGTCGCGTTAGCAACGGCGTCCTAGCAACAGCCCGCCCGCCGTTCGCCAGTCATGGAGGAAAGGCAGCGCCTGCCTTGTCGTCCGATTGCGAAGATTGCTGCTTCGCTTTGCTGCGCTGTGGTCTTGCGGAACTCGAAAAGGATGGTGCGAGTTGCGACAGCTGCGCCGATGTGAATATGTCATTTAATTTCTACGTGCAAGTGCACCTTGTACCGCGTCAAGCTTTTGCTCCGGTCGCGATCACGACGCGCCTATTGAAGTGCAGATATCGT
The DNA here is from genome assembly GCF_048455015.1 of Haemaphysalis longicornis. NCBI lineage: Eukaryota > Metazoa > Arthropoda > Arachnida > Ixodida > Ixodidae > Haemaphysalis > Haemaphysalis longicornis. The sequence goes on along the minus strand of NW_027526407.1, from coordinate 114,155,700 downwards.
GAACGCGCCGTCCCGTCGTACGCGCGGACACCCGTCTGGTAGATTTTCGGGAAGTGATACACGGTGTGCAGTACGTAGGCGACTTGCAACCGAACGATTCGCAACTCAATTTTTTGGTTATCGCCGCTGCAATATATAGTTTGCTAGGCCGGCAATGCGCGGCAGTGCTTTTGCAACTGTTACAAGGTAGATTCCCAGTTGATATAATTCCATCGTCCTATTACCTTAGTAGGTGTCCATCTGTTGACTGGAAGAGTGCTGGATCTGGAATCTTTTTGTGGTCTCGCTCTGGATTTCGCTTTTCAACGCTTCATACTGCGAGGTTAGCGTATGAACGTTTTCAACTGATATCACCTTGAATTTATTGACACTGAGACAAGTTGAAACTTGGCGAAAAAAAGTTTATTGACGCCACCCACCCTCTCATTTTTTTTACTCAATAAAACGTTTTGCCTCCTCCTCCTGCTCCTCCTCCTTCGCAAAAAATTCTATCGAAGGCACGCGAACAACGGTAAAAACATTCCACAATTTTTTTAGCGTGAACTCTGCATGAAGTACTGCTTACCTATATATATAGAACGGCCGTTTAATTGACTAGTCATCTCTGGGATTGCCAGTGAAACTGCAACGCAAACTTGGGCACTTTCCAGTCCGGTAGCCGCACGGCGTTCGCCCACTGTTTGCGGCGTTCTCCATCGCTTGGGAACCTATAAACGGCGGCGATTGCAAACAAAGGATGAATGCACACCAATGTACAGCAACACTTGTCAGCGGAATGATGCACTAACCGGTGGAAAGTGACGCCCAATTCCTTGGGTACCGATCGCGACTTGCAGCCTGGCACCGAGCATTGCGGCATTGTTAGAGCGAGCCGCTTCGCAAACCTGCTGCGGCCACACTGAAGACGTGTAACAGTGCAACCGCGCGTTTAGGTTCACGGTCACGCGCTGCAAAACGGCCTTCTACCTGCCTATCAGCTGATTTCCGCCGGCTCGGCGCTGGCAGATGCAGACGACAAGAGAGGCGATACAGGACGGAGGAGGCGGAGAAGGTGCACCGAGAGAGAGAGGCAAAAAGAGTCCGCCAATGGCATGGAGGGCCAATGGTCCGCCATTCGACTTACAGAAATGGCGTTTCCGGCTGCGCTGGGTGTGACGTCAGGGCCTCTCCTAAGCTTTTCTTTCCTCCATGCACGAAACCGACACAGATTTCAATGCACCGAACGCGCCTTATATCCTTCCCTCATTTCTGGTTTGTTTCGAAAGCGCCACAAGTTGTCCCGCGCCTCCGAAAGATGGCGACACGGGTCCCGCGATCGAGAGATACGACTTGCCGGCGCACCCCCTCGGAAATGCTGTGCATTTGATCTTTACTTGTCTTTCGGGGCACCGACAGGAAAGAGGGCTTTTTTTATATATATTTACGGCGGATGGGTGGCCTCCATAGTGCAGGTGGTCCCGTGCCTGCGCCGCGTGGGTGGCCCAGATTAGGCTCCGCTTGCCATGGAGGTCCGATATATATATTCCAACTGTTCGGGAATATTATTATTTATTACTAGACAATATTGTTGATTTCTTAATACAAAGCGAGTACTTGACACGTCTTGTCTCACTTCTTTGATGGGTGATGTAGCAGGCATTCACGAAAAGTGACTCTCTGCTGCTTCTGTTGTTGCAAAGAAATCGTTAGCGTACCACCTCAAAGAGCACAGCCTTATGCCTTCATTTTTCTCGAAAAAGCATCAGGTAATAAGCATCCATGGACACCAGCAGGGGGCTAAAAAAGGGCCCTTGTTCCCCACCCCGCTAGTTGCACCAGCATTTGCCGGCTCCTTCCTACTCTTCCTGAGGTCCGCTGCTCCACTCGTGCTTGCTTATTTTTTACTTGTCATTGGTGATTATGAAGCAGTACAATATCACCACGTCAGAAAAAGGAATTAGGGGGGAGGCGCGTCTGTTGGCCTATCATCAACGACAAGGTGCTATCTAATCACAATTAGGGCGAACACGGGAGCGCGGGTCATTCCGCGCGCGGGAACCGCCTTTCGGCGTTCCGGGTAACTTTGCACGCATGCGCAGTTCACTTGCAGCGAGGCTATGTGATGCGCGTGCGAGTTACACGGAACGCGGACAGGCGGCTCCCGTGCGCGGAATGACACGCGCTCCCGTGTTCCCCAACTGTGATCAAGATAGCACGTTGACACCAAAAATGTAACTAGACAGCCACCCGTATTCTGCACCCGCCATGTTTCCTAAGAAAAAAGCTTTCATTTTCAAAAAATTCGAGACCCACGTGGTTCATCGCAGAATACGCTTTGTCTGAGTTCTTTGTACGAACCCTTCGCCTCACTTCCGGTGCCGACCCACTGAGAGGCCGTGTCAAATGTGATCGAAAAGAGGGTTCCACGACCGTACCCAGCAATTTTTTTCGTGGGGGAGGAAGTTGCGGGCAGTACGGCGGCCATGTTTAAACTATTTCGCATATGAACCATGCACATTGGTGACATCATAGAGGTACAGTGTACTAGAAGAATCTGAGTAGGACGAAGGGTCGAACGGAGCGCTCCACCTGAAGCGGCGCTTGTAAATTGTATAGAGGGCGCAGCAGGCGAAGTGGCCTCTTGCCGACTGCGCTAGTCCAAGCGCGCAGCCTCGCGCGGGCCGCGCTTTTTCGCGTTTCGCCCAAATTTCATGTTAGCAGGAACGCCAAAGCGACAGCAGAGTAGAAAACAACATGTCAGAATAAATTAAAAGGGACATTTAGAGACTTTGCGGGGAAAGCGTGCCCCCCTCCTTTTTTTGCTTCATTGAAGTGCTTACAACGCAGAAAAAGGAATGACAGACAAACGGAGGTGACAGCGACAAGCGTTGGAGTAACAGCTTCCACTATTTTTTCCGTGCTCCCGCTTAACTCGCCCGGCGTAAAATGCAATGCATATAAAAAACAAGGGAAGTGCTGCGTTAACTTTGTCTGCGTCTGTTTAATGACACCGGGCAATTTCACTGCAGCGTCAATGAAGCCAATCAAGAAATCTGGCTATATTTTCATTTTAAGCTAAATTTACAGTACTTTCTCTACGAAATAATGATTTTTAAAATGTTGCGGTAGTAACCATTCGGCCGAAGCCTATATATTGCTGAAGTGTGTGTGCTATTCAGAAGTGAATGCCGCATGGGCCACTTTCTAATAAACATATTACCAGTTGCGGCCTTCGCTTTGACTGTAACCCGTGCGCGTTACATACTCCCCGAAATTTTAGTCAGATATTTATATTCTATTTCACCATGCATGCTCTCCCAAGAACATCGCGACTATAGATGCGCTATATTACAGATATATTGAGAATATATGCCATATATATGTCCTGGTATCTAGTTAGAGCAGTTAACGTTTTAATTCTGGCGTTGAATAAATATAAAGCTTCTGTCTAGCGTACTTAATTATAGTTTGGAGTGCAGATACAACGAATGATTGGGAAGACTGCTTCGGTGGAACTAAAGGTCGAAAGCACAAGATTGCTAGCAAATGTATCCGTCCAGATTTGAAAAACAAGCCATTTGCCGAACCACTGGCACTGGACCCAGCCTACAAACTTTTTGATCATAATAGCAGGATCCCGTGATACAAAAGAACCACCGCGTCAGCAGAACAAGCTGTACCTGGCCAACATCTTTGTTCACGGCAACTGAATGTTATGCCAGGTGGCAGGTAATGTGATGAGTCGTGACTCCTGCGAGTGGCGCTTAAAGACTTGTACGTCAAGCGTCGTCCAGAGCACACCACCAGCGATTCACATCTCTACCATCGATAACATGCGTGCAGTCACGCCGTATGTTGCGGTACTCGAAGTGCAGCTCGCACAGCGCGCAGTTTTCTCCCTTAGGTTGATCTTCGAACTTCATCTCTCCGAACGCTAAGGTGTAATAGGCTTTACAGCATTGACACCTGCGTAGCCGGCGCGGCATCCCGGCACGTAAAAGTGGCGAAGGTCTAAGGCATGCCGCGGGTGTTATTAAACACTAGAGTCATATCACAAGACTCAATAAAGAGAGATGACCAGTAACAGCGGTTCCGCACAGTTAGAAAACAAATGATTGAATACGACTGCGGAATTTAACTCCGATCTGTGGCCGCCCAATAGGCCACCCAATGCCGGCGCTTGCAGTTCTCGCCAGCGCCACCCAATCCTCTGTGACCGCAGCGCCGCCACGCCAACTTTTCACAAACTGCGCTTCGAGACGAAGCATGCGCGGAGTTGGTGGCTCGTCCCACTCAACAGTTCTAGTACACTCTAATGGAGGTATAGCAGAACAGAGAACCGGTCCCGGTACGGCACCTGGTGACTAACCGGGGCCACGGCACGTGCGCAGAGGGGGAGACGGGGAAATCGGGTGGGCGCATGCGTGCACCGACTGTGACCTGGCGGTGTACCGGATGCGGTTCTCTGGTGTTGTAACTCCATAAAAGTACGCTTTCATATTTCTTTCTACAAAAAGAACACCAAATGTAATTTCTGGTTAAGGGGATAACTGAGTTATAGCTTTTGCTAAAGCAGCTATGGATGACCCTACGTTGTACGAGAGGTAGATATGCTGCCTTCGCCATGCCGCTACCACCGTCACTAGGGGACCTACCCACGATTGCCAGCGAAATTTTTTTTCGCCAGCTCAAAGCAATCGGACTCTTGAAGCGTTAAACCCCAGTTGCAATTTCTGTCCATTCTATTCGTACTTCATTGAGACTACAAATATGAAATGTTTGCTTATGTAAAGTGCTTCACGGGGTTCGTACATCCATCACAAGATACTGACCCTTGCCTACCGGTGGCTCCTAACATAACACTGGAAGTGTCGCCCCGATACAAGTACCATTGGAATGGTTGGACCTCGAGGACTGTCGCTAGTAGTCGCTGGCTTCGGGGTGAGAGGGATGGACCGAAGTGCTGGCTTGGACAAGGAGAAAGTGGAAGGATTCGGTCGCTGCACTAACACCCTACGTGACACGCCGTGGGAGGAGTGCAAGTGGTGTTCGGTTGCTCATTGGAGAAAGGAGAGGTTGAAACTAGTGCCGGATGTCGGTTATGCCGAAGGGTGGCACGAAAAGCAAGCCACGCATGTGGTATCATTGCCTGAGCATGGAGTTCACGAACATTAAGAGGCAGGCTCACGTTCCAGTAACCGGAGAGGCAGTCGTTCACAGGAGCCCTTCCCACATATATTTTTGGATCGCCGAAAATATTGTATACAGAAATTATTTCGGGGTAGGGGGCAGAACCCCATAACCTCGCCCTGGTTACGGCTCTGGCTGGTTCTCTTTTGCAATGCAGGAAAGGTGCATAGATCGCGTGCGCTCAAAAGCATTTGGTGACTGCCCCAGTCGTAAAACATTTTGGTACTCCGTAAGTAAAATGTGTTACGAGGGAGCGCGCCGCTGCTCTGTGGGTGCGTGCTGCAAGTTCGGTGTAGTGCGGTGAAACTGTGTGCTGTGGTAAAGCCACCATCGTCCTACATGTTTCGACCAGCCGGAGTGCGTTCGCTAAGTGGGACCATGCTGGCGGTAAATCAGGCCCATGGCAATTTCAAAATAAGCTGTTTTACAGGGGATCGTATTGAGACTTCAATTTGCGAGCGGACGCCGCCAGCAAAGATCCCTCCTTTCCACTCTCTGACTCAACATGCGCCAGCCCTCATGAGACCGGAAGTGTTTTTCTTGTGTGTCTGTATTTAGCTCGTCCCATGTGCAAATGCCTGGCAGGCGGCGAACTATTGCCGATTTTGCGTATAAATTCCACCTCAACGGCTGTAATTGGTCGCCTTTTCGTGCTTAACTAAGCGCACCACTCTGCCATCGACTCCATGCAGTTGCTATTTTGTGGCTGTTCACCTCTCGCTATGCAGTAAAACCAGCTTAGTTTTGCTTGCAGCTCTTTGTTGTTACAGTAGAACCTCGTTACAAGAGACTGTTACAAGAGGCACTTTGATTATAAGGCATTTCAATGAAAACGGTTTGGTTAGTTTTCCTATGTTTGCCACGTAATCAACATTGCGTGCAAGATACCCTGGTTACAAGAAATGTTTCCTGGGTCCCTGGAGTGTCTCTTGCAATGAGGTTTTCCTGTAACAGGCGACGGGGCTCAGTACGCAGACGTCTTCGCCATTGTAACAACTGGCACAAGTTCGCTGCACCGCCTACAGTTGTAGCGGTAGCTTCGGTTTGAAAGATAATGAATTCATGCTCCCATGTCTTTTTCTCTCAATTTTAGGGTGACAGCAACAGCTGAAATCGGCAGCACCAACGTTCAGACGCCCAGCTGACGTAGCACCACAAATTTCAACTATATTACCTAAGCCAAGCATGGCCCCAATGTGTATTTCCTAGGGTAAACAGAACAGAAAACAGAGGTCTGGCTGGGAACTCCGCAGCCTCTCTCCTTGAAGGTGACCTGTCCGAGAGCATCGAGGAGCTGTTTTAGGAACGTGCGGGGCCACAGCATAAAGAAAGGAATGTCAAGCTTTTTCAGAAAATATCCCGAAGCTGATTTTAATGTTGCACCTTGTTTGATGAACAGGCGATAACGTTCTGGGATGGTTGACCACCTGGAAAATTTTTACCAAACTTACCGCACCACACCCCCAGCAATATCACATTGTTTGATCATCGTTCAATGTTTTCAATGGCGTTGTGGTTGGCTCCTGACAAATCGCACAAAACTGCTCAAAGGAATAATAGTTTTGTCCCAATCAGGCAGCTCACGAGCGAAATCTAGACATCCCAATCTTTTGTGCAAAGTGACAGAGGCCACACAATGAGATCAATGCCATGGCAGCTGGCCTCCCCACTTGACACCAGACCAGTTCATCTGTACATTGCCTGAACTCAGAAGCTTCTTCTCCACAAAAACTCTTTTCTTTCAAATTTGACAGCTCTGGTGAACATGACATTGCCTTTTGTAAAACCTTCTCCGCAAAAGCTCCCAAACAAGACGCTCTCGCGAACTATAATGCAACTGTTTAAATCAAATGGTCAAAGAGTGGTGCCTTTATCCCATACTGCACCTACGGTCACCCACACTGGTGCAGATCTGAAAAAAGAAAGCCTGTCCTTTGCAAACAAACAATCAACACGTTTTATTCATTTTGGACACAAATCTAACACCTATATGCCATCATCAAGGCGGGTTGTAAGGCCACTTTGATAATTGCAGTGAGCTGAAAAATGTGTCAAAAATGGACAAAACTTGGTATAGACTCTCTTAGGCTGCCTGCATTTGGGTGCGTGACACAAGTCCCATTGGTTGACATGTGAATTCTTTGCCCAAATCATGGAGAAGATTCCTGGGATTGGCGATTGAGGTGAACAATAAGGGTAGAATTCTCCCCAACGACGGGCATCACTTTTCTTGCCCACAGAGCCTTGGCCCGCAGAGCCATCTGCATGCCACACATACTATCGTGATAAGTTGAAATACAAACAATGGAGCGCGTGGCTTTCCGTACATGCCACACATCCTGGCGACGTGCCGCGTATGCGCAGTGCGAACAAGTTACGAGAGTTCGTGACCAACCATGATATGGAAAGGCCATCGCATTTCCATTGTCCATTGGGCGCTCAGCACAAAATAAAAAATAAAGGAATTTACATGCCTGCGCCGTTTTCACTCATCGCACCAACAAAGATAACACTTGTGTGAGTGGGCGCCGAACGCAGTGGGAAGACAAACCAAAACGCTCACACGCCAAACGACGTGTTTCCATATCAACTTTGGACACAAACTCTGGTAACGTGTTCGCACTGCGAATACGCGGCTTATACTGAAAGCCACGTGCTCCGTTGTTCGTATTTCAATTTGTCACGATAGGACACGATGGGGCTGCAACCACAGCAGAAAAGGGTTGTGGAAGAGCAGATTATGCGCAGAGAAGAAAATTGGATGAACATGAAAAGAAATAGGGCAGAACTGAAGACCTGTTCTCTGAAAACAAATTTTTAGTGTTACTGCTCAGTCAGGAATTCCCAATTAGACATGAATACTGGTTTATTATATTCCCGAAAACCATGCCGCCTTCCCTTTTGTTTATTGTTGCAAGCATTTGGCCATACCCGCCTGCGTTATCTGCATTCGAAGTAAAGTGTGTTTCCTTCCCTTTCTTTTGTATGCCGCGTAGGCTATCTCACTCGATGAGGAGAGTTTCGCACTGTCATCACTAGGCTAAAACTTTCTTTGATCGCCAGTGTTCTCGGACTAATTCCACCGTTCCAGAAAGTAGCCCAGAGAAAAATGAATGCTCGCAGGGTAAACGCCATTCTATTTGCCGACGCTCTACTTGGTGTGTCACATTGAGGATCCCTTCTTCACCTCTTGCGTTTAATTCTTGTTTGTAACAAAGCACAAGCTTGCTCCAATAAACCGCATTTACTGGAAGCCAGCATCACTATTGGCTACGGGACGGTATTTGGTGCAGTCTTCACATGGTATGCACTACCAACTGTGCTTACTCACTACAACGCAACTGTTCTTAAATAAAATCCTAGCTACTCATTCTCCACCCGCATAGCGGTAAACCCCCCCGAGCCCTTCTACCATAACTATCGGCCTCAGCAAAATTCCCACAGTACCCCACATGAAATAGTACGGCTATCAATACAACAAAATTGTGCAAGCTCAATACCTCACTCAACTAAATGCTCAAATCCCTCGAACCATTAACCTTTTCTGACACAACACCCCTGCCGTCAAGGAGGCAGAAAGCCTATGCTTCATCCAAGCTTTCTGTATCAGTCGGCTCACCTACTCCCTCCTGTACATAAATTACACCCATGCAGAACTTCACACAGTAAACTGCCTGTTGCACCAAGTCTAGAGGGTTGCCCTCCCCAATACCTCTGAGGAACTTAATAATGACCACATAATGAATCAATCTCCCGCACGCATCCTTCCTTGCCAGACTGACAATGCTCTACCGATTACAGGTCCACATGCTAATCGTCACATGAAGAAAGCTCCCGCCAGCGTTCTTCCTCACTAGACTAACAATGCCCTACCAATTACAGATCCACATGCCAATCCTCATCAATTTTGCCTACCCGATTGCCATTATCTTTCAAGACGATGTCGCCACCTGGCCGCTACCCTGCAGTATGGACCCCACAATATTGCTTGTTGTAAACAACGCACACGTTACTTGGTGGAAAAATACCCCTTCCAATCCACAACCCAATATACGGTTGCTGCTAGCTACCGATGCCACACAGCCTGTACCCTGGTCGTCATCAATGCTCCCAACTCCCCCTACCTCCACACATCTATTACCATTCGCACCAACTTACCTACTGTGGTGGAGAAGGCAGCGATATCGCTAGCCCTCCGTCAGTGCCGCACCCCAACAGTCATCTCATTCACGTCCAAAACTGCCATACGAAACTGTGCCCAAGGGCACATATCAGCGAGTGCTCGCAGAATTCTTCAGCTCAATCAGACCAAAATGCCTGTGGAGCTCGTGTGAACACCTCAGGTAATGAGGCGGCCCACATAGCGGCTCAAGATCTTACTGCCCGAGAAGGCCCTTCCGTTACCCTAACCACAGAGTAAAATTCACTTGAGATTCCTTATTACGTACACAACTATCACCAAGCACTACCGCCTCCTTTGCCCGAAATACTTCAACCGCGTACCGTAGGATGGAAATACAAAAAGAAAACAAGTCAGATTTACAGCCGAACACTTCACAATATCTTCTTTCAAACTTTAGCTTCAAGCCCAAAATATTTATTTTAAAGAGAAAACAAAAAGCCAATCTTCGCACCAGTCTTTTCGTTCTGTTTCCCTACTAAGAGCCAGACTGAACCCTGCATCCTCGATTTCTGTTTCCCTACTAAAAGCCAGACTGAACCCTGCAGCCTCGATTCCACCCAAAAGTTACTAAACCTTCATTCAATGCGACTAGGATGACACATGAAAGTTCCTACTGGTTCAAAAGCTGAGCGCCATTATTTGTTTCTTAGATTTTGTATCCTGTCCTTTAAGTTCCTCGACGTGGGTGCTTATGTTCAGTAGTTTGATTGGCCAGAGACATTTTGGACAGCTTTTAGAGCAGCAAAATTGGTCTATGAAGGCAACAACCAGTGCCGTAATGCTGAAAAACACTTTTTTTCTGATTCACTAAAAATCTGCGCACAAATATTGCCGCCCTTCTTTGATCTATTCCATAAACCTCAGAAAACAAATTCTGTATGTCTCTTGTAAAGTTCTGAAGTGCAAGCATTCAGTTGCAAAGTGTAAACCCAACTGCGTGTGAATCGGTCTGTCTAGCTGCCAAATCTTACAATAAGTACTAGTTCTTTACTTTGAAAAAGTCTAAGTATAGGGCACATCATTCACACACACGCACAAGAACAATGATTCATATATCGTGAACAGAAGCCCGAAGCAGTCATCCAACAAGAGATCAGACCACTCCAAGGAGTAACCTGAGACGAAACACGTTCTTAAAGACTCAGTAGAACAATGATGTGTACCCAATCGTTTTCTCACATTTCTGGGACGCAGGCTAGGGAGGTCAATCTATATCTGGCTCAACCTTTATTTTGACTACCATGGTAGTTCATCTGACCATGTAAATAATAGTACTGCAAACTACGGGTTATGGACAGTTGTTAATGGGCTGTTTGCGAACTAGCCAGAATACACATGAATTTTGCTGCAATGTTCACCGTATTTTTGTACAATTTATAATAATGGGGAAATTTATCAATATATTGTCCTGTAAAGTCTGGAGATGAACATTTTATTGATGCAAACCACTCATACATTTATATAAAGTCACTCAGACACGACTTGTGTACAACACTGCAGCAGACTGGACTACACTGCACTTCAGCGCTCTGTCAGGCAATGATTTAGAAGGCAGTAGGAAATACTTTATAGCACCATCTGCTAGTAATCCTTCTTTCAATCACTTGTAGTCCCATCACCTTTTGGGCAACACAGTTCGTTTACCTCCTCCTCCAGGCTTGAAGTGGGATGGGGTGTGCACTGGTTTTGTGCAATGTATATGGACACACGCACACACCAAAGTTAACATTACATCAAAAGAATCAGATGGAAAACAAAACAAAAAAAAACACGTTCGATTCACTGTTGGGCATGTCGCTTACTGCTGGGTTTTTCAATTGTGTTCCCCTACTAAAAGCCAGACTGAACCCTGCATCCTCGATTCAACCCAAAAGTTACTAAAGCTTCATTCAATGCGACTAGGTTGAGACATTCAAAACCATTTGGACTGACAGGGCACGAAAAGGGTCGGAGGAGATCCGCCTCTTGTTGTCTTCGGGGGGCAGTGTGTCTGAAATGGGTAAAGTGCACAAACGCAGAAGTCAATGGGATTTGCAGACACACTCAGATCATGCCTCCATTGAACATCATTAATTACTTTACATTGCTACTTTACAACACACATGAGTACAGTGTAAGAATATAGTTAGTTTTGCTTCAGAAGTGAATAATTATTTTGTTGAGGTGCTTGCAAACAGAACCAAATATTTTAAAATATAAGCGAGTATAACCGATTCCTAACAACACCTGAAATTCCCAATTTTTTAAATATGTTTCAGTAACTGGCCTACGGAAAACTAAAAGGCTCATTTAAAAGGGTTTGCAAATTTTTCCTCTTTTGTAAAACAAAAGATGGTACTCCAGCTACTGCTTTTATCTCTATGATATCGTACCTTATACATGGACACCTTTCACCTGCTGCGGTGACCTGATCCAGAAGAGCTTCAGTGTACTGGTGTACTTAGGGTACAACTATGCACTCTGACAAACTACATGATTAACCAAATTTCCCCATGAAATAGAAGCCTCTCCCCCTAACGACGACGATGGCTTAAATGCAAAGCTTTCTTCCATGCAATATTCAAAGAGGGAAGTACCGAAGCCAAGTCAACAATCAAAATGCGAACTGTCCGAGAGTCAAAGTCCAAGCGTCAATGATCAAAGATGAAACTGCCCGCGAGTCAAACTGCAAACTCACACGACGGCAAATGAATCTCTCGCAAGGAAGCTGAGCCTTTCCCTTTTACCCGTCGTCGTTGTTAGACCATTGTCGTCTCTAAAATCCAAACTGCCAAAATGTAAAGCCAAAGTCCACTGTAACTCAGCCAAGTCCAAAGCCAACGCCCGCGCAGTAAACCCCCCAAAAATGCTCAGCGATCCCAATGCGATGATGGCGCAATCGCATGCACATCAGCTTCATAAAACAAGACAGTCAGGTTCGATTCCAACTACGAAAACCATTTTTTTTCGTTTCATCACCACCATCATGTTGTCCCGCCCCCCCCCCCTTGTGTAAAGTTGGCTTTCCTGGGGTGGGTTTTGCTTATGACACTCCCACCAGCGAGACCAAAAAGCTCTGTTTTAAAAAATGTAAGTGGTAGTTCCATGAACTACCATGCCATTTCAAGGCGAAAGCCTTGCATATGCGGAAAAAAGGGATGAAAAATTAATTTTCCCTGATTTAAACAACCTTTCATGCATGCCATCATGGCATAATGACTTCATAGCCACTTTCAAATTCTCTTCTCCTGTATTCGTTTTCTCTGCGCTAACAACATATAAACTGTACAATCAAAGCCCACTTTCCACGGCCCTCATTTTTCGGCAAGGTCGAATGCCTGATAATACGCGTACACAGTTGGCTTACTGGCTTCCATAGTGTGCAGGGTCAACGCCTTGTTATTGAGAAAGCTTTACCATGGACTACATTCTTCCAACATTATATATATATATATATATATATATATATATAGAGAGAGAGAGAGAGAGAGAGAGACAGAGAAAGAAAGAGAGAGAGAGAGAGAGAGAGAGAGAGAGAGAGAGGGAGAGAGAGAAAAATTTATACATTACATGTGAAAGATATTAAAGGCAGGCGTTGCGCATACTTTTTTTAGGACACCATGACTCTGAGTACCGTAGTTGCACGATTCTAATGCACCCCTGATCGTAACGTGCAGGAAAGTTGTTACTTTATAAAATGTTCCAAAAAAAACATTTGTTTTGATTGGATTGAATTTTATTTTTAGAGGCATTCGTGTACATGGAAATGCTGCTGGCCGCTTTGTCAATGCCGGCGTTGAGCCTGACTGCAGCGCACACATAAATTTGAAGGTTACTTTTAGCAAGAAAAGTTGCGCGCTAGAATCATACGAATACAGTATGCAGCTTGACTATCACATCTAAAATGTGTTGACCAGGGAGTTTGAGCCGCACCACCTTATCAAGAGGGGAAAACTGGAGCGGGACGGTGAAGTTGGCCAAATGCCACGGAGAGATAAGAGGCGCTGCCCGAAAAAAAGCACCTCACCTTGCTGTTTCGTTGCACGTGGCCAGAAGAGTGTGGGAAAGACTGTTGTCCCTAACAGAGAACAGCGGAGCATGTTAGCAACGGTCGATTGTAAGCACTTAGTCAAAGAGCAACAAATTTTGCCCCCACCTACTAAAGAATATGCGTAGAATTCCGAACAAGCCTCCCGCTCTCTTGAATACAATGTATAGTTCAATCCAACCCAATTCTGTCTAGCAGACCAACAACCCATCTGCTACCCTTCCCTACCCTTCGTTTGGCTGTGGCGGTCGACCGTGTATTCCTCACATGAATTCTTATGCAACTTTTTTGGTGTGGGGGGTTACTCAGAGACTCCTCTAAGTCATTCTTAAATAAATCTGACTGTCTTTGAGTGATGACCAACATTCTTCGGCAAAATGTTGGATCCATGTGCATTCCTTTTTTTTGGTGGGGCATCTTTGTCGTCACCACCATGTTGAATTTTGGTGCCGCTCTGGGATAGCGCCGCCTCCCCACTTTGCTGGTGATATCAAATTGCCTTGCTCGGACAACAAACATTTGCCCATGTTTGAGTGAAGAATTCTCAGTTTCAACAAGACAAAGTTTCAAGTGCCCGAGTGCACAGTAACAATGGCTCCTTCGCTTTTTTGAACTTCAAAGTACTTTGAAAAAGTTAACGATATTATCTAATATTACAAGCGATTTGAAGTCAAGATAGTAATCATGTTTTTGACTTCAATATTCAAACGTTTTCAGTACACCCACACCCCTATAAATGAGTGTAATTCTATATTCGATAAATTATCTTATGGTCACTTCCCTTACTCATATATATACACCCGAGAATAGATGAGTGTTTCTATAATTGATAAATTATCTTATGGTCACTTCTCTCACACATGCACACGCAAGAATGCTGAAACGGTCCGTGCAGACAAAATGTGGGTTTGCTTTATTTGAAATATGGCCTCGCTAAATTAACAATGATGTCACTTTTAGCACAAACTTCATTCAAACAGGCTATTTAATTAGGAGAAAATAGAATGGCCATGCGATCCACTATATGACTTCCTGCACTAAAACTTATTATCATGGGCCAATGTGTGATTGGCTGAGACCAGCAAAAGCAAATGCAAGTTAGTCAGGGCTTATAACTTGCAGAATGGGCTATTTGTGGTTAAATTTAATGCATATTCATTATATGCAGTAAGGATGGTGGGGTAAACAATGGAAGCTAGGAAAGTAAGCAAAAACATAGAAGCACCAGTGCATACTGCTGTTGGTACTGCGAGCACTATGCTTGTTATATGCCTTGATCTTCGCAGTCGCTGCACCGCCCGCTGCCACTTATCCGCAACGCTTATGGGAAAGCGCTGTGTGACTGATAGGGGCTCATGCAGTGTTTTGGTTCCCTTTCGCTTCTTTTTGCCTTCATGCGCTCTAAACAACTTGTTATGGTGACGTCGGTAAGCAAATAGTGCGTTTAGGGCACTTCCAAAAAGAGATGCATTTTTATAGAGTGCTCGAACGCCAACAACAGCTATGTGGAGATATGGTTATGTGTGCTTCTGGTTAGGCGTCCACGACGACCGCAGCATATCACCACTCTCACATCTGATACATCAAGCACAGCGAAATCTACTGTCGCCTTGTCTAGACCTGATATTGGCACAGTGAGAGGTTGGTTTCAATGTTTCGTTTTGAAGCCCCGACAACAAATGCTGCTTTGTTTCTAATATATACGTCCAGAAAAATGTGATTCGGGGATACAAACAGCCAATACCTGACATTAACTTGTGCCTCTTATGGGAATATAAGCCACGTGAAAAATGTTAGGTATATTTCAAGGCTGTGCGTCGTTAAATATTTGCCCACTCACACCTCGTACCCAGAACTGAGGAAAGTAATGAAACCCCAGAAAAATAAATGGTCTTTGAGTCCAGAGGAAACACAATAGCTTGTGCAGGATTGAACAAAAGCCCAGTGCAGCTTCGGAAATGCAAAAGACGTTTGGCTAAACGTAATCCCGGTAGGACTCACCACACCATCCAGATGTGAATTGCATTTCGGCACGGGGGAAGGAGGTGGAGCGGCACGCATAGCTAGTGTTGTGCGTGCCCCTCTGCCACTCGCGCGCGCAAAAGCGGCCACGGTGGAGGAAACCGGTCCTCGCCCTCTCTGACGAGGGAGCACGGCAGGATTCCCGCATTCTTCAGTCGCTCTTTCTGCTCGCCTGCTGTCCCCACAACTGTCTTGTCGGGACTTTGGGGGCTCGGGAGACAAGAAAGCGATGGTGTGGTGGTTGTCGATTCCTGTCTTTGGCTGCACCACATGGTTCTCAGATGACCGATCACCTTTACTTCAAGAACCTAGCCGTCCTTCTACACTGATAGTTACCATCATCGCATAATGTGGAGCCGTTCGAAACCATCTCTGTTCGAGGCATTTCTTCTCTGTGATTCTGATCCTACTCATGAGTTTAAATTACTGCTTGGTATTTTCTTCAAGCTTTCCTTCTAAGACTGCTAGTAAGTAGAAGGTAAAAAACAATCATAATGTCAGCAATAAGCTGAATCTAACCAAGATATACATTTTCTTGCAGCACAACCAGCATTTTTTCCCGATTCTGCCATTCCACGAAGGGTTTTTCCCCCTTCATTTAAACATGTATTCCGCTGGCGCTGCTGCGAAGTTTGCTGCCGCTCTTTCTGCTGAAGAAAGAGGTTTTCTGGATCACACAAGATTTTAACTGGTGGTTTAACTTCTCAGAGACAAATTTACAGAACACGTGAACACGAATCCAAGCACGCGCGTTCTTTTGCGTAGTAGTTTGGCATGCAGTAATGTTTTAGAGACCGAATTTGTTTTTGCTTGTCCGGTCTGTTTCCTAGGTATTATGTCAGCTTCCATTTTTACTGGTGTTCTGTTTAACTTCATAACTTTAAAATCTTTTGTTTAAATTTTCTTCTTTGCTTAAGTTTTCACGCCTTCAAGTTGAATCACAATGTTTATTTGGCACTGTTCTTGTTGAGTATCAGCAAAAGCTGAAATATTTGCTGTTTTTCTTCTTCTCTCATTTTAGCTGTACAGTTAAGAAACGATTGATATGCACACCTGTTGATGGTGTATTACCACGTCAACTGCTTGACCAGCCCGATTGATTGCAGTTCTCTTTAAAGCTGTCACTTTTTCAATTGGCAGACTGGTGTAAGTTGCTGTCTCAATAATAGCCATTTAACAAGCGTTGAACTCGCGCCATTTTTTGTAATATTGTTCAGGTCTTGGACTTCCAGCAAGGTTTATCTCGTGGATCTTGAAATAGTTGTGAAACAAATACCATTTTTCTTTGCAATAAAAATTGGAGATGGTTTCTTGTCAGTAATAATAATAATGCATGTAAATATATAGTTATTTAATACTAAGGTCCTGAGAATGCCTCAACATGGCATCAAATGGACATTGCATGATGTCATCAGGATATCTGTGAAATGTCTGCAGAAAGTTTCCATGCATTTTAAGGACATCTGGATAGTTAGACAAAAATATTTGTGTATGTCCAGTGTGAGCCAATAAGACATTGCTCGGACATCCTGTGCACAAAAATAGGATGTTCATGTAGATCCTCCCGGCATTGAATATCCCGACATCGAATGCTTTATGGTTTGCTGGGTTATATGCACGGGGAAGTGACTCTGGCACACAAGCACAGAATCTTTTACTTGCCTGTTTCTGCGTGCTGCCCGAGGCTGTTTTTCCAGGTATGTTGCTGGACGCAGCTTTTCCTGGGCCACTACAAGCTGCAGGCGGTACTGCAAAGAAAGAATTCAGACCAAGAATGTGTCAATGCACCCCGTTTGCTACACAGAAGTTTGCTGTCAACTTTCACTGTGGCTTACATTTTGCACTCTGGCTTCAGATCAATCACCTTTTTACTGTGGCTTTACACATGCGGTCGCACTGTAGTCGGTAGCGACTGCCAAAGATGTATCTGTATGTGCAACACTGCAGGCCTTTCGTCAGCAAGCGCATACTCTTACCTCTTGCTCAACAGAAGTTGGCTTAGACACCGCATTAAAGATTACCAACATGCGAGAGGGGCCGAAGAAAAAATAAATTTGTCAGGATTGCTATGCATGACCGTTGGGACGAGAGATTTCTTAGATGAAGAATCCCCCAACATCGTATACCCCTAATGATAGCTGTGATGGGGTGCTAAACGATGCAGTTTCCTCTTTCTTCTCGTAGGTGATGGTTGATTTCAAGGCCCATCTCAGTTGAATCCAAGTGACTCTTTTACAAGGCCTGGCATGGAACGAACGCCACGGGAAGTAAGGAAAGTAGGCTCTCACATTGCAATTACTACTGCTGAGCTTGATGTCCAAAGTGGATAGTGGTTTCTGAGGTTTAATGTGAGAAGTCGAGAAGTGTGAGAAGTTGAAAAAAATAATAGCAGTGTCTCGAGTTGCGTCCGACAGAACCGACAATTGAAAGCTAGAGTTATGTCCGACGGAACTTTGGGCCAAAGTGCTGAGTTACGTCCAGCGTAACGTAAAGCACACAAAAAAATTTAGAGCTAACGGCACCAGCTACCATGATGTCCTATATGTGTAATCTATACGCAACATTATTGAAATGGTCGCATGTACGTTAAATGACGTCAAATTCGGAAACACCAATGCTGCTGCTTTAAGGCCAAACTAGTTACGTTCGACAACACCGGCTCCCCATCGGTCGAGTGGTCAGGAATGGGATATAAGCGCCCACACCACTGCAGCGATGTGGGTTGAAATCCCAGCTGGGTTGATGGCGTTTTTTCCTAATTAAAGGATTCAAATTTTTCTGTACTAGCCCAAGTACAGTTTTTTCCATATCCAACACATGTAAGCAAAGGAGAAGATGGGAATAAACAAAATTGAACCTCGTGCAGTGGGCGCACAGTGCCAGTTTGTAGCGTCTGCAGTTTGTGCTGATAACAAATTTACATGGGTCGAGTCTTCTATCAGACGTAATTAATAGGGCTAGGCGTCGGATATTTTAACCCGTTTCAGCGGATGGCTTTATGCATCAGTTATTTGGTTGTGTTGGTTTGGAAAAACAAATGACCAAAAATAATCATGCAGTAGTAGAAATAAGATTAATATTCTCATACACTTGTTCACACACATTCCAGATGAGGTAAGTAGGTCATCGTCATGGCACATGATGCGGGCGAGCTCGTTCGTCACACACACGTTTCTAGAATCGGGAACATCAGCACCCGCCCGGGAGTGCATATGGCGCCGATTATTCGCGGTTTGCTTACTACAAAAATAGTTTATACAAGGGCAAAACGGTATATATAACTGCCCACTCGTTTTTTGTGGCTTGTATATTTGTAGTTTTTATTCAAAATTTTGCCCTGCGGAATGAAGATACACGAGTTCAGAGGTACACGAACAAGAGGTACACGAACAAATATTATTGAGTTTTCTCACCAGCTTAAACCAGTTAAAGCAATTAATCGCGGCGAAAGCAATAATCGATTAATCGGAAGGTTAATCTATGAATAACCTTCCCCTAATAATATATAATTGATTAGGGATAATAGAGCGAATGTCCTGGGAGTCCTTTTTTCTTCACAGGAAAACAGAAATGTCAATAAATTTTAGTAAATCGATCTGGCTGACTAATGAAAAACGTAAGGAGGTTCTATTTTCTTCATTCCCGTCTCCTCCTTTGCTTGCATGTGTTGGATATGGAAAGAAGTGTACGTGGACTTGTACAGAAAATTTTGAATATTTTAATTGAAAAAAAAAACGCCGTAAGTTCAATGTGGGAAAGTCGCTAAAGTATTGCATGCCTATTCTTTGCTTTTATCTGAGCGAAGTTTAGGTTAAAAGCGATTTTTGGGCTAACCTAATGAAGCAATCTCCCGAATGAACCAAACTTACATTTTGTCTTTTGGCCCCTTGAGGCCCATGTACTACCTTCCCTGATTATAAAATTGGGGGAAGGTAGTAAGCACAAGCTCATGCACTTGCCAAGAGCCCTGAAATCTGTCGTCTGACTCGGGACCTGCCCCAGTAAGGCTAGCCACCAGTACACCAACCTTCCAGCTCACATAGTGTGTTTCATGCAAAGGTTCGTGAGGCAGCACGCAGTTTTAATAAGCAAAGATAGCCCGTTTCCAATGGCAAGATACGAACAGCAGAGTGTGGTTCATCTTTTGCAGCCTTTTGTGACGTCATCTGCATTGGCAAGGCTGTAATTTGAGGATCTAACAATACAACTGTCCAGTTTCTCTCGAACCAAACTTAATTTGTGTGGCTCAATTTAGTCGGCGATGGAGCTACTTCTTGTACCATCAAATGACTTTTTAGGCCTCCAAACGACTTTGGAACAGGCCAAATAAGGCATAGGTCTACACAAAGCATTCGGATCTCTCAGATCTGGAATTCATAGGTAGGACCTGAGCAGCCGGATGGTTATCAGTGCCTTGTGTTTGTGAACTAAATGCGAAAGTTAGCTACGATGGAGGCAAAATGGTCTAAAAATGCGCTTTGCCACACCCAGTAGGATACTAAATTGCAAACCTTGGACATTGTGTTTTTGACTTTACAGAATGTGAATACTACTGTTGTCCATCTTGCATAGTATGCCTAACATATTAGTTTACAAGAGCAAAAGAAAGAACTAGCGTCAGCACCTAAATTGGGTAGCCGCAGTAATAATTCTCTACCCAGAGCTGCCTATTGCGCTAAAAGCATATTGTGCACTTATTCCAGAAGAACCACGGTGTCCTGCAGCATTTGAATATGCCTCCACAAAACACTGCACACCCGAAGAAATCTTAACGACAAGAACAAAAAAAATAATGCCCCTTCCACCGTTACTATACTCGGCTACTGGCAGTTCATACGTATCTGCCACATTTATGCATTGTCAACACGTCATACAACATTGCCTTCGAAGGTGACTTTTTTTGTTTAGATTTCTCCCCCATTTCTACTTATTAGGCTCTACAACTACTACAGAGGTAGACAAAATATGGCTGAAGTAATTATGGCACCACAGCGTGGATGAGCTTTAACTCTCTCTCAGATTCAGTTAGTGTTCCTGGCCAAGCAAAGTGACAGCTCGTTTGCGGCGACCCTTCGGTGACCGAAGTTGTGTAGCAAGTATACTCAGGGAACTCACTACGTGAAGCCGAATTGGCAGAACAAGGCTCCCGGGCGCCAAGGTGGTCATCACCTGGTTTTCTCTCTTGTTTTGACCCTTGGGCCATGCCTTGGCTCCCTGCATCAAAGATGACGACACCTTTCATCTGCTGGTCCATAAAGAAACCCCAGGCAGAAGGCAATGAACTCGGCACACCCTTTCACGACAACAGTTTTCCAACAGCCCAGCATGTTTGCATTTCCGTATTCCTTTTATGAGGAATCAACCAACAGGACACCGCGACCACTTTTTACCCCTACACTTGGATGCAATGATAATCGATGCGTTATCACACACACGTTCTGACAGCCTCACCTGAAGCCAGCACTTAATACTTGTTTCGTCATCGTCAACATACCTATACGAGTCCTTTTTTCTCCAAAAACTTGAATTCCTTTTCCTATTACTCTTACCTCGAAGTTATTTTGCCCTTTTTCCCAATCGAGTTTCTTTTTAGGTAGGACCAGCTTTACCTGATACCAAGCCAAATAACGTCGTTTTTGCCCACCATTACTATTTTTAATAAAACTACCCCTTTCCCTTTCTTTTTAGCTAATTACGCAAGAAGGTCTACTCCCTCTCGCAGTCACTCAACTACCACCTGCGAATTCTACTTCCTTCTTGACACATAATTATCATCATCAGCTTGGTTGTGCCTACTGCATGACGAAGGCGCCTCTCTAGGAACTCCAGCCACGTCTGCCGAAAGCTAGCAGTCTAGTCTTTGCCCAAATTTTTTGTCGTTCATCCCTCTGTTGTGAACAGCAAGACCAGTGGCTGCCTTTCTTTCATCGTAACACATCCTACATGGTAGCACATACAGCCTTTCCGTCAGTTTAAGCATCTTATGACTTGCAGATGCTTCAACTTGATGGAGTACAGCTGAGGCTTTCACATGATTTGTTCAATGCTGTTATCTGGGGAACACAACCAAGGAATCCCTCTCAAGCCCGGGAGGGCATCTGAAGAAATGAAAGGGCACGGGTGAAACCATCCACAAGCACAAAGTACAGGGGACTCAACTTCTGTGAACTGGAGCTGTCGAGCCGAGATTTAGTTGCTATTGTCCAATAAAGACCGCTCATCACCACCAAGTGCAACGTGGCCATATGCGAGTCGCCAGTCACCACAGCTTTTTATCGAGACAGTGAGCGCACAAATATGCACGCTAATTATTGCAGGCTTTATATCGGCCCAGTGGAAATCCGTAGGCAGGGTCACATGCAGCCTTAGGAAGCTTACCTTTTTGTGCTGGCAGGACAGTTTTTTGCGACGTTTGTTGGTTGGGCTGCCGCAAAGACACATAATATGTTGTTTTTTTTGGAGCCTCCTTCTTTTGTGTTTGGACATGGAAACAAGGGGAAATAGTGAAAACGCAGTGCATGTGAACCATTTCATGCCCACCAACAGCCCAGAAATTGGTACAGACACTTAAAAAAGAAAGAAATTGATGACAAGCCAACTACGCACCAACGCAAGGAAAAAGTGCATCAGCACACCGTCATCGCTGTCATTGATAGAGATAGAATTTTCAGGTAGCTTCTTCTAAATGAGCCAAGAAGACGAATTACAAGGGCAGTTCATACGAAAATGATAAGAAATTTCTCCCAGTAATGATAATACTAATGTTATCGCAAATTTCAAACAGACATTGTAGAAATGAGAGAAAACTAATGAAGCAGTGGTAGCTCATCAGCCACTCTCTTGCACGTTCCTTACACATTGAATCTTGTTTGTATGATCAGCAGCAGCCAACCAAAGCCAGTGCCAAGAAACATGACCGTATAGTTGCAATGGGGCCTCAAGTTCCGTTTAATCATGTCACTTGAATGCTGACATGCAGTTAACCCACTGATAACTGCAGTTTCAATGTCCACTCTGGTACCACTCATGCCGTGTGGTATGAAATTGCAGTTTTCATCATTTTTTGCTCTTTTTTAGTTGAAATATCCCGTGCATTTCTGGAATGTAGCTGCGAGGGTTACCTATAACCTTTAACAACAATCAATTCTTTCAGCAAAGGTGTATATGGCTCATGAACTTTATGCGCACAAAATGAGGACACAACAAAAAAGAAGAGACAGGTAGACCCGTGCAGACTGACAACTGTTCTGTTGTTGGTCTATGCTGGTCTTTGTGCCTCTTCTTTCTTCGTTGTGCACTCATTTTGTGCAGCCAAAGTTGTCATGAATGTACACCAAGTAGCCCGCGTTTCAGTGTTATTGCAGTGTACATGGCTAGCACTCAACAGATCGTCTCCATGAACTTGAACCACACGTTACAGAAATTCTGAGCCAGGAACTTCATACAGGAGAAACTTTTCTAAACCACCAAATCTGGTACCATACTTCATATCTGTTAGCAATATTAAGCAAAAAGAAAACATTAAGCATAGTTAAGGCAATACATCGTACATAACAAGCACTTGCAGTGTTGCTTGAAATGAACGTAGTGTGTGCTTGATTTCTTTCAGAGCAAATACAAAAACACGCATTGAAAACAATGTTAGACTGAAAAATACAAAGAGGGCCCAGGGTGGCATCCCAAGTCCCATAGTCACAGAAGGTTCCAGTATATGGCACACGAGCAGTGGAACGCAGGAATCTGATTTCACCAAACCTCCATTGTGTTTATCACAGCAGGGCTGAGATGGGAGGGGAAAAGCATGAGAGAAGGGCAGGGGAGGGGAGGGAAATTTACGTTGCAGGGGCAGCAAAAACTCTTTTGATGACATTTGTATCATAGCGAGCAAATACGTAATGAGTGTCATTCGCCCAGAGAAAGAAGGGTAGGAAATAAAGAGTGTCGGTGTTAGTTTGGAGGAGAGGTATGGGGGAATGAACTACAGCGAAGCTGTAGTTCATCCCCCCATAGCTACAGCTACAGCTTCGCTGGCTTCCTTCTTCAGAGTGGAAAGGCTCTGAATTTTTTCTCGGGATGTTCAGTATAAAAAATCCTTGAACCCTCAAAAACAACAGATTTAAAGACATTGACAGCCTGTGTCTCGCATTTCAAGCTTTCTTGCTTAGCTTTTTTCCCACTGTTCGAATTTGCTGAAAGACCACTATTTTCTGTCAGACTCCCTGTAGTACACACAAGTGCAGAAGTGTGGGAACAGCAAAAATGTAACTTTAAGCCGAGTGCGCATTGGGCATGCACTCCATGGGCACTCAGCGGTGATAATCGTTTGTGCACTAAGTTTTTTCCTTGTGCAAGGGCTTCAAAGATAACTGCACCTGTGAGATGTCACATATGCGAGATCTGCTCAGTGTGTGTGTTGCATGCAAGTAAATGTGTGCGAGTATGCGTGGAAAAGAAAAAAATTCAGTGCACTGCCAACGTGTTCGATTCAACTCAATTTTTTTTTGCACAACAATCTCCTGAACCACCATTTCCCCCTGATCACATACCTATCGTTTCCTTTGACCAAGAAATTTGAGGAACGAGGAATTTTGAAGTCAGGTAGACATTTTTAAAGCAAAAACATGTGTACCATACAAACAAGTCCCCTCTCACTTTCAACGCCTCGTTCAACGCTTCGTTGTGGCCCCACAAGGAACGCTTTAGGGTACCAAACTTTGGTGTTAACACCATTTTCTGGTTATCAACGTGTTTCCTGTCATTTCAGTGCAAAGAAAAGATATATGGATACTCTGCATGACTGAAAAGAACCACTAGCCAAATCCAAGGCAGTGCATTTTTAATGCGCATGCACCAATGTACAACCAAATAGACACTATTTTTTACTGTCTCTGATTGCGATGAAGCAGCGGTTCTACAAAGCCACAATAAAAAGGATTATACCAGAAGAAGCATTATAGATCAGTGTGATAAGGGAGCCTAGGATCAATGTAGGAAGTCCCCTACAAACTCGTGTAGAAAATATTCCTATGCGTAGTTAAAAGAGAGGAACAGAAAAAAAGGCAGAGTTGAGCCAGGTGCGCATGATGCCGAAAACCAAAAACTTAGACCACCTCCCTTTGTGCTACACAGACATTATACCATTCCGCAACATATTTTTGCTTGAATAACCTAAACGCAGAATATAGCCTTCTTTAATAATGAAGTAACCTCTGGTAACTCCCTCAACTAAACCTCAGATCAGAAAAGATAATTTTCACTCAAATCACAAAAGATAATTTTCAAACAAAAAAAGACATACGAAAAAACTTCACACTTTCGCGCTTGACAATGTCAGCAGTTATGCTACCTTACTGCATTAAAGCATCCAAGCGATATGATGAAAACGAACTACAGGCACCGCTACGATCACAGTCGTTTCTTGGCGGCGGCCTCCAAATGCAAAAAACAAGCCCCTTTGATGTCATAAGCCCCCAGAGAGGAACTGGCTGGCTCGTAAATTGCCACTGACTTATCTGGTTCCCTTCATATAGCCTTGTTGTTGGAAGGTGGCCCTAAAATTGGCATCGTTGTTATTGCGCCAGTGAGCCAATCTTCTATTTTGCTTTCATTGTACTTACCTGTGGCGTCTCATTCTGCACCAGACGTCTGCTTGCGCACTGTAATCAAATCCACAAAATACCAAGATTCAGTGGTATTGCAGACAGCACTGTAACGAGGGCGGAACATTGAGCATGCAGTGCAGATATACATGCAAATGATTTTTTACTCAAAGCGTACAGCCTCTGGAGGCTTCTTATCCGTGCGAGTCATCGGGAAGGCTTCAAACTCGTCCTTCATAGTCCTTGAAGATGCAGCAGCAGCTGTAGAAGCTGTAGAAGCTGCAGCAGCTGTAGAATCAGTAGTGCATGGTGGAACAGAAATTAAATAAAATAATGCTCGTGGATAGTGCTTCTGAAAGAAGCTGCTGAATTTTCGCTACGACGCCAGCCACAGCTATTTAAATAAAGCAGCATGCGGCTGGAGAGGACCGAGCACGTGTTAAGAACATCAACGTTTAGATCACTTGTAAATGCTCACAATCAAATTTGTGATCCATTTTTTCCATGTGCAACTGAACAACAGCTATAGTCCCACAATATAATTAGTCACGTGTATAGCTGCACAGTTATCTTACACACGTCAACCTCAGTCCACTGTGCAGACACACAGCCAGCTGGCAATTTAAGTTGGGCACAGCAGAGCATAAACCAATTCACGACCCTACACAAACTACAGTGTCTTCCTTGTCACACACAAAGGGCCCACAATGAACCACATCCCTGCACCCTGTTGCCCGTATTGAACGCATCACCATCACAATCATTCGATCCTGGGTTTCAGGAACATGAAGGTACGCCTCCCACCCCCCCCTTAAACGAGTCTCGAGCACGATTCGAAATACCCTTCCTGCTCTATACTGCTTCGTTGGTGCCCCAAGCAGCATCACACGGAGGAAGGCAATGTATGCTTAGCCTACCCACCTAAGCCTCAAATGAGCCCCAGTGTGAAAGAATGGAATGAAATGGATGACTTTATTACAGGAGGAGGCCAATAGACCCTGGTGTGGGGCACGGGGAAAAGGGGAGGGGAAGATTGTTCATATAAAGTCTGCACTGCACTGTGAGCGTTCACGATATGCACAGGTGAAGTTGTGACGAGGGCACTCTACTACGACCATGATTGGAGTATCCAAAAGGAGCCGTTCAGGAGCCACAAGGGGTGTGTTTGGGGGTACATCTAGAGAGAGGGTGAACGATCCGCCATCATACTACTTTATAGAGACCTGTTTTGAGACCAAATTCTGTAAGTTTCTGTAAAATTTGGGGGTTGTTTCTGACGTGTTGGACATGTTCTTCAGAAGTCGCCGAAAGGCACTGTAACGATGGGCTCAATGCAATGTCACCTGATGAGATAGGTTGGAAGCCATGATTTGCTTCGAAGCTTGCTTATTCACACAGCGTCACTGAAACGTTCATTGGTACGAAAATGGCACGGGCGTAGCAATAACCGCTGCCGCAGTTTACTTTGGCAGCAGACATTCCTAGTTTTCCAGGCTTCTGTACAAGTTCCTTCTACAGCCCCAATTTAGGCATACGGGTTCCAAAAGAAGGCAAGCTTAGAACTGAGGAAATATGGCATTTCTTAATGTTTCTGAGACTACAATGTTCTCCCATAGCTGCTCAACCTTAATACTATTCCTCGCATGCGCAGTAATGGATCACCATGCCAAGAAGCAGAACACGTTTTCAACCAGAAAAAAGGGAGGACAAAAATGAGAACTGCAGCATGCACTCATCCCACTCACTCGGAAAGGTCTCCCCCTGTGCTGGCAGAAACCGCTTTCCGCACCAAGGGCAAGCTATCCAGTTTTTGTCAGGTTCCATCTATGGACGAAAATAAAATTCTTGCTCATTATCTGCACAGCTCTCGCAAGGGTGATGGCAGCACAGAATGTGTCGTGCATTGTCCGCAAGATAGGGCGGCTGCGGTCAAGCGACTACCGTAGCCACCAATTGTGTCTTATGTGCACAGGCACACAATGTATCTGCTTGAGATCTTTTCGTCAGCAGCGTAACTAAACATGGTTGTCAGCACGACTTTATACGTTGTTTGGGTAGGCAGCCATCACGTGTAGGAGGTGGAAATGATGATGATGAGTTAATGGCTTTGCATTTTAATCTGCTAAGCTGGTAAATAAAGCTGTTTAGGTTGAATGAGTAGTTTCGTAGAGACTTTCAAATAAACGCGCAACACCATTTCTCACCACACACAGAAGCTACTTGTCCCTGCAGCAGCCAGCTCCCACTAGAAATGGAGGTTGTGTACTCTCTTGCGCAATGTTGTGGTCCCCCTCACCATGCAGAAAAGTTGGGTCCAGTTCATGAAGAGGAATTTGAATTAAAATCCATAAATTACCTTGCTTGTCTTCATAAAATGTAAGATTTGCGACAAAATAAATATTGAAACGTACTCAGGGCAAGGTGTTCTAAACATTGTCTAAAATTCGTGAACCATAATCTGAGCTTTTTCTTGGCATTCAAAGGCGTCTTTTGAAGAGAAAGTAGCATTCAAAAGTACTCTTTTCTTTGCAGTGTCCCTCCCGGCAATTTACTGTCTCCTAATGTGGCATCGCACTATGGCAAGTCAGTGATACTCAACTTAGTGCATTGCAAGCATGTTCAATCGCTAAAAACTGTGTGAACAAACAATAGGCCATATTTGCCACAAAGTGGTTCAAAATGAATATTCTGAAGGTGGAGATACCGTTAAAATTTATTGTATTACTCACATTGATGACAGTATTGGCTGATGGTGTTTTCTCAGCTCAATCTCGCCAATTAAAAGTAAATCAGGGCTTGCAAGTTGATATAAAAATCAGTGTTTATATAAGTTGAACTCTGCAATGCAGCTACAGGTAAAACTTCGGCGAATTCCTTCAGCGTCCATCAATGTCCAAGTGTTTGTAAAACAGCTTCTTTGCGACCAGCGCATTATTTAGGTTTATGAACAGAAATATTTTGCTGCTTGCACAGCATTAGTGATTCTAAAACCACCCCTGCAAGAAATAAATTGAATTCCGTATGAAAAAAATGACAAATTAAAAAATCTGCTTGTGCGCAATGAAGGCAAAACTTTGGAATACTATTAAAACAGTCACCTTTTATATCCATATCCATATATACATATACATTTTATTTTATATACATATACATATCCACACAGGAGCCCCACTACTTTAAGATCCGCAATCCATGTTTATCTTAATTATTGAGTGATTAGATGCATCAGAGAGGGATTAAGGTGGTACAATATGGATTAGAAGAGACTACGTCTGGATTAAACTGGATAGAGTGGATTAAGATAGATAAACATGATCTATTTTAATCCAAATTCCACCCCCTGAATCCCTATCTGATGTATATTTTTCCATATTGTACCACCCTAATCCCCACCTGATCTATCCAATCAATCAATGATTAGCTTAAGTAATCATTAGTCATATGCGCAACTGAACACGCTTTAGTACACCTCTGGCCTTCCTTGGGCCATGGGATATTTGTATGGCTCTTACTGCATTTTCTGGTGACAGGGTTGTTCAAGGAATCTTACTAGTGCACTAAATTTGGCTAGTTAGTTTGAACTAAACGTTATGAAAAAAAACGCATGAAGATGGCGACAGTGAAAAAGACAAAGGCCGCCACTGACTGACCACTCCTTTTTGATTAATTGTGGCAGCCAACAAATAGAAAAATAGATGCATGCATTTTTCGGTTGGATTTGTGTCGATGCAGGCTAGTGGTACGCCATAAGTAAATCAGGTTTAGCGCCAAGCACTACATCACAAAAAAGATTTTTACAAGGCTGAGGCACTCCTGTCAAAACCTATGTCTTTAGGCCTCTAGTATGTCCCCACCTTTACTTATGTCTTTAGGTTGGCTTTCTCGAACGACTATGAAACTGTACGAGAAGGTGAAATATGTGCAACCTTTACACGAAACAAATATATTCGCTAACTGGTGCACGTCAGCTGGAGTTGAACACTACCTGAATAAAATTTACCAGCCATAAAGGAGTTTCTCAACACACTGGCATGAATGAGAAACCTGGCTTGCCATAACCCACAAGAATGCCTAACATGGACGTCTTTTCAGTGACTGGAGGTACCAGTCAATTGTACAGCACTCTTGACAGCACATCAAGGAACCAAAATTTCTTTACGACAACGCATGCTCTCTTTCATGCAGTGCTTCGCCGTCGTGTCTTCATCTTTCATTTTTACATTTTGCACCATTTCCTTATAAAGGACTATTTCATGAACATGCAGTGTACTATAAAGGTTGTACTTTCCTAAGTTATCTTGTTTTTTTAGTTACATTCCAGACGCTCTATACACGCTGAAGCAAAAATACTCGCATTCAAAAATACCAACTTCGCAGCTACTTATTACTATTCGTATTTGATTCAGATCCTCTTTCCTTTCCCTCTTTCCCTCTTACAATCACCTCACCTTACCAGAAACTAATGTAAACAGTAGAGTTCCAGAACCCATGGTTATTTTTGTCTTGTTTTGGTACAATATGGAAAGCAAGCGTTTTTGACATCGGGAATGATGGTCTCATGTCAGAAGGAAGGTGAAACGGCACATTCTAGAGAGGGGGGGGGGTTTAGGGTACATTGCCAGTAAAAAAAAAGTTAGCACACTTTCGGTGCCGGAAACGAAATTCCGTAAATGGGAGGGGGAGGAATAGCATTTACCAGCAGTGTTTTCGTACGAAAACAGTTTACAATTACTAACGGCGTCGTAACTATGCGCTTCGCATGTTCAAGAAAGCTTCACTTGTTTGATCGGCGCTCGAGTTTCAAACAGCAGGAGCGACGTTTCACTGCTCAACATGCTGGTGGAACACTACGATGATAGGTCGGCGTACTCACTCGTGAGTACACTCGGAACATTGCTGGCGCTAGGCGGGACAAGGACGACGAATTACACACAACTGGAGCGCACTGGAGCGTAATTCGTCGTCCTTGTCCCGCCTAGCGCCAGCAATGTTCCGAGTAAGAAACCAACTAGCCCCATTTCAAGCTCTGGTGAGTACACTCATTTGTACTCATTTGTACTCAAACTCGCGAGTGAGTATGATGATGAGTGAGTACACACCCAGTTGAAAAAAGTGAGTACGATGACGAGTGAGTACAAGGGTAAGTCCACTACTCGTGAGTACAGCACTCATGAGAATGAGTACTCATGAGTACAGTATTCATGAGTATGAGTACTCATGAGTATGAGTACTCGAGAGTATGATTACTCATGAGTACACAGTACTCAAAAAGGTAGTACTTGTGAGTACCCAGTAGCCATGAGTACTACTCGTGAGTATACAGTACTCATGAGTACAATACTCATGAATAATGTATTTTCGAGTGCATGCACTCGTGAGTACAGTAGCGCAAACAAGTTCTATCACGAACTCGAGTCGCAAACGCGCATCTACGAGTCACAAACATTTAGCGTTGCCGCTGTGCAGCTTAATTCTCAAGGATGGTAAAATCAGACAACGAAAACTGCGCCTCCCTCCTTTCCCTGTCCCTGTCTGGCGCAGTTAGCGTTTTTCGGCGGTCGCTCGCTAAGGGGTCGCGGTGAAAAGGGAAAAACGAGGGGGTAAGGTCCCGGCGGGAAGTGCAGCCGCAGTGACTCTGTTTCTACGGCACGTGTTGATTGGCGCAGTTGTTTTTGTTTACAAATACGCGGCCTGGGAACACGTAGCTGCTTCGTTCCGCTTTCTCTGTTCAAGTTGCTTTAGGGGAGGTGGTGGGGGCTGCTAACAATGCATGCACTGCGCGCACCGAAGTCGCTCTTTTCCGGTCTTCAGCAGTTTCCGTAGACGCATGTCAACGCTGTGTAGTCATGTCCTGAGCCGAACCGCTTGTTTCAGCAGACGCAGTTAATTTACGTGATTCTCGTCAAATCGACTGCATGGTTTGTGTCACCGAAATTGTCCGCAACATGCCGCTGTGCGATAATTTGTTTGATGTACGCGCGCCCATATGTTTTAATAAGCTCCCGTTTTGAAACTGTTTGCTTAGGTTCGGTAGGACTATGGTCTCGTGCAGTCCATTTACAGGTGAGCATACAGCCCCACCATGCAGGCGCGGTGGCGTAATTTTCCCCTGCATTGGAAATAAAATATCCAAGTACACCGAGGCACGTTTGTGGGTTGTAAATCGGACATCATAATGCCCAGTCAAACGCGTGCGACGCCTTGTTTCGCCTCGCATATTTTGTCGAAGAGCTCCGGCATCTTGCCGCTGGAGGAGCGTTTTGCTTTCGAATGGTTTTGCTTTCGAATGCATCCCGATGCGCCGCTTCTCGTTTATGTCACCATGTAGTGAGGAAGCTGACGACGATGGTGAATTTCGGTGGTTGTTCTTCCCCTACCTTCATCTCCTATTTACTGGCGGCGCGACCGCCCCTCGCTAGCAACTACTGCCAAGTTTAAGTTCGCGCTGTGGAAGGCCTAGTGAAGGGGCCGTTTTTATATGATAAACGGCAACGCCAGACGTTGGGGTTTCAGCTTAAGCTCGCGTCTTGGAACGTCTCGTAAAACATGTTCCTTTCCTTGCTCATAACGACGCCACCGCACTTTTTGATCGATATCTGCCAGCTTCGTCAGCGCTGTTCGAGACAAGAGCTGCAGATTTCCACTGTGCAACCTAGGCACCAACACGGCAATAAAGCGATGTCAGTGCAAGCTATCACGCCTCCAAAAAACGCGTCTGCAACCTTTGTTTTCGAGTTTACAAAGCACGGGAGAGCAGTTGGACAGTGCTGTAACGGCTGCCAAGCAACTGGGTGCACTGCGGCAGTCGACTGCGAGCGGTACCCGCTCCACGCCCCCCCCCCAAACACACACACACACACACACGTGCGCGCACGCACTCTCTCTCTCTCTCTTTCTCTCTCTGTTGGGACGGGGTCATCCCAGCTCAGTCACCACTGTTGCGACGTTGCCCTGCTCAGTCCGCTATCGAAATCGCGCTGAGTAGAGCGATGAAGTAGTCGAGCCGACGGTGATTTGAAGCTGTATTTATATACAATATATACAAAGGTAGCACGAGCGTGACTCGGACAAAGGCGATAGCACATCTAAACTCAGTGCCTCCGATGAGATGCCGCCGCACCACCGCTGCTTCTGGGCTGGTGTTATACCCCCGGGGTTCCGTTGCAGCCGCGTGCAGTTCGAATCCCTTAAATCGGGACTATCATTGGCTGCAGTTTGAATCCGGCGAATGGAGGGGAAGCGATTGCGTCAGCCGGGCCGCCACAACAGGGAAAGGGAAAGCGATTCAGTGGCCCCGTCTCCAGGCGCTGCTTGCAGCGTGTCTGCCGGGGGTCGTTTTTCCCAGGCATGATTTCGTCCAGCCGCCGTGATGGGAAAGTGAGAGCAGACTCTGTGGTGCCTTTCCAGCCAAGTTGCGGCACATCTGCCGCGGGCAGTTCGACCTAGGCGCGAATCAAATCCGCCGTCGGCACGTCGCCGGGCGCAGCGAATTTGTGTCGGGCGCACTGACACAACACACACACGCATACAATAATGAGTGATTGAAGTCAGACCCGTGTGGGTTTTGCCTGGGCTCTTAACGGAAATAAACATCATGACGCGTAGCGCCCCTGTCCTGTCCCTTAGGCGGGACCTCCCTCTTGGGCTTCTGGCGCGCTAGCCCGTTTTCGTTTTTGTGTTTATCTCCTATTTTTCGGGCTGGCGGTGGCGGCGAGGGGTACGGTTGCGCAATGTTCGCAGCGTGCGGCACAATGGCGGCAGCGTCTCTTTGCGGCTAATTTTAAAGGAGATAGTCTTTCTTTGGCTACTAGAGCGCGACAATGTTGGCCTGTCTGTCTGTCTGTCCGTATCTCTGTGTCTGTCATAAAGATAATTTATTATTGCAACTTATATCCCGCCCCGCTGTATACATGGAAGCTTCCTACGCCGTACGTTTTTCTTGCAGTACTTGCAGCGATAGGTCACGTTGCAAAAATCCTTGGTAGTGCCGATGTAATCGTAGTGTTCCTTCAAACTTTCTGGCATACTGAAACATTGCGCTATCACTAGGTCGTCCGCTGAGTGCGTGTTGCAGGCAACCATAGCTGAGCACACAAACAATCGTCAGCGCAACACTTTTTCACTGACCTCCACGGTCCGAATCCGCATACTGCACATACCTCGAATTTTGGGCCTTTTATACCGCGGTGACCGCTCTTTCCTTGTTTTTGTTACAACTCCACCTCTGGAAATTTGTTCCGTTTCTTCTTCCCGCGCAAAAGAACAACACCAAATAGAACACAAGACCACGTTAATCGTACAATGATCACTTATCATTTTTCGGCTCCAATAATGTCATTTAATTGCAGTGGTCAAGATCTACAGGGTGTCAGAGAAGTAATTTTGAAGTCGCAGAAAGAGTGCTCACCAATCAGTCACTCGGAAGGACTACTTGCCTAGCAGGTGTTGCGAAGAGCTACCGAGGATGATGCAACATTGCATGATGCAACATTGCGTCAGCTGTACCACTTCGCATGATGCAACATTGCGTCAACCGTAACTGAGGCTATTGGTTGGATGTAGCCGATACGTTTGACGGAACATCGTGTCCTACTATTATTTTTTCTCTACAGCGTGCATCCAGGCTTGGTTTGACCTCGCAAGACCGATGAAAACTTATTCCCACTAATAAAGAAATTTTCTACACGATATTGAAATTAAATTCAAACAATGACAATCGTAGAAAGAAACACACGCTGACGGAAGTTGGGCGACACGATGTGCTTCGAGAGCACTAAAATATTTGCAACTTTGGTCCCCTGTTCAAGACTACCGTTGTCTAAATAACATTGTTGGATTTTATTCGCAACTGCACCAAACGGCCACGATGATATTTGTAACAATGATATTTAAAGATGATAACTATGATATCTGTAAGGATGATATTTACCTTGCATAATTGGCCAAATTAGTAGAAACATTGTTGAATACGATCAAATATTAGTGCAGATAATTTTCCAAAGAAATACAGGTGAGTACAGATTGAGTTGAATTGAGTACTGTAAGTAAGCTCCGATGAATCGGAAAATTTCAGCGCACCGAGAAACGAAAACGGACGAGGAAAGCTGCCGCCAGAAAACTCGCAGAAAACCGCAATTTACGGCCACGGCAGCGCCGAGAAGCCCAGATTCCCACAAGAGCACGATGCGCCCGACTCCAGTGCTTTATTCCTGAGAACACGAGAAGACGCCAGACGCAACGCGAGTGCTTACGTTCCGTTCCACTCTCTCCCGTGTACGCGTCTTCGCGTAGTGTGTCGTCCTACGACAGTTCACAGTGTAAGACGTTTTCTTCCCGTGCTCCTTTGTCCTGATGTATATGTAACCTCAGTATTTCTAATTAGTTAAACATTTTAAAATGTTTCCTGTTTAGCCTTTCATTCGAGCCACGACCTAGCTAACAAGGCGCAGTGGACAGGATCAGGATTTGAGGCCACGGGAGGACGAACGGACGAACAGACGAACGACGTGGACGAACCGCACCACGACTACGAGAGAGCGGCACGCAGACGTGGGGCACCGACGGAGCCCACGTCAACGGTGGTCGACCCACTGCTGACTTCAACGGAACGCTAGGTCCTATGTACAACGAAGAAACAGGAGTTCGTGAGCGCACGACGATTACGAGGGCTGCCCTGCTCTAGCCGTATGGACGACTTCGCCTCGCGTCTTCTAGTGGACAGCGAGCAATGTCGCCAGCTCTACAAACGAACGAATGCGCCAACGATACTTCAGGCTGCTTACGACGACCAACGGCACAGGAACTTGCAAGCGGCGCTGTTTGCGAGGAGGATGCCTGAAGAACGGGAAAGTTTTCTGAGACAACTGGCGAGAGTTAGCCGCACTTTTGCCCCAGTGCCTGAACTGCACGATATCCGGACACAGGCAGCATGCACGGCGGCACGCACACGAACGACACGACGTTTGCAAAACTGTGATTGCCTGCTCACCGGACCTCTCCCATAATGGCGAGATCACGAACACACGCCGCTCTGACACCGGGCCAATCGACGAGCTACGTCTCCCGCGCGCAGGTCATTCCAGCAACGAGCAACGAGGCGCGCAACGTACGCAGCTCGCACGAGCCAGAAAGCACCACGTGCACGCCACCCGCTCTTCCGGTCCAGACGTACACGAATGAAACGCTAAAAGCGCGGAACGCAACGGGGCCAGTACGTACATTTTCCGTCCTGTCCTGGCCCCGGTCCGCGCAACCGACATCGCATCCGGATTGGTGGATAGGCCACGACGAGCGAGACGCACGGCGCACGGAACGCACAATACGTGGCGAATGACCGTACATAATGTTAGGGTAGTTTCCCAGGAAAAAAAATTCCCGCGCCTTCCCGCGAGGGGAACACGAGTAAATGCAGACCATTGGGGGTCGTTAACGCCGCGTAAAGTCGCTTTAGGGTGGGTAGTTGGGTCGTAGTTGCGTTGGTGTTGGTTTGTGGTAGAGAGGGGAGAGTAAAGTCGCGTTAGGGTGGAGCGAGCGTCAACCAAGGAAGGAAGGAGCAACGCAGTGACTGAAGCACGAGCGACCGCTAGCCGCTTTATATTTGCAGCGCGCGCAGTAGAGGGAGAGCAGTGCGGGGGGGAGAGCGCGCATGCGCAAGCAGCGCGCGCCGTTCCACGCCCCAACGCGCTGCTATCACGCACCTGTTACGCCGAGACCGCGACGGAGCGAACGGGCTGACTACGACGCATGCGCGCACAAGCTGCTGTTGAGAGAGAGGAGGGAAGGAGGAGAGGCGCACCTGCTGCGGCCGCGGAGCTGTGGACGCCGTCCGACGCAGGAAGAGGCGAGGCTAAGAAATGCTCTGCATTTGAAACGATACGCACAGCGCACGAGGCGCACCAGAGGTGACAAACGACATCCAACTTGGACCGGTTGAGCTGACCACGGCGAACGAAATGCAAAGCGCACGATACGCGACCAAGCCAGCACACACGCAGGAAACCGCTATTTGCGGCAACCTCAGCTCCCGGTGCTGCTATCCGGACTTGGCCACCGAATGTCACAACCGCAGAAATCAACCTTGCCACAAGCAACAAATAACCCAGCGCACGCGATTCAACCCTACCGGGACGTACGAGCTCTTTGGCACCTGCTGCTTCAACCCGAATCCAGCGAGCGAAGGACATTACACTTGTGCAGGTAGGTCCGTCAACGAGCAACGACACGGCCAGCGCTTGAGTCACGTCCTAGCCGGAACGTACAAGGTCACCGGCACCCGCTGCTCCGATCGAGACTCACACGGCAAACCCGAAAACCCGCGAGCAAGCGGACTCGGGACGAACGGAACGCTTTCGAGCCTGCTTGAACGGGAGATATAGCGATTTTAGCATTTTCGAAACTACGGGCAAAGGAGGAGAGCTTGAGCGACGACACGGACACGGCAAGAACGCCAACGAATGAGCCCGATCCAGACAAGACATCGAACGCCCTACCGATGAAGTGACGCTTACAACGCCACGGAATGTGCGTCGAACGGACGAGACGAACTACGCCCGCTTCCCCAGCACAACGGTTTCACTTTCGAAGCAACGATGGCGAAAGCGAGCCCGGAGCCGCAACGATTTTGACCCATGATTTTGACCGATCCGCCACGCCACCTTACAACAACACGCCACCGCACGCTAAACGAAAAGCCAACCGGCTCCCGCAGCATACGCAACGCACACCTGAATCGAAGCAACGTCCTCAACTTGCCGAACTATGCCATCTCTGCACACCGCAGCTCGCCAGCGGACAAAACGGCCGTCTACGCTCCCACATGCATCAAACACGCCCCGAGCTACAGGAACACGATCGCCGACGAAAGCGACGCGACTAACGCAACGCCGCAAGCTGTCAAGTTCAGGTCCGACGAGGTGG
Organism: Haemaphysalis longicornis; assembly: GCF_048455015.1. Lineage (NCBI taxonomy): Eukaryota > Metazoa > Arthropoda > Arachnida > Ixodida > Ixodidae > Haemaphysalis > Haemaphysalis longicornis. The sequence continues at coordinate 114,118,784 of NW_027526407.1, read as the reverse complement.
ATACCACGGCACACACATTAAAAACCAATCCGATTTGATATTCACCGAACCTCATCGAGACAAACGCCCTGTAACGAAGTTTCTAGTATCCGGAACAACAAAAAAACAAACGCCGGCATCGAGCAGCTGCGAATAAGGAGATAGCGATCTGGATATGAACGGACGTCAATCTACGCGGACACTTAATTGTGCCTGGGGGTATTGAGTATTGAGTTGAGTATTTGTAAGTAGTACCAGAGTCCTTCAATGCTTTTGAAGGACTCTGGTAGTACACATGAATTCGGATTGAGTACTCATGAGTATTATGAGTAGTACTCATGAATACAGATTGAGAACTCATGAGTACAGATTGAGTACTCATGAGTATAGAAGACTGAGTACTCGTGAGTACTGATTGAGTACTCATGATTACACGTGGAGTACTCATGAGTACAGATTGAGTATGGATACTCGTGAGGACAAATGAGTTTGAGTACAAGTGAGTACAATTTCAAATGAGTATGGGATGAGTGAGTATCAGTGATTTTGAGAACAGACGAGCTTTTTGAGTGTTAGTTTGATTGAGTACAGCGTTAATGAAAAAAAATGTGACTGAGTTTGAGTAATCTGCTGACCTATGACTACGATACCGGCACAAAGAATTGCGAGTCGATCGGTTCTCAATAACGGCAGCAGTGACTGTTTTGTCTCAGCGGCGACGCACACGCACGACGCCGCAGACTCGCTCGTCCGCCGGGGGGGAGCGAGCGACCACTTATTCGGCTTCGATAGTAACGCCCCGCACATGTGCGGCAAAGTCGAATGTCATGTCAGCTTAACTGCGCCAAGTTCTCCTCAAGATGTCATTTTCGTCGACTGATAACCTGACAGCGTGGCCGAGCACGTTCGCGCTCCCTGCCACACGCAGTGGGCGCCCGCCGAGACTCCCTACGACGACGTTAGGCCTAACCGCCCCCGGGGCGGTGTAAACCTGTTCAAAAAGGCTCGTTTTGGGGGTTACGTACAAACCGCGACAGGTGTAGCGATGTCGCCGCACAAGCACAAAGCCGTTACGTTCCGGGTAAACAAATTAAAACGTGCACATGTCTCACCTCGGTGCTTTTCGTGCGGTGGCTCCAAACTCTCACAACGCTCTAAGTATGACTAGTGGCGCGAGCGGTCCTAACCCTTGCGCGATAGCGGGGAGAACGCTGGTGGCGCCCTCCACGCATGTTGACAATACACCTCGAGCTTCGCGATCGCTGCGCCGCCTGCCGCCGCTTCTCCGCGGCGTTGACGGGATTTGCGCTGTGTGGCTGCTCTTGCAGTGTTTTGGTTCTGTTTTGCTTCTTTTCGCCTTTCCGCGCACTAAAAAACTTGTTATGGTGACGTTGATAAGCAAAGAGTACGTTTAGGTCACTGCGTCTTCGTAGCTGCGTCTTCGTAGAGTACGCGATCGCCTGCAAGAGGTACCCGGGGAGGCGGTTCTGCGCACTTCGTCGCCGCTCTTCCGGCCGTCGGCGACGGTAGCAGCATATCACCACTGTCACCTCCAAATACGTCAAGCACAAATTAATTCTACTGTCGCCTCGTTTAGACCTGATACTGGCGCAGTGACAGGTTAACTACATTTTGCAGCGTGGACAAGCGGCTACGATTATATACGTAGCAGAAAAATATGTTTCGGGGATATGATTACCCAATGCCGCACAATAACGTATGCCTTTTATAAGAATATAAATCATGCGAAAATTTTAAGCATATCAGAAGCCTGTGCGTCGTTAAATATTTGCCCACACACGCCTTACAGCAAGAAACACGGGAAGTTAATGAAACCACGGAAAAATAAATGCTGTGCAAGTGTGGAAGAAACGTAATAGTTCTAACGGAAATGAAAAAAAAAAAACAGTGCAGCTTCTGACATGCTAAAGATGTGCGTCGAAACTTAATACAGGCAGGGCTCACCAGACCAACTATACGCGAAATGCACTGCTATTTCGCGAGACATAGGTGGGGGGTAGGGGAGGGGGACGCTGTGTACAAATGCAGAGCGGAATCAAGCAATTAACGTTTTAGTAATCACACACACAAATCTCGCGTTCACTGTCCTTTTGTTGTTCAAGGAACAGCTGATCGTACGGCGAACGCATTTTTGAAAGTAGACAGGGTAGGTAGTTCAAGAAGCGATGAAGGGGTCGTCGGAAGAGTGTGGCATGTGATAAGGTCCTGTGATTTCCGTTTCTGCTTTATTCTACAGGCTCCCTGTGCCACATGACGATATTTCGAAGAAGCATTTAGTCGCGGACGCGTATTATATTCTAAGCCCGTGTCCGCGCTGCTCGCAGGCTCGCAGAGGATATATGTAGCAGATGAATGTTTGCGGGCGCTCACCTCACGACGAGACGACTCTGTCATGTGATGATCCCCGAGTATAATTATGCATTGTCCATCTTACTTTTGTTGAATATTCCCAGAATTAATACAGACTGGCTTGTAAATGGTGGTGATCGATATCAGAGGTATAATATTGGCAAACGTAATTGGCGTGCTGTCAAAAAGGTATGAGTGCTCCGCTGATTATGTAAGCGCACAAAACTGATTTACATCGTAGTGTATAGCCGTATACTATAGCATCTGAGGAACAGGTGGTTACGGAGACACTGTTAGTAAATTCAGGGCAGTGTAACTATAATCGGCTCCATCATACGCCGGTTCCGCGACGCTGGCATGTGACACACACCTGGCGCTTATACAGACCGAATATACCACACTAAGATCGCGTCAGAAACATTTACATTCTCGTAACGAAACACACTCCATTTGAGAACAGAGTGACTGCTCCACATAAACATGGATTTCAAACGCCCGCAAACGGTAAATCTCGGTCGTGAACGTGCCGCAAAAGCTGCGGCGACAGTGGGGAGCGAGGCGGGGAGTCCCGCAGCTGCTTTCGAAACGGGCCGCTAGGGGGATTTCAGTGGCGCCCCTACAGGTTGCGCTCGAGGCGTATACGGTTCCCTAGAAAGGTATGCTAGTCTGCCGTCCGGCGGCCGCGAAGGGGGCTCCTCCGTGATGCATGCAGCGGCGGCGCTGCAGGCAATCGGAGCGCGGCCGGCCAGTGCCGGCGCGGGGAGCAGTGCGGCGGACGGCGCACCGCCGTCACTGTTCTGTGCCGCCGTGCTGCCTTCGTAGGTCTGGGCCACGCTGGAAGGAACCGTGGTCTGGGCGGTTTCGTTCTCTCCCCATTTCTGTGGACAGATTACCCAAACAGATTACCCAAATAAATTCGTCCCTACGAACACAAAGACATTTTTTTTTACCGAAGCAATTATTGATGGGAGTACGTTTTCGTGTATTATGAACGATCGAGCCAAACCACGGAATAGTGTCGCTGCGTTCTATCTTCCATTACTCTTCAGGGCAAAAGGCTTCCACACATACTCGGTGGCATCGGAACCACTGTCGGCACGGTATCTTGTACTAACTGGGGCACCTTACGCGGAATTTTGACTTGTTAGCTTGCAAAGAAGCGGTTTTTGTGTGTACCCACGCCGTACACTGCCCAGGATATGTAAACGCGCGAAAACATTTGTCGGGTGCGCTCCGTAAATTCTTCTGTGGCACTTTATAACCGTCCTGACTTCACCATGTTTGCGAGTCAAATATGTCCTTTGTAGCATGAACGGGAGCTGCCCAATTCGCATGGTTCATTACTTTGGCCCCATCGCACGTCTTCGCTGCCTTGTCAGTTGGGAATATCTGTTAAATGTTGCTGCCGAATAAAACCATTACGTGTGTACACATGCATACTATGTTTTTTGGCCCTTTCAGTCAACATGCAGAAAGGGGGTACTATCAAACCTTTTATTTTGCGCGCCTGTAATTTTTGTGAATTCCACGATTTGGAATATTCTCTACCTCGAGGAGCACGCGAAACTTATTTTTAGTAAAATCATGCTGCCACACAGTAACTGCGCTTTCATTCTTCATTGCACAGGGGTTTATTTGATCGCCCGCATACTCGGAGTGAATCGCGAGACGCACGCGGGGAAAGCAACAAGAGAGAATATTTGTGTTATGGTGAATCATTTTATTTTCGGCTGTTTGAAAGTAAAAAGAAAAGTTCTTGAGGCTTATTTAGTCCAGTGACCTTGCCTGGCTTTACCCCGCCCCCTCGAAGTGTTTAGGAGCGGGTCTTTTTTTTTTTTTTTTTGTGAAGCATTTCACTACAGCTTTTTTTTTTTTTTTTCCTTTTTCTCGATCTCGGAGCTAGCCTGGCCGGCTACATGCTGACCGCATTCAATGCATGGCGCTTGGGGATAATCCAGTAGTGTTAACAATTAATTGGAAAAAACACTGCGTGTGGTGCCGCCGGGCTCTATTTAAACGTGGTCTCACTGTCCCAACATTGCGCGAAATAATGGTTCCAGCGGCGTAAGTGAAACGGCTATACTCTCGTTGCTGCGGTTTCATCCTTCGGTCTCACTGGTGAAGGTCAGCGGCCGCAGATTGGCTCCGTATACCTATTCGCGAGAAATCCGGGGTCGCGAAATAAGAGTCTAATAGTAGTTCCATCGCAGCTTAAATTGTGAGCTGATGTACCTCGAGCCATTGGACTTCACCGCTCTAACTGGCTGACAAACCCGGTACGCGCCCACTCTCATCGGCAGTAGCGCGCGGCGCAGGCCGGCCGGCGGCTGCTCTCGCTCCGACCGCTCCGGCGCTCCGATTGCTCGCAGCGCCCTCTGCGAAGCGCTGTGAGTGCATCAGCGGCGCGGACATCCACAGGGCACATCCATAGGGTCACACCGTCTGCGTACAGCGTATGGCTTAAGTTTGGTATTCTTCTCAGCTGCTGTGGGAGATCCAGGAGTGCGATGTTGAAGAGTAATGGGGAGAGGACTCAGCCTTGGGGAGTCCCTCTACTCCCGAGAGTGATGGGATTAGAGGTGACGCCCGCGATCTTGAGTATGGCTCTGCGGTTGGAAAGAAAATCAACAATGTAGTTGTAGGTCCTCTCCCCGCATCCTGTGTTGGCCAAGTTTCGAAGGATCGCCTCGTGTGCCACGTTATCGAAGGCTCTTTTCAAGTCCAGAGCGAGGATAGCCCTCGGGTAGTGACGCGTGGCAGGGACGAGGACCTCCTCCTTCAGTAGAATGAGCACGTCTTGTGTCCCGAGATGGTTCCTGAAGCCAAACATTGTGTCCAGCATTTGTTGTGTTGCATCAAGGTAGTTTTGCAGCCTTTTCAGTATAATTATTTCCGTAATTTTGCCAATACAGGATGTTAGCGATATCGGTCGCAGGTTCTCAATGTGTGGCGATTTGCTCGGCTTCGGGATGAAGAGAACTTCAGCCATCTTCCAGTGTTCCGGGTGTTTTTCTTTCATCCAGAAGGAGTTAAAATGTCTGAGTAGGATTTCTATGGTGGGGTCATCTAGGTTGGCAATACGCTTGTTTGTAATTTGGTCTGGGCCCGGGGCACTGTTCCGCTTGCTGTCTGCTATTGCCTCTCGTAGCTTGTACAGTTGGATTTCCTTGTCTAGCTCGGGGTTAGGATTTCCTTTGTGCGAAGGGGGAGAAAAGCCTCCATGTGTCTGGAGGTACTTCTTCTCCAGCTCCTTCAGAAGTTCGGCGCTGGTTCCCGAATAGGCGTCGAGTGTGCGCACCAGGTTAGACGCTCTTTTACTTTTCAGTAGGTCGATTAAGTGCCTAATTAGTTGCCGTGTTTTGTTTGTGGTCAATGTGCCTTGTAGGCCATCGCAAACTTGTAGCCAATTCTCTTTGCATTGTGCTGCCGCATATTCTGCAGCCTGCTTGTTTATGAGGAATATACGCTTCCGGAGCTTTTTGTTGTGTCTTTGCCGCTTCCATCTTCTTGGGAGGCTGTGTCGCGCTTCCCCTATGTGGAGGATTATTGGGTCCACATAAGGTATCCTGTAAGAGGTAGCTACAGTCTGAGTGTGTGTGCTTGGGTACCTCTAAGAGCCGCCTGCGTCAATTCTTCATAGGATAGTTCAGAATCGAGGTTCTGTGAGACCCTGGCCTGGCGGAAACTATCCGAGTTCGTAATGCAGGCTGGTCCAATACGGACCTTGTAATTTTTGTCCTTGAATAACAGAGGGATTATGTCATGGTCAGATCCAAGATTTTCCTGCGTATTAGTCCAGGTAATATCTAGAGGTCCCGCTAACAAAGTAAGCTCGGGACTAGTATCTCTGGATACGCTGGTGCCCGTTCGAGTAAGTGTGTCGGGGTCGTTGAGCTGCGTAAGATGATCTTGCTGGATGGATTGTACTGTAGCTTTCCCCTTTTTGGAGTTGTGAGTGTACCCCCATAATTGGTGTGGGGCGTTAAAATCTCCCATGATTATGAGGGGTGAGTTTCTTGCTAATTATGGGGCTTCCTGGTTAACGTCTCGTATTCCAGGTTGTGTGCGCGATGGCCGGCAATATGTGTTAAGGATAAACAGATTGGATTTCTTTTTTGTTGACGGAGATAGAATTTCGACGACCGTATGCGCGCAGTCTTTCTATAGCGTGATGTGTTGTGTCGCTGCAACGCAACCTTTGACGAGAATCGCAGTAGCCTTTCCGGTAGGATCGGCATACGTGATGTATCCTGGCAGGCGAGGGGTACTATTAGTTTCCTGTAAGGCAATTATTTCTGGCTGAGGGTCAAGGGAGGCGACGTATTGTTGAAGTTCGCCTTTCTTGTTTTTCATACCACGGCAGTTGCATTGGAGAACCACTTTGGCTTTTGTTGTATTTGGTGTGGCCGTCATGGTAAATGGTTGGGTCGTCATTTTCTACTGTAGATTATTGTAAGTATGGGGAGTGCCTGCGACTGCTGCGTAGGTTTGCGGTTTCGAGGTGGTCTATGCGGAGGCTGTGACGCTCTCATTTTCGCTTAAGGGCCTGTACATCCTGCTTCAATACTTGTACGTCTTGGTGTAATCTCTGTAGGTCCTGTCGTAGGGCATTATACTGCGCATCTATGTTTTTCGTCAATGTCTCCATTACGGTTGTTATGTCTGCCTGAAACCACTGGGGTTGGACGACTTGCAAAGGCATTTCATGTCTGGACTTCATTCACTCAAGACCCTCAAGTGTCGTCCTTTGTGGATCATTCATGGATCAAAGGACGACCCTCAAGTGTCGTCCTTTGTGGATCATTCGTAATTGTTGGTGGTGGGGGAGCTGTGTTCATTTGTCTTGATTGTTCTGGGTCAGGGTGATTGGGTTTATTGCGTTTGTCTGGAACGTTTGCCGTTTGGGAGTTCTCAATTTTTTTAAGTCTGCCTTGAAGTGCTGCTAGTTGTGCTCTGTTGTGTGCATTCTTGGCACCTAGTAGGTGATGGTTCGTGTGGTGGGGGGTGGTTGGGGTTACCGGGAGCAGTGGGAGATACAACATGTGCCCAGCTCACCTGCTTGTTAGTGGTCATGTTTGGCTTGAGCGCACTGTTCCGGGAGGTACACTTTGACCTGGAGCCCGTGCTGCTGCGCCTCCACCGGGTAGGGGTACTAGAGTGGCCCCTGGGCCGCCCACGTTGCAGTGTATAGTCCCTACTCATGGCTCGCTCCTCCACCTGGCGCCTGGCTTGCTCTCTCCGTCGAAGGATGTAAGGCTCATGGAAGCGCTTTGGGCATCCCTGAGCCGCTGTCAGGTGGGAGCCGCCGCAGAGGGTGCACAGTAGATCACAGGTGTGGCTTTGTTTAGGTTCTCAGAGGCCGCACTGGTGGCACACGTTGAGGTTTGGCTGCGGGCACGCTGTGGATCGATGTCCTGTTTCGGGGAATAGGGTACACACGGGGAATGTCTTCTTGTACAGCGAACAGGGGTACTCCTCGCCGAACGAGGTTACAAAGTACGGGACTTTGAGTCCGACAAAGGTGAGTACCACCACATTAGATTGGCCAAGCCTGCGACAGGCGTATATTTCGCACTGGCTTTGGTCAAGGTTGGCAAGGATCTCGGCTTCGGAAAAGAGCAGGGGCACTCCCCGAATCAGTCCCTTGTATAAGTCATCGGGCGCTAGTCCATACACGGTGACGGCATGGGTAGTATCGGCGATCCTTAGTTGTTTCACTTCGCTTAGAGCCTTGGCTGCTTCTGAGGGCGGTGTGCTGATCGTGACTATATTTTGCACGGCATCTAAGCGAACTTTGAGGTTAGCCTGGAGCCAAGTGAAGTTTTTCGCATTCAACAGCACCAGAGAAATTTCGGCCATTTCTACGTTCGCAAGCTTGAGGCCGCCTTGTGGGCGCAAGACCAATTTAAAGTCATCTTGTGGCAGGGGTCTGGGCCTGGGGGTGGCTTTGCGTATGACCGGCGAAGACAAAGTTGAAGGCGTGGTGGTCAGGCCTACCTCATTGTTTGTCTTGCGCAGTCGTCTCCACTGGGCCTTGGTGGCGACGTCCATCCAGTCTGTATTGTTACACGAGTAGACTTCTGCATTGTCACCTTCGCTGGAGTCGTGCAGCATCGTGTTTCCGTCCGCGTCGCTTGAGTTGGAACTAAGGGACTGGAACGCAATCGGGCGAGGCCTAACCGCTGGGATTAGGGCTGGTGTGCTTGCCCAGGAAAGAGTCGGGAATTCGTCGAGAGTGCACTGGCTGGTCACACACAAGCGTCGATCGGTGCACTACGGTGAGATGAGTCCGCTGACAATCCGCCTTTTGCGCACGAATCTCAAAGCAATACGTTTCACTTACAGCTTAACGAATACGAATGTTATTGAATAATAAAAATGAAATTCTGCAATTGTTGGGGGGGGGGGAACAGCCAGTTTTATGAAATAAAAAAAAATAAGCCTGGAGAAAATTTTAACGCAAATATACCTTGCGATGCCTCTTTAGGAAACTTAGCATGTAAAGTTAAGTCACTTACTACTGAAAGGGATTTCTAAAAACACGTTAATTAAAACAGGATAATCAATCTCGCATACACCCAATCTTCAACGCGTAGTGTGAATCCTGTGCGTATATATGGGCACTTCAGCAAGAACAAATTTAAAAAACATTCAGAATACATTTTATATAGCATTTCGAGTGGAGCTGGTGGTATAAATTTCTACCCGGCGCTCAGTGACATTGTCTTAGAGAAAACGATGGCTAGTGTACGAAGAACGATGCGCCTTTTTGGAGTCATGGCTAAATTTCACCCTGAATCGAGCAGTCTTCATGGGGACTGTTGATCACCAAGTTATACGTTAGCACCTGATGTTAATCAGACATCATGGCGTCCTTTTCAAACACATGAAGTACAGTGCATCTTCAAAGTAGGATTATAAGCAATGCGTCGTAAGCCCTAACAACTGCTCTATGCACTTGACGCAGCGCCCAGGCAACGACTAAAATCACTTTAAGGAAAAATGGCACTCAAAAGGCTTTGTTTTTGGAGATTCCCGATAAAAACAGAGAAAACACGGGATATGAAAGCAGACGGCAAATACTGGGCCGATGTCTTTCCTCTTTCTTCTTGTTCCGCCTTTGTGCATTTTTGTTTTGTGATCACCAGGGTTAGGGGCAGATTACGTCAGCGTCAAGTTTTCGGTGTTATGTCTCCTGTGCAAAGTTTGAGTGACGCAAAGTGGGCCCCATTTTGCGATGTTGGTGTTGGATTAAAAATGAAATTTGAGTTTTAGATGATCGAGTGACAGGTACGTCATTTCCGCATCTACGTTTTTAGCCCTGCGTGTACGTTGGATGGACCGTAATCACCGTGCTGATATTGGCCGTTTTTCTGGGCACGTGGCCCGTGGACGCCGCAGAAGGACAGATTTCTGTCTATGCGGCGGCCTTGTACGGTAACTTTCAGCGGTCCATCTAGGCCGCCTGCGCGGCTTGGATAGTGATCACCTGCGGCGCAGGTCGCGGAGGTAGGCCTAAATGACTAATAGTACGACCTGAGACAATAATTAAAACTTACTCCTACGAGGAAAGTTACGAAAACAAAGAAGCTTTGGCTCCCGAACGGAGCTTCACGCATTTTTTTTTTTATAACCTTCATGGTAGGAGTCAGTTTATAATTATTGTCATTTGTTTCCCGACCAGAAGGATTCAGTCATACTCATAATTTCATCCTAATACAACCTGTTTTTATGTTGCTGCGTAATACTGCTGGTAAACAAATACGAATTTGCTTTAGGTGATGTTATTTAACATTAGGCTGGAAGAAGGTCAACGACGGAAACTGCTTGACTATTATAGTCTACCATGCAGGCACAAAGTGTTCAAAAAAGAATTCCACAAAACTTGCGTGCGAGTACGTTTCAGAATTCATGCTTTCACTTTACTCGATCGCCTATCGTGGCCGAAAATCGGAAGATTTATGAGTAGTGTTCTAATCGTAACTGGAGCAACTCGCTTACGTTGACTGTGGTGGGGAAATAAGTGTGGATTCAGAATAGGTTTCGATACCACGCCAAGCAAGGCAGCGTGCTTCAGCAAAAAATTAAGAAGCTAATATAAAGTGTAAATCTCTTAGAGCGGCCTTTTTGCTGTAGTCATGCTCTGTTTCAACACATTCCATCTAGAAATGGGTTTTTAAAACCCCAAATACTCTCATAAAGGTTTGAAAACGCCCGATGTATCTGATTTTTTTTTTTTGCACCGAAACAGCCGCAGCTTAGAAATTTGATGTCAATTGAAAGTGGATGGAATCTTCACGTTGAGTGAAACACTTTGCTTTCTGTGTGGCTTTCTCGGATTAGGCACAGCTAGCTTTCGGCGAAACTGAAAATGCAACCGCCTTCGCTTTCTCGTTCCCAGAAGTGACCATTCGTGGTATTCGAGTGCTGAAGACGTTCTGTTTACACCTGGTGTCCAATATACGACTGCGTTCTCTCCTTCGATATCTAAACGCACAAACGTGTATACAAGGCGTGCTGCAATATTGGATGCAAAACAAAGCCGCGTTTGATAACACATAAAGGTTATTAGCTTCTGCGTAGTTCGGTCCCCGCCTTTGCAATGTTTCTACAGCGACCCTGTCTGTATCGGCGTCTGTATCGGCGTTGAACAAAAATTTCACGGAGAAAGCATGGTTACAGAAAACGGATGTAACTGGTGTTTTACCAAGTAATACCGGGACAATTAAATAACCATTACCTGCAAAGACAACCGAACAATACGTTATGTTTGACTTTTCATAATGACGTACATGAATTGTCGTCTGCTGTCAATAGATGGGCTTCTACGGGGAGGGAACGGACAGTGTTGCTGTTTATCTCCATTCCTTTACAGGACTTAAATCTTACCAGCGACAAGTCTAGCAGTATTGCATGGATGCCACCGTATGCATATGTAGCAATGTAGCAGGCTCATTGTGCGATGTTGGTTCCGCGCAGGCTTTGAAACCAGCCTTCTGTCACTAAAGGCACTGGTTCCACTGAGCCGGCTCATGTTTGCCGCATACCTGTTCCACGTGATTCCCATCACTGTCTTCTATGCGTCGCGGCAGCACAGTTTCGACCTTTTCGCCGGACTCGTGGTAAGTCGACAGTTTCTTGTTTTACAGCGGCTTGTGCAGATGCTACGCTTTTCGGGGAGCTGTGATGTCGGTATGTTATGCAAAAAAATATCACGACGCCAGAAAAAAAAATTGCCCAGGTACCTGCTGACTTGGCTGCAAATGTCGTCGAAATACAATAGTCTTCCACCGCCGCTGGCCTCGTTAAAGCCTCTGTGTTCTGCCCAGCCCACCTCTGGCACTCTTCTCCTCTCTCGCTCCTCCAATGATAAACGCTGTGGAGGATTGCTCAAGTCTATCCATTTTTTCTCGCGTGCCACTGTTCGTGCGGCATTTGTTGGAAGCTTTTGTTACTGTTCTATTTGAAATATCGCCACGAGGTCTAGGGCCGGGCGTGAGCGTGTTTGGAATGTTTTGGGTACAGTGTTGTTTCTAACGCGTATTTTTTGTTTGCTGTGACAAAAACCAAGCACACATGTATTCTTAATAAAAGAAAAATTACAAGTACTGCTTTGGGCTGATATCATGTCTCAAGTATGCCTAATATTTTCTCTTTGCTGATCAATTTTCACTAGAAGTGCGTTGCAAGTCTTAGTGGTTTGAAACAGCTTTGCCTATGCACACTCTACGTTCAAGAATTCTGTCACGTTTTCGCCGGGTAGCTGAATCGAAAAGCCGGTTGACAGACATATCACACACAGAGAAAGGCAATAATTTTCGGGTTTGCGTAGCCAAAGAATAACTATCGTCCTTAAAATTCCCACGGGGTTCCATCACAACGAACCAAACCCAGTGGTGGAACCCAGGAACAAGATGTGGTCATAATAAATTATTCAGGTGATGTATGTCACAAGTCAGTGCTAGCTTACTTTACACAATAAATGTTACCTAATAAAAAGATGAGCGTCAAAATTATTGTGACGACTGTTCCCCGCTCATTTTTAACAATAAGTGTTTCTTACTAAAAATTAACGGCGGATATAGTGGCGTTACCGCTTCTGGCTATAAATCCTGCTTGAAAACGTGAAAAGAAAACCAATGTTCCCGCAGGTTTAGCAGAATGGCGTAACATGTTGTATCATAGGAAGGTACGTTTATTTTAGTATTTTGTGGGGTAGTATGCAGCTTTATATCTTTTCTTGGATGAGATCATTACTATATTCGAGTGCAGTCACCACCAATCAGATTAACGAATTGAATAGCCCTTACTGAGTTTAGGGCGCCCATCTACTCTATAGCGTGCTTGATTACGTGCTTACTCTATAGCGTGCTTGATTCAACTACAAAAAGATGGTACAAACGGTGACCGAATTTTGGGGGCCACGGGAGGGCGTGGCGAAAACCACCGCTGCGCACTCTGAAGAGCGGCTCTTGCTGTTGAGACCTACGTGGCGCGCATGCGCGTCCTTTCGGAATCGCAGGCATGCAAGCTTTCTCGCTGTCCGCAGCCGCGCTATAATTTTCGGTAAGGCACCACGGGGCGACGGCCATGTTGCATTCCCTTCGCCTTGATGACCATTCTACGGGCCCGCGGACCAATTCGCCAGATTTCACATATGTGCTCTTTGTATTCAGAAAAATTATTCCTCGGAAGGTTTCTCTTTTTTATAAAGTCGTCAGGTTAACTATATATTTTTGAATTAGAAAAAACAAACGCAAAACACCGAATACACCATTACAATTATACGCTAATTAAGCACACTGGGAATCCATGCGGAAATACCGGCGCAATCGGTGTAATGCCGGCTCAAGTATGCAATGCCGCAAATGTGTAGTGAAAGCGAACGGAATGATACGAAGGCATCGCCCCGTGGCTCCCTACTGACAGTCCGAGTGCGGCTTCCGAAAGCAAGAGAACTTGCTTGCCGACGAGCACGCCAGGACAAGCACCCGGGCAGCGTAGGTCTAGCGTAAGTCTGCGCTGCAGTGGTTTTCGCCACGAGCTCGTGTAATTTGGAAAATTGTGTCCCCCCTTGTACACGTACAAGCACCCTGGCAGAAGATCTCCACAATTTCTGAAGACTGTAGTACTTCAATATTATCAGGAAATATTACATCGAACAAAACAGCACACTTCACTTGAGTTTAGCCGCACTAGACAAGCCGGTAGGAGTTATACTTCTGTAGGTTCCATTAGCGTTCTTTAGAGGTGTTTAATCTCCAGGGCGTTGTTATGCATGCACGTAATGCTTTTTCACCGTAGTCATACAAAGAGCTGGCGTGATTAATGTAAATTTTAAACGTTCTAGTTTGTTTATTGCGACTTTTAAGCCACATAAATCTCATTCGGTAGGTGAAGACTTGTAGTGACGAAAGTATCCGCACTGGCACTTGCCTAGACGTCGAAGCATGTCTACGCTTCTGTATTGCAAACGGATGAATGAATCTCGCAGCTGAGTTTCAAAACAACAAAAACCACCACCTACAGCACAATTTCCGTCATAACTTCATAATTGTAAACACGATAGAGGCTTGGGAACCGTCTGCATTCTTTCTTTATTGGCTGACAGAACTGATGGCACGCTCGCGCTGCGAGCTGCTTGTCTCCTTCTTCTTCGGAATTGATGATAGCGATATTTAACACGTAACATTTACGAATCTTGCTAGTAACACATTATGTGTTCCCGCCTTTTCAGTATTACTTCTACGTGCAAAACTTGGTTCTTTCGTATGCTTGTGCTCTTCTCGTTAGCCTGCTGTTTGAAGCACCCATCCTGGGCCTTGAGAAGCTGCTGCTTGCTGGGCGCATGTGACAGCAATGAAAATTTTATCACTTAAAAACTCCGTGAAAGAAGAAACAAAATCACGAGAGATTTTATTCACAGCATTGCGTTCACCCCTTCCCACTATCCACATAATATGCGATTCACGTTCAAAACTAAAACAAGTGCTCGTCTTGGTCTTTATCAATCTTACTTTGGCCGCGGAAATGACTACACAATAATCGCATGCAATGCAGCCGCCACCAATGTTCAACTCCACTGTTCAATAGTTAGGGATTTCGAATTTCTGTTGAATACAACGTCGCAACAGTTGCTGTGCCAAATACTTATTAGTTGCCGCGTCCAATACCTAGTGATTGTCGAAGCAGATAAACTCCGACAGGCCGCCAATTTTGTATAGATTTTTAGCGGGTTGATTGCATAGAGTATAAATAAATGCATTAGTGATGTGACGTTTCTTTCCTCCCCAGCGCTCTTCCTTGTGATTGTCACCGCCATTTAACTAAAAACAAATAAAGCACCAGCCACCTAGCGCTCTTCATAGATTAGACAACGCAAGTTCAGGAGAGAGGCTGTTGTGTCGTATTGTATACATCCATTGGTCTTCCAGACGGAACGAAAGTCACTATTTACTTTGTAAGTCCGAGTAGCACCGTTGAAAGTGTTGAAGGATGGTCACGTGGACAACTTTTTGAGGGCGACGCTTTTGTACTGTTCTCGAGTGCCTGTGCCATTTTTATTCCTGTTTTTATTTCTTGCTCATATATCTTAAGTATTCTCTTCCCCTTGTTTCAAGGAACTTACCGCTGTGCAGTGCCTATGGAAACCCTCAGATTTTACGCTCTTCCTCCAGCGGGCCATATGCAGTTTTAAGTGCTTATCATTGCCTAAAAAAATGGAGAGTTTTCTGGCGCTCCGTTTCGTCGGGTGTTGTTGGTAACTGTTTACGGTACTAACTCAACAGTTAGGGGATCCTTACAGAAATGTGCGCTTACTGATGCGCAGACCATGCTATGTGTTCTGACTCCGGCTAATGCAAGCAGAGTAAACCATGGGAGTCGACAGGAATGTGTAGCCAAACAAAGCTTTATTTACCACTTCGGTGACAGAGTGTAGTGACCACAAACAAGCAGCTTAAACATTTTAATTTAATGGGTAACCGTAAAAGTTACTTATTTGCGATGTCTCTTTGCCAAGTGGTTCCATTTAGACAACATTTCCACTCGGCACAACTGTTTGTTTTGCGGTGCCATGCCTGAAGCCTAGTTAAGCTTCAGTATTTTTTTGCCTTGGGAATTAAGGTATCATTCAAAATAAGTGCCGGTTAGGGATTAAGAGCAGGACAAATTTAGATACAACCTACTGCTTACCTGTAGTCATGCATGGTCAAGGGTGTAAAAGTTCTCCTAACAGCCAATTTAGCAATGCCACTGAAAGCGATTGTAAAGCATGTAAAGTGTTACTGCCGTTTGCGACACTGCTCGTATCGCAGTGTTCTCTTAAGAAACTACAACCGAAGGCATCCAAATGACGATATCTGGAAAGGACCCTTTGAATAACAGTAGCCCTCCTAATGCAAGGTTTGGCATTGTATAGAATCCTCTTAGTCTTTACCACTGTTTTGTATTCCCAGAGGTAAGCAGGTATAAGGGAACTTCAAATACAAGCTTCTCCGTACGCAAACGCGAACACCTTTAAAGCGAGGATGGCAAAGAACGGGTCGGAGCGTTTTCGCGACGTCAGTAGCCAGCTGAATCAACACGTGTCTTCAATGGGCACTAAATGACGGCTCTTCTTGTCATCTCCTTTAAGATTGCTAAAAAATAGGTTTTTAGGAACTCGGGAAGGATATCGCACGAGCACAGCACTACAGCCCGCAAGGAACGTTATTAAAAAAATTAGAGCAGAAAATGTGCAGGCAGTGTGTTTGTGTTTACATTGACACCATCGCCTTCATAGAGGGGTTTAATCGGACAGTACAAATCGCATGTTTGGCCTCATATGTTTTTGTAAAAATAGTGTAAAATATGGCTAGACAGAATTGCTTATTAGCTAATCTTATGAGAACATATGTGGGCGTATTTATGCACCATTCGTCAAGTTTTTGCATAGTTTATTTCGGAGACTTTATTAAAGGGAACAGTCTAACCAGTTGAATGAAAACATGCTATTGGAGTGCGCTTGTGATTACACAATCCTACGTGAGTTGACCATACCTGCCAACATCAGGAGAGCAGTTTGACCAGTGCGCCAATTTAGTGGAAAACTCACAGCTGCTGCGGTGGTATCGAGCACAGTCTGCGGCAACCGCCAGCGGAGCCAGCCCGTACCAGCACAGTGCATCTGTCGGGGTTTTATCGAACAAAAGTCTGTGTGAAACATGGGGTGATTCCGTGGATGAGTGCTGCCTGGAGTCGTAAGGGTGACATCCAATTGGGCAATTAATGGGCAGCTTTGAGAGACTATCGCGCAGATTGATTTTCAAAATTGAGGACGTGCGCTCGTTGTGAGGGAGTGCTTCATAACGCCTGAAGGAGACGCATGGAAGCACTTGGCATGGAGCAGTGGGTTGTTTGGCTCGAGCGAGGGGCAAAGCTGAAAGGCACAGAGAAGGACACAAAAGGAATAATGCGTTAGTGAGATGCATATAAGAAATGTAAATTCTGAGGTTTTAACAAACAGCACGTATAGGCTACGCTGTGTTCTCTGGAACGTAGCTGACCCAATGCCTTTAAAAGTGTTTAGTTAGCAAGAGGACGACACGTAATACTGCTTTAATGGTGGTACGCCCAAAAACGAAACTTCCAATAGCAGGGAAGAAATATGAGGAATTTCTAAGAATTTCTGGCGGGCAGTGTTGGACAGACGTTGCCTCAAATCGTCACTCTTGCGGTCCATTCAAGTTTGCTTTTGACTCTACATCTGAATCAGGGCCCCCAATCGGTTTTTCGTGAACATATGTTTATCAAAATATGCAAACACTGAATGGGGAAAATAGCGCTTTTGTGTTGGCCACACAAAAGAACGCGACTAGGGCTTTTCACAGGATTATGCAGTGAGGCATGCACATTGCTCAGCAGGTTTAACAGAAGCAAGTCTACAATGCGTAGACCTTGTTCTAAGTCCTCTAAGCTGGTTTGAAATTTTCAAATCCTTTCCATTTCTACGATGCGTTCAGTACGGCATCTCATACAATAAAACGCAAAAAAAAATCTGATAACACCTAAGCACTTCTCATCAATTGTGAATGTAAAAGAAGTTATGTCTTATTTAACGTTGCTGAGGTGCTTCACTTTTTGCACTGCAACTAGTGGCTGTTGTGCCGCGGTGCCGGGTCTGCGGGGTGCTTTTTTGATGTGCCGTCAAACACTGCGCTTATAGCCACAACTACAAGTCTCCAATTGCGGCGAGGCTTCGCGTTGGCTAGCAGCGCTGGCCTTAACCTGACTTTTATTTCTATTACAAAGCTCGCAGTATACATGGCATGCGCGTGACGCCTCCACCGCCCTTTTAGGTTCAATGTTTTTTACTTTTCTCAGCACTGCTCGTGATTAGAGCGGGAAATAAGTGCACAGTCCACCCTATGCGCGCAGCGCACCGACACGGTGACTACAGCATAACTGTACCCTATATGTCAGTGTATCGTAAATACTTTTATTTTGTTCGTTTATGTGACTATATTGTATGATATGGCAATGTCGCCGCCATTTAATGGCTTTCTCGGCGTCGTCAAGCTGATACTGGAGCTTTTAGCTTAGTGGCCCAGAAAAAAATTACTTCAGAACTTAGGAATGATGGAATAACTGATGGATTCATACAAGGTGTATATAGGCTAGGACGTGCATGCTCATAGCAGGCCTTGTATATTCGACGAGAAGCATACGGTGGGATAAACTTGCAACAACAACCTTGCTGAAATACGGGCAGAGTCTATTCCAGTATACTAATAAACTGTGGACCAATACAGTCTTCGTATCCGTTTCACAAAGACCTCGTCTGAATTTATTCCACGTACCTTCGCTCATAAGGCTGTCATCCGACTTCTCACGCTTGTTGCTTTCGGTAGCAGTTTGACCATCAGTAGAATCCCCACAAGTCGGTGCCGTGCCGACTTGCTTCTGCGTCTTGCGATGCTTGGCTCTTCTGTTCTTGAACCACACCTGGCACATCAGCAGGGTACACAAAATGTAAACAAAAAGAACACAGTAACGGTTGTTTTTCAGCATGGCGACAAATATCATGGCAGTGTGAAGAGCTTTTGCAGCCAGCACTACTGCTGTACTATCTTGTCAGGACAAATACAACTTTTTAAACCTATCTACACAGGGGGTGTTGCACGGGAAGTAGCGAGAACACAAGAGGATGGCTTCAGTTAGTTACACATCTAGCGATACATTCTCAACAAAATAAGCGCATTTTCTAGTTTAGAAACAATTTACTTTCTATGCACCCGGTTCCGTGCTCAAGTCAGAGCTGGTGTATGTCCTTGCCTTTATTGGGCGTTTGAGTCTTGTTTGTCGCTGTAATCAACGTGAATTCTTGTTCACAATTCCAGCTCACCATCTCTCAGCAGAGTTGTTAACTTTAACGCATACATAGGCTAAAAAAATTTTACCCTCTCTCTCAATCGTACAAAGAGGGGAATCCGTCCGGGCACGTACGTCAGCTTAAGTGTTTTCACGTGCACGAGAAATATTGAACAACAAACATTTTTTCAACACTGTGTGAAGAAAAGCGGAATTACTCACAAATTCTGCTGCGCCCAACTATTTTTTGCGCTTTTAAGGAGTCAAATAATTACCCGTGCACGCACAAATATGAGTCTGTATGCAAATTGTACACACTGCAGTTAGCTTAGATAATACTGTGGTGATCTTAGATAACATTGCGATGATATATGGCTACAGATGATGAGAAACCAAAGGTAACAATGAAGAAATGCGGGATAGATGTTTTTGCCTCAGTCATCTATACACCCTAATATATTTGGTAGAGTAGTGGAATGTGTCTTTTCTGTTGTTTCGGCTCGTCGCCCATTCTTGCTTGACTGTGCAGGAAGTGTTATTATACCATGCCGTGCGTACGGGTGCAACAGATTGAAAGCGAAGATTTTGCTTCAGACCAACTGAAAAAAATGCTACAGTGGGAACAGATCACGCCGCTGTCCTTGTTCTTCCGAACCTTTATGACATTTAGAACTTCTTTTACCGTCCCCAAAATACCCTTACAGTTATATGCAGGTTTGATACTTGCCGACGTTGTCTTGCCTTTGTTTTTACTAACACACATTTACAGTCATGAACAAATGAAAAGTGGAGACGGAGATTTGAAACAGAAAACGCAAAATCGAAGAATAATGTTAGTGGAGATCACGTAATGATGCAGTTGTCGTATATTTGAAAATTCACAATCTAACCCTTTGGTACTGTCGGGAGCCAGGCGACTATTTGATTTGCGTAAAAAGAAATTGCGGATTTGTGCGTACCGGTACATATTTTCGCACTGGCTTTTATTTGTTCATATTTGTGTAAGTACTGAATATATGAAGAACAATTAACCCCATGATAGCTTTGATGTAAGTTTGTCCCCGCGATTTGATATAACATCTGACGCACCTGTATGCGTGCTTCCGTCAGATTTGTGCGCAACGCGAGGCTCTCTCGCGTCCCCACGTCTGGGTAAGGGGCCAGGGCGAAGCTGCGTTCCAGCGCAGACAACTGCTGCTGCGTGAAGGCCGTTCGGCTGCGGCGCTGCTTGCGGTTCAACGGCCACGACAGCATTCCTGCGGCGGTGGCGTTGACATGATATCAGAACTGCAGTCGCAAACGCTTCTTTTCGCATCACTCTGTCCCTGCGTTGGTCGTGCAGAGGTGCTAAATGCTCCTTTTCTATGAGATGTTGGGGTTGAATGCTTACATTTCCAGAATAAGGGCGAAATTTTTGCGTGCAGTTAATAAATACCGAAACATCCTGGTGCAACAGTGGCTTAACAGATACAAATCAAGGAGGAAACATGCAGTACGGGCGCTGCCCTGTTTTTTTTTTGTGTGCGATGATATGCCGCGCTGTTTCGCCATGATGTTACATCACGAACTC
The DNA here is from genome assembly GCF_048455015.1 of Haemaphysalis longicornis. NCBI lineage: Eukaryota > Metazoa > Arthropoda > Arachnida > Ixodida > Ixodidae > Haemaphysalis > Haemaphysalis longicornis. Next base: position 114,098,515 of record NW_027526407.1, on the reverse strand, counting down.
ACGCAATTGTACATCTTTCTACAGTTAGCAAACAGTACCAAAATTGGCAAGGCGGACTTTACGTTCGCAGATAGCAATAACTTAGAACAAACATCCTTAAACGCGTACGTAAACGTTGCTAATACGGGTGTCAGTGAATTTTAAATACCGACATGTACATCCACCAATTGCAAAAGTGGCCGGAGGGAAATTTTTGACATCTGAACCCTACCATTTGTGAGGCAGATGCTGTTTCTTTTTTAATGCTACTTCGCTTCAATGAGCAGTGAAAAAGTGCGACCACGAATGCGGATTTATTTTGACGAACCGGTTATAAAAAAGTTCCTCCGGTCGGATTAGTGGGCCGACCACCAGACAGCAATTTAGCTTGCAGGAGGCCTTAGCACAAAACTTCTAGGTACAATTACTACAGGTTTTCCCACTCAATTTATCCAAGCGCCAGAGAATTTAATCCAAGTGCCATCTAATTTCATCCAAACGCCATCGAATATAATTCAGGTGCCATCGAATTTACTCCAAGTGCCAACCAATTTAATCAAGCTGTCGGAAGGTTGTTCAGGGGTGTTTTGTGCGGCAGGGGCAGCTTTGCGGGCTTTGATGCGCGTGGTGTGATGAAAACGGGGTATTCCTTGATGCCTTCCGTGCAAAATATCATATGCGCGCAGCTTAAAGGACATTTACTAACACGCGCAGGCCATTGCTGTGAGCTGATAGTCTGCGAGAGCGCCGTTGTTAACAGTACTCTTCTCGTCCATAACACACGTCAGAATTATCGTCTGATCTTCGCGTAACAAAGCAGAAGCTCATATGGTAAAGACACATTACTTAAATGCCATTTGAATTCTGATTTTCTATACTGGAATGCTTTTCTGCAGCGTTAAGCATTATTTCCGAATTATAATATTGTCTGTGAGATCGTCAGAAATATCACCTGCTGGCAACAGAACTGTCGTGTGCTCGCGTAAAAAACCCGCATACTTCTGACGATCTGGCAGACGATCACCACACGCCAACAACGGATCAAACGAGATCGCTCTCCCTGTCTGCGGGTGTTAGTAAATGCCCATTTAGCAGCGCACATATGATATTGTTACGTGACGGCAGGACGCAGGAAATGAACCATGGAAGATGCGAGTGATGTATTTACACTGTATACACTATGTCGGCCATGAGGGAGCCCGCACAGCTGGGTCTTCGTCTTCTCTGGAGAGATTGGATCGACAGCTCTCTTCTTTCCGTGACAATATTTTTTCACATAAGGCATCAAAAAACCCACCGTTTTCATCACACCACGCGTATCAAAGCCAGCAAAACTGCGCCAAATTCCTCACAAAACACCTCTGAACAACCTTTCGACAGCTGGATTAAATTGGTTGGCACTTGGATGAAATTCGCTGGCACCTGGATTAAATTCGATGGCGTTCGGATTAAATAAGATTGCACTTGGATTAAATTGGCTGGCGCTTGGATGAAATTGTATGGCGATTGGGTTAAATTGAGCGGGAAAACCTGTACATACTAGTTACGGTTAAAATTAGTAGTTATTAGTAACAATTACAAATACAGTTACTATAGTTACTTAAGGGATGTATAGCGCAACAAAAAGGGCATCCTTCGTCTTTTTTGTTCTGCTATACATCCCGTAAGTATGATCACCCAACTAGCTCAACAACGTACCTTATTTTTACTAGTTACTATTTAGTATTTCTCGCGAATAACAGTCGCTGTAATAGAATATGGGACATATTACAAAACGACGATTCAGGTGACTGCAACATTTGAATCTTTGACACATTTTTAAACCGTCTTCTTCTCAAGTGTTTTCGATAAAAAACGAGATATGCTGAAAAGCAAGATACCGCGTTTAAAAATAACAGACACGTAAGGTATTCAAGCTCGCACTGCAAGAAAATGCTACCGAGCGGCAAGGGTGAGCCTAATTCCTCTGAACTATCTGTTAGACGACCTGTCGGAAAGCTTGCGTCGATCTGGACTAAGGTTACCAAAATTTATAATTAGGAGATGAAAGTGAAGCTGGGTAAGTGGGACGTCATTGTACGGTTTCCCATACATACAGCAGTCTAGACGTCTCCGCATGAGGTGAGTGATCTGGGATACTTGGTAGTATACCTGAATGCTTACATTAAATACTCTATGTCATAAAGAACCTTGTATCTGCTCAATTGATCTCAAATGTCGTCGAAAGACGATAGTCTTCTGTCTCCCATACCGCGTAAATGCCTCTCTTTCTTTCCCGCCCACCACTCACGCTTTTTTTCTCTGTGTCCTGCTCCTTGCACAATAAATACGCTGCAAGTTTGCTCAAATTATTTCTATTTTCAGCGATCCACTGCTCAAACACAACACATTACAACCTTCGTTACTGTTGGACTTGCAATTCCGCCAGGAAGTCTAGGCGTGCCCGGGAGCCTTTGTATTTTCAGTGGAAACATTGTTCCGGAAGCATATTTTTTTGATATCGCGAGTATCAGGCACACATCTACCCCCAATTAAAATAAATTTGTTCAGGCTGAACACTGTTGACAGGTGTGAGGTACTGCCCCAGACTTCGAAGTTTCGAAACGTTCTGCCTGTATACGCGCCTCGTTCAAGAATTCTGTGAAGTTTTGGCCGAAGGGCTTAATCAAGGGATTGAGAGGCAGGGAGACAAACCAAAACGTTTGGGTTGAAGCCGTCAAAGAAAGGCCATCTTTTCTAAAACACAGGCAGCTTTAAATAATTTATTGTCCATTGCCTAGCTCCTACCTGAGGTAGAGCCGTCAGGCCACGAGCTGGGGCTGCCGGCGTCATAAATGTCCAAGCAGAATGCCGGATTGAAGCGGCATCCTAGTGCTGCGGTGGCTGCCGATGTTCTGGTAGCGTGAATAGAAGACCCATGTGCAACCACGCCAGTGCCGATGCAAGCCGGAGTCGATGCAGGATCCACCAAGCGTAGCATGGATGGCGGATTCGGGTGTGGTAGGGCCCAGTAGCCAGAAGCAGTGGCGACTTCTGCGAACATCTCTCGCCTGGAGGCAACACAAACATGATTTTAGGTGTTTTTGTAATCTGATTTGTTCGTTATAATGCTGTTTGCTATGCGCATCTTGGGAAGAGTTAAAAAAGAAAGCAAATTTAATCAAAAGAGTGAAGCAAGAAAAAAAAATCACTTTGTTCTCCGCTTGAGAAGGAATTCAGGAGGAATATCGAATGGGATGACAATTTATGCCTGAATTCGTACGCACGCAAGCGCTGCAGGCAAAGATATACATATAAAGTTGATGTTTTGTATTCAGAATACTCTTAAAGCAGCTTTCGCAGGAGGGTATTGCATAGGGGGAGCAGTAACACATAAAAATATAACCAATATAAAAAGTAGAACAAAGGCAGAAACTGGAAAAAAACCGTGACAATTAAAAATGAGTTTCAAGGCCTAATAATCTTGCCGTCTGCCTAATAATAATCAGACACACACAAAACCAAATATGAGAGTACTCTGGTTTAAACAATAATTTCTTATATATAATGAACCAGCACAACAAAATGCGCGTAAAAGGCGTAAGGAAATGAGAGCAACAATTAGGAACAGGAACCACAAAATACGCATGTTGCACTATACCCAAACAATAATTTTGTCACACATCGTAGTATAAAAATGGAAAAAAAATGAAAGGGAGGGGACATGATGCCCTTACGCACTTACATTTATGTTTAGCAGTTTCTGAAATGCATTTGTATCGGTGTACGTTGCGATGTTTGATGGAAAGTTATTCCGTCGGTTGTTGTGCTCCGTATGAATGATCTTGCATAATTTGCTGTCCGACAAGAAAAGAGTTCGGTTTGGAAAGCATGATCGCGGCGTGGACAGGCGGCAGGAAGTGGTGTAAAGAAGTCAACGCGAAGAAATGCGTGATGGTAGAGCTTGTGAAGTAGCCGTTAACCAGGGATTTCGCGTTATCTCTTGCAATTTGGCAGAATTATTCAATTAAATTACGCTTCTGTGACGTGAGTAATCGAAAAAATAAAACTCACAGTGCGGCAGGGGTTCAATGTTTTAATAATGTAGTCTTGATCGGCATCTCAGATGGCTGATGTGTACTCTATTTGGGACGGGCTAGATTGATGTAAACCAGTTTGCATAAAAGTGATTGGTTGTGCTCTATTTAAGGAACTTGCGAAATCGGTTTGCTGACGCAAGAGTAACGATAATATGGTAGCGCCATGACAAGTTAAACTGGAAGTTAACGGCGAGATATTTATGCGTGGTCACAAGTTCCACTGAGGTATTATTTGGCAATTGAGACGTTAGAATGCAAGGAGCCTTTTTGGCAAAATGAAATAACCCAATTTCGTAAGAATTCAGGGTCATTAGCCACGTCGAGTATCACCAAGTTAGAGTCAAGGCCAGATTGTAGAGGATGACGTTAATTATTAGAATGGTATACGGTAAATAACGCAATCGTTTATGAAGAGCCGAACTCTAGTGTTTACAGAAGAGGGTAAGCCGTTATTATATATTAGAAAAAGAAAAGGGCGAAGCACAACTGCTTGAGGAACACCGTATGAAACAAACTTAAGGTGTGACTAAGTGAATAAAGCTTATTGTTCCCCAAATTGGGGGAGGAAAGGAGCGGAATGGGATGTTCCGCGAGGTACATTTTTGACAGATTTAAATTGTGTACATTGAAAAGAAAGGCTTGTACCTTTCTCGTGGCAATTATGAGTGGCAGCTTAGACTGACCTCGGCCAAAACTGAGCAAGTTATGCGACAATGTCGCTACATTTGGCAACACACATTTCGGGACAAACTTTTTTTAATGATTTTGTCTCGAAAAAACGTGTGAGGCACGGTCTTCCAGAGGGGTTCTAAGAAGGCGGTATTAAGATTCACAAAGAAAAGTGCCAATAAAATCTTTTGCGGTTCCGTTGGGGATGCACCAAAGCACGCCGCAATGTTTCACAGAGACCGGGGCTATTTAGGTTCTTTACGGTGCGTCATTGGCGAAGGCGATATAGTGATGGTGTCGTGGCTGTGGAGGCATATTTAGTTGCATGGGAAATTATATGGAAAGGCATGTGCCATCGCTCTGCCCCAACGTGCGCTCAGTGCATTTTGTGATGCGAGGCGTACACTAGAACTTCCCGACATTAACTTCTGACAACTTGAGGTATAAAAGTGTTTAGATGACTTATACACGCCTATAAACACGCTGATGGAGTTTGTAAATATATTCGTAAAATTGGTGTTGGAATAACTTAAAAGGATATACTTGCTGAGAGCTAATTACTTTATTATAGTGAAGTATACGGTCGTAGCACCAGGTACACGTCTACACTCGGTGCTTACGGTTCACTCGCGTTTGAGGGATCATTTTTATTCAAACTACTGTATGGTGCAGATTTATAGCATTGACGTTTTTCCCGCCATCCATCATTCAGAGCTTTAAAACATCCCTCTGCTTATACTACATCAAAATCCTACACCCACTTTTGACATTTAAGCCGCCTTGCTGACACAATGCACTTAACTCTTCGTATAAACAGACATATTCTCCCTGCTCTGAATATACCTGAAACTTGTAGTTGAGAAACATCATCCCTGGGGTTCGTTGTATGCTGATTGTAACCTCTATATAGATTTGGCCCGGTTTGCACTTACACCTTATTATCCTTTTTCTCTTTCTCCCCCTTCTTTCGCTCACTTACAATTATTTTGGTTTCTCTCTTTTGTTTTTTTTTTTTGCAGTAACTATATGAGCTCATGTTGCTTCTTTTTGTGACTGCCTGGTAAAGGCCAACCAACTTTCGAGGCTTTGAGTGGCAGGTCAGCTATTCTGCATGCATTTTTCTAAAATAAAGAATGGCGCTAGTGTTACTTAATGGTATTACGACTGTTCTACAATCTACCGCACTGTTTTTATCACGTTTGCTCACTTGAATACAGAGTGCAACCGGCGTCTATGTGCCCTGGTAACGTTTAGCGGATTGGGTAAGTTATAATATGTTCATGATGTCCAAAGCAAAACGAAAAATCAATGACAAGAAGAGCGGGTTGACACAGGTGGTGTGTAACAATTGAAGCTTTAGCTGAAAAACTTGGATTATTTAAGCCCAGAGGAAGGTAATTGTTAAACAAACGATTCTCAATTATTAAAAACATTGAGAACGCCCTGAACCATATTCCCTTCTAAGCATGACTTTTCAAGAGAGGAGAAAATTTTTTTGTTTAGAAAGTTGTCTAGATTACACTTAAAGTCCTTGCAGACTGATGAGAGACGTTTAGACTCACCGCTGAGGGCTTCCGTAGCAGTCCAACCACGCTCGTAAATGAAAATTCTTGGCCGGCCACATCACCGCCAAATAGTTTTTGCAGCTTAACGACCAAAGAAATTCGTCTAGTCGATGAGCACGAAGGATCTGAGCACAATGGGTAGTGGTGACGTTCACCACTGGGCGGAGCAGACGACGAAGTGGCTCATGCGGCACGGCCCATTCTCGCGTCTGCAGCTCAGTACACGTACCCTCTAGCGCTGACGAGAGGCTGTTATGTGGACTCCGGTGCTCCTCCTAGCCCAATAAGAAGAGAGTTCCAAATTTCGTTTTTTTTTGTCCATGTGCTGACGTTTTCTCCTTCATTCACACAAGCTTCCCGCGTCCTTTTCCTCCCAACTTCCCACGTTTCCCCATCCACTCTGCCTGAACGCCTGAGCGCTTGAGTACCGGGGCTCCTCGGTGCAGTCTACTTGACGCAAATGCAATCGCAAACATAGCCGCTGTGGTCGCCCCTAAGCATGTTTGCATGACGGCGCTTGAGTACGCCCACACAAGACTGTACCGCAGACGTTGAGGGATGACACAGCCTCTTCACATCTTCGGCCCGCTGCGTCCCACACGGGTATCTATTTCAACGTAGCTGCTTTGTAGCTTCAGCCGTCCGTGGTCGGCTAAGAGACTCGATTAGGCTTCTGGAAGAGTTGGTTCTTAAAAGCTCTGGAAGGGCTCCGTATCTGCTTTTGTTAACTCGCATTTATTCAGAAGTGGTATGCCCTGCTGTGCCACCTTCCCATTCTCCCCACCTGACAGCTGTCACGGCAACCTACTGCTGAAGGGTAGGATGTCTATTACGGTCACATTCTGGAAGGGTCCGTTGTAGATATCTTCAAATACGTGTGCTCAACTTGAGTGCTGACGTCATTGTGGGGAGCACTTTGTGTCCACGCTTCTCATCATGTCACCATGCTTGCAACCGCTGGCGGAAATCTAGAGTTTCCGTGAATTTTCTATTCTACTTCGCCGCTTTTTTCCCACCGATTCACCAAGCGTTCTCTTGATATCGAACGGAACCCGAAAGAAGTTATTCGTTGCATGCAGTTGCTCTCAATGATTCTTAACAGTGACATGCAGAATGAGGACTGCAGCACGCGTTGTGCGCTGTTTTCTTTAATAATGGTTTTTGCCAGTTGTAGGTTTCTTTATGCCAAAAGTGTTATGTTAGACACAAAATTTTAACGAAAATCTACACGAATGACCCACACCACACACAAAAAACACAGGCACCGCCGCAAAACAGGTTTAAGGCTCCCCTGTCCATATCACGCTTGGAGTTGGCAAAGGGAAATCAAAACATCAGTTAGGGCACAATGTATATCTAACTGGTCTTAAGTTACACAGAGGACACGAAGAAAACGTTCTAATGGACTACCCTGAACGTTCTAATGGACCACTAATATTTTTTTATGGCAGAAGCCTTAGATCTCTAAGTTTATTGCAACGCTTGAAGGGCAGAAAATCGTTGTAGGGTACACATAATTGCACAGATAATTAGAGCATGCGCCGGGAAAACGAAGCAGCACCGCCGGAGGTGTGGTTGTGACCAAGGGCGACGTACCTTAAAACATTTTGCACGCGCCTTGTATACTTCACAGCGTGGGCTCACAGCTTCATTAGACATCATTCTAAGTGAATGCGCAATAAATCGACCGAGAAATTTTGTTGTGGCGAGGTGGTTAGAGAAACTGAAAATGTCGCTTGTCGTAACCGCTTTCGGGAGAAAGCGTGTATGATTGAAGCTGCGGCAGCCGCCCGACGTCCCAGGCAGAAAAGTTCAAGAGCAGATCAACAAAAAGTCCCTTTAGGCTTTTGACTTGGCATTTTTATAAAGCTTTAGTCATTCCCCTTATGTATTGTTGTGGTCCATGTCCCAATGTTCTCATACCGCTTAGAAAATACCGGGTGCACTCAATACAGATCATTCACACCATATATCGATTTAATCAGTCAGACAGAACGTCACCGTGAACTACGAGTGTAGCCCTAGGCGGCTTGGAAGTAGAATGTCGAGTGTTCTAGGTTTTAAAAAGACGTTTCCCTGAATAGACACACGGGCTTTCTTGCGGCACACTTGGAAAAAGTGGTTTTATACAATGCATGAACCATAGAAGATTGTGTCAATTCTAGTTATTTTCGCGGAAAACGAAGGTTTCTGCTTTATCAGGAAAAAGGAGAGGACGGTAACAAAACATACACACAATACCGGATGTCCCTGGTGCGTACCTGTTCGAATCTTGTACCGATGCAAACCCCAGCTATATTAATGAAGGTTTAATAGCGTATAGTTTTTTTACAATCTATAAAAGTCAGCTAATGCCGTGGTCACGAACGCTCGATGGAGCCGCAAAAAGCCAAGCGGTATTTTGAATAGGCCGTTCTTGGGCTTCTCTTAGTCTTGACTTCAAACAGTTGATCGCTATTGCACCAAGAAAACAAAAGATTACACCAATACCTGGCTTTGAAAATATTTCTAGTAATAACATTGCCGTTCCCGCAGCGATTCCGAAAACGTGATCATTCGGCAAGCATAATAAAGGCGACAACCGACCATTGCGCCTCATTCCATCCCGCTGTACCAGAGGCTCTTTTCCCGCTATACTCACCTACGAATGAGTAAGAACAATGGCTGACCTAAAAGCACCAAAACATAAATGAACAGCATTCGCAGAAATAAACAAGTCTAGAAAAACGAAATCTAGGCTGTCGCCTCAGTGTGACTTACACGTGTGTAGTGGCGTGGACTTGTGCGGGCCGTCAGGCCGCTTCGATGTCACGAACAGATGCCGTACGGGGCCGCAAAAAGGCGAGGGACGACCAGTTCCGATGTCCGCACAGCTCGACCAGTCTACACGCAGGGATAGCGTCGACTACTGCCGCATAATTCTCCCGGATTTCAATACGTCAGCAACAGTCTGTGCCATGGTTTCTGGTCTCCCAGCGCTGTGCCCTTTCCACTCCGTGTGGAAGAACAGAACCCTTTTGCTGCATCCCCACGCAGGCCTTTGCTAGGTTGTGTGTAAAACATACCTTTTTGTGCTCTCTTGTACGACCGCTGAAAAGGAGCTCGCGCGGTTGCGGTTCCTCTTGGGAGGGCCGGTCCGTGTGCAGAAAATAAAGACCGCAACGCGGGTGGCGGCGTGAAAAGACTGCTTAGTGCACGCGAACAGAATGACCTGAGGCGGGATCAACTAAGCCGCCAAGCGAACACAGAAGCGGAAGGGATCCGAGTAGGGGAGTCCCGGTGGGTCCATTATTGCATTTGTCGGCAATGTTCCTGCCCTCTCTGCTTGAATTTTTTCTACATTTCAGCGGTATATCGTGTTACTATGGTGCCCGGCAAACCACTGCATGTGGTGAAGATTAGCCGGGACACAGCCGATAATCCTTTAATCCCCTGCAAATCCTATTTGCCCTGAACGGAAAGCGCAGCACGTCGCAGGTTGGGTGGTTGGAGGGTGTGCATGCGGCTCCTTTGTTGACAGAACGAAACGAGGCTCCACTGCTCCGGGGCTGGGGGGCCCTTCTAGCCGGAAGCAGATTCATCCCTAAAATGGTGGAGCTCCGAGAGAGAGGGAATGAGGGAGAGAGAGTGAGTTAGAGAAGAATAAAAAATGAGCCAGTGGGGAGGTTTCAAAAGCACCGCCTGTGTAAGGCGTGTTTGAAGCGGCTTTTTGGTCCACCAATGAAGAACGATATCCCGTGGTTTCCCAAACACTTGCTAGGAATTTACAACAAATGCCGGGGGCAAGACTCCGATTTCAGATATCTATTTTACTGTTTGAGTGGTCTACATGCAAAAAAAATATATTTGTGTTTAAGGGTTGGCTGAAGGTGTGATGCGTAATTTTGGGACACAAGCCCGGCATTGTGGCCCCAAGCAGAGTACAAAGTGTACCTAATAGCTGCATCTTCGTCCAGAAGTCTTTTGCTCACACTATTACCATAGAAACACTACCACAATAAATCAATATATCAATGCAGTCGGACCTCGTTATAGCGAACACTGATATAGCCAATTATCGGATATAACGAACTAATTACGACGTTTGTTTGGTCTGACTTCATTTCAATGACACCTATTATTTTTATAACGATACCGAAACCTCAAGGGCCGCGCGATTTTGGCTATAACGAAGACATATTTGCTTAACGCGAGGCGCAAAACTCGACAGCTAGCATATTTAAAGCAAAAAAAAAAACATGGTGAAAAACAATCATTTTTTAGTAGCTTGGAAAACCGCACAAGTAAAAGAGGTCCTTTATTGCGTGGACACTGGAAAACTTCATTCAGCTCAGGTTGTGAAAAGCCAGCAGGCGAAAGCCACAGCCTCCTCCTTCAAGTAAATAAGAACGCAGGCCCGTTTCGTCGAACGAACTTTGTTCTGTTGTAATTTCACGATCTCACGTTCCGGTATGCTTAGTTTGAAATGATGAGGATTAGCCGATTTTGTTTTTCATCCTATTTAGGACGAATGCAGCGTGTAGGCCTCTGCTACTGACCTTCACCCGCTGTTGTCCTGCGCTTCCCGAGTCCATTCTTTGCTCCGAATACAGTTATTCTATCCTTCGAGTAAATGGCCGCCCCCTTCTTCTAGACCCGTGTATGCATGTTCATTCTGTTCATGCTCATGTTCATATGACGAACAAACAAAGGGTGGTCCTACCTTTGTTAGTTCGTCTTATGGTCAATGGCGAGGTTAAGAACTGCCTTATATGCTGTTCTAATGATGGTGTTTGTTTAACTTTCTTTGTGGTACGGATTGGACGTTTGCCTTGTGAGCAATAATTGGTTTAAAATTTTCTGTTTTTGGCAAATGTGAGTTGGGAACTACCCGCTTGTCTAGAACCCCGCCGAGCATTCTTACGTGGCTGTACTCCAGAAGGATATTCGTACATATCTTTAGGGTGATTTCTAACTTGGCCGCGTGGCGCCATCTGTCTACCAAACCGAGCTTTCAGCGGAGACAAAACAGTGGAAGTGCTGACAAGTATTCTGAAAACCTATGTGATTAGGCGCTATATAGTGGGTTTTATTTTAGCTATTTTCGGCTTATAATCTATGCCTTCCTTGAGTTTTGAGAGCCCGGAGTTAATCCTTTTCCCCCTCTTTTAGTTACGTCACCCATTGTTGGTGCCGGCATAAGTCCCGATGGAAAATAGACCGCGGGGGCTCAGCGGGTAACGCGTTGCGCTTCTGAGCCCAAGGCCGCTGTTTCATTTACCGGCCGCGGCGGTCGTCTTTCTGATGGAAGCAAAAACAAAAACGCGAGTGTGTCGAGATTTCGGCGCATGTTAAGTATCCTAAAGTGCTTAAAGCTATTCCGGAGTATTCCTCTACGACTTGCCTCGTAGCCCATGAATAGCCTCGTGGCATGAATTACCGGAAATTTATGTTTTTGGTCTTCTGGTGGAAATTTGCTTTCGTGAGATGACGTAAGTTACGGGCGCGGCTGGAGACCGTGTCTGCCGAGCATGCTACCACCGACTGGTAATAGAACAAACTTTACCGCGCAGGCGTGGCTCCTGGTGAGAACGCGTCCTTTCTTTGGTATCCGACGTTGTATCACTGTCCTTTCCAAACTGCTGTTGCCGTTGCGCCACATTACAGGTTCAGCGGAGCCCTCGAATCTTGCTGCCTCAGTCATAGCTTCCGGGCGGCACCGGTGGACGCAAGGTGACAATTTCAGTGCGCGGAAGATGAGCACGGCTGATAGCGGACGGCTAGGAGCCACGGGGGAATCGCAAAATGGGCCTAATAACGCTATCGCGTTAAAAAAAGCAGTACTACAAAAAGACAAGAAGATGACCTTAAAGAAGACTAGCAGGCTAAGAGATAAGAGAATGGCTAGTTCCCGTTTTAAAATTGCCACTGAAGCATAAAACGTCAGGCGCAGATCAATATTACCCAAAAAGTCGTTCAGCCACTAAATATAAAATCGGTTATTTATTTATTGAACGTTAGGATGGTCAACTTTTGAAAGTGCCTTCTGGCAGCAAGGGATTGAACTATCATGAGTTCTGGTATCGGAAAAAAACGTTTGCGCGCAGTTCCATGATTTCCCTTATGGTGTTTTGCAACTTATTGAACCAAACATTGTTGAGCACATTCGGAGAGTGCACTATTCTTGAATGGCGTATACAGCGAAAGAACTTTCTCCTAACCTGATCTTGAGGTGAGAAACAAAAATGTACCCAAGTGATATTGTTTGCGGGGGGTTAAATGATTTTGGCGAGAGTCCGCTCTGCCTGTTGAATACTTGAAGGTACGGTTTTCTTTCGACTATCTGTGTAGTGTTTCCAGGAAGCGCCTGTACAAAGATTTAGTTGATGTTTGTTTACCCGTGCCACTGTATAGGTCCTTATACGGTACATGCATTACGCTTGATGTTTTAAGGAGGGCGAAATGTATTGCGGTGAAACATGCAATGAAGTCCTTTTTTTAAAAAAATACTGCACAGTGAAACCCTTCCCGTAAATACGTGGTTAGTAGAAAGAGGCATTTTTGTGCCGTGGACAACAGACTGCAGTCTGTGCAAAAAGCCGTGAACGGTGAATCACGTCTTTATCGACTGTTGGGATACAGTGTTCCACCGAGACTGCCTCCAACGTAAGTTAAAGAAAGACTTACCCATAACACCGCACGGAATTCGGTTCCTACCCGTGAAAAATGAGGGCGGTGTGCCGTACGATTTCATCATGCTCCTCAGTCGTCATAGTATATGGAGGACTAGAATGGCGGTGAGGAATGTGGATATAAGTGCCCGGCCTGTCAGGGTAAATTTCATCGAAAGCGTGCAGTATATACGGGAAGTGTTTCGTGCAGAGGATGAACTCTCTGAGTGGTTGCCTATGCTTGACGATTTAGTGTGTCTTCGAAAGTTTTAAAGCCACTGAGTCAGCCAAACAGGGTTGACGGATCATTGCAATATGACATGATGTGTGTTGTATTGTAGAAATTTCCAAGCAGCCAATCAAAAAAAAAAAAAGCCCGGGTGGCTCAGTAGCCAAGGCGTTGCGCTGCTGAGCACAAGGACGCGGGTTCGAATCCCCGCCACGACGGGCGCTTTTTTAATGGGGACGAAAAGCAAAAACGCCCATGTGTACTAGATTTCGGCGCACGTTGAAGATCCCCAGTTGGTCAAAATTAATCCCGAGCCTTCCACTACGGCGCGCCTCATCACCTGCGTTGTGACGGCGCGTTAAACGCTAGAATCAGTCGATTACCATGAATTACAGAGATTAGCAACTCTTACCACTCAAATATAGTGCAAAGGTCGGCATATTTCTTGCGCGGCAAGAAATTAATTCGCAGCGCAAAACGGAAATTCTTTGGGTTTCATGCATATTTTCGTTTTTTTTTCGTCGAATGTGTCTTGGTGAGGGTTCCTTCCATGCACACTCCTAAGGAACAAACTAGTTTTAATTCGTGCAGGACACCAGACAATTGAAACCCTTATTTCGAGAGAAACGAATTCTCTTGCGGCTTTTTCTAAATTTTAGATAACTTCGGCGGTAAAATCAAAAATAAAGCTTAGAGGTATTCACAGATATACTGACATGCGGTCAAATTCGAATCTCGTTTTTTTTTTTTTTTGCTCCCCCAATCGTGAGCCTCGCCTTCACTTAAATGCTTTTTTTAGGAGTACAGCTCCATATAAAAATGAAGAAGCGTGGTGTCTGTCACAAGTGGCATACTTGGGGAAGTATTGATCAGATATCTAGCTGTTTTGGTATTGCTCTCGATGTCCCACAGGAATTTCGTGGGGTGTCTTTAACTGACGACTACAGGAACCGACTAGCCGAGAGCGGTGTGTCAAAGACGGAGGACGCGTTTTCGATCTACAAGGAGGGACCAGCAATATCAAGCCAGTTTATGACATTGTGCTGAAGAAAACAAGCCGGTGCTGGTAGCGAACTGTCGCGGAGGCCTGTTCCACTAATAGAGTAATGTTGTTATCGCCGAGTGTTGAAATGCAAAACCATGCCGACTTCTTTTGGTGATGACACTTGTACGCCAAGATGATAACCTAATCATTGCTTTATAGACCAACTTCTACTGAAAAACAGATTCCTTCACAGTTACCTATCTTGCGAGTAGATCAAGGGCGGCGCTGGATTCGGGAAATTTGTTCTGAAGGGTTGCATCTTGTTTTTCTTCTACAAAAACAACGAATGGCTCAACAAATCTCCTCGCGAGCTTTCAATTTTCTGGTAGTGCGAGGGAACCGCAAGACCGTCAGTTTAATAGTCGCCTCCCATGCCAGCAGCGTGCTCCCTCTATGCAAATTGAAGGAATAGCTCCCCCTGTCCTCCCCCTGGAGCGAGGACCAAATCCTGTTACCGTAACACCCATCTCCCTAATATTCCCTGATCGCCTATTCTCTCTGATATCTCCCCTCTACCTCGAAGTGGGAAGACGCCGGCCAAGCTCGTAGGCTCACACTTTCGCTGCGAGGGGGGAAAGGGGGGGACACCAGAGAGTACCAAATGTATGCACGGTTCTCTCTCTGACAAATATAGGTACTGGTTGTAGCACGTCGGCTCGGGGGAGAGGAAAAATGGGATGACAAATGAAACAGAGTTTACGATGAGGAGCAGTATTAGCGAGATTCACTAGGCCTCTTCGAGTGTAAGGTAAATCTCGACTCTTTTTTTTGTAGTTGTTGACTGGCTATACTACTGATATGTACATTCGCGCTGTAGTCGTGTACGCCGTGCTTTCCTCCAACAGCGTGTATATCGTATAGTTAAACTGGCTGATGCCCTTAATCTTTCTACATCTTATTCCGAGCACAGCTGTAAATAAGTACGAGTGAGCTATAACAAAAGGGGTAGGTGAGGGATATTTATCCATAGTCTGTCCCCTTTCACACCATTGAGCACCCATTCTAAAAACCAACGCGTTATAGGCCAATGCTTTTTAAAGACGATATCTGTGGCTACTTTAACGCGGAGAGAAAGAGAGAGAGAGAGAGAGAGAGAGAGAGAGAGAGAGAGAGAGAGAGAGAGAGAGAGAGAGAGAGAGAGAGAGAGAGAGAGAGAGAGAGAGAACGTTAATGAATACTGAAAGGTTAGCCTCACAAACGGCGGGGCTTGCTATTTCAGATGCGAGTGAACATAGTGAGGTGAAAAAAGAAAAGAAAAGAGGAAGACGTGCGCAGCAACAATGAATAAGAGGGAGAAGAAAATAAAATCAGTTCGGAACGTAAAAAAAATTTACAGCACTAGGAGAAAAAAGCTGAGGATCATAAGGGTAAAGAACATCGATTAATCCCGTGTCAGACAGAAAAGTTAAGCCTCTGCCTGTACCTCGATTCATTCGCCCGGCCAAAGTTAATTCAGGGGTTGAACGAAACGCTTATATACCCACAGCCATTTCTAAACACATGTCCAGTGGCAATGTTCATACTTGTCAATATTTTTGAGCTAGAACAAAATATTACGCATATCTGAGGCGTAAAATCAATGCATAAGTGATATTCTCACTATTGCTTAAATAACAATACATGGATTCTTGACTTATTGAAAAGTGCACCCAGAAAAATACGAAAGCGGTCGACCGCGGAACCCCTAGCGGCCTTCTAATAAATCAAACGGCCAGAGTAACGGAAGCTTTTAACAGATGGCGCGTGGAACACTTGTGACAGCAACCATGAGACTGACGAATACTATAAGAAATGCGGCGAGACAGCCACGCTGTTCAACGCCACGTGGGCTTTCCCAATCATATGGGGAACAGGCACCAGCAACACCTCAACATAGCCTACCCCACTGGATACATATCAGGAGGCCCTGGAAAGCCCCTCTCCACAGGATGAATTCAACCTGCTTCTCTTGGAGAGAGCGAAAACCGGCGCACTCGCCTGTCGGGCGCTGGACCGTAGGTTCCATCGATGAGTTACTCTGCATTCTATCCCCTAGCCCATACCCTACTTTTCCTTTTTCTCAATAAAGTGGGTTCAGTGAGTGAGTCAAGTAGGGTGCCTCGATTCACCCGCGTCTCCACAGCACAGCGGCGCTGGCGTAGAGGCTCCCAGCACGGAGCAGTAAAACGGGTTAAATTAAAAATTAGCAGTAAAACGCGGAGAAGTACTAGAGGTGAGCGGGAAACGGAAGGGAGACCGTTTTTCGGCCGGGGAAAGCAGACGACCGTTGTCTCTCGACGACATTTGCAATGGAGGTAGCAGATACTACGCGGCCACTTTTTTTTTAACCTAGACGTGCATCGGTAATACCAGAGTCATTCAATGGTAATATTTTCGTATTTGCCTATGGATCCGGTTTCGCGCTAAATTGGTTATCATTGCTTAACCTCTTCCTCCCCTCCGATGGTGAAAAAAGAAGTGCGTCTTAGCTCCGTTTCGTTCACCGTCTTTTCGTAGTTGTATTTCTCTGTCACTGGTCACGACTAAAGAAAACGGATCTTTTGGAACCGGATTAGAAACTGAGCTTCCATTTACCTATCCTTATGATTTGGTGCCACTTTCGGCAGGAACAAACATCCCTATGCTCGTGCTCGGTGTTTAAAACGCAGGCCGGTTATCAGTTGGCCATCAGAGAATACACAACCCTCATTAAAGTGAAAGTTATATCGGCGATTGTTCTCCTAACCCATCACTCTCTATCTTCGCTAACCACGCCATTACGAGCTGCTGACCCCTGGTGTTATTTCTTCGTGACAAAGCTGCGCGAGATTGTGTTACTCTTCCGCGCACCTACCATCATATGTGCGTGGGTGAGGGGAGACGGGTTGGTTGATCGTGTGATTGCGTGCATTTACGGGATATTCTGTAAGGACCTAGTCACCTGTAGGGATAACGTATAGCATTTGCGTTGGAGGCAGTGAGCAACTTACCAAAGGTGAGCCCCAGACTTGGTTGTGTTAACAACGCTGCTTGACATTGAAAGCGGTCGTTTTCAAAAAAAAAAAAAAAAGCACCGTATGCGAACTCCTATACGTCATCGATTACGAGCCGGAGTAGTCATTTTTGATAGAATGAAGGCAATTAACTTCAATTAATGTCTTGTTCTAGCCTCCAACAAGGAGGTCCCGGGGAATAGAAACATTTGCGTTCAGACAGTGCCCATTGAACAGGAATGAAGTAAAGATTTCGGGAAAAGTTGGTATGAAGAAATTTCTGAAAGGTTTTTACGTTCTTCAAAATTGAAGAAGGCTCTTCTGATGGTGCTAGTGACGATCGGGAATTGTCGGAATGCTCAAGGGTTGCCACAGGAAACTGGAAGCATATAGGTTAGCTCCGAGGTAACTTTTTTTCGTATAGTAAAATCATGTAGGCCTTATAAAACCCTCCCGGAAAATTCGGCTGCTAAGCAATAAATAAATGGCAAACTGAAACAAAATTGTCTTCACAAACCATCTGGCGAGAACCGAAAATTGCAGTGTTCTTTATCTTGAGCGAATTCTACAAAGTGAAATGTAACAAAAGTTTTGAGCGCCCAGTTTTACCCTTCTTTCCCCATGAATGTGACGAAATTTATCTTTTCTCACAGATGACAGACTGAAAAGCAATGTGCACAAACTATTTCAAACATTTCCGAAAGGTTTCCATTCCTAAATTTTGTTTTTAGGAAAGATTCCCAAAAACGGGAAATAACCGCTCCTTATGCATAGCACAGCTATTTTCATGCGGTGCTATTCTCGTGCTGTTCCCTTTTTTCACAAGAGGGCTTCGTCGGTGAGCAGGTGTATTGCAGCGCTGTTTTGTTCGTGTGTTTGTGTCACGCAGAGTGGGTGCCCATGACGCACGCACGTATACAGCTATGTTTTCGTGTCTTTTATTGGTATTTTGTTAGAGCAGCCCCGCATCAATGGGCACTAGGAGCTGCGGGAAAATGCTAATTCTTGCGTATAGTTACGTTGTTGTACCTAATATAAAGTAACATCTGTGACTTCATTATAGTTGGCCACGGCCAGCATGTCCTTCAAAGGTGTTCGCAAAGAAATTCAATACCGATGTTTCTATTGTGTAGCCGCTACAAAAGCTGCCAATCGTAGCTACACTCTTCTCTCAGCGCAGCGTGGCGAGGACTCTGTACATTCCCACGGTGAGTTCACAGCCGGACGGCGTCTCTTGCACTTTGGCTCGGAGACACTTTGTGTAGTCCCGCTTCAAGGCCTCCCGTTCACTGAGTGGGACCCCGACGTTGATCTTGAATTCTTCTAAGTGCTTGTCTGTAATAAATTGAATACGTCTTCGTTCGAGTGTTGACTTATCCATTGTATGAAGGTTTATTACCATTTGTCGAACGAAGTTTGCAAACGCTGGTTGAACCGATAGCCAGAGGCTAGTGCAAGGTCCAATAGGAAAAGTACTCTGACATAAGCGGGAAATATAAATTACGCGTAATGCAGGTATAGCTGTACAGACACTTTAAATATCACTTCCGTGTAATTATCAGCACACACGTTACAAGTAGAGAAGTTTTTCGCTCCTCAGACAATCGGGACGCAGAAAAACAAAATCACACGTGCGCACACAATCAAAAAGTTCCGACAGAGCACTTTGTGGACACACCCAGAAACATGAGAGTTAAAATACAAAGAACACGATAGCTATCACGGGTTTTATGTGAAGAGGAAAAAAATGAATAATGAAGAATGTTAGAGTTCAGTCTTCTAATGTACATATATAAATAGTGTAAGGATAAAGGTCGTATCACACGCGAAAGCTATCATGATAAAAAGTGCCAAAAAAGCCGCCAGCAGCTCCAGCCCATTACGACGTTTGTGAAAGAAAACAGGAGCAGCAAGTGCAAAGTGCCGGGGCAAATCCTATGGATGCGGGAGAAACTTCCAGTTGGGTTCACTTCTCATGCGGCCTCGCAGGATTGGCTGCCAGGGCCTTTTTTCGGATATTTTTGCGCACGTAGCCGTTCATGTGAGACCGCATGAAAAATCAACCCCGCTGAACGTTTTTGGGCCACTGATAGGATTTTTTCCGAGACGACAACTTCTTTTAGAGATATGTTTGGGTGGTTTGGTTCCAATTACACGCAAGCATGTGGCGTCACGGCTCGAGTGGCCCTCTCGACCAGCAGAAGTTGACCTTGAAGGAGGGAGCTTGGCAGCAGTATCTCTCACTGCTCAGGAGAAGGGGAAGGAAAACGGGGGGGGGGGGGGCGGGGGGAGAGTCTGAATTATTGTCGCACTCACACATTATGTGTCGTAGAGTGCCCGGTTGAATGCAAAATTTACATTGCGCGTCGAATTGTGTGAGAAATAACAAATGCATCCGGACTGGACGGGGAAACATGTTGTCTCTATTAGTCTCAATTGTGTTTCTTGGTTCTTTGTGAGCTCTGGGTGCGGCGCCGGAAATGTTCTTCTGTAGTAGTGTCCTGTAGTATTGTGTAATTTCGTGGAAGGTTGTGAGTGGCGTGGGTTCCGGTGTCTCCTCCGCGGCCTGGAAGGCAACGTGAGTCTGGGGCCGTGAGATTGACATGCTCCTTGCCACTCATGGAGGCGTGGGCCGGTGTCCACACAAATGGGGCCTTCCTGTCTTGCGTCTCGCTTTCTAGGACGGGTGCCACCCATCCCGACAATAAGCTACGGCATGCCTCTTGCGAGTCGGTAACAACAGTCGTGGATTTGGTCTGTGTGACCACTAGAGTTAAGGCAAGGTCTTCTGTTTCTTTACCGTTGCTCTGAGAATGCAAGCACTGGTCAAGTGTTTGCACACGTCCATCATCCCGGCCACCATGGCTCTTTTGCCATTGTAATGGGCTGCGTCGGTGTGCGTCATCGTCGCTACTCGGGGGTAAATCTTATTCAGCGTTTTTGCGCGTGCTTCTCTGCGGCCGTGATGGTAGTTCGGGTGCATATTTCCAGGTATTCGGTGGACTGCTATAGATTTACGACATGATTCCGGGATCACCTTCGATGGGGCTAATCTCGAGGAACCCACCTCAGTTTGGTGAGTACATTGCGGCCTGTTGGTGTACGAGCGAGCCGTGTCCTTTTATTTTACAAGCTGCCCACAGTCAGTTCCGCTATTCTATTGTGCCGCCCCTTACGGCGGAACGTGTCTGTGGATGCGCTCATGAGTACGTAATCCGAGAGATTGTTTTAGAGGCTTGCGTATTAGCACGTCGATCTTGTCCTCTTCCGTTCTGCTCAGGATGACGTGTGGAGCCGCGTAGATTATGCGCCAGAAGACGAACGCTTGGATAAGCCTGACCATGTCGCCCTCTTTTATGCATCTGTGTCGGCTCGTGACTCCGCGTATCATATTGTCACAAAGCCAAGGCCGACGCAGTTGTCTTGAAGGAGAAACAAGTTTATTGGAGCCAACTTGTGCTCCCCTAACAACTCAAAAGAACACAGAGGCGGCGAAGCAGCGGTCAACAAAGTGACTTGCGTCGGCGAGCGTCGCAGAATCGAATGCCGAGGCGTCTGCTCCGCAGGCTTTTTATCTTTTGGCGCGAGTGTTTCTGGAACCGTCGATTCACTTCCAGAACATTGTAGATCACAGACGACTATTCTGGGCTAGCGACGTTAGGGCGGAAGAGTTTGCTTATCTGAATGTGACAGCCCGTGCGGCATAAAAATAAAGAATGGAAGACGCGCTTTGCCTGGAACGCATATAACACAGCCGGGCGTGGCCCGGCAGTAAAAACAAACAATAAATAAGCAAGCCCTTACATGGTTCGCGGCATTACCCCCCCTCTAAGAGTGCATCTACCCGATGCTAAAATAAAAGACAGACCGAACAAACAACAACAACAAAAAAGTATTTCATCTTGCATAGTAAGGTTTCAAGCGAACCACGTGGACGACTTCGGGCGGCGTGCGTCATCGTGATGTTCCGGAATCACCATCGGGGATCACCTCGTAGGTAAGTTGGCCGACACGTCGTAGAATTTGGTAGGGTCCGAAATATCGTCGCAGAAGCTTCTTACTGAGTCCGCGTCGTCGGATGGGAGTCCGAACCCAAACACGGTCCCCTGAGTGGTACTCGGCGTCTCGGCGTCGGAGGTTGTAGCGCCCGGCATTCACGAGCTGCTGGCGCGTTGTACGAACTCGAGCCAGCTGGCGGGCCTCCTCCGCACGCTGAAGGTATCCTTGGACGTCAGTGTTGAGGTCGTCGTCTTCTACGTGCGGAAGCATGGCGTCGAGCATCGTAGTTGGCCGTCTTCCGTAGACAAGCTCGAACGGCGTCAGCTGCGTCGTCTCCTGGATAGCCGTGTTGTACGCAAACGTGACATAAGGGCGCACTTCGTCCCAAGTCTTATGTTCAACATCAACGTACATTAACAGCATATCTGCGATTGTCTTGTTCAGACGTTCTGTTAGTCCGTTCGTTTGGGGGTGGTACGCCGTCGTTCTTCTGTGATCCGTGTTGCTGTAGCGTAATATTCCTTGCATCAGCTCCGCAGTAAAGGCCGTTCCGCGGTCCGTGATTAGGACTTCCGGGGCTCCATGTCGCAGCACAACTTGGCTTATGAAGAACTTTGCGACTTCCTGTGCAGTGCCCCTCGGAAGAACGGCGGTCTCTGCGTAGCGCGTCATGTAGTCTGTCACCACGACAATCCACTTGTTCTGTGATTGTGACGTAGGAAACGGGCCCAGAAGGTCCATTCCAATCTGCTGAAAGGGCCTCGACGGGAAGGCGATCGGTTGCAGAAAGCCGGCGGGTCTTGTCGGCGGCGTTTTTCGTCGCTGGCAGTCACGGCAACTCCGAACGTAGTGGGTGACGTCGAATGTAAGGCGGGGCCAGAAGTACTTCGCCTTGATTTTTGCAATAGTGCGAGCTATGCCGAGATGTCCGGAAGACGGGTCGTCGTGGCACGCTTCCAAAATTTCGTCACGGAGCTCTGCAGGGATGACAAGTAGGTAATGCATTCTCGTTCCGGGGCTGAAATTCTTCTTCACGAGGACGGAGTTTTTGAGGCTGAATGCTGGCAAGTTCCGCTTGAACGCCCTAGGCACGGCGACATTTCGTCATTCGAGGTGTCGATCATGACGCGCAAGTCGGGGTCGGCACGCTGCTGGGCGGCTAGGTCACTCTCCGTAACGACTCCTCAGAACGCGCTGTCTTCATCGGAGTCTAGTGGTGGCGGGTCGACGGGGGCGCGGGACAGGCAGACGGCGTCGGAGTGTTTCCTGCCGGATTTGTAGACGATTGTAACGTCGAACTCTTGCAGGCGCAAGCTCTACCGCCCAAGAAAGCCAGAGGGGTCCTTCAAATTGGCGGGCCAACACAGCGCATGGTGGTCTGTGACAACCTTGAATAGTCTACCATATACGTATGGGCGAAATTTTGAAATGGCCCATATAATTGCGAGGCACCCTTTTTCAGAGGCTGAGTAATTTTTCTCCTCCTTCGACAGACCACGGCTGGCAAATGCGATTACTTTGTCGCCAGCGCTTTGCTTTTGGACGAGAACGGCACCCAAGTCTATATCGCTGGCGTCGGTGTGCATTTCTGTTTCGGCGTTTTTGTCGAAATGAGCGAGCACGGGAGGGCTTTGCAGGCGTTTTTGCAGCTCACAGAATGCCTTTTCTTGGTTGTTTTCCCAGCTAAAAGGCGTGCTCTCTTTCGTCAAGCGTGTGAGTGGCTCTGCAATGCGGGCGCAGTTTGCGACGAAGCGCCGGTAGTATGCGCACAGTCCGAGAAATCTCCGCACGCCCTTCTTGTCTTTCGGCCTTGGGAAGTTCGCAATGGCCGAAGTTTTCGCCGGGTCAGGTAGGACTCCCGCGGCGTTGACGACGTGGCCCAAGAACTTCAGCTCCTCATACGCGAAACGACACTTTTCAGGCTTCAGCTTTAACCCCGATGTACGAATGGCCTCTAGTACAGACTCCAACCTTGCAAGGTGTTCGTCGAAATGCCGGGCGAATACCACAACGTCGTCGAGGGATACGAGGCAAGTGTGCCACTTCAGGCCAGCTACCACAGTGTTCATGACTCTTTGAAACGTTGCTGGCGCCGTGCACAGCCCAAAAGGCATCACCTTAAACTCGTAGAGGCCGTCCGGGGTTATAAACGCAGTCTTCTCTCGGTCTCTCTCGTCCTCTTCAATTTGCCAGTAGCCGGTCTTCAAATCCATCGATAAGAAGTACTTCGCATGGCAGAGGTGGTCGAGGGTGTCGTCGATTCGTGGCAGGGGGTACGCGTCCTTTTTGGTGATTTTGTTTAGTCGCCAGTAGTCAACGCAGAACCTTAATGTGCCGTCTTTTTTCTTTACGAGTACGACCGGCGCAGCCCAGGCGCTTTCCGATGGCTGTATAATGTCGTCGCTGAGCATGTCGTCGACTTGAGTCCGGATAGCTTCCCGTTCGTTGGAAGAGACGCGGTATGGTGACTGTCGGGTAGGTCGGGCTCCATCTTCAGTTATAATACGGTGCTTCGCTAGGGGTGTCTGACGTAATTTTGAACTCGACGAAAAACACTCGCTATAGCGACGCAGCAAAGCCAATAATTTGTTCCGTTGTTCTTGTGGTAGCGCCGGATTCACGTCGAAGGGCTGCGGAAGCTTGAAGTTGTCATAGGGTGTGCGTTCAAAGTCGGCGACCGCGATCACGTCACTTGCTTCTTGCGTTTCTTCGAGGAACGCAATTGCAGCTCCCGTGTTTAAATGCTGGTACTCTGCGGTGAAATTAGTGACCAAAACGTGAGATTGGCGTTGCTTAAAGTGCGCAATGCCTCTTGCGACGGAGACACCGCGGTCGAGAAGCAACTGTCGATCACTCTCTACGATAGGGTCGATGTCAGAAGCAGCATCCTCACAGTAGACGGCGATCAGGGTGATGTGATCGTCGGCGATCCTGACACTACACGGTGATCGGGGTTCGGCTGTGGCGTCGTGGAGTGATCGGAGGAAAAAGTTATCGACTTGGTCTGCAGATCAATTATTGCGCCGTTGTCCGTCAAAAAGTTCATTCCGAGAATTACGTCGCGGGAGCAGTTAGGCAAAATAACGAACTCGGCAGTGTACGTGGTGCCGCCTACGGTGACGCGTGATGTGCACGTTCGACTTGGCGTTACGAGATGGCCTCCTGCTGTGCGTATATGCGGACCGTCCCATGTTGTCGTAACTTTCTTCAGCTTCGACGCGAATGAGCCGCTCATTACCGAGTAGTCGGCTCCCGTGTCGATGAGGGCGACTACGTCAAAGCCGTCGATGGACAACTGGACGTCGGACGCCGCTTTCCTCGAGTTTCTGGTGCGTCGAGGCATTGTATCTCGGCTTGTGCGTGTTGACGATCGGGCATCATGCTTCGTCATTCTCGTCATCTTCTCAGCGGCAGGCTCTGTCGTTTCGGGTACGCGTCGCGTCGTGTCGTCGTCGGGTTCGGGAGTCACGTCCGGGTTAGATCGAGTCGTTGGGCTGCAGGTACGGTGTTCGGTGCGAACATGCGTCGTTGGAGGGTTTTCGTTTTTTCGCCGTTCTGCAACTTCACCTCCAGAAGTTGCTGCTTTTAGTTTCCCCCGCGTGGGCTGGGGGACCTTCCACGTGAGAAGTCAGTGGTGTTATGGCGGTTTGGCGACTGGTACCGGTAGTGCGACGGCGAACGGTTAAAGCGGCCAGATCCTCGGTTCGTGTTAGACAGGTATTCGTCGATCTCAGTAGGGCGCTGGCCGGGTCGGGGGCGTGGTGCGTGGACGGAGAATCCTCGCAGACCGAGCATCTTGTAAGGGCAGCGACGGTAGATGTGGTCGGCCTCTCCGCAGTGGTAGCACAGCGGGCGATTATCGGGCGTTCGCCACACGTCGGTCTTCCTTGGCTTCTGGTATTGGTCTACAGGGCGTCGGGCGGGCGGCATTGGACGGCGGTATGGCTGGGCCTCTTGACGACGGGTTGGAGCAGGGCGGGATTAACGAAGAGCTGCAGAGTAGGTCATCGCTTGGGTCTGACGGGGTGCTTGTGAAGGCATAGAAGTTCCCAGCGCCTGTTGAACCTCTTCACGGATGACGTCAGTCAGAGAAGCCACTTGAGGTTGCGGCGTTGTTGGAAAAAGCTTCTGAAGCTCCTCCTTGACCACTGCTCGAATGGTCTCGCGCAATGTATCGGAGCTTCCAGTTGCGGCACCGGTGGTCTCCGAGAACATCGCGTTGACAGGGCGGTCGTACTGCCTCGTTCCAATTTCTAGCGTCTTCTCCATCGCGGCCGCCTCAGACGCGAATTTAGCCACCGTCTTCGGCGGGTTACCGACTAGACAAGCAAAACGATCTTGCTTCACTCCTCGCATTAGAAACCTGAGCTTCTTTTCTTCTGTCGGTTCGGGGTCCGCACGGCGAAAAAGTCGCTTCATCTCCTCAACAAATATCACGACACCTTCGTTGGGGTGCTGCATTCGAGTTTCAAGTAAAAGCGCAGCTCGCTCTTTTCTCACAACGGTAGTGAAGGTCTTAAGGAATTCCCTTTCGAATTGAGTCCAGTCGGTCAAAGAACTCTCATGGTTCTCGAACCAAGTTCGAGTAGCATCTTCTAACTAAAAGAAGACATGCCGGAAAGTTTCTTCGTCGTCCCACCTGTTAAAGATGCGGAGGTCGCTCTAGCTCTGCGACCTATAGGCTCCTGACTTTGGCGACGGTGGAACGACAGTTGCGCAATGCGCTGCTGCTTAGGCCTTCCAGCTTACGTCCCGACTTGGGTGTTGTATTTAGAAGCTTGGGTGTTGTATTTAGGGTGTTGTATTTAGTTGAATTACAAGTTTAAATACCTAACAATCAATGCATTTCCAATGTTCCCTGAGTCCCGCTGCCCAGACCATGGGCTGGTTTTGTCCAACACGAGATGTCGTTTTTCGGTTCATATTGGCTTCGTCTCACGGGCCCAAAGGTCATTTTTGCCAGTTCTTTACTTCATCGATTAAACACCACCCTCATTTCAGTTCCCGTCTTGCAGTTTTCATCCACAGTAGTCGACATTTCTTTCTATAATATTTTTTTCAAATAAATGCTTGGTTTCTTACACGTAATATAATTAATAACATTCTCCAAGCTCATCAGTCTGAATACCCTTCGCACGTTGTCCCTGCAACCAACGCCTCGCGGAACGATGAGAAAGTATCGGTGGGTGTTGAATTTGTCTTTTTCACTGCGTTCACCAGATTGTATTCCCATCATTTATGCAGAATTTCTGGCTATTCTTCTTGCAGTCCTGGAACTCGACTCGGCGCAATCTTCAGTGATGTTTCTCACCTGGTCTCGTTCCATGTGCATGGCTCGGTCCTTGGAAACTCTGTCCTATGCCTAAACCTTTTTATTCCTGTGTTCCCACTCATGTGCGGACAAGAAGGCTTATTTGGCTACCTGGCCACTGTGGATTAGCCCTTATCGAAGCCGCGTATATGTAACGAAAATCGCATGGGCTTTACCGATTATAGAGGTGCTTCCACCGTTCGCTTGCGTGTTGCGATAGCTCTTTATCGCCAATACCTGCTGGCCAAAGCGTGTCTGATCACGAAATTGAATCTGAACAACATTTTCCAATCATCGAAGAAGTTTGCTGGAGACTGCCCTGTGGCTTCTTGGACTGCCATTAACTCTGCCAGGGCTTTTTTTTTCCTTTTGGGCACACGAAGCTAGGCCACTGCCATGGGGATGTTTGTCACGCCATCTATTCATTAATTTCGGGGGCGGCTCGTCTGCCGTGTTAAAATGATTCCGATCAGACTGACTTTTATTTTGCTTCCTCGTTCCTCTTTCTTTTTTTTTTTGTCTCTTTAATGGACACACTAAATCGTTTCTTCGGCTTTACTATTGCCTTATCAGTTTCTTTTTTATTAAGAAAAGAAGAAAAACGTCTTGGCCAATCCTTCTGAGTGGGTATACGCCATTTTTATGGCCAATCACAAACATCATCATCAAGAGAGCTCAGAAGACGGAACAAAAAGATGGAGACCCGTGACACCAAGGAGGTAAGATGCAACGATTCAATTCTGTCGGGGAAGTTGCGAATCACGTGAACGCAAGTGCAGTCTAGAAAGGCTGCGGAGCAGGCTCACGCTTGGTTGCTTAAGCCTTCGCAGCGTCGTGAACGAATATGGACTAGGTGTGGAGGTACTTCTGGGTGGTTGCAAGAAAAACGCCCTATAGCGGAGGGCAAACACTTACGCTCAAGGGCGCGGATCGGAAAAAGCACCCGCTGAGCACAAGTACAGTGTCGTACACTCACCAAAATTGATGGA
This sequence comes from Haemaphysalis longicornis, assembly GCF_048455015.1. Classification (NCBI taxonomy): domain Eukaryota; kingdom Metazoa; phylum Arthropoda; class Arachnida; order Ixodida; family Ixodidae; genus Haemaphysalis; species Haemaphysalis longicornis. The sequence continues at coordinate 114,071,028 of NW_027526407.1, read as the reverse complement.
TCTTTATGCACCGAATCTACTGCGGGCCTGCGGTGGAAGCTGTAATCAACCAGCGGCCCCTTAGCCTCCAATCCAGCGTCCCGGCCAATTCTGGAACTAGCGCCAAATCCACCCCTGGCGGCCCTGTGCGGGCAAAAGTGAGCTGTAATTGCCCTTGCAACGTCGCCGCAATCTTGGGCTTCGAGGCGTTACAATTGTCATGCCAACACTGCGACAAGGCGCAGATCGGTGTGAGGGTCGGTACTTTCGCCCCTCGCTTGACTCCGCCGCTCCGGTGCTGGGCCCGCACCCTTCGTGCCGCCCGCTAGGCCTCGCAGAGACAGGCGCGCCCCCATGAAGACATACGTCGCTCGGACAGTAAGACAGCAGCCTTCACCTTCACCACAGTGAGACTTCACCACTTAATTCGTGTTACAAAAAAATGCGACCGATCTCGAACGCAACGTGCGGCTAAAAAAACTGGTGTACGACACGACATAGCAAAAGTTGACATCAAACACGGAACACCGTATGCGTAGTTGTACAGCTCTTCAGAAGACAACAGCGCTATTGTGCAGCTTCACGACGCTTTACCAAAGAGTGTCTCAGCTTCTGTTACCACGAAGCAAAAAGACTTCTTGTTGCAATTCGTTCCTTTGGACGAGGCATCGTCTATTTTGTGGTCTTCAGCACGCTGACACAAATTTCTCCTCAGCTACGACGTGCGCGCGATTACGGCGGTCTTCTCTAGCGCACCGCTGTTGCCCCGGTGGCAGCGGCGACCGCTGTCGCCCCTGCGCACCTATAGTTACTCCGGGGACAAGCAGAGAAGGAATAACAGTGAGAGGAGGAAAAGAGGTTTGCATGCCCCGCGCCGCTGCGACTTGGAGCGGCTAAATCGAGCAAGAACTAGCAAAAAGTGACCTCTGACTGCTGTAATACCGAGCTAAGAAATAAGTTAGACCTGGGGACTTTAAACCAGCACAGGCACGAGTCACATATTTGTGTTCATGTTTCCTCCAACAGGAAAGCGACCCGCTGCCTTAATTCAACCTGCGCGGTCGGGATCAGCGGCACAAGCCTAAGCCACTGAGCCACCGCACTGTGTAGATCGTGGCACTAACCCAGCGGTGTACGTATAGTAGTGTAACCCCACAAGATACATTAAACCATTGAAATCCCCGAAATGTTCGTCTGAAGACATATCTGAGTAATTATGCAGAAGACACCCCAACCTGCGGCTCTGTTTTGGGCACTCTTGCAATTTCTCTGAACTTTCACCTTCACGATCGTAGTAGCAATGACGACGTAACCCATAATTGACGATGGTGCTGGTAGCGCTTGCGTCCAATTCTCGGAAGATCTCGGGCACGTAAAAAATACGTTTTGTGGCAACGCTAGAATTCTCGCAAAAGCATTGAAGCTGTAATTTTAAGGTGGATATGTCAACAGAGGCATAGTGCAGTTGACCCCGAAGACAGCTATACTGCTCTTCTACTTTTCTCTCTTGGTGAAAGTTCAGGGCGAACTGGTAAACGCTTCGGAATTCCCCTCTGCTGTAAGTGCACTTGGTTCTGCAAAAAGATGTTGGCTCGGATGAATGACTGTAATCTGTGTCATTACAGAACTTTCTCACAAGTACTTCCCGAACGTGTGGCTGTTCAGGTGGCCATAAACCCGAAGTGTTCCTTCTAATATTCAATCGTAGAAAATTACCAGCATAATGTTTATTTTTTCTTTGCTCTAAACAATCTACCGTTACTTTAAAAGCCTTTCCAGCAGTATAACCGTGTTCGACAAAACGTCTGTCAAACTGACTGAAGCAGCCCCGCCTATGTAGGCTAGGGTAAGGCAACAGTTCGGCAACTAGCCTAATGATATGAATCACAAATCAGAAACATTTCGTGTTTTTTTTTTTTTTTTTGTAGCGATCATTTGAACCACGGTCACCCTTGTCGAGCGAGACACCGCGGAAAGCTGACTGGCGCTCCAGCCTGGGCAAGGCGGCATTGATCGTGCTGGGCGTCATCGTCGCTGTGTGCCTCGTGGCTTTAGCGGCCATCATGCCCTTCTTCCTGGTAACCACTGATTCGATGCGTCCGCGCTGTGTACATCGCCTCTAGGTGGCGTGTATAGCATTGCGTCTCGTTCCGTGGGCTCTAACGCACGTTAAACGGAGAGATAGGCCCAGAATGACGCTAATTAAGAATAGTTTAATGGAAAGCGGAAATATTTACAAGTGCTGCGCACTACATAGAGCTGTAAATTCAGATACTGCCATTCTTCAGTAATCTTGAATTCACAGCGAAACAAGAAACGAGGACGATAGGGAGAGCACAACACACGGGCGCTGTTTCTTGTGCTCCAAATCGTCCTCGTTTCTTGCCTGCGCTGTGATTTCACGATTATGGAACACCAACTCGCCCAAGCATCAACTTTAACTATTCCTTCAGAATAGCCTGCACTCACTGTGCATCTCTGGTAAGCCCTTTTTGCCCAGCGCTTCACTGACACGGTTGTTAAGCAGACGCCTTTACTTACCGTTGGATCTTTGCGGAAGCATTCTGGAAACAGCTGCACTACTAGGGTAACTGTACAACACAATTTGTAATCTAATATCTCAATGCAGTCTATCTGTAATCTAACATCTCAAGGCAGTAAAACTCCGTATGCCAAGAGTTTTTTTTTTTTTTTTACGTTCTTTGTAGCCATGGTAGTGGTTCGCAGTGACCGCTGATATTTGTGCCTCCTTGGCGAATGAGTGAAGTGCTCGAATCCTAATTTTAGAGTGAAGTTTATTTCACTCACATATCAGGGAATATAGGAATCCTAACTGTAATTCCTCTTGCAATGATGACGTCAGTATGGCAAACGTCCATACACCAAGTTCCAGCCTCTGAGAGAAACTCATATATCTTGATTCGTCCAGTATCTAAAGGTATTGTTAAAGCTTCGCTTTTTACTTGTATGACTCTCTTTTAAATACGCCTAAAACTCAGAGATAAACTCATATATCTTGGTTTGTATAGTATTTTAGGTGCTGTTAAAGCTCCGCTGTTTGCCTGGTGGGATCTCCGTTAATGCACTTAAAAATGTATGTGCTTGTTTCAATATTTTGTATTTTTATTGATTCTAAAAGGCCTATTTAAAGCTATAATATGAAACTTAGTGATTGGTATGGTTTCATTTCGGTAAGTCGAATTTAGCCCACGTGATAAACGTTCTGAGCACCCAAAAGCTTGTCAAGTACCCTCTGTGATGGCTAACTGAATGTTGCTGGACGCGGGTACGCGAGTCCACCCGCGGCCACGGTGTTCGTTTTTCAACGAAGTTGTACATGTCTAATCCTTTCAGTAGTCGCACCCGTGAGGAACCAAAAATTCTGCAGAAATTCATTCAGAGAATTATTTACTAATGCGTAGCATTCTTATGCTCTTGTCTGGAGTGTGAGTTTCTTGAAGCCGAATTTTTTTGGTTTTTCTAAATCCTGTCCGACCAATTATCTCCATTTACGCTATTATAACAATTAGAAGAGGAACTTTCGCGAAATCTGCATTATTGTGGAAATGCGGGTCGTTATACGGCGTGCCATTACCCGTATTTTTTCATATTTTGCTATTTATTTATTTATTACGAAATTTTGTTTGACCAATATCTCCATTTATTCTATTATAACGACTACACGTGAAATTTTCCCGAAATCTGCATTACTGTGGGAATGCAGGGCGTTACACTGCTCGCCATTTTCAGTAATTATTTTATATTTTTCTAATTGTTTAGTTTTTCAAAATTTCGGTCTACCAATTATCTCCTTTTACGCTATTATAACGATTACAGGTGAAACTTTGGCGAAATCTACATTATTGTGGAAGTGTCATGCGTTTACGCCTTGCCGTTTTCCGTATTTTTTCATACTTATTATTTTTTAGAAATTTTGTGCGGCCAATAAATCTGAATTTACGCTATTATAACGACTACACGTGGAGCTTTCGCGAAATCTGCATTATTGTGGAAGTGCAGGGCGTTACGCGGTTCGCCATTTTCCGTAATTTTTTTTATATTTTTCTGATCTTTTTTATTTATCAAAATTTCGTGGGACCAGTTATGTCCATTTAGGCCATTATAGATATTACTGGTGGAACTTCCACAATATCTCCATTTTTGTGGAAATGCAGAGTGTTTCACGGTCCTGGCTGGGGGGGGGGGGGGAGTGCGGGGGGGAGAGGTGGGGGGGGGGGGTACTTGGCAAGGAATGCTACACATTAAAACTCGGCGAATGGGTTCGCCATCTTTTGGGCATTACGGTTCACTTTGCTGGCGACCTACATTGTCAGCAATCCCGTCCCGTGTGCGCCTCAGGTTAGTCTTCACCGTGGCTTGGTATATTGCAAAATTTATAAAAGCTAACAGAAAGGTCTTAGGGCCGCCACTTTTTGAGAGGACTGATTTTAACCCTGTAAAAATTTCGCAGCAGTGCAACTGTGTTGTGAAATGACGCCGGCTATAAGGAGTTAGGTGTAAGTCTGGTCTTCCGAAAACCTTCGAAATATTCAAAATATTCGAAATTCCAAACTTTCGAAATATGCGAAACATTCGATTTCGAAACTTTCGAAATATTCGAAAACCTTTTTGCAAGAAGGTTTTCGAATATTGTTGGTTGCGCAGACAAGCATGGCCATCTACAGAGGGAGTATAGTTACAGCCCTGCATTAATCGACCAGATTTAGGGGAAATCCCCAAGGTGGAGTAATTTTCTGTAAAGGAAAGTTTGACATCCACCTAAATGCAGCCATTCGGCTACAAAGGAAAGCTATACAGCTTTCTCGGAAACTTCGCAGTTGAAGAAAAATTCGTCCTCGTCCAGGATTCAAACCCGGGACCTGCATTATACTCGGCTACACCGACGCCGCCTCTTTGCCCAGTATAGTGCATACTGCTCGGCTATATCCCCCCTGCCACCGCGCAATGTCGCGCGCTCCTACGCTGCCATCTGTGCGGCGCACTAGAGCCTACGCTGGGATTGGCGTTGCCGCGCTATAATAAGGTGTCATTGTCTTTACTTAACGGCCGTCTGTATCTATCGTCTGCGAATTAGAGGTCAGGACACTGCCCTTATATCTGAATACAGCAAATGCCCAATACAGATAAATCCCAACATTGCAAATCCAACGAGATCGCCAGCTTCGCTTGACTTCCCTCTTGATAAGATGGAAGGGCTCTGATTCCTTTTTAGTGCGAAAGCGTTAGATTAATCGCTATCACAACAATGTGGAGTGCTTGTTCCCAAAAGACGGGCCACAAAAAGACGACTCGCACCAAGCACATAAAGCAGACAGGAAGACATGATGATTAAAATCCACCTTGTTTATTTTAAGATCTCATCTTTGTTAACTAACGCAGCGCCATTCACAATAAACAAAAAAATGTTTGATATCTCGCGCTCACGACTGCCATAGAAAAACTATAAAGGGAAGACAATCCAGAGTTATTACTTTAATTACATATTAGCATTAAAGTAACGTGATCAGTCGCAACTAGGTCCACCACAGCAATTCGACCTGTCATATTTCTTGGTTCTGGCTTTTGCGGGAGGCCGTGAATAGGACGGACAAAATCACGTGAAGACCTAAAAAACCGCGAAACCGCTCTAAAGTGACCGTTGGGTCATCACTTGTTTATCTGTTTCTAAAGACGATAGCCTTCCATGGGCTACTTAAATGCAGAAATGTTGGTCTGTCTGTCTGTCTGTCTGTCTGTCTGTCTGTCTGTCTGTCTGTGATTTGATTAAATCAGCCGGCTAAAGTGAAACAGAAGCTGTGCAATAGTCTCATATACCGACAGCCAAATCTAAACGTTTAAATCCGGTGTCAATGTTCCTACGTCCTAACATTGTTGAACAAGAAAAAAACCTTTCGCAAATACAAGGCAGGAATTCAATACATAAGTAATATATGCAGTCTTTCTTTATCAAAAAAATTCATGGATGCTTGGTTTTTGCGATAAAAAATGAAATACGGCATCGACTGCAGAAAACCGTCGCCTACTCTTTACCGCGCTCCTGGCGGAAGTTAAGAAATCAAACGGCTACAGCAACGAAAGATTTCACTAGATAGGTTCGACGTGCAGCTTGAAATGCTTGTGGAGTTGGGCAACGTGGTTATATAAGCGTTGGACTAGGGTGCCTGGATGCACGTGCGTCACCACCGTACGGCAGCGCTGGCATCGATGCACCTGACTTGAAGCAGTGGGACACGGTAAATTTAAATTGACTTGAGCAAACTTCTACCATGTTATCTGGGGAGGAACGAGACGGGAGAGGAACAGCATGAGAGGTGAGCCGGAAAGAAAAGGGGGGCATTTATTTGATGGGGCACCAGCCGACTCGTCTTTCGTCGACATTTGCAACGAAAGGAGCAGATACCCGGCCATTTTTTTTATTTCTGAAATATTTTTAAGGTTTGCGGTATAAGTGGAATCAGTGGAATCCCGAGAAAGCCGCCTTTGAATTAACCCAATTTGTACTTTGCTTGAATGTACCGTTAAAAATCAGGTAAATGCTCGTGACAACGCCTAAATCTTTGGGAAACACCTGAAAAAAAAAACCTAGAGCAGTTGCTGCGAAACGAAAATTTTCTATACCTTCATCTTGATAGGATTGAACCAAAGGCTTGTGGAATGCAAGGCGATTCCATGCCTCTAACATCACCACAGCTGGCTACAGTTTAGTTAATAAATTAAACCCGGGTGAATACGGCGTTGTTCTAGACTTATAAACATGTGTTAGCGGCACGTACTGAGGTGTACGCTAAAACGGAACTACGCGTGTTGAAAAGTACTCCGGCGCCGAATGTCTTTCCTGCTTGGCGATGATAACACCGGGAAGTTCAGAGGGAAAAACATTAAGAAAAAAAATCTCATACCATCTCCACTAACGTGACACCTGGGAAGGGGCGAAGCATGCACTGTAAAACTGTACTCTTGGTGCCTTAGCGCTTTTTCCAACTGAGATGAAACCATTGTGTGTAGAGGTATACAGCTTTGCTGTTAGAGTATCTTGTCTTCGAAGCACGAAGCTGTCTAGCGCGAGTCGTAAACGAGTGTCCCGGTGTTTTTTAGTACGCGTTACGTTCTCGCCGGAGGCGTAACGCATACTAACGCATGAGACGACGATTACGATGACGACAACTACGACAGGAGATGCCAACATCCCCAGCCCATAAGGGGCTTTGCCTCTAAAAAAGGTATAACAAAATGGGTAGACACGTTCCCCAATTAAACAGTAATAACAGATACAAGGGATGTTGGGCAGTTAGACTACATTGCTTTCGCATTTACCACATCAATAGAAGTGCTTAGTTGCCCATGTATTTTTTTTTATCGACGGTGAAAGCAGAAACTTTTCCCGTGGATATTAGCGCACGCTAAAGATCTGGAGCGGTTCAGTTGTTCGGTAGTCCTCCCTACGACGGGCTAAATAGGCACAGGGAAGCCTCGGAGGAGAAGTTTCCCATTTATTCTGATTTATAAAATAGTTATGGTCAGCTGGTCGGGACGTATACGGTGCGGCACTACATACCTACTCCACGAATCCCGACGACAGGTGCAGAAAGTAACTGATCATATTTTCATAAATTCGCCCTTAAAAGACAAGGGAAGCTCCGTCTACTTAGAAAATTTTCCTAGAAGAGCGCCATAATAATGATGATGATAATGAATGTGATGACACCGTGATAATGGTGACGATGATGACGGGAATAAATCATTAGGGCCAGTGCCAGGGTGGCCGGGTCTGACAATTTGTCCCCGAACTGGGGACTTTTTTAGACTCGTCGCCAGGTTTGCCAGGTTTGCAATTTGTCGCCAAACTGTGAACTTTTAAAGGCTCGTGGCCACTGAAATTTTAATGCGGCGACTAGACCACTTTCTGGTTCCTTTGAGCACTGGTGATTATTTATATATTCCAGCGCGCTTCCGACACCTTAACTTCAAGAAAGAGGTCCTTATTTGGTCGTTCAGTGCCTTTCAGAAGTTTAGATGAAACCGGAAGCCAATCGGAACAATAAAATAGGAGTGATACAGCAAGGTCAATAATACGTAGGCGCCAAGGAGTCATTGTCCCCAAAAAACACACCAAGATATACTGCTACTTACCGGCACAGTACAAAATTTGCTTTTACATTTTTCACTATCCGTAACATGCCAGAAGAATCAGGTCCAAGACTTCTAGCAATGTCGTCAGTTTAGAGCGAAATTCTTACGCAGTTCATGGGTTCTTGAGAGGGCGGGAAGCGTGTGTGACGGTTTATAAAAGGCTCGGGAAAGGGAAGAGGCAGCGAAAGGGGCCCAAAACAGTGTGCAGCCAATGCACGTTCTCTGGTCATTCATATTGTTCGAGTATATTGCGTAAATTTCCATATTTTAGCTTTCTGTGTAGACATGATGAATATTACTTGTTTTTGCGGCTTTAATCGATAAAGAATATCTGTGATTTGGTACTTCCGGGCAACCACGGCTCACAGCTGCCGCTGAGTTAGTAGCCCCAGGGTCCATTGCTGCAGAAACATGTCCAGTGATGCGGTTGTATTTACTCAGTGAAAACGTCATGACGCTTTCCCATTGCATACGTTTATTCTTGGCTGAAAAGCTTTGCCAATCGCTCTTAAGGAGAGAGAGAGATAGAGAGAGAGAGGGGGCGGGAGGGAGGGAGGGAGGGAGGGAGGGAGGGAGGGAGGGAGGGAGGGAGGGAGGGAGGGAGGGAGGGAGAAACGACTTAATTCATCAACTTAAATATGAGCCGCTGAGTTATGAGTCCTCGGTGGAAGGGGAATGTTCCACGGTCCTCCGACGGTGGTGGGCTTGACGGAGGTTTCAAAGCGAGCAGCCAACAGGGACCACAGGGCGACCCATTGGTTTTCGGGGGGAGCCGGAGGGTTGACCGCGGGTAGGGAATATCAGGGGGAAAGGGTTGGTCGAAAGAAATGCGCGGGATCAGGTGACCCGCAAGTAGTGCGAATATGTGTGTTCATTGTCAGGATGGCCGCCGCATACCTGATAAGGAGGGCAGCCTGGTGACTTCTGCTAGAGGAGAAAGAGACCACAGGGGAGGGACAATGTCTGCGCCTGTCTAATATGTTTAGCGTGTCTCCGTGACATTAATTTAGATGGGGAGGGAAGTAGCAGTCTTCCTGTCCGGTGGTTGCCGAGATGTTAGCGACGCCTTTGGTGATACATTGCTCTATCCTCTTTTGGAGTGTGTTCTTCAGGCCACGGATGAGGGCTGTTCCGGAAGTGGGCGTTGCGGGCCAGAGCGTGAGCCCGTTCTTTACCCTTCATCCCTGGTCGAACAGGGATCCGTTCGAGGAAAACGTGTAGGTGGGGATGAGAATCATGTTTGTTGTCAGGCTAGTGCGGACAGGGGATGGAATGTCCTTCGTGGCGAAGCTTCGTAGTGTTCCCTGGCTGCCCGGGCGAACTGTAATATGGTCGGTCCGATGCTGGTGAAGCATAATGGCTTCTGCGATGGCTTGAGCCTCTGTAGTTGTGGGCGAGGGGGCGTGGGCGTGATGCCGTACGTGAACAGCGGGGGTTGGGGCAACCGATGCCGCCGCCGGGGTATGTTTCACAAACTTGACTCTGTGAAGTAGGTGTCGTGAGTTAGTTCCAGAAAGTGTTGAACACGAGATTCTGTGCGTTCTTGAACTGTGGCTGGACTCAGGTGCTTTGGTATGGGTAGCAGTTTGATTTTTTGTATGCTCTCCTAGGATGGCGACGGGAGGGGGGTAATCCGTGGGAGGTGGTCGATGGGGTACACGAGGACGCGAAGAATTTCTCGCCCTGGCGTTGAAGTCAGATGGTGGTGGTGAGCTCGATGATAAGCTGAGGATCTTTCTTCAAGAGTGTGAGATTGAGATTACATGCCTTGGCTGCTTCGCACCCAAGCGCACGCATGCGCGATGATCATTTAGCAGGGGTATTTATTATCAATAACAAGTTGAATAACTCACAGCTATATCTAAAGAGTGTGGCGCCACCGACCAACGGATGCGGACATGTCTCACGCCGGCTCCCGTTTAATTCATGTTTGTGGCGTATCTTTCGACCGTAACCAGTGAATTTGTGCACCATTCGAAGCGGATCTCGAACCGGAACACGCCGATGTAAGATTTATTTTTTGGTGAGTGACCCTTTCGGAACTTATTAGAGATCTTCGAAGCGACCACGCCGAACAACTGCCAGGCCTAACGGGCTAGGCCTCACGCCCGGCTAGTCGGCGGAGAAGGCCTTGTCCAGTTCATCATGCCCGAGGTAGAAATGGTGGAAGGCACGGAAATCACTCCCGAGGAAGCACGCGGGCCGGGATGGAACGCTGCTATTGCGAAAAAGCGTAAACCGAGATCGGAATTGCACGTTCCCGACCGAGTTGCTCACGCGGGTGCCGGCACACGGGTCAGCCGCCGCACAGCGGACCCGAGAGGGGCAATGAAACGCCTCGTTACGGCATCACGGCTTCCCCGATTACCGAGGGAACACGTCCGAATCATCGTTCGGCCGCGCGACGGCCTTGATGTGAGAAAAGTGAACCACTACATGATTATGCAAGCGTTCGTGCGGGCTGCCGGCATTTCTCCCGAAGCAGCGAAAGTCGACATTATATGCTCCAATGTGGTGCAAAACATCCTCGTCATTGCAACGCCATCAGAGGGAAATGCCGAAGCGTACTCCAAGTTACAGCACATTCATCTCGAGAGCAAGAGCTACGCGGTGGCCGCATACATCGCGGCCCCCGACAACACAAGCAAGGGAGTCGTTCGTGGCATCGACGCGAGCCTCAGCGCAACTCAATTGCAGGAACTTTTTGTGAACGAAAGGAATCCGACCATCTTGGAAGTTAAGAGAATCAAGACCTCGCAGACGGTGGTACTACTATTCGACGGAATGCGAGTGCCCGGCCATGTCATGTTCGGGATTTACATGGTCCGGTGGCCGTTATTCAAGAGACAGAACGACGTGTGCTACACGTGCGGTCAGCCCGGTCACTGTGCAGATGTGTGCGTGAATCCCAACACCGACGCCTGCAAAAACTGCGGAATCAAATCCCTTTCAGAAGGCCACCCGTGTACTCCAAAGTGTGCGACGTGTGGAGGCGCACACCCAACGGGCAGCAAGACCTGCAAACACCGCTTTCAGGTGCCGTACGTCGTGCGTCAACGCCGACGGCAACGCTGCTGCAGCCGGCGCAGACAACAGCAGCTTGGAGCCCAGTTGCGCCATCCCAGCAGTGACGTCACCTGGCGAGACCGATCGTCCACGCCAGCTGGGCAAACGTTGAGCTGGGCAACGCCGGAGCGCCCTCAGGAGAGAGCGCTCGCCCTCTCCCGGCAGCCGAAGACGCAGCGTCTCCAAGGGCCGGTCGCATTCCCGCCAGAGCCGCGCCCAGTATAGAAGACGGTTCCAGGCCAGCCGCCGGTCCGAGTCTCGAAAAAGATCCGGGAAACAGGACCTCCAGACCTCCTCTTCGTGGGCGGACAAGGTCAAAGAGGGCACGGCGCAAGATACAAAACAGGTAACGCCAGGGCCTTTGCCAAAGCATGTAAACGACCCCAGAGTAGACCAGTTAGTAGCTGAGAATAGACAAATGTCGCAGAAACTCGATCACGTCACTGACAAGCTAGAGAAGCTTATAAAAACGTTAACTCAGGTCCAAGAGGAAAACGCTGGACTTAAGGCAGAGAATGAGGCGCTACGCGCTGAGAAAGTCTCACCCCCCACATCTCCTCAAGTAGAGGTTTTAGCTAAGGCAGCAAAGCGTAAGGCTCCCGCGCCACACGATACTCCGAAAAGCACAATCGAAGAAACGTTAACCACACTAACAGTCACGATCAAGACAATGTCCGACGACATGGCCATGATTTACCGAAGAATATCGGCAGTTGAAAGCACTCTAGCAGCATACTCTCAGAGAACTGCAACCTTAGAAAGCGCAAAACTCACTATTCGCCCAAGCAGCCCGATGAACCTATCCCCGGAAGAACCCAGCGGTCGAGCACATGCGTGAACGGGCGTGACGGAAGTAACAGATCATACCTACCATCATGCCAGTAGCCATTGAAGAACTAACAATATGGCAGTGGAACTGCGCCAGTTTCAAACAACGCAGAACCATGCTTCAGCAGTACATTGCAGCACAGACAAGGAAACCGCACGTCATTTTATTACAAGAAACCCTCTGCGACGCGCCCGTCTTACCGGGCTTTCGTACTGTGGCATCGCACACACAAGGTCAACGCGGAACTGCAACGCTTGTCGCTCGGCACTGTTCCTTCCAAGAACACCAGCTTAACCTGGGAAACTCCCGTATCGAGGCAATCATGGTTGAAATCATAGCGAACAGCCAGATGCACGATCAGCAATTCATACTAAACGTCTATAGCGCACCTTCTGACTACCATTTATCTTTCAAGGCTCTCATAAACAAAGCGAGCGCCCTGGCAAAAAATAAACCGCTCATGATCGCTGGAGACTTTAATGCACCTCACGCAGCATGGGGATATCCACGACATAAATCTCACAAGAAAGGGGACAGCCTCCTACAGGCAACCACAGACTGCTCTCTGCAGCTGCTCACAGACCCACAGTACCCCACGAGGATTGGTACGTCAGTCGCAAGAGACACCACCCCGGACCTTGCCTTCGCCAAGAACATCACGGGTGAAACCTGGGCCAACCTCCAGGAGAACTTGGGTAGCGACCACTGCATAACCTCAGTCACGGTCCCTATTAAAACGCGCCCGAAACGGACCTTCAAAATCACAGACTGGGACGCTTTCAGGCAGCAAGTCTGTTCGCACGACTCAAAGAGGATGTACAAGCCGCGTCGAGATGCGTTTAGACGTGCCTAGAGGTTACCCGTATGGACGCCCGCCTAGCACACCTACTCGAGACAAAGGAATCCATCCTCGCTCGGTGGCAAACACAGCGTTTAAACAGACGCCTCCACAGAAAGATAGCCGAACTCAACAGAGAAATCAACAGGCACTCGGAGGAGCTTGCACGGCAACAGTGGACGGAAGTGTGCGCCTTAATGGACGGGAGAATGAGGGTAGGGGGCCGATGGGACCTCCTAAAGCATCTTCTAGATGACTCAGAGAACAAAGGAAATCAACGACTCGCAATCGACCGCAACATCCCCAAGCAAAAGATGGCGGGTATCGACGATGCAGCTCTGTTACAGGATCTGTCTAATCGATATCTCCCCATGGGCCCAGCTGATGATGCAGATTACCCAGACTATCAGGGTACTGACATCACAGAACTCCAGTCCCCTTTCACGGTACAGGAGATATGGGCAGTCCTACAAGAACTAAACGGGGGGTCGACCCCAGGGCCCGATGGCATCTCCAACAAACTACTACGCAACCTTGACAGCGCTTCGGTGGAGCTACTCACCAAAGAAGCCAACCGCGTATGGGACACGGGAGAGGTGCCTGATGACTGGAAGCTGGCGTCGGTCATCCTCATTCCCAAGCCGGGAAAACCACTCTCACCCGAGAACCTCCGACCTATCTCCCTTACCTCGTGCGTGGGAAAGGTTATCGAGCATGTTATACACAACCGCATATCTCAATATATTGAGAGCAATGACCTTTTCCCATATAACATGCTGGGTTTTATGCGATGCTAATTATCAAGCACCAAATCATCGACCGTCACACCAAGGATGTAGGAGCCATCCTTGCCCTCGACCTTACTAAGGCTTTCGATACCGTCTCACAGAAGTATCTCCTGCAAGCCATATCACAGTTGAACCTGGGTAAAAATTTTCACAACTATGTTCGATCTTTCCTCCGGAACAGGAAGGCCACACTGAAAATCGGGCACGTCAAGTCTGCCGAGTACACTCTTGGAGCACGAGGCACACCACAGGGGGCGGTCATCTCGCCGCTGTTATTTACCATTGCAATGAAGAAGCTGTTGGAGCAACTCGCACAGATTCCAGGGGTACACCATGCGCTCTACGCCGATGACATCACGGTGTGGAGCAGAGGCGGGTCCGACGCCGACATGGAACAGAGGTTACAACAATCTCTTGAGGGCACAGAAAGCTTCCTGGTAGGAACAGGACTAAACCTCTCACCCTCCAAATCTGAGCTTCTTCTCTACCGGTCCTCCCGAAAAGGCGGACGTTGCATGCCCCCGCCGGAGCACACGGACATGAACTTACATACAAAGACTGGCCAACCCATCCCTAAAGTGGAATGTATTCGTATCCTTGGGCTCCTTATACAAGCACAGGGCAGCAATATCAAAACAATCGAGAAGCTCACCACTAAAACAGAGAACATGATTAGACTCATCATCCGTGTATCCAACCGACGTGGAGGCCTAACGGAAAGCAACCTGCTTAGATTATACCACGCTTTCCTCATGAACCACATAAACTATGTGGCAGCGGCACTTGACTGGTCCAAAGCGGAGGAAACAAAGATCAATACACTTATGCGCAAGAGCATTAAGAGAGTCCTGGGTATCCCCATCACGGCAAGCACCGAAAGGTTGGAACTTCTCGGGGTGCACAATACCCTGGATGAAGTTATCGAAGCACAGAGCACTGCCCAGACACAACGTCTTCTCACAACGAGAGCGGGTCGCCAGATCTTGCGCACCCTGGGCTATAGAGCGGAAGACCTGGAGAAACATACCATCCAGCTCCCCCCACATATACGGGAAACCATACATGTTGAGCCTATCCCACGGAACGTGCATCAGCAGCATAACGAGGGAAGACGCGCAGCCAGAGCGCGAACCCTCCTACAACACGCGGCGAAGAACCCCACAAAAACGACATTTGTAGGCGTTGCCAAGCATGCAACCCCCGGACTTTTCACGACGGAAGCGGTGGACTTCGCAGGGACCGTTTTATCCGCGGCAAGCATCAAAGCACCGACAGCAGTCATAGCCGAGCAAGTGGCGATAGCTCAAGCAATGCAAGACTTGTCACGGCCAAACGTATATACGGATTCTCGCTCCGCGGCCAGGGCCTTCCTGTTGGGGAGGATTGCGACGGACGCAGCCAAAATTCTCACCGCATGCAGCGAAGAAGCCTTCCACAGCATTACATGGTTCCCCGCGCACATGGGACGCACAGTGCACCCAGAAATCCCCAACGTCAACGAGTTAGCTAACGACCGTGCGCGAGGTTTCACGTGCCGCGCCGGTCCCAACGCTATCCCAACTGACAGGCTGGGCGAGTACAGAGAACCTTTACTCACTTTTCATGAAATCATTTTCCACTATCAGCTATCCCGGAGGACACTCCCATTACCTCACCCCAAGCTCACACGACCACAATCCATAGCTTTCCGAATGCTACAGACGAATACGTTTCCGACTGGAAGCAGGTTCAGCCTTATCTTGCCTTCCGTTGAACCTAATTGCCTTAACTGCTCAGAGGCTTACTGCAATCTTAAACACACGCTCTAGCAATGTCCTGCGTTACGTACGGCCACGGACTACAGCACCCAGCACGAATGGACGAGCGCTCTCTCGAGCAACGATCCGCACAAGCAACTCATGGCTGTCCAGAAGGCCTGCGAGAGGGCAGAAGACCAAGGTCTCTCACCTCCTGCGCGGGTGTGGCCAGCGATTACCTGATGAAGACCCCTAGAGGTCATCCAGGATAGTCCCTCAGGACCTTTAATAAAGTTCTTTGTCTGTCTGTCTGTCTGTCTGTCTGTCTGTCTGTCTGTCTGTCTGTCTGTCTGTCTGTCTGTCTGTCTGTCTGTCTGTCTGTCTGTCTGTCTGTCTGTCTGTCTGTCTGTCTGTCTAAAGAGTAATCTCAGCGGCAAGTGGATTATTATCGAAACATGGTAAAAGTATAACGGATGGGGCTTTTCTCCTATTGTGTATGAGTTGTGAGTTATGATATTTGATCAGCATAAAATAGTATCAAAAGAAATAAATCCGTGTTGGTGTAGGTTAAGAGAATTTTTTTATGACGTCTCACCAATTTTGTATGACATCTGGGTGTTTTTTTTTTTTTGTTCGTTGCTGTGTGTTTCCTTGGTTCAGCCCTTTTACTTCTTGCACCACGGAAAGGGGGAAATTAGGTTTTTGAAGAAGCCGAGAGAGAATTCTTTCTGGAGAACGTATTTGCGCGAAGTAAATATACAGTTAGGGCCCCAGAACAGAAAGATATAAACGTACATCCTTCAGAGCACGCGGCTGGAGAGGACCTTTTGTTATTTTTTGCATCAGTGTAGCGCTGCTTTACCAATCGGAGTCGTGCAGCGTGCTGCAGCGTGCAGCTGTAACCTGTCGTTCTACCTCTTAAACCCCACTATTGATCTCAATCAGCTACTTGTTTCTTGATACGCTTCCATATTTTACATAAGGTAGCCCCACTGCGACAACACATAAGCACCCGTTTCCTTTAGTCGCATTGCAGATAAGCTGGTTCAAAATGAGTTGCCCATGACGGGACCCCGGAACTGAAAGAAAGTTTTTGCCTCAGACATGTGACAGCTTAGCTGTTCTAAAGCCCGTTCGACATGGTGAAAATTTCGCTTGTGAATTCACAGCTGCGGTGCCACTCGAGCGGCAAAAGAATATATTCTCGTTGCTGTAGAAAATTGTCAAATGTTTGGAACAGTAACTTCTTCTGTGAACGCTGCTTGGCATCTATCAATTTGTCGCAGGAGTGAAACTTGCCAAAGAGATTGTTTCGCAGCACGAGCGACACCGTATCTGCGAATTCGCTGGTAAAATTCGCAGCATGTAGAAATCACTTAAGCAGCCCCTTGTCGTCTGTCTGGCGGTGTCACTCACGGGCAGGTTCCCGAATCCACCGCCAGAGAGCACCCCACTCTCACCGGAACTGGGGTGTCTCGATTCACATGCGCCCGCCGTACAGGGTGGGAGACGTATACGTTGGTGCCGCCATTTTGGCTCGTTCGCACACTGAAGCAGCAAGTCACTCAATCAAGATCGCGGTGTAAATTCCGCGGCAACGTGATTTACTCGTGAAGTGTGAATCGCCTGATCTATTTTGCCTTGGTGACACTTGTAGAAAACGAAAACAATTATGCGTTGATCACTTTGGCCCAATCATCATCACCACCAGTGGGCGTAGATAGGCTGAAGATAATTATGATGACTTTGGCCCAATAACGACGGCCGGGAGCGTTCTAAGGGGGTCTCCACCCTGTACTCTGGCGCTTGCATTGAGGCAGCCTGACTGCAGCCATTGAGGCACAATAGCAGCCGCTCCCGCTGCTTCTCCTGCTGCCGCGCTGCAAGGGCGAGCCACAGCCGGAGTTTGCTTGAAAACGGGAGCGCCTACGCCGCGGAAATCCCGAGTTTTGAAAGCGCGAAGCCAAAGCTAATTGTAAAAATTGAGTCGCATAGAAAATAAGTCGCGTCGACCAATCTGAATCTTGCTGCAAATCCCGCGTTCTGGTAACTGCCCTGTACAGCTTGATATAATGCACCTGTTTTATAAAAAATACTGAAAAACCCTCCATGACGAATCCATCATCACCCTGCGTTTTTACAACGGGTTTTGTTTTGTGAAGTGCTTGAACCGAACCCAGCTCCACTGGGCATCTTCTTCACAGCGGGAAAGGGCACCGAATTTTTTTAACACAAAAGTGTTTTATTCTGAGATTCACGAAGATTTCACTTACGTCGTATTCGTCACGGAAGTGACGCCAGTACAACGAAGCAAGCGGCCTGTAAAGGGTGGACCCCTGTAAACAGGGTCTTCTTGCGGGGAAGCAACCTGTAGTACTAAAGAGTACGTTATACTTCGGGTTCGTTTTGGGGTTTTATATTCTAACACGAAAGTGTTTTGTGCCGGGATACTCAAAGACTTCACTGACGTCATATCCATCACGGAAATGACGCCAGTACACCTTTGCCGAAGCGACCCGCCAGCAGGACGTCGCTCGCCAAGCACACCCACAAGGCAGCCGCCGACCCGCAAATCATGCCCAGCTGCAGGTTTCGCTGCACATTTCACTTTCGTGTTTTACCGATTCCTATGATAGAGGAATCAGCCGCACTTTGTTTTCTTTTTATATGAATCCGACGAGTCATGGAGCCGACGTAACACCTCCGTACACTCATACCTGTGACTGACTTGGGTCGCGGACGCAGGGGAAACATGGAACTGCGAAGTTGGGAATCACGAAGACAACCCCAGTGCCTCCTACGGCGCAGCCGGACACAAACCCGTGCGTGTCTGCAGTAGAGTCACTGAACAGCACAATGAACTCCCGCGTTGCACCATGCGACGACTTCAACGAGCACGTGTGCGGGAACCTAACGGAAAACGTTTCCTATTTACAACTCCGAGACGTGATTACGGTGAGTGCCGTTCCAAATGTTCTGGTACGTTATGAGCGAAGCATCTTTCATGGTTTGAATGGGTGCCATTTAAAACCAAAATATTCTACCGGTCATGTTTTCATAACATGTTTTAAGGCAAACAGTCGGGGTAGTTCAGCAAGCCGGCTGTTCGCATCACGGATCGTTAGAACCTTGCTTTTTGGACCACAATATTATAGCGGAGGGAAGATTGAGTTCTCGTTCCAAGGCACTTCGTAGAAATTGTTGCAATACACGCAATAAAAAGAGTGACGTTTACAATGTTGGAATGATCGGCGTGAATGATCGACGTGAATGTTGGAATGATCGGAATGAACAAACCAAGGGAGATACAAAGTTATTCAGGGTCCCAGTGTTTCTAATACCGGTTTTGAAACCATTCTATGGCGCCCTTAGAGACGATGCTGAAAATTGAAACTCTGGAGGACGCGGATTTTCACGTCACCAGCCACGATAAGGTTCTTATAACGTGTTTCAATTGCGTGCACCCATATATGGCGATCCGCCTACGTATGACGGACCTTATCAGTGGTTTCTGCACTTCCATAGAACAGAGAAACCATCTTCTCTATCTCCGTATCTAAAAGATCTACCGCAGTATATTTTGCGTCCCGCGCGGTTGATAACATGAAAGCACGTGCCAATCGCAAATACGGCTGCTTGGCTGCACAGAGGCTCAGTGCATACGCTATTCAGCCCTCCAAATGACATGGTCTGAGCAGTGGTTCAGGCAGAATCGGTGTACCAGAAATGACTTCTTCTTAGGAAAACTGAAGAAACAAATGTCGTTTGTTATAGCAGAGACTAGACGGGTCATGTCGTGCGTTGTAAAAAGGACACACGTATTGATCTTCGCCCAAGATAAGGTGTACACGCAGTCGGGAAGCGTTCCCTTGTGCCATTTTCTTTCGGGTTGTTTGGAATATGCTTGAAGGACCCATTGCCTTGTAATTTTGATTAAATAGTGGATACCCCCTTGTAATGTATTAACCTCTAGGGCGGCCATATCATGCGCGCTTAAACCGTCAACAGATAGTTTAAAAGCTTCGTGGTCAAATTCTCAGCATGCCCTTCCATTGCCTCTAAATTAGCGAATTGTACGAAGGGCCCACTCATCAGTTTCGGCAGTTTTGAGAATTGAATATCAATACATTGTTCCCCTCTACGGTCATCCAGCGCTGGCGCTCTCGGCACGCTAGTACACGTTATCTGTGCCCGACTCTTGCACTGGCTTGGGGTTTACCAAACGCAGAAGGTTATACAGGGTGTCCCAACTATCATGCACCAAGTATTAAAAAAGAGCAATGGCGTTACTCGAAGAAAACCTAGTGCACAATGTTTGCAGTACTGTGGGGAAGCGGACTATTTTTTTCGTTAATGAGACTTAACTAATTATTTGTAATTAATTATCTAACTCGAGAATTACTGTCCTAATCACTAAAATGTCAATGAGGAACTTGTAGATACCTACGAGGGGCATCTAACTGCGGTATTTTCAGCGACGAACTAGCATGCCTACTCCTTTATTCTGACTGATAAAGAAAACCCGCGGAATATGAAAAATACCACGTGACGCCGCTTACGCGTGCATTGTAAGGCAGCGTCCCCAAATAAGCTCATTGAAAGCAACTGCTTCTCCTTTCACCCTCCCGAAGAGACAGCGCATCACCTTGATAATCGCATGCATGGGAGGAGCAGCAACAGCAAGATTCGCGGGACGCGTGTGCAGATAAGGCACAAACTGGGCACGATTTCTTTTTTATTTCTTTTGTTCATTTCATTCTGGCTAACTCAGAGGCAGCCTGTTTGAGGGCGTTGCTTTACGATGCGCGCGGAGGCGCCGTCACGTGGTATTTTTTCATATTTCGCGGGTTTTCTTTATCAGTCAGAATAAATGAGTGCGCAGTTATTTCGTCACTAAAAATACCGCAGTTAGATGCCCATCGTGGGTACCTACAAGTGCCTCATTGACACTTTAGTGATTAGGACAGTACTTCTCAAGCTAGATATATAATTACAATTAATTAGTTAAGTCTCATTAGCGAGAAAAGTGCTGCCCGCTTCTCCACAGCACTGCAAACATTATGCACTAGGTTTTCATAGATTTACGCCATTACTCTTTTTTAAATTTTGGTGCATGATGGCTGGGACACCCGCTATATACCCTGCTCCGATAACCAGTGACCAAGAGTTGGGGATGGCGATGTGTCACCGGCAGCCGCGATTAGGGGAGGCAGGTTTAGAAATAGGGAACAGAATACTCGTTCTGAGTTGGACATGCACACTAAAAATACTACATATTATATTCGAGGTTGAACACATTATCTTTTTAAGTGCCTCTTCTACGCTAGTGTCACGTGACGGATGGTAAGGATCTTCTTGACCAGCTCACAGAGATCGACACAGGAAAGTTGGCGACAGGTTTAACAAAACATACATATATTCTACATCCTTAAAATCTCTTCCGCAAAGCTATTATGCTCTAACCAAAATACAATTCAAATCAAACCACACCAAAAAGTCTCTATCATAAAGTTCTACACAATTAGTCAAACTTTACTCCTTACATCAAGTCCTAGTCAATCCCTTTCCTACCACAACTCCCTAGTTGTGTCCTACGACTGTGTCCCTAATGGGCTGGCCTACCCCGGTCGTCGGCGGTGACGTGTCGCACCCGTTGCATGGCCGCGACTCGGTGGTAGCCGTCGTCGTCTCGCGTACGATGCCGGCGTTTGATTCGCGTGGTTGTTCCTTTAATGGCGTGGGTTCCGCGCGTCGCCACATGTTCCTCGGTGGCTGCCCCCTGGTAGCCACTGCAGCTGGAGGTTTCAGGTAGGTCTCGCGCCTACCTGGGACGTCCGCCTGGTCCCAGGTCAACGTGGTCCGCACGTCGACCTGGTCCGCACGTCAACCTCCGCCTCGACGGCCCTGTCGGGGCCGTCGAGGCGGAGGTTGACGAAGCGTGGACGCTGAACACCTGGTGGCCGACCGGTGCCCTGGGGCCACCAAATGTGTATACAGGTTGGGGTAGCGCCTTGGACGCCGCAGCCGGTGCGACGTCTCCCCACTCCTGCCCAGGTTCGGATTGCATGTTCAATGGCATTGGGTTTTTTTTTTTTTTTTTTTTGGGGGGGGGGTTCCCGGTGACTTCGTCAGATGGAGTTTAACTGTACCAGACTAAGATTCTCAGCGTCCTAGTGCGAAGTTTTCCCAATTGGAAAATGCCACTGTGATTCCATGGTGCTCGCGCATCGCAGGCCTACGTATCCCACGTATTGCCGGCAGGGGATTTAAAGACGATAGCCTGTATTAACCCACTTAAACCAACAAATATTGGTCTGCCTACCGTTCCGTGTGTCCATCTTTTTAGCCGCGCTGCAAAAGACAAATGAAATGAGTCAACGTTTTTAGAGGCACAATCATTCGAACCACCAAACCTGGTTCTATGGACTCTTGCAAATCCTTGATCAAATACGAAACATTGTGCATGCTTAATGAACAGCATCTACACATAAGTGATGCGGGGCAGTTTTTGTATAATGAAAATACATGTACGCTTGGTATTTCGGGAAAAAAGACATTCACTTACGTGGCAGGTGGGGCAGAAGGCTACCGTCTTTTGACGACATTTCCAGCGAAGCAGGCTGATACGTGACATTCTTTTTTTTCCACTTGTAAACCACCGAAAGTCCATTTTCAAAACTCACACTCTTCTGGAGCTGGCAGGGTTTTCTGCATTTTGCTCGGGGTACACGTGTTTTTATCATCATATTGGTCTTGTGATCTGTTCCATCGCGCACCTGCCCGGCTGCCTTGAAGACCAGCAGTAGGTAGACCGTTACTGTTTTCTGGCTAATCGGCTTCGTTTGCTCTGTCAACACTCACAGCATCTTACTAAGGAAGTCACTCGACGTGGTGAAGAGCTCTGGCAGGTGGAAGACACTCGGATGAAGGCGGGGAGGCTTTTTGCTGGGTGCTATGACCGACTTAAAAGCCCTGTCAACCAGCGGGAATCATTGCTGGAGTTCCTGGCAAACGAAAAGCTGGATTTCACCGGTCCGCCCGAGGGTGTGAGCACGAAGCCGGAAGACGTTCTTGCTCTTCAAGTTCACCTGTCGTTCGACTATATGCTCGGGGACCTGTTCTACATAATGCCAAGTGGGTTTGCCAAGTACTGACTTCTTACATGCCCTTAGATTTTCAAACAATGTAACAGGCTCACAAAATACTCCAACTTTTTGTAGCCCTCAATAAAACGTTGCTTAACCTCACAACTGTGCCGCAAAGTTCCTATGGTACATCGGTTTAGGCAGTCAATGCTTCCAAAAGTGCAAAACCGTCCTTTGATCTGAAGTGGGCAGAAGGTTGGGCACACCTTTGTATGTGTTGTGGTGGAACTTTTTAGCGCAGAAAAAAGACATAATAGCATACAAAACGAGGAAATAATTAGGCCCGAAGGATTTCAAAACATAAGCCCTTAGTACACAGTTCATGATTTTTTAAGAATCATAAACAAAAATATCTGTTAAATAACCATGGAAACGAAATTCAATGAAAGCGCAGATGGAGGTAAGAGAAGTGTTAGAACTTTTCAATAATTGGTGCGGCGGTAAATATAAATGACAGAATTGACACTCTTTGGTGGCGCTGTCCGTAAGGGTCATCTTAGGTCGGGAACGCCCGCGGCTGCGTACAATTCTTGAAATAAGGGTGTCGATGATATACGAAGCCTATAAAGGCACGAATTAGTGTATGGTTAATGAGAGTCATCAAAACTTAAATAATTTGTTATCATACGCGTAAAATTTAAAGTGATTCCTGTACGACTAAAACACATACGCGTACCATCGATTGGGCAATGAGATATGAGTGGCAGCATGCTGGCCTCGAAGGTTTTCGTTTCTCTGCAGTGCATCATTTATAATAAAAAATAATGTACCGTCGTTCCGCCACGCTTGTGTATGTTTGCATGCATAGTTTGTTGAACAACGGTGGAAAGTAAAATCTGGGTTCTTCTCTGGCAATCTTTGCAGACAAGAGGTATTTAAAACGTTTAGCCTTATTATTGAGCCACAGCTAATGATATGACAGTGCTCTACCAATACTCAATATTACGCCCTTCAACCCTGAAATTTCACTTCGAGAACAAATTGTTTTCATGCAAGTTTTCGTACTGCTTTCGGCCCAAGAAGCATAGAAACAAGAAAGTGAGCTTATTGTGCAAGTATTACTATCTACAAGCATGGAAATAGGATTGTTAGGCAATTATTTTTGGTTTCGTGTAGAAAAGGATTCTTTGTTTTTCTGGGAGTTACGACGTCCCGAACATAAAAAAAAATAAGCAGGTAGTGCAAGTATTTGCATATTTGTGGGCATTTTGGCAAGCCGGGGCTTCCGCTTCCTTACCCGCCCCGTCGTCGTGCCATGTGTCCACTGGAGGTTTTTTTGTAGTTTCAGGCTTTCAGAAAACGGCACAATGTGGTCTCTATCGTAAGAGGCATCCTAGAAGAACTCTTGCCGACAAAACTGGCAGTTCTGGTTTTGTTGTCGAAGCGCTGATGGTTATTTTGCGTGTACAATCAAATAACGGCACCGAAGCGGAAAGGATTAATGAAGATTTCAACCATGTTTTTGAGCCGCATAACATTGCCCTTCAAGCTTCGTGTTGAGCTAATTTGTCACTGTTCGTCTGCTGTGTTTGTGTCCGACACAATAACTCGTTTTATATTTCTTAAAGATTATGGGATCTTTCACAATCTCCGAAAATTTGCGGCGTATATGCTTGCCTAGCTGAAAATGACGTCGAACACGACACCATTTCCGCCGTCCCACCTCTGACCCTTCTTTGTTTCTGATGCTATTCCTTACCCACCTAACCGCTTCGCCATCCCGATCCAATCCTTCCGCCCACTATTCTGCTTCTCCTCTTCGTTTCTTACATTCCCCTCTCTCCTTCCCTTCATTGTGCGCTCTGGTTCTTCGTTCAAGTGTCCAAAAAAGGTCGCTGAAGCAAATGAAGTAAATCGTATCTTCTCCAAATATATACTTCACAATCGGGCCACTACGAGAGCTGACGGTCACAGTTTGCGGAGTCTTTACCTCAGCCGTAATAAAATTTCAGCTCTTACTATCCGGTTATAATGCAGTTCGGTTGTTGAGAGAGATACGTTGGTTAATAGGGTATCCATATGCACCTTTTTCTTAGTAGGCTAACGAGATTATGGGCAACCAATTGGTGGACACAGTTGGCGCTGAACAGCTGCGATACCACAGTGAAGAAAATGGGGAAACAAATTTTCAAGTGTGGTCACCGCAGATGACGGGTCGATCATTGAGCAAAGGGCACGTAGAATCACTAGATATGTAACTGCATAAGGCAGTTAGTTGCGGCGATGATGCACGACCAATGAGAATGTACCAACTAGCGATGATTTTTGCGCAGGCACGCCGGGTCGCCTGGCCCTCACACTGCCACAAGTGTGGAGACAGCGCTGGGTCACGTACCGAAGGTCTGATGTACCGGCTGACTACATGACCAACCTAGCTGCCATTCAAGGCGTAAAACTGACACAAGACCTGTCTTTGAAAATGAGTAACCTGCTGGAGAAAGCCTACAAGGTGCTCATGTCTGTCGTCACCAAAGGGACACAGGACGTGGTATGGTGCTGCTTGTCTTACTCAAAACGCGCTGAGTTGACAGTAGCAATCGCGCGTATTAT
The DNA here is from genome assembly GCF_048455015.1 of Haemaphysalis longicornis. Taxonomy (NCBI): domain Eukaryota; kingdom Metazoa; phylum Arthropoda; class Arachnida; order Ixodida; family Ixodidae; genus Haemaphysalis; species Haemaphysalis longicornis. Next base: position 114,045,946 of record NW_027526407.1, on the reverse strand, counting down.
GGAGTGGGACCTGGTTAGTCTGTCTAAAGCAGATGTATAAAGCGTTCGGCAAGGCGAGAGCCGATATCTTTTCAGAAAATGGGAGAATCGGTAATAATAGGTCGTGGATTTCATGCAGAAAAGCCCAGCTAAAATATACGTAAAATTTCTGCGGAAGGCCAGCTAAAATTTTCAGATGGGAGTTATTGTTGCTAAATAGTTATTTGACGCAAAACAATAGGTTGAACGTGGTGTTTGCTGAAAATCTGCTGTATGGGAATTGAATAAAGGCCAATAGGCTGCCAAAGTTTACGGGTCCACTCAAACAAAAGTACTCTAGGATTTCATAGGTACTTAATGGCCACAAACATGTGCCTTAGTGATTCACCAGAACAGCTAGTTTCATTGACTGTTTGAAGAGAAAGAAAAACCTTGACACCGAGAGTACTTAAACTGAGGGAGATGCTAATCACACATCCACAGGCGGATTTAGGTTTTTTCTGTTTTTGGGTCTATGCTCTTTCTCAGAAGCAAAAAAGATCTCCAAGGGTTTAATAAGGCACCTCGGCGTAATTTCTCATGCATGTAGAGTTGCTCTAAGCACACTTTATATCTCGTGGAAACAAATGCCGGCCAGTTAAACAACCGCTCAAGCAGGAGCAATGTAAAGTGACATAGCTCACACAAGGGATTCAAACACACCTAAATGTTACCATTAGCCTAAATATACTCATAAACGCTGTGTAGCGGGCGCTTTTATGGATTTCTATTGTACATATGGCTGAAATTGCCTAATTACGGAACAATATTGAAAGCAGTTTCTTTAAGCCTAATCGATATTTCGAAAGTTACTGGGAAAACAATGACTGGCTTATTGACCAAAAAAGCGGTATGCCGCCCGTGTTGCGCTGCGCCACGGAAGGCTTGTAATTGTCCGTTTGTAGAGGTGCATTGTATAGTACGTGCCGCGGAAAAAAAAGATTGTTGCACCTGAATTATTACGGGAGCATTTTATCCGTCTCAGTCGCAAATATATGATTCATACAGTGGGTCTCCCTTGCTCCGCCTTCAGACGCCAGAAAAACAGCCGGTTTTCGCGCACACTTCGCTCACGGTGCATAATTACTGCTCCCTTTTCTGGTCACCTCGTTGGTCACTTTTGCTCGTTTCAAATTGCTTTGGCTGCCTATCACTCATTTGGTTCTATACCATGGCTTTTTCCCCGCTCTACATCCTAAACTTTACTGCACATGTGATTATGTGACATGTACAAGCGCTGACAGGACATGTCCAGAAGCTCCCTAACAGGCGCGCAGTGTGCATGGAAGAGGTGCGCAGAGGCGAGTCAGAACCGGTTACCCTTGACGTCTCCTGATAAACTATTGGTCGGCAGTGGTACGAGCATGAAGGAAAAAAAGCTAGGGTACGAGCGAAGCGCCACAGCTGCCATTGGCGCTGCAAGATTGGATGACGCCATGACTCCCCGCCTGCGTTGTATCGCTCTCTGGGGCTTTGTAGCTCTCTTTCCGGGTACTGACAACAAAAATTCTGGCCTGAATGCCTCAACTACCGCTCATGCCGTAACAAAACACAAAGAAGCACGTTCATTGCGGTGACAACTTCTATATCAGCAGTCCCTGAAATTGAACACAAAGAAACCACGCTGCGTCTCCCTTCTTTTTGATGCAGCTCAGCATCACACAACGACGAGTCACGATGTGTGCGGAATAGTGAGTGGCCGTTGGTTCTAGCACTGTGGTGCGGTACGCCACAGCTCGCTAGGGCGTTTCGCGGAGTTACGATGAATTTGCAGCCGCCAAATGGGCTTAAACAGCAATAAATTGAACAATACTATTTTCGCTTTCACAACTCTTAAGAAGTATTTGGTAACCAAAGAGAACATCGTAATTACATCTTGGATCAGCGTTAAAATTTAGCATGAGCGGGTGTAAAGCAGATAAATCTTGAAGGGACAATCACACAAAAATCAGCCGTTGTTTGGCTCAGCTATCAGTGTAGAGCTACAATCTAGGGCGGTTGGAAAGCAGTTTATCCGTGACACTTTTTAGGCGGTTGACATCCGTGCCTTATGAATCGCCTGGTGAGCGCGGAAAGCGCAGAAACCACTCTTTTTATTACTATTTATTCAATGCCATCGCACGCAAGCGGGCAACCATAAGTTTTCCAAGCCATGCGTCTGTGTTGCTAAGGCAACGTCGCTAAATTACGTGTCACTGGTTACGTCAGGCTCCACGATATGAGGGTACTTGTCCACGATGGCGCCAGATAAATCACAGCACATGACAACAGCATGAGCTGTTCGGCATTAGACATTGTGCCCCAGCGACTGTGCACCCCTCGGTATAACGACCACGATGGCTGAAGGCTAAGCTTACTCGTGATGGATTCTTTGGTTGGCCACTTCCACACTGCGAGCATGCGCTGCTGTGAAGCTACGCACCCCTTTTCTAGAATACCCTCAGCAACTCCCGGGTGTGCACTCCGTAGGCCTAGCGCTTGGATTTGGGGTGCGTGGTGCGCGTCGGTATCTGCTGTTTGGTGTTCCGTGAGCAATTTCAGTGGTTTTAAGTGAGTAGTGAGCAAGGACAAGAACAGAAATGTTGCCGAAATTTTTTTTCGTCAGAAACCAAACTCAAGTGATTTGTTCAAAGGACGCTTACGATTTGTTAGTGCTTGTGCCGACTTATGAGCGCAAACTCGCCATGGCTCGGGAGACGGCCTCTCATGCTCTGGCTGCTACGCTGCCTTCGTATCTAACCGGCGTGCGCCAGAAGCATTTCTTGAAAACCATTACTTGGTTTTTGTACTCAACCAGACATTAGAGGGCACCTGTGTCAACTCACACGGTCGCAGGCGGTTGCAGCGTCGGCCTCTTTGGCGCCGAGTCGCTTTTGTTCAAAGCCGCGGTTTCATTCTCGGGTGATGAGACGTTGTCGAAGGCAAGAAAAGCGCCAGCACATAATATAAGCACGATTAGTAATATATCTGTTGACGCCACGGCCGAGAATCGGACTGAAGCAGGGCAGACGATGCCCGCTGGTGTTTATTTTCTGTGAGATGCGGGAGCAATGTGCATGCGCAGACACAGCTGCAAAGACATGGCAGTTCCTAGTGTTGCGAAGTGAACAAATCACCCGATAAACTTTTCAGTGAATACCACCTATACTCTAGCGCACATCGGCGGCTTTAGGTGAGTGCAGGGGAGAGATCTCGCTGGAGTCAGTGATGACATTTGCTCCTTGCAAGAGGAAGCTCAGAATATTTTATATACCTTAACGATGGCAGGCTCGGTTCTGAGCCTGGGTAACCCGTCCGCTCACTTTTCCGCCCAACGCTAATGTGGTTCTGTGCTGGGAACGACCCTTTTTGTTACGCTGATACTCATTTATTTCCTTCCAGTGTATTGCGTGTTCTTTTCGCCAGTACGGGAAGTTCGCACAGCACTGGAATGTTGCGAATGCATAACTTTGGAAGCCACAGCGGCAGTTAACAAAAACAGAATCCGTAATTTGTATGGGTTTTTGGCTTCGCACAAAATGGTCATATATTAGGGAGAAGCCGAAGCAAACAGCAGCCTTCGGAGAAGAGTGTATAACGATTCCCCAAATAATGGTTTTTAAAAAAACGTCGTTTCCATTTGCCAAAGGACGAGTTTTCATTACCATATTTCTTGGTCATTTATATTTCGTAAGGAGACCTAAATGTCCATAGTAACGTTACTGAGCAGAAGTTCAGCCTAAATGAGTGATATTTTACGTAATGACAGAAAACTGGCCCTCGCTATGCACCAATATTAGGTCGGAATAAATAGAACATTTGTTTCGTTACATTCATTGTTGAATAAGTTGCCCCCCGATTACAACATGACCTCGCCGTAAATATTCCGCAACAGGAGAGCAGCCCGGTGGAGACGACTATCGATGCTGTGCACATCGAGGGGATGCCGCCTGGGGCCTTGGCTGATGCAGTGGCGGGCAAGACTCCGTACCCTCGCAACGCCAGCGCGGACATTGACTCCCTGGTCGCTCCTGCCATAGGCGCTCTCTGGAGCAGTCTTAGCCCCGTGGAGTTGTACCAGTGGACAAGCTGGAACGTGCTGGACCAGTGTGGCCGATATGTGGATTCTACTCTGACCTTGAAGAATTTAGAGGACCAAAAGCTCCACTGCATGCGGCTCGTGAACCACGTCATGCCCATGCCATTGGCGGCACTTTTCCTCCTTGAAGTGTAAGATGGTGCATTCGCACTTCTTGTTCACTTGTCTCATGAAGGAGAAGTAGGGAATCTATGGCAGTGCAAAAATTACTGAGAACGCTTAAAGTTCGGACCTCCTACGTTTGGCCCGAAGTAGTAGCGGCTAGCGGCTGAAAACATATCACGCGACATACACTGCAAGAATTTTTTGGTAAGTGGGCAATTGTAAACAATTACTGTAAGGGGTAATTAGACGGCAACTTTCAGATAAACTGGTCGCCTTGCTATTAATGGTGAGGAGATCATATGGTCGCACGCTCTAGAAGCGGCTTGTGTACCGCGAACAGCTGAGTATCGTCAGCGAAGTAGTGAACATTCGAGCCAAAGCAGAAAAATGGGAAACTTACAGTCTCGAGCAAATATTTCCGCATCATTTCGATAACATCCGAAGGACTTTCTGAAGAATTTTATTGTAAGGAAAATGTTATATGCAAGTTGAACCGAGATTTTTTTCTGCCCCTTTTTTCATCGTTCTCTAACGCCTGCACGCACACAAAATATAGGTATGCTCTGTTTGCCAAAGTGGTTGATGCCTTTACAGCGTTTAGAGTTTTAGAAACGTCCGTGTTTGAAAGTCTTAACTTACAAAAAGGCCAGCAAGAACCAGCCCACTTTGCAATAAGATGCAAAGCTATCAGCAGCAAACACACACACTCAAAACGACCCATTCGAGCAAACGAGAGGTGAGAGAGTTCATGCCAGATGTGTGCTGTCTAAATTTTTCTTGTGTCAAGAAACCGTACAGACCTTCTCCATCCATGTCACTGCTTTTCTTAAAGCGCACAGCAGGCCAAGGAACCTGTTATTGGCCTCACGAACGCACTGGCGGAGTACTTCACTAAGAACGCGTCGGGGTGGGTTGGACCAACCAAGGTCAGCGTGGTCGTCGGCTTCCCTCCAGACCGGGACACCACGGAGAAACTCAACAAATACTATGCGGATTTCCCGAATGTGACAGGTGCGTATATGCTCACCACAGCATTATCGCTGCTACCCGATGTTGGGAACATGCACTGACGCGGAAGTCTTCAGTTTTTTATGTTCGCTTTCTCAATCTCTGTTCGGATATAGAATTAATACAGACTAGTTTTTGAGTTTATATTGCACATCTGAGTAAAAAATCTTGCCTCATGCCTAGCTCAGACGCATTGCGATAGCTGATGCGGACCCCAATAAGCAAAACGCACTTGCACAAATAAGAATGCCAATGAGAAAAATATAATATATTATGTGGAAGCCGGATTAGAATCAGTGGTAATAAATCATGGTTCTGTAATAAATCACCTTTTCCTGAACATCCACGCACGACTCAATTGAGTTTTGTTCACAAATTCTGACTCTACATTTACAGTATTCGACAACTTGGCTGTTATATTTCAACGCGGAGTGTGAGAATAAATCAAAGCCCACACACTTTTGACCAGCATATATTTTGAGCTGCAGTACAGAAAGAACCAAGATTATTCCGAGAAATGTGTTCATATAGGAGTTAAACCTGGAAATCGGAGGAACACATCAAAATACAAGCTTAAGAAAGCGATGGTCTTTGCTTAAATAATAACGCATGGAAAAAAAACATTTTGCCTGATACTGAAAATGAAAACATTATTTGTTTAGTGACACAACTTATTGGAAAGCATTAGCTTGGAGCTGTGGTACTGCAGTACATTGCATGAGGGCCTCGTACGGGTGAGATTTATCGCAAAAATTTCTATCATGCACCAGACCCGGAGATTTTCAGAGAATAACCAGCGTATCCATGATGCCATGATCTCCACAAAGACTGATCACCTAAGCACATAAACAGTGCCTAAGCCTTTTTATTGTTCTGTTGTGGTACTACAGGTACCACGTGACTGTAATTTATATAAAACAAACCGGTGGTCCTAACAGTGGTAGTGTTCGGAGCATTCCGGCCATCCAGGATCCGATTTTACTATATAAACAACCTGAAACGGTCTTCTCTTTCCATGGACCCTAATTTTCGAGGATGCGTTCTTCGGCAAGTGTATTGGGGTAAGATTTGAAGCAAGATCATTGAATTGATTTCACAATGTAGAGATGGCACCGCTCTTATCCATACTTTTGCAAAAGAAAATTTCTAAACAAACAGTACAGGCTGGCTGAGAAATTGTTCGGTAGAAAACACGCTGACAACTTCAAAGTGCACCATTTTTTATAACTATCGAAACGTTGCCAATTACAAATATGTGCTCCAAAAATGTTTAATGAATTGTCAGAAAAATACCGAGCAATAAAACAGTATATATGGAGTAAAAACCCAGGTCAAGAAGCTGAATCCATTTCAAATTACCACCCGCTCTAATAGCGAGGAGCACTGCCGAAAGGACAGCACGTAGCCCACCCCTAAAGTTCATGGCAGTGTTCTACTCCTGGCAGTCTTTTTCAGTCGATAACAACAGTCTCACTGGCCCGACGGAGCCAAGAGGGCAAATTGCATCAACAAAATTGGGGTCACGTCACGTGTCACCATTCGACAGTGGTGCCCCTGGTGGGACGATGCGTCGTCTTGTTTTTCTGTTTTCCCTGTCTTGTTCTATACAGTTTCTTAACTAACATGCTGTGGAATTTTCGCATTATCTAACACAATTGAATAAGCAGATTTATCAACAGAACACAGGTGTCCTTGCTGACAACTCGCGTCCTGCCTCACATATGTCGGCTTGGAGTGAGCTGTCTCATTTCCAAGGTTGGAATGAAAAAACTGTGAAAAGATAATGAGGTCTTTCTTTCATAAATGAGCCAGATACAGAAACCCAAACTAAGACGGGTAAAAGTGCATTGCCCAGAAAAACTCGGTACTTTCCCCTAAAAAAGGGGTGGCAAGAAAATAGGTGAGATAACGCCCAGAAAATGCGTACGCAGATAGTAGTTCGTATCGCAAATGAGCCAGATGCTTACTTTCATGGGTCAAAATTAGCCATATCTATTTTTCCAATGGGAGTTTGCTTTTCGCTTGACTGTTCAGACTGTTTCCGGGCTGTTGTCGGGAGTTTTCTTTTCTTTTTACTTTCCGGAGCTGCGTTATCATGAATTTAGACGGCAATTCGGAGATCGGCGAAAGATCTGTCCCAAGATGTAAACGGCGAAGTGACCAGAAGAAGAAGTGAACGAAATGAAACTTAGAGATGTGCAACAATGATTTCATCTCGTCTCCCCCGTCCCTACGAAACAATCCTCGTATAGATATTTTTACTCCCATATTTGTCATTTTAGTACCTAACTAAATAGCCGCCGCTTACATGCCCTGGCAAATCGCCCCTCTGGAAGTACGAATCAGTTCATTAGGGTGAAGAAAACGGTATGAGCAGCCTTCTCGTGAATCGTTTTGGAAATTCATGGCAAGGCAATGAAGACCTTGCTCACTTTGTGAGTGACTTCAGGCATGCCCAAGAAAATTATCCTATAACGAAGAATCCGAAAAAGAGCTGCTAATTGTGCCGGGACGACTCACCTGCTCTCCATGTATAGTTCTACTGTTGTTGAAGCCCTGTTGCACAGATTTAATGCCTTTTCCACCAAAATTCAATCACTCCATTCTTGTAAATCAATTTAAATACAATTTTAATAAAAATGACGCATCAACTTGAGTGTTTCAATTCAATATGCGCCAAATCCAAACTGATCATCCAAACATTGCCTGAATTCACGGCGTAATTTTCAATGCAGAGCATTTCTTTAACTCACGATGTCACCCGGCGTTGTCGGCGTGCCTCGGCGTCCGCAACAGCCGGTCCAGGTGCGCCCTCTCCCCCACTCCTCCTCTCCCGCATCACGCTATCATCCTCGCTCTCAACAACAGGTCCGCACCCCTCCCCCTACACTGTATAAAAAAATAATACTTACCGGCGCCTGGTTTCGATCCCACGACCCTGCGGGCGGAACGCAAGGTACATGGGGCTCTACCCACTGCGCCACAAAGCCGACACAGATTGAAAGGCTACGAACACGCCTTATATCCTTGACTCATTCAAACTACGTCAAGAAGCTGCTGATACAACGCATTCACTACCACCAACTCCCCAAACACTAAACGTTAACGCAATACACCCACCCCCTATGCGACGCATTTACTCGAGTCCCCCTCGCGGGGAGATGGGGCCTTTTTAAGTACTTGTGCCCATGAACTTTCACTAGCTGGCATGTAATATATATCATATAATAGCTTTGACGATGTTGCATATAGGCTCGGTCAGAAACTTCCTCTTGTTTCTCAAATTAGCGTAAAGTGTATCTGACTTAATTCGAAAAAAATGCCTCAGATATATTCTAACAAATACGGCATTCCCAACGTGTTTTCAGCATTGCCACACGGCTGTTGAGCTGAAATACTGGTAAACATCAGGGCTTCGAAAAAACTGTCGTTAAAACCAGCTTCTAAACGTGGCCCTGATTACCTAAGACGCTTTTAAGAGCAGAAGCTTGGGCGAGTTAGTAATACATCGCATTGGCGAGAAGCGGGAAGTAACACGAGGACAAGAGAAGAAAACAACAACGTAGACGAGACGAAGCACTACTATTAACTGAAATGTTATTTTAAAACAACACCGCTTATATACAATAACATGGTGTCGCTGAAACACAAGTGAGATATCAGGGAGCCTAAAAGATAGCCTTAAAAACTATACATTGTCCCTAGAAACACTAATGCATTTTACAACAGTTTGCCACGAGCCGATAGATATTGCAGTACTTTGGGAGACAGTGAAACGGACGGAACACTGATACGCTTGTCACCCAATCTAAGAATTTCCGCGGCTTCTATAATTTCTCGGGTAGTCTGCTCTCTGTGTCGGCCTATTACCGTGCATTCTTCAAACAGCGGCCTGCAGCCACACCGGAAGCAATGCGAGCCCAGATGGCCATTATGAAACGTATCACATACTGCTAGTGAAAGGCTCACTCAAGAAAAAAGAGGACTCGCGATGCATAAAACGGAATTCGTCAATCTTGCTTCAGCCAAAGTTGATAAAGAGGCATTAGCGAATTTCTATCTGAAGATGAGGGACTTAGAGCAAATTCAGGGGCCTTAAAACCATCGCGATTTGAATGTAATGCCCTCAAGCTTGAATAGAATTCGCAACCTAAGAGCTGTAGCCCCGCAAGATACGCGAATGTTCAGGGTGTAAGCGCTAACAATGGTGAGTCAGCGAGTATATATATTCAGCCCTTGATTCCTTTTTTGAGGTGGTGGCGCAAATTAATGGAGTTCCCACTGTATTCTACAATGCATAACTGATTACGAAAATTCATGTCACTCCAAAGACAGCGCGCGATGCGGCCAACGTGCGGGGCGTACGCGCAGCTGCAGCGGGTTAACAAGATCATGGCGGGCAGCGCTAGCAGACGACGCGAGAGGAGCAGGAGAGCGGTGGAGCGGAGGAACTTGTCGCTTCTTGGCTAAAAGCCGATGGAGGGACTTTAGTTTCGCCCACCCGGCCAAAGGTAAAAATTCTGAAATGAGAAGTTTATGTACCCAAAACTTTTGGAAACCAATTGGAAATTTGTTTACACTTGTCAATAGTGTTCAGCAAAAAAAAACAGTAGCCTTTTTTGAGGAGAGAGAGAGTCAAAGTTTATTTGTCTTAAAGAGAGAGGAGTAAGAGCGAAAGCGGTCAGCCTACAAAGTCCAGGATGCAAAGCGAATTTATAACAACTGGTACTACGGAGTGTGCCTTTATTTGAAGACATACCTGCGCTTGATATTTAGGATAGCAAAGATGCAACTATATTTTGACCCCCAAATAAAATAAACGCTTGCGGCCGACACTCGAACTTGTGGCGAAATTCCAAGAACACCAGTAATCAAAGGTTGCAGATGACGGCGCACGAGTAGTTGAAGGCGGGTAGATTTAATTGACTTGAGCAAACTTCCACTGTGTTTCTCGCGGGGACCCAGACGGGGGTAGACAAGCGTGAGAGCTGGACGAGGTAGAGAAGAGAGACATCGTGGGGCTGGGGTGGCAGAAGGCTATCGCCTGTCGATGATATTTCGAGTGAAGTAAGCCGATACACTGCGATTTTTTCTGCTTTGAGAATCTATGCAAATATTTAGGAAGTGTGCAACGGTGGGTGGTGCAGGCGAACGGTTCCTGGATGAGTACCTGAGGGTGGCAGCGGCAAGGCGGCAGCAGCTGCGAGTGTCCGACCTTCACTTCGATCCGCTTGACCCACATGTGGCCGTGTCCCGGGATGGCGTGGTGATTGTTCCGGCTGCAGTCTTCGCCACTTCGTTGTACGCAGTGAACAGTGGGCCAGGTGTCAATATGGGTGGCCTTGGGCACATGATTGCCGAAAAACTTATCCAGAGGTATGCAATTAAATTTCTTTCGCAGTGACTTTGAATGAACATAGCCCATCCTAGGCCGATGCCACATATCTTCGAAGTTATATCATTGGCGCATTCGTTACTTGGTAGATGCTTCACGGGAGCTTCTTCGTACGTTTACTTCAGCTGGAGACGGCTTCGTGTAGTTCGTGGAATAAATGTGCGGGGGAGCTTCCGGTCAGAACGAGGTGCGATAACGTAAAATACGGCCAACAACCCATTACAAGGAATGATCAAGTTTACTTTTGCTTGGAACCCTCAAGCAGACTGTAAAGTTTTTTTATATATAATTCAGCGGGCATTCCCATTTTATTTCCCCTCAAATCCGTCATCTCGGGTTCACTAGCTTTGTAAGGATCTATGGAAGACAAACTTCATTGCCCTGTGTGTGCAGTCCTTACGTGTGACCTCGAAACCTAGTCTCCATTGGGCAGTCACTGCTGGTGGCTCTTTGCTTTTTGTTGTGCTAACAAAGGAATACTTGGACGCTGCTCTCCGGTGGAATTGATATTTAATGATATACGGGTTGTTTAACACGCACTTAGAAAATACGTGACGCCTTAAAGCAGAGCAAAAGTTAGACACTGAGGGGGAACATACTAATCCCTCACCGTAGTAAGTACAACGCGTAAGGACAATCGTGAATCGATCCGGTTGTACCACCGCGAAAGCACGAGAGAATTTCACGCATGTGGTTCTTCGTATACGTACACTTCGGTCAAGAATTTAAAACGCACTGCATATAAAACCCTCTTTTTTGTAACCTCTGCGAGAACTATTTTGCTGCATTAATTGTTTGTGGTCACTTTATTGCTTATTATTAGTGAAGAGACAAGCCTTCACACACACTCAGGAGGCACGAAGTTAATGCCTTCCACACGTTCAGATGGGCATTCCAAACGACGGTCTCCTACCCCTCTCTTGAGCCCTTTTGTTTGAGTGGCACTGCATCGGTTCAGTCTTATGGAGCACCGAAAATTTTTAATTTGATTTGCGCAGGTGGTTTTTACTTAGGGACCTGAATGTCAATAGCGTAGTAAACTAGAACCGGTAGCAATCTAAGCGTTTTGTGGAAGATATTTTTCAAAACTTGTAATTCGAGACGCCAAGGGAACATAACATACCAGCTGCTATTCTTGCGACTAATACAAAGTGCAGCGTGTAGTGAGAATCTGTATTCCCATACTTAGGACTGTTCGATAAGAAAGGAAATGTTACGGTGGAGACGATGCGAAGTGAAGATGTATTTACGCAGTGTATTTACCAAAACGAGAGCACTACCCAAACAATGAGCGCAAGGTCCTTTTGTACCTCTACACCTAGGTGTGTATCACAGTCTGAGCGTGCGTAGCGTCATCGTTTTTTAGCTGCTAGCCAGAACGTGCCCAAATTATGTGCATGGACCCAAAACTAGGTCTTATTTTCTTCCTCTTCGACTAAGACTGTAGTAGTATGAATCAACTTCCAACGATTACGTGAGTAATACCAGCTACAATCACGCTTGCATACGGGAGGCTAAAAAATGTCCGGACACCTACACACTCTTCATGCTGTAGGGAACCCGAAAGCTCTAGTCTCAAAATGCCAGATAGATTCGTCAGTATTGTGGGCACCACTATAGCACCCTGGTTCGCTGGTTACTGTTCCGCTGCCAAAGGAGATAATGCCGCAAACACGGTGGTCGAGACGACACATCGCAGTCACGTGCCATATCATCATCACCACCATAACATCATTATCATCATTTTTCTTTGCGTCTTTTTGCCTCTCTTTACCTTAAATAAGAATCTTGACTAATTACGTTTGCTAAGCATAAGGACATGTATGCGTAACGTGAAACCTAATGACGCCACAAGCAAGACGGAGGTAAACGCATATTGATAATAAAGGGAAAGAAGTAAGAGCGGAAACGGTCAGCCTCCTAAGTCCAGGAGACCGGTAGTCCGCGCTGATTCTAGTTCCCGGTCGACAAGAACTTGTTGTTGCTCCGGGGCCGAGCAGGTAATCGCAGACCCCCACTGCTAAGGTGAAGGGTTGAGGAGGGTTTTAGGGTTGGCTGATCATGAGGGCAATAAGTGGTAAGTAGTGAGAAAGACGTTGCAAGTGCGACAGTCGTGTTCGAAGAGCGGTAGAGAAATGTGGGAGAGAACCGTGTGCTAACACAAGTAGCCATCTCCTGTCAATCCAAGTCAAGCGCTACTCTTCAGCAGGCTCACGTACGGCGCGCCATTCCTGGCTCTCAAGCCTCAAGGTAAGCCGGGCTGGATGCCCTCGTATGCAAGACCTACAAGCGGCACTAGGACACCCTGTGTACACCAGCAACGAGAATCTGTTACAACTCGGGATACATAACACCCTCTCAGAACTTCTGGAAGCACAACACACGGCGCAACTCAACCGACTGCCCCTAATACCACCAGGCAGGAGAGTATTCCAACTTATAGGGAGAGCAACCGCCAATTCGAACAACGCCCGACACCTGATCCAGCCGAACATACGGTGCAACATCCGGGTAGCCCCGTACCACTCCACATCCACCGGACCTTTTAGGTTCACGAAACACTCTCCCAGCGCTTTTGCAATTTTGTCGCCGTACAGCTCACTATGGTTTCAACGTCATAGGTGTCTTCGCGCGTATATTCAGGAAAGAATATTTTCAAATATTTTCGCCCATTCGACACATGCAGAGTACAGTAACTATTTTTCCCAATGAAAATAAACCAAGCACACTTATCGAATTATTCTCGATGAAAGTTATTGTTGCTAAAAAGGAAGTGTAGAATCAAGTAGTCTATAAAGGTTCCTGTGAAAAAACAGCTTTTACATGGCGTTAAAACTAAATGCTGCAGTAACCAAAAATGCGTCAAATCATGTAGCAAGTTTTCAGCCGGTAGCAATTTCCTCCAGCAGTTCTGACGCCAGTGTAGTAGCAACAACTAGAACGTGGCGTAATATCTCTTGCAGGTTTCGGCTCCCAAATGCACAGCCCGACCCCAGATGCGCCCCGAAGAACGATTCCGAGAGTCCTGAAGGCTACGAGAATCTCCTGGCGTACAAGGCAGCCCATCACGTGCTGGGAAAGATGGGGGAGAGCAATGCGTGTACTGTCCAGCTGCTGCCCACGCAGCCACCCCTCACCTCAGCGCAGCAGTTCTTCACGTTCGGGTGCTTAAAGGTCAGAACGAAATGATCGCCTGTATTGGCAGAAAGCGAAAATTCCATCATAACCGCTGTTTTAGGGTCCTTGCACGAAATGTATATGTATGTGTGTGTGTGTGTGTGTATGTGTGTATGTACGTATGCGTGTATGTAATGTATACATGCATGAATTTTTCCGTATTTATTCCGTATCTTGTATGTATGTATGTATGCATGCACGTATTCATGTATGTATGTATGTATGTATGCATGTGTATATGCATGTATGTATGTACGTACGAATGTATATATGTATGCATGTATGTATGTACGTATGAATGAATGTGCGCACGCTGGTACCTAAACCCCCAGAAAGAATAATGTTTTCTTATTCAAATTCATGTTAAATTTGAAAATGGATACCAGCAATGAAAACTGTTTGTCATGCAACCATTTGCCCAATGCAACATTGATTTGGGGCCGACTTTCGCAGTGTGGCCGAGTGTAAAGAAGGCCCACACAGCAACATCAGTTCAACACGGCAGCTCCCACAGCCATAGAAAAGAAGAGGAAGATACGGTTTCCTGTTGACATAATGGACTTAACACAAAAAATCAGGTCGCAGTTCAGCTCAAATTCTGCATATGACAAGCAACTGATATATAAGAGCCTTCGTCGTGCACTGTCACCGATTGGTATATTATTTGTTGACGTAGTTTTTTGTGTAAGTGCGTTGTTGCATGCGCTTACTGTGCGGAAAGCCAATGGTGTGGTACTTGTGCCTGGAACCCTGAAAACTTTTGATAGGGCAGTGCTTTGCTTGCACGAGGCACTTTGGGTAACAGGCGGAGATGAACAAACGCACTCTTCCAAAACTGTTCGTAATTCACAAAATATTGAAGGTATAAAGCGTGTAGTTTGACAATGCTGCGCAAATTCTGAAAGTTTCATACATCTCACATGGATGCACAACAACGTCTGTAGCTGTTGGGACATTGTTACGATGTTCTTCGCAACAAGTATCTTGTATTTTGTATACAGGTGACTGCCTTCGACAAGAATCTATTTTGAATGCATCAGAATATTTATAATTGGTTTTTCGGTGGCTGAGTGTTTCCGCCATCGTTACCATCCTCCATTTACGCCCAGGACTGCCAGCTGCGTGGAAAGCCCAGGAGCTGCGACCTAGCCTCTCTACGAAGACTTCCGGCCTTCACTGACGCCTTCGGTTGTAAACCATCGGATTCCGTCTGCGTGCTGCCGTAGCCAAAATGGCAGTCTTCTATATCTAGTAGTTCAGCTCGCGACAATTTTATGGAGTTCTGTCTCGGGAACTGCATCCAGTTCATTTTGCGGAATTTTTTTTTTGTTTGTTGTTGGCGATTTTTCGCATGCTCCAAATGGTTTTACCACGTATAACAATCCCCTAAATTTTATTACTTACAGCCCGAACTTTCAGCGTATATACTCAATAATATGGAAAACCAGCGACGCAAAAATATCGGTTAACATAAAGAACAAGAGACAAATCAAGCTCGACTACTTTACGTAAACATCCTTTAGCTATGGTATTGCTGCACAAAGTTTCAAAGTTTTAAAAAAGACACTTGTTGACATTGACCATGTCTTTTTCCCCTTGTAACCTACAACCAGTGTGCTGTACTTACACTAGTCGCGTTCCTCCATCTGGTATCAAAAGTTTGTTTCAGGAGAAGAGATTAAAAAGCTTTAAAGGGACCTTGCCACACTTTTTCCAACGCTTTTTTTTTCGAAATCTAAATACTTGCATAACGCAGTCATATAGCATCCATAGCAGATTTAAATCTTTTTGCCGATCGTTGTTCGCCTTTTTCGGGTGCAGTGATTCCCCATGAATTTATTTCTGTTCGTGTTGTTGTTATTGTTTGTTGCTCATTTTAATTTTCTCTTGAATAGCTGTTGTTTAGCACATGTTTTTGCACAATTCTTGAGTAGTACTGTGTAAACTTAGTACAGCATGTTGTTGGGCTAGTTGGTGCAGCATCATGAAAGTAGAAAAAACTGCGCGTAAAAGACAGGACCGTGACAAGTAGACAGGACAAGCGCAGACAGGACTGCGCTTGTCCTGTCTACTTGTCACGGTCCTGTCTTTTACGCGCAGTTTTTTCTACTGTGTAAACATTGGGTAGTTTGCTTTGTAGCCGGCAAATGCTTTCCGCTTCTTGTGTACAATGCGAATATTTGTACAGATCTGTCAAGAAGAACCCCCAGCGTATTTTTATGTACTTTTGTTGTTTGTACTACCAGCATATGTAATCTATGTTACATTCTTGCCGCCTTTTTACTTGTTACTTGTACTTTTTTTTCAAAACCCACTCCCCTCTTCAATTCTTTTGCGATTGAGGGTACTTGAAATAAATAAATGAATAAATAAATAAATAAACCAACACATCCAGCACTTAGATTTTGGAGTCACAACGTACCTCAGCCAAAAAACTGCTCTATTCCCATCAGATAATCTAGAAACTAGCTCAAAAGATTTTTTCTCTCTTTCCCAATTGTGGCGTTCTTCGACTGCTGGCATTATGTCATTACAGCGGTGTATTGTCGATGGACCAGCGTTCCTTCAGTTGCAGCAATGAACGCGTCTGATAGTCACTTTAAAACGAAATCGACCAAAGTAATGCAGAAACAGAAGGCGTATCTGCTGCGACGAGAAAATCACGCAGTGCCGCTCCATGGTGGCGAAAACTATAGCTTTCGCAGTGCTTGTGCACCCGAATGAAAGGGTGAAAGCATTTATCAAAAGTGTTTCGGAGTCCCTTTAATGTGATAAAGACAACTTTCATGCTCTTGCATTGCGCTTCTTCTGAACCATTGTTTCTACATCGGCCGTTGCCTCTGAACCTGTACTTTTTATTCCGTGTAGCTGAGGCCTAGATGGGAAAAATTGCTTCAACAAAAATTGTCTTTCGGAACTTGCGGCTTTGTAGCAATTCCATCTCAACAGTTGCCTTTTTTGTGGCTAAATGGTGTCCGCATTTATTTCGCAAGCATCGAATGCCTCATTACGTTAAAAGTAGGCGTCGGTGTGACTCAGCGATGCTCTGCAAAATAATTGAGTTACATAAAATTATTAAAAGTCGACCTGTGAAAGTTGGTCAGAGATTTGAACAAGTCTATTTCCCGTCCAAGGTGCTACTGCTGCGCCACAGCTGATGCCTGCCGCCGTATAACTGCAAGTACACTCAGTGAAGCCATTGTAGCTTTCTATTTGAAAGTTTGTCTTACACGTGCAGAGACATACAGTAATAATTTGGACATGTAATTATGGATGTTGCCACGCCGTCTTCGCCAAAAGCCCATCGGTACTGTTAACAAGGACGTCAAATACAGTGCCATTCTACTCTGTGAATAAGGATGACAAGCAAAACTGTGGTTTTATTGCGGTGGAAAAACATGGGGTTGTCCCGTTTCTTCCCCTAAAAGCCCATGTATTGGGAGCAGACGAGAATTCCACAATATTTACAACTTCACTGGGAACTACATATACAACTTGGCTTTGAACTATATAGTTCATGTGTGATTTTTAAAAGTAAATAAACGCGGCGTAATGTCATATAACGCGGCTAATTGTCATATAATTTGTCCCGTGATAGCTTCAATAAAACAAGAGTTAGGACCAGATTTTGTAATAACACTCCCTTTAAAGATGGACGTGCTTCACCGTGCAGCGCTCAACGTGGGCCAGCAATCCATCTTGTAAAAACCAAGCTGACAATGGTGCCTGCGATATCGGCTTCACCTGTAAACACAAATGTGTTGCAGGCAAGACATTTTAGGAAAGATATTAGCCGTCTGAAAATATGCAGGGTCAAAGACTTTTTGTGTTTTGTAGCGTGAGCTACACTGGACGAGGTTGAGCAGTTTCGCGTGTCTCATGGAGAGCCGTGCTGTGCATGCGCGAGGAGCAGTGTCGTCACACTGCGCACAGAACGTTGCTCGCTGCCCAGCGTCTCTCGCACACCCCATGCGCCCAGCGTCTTCGCCAACCTCCGTTCCGCACGTGGCGGCCCGGTCCACTTGATGATTATGCGAGGGGTGACCGGGTGTGGAACCGATGGCTCGTGCGTCGCAGCAACACCGGCGTGCGCCTGTGGAACCCGCTTAGCTTTGGGGCGATTGGTGACACTATTGGTGATAAATATACATGTGTCACATAATGCGTATACCGTGTGTGTGTGTCATTGAAGCGGCAGTAAACATGATATTCAAGCTAATCCGAGACAACCAGAAAAGCTAAGAACAACCAGCTGAACCTTAGCTCACGCTACGTATATCCTGGCGTAGCCGAGCTAAGCCACTGCTAATTTTTTTTTTAAACTGGCTATCGACTGCGTTCGTTGCTGCAACAGAAGGAAAGCCAGCCAATAGCACCTACAGTGCTGTAATGACGTAAAAAGCGGTCCAGGAAGGCAAACACCGGAGAAGAGAAACAAATCATTTTAACAAGATCTTAAATTATCCGATGGGCGTAGAGCACTAAATTTTGGCTGAGGACATTCTCGACACATAGCCACAATCACAAATTCAACAATTACACGTACAGAAGACGTCCCAACGTGAGGGAAGGAGCCGACGCCCTCACCGCCCATTGAACGCTACCACACCATTATGGCCAGCGCAGGGACCAGCCCTGCTCGACATGGGCAGCCCTTTGGATCAGCCGCCACAGACCCTTGCCGCGCCCGCTGTCAAACGCCATCACCAATAGATCTACACATGGGATAACACCTCAGGCCGCTAAGGGTGAGGACATTCTGCGCGTCGTCGCCCCTTTGTGGCTAAACTCGACGTCCCGTGCCGTCGCTCCATTGTCCGCCGGCATCAACGGAAGAGAGCGAGGAGGCAGGCTTCGCCGCAGCCGCTGGACACGGGCACGGGGCATGGGCAATTTTGCTCTCAAAGCCCCCCCCCCCCCCCCCCCTCCGGTCAGAGCCGCGAAGGGAGAGCAGCGGCCCCTGCCATTGCAATGCACAGTTGCTTGAGAGACACAAAGAGAACGTGTTTGCCCTGGCTCGTAAACGCATTCATAACACCAGTGGAAGAACACACCAACTTAACTTTTACGTTCAGTGTGTTCTATAATAGCCATAGCGCTGTCTTTACTCTATATTCACATGGTTCTACTTTGCCTCTGTACATTCTTGTTTTTTCTTTTATCCTGTATACATTCTTGTTTATTGCTATTTTCTTGTTCAATGGGTTATTAAACGTGATTCACACCTTGTCTAACTCCTTCACCCCTCTCCCGTTATATAATTACGTTGGGCCTTTAAGGTCAACAAATGAAATGAAACAGGTAGTGGATGTGTTGGTTGAACGTGTCCTGCAAGCATTTATGGTTTCAAAGAAAGTGGACACAAAGTGTTACACGGTATCGGTCAGTGCTTTCTCCCATCGTAATTCGTAGCTCGATATATTACAGACGATGGCTTTCAGGCACTTCATCATGTCCATTGTCGGAAGATTGAGATGAGGTGGAGAGAAGTCACAAAACTTGTGTATTCTGCATAATCAAATATCTAGCGTATTCAAAATAAAATTGTGTCTGCGGCCCCCGATTCGATGCCATGATTGCTAATGCTCTTGCTCGTATGTGTAGTGTAATATGTGTGCCACGGAATATTCTGAGGCAGATGTTTTACTCTCGCTTCTTTTTGTCATGCTGCCGGTGTTTTTTATTACCGTTTAATTAATGCACAGGTAAATTCTTCAGAGTTATCCCAGTCCTGCGCTAACTAGGACTGCACAGTTAGCACAGGACCGGGATAATTGGAGATTAGTGGGAGAGGCCTTTTCCCTGCAGTTGGCATAGATAGGCTGGTGATTATAATGATGATGATGATGAAATTGCTCAAAATTTGTGAGAAGCTTTTTTCAATCGGGTGTAAAAAGTTTTCATGTAAATTGTTTTGTCGCGGAGAACCTATATCTAACCAAACTACTTGATTGTTACAGCATACTTCTGGCATTCTCGTCATTGCTAATAATGCTAATAGACGTTACTTTGTTTCAAGGTATCATTTTGGTTCCCATGGTACAGATGTTGGTTGACTTTTAAATAGCTTTGCTTGTGGTTGCGTGCTTCGTCTTCGTTCTATTATGCAGTAATATGTTTTGTATTATGTATGATTTGGTTGTATTATGCAGTAAAGATACCGTCCTTCGTTGTACGGGCGTCTGCAGGATTTCGTTCGATTAGAGCTGACACCTAAGTTAATTTGTGTGCTGCCTATGCCACTGCTTTGACTACATATGGAAGTAATTCTTATTTCATTGTATTTTTCTGAGATTTCTTGTTTATTCGTAGGCAAACATTAAAACATTTATTTAAATTAGCTTACTTAGCTTACATGTATACCTAAACCTCGGCTTGGCCTCACAGCACACAAAAATGATCTCAGAGGAGCGTCTTCGGGAAACCAGCGACTCCACAATAAGGTGCGGCTCACACAAATTTCTTGTAACCCGGGTCTCGCACTGGGAAAGAGCACCGTACAGCTCGGACCCTCACGACCAGCTTTGGCTGGTGCAGAGAGCCCGAGAAGCGGGATGGTCTCAAGGGGTCATGGAATAAGGACTCTTCCCCAAGGCTAACTGCTTCGTAGGGACGTTTATTCCTCATCCTCTTCTTGTTAGGCATTCATTTACGTGACGTTACAGCATGCTCCTGTAAAAATGTGCAGCCGTTTTTAGCTACCCCATGGAGTAAAGAATTTCACCTGTCCTCACGAAATCAGCATTAGACGACAACTTAAGCGAGCCTTCTTCACGTTTATGTTGATAATGATGGCACTGAAGCACCTGCTAATTCCTTAGCGATGTCGTTGCTTGTGCTAGTCATTAGCGCGAATCTTAATATGGAAGATTTGGACGTGCTGCCATAACTGGATTCATCTTAGGATAGACTTCATCTGGTGTGGTTATGAGTTTAGTATCCAAAAATACCGCCACGAAGTGCTTGTCTTGAGTCTTTTCTGATCGTCAGAATCGTTGACTCGCTCTTATATGCGCAAAGGAACAAGTTACAGGGGAGCTTCCCGTAGGGTTGATGGCAGTTACGTGCGAAGGTGCTTTCTCATTCGCATGTGTTGAAGCAAAGGAGGCACTATTTTTGAAATATGGCAGGGGTAGTACAAGTGCAAAGAAAGCTCAAATGCCGGGAAACTCAATAAATGTAGCCTATCTTGTGGCGATTTTAAATCAGGAAACTTGGATTAATTTGTAGTTGTCAGAGGCACCCCGACTACTGATAAATGTGTCAAAATAAGCCATCATTTCCTTATCGTTGACTGTCTCTTAGCATGTGGCGGGGACCACGACTACGACGCCGGATGCAGGGGATAAACATTATACCAGTGCACAACAATGTCTCTATGGGAGACTGGAATATTCCTTAAGGGCTGTCCGGCCGGTTAACAATGAGCTTTCCCACCGTGTTAACTCGCGTAGGGTGTGGCCTATTGTGCAAATATGACGCCTTTCTTCAGAGGCTTATATTTCTAAATGTATATCGATGCGCTTGCAACATTGTAAACCCAGGTTATACATTCAGCGGTACCGCTTCTCTATATCTCAAATCTAAAAACTTCCAAACGATAGAGGATATTAGAAAAAGCTCTGTTAGGAATGCACTCCACTAAATGTCGCACACGCCGAGCAAAGCCTAAATGGCACAGATAGCAAACGCTGTTAACACACATTCTCTCTATACTATACCTGGTACTGCAGCTGAGTTCGCTATAGAGAAAAATTTGCAATGCGGCTATCTGAACCGTGGTAACTCGACAAATCGGATATCATATCAGGGTTGTTTTACTTTGTATTCTTTTGGTGTATTCGCCTATGTAGGTTGCGACGGTTACGAGGAATGTTTCTACGAACAATGTTTCACTCACAAACAAGACCGCTGAGGTAATGAACGTAGTCTGTTTTCTGCCAGAATTAAACGCTTGGCCGAGCGAAGTAGCGAATACTCAAGAAGAAAAAATGACCATGATAGCACAACAAAAATATATCCAAAAAAATCTCCCACCTCCCCTCGCAGGAACCCCTGTGTAGATGCGATGCATAGGGGGTTCACGTTGCAGCGTTGGACAGCGGAGGAACGGCGCTGGAACGATGGAGCGGAGCGGCGCAGGCACCGCGTTTTATAGCGCGCATAACGGTGAGGGGACGCGCCGGCGCCAGTGCGTCTGCCGCGGCTATGACGCAACACAATCCACTTTAATCCAATCCAAGCCAAGCCAATCCATTCGAATCCAATCCAATGCCCCTCACGAGAGAGTGTTCGCTATCGGAGAGGAGAGGGGGTGAGCGGCGGAGAGCGCAGCTCACGCGGCGAGGAGAATGGGGGAGGGGCGGACGCCGACAACAACGCCGACGCCGGATGCAGGGACAAGGCGAGTGAATGAGATGCAGTCGCATCTAAAAGATCCTCTGACCACTAATGCTTCCGTGCTTTGAGGCAGACTCCAAGTGAAACTTGTGAAAACTTCGGTATATTTCGTGTTTTTTTTTTCATTTATTTCTTGGACTTTTGGCGCGATGTAGTTGGACACGCTGTTTTACTGCCACATTGTGTTCGCGTTTCTTTTGTTTTGTTTCGTGAAATTTGGAGTGAAATAATTCGGCAAGACTTCCGAACATCTGCCCCAGAAAAGCTTGTGCGAGCTGGGACGCCCTACCCTATACTCATTAGCCGTCATGTACACACGTCGCGTGCACGCCCTATCCTAAGTCTTGTTCCTCCGCTGCTAACTTTTAGAGATAGGACAGATTCCACCTCCGGCCACTGGGGTGAACGGTCGTGTGATAACGGGCTCTGACAGCGCAGCTTCATTGGACCAGGTGGCCCGCGTTATCAGTATTAAAGGCAACGAAGACTAGGTGGTCCTAAAACCAGGAGCAAGCATCACGCAAGAAAACAACACTACTCCTACTATGAGGAGGACAACACTGCAAAAGGGACTGGTATGAAGCTTCCGCAATTGAAAATTTTGATGGAGCAAACGCGAGGTTTACTGAATTTCTGGAGGGTGTATCCACACACGCAATCATTATATGGCTTTGACTGGGGTCCGCGAGTGACTTGTGCAAGATCACCGTTGTTAAATACTAGAAAAACAATAGCTGCAATTGTAAGTTCTGCTGCAAGCGTTTCTTACCAAAGATGTTGAAAACGTTGGACTGTGCGATTCTGCAGACACTGCATTCTCCAAGGTGAAGTACCACTTCTTTTAGTACGTTTGACTACGTGAACTCTGAGAGACGGGCTCAGTCTCTCCACCGCAATGCCGCCAAAACGTCGCCCCCCCCCCCCCCTGCCCTGCGGCTTCAATCTACCATTCATCATCTTCCGCAAGTTAGGGAAAAAAACCTGATTCAAGTTACTTCAGAATGCGCAGGCCACGCGTCTTTTGTGCTTCTGTGGAGCAGGTAGCTTACTATAAGCGACGCTGCGAGCTGGAATGGGAAAGAAAGACAGCACCAACATCAAGCAAGGTGTAATAAAAAAATGGCAACATCTCCGCTCCATGCATGATGGCGAGGGTGTGGAGTACGGGGACTCGAAATGACATCCAAGTTGCGCCCTGAGCGACATCCGTTTTGCGCCCCGACCGTCATTTGATTTGAGCTGTGAAATGCACCTTGATTATTCCCTAAACGAAATCAACTCACGGCTCCAGTCGATTTTCGCTTTATTATGGTGTGCGCACGGATGGACGCGAACGGACGTTGGTAGGTCCTAAGGTACTCCGCACCATTACAGGTGAGGGAGTAAGCCGTTTGACTCTCGGGTACTAACTCACGGTCGTAGCCCAATGGGTAAGATGACTAACACTAACTCTGTCTGTTCTACCAGGCGCAGGCTCGAATCCAGCCGGTGCCTGTGTGATTTTTTGCGATTGTAAAGGCTATGCGCACGGACGCGGACGGACGTTGTGCAGTCCTAAGGTACTCCGCACCTAAAAACCTTTATTGAACCATTGAAAGAGTAACACACGTCGTGTAAAAATGGGCTGCATGCTATAGTCCGCTGGTTAAGAATCCGTACGCTGTGCGATGGGCGAATTTTAGTTAAAAAGTACTGGTGTTACATAAGTGCACTTTTGTGATTTGATTGCGAAAGTATGATGTTATTGTGACTTGATTATTCTGCGAGCTGCTAATGGCGGATGTTACCTTCCCTCGTAATCCGGCTGAGTGGATACGTGGGAAGTGTGGGTTAGTGTGCTGTGGTGGCAGCCAAATATATGGGTATGGCAGCCATGGGCTCCCGAATACAGGAGCAATATTCACTATTCTGATGATTTTTCATGCAACCAGCATGACATATATGCTGAAAGAAAATTTTGCAAGGGAAATGCGTCATGCTTTCGTCTAAAAAGCACTCAAGCAGACTTCAATGTACCGCAAAGGCCCTGTCATTGTCTATGTTTTATCTCTCGAGTGTGGGAGTTACTAGTCAGCAGACGACTGGGAACTCAGTGCTAAAAAGCTACGAATCAGTATTGGAAGCTTTGAGCAACCGGCATAACGACACACGGTGTAGCAGTGAAGTGCGGCAAATAAAGTCACTTTATTTGTAAGGTAAAGCGCCGAAGCAGTCTTAAAGTCGTGTTTCAAGAGTCGCATGTAGTGGTTGGCTCACATGCGCCACAGCAAACAGTGTAGGGGTTGGCCATAGCAAACACTATATTGGCTATCTCACGCGCCCCACAGCATGCTTCGCCGTATTCACTTCTTATTCCTTATAAAACCTTTATTCCATTTTTACTTCAATGCACGCTGAATTATGGCGCATTGGATGCCGACAACGTCATCTTTTTCGCACTTGGGGCGCAATACCTTCGCGTAGAAATGCGTTATAAAACACCTGATCACCGTGTTTGTACGGGAAGCTATCTAAACCCAACGAACCTCTTGCAGCGACAAGAAGCCCTCAGAACATGACGAATCCTAAGGTATTTATCTGAACAATCCGTCATTAAGGCATCATCTCGATGTTGTAACGTGCGGGGGTTACCCTGAACGCTACACATTCCATATTGCACAAAATACCTACAAACTTCCAGCCGCACATCTTTGGGGCTTGGTGTGTAGCTTAACGGCCACCCCGTCGCTTCACCGATTTCAGTTTTGCAACAGAAACCAGCACTCGTTATGTCGCTCGTGGTCACCTTGTTTCCAACAATATTTGTTCTTCGCACGATCGTAGGAGATCTGACCTGTAGCTGGCCTAGCCTTTGATAACATTGAACCTCAAAGCTTTCGCTATCTTGGGCACTCCCAGAGGAGGCGATAAGTGCCTAGATTGCGTGACCAAAGAGCATTCAAGCACATTAGTTGCAAGAATCTACGCAGCCAAGGCGCACGAAAAAGATGTCTTGTAGCAAACAGTTGCACACGCCGGGAGGTTTCTTGGGCAAGTCTGACCAGACCAAATTACCCGTCTCATACACTATGAAATGCGGTGTCTGTGGACTTGTGCCCGCAAATCTTGCCTTCTTGTCTTGCGGGCAACGTATCTGCAATACGTGCTACAGTAAGTGCGCGGTGTGTTCTCGGCCTGTCTGCACGCTCTACGTGGATGGCGGCCCGGATGAAGGAACATTGCGGACGGATGGTGCTCGTGAGAGAAATGAAGCAACAATGGTAAGGCTGAGTGGCTATTTCGAAATGAGCTCGCTTTGGTTCTTGAAGTGAGGTAATAAGTGAGTGAGTGTAATCTTGAGTGAGTAATAAGTTAGTGAGTGTAATCTTTGGTAGAACGAGTAAAACAAATTTTAAGAAACACAGCTCAGACGAGATACGTTTATAAAAACATTTCTTTTAAGCGAATATGTGCAAGTGATTAAAGGAGCCATGAAGAGAAAACACAAGTTTGGTTCATTCAAAAGATTGCCTCGTTAGAATCATACTGACACCACTTTTAACGTAAACTTCGCTCAAATAAGCTACATAATTAGGAAAAACGGGAATGGTCATGCGACCCACCAGCTCATTTCCCGCAACAGAACCTATGTCGTCACATGAGCTAAGCTCTGCGATTGGCGGAGGCTGGCAGAAGCAGACGCAAATTAGGTAGAACTTACAAACGAGACGAACGAGCGATTTGCGCTTAAATTTAGGGCACATTCTTCACAAAGCAATAAGAATGATGGGACAAACAGTGGAAGTTACGAAAGCACATGTAAACATAGAAGTACTGATGCGTTCTGCTGTTCGTACTGCGCACAGCATGCTTGGTGTTTTGCTGCACAGCACTACGGGGCTTGGGGTTGTCTCAGACGACACTGGCCGATTGACGCAAGCAACGGTGTCTTACGTGACCCCATTTGTCGAGCGAGCACTGTTTTAGGGAACGAATATTTTCTCCCAGAACAAAAACAAGCCAGGTTTAAATGCGGGCAAAAACAAAC
Source organism: Haemaphysalis longicornis (assembly GCF_048455015.1). NCBI lineage: Eukaryota > Metazoa > Arthropoda > Arachnida > Ixodida > Ixodidae > Haemaphysalis > Haemaphysalis longicornis. Next base: position 114,019,738 of record NW_027526407.1, on the reverse strand, counting down.
CAAACGCTTGCCACGGTATGGTGGCGCCATCTAGGTTACGGAACGTAAAGAAACGCGGGAACAAACCAACACCACTGTACAGGGTCGAGACAACCTTTGAACGGTCCCGTGCCGCCGCAATTGGGCCAACGGGCTCAACGCGTTATTCTTTTCGTTTCCCACGAGACCTAGCAACGCGAAACAGACATTTTGATTCAAACTTCTTCAGTAAACCGCGTTTCGGCGATAATTTTAGCGCGGTTTTGACACAATGACTTGCTTCGGCGGCGAGCGAGCAACCGAAAATGGCGGCGCCAGCGTATACGTGTCTCTACCCTGTACGGCGGATGCGTGAATGAAGGTACTCTAGGCTGCAGAGCGGTCGGTTCCAGTGATGTCACTTGGGACAACGAAAACGCACGATTGAGCGGGAAAATCAAAATTATAACCTAAATTGTTTAATTTCTCAGTGAATAAAGCACCGTTTGTATTCGGACGAGCGCTGCGGGCACTATAAAACACGAAATCTTTCGAATAAAACCAACTTGCATTTTCTCTTCATGGCTCCTTTAAATAATGCAATGCAAGGGGGGGTTGTGTGCAGTAATTTCTGGGAAGCCTAAAAATGACAGCAAAAAGCCATTCCTGGTTCTAGAAAATATAGAGTAAAAAACGGTAGAATTCAAACAAAAGTGCAGTACTCGCGTTTTAAGTACATTGTTCTTTCTGCTGCGCGCTTATCGATCAGGTAAGCTTTTTAAGTATACATCCAAATTTTTTGCCTTTCGAACATTTTTAAGTGCAGTAGCCATCTCTTAAGCTCTGGAATTATGGTTGAACAATAAATTTTCCGCGATAGAAATAACACCAATGCTTAAAGAAACAATAGCACCAAAACTGCACCAACTAGTCGTGTTTTACCAAGCGTATTAGAAACTTTTTGAAATTGAAACTTTGCCGTGGCACAATAACTGTGTCATTTATTCCTAGTTCCACGGCAACAATACATTTCTTCATGCACTTGGCCTGATCATTACTGCTGGCACTTTGAGTCCTCCCGGCTGCGTCAACACCTGGCTGTATGAGTACATGGCAACCGTAATACTTGATCTCATTGGCTGTTTGAAATAAGTGAATGTCCTGAAACAACAACATGTTCACTAACGCAAAAGGCACGTTTACTGGGGAGCTGTAAAACATGTGGTTTACAGAAATCACGGACGTTAAAGGAAAATGTAATGCCAAACTGCAAGGTTTTTCTTGTTTTGATCGTTTCATAAAGGCAATATTTTTGAAAAACCTCAGCAAATTGTTTGTAGCAATTTCCTAAAAACGCTGAAGAAGCAATAATTGTTTTGTTTCAGGTCAGGTGCTCGAAAGAAAGGAAAGCAAGTGGAAGTGTTCGTTCGGTGTGCAAGATGTGCCGGCAATGTCCCAGCGATTGTGAACCCTCCACAAATAGGCCGAAGTTCTCAGCGACCATTACGGGTTGTAATGGCTGCAGACACCACGAAGAGCCTTCACCTGCCCTTGTAAAAGCTACAGGCCGAAGAGAAAGACTGCTCTCAACTGAACAATACCTCCTCAATACAGACCCAAAAATGCTTTACGACAAAAATTTGTTAGTCCCGGAGACTGGTGCGCCAGGAGAAATAGTACATCGTATTCTAAGGGTTTGTGGGAGCAGCGTGAATGAACAAAATCCAAACGCAACAGGGCTGGCATCCTTGAAAGAGGCAGTAATGACAAATCTATGCGGAAGAACACATCTTGATAGACAAAGCAGGTCTGCAAAAAAACTCATAGATGACATTGCGAGTGAAAGTCGAGAGCTTAGAAAAGAGCTCCAAAAAACTCTAAGAAAAGTTATGAACTTTTTGGAGCCATACACTGATTCCCAAAATCCTCCCCAGAGCAGTCCTCCTGAAGTGGTGCTTTTGAAGCATGTAGGTGAGTCCTTAAATGATATGTGCACTGTAGCTGAACGACTCTTTAGTGTCACTTCTTTGCTCGACAGAGACGATAACCCAGGCTACGGACAAACGTTTGACTTAATCCAAAACTATTCGGGTCAATCTCAAGCTGACTCGGCCATGACACACGGCCCATCACAGCAGCAACACTCTCACGTCAGCTGGGTGAGAGGTCGTACGACTGTACTTATTGAACCATTTGAAACAGCCGTAAACGCCTTCATTCGTCATTTGGGAAAAGCACAGAAAACGTACCAGTGGGTTGTAGACCGCTACCTCGACTCGAAGATCCGCACATGGGCAGGAGGGGAGTACACTTGCTGGAGCCAGAGCGTCCACATTGGCGGCCACTATTTGACGCCAGGCGCCACGTTTTATAAGGGGAGCTTGTCTGGCGGCCTACTTGTGCTAAGATTTGTATTTAAGCTACAGATGGAGCTTACAGACCAAGCATTGACGTGGCCATTTCAGCAAATCAAGCAGGTAATTATTCATCCGGAAAGACCTTCGGAGAACAAGATGGTGCAGAGAATTTGCTGCGACGTGCCGCGGACACCACCGGTGAAAGGTCCCATGTTCCTGCAACTTCCTCTGAACGATTCATACTGCACGACCGACTTGGAAAGTGCCGGATACATAAAAAATGACCGCATCATTTTAAGATTTCAGCTGTTCCCAACTTGACATATGGTTCAGGAACCACGTCAATACCTTTGTGGTCGCAGCTTTCCACTTTCTGCGGCAAACTAACGACCCGTAAAGTCATCAATGTACATTGCATGAACAACGAGTGTGCGCGCCTCATCACTTGAAAAGGAACATCAGCTTGTGAGCGGTTATCAGCTGTTTATCGTGTGCTTGTGTAATTCTATGCCAGCTAATGAATAAAATGTGCTTTAATGCAAATGTGGTTTTACTCCCTTTTGCGAAAAATACAATGCGTAACCAGAGGCATAAAATTCTGGCCACAGAAAGAAGCAGCGCACATAACGAATTTTAAATGCCAGTGCATCATCCAGTACTCTTTTGAAAATAAATGTGTCCTCTAACAGATCTTGACGTTTAACGGAATTCGGAACATAACCTTTTTAGTTCCAAATGTGATTTGCAGCATGGTTTCCAGGCTTATAACGCTGTAGTTTGTTTAAAACAGAAACGGCTGTAAACATGAAGATTTTCATGGCAGGTGAAAGGTGGCGTGAATCAATGGTTAAACTTTCGAAGCTCCCACGAGTATTCAGCCTATGGACGGAACCTAGCTCGCTAATACAGCTCGCAAATGGCATTCACATAGCGGCACATTAAATTTTCCGCAACGTTAGTATATATTTACATGAGGTTCGTGATGTAGCTTCAGCTTTAATTTTGGACGTTTCCTCGTAAAGCGCGTGTGGTTTCCCTGCCGTCCACGCATGATTTTCTTCGCATCACCATTGCCGATTGCCGTAGAGGTAGCGAAATATTTAAAAATACGTTTGCAAATTTAGAGAAAAAACTGCGGAAACTCACTTTCGCATCCCCAATACACTGTTTCCTCTGAACAAAAATATGTACCTCACCAACAAGCCATCACGCAGTGTTCCTTTTTGATGATTGATTGCTTTAACAGCTAATCAACAATCTATCGTGCCCTACCATTTGTCTAACGTTCTATTCGGTGTGCTGTGCTGTGATTTTCGGACTTGCCATGGTCTGCGTATGCCGTTCTAAGCATTGTGCTCGTTTATCGGGGGTAACCAAAGAGAAAAAATATTTATTCGATTCCTTTGCAAAATTGTGCTATCCGCGACTCATTTGCTTACTTAAATCAAGGTGCGACTAAACTGGGAGAGAAAACAAGATACATTTCTGTAAACATTTTCTAGGGCTTAGCCTGCACTTCCTAGAAATTCACCCAAAAAAAGAACGTGTAAGAACACTCTGAGCCGGGTGTCATCAGTGAGGTGATTTTAGGACTTGACGACTTCTGCGTCTCTTTAGAAAGGCGTAGTAAGAGTGCAGCACTAAAGCTTTGCAGCAGCTTCTTCGAACGCCGCATATGTTCCCTCTCTTTTGATAGCCATTTTTATTTGCTGGGAGGGTGTAGCGGAACTTGGCAGGACACCAAACCTCCACTTAACAACGATAAGGCGAAAGTGGCAGCGTGCGGTGCAGATATGATAACAAGACGGAATGTGAAGATGTTTACTTAGTTCGGCGTAACGCATGTCAAAACAAACACAGACCTGGAAAACAAGTGTTGTTTACCACTGCGACCTTCGTTGCCAGAATTCGGGGGAAGAAATAAGCGCGAATGCAAAAGCTTCTGTTGATTTACGGTGAATATTAGGCGCCGTATTTTCGGCATTAGGCATTTTTACCATTGTAACCCGGACTGCTTTATTTTGTTGTCCTCCGTGGCGCGATATGTTGAAGTAAAAGTGTTATTCCGTCTCAGCATTTTTAAAATTTCGGACAGCTTTTACTGAGATGCTAGTAATCGAAACTAAACTTAAGCAGCCTTTTGAAAGGATCTGTACATAACTACTTGTTTAAAGAACGCTGCGTAAAAACCTCTCGGGAGTGAAGAAAAAACAAAATATTCCGCATAAAATACGGGCATTTCGATTCAATTCCACAGATATCATTCCTGGAATATTTGTGCTACAGATATGTTCTCTTACTCTTTTTTGCCATGGTAGGTAAGACACATGAAGTCATTCTGACATAGAGGTGGTACAGCTGTTGGGCAAGCGTTACCGGGAGAGCGCTAACAACCACCAGGAAAACCAACCGCTTCCTCCGGAACGCTATGAAACCCTGAGCAATATGATCCTCCTTTCGTTTCTAATTTTTATCTTTTATTTCTCTTCTCGGTTATTTTTCGTTCCAGATGGAATTTCGGGCACATCGGCTACTCGCAACTGTTCTTCTTTCTTAAGGAACGTAATGTTTGTGCCCCAATACGAAGCAAAAGTCTACACAGGCTATAAACACGTAAGCGCGAAGAACTCACAAAACTGTAGTAGCCAACTGTAAATCTGGTTTTTTGGGTTCTATCAGTTCCAGCTCGGGTAATCATTTCCAGTTGAAGTCTGCACTTGCACAAAACGTCATTTTTAATTTCATGTATTTAACACTCAGGGTAGAGTTTCTTCAGCGCCCAGTAAATATTCTCACCCACTGATCACGAATTCAAAGTTGAAGAACTGAGCTGCTTCGTCAGTCCCTGACGAAGGCAAGTCTCTTTACTGAAACATTGGCAACAATCGTGGTCGCTACCTTGTTCGAAGATTTCTTCTGATATATATATATATATATATATATATATATATATATATATATATATATATATATATATATATATAGATATATAGACAATGATCTCCTGGCAATTGGTATGTTCGTAAATATTACGTCTATACACCAGGCAGATTATAAATTTGTAATTTGTGTAAACAAGTGGTGTGAACTACCAAGCTTGAATTTCGGCTCTCAAGTCGGCCAATATTTTGCTGCCTATGAAAATCGAAGCTTTAAAATTTGTATACGACAAAAACGGGATGATGTCATATTCTACTTCGTTCTCAAGCTTACCAGCACGAAAGAAATAAATTTGTGTATGGGTAAGACATGCTTAATAGTAGTGACCTATTCGTTGCGCCTACGTGTTACCTCGTGACGTTGTTTTTTTGTAGCGACACCATCGCCATCGTCATCATGAGTGCCAGGATCATCATCAGCGGTGCCTCGCCAGCGTCAGCAGTGTCACGCGAGAGAATCGAACACAACCGCGCACGCAGCTGGGCGGGAGCTCGTCTTCGCCGCTACCACTTCTGGCCGGACCTACGCTCTCCAAATAAATGTAGGAAGCAACGTCAGCCACACCAAACAGTCTGCTTCCTATAGTTCTAAATGGTTTTTTTTTTCGTTTATATTTATCAAAAGAAACAGTTAAAACGTTTTTATTTTTGGATACTGCCCCAAGCGTTTTTTTTTATACTTCCCGAGACTATATTCGTGAGTGGCCCACGCGTAGGGAACAATCAGTTCTAATTTCCTTTAAAATTCCTCCTGGCGAAACGACGGCTGTATTAGTGAAGAAGGGCCATAGCAATTCTCAGCTGGTACCTAGGTTTTTGTTTTGTTCCGTCGGCTTGAAATAATTGTTGAGGCTAAAATATCCTTGTTGCCGTGCATTCAGACGCGAGTGCTCTTTTAGCTACCCGTTTCACATATACCAACCTAAAATTACCACTTGCAAAAATTTTAACAACCATTATTAGTTGTGTTGTTTGGTTTTCGCACCTTTAAAATCATGAAAGAAACTAGGTTATTAATACTGGTTTTTATTGAATTCAAAGATGTAGCAGGAGCGACGCGGTTTAAAACCATCCACATTTGCGTCAGTCGTCCAGGGTTCCACACGTTGCACAGCCTGAAATAAGGCGAAAGAAAACACGGGTGTTTTGATTACTCTTACCAGAAAATTCTTTTCTTTGGGCTATCTTAGCGGTAAGTAGTTCACATTAACCCGACGTAGCTGCTCCTTGGTTACCATATACGCCGTAGTTGAGGTCTACGGAATTATTTTAACGGCGTAGGGATCTTTACCGTGAACCCAAAAAATCGAAACACGGGCCTCTTTGGTTTTTACCTCCGTCTGAAAAGCGACGGCTGTCGGCTGGATTAAACCGGCATCCCCGGGCTCAGCATCACAACGCGTTCGCCACTGAGCACTATAAGCTTGCTCCGCCTTGCCATCGCGGAACTATCTTTAGGTGTTTTTGTATCTTTGGTCAATTCACTCCTACAAAACCCATAACAAATCATGCACTTTTTTACAGCATTTACTAGAAGCAGACTGTTTTCATGAACTTACCTTGTCAAACAAGTTCGAAGCGCATGGTCACGTGAAGTTTGGTTCTGGCCTTCCTTCTCAAACACCTGCGTTCGTACATAAAATCGTACATAAAAATGCCAGCACATAAATCCCACTAACGGTGGTAGCAAATTTTACGTGTGTGCACGCACATTAACTTATGTTGTAGTCTTCGCCCCTAGCAGACGTCAAAGTCGCACAGAGCGAAACGTATAGCGTGAGTCGCGATCTTAGATCTAAATCCTTTCCTTAGACCTAACGACAACTATAAGATTGATATTTGAACGTTTATAGCGAATGATTATAATTTCCGGACAATAAAAATCAATAAAAGTTCCATTTTCAGTTTGGCCAAAGTGCTCCGTTGGCGACAAAGATTTAGTTCTTTAAAAATTGGTGTGTTTCTTGCATTAAAAGAAGTGGTTATAGCTTTTGAACCGTTAGAAGGCAACACCATGGCTGCCTAATTGCACTGTAGATTTCATTTGTCCCGAAGCGCACACGAAATAACAATTGTTTCAAACGTGTTTCTCCAAATAACAAGAGTGCGAAAGTGTAGTGGCACGCGCCGCCGCTCGGCCAAAATTCAGATGGCCGCGGTAGTTGCCAGGAGTACGCAGGCTCGGAGATTGAGGCTCGTACTAGTATGTCTGCACGGCATTCGCCAATGATTCGGCTGGTCATTGAATACTCAATACCCAGTGACGGACTAACAGAGGCGACCTACCAATTAACGGGACACGTGCACAGCAAACTAATGAGGATCGATTGCCCTACAGCAACCCCGCCGGGTAGCAGATAGAACTACTATTGCTAAACATTTTGTTATGCCAGAATACGCTGAATCGGTCTCAGTTATCCATCCGCACTTACGTACGTGACTTGCGTATTTGAAATAAATTATAAGAAAGCAAGAATAATGCATAATACCGATCAGTACAATTTATATTACGAAAAAACACCTGGGACCTGCCTTGCCAGAAAGGTCGGTAAATAGAGGAATTACGCATAATTTGTTCCCAAACGGCATTATTTTCATGGCATTTTGTATAAATTCTGTGACCCCTTGTTTTTCAATACGTCCCTTCACTCAAAATTCCCCGATTGGTATTGAACTAAAGAGCCTCATTGCCCTATATCATGCACCGACATATGATCGTTGTAGAAGCGCGCATTATTTAATTTATTAACAATATTATCTATTGTAAAGAAAGCTTTTTGACATTTCACAATACAAGAGTTAAGGTTAAAATCACTCACGGAGGCAGGCGATTTCACACTCCCTGAGGGTCTTGTACCGGTTCGCATTCCCGCCGCAGCCTCCATACACGAATTGCTCGCACCTGCCCGTTTCGATGTCAAAGTACCACCGCTCGAAATACGCCTTACATAGTCCTGTAATTGGCGCTGGCCTGCAGCCAATGTCGAAGTCGACAGCACGATAGGCCTCCTGATTTTGGCCCTGCATTTGGGCGAGCCCTGCACACAAACGCGACATTTGTTGTGTAAAGAAGTTGTTTCAAGTTGCCGCCGATTACTTTTATACTTTTGTGAAGACGCCTAGGGGTGATGATCCAGTAATTGAGTGAAGTTTTATTAGGGCTGCCCTCGATCGGTGGCCCTACAAATGTTCCAAAATAATTTCTGTCGGCATAATGGACGCAGTCACCCTTTCCCGAAGCAGCTGTAGTGTCCTGAGTCAAAACAGTTAAGGTACAGTATTTTTGTGTCCACCTTGCAGCCACCAGCCATCACTGCCGTTCACTATCTCAAACTCGTAATGTTACTGGACGAAGAACCCCACTGTGAATGCGCAACACTGATTTCTACTGTTGTTTATGAGTCTCATTGATCACCTAAGAACACCTCAAACACGCGCATAAACATACACACAAAGGCATATATATATAACGTGCAGCTTTCCCGCTCATGGCAGTTCTTTGAACAGTGTGTAGTTATTTAGCGGAATGTAAAATATGTTCTCGCAGCTAATATTGGGGGTGAAAACTTGCTTTGTGCATAGTTTCAAGTCTAGCACGTTGCGAGACTAAGCTCCAGCCAGAGCCACGAAAACTATTCATACAAATGCATGGGGAGTAAGATTCGGCAGCGAATTACACAAAAAAATATTCAGAATCTTGGAAAAAAAATTTAGAGTTTCCATCTTCACGTTTACTTCTTGCTTTATGCCAAATATCACTTTCCTGGCGTTGTTTTACTAGGTTCCCGAGAGGTCGGAATTTTGAACGAGAAAGCTGTTACAGCGCGCGGATTTGCAGATTCAAAGCGTTAAGCCTATAGGAATAGGACTAATAAACAAATTGGCGTAAGACCGTCTATCAAAGGGGATTGACATAGCAACGAAGAGTAGAAACAACGCAAAGGAGATGGGTTGATGATGATGACGGTTGTATAAAGGCAAGCGCAAGTTAAACAGGATAATTAATACAGGAAGCTCTAGGCAGTACAACACAAACGCTTGAACAATCACGAGTTCACTACATCAAAGGGAGCTCAGATGCCCATGTTGTTGTCTCCAAAAGGTGAACATAAAGCCTGAAGTGTTCCATCACTTCTAAAACTTTACTATGATGCTAATAATTTCTGGTTTCGCCATTAAATTAATTAGCTTCAAGAGGACTATGTAAACGCGATACGCTGGATACCAGTTTTCGAAGGCTTGGGGGAGTTACTAATACGAGCGGCCTGTCGGAAGACGCCCGTTATGTTTTTGCAAAATAAAAAATAAACTTTGCACTGTAGACAGGCGGAAAACTCTTCGGGAAATATTTGACACCGTAACGCAATTCTTCAACATACGTAAACTTTAAAAACTAAGAAACCGCAATAATATACGATCCCAATGCAAGTGATACCGAAAAAATGCTAACTGCGGTGTAGCGAACACTGTAATAAAACATTCACCCATGAGTACACGGTTCAATTAAAAAATGGCTGACGCCAACTGCGCCGCATATTACGGGTTGGGCACAGAATTTGACCGAGGCAATGAAGGTTTCTTGCTGCAAGCATCGCTTACCTAGAACCAGGCAGGACATAAAACAAAGCACAAAAGTGGTCTTCATCGTGGAAGCTTCGGTAAGGGTTGACCACCGAAAAAAGAGACGCCAATTGCTACCTGCCTTTGGATTCAACCTTACGCGCTTTTATGCGTTTTTGACGGCACCCGTGGAATAGGCGAGACACGCACCACATGCTTGAGGGAAATGACCTACATCTTTATCACCTGGACCTTGTGACTACTATTCTAGCAATCATTCTCGGCCGGCATTGTGCTTTCTCCGACCCACATTTCGTACTTATATACAATGACCAGTAATCTAGAAAAATACCGGCGAAACTACTGCATGAAAACAGGTCTGGGACGTACGTGTTGATTTAACGTTTGCGCTGGCTAGCAACTAGAAAACGACGTTAGTAACAGAGCGTTGTTTCCTAAAATAATATGGAAATCAAAAAATAACCAAGCAATTCACAACGCCACTGGGCAGTATTGAAGGGATAGCAGCGTTAAACAAGTGCAAAAATATTATTAAAAATTACGAGCCCTTCCACTTAGTCGAGATGCATGACCAGCTGAGATGTATACAGTTGAACCGCGTTATAACGAACAGTGATATAGCGAATTATCGGCTATAGCAAACTAAACACAAACTTTGGTTGGTCACACTTTATTTCAATGACACGTGTCCATTTATAACGAAACTAAAACCACGCAATATGGGACATAACGAAGAAATATTTTGCCAGGGGTCTGAGAAGCTACTTAAAAAAACGTCGTCCGAAACTGCAGAAGTGTGAAGGTCCTTTGTTCATGGACACTGTGGAAAGCTTCATCCTCGTCAGTGCTGCGAAGATGACATCCTTCATCAAATAAATAATGACGCAGGTCTGTTTTGTCAAGCGAACTTTGTTCTGTTGTAATTTCACGTACTCATGCTCTGGTTCGTTGAGGTTGAAATGCAACAAGGAGAAAGTTTACGGTTACCCTGTTTGTAGTGAATTTGAGGTCAGAAAAATACACTTTTGTAACAAGTATTTTTGCCCGAGCCAGATTCCCGATTTGTTGGAGCCCATTGTTTACCTGTACTGTCACAACGAATATCGGATATAGCGAATTAATTTGCTGTCCCGGTACCACTTCATTATAACGAGGTTCGACTGTAAATTGCGTATTCCGCACAGGGTTAGATGATGCACACACACACATTTGTTTGTTTCCCCGCCTGTAACCATAGGGACTGTGGCTTTGAGATTACATAATTTTGAACGAAGGCTGTTCAAAACTGTGGACAAACATCAGACTGTCTGTTTCCTACCCGTAGAAGCCCTGTAATGACAGTAGAGGGAATTATACAGCACTGGCACTCCACTTAGAACAACCGAACTTCGAAAGTTAGAATAATATTTTTGAAATAATACATCCATTTTGGCGCCCAGTTGTCATATAACTGTTTTTACAAAGTTTGACAAAAACTGTTTCGTCCGTGTTCTGTTGAGACTGCGCAATAATATTGACTCTCAACCAGTAGGCTTTGTACAAAGCAGAACAAGAAAACCCGGAACTCTAGCCTGTGTGACTCCTGCAATCAAACCACTTATTATGTAAGGTAAGTAGATTGTTATCTCAGCATTTTCGGGACATTTGCACCGCTTGATACCAAGTCCAGAGCTCTTGCAATTAGTAAAACGAACCCATATGCTTGTGCCATAACTTCGCGTACACCATCCAAATGATAGGCCATATCCAGCATTGTACCAACCCCTGGAGCTGTCTCCATCTATGACGAGTTCAGGCAGCCAAGGCAGTCTTAAGGCGTGTTCTCCCTCATAAACTGGGAAGTACGTTTTGTTGAGGAACGGCAAACATACACTGAATCCTTTACATATAAAAGTTTGCCTAAAAACAAATTAACCAAGGCAACCGGATGCCAGGAAGGAGACGGCCTTTTTTGGTATGTGTTCGCCAGTACGACATGTAAACTTACATAGACAAAGAATTTGGATGCTTAAACCATACATTTAGGTGTTTAGCTGGGATGAGTCACATATAATGTGCTTCTTATATATCATACCGCAGGCACCTTTTATTAGCGCAATGCTGCCTCTGGTCTATATATATATATATATATATATATATATATATATATATATATATATATATATATATATATATATATATATATATATATATATATATATATATATATATATATATATATATATATAGGGTTTGGAAATGAGGGGCTCGTTAGGAAATACAGAAAGAAATGCCGGCAGTCTACAACGCCAAAGAAGGCATAGGGGAAGGTTAGACTATTTTTTTTTACCGTTAGTGACGTTACATTATTAATTATTTTTATGAATTACGTGAGAAAGAAAGAAAGAAAAACACGCGCCCAGAGTGGGGACCGAACCCACGCCTTTCGATTAGATCTCGAATGCCTTACCAATTCGGCTATCTGGGCGACTGTGTTCTGCTTCACTTTCTGGGGTATTTATATTTACTACAAGTGTATCTGACGCTTGAGGGTGGTAGCCAGCGCCACGTCACTAACGCCACGTCACTAACGTCACTAACGGTAAAAAAAAATAGTCTAACCTTCCCCTATGCCTTCTTTGGCGTTGTAGACTGCCGGCATTTCTTTCTGTATTTCCTAACGAGCCCCTCATTTCCAAACCCTATTATCGCGCGAAAGCTTAGCGAGGGCCTCGGTTCTGGCAGCCTTGATGCCAAGGTAGCATAAGAGGGTTTCCCGCCAGTTGACCGCTCACGACAGGCTGTAGACGTTCGCGTCACGCCCCGGGGGTTGAAAAAAGAAGGTCCCCTTCTCCCCGTGTAGTCTGAGTGGCGCTGGCTACCACCCTCAAGCGTCAGATACAGTTGTAGTAAATATAAATACCCCAAAAAGTGAAGCAGAACACAGTCGCCCAGATAGCCGAATTGGTAAGGCATTCGAGATCTAATCGAAAGGCGTGGGTTCGGTCCCCACTCTGGGCGCGTGTTTTTCTTTCTTTCTTTCTCACGTAATTAATAAAAATAATTAATAATGTAACGTCACTAACGGTAAAAAAAAATAGTCTAACCTTCCCCTATGCCTTCTTTGGCGTTGTAGACTGCCGGCATTTCTTTCTGTATATATATATATATATATATATATATATATATATATATATATATATATATATATATATATATATATATATATATATATATATATATATATATATATATATATATATATATATTTCAGCTGTGCCTATCGCTCCGCCAGCCAAAATCACATATTGGATAGGCCGTATGATCAAATAAGAATGAACGAAGTAAATAAAAAATACCCAGCCCTGGGAATAAATGAGATTTATAGTTGTTTTTTCTTCCTCCCTCTCACCGTACCCTCGTGACGGTAAATTTGTTACAAGTTTCATGTGAAAGAATTTGGTAGTGCTTATAATCACGGCCACCGTGAGAATCGCCACTTCTTTTTGCGTTGTGTCTCAAGCCTTTCTGTCTGAAAATAATCAAGCATGAAGGAATTCGAGGGTTCGCATTACAGAACACTGATGTAAAACTTCTCGCATACGCAGATGATATAGCTGTTTTCTGTCGCGATCAAAAGAGCAAAAGCGAAGCAGTTAAGGTGGTTAAGTCCTTCTGTGAAAAATCTGGGGCTGCAATTAACTGGGACAAATGTTCGGGACTTTGGCACGGGAACTGGTTCTCAACAACTCCTATTTTTGAATGCGTACAATGGACCACGGTACGAACAAAATATCTGGGGGTGCCGCTGGAGCATTATAGGGATAGCCTGGACGATTGGAGTAACGACACCGAAAAGTTGAGGGACAAAACGAGAAACTGGCAAGGGCGCAATTTTCGTTTGTTTGCCCGTGCCATTATCTGCAACATTTTTTTGTTAGCCGAAGTGTGGTTGTGCTAGAAGTGTTGTTTATGTCACGTGCTAATGTCCAAAAAATCCACAGAGTATTTGCTGTCTTTATTTGGTCTTCCAGGTGGGAAAGAACCAATCGCTCTAATATTTTTCGACCAGTCAAAAAGCGAGGACTTGGTCTTTGTCATTTATTTTTACGACAAGTTGTCGCAAGGTCTTGTTTTGTGCGGGATCAGAAAGACGCCTTCTTGCTCATTGTAATTCAAGTGCGATTGAAAAATGTGCTACCTGACTTTGTTGTGTCCTCAAGTGATATTGTTTGCAGGGGGGTTAAAGGATATTTGCCAGAAGTGGCTCTGTCTGTTGAATTCTTGAAGGTACGGTTTTCTTTCGACTACCTGTGTAGTGTTTCCAGGAAGCGCCTGTACAAAGATTTAGTGAATGTTTGTTTACCGGTGCCACCGTATAGGTCCTTATACGGTACACGCACTGGGATTGACGTTTTAAGTAGGGTGAAATGTATGCCGGTGAAACATGCAATGAAGCCCTTTTTTTTTAAAGCACAGCGAAACCCTTCCCGTAAATACGTGGTTAGCAGAAAGAGGCATTTTTTTGCCGTGGACAACCGACTGCAGTCTGTGCAAAAAGCCGGGAACTGTTAATCACGTCTTTATCGACTGTTAGGATACAGTGTTCCACTGGGACATCCTCCAACGTACGTTAAAGAAAGACTTACCCAAAACACCGCACTGAATTCGGTTCCTACCCGTGAAAAACGAGGGTGGTGTGCCGTACGCTTTGACCATGCTCCTCAGTCGTCATAGTATATGGAGGACGAGAATGGCGGTGAGGAATGCGCATATAAATGCCCGGCCTGTCAGGGAAAACTTCATCGAAAGCGTACAGTATATACGGCAAGTATTTCGTGCAGAGGATGAACCCCCTCTGAGTGGTTGCCTGTGCTTGACGATTTAGTGTGTCTTAGAAAGTTTTAAAGCCACTGAGACAGCCAAGTAGCGCTGACGGATCTTAACAATATGAGATGATGTTGGATGTACTGCAAAAATGTCGAAGTAGGCAATAAAACTTGCTTTTTATCATGAAGGCCCAGGTTCGAGTCCGCCATTGGTGAAGTGTTTTTTTAAGCTTTCGGAATTTTGGAAATTTTCGCTCATCGTGATATTGTTTTGGTTTTTATTTTGGTTATTACTACATCAAGACATCGTCGCAAACGGTTTCTAGAATGGGTTGATTAGGTTTAATATAGGTTGTGTTCTGTGTTGTTGGGCTGGGTAAGGTCAGGTTTGTTGCAGTGCCTGGATTTAGGTAGGTTCTGATACGTTCGGTTGGATTACGTTAGGTTCGGTGAGGTTAGGTTATGTTAGGTTACGTTGGGAGGTAATATTATTCAGTGAATTTTAGGCCAATCACCTTTTAGGAAACTGCCGTGAGAACTGCCCCATCTGCTGCATCTAATCTCACGGCTGCCGTGAGATTAGATGCAGCCAAATAATTTTGCTCCTATAACCCTGCTTCGCTAGATAAAAATGTTGAAGGCTTGCCCCACCTTTGTACAGCTCGTAATGTTGACATATACTACTTGTTCCACATGTGGCTCTGAAGACCAAGGGAAAGGGAAGGCGCAAAGAAAATAGCAGTCGCAACAAAATAACGTAAAATAAAATGAACTAGCTCTCTGACAAAAATACAGGATTTCAACGCAATACGGAAAACCCTACACCTGTTAGCTTGACCGAGATGCTTCGTTATTTCTAATATATTAAAACGGATAATCAAAGCGGGGGTTACTTTTTATTCTTTTAAGATACTTTTATGGAAGAATGCATAAGCGTGACTGTGCACGCCTACAGCTGTATAGAAATATTTTTTTTTATCTCAGTGTACCAAAACTTGCTCGGCCATGCTGTGGTTTGTCACTTGTAGTGAAAAACCGAAATCATATAAAAAAGAGAATCAAATTTTTCCTTCTAAGGTGAAAGATAAACAAGGCACATAAGAAAACGCTGATACGTTAAGAGCCATCAAGTTGTATTTTCTGTACTAAAACAAAATTCTGGGTAACATGGAAGCCCACAATTACGATTGTGTAACAGCTATCAGAAAGAGACAGGTTGCTGGAAAATAACGTCAACGACACGTGACGTCACGCAGCGCTCCTGCAGTATTTCCACGTGGTTTTTTCTACGTTGAGCGCTTGGCTCGGCTATTTAGAGACAATTTCAAGCATCTGCAGCTCTAAAACCAGGCCGCGCATAAACGTCGCCGCCATTGAGTTTCATACTAATATATACCAGAGGGAAATCTGGCGCTGCAATCGCAGGCTGCCGTGGGTGGTGCCATTGAAGCTAGCGACCAGAGTTTCATACTAATGTACACTAGAGGGAAATCTGGCGCTACTGTCTAGGGGAGCCGCGCTTCAGCGAGCATTCCGTCATGTACCGGGCAGGCACGTTCCACTTGTCCTTGGCATGGCTCATGAACAGGCTGAAAAGTTGCCGCTGGCTGCAAAAACGCAACAATGTCACTGAAGAAGATGAATCAAATTTGTTTTGTTATTATACAATTAAAGCTGCAGAAAGATTGATTTGTCAGGGATTATTTAGAAGCTTCATGCGAGATGAGCATGAAAACAATGTTAGACATTCTTGCTGGTTTAGGCTTCGAGACAAAAAAGAATCCATGCGCCTAACCAAGCCAAGTAGGCGAGGAACGTCGCTAGCTGCAATGGCGCCGCCTACGGCGGCCCGCGAATGCAGCGCCAGATTTCCCTCTAGTAATATTAGTATGAAACTCTATGCTAGCGACGTTCCTCGCCTACTTGGCTTAGCTAGTCAGATGGCTTCTTTTTTGTCTCGAAGCGAGAAAGGTGACATTTTTTCTTCTGCATCGTGCATAAAGCTTTTAAATAATTACTGACTAATAAATCTTTCTGGGAGTTAAATTTTATAATAACAAAACCAATTTCAACAACCTTTTAGAGTAATATTGTTGCTTTTTTGCAGCCAGAGGCAACTTTTCAGCCGGTTCAGGAGCCATGCCAAAAACAAGTGGAACGTGCGTGGCCGGTACGCGACGGAACGCTCGCTGAAGCGCGGCTCCCCTAGACAGTGGCACCAGATTTCCCTCTAGTATACATTAGTATGAAGCTCTATGGTCGCAGCAGTAGTAAAAAAACCATAACGTCGTAGCGATCGAAGCCTCTCCCCGTTAACACAATGCAATCTCGTGTGAAGCCTTGATCCAAATTCCGAGCTTCACCCGTGTAATCTGGGTCCTTATCTTTTTGTTGTGCCCTTCTGGGTGTCTTTCCTGCTCCTCACAATCATCATTGTCAGCCGCGATAAGCCCGCTGCAGAAAAAAGGCTTTTTCGTTTGACACCAAACTACAACACATAGCAGGCAGACGGTTGTGTAGATTTTCGTTCTCATCCACGTTCCCTTCCTTAGGCCGAGTTTCAGCCGGTTTTTAGTTGTTCAAGTTACATGTTCAGCCAAACTTCACCTCCTTTTCTCAACTCCAGCAGGACATCTTCCACCTCAGTTTGGCTCCCATTTCTAAACGAAAGCGTTCCCCCTACAATTATCTTTTTTTAAATCTCGATGTTTTTCTTTTGACGAGCTTAGTCCTCAAGTTTATGACCTATAGCTAGGGCTCCCTGTTGTTTGTTTTTTTGTTTTGTTAAATGCAGGGAATCTGAACAACACTCCCTGGTGAACGTTTCCGCTATCGGATAAATACCTCTTTGAAGCGCAGCGGTGGCAAAAAAAGTGAAGTTCTAAGTTCGGACTTTCGAGCGTGATATCATATCAAGAGCGCTGGCTTTTTCACTTTTTATGGGATGTGCGAATACCAATGGTTTCGAGAAAGTTTCCTTTATGCCTTCTTAAGACCGGCACACTCGACAAAAGAAAGATTGCCTCATCTCTCTCCTTTCGTACAGTGTCAGTTTGTGTCTCCAAAGCTAATCATTTAGCTTCCTTCAACGTGAAGCATGAGTTGTTCTTTAGCATAGAAAACCGGGCTTGTTGATTCATGTTCACAGCGCACAAATGACGGGACAAAGGAAGAAAAACACTGGACAAGCGCTTATTCCGCCTTGTCCAGTGTTATACTGTCCTTTGTCCCGTCATTTATGCGCGGTGAACATGAAGTTGTTCTTTAAACTGACGACATGAGCCAGCTCACGAGTTTTTTAACGAGCTACGAGACCTTCGAAATCACCAATTTTAGATGAGACCTGTTATTACGGAGATATCACCCTCTCTGCTGTGTATTTTCGCGCCAGGCTGAGACTCCTCACTCTTCCTTGATTAAGCAGATACGTTGATGGGGCACTTCCAATGCACAGAATAATAAATTTTAAAAAAAATGGCTGGCGATTACGATACTGCCTAACGCGAAATTCGGGCGCAGCTGTTACGCGGTTTTGCCTGAAAATTACTTTGGCGCAAAGGATTGTATATGTCTGTCTGCAACTTTTTTTGCAGCAGCTGACGAAGCACTAGCACCGGTTAGCTCACACATTGTTCAGCACTCATTCTGGATTCTGGCGTCGGCGTTTCTCGGCCTTCGCTAGGGCAGCTCGTTTAGCTGCAGTGGCTGACGAATCTGAGTGGCTGACGACCGGTAACGTCACTCGCAGTTCAGTCATCATCACCATCATCATCGTCATCATCATCATCATCACCAGCCTATCTACGCCCACTGCAGGGCAAAGGTCTCTCCTATTATCCTCCAATTGACCCGGCCCTGTGCTCACTCGCAGTTCAGTAATCACCCCTAAATGCTGCAATGCCTAAGGCGCAGCACTCACTGGTGGGTGCTCTCGACGGCAGCGATGGTAACCCTCTGCGTCTGGGGCGCGGGGACATCTCAGGAAGGGACCCCGAACTGCGTCTTATAAAGCGAACGCACATCATCGTCACGCGCACGCTTCCTCTATCATCTCCAAGCGTCGCGCAGACGAGCGTCTCGTACGGGCTCAGCATACTGTCCCCCTCCCCCGCGCACACTTTCGGAGAAGCGTCCCGCTAAGCCGCCACGACGAACCGCCCTCTCCTGACAATTTGACGTCCGTCTCCTCCTTTGCTTTCGTTCGTTCTTCGGTCTTGCCATCGTTCGCTCAATGCCGCCAAGCCCAAAAACTGCTGCCAGAGGGCTCCGCCCTAAAACTTAGGAAGCTTGCACTAAGTCGCACAAGGCTTGGACCGTAGCGAAGCACCAGGATTTTTTTTTTTATGTGGGCGGTGCAGAACACATCACCACGCATTTGTAGTAGTTTTAAATTGTTTTTTTACGTGGTCCGTCCTCGTTTCGCGCTGTGCTATACTCGGTGACAACTTAAGAACGGCACCGGAAGTTGCCGCTGTGCCTTATCACCGTAGCCGGATGTTTCTCCGCGCGGCGCAAGTAGGGCGTTACTAAGGATATTTTGAACATGGCGTGAGCTGTTCCCGTGATTTTTGGACTTGATATGCTTATAAACGACTCCAATGACGACAAACAAACTGCGTGAGACAAGACAGACGATATCACGCATTCGTAGCAAACCCCTTTCAAAACGCGCGCGCAGTGACATCACGGGTCCGGCGCTTTGGCGGAGTGATACACTACATGAGGTGGTGCCGTTCTTGAGTTGTAACCGAGTATAGTAGTATTCGTCGTCATATTCATCGAGGCACGCGTTCTCGGGCGATTGGTATTTTCTCGCTACTCGGGGTTTCCACCTGATTTTCTTTCTTTTTTTTTTTTTTTGCTAAAGCCACTGCGCGTTCCGGGAACGCTCGGCGGTCGCCGCGAGGCACGCGTTCCCGAGCGATCAGCGTTCCTTTCGGGTAGTTTCTGCAATACCAAACTTACGGCCAGCAATAACAGCTCCGCTGTTAAGACAGCGTTTCAATGCGACACGGCAACCTCTCAAATTATTCCTGTGCACGTTATCAGAAGCTTTGAGATTACATAGGTACACGTTTTGAATTCAAGTATTCCTGCCTGTGGGTACAGTACAAGCCTTGAGATTATGTGCGTATAAGTTTTGAATTCAAGTATTTCTACCTGTTTGTAAGTTTTCCCGCTATAATAATCTTTTTTTAAATTAAACAGTGCTTCGTGTGTTGTAATTTGTTCGTGCTAACGTGTTGTTTCACCTTAGAGCGTGAGATATTTTGAACACTGCGACAATAAGCTGAATTCCCTGTTTCTGAGTGACCACTGGCAGCACCGCGATTTTATGTTCAATCCTGAACTCTAAAAATACCATTTAAAGTTCCCAAAAATAAAGTTTAGAAAGAATGATGCCCACCTACAAATTATCACCAGCCCTGTAACGAACCGATAGAGTACCCTTGTTTTAATACTAGGAAATGGCGTACTTTTCCTTACTTTTGACGGTTTGCTAAACTCAGCAACCCATAGTTACTACAATCTTATTTCAGCGTAAAGCAACGTCCAAAATATTTTTGGCGCTGCGATTAGCTCAATTTTTCTTCACCCAAAGACTTTTTTATCGACATATGTCTTTTCGTCGCCATTGAATCCCTGCCTCAAGTGTACCATCTGGTGTGACGCCATTGCAATGGCATCTAAAAGAGCATACATAACATGGCGATAGTTATTCATCACGGTGGCAAACGCGTTGCGGTTATAAAATGTCAGCGGGCTTGCATTTTAAATTAGGAATGGCATATTTTGGAGCGGTTTCCGGCAACGCTTATAAAAAAACGCGGAATATATATTACAGCAAACGACAATAAGTTCATTAGCTCACTGTTTCCTACAGCTTTTATTTCTTTGTGGTAAATCACTGCTATTCGTGGCACAAGGGGGTGAACGCGATCTGAGATTGCTAATACGCAGTGTCTAGAGTGCCGTCCGACGACATTCTAATATTTAAGGCTAGGCTAGCACCGACCAAACAGTCTGTCGTTGTAGTGTAGGAAGAGTGTCATGCAAGTACGGCTGGCGCGTGCTATGCCGGAATATGTAGTATCAACATGGTGCGTGCCAGGTGGCGTGTATGGGTATTTTAAGGAAATAGTTATGACAGCCCGTTTTCTATTCGCACGTTTTTCTGGCGAGTACCTGTCCTCTGTGACACGCAAAAAACTGTATAAGGACATTTGCGATGTTGTTTTCCCCGTCCCTATGTATAGATATAATTACCGTGTTGTGCCAGGCCAAAATGTGCTAAAGCGCGTCAAAAGAATGGAGGTTCACCTTGGTGTGAAAACCTTTTTCTTCAAATTACACACAGGCATCTTGTCTGTTGGAACCTGGATGCAGGATAGAGGGATATCTGTGCCATGAGGAACTCAGTGTTCAATTTGTAAACAACCATAAACGATAGAGCACGTTTTTCTGCATTTTTGGGCTGCTGTATTTTTGTGGGATGTCCTCCAGAGGACCCTTCATAAAGATTTCCCGCTGAGCCCCCATGGCATACGCTATTTAGCGGTGGAAAACGAGGAGGGGGCACCCTTGGACCTCGTTATGTTGGTGGCCTTGCATAGCATATGGCGCTCGCGCATGGCCTGGCTCCACGGTGATGTGGACGCCCGCCCTACGCGGCAATGGTTTCGTGAGTCTATATCCCAGTACGTAGAAGTCCAGAAGCGCAAGGCATGCACTCCTGAGTGGCTGTCAAGGATAGAACCCTTGACTACGCTTAGGGAATTTTAGAGAGACATCAGCCTTCATATAGGTTGGTGGCTTGTCGCTCGAGTTGCTCATGTGAATAAGTTTGTTTTGTGTTTCTGTGTTGTGTCGAAGACCGGCATTAAAGAAAAAAAAAAGTCATTGTAGTGTAGAGGATCCGTCTTGGGTTCCTGATCCCAAGGGCGGTGGTTCGAGACCGGCTCTTGCCTTGGTTGTTGTTTTCATCTAAAAATTGAACTATAATTTTTATGCCTTAGGTTAATTTTGGTGTTTTAAATTATTTCTTTGTGTGCGTTAGGTTATCTTATGTCATGTTTAGGTTAGGTAGCCTGGCTTTACGTTATCTAGAGCGATGTAGTGCCAGACGTGCAAATTTTGTCACAAAACGCCGGTGGACGTCGATATAGTGGAGTGCTTATAATACCGTCGGACGGCACTCTAGACACGGCCTTGCTAATAAGGTGGTGTCAGGGGACCACTGGATTCTTGTTGACAGATTGGTCTTTTTGCTTTATATTTTGGGAGGCTCCGATGACGTTAAAGATCTAATTGCACAATGTACAAGGTAGAAGCGCAGACACCGCTAACATGCAGGGTCGCTGATGCCGCGCCATATCTTGTTTTCGTCTTCGAGCACTCAACCCTAACCATGCCCTAATTCTTCAAAAGCCGCTAAAATACGGAGCTCACACTAGGTACTTTTAAAGTTCCCCGTGGAAATATGTTTTGCGCGGTATTGTCAGTAACGCTGTGCTCCTTTCCCTAGCCGAAAAATTGGTAGAATCCACTACTTCTTCCCCGGGAAGCCGATCACTGTGTCTTCCTCTGGATTCCAGGTAGGTTCTAATTAAGGTGTGTTTTTAAGAACGAATGAAGGTCAATTTGCCATTCCATTGTGTTGCTGGTGGGGCATTGCTTCGCTCTCATGAAAACATATTCAGAAGGACGACGACGAATTTATGCATTAAGTCTTTCTTGTATCCAAATGACTGCGCCTAAAGTTTGCTTTCCCGAAATTGTGCTTAGATCCAGCCTGCTCAGCAAATACTGAATAGTCATTTGCATACAACTCTTTTCTGATGGAGGCGAAAGCAAAAACGCCCGTGTGTACGAGATTTCGGAGCACGTTAAACATCACCGAGGGGGTCAAAATTAATCAGGAGCCCTCCACTACGGCGCGTCTCGTCGCATTCGTTGCGTTGGCGCGTTAAACCCCACAATCAATCAAATTTGCATACAACTTTCCCAGCTCCTGCAAGAAAAGTGTATAGAAATACGGTTTGTCATGTTTCCCTTCGGGAGATAGGAAAGTGCAGTCTCCACGATTCTCAGAGCCCCTTGAGAAAAGAAACACGCAGAAAAATGCGGTTTATGGTGTTTTTCTCCAATAAATACAAGCGAGGTCACCACACACCTCCTGCGCTAACTGGCAGATTACGGGGAAATTATTTTGTGCTATAGGCTTTGTGGAAATAAAGAACCAGAGAGAAGTCGGTGGCTGTAATGCACAAATATATTTTTACAGTTCCGCATCATCTGCACAGGAACGAGTCAGCGCGTCGCTACCATTTAGTCTGGCTACCGCTGGATTCAAAAATTACGCCCACCTCCCCTCGCGGGAACCCTGGTGTGATGCAACGCATCTCATGGGGGGTTCCATTGGCGTTTTCCATCGTATTGATTACGCTTATAGCACGGATTCTCTCGCGAAGGGGAGGTGGTCGTAATTTTCCATTTTCACCATGCAATGCACATGCAGTACACGTATGCTCAGGAACCGTCGCATCAAGCAATCATCGAGTACTGCGAGAGAGTGTTCACAGCGCCCGAAGGAGAGGAGAGCGCGGAGAGAGAGAGTACTGCACGTGCGCAGCGCGCGCAGCGCCGAGCGCATCGCCGCCCACCGGCGCCTAGCAACGGAGTGAGAGCGCGCTGCGCCAACCCGCAGCTGTTTGGGAGAGGGTGTTCGCTATCGGAGAGAGGAGAGGAGGAGAGGCGCAGCTGTGCGGACAACGCCGGACAGACGCAGGAAGGACAGAGGGGCGAGCATGAGATGCGTTGCATCTAAAAACCTAGACACGCATGGCTGCCTGCTGAAGCGACTTGGTGATCTCCTTCGCTCGAATTACCGGCCTCTAGACAGAGAACCGTAGAAGGGGGTGGCCAGTGAGGATCGGGTAGTTGGGGTTCCATGGGCATCCGGCGAGGGCGGGTGGTAGTGTGGGGAAGGCTTGAACATCGCTCAAAGGCTCTTAGATCGCGTCGGCACGCCCCAAGCCCGGGGAGCCATGGGCGCACTATTCCCCAGCTCCGTGCCACGTGCACCTATTACACCGAAGGCATCAGGCTAATTCTCCATCCATTCGGCAAGGCTGCCGTCCCTTAGCGCCGTCATTTCAATTGCGGTTTCCGGGCGGAGCGGACCCGGAATGGCTAGCTCCCTGCTAGGGTATGCAACGCCTTTTTCGGCCGGGGTGAATCTGTCGCGGGACCCCGGCCTGGGTATCGTTTTCATAGCACACCAGTTAAAGCGTTCAGTTGCCCCGTCGGGCGTTACCGCAAAAAATGCCACGAAAATATACCGAGCGCGCGTGAACGTGCGCCTCGTGAGAAGCGCCGGTCATCGGCCAGGCTTGCGCGTGGGCTTGTTCCGCGTGAAGATATCGCAAAAAAAAAAACAAGAAAAAAACTTAAAGTGTATCTGCTCCTTTCGTTGCAAATGTCGACGAAGGACGATAGTCGACTGGTGCCCCTGGCAAGTAAATGCCTCCCTTTTCTTTTCCGCTCACCTCTCATGGTGTTTCTCTCCCATCTCATTCCTCCGAAGGTAAACACAGTACAGGTTCGCTCAAGTCAATTTATATTTACGGAGGTCCCCTACTCCAGGCCACGTGCCGCGGTACCAGCACTGCCGTACGGCGGAGACGCACGTTTTTAGAACTACGTTGCCCTACGCCACGAGAGAGAGAGAGAGAGAGAGAGAGAGAGAGAGAGATAAAACATCTTTATTGTCCGGCAAAACTGACGCTGCCTAACGTCGTGCCAGTCGGTCCCTCGGCATCGGCTACCTACACGCACCCAGCCCCCGAGGGGACAGTGCATTCGGCCGCTGACGCTCGAGAGCCTCCAACACTTGCTGGACGGCCCTGTATTGCACGTCGTAGTCCTCGCTTGCCACCACATCCGCTAGGTGCGGCGGTAACGTCTCTGTAGCACCGTCGTTCACTTTACAGTTCCACAGGATATGAGCCATCGTGGCCCTGTCCTTCCTACACACCGCGCACACATCGCTCGGATACACGTCCGGGCACACGTGCTTGGCTATCGTTCCAGGCGGAAATTAGAACCTAGTGGAACCTTTTGTTGATGTTGCCTTTTGATCGTTTAAATGCCGCCAGGTAGCGCGGGCAACAGCAGGCGACGGGTGTCTGCAGTTGAGTAGTATTTCATTTGCTATGGCCAAAACCAAGCATCCGAGAATTTTTTAATAAAGGGGCACTGCAAATATCGCTTATGTATTGAATTTGTGCCTTATATTTGCGTAATGTCTTGTTATATTCAACAATGTTGACAAGTAGTAACGTAAACACCCGACTTAGACGTTTAGATTTGGCTGTAGGTATATAAGACTTTTGCGCAATTTGTGCTTCACTTTGGCCGGGTGGCTGGATCGAATGACAGACAGACAGACAGACAGACAGACAGACAGACAGACCAGAATTTATGTGTTTAAGTAGCCCAAGAAAGACTATCGTCTTTGAAAAATGGTTGCGGCTTAGCTCGGCTAACTTTGGATATGCTAAGCAAAAGCTTGGCTTTGTTTGGTTGAGTCTTGGTTTCGCTTGGTTAACCTTTCATGTAGCTGTATTGCCGACCTCGTCTCAAAGTCGTTCGACCCCGTGCAACGCTCACAGATGGAAGGAGGAGGAGGATGAACCTTATTGACAGCATCGCAATGTGGCGTGGTGCCCTCAGTCCTGGACTCCATTGGAGACCCCTGCCGCCACGGCCCTTTCCACCAGCCGAAGCCCGGAATCGAGACCGGAACTGGACAGCTCCTTCTCCCACTGCTCACGGGAAGGGTGCGCTATTTTTTTAATTTTGGAGTTTAGTGGAACACTCCCATACCATGTGGTACAGGGTGCCCAGAGCAGCGCAAAATTTGCACAGCGGGAAGTACTGCGTTGGATGAAGCAAGTGAAGTTTTGTCCGATGAGGAAAGGTATTTGTTTGGAGGAGCCGACGGAACTGCTCCTACCCTTTGGGTAAAGATTCCTGAGCGGGAGGATAAATCATTCTTTGGCACTAATAGTACCCCGTTATGTCTTGATATGTAACCAAAGGACACGCAGTCTCTAACCTACACCCTCGTGTCGCCTGGCGGGACAGATCTCGGGCGATTTCGTGGGCGGTCATGTTGCCCTGGAGGGTTGAGTGGGCTGGCGACCAAACAATCTTCACTTTCCTTTCGGGTGGCTTTTGCAGCAGGATGTCCAGCGCCGTCCTGAAAATTCTACCACGAAGGAAGTTGCGGCAAGCCTGTTGCGAGACCGTAATAACGGTATCCGCATTTGTCTGGCAGATGGTCAGAGCAATGGCCGCTTCTTCTGCCTGGGTAGTGGTTATGAAGGGCAAGGTGATGCTGGTGAGGTGGTTCACCATTGAAGTAACCACGGTGGTCATGGCTCCCCTTCTGGCGTAGTCGGCGGCGTCGGTGTAAACCGTGTTGTCTCGGTCCCTGAGTCGTTTGTCGAGAGTGCGCTCTTAATTCTCTTCTCCCTGCGTGGTGAGTAGGGTCCATTTTACGTGGTATACGTGCAACGTCGATGTTTATTCTTATTTTTGGCGACACGTCGCGTAATTACTGCAATTTTTCATCGAGGGATGCCATTCCCAGTCTGGTGAGGAGACTCCTCCCGCAGGGTGTCGTGCTTAGTCGCAGACGCTGGCTGGCGAGGTGGGCCTCGACTAGTTCGGTGGCCGTGTTATGCAGGCCCAACTTCAGAAGCCTGTCGGTCGAGGTACTAATAGGGAGCCTCAGAGCATCCTTGTAGGCTTTCCGGATCATGGTGTCAATCTTGGTCAAGTCACCCTTGCTTAATATAGCATAGATGCCCGGCCTCGTTTTCATTATCAGAGCAAGACGAATCACATAACCCGGGACGGCCCAGAGGCGCATGCGTGGAAGGCTGCGGGTTTGGTCGGCGGGTTTGGTCGTCCGGCCCGTGCAGATCGCGCGGTTACCTCCGCGCTGCGTAGCAGAGAGCAGCGGCAGAACTTTCCATTCCCGCTTGCGACGAAAGCGAGCGAAAGCGACGGGAATTCTGTCGCGCGACGAAAATTTCTCCCGACCATTCGACAAAAACGATCGTCGCGTGACAAAGCGACGGAATTCCCGTCGCTTTCGTCGCAAGTGCGAACGGGTTCTTATCCGCAATCTCCGTACCACATAAAATAAGTTCTTGCTTGTCGCCTGAGCGTACGGTTGATATCTGACTACGTTACACTGTGCTTGCGAGTGTATTTAAACGATTTCACTAGGTTTGAAACGTAAGCGCTCGGCATGCAGCTTTGTAATCATTGCGCCTGGCTGATAAATAATAAATACAATTCAACAACATCTCATAGTTTATTCCACCATACAACGGTAATTGAACATCGTACAAATGAGGAGTACCATTCTCTCAATAAAAAGATGGGAGAAGTCGTTCGCCTGGATCTCACATATCACGTAAGTTGACGTGTCAGCTAGTGCTAGCTGTTGCGAGCTTCATCCACGAATCGAAAGGATGACGACCTTCGCTAAGTCTCGGTAGTTGTGGTGCTGCCTGATTTTCTCCTAGGGGTTCGGGAAGATCGAAGCCTCTGTAGTTTTCTTCAGGTGCGGCCATGTTTGCCTCCTCGTCCAGCGTCTCAGTGGTCACCCTGCTGCGTTTCGCAACCGGCTCCTGCTTACAAAGGTCTCTGATCTTTCTTTCCGATACAATTTTCGATGTAAGGTGCAGTGTACCTTGTGCACGGTACCTTGTGCTCAACAGCGCAGCGCCTTAGCCACTGAGCCACCGCTGCGAGTTCAGACGGTGCTTTAAGAGCGACACATTTTCCCTGTTGGAACGGTACCCGCTAGTGCACAGCGGAACAAAACGCGCGTGCTTTCATTTCGCTGCTTCTTGACGCTTGCCATAATCTGGAGCTGAAGTTGGCTCAAGCGGAATCAATAAACAGCTGCACAACGGCATCGGCATAAGAGTAAAACACTGTAGGCAAAGACGAGGACGCGGGTTCGATTATCGGCCGCGGCGGCCGCTTTCCTGGTGGAGGCGAGAAGCAAACACGCCCGTGTGTACAAGATTTCGGCGCACGTAAAGATCCCCAGGTGGTCAAAATTAAATCCGGAGCCCTCCACTACGGCGTGCCTCATCGCCTGCGCGTTGCGTCGGCGCGCTAATGAACCCTACAATCAACAAATCAATACTGTGGGCAAAGAAGGCGCACTAACCCGAAAGCAAACACCCACGATATAAAGCACGACCGCAATAAATGAGCCAACGCGCGTGAATTGAGGCACCCTCCCCCTTTTTTTTTTTTTTTGTTTCTTGCATGTCGGTGTCACTTCGTCTGGCGGGGTCAGGCTCGTGAACCCTTCGCTCAAGTAGGACATTTCTTTAACATTCAACTGCTCCTGTGAAGGCCCCTTTCACTTTCGTGTTTTTCCTATTCCTATGAAAGAGGGATCAACCACATTTTTTTTTCATTGTCCCATTTCTTCTATTTTTTCGCCGTTCAGTTTTCTTTTCTACCTAGCTTATTTTAGAATTGGCATCTTCTCAGATTTATTAACTATTTCTTGTATTTTGGCCAATCCCCGTAAACGAAAGCGTGCCATTTCAGTTGCAGTATCACCGCATACCTCGTGCCACTCCCGTCTCGTGCCCACGCACCGCCATCAGTATCCGCTTTGTTCGTTCCAGTGGACCCACTGTCTTATAGTGCTTTCAGTTGAGAGTTTTGATTTGTCTATGCGCTACGGAGATGCGTTGTGAGGCCGATTTACCAGCACTATACAAGGCAGCGCTGCGTCGGCCGCTGTTCGTCCTTTAAACGCGGTAATGGGCCTGTGGAACTGGTTAACCCGCCAAAAGCGGTTAGGCCTAACGGTGTCAAAGGACGCCTGGGTCAGCGCCCTCCGTGGGCGGCAGAGCGGGCGCCTTCTTCAACCCCCCCCCCCCTTTCTATCAGCTTATCAGTCAAAGATGGAAGATTTCGAGGCGGCCTTGAAGGGTATCAGCGGTCTTAACATACGCCTTTCCCAGCACCTACGTGAGCCCGTCAGTCTGCAGAGTTGTTCATGTTTATAACACGGTATTTATAACTCACTTCTGTATACGTCTCCTTTAATTAATTGTGTGGAAGTTTGTACGTGCCGCCTGTATGAATGAAAGCCAGCCATATAAGTGCAGCTGTTAAATTGATCAGATAATGCGGTGAAGTAGAGAACTTCCGGCCGCCACACTGCAGGCCACGGCCTCCGCGATCGCCGCCGGAAGCCGATCGCGGAGGCCGTGTGCAGGCTCACCTAACTGCTCCGTGTGTACAGAGGTGGCGCTGCTTGTGCGAATGAAAAACAGACAGGCACGTGGGATGGCGTTTTCCATCACCCTGATTGTGAAGGAAGCCTTTAGACATCGCCGTCGTCATAGCATGCGCCAGCACGGGTCTGCACCAGCGCAGTCAATCTACGCGTTCTCTCACAGTTATGCTCGCAGACATGTTTAGCTAGCGCATTGGCAGTGAGATCTCTAGCAAATGCGTATTGTGCTTCTTGCACAATGAAGTAGGCCGCAAGAAGCTGGCTAAACTGAAGCCTCTCTATCATACGCACATTGCACTTGCAGTTTTGTGCTGCCATCACTTTTGCGTGTTTATTTATAGACCGCGTGTTTATTTATACTGTGTGTTTATTTATAGACATGGAACCTACTACCAAGCAGGAGGAGCGAAAACATTGTCCCCATTGCGGCAAGGACATAACAAAACCATGGTATCCGTCCGACTCCACTGAAAACGGTGCGTGTTCCCCTGTTTCACATATACACCACCTTTCGTGGGAGTTCACTATTATTCAACCCCTTTCTCTGTGCAGCGAGCTATAGGTGAATTACAGCTGCCTAGCGCCACTAAATAAAGGCTTTGAGAGCATCTGCACTGTTTTCTCTCATTGTTATGTGACGCCAAGATATTCATTGGTCGGTCGGCACCACGTGATATTTGTTTACGGAGCCATTTTGTTTCTGGGCGCCTCTCTCTCTCTCTCTCTCTCTCTCTCTCTCTCTCTCTCTCTCTCTCTCTCTCTCTCTCTCTCTCTCTCTGTCCTTGCTGCGGGGATGCTAGAGCGGCCGGTTACACTCTGCCCGTCATAACCGGCGGCGGTTTCGTTGGGAGAGATGGCAACACTGCAAGCCAAAAACAAAATGACCCCCAGACGCTTCCGGGTGCATGAAGTGGCGGTACTCTGCAGCGTAGCTTATTTAGTGACGCTACAGCTGCCCATGTACCACGAGCTTTGAACGAAGTCGAAGCTCCCCACATAATTCCACAGCTTGAATCGGAATTTTGTTGCACCAATAGGACGTAGGAAAGGGGCACGTACTTTATTCTCGTGCTTATGACTAATCTAAACGTCAACACTGACACCTGTTCAGTGCCCTCCAGCTGCACATTGATTCCGTTATATCGCTCGAGCTGAAATCTTCATAAAATTTCAATGTCTTTTTTTTTAATAACCAAATGGTATCATTCATTTATTTGATTGTTTTATTGTTTTATTTCTTCCTTTCACAGGAGAGGCATCCGGAGGTGGATCTGCCAAGGAATCTGCCCGGGAAGGCGACGCTCTGAAAGGAGTAAGCTTGAAGTCAGAGTTTATTTGGTTTGTGCATCCTAATCGCCAACTGGGAATTCCTCGCTCGTTACAGTGTTGTGCTCCACACCTTTGACGTATTTGTTTTGTTCGGATTTAGACGACACAAGCAAACCTTTCGAAGGAGCCGCTGTCAAGCATGACGAATGGGACAATAAAAACAAACTACGAGTTTGGTCCATTCAAAAGGCCACATTGCTGTAATAGTAATCGACTGTAATTGCATGTTAACATAACGTTCCAAGAAACAGTCTATGTATTAGGGAAAGCAACTGAAGCAGTGGTGACCTGCCGGCCACTTCCTCGCTGATTTCATAAGACGTTACGAGGGCTTATCTGTGCTATCGGCAGCTTTGGCCAAGCAGAACGACTGCGTGATTGTAGTACAGTCAAACCCGGCTATAACGAACCCGGATAGAGCGAATTATGCTATATATCGCACAAAAATATTTCAGTTACGGAAATACATGGGAAACATATTCCTTATAACGAAGTTCACATCCGATATATCGAACTCTGCGCGCCTAGAATGGCCGCCGAAATGCATGGTCTCGGAGCGGCGATTGAGATGTGGATTCGCCGCGACCACGCAGCAAGAGTTGCGACTTAGAAACTGCGCCTCGCACGGAGCGACATGACGCCCGACACTTTCCGTAACTGTTTCCGACGCGCGGGACTCACGACGAAACCCGCGCAGTCAGCGAGTCCGGACCAAGACAGCAGCATCGGTGAACTGTGGCAAGAGCTCCCCCCCCCCATTCCCGATGATGTCGCGAGTGAAAGCCGTCCGACGCTTATAATGAAGCGCTTTCGGCAGTCAATGTGCTCCGCCAATGCTTCTTCCATTTTGGAGGACGCGGACACGAACTGGTGCAAATAATGTTTCGTGTAGAGAATGCTATACTAGTGGAAGCCGCCAAAACGAAAGTGAAAACAAAAATCACCCATTTTTTCTTTGCAAAGTAGGCAGTTCAGGCGGAAAGTAGGTTTAATACTTGCAATAAATGGATTATTTTGGATATGGTAACGGCTACTTTACTGTCTTCGTTTTTGTATGCGGGGATGGTGGAGTTCAGGAGCAGGAGGGGGGCTCCCGCGGATTGCGAACTTGTAACAATAAGTTCGTTATAGGCGGGTTCTGCTATATCGAACTATTGGATATATCGAAATAATCGTGGTGCATATTGCAATTCGCTATAAACGGGTTTGACTGTAATGCATCTATATTTGTTTGATCGCATCACGTGGATGCTGGCGTGCACTTAACATACAGATAACTGTTTTTGTTCCCTATTGCATCACTACTGGCATTGTGTAGCAGAAACTTTCGAAAGTTTTCAGCAGCTATCTTTGTTCCCTAATACCCGATTCAGGGCTACGAAGCTCAATTTGTATTGTATACCACTACTGGGGTCATTTTTCAATTGTCACGCATGGCAGCTGCCGTTGCTTTTTGTTGCAGAAAGATTACTTGATTCTCGAGCGAGGATGAAGCCAAGTTCGTACTCTCCGTTTGTGGGGCCACAGTGAGCCACTCTTGCAGGAATGAAAAGCTTACGGGATGGCCAAGTTTAGGAGACGCCCCAGCGATCACCGGCACAATGGGAGCAGTGCGGAGGAAGTCGTATGTTTTTGTTTTTTTTTCCGCATTAATTGGAAGGTCACACTCATTTGGTGTCCTAGCAACGGCGCTGAAGGCTGGCTCACTGAGGCCCTACACTGCGCTGCCCAGCCAGTGGTCAGAAAGCGGAAACGAAGGAGACGACAGCGCGAAAAACACAAGCAAAAAAACGGGCCATCTCCACTAACATGAAAC
The DNA here is from genome assembly GCF_048455015.1 of Haemaphysalis longicornis. NCBI lineage: Eukaryota > Metazoa > Arthropoda > Arachnida > Ixodida > Ixodidae > Haemaphysalis > Haemaphysalis longicornis. Next base: position 113,987,600 of record NW_027526407.1, on the reverse strand, counting down.
CTGGGAAGGGTGCGGAGCATGCAGTCTATACGCGTATTCTTGGCGCTTTGGCGTTCTCGTTGACGGCGGTGAATCCGTAGGGGGGCTGATGTATACAGCTTTGCTGTAGAAGTCTCGTGTCTTTGAAGCTCGAAGTGTTCTAGCGCGAGGCGTAAATGATTGTCCCGGGTTTTTTTTTTTTTTAGTGCTCGTTACGAAGCGTTCCAGTGAGAGGCGTAAACAGGGTCCCCGGTGCTATTAAGTACGCGTTACGTTTAAGCGCGAGGTGTAAACAGGTGTTGCAGTGTTTGAGTACCGTGACTACATGAGACGACCGTTACGACGACAACGACATGAGCCGCCGATAGCCAGAGCCCCTGAGGGGCTTCGCCCATGAAAGGGGCGGACTCCATACATGGCTTTTCCGGCTTCAGTAGAGGTGACGTTAGGGCCTCTCCTAAACTATTCTTACCTCGATGGAGGCACTGAATCATCAGCGTGCCCGGGGTGCCTTGGTGTCGACAACCAATCAAGGGTGGCCTATTGATGGCGTACTTGCGTTGTTGCTTGCTGAAGGAGTACGGACGTCTACGTAATTCAACATTTTTACCGCGCAGCACCACTTCGGCAGTCGATACAGTGTTTCGGCATCGGCGTCGGTGTCGTAACCGTGCGAACGAAAACCGAAAGAAAACGGTGGAGGAAAGTTTGGCGAAAGTGGGAAAGGGAGGCAGTGCGACATGCTGGGCGGTGGTGGCGCTCTGCGAGATGGCGTCAGAGCAGCGCGTGCCGTCGGTGCGCTCAACGATGATGTGCGTTCACTTTCTGAGACGCAGTTCGGGCCGCCGACGTAGAGGCTTACCATCGCTGCCGTCGAAAAAAAACACGATTGAGCGCTGCCATAGCGCCCTACAGCACTGGGGAGTGAGGGATGAACAGCCATGGAGCCAACCGGTGGATGTGCTTCGCGTCGTCCTCGTTGCGTGGCTCATCCGAACCACGTGACAGTTGCGCGGGGTGTTACGACTGTCATAATAAGCATGCCCGGTGGCGACGACGCAAAGGCGGAGAGTAGCGTGTTCCGCCGTGCGTTTGCTGATCCCGCCATCACTTGCTGAGGCGCAGCAGCAATGCGCCGTGGCTGAGAAGACTGCATGCAGTTCGCGCTGCACACAAATTTCTCATTAGGGGGTGCAGTAATCGTCAACTATTTCTTTCTTCAACCGATTTCTCTTAGCGGGTGAGTGGATACATAGTTGACGAGTCGGATATGGCGGTGGAGCTCAGATTGTTGAGCACGAGGAAAAATTAGAAAAATTAAGCAGAAACAAACAGCTTAGAGGGACGCTAGTATAAACGTATACACACTAAGCAGATCTCCCATGTGTGAGCGAAGGGCTTCGAGGCCCTTTCGCGAACAAAAAAGCAGGCTTGCAAACGCCATTCACCGCTGCATGTCAAGAAAGCATCTCGGTGCTGCCCATTAGTCTCCAAATTATATACTTATGCCGACAACTTTACTGTGCAAATGGGCAAAGGAGCATGGAGGGCCTTTCGCCAAACTAGTGGTGCAATGGGAACAAATGCCTACTTGCGCCACCTTTTTTTCTCTTTCCCCTTTTCTCCAGGTCTGGCGTGGGCAGACAACTGCTTTAGACCCCAAAAAAGTCTATATCAGTCTGAGGCAGCCATTGCCCCCCGAGCCTCCCAACAGGAATGCTACGCCACCAATCGCCAAAATGGAACAGCGTGGCGACACTGGTGAGTCTGTGTATGCACACTGCGCGTGGCCTGCTGTTTCGCATTGTGTCGAAGCCGAGCTGGCCACATGTGTGTGTGTGTGTGTTGTTAGCCCTCGTTCACACAGCCGTTTTTTACCCCGTCATGTCACCGTCTTCCGTCATGGGCGACGGTTTCTCTGGCGATTTCTCGCCGAAGACGGTGCGACGGTGACGGGCAGCCGAGCTCTACGTTTCCGTGCCGTCGACGCGACGGGACCACGCCCCGTGGTAATTCAGCCAATCAGAAAACAAAATTTTTACGGCTAAATTTAGCGAAAAGTGAGAACACGTAGAAATCTAAGCCATATTCTTTAATTTTTAGATTAAGCACGCTGAATTCTAGGCTAAACTGATCACTAGGCAGACGACCCTGTACACTGACGGAGAGCTCCAGTAAGTACGAACGCTACTCCGTTAACGTCTCCGTCACGGTTTCTCGACGTGACGATGCCGTGACCAACGTAGCTTTGTAGTAACGTTGGCCGTGACGGAGAAGGTGGCGGCTGTGTGAATGAGGGCTTACTCTTTAGCGCACCGCTACCCTGTTCGCGCGTGCTCCAAGTTTTGTGTAGTGCTCCTGTGCTTTGCGGTAGAGCCTGCCTTCCTCGAACATGCGCCTACTGCGCGGGACCCGCTGGCGGTGTCAAGCCGCTGCGAGCTGCAAAATACAAAATAAACTGTTCGCCATGCCGAGACTTGAACCTGCCAGCGGACGCCGCTCGCCGAGATCTCCTCTCCCTCTCTCCCCGGCTCAAAGGGCGCCGCTACCGCCGGGCCTCACGAACTCGGGAAATAGAGTTTGCGGGAGCGTGTGCAAAAGTACTAGGAAAGCGATGGAGCCGTTACTGCTTCTGTGTATAAATCCAGAACTTTCTGTGGCCGATAGCAGACCGCATCGGGCTTCTGTGAGGAGCGCTGCTCTCCTCGACTCCTGCTGTAACTTCGACCGTAAGGTTATTGGTTCTGTGTCGTTGCAGTTCATCTCTCGCCAGGCAGAAAAATCAGGTAATTATGCCGCCGGCATTTTGTCGTCAGCGTCAAGGCAGCAGCTCTTGCTGGCCACTCGTCCAGCACGCCACTGCTACATTAGAAAGTTTTAGCGCTCCGTCCATTTCGTCCTTTCCGTTCGTACCGTTTTCACCGGGACCCGACTTGGCACTTGAGCATTCGTTCCGGTAGGGCGGATTAGTTGCGCGGGCCAGCCCTCACCATGCCCGCGCATTCGTTACGGTGGGGGTAGCCCTCCTCGCCGTGCCCGCGCGCGCAGGAGCAGTCGTGTCCCGTTTCTCACGGTACGCACGGAACGGACGGAATAGACGGAGTGCTAAAAGTTTCCATTGACAGAGCTAGGTGACAGAGCCGGTTTCGTGGCCACCTTCCCGAATGTAACAGTGTGCATTCACGCGCTGACTGCTTGGGTACGTTTTGTTGCGGGGTGCTACTGGTTTTTCGGGGTACGTAGAACAGCGATAAGCGACTGTCTGAGTAGGCTCGATTAGTTGTGGTCCGGGAAGTGGAGGAGGTGGTTGTATCACGACTGCCCCTTGCACAGAAGCTCCGCCGCAACAAGCTCGTTATGTTAGCGGCGTGTCTCGAATGACCCGCAAGCGAAACCACCGGGTAAAATCTCCGTCTGTCGAAAGCCTCGACGCTTGCTTCCCCAAAGCAATCTCCCGTAGCGATACAAGGGCGCGTCATTGTCCACCGACTAAGAGCTTTACAAATATCAACATAAGGTTTGACGACCTCCTCTGGACAAAAAGGGAGGGACATATAACTTATAGGGAAGATCAGTGTCTTCCCATTTCAAGTTATCGGGTGGTTATCAAGGGGTCATGCCTTGGCTCCCGTCGCCCCTCGAACTAGCCTGGGGTGGCATACCTTCTATCCGTAGCAGCGATAATTCAGACTTATGGTCTAGATAGGATAGATCCATCCACTCCTCCTAACCCCATCCCCCTGATGCTGAAGAAGTGAACATCAGCATGCCCACGTCCATCCCGTAGCACAGTGGCACAGGAAAGCAGTTATTTCCGTGGCATCACAGTGAAGTCACAGCCAGAATGGGACCAGACCACTTAAGCTGGAGGTTTTCTCCAAAAGGCTCAAGAATTTGGCGACGTATATGTATGCGTGTTTTTAAGTATAAATAAATTGATGTGTTTCGGAAACCACTTTGTCCACAACTCACGCCAAAATCGGCCGTATAGTAACTGTAATCCTGGAGCATTGTCTCTACACTTCCTCTTGCTTTTATAGTATACCTGGCGCAATGAGAAAAAAAAACAGTATGACGAAGCGGATATTTGATCTTGCATGTGTATGTCACTTACAGGTAGGTAGTGGCTGGAAAGGAAACTTATTCATGTAGCAGCCACATCTCGTCATGCATAGTGGTATACGGCGCCCGATGGTTCATTAAGCAAGGATGCTTTCGCAAGTCATAGGGGTCGCGGGTAGCCCAAGTTATTTTTTTTTTCTTCGGTTTGGCGGCACCTCGGCTGTTGTGATTTTACACGTTGTGCCTTATCGACCCATTCTTCCTTGTCCTTTGAGGGAGATAGGCGAGAGTATGCGCCTGCCCACGAAGTTCATGCAGTTTTAAATGCACATATACCGTATTTCCTCGATTCTAAGCACTCCCTTTTTTCCACGATCGCGACGCCCAAAGTAAGGGTGGTGCTTAGATTCGAAAAACCGAAGTTACCCCTGGTGCGGCTTTTTTTCGGGGCCCTATCTCGACGAGACGGGCGGAAGTAAAAAATGATTCATTTGGCAAACATTCAAAAGAAAAATAAGTACACAAACTGAACCACCGCTTTATATCTGATACTCAGTCACCCTCACTATACCATTTGAGTCCCTTGTGCCGCTTGGGCCACCGGTCTCATGATCCCCCAGCAGTCGTGTTCTGCTCCATTGAAGTGGCTTGTAATTGAAAACTCCATAAATTGCTCGGCCACTACGTCAGCTCGGGACCCCTTCCACGCCTCTTAAATCGACCTTGCGATGGTTAACACGAAACATCACCGTTAACCGTTGCTACCGTTAACACGAAACTTCACCATGCTCACTTTGTTATTGACCTCCCTTGCCGCGTTTGCCTATGCCGACGAGGGTCCAAGGGGCGTATTGGGTACCTACCACAGACACTCCTACCATCCCACCCGCCCTCCCTGACGACTCAACCACCCTCACAGGCCAGCACTGATGCAGACAGCAAGAGTGCTCTCGCACAGGCCTCAAATAAAGCACGTCTCTCTCTCTCTCTCTCTCTCTCTCTCTCTCTCTCTCTCTCTCTCTCTCTCTCTCTCTCTCTCTCTCTCTCTCTCTCTCTCTCTCTCTCTCTCTCTCTCTCTCTCTCTCTCTCTCTCTCTCTCTCTCTCTCTCTCTCTCATCGATTAGAAAAGGGGGTGCTTAGATTGTATGTATGTATTTATTGTACAAAAGAAAGAAACGAAGGTCCACCAACAGGCGTGAATGGTCTCGCCTAGGGGCGGAAACCGGAACGCCTGCTGGTGTAGGGGAGGTGGGATAGGGAGGAAAGGGTACAGAGGAATAGGGGGATAGGGTAGAGGGCTTACATAAATATATAACACATGGGCAAGAATAATACGGGACATATATACAACGTTAGGTGAAAGAAAACAAAAACAAAGAAAACGAAACACTATAGACATATAATTAAATATCAAAAGTACAGGACACAAAGGTGTAGCAAAAAGGACACCTGCACACATACCCACGCGCACACACACAAATACACACACAGGAAAGCTACACTAGCAGCTACACTCCACTGCAACCCGGGCAGTTATGTGAAGTTGTAGCGTATTGCGCCAACGGAGCGCCAAGGCACCCAGGTATGCTCCCAGGGCCTCGAGCACTTTGTCCCGCTCCCTGGCACTTCCTGGGGGCCAAAGCAGTTCCTCGAGCGGCCGCACCCCTCTTAGCACGGCCAGAAGCTCCGCCCGCCCTGCCGCAAACTTGGGGCACTCGTACAGTACATGCGGCAGGGACTGCACGGGCGCTCGGCAGTGAGTGCAGGCGGGACTGGGCACCCGCCCCAGTCGGTGCTTCCGCTCTGCCGTCCACGAGGCCCCCACGTGAAGGCGCAGGACGGTCGAGCGCAGTCGACGAGGAAGGCGTGATGCCCGCACAGGCGGCAGACCCCCTCCGACACGCAGCTGCGGGTCTGGATGCCTGGTGCGGAGGTGTCGCTGGATGAGCAAGGCGGGCGCCGTCCGCTGCCGCCTGGGCCACCATGTCAGAGGGAGGCAGAGCGTGTGCCCCGGCGGCCAGCTCGTCCGCCCGCTCGTTTCCGTCCAGCCCGATGTGGGCGACTGCAGGCACAGCCGAGCACGCCGGTCCGCCAGCTGCGCCGCTTTCTCCCGGATGCCCCGCACCAACAGGGAGTGCGAGTTGCCGTCGCGTAGACGCGCCAGGGACACCCGGGAGTCGCACAGCAGGGCACAGCGCTCGGGCAAGGGACCTGCACCTCCAGCAGCAGGTCCAGGCTCAGTCCGACAACCACCAGCTCAGCTGTGGCCGAAGATGAGGCATAGGGCAGCCGCGTCTGCCGGTGGCCCTCCTAGCACGGCGGCCGCTGCGGCCGACCCCTGCTGCTGCCGCACCGAGCTGCCCGTGTAAACAAGTGCGTGGCTTTCCAGGTCGCCCCAGACGACGCCCCGTGTCAGCTGCAGTTGTCCGCAGAGGGGCGTCCACCGCTTGCTGCACAGAGCTGGGATGTCCAGCCTCACGTCAGCTGTCAGAGCAGGAGCCGGGCCACCAGGCCGCGCATCCACGGGGGCCACCACCTCTTCGTAGAGAGCGAGCATGCGCCCCATGCGCGAGCGGTGGTGGCCCCTCAGTCGCTGCAGCATGCAGCGGGCCGCCCCCCTCGGCGCACCGCAGCCGGTCAATTTGGCCAAGCGCCCGCTGGTCAGCCGTCATCTCGAGGGTCCACACCCCCGCCTGGACGAGGCAAGCGCGGACCCCCTTGCGGTGATCCCTTTCTAGCTGCCGTCAGGTCGGTTCCCGCAGGCTCACCAGCGGCAGTGCATATTAGATTCGCAAGATAATTATTTTTCCAATTTTTGTTGAAAGTAGGGGAGGGTGCTTAGAATCGGGGGGAGCTTGGAATCGCGAAAATACGGTATATCCATGCCAGTCTCTGCCGACGAAAGTGCTACAGCGTGTGAGTGAAGCCACACTGCAAAGTTGATATATGCACGACTGACTTACTAAATACTTTAGTGTGGAAACGAGGTGCGTTAAACACATTGTTGGTGTGAATGCTATCTTTTCGGTGCTGGCTCCAGCTTGCAGTCGCCCGGGACCAGCCAACGCGACTCCTCATCCGAGTGCTTCCACCATGAATGCTGTGCCGAGCAACACATCAGTCACAAAGATGCAACAGGCAAGTATAGGATTGTGTGCTGGGGTGCCATACTCGCTTTCTCATGCATATTACAGATCTGCATCGTGTTCGCGTATAAAGGGGAGGTTGAGGAAAAGGAGGGCATTGGAGGCGGTCTCGGCAATGCTGCAATCGTAAAGCACATTTACAGTGCTTCACACGGTATGATCGATTTTTAAAGTTTTTATTCGTTGATAAGGATGGCGTGCGCCATGCCAGGCTGATTGATTGATTGTAGGGTTTAACGCGCCGACGCAACGCACGCGATGAGGCGCGCCGTAGTGGAGGGCTCCGGATTAATTTTAACGTCTCGGGGATCTTCAACGTGCGCCGAAATCTCGTACACGCGGGCGTTTTTGCTTTTCGCCTTCACCAGAAAAGTGGCCGCCGCGGCCGGGAATCTAACCCGCGACCTCGTGCTCAGCACCACAACGCCTTAGCCACTAAGCCACCGAGGCGGGTCATGTCAGGCTGGTTTCAAAGTTTGAATAATAAATTGTCAATTTACAAAAATTGCGAAAAGGAAAACTAGCGGATCCGGCTAAAAACGCGCTACTGCAAAGGTGAAGCACATCTTGAAATGTCAGCTCTTGGGGGAATTTTTAAATGGCGACAGCTGAAAGAAAACGTTAGGGAAAGGTAGGCGTGGTGCAAAATATAGACACGGTATGGTGCTATGGAGTGCGGGACACTGTAAGGATGCAATTCATTAGCTAGTCGCTTGAATGTGGCACGCTGTCTTTGAAGCGTCCCAAATCTTATACGTTGATGAAATTGTTACTTTTTTGTAAGTGTTGTACTTTCTGCATTTGCTCTGATGCTATTCAAGTTTGTTAAGCAACGTTTCTGTAGATAAATCTCATTTAGAGTTTAATAATGAATTTCTTGATTTGAAGTTCACACAATGGCCTAAGCGTTCATGGGGACCTCTCGCATTGTTCGAATACCCATTCCAATTTGTAGTGTCGTACCAGTGAAATGATTTGAGCGCATAATTCTGTGCCCTACTAAAGGTAAGGCCTATCAGTAGAGATGGGCCTGCCAGCCATTTGCTCAGCTGTTAAATCGTGGCCCGTAGTTCTTGGACTGCAAGGTTTCAGAGCGGCTACTGTTCATCGTTGCTTCATCCCAGAGAATAATGTAATTGCTCGAGGGGTGACATTTGTTTTATTGCATGAAACCATCATGTTTTTTTTTTGTTCTATGCTGGTCTTTTTTGGGAACGCCAGGACCTCTGGATGTTCTGGGAACAATACGGCTATGACTTTCCTCACCAGACTGCACCTATCATCAGTCCATCCACATTTATGCATGGCGTCACAAGCTACCTCTCAAGCTATCTTGTTGCTTTTTGTATGCGTTTATTTTGGAACCACACGACTTACGTAATGTCTCATCTGGGGCCATTAAGGAAATCATAAAAATTAAATAAAATTAGCCAGAAGTTTGTCACATTTTAAAATAAAATGTAGGGCTTTTATGGGATGGGATTGCACTTGGTATACTGAAAGGGAAAGACCTTACACCATGTTTTACTTACACATAAGCCGTGTACGAGGCTTACGTTCGTTCCCTATCTTCGATCATCGTCGATGTCTCTCTCTCTTTCTCTCTCTCTCTCTGTCTGTCCGTCCGTCCGTCCGTCCGTCCGTCCGTCCGTCCGTCCGTCCGTCCGTCCGTCCGTCCATCCATCCATCCATCCATCCATCCATCCATCCATCCATCCATCTCTCTCTCTCTCTCGCTTCACATAAACTTAACTGCATGTGTATGCTTGAATTAGGTGACCATGAAGGAATTTATGGCATGTATGAATCAGACTCATCTGCAGCGGTGTGCATATATATGAAACTTTTGAATATCGAAGCAAATAACGCGATATTCGATTGGACTTCTGATTGCATAGCACCATAAGAAAATATTGCATAAATTTTCAAAGTATTTTTAAGTTTGGAAGCGCATATGGACGGTTCATATTAACTCAGATATACATAACATTTTGCCTCAAACAAGAAGTGTGCCACTAAAACGAATGCAACATGTATTCTTTGCAACGAGTTAGAACTAGGTGGGTGCGGGATGTATCGCTCTTGGAGCGCTACGATCGACCGCTGCGAACATGCTCGGGCGTTGTACGCTAAAGGCGTTGAGATTTGCCGCACTTCACTGGTGACGCGCGACGAAGCGGCCGGACGGAGGCACTTTTTGGGGGCGCCTCTCGTCTCGTTGGCATTTGGCCAACTCTACATTGTGCTTCTCTTTCGTATCCTGATAATGTGTTCGCGGTGAAGCTTTCCGGGTCAACACACGCTAGATAAGGAAGCCCACCTGCGTTTTCACATCCCCTGGCATTCTAACCAAATGCTGTGCAACGCGTCTTTTTCGTCTTCATGTGTAATGTAGTATGCTCCATTTTTTTCTTTACCTACATGGGAAGATTGTATTCCATGTTAAGGATTTCTTAACAAAACGCAGGCTTAGGCGGTAACTAGTAACTAACAACGCGTTACCGGTAACTAGTTACTTTTTTAGTAACTTGTAACTGTAACTAGTTACTTTTAAGTTAGAGGAACTTGTAACTGTTTCTTTTTCACACAGTGACTTCAATTGAAAATACCGTTACAGTTACTTCCTTTTTATATAAAAAATTATCCAGCAGTAACACTCGTTAAAGGATGACATACCATTCAGGCTTTGCACTTTTTTCGAACTTCCTTCTTTGCGTACCAGCTCCCCTTTTCACCTTTCGACAACACGGCTTTCCTCGCAGTTTAGGAGAGGAGGTTGCTAGGAGGATTATCTTCCTTGCAGAAGACCGAGGTTGGAGGTCGGTCTTTAAGGTAATTTCTTCAAAATTTGTCCTTCGCCTGGAGTCGAAGGGAAGCAAGCAAGAACGAAAATGGTATTTAGGTCTCTGCGGAGGAGGAAGCTTTTCGGCCCTTCTAAAGAAAGACCACCGCACAGGGGCTCACTGAGAACACAGATCGACCCCAAGGGTGCATCAGCCAAAAAAGTTGATGGGAGAAAATGAGGCGTACACAACGATTGTTACCATTGGGCTTCAATGTACCCCTTTTAGGTTCCTTCCGTCTAGGATTTTATCATGTACAGTATTGACCAGCCGCGTACCTTCGTATGTTTCTATTAAATGGACTCCATCAGTTGGTTTGTCATCTATTAGTTTTGCATAGTAACGAAAAAGTAACGACGTCACTTTTTTGTAATAACTGTAAGGGTAACAAGTTAATTTTGGAAACTGTAACTAACTGCAACAGACACTTTTTCGGTTTAGGTAACTGCAACTGTAACACTGTTACTCTATCTTGTTAACGTGCCCATGACTGGCAAAAAGGCATTGACATTGCACACTCGGGACGCCAGTTACCTAACCGTGCAAGCTTATTGTCACGAATTTGACCTTGCAGGAAATTGAGTGCCCGGGAAGTTTGCTTTAAAAGCGAAATTCATGTGTTGTTAGCCCAATGTAATGGATACGGGTGCGGTGGATTGGAAGGCGGGGATAATGCCATCACGACATCAGGACATGACAAAACTAAATTTCCATGCCTTTGGTGTTTCTTGTTGGTGTCTTGGTGTTTCGTGTCTTGGTGTCTTGGTGTTTCGGTCAATGCAATTGCATTGACCGAAACACCAAGTTTCTTTCCCCTAGAGTTGGCGTGAAGTTCCATCTAACCCTCGTTTACATTTCTTTCCCGCGAGAAAATTGTCTGAATCGTACTAATTTTTAGAATACGCAGTTGTACCTTAATTGCACTAATACACTGAAGTTTTTCTCGTTCAGGCAAAGTGAAAGTTGTCCCCGCATAAAATACGATATTTAAACAAAGCTAGACGCAGCAGCTGGGATCCATGGCATCTGTGTTCTTGTTATCTGCAACTGGAAAATTTCGCGAACAGTTTTGAATGAGCCTTTTTATATTTCCACCGGCCGATTACCGAGCCGTGCTTGAAAAACTGTAAAACTGTAAATAGGAGCTTTCTTATTAGCAATGGTTCAACGTTCGCTTCGACTTCAAAATATTCGCTTCCACCTGAAATGCTTTGAAGAATATCCTTATTTCCTTCCTATCCGATTTGAAAGCGAAATTCACTATTCTGACACCACTGCTCATTTGCGCTATAAATAAAGCGGCAGTGCATGGACACCCTTAGCGGTGTTGAACGGAAACAGGCTGTGCGGAACCATAGCTGCCAGTCGCTTTAATTTTAATTTTATGCTTTGAATCTATTTCAGGGACGTCCGAAGCAGAAATCGAAGAAACCGGCACAAAGCCTCTCTGTGCCAACAACGTCAAAGTGGTACTGACGTCGTGGATCCAAGCAGTAAGTGAGGGCATACTCGATTACAACTCAAGAACGGCACCACCTCATGTAGTGTACCACTCCGCCAAAGCGCCGGACCAGTGACGTCAGTGCGCGCGCGTTTTTAAAAGGGTTTGCTATGAATGCGTGATATCGCCTGCCCTGTCTCAGTTTGTTTGTCGTCACTGGAGTCGTTTATAGGTAAGCGTATTAAGGACAAAAAATCACGGGAAGGGCTCACGCCATGTTCAAAATATTCCCAGTAACGCCCTACTTGCGCCGCGCGGAGAAACATCCGGCTACGGTGATAAGGCACAGCGGCAACCTCCGGTGCCGTTCTTAAAGGGGGCCTGAGATGGATTTCAAAGTGTTTTTGTTTGTGTCAGAAATCTACTCTATAGTTCTTGCAGAAACAAGTCCAAAAATAGTAAGCATATTCGCTCACGCTAACAAAAGTTATTACCCCGACGAGACAGAACTATTTGTTGGCTCGGCGGCTTGCGATGACGACATAGTCCGACCTCGTCCGAGGCGAAGCACTCATTTCATGGTTGGCCGCCGGAATGTCCGCGATTTTTGACGGCGGCGGTTTGGTTTAGAGCGTCGTCGTTACCATGGTTACTTCAGCGAGTGGGTCGCACATGAGACGACGACGTCCTTTTTTTTTTTTTTTTAGGCTACGTTTTCAGTCTTTACGGACTTTGAGCAGGAGATACTGGTGATTGCGGAAGTCGACCTTGCATGCGCGAGAGTTTCCGTGAACGGTAACTTATTATTACCGTCGCTACATAGCGATACAGAGGCTAGAATTTCTATCGACTGTAGTAGCGAGCCCCCTGCCCCGGCGAAATGTACGCTCGCGTTTTGATTAGATTACCGGAAAGTTCCGAGTGAACGCCCTCCCCCGAAACATCGCCCACCCCCTTTTACGGGTGAAATATTCAATTTACTGAAAGACGCGCGCCCACCCCGTAAAATCCATGGCTTTAGCGCCGATGAGTGAACAAAACAAACCCGAATCATCTCTTCATGTGTAGATGCGGTCACTTATTCGTCCTTTCCGCGCTTGACCCGAAATTTCGCCCATCTCGTATTTTTCACTTGATATCACTGTACTTAAATTTGGGTGGGCGTTCTTCCGGAACTTTACGGCACAGCAAATGCGCTGTGCTCTGCGCTTCATGCAAGCAATCTTAGTTGATGTTGTTTACTACATTCTTGCTAAATGATGATCAGGAGCACGATAAATGACAATTTTTTGTAGAATGAGCGAGCGAATTAAATTTCCGCCCCTACTCCAGCTTCCCACGCTTCCAATGGTTCAGATGCCTTTATGAACTAGCATAGCTCTTTTATGCTTTCAAAATCGTCATGGGCAAGGTAATATAGGTAACTGCGGAATCATTACAATATATCTTACTCATTTTATATCGAAATATTTAGCGGTGGCGTGAATTCTGGTTAATGCAATACTTGGTCCTAATTCTTCCCACTAGATGGCGGCGTCAACGTCATGTTTTCGATTTTTTAAGCTCTACAGTAGAAGTATACGGCTCTTTTAAAAAAAATTATTGTATTGTGAGAGTTCAATCTAAGACGTCTAAGATTCAAGCCATTTCAAGCGTAAGCGAACAGTTCTGGGCAACAAACGTTTGTGTCATTTGCTTTGCGACAAATTCGCCAGATGTCGCTACTCGGCAGAGCCGGTTAGGGTGCCTCGATGCGCGCCCGCTCCGCTGAGGGTGGCGACACTCTTTGAAGGGGTCGCCGCCGCCAAGACCGGTTCTCGGGAGGCGCCGCCGCCATTTTCTTGCATCCCGCCCCCGCCGACTCCCGTGCTAGGCGCGCGAAAAGCGGCGCTCTTCACAAAGTCCCTTTGCAGAACGCCTGGGTGCTGCGTTCCCCAGTGTTCTAACAGCTCTAAAAAATTTTCGAGGATGTTTTCGTTTCTTAGAAACCAAAAAAGCGGCTTCTAAGTTCTGTGGACGGTGAAGATCAAGCGGAACAAGTGGCAGCCGACAAACCACTTCTGCATATGCAGTGTAAGTACAGTGGTGATCTCGCTTAGGATCAAGACGGGTGCGCATGGCCACCGGTACTATCAGAGCAGCCTACCGTGGGATGCGTGAAGCCGCACGCATGCGCTGTGCGTGTAGAGCGAGGCTATACTTCTAGCACGCGCATCGCGTCATATCGGAGCGTCTGAACGTCGTCTGCTAACTTCATCGTGCTTGAAGCGGTGGAGAAATCGGGCGCTGTAAAAATAAGTGTAAACTTGAAACCGCAAGAAAACTGTTTCTTAGTGAGTGGTTATCCGTTCATTAGCTTGAATGCAATGCAATTGGTTCGTCACATCGCAAGTTCGCAACTCGCCAGCATGCTTCAATGAGACTCCATAAAAAGATGACGTTAATTGAAACAGCAGTTTATTTGTTTTAAGTAATTGCCGCTGAAACCAAAGGAGCCCATGCACACAATGTTTGTCAGAAATAAATTGAGAGCTTAAAGTGAGCTGGGGCACTACAACCCCGATTCAATTTACGGTGGAAAAGATACTTTGTGGTTTTTATTAGGCATGTTCGTACAAGGTTCGAAGATTCGGTGTTCAAAGCGAGGCACCATTAGCAGACGACGCACAGCATATCAGAAGATGATCAGACGCTCCGATGACGCAATCCGCACGTTCAAAGCAAATTACGGCTCGACACGCACAGCGCATGCGCGATGCTTCGCGTGGCCGACGGTAGGCTGCTCTGATGGTACCGGCGCGCACGCGCTCCCATGTTCACCCTAAGCGAGATCACCACTGTACCCGGCTTCTCAGCAGTGCCAAATCCATTTGGGGCTATTGTAATTTGTCAGTTTGTCTGTGTGGCTGTTTCTAGATACCAGACGTACGGTTTTATGCGTTTATGTTGGAGGTTTCATCATGCTTTTGCGGCCTTTTTATATTTGATTGATAAAAACGGACGGGCCGATATGAAACGTGTGGCGCTTTGCATCTTCAGTTCTTTCATTTTGTATCATGAAATAAGGCGCTCGTTGTAAGAAGGTGTGCGACCTTTCTCAGCCCCGAAGCGTCATCCCGGCGCATCACGCTTACTTCACCAAAAGTAAAGCTGTAGACTGGGCTAGTTGGTAATTCATAGGGATCAAATGTAGCGCAACAGAAACACACGGGATACACCATACCTTCGCTAATCATCTCAAAATAGAGAACCCTTCACCAAAACCGTACTCTTCTGTTCATATACCCTAGAAAAGGAACGAATATCAAAAGTAAAGCCAAATAAAGCCCACACTGTTAGCGAGACCAGCTCTATCAAGGCGCGTCACGCAGCAAACGCGCGCCCCGCGGCCAGCGGATGCAAGAAAATGGCGGTCGCGCTAGCAGACGACGCGGTTGTCCTCACCCTCAGCGGAGCGGGCGCGCATCGAGGCACCCTAGAGCCGGTAAGCCGGAATGCAGAAACCGCAGAGTGCAATCCTTTCGTTTTCAGCGGCAAACGGCTACTCTTGCTTCATTTAACACGGTAAACGGTAAAGCGCGCTAAGGACACTAGGCAACAGGTTCATTCAGAAGGCCGGTGCAGCAAACCACACTTTCCTGCGATCATGACTTGATGGGAAGCAATGAAATGAAACTCTTTGGCAGTTGTCGTTACGGGATGAGCATGCTCTTGCCCTTGTCGCGACCGCCGCAGAGAATCAGCTGCGACAGCGTTTGGGCTTGAACTGATTTATTCAGACCGCGTGAGCGCACTTGAGCGTGCGCCTCGTGATCACGAGCAGTGGCCGGCGTCGTCCAAGCGCTGCGTGCGGAGCTCCTCCTTCGTCGTCGGCGCGGCGCTCCCTTGGCGCGCCGTTCGTTACCACCTATGAAACAAAGTCGAGGCTACGCTCGAAACACAGATGGTGCAAAGAATCTATTCGGGTACAGCGTCCAAGAAAGCAAATGCAAAGAAAACTGATGATACTCTAACACCAGACACGGAGCGCTGAGCGATCACGCTGGCTGCAAGCGTCGTTGCTCCTGCGCTCACTGTATCCTTCCGCCGAGAACGGAGGAGCGTCAAGCCCGGTTTGGCCCGGTGTGTAAGTGCTTTACACTCCGGTATAAAACAGATATGTGTGACTGTGTAAAAGCACCCACACACAAAAGATGTTTTTTGTAGCTTTCTGATGTTTTTACGCTCGTAAAAAATTGATTAAATCAAGAGCGCACAAACACGTCACTATTAGTTCAAGAAACAGCCGTTGCGCTCCGATACCATCGACCCCCCAAAAAACCCCATCTCAGGGGCCCTTTAAGTTGTCACCGAGTATACAACGGCGGATCTGCCATGGCTTTATTTTCCTTGTCTTTCGCCTGTTCCTATTTAACGTGACGTTTCCTAACCCAATTGTTTGTGCGAAGATATGTTCTAGCTCGCACAAAACCACCTCACACCCCGATCCCACTCCACGTCTCGAAGTGAGGAAGGAACTGTGGTTCCGAAAACGTTGAGCGGAGTTCAAGTGATGTTGGGAGAATGCGATCAAAGGGAGCCTCTTGGGGAATGTCGTCCATACACTGGGTGGTTTTACCCTCCCCCCCCCCACCCCACCCCACCCCCGATAGGAGAGAGCTCGGTAACGAATAATGAATGCTGCCTTTGCAGGTAGGCTACAAGCCCGGGGCATCATCGCAGTGGAGTCAAATTGACTTCCAGATTAACTCAATTTATAAGCTCCTTTCTGGTTTGAGTGCCTGATTGTTTGAGTTCTGAGTGATTTTAGTGATCTGATTTGAGTGCCTCGATTTTATCGCAAGATCTCTCAAAGTTTGCGCACAATCTCCCCAAATCGAAAAGGCAGAAACATTGAGAGTGTATTTTTAAAATTTTCTTCTGTTTGTAATTTGTACCGCAGGTAACAACTTTGCAACGCCGGCCACGCAAATAAAATGGCAGAACTACAAGTAGTCTCAAAACGACCAAAAAAAATGGCCAGAAATGGCAGTTGGGTGGCTGATTATACGGGGTGAAGCAAGCTTTCAAAGTGAAAACAAAACTAAAACAGTGGCTGTCTGGGAGAATCGATAAAAAAAGATGCCCATGTCTAGGAAAAACTACCGAAAACAGGAACTTTCAGAAACACTTTCGAGTGTAACAAAGCTCTTGAGGCAAACGAAATGCTCTAAGGGGAAGATACGACTCAAAATTTGGACAATGGGCAATGTTCAGGGGGGAAAAACAAGGAAGGGTTTAATTGCCACCTGAAAATGTTAAAACACAAACGCCTGAGCTTCAGGGGGAAAATAGGGAAACAAGGAAGGGTTTAATTGCCACCTGAAAATATTAAAACACAAACGCCTGAGCTTACCACCCACAAATTACGGCCTCTGGAAAAAATACAAGCTCTAAGAACCCCGAGATAGCAGTAAAACATTAAAAATGTGCATTGAGAAATTTGCTGTAAGTTTTTTGTAGGATATATCACAGGCCAAGCTTACATCACAAGTCATGGAATCGACTTCAAGTTACACGTAGGAAACTCCGAATCTACAAATAGCCCCAAAAACCTGTATTGAAAATCGCTGGAAATAGCAGCCTTCCAGAGTAAATACAGAGGACGAGGCATGACTGTAAAGTAACAAAAAAGTGGGCCAAAAATTGTATTGGTGAGGTTTAGCTGCATACATAAAAAAAGGGATGAAGGTGATGGTTATTGGGTTTTGGATTGGATTAGATTCAAAAACGTTTCTTGAGCATCAAAGTGGGTGGTGGCTTTTTTAGTCCAGAAAGCCTCGAGCCAATGCAGCAGCTTGGGCGCGTACGATGAGGCGTTCGTGGTCCTCGCACCGTGAGCTGGCCAGCTCGCACTACCACTGCTCAGGGGATGGGGAAAGAAGGGGGTTGGACACGGGGGGGCATTCCCGGACCAGGTGGTAGGTGGTGCTTCGGACGAAGCAGGAGGGGCAGTTGTAGGGGTAAGTGGAGGGGGAGATGTAGTGGGGTAACGAGGTGGTGTATGTTGGTCTGTAGACGCCAAATGCGAGCCGCCTGTGTGCTGAGGCATTGGTGGGGAGGGGGGTATTGAAGCCGCAATTGGCGATAATGATATGAGATTTTAGTATATCGGGAATAGGCCGGGGAGGGTGCGGAAAGGTCCTCTTCCGTCGATGAAAACGCCAGAGTGCAACAGCGCGGGTGTACCGACTCGTTTTCCTCGAGGGGATGAAGACCAGGGGTCCGCACAATCTGGATGTGGGGAGGGTCCTTGATTGAGGTCAGAATCTTGAGCACTTAGGGCGAGATGCGGCCTATGGGCAAGCCTGATGCGAGTCCGTGAGGACTGCCACGTCGTTGGAGGAAGCCCTGGTTGCTTCCAGAGTGATGGCTGTCTCTTACTTGAACCGTCGTGGTGCTTGCGTGAAGTAGGGTGAGGGAGGTAACGGTAGCTAATTTGGAGTCGACGACAAGGAGTGCGTGACCGGGTCGGGATATGTACCGAGCGATGTCCGTTTGTCGGTTGTCCGGTTTGTTGTGGTAATCTGCTCGGAGATAGTTCACGCGGGCCTGTCTGCTGCCTTGACTGAAGAAACGGCGCATGTGATTTGCAGCTTCAACAAAATCGAGTTGGGGGAGGAATGATTTAAGAACTATTTAAACTGTTCAGCTACGTGGAGGACTTCAATTTGCGCTTGCAGCTTTGTTTCTCTCGGGATTTCTCGAAAGTGGGAAACAAGTGATATTTTGCTTGTTTAATATCCCACGTAGCAGCTTCCAGTATATATTTTTTGTTTTTGTTTTTTTTTTTTTCAGTCTGCTCAACGGTTTTTCTGCTGTCTCTTCTCGTTTTTTTTTTTTTTTTTTTTGCCTTTAGGGTTGTCAACGGTCAACCACACGACTGGACGGTTAGATGAGAAGCGACGGACATGGCCTGTAAAGACCGCTGCCGGCATTTTTTGGAACTGAACCGTGGGCCTTGGACTATCGACTGACGAAGGCAAATTTGTTTCGAGGGTTCCCGTGGGAAGACACACTATGTTCCAAATATCTGCAAAGTTTGAAAACATTGTGACTTGAATGTTTGTTTGATTTCCCAGATTCAGTGTGAATAAATGGCTTCAAAAAGTGTGCATTCGTTAAATCTGTGACTTTAGCATTGTAAAAGCATAGTTGTCTCCGGAAGTAGCATAACATGACATATTGCAATTATTGGTTTCTCTTGCAAACGCCTGCTCATTGTGTCTTAGATTTACAGAAAATAGTCAGCTACTGGGAAAATACAAAGACAAGCGAACATTTATGGTGCTATAGCTAAGTGTCCAATCTAAAAGCTCGGCCGATGCACGTCTCTCTGAGCTTGCGTGAGAATAAGCCTGCTTGCTGTTAGCTACAACTCCCTCAATGGAGTGACGCCGCGTATTTATTTTGTAGCGCCCTCTAACAGCATTACGTAGTAAGCAAATTTCAGTTCTCATCAAGCATAACGCGTATTTTTGTTTTTGCACATATGACTTATTTGAAGAACCACTATCCTTGCGCTTACCTTCATTATCGAGTGTTGAGTGGCCACGCGTCAGCACGCGTGAAAGGCTCTAATCTTCCTAATCTTCTGTGAAGGTTGGTGTCAGCCTAGTTAAGCATAGCATCGTTGGGGGGCCACGCTGGAACTCATGGCGGAAACAGGCACAAAACGACGTACGCTTCGACGCACACACAACTGGTGTTATTCTAAATGGGGCGAGCAATAGGAGCGGAGACACGAAAACAACTAATGCGAGAAGTGAAAAAGAAAAAGATACAAGGTCACATGAGATGCTCGCGTAATCACGTGCTGAACTTACGAAGATTCCTCCAAAAGCTGCATCTCGCAGCTAATATCTCCGATGAAATTCTATCTTTTTTTTTAAAAAACAAAATTGTGTTACCAAAGGCACATTCCCATTTACCCCTTGATCAGCGAACGGTAAGATTCCCGGGTGCTTTGGGGACTCACACTAAGGGGCCCAGACACTTCACATCGGCTCCGTATTTTCGCTTCAATTTCTGTGAAATGAACACGTGGACTAACAGAGTTTTTATTCTGATGGAGGCGAAAAGCAAAAATGCCTGTGTGTACGAGATTTGGGCGCACGTTAAAGATCCCCAGGTGGTCAAAATTAATCCGGAGCCCATCACTACGGCGCGCCTCATCGCTGGCGTTGCGTCGGCGCGTGAAACCCTAGCTGCAATCGATCATCGGACTAACAGAGTTTTGTTCTCTAGAGGTCTTCACTCATCGGATCATCGTGTATGCGTCTTGAGGGGAAAAAATCTCGAATTTTAGCAGCACAACGGTTTAAGCCATCCGTCGCATCAAAAACCCTCGCGGAGCGATGTCCCCTCGCGTTACCTGGAAACCCCTGGCGAGGCTGCGCATAACTTCGCACTCGCTTTGGCAGCATAGGCGTGGCTACCGCTGCAGCGGGTCCTAGCGCGTGCTAGCGCGGTCCACTTTCGGAGATATGTGAAAGCCTGCGGACGAAACGATCCGGGACTGCCAGTGATGAACTTCTAGGGGCAAGTTCGGAAATCCATGCGAGGTGCAACAACCGGGCAGTGGCTTACCTTGGCTATTCCAGGATATACATAGCGGGAGCTAAGGTTCAGCTGCTTATTCTTAGCTTTCCTGGTTGTCTAGGATGCGCTTGATTATCATGCTTACTGCTGCTTCAATGACACACACATGCACGGTATACGCATCATGTGACACATGTATTGCCACGAAAGACTGCTGCTTCGGTGACTGTCTCTGACATCACCCACTACGTCCGGAGCTGCCGTGACTGCCAGCGACGAAAAAATTACCCCACCTTCCCGCGAGGGGAACCCTGTGGAGATGCGACGCATCTTGGGGGTTCACTTGGTGTTTCCGTTGGGTTGATTCTCTAATTGCGTGAAACGTGTGAGGAACGCGTATGATGTATTCTTTATTTAACACGCGGCGTAACGTTAACGATGACGGCCTTGTGGTCGCTGAAGTGTACGGGTAGTGGATGGTGAAGTAACGGGACCACCGTGCAATTTGCAGCGATGATCAAGTCTATGCACGAGCCCGAAATCGGAACGCCGGTGCTGGAACGACCGCGGTTATGACGCAACGTGGCGCGGCTATGACGCAACACAATCCAACACAATCCACTTTAATCCAATCCAAGCCAACCCAATCCAATCCAATGCCCCTCGCGAGAGTGTGTTCGCTATCGGAGAGGAGAGGAGGTGAGCGGCGGAGAGCGCAGCTCGCGCGGCGAGGAGAATGGGGGAGGGGTGTGGACGGACAACAACGCCCAACGCCGTATGGAGGGACAAGGCGAGTGAATGAGATGCAGTCGCATCTAAAACGCCCCCGACGAGACCCGCCGGACTTCTGCAGCCAATCGCCGTCCCATCGAGGCCCTTCCAACAGATTGGAATGAACCTTCCGTGCCTGTTCCCTACGTCACGATCCGAGAACAAGTGGATTGTTGTAGCGACAGACTACATGACGCGCTACGCAGAGACCGCCGCTCTTCCGAGGGGGACTGCACAAGAAGTAGCGAAGTTTTTCATAAACCAAGTTGTGCTGCAACATGGAGCCCCTGAAGTCCTAATCACGGACCGCGGAATGGCCTTCACTGCGGAGCTCATACAAGGAATCTTACGCTATACAGCAACACGGATCACCGAAGAACGACGGCGTACCACCCCCAAACGAACGTACTTACGGAACCTCTGAACAAGACGATCGCGTATATGCTGTCTATGTACGTTGACGTTGAACATAAGACTTGGGACGAAGTCCTCCCGTATGTCACATTTGCGTACAAGACAGCGAGCCAGGAAACCACGCAGATGACACCGTTCGAGCTTGTCTACGGAAGACGGCCGACTACGATGCTCGACGCCATGCTGCCGCACGTAGAAGACGACGACCTCAACGCCGACATCCACGGATACCTTCAGCGTGAAGAGGAGGCCCGCCAGCTCGCTCGAGTTCGTATAACGGACCAGCAGCTGGTGGATGCCGGACGCTACAATCTCTGACGCCGAGACGCCGAGTACCACCGTGGGGATCGTGTGTGGGTTAACTCCCATCCGATAACGCGGACTCAGTGAGAAGCTTCTGCGACGGTATTTCGGACCCTACCGGATTCTACGACGTGTCGGCCAACTTATACCTACGAGGTGGTCCGATGGTGATCCCGGCACATCACGACGACGCAGCCGGCCGGAAGTCGTCCACGTGGTTAGCCTCAAACGTTACTGCGCAACATGATGGACTTTTTTGTTGTTCTTGTTTGTTCAGACTGTCATTTTATTTTAGCGTCGGGTCGATGCACTCTTAAAGGAATGGGGGGGGGGGGGGGGGGGGGTAATGCCGCGAAGCATGTATGGGTTTGTTTATTTATTGTTTGTTTTTACTGCCCGGTCACGCCCGGGTCTGTTATGTGTGTCCCAAGCGAAGCGCGTCTTCCATTCTTTATTTTTATGCCGCACGGGCTATCTCATTCAGATAAGCAGACTGTTTCACTCTAACGTCACTAGCCCAAATTAATAGCGAGTTTTAGCTGACCGTTTTTCACGGTCCGCTCCGCTCCGATAGCAAGCGGGAGCGCCATTGCGCATGCGTGGCGCGCCTTGCCGTGAACGGCATTGGCTCAGGTTGCGCTAAGCGGGCCGCTGATACCGGAGCGGACCGTCGAAAACGGTCAGCTAAAACTCCCTAGTACGGTCCGCTCCGCTCCGATAGCAAGCGGGAGCGCCATTGCGCATGCGTGGCGCGCCTTGTCGTGAACGGCATTGGCTCCGGTTGCGCTAAGCGGGCCGCTGATACCGGAGCGGACCGTCGAAAACGGTCAGCTAAAACTCCCTAATATTATTTGATCTACAATGTTCTGGATGTAAATCGACGGTTCCAGAAACACTAGCGCCGAAAGATAAAAGCCTGCATAGCAGACGCCGCGGCATTGGAATCGCTTAACTTAACCGCGGAACTTAACGCTTGACATCGTCTGCTTTTTCTCAAATGGTTTTTTAGGCGTCGTTGCAGTAATTTACAAACAGATTAAGCCAGAAAAATCACGGAAACGACTCATGTCACGCTCAAAATATCCCAGTAACGCCGTCTTTTCGCAGAGAGGAGGAACAGCCGGTTGAGCAGATGCGGTACTAAGCCAGGCAGCCCTGACTGGCCTCAAGTGCTCGCCTTCAGAATCCGAACTGCTGGCGCATCTAACGAAAAAAGGACGGCTATGACACCCCAAATAACTGTTCAGGTGCCGGAGTTCACGGTTCCGCGTGCCTCGCAAATGAATGTCTTGGCCCTCACTATGCAGCAGAATGTATATGTGGTCTAACCCGCAGCTGATCAAGCGGCCGAGCTTTACGTGGATCAGTTAATTGCACTCCTCAAAAGCATCACAAATCGAAATCACGGGATGAACGAAAGACACCGACTTCGGCTTATCCAAGCTTTCTTTATTAGCCGGCTTCTCTACACTCTACCTTAAAATCGAGTTAGTAAAACCAAACTGGACAAAATTAATGGCCTCATTAGGAAAGAGGACAGGGCTGCCCCGCAACTCGCCCCTTCCACAACGGGTCCACTGACAGCCTTAATAACTGAAGAGCACCAGAGCTAACTGAAGCGCACCTCTGTTCGCAGACAGGGCGCTTAGAGCTCACTCAGACGGGGCAGGAGATTCTCTCGCGCCGAAACATCCCGGTCTCGCAGTAGACCCAGGAATCATTGCCTATCGCTGTTGATGTGCACGAGCAAATTATCGTGAGACCTTACCAAGACACATGCATCCTGTTCATTTCTGATCATCAGCATGCCCCCTTTGTGGAGAGCACACCACACTAAGTACCTCCATATGGGAATGCCCCCAAGACCCCTTCTCTGAAATCACCCGCACGGAGCAGTGGAGGGAGGCGTTGGTAATCTCTCACAGGACTGTACAAGAAGCACTGGTCAGAAGAACCACCGAAGTCGCCACACAAGCCTCTGGATAGTGGCCACCGCGCGTTTCTGGCCCCTTGCTGGAATCTCTCTCTCTCTCTCTCTCTCTCTCTCTCTCTCTCTCTCTCTCTCTCTCTCTCTCTCTCTCTCTCTCTCTCTGCCGCTGTGACTCTCTGGCATGCATTTCGGTGCTTGATCTGCGTGAAACACCATGAACGTATTGCAAGGCCGCCCGTCGCCACTCTCTTGTTCTTCCTTTCACAACAACTTTTCCTTTTATGATAGTTTTTACAACCTTTTCTGCCACGGAGACTATAGCAACGCATAACGCTATCCACTTTTCTTAAAACTTGTCTGCGCAGACTTTCCTCGGTGCAATGAGGGCATCATTTCGTGACAGTTTGTGAAAGACGTGTATGAATGCGCAATGCCACGCTTGATTAGCTTGGAATGTGTTAAAACAAACGGGAGTAAATCTTTCTCTGACGTTTGGCGGCAACACCAACGTGCCTGTCAAGCGCATTCCATCAGGTTGAGGTCGAGGAATTTCAGGAAATTCTCGGTAAGCAGTTCAGTTGTAAAGAGTACATATCAAGGTAGGCAGATCCCCCATTTTGTTTATCTTTCAAGTATCTACCCCCCCACATGCTTTCCGAGGAAGCATGTCGCATGGTACAGCAAAGTGTCGCTCGTTTAAATAATTTTATACCTTCAATAAAATGCACATTGATTCGCTACTGAACCGGTATTCGAAATCCGCGGCCTTTTACCGAAATACGCTCGCACTTTAAACGGCTCGGGCATGTGTTGTTATAGAGCTTCCATAATGGTTGATGTAGATAAAAAATTATCCTGCAACGTTTGTTTTTCTTATTGTTGAACAAAACCAAGAAAACATAGTTGACTGACACGCCAGTTTTGACGTCGGGTTTTTGCCTTTTTGCATTGTATTGGTTGGAGCCTAATTAAATCTCAGTTCAGTTTTGACCAAGTTTGAGTTGTTCGTCGCCAACGTAAGACAACATGGCGGCGCCCATCAACAAATTGCGGAAAAGTTTTTTCGCTTTTCTTCGTGGGGGAAAACTTTTTTAAATGGTTTTCTCTGGAGCCGATCCTTTCGCATTCTCGTTCGCTCAACAGATTTGACAGCTCCTGCCCATCCAAAAGGCCGTGATTCGCTGGTTGTGAAGTGGATAGAGTCCGCACGTAGCAGCGCTACGTAAGCTGCAAACCCACGAGTTAATCTAGTCCGGCCCTTATCATCACTCATCCTCCAGCGCTTCAGCGTTGGTTGCCCGCATATAACGCGTTACTTACAACCGACTGTGCTCGGCCGGACTTTCTAGTGATTCGTCGCGAAGTGAGAACATGCGGCACCTGTGGAGTGCATACGCGCGGGTGATGCGTAATCACCCCGTGAAGACGCAGCTGATTATCACCGGCACCGTGATGCTTTCCGGGGACCTGATAGCTCAGACAGTCCTCGAGCGGCGATCCACAATCGATGTACCGAGGGCTGCGAGGTGTGTATGTGGTGTGTAAGGTTGCACGCGTCCAAGTGGATGGGCCGGCCGGTTTCCCCGGTTTTGGAGCACGCGTTCTTTTGATTACTTCTGGGTAAGAACAGCGCGTGCTTGCTAGGTTCCGTGGCTTAGTTAACTTAGTCAATGAGTATCTGCTAATAAACGTTAACAGATACTCACCCAAGACAATAAAAGCGTGGAGGCGTGCTATAGAACATAAAACAAAGAAAAAAAAACGGGGAGGGGACGGGGTGCTCCAAGAAGCGTGCTTGCTACGATCACATTCGACGCGTAGAGCTCTTCCAGACAACCTCGGACCTTCAGCAGAAAAGTTTTTAAGGTCTGAAGCATCCCTAGTGTGGCATGGGAGAGTTCTTGGAATTGAAAACGGCGGCTAGTGGGAGTTCAGGCGAGCGGAGACTGTAATTCCAAACTATAATCACCTGTAAAAGTATTCCAACGTAGTCGGCCATTACATGGCACAAGTAGCAAACCTGAACAAGTAGCAATCGAGTCTGGGGATGCAGCAGTGCAACAGCATCTTTGTCACATTGCAGCAGCCATGAATTCATGTGTGACAAATACTAATAAACAAAGCATTACGTAACAAAAGAGATTAAAATCGTTCTCACGAAAAGACAAAATGCCTTATGTTTCAGTCCTGAGCGGGGTACACGAGAATGAGGACCTAGACGTAAAAATATTAACAGCAGGACAAGACCAGTGTGTGCTATGGCCAGCGTGCTGGGACATTCCCAAGCATTGCATTTAAATGACAAGCCAGCCTGAAATGGGGGAAATAAATCGCAAATCTTCTTGAAACACTGCAGGTCTTGAGGAAAAGGGAAGCATTAACTGGAAAAGTTGGAGATTGCAAGGAGTGAATTGGATGCCAGCTAAAGTAGATCATATCCGTTTAGAATGTTTTCAAATTATGGGGCTTTAACATGCCAAAGCATGTTATACCTGTGCTATGGGGCGCTCAATAGTGGAGGGCTCCGGATTAATTTCTACCACCTGGGCATCTTTAACATGCACCGATATATCGATCGATTGAAATATCAATTGCGACCCTGGATCCCAATCATGAGGCAGAGATAATTATAAATGGGGTGGAGTGCATTCGGCAGGCATTCTCAGATAACGAATGGCAGCCTACCATTGTCCCTGAAGATGAAAGTGTCTGACAGCTGCATCTTACTGGTACTCACCTATGGGGCAGAAACTTGGAGGCTCACTAAGAGGGTTCAACTTAAATTGAGAGCGACTGAGCGCGAAATGGAACGGATGATGATAGGTGTAACATTAAGGGACAAGAAGAGAGCTGAGTGGGTCAAAGAACTAACGTGTGTTAAGGACATATTAGTAGAGATTAAGAAGAAATGGGCATGGGCAGAGCATGTAATGCGAAGGCAAGATAACTGTTGGTCATTAAAGGTAACAGAGTGGATCCCTAGAGAAGGCAAGCGTGGCAGGGGGTGGCAGAAGGTTAGATGGGCAGATGAGATGAAGAAGTTTGCGGGGCTAAATTGGTCACAGTTAGCACAGGACCAGAATAATTGGAGATTCATGGGAGAGGCCTTTGCCCTGCAGGGGACATAGACAGGCTGCTGCTGATGATGAAATATTAATCGACGCATGGTCGATTGATGTTGTTGCTTTGCACCTCCACCTGAATGCATTTAGAAGATCATGCATTTTTTTCTGGAAGGGGTGTTTAAAAAGAACCTGTTCAAGAAATTTCGTAGTAAAATGGCAAAATGCAGAACCAACCAAAGCGAGAAAGTGATGTACGCAAGGCACCTTCTGGTGTAGCTGTTTGTCTAATATTGTTGTTGAGGTCAAAGACGTGGATTTAATTTGTGGCAACGGTACTTTTTTTGTTTTTGGTTAAAGCAAGAACAGGGATATGGCGGGGTGGATAGAGTCAGTCAAAGCAAACGGTGAAGCCACTTGACGGGAGGTCCATGTAGGTTCCAGGTGGAGAGGCCAGCGTAGGTGCTTTATGCGCCGATTTATCCTCTAAAGTGCTTTGGCAAAATGAATTCGCCATGGCGGCGCAGTGGCTAAGGCATTGTGCTGCTGAGCCCTAGGGTGCGGGTTTGATGCCTGCCGTGATGGCTCCTTTTCTAATTTAGGCAAAGAACGGAAAAGCTCATGTTGAGCCTTCAGCGCACATTACAGATCCCCAGGTGGTTAAAGCTAATTCAGAATCCCTCCACTATGGCGTGCCTCATAGCCCAAGAGCACCATCGGCGCATAAAACCCCCCCAATTTGAATTTTTTTATTTAGCTGAATGATTTGCTTCTGAAGATGTAAAAATGAAAATTTGCAGCATTTGATTCCAGGGCAGCGTTACTTCGACACTCAAGTGCAGTTCGTTAGTGACATAGAGGGAGGGCTTGGAGTGGACACATTGTCCATCCCACTTCGACCACATTCCCCCACCCTCAATGTCTTTGCAGGTTCTTTGTCATGGGCATTGCATTTGTGGGGCCCATCCTCCGCGTCTGGTACATCACCCTGGAGCGAATCGTGGGCAGCACTGGTGGCGGGGCCATGGTGGTCAAGAAGGTTCTGCTCGACCAGGGAGTGTTCACCCCAGTGTTCATCCCCAGCTTCCTGACCACACTGGGGGCGCTCCAGGGGCGCTCCTGGGAGGGCATCAAGGACATGGTGCGGACGGACTACCTGCCCATCCTCAAGGCAAACTACATGCTGTGGCCTGCGGCGCAGCTAATCAACTTCCGATTTGTGCCATTAGCGTACCGCGTGCCCTTTGCGAGCTGCGTGGCCCTTGTATGGAACACCTACCTGGCATGGAAGGCTAACCGGACATTCAAGAAGACATAGCTGTGTTGAAACTTGTTTGTTTTGGGCAATCTGTAAATGTTTTTGATTGGAGGAACTTCAGCAGGCGTGTTTCTAAGCTTTGCGGTGCTGTCATCTTGGCAAGATTCCAATGTTGACAAGAGAACAGGGGACACACAACAGTACCGACTTGCCTTTCTTTAGTGTGTGTTTGTGTGTGTGAAAATTTTATCTTTTCTTTTGAGCACCGTATTGTCTGTTTAAGAGAGTATACATTTGCTTCTATGCGAATAAAAATTAGCTGTGAGGCAGCGTGCTCTCTCCTTTTCTCTTCTCACTGTGTTCAAGCGCTGTTCTGCACGATTTACTCTTGCCCATGTGGCCAATTTGCCTGTGCTCTGTGCTGTGGGTGGGCTGGCTTGGTCCTTTTCTTCACGTGGAACTGTGGACAGGCCTCACAGTATGTTACAGAGGTGCAAGTCATGCTGTTGTCAGCAAGACGAAACATTTTGTCCTGTGCTGTTGTCATGTCTTTGTCGATTTTGGGCTTTTCTTTTTCATGAGTGTTTGATGAGTGCTTTTCTCATCATGAGTGTATACCAACGTGCCAAACTGGGAGTTATTCTGGATGCTTACAAAGATTCAAAGCTTTTTTAAGGGGGCAGATGGGTCTTTGGGGGCCGAAAAACGGTCAAAAAATAATTTTCCGGGAAATGGCATTTGTGGCATCCACGACAAATTTTTTTTATCAGTCTGCAAACTTCCTTATCATGAGGCACCACATTTTATTTTAAATAGCATTTTAAAGTGCACCCTACATCTCAGTTAATGAGAACCTCGATGGTGAAACGGCACTTTTCTTGCAATGCTAAGCTAGCATTCACCTTCAGATATCTCGACGCCCTAGGTACAACTAATTTTTTTTTTGCTTTTGATACGTCATTGTGCGAAGAATACAATGGTGGCAACAAATTTTTCAAATGGAGGCTTCGGGAAATTATTATGTTGTGTTCAACTGACACCACCTCTGAGCCATTTCTGTAAGAGCACGGGGGAGTGAAGTTCACCAAAAATATGTCAAAAAAATTCTTCCAATGTTGTATTCTTTATTCATTTGTCTCCCTAGCCACGTGGTAATTGCCATTCTGTATGGAGTGGTTATGTTGTAATTGTGACCCAAAATAATGGCAATTATTGATTATCTCAAAATAATCAACTTGCAAAAAATCTGATTGATTGTAAGGTATAACGCGCCGGCGCAACGCAGGCGATGAGGCGCGCCGTAGTGGAGGGCTCCGGATTAATTTTGACCACCTGGGGTTCTTTGACGTTTGCCGAAATTTCGTACACACGGGCGTTTTTGCTTTTCGCCTCCATCAGAAAAGCGACCGCAGCGGCCGGGAACCGAAACCGCAACCTCGTGCTCAGCAGCGCAACGCCTTAGCCACTGAGCCACCGTGGCGGGTGTCTCGCAAAAAATCTAATTGCAGATTTCAAATCGGCGCACAAATCTCTGCAATGCTGTGCAGTTTCATTAAAATTGGTTAGTAAATAAAAAGAAATAGCTCTCAGACCAGTCTGCCCCCTTAACAGTGGTGTCAGCGTCGACAACTTTTACACAGCGAGGGAAATAAAGGATTGTTGGGTAATTTTGCTTGAAAGGTGCTGCACATGGCTAAGGTTTTGAGCGTTTCGCCTGCATGCTAACAACAATACCTTGCAGCAAAGCCACCTTTATTGCAAGTGCTCTGGTTGAAATGGCTGCGGCTCGTGTTTTGCCGAAACTTCGCGCACAAAATCTACATGAAAATTGGCTGCTATGACTACGCTATCATTCCACCAAGTTTCATTTACACAATAAACGAGTTAGCGCCTTTGTTAAAAATTCTGAGTCATTTCTGTGTGAAATGTAAACAGCATCGCTGGTCATCCAAATTCTTAGTAGAATGGTTCCTGATTTTTTACCTTTCACCATGAAACGGGTGTGGAAAGAGTTACAAAACAGGCAAACACGCTACTAAAGCCTGGTTTCATTTCCTTCAGGTATCAAAAGAAATATTTCACCTCCCTTTTGAAATGGAAACTATTTCAGATGTCAAAAGGGAGGTTAAACCTCTGTTTTTCTTTGTGTGTAAAGAGAAAGAAAAATAATCTTTTTTGCACAGAATACACCTTTTTGATCGCAATGACATACAAATCCTGTAGCTTTACTCAGTTATTTTTTTGGGGCAACTTTACGAGGGTAATAGTTTCACAACTCTGAAAGTATAAAAGATAACCTTGTTACTGGGACGGGTAATTAACTACATATTAACCATTTGCAGACGAGTCAAACAGCAGCTTGAAATGGCAAGAATTTTGCTTGGCGCCATTTCAGGGAGTAATAAGTGGCAACAAGGAACCACGACAATAACAACCAACCGTGACTGTCTAGTGTCCAAGTAGCACCGCTCAAAGCTGTTCAACAACATTACGGATGGCTCCTGGCACATCGCACAGAACTGCTTGCTGTATCGCCCTAAACAAGTAGCTCACCAGAGAAGACCACATTTGCCAAGCTTTGCAGCCTGGGACATTTTAGTGCAGTGTGAAGGACCACAGCGACACAGATTACTCTTTAATGCATTTTATTCTTTCTAGGTGACTTTCTTGAAAGGTGCTCAAATGCATCATTCGACTTGCCACAGGTTTGAGTCAATTCGTTAAATAATGATGAGATGAGGGTCCGCCTTTTTTGCACCAGTTATTGGCAAAAGAATGTTTGCACTTTCCATAAAGTGTCCACCATTAGCGAACAATGGTAACACTGCTATCCACAGTAATGCTGAATTCTCCTCATGGAAGGTGAGAAGCGGTTTCCACAATGCGACAGCTCTAACAGACAGTGATGAAACTGCTTAATCCGGATAACTCAAGAGCCGCACCCTTGTTGCGTGGTAGACCTACACTGGAATTGATCTCGTGAAGATAAATGCACCATGTAATTATACAGAAGCTCTTATTTATTCCTTTACACACTTTACAAAACGATTACAGAAAGCACCAGTGAAGGA
Organism: Haemaphysalis longicornis; assembly: GCF_048455015.1. Classification (NCBI taxonomy): domain Eukaryota; kingdom Metazoa; phylum Arthropoda; class Arachnida; order Ixodida; family Ixodidae; genus Haemaphysalis; species Haemaphysalis longicornis. The sequence continues at coordinate 113,956,740 of NW_027526407.1, read as the reverse complement.
ATCGGCAGTGTATCACGAACAGAGATTGACGATGGATGTGCATACTATGACGCGAGGAACTCAACTCGATGCACATGATGAAGGAATGACTGTCCTCCTGCAGTGGCCTGCACTGAGACACGCGACCTCCCAGACTCAAGGTCATCACGTGACGCCCCTAACTCCTCTCCCAAGGAGATGGAGAGGTCACGTGTCGAACTTCTCGAGGCAGTAGGAGGGGCCGTTCTCCTCGTACTGCTTCTTGGTGATGATGAGCTTGCTCATGTCCGGGTCCTGGAAGGCCATCACGCCACCGTGCCATGCGTACGTGATGGGGCTGCACAGAGAGACGAGGGATTATGCAAAAGAGGAGGCGATTGGGTGAGCTTGAAGATGAGTGCGACAGAATTAACTAATTCTTGGAATGTTCTTACTGAAGAAAAATGAATTCCTAGTTTTCGAGCTTAACTGAAAACCAGATTATTGTACTTGGTATCATGTATTCATGAGCTGCAATGGATCAGTGTTTCAGCTATTGTTCAACAAAATCAAAATGAAACTGACATCTAGCAAAATTCAGCGAGCAAGGGCCAAAGTTCAAAAAGTGCATAAACGTATCTCAAGTGGCAAAACAAAGAGGAGCTTCTTGTTTATTTCTTATTTGCAGGAATTCCAAATGGGGAGCATTATTTTCATGATAAAGATACAGCTTTCTGTATACCGTATTTACTCGCGTAATGAACCCATTCGCGTAATGTTTGGGCAATGGACAGGGATCGCCGCGTGTTTCGTGGGCCCAAAGAAGGGAACTTTCCCGGTGTGGGAAAACAAGTTTTAGAGGGCCTTGGCACCATGGAAGACGGTGCGCTGTGGGCTGCTGACAAATGTGAAGCCACAAGCAACTTCAGTGAGGAGCACAGCTCAATGGCGAGCAGGGGACCACTAGCATGTTGTGAATAGAAAAGAAATTTCATTAAAATCCTAAGTGTTTTTACAAGAAAGGAAAGGCTTTGATAGCGCTTCTCTTAGCAGCTTTATTGCACGGAATCCCAACTTTTAAAAGTCTGCTAGAACGTTTTTCCACATAATGAACCCTACCTCAAAATTCACCCCGAATTTTCTGAAGAAATAAAAAAGAAAAAAGGCGGCTTCATTACGCGAGTAAATACGGCATTCAATTTTTGCAGACTCTGATGCGAAGCCCACCACTTGAGGTTACATGAAGTTGTTGACCATTAATAAACTACCGCAAAATTCAAAAAAAAAAAAATGCCCGCCCAAATTTTAGAAATGTTAAGGGAAAAATACAACATGGACGATCTTTTGGGTCAGGCGCGAAAAACTATAAAAAAAAGGCGGTGGCACGCACCGTTGAACAAAACTGCAGATATCAAGAAAAAATGCAAGATGCCCGAGGTTTCAAGTGAAGTGTGAAAAAGACCAATAAGTGAACACATCAACACAGGAATAGATGATTTGCAGTTATTTTGTTCGCTCATCGGCACTGAAGCCACGGATTCTTTTAGCAAATTGAATATTTCACTCCTGAAGGGGGCGGGGCGATGTTTCAGGGGAGGGCATTCTCACAGAACGTTATGGTATGTATTTTTTATATCCTGTTTCCAACTGCAGTTGAGCTGTACAAACCTGCCTTAACTATTTTACAGCCCTTCCAATAAAAACAAAGTGCCATATGTTTTACAAGTCATTTGAAAAATGCGCGCATTGTCTAGACAGCCACCACGCTGACACAGACCACAAAGCACTAGGACCAAATCCAGAACACAGCTCAGAGTGGAGACCTAAACCTTGCTAAAGCACATTTCAATGATTTTTTTTATGTACAGATCACATTTCAACCTGGAGAAGTTTTGTACTATTTGCTGATTGTGGAGCGAAGATGCTGTTCTTCGAGTCATAATTTTTCAAAGACATTCTTTTTTTTTTTTCCGCAAATACCGTGCACAAATTTAAAAAAGGGGGGGAGCTCGGAACGGACCAGTCTGCACCTAAGAATCAGTGACCCCAAAAGCTGCTTTTACCGCACGTCCGTTCACTGCACAAGACACTGGTCCACTCTTCTTTGTTTAGAGTGAAACTTCCACAACCACTCATGGCTCAACTTCAATGTCCAAGGGACCCAGTTGGTCACTACTTTTAAGGCAAAATTTTCTTAGTTTCCCTGATGGCGTTGTCGTAACCAAACGCACTTCAGGAAAGCCAACTTTACACAACAGGAGAGAGCATGATGATGGTGATAAAAAAAAAAAGAACGCTTTTTATGGCTGGAATCGAGCCTGGGTTGGTTGCATTGATTGATTGATTGATTGATTGATTGTGGGGTTTAATGCGCCGACTCAACGTGTGCCGTAGTGGAGGGCTCCGGATTAATTTTGGCCACCTGGGGATCTTTACCATGTGCCGAAATCTCGTATACATGGGCGTTTTTGCTTTTCCCCTCCATCAGAAAAGCAGCCGCCGCAGCCGGGAATCGAACCCGCGACCTTGTGCTCAGCAGCGCAACGCCTTAGCCACTGAGCCACTGCGGGTGCCTCAATTAACGCGCGTCTCCGCCGTACGGCAGCGTTGGCATCGAGACACCCGGTTTGGAGCAGTGGAACGCGGGAAATTTAAAATGATTTAAGGGGGGACGTGGCTTTCAAAATCAACTTTTTTATTTCTTTGTGGATTTTGATGAAAATTGGCACAGCAACTGGAAATGCTTCTGTGATAACACTATAAAAATTTCAAAGTAATATTTTGAAAACTTTTTTATGTATGAAATATTCTTTCTGTTCCGCTTGTACCGAGCTTGAGCGGCTTATAAAACACGATAGAAAACTTGTTCGAAGTGCTTTGCATTCCCAAATGAATGGACGAGGTCGTGACAGTTTTAGAATTTTTTTTTTACAACACAATGTTTTTTAGTTTTCATTTTTTTAGAGGTTAATGTGCAACAGGCATGTCAACTGTGAACGATTATTTGAATAAAAAAATCACAAAAAACAAATCTGGAAAACCAAAAGTGTCACGACCTGAACAGTTCATCAAGGAATGTAATGCAAGAAACGGAATCAAAATAGACCCAGCGGTCATGAAGAAATCCCTGGTACAAGCGACACAGGTGGCAAAAAAAAAACGTTTTGAGAAAACGGCTTCCGAAGTTGCAACATAGGTTTCACATATCAGAAGTCGTCACGGTTGTAGCCTTTCATGTCCTTTTGAACATGGGGCTTCTGGAAGGCCTTGCCTTGAAATTGGAGTGCCTTTTACAGCCTTTCTCTTTCCAGAAAACATCATTTTCAGCTCCTCCGTGAAGAGTACATACCCCCCTTTGCAAACCAAACGGAGGGGAGATGGGTTACAATGGGCTTTCAATGCAAAGTATGGTTAGTTGGTTGGCTGTATCGCACTGGACAACCTCCTTTTGCAGTGTTGTCACCAGGGCAACAAGTTAAGCATTTTTTTTACTTAAATTTGACCATTTTTGGCTTTTTTTATGTTTTATCTTGCCTGGCACAGCAACTTAGTACTAATGTGCAGGTGTTCATTGCCAAAAGTTTGCATACCACAAGGATGAAAATGAGCTACTTTGAAGCTTGGCAGAGTATTCTGCATAACTCCAAACTTCAATGCAAGAGCATATTTTTTTACTACTTTTGACATTCAAGGCATCCAATATTTCTCGCAGCACAGCCAGTATGCCCTGAGCAATGGTATCAATAATTTCCCTAAAAAAAATCACTGTTAAATGCTGCCACAGTAACGTACATTTTTAACGCAGAGAGCATATTTTTATTCCTATACTACTAACTCAAACCAGTTTGCATGAAAATTACAAGTGCACGGGAAACGTTGCGCAAGAAAGGCGATATGGCTCGCGCGCATCGCAGCGCACGCTTACCGCGACATATCGAACTTTGATTATACCTGATATGGCTGGTCAGGTCGCTTTTAAGATTAAATCTAACGTCGCAGGCATTAATTACAACTACTGGCGTTCAATCGTAACCGGTTGCCCAGTCATGTGATGCTCCAATGCGCGTCGGCTATGCCGTGCGCGCCGCAGTGTTTGACGCGTCGACTGTTTCTTTCCCAAGGCTAGCGAGCCCACAATCAAATCACAGCAATAACTAAGCGTGTAAACATCGCAAATCCAACTAAAAGTTCACTTCACGAACCGCGATCGCAAGCGCGCACACCGCGTCACCCTCCGGGGTCTGGCGACGGTAGAGTCACGCGCCCCACGAAGCGTTCGATGACCTCCGCCTTTCGTGCCACACAACTTCCCGTAATCCGGCTCGTTATCTCTGGCATTCCCATCGCGATAACGTCCGTGTTGAACACCACAGATTGAACAGAAACTCGTCCGAGCGCAGCGGCGAAAATGAACTCAATCCACTCGCTACGCAGCTCAGGCGGCCGCCATTTTGCGTTGCGCCCGCAACATCCAATCACGAGGGTCGTCGTTCTGTGCCCCGACCGGGGACCAATAGCGCTTCAGCATCTATTTCTAGCTTCGTTTGTGCGTCGTTTCTTTTCTGCCGTTTGTGCGTTTGTGAATGAACGAAGATAAAAGAGACGAGCAGAACCGGAAAGACGATCGCTCGGCCGATCTAACCATATCAAAATGGCCGCGCCCGGTAGCACCGTTGCGGAGATAGAGCGCTCCGAAAATTGCCGTTTTTTCGCCCTTTTGCGCTGATAGTTTGTCACCGCGCCTGACAAAAGTATTTTTTTATGCCACTTTGCGACGCTTTTCAGCGTAAAAGCTTTGCAGACGCACAGAATAGGAAACATAGAAGCCGAATATGTGGGTTTCAAAAAAACGATGTTTTGGTCATTTTTCCGAAGTTGAAAGCCGCGTCCCCCCTTAAGCAAACCTTTGGCGTCTTTACCTCGGGAGGAGCGCGACGCAAGAGGAACAACATGAGAGGTGAGCGGGAAAGCAAAGGGAGGCATTTACTTCGCAAAAGCCGATAAAGACTATCGTCTTTCGACGACATTTTCAACGAAAGTAGCAGATACGCAGCCAATTTTTTCATTGTGCTATCATTGCATTGAGGGACAGTGCATTTTCTTTGGGTTCATAGCACGGGTGTTGACTTTTTAATTCGGCAGTTTGGATTTTATGCACCCCTCCCCCCTCCTTCTCCCCTCCAAACCACCAAAGCATCCTTAGATTCAAAGCATCCAAACAAAACAGGTTAACTTTCTTTTCACAAATATTCTGTTCACAGCTCCAAAATCAGAAAATAGGGCACATTTTTCAGCTGACTTCTTTGCAAAGACTTCCCAAATGTTTCGGTTGAATCCAAGAAATGCACAATATTCTTTCTTTAGTTTGAAAAAAAAAAAAAAAAAAGCTAACGTTAGCCCAGAGTGAGTATGCACTTGATTCTCCCTTTGGCATCCCCCTAAAAAACCCAGCCTGCCTACTCCATGGTGAATCTCGTCAAAAGGCTTGGCTACAGTGAACTAGAATGTCTTGATCCAGTGGCGCGAACGGGAGCGCTCTGCAGCGTTCGGCTGAAGCAAAGCGCGTCTACCGCCGCCAGGGGCGCCACTGCGCCTTCTCCGAAAACGGTACCGCGGTTGAACGGGCAGTTGTTGGGGCGCTCGCCATCTATTGCCGGTGCCGTTTTGTAGTGTGGTACAGTAATTAACTTTTATGGAAGAAAGATGCTTACTTTTGTTGTCCCTGTACCTTTCTAGGAACGTTTTGTTGCTTATCAGACCCGTTTGAGCCATCGGGCAACGGCTACAAACAAAGTAGCGCTGTGTCGTCTGCTGGCGGCGCAGACGATACGAGCGGATGTGCGATGCGTTGGCGGCGCGCGGTCGGACAGACTCTCCGTCTGTTTATGGTCGAGGCCGGCGTTTCATTTTCTGAGTGTTTTTACGTTTCGGTGATGTTCCCCTAAAGAAGCAATTGAGGTATGCAATCGTCAGGAAAATAGTTATTGCGAGTGCTGTCGAACAGAGGTTGGACAGGCCGGGTAGCCGCGATGTCAAAACGAAGGACGGACACCTATTGCTTTGCTCCGGGTTGTCACTAGTGGTTACCCAGGTGCTCCCAAGGCGTCTTTGTTAGCCGCTCCCCCGGACGACAAACTGCGCAACAAGTGGGAACAAAGTTTGGGAAGACTGGGCAAACTCTTGACCATATCTTCAGCCACTAATTTTGAGCCCACTTTGAGCGCCACTTTGAGCCCGAATGCATATTGCGGGAATACATCCATGTAATAAACGGCTGTGAAGTGCAACACGCGAGAAGCTGTCACTGGCTCCAGGGGCTGTACCCAACGTTTTTAGATTGTACCTACCATCCTGCCTCACTGTGCGTCGAATTCTGTACGGAGCATACACGCGGAAGCCGCAAAGGAAAAGGCGGGCAACAACAAGAGTTTCAGTTTCGGCAGCCAGCAAGAAGCCACGACACAGCTAAAGAGCCGAAAAAGATGAGGTGCGCCCGCCACACCACGAGGCTTCTCTCTCTCCGCAGGGCTCATCAAATGAAGTCGCAAGTTCTGTGGAATGGGATGCTTTCACAATTAGCCATCTTCAAGAAGTCAAGCTCCCTTCAAAGCTCTGGGGCCGGCTAAATTGTGCCGACGATCGAAACGTTCTTTTCGCTACCACATACGAAGAGAAGAAAAGCTAGAAATTTTTCACGAGAAATCCGTGCTCTTCTATCCACATGACGACAAAGTGTCGCGCAAACATTTTTTCGCGGTGTGTTATGCGGAAGCGGTGAAATAGATTCCCTAGCTGTTGCGAACAGTGTGCTGCGAGAAGCTGACAGCACGTTCGACCTGCAAAGGGGCCATGACGGCTACGGGGTTTAGTGATGTATTGCGCGCTAACACCGAAGCTGCGATCTCAAACGACCACATTTGGAGACGCTGCTTTCAGCACTAAATGCCTGGAGAAACTTTCCTCTGAAGGTAACTTGTTCATTGCAAACTTAGCTGCTGAGAAAATCAGCCGGGTGCTACTGGACGCGTGAATACTGGGTATAATTTGCTTCTGTAGAGGCACATTCACAAGTAGGTTCATGACGGGACTTTATTACAGTGAATACAAAAAATTAATTCCATTCGTAAAGAATTAAACATAGCAGTTGTCCGCCGGCAGCACATCGAACGCGTACGCTCGTATCGATCGTCTGCGCAGGTAGCAGACGACACCAAACTCGATTTATAGCCGTTTTCCTAGATTTGCAACAAAACGTTCCTAGCAAGGTACGGGAATGCCAGACGCGAGTAGCCTTTTATGTAAAGGTTAATTACTACCCAATATCGGAACAACGCCAGCCATAACTACTGCCGATCGCCTGAAGTAAACGACTGCCGCGGCGGCGCCTCTCGAAGAGGGCGCAGCAGCGCCACCTGGTGTTTTCTACACAGAAGAGCACACCCCTGCCTCGCCGTTCGCGCCACTAGATCATTCTAGTTCACTATAGGCTTGGCTAAGCAAGAAGTTGTTGGGCAGCTATTGGGCCACCCTGCACTCCCTTCCAATCACCATTGCACAGCACCGATATTACCGGGCAGCCCTGATACCATGTTGCAAGAAAGTGAAAATAAATAAATAAATAAATAAATAAATAAATAAATAAAAAAGAAAAGAAATCACTGCACTCACTTGTCGGGAGCCGTGACGTTGACCTCGAAGATCTCCGGGCACTGACTGCGAAGCTCCGTGTAACTGCACGTTGGGAAGAAGAAGGAGATACAACCACAGGGTTTGTGACAGGGTGGGTCTTCAACATCCAGCACTGATTTCATGTGCAAATCAAGGAAGGAAATACAGTAAACCCTCGTCACAAGAGACACTCAAGGGACCTAGAGACACGTCTCTTGAAACCAAGGTCTCTTATGACCAAGTGTCTCTTGTTAACAAGTGTCTCTATGCACCATCGAGTGGGAATCTGACACGAGGGTGTGGAGACGTTATTTTACTTCGCCCGTGGATACTGTATGCAGGGTGCCTTATGTAATTTTAGCTGAACAATAACAAAAAAAATCTTTAAATCTGCACACACACACGCACACAAATGACGAGTGTGTACCTGTGTGTTCACCAAGTGGGTACTGCCAGAAATACAGTGGAACCCCGATTATACGACCTTCAAGGGACCGCGCGAAAGCATCGTATGAATGGGGTGTCGTTAACTGGGGTGCGGGGTATATGGTGCCATAGTAGATGGACTCACGCGAAAAGTGGGCTGAGAAATTATTTAAACTACTATATTTAGAGGTTTCTCTTGTAATCTGTGAACCTTTAGCTGAATTCCTAAGTTCATAAAAAAAGAAAACGCCTATTTTGTGCCTCCCTACCCTCCGTGGCGTTCCCTTTAGCGCGCCAGCCATGCAAGTGTACCACACGACCGCCATGCCGACGTGATGGCTTCTCACTTACATCTGGAAGAAAATACCCTGTCTTATTTCAGTGGAAGTTTGTTTGGGTCCACACACAGTGCAAGGCGTTAATCTGACATCCACTTCTCGTCGCTTGCCCACTTTTCATATAAATAAAGCAGCACTAAAGGTAATTGACGAGTTGGTTTTGTCAATCAATGAACCTCACAAAGGCACTACACATGCTGTGAAAAAAAGAAAAAGGAAAAATGAAGGAAAATGAGAGAGATGGCTAGCTGCTAGATTTGTTCATATCTCCGCAAAACAGCTTTAGTGAAAGAAGGAGCAACAACAAAGCCATAAAAGTTGTAATCCTCACGGCAGAACGATAGCTTGGTTTGCACTCATCATTCCTCTGATGCTTCGAGCATTGCGTCATAAGCAGGTTTCAACTAACGTTTCTGTGTGTGCATCTCCCTTGAGACTGCGATGCCATGCACTGAATTTCCGCACAAACATCCAGTCAACTTTTAAAAGTTCCTGATCAGGACAATATGAGACACAATGCATTTAATGCCATTAGCAAATGACATTCAAGGAAACTAAGAGAACGAGGCTTAGCAAACTTCATTTACAAGCTGCTGAGGAGGAGGCAAAAGACAGGACATTTTAACACCGAAGCTGTTTAGAAAATTGTAATTGTTCATGTCCGCAGTTAAAAATACGAAGAAATTGCGAAACGCAGGCCTCGCAGTGTGTGCCCGGCAGTTAGTTGAAAACAAAGACGGCTGAGAACAAAGATTTTATGGCAGGTGAAAGGTGACGTGAATCAATCGTTAAAGGAGCCATGAAAAGGAAAAACAACTCCGTTTAATTTGGAAGAACTAGGATTCAGTATCTCACTCAGCTCCATTACAGTCCCAAAAGATGTTTTTTCACGAAAAAAAAGCTAGACGTATTTAAAAACTTTCAAATTTTGCGCGACAGCGACGTGTTATGAGCAAGAATGACGTCATACGGGCCAACAATAAAGCATAATTTTCAGTGCATTAACTGCACGTTAGCATTCAAGTGATGCGGTCAAATGGAACTAGAGGCCCCATTACAGACGTCCAGTCATGTGTCGTCGCGACAGGTCAGTTAGACAGCGGCGAATCGCACAAACAGGGTTCCGTGACGTCATACAAAAGTTGCGGGAAATCGGCTAGGGGGTCGCGACTGCTTCACGCGTTTTCTTTCATATCTCCGTTATTTGTTCGAAGATTGCGATGATATTGGTATCATTGTTATCGGGACTAAGCAGTCTTTCTAATACGCCCAACTTGTATTGTGTCTTCATGGCTCCTTTAACAAAACCAAGAGAATGCCTAGGACACGTGCGTGCGTGCCTCACAACAACCACCCAGCGTCCCCTGTGCACATTGGTCAAGCCAAGCATACCCACCTAGAAAGATTGGCCAAGATTGGCCAAAACAAAAAACTCCAGAGTTCGCCGTAATCGTGGCAACACTCGCTCGGAACGAGAAAGACATGTCAGAGCGTAAGCCCCTCCAAGGTGACGTCCAATGATTATCACTTCCTCAAAAATGGAAGAAGCTTACACTTGTAGCAACAATGATGGAGTAAAAACCGTTGCAGCAGCAAAGAAGAAGCAACTCGGCTGGAATTGTGGAGTTAAAACTGTCGTGGTGATCGTGAAAGTTGCACGCAGCTTCGCTACCTCCAAGTCGTACGCGTTACTGTGAGCTTCCTTCATTTTGGTTTCCTTCTGCATTGTGGTGTATAAGCCTCTTAGATAGCGCCTCTCAGCTCCCGTGCCTGCTCACGCAGGCACAGAGCATTTGTGCAGCATCCTGCAAAAAAGATAGACGAAGGTCTTTGAGAGACTCACACTCGTTCGCCAAACCCGGGAAAGCAGGCGTTGCCGCCCGTGAGGAGGACGTTCTTGAGCATGTGCGGCCGCATCTCTGAAAATGGAAAGCAGGAAAAGAGAAGGAAGAATAAACGAATAAAACCGTTCATCTACAATGGGTTCTGAAACTGCATTAAGCTGCTGGTTTTTGGGACGATAACTGAGCCCTTTTTGTAAGGGTTGCATGGACACAAACACACCATCAGGGGGGACTGTCATAGTCAGGACTTGCGTGATTCGGAGAGGATTTATTTTTTCCTACGCGTGTGAGGTACGGTAAGGGGCACGAAAACTTGATTAGGGATAATTTCAGAATAACAAACAGCCTTCACGCAAACGGAACCTACTAGGTAACGGAACAATGTCAAGCATGAGAGAAAGAAAGAAAAAGAAAAACTCCACCCCGAGTGTGTAGTTCACCAACCCGTCTGGCACATTAAAAACGCCTATTACGAGAGAGAGGAACTTTAGGCAAAATTCCTATTTTTCCCTATCTAACAAATAAGCATAAACTAAGGAAAAGGGAGCATTTTAAGCAATAGTTTATCGTGCCTATAAGTGCCTGCTTGGATTGTATGGGCTTTTTAGCACCTATTTTGACTATATGGGGCTATATAAGCTTTGCAGCACCTAAAAACGCCTCTTTTCCTTTATGTGTGCCTGTTTTAGTTTTTCGTATTGACGTCCTGCAGGGACTGTCTTGCCTCAGAAGCCCGCGACGGGGTGTTTGTCACACGCCATTAGCCAGAAAAATCCACAAGCCATGCCCATCAGGTAGAGAAACAGAAACCGCACATGAGCCGCCGCCACCTCGATCTCGCCACATCAGCCAAGTACAGGCCCGTACGCAACGATTATGCAGCCAATCTCACCGTCACCCCTGTCCACACGAGCTGTTTCGTTCTATGGCTTTCTGACGAAGAACAGAATAGCTCAGTTCTGCAGAACAGAATAGCTCGGTAATTTGTATGGAATTACTGCTCTTCCCAGTAAAATCTATGGTATTCATCGGTGCTGCGAAGAGCTGATCTTGTGCTCTGTCAATGAATCAATACCTGCAATTAAGATCTCCGTTTGACACACAGTTGCGTCTTCAGCAGCAGCTACCCCATAAAAAACTTGGCTAAGATCGGAAAACTAGTATGAAAACATTCGCCGTTGGAATCAACAGCTGCACAGTCCCGCCAACGCACTTCTGCGCCGGCTGCGCCTGGCCTCCGGGCTGCCACACCGCCCACGTGCACTTCTATGAAACACAGCAGCGGAAGCAGTCGGCGCCTTTTATCAATCTCGCTTTGCAGCACTCCTATTCAGTGGCTCGCTGCCATGTGATCAAGTATGTGCGAACAGCTGCGCATCTACCGCGCTTTAGCAAGAGAAACAAAAAACGCACATAATTGCTGTGCTGCTCTCACGACTACGGCACTCAGGCCATACCAACATCGTCCACGTTTCTATGCAATTGTGTTCCAGCACTTCATAGCAAGATGATGACGAAACAGCAGCAAGCCCTGCTGCTTTTGGACAACTTCAGATAATTCTGCTGCATTGAGCAAGCCATATTCAATTATGGGGGCCGACGGGTCTTCGGGGCCGAAAAACAGACAAAAAATCGTTTTCTGAAAAATGGCATTTTGGGCATCCACGGCCATTTTTCTATCAGTCTGCAAATTTCCTCATCAAAAGGCACCACATTTTATTGCAAATGGCATTTTAAAGCGCACCCTACAGCTCAGTTCACGCAGAATTCAATGGTGAAACGGCCCTTTTATTGCAACGCGAATCTAGTGTTTTGTCGAGGGATATCTCGGCACCCAGAGCAGATACAACTGTAATTTTTTTTTTTGCTTCTCATGCCTACACGTATAAAGAATACAATGATGGAAAGAAATTTTTCAATTGGAGGCTTCGGAAAATTATTATTGTGTTCAATTGGCACCACCAGTGAGCCATTTTGGCAGAGTGTGGCAGGAGTGAAGTTCAGGGCGTTGTAAAACGACGAAAAATAGGTGAATCAGAAAAGCCGTCCCAACGTTGCATTCTTTAGTCATTTGTCTGTGTAGGGGTGATTGATAAATTGAGGCAATAATTTGAGGCAATGCAATGAATCGCCAAAGCGATAAAGTGATAAATCAATCGACAAAGTGATAAATTGCGATGGGATAAATTGACAGGATGCGATGAATTGACAAAACCTTTCTGGAATCAGAGTGTGGGATTTAACGCATCGAAGCCACACGTGTGTGTTAAGGTGGGTTTCAAGGAGCTGGGGATTTTTTAACCTCATGCACCGAAATGCCGGGCACGCAGGTGCTTTCGCTTTTTATACCCCCATCAGAAAAGCGGCCGCAGCACCCGGCATCGAAAAAAACCCCGTTCTTGGTCTCAGCAGCAAAACACCTTTGTTAGTCGCTGGCCACCACGGTGGGTTAGACAGAGCGTCCGACTATCTAGCGGATACGGATAAATGGCCTTGCAGATGTGCCTTGCTGAAAAAGCAAGGTGGTTTATCCTGCAGCGAAGCTGTTAATGCAGCTTTATTCACAACCTTCCAGGATCCGACCTCTTAACAATAGAGGCACCCCCTCACCCTCTCTCACCTTTGGGCAGGGTGTCGACTACGTGGTGCACGGCCTCCGGAATGCCCATCTCGTGGATGCCGATGTCCGATGGGTGGAACAGCAGCTCGGGCACCATGAACCGCTCGTTGTTCAGCCGAAGGAGCTGCGAACACCCACGGGTGAACATTGAGGGAACAGGGTGAACAACACAGAGAGAGAGAGAGAAATGTCTTCAGTAGAAGTGTTTGAAGCAGCTAGATTTGCAACAAAAAGCAGCTGTACGTGACGGACACCATATCATTTGACAAAGGGTCTCACACCACAAGAAAAGGACCAATGTAGTGGCTGCTTGAGCATTCGACACCATATCATTTGACAAAGGGTCTCACACCACAAGAAAAGGACCAATGTAGTGGCTGCTTGAGCATTCAGAATGTAACCAACAACTCCTGCGGTCACGTCACGAGAGTAATTTGTGGGGCTGGTATTATATCACGAGCACAACGCATCTGTTATTAACAAAACAACACAAATGTAGTTCATGACAGCATCTTTACTCCCTTAAGTTGTTCAGCAGGGTTAAGTAGCTGTCAGAGCAATCAGCCTCATAGGCAGAAAATATTTCCGCCAAGCTGGGGGCATGGCGTGTGAGATACATGGTTGGAAAATCTTGTCCTTAGAATCGCCCACACACCTTTTAACTAGGGGTGTGCGAATATCAATTTTTTAATTTCGAAGCGAATTCGAATAATAAAAACAAAGTTCGAATCGAATCGAATATTTTTCGAATATTTTTCGAATACGAATACTTATGTTTTTTTGTAAAATTAATGTTTTCACCAGCTAGAGACACAAAAACTGCAACTTTATTTCAATACAAATCATACAAAGTAAAATTAGAAATTACACAATACCACTGCACTCAACAGGTTAAGGTCTGCACTCACTTAAATGTTAACATGGAGAAAGGTTAACTGCTCGACATGTTCGGGGAGCAGTGACAACCTCCTGCTCGTCACGACTCCACCAGATACCGAAAGTAGCCGCTCACTTGAGACACTAGTGGCTGGCATGCCCGAGCCCGTGCACCATAGAGATAATATACCGACTCCGTGCACATTGCCGCGCGCTGATACAGTAAAATCTCGATGATACTAATCTTGCAGGACCGCGAAAAAATATTCGTATCATCCCAAATTCGTATGAACCCAACACAGACCAAAAAATTTAGGGCTGAAAAAAGTTTTCGTTTATTTCTTCTCTTACTTTCGCGTGAACAAATTCGTGATTTTTTCTGCTTTTTTTAACCCCCATGTCGCAAAGCAGTTCTTTCTGGAGCACGACAAGCTTCGCGCTCGTCTCCTCACTCGCTGTGCCCAAGCTCGCTACACGCCGCAACAGTCAAGCGTGAACCGCATGGTGCGTTTTTGCACGCGATTCGCTCGCCTCGGCTCTGCGAGCGCTGTATTTTCACGCCCGCATCGACGATTTCGCGCCCGCGGTAGCGCCTACCTCGGTCAGAAAATGACGCACGGCGCGCGCGGCAGAATGGAGGAGCCTGACTACTTGCGATGAGATCGAGACAGCCGGCTTGGCTCCGCCGGAGATGGTTAGGCTTAGCACCCCGGCAAATATTTTACGGGCGCTTTCTGGCGGCGCGGATGATGTTTTATAGTACCGTTTTCGCATGCATTATCAGCTCCTTTGTCGCACAAGCAACTTCGTGTCTCCCTTGAGCCGCATTTTAAAGAGCGGTTAGAAACGGTCGCTCAAGCGCCCGCGCCACTTCGTGGCTGAGCCGACGCCATGTTGACGCCGCCGGCCGCGCCGCGCGCACCGTGGGGGTGGTTTCCTGGCGGTGTCAGCGCGCGTTGGGCGTGCGCAGAGCGTTTTCGCGAGCAGAAAACAACAGCGATACAGTCTGCGAAAGCACGTACCGTTCGCCGTGTATATGCTTCGCGACTTTGCTGCTGAGACACGCTCTGAATTTATTTGTTTTTTTTTTTTAGTTTTGGGTGGTTCGAATATTTCGAACCATAAAAGTGTCGTTCGAATCGAATCGAATATTCGAAGTTTCGAATATTCGCACACCCCTACTTTTAACTCTTTCGGGACCGCTCCCATAGGCCATCCATTCCCATATGATCGATGGTTTCGCGAGCCTGCAGAATACAAATTTTCGCTTGATGGAACATCCAGCGACATCTAGGAGATAGTTTGAAAACTGGAGTTTTCTCTTTTGTGAAGTTTCTTTTTTTATCGGCAGGCGGCAACGCATCAGATATTTTATTCTGACGGGCAATGGTTTTGAATGTAAACAAATACTCGCGCGAGCGCGATAAGAAATCCGCGTCGTCTCGTCTCGCATATCTTTGCCTTCTACTGTGGATTTTAACGATGAGAGTAACAGTGAAGAGTCGGAATGCGACTTTAGAGATCGGATTTCAGCTCAAGTGAGGATTCGGGTTTCAATTGGCTCTGGAGTAGGTATGTGCGCTCGAAATATGTTCTAGCTGGTTTATATTTGTTCGCTAGGGTGTTAACTACCTATGGTGGTGATCTCCTGCCCCAAGCGAAGAAACGGATCAAGTTTTCACCGAGGTGAGAGCCCGGCGTGTACCTGGGCGATGGCGTAGCCATGGCCCCAGTGCCAGAGATCACACACAAAACAAAAAAACCAGTTACACCTAGCCACATAAAACTTTCTCGATGAAGAAACAAAGCATTGTGTTAGATTTTGTATATCCTGAAATAATTTTATTCTTTTTTAATATTTTTATATTTACGCATTTTCTTTAGTTTCTTTATGAAGTTTTTACTTTAGGATTTTTTCATGGTGCTATCGTCAGTGTTGAAGTAAAACATGGTATTGTATGTTAAAGAACATATAATTAGCTGTATTTTAGTATATGCTAAAGCAGGATAGTGCCTTTGCTTTATGTAATAAAAAATTTGTAACGAGACCTCCCTTTTCCAACACTTTTTCCGGCGGCCCCGAAAGAGTTAAAACCTTCAGCCCAATGGGCTGTGGCTCTGACAGGTCACTGTGGAAGCCGTGAAATCATTGGAAATTTCTAAAGCCCTCATTCATTTTTATTTTTTTGTGTGTCTGCCTTCTCAGCCCATAGCCAACGCCATTTTGAGGATTTGTGGAGTGGAATTAACACCAGTTTACATGAAACCACGCAGCAACGGTGCTGGACAAATCCAGAAAAGAAGTATCACCCCGTAACTATGGGAAAAATGAATGTACAGTACTGATCTTGAATTCAATGCCTGTTGTCTGAAAAATTTTTAAAATGCTGGCTTTTTTTGCCAGCCCCTTGTTGCATTTACAAGTTTACTGTATTGGAACTATAGCTGTTCACGTAGGTGGTGGCAATACTTTGCTTTACACTAGTTAGTGTTGCAAACAGTGAAAGAGTAAATAAAGGAGCATCTAGTTGTTGCGCTCATTCAATTCTCTAAGAAAAAAATATAGCGTGCGAATTAATGGAACAAAGTGGACAAGACCAAACACAAGGTGCTCTGCACACACAGAGATCAGATGACCAGAGAACACGTGAAGGCATTCTACAGTGGCCAAGATAAGGAAATATGCATAAACCAAACCACATAAGCTTCGATGTCACTACGAAAAAAAATTGGCCGAGTATCTGCTCCTTTCGTTGCAAATGTCGTCAAAAGACGATAATCTTTGTAGACATTTGCCAAGGAAATGCCCCCCTTTGGTTTCCCGCTCACCTCTCATGCTGTTCCTATACCGTCGCACTCATCCCAAGGTAAACACGCTAAAGGTTTGCGCAAGGCAATTTGAATTTACCACGTTCCACTGCTACAGGCCGGGTTCCTCGATGCCAGCGCTGCAGTACGGCGGAGACGCACGTGAATGGAGGCAGCCGACTACAAGGTTTATAGAACCGCGTGGCCGTGCTCCACGTGCGTTCCAAGCAGAAGGTCGAACCTAGCTAGTGGAACCTTTCGTTGCTGTTGCCGCGTGATTTTTCATATGCAGCCAGGAGGCGGCGGTTTTCTGCAGTAGATGTAGAATATCATTTGCTATCGAAAAACCAAGCATCCTTGAATTTTCAAATAAAGGAACAGTGTAAATATCCCTTGTGTACTAATTTGCTGTCTTATATTTGCGTAATGTCTTGTTCTTGTTCAACAAAGTTGTCAGGTAGGAAAATATAAACCGGGCTTAGACGTTTACATTTGGCTGCGAGTATATAAGACTATTGCGCAGTAAGCATTTTACTTTGGCCGGGTGGCTGAATCGAGTCACAGACACAGACATACAGACAGACCAAAATTTCTGGGTTTAACTTCCCAAGAAAGACTATTGTCTTTAAAAAGACAACTAAATCCTCCATTTTACGTTTACCTGACTAGCCATCCCTTCCACAGAGCTGTTTGCTTTTCAGTGCACTGGTTTCTCTGAATGTGTACATTCTTGCCTCTATAAATTCTTTGTGTATTCCAATTAAGTTCCAGCTGTGAGTGACGCTTGCGTTGCGTCCCTTTCTCTTAGTCCTGTTCGCTTGTGTGCTGTAGTTTTCCAAAGATGCTCTACCAACTGGCCCAACTTTCCGCCCCATTAGTTTGCGTCGGCGACGAGCTGTGTGCTGAACAGAATACGAGACAAAATTAGCCATTCTTATTTATGCAGTTTTGTCTGTGCATAGAAAATACCTTCCGTATAGAGCACGCCACTGATCCAAATGTTCCATTTGCGAAGCCCCATTTCCCAGGGCACACACTCACTCTTTCATCGGCCAGCTTTTGACATTGGACAACCCACTTCCACTGTCACATTGGCACTATCTCTACTGCTTTGTAATCACAAAGTGACAACATGGCGGAAAAAAAAGAACAAAAAGAAAACCTCCAGAAATGAATTCGAAGAATGCATTACTTTCACAAAAGCTGCACCGTATGTTACCACACATCTCTGATACATAAAAGGCATTGTGCATGCTTTAGCCCCGTCTAGTGCTGTGTGGTCTTAACCCAGGTTGATGAGCGCAATGACGGCCTGGACATCCATTCAATAGAAGCCAGGCTCTTTCAACGTACCGCTAAAATATCGCTCGCCAAGTTTTGTTTACAGCAGTAACAGTGTCCTGATCTTGCAATACCACTTCAGCCGATGTCAGCACTGTCGTGATACAGAGGCCCCTTATGGCAATGCTGGAACCTGACATCTCTTTTAGGCATCACACGGTGCCTGCAGTGCATATTCAAATTCCGCTTGTACAAAGCACAGTTGATTAACAATCAATAACCAGGTGCATGGCACTGTCTGTTTGTTCTGGGTGGAATTTTAGGTGCATCTCTCTGCGGTAGAAGTGGGCTTGAGAATTTTGGAGCAGCTTTGGAGAAGTAAAAGGAGACTTTTGCAGCAGCTTTCAAGCACCAAAAGGTGAATTTTGGAGAAGAACAAGTCTTTTTGAGGGCAGATTTCTAGGGTCAAACATTATTTGCTTGCCCATTTTACATGTGTGGTAATCACAAAACAATACTCCAATCGGGTTTTTCTCAAAATGCGATCAATACTGAGCCAACCACTTTTCCAAACAAGTTGGAGAGATATACGTTCCAAGAAATAAAGCATCACGGTTGACAGAGCAACAGGTAACTAAGAAAAAAAAAAAATGACATATAGGTGATGTTGAAAATATCTCCTATATTTTACGCAAGTGAAAAATAAATATTCCTGTTGTTATAACACCATTACACTCAAGAAGATAAAGAGATAGGTGAACTGGTCCCTCTTGCAGGTAAGATTAAAGGTCTACTATCATTCTACACGTAATGAGACTCTAGACCAAAGGTCTCAAACACTCGGCCTGCCGATTTTTCAATTGTGGCCCAGCCCACTTATGAGTGTCTTCATTCACTTATTTCTTTTTTATTTTTGTTTTTGTTTTTTTAGTGAATGCGTGAGTGCGTACTTGCTCGCATACCCAAGGATGTAAATTCCCAGAGACCACTCGAAAGCACGTCAAAAATCGTCTTTACATCTGCATCCTGGGAATCAGTATCGATATTTTTTTCGAAACTTAACACCAAAATCCATACAGAAATGACCCGGCATGTTTACAAGATGTAAACAATGGCTTGTTTTTTTTTATTGTTTGTTTAAATGGCAGCGTTGGCTGAAATTTTGTTAGTCCCCCCCCATCCTTCCTCATTTCAACCTTCTTTGATGTACCAGCCCTTGCGGTACTAAATTTCGTAACAGCAGCCTGCTGACTGATGTGAGTTTGAGAACCCTGCTGTAGAAAAATAAAAAAAAAAAAAAAAATGGAGAGGAGAAGAAATTAGGAGGAAAAGAAACTAAGAGGAAACAAGAAATAATTTGAACTAAACCTGACTAGACTCCGGGGAAATTTTAAAAATGATCACGTTCACAAAACGAAAGAGGAAAAATTGTCCTAGCATATTACACCCCCCCTACTGATCAAGCAAGATATGCTTCTATTTACACAAAAAATACTGTTCAGCTGCATTGTGTTGATCAAAATACTGATTGTCTCATCATTTAGCAAGTTTTTTTTTTTAGTGTAAACAGTGAGCTTACGGACGTACAAGGAGGGGACACGTTTACTCGCCCCCAAGAAAAAAGCAGTGCTGTATGGCTAGACACACCCACCGAGCCGATAGCCTGCAGACAGCTGCTAGCTTAAGAGAAAGTCCCCTTGTCCTTGTGCCAGGGCCACTTCCTTTTAACTCATCCCGTTCGACACGAGACGGTGGCACCTAACCATCGGAATGGCAGGTGCACTTGCTATAACATAAAATGGTCCGAGTGAACAGTATAACTACTTTATTCTTTGCTTTTGACAGGAAGAGGAAAGATTGCAACGACAGCTCATGATGATGCATGCTTCATGGCGCAGCACGCTGTGCGGTGAAGCTGCAATTAAGGCCTAAGTTTGCGCATTACCTGCACTCCACATTCACTCCCAAGCCTTGTGAAATCGTGCCGACACGCGGAGAACAGAAACTGTCACAACCGACTCAAAGCTTTAGTCCTTTAGGTAGCACACCACAGCACGCCACATCGTGAGTGACAGCTGAAGGAATGAGTCCCATCCCACAGTCGCCGCACATTTCACGACCCCACCTAGGGAGCAGTTTTGCCGCAATACTGCCTTTCGGAGCAGCACCCCTGATCTCCTGCCAACTCTGACAAGTTTTCAGGTGAATTTCTACAAATTCTGCGAGCTCTTTATTAGAGCAAGGATTGTGCGAATATTGAGAGTTTCCAGTAACTCACCAACAACATTTTCTATTCAATTCGACTTCCAGCGCACTTTCCACGTTTGAATGTAGAGAATGACAGCAGAATAAAACTTAGCTGGACAGTGGCAACACAGAATTTCTTAAAATTCACCGCGCAACACACACACCCTTGGGTTGGCTTTTCCGCACGGCACTGCAGCTGGGGCAGAAAGCCTGCCATGCACAAACCACACACCAAAGGCAACAGAGCTAAGTGCTACAGTTTGATGCTGCTTCTAGTGTAGGTAGAATCTCTAAGCAGAACAAAAATGAGGTCTGTCATTAATAATGACATAAGAAAGGAATTAGGTCACTGATTAAGGCGCCTGGCCCAGGCAGCCACTAGTGTGCCTCTTTCTACTACAGTCCAGCCCACTTATAACAAACAAATTGGGGAAATGGAAATCAGTTCGTTATATCCACTTTTTGCTATATGTGAACATAAAATATATGTGTAGAAATGGTAGCAAAAAACAATAGTTTGTTCTTCACAGCCATGATTTCATTAAAACTGGCTTAGTTATAAGTGGGCTATACTGTATATGTCAACTGCTTTCCCATTCTGTCATAACCTGTCCCCTTCCTATAATCCCCTGCATAAGTTTTTGATTGACCACTGCTGTGTCAACTAACAGGTGTGTAAAATACTGACCACAATTTCTTTTTGTTCCCAGCTATGTTTAGAAGCTAGCCAACCACGAAACCAAAGGCACAAAAATAATCCATTTGATTCACGGTCAGTTTCTTTACTCATATTCTATGAGAAGTTGAAAAGTTCCCATTCACACACCTTTAAATAAAGCTTAACAAAAGATTTAAAGTACACAAAATGACAGATGCAAATAAGGTTTATCCATTATAGTAATTATTTGGCTGCGTCTAATCTCATGGCAGCCGTGGGAATTACATCCAGGATATTCTCACAGCAGTTTCCATAAAAGCTGGCTGGCCTAAAATTTGCCGAATAATATTATGTCCCAACGTAACCTAACATACCATAACCTCACCGAATGTAGCGTAACCTAACCGAACGCGTCATAACCTCCCCAAATCCAGCCCAACTGCAACAAACCTAATCTAATCCAGCCCAACGACACAGAACACAGCCTATATTAAACGTAATTCAACCTATTCTAGAAGTACTGTGCGTCGATCTCTTGATATAGTAAAAACCAGAGTAATAAAATGAATAACAAAATAACGATGACCGAAAAATTCTGAATGCTACACAAAAAAAAAAAAAAAACATTGCAACTGTCGGACTCGAACTTTAGCCTTCTCATTTAAAACCAAGTACTATACCCAGGGTTCGTACGGGCTTCAAAAGCAAAAATTCAAGGGTTTTCAAGGAATTTCAAGGACCAGAAAACACTATTTCAAGGTCCCCATTTTATGTTTTATCTGGGATTATTTATAACTTTTTCAACCCAATGCAAAATTTTGTTATTGCCCAATACCTAAGAACATTAATGCACATTTAGATAGGCGCTATGGGTTCATGAACGCTGTCCCAGCTTTATTTTTTATTTCATAGTTTGTATTTAGAGGTTTTTCTTTTTTCTTGGTGTTTTGCTGAGGCTGCTTGATTTCAAAACTTAGTTAATGTTGCCTGCATCTCCTGCTTTGTCAGCAAGAGTATCAGCTTAAATTAACTCAGCGAGTGTTGCTGCAAGGCAAGATGAACTATGTACACGTCCACCATTTGCACGTAAAAGCAAACGCAGATGGAGCGTATGATGCACAGCAAATATGCAATGAGCGGCCGCCCACAGACTAGATGGAACATGCAAGATAGAGAACAGAAGCCGGCTTTCACGGGATTGTATCGTGACATGAATTCTACTGAGGAGTGCTGCTCCCAATGTTGCCTCGTAATAATGAGAATCCACAACTCGTAATTTCACGCAATACACTGAAACTCGATTGTTACAATGTTTCTTTACATTTTTAACACCTAAAATCCACGACAAACACGTCAAATTTTTGTGAAAAGACAGGGCCATTGGTTCTCTCCAGAAAAATCAAGGGTTTTCAAGGACCCTTTAAAAATTCCAGGAATTTCCAGGCCTTGAAATTTACACTTCTAAATTCAAGGGTTTTCAAGGTTTTCAAGGACCTGTGCGAACCCTGAGTCACCACAGCGCTACAGGGCCAGCTGCAAACACGACTTTTTAGCGAATATGTATCCCATAGAATCTCCGTGTAGCGTGTTCAGCCAATGAGAGGCGACTGCCGTGAGAAATTTCTGACGGTAATTCGCACGGTTGCCGGGATAATAGCAATACCTAATTATTTGGCTATTAGTCAGCTTGCTCTGTGCAGGCAGCACTGCAATTAAGAGCCAAGCTCAGCTTTTTCTAATGTGTTTGGGGAATGCCACAAAGGGCATTTCTGTGTGCAACCACTGCCATTTATTTGATTCTCTTCCATTTACTGTGCACCAAATTGATTTTTTATTTTTACGAGCTGCCGCCAACTTAATCTTTCTCCTTCGACACTTTCGCTTCAAAGTTCAATGTGCCAACATTGTAAAAAAATTATGTGTAACCACCCTGCTAAAATCCCTGTAATGGCAAGTGCAGTATCAATCAATCAATCAATCAATCAATCAATCAATCAATCAATCAATCAATCAATAAATAAATAAATAATAAGTTGACTACCCTCTTGCCACTGTGCTTCTCAATCTCTCGTAAGGGCAACAAAAAACAAAGTTAAATCAGACAAACAAGTGTAAACATGGGAAACGAGCGTCACAATCGCGGGACAAAAACACAACACATCAAGGCTCAACTTCAGAGAAAAAAAATTAGACCATTAGTCAACAAAGAATTCCACACTACAGAACAGAAAAGCACTAAGGGAAGCACCTGACACTTTTGGCTTGAAGCTGACTAAGCTTACAGCGAATACTTGACGCCAAAATAAGCTAATGAATTTTTTGCACTTCTTTTCTTCGTATGCTAACTACATGCCGCTAAGCCTGAACCCCCCCATCGAGTGACAATTTCCCTGCGACAAAGATTTCACAACTTTCCGCCGATAAGGTCGACAGCCGTAATGGATGGCTCCTTTGTGTTAAGGCAGCGTGTGTGCCGTTGACAGCTGAATAGCCCCATTGTCAAACTGTGAGCATCGCTTACTTTTTGCTTCTGGTGCTTTAAACACAGCCGCAACAATGCTTTTGAAAGCACTAAGTGACCTATCTCACAGATGCCGACGCTGCTTTTTTGAGACCTTGAAACACCACAGGATTCGACTGTGTAGTAAAATGCGGACTTGGGCTGGACTTGGGTGCAGAGGACAAACAACAGGGTGTAACACTGGAGTAACACTGGGGCAGAACTGGGGGAAGACACAGAATTCGCTGCTAGAGCTAGAGGAAGACAAAATTTGGTGCAACGTGTCAGTAGTCGCACAGAAAACAAGCGTGGTAAAAAACAACAAAAAACATAGGGCGAGGCATAGACAGGACAAGCGCTAACTTTCAACAAAACATTTATTGCAGAACCAGCGCACATAAACATGTCTGGCTAGCGTGAAGGGAGGAGGAAGGGAAGGGAAACATCAAAACGGTGGGTGAAACAAGAAAAACAGTGACGTACCGCCTACGACAAGAAATCGAGCTCAAGTTTCGATAAGGCTACAGACGGCTTGTTTTCTGCGCGACTATGAACCAACACGCCCAAACCTTTTCCCTTCTGAAGTGTCAGTGCAGAGCAGTTACAGCAGTATTAAAGCAAAGTTGGGCTGGACTTGAATTCAAAGGACAGACAACAACAGGGTGCAACACTGGAGCTGCTCTGGGGCAGAACTGGGGCGAGCGAGGGAACTCAGTGCAACACATCAGTACAGTGCAGGCCGAAAGATTCGCCCGTGCAGCAAAAACGAGACTTGGGTGGGACATGCCATGAAAAGGACAAACAGCAGGGGGTAACACTGGAGTAAGACGGGTGTAAGGCAGAGAATTCAGTGTAGTCACCTGTTCACTGTCCTTGGGCTTGCCGGTCGTCTCTTCGAGCGGTCGGAGGTAGCCACGCTTGATGACCGTGTAGTCGGGAAGAACGTAGTCGCGAGCTATTGTGTTCTCTGCGCCATGTTTCCTGCGAAACAAAGGCGGCGGAAAAAGGTCACGAAAAAAATGCAAGTAAAGCCATCGATGAAAACAGTTTCCACTAGACAATTTAGCACTCTGAAAGCCCCCCATGATGAGTTTCCCCCCTAGAATTGACATCTGTGTTTCTTTTAGAGGAACTTTCATTAATCATAGCTTGTTAGAATATGTGCCCTGATTGTGTTAATACGCTGAAGCAATTCAGAGGTCGCCAGATGAGATGAAAGTTGCAAGCCGCCCAATATAAAATTTCACGCCACCGACGAAGCTTAGCCTTTTAAATGCAGAGCATTTCAGTAACTCACGATGTCACCCGCGTTGGCGTCCGTAGTCCGCATCGCTCCCCGTCGGTCTGGCATTGGATTGGATTGGATTGGATTGGCTTGGATTGGATTGGTTTGGATTGGATTGGATTAAAGTGGATTGTGTTGGATTGTGTTGCGTCATAGCCGCTCCACGTTGCGTCATAGCCGCGGCAGGGGGTTCACGGCCCGTTTCACGTTTCACCATCGACTTCATCGACAATGTCTACGCGGGAAGAGAAGGCGGCGCGGCGGCGTGCTGCGGATGCTGAGCGCAAGCGCCGCAAGCGAGCCGCCGACGCCGAACTTCGCCAGCGAGAAGCCGCAGCCATTCGTGAACGTCGGGCGGCGGCGATGCGGGAGGGAAAACAAGCACAAAAAGAACAGAACTCCTGCTGGCGCAGTTTCAGGCAGGGGGCGCGCGAGCACTGCGAAGGCGGGAAATTTGAAATGCGTCGGGTGGTAGCAGTGAGCGGATAACGGCGCTACAGCCCATTATGGCGAATCAGTGCTCTGCATTTCCAACAGTTTTCACGTAGAGTGGAACGGCTGTTTTTTATGTTTTGTGCTTGTTCTATGCCATACCGAAATTTCAAAACTCTTTTGTTTCTCCACAGGTTTTAGTTGGTGAGGCATGCGTGAAAAATTGTAAATTTCAGTTTTCTCATTGGAAATAGCTGAGTATTCAAACAAAATCATTATTCAATTCGTAGTTTGGTTCGTTGATACTGTATCTGCACCACTACTGAAGTTATAAAATTTGAAGCTGCATGGATGCGAGTCACTTGGTACGAGTGCAAACCACTGAGAAGTCGTTTCAGCTGGCAGCAATAGCCATCGAACAGGTGCCTCGTAATATCAGGGGTGCTAGTAAGAATAGTGCCTAACACAAGCTCAACTAACCTTTTTTCTCTCCTAGGTAGACCAAAAATCTGGCAAGAAGGACGCAAAATAAGAAAACATAAGATGGTACAAGCACTAATGAACCATTTGGTGACCAATGAGCCCTCAGTACCTTTGTCATTTTATTTTGTGCTGTCACTTCCATCCTGCAGTACAGCAGTGTTTACTGTATTTTCCCGCATATAACCCGCCCCAAGAATGCAAAAATTGTAGGGGTAAATTAGACATGTGGATTATATGTGAGGTATTTTCTTCAGTGCAGCTTCACAGCATTGCATGGTATGCCGTGACGCCCCTACACCTGTAATAGCAACTCATCCACTCTCACCCCACTGGTAGTGGCCATTTTCCACACAGCTCAACAATATAACGACCCGAGAGAAAAAATATTGGGCAAGTCAGATAGGGTTTCCCAAAAAGTGTCGTTCAAGAGTAAAGAGTGTGAGTTCGAATAGTCAAAAACACCGCTTTACGCTATGATGATGATAGGTACGAGTTGACTTTTGTTGAAATGAGGCGGTGGCTTTCACCACACACTGTAGTCTACTGTTTAGATGCCTGAATTATTTTCATGTAGATTGTCTCCAACTTTTAACCTTTTTGCTGTAAGCGGGAAGACAGTACAGTGTGGAATCGTACGTGCAGAAGTGGAGGAAGAGGGCTTACGAGCTGTGCACTGTGACCCTAGGTTGTTTTGTGGCCCCAAGACTGGTGCCTACCCTGAACTAGAGATAATCTATGACTTCGTGTAGCGCAAAAAAAAAGTAGCAGTGGCTTAGCTTGGCTATGCCAGGATATACGTAGCGTGAGCTAAGGTTCAGCTCCCGTTCTCCAGCTGGATTGGATTTCAATCCAACACAATCCAATTTAATCCAATCCCATCCAGTCCAAGTCAAAGGCAATCCAGGCCAGGCCAATCCAATCCAATCCAATGTTTCTCGTGCTTGTGCAGAACGGCCCTTCATGGCACACGCGAAACCGCTCAACCTCGGCCAGTGTACCTTACGCTACAAAAAAAAAAAAAAAGACAAGGACACAGGGAGGTGATGGGCACAAGTCTGCTGGACTAGAGACACAGCTGTAAAGTTCATTAAAAAAAAAAAATTGCGCCCATCTCCTCGCGAGGGGGACTCGAGTAAATGCGTCGCATAGGGGGTGGGTGTATTGCGTTAACGTTTAGTGTTTGGGGAGTTGGTGGTAGTGAATGCGTTGTATCAGCAGCTTCTTGACGTAGTTTGAATGAGTCAAGGATATAAGGCGCGTTCGTAGCCTTTCATTCTGTGTCGGTTTTGTGGCGCAGTGGGAAGAGCATGTACCTCGCGTTCCGCCCGCAGGTAGTGAATGCGTTGTATCAGCAGCTTCTTGACGTAGTTTGAATGAGTCAAGGATATAAGGCGCGTTCGTAGCCTTTGATTCTGTGTCGGCTTTGTGGCGCAGTGGGTAGAGCACCATGTACCTTGCGTTCCGCCCGCAGGGTCGTGGGATTGAAACCAGGAGCTGATAAGTATTATTTTTTTATATAGTGTAGGGGGAGGGGTGCGGACCTGTTGTTGAGAGCGAGGAGGGTAGCGTGATGCGGGAGAGGAGGAGTGGGGGAGAGGGCTCACCTGCGCGCTGGGCTGTTGCGGACGGACGGCGGACACTACATGTGAGTTAAAGAAATGCTCTGCATTTAAAACCGGGCCATGTTGCGACAGCCGAAATTGCCCAAGCGAAGCAGCCATTTCGAGAACCAGGCCTACCTCGCGAGGTCTGTGCAAGCCACAAATGGTTGCACCGGTTTATGAAACAGCAAGGACTATCAATACGACGGAGGTCGTGCCAACACTTGCCAGTCGCTTACATCGGAAAGTTTGTCAGCTATCAATGTTATGTGCTCAACCTCAGAAGGCAACACGAGATAACTTATTTTCACAGGCTGGCGATGTCAATCAAACACCTGCCTATTTTACAGTGATTGTGTTGACCAACGGGAATATGGAATCGAACTGTACAGTAATGCTGCGTGCCCTTGCCAACGGTACTAAACTGCCACTTTACACTGTCCTGTGGTGGAAAACAATTTTTAAGGTAATGGTGACTGCCGGTGTGATGGTACGCGCACTAGAGACCTCTTGGATCAACAGCAACTTGGTCATGGACTGGATTAAGAAAGTGTGGGAGAAGAGGCCTCGACGCATTAGCCTCTTGATGTTTCATCGAATAGAGCATTCAAAGCACACATCAAGTGTCTTTATGCTGAATGGATGGCTGAAGGTTTCTACGACTTAACGCCGACAGGCCGCGTACATAGGCCTGATGTTGCGCTCTTTTGTAAGTGCATCGTCAAGGCGTAGAAGGCAATTTCAGGTGAGATGGTTCGCAAGAGTTTTAAGAAATGCTACATTACAATCAGAATGGACGGAGCTGAAGATGATATTGTGTATGATAGTGATGACTGCAGCCCAAGTGATAGCTCTAACGAAAGCACTGACTCTGCGTGATCGTGGCTTCGGCCGTGCAGAAAATGTGTTCAATATGCAAAATATGGGTAGGTTTTTTACATCAACAAATGTACCACGTTGCTTTAGTAGTAGCGTTGAGTGTTAGCCTTTCCTGTATAAAATGTGTAGGCAATGCGCCGGGATATTAATTTCTTTTTATTCGTGGACTGATAGTTGGGGTGCCGGTAATGCAGGGGCGGGGTTACACGCGTGAAAATACGGTATTAGATTCTAAGCTGTGCCTTTTCCCCTGGAAAACACCTTCCAAAGTAGCATGCGTGTTAAAATCGAGTATCAGCCAAAACAGCTCTAGTGCTTGCTTGTTGTTATTGGTATAGAAGGGCAACCGTAATCACCATTATGTTTGTGCGACTAAGCTATCTAAGACCACCCGGCCAGCAGCAATGCACGTCAAAACAAAAAAAAGCAAACAAACTGAGGTTTATTTCTTCTGCAGAGTGAAGGCGCATCAAAGCAATGCAGGCAAAAAAATAAACAAAACGCTAATTCACAGAAGGTAAGTGTGGGCATATTATATGCAAGGTACTGAGGTTGCTTGTTCCCATTGTGGGGGGGCTCCACGGGGCTTTGCGAGTGCTTCTTACGCACAGAAAAATTAAAGAACAAAAACTTCACGGAAGTGCAGAGAAAGTGACTCGCCATTATGGGCTGTAGCACCATTATCCGCTCACTGCTACCACCCAGCGCAATTCAAATTTCCCGCCTCCGCAGTGCTCGCGCGCCCCCTGCCTGAAACTGCGCCAGCGGGAGTTCTGTTCTTTTTGTGCTTGCCTTCCCTCCCGCACATGCCGCAGTTGCACTGCCACTTTTTGTCGCTTACTACTATCGTAAAAACCAACCCAACGAGCGTTCCTTACTAAATGAATGCGGGTGCTGCCAGTTAATTACACATATTTTGCCTCAAATGTACCTGTAGTGTTGTTTGCGCTAAACAACGAGGAGATGTATGACAAGCGCCAGCGGTTCACGAGTTTTGAATGGTTATGACTGCATAAACCGCTTGGTTTTCGAAGCCTCTGCAGGATGTGCTACGACGGAACGCCAGACTCTACCTGTGTCCGCTATCTCGCGGCACCGCCTGATTCTGGCAGTCGTTTGACTTCGACCGTGACAGCGAGCTACGACGGCAAGGCGAGCCCCTAAAGTGCTCTGCACTTAAAATGTTTTTTCCAAGTTTTTGCTACTTGAGTTTGGGAAAGCGGCCCCCGGAGCGGTTCAACAAAATCCATGCTGTGATTGGAGGGTGACGAGAGCCGTACCAGCACAATAACAAATGATAAAATGAAGTTCAGGCACCTATAAATGGCTTGTTGTGTGAAGAAAACTGCCCTCTTTTTTTTTGGTTCATTGTCCCGAAAATCGGGTATGCATTAGAATTTGAGGGTGTGTTGGATTAGAAAGAATACGGTAATTAATAAAAGCTATTATTTGTTTTATTACCTTTCCCGGGCCTCGCCAACCACCTGCAAACACGTAAACTAAGGTTTACAGAGCGAACAAGACATGCTTTCCTGCCACAATGCCCCCCCCCCCCGTCGGCCAATTCCCGCCATGTTAGCTGCTGTACTAGTAGCGCTACTTCAATGTGTCATACCAACAAATTGCTTTTCATAACAAATTCAATCTTTTTACACCACAACACGAGCAGTCTGGTGTGCACGTGTCTCTGATTCCTTTTTCTCTCCCGATGCCCATCCCACCCTCCTGTCGGCCAATCCCCCCCCATTGGTCACCTGGCCGTGTCCATGTGCTGGTTGAAAGAGTTGGAGACAAAGCAGGAGTCCTCCTTGACCTGGTTGACCACGTAGGTCTCATCCATGACGTGCACCTGCCGGTACGAGATGATGTCCTTCAGGTGGTTCGTCAGCGCCTTCCCTCCCAGGTTGATCCTGGTACAGGGTGGTACAGACGGGGTGTTACACCAGGAGTGTCAAACAAACGAGCATGCGAGGTGCAAGAGGTGAACCACTGAGACAGAAAACCAGAATCGTAATACGTGCGCACACAAACACAAGCACTGCGGTGCCAAGGACACTTGGCTTATACATCTGTCAGACAGCAAATCTAATAACAGTTACAGCAGATGACATTAGCTGTGAATGGTGCTAGTTCAGCACTTCACAAGAATACCAAAGGATACTTGCATGAATGGCATTTGGTGATTGACTGAGTTCGGGGAGCACGTTCCCATTAGCTCCTGAGCAGAATGAGCTTCCTCCACAGCAGTGGTCTGTCACTAAACGTGGAATTTTAATAGTACTGTAAATTGAAGAGCGGTGTGTGTAAAACCTATCGGCAAATCAAATATTTTCCTTTGCACGTGGTTCATCATCCCCTTGCCTCCCAGGCTGATTTTGATGGGTGGAGCAGAGTTCGCCGTGGTTAAAACGCAGCTCTACCGTTTTTGCCAAGTAATGGCTTGGTTTTTGTGCCGAGAATGCCCAGTGAACACGCACACAATCACAGATGCCACTCTAGAATGCAGCTAGTGTCTGCTTCTTTCATTTTGTGAAAGTACACGCCTTTACCCTTTCCTCCACCCGCTCAGCGCCCCCCTCCACTTGGAACAAACGAGCAATTAGTCGCTTTCACAGCATGCAAACGCACAAAGTGCTCACTTCACCTTGGCTATAGTGAACTAGAAGACAGAGATGTGTCATCTTGGCCTGGTATTGGGGGGGAAAGTCCATTTTGCGATGAAAATTTTTGATGAGGAACTCGTACGATAAGCAGTGCCCTATAGCGGCCACTTCTCATTGGTCAGTTTTCCTGATTTAGTCTGTTGCAATCCATGTACATGTATTGCAATAAATAGCCCCATTTCTTTATTTGATGGAATAAAGGTTTATAAGCAACCTTAAATAACTCCGGGGTTTAAAACTTGGTGGTTGAAGAAGTTGCAGATGGCACTGGCTACAACAGGAGCTCACGAAAGAACTCCTGCATTACGTTCAATTTTTTGCACCACAAAAAGAACCCGCATTCTCGAAGGTCAGATTGACACTACAAAGAACGAGTCTTTTTCTGGATTTGACCTGGATGTCACGATCTAGACCCGCGTTCGTGAACCTGTGAGGGTAGGGGTACCCTCCAGCCGAGAGACGACATGCAGCGTGCTGGTGGTGACGGTGACTGACCCCCGAGCAGCCGTGCTCGGCGGTGTTTATTGCCCGGCCACCCACAAGGTTGCCCACCGAGCCTGGTGGGGCCACTGAACTTAGCGGCCAACGAATATCAGGGATGGGGGGCGCCACACACTTGTCACACTGGAGTATTGGAGATTTCCCTCTAAAATACACACACAGGGTGCGAGAAACAAACTTCCAAGAAAACAAGCTTGTATCACACACACACACACAGTAAACACCTATCCATTGCCGGAGACATGCTTTCAGCCCCAAAGTCAAGACACTATCGCCCTAAGTAAATACAAAACATTTCACAACATACTTGTGCAAGTGAGAGAGATATAGATAGCACTAAGTTCCTGCACTAGGCCTCGTGGCAAAAACGTTTTGCGCTTCAATTTCTGCATTTGAATGCGATTTATGCCTGAAGTTTGTTCGCAACCCTACAGTGCCTCAGATAGTGCTGTCATCGGCTTGACTTCCAAAAGCCCCAATGCTTACAGAGGCGAAATCCCGCTTAAATAGAAGCAATATGTTGTTAATTTAACCCTTTCAGGGTCACGGACGTACATGTGGACGTACATGTACGGCCTCCGCAAACACCTTCGAAATGGTCAATAACGTATATGTACATCATCGCTTGTATGTCTAAAAAGCGCGCCTTTTTCGCCAACTTCTCTTGCTTGGCATGTGCTGCCACACTGCGGAAATATGTCAAATTATTTTCTGGCGCCGATGGCTCTTCTTTTTATTTTTTTATTATTTACTTCAGCGGCGCGCCGGCTATTGCTTGCCCATCCGGTAACGAGGGGGCGCGCTGGGTATCACCCACCGGGCGCCCGGGTGCCTTTTGCTTCTTGCGCCTGCCACAGACCAAGGGCGCCTGCGAAACTGATGAGGCTCTTTCCTCCTTTCTTTTTATTTTATAGGAGCAGTGCACCGTCTATCACTCGCACATCCGACCGCATGCGCACGCGCGCTGCGGCTGGTTTTGGTATCGTCCTCCGGGCGCTTCCCGCTTCTTGCGCCCACGAAACTGATGTCTTTCGATTCACTCAAAAGGTGCCGGCTTGTTACTCTCTCGTTTTTATTTAGAATTTCTCTTGTGTTACTCATGAATAAACCACATGTATGTAACAACACAAACGATTTTTTTTTGTCACTTTATGGTCACCCTAAAAAAATAACGACAATTTTTTCTCGGAATAGATTCATCCGAAGAATTTAAATCAGCAATAACAAAAATCGACCCTGGGAGGTCGCATTCGGCATAAAAATTCGACCCTCAAAGGGTTAAGAGATGCCTCTTTCTTTTTTGACAATAAACCAGTTGTAAGTGGCACACCTTTTGTATTACTACACGTCTCTCCTCTTGCCTTTGATTGTTGCACCTAAGAAAAGCTACCCCAAGTACTGTATTCTAAGCAATCCATTTTTTTTTTTAGCCTTTGCTGCTTATTATGGTAAGGGTACGAGAACTCAAGCATGCCCACTTCCTTTTAACCTTTGCCTGGGCTAAAAAAATGAAAACAAAACAATACACAATATGCTTAATTAACTTGCCTCAGACAAGCATTCGCTTGTGCAGATGTCACAATCCATTGGGTCACTTTGCAACGCGCTGCCGTCAATTAAGCTGAAGCCTTGCTCGTCTTATAAAATGACAGCTTGATGGATACCTGATCTGGTAGCCATTTTTTTTTTGCCCGCTGAAGCATTTAAAGCGCTAATGAGCACAGTGCAGTGCCTTATGTCAAGCTCTAGACACAGATAATCAGCGTCCACTAAACACTGCTCGAGTGTAGTGTGCACATGCCATAATTGGCGCCACAACGTTGCTCTGCACCTATACAGGCCCCCAAGCCCTTGGTTAAACCTCGGTGACTTCCGTTGGACTTTACAACGAACGCAATTAATACCCCTGTCACACGGCAGACCTAATTACATTTACAGCAAATGTCATTCGCTCTAAATGTCATTAGTTCGGTGCTACACGAGAATACCGAATGACATTTGAGGTGAATGACATTTAGCGGCGAACTGAGGTCCCGGACCTCAGTTAGTGGCCAAATGAGTAGCCTCGACAGCAGTAGTGCGTCCCTAGACAGGAAAATTCAGTAACAAACCAAAGAATACTGTTTCTAAAAACTGTCAGTAAACTTATATTTTCTTCTTTGTATTGTTGTTCAAATAAAAAAAGACAATTCAAGTACTAACAAAAAAGAAAATCTCGCCCCCAATGTGCGCGCTACCCTAATCCGGATTTTTTGCAGACTTGTCTCAGCTTGTGATGTCTACTGACGTCAGCTAAATCAGTGGTTTTCTTGTTTTTATTTTAAAAAATATTTCTTTGTTTTGTTTTTAAAGAAGTAGTACGCGTGAAAACATTCTAGATGCACTTTAAATGTAATTTTGCGGTTTTGCGAGCTTCCTAATCGTCACCGCTATCACAATCAAATGACATTTGTTCCGCCGTGTAGACCCGCACGGCCGAGCCGAATGTCATTTACAGCTAATGTCATTCACTTTGAATGACATTAGATTTGCTGTGTGACAGGGGTATTACTCTGCTCAGTTTGTCGGCCACATCAGCCATTCATAACAAGCGTAACTTTTGCAGCAAGACCCAAACAGTCAACACATTTTATATTTTGAAACAAAATAGATGATGAGCATTTTTGATCATGGTGGTTAAACTTGGAAACACGTAAGCAAGTTTCTGGAGTGCTGGCTAACGACATTCAAATTGTTAAGACTAAGCTGGCAGAGGGCAGAGCATCTGTCACTGTGGTGAAGGGGTTCTGTGTTACCATGCTGATACAGTAAAGCCTCGTTACAAGAGACACTCAAGGAACCCGGGAAACATGTCTCTTGTAACCAAGGTCTCTTGAAACCCAAAATTCTAAATACTGTGAGGAATCGAACATGACCACTTTGTTATAAATCAGTATCAAAGTGTATTCAGACAGGTCGACAAGAAAAGTTTCACTCTGGCTTTTAAGGAAGTTATTCCTAGTAGTTTGAGGGACTGCAGATTGTATTAGCTTCCTTTCCAACTTTTGTACGTAAAAGCACTTCACTTTGCAAGCTTTATCCTGTTCTCGCAATACCGTTAAAGTGCTCCAAGACAATTGTCAGCCTTAACTACCGAGACTTTCTGTCCTACAGTACCCTCGTCATCCTACTCCTCTGGTTTGTCCTCTAGGGCACCATTTACTTGCACAAGGTCTGTAGGATCCTCGAACACACAGGGGCCACATCTGCAGACACGAACTCCTCAAAAGTTTCTGGAACCTCTGCGGTCTGTTGGATGCAGGCCCAAGCTTTATCTCAAGAGCCACACACACACACATTTTCCACAAGGTCCTTCATATAAGCCCCCCCCCCCCCCCCCCCCCCCCCCCCCTCATCGTGTCTCTTCTAAATAGACAGACAGAAGAAGAAGAGCGCGCTCACGTGACCGTAGAAGTTCATCGCGCAAGTGCGCAGCCCACCGCGCACCCCCGTCATCTATGCATGTGTCATGAACATCCATCCAACAAGGCCAGCTCCTTCGAGGTCGAAGATAGGGATGCACTTGGATGGACGTTCTTGACACATGCGTACATGACGGGGTGTGCGGTGGGCTGCGCACTTGCGCGATGAACTTCTACGGTCACGTGAGCGCGCTCTTCTTCTTCTGTGTGTATGTTCTGTTGCTGTTATCAAAATTCAGTTTGCGCCGGTCCTTCTCTGCTACGTCCTTTTGCGCCTTCTTTGCGGTGCTTACGGTGTTATAATGGAGTACCAACTAGCTTGTACCCATACGTTGTCCACTGCTGTAATGTAACGAAGTCGCCCTCCCACACGTTTGCTCTGTCCGCAGCTCCCTCACTGTACCCAATGACGGCCATGCCCTGTTTGCTTGTGGTTATATAACAGGAACTCTTGCTGTTATAAGAGGGCTCAACTGTATGTCAAAGGTCTACTGCCACTGATGAGGACCAATCCACACCAGAAGAAGCCAGCCTGCCAGCCAGAAGCCAGCAAGGCCTGCGCTGCCTTGCCAACAGCAGGAAGACCCTGCTACTGTTGAGACTACTCTGTTGAAACCTTGTTACCGTGACGACAAAGAGGTGATTGCAGGTTTTGTAGAAGAGGACGATGAGGAACGATGACTGCAACCAGACGTGTTCTGTGTGTTATCTAATGTAAATACGGTTCTTTTCCTTTACTGAATGAATGTGCTGCAGTTGCGACAAAGTAAGCAGGCGAGCAATAAGCAATCGCCCACCTCCTTATCCCCTTCTTGATGAGCTTCCCCTTGAGGAAGGGGGAGATGTGGGTGAAGGAGAAGCCGGAGTCCACCACCACGCACCCCATCTCCCGCACGTGCTCCCGCCGGTACTTGAGGGCACTCAGCTGGCCAGCTGTGGAATTATGGGTAAGGGGTCGATTGATTAGAAGAGGCACGGCAGAACGCTCCCTCAATTCAACAGTGGGAGAGGAGGTAGCTTTGAGGGAGCGACAAACCTTTTATCTACTTGTTCCAGCATAATAAGACTAGTTGTGGCACTACCAGCCTTTTTGCGCTTCCGTACTGTCTAAACTAGGATCCCTCAATCGGGGCTGTCATCTCACATTTGAGCCGGACTGGGAAAAGGGGGGACTACCCGCCACAGTGGCTCAGTGGCCAAGGCATTGTGCTGCTGATCCCAAGGATGTGGGTTTGATTCCCGGCTGTCGTGGCTGCTTTTCTAATGGAGGCAAAAAGCGAAAACACTCGTGTGTCAACATTGCAGTGCACATTAAACAACCCCAGGTGGTCATAATTCATCCGGAGCCCTCCACTATGACATGCCTCATCACGCAAGACAGCGCTTTCACAAATATAAACCCACAATTAAAAAAAAAAAAACATTTTTTTTTAGAAAAAGCAACTATTTCTTCTCATGAAAGCGACTAAATCTGAGACCAATGCTGTCACTCTGATAGTCTATATGCTAGTGACGCGTCCGCCTGTACTGAACCATTTCTGCGGTAGTGAAATTGCTCACGGCATTAAAAACCATACAACTATCGTGGAAGAATTCAACATGCTCATTCTTCTACAGAACTAGCCCCCACAAAAAAACATTGGTGCATCTTTGAGTGTTTCGCAAGATGTGTAGTGACTATAGCTTTCCATTCTATAAAACACATGTAGCGCTGGCCATCCAATTGACATTTGTGGTGGTATTGTCCACCACTTCCTTTGGGAAACAAATTTAGATGCCAAAGTAGCTTTTCTACAAACTGTATGCAGAAATAAATGTGACCAGTTTTTCCCTTGAGATGGGGACGTTAAAAAACCTGTGCACCTATCAACTTTCACTGGCTCAAACAGGGCCTTCAAAAAAAAAATTAATGATGGTACACCTGACTTACAGGCTACACTGAACTCCACAAAGACTCTTAAAATTATGGCACTGACACATTCCACCTGACGCTCAACTAGGCAGCCACAATCCGACAAAGTTCTTTCTTCTTTTTGTTTTTTGCGAAATACTAGAAACCTACTTTGTTGATGCAGCTCTAGCTGTTTGATGCTGAAATTATCAAGATCCACAAAGTTCACGTGATAGTGCAACAAACGTTTTGCAATATTGCAGTATCACTTTTTGTCAGAATGCAGATAACACTCACAAGCTGCCTCCAACTGCTTGAAAAATATCTGGCATGAAAGCACTGGCTGTGTGCATTGTAGTTGATTAAGGGGCAAATCCCACTGATTGCCGGAGAACTTCCGATGGTGTTGATTTCTAACGTGGTTCTCGCGCGTTTGGCTGCCTGGGCCATTTTTCATGACGTTTGCGCTTGCGCAGCCAATCATGTGAGACAACATGAGAAATCAACCCCACCGGAAGTTCTCCGGCACTCAGCGCGATTTGCCCCAAGGTTACCAGAAAACTGAGGCTACTGGCACCATGACATAAACGTGGACCCCCATTCACAAGCTCAGCAGTGCTTTTTCACTGTAGTTCCCTCCACAAGCACAGACAGATCAGATGCAACAGCCAGAAATATGGCAAAGCTACGAAAACAAGAAAAGGTGCTCGTAACATAGGGGCACAGCTCAAGTCAGAGTAGATTTCAACCCATATACACTTCAGCACAATATAGTATTGTTACGGTGTACTAAAAGAGAGAGGTGTGTCGTTTGGGGCTGATTAAGGGGGGGGGTCCCTTTTGCGATGAAAATCCCTGCTGAGGAACTCCTGTTGTAAGCAGCGCCTTTGGCCGCCGCTGCTTACCACTTGGTTTCGAAAGCTTTGTTTGTTAAAGTAATCCTTATCTATTACCATAAATAGTCTTATTTCTTCATTCCACGACATAAAGTTCTATAAAACCCGTCAAATAAAAATTTAGTTTGATACAAAAACATATAGGTGGCAACAGGAGTTCTCTCGGGATTGCCTGCTGCTCCATACAATTTTTTCATCGCAAAAGAGACCCGCGCTCTGTACTGGTTTTTTCCCCCAAAACGACACATTTCTACCTTCTAGCACACTGGGGTATTGTACTCATGACTGTATTGTTTTTTATAAACTGTGACGTCAACCAGCAACGGCAAAAAGGACGGCTAGGGCGCAAATGATACTGCTTCAGCACATCATAAGGCGGCAAATTTGAAACCAGTAAAGGAGAGTGCATTCAGTCTTCCTGCACCTTTCACTGCAAGTTTCGCGTTTCCAACTTGACATAGATGTGCATAATATCTGAATCAGGTATTCCCGAGTGTGTAATCCAAAGACAGGATAGGTTAATTTTGAGTGGTCAAAGAGTGTTTCAAGGAACCTTTAAAAAAAGGTAATTTTGAGGCTGAATGAAATATGAATTAATTGGGAAGCTAATAAAATACCAAACTGATGACATTTCACTCTACTGAGACATGCCAGTCACTTGAAGGATGTACCATAAAAAAAAAAAAAAAACTGGGAGAGGGAAAAAGAAAGATGGCAGCTAGCTGTCACAAACAAGAGGTTCATCTCCAAGTTTATCTCTCTAATGCGGCACACCAGAAATCGAAGTTCACTATCACATGCACATCATAAAGTCAGAAGCAACGGAATGCATGACACGGAATGCACACTCCCAACAGCTTAAGCGCAATGCTACTGGCAAAACTTGGCCATTTGTTTGCTGCTACCTCAAATGAAAGCAGCCCCTTTAACAGCAGTCACACAAACAGCGCGTCAGGCGCACTACATTACACCGAACTTGCAAAGTGTCTCCAATCAGAGGGCCTATGTGCCTACATTTGTAGTGTAGTGCCTAACGTAGGCAGCGCCACGCCTGCTTGTATTTGTAGACGTAAAAATTGAATAACTCTCTTATTTACGCACCGATCCTGATAATTCTTTTTGCGTCTGCATCTGAACGACATGAAGAACAGATGCAGGGCCAGAAAAGTACCCGTAAGAAAAGTGTTGCAGGGGCCCTTTTAAAAAACCCAGCAGCACAGGCAAAGAAAGAGGCCAGAAGCTTCAAACTTGCCATCTCTGCTTATACTACTCCTACAATAAACATTTGCTTTATCCAGTCACTGCAAAGATGACTGGGTGATACATTTAATTCAGTTAGCATGGTGAACTGTGCAAGTGTGCCAACACCTAGACCTTTCTTCAATTTGATAAAAAAAAAAAGCCAACAAGAGTTCTAACTTGTAAGAGAGACAAAGGAACTGACCAGTGGTGAGGAGGAGGGAGTGGAACTGGTACTCCTCGTAGACGACCTCCACTAGGCTCTCGCGGATCGAGGGAAAGTTGAAGTACGGCTCCGTCAGCACCATGCACGTCTCCTCAAACTGGCACTGCAACCGAATTAAGGGGGCGGGAGGAGGGGGGCACAGGAACCTTTCATCCCATAAACACTAACATACCTAGCATCTGCAAATGCAGCTTGCATGCCATAAATCGATTGTCAAGGGCTTTCTTTCGCTACAAAATGAAACGGGGAACAGGTTCACAGTGATCTCTGCTCCCTGGTGTGCTCTGCAAAAACAAATCTCCCTTTGTGGTCTGCTCTGGGCGTCTTTCATGTGACAGTGGGAGTACACAGCGGTTCATTACTAATCAGAAACTGAAGAAAGTTCTGTTTATTCAGGGTTCTCTACACTGAAGACTGTGTTTTGCCTAAAACTTTTATGAACAGAATGAAGACGCTTTGAAGATACTGTTCCACTCATGTGGCATTTCTAATTTCAGCAATTTTGAACGACAGAGTGCTCTGATAACATCGGAGGACACACAAGGCTGCACAACACTGTAATCACAGGGCAATAGTGTTCCGAGCGTCATTCTGATGTCTGTACATAGTGTAGTGTTGTTAACAAAAAACTGCTGCTATGTTTTCTTTCATGGGACAATGACGAGAATTTTCATTTTGAAGTCAGAAAGGAAGGAACCAGCAACAGTGCTTGTTTACCGATGTCAAGGTAGCAATTCCGCCAGCATCAGAAACAGTCTTCACACCCATATGAAAGGCAAAGTTGCCTACGGCATAACAGGACTAAGGCATGTAGACCACAAACAGCAAGTACTGCCTGCAACACTAAGGCAGAGGAAAAGTAAGAGAGCCCTAGAACTGGATGTCTCGAATTATGTCAGAAAAATTTACTTATATCTCTCTGGCTTTCCAGCAATTTGTGACCAACCTGCACCAAATCCACATGGAAACAGGCCATAAGCCTGAATCTCTTCTTTAGTTCCAGTGCCTGCAACTTGCGGAGAAAAAAACAAAACAGAAGAGGCACCGATGAAATATGCTCCCCTTCAATTTGTGACCATTTAGGGTAGGTGCCTGGTTTCAAACATGTCTGACGCTTTCCGCAGTGAAAAAAACTTCCCCTCCATGACTGTAATGGAAGGATGGAGCATGGTTCCTGGCTTCAATGTAATCAGCACACTGTTTGACTCTTGCCCCAAAAATCGGACACATTAATTCGAAGCTGCAGTACTGCACGGCCATAAGCAGTACCCATTGGCCATGGCAGCATTGAGGCCTTAGAACCCCAAGCATTTGTTCAGCCAACCGTGTGGCAGTTTGCACCTTTTGGCTTGGAGGGCTCAGCAGAGGATAGTGCAGCAATACGTTTTCATATACTGCGGGGAATTTTAATTTTAACTCAGGTCTTCTGTTTAATATTCATTAGAATTTCTTATTTAACCTGTTATTACTTGTGAGTAGACTTTTTGTTCAATGCCCGCCTCTGCCTCTGTGTCATCTGCTACTTTGCAGTCCTCTATAGAGAACGCCAACCCACTACATCGAAGTGAACATTCACGAGCTTAACTTTTTTCAAATAGAATTTCAAATAGAATGTTCCCCAAGTACTATCATACAGAAGAAAACCCATTACTAACACACACCATGAAAAAAATCCCCCCCCCCCTTTAGACGAACAGGTAAATGCAGGCTCTTTACAAAACAAAAGTTCTGTGAATTTCCATTCCATGAAGAGAAATCCGATCAACCTTGGAGCCTTGTTCGCATCCATCAGCAGCACCATGCCAAGATCACTATTTTTATGTACGAATTCCTAGAAAGAATAGTTTAAATGTTGTTCCACACTACATCTTCGTTTTTTACCATCTTGTGATTCAAAAATCCCACAATATAATTTATGGTCACAAAAAATATCTACAGTCCAGGCCCTAAATTGTGAAGTTAAGTAGCAGTAAACATGCCCAAAGTCATTCATTTACTAACAAATTGGAACAGCAAAGAAAAAAGAAAAATAACAGAAGAAAAAAATCTGGGCTTCAAGAGTAC
Organism: Haemaphysalis longicornis; assembly: GCF_048455015.1. Classification (NCBI taxonomy): domain Eukaryota; kingdom Metazoa; phylum Arthropoda; class Arachnida; order Ixodida; family Ixodidae; genus Haemaphysalis; species Haemaphysalis longicornis. The sequence continues at coordinate 113,915,895 of NW_027526407.1, read as the reverse complement.
TCCTACGTTTCCAAATAGGCTCTAAGCAGGAGTAAGCTGAGAGCTTCACAAATACGCCAGAACTCTCCACAGAAGAACGTCGCTAACGTGTCTAAAAGAACAGTTGCCAATGGTACTTTGCTTTCCTTGCACCGGCACTTCACGAGAGCAGCATTATATCACACTCCCGTCACAGCTTCCAGTCGCCCAGTACAACGTGACGAGCAATCTGCTACGCAAAACAAACGTGCGATGTGCACGTGATGCAAGTGAGGTGCCCTGCTGACTCACATTGAAGACGTCCTTGCCGAACATGTAGTCCCACACCTGCTTCTCCACGTCCCAATTGACCAGGTAGCCCTGTGCAAAGGGGTGAGGAGGGAGAGATGGACAGAGAGGGGAGACCACTGCATTCATCATGGCTTCAACAATCTGCTTCCACATGTTAAAGCTACTCCAAAAGGCTACAGGCTAAATCTCAGGCACACAGACGTTTCCACTCTTTAACTCTGCAAGAAAAACAGCCGCAACAGCCAGGAAATGAAGCAATGAGGCATTGGTTCATTGGTTGTACTACACCTTAGCCACTAAGTGACTGAACCTTTCAAGAGTGTTCATTGGTGGGCTAGTTTGTGTTTAGACGTTTCACATGAACAGCGACCAGACAAGACAAGACAGCAACAGCATCGTCTGCGTCCCCTTTTTCCATTCTGCTGCTGTTCGCTGTGCGTGAAGAATGAAGCGAGAAACAGCGATAAAGGCCAACGGCAAGACAGTTGACTAGGAGGTGTGAAAAGCAGTCCCTGCAAGTATTAAACAAGTTCTTTAGCATGTAGTCACGGGTTTCATTTGGAGCTAAAAATAATGACTGGTCTTGTTCTTAAAGGAGCCACGAAGAGAAAATACAACTTCGTTTAATTCGAAAGAACTAGGATTCAGTATCTCACTCAGCTCCATTACAGCCACAAAAGATGTTTTTTTAACGAAAAAAAAAAGCAAGAAGTGTTTAGAAACTTTCAAATTTTGCGCCACAGTGACGTGTTATGAGCAAGAATGACATCATACGGGCCAACAATAAAACACAATTTTCAGTGCGTTAACTGCACGTTAGAATTTAAGTGATGCGGTCAAATGGAACTAGAGGCCCCATTACAGCCGTCCAGTCATGTGTCGTCGCGACAGGTCAGTTAGGCGGCCGCCAATCGCACAAACAAGGTTCCGTGATGTCATAGAAAAGTTGCAGGAAACTGGCTAGGGGGTCGCGACTGCTTCACATGTTTTCTTTCATATCTCCGTTAGTTGTTCGAAGATTGCGATGATATTGGTATCATTGTTATCCGGACTAAGCACTCTTTCTAATAAACCCAACTTGTATTTTGTCTTCATGGCTCCTTTAAGGCAAGGCTGACAGGGTGAAAAAAAAGCACCAAAAGTGCACTGTGACCTTGATTAGCACAGACTAGTTCCGAGACGTTTGCAATTTTGGGTGACTGGTTAGAAGTTGGCAGTGCAGGTGCATTGTAATTACAAAAACAAAAAAATAGTGGGAACACAGTTATTCTACCCCTTACCCTTTCTAAACAAAAATTCTCAGCACAGCTGGTCACCACTGAGAAATGGTTCAGACCTGCCAACAAACTGTTCCAATGTCATTTGTCACCATACTTTCTTTCTTAGAATGTTCCGCATTGATTTGCGAGAGTTGACAACATCTAAAAGGTAAGCAACTAATTTTGCAACAACTTTCACAGAGAGGAAAAAAAAAAAAAAAGGTGTGAAGATCAAACTCTATTACAGATAAGAGGCATTGTTAGAAAAGGATGCCGTCATTTAGATGTCGCCAATTAAAAGCGGGAGGCTGCAATATCAGACAATACTGGAACGTGAAACAGCTGATAGCCTGTGAACAGGGTAGAGCCAAAAACACATTCCTGTGGAAAAGTAAGGGGGGCGGGGCTCAGCATATATCTGAGCAGTAACTGCAATGCAATTGATAAATACATGCACACACGCACATATTTTAGATAAGATAGCAGCGACAGAACTACACATGTGAATGCAATGGTGTAACAGTTATTTAATAGTCCCACTGTTACCTTTAAACGCGTAAAACCTCTACGCTATGATTCCAAATTCCATTCCTTCACAGTCCACTAATTTTGGAACACGGCTCGTTGGTATGACCAACCACATTTTTACCGTACCTCACACAACCACCTATATTGTATCATTTAGGCTTCTCTAAAAAGTAAAGCCACAAACATAAAAACTCTACTCAATTCGCCTTCGGGAATCCATTCTAAGAACTCTTGCCAAAGTTTTGGCACTTGTATGCCTTCTGAAACAGGCCTCAGTGATTGCATCAAGCCGGAACATTTGGCCATAATACTGTGCAAATTTCTAGACTGAAGGCATATGCAACTCTAATTTATGGCCTAGAATGTTTAACACTACAAGCACATTGGAGAACAGGTGTTTTTGATTTTTTTTCCCCAGCACAGCTACCTAGACTCCTCATTATTTATTGTCTACAGTGGCCTCCACTTGGGACGACCAACACTGGACAGAATCGACATGTAGAGTGCTACGCATAAAGGCTTTTTAATATATGGGGCGAGGGGGAAATGTGGCCCAAATGCCATCCCCACTCAGGCATGTCTCCTCGCCAGGAGTTCCCTAGCATTGGTTCCTAGGGAAACTTCCCCCCCGAAATTCCCTCCCACTCCCCCTAATTAGGTACACCGGGAATTTCCCCGTAACAGGTCTCACCTTCTGGAAAGGCAGCAGGTAGAAGAGACCGGACATGTCCTTGCAATCATCCAGCTGGTCCCCAATGAACTGCCGCCGCCGCTCACTCTTGGCTTTGGTGATGCAGTTGGGAAGGATCCTGTCGTTTGCGAGAAGGGCACGCACAACACGTCACAGGGGTGACTAGGGTTGACGTCGCCCTACTCATCACAGGAGAGAAATTTGATAGCTTCGCTTGAACCTGAATGCCCGTGCTACACGAGCGTTTCAAAGGCCTTTGAGTCGAATGTCATTTGACTCAAATGCCACCTTTGAAGGAGCCATGAAGACAAAATACAAGTTGGGTTTATTAGAAAGACTGCTTAGTCCCGATAACAATGATACCAATATCATCGCAATCTTCGAACAAATAACGGAGATATCGAAGAAAACGTGTGAAGCAGTCGCGACCCCCTAGCCAATTTCCCGCAACTTTTCTATGACGTCACGGAACCTTGTTTGCGCGATTGGCAGCTGCCTAACTGACCTGTCGTGACGACACATGACTGGACGTCTGTAATGGGGCCTCTAGTTCCATTTCACCGCATCACTTGAATGCTAACGTGCAGTTAACACACTGAAAATTATGTTTTATTGTTGGCCCGTATGACGTCATTCTTGCTCATTACACGTCACTGTGGCGCAAAATTTGAAAGTTTTTAAATACTTCTTGCTTTTTTTTAGTTAAATAAACATCTTTTGTGGCTGTAATGGAGCTGAGTGAGATACTGAATCCTGGTTCTTTCAAATTACACGAAGTTGTATTTTCTCTTGATGGCTCCTTTGAGCGGCTACACGTTTTCGAAAATCTTTCGGTTAAAATTCCATTTGAGTCAAAGGAGCACCACCAACGACCTATGCAGTTCTCAAAGCCCTTTGAAACGAAAACGGTTGTACTCTCGGGCACATTTTCTGCCCGCCGTAATTACAAAACAATTATTTACGAGTAAAACTTGGTGTTTAAAGTGCACGATCTCCATAATTTTTTACTCGTTTTTGTTTTTCCTCGCTCACTCTACGATTACGAGGGAACTTGGAACTACTCTAAATATCGCCGGTGCCAAAAAAGAAATGGGTGTTAGCACACGCTTTGTGCGTGTTTTTAGATTGTTATCAATTTGATCTCTTTTGCCCATTTCAACTGTAAAATTAATTTTTTGTCAAGAACGAAACTTGCAGCAGTGGTGACGCCAAAACCTGACTGGTGAACGCTGGAACGTCTTTCAACTGTTTTTGAGAATTGTCACGTAGATCTGCGGAACTCCTTCCAGTTCGAATGGCATTTGAAATTTCAAAGGCTATTCGATTCAAATGTCCTTTTAAACGCTCGTGTAGCACAAATATAAGTTTTATCTTTTTGGTTGTTCCGGTAACGGAGGTGGAAAGTACAGCAGACACTTGCTCATTAGGTACGTGTGGATGGCGCTTGCAACAATCTGCACGGCTCACATGTTGTCATATTTGTTCTGAAGTGGAATCTTTGAGATACTAAAAATGCAACAGAAAAGTGCCACCAAAAACATATCCCCCACTCGTTAAATAGGAAAATCCTACGTCAATTGGGTGAAAGTTAAGGGCTGGAAGGGGAGTTGGCAAAATAGCGAAATGCGAAGCGAAAACAGGCGATATATTTGACGTGCTCTCTCTATTGGGGTTCACAACAGCGGCTTCCCAACAAAACATACGCGATGTCACTGTTTATCCAACACTGGAAATTGTGTCTCCATGCCCGAACTTTCGTGTCATGGTTTTCTTCACTGTTTGCTGTCTCTAAACCACGACGAGCGCTAAAATATCTTGTTTACGCGCACTTGACAGATTACAACGTGGGCAGATAACCACAGCTCACACACAAGAGGTGTTGAAGTGAACCGGGCAAGTTGAGACTTTTACGTTCCACGCTGGAATATTGATCTAAATATTGATCTAAAAAACACGTCACGACGGATGGAATTTTCGAAGTCTGAAACAAACGACGACAATCGCCGAAATAAAGTGCCAGTGCAAACATGGCAATGATGATCTTGATTACATGACAACACGGCAAGATTAATCGAAATTGCGACTATTGCCATTAACCTCATCAGCAATAGTTTGCCACTCAAGGCTCAGTGAATACCGCCTCAACTGCTATGTTCGGGGAGTTCTGACACCAAGTCCGGATAGAATTACAACTGCGATGTAGCAGTTACAAGGCGACAGTGCGTGGAATTCGTTGTGAGCAATGGCCGGCTAGAGCACTGATGTACAGGGCATTAAATAGATGTGCATGCGATTTTATTGAGGCCAACTTGGTAACCAAACCACATGAATACGCACCTCGGAGCATTTTGAGTTGTGAAACCGGCTTTTATCGAGCCTCCGCCGTTGTCAACCACTAAACAGTGGGCCGCCATTAAAACGGCATGCTAGTGGTGTACATTGTTGCCGATTCCAACAAATATTGCCGCTGAATGCAGTACTAAACATACCCTGTCACTTTATTGGTCATGATAAGCCCCTTTTCATTTTGCTTACAGTGTTTAAAACAACGATCTATGTGCTACGTCACAACTTGATTGAATTGTGGGTAATTTGTTTTAAGTTGACTTGTGTATTCAAGTACAACCATGCTACAGAGGGCTTTTTTGCACTTTTTTATCAAATTTTAAACTGATAACTACGTAGGCTCATCAACTGCTTAATTACGAGCATGATAAGGCCGCAACAATTACAAAATGTTCTCGTATCGAAACCGAAACAAAATTCAACCTATAACAGTCACGTGACAAAACCCACCAATCACAGCGTAGGGAGTGGCCCGCAGGCTACGATTGGTTGTCGACCCACGTGTTGAATCGGTCGTTCGAGTAAAAACAGGCAAAATCCGGTCACGTCAGTTATTCTGGCCGTTGGACCCACTCTGTAGGCTCCTACTCCGCGCCAGGCTCGTTCACCGTAGACCTCATTGTCTTCCTCGGGTTTTAAGCTCTTCCAGATCCAACATGCGGGAAATCGTGCACATCCAGGCTGGCCAGTGTGGCAACCAGATCGGCGCCAAGGTAAATATCGCCCGATTTCGTGCTTTATTTTCTGAGCTCTGGCGTGTTGGTGCGAGGCGGCGCTGTTAGGCTTAGCCGAATGTCAAATTCGCGCTCATGACCACGTCCCATCTGCAGCTGTCATTGCTGGCGCCTTATGTCGTCCAGCTAGTGCACGCTGTTTTCGCGGTCGCCTGTGAGCGCGCATTTCTGTTCGCCGTCTCGTTAACAAGCCCTCCAAGACGAAATGAAGCAATGCCACGCCCGTTAACAATGCCGGCGCGATGACCCGATTCTGACCGTTGCAGTCAAAGCCGGCTCATGGCCGTGACGGCGGTTAGTTTTCGCTAACGACGTGTTCTGTGCCGAGCAACTTTTAAAGTCGCAGTGACAACTTCCTCTGATTTCACCTGCGCCGTATCTTTCGCGTAGCAGCAAGGCCTAGTGGTTTTGCTGCACGGCGAGGCAACGTTTGTGGACCGTGCGAATCGTCGTGACTCGGTCGTGTCCTCATTTACGCCTTTTGCTGCTTCTTAGGGCAGACTAATAAATATTCGTCATATTTGGGCCCCCATTGCCGCCTCCTGCATGCCGTATCCTCTCGCGTTATTCCAATGCCGGTTTGCAAACCGCTTCACGCCTCTCGTGGTTGCATGAAAACAGTTGCAGAAAAACGTGCCCGTCTACTCCGCTCTGCGTAATCTTTCTAACTGGTCGCGAATAATTAGCCTCTCTGAAAAGCGGTTTCCGCTTTTTCGGGGCCGAGATAGTGTCTTGTTTTCCGTTTCATCGGCCATTGCGGCTGCCCGGGCATATATCCTTGTCGGGCGTCCATTTTGTCCCGCCGTGTCTGCTAATTTTGAAACGCCCCCGTGCTGGCATGTCCTTACAAGGATATTCGTTGTGGGTGTTAGTTCACACGTTTGTACGACGTTGCCTTTCTTGGCGCGTTTTCAATTTCCTTCTCCGCGGCCGAAAAGGCGCGTTCGCCTACTGCCGGGAAACTTCGAAGCACGGCGGCCATTGATTCGTCTTATCGGGTCGGCGTTGACCAATGGGCGTTCGAGGCTCGCCCTTTTGAATTTGAGTTACCCCGCTCGCTGCGCTGGCGGCCGTTGGCAGCGACTGCGCTATTGTTTTAATTGTGTACGCCGCTATTGCAGCAGTTATCGGTTCCTTTCTTTTTTTAAACCGAGCGCTGTTTCTAGGCCACGAGGCTTGAACATTGTTGCTCTGAATTGCGCATCGCTTTGTCACGTAGGCGCTGCCGATAAAAAGGTGTACGCCGGCCGGCGTGCAGCTCTTATCGGAGGAATTCGCACGTTGTCGGCACCTGCCATTAGGTGATAATTTAGTTCGTCAAATACAATTGTTTCGGCGACGGCGTGGTTTCGTTAACGTCAAAGTGAAGGCCGTTGAGGAAGAAATATGCGTCAGCCGTGTTTTATTATCGATCGCAAGGTCGCTTCGTTTATGTGACTGCGGGTAATTAGATTGCGTCAAGTGGTTATCCCGCGAGGATGTAGGCGTTCGTAAATTTGCCTTCGGGTAATAATTTCTAGTTTTCTTTGTCAAATCTCTTCCGGCCTCAGGAATTTCAGTAGTGTAGTTCTAATGACAAAATGCTTTCGTTGACATGTGGCCAATCGCAGGTGTTTAGCCGTTTGAGTAAAATCGAGTCTGGCTGCTCACGCCGTAGGTTGGGGCGGGCGTGTCCATTCAGCTGCCGAGATAGTACGAGTCTTGGAGACTCGTACTAGATAAGCCCCAGCTGAACTGAGGAGCACACTGATTTGATAGGCAGTTTGGCTTGGCTGACTTATTGTATTGGTATGCTAAAAGTTTTGTCGCTGCTTTTTTTTTTTTTTTCGGATTTTGAGCTTTCCCTTGGCGATTCCCCTGCAGTCTTTTTAGCAAATTGCGCCTTCACACTCGGGTGCCCATTTAAACCTCTTCCCCCGCCCTTCTCCTTGTATGCAGTTCTGGGAGGTGATCTCTGATGAGCACGGCATCGACCCCACTGGCAGCTACCACGGGGACTCTGACCTTCAGCTCGAGCGCATCAATGTCTACTACAATGAGGCCTCTGGTAAGTGCTTAACGCTTTGCCTAATTAGGGATTTACATTTGCTTCCCTGGTATATTCCTACCCTCGGTTACAAATTAACAGCAATGGCCTTATCACAACCAGCTATGCACACAGTGCAAGGAGTCCGTTATTGCGGGTATTTTGAGCAGAGTAGGAGTAACTGCAAAAGTAAAGCCACTGCACTTGCTGTTCTTGCAAGCATAAATTTTTAAATCAAATTTTGTGAGAAAAGCTGATCTTGTGCAGTAAGCACTATTTTTCAAGACCACGAGTATTTCAATCACCGGTTTGTCGCTTCGACGAAAACATGTCATTGTAACTTTTATTGACCATAACTCTTACTGACCAGCTATTTATGTACTGATGGCGCGAGTGTTAATCTAACGGTCTTGGCCTACTTTGTGATGGTTTGTACCACGCTTGCTGCTGTCGAGATTGCCTGCTTTGCCGAGATTCGTATATTTATATGGCTACTCTAGCTCCCTTATTTACATTGTCAGTGCTTGCAGCAAGCGCCTGTGTGTTATTGCGCTGACCGTGCCTCTGTTGCCTTGTTGGAGGAGGCAAATACGTGCCGCGGGCCATCCTGGTGGACCTGGAGCCTGGCACCATGGACTCTGTGCGGTCCGGACCCTTCGGCCAGCTCTTCAGGCCTGACAACTTTGTCTTCGGTACGGCTTTTCATCTTTATTCTGTCCTTGGGAGCTTCCCCGGGATGGAAGCTGGGGACATTCAGAAATTTGACTATCTAATGTCCTTGGGACTTTTCCATGCAGGCCAGAGTGGTGCCGGCAACAACTGGGCCAAGGGCCACTACACTGAGGGCGCGGAGCTCGTGGACTCTGTCCTCGATGTGGTCCGCAAGGAAGCCGAGGGGTGCGACTGCCTGCAGGGCTTCCAGCTCACCCACTCCCTCGGAGGAGGCACCGGCTCCGGGATGGGCACCCTGCTCATCTCGAAGATCCGGGAAGAATACCCCGACCGCATCATGAACACCTTCAGCGTAGTCCCCTCTCCCAAGGTCTCGGACACCGTTGTGGAGCCCTACAATGCCACCCTGTCTGTTCACCAGCTGGTTGAGAACACAGATGAGACCTTCTGCATCGACAATGAGGCCCTTTACGACATCTGCTTCCGCACGCTGAAGCTCACCACGCCGACCTATGGTGACCTGAACCACCTCGTCTCGGCCACCATGTCGGGTGTCACCACCTGCCTCAGGTGCGTCCTTCAACAGATGCTTCCTCTGGTTCCCTGCTCCTTTCTGAATTTTGATGTCCACTTAACTCTTTCCATTCTAATGCGTGCAGGTTCCCTGGACAGCTCAACGCTGACTTGCGGAAACTGGCAGTGAACATGGTTCCATTCCCGCGTCTCCACTTCTTCATGCCTGGTTTTGCTCCGCTGACCGCCAGGGGATCGCAGCAGTACCGGGCGCTCTCTGTTCCCGAGCTCACCCAGCAGATGTTCGACGCCAAGAACATGATGGCGGCTTGCGACCCCCGACATGGCCGATACCTCACCGTGGCGGCCATCTTCCGTGGTCGTATGTCCATGCGGGAGGTGGATGAGCAGATGCTCAATGTCCAGAACAAGAACGCCTCGTACTTCGTGGAGTGGATCCCGAACAACGTCAAGACTGCCGTCTGCGACATTCCACCCCGGGGCCTGAAGATGTCTGCCACCTTCATCGGCAACAGCACTGCCATCCAGGAGCTGTTCAAGCGAATCTCCGAGCAGTTCACCGGTATGTCTTGGTTTTCTCAGAGCGGCTGTGCGGTGTGCTTAAGTTCGCTATTTGGACAGTTTTGCATCGTCCAGTTCTTCCACTCTTCAGTATAACTTGTCTGTGCAAAGCCCTTGTAGGTGCACACTGACTGGCCATAATGCAGCAGCCAAAAATGCCTGCTGCACTAGTGATTTACACCATTAAAAGGAGTTTTCAGTGTCTATTACACCTTAGTGAACATGACTCCTTTGCTTGAGTGTTGGACAATTACCTGTAGGGGTTATTTTAGTGCTTGCTAAAATCATTTGAACCCATTTTGTCTACTCCCTACCCCCTATCCAATAAAAATGGCTGAGCACTGTTCAAAATAGTGTTCTTGTTTATGCTGAGCTGTAAGGTTGCAATTGACAAGTTTTTGGGAGGGTGTTAAAGTTTTCCTTTTGGGTGTCTTTTTCAGTATAAGAGTGCGTTTGCAGTGCTTGGCTATCTCTTACCGCTCTCTTTTTCCTTTTGCGCAGCCATGTTCCGGCGCAAGGCTTTCCTCCACTGGTACACCGGAGAGGGCATGGACGAGATGGAGTTCACTGAGGCAGAGTCCAACATGAACGACCTGGTCTCCGAGTACCAGCAATACCAGGAGGCAACTGCCGATGAAGAGGGAGAGTTCGAGGATGAGCCTGAGGCCGACGCAGAGGCCTAAACACAACCACGTTCCACTTGCCCCTGTTCTTTTTTTTTTTTTTTTTTTTCGTTCTCTTTACCCATGTTCTAGTTTGAGGCTACTTTCTTTTTTCTAATTCCCTGTGTTCCAGTTTGATTTTGTTCCCACTGTACATTCTTTTTTGGAGTTTTGTTTCGTCTGTTTCCTGCCCCCAATTTTCCTAGCCTCTTCCCATTTCTTGTCAATAAATTATTTTGTTCCACCACTTTGCGGTGTTGGTATCTGTGTGGCCATTGCATGTTGATGGCAGGAGACTGGAATGTTCTCATTAACCGCTCAGGGGGCAGTCTTCTATACTGCTTGCCTGTGTAGACTGGTTCCTTAGGTGCTTCCAGAAAATTGCCTTAGATACCTATCCAAGGGTATTCATGAATAGTTAAAAGGCATGAATAGCATGTAGCTTAGCATTTGGCTTTCTGCTAAATTTTCTGGTGTGGCCATAAGGCTCTTTTTTGAATTCAGCTGGAAAGGTTTTCTGAGCAATGTTTTGGCCAGTGTCGTGCGCATATCGCCAGCTGGTCCTTGCATGTACAGGCGGGCTTCGTGGTCATGGTTTGCATGCTGGTGGACATTTCAGTCTGTCTCGTGGCCAATGTAACAGGACTGCTGTTCGCTGTGGTCGAGCGGTTTAGGCTCGTGTGCTTGTAACATCCATGATGCGGGAAGGAAACGCATGGCCTGATGTGTGCTAGTACAAAGCTTGAATGCTTCCAAGTTTCAATCAGCTAATTGGCTACAAAGTATGCTCTATTGCAAATTAGTATCCTTGAGAGTGGAAGGATGCACGATTTTCGTCGTGATTTCATAGAGGAGAGATTGTTGCACAGTTTTACTGGGTGACCATCCCACTGTTTGTTCCAATACCTGTGTGCAGCACAGTGATCCACACGAGCACCTGTTCCTCTGGACACCATGGTGGCCATGTAAATGATTGCTTGCCCAGTGCAACACTTCTCTGAAGATGGCTTTTTTTTTCTTTTTTTTTTGAAAGATAGTTATCAGCTCTGCAGAACAAATTTACTTGGAGCCTATTCTGTAAAATTGATTGTGGGGTTTTGCATGCCGAAGCAACATCTGGGCTAGTTTCACCGTAATGGACTGCTCTGGATGAATTTCTGTGACCTGTTAACATGCGCTGATATCTCGCACATGTTGAGCTTTTCACCTGCATCATAAAAGCAGCCACTGCGGCTGCAATTGAAACCCGCATCCTTTGGGCATAAGACCTTATGCGATGAGCCACTGCAACACGTGCACTCTTTAAGATGGCGGTACGCTTATGGTCGGAACAGTTTGCAAAGTTGGATTTTAGCCATAACTGTAGCTGTTTTGTTTGCAAAAACTGAACATTCGCACTGTGTTCTGTAGGTTGGCTGACTGGGACCCCTGCAACAGGCCAGCCAAAAGTGGTCGCTGACAAACAGGATCCAACTCTGATTGGTTACGAGTTGTTTTTGCTTCACTTATCCAAATTGCTTGAGCTTGGTCTTCACAATGTCCATTCTAATCTGACCCCCCAGGCATATATTGCAAGCAAAGAAGGGGACCTGGTCCTGCATTGTACGTCACACACATGCATGCCCATAGTCTAACAGTTTTTCCCGGTGGTGCTTGTCGGCCATTTCACTGTGGATGTCGTCAAAGTAGACAAGAATTTGGCCTACTCGACCTTCGTGGCTTTTTTTTCTTTTTCGCGTCCTGATATGTGGTCGCACTCGAGCTGCCCCAGCCAACGCTCTCTGGATGAAAAAGCCCAGCCGTGCACTGACGGAGCCTCCTAGTCTCCAGTTTTCTGATTAACGCATGCATATTCCTTGCTCTTTTTTTTTCAACCTCTATTTCTTTTTCTGCATAGGACTTGGGAAACACAATGTGCTGTCTAGCTTTGTGCTCCTATACACCGAGATAAAGTTTTCTTGACAAGCAGGCATTGACACCGCAGCACTCTTGAACGTAGTTTGCTGACCTCATGCAAGTTCTGCATTTATTTGCGATACTGTAGACCAGAGCAAGAGGGCATTGGTGTTTATATATACAGTCGAACACGGATATATTGAACTGCGAGGGGATCACGAAATAGTTCGATATATCGATAATTCGAAATATGAAATATGCCCATCTTAAGCGTATCTGAAAACTCCGCACATAACTGAGAGCTTTTCAAAATCGCTACAAGCGGTACCTTACCGATTTGTTCCGCAGAGCACGGTAAATTCAAAGCCACACCGCTGCGATAACGACAATTTAACACTCACAAAAAATCTGTAAGCTTCGCTTGCTTCTTCTGCGTCATAAGGCTGCTCTAAATCCAAAGTCTTCCGTTTTTCCATGACCATGGCTCCGAAACGCGGGCCGTGGACCAAAACACGTAACACGCCACATGGGTCCCCTACACGATCAACCACTGAAAACCGCTCCAGCATGCAGAAAAAATGCCAGAAACCGAGCGCGGCAGGAGAAGTCACCATCCTCATCACATCCACGCCATCAGGAGAAGTGCACTTGCAGGGGCACTTGGAGCGCAGCGTTTGATATATCGAATTTGCCCGTGATCGAGAGTTCGATATACGCGTACAACAGCGCTATACTTTTGCAAGGGATTTCCAAGGGGGTGTTCAGACAGTTCGATATAGACAATAATTCGATATATCCGTGTCCGACTGTAATCACCATGCTACGTTCTTACATCAAGCGTACATGCTGCCTGTAAGCATGCTAGTAGTAGACAGTACCTCTTATAAACAAAACGCTAATTTCAGTCATACGCAAAGCACTGGCTGAATGCATGCCAAAGTACACACAAGCTGCTACCTGCAAGAAAAAAAATTATTCATTTTTTATTTATTTACTCAAAGCAATGCATTAAAGAGAGGAGTGATAAAAAAACGTTTTACAAACAATAGAACAAGACGGAGCAACATCAAAAAGGGCACGCATGTATGGCCATCTTGAAGTTAGTCGTGTCGATTGATGCGATGGAAACTGGAAGGTGGTTCCAGTCCGAGGAAGTTGTGGGCACGAACGAGTTAAAATGAAGATTTGTCCAGCTGCTTGGAATTCCAACTTTGAAGTGATGATCGCTGCTGGATGAAATGTAGGATGGTGGCGAAAAAAGCAAGTTACGTACTTAACGAAGGCATACAACGATAAATCTTGTGGAAGAGGCACAGGTGTGAAATTTTGCGGCGAAGTGATAAGCTGGCTGGATTTCATGTGTTTGCTCGTCTTACAGGAGTAATTTCACAATGCGGCACGATTTTGGATGGATTCTAAGCTTCTGATATGAATGTTAACCTGTGGGTCCCGTACAGATGACGAGTATTCAAGCTTAGGCCTTTACTAAAGTTTTATAAAAAAAAAAGTCAACTTATTGGTGCAAGAGAGAAGTTGCATCGTAAAATAGTATGGTTAGCATTATTTTTAATAACGTCAATGTGAGTCTGCAATGAAAGGTCGTCAGAAATTGTAACACCAAGATATTTGGAACAGGTAACTTTAATTTGCTGAGGGAAAAATTATTCAGTACGTAGTCAGAACAAATATCGCAGGTTCGATGTGAAACTCATATTCTTGCATTTAGAAGAGGTTAGGTTCATTAGCCAAGTATTGCACCCAGAAGAAATATCTATATCAAACTGAAGTTGGTCGGCGGGGCTTTTAATTTCCCGATAAATCACACCGTCATCTGCAAACAACTTTATGTTAGAGGAAATGTTATTAGGCAGTCATTAATGTAGATTAGGAACAGTAAAGGACCAAGAACGGATCCTTGCGGGACACCAGAAGTTACAGGAGAGGAAGAGGAGTTGCATTCATTAGCAGTTACATATTGGGAGCATTCTGTGAGGAAGCTTTCGATTCATTTTATGATGTCAGTATCAAGATTAAGTTTACCTAATTTGAACAGTAGTAGTTTATGACATACGGTATCAAATGCTTTGGCAAAGTCCAGAAAAATACAGTCAACACTTTGAGATCTAAATCGGGGAGTGCGTGATAACAAACGCAAGTGCACCGTGCATGGTAAACCCACTGCAGCTTCTGAAGTGCCGCAGTGCCAATGCCTGCTTAATTGTCAAAAAGCTTTTTATCTCCCTGTCTCCCTCCCTGTGTGCTGTCAAATAGACAACAGTTCGTCGTTTTTATTATGTCCCATACAAAAACAGGATGACGTTGTAGGTTTTTTTTTTTAAAAAGACAAATTGCTGCATCAGTTATGAGAAAACCAGAGCGGCAAAGGGGGGGGGGGGGGGGGGGGAGGGCCGGGGGGGGGCGTCGCCATCACCCAGCCACTGATCTTCCTCCGCGAACACTATGTAGCTGGGCTTTCTGATCTAGAGAGTGTTCACTTGTGCAAATAGAGCGCGACCACGCTATCGGGATGCGAAAATAGAAGCAGGAGGGCGGAGTTCGCCTGACGCATATGCCCAATGCCGAGAAGATAAAGCGGTGCTGCCCCAAAAGAATCCTCATCTTGCCGTTTGTCCGCACGTCACTAGAGCAATGCGGGAAAGCCCTTCGCCGGAAGCGGGAAGCGCCGGTGCATGTTCTTGAACTGAAATTTTTGACTTGTTTTATTTTAATCAAAATCGAACCGAATATTGCGTTATCCACTTCGATATTTGAATATTCGAAGTTTCTAATATTCGCGAACCCCCACACTGCAGCCATTTCCAAGGGTGCAGGGCAGCACGTATGACTAACCTTTTACTAGTGTTTTGTTCGATATCAGACGCGGATGTTTGCTTCGTCACGGTTTAAAAAAATTACCCCGAGAGTTACAACTCCACCCTTTCGAAATTGACAAGTTTAACACATCTCGCAATAATATTGAAGGGGCTATAAGCTACGCAGTTTTAAACATTTTCATACTACAAAAGTGCTCTTAATACACAGTCTTGAATAGCAAGGAGCTTAAATTAATACCACCCGCTACGTCCTCCCCTGAAATTTCCGAGTTCATCAAGTATGGCGTGGGGAGAGGAGGGGTATTCAGAGTATCCTGACTCTGCCCACCATCACACTCGTCGAAATTTCATGTTTGGAGCCTTACTGACCTGTGCTCTTATATTTCACCCGAGTGTCGGCACGATTCGTTTCAAGATGTGGTGGGTCTTAGCCAACACCACCTAGATCTAGGCGGTGTTGTCTTTGCACGTGGTGCCTGGGGCACAATGACAGAAAGAAGAGCAAAGCACAGTTCATGCTGGTTTATATGACAAAAATGCAAGGGTTCTCAAGAACTTTCAAGGCTATCTGAGTGGATTTTCAAGGACCTCGCTGTCTGTTGAAAAAATAAGACCGATGTTCAGGGTAAAATGGAGGAGTGAAGTAATGAGAAATCGGCAAAAAATGGGCACAGTGATGGAGCCAACATTTCAACTAGAGGACTTCCATTTTGACAGGTCCCGTTGTTAAAACGATCGCTCCAGCGACATTTCCTTCATTGATAATTTCTCACCATTGTTTGTTACAGTTACACAGATAAGCAGCTAGTTTTAGTGTGTTACAAATTGCCAGACTTCATTCGCTAAAGATCAACCAAGCGAAAATCCTCACTCTGTCATTTTGTAGCCTGCACGTTGCTTTTATGCTTACGGAACAGGAAAATTCCCGAAATTCAAGGATTTACAAATTTCAGGAATTTTCAAGGCCTTGAAAACGATCTTTCCAAATTCAAGGGTTTTCAAGCTAGGTTTTCAAATGATCCCTGGCAAAGTGAATAACAGGACGAGCTGTTGTATGAAGCAACAGGCTTGTACAGTCACGGAAAAATTAAACGTGAACACGAAATTATGAACCAGGACACGCATTAAATTGAAAAATATCGCCCATGGAAATGGAAAGAGCATTTCTAGCAAGAAATCATCATTTACAGCCCCATTTCTGACTTTATTTATAGATTCTAACTGGAATCGACAGCTTCTAACTAGAAAATGCTTAGTCTAGCTAGAGACGATTATTTCAAGCCTGCAGGTTTTTTTTTTCTCCCGGCTGGACTGGCAAATGCTAGCTGGAAGTAATAGCTGCCAGCTGGAAAAAAATCTCAACCCAGCTAGAAACGAGCTAGAAACTGAATTTGTAGGTATATATTTTGCCTATTTCTAGCTAGAAGAAATTCCTGGTTCAACAATCAACCTAGAAAAAATATTATTTTCATACTGTTCGTGAATGTCCAATAATGGCACGCTATTGGTATATTTGGAAAGCCCCATTTCTCAACTTTGTTGCTGTAATTAAGCCACGCGTCAGTACGGCTTGCATGGAAAGAAATCACGCAATTTGTGTGTTCCGGTTCGTATTTTCGTGATCGCGTTCCATTTGTCCGTGACTCTGCTCCCTAGCTTGCTTTAAATTGTAAAATTATGTTTCTGCTGATAATTAAGCCATGATAAGCATGTCACATAATCGGGCCTCTTCTCTATTGCCCAGACAATTCAAGAGTTTCCAAGGGGAAACATAACTCCATGCTTCAAAGCCCCGTGATAATTCCGCAAGGGGTTTCGAAGTTTTTAAGGATTTTAGAAGCCCGCTACCGTGCGGGTACATGAAGAGAAAATACAACCTTGTTTAAAAAAAAAAGAGTTATACTTTAGTACCTCACTCATCTTCAGTCCGTCCACGAAAGACATTTTTTAACCGATGAAAACGCAAGAAACACTTGATGACTTTCAAATTTCGCGCCACAGTGACGTGTTATCGGCGCAAGTGACGTCATATGGGCCTGCACTAAAACCATAATTTTCAGGGGGTTAGGTGCACGTTAGCATTCAAGTGATTCGATCAAACGGAACTAGCGGCCCCACTGCAATCGTCCAGTCATGTGTCCTGGCGATTGATTAGTTCGGCCGCCGCCAATCGCCCAAACAAGATTCTGTGACGTCATAGAAAAGTTGCGGGAAGTTGGCTAGGGGGTCCGACTGCTTCACACGTTTTCTTTAATATCTCCGTTATTTTTTGGAAGTTTGCGATGAAATCGGTATCATTTTTATCAGGACAAAGCAGCCTTTCTAATGGACCAAACTAGTATTTTGTCTTCATGGCTCCTTTAATCTTTCAAGTGAACACATTTCGAGCATGTTGGGTCGGGTCGGCGGCAGTGACGATGTAGAGACCTCGCTGAAAAGTGGCTGGGAAGTCACCATTGCTTCATCACTTTTCCCTAATATCTCCAGTGTTTGTTTGAAGTTTGCCACAGAACTGCCACTGTTATTCAGACAAAGCAGTCTTTCTAATGATCCAAACTGCATCTGTTTTGTCTTCATGGCCCCCTTAACAACAAGCCAGAGAACTTGCAGCACAAAGCACACAATGGTAGCCTATCAGCAAACACTCATATGTTTTTGTGCTTCCTACTTCTGAATACAATAGGCCGGGCTTCAATCCCCTAAACGTCGAAATCGGAAAAAGTGTTTTGCCTTTTATATGCGTGCATCGTGTACAGGCGCGAATTATTATTCGAAAGTACGTTTGATTAATTCGCGAGTGTTTGTTGTTTGGTTCCATTCGCAGTGCAGTTTTACTGTTTCGGTTATTCGAAGTTTTCGATAACTCGAACTGTGCGAATAGAGTACATAAAGTTGCAAGCTTCTGGTTTGCTCTAGAAGCTTAACCCAAATGCAAGCTTATGCATGTAGTTGGGTTGGCTTTGTCGCACGACGCCCAAGCTATGCAAAAAAAAAAAAAAAGTGCTCTGGTTTCGCTGAATTGTTAACCCCGGTGGATAGCGAAAGCGTCACAGCCCTGGCTAGGCCCATTGCCGAGGTGTGGTTTTGCAATCATATAGGCAATTGCAATAAATACACTGTTTGTTCACCATCTAAGCTTTTTCACCTCACGGCGTCGTTTACGCCTCGCCGCTGCACGAGCGACCAAGGCTGCAGATGTTCGTCGACCTTGATCCATTGCACACGGCTTTGCGACGCACGTGGCCTACTGGCTTTCCTTTGCGGCGGCGGTCTCCTCGCCTTCCTCCCCAAGGTGGCGACACGGGTCTCGCACACGTCTCCGTTCCCTCCTCGCCTATCTCTCCCCGCCATGGAGTTAATACTACTCTCCCCGCCATCGGGCCGCTGCTCCTTGCACTATACCTGCACCCCACCAGGTGGCGACACGGGTCCAGCGCACGTCCCTTTCCCTTCTCGCCTAGTTCTTCCCTGCCGCCTATCTCTCCCCGCCATTAGGCCGCTGCTTCGTGCCGGGCGCTTGCAGAAGGGTGGTTTGACCTCTAGCTCTGAAAGTCAAAACTGGTCACTCCGCAAAGACTGCCCGAGGTAGCGTGCTGTAGCTTTTGCTACAAAAAGCCTAGGTAACACGAACGTGCAACCCATGCGGTAAATAAGTCTACGCTAGCTGACGTATGTTAGCTTAGGTAAAACGCTGCTTGTGTAAAATTTGTAAGCCGGAAACAAGGTTAACTCCTGTCAAATTGGAGGCCTAAGTGAGGCATCAAACGCCATTACTTGTCTGACTGCATAAGGTGCGGGTCATACCAGCTATATACATGCGAGCATGACTCTCTCAAGGGCGAAGCCCGTTAGGGCTGGGGCTGTCGGCGTCTCCTGTCGTCGTTGTATTCTCATGTGGTCATGGTACTAAACCACCGTGGCAATCGTTTTCCAACGCCTCACGCTAGAACAATTTAATCTCCGCGGGCAAAAACGCGCACTAAAAGAACACACCGGGACCCTCGTTTTTCGTTCACCCTTGCTTGCTTGCTTGCTTGCTTGCTTCTTCATTCCGTACGTACTTTAACTTCAAAATTTGCAGTTGTCAGTTTCGAATTTCACTTCTCTGTTTTCATAATTGGGACGTCGCGTATATCAGCATGCGCGCCGCATGGGAAGTGAGATATCTTACAATCTGAATATATAAGTGCACTTATACACTGCATGCTTTGCCCCTCCTCCCCAGGTTTTACGTTAGTGGATGACCCGGTTTTGAAAGCAAAGCATTACTACCGTACTTTCATCCCGCGGCTTTGCCATGGATGCGCAAGTTCACCTTTTGACCGCAGACACCCCCCTGCGACACACCCTTTGAAGCGCATCGTGTGATTCGCTGGGCCTGCTTTCGTTGCTGTGCCCGAGGCGCCGTTTTCAGTCATTCTGCTTAACCAGCAGTGGCGGCCGCCGACCAACCCCACCGCCTCCCACGCTGGGTTGTCTCGGGCTACGTGACTCGTCTTGCACCGCGTTTGCCATGAAAGAGGAACGCCGTAATCGTTGTGCGTGACTGCAAGCAAGGTGGGCCTCCTCCCGTGAACGTTGCAGGGGGCCAAATGGCTTTGAGACGTGGTCGGCAATACAGCTACATCCACGTTTGACGAAGCGAATCCACCACTGAACCAGACTAAGCCATAGCCATTTTTTTTATTCGTGTTTCAGTGTTCTTTCCTGGGCTTTTTATACCTATAAGATACACATCTTTTATTTCGTAAGTGAGCTCACTCATAACTTTTGATGCGCCTATTTTTGAATAATTTTTCTGGCTTTTCAAAATGCCACATTCGACCAATTATCTCTCCCCGTGTGCTATCGTACGGATTAAATTTGTTAACTCTGACAGGCATGCACATTAGTGCAAATGCAAAGCGTCGCACGGTTGGTTAGCTGTCAATTTTTTTATTCACGTTTCAGTCGTTCCTTTCAAGAGTTTCTAATTTCGTCTGCAATTTCTGCGGGAGCTATGCAAGATTTTCATTTTTGATTTTGTAGGTCAAGTTATATATGTATTAAACTTTATAACCATAATTATTATTTCAACGGCCAGAGGGTCAAATATACTTCCTCTATTCGCAAAATGTCAAGAAAACCACATTTCTTTATCGGTGGCAACTTTTTGCCAAAATTTTGTTCCACCACTTTGCCATCTCCTCTTACCACCAAGATCTCCGCTGCCGCACAGGAAGCGTAGTTGCAGTGAAGTGGACCGCCATCTGGGGCTGTGTGGTGGGTGCTCATTATAAAAATTATTTTCTCGCTTAAAACAAAAAGACTCCAATTAAACTGTCTGAAATAAATCCTCTTTGCACACCCTTTCAAATGAGCCTAAGCCTGTATTTTTACATGGACCACCACACAGTGCAATAAGCGTCTGACATGGACAATTTTGCAAATTTTTCAAATTTCACGTTTTTATCACACTGAAACTATCTGCTCCCCAGCTCCCATATTTTTCTTCCGCACTCATCGTCAACAATATAAACAATGTATGCAGCTGCATTGTCCCTACAAAAGTTTCGATAGCTGTAAAAAATCGTTAACATTGCTCAGAAACGCCACTTTGCTTCACTGCAACGCCCATTTTGAAACACACTAGTAGCAACTTCCAATGCACTGTAGCAAAGAAGCGCGCTTCTTTTTCTATCGCCTGGAAATAATTCACTGCACTGCGTGTATTATTTTATTTTTAGTTTTCGCAACGTAGTTTTAGTTTTCGCAACGTAGGTTTTTGTCACCACGGCGGTTTTCAAAAGGCTGAAAGAGACAGAATAATTTTTTCCCGCCGAAAATAGTCTAGGAGAATAAATAGTGTATGGAAGTGATCAATTATAAATGTTTATAGTGTAATCGGCGATGGTCGTCGAGTGAACTCTCTGGGACGTTTGGCGTGGAATGACCCTAGACGATACAACGTTGGTCATAAAATATGTAATCTCTATATATTTTCCAATACTATGAACCCTGGTGAGTGCAATAAGAGAATGCGTTTTTTGATGCACCGCTTGGAAATAATTTTACAGCTCATTAAAGCTTGGTAACACCATTGGCAAGGAATCATTTCGAATGCCCATTTCAAACATTAAAGTTCAATGAGCTGTAAAATTAGTTCCAAGCGATACATCAAAAAACCGATTCGGTTATTGCATTCACCAGGGTTCACGGTACTGGAAAATACAAAGACTACAGTTTTATGGCAAAGACAACACTGTTTTTTGTATTGTTTGACCGAAAATGTCTAATTATCTCTAATCATCTTTGGAGGTAATTGACTGACTCAAAAAAAAAAACGGCATATTCGAAATCAAAAGGGAAAAAATCAGCAAGACCAACAAGTTTGACACGTTTCGACCAACAACTGTTGGTCAAAAGCCTCGAAGCAGTCTTCCTGAAGGAAATCTGGGAAGGCAAACCTGAGAAAACCCACAACAAAGAAAGAGTCGCCGTCATCCCATACTTGCACCAGCTTATGAAAACTGGAAAGAAGGCCGGTGTCAGAGTGGTTTTTTCCGCCCCCAATAAGCTTTCGAAACTCTGCAGAAAGGTCAACAGCGACAACCGTAGCTTGGGACATTGGCCCTACACGAAATGCAGTCTCTCTGCGGTGTACAACATCCCACTGCACTGCGAGAAGTCCTACATAGGGCAGACGCGGGGCGTTGCATCAACGATTTCCTACGCGAGCATGCCAATTCGCTCAAGACATTCCAGGGGACCTACCTCGCTACTCATTGTGGAAAACATAGCTGCTCGTCTAAGCTCGACCATGCCTCGATTGTGACCGGGTACCCGGATCAACGCACACGTGAAGTTGCGGAGGCGTTCACGATCTACAAAATGAAGGACTTGTGCGTAAGCATGTCGTCAATCGCGCTGCATGGAGAAGTGATAAGTTATTTGGGCGGCGTGGCTGCGGTGGGCGACACCTCTGTTTGATTATCTTTTTCTAACCTTTGTTTGCCTTTCTTGCTTTGCTTGCGCTCTTGCTTTTTCATATATATTTCGCTCGTTCTTCCAATAAAATTTAGTCGTCAGCCAGCGCCTGTCCTTGTCAGCTTTTCTCGTCTTATATCCCTTGCGCTGTTTCCATCATGTAACTCGGAATTTTACGCAAAGTACCCATTCTGTCCAAACAACAATTCCGTTACTCGCACTAAGGCGTCCGTTCTTGGTTAAAAATTCCATTATGGTATGTATCGCGCAGTGGCTTGAGTGACCAGGTCTCGAAAAAATACAGGCGCTCCATGCGTGCCCCGTATATTTGATCATGCATGCTCACCGTATGCATGCACGCAGGCAAAGCCTGTAGCTCTGCCAGCAAAGGTTTCTGACACGTGTTGGGTTGAACACAGATACATAAAATTTATTTTTTTACAAATTCAACCCTCTGCCTTGTCCCGTGGCATCACCTAAAAAAGAGAAAGAAAAGAAAACAAGAGCAATTAGCAACTTAGCACAAATTTAAACCTAAAACTAAATTTATTTGTGTTACAACTTTCTCTGCTTCATAAATACGGACAGAAGAAAAAGGAGTGGTGAAAAAAAAGCTGCAGTAGACAGCTGGACAAGGCCGCAGTCTTCTTTCTACTCAACAGCAGCGTCGTGACAAGGCGAACGCGGTTATAACACCGAAAACCAGGAAAATAAACAATAAACGGCTTCCAGTAATGCATTTCTTTGCACCACACGTAATTCCCATTATCTTCAATGGGTGCACAAAAATAAGCAAACAAGAAAGCAAATAAAAGACACAAAAAAAGGCTGACCAGACATTTTGCTGCGCATGGCACATTGTTGAGGCTTCGAACATGTGTACACATCAAGATCAGCACACTCAAATGCATTTAAATGAGGGGGCAGAGTATTGGTAACCACTCTTTCCCGGTATTTCAAACGAGCCCTAGAGAACACCCAAAGTTCTTCATTCCTTAAATGGTAGTTTTTTTTTTTTTTTGTCGAAACCGAGCCAGATTACGCATATGGTTTATATTAGTTTCTACTTTAAGCTTTTCTTGCACTGCTCGGGCGTCGTGCAAGCAAGCCAGCCACACAGGCCATGCCAAGCGGTAGAGCCAACTTTTGCTCCGTAACTTGTTGAATTATAAACAATTGAACACTTCGGAGAGTTCAAATGGTAAAACGGTGCATGCTTGGAATTGAATTGAATAGCAAACACTGCTCACAAGGTTTTTGAAGTTTCGAGTATTCGGAAACCACTAATAACTGCTGGTAACGCCAAACGTTCCTGGCTTTGCCAGGGCGACGCACGTGTCTCCTGATTTCCGTATCTGTAGGCTTCCATGATGAGTCGACACGTGTCATCTTTGTGCACATTTTCTGCTCTCGCGCTCCCACAAGCTGGCTGGCTCCCTTTGCAGGCTTTACAATGTAGTTCGGCGTTCCTTTTGTGGAAATCTCATGCTCACGCTGCCTCACATTAAAGCAGCGTTTGGTTTGACTGATACAGTGCTTTAAATATAGTGCTCTGCGCTCTAATTATGAATCAGACCCAACTAGCTCAACTTTCCGTTCTACTGAACAGGAATGCTCTCTTTCTTGCTTAAAAAGAAGCCAATTTGTTTTGCTTTCAAACTATTAGAGCGTATAAAAACATTATGGATGCATTTACACTATTACACTGCAATTGTGCGAGTTACCTAACCGTCACTACTACCACTATCAAATGACATTCCCTTTGCAGCGTGGACCTGCATGGGCAAAGCGAATGTTAGTTATAGCTAATGTCGTTCGCTTGGAACGGCATTGACAGTGGCGTTCAGTGGTTACACAGACAAACTTTTGCTTGGCAAACGCCGCACATCACCTGGCCGAGCGTCTGAGGCCCCCCCGTCACCCGGGTGGTGGTTGTCCTAGGCGGTGGCCTTGAGGGTGTGCAGGGCCATCTGGGCGGCGCCCTCCCTGGTCTGGTGGCCCCCGATGAAGCCGCTGGCGTGGACAAAGATGCAGTCCTCGATGCCCGCCACCTGGCACAGCTGCTCGTCTCGCAGGCCCCGCCACTCCTCGGGCAGGAACACCCTGCACCACAAGGCTCCGTCACGGCACGCACTCAATCTCACCTTCAATGCCCTACAGTCGCTGCTTCAGGCTCAGTTTCTTTCCTGGAGCGATGAGGGAATGGCATCGGCTACCCGACTCCCCCGTAACTTCAACTGCCTTTTCGGAAGGTCTTAAGGCCACCATTCTTTGCAATACAGTCGATCCCAGATACGCTGAACCTGGACATATGTAATTATCGCATATATCGAGCAGTCAAAACATTTCCGTGGAAATCCTATGCAATAAAAAATTAAAGCCGTTCCAATCAACGTGAAAGCTGTCGGAAGTGCAGAGCAGTGATTCACCGTAATGGGCTGTACCACAGTTATCCGCTCACTGCTACCACCCAGTGCAATTCAAATTTCCCGCCTTCGCAGTGCTCGCGTGCCCCCTGCCTGAAACTGCACCAGCGGGAGTTCTGTTCTTTTTGTGCTTGCTTTTCTTTCCTCCCGCACGTGCGGGCATTGCACTGCCACTTTTTGTCGCTTACTACTATCGTAAAAACCAACCCGATGAGTGTTCCTTACTAAATGAACGTGAGTGCTGGTGGTTAATTACGTATATTTTCACTCAAATGTACCTACAGTTTTCTCTTCGCTAAACAACAGGGAGATGTAGGACAAGTTCCAGCGGTTAACGAGTTTCGAACGCTTATGACTGCATAAACTGCTTGGCTTTCGAAGCCTCTGGGTTACGCCGCGACAATGGAACGCCGTGTGGCTTTACTTGGGTCCAGCAAGTGAGCTATGACGACAAGGAGCGGCCCTAAAGTACTCTGCACTTAAAAGTATAGCACTTTTGTATGCGTGTATCGAACTCTCGTCCACTGTCCCATTCCATATTTAAAATGCTGCTACGCAAGTGCCTCTGCAAATACGCTTCTCCTGATGGAGTTGTGGGCAATGATGATGATAACTTCTCGCACGCCACATCGCTTGGGTTGCCCTCAAGACTTACTAAGAAACTCTATGCCTTCAACACCTGCTCAATGCGCTAGCCTCACGATCACAAGAATGCAGGGTGTGACGGGATGCGAAAGGAAAAGGGGAAACTGAGGGGAGGCGTTGCGACCTAGCGTTGCGTGCTCTACTGACATGGAGACCAGTGAAGCGTGGTGGTCGCTATAGCATAATGCATGTTCGTTTTGTTTGCAGCGGCATGTCTTTGGAGCCATGGTCGCGAAACAAAACGGAAGAATTTGGATTTAGCGACCACGGTGGACATCACTCGTTTGGGTGACGGCCAGGGAAAAGTTGTCGTCAGTTGCAGAAACATCCCAAATTCAAAATTCCTCGCAGCACATTTCAGCACGACATCACACATAAAACCAAAATAAACTGTTGCGTCGTGAGTTGCGAGCATTCTAATTCTAACTGCTTGCCGGGAACAAAGTTTTTTCTGCTTTCAACATGGCCATGTTTCAGGACCAGGGAACGTAATGGATACGCTGTGTGGTAAAGGAAGTGGTTGTTGACCTTTTCGTCCTAGTACGTCTGTGTGCTGAAGACAAGTGTAAATTGTTTTTTTTTACACAGTGCCAATGGAACCAAATGGCAGCTGCCACAAAGTGGGCAAGAATATGTGCAGTGCCCATTTTGTTGGAGGTAAGCCATTGACGGATCCAAGATAGCCGTCCTATGCTGCTATGATCTTCCCGCCGGTCTACGATAGCTGGAGACCGTGGCTCCCGTTGTGAAAGGCCAGTCTGTTTGCTTTATTACTTATCATTGGGTAATTATTTTCGTGGCCCTTTCTTGCGGTCTTTTCGAGGAACTTTTTGAAGATGTCCACCTTTCAAAAATTCCCGGGGAGAGCGCCGAACAGGGTGGAGCACAGCCCCCTCGCTCACCGGCATTCAAACGACCCGCTGGTACGGGGCACCCCCTGGACGCGCCAGCTGCCTGCCTGGTCCTGGTAGAGGACAAACTTGACCTCCCCGGCGATGTCCAGCTCTTCCTCCAGGGCCAGCAGGTGCTCTTTCCAGGGGCAGCCCCCTTGCGACAGGGTCACCACGCTGCTGCCAACCCCCTTTGCCGTCTCCCCATCGCCACCACCGACCTGCATGGCACGAAACAAACGCGCACGCACAAGCGCTCGACCAACTGCAACGCTCGAGATTAGGCAGCAAGGTTTTGCTCCTTGAGTTGGCGGCACACAATTGCCCCCGCCCCTGTTGGAGGCCAAAGTGTGCCGCAGGGGACCGTTCTTTCCCCTCTCTTGGTTGACATCAATAAGGCAGTTGGTGCGCTATTTCAGAGCTGGGTAAAAAAAATAAAAATAAAATAAACATTATGCAAAATAAAAAGAGGAATCAGCTGTTCAACAGGGCTACAGGAGAAAAAAAAAAGCATAAAAAGCCATTCCGTATGCACACTTCGCTTGAAGTCACACAATAACTACAACCACGTTCTCTGGTGGCCCACCATGCATGAATTCTCTCAACCAGAACATTCCGCCAGTATGCAAGTGCCTGTCGCGTACTCAAAAAAACACCCCATCGTGACAAAGGCTCGTGGTTCCTGTCAATCTGCACTGGGAGTACAGGCCGGGTTCTGCCACTCTGGCATCTTTCCTTTCGAAGACCAAGCAACAGCAAACATGCTCGCTCAAAACAAGAAGAAATGAAGTTGAAGCCCCGTTCTTGATTTTTAAAAACCGTGCAGCAGATGATAAAAAAAGAGACTCAAAATGAACACTGTGCTTGTGTTTTTAAATGGCGTCAGTTTGACTGATGGTAAGTAAGCAGGGCTTGAGAGGCAGGTTCATAAGAGTGGATTTTCACAGCTCCCACGATAGCGTAAAATGGGGGGTCATTGAATACATTGGTGTATAGATTTGCGGTAGATCTCACTTGTCTGTTAATGTTGCACGTGTGTCATGAGCGCACGTGTATCTTGCTAGACTTAGCTTGTGCCCACGACACAGTGAGTGTGTGCCTACTGTGAACGAAGCATGGGTGTTGTCCTCCGGAGACAGGCAGACCGACTCGGACAGGATGATGGGGGTGGCAAACTTGGGTGACAACAGCCAAGCGTGTTTCCCCGCACAGGCTGCAAGTGTGCGTGTGTTCATCATTATCATCACCACCACCACCATCATCATCAGCCAATCTACGCCCACTGCAGGGCAAGGGCCTCTCCCACAGATCTCCAATTATCCCGGTCCACCGCTAACTGCAACCTATTTATCCCCGCCAACTTATTGCTGTCATCTGCCCACCCAACTTTCTGCCGCCCCCTGCCGCGCTTGCCTTCTCTAGGGGTCCACTCTGGTGCTTCCGCATTACATGCCCCGCCCACATCCATTTCTTCTTCTTAATTTCTACCAATATGTCCTTAACACGCGTTTGCTCCCTGACCCACTCCGCTCTCTTCTTGTCCCTTAATGTGACACCTATCATCTTCCGTTCCATTGCTCGCTGAGTCATCCTCAATTCAAGTTAAACCCTCTCAGTGAGCCTCCAAGTTTCTGCCCCGTAGGTGAGTACCGGTAAGACGCAGCTGTCATACACTTTCTTCTTCAGTGATAATGGTAGGCTGACATTCATTATCTCAGAATGCCTGCCGAATGCACTTCACCCCATTCTTATCCCGCGTGTGTTTATCGTTGCACAAACAAGCTGTCCAGCACCTAGCCCCTCTTTCCTCCTCGTCCCAGAATGGAGCCCACTGGACTCTTCTGTGGGTGTCAAACCTGATTGCCGCTGGTCACGGTGACCGCAGGCAAGTAACGAGCTCGAGGCTTGCTCTCGACACTGTGACCTCACGGGCTGCGCCTAAGCACGCCTCCAAAGACGCCCGTGAAAAAGAAAGTCTGACTGACGACTTGGTGCTAGACCCTTCAGTTATTTACCCATTCAAAATACACCTAAAGGCCCTCAAGCAGGAGGGTATTCCAGTCTAGTCCACTTATAACAACATCCAAATGACAAGGAAATCCCATCGCTATAACTGATAATTGTTGCAAGCCGGTTGCGCAAAAAATGAAAAAGACGAAACAGAGGTAAAAAAATTTCTATTCACATGCAAGCAAGGCCTTGCAAAAAAGATTCCATCGTCGGTGGGCTTTGTATGCTTGACTCAAAGTTGGCGCACATTTTTTTTAAAGGAGCCATGAAGAGAAAACAAAAGTTTGTTTTATTCAAAAGATTAGGTGTTTCATAGTACCCCAAGCGCTTTCCCGGAAGCAAATGATGCTCTATTCACTGAGAAATAAGGCAATTGAAGCCAAAATTTTAAATCTCCCACTAAAATTGAACATTCCGTGACGTGTACAATGGCGTCATAGAGCCGGTCCATGAAACAGATACTTAGTATGTCGACTCCATATAGCACCCACACGCAGGAGTCCACCGAGACGGCGGCCATTTTAAAAATACTAGTAAAACCTAGTGCACCCGCAGCCCTAGTCATGGATTCGCCTGATCCGGAGAACAAAACTCTCGCCGAGGAGCTCGGGCTTGCATTTAACAACCTCACACCACTTGAACGCTCAATGCTTCTAAGTGCACGAGCGGCAAGAGTTGTGGGATACGCGGTGGACGGGAAAGCGACCATTCCGCGATAGCCACAACAGACGAACGCCCTGCCGTCGGCACCGCTGCCTCGTCAGCCCCGTCGCGACGGACGAATACAGACTGGTACGTATGTGCCGTATTTTTATTACGGTTAATAATACAGTGTAGACCATTTATAACGTAACCGCTTATAGTGCGGGACCGGATATAACGCGGGTTTTTGCGACCACCGGTTTGCCTCCCATAGAACTCAATGCATAAGCATACCGCTTAAGATGCGGTTGGCCGAAGCACAATACCGTTTATAGTGCGGTTTTTCGGCGGGTCTGCTTATCTACCGGCGCAGCTGAGGCATCATTTTAGGGTAGCAAAAGAAAAAGAAAGGATGAAATCGGCCATCTGATGCAGCGTGCACCCCTTGCCCCTCCTCTAACGTAGACACCCAAAGAAAAAAAAATAGGCACCCTTTAGTTCGTGCGTACCTGATAACCACAACTGTCCTTGCTTAATGCACCTCG
Organism: Haemaphysalis longicornis; assembly: GCF_048455015.1. Taxonomy (NCBI): domain Eukaryota; kingdom Metazoa; phylum Arthropoda; class Arachnida; order Ixodida; family Ixodidae; genus Haemaphysalis; species Haemaphysalis longicornis. The sequence continues at coordinate 113,886,758 of NW_027526407.1, read as the reverse complement.
GAAGATAGCGACAGACTCCCCATCCGCGCGCAGCAAGTTGATTTTATTTATCGTGAACCGCATGGTCCGTTTTCGCGCACGAATCGTTCACATCGGCGTAGCGCGCGAGTTTTTTTTTGGGTTTTTTTTTTTTTTTTCGTGCTCGTGTCGGCGATTCCGCGCTCGCGGTGGCTTCTTCGCGTGGCAGTGGGAGGAGCCTGACGACTTGCACCAATGGGGAGACGCGTACCTAATGGCGGGAGATTCGAAGCGCTCCGCTCCGAGCCGGCTAGCCGCGCCAGAGATGTTTAGGCTTACCACCGCGGTATTTTTTGATGGGCGCTTTCACAAGCAGCGTGGATGGCAGTTTATATTCCACTTTTCGCCCACATTATTAGCTCTTTTCTTGCATGAGCATCTTTGCTTGCGCCCCGTGCGGCATTTCAGCGAGCGGTTAGAACTGGAACTGCCTGCACCGCTTCACGGCCAGTGCCGACGCCATGTTGCCGCCTCTTACCGCGCCGCCCACACAACGCCAGTTGTATCCGCGCTGGCGTGCACTGCACGTTTTCGCGATACCAAATCTACCACGCGGTTCACGCTTTAGAACGTTGTTGCAGATAAGCCACCGCTCTTTCCCTTTCCGAACATTCGAGCCGCGCGAAGCCGAAGATTTCCACCACCAGTACGTTGCGCTGATAAGCTGCCGCCTTCGGCAAGGTGGGGTAAAAAAAAAAAAAAATCCCGCGGGCGTTTTTATCACGTCTTGCGGCGTCTGTTCATAGACGCTAAAAACGCAGCCATGGTCTTTCAAAACAAACACAACGGAAGTTAAAGCCGCGCTCGCCGTTTGTGAGACTGCGCTTTTGCCCTGCAGCAGCGGCTGATGTGAAACATAATACGAAATATAGACCGTGCCTTCGTTTTTAAGTGCTGTGCGTTTGAGTGATGATAAATATAGGTTGACTTGAGAGATGGGTGGCGATGTGGTTGAATTCGCGCGTGTTTTGGTTATAGTGCGGTACCGCTTATAGTGCGGATTTTTGCGGCTCCCGCGACATACGTTATAAGCGGTCTACACTGTAGTTCAATTTCAGTAGCAGTATCGCTTATGCCAGTTGGCCGGTGTCGTGTATGGAAAGCCGTTCGCGCGAGCTCTCTGCTTCGACCAGAAAGATACGAGCGTCAATGCGCGGTGTTTACGGCATTTTTCCCCCCAAGGTCAGAGCGCCTCGAACCCGAAAATTCATCTGCGCGACGGCGAGATGTCGAGCTCGGCCAGGCGGTAGTTTAGTACGCATTGGCGCACACGCTTGCGTGTTCGTTCGGAACTTCAACCGTTTACTCCACCGTTCTTTGTCATAAAAAGAATGTGCAGTATGTTTCACGGGCATTTAGCTCGCTATGCAAACTGTAAGCCCTGCCTAACATGCGTTTGCTTTTGCCGGCCTCCGCCAATCGCAGAGCATTTCCAAGTGACATCACAGGTTCTGTTGCGGAAAATGAGCTGGTGGGTCGCATGGTCATTTCCTTTTTTCCTAATTATGTAGCTTATTTGAGCGAAGTTTGCGTTATAAGTGGTGTCGTTATGGTTCTAACGAGGCAATCTTTCGAATGAACCAAACTTATGTTTTCTCTTCATGGCTCCTTTAAGGAGGCACATGGGTCTTTGATCAAAAAGTTTATTTTCACAGTTATGACGATAAAAATTGGGGGACATAGGCAGTTTTTCATTCTGATTGTAGATATAAAATTTGTTTGTGGGTATAAAATGTCTGTGGGTATATAAGCGCATCGTTCAACTTCTGCATTAACTTTGACAGGACCGCTGAATGGAGACAGACAGACAGACAGACAGACCAAAATTTCTGTGTTCAACTAGCCCAAGAAAGACTTTTAAAGGGGCCATGCAGACAAAACACAAGTTTGGTTCATTTGAAAGATTGCCTGGTTAGAATCATGCTGGAACCACTTTTAACATTAACTTCGCTCAAATAAGCTACATACAGTTAAACCTGGATGTAACGAAATTGAAAAAAGTTCGCAAATTTTCGTTACATCCAGGTTTTCGTTACATGCAGTTTTCAAGTAAACACCAGGGAAATCATCACGAACACCAAAAAAAACATGCGGCAGATGCCGATTTAGCGCAACTTACCTCAAATGTTTATTTAACACAAAAAAACTGCGTTATTTTCGCCTGTGTGTTTCGCGTCAAAGACGACGCAACGCGGCGGTCCAGAGAAACGAACTCCTCCAAAGCTTCCGCATCATCCTGCGAGCCGACGTGACGGCGCAGCACGTCCAGCGCATCCAAGACCTTTGCTGTAGGCAACGGGCTACGCCTAACAACAGAACACCTACCGGACCAGCCTAACCAGAGTGCGCTCGCCCGTTCGGCACGGCAGCGCCACCAGACGTCACAAAACATCGATGCTCGCATGGATGGCACGCACTTGCTTGCTGCAATCGTATGCGTTCTACCCGCCATCTTGCCCCATATTTTTTCCCCTATTATATAGAACTTGCGCGTTGTATTTACAAATTTTTAGTAGTGTTACGGCTCAAAATCATAAATGATCAGTGCCGTGAATTCGTTACATTCAGGTCGATTACCGCAACACCTTCGTTACGTGGAGGTCACAAATACATGGACTTCTATGGAGATGGAGTTGGGGATTGGAAAAAATTTGTTAAATCCAGGAATTCGTTACATGGAGGTTCGTTACATCCAGGTTTAACTGTAATTAGAAAAAAAGAGAATGGCCGTGCGACCCACTAGCTCATTTCCCGCAGCAGAACGTATGATGTCATATGTGCCCAGCTGTGCGAGTGGCTGAGGCCGGCAAAAGCAAACACAAATAAGGTAGGGCCTATAAGCTTGCCGAACGAGCTATTCGCGCTTACATTTAGGGCAAATTCTGTTTATAGTATTAACAATGGTGAGATAAATAATGGAAGTTACGAAAGCACACACGTAATCATAGAAGTACCGAAGCGCACTGCTGCTCGTACTGTGGCGCTTTGGGGTTGTCTCAGATGACACTGGCCGATTGGCGTAAGCGATGGTGTCTTACGTGACCATATTTGTCGAGCGAACAGAATGTTTAAAAAAAAGCCAGGTACAAATACGGTCAGAAACAAAGGAAGAAAACAGTCCATCGTGGTATGGTGGCGCCATCTAGATTGACTAACAGCAAACAAGGCGCCCCAGCACATATGACATCATTTGCAGACATCACGAAAGCACACGATTTGGCAGGAGAATTGAAATTCCAACTTCTAAATTCTAACTTGCTTCTGGACAAGCGCTGGGGGCATCACAAATCACGAAATCTTTCGAATAAAGCAAATAAAGCAAACAACAAAGCCCCTTCAAAGAAGAAATGCGCTAAACAGAAATTGTACAATGAAAAGGCGCCTCCCTCCAGCGTCGTGGGTGGGCAGCTGTGTCTGCAATGCCCGGCTGGTGGCCCCCCTCACCTTGTGGCGCTTTTGCAGCGCTGACAGGACCAGGTCACGGGCAGGCAGCCAGCTGGTGGCGTAGAAGCGCACCCGCTCGAGGAACTCCTCGCCTGCCAGCCGCATGGCTTTGCCAAACTGCTCCTGCAGCCGGGAACGAAAGAGGGGGAGGAAGCCAGCAAGGGCACGCCGCTTTTCGCTGCACCAACCGACGTTAAGGGGGGACGTGGGTCTTAAAACAATTTCGGTTAATTTTTAAAAGAACTGTATGAATAAACGTGCCAGTCTTGCTGCTTTTCCCCCAATGATTTCAAACATTTCACCATTTTTTGAGTAAATCAATCAGTTCCAAAGGTAATCAGAGATAATGAGCCTTTTTTGGAGGAACAACATACAAAACAGTGTTGGCCATAAAACTGTAATCTTCATATTTTCCAATAGTACGGACACTGGTGAATGCACTATAGGAAGGGGGTTTTGACACATTGCTTAGAACTAATTTTACGGCTTGTTAAATTTGAGCGACACAAAACTTTGTTTTACGTCAACACAGGATGATGGCATGCCGCCGCCAGACGCTGTCACTCAATTGATTGATTGTAGGGGTTAAACGCGCCAACGCAACACAGGCGATGAGGCGCGCCGTAGTGGAGGGCTCCGGATTAATTTCGACCACCTGGGGATCTTTAACGGCTGTCACTCAATTAGGCATGTTAAAAAATAAAAATAAAAAATAAGAAAAATTAGTTTGAATGGCGTTGAATGATACTAGGGATGCTCCACTGAAAGCGTCGTCGAAACGTGCCCTCTACAATGAATTCAGGACCAGTGGGAGGGTGGCAAAGTGCTTCCCTGCAATGCTGACAAGGGTACCTTATCGGCGGCAGGATGAACGAAGCCGTTTTCTTTGATTAAACGGTTGAAAAATTTTGCCTTACTCTAAACTTGTGCCTTTTTTCTGGTTTATATATATATACGGCATTTAGAAGAGGCATGAAAAAAAATCTTGATGTAACGGCTGCACATTTTCATTATGCAGCGGTCTCAGTGCTAACACGTTACACGCTCCCGTCAGAAACAATTTTTAAATTGAGGCATGACGTACCCTTCACAGAAGCTATTTGGGAATATTACTAGAGCAGCCGACCGTTTCGTCAGACTCCAAAAATTCGGGCTTGCTGGATATTCCGGACTTTCCTGAGGAACTGCCAGTTGTCCCATAAGAGAGTAATGGCTCACACATTTTTCCGGACTGCTCTTTTATTCGGACTATTTTTCGTTCCCTTCCAGGTCAGAAAAAAATTGGTCGGCTACTGTACCTGTAACGTTAGATACGAGACATTATGTATTAAATACAACGTGTGCACTAGGTGGATACCGGCCTCAAATTCTTGTGCAGCAGCGTGCATGCATGTGAACGTTGCGCAGTTCCTTCCGAACCATTACTCAGGAATTTATGTTTGTTGCTGCATTTTTTTTTGTTCCACAGGACATTTCTTGTCAAGCGGATATCGAGGGCTTCTTCTATTTTTTTTTCTTTTTTGCACCAGTTGCTCGAGCTTCCCTAAGAAATGGTCAATTTCACCCTTCACATTAGTGATCGCGAAGTGTTAGCTTTGAACCAGAACTATGCGGACTGGGCCATCAGCTCCTTTGAGTTTGCTTTTGACACAGTAAGCACAGGCATAGTTATAACAATGGCATCTGTATTCACGAGGCCACGTTAGCAGGTAACGAAGGTGCTAAGTTGAGCGAGTTGGTTGCTAACTACGGAATTCATCGTACTAGTGAACATTACAGGAGCCATGAAGACAAAATACAAGTTGGGTTTATTAGAAAGACTGCTTAGGCCCGATAACAATGATGCCAATATCATCGCAATCTCCGAACAAATAACGGAGCTATTAAAGAAAACGTGTGAAGCAGTCGCGACCCCCTAGCCGATTTCCCGCAACTTTTCTGTGACGTCACGGAACCTTGTTTGTGCGATTGGCGGCCGCCTAACTGACCTGTCGCGACGACACATGACTGGACGTCTGTAATGGGGCCTCTAGTTCCATTTGACCGCATCACTTGAATGCTAACGTGCAGTTAACGCACTGAAAATTATGTTTTATTGTTGGCCCATACGACGTCATTCTTGATCATAACACGTCAATGTGGCACAAAATTTGAAAGTTTTTAAATACTTCTTGCTTTTTTTTTCATTAAAAAAACATCTTTTGTGGCTGTAATGGAGCTGAGTGAGATACTGAATCCTAGTTCTTTAAAATAAACGAAGTTGTATTTTCTCTTCATGGCTCCTTTAACACAGACACAAAGGTTTCTCACAGACGCGCATCTCGTACAGGGCTTCCTCGGAAATAGAACGAGAAATTTTTGAGGCCTTCATGATAGGCAGAGCAGGGGAAAGGTGCGTCAGTTCACCGTCCTTGGTGCTGTCCGCAAAGGAAATCATTTTTTTTGGAGAGGGGGAGCAGGTTGCGCACGGGCGAGGGGTGATAGCCACATACACGTGTAGGCTTAACGTACGCTGTGCGATATCGGCCGGCACTGTGATGTGGCTTTGTGATATGAGCAGGTGTGACGTGTGCGATACTAATTTGTTTGCTTTTACCGTGTTTTAACCCTTTCCACGTTTCATGTACACATAGACATTTTCTGCGTTTCTGCTGCACAAACTGAGTTGAAGTTCTGGCGTGCATTTCGTCTCCCTTTTACCTTTGTCTCTGTGTTAATGTTCGCTAGTACGGTGAATTTCTCAGTTTGCAGGTAAACACGAAGAAAGCACTGCAGGACGTATAGTGCCCGCTTTCAAAAGTAACCGGCAGTCGTCATACCCCCGAAAACCACCCGCTCGTTCGCCTTCTTCAGCACATGCTGGGACACGGATTGCACTTACGTCTGGCTTGGGGTCGGGCTCGTTCCAGGGAGGGTTGAGGTGGGCCACTCGCGAGCTCAGGTTTGTCCCGATCCGGTAACTGCAACAAGTGTCACGAGGGCTGCTGTTAACGCTTGTGGCCAAGTGTGCCACAGTAACAAAACGAATGGGTAATGGCTTTGTCTGTGAAACAAGGGCAGTCCAAACATGCGGCAGGATTTCGGAAACTAGAGAGAGGGAGAGAGCATTGGCGTGCGCAGAGTTCTCGATTAGAGGGAGCAAAGTCTTACCGCTGCGCCCCCCCCCCCCCTCCCCCCCCCCCCTCCCTCCTCCTCCTCCTCCTTTACAGCAACTCCAGACCTCTTCCCACTGAAGGCCTAGCGGTCCGAACGCAGTGCAAAGAGGGATGGTTATAAAATTTTTATTTCAATGCGATGCAATTGCAACACATACAAAATATTTCTGAGCAGAAATTTTTACTTTAATGTGTTACATTGGCAAAATATGGGCCAATTTGGCGCCCCCCTTCAGATAATTAGGGGGGGCGGCCGCCCCCCCTGTGCGCACGCCTATGGGAGAGAGAGAGCTACAAATAGAGAGTGAGCAAGGGAGGGAGATAGAGAGTGAGAGAGACAGAGCGACAAATGGAGAGAGGGAGAAAGTGTGACTGAGATACAGAGCGCGAGAGAGATAGCAAATATATTGAGCTGTAAATTCAGCGCTCTTGTTCAGTGCTTGTTTGTTGTCTTCGTTTGTCCCTGGTATTTTTTCGCGCTGTGTTGACAATGAATTACCAACTAGCCGGAACCCTTACGCTTTGAGCTGTAAAGGCAGGAGTGTATCCTCAGTTCACGAAGCCATGTTCAGACCACGCCGCCGTAGCCCGCGTTGCAAAGGGTGATTGGTCCTCCAGGATGCCACTAGTCAACAGCCCCTCCCACTGTTCAGGGGAAAGGGCATTTGGAAGGGGCGGCAGATCGGGGTTTTCCTTGCAATCCACAATGATACAGTGGAGCATGCTTAATTGATTACAGAATTTGCATTCAGCTGCGCACTGTGTCGGGAACCATAAATGCATTCCTACGAGGACGAGGTGTGCTAAAGTGCCTGTTTTAATTTGGCTCGGTCTAATTTCCTAATTTCTGCCAAGTGATGTGTGAGGGCCTGGGAGTGTCTGCCTTTTAGTCTTGTAATACTGGGTAATTTCTCGATAGGTCGGGAGACGTGTGGAAACTACCGGAAACTCAGTAGCTCGATGAGGGAGATCTCAAGCCTGCTGATGGGCGAAATTGCTACTCTGTCAATTAGGTGAAGCGATGTTTTGGGTGATGTCTCTGGAGCTCCCGGAGTGCCATGGGAGGAGCCACTCATCCCGACAAAAATCTCTAGCAATCTGCTCGGGAGTCTGTGATTACAGTCCTTGCAGAGCATCGCGTGATCGCCAGGGCAACGGCCAGTTCTTCTGCATCCTTCACGGAAGATGTCCGGAGTGACGTGCAGGCTATAAGGGCATTTTTGTAAGTTCACCATGCTCTGGTTGTCGTCGTCACAAGCTGTGTCAGTATAGCCCCCATCGGAACGGCTGGCATAAATTCGCTCATGCGCTTGGCTTCAGGCTTCTTGTTGGCATTAAAGGAGCCATGAAGAGAAAATATAACTTCGTTTAATTTGAAAGAACTAGGCTTCAGTATCTCACTCAGCTCCATTACAGCCACAAAAGGTGTTTTTAACGAAAAAAAAAAAGCAAGAAGTATTTAAAAACTTTCAAATTTTGCGTCACACGTATGAGCAAGAACGACGTCATACGGGCCAACAATGAAACATAATTTTCAGTGCGTTAACTGCACGTTAGCATTCAAGTGATGCGGTCAAATGGAACTAGAGGCCCCATTACAGACATCCAGTCAAGTGTCCTCGCAACAGGTCAGTTAGGCGGCTGCCAATCGCACAAACAAGGTTCCGTGACGTCATAGAAAAGTTGTGGAAAATTGGCTTCAGTTCAGTTAACGCACTGAAAATTGTGTTTTATTGGGGCTCTTCGATTTACACTCTCGGACTCACCGCGGAAAGTCCGCGGGTAGTCCGAGGATTCCCCGAAGCCTTAGGGATACATGGGAAAATCGAATGCCGGACTGCTTCTCGTGGAGTCCGCGGTGAGTCCGATTGTTGGCCCGTATGACGTCATTCTTGCTCATAACACGTCACTGTGGCGCAAAATTTGAAAGTTTTTAAATACTTCTTGCTTTTTTTTTCGTTAAAAAACATCTTTTGTGGCTGTAATGTAGCTGAGCGAGATACTGAAGCCTAGTTCTTTCAAATTAGACGAAGTTGTGTTTTCTCTCCATGGCTCCTTCAAGATCCACAGAACAGGCCCGCAGCACTTTCGTATCGTCCGCCGATCGGTCGTGCGCTTCATGTGGGCCATTGGAGAACATGGGTAAGGCATGAAATCGCGTTGGATGACCGAGGTTTTCGATACATTATTTCTATCGGCACTTCGCCGGGACTCAACCGGTGCGTCATATCCGGGTTGTTGGAAATCCCTGTGGCATATAACTGAGGTTCCACTGTGTGGTATTACGAAGGTCCATTTGAAGTAGTTTTGTTGAGGACATACTATAAAAGGTAAACCGAGTGCCTGCTTGAGGGCTTTGTGTACGAGACGGTTGATTTTGTCGATGTTGACGGGCCATGCTTCTGCTTGACTCCCCTTTGCCTTTGACGGGGTCCATGAGGTGGCAAAGCAAGTGCCGTGTCTCGCGGGTGATTAATGTCCCTTGCAAACTGTCGCGTATCCGGAGCCAATTCTCTTTGCTTAGCAACTGCGCACAAAGACGACGACACGCAAGGAAGAGAAGACAGGACAAGCGCTGAACTACAATTGATTTTTTCATTTCGCCAAGGAGGACATATAAAGCAAGACACATCCAATAACAAGGCCCAACAAATATGACGTGAAATCTCTAACCTCACGCCCGGCCTTCTACGCTCGTTGCTCCAGATACGGTTTTTCTTTTTCTCAGAGCGCAACAGATGGCATGGTGACGCGGCAGGAACCTCTCGAGATTGACCATCTTGATGAAAACTGCATCAGCATGCCATCCGTTGCGCTCTGAGAAAAAGAAAAACCGTATCTGGAGCAACACGCATAGAAGGCCGGGTGCAAGAGTTTTTACGTCATATTTGTTAGGCCTCGTTATTGGATGTGTCTTGGTTTATATGCCTTCCTTGGCGGAATAAAAAAATCAATTGTAGTTCACCGCATATCCTGTCTTCTCTTCCTTGCGTGTCGTCGTCTTGGTGCGCTGTTAACCCCTTCCTGATGCCCCACCAACTAGCCCACCAAGCCATCCTCGAGAACTTCGTTTGAGTTTGAGCTTTGACTTCAACAAGGATGGCGTCCATCCACGCTGCGAAGGGCTGATTGGGGTGAGACGGGGTGTTTAATGAAGGCTTCCCAGAACGCCGCCTAATCTGTGATCTGCTCCGAGGCTACGCGTGCCCTGTAGTTTTTGTTCCGGACAAGAAGCTAGGTGATGTCATGATCTGAACTCAGATTCGGGAACAAGGTGCACGTGCTACACGAGCAAATATGGAGCATCTCAATGTCATAAGGAAGAGGACAGCCACTCGTGTGGGTGCAGGAGCGAATATAAAGAAACGGTCAGCACCCGCTAGGCACACACGCTAAAAACACGAATCACTATAGCCATCAGAGCCTTGCCAGTTGAGTCTCAGACATAAGACCCCACCCACATTCTTCCCTCCAATCGGAACATTCATTCTCCCCGACTTAGAGAGGAAAATGACGGAATTCCCCAATTTCTTCCAGACTTCCTGTAGTCCCAAATAATTGACAGTTCTCCTTATTAGAAAACACCCTGCCTGTAGATAAACGTTAACAGAGTTGCTTACACACAGCCTCGGGGATATTACCCTCCCTCCTAGAGAGTGGCAACTTTGAATTCCCGTCGAAGTTGAGTTTTGAGACACCCCAGTTCAGCCACCACGTTCCGCAGAAGGCACTTTGGAAAAATTGACAATCGGGCTACTACCGTATTTATTCGATTATAAGGTGGTCGCGATTATAAGGTGAGGGTGCAGTCTGGAGAGTAAGAGAGAAAGAGAGAGAGAGAGAGAAAATGTTTATGGAAAAGGAGAAGAGGTCGGCCTGAGGAAGCGATCTTGGGCCTGCTACTTCCCACTGGGGGGAGGCTACTGGGGACAAAAAGAGAAAGGAATGAATATGGGAGGTATGGGAAATGGCAATGAAATCGACAAATGAACTATGTACAAGCCATAAAACCAATAAACGCCTCACTTACAACGGAGCGAATAGTAATTTATATATATATATATATATATATATATATATATATATATATATATATACACAGTCTAATCTCGCTACAACGAAGTCCGCTTCAACGAAATTTCCGCTTCAACGAAATATTTCCAAGTCCCCGTCAGCTAGCCATAGAAGTCAATGCAACAAAGCTCTCGCCACAACGACCCATTTGTCTGGCTTGCTTTCGCTTCAACGAAATTTTTGATGATTTGGGCTGGGTTTGAACAATTATTTTAAAATAAAATAAGCATAGCGCCAGCTATCTGTAACTTTTTATACATTCAGGACACTTAGTTTCACCCAAAACATGGGCGGTGCGCCCACACTGCCACCCAAAACAAAAAACGCCTTGTTGTACAGCAATACGCTTTGCGCCTGCATTTCTTCATTTCATCACCACTCCCCCACTCCCCTTCTCCTCAGTATCTGATTCTGATTGCACGGTTTAACGCACCGACGCAGCGCAGGCGATGAGGTGCGCCGTAGTGGAGGGCTCCGGATTAATTTTGACCACCTGGGGATCTTTAACGTGCACCGAAATCTCGTACACACGGGCGTTTTTGCTTTTCGCCTCCATCAGAAAAGCGGCCGCCGCGGCCGGGAATCGAACCCGCAACCTTGTGCTCAGCAGCGCAACGCCTTAGCCACTGAGCCACCGCGGCGGGTTTCTCCTCAGTATCGCGCTCTTTGCGTGCTGGTAAAGAAAGATAACCATTGGTATGTTTGTTATCTGACTAAACACGATGTTACTGCACGTCACTCCTTTTTCTAAACATTGTATTATGCTGCCAATGATGCGGAACTACACCGTGCTATTTTTCTTGCCCTTCCGTGCTGTGTTGGGGCAGATTTCGCCTCAACAAATTTTCGCTTAAACGAAATTTTTCGCACGTCCCGTCAATTTCGTTGTAGCGGGATTCGACTGTATATATTATATATATATTATATATATATTATATATATATTATATATATATTACGATAAAGAAGTCAAACTGAAAAACATAACAACATTTATTCTAACGTTTCGACCGGGGGCCGGTCTAAAGCAAACCTCATAGCCAGGAACCTTTTCTCTTAACTTATATATATATTATATATATACCGTATTTATTCGAAAATAGGTCGAGCACGAATATAGGTCGACCCCCTAAAAATTGAAGTCGCCGAAAAAAAAAATAATATATTCGATTATAGGTCGACCCATACTTTTAAGAAAAAAACTTGAGGAAACTTTTTAAAACTCCCATTTATTTACAACGCGGTCACCTCACTGGTCGGAGCCACACAATGCGTCGTCGTCGGAACTTGCGCCGCATGCGCCGCAGTTCATTACCCACCCCCGCCCCCGACTGGCTTTGAAGGCTGAACGGCCAATCCCGCCTCGCAGCGCTAACTGTTGAGCTTTGGTCTGAATATCTTCGCAGGACACTCGGTGTCCTTTCGCACGCTTCTCTTCCACGTGCAGCCGGAGTTTTTTCTCGAGAGCATCGTGCCTCCCACCACGAAACGCACGACGCAGTCCCCTACAAGCAAAAAGTTCGTCCCGCTGTTTCCGCCATCCCCTGATCAGCTTTTCATTAACGACTAACTCTCGCTGAGCGGCGCAGTTGTTCAAGTTCTCAGCAAACAGGATCACCCGCCGCTTAAAGTCCGACGTGACATCGCGAAATGCGCACGAGAAAAACGTTGTGTGCGGACATCACAACGAAGCAAACACAAAGCGCATGAAACGGAGAACGGGAGATAGTAGAGACAGCGAGCAAAGCAGGCAACGCCGTTCCGTTCACGAGGTGGCTACGCTAGGTGGCGAAAGTCACCTAGCCAAGCCAAAGACACCAAGCCAAGCCAATCTGGCTCTCTAGCCAGTACGTAAGCTCGCTCGTGTCCGGTTCGGCCGCAGGTAATGCGCGATAGCCGGCAGTGACTGTGGGTGGTTTTCTTACGCTGATTGTTTTGTTATTTTTTACTTTATTTTCTTGCCTGTCTTCGTTCTAGATGCTCCGCGCTGCCGCCTCAAATTGAGGAGCGCCGGGCGCGACGGAGAAACGGATCGCTCGTTGCGCCCGCTATTTTTGATCACGACTATAGGTCGAGGTTCTTCGGTCACGATTATAGGTCGACCCTCAATTTTTAAGCACATTTTCGGAAAAAAAAGGTCGACCTATATTCGAATAAATACTATATAGCGAATCAGAAAATGGGAAATGAGGGGCTCCGTGAAATAAGACAGAAAATAAGGGTTGGCAGTCAAGAAAACCTCGGAAAGCAAAGGGGAGGTTGCGGTGGTTCATAGAAACAGATGAAGATTTTTTTTTATTTTTTGAGTCAGAAAGAAAGTGGTGAAAAAATGCCCACCGGGTAGGAACTAAACCCATGACCTCCAGAATACCGGTCTGGTGCGATAACCACTACGCTACCGGCGGGGCTGTTTCCCCACCACTTTCTGGGGTATTTATGTTCAGGTGTTTTTTGTTTCCTGCGCTTGGGGGTGGTAGCCAGCGCCACTCGGACTACTCGGGGTGAAGGGGACCTTCTTTTTAACCACCGGGCCGTGACTCGGAGGTCGTGGGTTCGGTTCCCACCCGGCAGGCATTTTTTCACCACTTTCTTTCTGACTCGAAAAATTCTTCATTTGTTTCTATGAACCAACACAACCTCCCCTTGGCTTTCCGAGGTTTTCTTGACTGCCAACCCTTATATATATATATATATATATATATATATATATATATATATATATATATATATATATATATATATATATATATATATATATATATATATCAGGGTGTCGAACCGAAAAAAATACCGGTTCGGTTACGGTTCGGGTTCGGGTGAAATAATTTCATTCCGGTTCAGTTCCGGTTCGACAAAATCACGTACCGAACCGGTTCGCGAACCGGTTCGGGAGCTTGAACCGGTTCGCGAACCGGTTCGATGAGTTGAATTATCACTGAAATTAAAAAAAATCACTTAGTAGTTTAAAACGACAGTCAAATCAAAACACAAACAAAAATTCAAAATGCTGCTGTTCCCCAAAGGCAGTGGCGCAATTGCAAAGCAAACTTTAAACAATCACGATATATTAGAAAAAAAGATGAAGCGGCGACGATTCACCACCTACTTTCTCGCTCAGACTTTATGTTGTCCTAGCGACTATTCATAAGGCCACCGCCAAGGAAATGACGGTGGGATATATTTTCTGCCCTTTCCTTTTTTATTGAAATCGCAATCGTCACTATTAAACCGCCCATCACGCTAACCTTGAAGCCTTAAATTTAGGCCTGCGTACTGGTTCGTTCAAATGCCAGTGCGTGCCTAATACCAATGGCGCACATTTTTTATATTTCTAACAAAACAGAAAAATGCTACAACAGGCACATAAATACTACTAATGAATTAGATTATTTGGTCACCCTGAATAATTTGTTAGCTGTCACCTTATCGAATGTGTTAGCCACACTTTTGTTAAAAGTAGTTAACGCTCAGTCACTGCATTATTGCTCTAACCACTGCAATTCTTTTTGCGATAGCTATACCGGATGCGCGCATTACAATCTGTATGTCATCGTACCGCCTGACCTCGGCCATCGTTCCGTGTGCTACATTGCGGAATCTTATAACAGATTATGCTGTTACAAAATGAAAGGGAAATTTGACGCGCGGAGTATGAGATGGAACTTTTTTGGTTAGGCGCTCTTTAATTCGCTCACAGCACTACTCCCCTCCGGAACGAATAGCAGTAGAAGTAATGTAGCGAGTTGGGCAGTCAGTACAAGTGCACCTTCGAAAAAAGCAGATCTGCAAGAGACAAAACTGCAGAACAAGCAGAAAACATGATCGCTGGGCGAATAGGACAGTGTGAGGTACCAGCCTACCTTTCTGCACGTGTCATCTGCTTTGTTACTGTTTCTGCTTCCAAGACAAGGTCGAGGGCTGCAGTTTCTTGCCAAGGGATTAAGTGCGCACCTTAACAGTTTTCCCTGACATTTCTGTTGTTATTTTTATCTGTAAAAAACGGAACTTGTCCACTGTACTGTCCCCAAAAACTGACCATGGAAATCACTTCCTTCGCATTGATGACACGTTTGGTTGTGAAAGGCAGGGCAAAGAAAGGTATAGAGCAATGTCCACGTTTTAGAGGTTTTTTTTTACATATTCCGGTTTACTTACTTTTTGCTTAATATTTTAAAACAACGTGATTCGCCTTTTCCTTTTTGTTGTTTTCCCTGTAAACACATTAAAAAAAAACTGGCGCATTTGATGCCCCGCGCTATATCTCTGTTTCGAGGCGCAGCTATGTTGCAGGCCAGCAGACTTATTTTATCCAGCTGGTGATATTAAACGTGGATCAAAATCTCGATCCACCGACGTTCTCGATTTCCATCTACTTCAGAATAACGGTCGTGTGGAAGGGAGATCGAGGCCACTTGTGGTCAGCAGCAAACGGCTTAGCCACTCAGCAGCTCCTGCGGTCACACTTGTCAAGTATTAACAATTTCCAGGTGTCAGACCTTTTAAACAAATTATGAAATGCAAAATGTTTGCTCACATCGGGTGTGTGCTTTCGCTGTTGCGCAGTGGAGCACTCCTGCAGCCTGACTGGTCCGATAAAGTCGTAGCTAGGGAAGGGCAAAGTCGTTTTATATCCCCTGCAAGCTGCCGATTATGAAATTTCGTTCGGTCAGCTTGCACTATGCTCGCGGTTTTAGCAGTAACAGACCATTGCTACATTGTTTCATAGAGCGTGATAGTGTTCAACTGTCTGGCGTGGAATGTGCGCGAGCGTTTACGAGGTTTATGGTACGTGAAAGAAAAAAGAGATGAATTGCATTGACTGTGCAATATCAAGAACGGAGGGTCGAACCGTTTCGGCATGAACCGGTAACCGTTATTTCTTTTTTCGGTTCAGTTCCGGTTCGGGTTCAGCGTGCTCAAAAAATAACGGTTCGGGTTCGGGTTCAGTTCCGGCAAAAATACCGGTTCAGTTCCGGTTTTCGGTTCGGTTCGGTTCCGGTTCGACACCCTGATATATATATATATATATATATATATATATATTGTCACAATGCAGAGATAGATTGTCAGGAAGAAGGTGTATTTACAAAAGACACCGTAGCCACCGGGACAGAGGTGGGTTGATTGATGGCGCGAACCCAGTCCAGCGGGAGCTCTGACTTTGTCTACCTTCTCTTCATTTCGTTGGCCATCGACCAGCGTCTTTCCGTTGGAGCACATACCCAGATAGGGAGAGATTGGCCACATGGATATGGGGTTATGCTCCGTGTAAGTTTCTCCAGATGCTGGCCAAAGTCTGTGACAATATATATGTATATATATGTGTATGGGCAATCTCTCCCTATCTAGGTATGTGCTCTGACGGAAAGATGATGATATATATACTGAGCTTCGAATATAAGGCTGGGTATGACTTTGAGACATGAGACTACAAATTTTGGGGAAAAAAAAAAAAGTTTGTTTTGTGTTTCTGTGTTGTGTTGAAGACCGGCATTAAAGAAAAACCAATGCACTCGCCATTTGTACAAGTGCGGCACGCACACACACAGCTGGCTGGCGCCGCATCTTTTCAAAGTGCTACGAGTTGTGCCGCGCCTCCGCCAGATGGCGCCACGGGTCCCGCGACCGAGAGAAGACGCAGTGAAACATCCCCCTCGCGAGGGGCACGATCAAATGCAGAGCATTTCCGGGGGCGCATGAAGTTAAGTAGTTTGCGTTACGTTAATGTTGTTGCACTTGTGGCAACTGCTGACGAGAGAGCGCTCCTCAGCAGTAATTTGAATGAGTCAACGATATAAGGCACGTTCGTAGCGTCCCATTCTGTGTCGGCTTTGTGGCGCAGTGGGTAGAGCACCATGTACATTGCGTTCCACCCGCAGGGTCGAGGGATCGAAACCGGGCGCCGGATAGCATTTTTTTTTTATATAGTAGGGAGGGGTGCGGACTACAGACGTCAATGCGGGTGACATCGTGAGTTACTGAAATGTTCTGCATTTAAAAAACTCAACTGATGTTTGAATAAATACGGTATTTGGCAGCGGTTCTTGAACACCTCGCAGTAGCGCAACCTTGACATGGATGCAAGAACAAGGCTGTAGACAGACCACTTCTTACTGTGTCCACGTCGAGTTTGCGCTACTCCGAGGTGTTTAACCTTTTTGCTGTCACTGATGTACGTCCTCCACAGTGTGTTCAGAAATTCGCACCATAGCACAAAGCGGGTGCGCCTGGACTAGTCATGCCATCTGTTGAATCTTTCAAGTAGCTTGTATTTTCACTCGCTAGCTCTCTGCGACAGTATATTAAAAAGTACGAAGCGACTGCCCCCACCCTTCGTTGTGGGGGGGGGGGGCTTGGTCGCTCTGTACTCTTACTCTGTCGGGATGAGTGACCATGAGGCACGCGTGCGATTACGGGTGCAAGGGTTGTTGTGCCATCTGCAATGGGTTTCTGGGATCTTTTTTTATTCTGTTACTGCGTCTGCTGCGGCGCACCAGGTTAGCCCAGCACGCTGTTGCCTCTCCAATAGACCGAAACATGACTCAATCGCGGCTTTCGCTCGCTCACTTCTGTGCGTTGTGTAGGCTGCTGAAAGTGCCCCCTCCATGCACGTGATTACCTTCGTATGGCCGACCGCCGGGGCCTTCGACTGTGGACAGGAGCGATGGTTCTTTGATTCCGACCCGAATACGAGCCGAGCCCAGATTCGCATTCTGAGACTTTCTTAACCAAGGAAGGGGTGCGAGTTCCACAGCGTCAGATTCTAATGTTGACACGGTGGGGTCGTCGTCCCGGAAGCGTGCACGGCAAACTGAAAATATCTGGAAGGCGATTTCTCACCACCTTTTGACGTGTTACGTTCTGGACGCTATCATAGTCAAATAAATCACTACGTTTCTTCCCTCACATTTTGGAAACCAAGCCGACACCGGGGGCGCGTCACAGCCACAAACACCTGAGAATGAAAGGGTTAAGGCACTTTGGGCCAAGCCCACTGGCCGACTACTCACCGCGGCTCCCCGTCGCAGATGTTGACGCCATTGTCGATGGCGTCGATCTCCTCCATGAAGTTCTCGTACACCTTGTCGTAGATGGCCTCCACGCTGGGGTCGGACAGCTTCCAGCCCAAGGTGTGGGCGATCACGTCCCGGCCGTGGTGCACGTACACCAGCCCCGCACTGCTCAGCTTGGTGGTCCACTTCTTGGCGGCGTCCAGGGAGTGCATCGTCTCCATAAAGCCCCTGCGGCAGCGTGCACAGGCTTGACACAGCCCCAGCTGTTGAAGAAACTTGCCACAGTGGCTTAGTGTTGAAGGAGTTGTGCTGTCCCATTTATTGTAGCGTTATCCCATCGAGAAATCAGCATAACATTTGTACTGAAAGTTACTGAGATTTTGATTATCGCTCTGAATCTGCTGCCCTGAAAAGCAACCGCGCATACTTCGTCCATTAAAGGGACCCTGCAACACTCTTTGAGCAGTGCAAGTAAACCTGTGTGACGTTTAGATTACACCGTCAGGAATACTTTAGCCAAATATTACACGTGCACGTGAAGCGGTGAGCGCACAAATCGCTGTGAAAGACGTGGAAAAACCAACCACGCTCTCTCCAGTTCTTCTCATTATGCACCCCTGGCATGGCCTAAACAATGTCATTGCGGCCGTGGCTGTCCTATTGGCTGTCACCGGTCAACTTTGCGGCTCATTGCTCGCATTTCCTGTGACGACCCGCCGTCATTGGCGCCGTGTACCAACCTCTTCTATGCCGGAACCTGTTTGGGTGACGAACCCAATACTCGCCTTTCAACGAGACCACTCGACAACAAATGTTTACTGCTTCAAAAACACCCTACCACCCTACCGTCCACTTGTGAGCAGGCAGCCATGTCTGCTTTTTTGTGGCACCAGACCGGAAATTGACCCCTCGATGTTTCGGAGAAAAGGGGAAAACTACCCGGCCTGTGATGTACCGAAGTCCACTGAAGAGAATGCCGCGAGACACCCCCTTCTCCAGCAGAGAGTGCGCAGCTTTCGTCACAGCTTTCAAGTTGAGAGGGAACAATTATGAGCGATTTCTCATTGCACATAGTTTCGGTGATAGTGAACGGATTTTCATAATTCTTGCAGGAGAATATTGCCGGGACAACAGACTTTGCCCCAAAATACATTCTGAGTAGTCGATGGTCAATGTTGCAGGGTCCCTTTAAAAGCTCTTCTTCGCTTCTCGCCCACGCTCACCCATGTATTTTCTCAGCTCGCGTTTTTTCACAGCCTGTCCATGCATATTTATCGTCGTAGTTGCTGAACCGATGCTCATAAGATGCCAAAAAAAAGTAATTATGGCACGATGGCCAAAAAGTCGGCCAACGACGGCCGGTTTTAAGTACAGATTTTAGCAACAGCCCGCTGTCTAGAAAAATGGTTGGGCCGGTCAAAAACCGGGCAGGTGGCAACCTGAGCCTGGGGGTAGCTTTGGTGCCTTGAACCCCCAAACCGAGTAATGAAATTAGTAGTTTTGGGGGAAGCAAAGCTTCAGTGGCACACAGCAATGAATATCAGCTGGCCCAGCTGCAAAGATTTAGCATACTTTGGAGCTGACCAGCACAACTGATTAGAGTTGACCAGTGCAACTGTTTGTTCTTAGTGCAAAAACATGCCGTAAGGCAGGGGTTCTCAAGCATGTTGGCCCCAGGGAACCCTGCTAAGTTCCGTTAAGTGCCAAGGAACCCCCCCCCCCCCCCCCCCTCCCGCCATTTTTCATTCCGTTCATGCTACATTAACGTGCAATAAATTTAAAAGCAAGCTAGGGTATCGTTTTTTTTTCCCGTCGACTTTACGCGAATGCGTACGCTAGCGGCACCTATCTCCAAACAGGAGAAATGCGCTTGGGGGTAATATAAGGCCGAGATTCAAGTGCAATACTTTAACCACGTGGCCCGTTTTCGGAGTCTGGCTGGCTGCAAGCTGCTGGCGAGATTTATTGCACAGCTCGCGCGTTTCTGTTATGCGCCGAGATGTGCTTACTGACACTCGGGCGTGAGTAATGGAGGTTCCTTAGATCGATCGCACCTCAAGTTCACCATATAAGACTTTGCGACTGCGGAACCAGGGAAAATTTATCAGTGGCTCGCGGAACCCTGAGGAGGGGCCTGCGGAACCCCAAGGTTCCGCGGAACCCACTTTGAGAAACCATGCCGTAAGGTATTCACAAAAATTCCCATCTCAACACATTCTAAGTCCTTGCATCCACTCCGGCTGCCCAACGGGTGAAGTGGCGGCGTCATCACGCCACTCAATTGACATCCTTGACTGCCAATTATCTGGGGCAGTGAAATAAGTGAAGCTCAGTGTAGGCATAGCATTCTCTTCACTGTAAAATACAGTGCTATTTGCTTTTATGTGCACATATAAAAAAAACACTGGTTACGTGAGCATGAGGACGCGTGTTCGATTCCCTGCCGTGGCGGCCGCTTTTCTGATGGAGGCGAAAGGAAAAAAAAAAAACCCCGTGTGTTTGAGATTTTGGTGCACGTTAAAGATCCCCAGGTGGCCAAAATTAATTCGGAGCCCCGCACTACGGCGCGCCTTATCGCCTGCGTTGCGTCGGCACGTTAAACCCTTCGATCAATAAAACACTGGTTACAGCTAGCCATCTCTAGGACTGCAGTGATGCCTCCCAGGGAAGTGCTCACAAGCGACACAAAAATAAGCCCGTCCCACACAACAGCTGGGTTTTCTTCGAGCGGCAAATGTGAACTGATGTGGCAATTATTAAAGAATGCAATGTGACCTACGCGTCAGCGTTTAGCTCGAGTGAGCGTGCTGTCTGGGGAGGAAAAAAAACACTGCAACTTCTGCAGGAAGGTAGTGGGTGGCCTGTGCGGCACTTGACAGTTTTGCATCCAGAAACGTCTGGCATGAACAAGTAGCAGTTCGCACAAAAGTTTGCATGCTTTAGTAAAATCCTAGGCATCTTTTAGGCTACATGACGCCCCCTACAGTTGCAACAAGTGTACAATCACCACCCCCAGCTGTTAAAAAGCCATTGGATATGCAACAGGACCAATAGGGACCACAACTGGAATGAACTGGGTACAACAGGACTCGGATTTAGACCAACTGGACCTACTCACACCAATACTATGTCGCAACAAGAGCTGGAGCAAGTCCAATTGGACCTATTGGCTCCAGTGTTCTTAGCGTTTGCATTATGACTGCCAGTAATATTGGTAATACAGTGAAAGCTTGTTAATTCAAACTCCAAGGGGGCGTCACCCCAGTTCGAATTAATTGATTGATTGATTGTAGGGTTTAACGCGCCGACGCAACGCTGGCGATGAGGCGCGCCGTAGTGGAGGGCTCCGGATTAATTTTGACCACCTGGGGATCTTTAACGTGCGCCGAAATCTCGTACACACGGGCGTTTTTGCTTTTCGCCTCCATCAGAAAAGCGGCCGCCGTGGCCGGGAATCGAACCCGCGACCTCGTGCTCAGTTCGAATTAATGAAACTTCGAAATAACGAAAGTGAAGCACAAAAGCCGTACAATGCAATTGTGGAGCAGTAGAGCATGTCGGCAGTTGAATGGTTGAAGAAGGCCGCGATTGAAACCCGCGTGTTAGGCTTGAAGGGGAAAACTAGAACATTTTTCTCAAATGAGCGAATGTAGCGGAAGGCCACCTTTTCGAGTACGCCGAAACTGAAGAGTAGACAGGTAGCAGGAGATCCGGTCACTACTTCAGAGCGACGGCCGCACTGGTGCTTTGTCCGGGCTTGGCTCAAGCTGCCGGCGCGGCTGTGCGTAGTCCGAATTATTCGGGGTGGAGGCCCCTCGCGTTCAAATTAACGAGCTTTTCAATACATACGCTTCCATGGAGATTTGGCCGGACCAAATCACGCAGTTCGAATTACTGAAGTCCAGATTAACGAGCTTTCACTGGATCCAAACTGCTCAATTTACTGGCATAAGTTTTTGACTTTCTCCTTCACTGAGCTTGTAAAGTACAATTACAGTGAACTCCCCTCAAAATGAACTCGAAGGGACCCTGAAAATTTGTACATATTATCAGAATTTAATCTTCAGCAGAGGCTTTTGGCATTGTGGACATTAAAAGAGGGTAAAAGCGATGTTTGTCCTAACCACGGAGTTCACCTTAGCTGAGTTCATCTTAATTCATTTAGTTTGTGAAATCCACATCCAATCCGTGAGCCTGGCTACCTGGCAATCCTCTGTGTACGGGCGGTGCCACCAAGCAGGCAGGCAGCGGCAAGCAACGATGTGCTTAAAAGTGCTCCAGGTAAAGCTCCCAAGGAACCCGGGGCCACTGCTTACCCACCCATTCAGTGTGTTAAAAAAATGCGGACAAACACTATGGCCCTCGGATGTTAGCCGGAAGGGACAGCCGGTAGTGTTCCCCGGTTGTGCTTGGTGCGTGGCTGATTCCCACGTAGTTCGCTTCCAACAGGCTTCACACAAACGTGAGCCGTGGGTGGGTCATGTTTATGCCAATTCCGAAGGGGCCTATTCTTGTGCCAATCCCCTCAGGTAATGGGCACTTCCTGTATGCACCCAGCGCCTCCTACTGGTTCCAACGGAACCAGTAGGAGGCGCTGGGTGCATACAGGTGATTGTAAACATCAGCTGGAATGAGCTCCACTCTTTGGACTCAGTAGCCCAGGGGTAGAACCCCAGGTTTTGGTCCAAACAGCCCAAGTTCAAGCTCCAGCAGTGTAAATTTCTTTTTTCCAAATTTCGGTAATTTTTTTTACAATAAAATGTCCGCTCAGCTCACTTACACGCGTTCTTTCTGTAAACAAGGGTGGTTTTGTACGTTCTAGGTAGGTTTAGGAATGGGGCAAAGCATATAAATACGCTTAACCAGCTCTTTGCGTCACTCTGGAGGTGCCAGGCTTGCTGCAGCTCTTGTGAAACGGAATATCGCACGCAGTGGTGAACTGACCTCTGGTGGTGGTCGTAGCGCTTCTTGGCCGGGTCGTAGACGCCGCCGACGTCCACGACAACATCGCACGTGTCCAGCACAGCTGGGTCCCGGGATCTGCACGAAAGGCAGGAGGGTGCCGCACGCACAGAATTAGGGCCAGTGCTGCTACAGGTGCAAAACAAAATTGCCACTTGCAGACAGAAATAAAACAAAATGAAAAAAAAAGAAGGTTGGAGGAAACAAGCACGCGTAAGAATAAAAGGACCCCAAGCAGAGATTATAAACTCCCAGTTGTCCTTAGCCATCGCTCAGAGACACAAAGGCAAAAAAGCCTAGACATGCATATGCTGCCAGGCCTCTCTTTGGAACAGCCACGGACACTCTCTGTGGAAGTATGTATTGCACTGCTAAGGAGTATGAACCACCTGCATTGTCAGTGACCATGTCCTTGGCAGTAGCAAAAGGCGGTCACCCTCACCAATATGCCACAGATGCTCCAGAGCGAAACTCAAAAACATTACTCGAAGCACAAAACTCGAAGGAGCACTCAGTAGGCGTCGATTTGGCATCAGCGCTTTCGCATTCACTGCTTGTATTAGGTGCTTAAGTGCCCTCGGAGTCTTCACAGAGTACGCCACCATGGAAGCAAGCCACCGCTCACCTGACCACCGTGGCGTCCTTGTAGTCGGGCAGCTGCTTCAGGAGGAAGCAGGCCAGGGCTTCGTCACAGTGGAAAGTGCCATTGTGTGTCCCAATCGTCCGGCCCATGGTGCTGGCTTTTTTGCAGGGGGGCTCGCTTGCCATGGACGGCGACCTGTGGGCAGGGGATGCGCATTTGTAAAAAGCAACTCCTTTTACGCAGTCAACAACACTCCTTCGCCTTGTTTGCTAGTCTGAACATCTGCAATAAAAAACATTTTCACCCCCCCCCCCCCCCCCAAAAGACCCTTTTTAAGTTTCTCATCATCCTCACAGCAAAATGACAACACTTGGGAAAAAGAATTTTACGGCAACCCCGGCAATCGTGCCAGAGTCGCCCTTGGTGGAGGGCTTGGCTTCAGCAGCACCATCACCACTGAAGCTGAACTGCACACACTTTGGGGCCACCTTTTTGCTAAACACTGCTGCTGCCTGCCACGTGTTTGCATCACATGTGCGCAGCACTGTACCCGCTTCCATTGTTGCACCAATTGACATACGACGTCAAAGCCGGCATTACGCGCAGCACTGCATAGCGTCAGAGCTTCTGACTGCCAGAGCTTCAGACACGAGTGGGACGCCAGCTCATCATATTACCTAAAAGAGAAAGAAAAGATTTTGGTTCTGGGGCTGTTTGTGGCAGGCGGCTTGTGCCGGGCAGCGACATCGGCAGCTCTCGTGACCAAGGAGGTTTGCAAGTCTAGGTCTGAGCTCCCTAGAAAGCCTCCTCCCCTTGCCCTTCTCGGCAGGTTATAAGAAAGGGGTCTTTTGGATGTCCCCCCAGAAGATGTGAGGAAGGGTTGTGAGGGTGCCGCATGCAGGGCATTCTGGGGAAGGGTACAATGAACGGCAGATTACGGAATACGTTCGACTAAGGGAGATGACGTGTTTGTGTGAACTGGTAAGAACGGCACGAGTTGGGGGTACCTACAGCAGGTACGACGATAGTGGTTGGCGATTTCTGTGTATAACGAATCTGGCCCCATGCTAGGGTTCAAGGCTGACCCCGGCTCGGATTGTAAACCCTCAAACCGTATCCCAGGCTGCAAGGCCAGCATGCGCCCGAGTCCAGACAATTTCTACTGTGGAGTTGGGTGGGTGGCTTCAGAAAATTTTAAATGCCTGTGGCGAAACAGGGCTGTTCGCCAAATTTTGAATAGCCACTTTTGAGTGGGAGAGTATTATCGAAGAGGTCGGCCTGAGCCCGGAGTCGTCTTTTTTTTTTTTTTTTTTTTTTATGAACTTGGTCTCGGTTCCATGTAGCATGCATGGTATGGGGAGGGCATGTCGTGGGGCTTGGTTTAAGGATAATGCTCACACCAGTTTCATATCAAAGGGGAGCTTTAGCCACAGGGCATTCAATATTTCCTTCACCTAACTGCCTGAGAATATTATATCCAGTGGGACTTTTGGCCAAACAAACCAACTGATTGGAGAAGTGGGCTTCAGTAACCTGCTCCGCCATATTGCAAACTCCCAACGCCTTTGAATCTGGCAGTGGGTGTGTTATCTCTTTCCGGCACGGTGGTAAGCCCAGATAACCACCTTTTCTTGATTTTTCTCTGCCTAAACTCTTGTTCTTGCTAAGTTGATAGCATAAGATAACATGTTGTATAAGTAGCTAGTACTAACCAAGCTAGAAACGAAGGGCTCCAAATAATTAGTCCGAAGCATCGTGACACTGAAGTTGGCGGAAACCTGGAGTGACCTGGAGTGATTGTTGTGCATGTGCAGTATGTGCAGGGGCGGTATGCGCATGGATGTGTGGAACGATGAAACGACATGCATGTGTGAGACGTGCAATGTCCTCTTGTGCCTGAGAGGAAACAAGGACTGTTTCGCGGTCTTCCACCGGAAGTGACTGGTAGATTCTTCCTGCATGGTGGTCACCTTAGGTTACCACCTCATGTTTTTTGAACCAAAAGCAGCAATTTCTTTTCTCGTAAGACAAGCATTTTCTAACCAAAAGTTCACTACTTTTTTAATTAAAAACTGTTTTACTCATAAAATGAAGTTCTATGCATGAAAGAGCTACGGGGGAAGTGGAGGGCATAGTTGTGTGGCCTTTGGACGAGTCCATTACACTTTTGTAAATCAGTGGCCAAAGGATTCAGGTAGGGGAGGGAGTATGTGATCTTAGAGATAATAAATATCTGGATAAGCCTTTTTGAATCCTCTGCAATGGTTAGAAATTTGTCCGAGAAGCCCAGTAGTGGTGTTGTAATTTCCGGAGGAAATGCACATTAGCCCATTTGTTTTGGATCAGTATGACCAGGAATTCAAAGGTAGGAAACTCTGAAATCGGGTTGTCTGCTATATGAACTCTACTGCGGGGGATGCCTGGGATCTCCTCTTCGTGAGTAACCAGAGGAATACAACCTCATCGGAGCAACAAGTGAGTCCCGCATTGCTGGTGTTTTCTATCACTACTTGAAGGTCTTCCTGTGGGTTCTCCCCGTTGTGGGAGTGGCTTCCACCATTGACCCACAGGGTGGTGTCGTTGGTGCATAAGCTGATTTTAAGGTTAGGAATTGGCTCAAGATGACGCATGTTTAGTTTGGGCCAAATTAAATAACAAGGGGGATAGTACGGCACCCTGGGGTGTGCCTTTAATGAGGACTTCGACCCTACTGGACATAACGCCCCCCATCTGGAGGATGGCCATTTGGTTGGCGAAGAATCAGCGTATACAGCAGTTGTACGTGTTGGTAGGTCCCAGTCCAGTCTTTACGGCTTCATAGGACACGTTACCAAAACACTTGTTGTTTTACAGGAATACAACTTGCCAGGAGCTTTGGAGGACAATATCCTGCATGGAAAGCCCTGTGTGGAAGCTGAACATGGAGTGTGGGCGGGAGGGAGAATTGTGAAGCTGGGATGCCAACCGGGTACAAATTACATGTTCAAATACCTTTCCCAGGTTGGAGGTGAGGGACTTGGGTGCACCAGCGACAAGGGGGTTTCACTGGTTCGGGAATAAATGTAACCTTAGCGTGTTCCCAGCACTATGGCAGCGTGTTCTGCTGCCAATAATGGTTGAAATAACCATTGACGGCATTGGCAGAGTCACAGTTAAGATGCTTTTCAATATCCTGTTAGTTACCCAATTTGTTTTGCCCAGGGCCAACTGTGGTCAGAGCTTGTATACGGGTCCTCACCCACCTGCTCTGCAGTTATTCATTGTCCATATTAAAATTTGCAAGGGAAGTGTACGAAGAGGAACGGGTGAGGTTGGGGGGGGGGGGGCGGGCGTTGCTGATGCCTTTGGGCCCCAAAAAGCCGTTTACATAAATGCCACAGTAGTGCGTCGTACTGGTTTTTAGGCACATCACATTTATGTGCAGTGGACTAATGCGCTGCATCCCACAAGTTGGGCAGACAGGGGCAGTGATGTTCCATACTCGGAATAAAAATTCCCATTTATAGGTTCAGGAATTCCCTGTTTTGGGCACTTTTTCCCTCCAGGTTTCTCAAGAATCCCCTGCAAATTTCCCCGCATTCTCTTTTTGCAGCCGATAGATCTTTACGCAGATCCTTGTTCAGTTTTGAGCGGTAGCCAGCGCCACTTATTCTTTATGTAGCCTTGCGGCCGCAGACGCCGTTCCGAGAATCAAGAGTTTCAGCAGGCAATAAATTCTACTACATCTGCTGTTTTGCAGCATTTTACCATTTTTTTGTTTTGTACCAAACAGCATGCTTACTTTGACTATTAAAGCTCTAAGTTAAAAGTATGAAAAAAAGAGACATATTTGCATAACTGAGGCAATTTTAGCTCGGCACTAGGACTGCTGGCGCCATCTCTTGTTGACAGCACACGAACCAAGGTGCACCCAAAATACATTTTTGTAATATTGCGCGGGAATACATATGAACAGGCTTCAGCCCTTCAGCTGCTGCTGCTTCATGTACCTCTTACTCTAGCAGTATTCTTTTCTGTACTCTCCCTCCTGTTTCATGAACCGGATTGGAAGCTGTCTTGGATGCTTTTGGCTTGCGGAAACACGATCTCATATATTTGAACACAGATCCGATGGAGTGTCGAAAGAACTTTTTAAAAGAAAACAAAGCAAGAAATGATGTGCGGTTTAGATTACTGACATGATTTTTTCTTGTTACTCCATGACCGCTAAATTCCCTACATCTAACAAATATTCCGTCTCCCTTTAACCAAAATTACAGCCGAAAATTCCCCCCAAAAAGGAAAATTTTCCGCATGGAACATCACTGGACGGGTGTACATTAGCACGGCAGGCGCATCGTTCAGTGAAAATTCATTAATTCGGATCGCTAGGGAGTAAAAAAAATGTATGAATTATCTGAACTTCACATTATCGAATGAACAACAAGAAAAGAATATTTACAATTCTTTTATGTACTCCTTTACTTTACTTTACCTCCTTTACCTTATGCACTCTTTTACTTTACTTTGCACTCCTTTACTTCGCAAAGAAGTCAGTGATGCTAGTTCGCTTTTTAGAACAAATTCTCGAGCGAGGGTATTGCAAGGAGCATCCAGCAGAATTTTACCAGAACAGCAAGAGCATCTGCAGTTCTTTTTGGGCACAGGTGCCAGCTGTTTACTGGGCGTGATATACGCTCGCATCCTCCCTCAAACACACAAAGGTGTGCATCTCTGCCTGGGAATCCCTGGGTGATGCTATTGAAGCGACGGGAGTGGTCTGTTCTCGACTCATTCGGGTTCCGGAGCTTCCACAATGTCCCATGTACGTTTCATGTCCAGGTTGCCACGCATCTGGTCGTACATTTCGCCCCGTTGGTCCCAAGAGAGTTGGACTGTGTATTTTTTTTTACAAGTTAGCTTACAATTCTGATAGCTTACGGCCATAGCTTGTGGTTATGTTTATTTCACTCCAGTGTTTTTGGATGCACATCTCAGGTTTTGCAGCTGGGGATCTATGGTCTCCAAAGGAACCTGTGTCAACTGCTTTCGTTACGGACCAAGTGTACGTAACCAGATGTTTTACCCAATTTCAGAGATTTTATTGATCACAGCCTACTGACATTACTTTCTGGGCTCCTTAAGAACTCCTGAACTCGTCCAAGCTTGTGAGGATCTGCTGTAGAGAGTGAGTTTAATGGTGTGGGATAGGGTGAGATCACGTTGGATGATAAAGTCATCACTGAAAAAGGAGGTTTCAGTAATGTTCCACCGGTGGTCCTTGACATAGAGCATAAAAGTGAGACCTGGAGTGGAACCTTTTTGGACTCTGCTGCCAATTCGGAAAGCAGTATAGAGTACAGATTCTAACGTAAAATGGTAGATCGGTGCCTGGCCCCAGAGGTCCCTTCTCTATTATTGAGCACTTGGAATAACTCCATGTCAAGTGGTGAATTGAAGCCTCCCACTACAATTAGGGAATCGGTGCCGGTTTCACTCCTGGCCAGAGGAAACGAGGGTTTGAACCTGTTTCTGCACCCAGGTCTACTATTTACTCTCAAGACTAAAAGTTCAGACGCATCCCCTTTTCGTGGAGAAGTTTTACCCAATCGAATTAGGTCGAATGCGCTGGGATGTTTCTTTGAGTTAGAACGGCTGTTATCAAATATGCTTTGTTTCGGAATGCTCTGCTACCGGAAAGCTTCACTGCTTTGCCCGGCTACTGGTGGGCTACAATGTTCGGAGAGGTTTCAGCCCACTGGACGTGTCACTTGCAAGTTACTTCGTTTTTTAATCCCTTGAAGTTTCACTGCCAGACAAGGACTGCCGCGGTGCCCTTATTCGGCGGGGAACCTGCCCAGATGGCCTGTTGACGCTGTTGAGGACTTTTGTTATGAAAGTGTGCATCTTTGTGTAGGGCGTCTCTATGCTAAGCTGAGACATCCTCAATTAAGTAATGCACACGTAAATTTGCACTAAAATAACAAAGGTTTGCGGTCATCACAGTCTTGGCAGTAAATAGTTACTAGTAGTGCGTTACCGGTAACTAGTTGCTTTTCAGTAACTTGTAACTGTAACATCGTTACTTAAAGATAGTAACAGCAACGCTCGCTAAAGGCCAACGAACAGATGGCGCCTTTTAATTCTTCGGACTTTCTTATTTCCCATATATCATCTCCACCTCCCACCTTTCCACAACACGGCTCCCCTCGCAGTTTAGGAAAAGAGGTCGATAAGAGAATTATCTTCCCTGCAGACGACCGAGGTCGGCGGTCAGTCTTTAAGGGGAATTCCTAAACTTTTCCTTCGTCTTAAGTCAGGCGGAAACAAAAACAAAATGTCCAGAGTACGGAGGTCCATTTTTCTGCGCAAGGAGCAGCTAGCGGGTTTACGAGGTTTTATTCTTTTCTAGGACAGTGAATTTGTGACCTAACTTTGGCATAAGGACAAAAACAACAACGATGAAGCAGTTGTCCACTCACCAAGCGTGAAAAGGCGCTTTTATGTGCAGCGCGCGAACTGACCGTAACACTACAAGTGAAGTTAGGTTGGCCAAGTTGCGAAGCATAAACTGCTGAGATGAAGCTGGAGAAACCGTTTTACTAGAACGATTTCTCAGAAAGGTACCAAAACGTCCACGGTACTTAGCATATAACTGTCGCACTGGTCACGGGCACGTGGTGCATGTGCCGGCAAAACAGACGAGAGATCCGCCGGTGCGACTTTCCAAACAGAACACAAAGAAAACAGCGTGACGTCATTGGCAGTCTACTCTCGCTACCAGGTTACCTGTTTCCGAATACCGCCACGGCCACCGAGAAACCGAAACCGAAAGCACATGCATGCATATCTGGCGAATAAAGTTTGTAAACGTCTTCTTCCGAGCTTCTGTGTCCAGATTTTTATCAACTCTGTTAGGAGCTTCGCTAAAAGTTCCCAATTATGCAAGGTGCACGAAGAATTATTGCTGTATTCAAGCCCCAATGTAAACTGTGGGAAGCGGTGTCAGAGTATGGTTATGGTAGGGTGGCAACTACGAGCGCGTGAGAGCGTCCGCAGAATGTGAAAATCAGCGCATATGCAGCTTATGTGAGAATTGCTAATAATTTAAATAATGTAAGTCGACAGTGTGCATCGCACGCGTGTAGGGTCATTTAATTGCCTCACGATGCCTCATTCCGGAAAGCAGTACATGCTACGCGGGTTCTCCGCCGAGATCGACTTGAGGCCCCTGCTTTTCGTCGAGCCGCTGCCACCTGCCATGGTATGCAGCGGCTGCGGGCTGGTGCCCAAACGAATCGCGTTTCTCCCGTGCGGACACCTCTTGTGTGGGCCTTGCCGCGGATGCCTCGAGGACGTCTGCCCGCTCGACGGCGACTCGTGCCGGGAACAGCACGTCGTGTGGAGGGACCTCTCTGTCGAAGCACTCATGAGCAGACAGGTAATAAGGCAGAGCTAGGCGAGATAACTCCGTGTGGCCGTGCAGAGGCCAAATTATAAAATGTGATCGTTTCAAAAATTTCAATTTCTCTCCCAAGTTGTTGCACGCATTGCGCTAGCTTAATTAATTCGCTATAATATCCCAGTCGTATATAAACCTTCGTCACTACCTGGGCAACATCCTTTGCTGTGTTTTATTTGCCTGCCCGGAGCAGTTCTCGGGTGGTCCGAAACTGCTGTAGCAACAGAAATCTAATGGGCAAGTGAGACACAGAGCTGCTTTCGGGCAGTTCGGAGGAGCGCAAAATGATAAATAAAAGGGGCCTCTTGTTCAGTGTCGTTCTAGAGCTTGACATCTACTCTACCACCATTATTCAATAGATTATGGAGCACCTGTGAACTCATTGTCAGTCTTCCCAGTTTTTATAGGAATTCCACTGTCCGGTATTCAACCGTCCATCGTTGTGCAACGTTCTTTGCTACTGACTCCATCAGGCTGACTGATGCCCCTGTATGGTATCGAAGAAATGGAACTTGCTTGTCCTGCTGAACACATCCGCTCGTGCGTATTCGTAGAAAATGTCACCGTGAGTCGTGAAACATCTCTAATGGCAGAGTAGGTGGCCGTAGGCAGGCACAAAGGGTTCAAGCGAAGACATTTGCTCAAAAGTTGGCGGCAAAAATGACCACTGACTTAGAGTGTCACCGTATTTAACTATGTGTTAACTTTGTCTTCACTACAACTAGCTGTCAGTGTCATTCGGGTGCCTTCTGCACAAAAGGCACCAAGGTCCTACTGTACAATCTACGGCGGCAGACTGTTGTACAGCCTTGTGAGCGATATACCTTAAAGTACTGAGCAAGCGCCCCACCCTTGACATGGGGATAGTTCATGGAATTTTGGGGAGGGGGCCCTTGTTTGGAACTGCCATGAAATCAAAATGGTGGCACAAAGTTGTTTACCCCCTCCCCGCAACAAAAAAAATAATAATGCAGTGAATTGGAGAATGCAACTGTTAAGCCCCTCTTGACGCAACCAATGTTAGCAATACGCAGTGTTCGCCCCAGCCACATTGTCAGTCCTTTTAGCTGGATACTCCATGAGGTCAATATTGGCCATTACTTCTGGTCATCATCCAGTCGTTGCGTCTCGTGACGTGTTTTGAGGCTGTTTCCGGTAGACTGAAAGGCTTCCAAGAAATCTTCTGATTTTTTTCTGGTTTTCTTTAGTGGCATGGCACATTGTAACGCCAAAGCGCTGTTTCCATCGCCTGATTGTACAGGTGCCATCAGAAGTAATTGGAGCATGTGAGCTGTGGCCGAAGCGTATCGGAGCGCCGTGTAGCTGCACCGGTGGTAAATGAACGGATGAGAACATGCATGCGCGCCTGCCGACGGTGATAGCCCATCTATACCTCTCAAACCACTTTTTTAACCTGGCTTCAATCATTGTTTGCAGCGTACTGGTCTAGGAGATGGCGCTGATAGCGTACACACCTAAAAATATTTGAAAGAAAAACTCGCTGCAAATTCCTGTGATAGCGCGCCGTTTCTCCGGCAGCTCGCGTTTGCTGAACGTGTGCCAGAGACACTGCCAGATTCGTCTTTGCTATTGGTGCCGTTGCCGAGACCAGTATGCTGCGAACAATGCTCGAAAATAGGTTAAAAAAGTTATTTGAGAGGTATAGATGGGCTATCGCTGTTGGCAGGTGCGCATGCGTGCTCTCATCCTTTCATTTACCGCCGGTGCAGCTACACGGCGCTCCGATACGGTTCGGCCACAACTCCCTTGCTCCAATTACCGTACTTACCCGCTTCTAATGCGCACCTTTTTCCCGCAAAAATAGGCCGAAAAATCGCATGCGCGTTAGAATCAGATACAAAACCGAAACTGCCGAAACAGCTGAAATTTCGTTGCACACATCGCCATCTCCATCTCAAGATGGCGCCAAAGCTTTTAGCAACAATTTCTCGGATCTAGGATCTAGGTGCCTAGGCTTTTCTATTTGCGGTAACACAAATCGTCAAATTATTCCACTTGCGCGCTTGATAACAGCAATGGCAGCAGCGGCAACGAAGGTGCGCCGCTTCTGCGGCTTACGAGCGGCTCCCACGCGTTCACAACGAGCGGTTGGCTGAAGCGTATGCCTCTGGAGAAGCTCGCGGGATGGGCGTGCGAGGTGTGGGCCACGATACCATCGAACATGGTTGAACGTTCGTTCAGAAGTGTGGCATCGCGAACGCGCTTGACAACACCGATGACAAGATGTTGCGGTCAGCGGAAGGCGACAAGGAGCTCTCGGAGAGCGACGAGGAGTGAGATGAGTGAGATTACTTCGGGAAAAGTTCCTTGCGCGTTACAATCGGAGGTGCAAGTTTTTTGGTTTTTTGCCTGGAAAATAGGGTGCGCGTTAGAATCGGGGGCGCGTTAGAATCTGGTAATTACGGTATTTATGACGGCACCTGTACTGGCTCGACGCGACAAAACTGCTGAGCTGAAGCTGTGCACTAATTTAACAGCTTCCTCAGGCTGACGCCTGTTACACACAGCATGCCCTGCTCTTTTTTCTCGTTCAAGAAACTCATAAAGAGCACCATCCATTTCTACACTGAACTATGGCACTGTTTTGCTCAACTTTCACCGGAGCTTGGCTCCGCCAAAGTTCTGATGCAGCAAACTCGCATTTTTTGTCCCACTCACGTATCCTCTTTCGATCTTACCGCTGCCAAAATTGTCACGTGCACTTTTTTTTTTTTTCTCCTCCCACGGCATGGTGATGTCATTCCACAACTTCCATGTCGCGAACCGCTGTTGCTACTACGTCGCGAGCACATTCTGCTTTGTCGGATGACATTAACGAAATGGCGAGCTTGCACAAAATTTCTTGGATTTAATTCTTGATTACACTAGAGCGGAGCCAAAAGTTCTTGGGTGGGTCAGCAGAGAGTGGTGGGGGGAGGGGCGCTTGTTTGGAACCACGACAAAACTCGAAATACTCAGATTATGGGTGGGGGGCGCTTACGCGGTTAGGGCTGCTTAATCGGTGTTTTACAATAGCTACAATTCTGGGGCATCACGTGGAGTTTTGGTTTAAAAAGGAATGACATGCTTTGGTGTGAGGAAGAGAGCATGCTTTATTTATCCCACTCGTCTCCACAATGGCAAGGAGACTTGGGAGCAGATACTGCAGCTCACAGATGTAAAGAGGAACAGTGTAAATCCCCCAGTACGAAAACTGGAGCTAGAGTGCCTCTCGTTACTGTGCGAGGAGGAACATGAGAATTCGGATTCCACTGTTGGTCCTCGTATCACACAGCTCGGCTTCAACCTATGCTGAGGCTAATAAGCTGCTGGCAAGATATGCGAAGCTACTTCCACTGGTAAGGGCATGCAACAACCACGGGACACAAACAGGCAGGATGTTGGCCTGTTTTCATTCATTTTCATTCGTTCCCACGGTCTTAAGGGGGTACACTGCTCTTAAAACAATTTCTTTAAATTCGTAAGTAAACTTTGTGAAACTTGTCGGCCTTGCTGCTTTTGTCCCACTGATTTCAAATATGCCATTGTTTTTTGAGTCACTCAATTAGTTCCACAGGTAATTAGAGATAATTAGCCATTTTTGGATGGACAATAGACAAAACAGTGTTGGCCATAAATCTGTAATCTTCATATTTTCCAATACCATGAACCCTGGTGAGTGCAATAAGAGAATCGGTTTTTCGATGCACCGCTTAGAACTAATTTTACGGCTCATTAAACTTGGGTGTTTGAAATGGGCACTCAAAATGGTTCCTTGCCACTGGTGTCACCAAAGTTTAATGACCTTTAAAATTAGACACAACATCCATGCTTTCAAGCTTCACCGCATGGCATGCCCCTTGTGGGTTGGCTTTTTCGCACGACACCGATGCTGTGCATAAAAGCCTGCCAGGTGTAAGCCCTGCTTGAAACAGGTGTATGCTAACACTAGTATTTGTTGGCTGAAGTGGAACACTACTTATGTACAATGTACAAGCCAAAACAAAGTTTCCTGCCAATACAGACATCCACCGATCCTGCCAATACACTGGAGAATCAAAGGGTTATTACTTGCTTGTTTGCAGTAGGGTACTGGTCGTACCAGCCACAAGTGTGTCTATACTCGGCACCGGAAGTTGCCGCTGTGCCTTATCACCATAGCCGGATGTTTCTCTGCGCGGCGCAAGTAGGGCGTTACTGGGAATATTTTGTACAAGGCGTGAGCCGTTCCCGTGATTTTTTGGACTTACTATGCTTATAAACGACCCCAGTGACGACAAACAAACTGCGTGAGACAAGGCAGGTGATATCATGCATTCATAGCAAACCCCTTTGAAAACGCGCGTGCACTGACGTCACGGGTCCGGCGCTTTCGCGGAGTGATACACTACATGAGGTGGTGCCGTTCTTGAGTTGTAACCGAGTATAGTGGCCTTTCAATAACTGGAGGGACATAGTTTACCTCTGCGTTCACAGCATGTTGAAAAGCCTGCATTTCTCCATGGCAGTGCATGACAAACTTTTATTTCACTGGTTTGCCATCGTTACTTGATCTTTTAATTTTTTTTTTACATTTTTTATCAGGCGCTACGAGTACATGACCACTTTGGATGTATTTATGCCCTGACAGCCCATCTTTTTTTGTCGGCAACGTTTTAGACGTGGTATACACATTAAAGCAAAGATGTTCATATTCGCAAGTGTTTCATTCGTTTCGCAGTCCTAAATTTGATATGCACTCACCTCCAGTTTTCTCATGTGTGTAACCAATGCCCTTTATTTTTTCTCAAACATGCAGGTGGCCTGCTGGAATGCTGCGAACGGCTGCAACTTCATCGCCGACATTCCAGCCATGACGAGCCACTTCCACGACGACTGCCGGTTCCATGCCATCAATTGCTCCCAGTGCAGTGCACCCGTACTTTGCACAGAACTGGTGCAGCACCTGAACAGCGGGTGCAGGTCACTCGGGTTGCCTGAAGGTGCAAATGCGGGTGCTGGTGACCGCAGCCACACAACGTTGAGTGACAACATTGAGAACATAGCACTGGAAGTGAAGGCCGCGCTGATGCAGATATCGACCGTCAGTGCCCTCACTGAGGCTAAATTGAAGCAGATCTCGGCCACTAACGAATCTATCGAAACGAGCTTGCGGGAAGCTACAATAAGGGGTGATGCTTTTGAAGCTGGGGTGAGGAAGCTCGCAGGGAAGCAGGAACGTGCGTTTGACGTCGTCATCAACATGCTGGAAGAGGCCCTGAGTGCGGTGCGGCGAATCGACGATGCCACGCGCGAAAGCGTCGGACGAGCTTCGAGGCTGGGGGAAACGTTAGACACGTTTGCAGCGACACAGAAGACGACAATGCAGGCACAAATGGACTGCGGCAGTAGCTCAAACAAACCTCAGAAGCCGGATCAAATCAGAACAGGTGTACGAACCAAGCATGAAGAGACGTTGAGGCACAGAAGGACATCTCCGGAACAAGTGCCCACTGAAGGCGTGAGTAGGAACGCACAGTCAGTGGCAGTCAGGACGCGCAGCAACTTGAACAATGCCTCACATTCCACTGACCCTGTGATTTTCATGCTGGATGTTCTGTTCAGGTTTATAGGAAACGCTATTCTGCACGCTGCCAGCCTTGCCCTCATGATGGCCACCGGAATGCTCACTTTCATGTTTGGGTGGATCACCGTGGGTCCGTCCCTGCCATTTTTTCTGCCGACCAGCTACGTGCCCGTGTTCCACCTCATTGGGATGGGGTGCGCATTTCCCTGGCTGCCGGC
Organism: Haemaphysalis longicornis; assembly: GCF_048455015.1. NCBI lineage: Eukaryota > Metazoa > Arthropoda > Arachnida > Ixodida > Ixodidae > Haemaphysalis > Haemaphysalis longicornis. Next base: position 113,850,285 of record NW_027526407.1, on the reverse strand, counting down.
AGTTGCCCGTGTTAGTTGGAGAGGGTGTTTGGGCATAGCGCGGGTCCTGAGGGAATAGTTGCGAGTGCATCTAGGCAGCTCTGCAAAGAACAAAACAAAGAGAGGAGACAGTGAGTGGAATTGGTGGCTTTGAGAACCCCTAAATTTCTGTTCGCTGCTATTTGAATAAAGCATGACTCCTTCCAGGTGACGCACTGATTCTACTTGCTTTGATATTAAGTCTTAGCAATGTAAGCTGCAATGGAGGGTTATAAATTTTTTAGAGAACCAAGGGATCTTTAACGCCCATGGCTCACGTGGCGGTGCATTTTTTTTTCTCGCTTGGTATTGCATTTGCAGATGGTACCTGCCATTGTCTCATTTCCTGTATGGGAGGCGTCACATCTAGCATGCTTTGCAGAGTTTGATAAGCTTGCTGCTCCAGGCTGTCAATAACTTAGCGCAGCGACTGCAAGGGGTCAAACAGTAACAATTAGAACCGTGGTGCTGAATAACCGCGAAATATGTGTAGTTAGTGGCAAAAATATTCTACGCTGCGAATGTTAACCTGGCTGCCTGCCAACCTGTATTTTTCCATACCAGTTCACCAGTGTCCAAGCCTTATGTACACAAAGCCCAGTACATGCCGTGTATACTGTGCCAAGGTTTGCAGTTTCTCGCCACTGCAGTGATACCGTGGGACTTTCGCAGGATTTTGCTGACTGTACTAGAAGCAGTAGCAGTAGGCACAATGAAACCTTGTTACAAGGGACCACTCAAGGGACCTGGGAGACATGTCCTAATTAGGTCTCGTAACCAAAAATTCCAAAAAACACAGGAGTCCAGCTATATCATTAATGTATGTCAGAATCGGAGTGTGTTTAAACATGTCTACAGGAAATCACTCACGATGGCTTGTTGAAGAAGTACCCGCCGCAGTGGCTCAGTGGCTAAGGCGTTGCGCCGCTGAGCACGAAATCGTGGGATCGTTTCCCAGCCACAGTGGCTGCTTTTTTGACGGAGGCGAAAGGCAAAAACGCCCGTGTGTACGAGATTTCGGCGCACGTTAAAGATCCCCAGGTGGTCAAAACTAATGCGGAGCCCTCCACTGTGGTGCGCCTCATCGCCTGCGTTGTGTCGGCACATTAAAACCTATGATCAATCAATCAATTGTTGAAGTCATTCATAGTATTGTCACTGCAGATTGTACTAGCTTCCTTTTGGAGGTAAGGCATTTCACTTTGCAAGCCTGCCTGGCATTTCAAATAATGTCAAAGTGCTCCCAGATGTTCATCAGCCTCAACTGCCAACACTTTGTGCCCGGCAATGCCATCATTGTCCTGCTCCGGTTCATTTTTCGGGCATCGTTTACTTGCATGAGGATCGCATGACCTGTGAGCTATTCAAAGAACACAAGGTACACATCTGCAGGCACAAACTCCTCGGAAAGTTTTGGAACCTCTGCTTTCAAATGCAGGCTCCAGCTTCTTTAGTCAGTTTTCCGTGAGATTTTCCACATAAGGCTCCTTTCCCATCATGTCTCTTCTATGTAGTGAAGCAATTACTCTAGGCAGCTAAAAAAGTTGCCCTTAGTAATAGAGTCTTTCTTGTAACCATGGCTCTTGTATGCGATGCTGCTAGCATGGCAAACATGGGAAATCCAACCAAACCATTTTCACATGTCTGTTATAACCGAGTGCCTCTTGCAATGGGAGTTTGCTGTACTATTTATTAACCAGTTGACACATATGAAGCTGTAAGCAGTGATGCCACGTGCCTTCTTTCTTTCTTCTATTCTCAATCCCTGAACAAACTCCCAGAAGATAGGAGGCTCAACATTGCATTTCTTGCATTTGGCAACTTTCTTGTAAGACTGCCCTGAGGGAAGCTCGCACTTGTCGATCATAGGCTCATTTTCAAAACTACTTTGTTTTGTTAGGCTGAGCTTAGTACACCAAAATATAAAATACTTTGAAGTGGTTTGGTTGGGGCTAACTGCTGCTTTATATTTCGGTTGTGTATATGTATATCTATATATTTGGTTGTCTATATCAGGCAAAACCCGATTTTACCCTATTTTGACACCGTGAACATGTTAGAGGAGAATCGGGTAAAACCGGATTTCTCCCCGAATGGACCATTTTAAAGTGGCGATCTGCACAATCGTGGGCAGACAGTCCGCCGCTGTTGATCAGCACCTGGAGGAAGCAAGGCCGGAAACAAGTATTGGCATGACTCAACCACTTGCTACCTCAGTATGGCTAATGCTGCACTGACCTTGTTGTGCCCAGCTAATGGAAGCTGTGTTGTCGAGAGAACTTCCTCCCAGTTGAGATACATTTAACGGTCACACTGGTCCCTAATGGAGACCGGCATGTTGCATATGCAGATGATAATGTGTGTAAACAAGAATGAGTGAAAAATCGATGTCCAGGTGAATAAGCAGTACGAGAAGATGAAATACGTAAGGAAAACAATCAGACAAGACAAGCGCTCATCCTGTCTGGTTCTTTTCCTTGTGTATTTTGTCTTACTGCGCTGATTATTCACCTAGTTGATGACCAGATTTTTGTGAACAGAGCGTTTCATTTCTTGTATGTTTTTAATGCTCTTTTCTGTCATCCTTACTGATTCATTTCCAAACAAAGGCTAAATTATGAAGTATTTGCTAGAAAACCCTGATAACCCCCCTCCCCCCCCCCACCCCCTTGATTACCAGCTTGAAACAAACACCAATTTAAACACCTTGGAGTAAAGAAGCTCGTGATAAATACTGATAAAATAAACTGAGTGTATTACTTCGTATAGCTGTAGATTTAACCCGAAAAAAAAACCAAATTTTTGAATGGTTTTACAAAAAAAACCCGATTTCTCCGGGATTATCAGGTTTAAAAGTAGCACCCCTAAAGTATGAATATTATCGTTCATTTTGTTAAAGCATTGCTGTTATTAGCTAGTTTCTGAGCAAAAGTGTGTGTGGTGACAGCTCGTGTACAATATGCCTTGTCAGTAACATTTAATCTTGTGGTGAAGCCAACTTTTTGTTGAATGCTCTGTAGCTCTCAATCTAATGTAGGTATCTTGAAAAAAAAAAAAAAACATACCAAAATTGGCTGCTAAGATATCTCTATTATGCCTAGTTTCATTTACTTGTCATCAGTACTAGCTCCGATTGAAGTTGCAAATGTTACAGAAATCTCGTCTGCATCTGGTGTTTACGGAGAGAGTTTGGCTGCGGAAAACAGCTGTTGTTATTATTTTATCGAAGCTATATACAAAGCAAATTATAGCGCAATTAGCTGCTAAGCCAGCCAAAATTAGGGCAAGTTTAATCTACTTTTCACAATTAGGTATTTAGGTAAATTGTAAATGTTGTGGAATTATGCTGTCTGCTCTCAGTACATCGATGGGCTTCTACAGAAGGGAAATTGTTTGCCCTATGTTTGTCCATTAGAGCTAAACTGCAGTTTTTCCTAGTTTCTGTCAGCTAATTGGCTAGGAAGTATGCCTAATCACAAATTGCAAACAAACATGTTCTGTTTTGTGTACTCTTTAAACTTTGTTGAGCTTCGCTGGTTCTCCTTCTTCACCTACTGGAAGGGCACTATACATTATTTTGTCTGCATTTAACACAATGAACTCTGAGGTGACTAAGGGTCGACAATTTTTTTTTTTCTACCTTGGGGTGCAGTTTACTCTGGACCCTGTGTTTTGATCCCTGTGGTTGGACGCAAGAATTAAGTGTGCATATTACGTATAATAGCCGAACAACTCAAGAAAAAGCGGTGCTGTGTTGTGCAACATTTCGACAACTGTGCAAATCAAGATTCTAATGGGTGCATGCGGAAAGGCAGCAGGATGTTGAACGGCCACTTTTGTGGCTGTAGGAGGGACAGTTTTACTGGAAAAACGATGCCATTAGCTATGCCTAACCAAGAAACAGTGTTCCTAGCTTGCATGCGAGCTCAACCGTTCACTGTGCGTGCTCCTCCCCCTGTGTAGCTTTCTGATTGCAAAGGTTGTAGCAACACAGTGCGGGAAAGCAGGAAAAGGGGGGGGGGGGGGGCAGGAATTTAATTTTTGACTGCGAGTAATGAAAAATGGCTGCAAATCTTATGTAATGTTTCATAATGTGACTGTCTTTGCTTTACCGTGTATATGTGGAGCTTCAAGTGTGGCTGTGAGCAAAAAAGGTATTTCAGAGGGGGAGGGGAGGTTTTATAACTTTCCACAACCTTGTGTTCATATACTAGTGCTTAATAAGAAAACTGGTACAAAAATGATATACGAGGCATACAATTGTGACATGGCGGAGAAGAAATGGACAGTGGTGTAAAAAATATTTGGCTCACACTGTCACGCAGAAATGTCAGTTCCCCCAAGGGAGGCTTTTCAAAGAGTTTCAATCCCTCCAGATAGTGGAAACCGGCACTTGCTAACCGATATGTGCGGATGTACGACCAGGTACAATCTCTTTGCGAATGCAGCCAACATGATTCTCAGTAACGGCAGGATTTGCTTATAAATTCTGCATGCAAACAGCGTTCCACTTTAGCTACCTACATTCATCAAAGTCAGAGCATGGCAAAGTCAGGTCATACAGACAAAATACAACATGGTTTAATTTGAAGGGACTACCCTTAAGTAACGTGTTCAGCTCTATTCCAGGTGTGAAAGATGACAAAAAAAAACACAACCAGTACTGACAAACTTTCAAATTTCTCACGACAGTGACCTGTTGTCAGGTGTGACGTCATATGGGCCAACACTGAAAATATAGCTTTCAGTGTGTCGACTGCAAAGTAGCATTCAAGTGATTCGATTAAGCGGAACTAAAGGCCACGCTACAATCATCTTAACGATAAATCACGCAAACAAGGTTGTGTAACGTCATAGGAAGGTTGCTCTAAAGTGGCTGCGAGTCACCACTGCCTTACATGTTTTCATTAATGTCTTCGTTATTTGTTAGAAATTTGGGATAAGATTAGTACTATTTTTATTGGCACAAAAGAGGCCTTCTAATGAGCCAAACTTACATTTTGTCTTCATGGCCCACTTGAGGTGAAGTTTATGTCCTGGCTTTCCTGCACAGCCTCGTGTCATGTGAACAAGCCAACCCAAGTAATCCATTCCAGTGAAGCTTGAACAATGCGTTGCGTGCGACGAAGCCAATATGTATTCCTGTAGTAAAATCTCAAATTTTCTAGAAATTCGAACGCTAGATAAATAGACTGCGGAAAATGACAAACAGTATTCGTGAAATATCCGAACTAACGTTCCCCTCTACTGTTTTTTTTTAAAGGGGAAACTTTCTTAGTGGGACCGGTGGCGTCCTGTAAAAAAAAAGGGGTTTCCCCGAATTACTGGTTGATCAACCGCAAATTTCTGATAAAATCTCCAGACGAAAGGCGCGTGCGTGAAACAGGGATTCCATTTTGTCAGAACGGTTAGAATTGAAAATCGCGAAGAAGGAACGATTCTAGATAAGGCAATAATACACGCATCGATCATGAAGGAGAAGTACAATAGCGTACCTTAATCTCTCGAACCACATATCGGCACACATTTAAACCATTCGTAGACGAGTTTACTTAGTGCTCGAAAAATCGCTGCATGGGCTCATTCTTTGTTTGCAAATTGGGTTTTTGAATGTTTGACGATTGATTGGATGCACTTTCAGGGTATGTTTTGACTCACTATTGACGCAATTTCGGCATGACAAAGCTAAGAGATGGTCAATTTATTTCTTTTTTTGGACATTCGGGCTTCATATTTAAAACTAGCTAGGCTGTGGCCTTTTGTGTACTGCTAGCCCTGTATACGTGGTCGCTGAAGCCTGTTATTTGCTGTTGCCGGCCGAGAATTGCGCCATAATGACAAAAGTTGTTTGGGTGCCTGTTCACTTTCGGGGGTTGAGAGGCAATAACAGCTGTCACTTGAGTAGTTTTCGTTTCTGCGAGTCTATAAGTACTTCATTCTCTGCATTTGCCTGTGCTAAACAAGAACAAGCAATTATACTAAACAGAAGCCCTGCATAAAACATTGCAGGGGCTCCACGCTGTCAGTAATGTAGAAATTTCGCTAGAACGAAAAACTTGGCGCAGCTTGCACCAGTGGGGCAAGGCTGCAGAAAAACGGCAGAGCTGGGGGTCGACATAGCTTCTCCGGTTTTTTAGGTTTTTCTAGCTTTAAGAGGGTTAGGTTTTGCGATGCTCTTGCTAGGCTAGGCTAAGTGTTCAGGGGTGAAGCCGTTTAGCCAGATTTTACAAGGCCGTCATGGTTGGTCCTTAACACTGACAGTGGATCCCAGGGGGAAAGAAGCTAGGCCAACCCCCAGCTCCACTATTTTGCAGCCTTGCACTATTAGTGCAAGCTGCGCCGATTTTCTTTTGCGTTTCTGTGCCACTTGTGCTCACACTCGAGCAGGTGCGAAAGCTGGCTTCACTGTTATGCTAACCTATCTGCAGTGGTGCACCCTTTACAGGCGTTTTTTTTTCTTGGCATTTTTTTCGCTAATGCCGCCAGACCAAGCACAAGGCTGAACAGCTGCACTGTTTAAAAATTCCTTAAAGAAAGCTTTTCAATAACTTTGGTACGTGTTCAACTGAGTAAATGCAAGTTGTTGGTCACCACCAACCATGACGTTATGCCAGACGTTCACCTGCACAGTTCAAAACCAGTGCAACATCTGTCCACCAAGCAGCAGTCGGGCATTTAAATCTGATCACGTACTACGGTCTCAATAATTCGGTAAGTCAAATTGCCCACAATTACATGGTCTCGTTGGTGTACTATAATTTTAGGTGAAGCTTAAATGGCTGGATTTTTATGGGTTTTGGATGTCCAAGAACACAAACTCCTGGGGCTCCACGTGTCAAGTTTGATTCATTAAAAAGATTGTATTGTCCCAATAAGAGTGATGCCAGTTTTATCACAAACATTAAACAGTTTAGATATTAAGGAAAGCCGCGGAGCAGTGGTGACTCAGCAGCCACTCGCAGAGTCAAGTTTGTGCACTTGGCAGCTTCTGACCCAAGTCACCGTCCAGAAAAATGATTGTGCGATTGCAGTGGTGTTCCTCTACCTCCAATCGATCATGCCACTTCAATGCTTGCACGCCGCTGACAATTGTTTTAGTGTTGTCCTTTACTGCATCCCTGCTACGTGTAGCAAAAAAAGTATTGGGACATTTTGCAATATTTCTTGCATTTCTGTCGAGTACATTACCAAATTCTAGTTCTTTCGAATGTAACAAGTTTTCAATTTGTCATCACGGCCCCTTTGAATTGAGAGAGGGCTTTAAGTTTACAGAAAATTCGCCTCTTGCTACACGAATATCCGTCTGTGGTGTAAAGGAAGAAATTTGGGACGCTAAAGCTGACGAACTTTATTTGAACCAAAACACTTGACAGCTTATTGCTGAACATTTCACGTTTCCCACGTGCTGAAACTGTGTCCATTACAGATCATGGTTGAACTTGAAATGGAAAGGAGCAAACTTCTCCCATGTGGCACACAGGCGCACAAAGAACATGGAAACAAGATAGATCACATCCGAGTTGACGTTAAAAAATGAGCTCGCACTTTAGGAGAAGCTGGTCATGCTTCACGTAGCCGTCATCTTCAAGATTCTTCCAGTCAAAGCTATGCTGCCAGAAGTACAATGGGTCGTTGCTGGACGAAGTAGGCTTTGAAAAACATTCCAGCCTCTCAAGGCCAGGTTGAAAGCCCATTTTACGGAACTTTGACGTCTTTTGATGGACGATGCCAAGACGGATCTTGTGTTGAAAGGGCCACTCGAGAAGGTCGTCCAAGTCTCCCTTGTGCAGTTGTATGATGAAATGAAGCGAAAAAGTGTTGCCATCATTCTGGAGGAACACCCCCGATGACATGCTGTAGCCACCTAGGTACACCCGTTCACTTTCGCGCACTGCCACCCACTCCTTGGCAGCAACCCTTTTCAACGAGTCACATTCTTTCAGAAGCCAACAGTGGGCCTTGGGAAAATCTCTGGCACAGCAGACATTCCTGGCACACAATAATGATTCCTGACACTTCTTCAGTAGATAATCTGTGTTATGCTCCAAGCTTTCAGCATTTTGTCGTGCTAGTTCGCGCACTTCCTGCACAAGGGCCCTTCTTAGGACTGCGATATCCCGAGAAAGCACACTTTGTTGCTCACGCAGAGCATTACTCTCGACAAAGTGTTGCCTCTGGCCAGCTTCAACTTCGCTCAGGCCCTCTTCCAATGTTTCCCTCAGCTCTATTAACCCTGCCATTTGCTGTTCGTGACCTGTTTGGAATACAGTGGTGCTCCGAAGACAAATCTCTCGTAATTCTTCCGTCAAGTTTGAAAGAGTGTTCATGAATGTTTCTTTGGTAGCATCAACATCATCAGCAAGCTTTTTCAGTTTGTCACGCTGGGCATCCAGCAGAGTCTTAACCTCTCCTATGCTATCTGTGAATTCAGGACTGTGCATTGCTCTCTGCTGCTCTTTCAGGTTTAAAGCATCTTTCAATGTTTGGCCTATTTTCTTCATCTCCATTTGCACCGAGTGCATAGCCATGTCAGTTTTTGTTGACGCATTCTGCACGGCCGCTTGGATGCCAAGCAAATACTGTTCAACATGTTTGCCCACCGCGCTGCCGGTTTCCTCTGGTGTTTGTTTCGATGAAACCGATGGAATAAGCTCGCCAGGGCATTCTTTAAGATGTGTGCAAGCACTGCTCCGAAGGACTGTGATTGAGCACTTGGGACAAGTCGCAGGGCGATGTTCGCATTCAGAGTGAAAGTGTTTGGCGATATCAGCAGCGGCGAGGACAGCGTCACAGCCCGTTGCCTTGTTCCAGCACCATACCTGCAATAAAAAGAACACACCCCATCACAGAACCAAAAGGCATTCTTAAAATGCACTATAACCTTGAAATAAAACAAGAACAAGCAAATAACTTCCACAAATTTGAAAAAAAAAAAACTAGGCAACACAAAACCTTCACTTTGTACCAGTGGATTTAAAGACAAAAATTTTAAAATGCAAAGAAAAATGTGTGACGCCGTGCGCCATCAACTGCTATTCCATGTTGTAAAAGTGAAGTCGACTTCAGATGATCGGTGCTTAGAGCTTCATAGGGATACTGCATACTTTAATAACCCAAGCAACCACAGATGTTTGTGGGATGTCCGAAATACAGCCGAACATCTAATGCGCGATTTGGATGGCCACTGTACGTTTACTGTACGTCTGTGTTTGGATGTACATTTTCGGGTGTACAGTGGACATCCAGAAATGGATGTACAAGTCCGAATGACATCAGCCAGTGGACTTCTGAGCATAAAATATTGGCTTGAATTGAATATAAAAGCAAAAAACGAAAAAGCTACGTTGCTTTCTAATTCAAATAATTTTGTACATCAACACCCTAACGTGTACATTGCAAATTTCATCTGCGTATCTTAAAAATTAAGCCTAAATTTTTTACTTTATTGAAGCACCTCATCGCCTCCAACGATGATCTCTTTGGGGAAGGATATAGAAGAATTGAGAACCGCTAACGAAAAATGTGAAGCAAGTTCACTGTGTGCATGTATTCCTGTCTGCCCGGTAGTGCGTTCGTCGTGTGCAGTGTAGTATTTGTTGTAGTAACATAATATTCTCGTTATGTGATTCTGGAAATTTTTACTGAACATCCAAAATACACCCAATTTCAGACATCCGACTGGCCGTACGGAAGTGTTAAACCCAGACATCCCACGGACGTACGTGGTACGTCCAAGGCCCTGAAACGGACGTCGTACGGACGTGCGTTAGAGCCAGAATGGAGGCACGTTAGACGGCCGACGGACGTCCGGTGGTTGCTTCGCAATAATAGACTCCTTTCGTTCTCCCTTCAAAATGTCTTCCCTGGAGTGCGGCTGTGTGCAGGGTGGTGCGACGATAATTGGAACACTTTAAAAAAATTTTCCTGAGCGAACCGCCGCCTGTCCGCGCTCAAACTTCGCATGAAGGTCGCATTTTGTGGTCTATTTTGTTTGACACTGGGAACAACGACGGTACTTAATTGCTTATTCTGAAAATAAATAAAAACGATTTTCGTCTATGGGAAATGGCTTCTGATTTGGACGTGCGAGCCAGCGAAAGTTGATCTTGGAACGACGGCACCACCTGGGGTATTCAGAGCGAAACCCACATCTGGGATTCACGGTAGGAGGGAGCCAAATGGAGCAGCAGAAATGGTGCAGCACGTCGTGAGCCTCTTCCGACCAGCGAACGACGCCAAAACAGGTCCTGACGATCTATCGTAACGATCAGTCGCATGCAAATCGCGTGCACCAGTCGTACATGTGTCCAGTGCTTCACTCTGCAGGTGGTTCCGTCGTTCCAACATCAACTTTCGCTGGCTCCCACGTCCAAATCAGCCGCCATTTCCCCATAGGCGAAAATCGTTTTTATTTATTTCTAGAATACACAGGTAAGTACCATCGTTGCTTCCGGTATCAAACAAAATAGACCACAAATTGCGACCTTCGTGGCAAGTTTGAGCGCGAACAGAGCGGCGGTTCGCTCAGAAATTTTTTTTAAAGTGTTCCAATTATCGTCGCAACACCCTGTACACGTAATCTTAGAAGTACCGATGCGCACTGAAAACCCACGACTTGGCGGGAGAATGAAAATTTTAGACTAAATTGATTAATTTCTCAGTTGACAAGCGCGGGGGGCACTATAAAACACGAAACCTTTCGAATTGTCTGCATGGCCCCTTTAAAGGCACTCGGCAAACATTTCCTTTTTGTGACTCGCCTGTCTCTTCATAAGGTTTTCAGCCGGGAAGTCTCTCCAATCGACGTCATTTTCCTGCCAACCATCCCCGTCAAGCGGGCAGGCGTGGCCGCTGTCAACCACGCACTGCTCGTAGCAGGGCTGGCACAAAACATGTCGGCACGGAAGAAGAGCGGCGGTTTTCGGCACGAGTCCACATGCGCTGCATACTCTGTAGGACGGAAGAGGTTCCACGAAGTGCACGGGCCTCCAGTCTATCTCCGACGAGAAGCCGCATGGCGTGTAACTGTGTCCATCAGCTGACATTCTTCGCCTTGCAAGTGCAGCCTGCATACCCCAAGCAGCATGAAGATAAGTACGTACACTCTAGATAAGCATGGAGGATAAGGCAGATAAGGCGGGAAAATGAAACGGACGCGGATGGATGTGGATGTGACTTGTCATGGCTCTGACGTTTAAAACGAGCCGGTGGCGCTGACGCGTCCGTTGGAAAATGACTAGAATATTTGTGGAGGAAAAACGGGAACAGACACCACCTGTTGCAGACGAGATGCTAGACATAGAGTTTCATTCTAATTTATAGAGGGAATTCTGGCGCCACTGTCTAGGGGAGCCGCGCTTCAGCGAGCGTGCCGTCCAGTTTTTGTTTGGAGTTCACGGTAAAATTGGTGAAACTGCTGCCCAGGTAAAGCAGTCTGTTTGTTCTCTTTACCCCCCTCCCCTGTTTGTTGAACCAACCTTGTATTAACAGCGGAGCTGTCGTATGTCGAGCATTTTCGAAGTCTGCTGAAGGTAGTGCGCGTCTTGCAGGGGCAGGAGCATGTTCCCAGATCCGCCGGCGGCCTCGCAGAAACTGCTTCCCATGCCCACTGATAGATGGCGCAGTGGTCCGTCTGCATTTGGCAGTGCGCAGTGTTGAGCAAGTTGAGTTAACATTTTTATGCCAGTCTAAGGATACTGTGAAATAATAAAAAGCGATTAAAAAATACAATTAATGTGACAGTTCTGTATCGCAATAATCACTGGTTTCTACCATGACAGACTGTAGCTCTGGCAGTGTGTCCAAGCTGAAAACCGGTAGAAGGCGCTTCTGCCTCCTGCCGCTGACATTTAGCTGCAGATTCTAGACAATTAGCTGTCGATACGACACGACAGAACCTGAGCTCTGCTGTTTCGGCCGATGTCACACTGTGTGGAATTGGGTTAATTTTTTTAGATGCGAAGCATCTCATGCTCGGGGCTGTGTCCCTCCCTCCCTCCCTCGTTGTCATTGTTCGCCGTCCGCACTCTACTGCGCATGCGCGTCTCTTCAGCCCCGTCAGCGTTTGGGCTGACGTCAGTGCAGTCCACTATAAAGAGAAATACAGTCAAATCTCGGTACAACGAACACCACATTAACGAAAGTTTCAGATTAACGAGCATTTAAGAAATCCCACGCCGACTGTCTATAGTTTCAATGTAAAATTATTTCACTACTACGTACTTCAGAAAAGCGAACTTTCCAAAATAACGATCATTTTATTTAGTTACGTGCCATGTTAAGAACGCTTCAGTACTACGAACTCATATTTCTAAGGCCGGACATTCTTAGATTTCCGTTAAACAATCGCGGCAACCAGAGCCGTATGCTAGCAGACTACACGGCAAACCGCAGCGCAGAAGAGGACATCTTGCAACTTGCTCCGCGAATACGCGAGCCGACGAGAGATAGAAAAAAGGTGAGGAGAAGAAAAAAAATGAAGCATGGGTGGCCTCCTCCGTCCAGAAAGCCGCGGCCGCACTATTCGCGCCCCACCCCAAGTTTTTCTACGTTCCGCCGCTGCTCGGGAGGCTTGCTGGATCTTCACGGACATCAGCGGAGCTCACAACAAAGGACATTCTCCAAAGCGTGAGTGTTCAGGATGAAGAAGGGGGCGAGGCGTGAACGACAATGCCTCCGAGGGTGTCGCGGCAGCACTCGAAGACTGATACGAGAACGTGAGGACTGCGGATGGGCTGGGCAGCGTACGAAAACTCTGCACATTGCCGGGGGAAAACCGCGCGGCCAATGAGTCAGTCCACAAAAATGTGGAAGAGTTGGAGTTTTTCATGCTAGGAAGCTTGGGCTGCACGCACCAGAAGAAAATTGCCAATTACGTTAAATAAATGTGATTGTTTCATGATTACTTGCGCATTTTTTGTGAGAAATTACTTCAAGGATGCACTTCTTACAGGTAAGTCGTTTTAGGCATTGAAATATTATTTGTTGTCTTAAATTTTGCGATTTTCGCTAGAACGACCTTTCAGAATAACGAGCAATTTTCCGCGGTCCCCTGAAGTTCGTTATATCTAGATTTCACTGTAGTTATGCGGCGCCCGGTTTCGATCCCACGACTCTCTGGCCGCAACGGGAGGTACGTGGCGCTCTTCCCACTGCGCTACAAACCGAGACGGGAGCAAATGCTACGAACGCGCCTTATGTCCTTCACTCATTCAAACTACGTCAAGAAGCTACTGATACAGCGAAGGCACGCGAAGCTGAACGTCAACAGAAACGACGAACTGAAAACTAATGGGAACTTCAGTCGACCCCATGGCTGCTTTGCACACTACTCAGGGTTCCCCTACTGGAAGATGGTGTAAATTTTTTTCTCTTAATAGCCCCTTAAATCGACTAGACACCCATTGTGTAGCTGCTTTACCCTTCGTCCCACGGGAATGCCATGCATTTCCCTTTTCTCCTCCGTAGAACTTTGCTTCTGGGGTTCGTCCACACTGCATGGCGTGGGAACACAGTTCGCGCGTACGAGGCTAGGCTCCCTTCTTCACCTCCTTCCTACCCACGCGAAGGTCTTCTTCGACTTTGGGGAAAACAGGGAGACCGCTGGCCCTGCCACGTGTCTTGAGACGTTCTCCAATGGAGCGGTCGTTTACGCGCTGACTTCCCCAGATGCGCGGACGCCGGCTTGCGAAGTTCCGCAGGGATGTGGCCATGGAGTAATGGGAGGAGGTGGGGGTGGTTTCTTTTTATTTATTTATCCGAACTTTATTTATCCGACGCTGTATAGAAAGAGGCGCCGGCTGGGAGCACCGGCACATTACAGTCCCCTAGTCGATGGCCAGCAGCCCGTGGGCCCTAGCGGCGAGTTCGGCCAGCTGGATCACACACTCTTGCACTTGTGGGTCGGAGCTGAGCAGCGTAGCCTCCCATTGCTCTAGCGGGGTAAGGGGCAGCGACAGAGTAGGATGGAGGGGGTTTCGAAGGGCACGCGCCCACTATGTGTTGAAGGGAAGCGAAGGGTGCGCCACACAATGTGCACGTGTGGCAGTATGGCGGGGGTAACTGGAGGTGGCACAATGCAGGATGCGTGAAGGTGTTAGTCTGCAGTCGACGCCACTGAACAGACTGCCTGCTCTTTAAGGTTGGAGCGGGGCCAGGGAAGTGCATACGACTAAGGCGGTAATGCAGCGTAATGTCCCTATAGGTGACCAGGCGATCCCTCCCTGCCGCCCGAGGTGGAGAGGCAGCATGCGAGGCATCCCGGCAGTAGAAATCTCGGGCTACCTCGTCAGCCAGCTCGTTACCCGGAAGGGACGAATGGGCCGGTGTCCATATCAGGCGTGGACCATGTGCAGGCGGAGTCGGTGCTTTCTGCAGGATACGTGCGGTGATGGGGGATGCACGACCCGTCGCAAAGTTCTGAAGAGCCGTCTGCGAGTCGGAGATTATTGCGGTTGCCGGGGTAGCTGTAAGGGCCAGGGCAATGGAGACTTCTTCACTAACTTCAGGGTGAGGCGTGGACACCGAGCACGAAGCAACAGAGTCTCCTTGGGAGTTGACGACTACGGTGACTGTGGCTGCACGGTCGGGATACTCCGCTGCGTCGACATACAGGGTGGAGCGGTGCAAAGCGTGGGCCTTGTGTACGGCGTGGGCCCGGGTAAGGCGGCGTTCTTGATCGAAGGCAGGGTTCATGTTCCGCGGGATGGGGGCCACACTGCAGCGGGATCGGAAGAGTCACTCAAGCTGTCCTTATCTCAATGCTTCGTAGCAAAGGAGATGCCCAGTTTGGTTAGGATGGAGCTACCCGTCGGAGTAGAGGCCAGACGGTGGAGTCGGCCAACACGCTGGGCTTCATTCAACCAGCCCGTCGAAGGAATTGTATGTCCTAGTGTTAAGAAGCTTGTCCGTAATGGTGTGACGGGGGAGACACATGACCATGCAGTTTGACCGCCTTGCGGATGATGCATTGAAGGTGTCCAATTTCTGTCTGGGTAAACTTAATTCACATCGATATCAAACAGGAAAATTGTGTCTGTTCCGCGAGCTCCTTTACAGAGCTTTGCGTCAGATACAGGGTTCTTAGTCCTGGGTGTCGGGTGGCGTTTTACCACGCAGTTGGTTCGTCGCGCAGCGTGGGACTGAGGAATCATGCCTGCAGCGCTGGAGACAATGTGTGACAAGCTTAAAACTTAGTGCGCGCGACGTTCAGTGGGCAGACAGGGGTGTATCTTTCGAGTCCGAATATTCAGCATCCGTGCAATGCACGTGGTGATAATGTGAGCTGACAACCAAGTGCAAGTGAGAATGAAATGGTGAAGTGTAAAGTTCCGGGTGTCTGGAGGTGCCGAAGAGTTGAGTAGCGCCGACCACGGGCTTTGTGTCTTCGGCATCGCACTTTCTTTCATGTGACCATATCCTTCATGTGACACGTGTCCTTCATGTCCTCCTCGAGGGAACGGGCATACCTCTAATGATCATTAGCAAACCTTTGCATAAGGAACGCGTGCTTTCGCGCCCGCGCGCACACACGCACACACATTCACACCACGCGCACGCATACACACGCAGGCACGCACGCGGACACGCACGTGCGCAAAACACATGCACTGTACAGCGACATTTGAAAGTTTTTAGATGCGACGCTGAGAGCATCTCTTGTCGGCGGCCCTGTCCTTCCTGCGTGCGTCCGTTGTCGTCGTCGTCGGCGTCCGCACTCTCCTCCGCTCACCCCCTCTCCTCTCCGATAGCGAACACTCTCTCGCGAGGGGCATTGGAGTGGATTCGATTGGATTGGCTTGGCTTGACTTGGATTGGATTGAATTTGGATTGGACTGGATTAAAGTGGATTGTGTTGGGTTGTGTTGCGTCATAGCCGCGGCAGACGCACTGGCGCCGGCGCATGCCCAGGTGAGAGCGAACACTCTCTCAACATCTGCGGGTGTGCGGCCCAGCCCGCCCTCACTCCGCCGGTGGGCGGTGCTGTGCACGGTGCTGCGCATGTGCAGTACTTTCCCTCTCCGCGGTCTCCTCTCCTTCGGGCGCGCTGCGCATATAACCGGTGTGCCGCTCTCCGGCGGCCTTTCGGTCGACGGTTGCTCTCCGCTTGCGCTTGAACCCCCCTCAGCGTCGCATCACACCAGGGTTCCCGCGAGGGGAGGTGGGCGTAATTTTTGATGTTGCGTTTTTGTTTTTTGTAAAAACACTGGCGAAGCTTGCACTAAGGCACGCAAGGCGAGAACCATAGCGAATCATTGTTTTTTACGTGAGCACTGAAGGACACATCGCCACGCATTTGTACAAGTTTGAAATTGTTTATTTACATGTTCCGGCATCGCATTGCAGTGTGGTAGCAGTAGTGATCGCCATATGCATTGATATCGTCGTGTTCCGCATGCCAAGCATTACATGCGCGGTAGCACTTGACGACAGTTGGGGCGCAGCGGCGGCGCGTACGTGCACGATCGACGCTTGCGCGGCATTTCTGGAGTCGCGTCCAGGTTTCGTGGGGCAGGTGTTGCGCTATCTTTGGCGTTGGTGGTTGCGAGGCAACGCGAGGCGCTTCTCGGGGTTCTCGACATTTTTATTTCTTTTCTAAAGCCACTGCGCGAGCCGGGGACGCTTGGCGGTCGCCGCGAGGCCCGCGCTCACGAGCGCTCAGCATTTTCTTGGTATTTTTACTGAGTCCTGCGCCACACATTACGGCCAGCTAAACAGCTCTGCTGTAAAAAACGGTCTGTTTTCGGTTCGGTCTTGCGGCTGAATCGAAGCCAAGAAAGTTGCTAAAGCCCAGTTCTTTCGGAATTCAGCACAATTGTGTTTTGTCTTCGTTGCCAAGTTAAATTTTTGCACACGCTTTTTTCCCCGCTGTGTATGGGCGATCAGTTTCTGATCCATTACAAGAGCGTCCGTGAAATCAGACTCATAACTTTACTGTACTTCAATTGCGCAAAAAACTAACGAAGACAGGAGAGACTAGAAATGTAGCTTAGTAGGCTGTAGGATTGGGCGAGTTGGTAATCCATGCTGTACTTCAATTGCGCAAAAAACTAACGAAGACAGGCGAGCTAGAAATGTAGCTTAGTAGGCTGTAGGATTGGGCGAGTTGGTAATCCTTTACTTTATCTTCGTAACTTTATCTTCGCTGCGGGCACCACGACTTCCACTGCGATTTCTATCTTGCTAAAGCTGACCCTTTGTCTGTGGACCTTGTTCGTGACCTTTGTTTTGGTCTGTTGTAGGAAGATAGGTCAAAAAGCTACGCCTACTCACGCTATTCAGGGCGACTTCGTACAAACCATTTCCAACCTTACCTAGTGTTTTTGTGTTCATATAGGAGCTGAAAGTATTTAAACTCCGCCTCTCAGGAGGGCACTTCGCAGGTTGTTGTATTCTCCTCATCCACTGGAATGAACGAGCTATTTGATCGTACCTCGCGTCAAGAGGGAGTGATGAAATGCTTACGAAAGTCAAACGATAATTTTACTCTGAATGCATTCCCCCCATTTTTAATGGTGCACGCCGAACAGCCGCTATAGTGTATAGTGGTGCACCGATTCCAAGAAAAGAAATTGCACAGACTTTGAAGTGGCAATTGCCGAATCAATGTCTCAACCGCACTGTTACGTACCGCTTCGGTAATACACAAAGATGCATTCCTGCAAAGAAATTTTTAGGCGGGAAGCCCAATACTGATGTAGGAAGGCCCTTGGGTCTATTATAATATTTCTGAAAAACCGTGTATCCCTCAGGGGCGCTATGCACAATGCGCTTTATAGTTGGCTTCAGTACTGTAAGCAAATGCACTGCTGGGAATACGTTATTTAGGTGGAAATATATTAGCTTCTACAAGAAAATATGAGCGATATATGGCTTTATATTAAATAAATCCACAAAGCCTCGTGTATTCTCACTAATCAATATACACCGTGCCCCTGTAGAGTCGGTTTCACTACTATACACGAATGCTTTGCTGGGAAGACATTTTATACTGAGCAATATACTTACTGTGATGTCAAAGTACAAAAGCCGGAAACCTTTTATTATTAGCCTTTTCTTGTTCAGTGAAGGTGTGACGCATTAAGAATTATAGACGGACAGAAGGGTTTCCTCCGGACTTATAGACGTTACTGAAAAAAGTAACCAATTACAAATAGGATTACTTTGCTGTAAAAAGTAACCGACTACAAACAAAATTACAGCCCCTGAAACGTAATCGAAAAATTAGTCTAGAGTAATCGATTACTTCCCACGTTACTTTTCACACGACATTTTATTTACGGTAGCGGCGAATGTATACATACATATCGCGGCGTAAATAGCAAGGTCACCAGTAAATCGAGTAGGAAAAATCGGGACCTGCAGGTGCGTACCTTTAATTTTCGTCAAAAGGTTACTTTGATGAAGTGATTTCAGCACATCTAACCTCTATTGCAAAAAAAAAAAAAAAAAAGAGTCGAGAAATATCGGGATGGGTAATTCCGCAATCGGTTACATGGAAACGGAAATTAAATTACCACGATCGTTACTCCTAATGGTAGTAACTGAAACGTTACAAAATTACAGTAAAATGCAATCAATTACAAGTGTTACGTGGCAGGAGGGCGTTCAGCGGAAGATGTACATTATATTTACAGAGCATTTACATTAGTGTAGCAAGCTAGGCGCCTTGGCCAGGCTAACCTCACCAGTATCATTAAAGACTATTCTCTCTCTCTCTACATTAGCGGACGCGACAGTCTTTGCAGAGACAGGAAGAGTCCGAGTCTCCGAGTCGCGTTGTTCACAGGATGGGGCGGGATCGTGGTTCGCTTTCTCTTCGGCCGGGGGTCATTAGCGCCTGTTTCACTAGGCGCTTTCTCGTCTGGCATCGCCTGGCGTGCGAGATTCCATAACCACCAAGTTGTCTGACTCAAGTAATCCATTACTTCTGACGCGTTACGTGCCAGTCTGGTTTCCTTACTGAGTTCACACAAGGAGAAATCGAGAAAAGAAAAGCACTGGCTTTCAAAAAAAGAGGAGGGAGAGTTACACCGTATATGTTACACAGCGGCAGGCGGAAAGAAAGACAAGGCACTTAACTTGGGTGCGGTTTGAGGAAAATCGTGCGTTCCAGTCGGCGCTAAGAGAGTTTCGCAATCTCGGGTTCCCTCTCTCCGAGATTGCGTAACACGATGCGGTGTGTCCCCTACAGCTACGCTCCGACGTCTTCGTCATTAATCGTCAAGGTCTCTGCGAATACGCGACTGGACGAAGCTATGCAGTGCGCCAAAGGGGATTCCCATGAGCGCGCAGTTGAGCCTATGATAGCGCTTTGTACGAACAGGTGAGCTCTGGAACTGTGACGGGGCTTGAAAGAGGCTTCGAGCTGTTGACTCGTGCCGTTTTTCCGTCCCCTTACATGGGACGGGGCTTCCATCCGTAATGTTTTGGCGTGCGAGCCTGCTTACAATAGCTTCGTTACAAAGCGTAGGAGGTACCGACGTCGCGGAAGACGCCAGACTCTGTCCGGTAAGTGCGAAAAAAAAAGTTGTTTGGCCCTCTTTCGTGACCTCCGCTCGCGCATCTCTATACCTGTAGATTAGTTGTGGTTATTTATTACTTTATTTACTGCCAACTAAGCGTGCGCAGGACGTAGATACATTCGGAAATGTAGTTGTTTTGGTGGGGAATGTAGAGGGTTTTCAGGGACAAGTACCCATTACTATTAGGAGTTTAATGGAGAGAAACTCTGCGGAAATATCAGGAATTGTTCAATTTGAAATAGTTTTTACGCCACTTCTTTTCTCTTTCGTTTTTTTTTCGAAACTGCATTTTTACTCGGATACAGGGAGTTCCGCGGTCGGTGCTTTTTCGCGACTTTTAGATGCGAAGAATCTCATGGTCGGGGCTATGTCCCTCCCTTGTTGCGCCGTCCACACCCCCACTGCGCAAGCTCGGCTTGCTGAACACCCGGTGGTGTCTTACCCTTTAATGGCTCCTGGAGCGACAGTGTCGCCGGTGTCTTCCTGGGCCGGCACGATACGAGCACGCAGCACGCGCCTTCGACGTTTCATCGTCGTCGGCAGCGGCGTGCGTCGGCGAGTGATTACAAGCAGCCCACAACCATCCGGGGAACGTGCATCGACCTCATCTTCAGCAACTTTAGGGTTCATCCACTACAACAGCCCTTGACTTTACATTTCACAGACCAGAAGGCGGTCATAATCACAGCGGAACGACAACCACAGCTCGACGTCACCTACGTTGAACATGATGATGATAATGCCTAAATAAAGACGAACTCATACCACGTACAACGTCTCTCTCTCTCTCTCTCTCTCTCTCTCTCTATCTATCTATCTATCTATCTATCTATCTATCTATCTATCTATCTCTCTCTCTCTCTCTCTCTCTCTCTCTCTCTCTCTCTCTCTCTCTCTCTCTAATGCCTCTCCACTCTAACACCCCCCACCACCCCCCTACAATAAAATTACAGCATCTTCCCCTAGGGGAACCCTGAGTAGTGTGCGAAGCAGCCATGGGGTCAACACAATTTCCCATTTCGTAGTTCCGGTAAGTGAAAAGTCTGGTAGTTACCATGGAAACCAAAGGGTAAATACAGCTGTAGCTACGTACCTCAACCTCACGGAAACGACGAACTGAAAACTAATTGGCACTTGAATCGACCCCATGCCTGCTTCGCATACTACTCAGGGTTCTCCTACGGGAAGATGGTGTAATTTTTTTTTATTGTTTCGGTTTATTTTTTTCTGGGCTTTTAAAGTTTTGTCTTCGTCATGAAGAGGTGGTGTCTAAGCTGCATTTTCGATCTCGTTCCCTCATATTTTGTTTCTGGCTTTCATTTTTATTTTTTTAGAATTACCTTGGATCAATTACATTTAATTTACACTATTGTAAGGATAAAGCGGGTGGAATTCGCCAATTACACATTTTATAGCTAAACTGTCGCGCTAGGCTCCGATCAAAGGTGCGCGCGTCGACATAGAACCACACGCGCTCATTCCAGAGCTAGTAAAAATGCTATGCAGCTCTCAACCGAATAGAGGCATCCTGGGAGAGGTTGAGAGGTTATACTGAAATTTGCCGCTAATAGGACTGTATAAGTTCACCGCGCTGCCCTTGCTTGTTTTAATTAGGCAGTTCGAAGTGAAGTTGTGAACGTAACAGAACTACTGTCTCCGTCAGATATGCCCCCTTAAGGTGGCATATCTGACGGTATGGTGAATGAATGAATGAAAAAACTTTTATTTAGTATCAATCACTGGGTTTTTAATACCCTTCGACTGTAACGCGGTAACTCTTTTTAATAAAATTATGCCTAAAATTATATGAGAGGTAATTCAGAATTATTCCTGAGAAAGTAATGTGTGTGTGTGTCTTTATACGAATAATTTTGTAAGCCACCATAAATAAAAACCCAATACATCTTCGTTGGTTTTCCATCGTCGCGGCAGTGTAAGGGTTATAAATTTTTGTGCAACTGCGGGGTGCTATACAGTTTCAGGTATGAGGTATTCGGCAAAGAATGCTTTCGCGTGAGAAGTCTGGTCGAAGTGGCGTGCTGGCTCAGGCGCTGTGCATCGCCGAACGCTATCATTGTATACGGTGCATTTTCGATAAACAGATGATGCACACGAGTGAAGATTTTGGTATCCCTTACGAATCTCCCGTAGCGTCGCGCTGTTTTCCACGAAGGCGGAGCCCCACAGCAGACTTACCCGCCGCGGTGGCTTAGTGGCTGTAGCGTTGTGCTGCTGATCCCAAGTACACCAGTTGGATTTCCGGCTGCGGCGGGCGCTTTTATGACGGAGTCGAAAAACGAAAACGCCCGTGTTTTGGACACATCGGCGCACGTTACAGATCCCCAGCCGGTAAAAACTAATCCGGATCCCTTCACTACAGTGGGCCTCGTCGCCTGTGTAGCGTCGGCGCGTTAAACCTCGAAACAAACAAACAAACAAACAAACAAACAAACAAATAAATAAATAAATAAATAAATAAATAAATAAATAAATAAATAAATAAATAAATAAATAAATAAATAAACAAACAAACAAACAAACAAACCCACGGTCTAGTTGCGCTGGACCACAGTTAAATCTGCATGGTTTCAGTAGGAAAATAGCGGAGACATTCTAGTCTGTGTAGAAGGACTAGCAGCGAAGTTCGAGCAATGATATACGGTGACCGGGGTGCCGTCCAAAGGAGTAAACTAACCAAAACCCGTTTGTATGTAATTTGTGATTCAGCATAATGCATAGCTAATTAGCTGAAGGAAACTTGGTGGACTAGAGTTATATTCTTGCAGACCAACATAGGGCTGTCTGCTTTCCTCCCGTGGAAGCCCCTGTATTGACAGCAGAAGCGGATTCCACAAAATTTACAACTTGACTCTTAACTACGTAATAAAGAAACGTAAATGACACACCCGGCGTAATGTTGAAGTCGCCCTGGCGGCTAATTTCAGTACGTATTTTTCTTAACATACTTTTATTCGATTGAGAGATATCAACGTTTGCGAGAAAGTGGAGTCAAAATGTTTTCGTGTCGACGCGCCGTGCAGACGGGCGGACGTCGACCACAGCAGGTGGGTAGCTATACACACTGCTTTGCTTTACAAATTAGGAGCCATTCCAATCTCTGACGGGGGATGACCAGTGAATCTGTACAATATGCACATTACGCACATGGCTAAATAATGTAAACTAATTTATTTTCGCATCATTTGGTAATGTTAGTGCGTTTGACTTTATGCTTGCATTAATGAAACTTTTAAGACCTAGACATTTATCCTAGCAGACAAAGACGGGTGGCTTACCGTCCGCAGAAGTTCCCTTACTGACAGCAAATGAGAGTTCCACTACCTTTGCAACTTCACAGTCAACTTTTTCCTCCTCGCTGTCAACCTATGAAAAGTAAACAAGATTCTCCATAATGGTGCTGTCGTATTAGCCACCAATTATCATATAAATGTTATTGAGAGAGCTGATAAAACAAAAGTTACAGCCCTTCCCTGCTGAGCATCCGCGATGAAGTTGTATTTGACAGAAGGTATCTTTGCGCACGCTGAACAGAAATGCCCGGAACATCGGCCTACGTCCGCCCAGAACTCGGACCGCTTCATCATATTCAGCAGCATGGATGAAATATATCTACTGCATAAAGATGGCAATCTGGATCGTTAGAAAAAAAGGGGGAAGGAGAGTAGTTGAGGGCGAAGGTTCGTCAAAATTTACGCCCTATTGACGAAGTGGGCGTTCATCACAAAGGACCCCGTCACGGCCTAAGCAGTGATCAGTTGGCAACATCTTTAGGGCTAGCGAATGCACTATAGTTGTATTTGGTTTGAACGCATTGAGGGCCTTGCATGATCTCAGCAAGCGTCTAATTGTTGGGTGATCTTGGAGGCACTTTGTGCGCAGAAGTGTTTATGATGAAAATTGTGTGGTTGGTAGTGCTCCTAGTTGGCCAGAACATCGTCTGATGGCATAAGCAGTGTGGTCTTTGGAAACGATAACTTCTCGGCAATAGGTAATTTATGAGACGCATTCGATCCTAAGAGCAGTTTGTTTCGTGCAAAGCAAAATCTGAAAACTCGGTACAACACAAATGTGAAGGCTGAACTGAAGGCGTAGAAGCTATTGTTTGACATCATGAACGTGAATTAAAAAAAACTTCTTATGTGTCTTACTCCGTTCTCTCATTCTATTTTTCAATGGCCACATCGAGAAACACGCAATCAAACCAACCTTCGTTTCAACCTTCCTGTTACCCACAATAATTATGGTAAACGTAGTATAGCGTTTTCCGGAGCTGTAATCTCGAATCTTCTGCCTTTAGATATTAAAACTAACGCCAATTTTACGAGATGTGTAAAAGAGTTCTTTCGTGATGGAAAGTATGTGTCACCATTGCAGCCAAGCGGAATTTTTTTACAGTGTTGTCTTCCCTTGATGTATGTAATGTGATTTCCCACTGAAATGTTAGACCCGCGTACAATTTCATGAAGCCTTTACTGCATGGGCCCGGGTACTAGCGAGATTGGCAAAGGGCCCAGATGGTAAAATTGTATTGTATGCAAAGAATGAAATAAACTTTCTTTCTTCTTCTTCTTCTTTATTGCAGGCTGATCTCATGCGCAGATTTGGACACGACGTCGAGGTTCACAGGGTGACCACGGAAGATGGCTACATTCTGGAAGTTGATCGGATGCCAGCGAGGCGAAAGGATGGCACCGAGGTGGCTCACACCCCTGTCCTCTTGGTTCACGGGGTGTTTCTCAACGCAGCAAGCTGGGTGGTCAACCAGCCTTCACAAAGCCCAGGCAAGCCTTGTGGCCTACACTTAGCACGTCCTACAGCACCATGCGCTAGGATGGAATTCGGCACCATCCAAACTAACACAATGTCATATATCTAAGAAAGCAACAATGATGGTCGTTTCATGTACACACTAGATAGTGACATGCGATTAAGTTTTTTAAGGGGGCCTGTAATGCTCACCCAGTAGTAGCAGAGCCCGGGTATTGGATTGTCGGTTATCGATGAGATTAAACGACTATTGAATCCTATTAGCAACAGAAATGTGCCACACGTATTGCTTCTATGGCTCTCATGTTAGACCCTCTTTTTGTACGCACTCAAGCTGCCTCCAAAGCAACAAGAAATTAGGCCGTAGATAAGTTGCCTCATAATTCAAAACTAGGTAAGTGCAAATAAAGATCCAAGTCAGTGCCTTTCTCGCCTTCTTATCGTCTGTTCCTTCAGAGCAGGCCAAATTTCGGGGCCCCATTTCCCCCCACGAGTTTATCTTGCGGTGTGCTCGTTAAATCATTACGATTAGTTAGCAATGAGTCTGAACCTGCGCGCTCGTTAGCTTCTTCAATTATGTTCTTCTTTTCAGGATACATTCTTTCCAATGCTGGTTTCGATGTATGGTTTGTGAATACTAGAGGAACTCCGGAGTCCAACTACCGCGAGAGCTTGGGAATGGAGGACCCGCTATTCTGGGCATGGAGGCAGGTGTCCCCAGCCACTTTGTACATCTTTTTCGCCTCTAAGAGGTGCAGTGTGTGGCGGGTTTAGAAGTTGTTTAGCGAAATATGTGCCATTTGACTACCTGGACGTCAACAGAAGGCAGCTAAGTAACTGAAACTTCGTAATACCCGTCACCGCAGTTCTCATTGTTTTAAAAGACATTACACTGCACTTAAATCTATTGTATGTTCTCCTACTGAAGCATGTATAATACAGCGCTCCAGTATAACAAAAGAATGATGGTCTTTTACACAAGAAGATTTTCAGTCTGAAAACAACAAGGGTTCAAACATCTTGTGGTGAGCTGCATGTTCTGAAGAAGAAGTCAGATGTTTCGGTATCACACTTCAGTTACACATCTCATATGTGAACAGTGTTGAAACACAAATTTTCTGCAGTCCTACTTACAGGTTCCGTGTAAGAAACATCGTGTTGGGCACGAAGTTGAGTTGAGAAAGGGCATTTCGGCGCTGAGTAAAGGTCACAGCTTGGCTAAATTAATCCGGAGCCCGCCACCACAGTGCTCGTAAAAGCTCAGGCGCGGGTGCGGCTTCGGCGAAAATAACGATCTATAGTGTTCAGGGTGACAACGGAAAATAATTCTTCGGATTTGCATACAGTCTGATGGATTTGTGTCCTTGAGTAAAAGAAAGATTTATGTAATCAGTGCGAGGTCTTCGTAGGCACCCAAGAAAAAGGAAGATTGCTGTAGATCGCTTTTTCTTGTGTCAACAGCCACCGCAATTTACAGAAAGTTACTGCTGTCACCAGCGTAGTCAGATGGATGAAAAGTGTAGCAAAATTTTGAGCTACTGATTTTGAAGATGACCTTTAACCGGGGTTGACACTAGTGTATACGCATTATGTTTGCTTTTTGGCTACTGCAAGTACTTTTAATCGAAATTTGTCCCCTAAGCGCAATGTCACCCCAAAACATTTGCCTCACATATCGCTTCGTGATATCGACCTCTATATAACCTAGACCTTAACACAAGTCAAAACACAAAAAGGTAGCCATCCTACCTTAAAAATTCCGAACTTTTTTCTTAACGTCTTCATCCCGATTTCGTGTCTGGGCACCCGCTTGTTCGTTTTTGCACAATATACATATTGGTGGTAAATGCTGCACATACATAACCAAACAATCAGTGTGGCACACACAGTGAGTGTTACATCACTCAAACAGTCTATAAACATCACCACACTCGCAACGCACCGCATTATCGCTCGTTTTTGCCTTCCACATACCTTTCAGCACCCATCACAATCAAGACATGCTTCATTAACGCCCCCACCAAGAGCTTCTGCACGTCTGAACGACAGTCACCCATTCGATAGAATCAAGTGCCGCACATAATTAATGAATAGTTCTTTCTTTCCTCACGCAATGACAGTTCACTAACCGATGGCATAGCTTCGGGCACTAAGCGTAGACCATTTCGCAAAAAAAAACTTGAAATTATCAGCCTTCACTTGAGACTCCTCCCGGATCGGTTGTGCAAACTTGGTTGTTATCTTATCGACTTTTTTCTTTTCAGTTATCATGTTTGCAATAGTTTCGCTCTTCCTAGGTGATGTTGGCTTCTATTGTGTTCTTTTTTGTTGCTGTTGTTTTCCCGGTATATATTCTTATACTTTGGCGTGAGCCCCTCTTATGTAATGCCCTCGGGAATTTGAAGAGCAAATAAATGAACTGAAATGAAACAATTAAAGGGAACGAGTAGACCAAACTCATTTCTAGGACGAGCCTTTCAGACCGCTTCTCATTAAAACTTCGGTTCTACAGTTGGTGTTTTATCGATTTGTTTACGCACCTTGACGATTGCTTTTTCGAATGTTCCCTGCAAATGACTTTGCAGACGCGGGATCATATACATCTTACTCAGGGCGTGACAAATACATGCTTCAAGTATGCTTGTAATAGGAAAAAACTCGCCTGCTTGATGATCGCTACCGTATTGCGCGTACATCGTTCTTTCTCTTGACAGCAGTAACCAAAGGGCCTTTTAGAGCGCTATAACTGTCCTTGTGCTTGTCCGAAGCCTCCATTATTTGCTAGTCTGCCTCAAGTGGCCGATATATTCTGTGTTTACTAGTAACCTTTCTCCCTCCCAATCGGAGTACTAAGGCAGCCCCCGTAAACCCACTATGTAGTGATATAAGTAGGTCAAAAAATCGCGTAGCACCATTAAGCATGGGTGTCAGCAGGTGGTTATAAAATGAGCACTGTTTGATCCCTCAAGCCACACCAGGGGCGGTATTCCCGTGTTTTGCCCCTTTTGTGTCCCTTTCAAAAGTGTCCCTTTTGAGCGAGCCCTGATTGGCTAAAAGCGTACACCCGGATGTGACGCCAGGCAAGCACGGCGGAGCTATGCGCCGTGGCTACTCGGAGCAGATGATTTGGAGCAGACAATTTTTCGTCGCCTTATTGTTGGCTCGCTCGCGGAACAATAAACACATAAAATATACTCTGATACGGTTTCAGTTCTTTAAAATGCGTTTGCAAGAACAGTTACGGTATTTGAATCAAAGCCCCAATGCTTAATCGGAAGTACGTCACGATGAAAGGGACGAAAAAGGTACGTTTTAAAAAGGGACAGTTACGAGAATACCGCCCCAGAAAAAATGCCTCCATCGCCCCGCCCTTTTCCTCTCCCCCTACAATGAAACGGGTTTGCCCCCCTAAAGACGGAATACTGCGAACGCCCATACCATTAATTGAAGAGTTTACCTTCGTGGTACCGCATTGTGTAACAATAATGGAGTTTACGTTTACGCGCACACTACTTGACTGGCCGAGAGCATGGCAGCTGAATAAAGAAAACGACAGCTGCATTTTTGAAGGAAAATAAACTAATTTTAAATAAAGGGCTAGCACTTTCGCTTCAAAACAACAATGATACTAGTTTCAATGTGTAGAAGCAAAAGGGAAGAAAGAAAAAATTAACAATTTTATTTAACTTTCTGCCAATGTCTCGCTATAGGAATTGCGTCGTTATAGAATTTATTTATAATACCTACCTACATTTGTGCCTTAGGTTCGTGCTTCCGGCGTAAATGAATGTACCGGGTGCGCTTCCGCCGTTTCGCAGTTTCGACGAGATTGGAAGATACGACCTTGCAGCCGTCATTGACCACATCCTGAAGGAGTCAGGTTTCGCCAAAGTCGGCCTTCTCACCTTCTCGCAAGGCTTCACCGCGTCCCTGGTTTTTCTCTCTATGCGGCCGGATTACAACGACAAGGCAAGCGGCCAAGGTTCAGATAAGCATTCTAGATTTTATCCGAAAATACTGCTGTTTCAGATCGGGCTAGATAAGTTGAACCAGTATTAATTAATTAATTAATTAATTAATAATTACTTAATTCAGCGATGTTCAGCTTGACACCACCGTGATTGACACCACCCTCCCCACCCGCCCCCACATAGGTCGAGTCGCCATCCTTGTGTCAATAAAGTTTTATTTATTTATTTATTTATAATACTGCTAACCACAATGCAAGGTGTTGTAGCAGAGTGCTTCATACATGGACTACGTGTGTATAAGTTGGGATTACTTGTTGGGATAACCTGCGATTACTTTGAGTAAACACCAGAGAACTCTCGAAAAAAACAACAGAATTTCCTGAGTACTGTCTGGAAATTTAACAAAAGTGCATTTTTCACAAGATGCGAGGAACATCGATTAATAGCGATATTTCAGATTTTTCGGAAATGTAGGTACGCATAGTCATCAACACACCAATAGAAGAAAAATGGAGAGTCTGATGCACTTTAACAGAATCAATTTAAGATTTCAAAACGAGTCTGGGATTTTCCAATGTCGTCTTCCGTAACAACGTGAGTTGTTAGGTCACTGCAGTCTACTATGGTCCGTGGAATGAAGGAGTATTTAAATACGTACATTGTTTTGGTTTTTAAATGGTACTAAAGTGAAAGCGCTTCGTTACCTTGTAGCATACCCTGAGAAAACTCAACTTAATCAGATTTTCTGCTGTGGAGCCTCCGTTTATGCAGTTTGATCATGAAAAGCAAGCGACAAATACGATTTCGCGCCAAAATTTACTTTAAGTCTGCTCTGGCAACTAACTGAGAGACCGAATGTGAGAACGTTTGTAGTTGAAGGTGACCATGAGCACCACGTTTGATTCACTCATAAGACTACTTTGTGCCAAAAAGGTGATGCAGTTATAACGTCAACGCTAAACTCGGAGGCTACATATTCGGGAAAAACAGATAAAATAGTGACGATACCCCAGTCAGTTTCTCTCTCAGGCTTGATGTCGTCACAGGAACTAGATAATAATACAGACAATAAGTCCAGCATTAAAAAACGTGACTGTGCTTAGTGGGGCCTATAGTTCCGTGTGATCGTTTCACTTCAATGCCAACAAGGAGTTGACACCCTGGCAGCTGTGTTTTATTATTTCCCCTATTACATCGCTACTGCTGTAGACTAGCCTGAAAATAGAAAACTTTTGAATCTTTCTTACATTTCTTTTTAAAAGCAACGTTCTCCGATTGCAGAATGAGGTTGATTAAGTTTCTAAAAGCCTATTTTTTAAAATACGAAAGGTGGAGTTCTGCTTTGTTCGCCCGTTAAACACCCCGGACGCTGTAGTGAAATAGCGGCCGAATTTTTTCCGAATTTTTCGTTTAGTTTGCTCCTTTTTAGGCCATCGGCCATTTTTGGTACCATCACTCAGTCACGCCTAGATCGGGTACCGAGTTTTCACGCAATGGGGAATTTATTGCTTTCGCATTCATAGTGGTGCACTTGGTGCCTCGCGGCTACGACGTGTACGGTATTAGGGCTGTGGAATAATTTGAGAGCAGCGGAATAAATATAAAAAACACACTTGATAAAATCAGGATCTTTGTGGTCAACAGCTCACAGCTTTTCCACTGGGACACCCGAGGAGGTCTCTCTTGTGAAGTATTTACACTGTCCAGGTGTTCGACTTCAAAAACAAAATTATGAAATGAAACAACTAGGCATATTTAGGTGTGAGCATTCGCCGTCGCGGAAAGGAGGCAATCTTGTGGTCTGTGTCCTCTGTACAGTCGCAGCGATGGAAGGGCACGTTCTGTGCTTAATATCGGTTGTGGTGGTTTAAGAGTTTCGTTCGTCGCACTACATTAATGGAAATGTGCAGTTGGAAGTTCGCAGTTGGCAGTGCGGAGTGAAGGGACGGCTAATAGGGCGAATCCACATGTCGCATTTTGCCGTAGTTCGACGGTAGTCTCTTGTGTTGCAAAACATTAAAAAAATTCCCCGCATTTCCCCGAGGGGAAGAATGTGAAAGTGCGAATGCACGAGTTGAATTTGCGCGGTTCGGTAATGTTCGCGAAAGAGAGATCACACACACACACACAACTACAAAGAAAGAAAGATGCATTTATTCACAGACACCTATTTGTGTTGTCGTTGTACTTGATTGCTAGAGCGGATCTCAGCTTTGAAATTTTGTGTCAGTACTCCTTTAAGCGGGTGCATTAGCCCTTCTCACGCCCGATTCCTGGCCAATCCCCCACATGGGTATGTGCCATGTCAGCGGCCAGGCAGCGCGCGCCCATCTCCCCCCGTTGCCAAGGAAGACGAGGAGCGCGCGCACCCGCAGCTGTTGCTATGCGGACGGCGGCGGACGCTTCAGGCTCGCTTAAGAAGTGCATTCGCACTTAAAATAATCATTTCCTTCCAATGCAACTCAATACACTGATGACCTTATTATGGCAGTTCTGAAGTAGTGCAGAGCGATATTTAAAATGTTTTTTCACATTTCATTTTTCATTTTCATTTTTTCACATCTTTATTCGTTAAGAAAACGCATTTCAAGGTTTAAAGTACGTATAGTGCGATTTCAAATAAACAAAGTTGTATATTGTCTTCATGCCCTTTTAAAGTAGTAGTTGATTAGGAATACCGGAAGGTGCTCTCAATATTGTTTGTTACGGAAACAACACTTCTGTACATCAAAATAAAAAAAAAGATAGTAATAGTGAAGAGATAAGACAATTGTTCAAAGTGATTCAGGAAAACGTGTTGCTGGGCTTGTTGGTTACAGTCTAAGAGCAAGGTCAGTACCGATAAAAAACGACACAGGAGAAATAAGACACGGACAGGGGCTACTTTTTTACTCCCAACTGTTTATCTGCAGATACCAGCATTGCACATTTATACCAACATCCAGACATGCGCAAAGAATACAGCAGCATAAACGTGCAAACACGCGTCAACAAAAGAGCTTATCTAGAAACCGCAACTCCGCTTTGAGCAATATCACAGATGTTTCACTAACACAATCGCTAACTTTCAATATTAGGCGATGCGCTTCGATCAGTTCCCTGAGCTGATTTTTGCTTCTGCCTAGTATCTTGGTTTTGGAAAATCATGGATCGCACTTGCTGCAGGCTTTGCAATGCGTTGTGAAATGTGCCCCATTATCAGTTTTTAAATTTTGCACATGCTCCCTGAGGCGGCCGTTCAACACATTACAGCTTGTCACATATAGAACTTCGTGCAAGCGAGGGGCATTTCAAAAGCAACCCCCACCCCCTCCGTGCAATCAACGAACGGCTTGTCATGTCTTTGATCACAGTTCCTCTTTTTGCTATCACAAGCAATACAAGGGTAGAGTTGGGCTAGCTTGTTCGGGTCTGAAAACACAGCAGGGATGCCGTACCTCATGGCAGCTTTTTTTTAGGTCAAGCGAAACCTTGTGAAGTTACGGAACCACTTCAGGGCGCTTTTCACTTATTTGTTGAGCAATCGTCCTAGGCCTAATACCCCTCACTTTCTCAAGGAAGTCTTCTGCATCCACATCCACGACCAAAAGCGGGAAGCAAGCCGACAATAGCCGCTGCACCTGATTGTCAAAACTACCCTGCATCATGTGGGCGCACGACTTCCGCAATGCAGATTCCAGGCAGATACTAGCAATTGCCCTCTTTACTAACTTAAAGTGTGCTGAGTCAAAAGGGACGCAGTTGTAGCGCCTGTTCGTATCTTCTTTCTTGTGTGCCGCTTTTTATACTGCATAACGAAAGTGCGCTGAGTATACTTAGACTAAACAAACGGGACACTGAGGGTACTGGGACGAAGCGCGCACTTGCAACTGTTTATTAAACAAGACAGTGAAAACTGGGGGACACGTAAAATAAATACAAGGGCGTGACTTTTCGCTAGCGCAGCAAAAACCGATAAGAACAAAGAAGGAACATGAAAGTGAAGATAATGATTGATTGATTGATTGTAGGGTTTAACGCGCCGACGCAACGCAGGCGATGAGGCGCGCCGTAGTGGAGGGCTCCGGATTAATTTTGACCACCTGGGGATCTTTAACGTGCGCCGAAATCTCGTACACACGGGCGTTTTTGCTTTTCACCTCCATCAGAAAAGCGGCCGCCGCGGCCGGGAATCGAACCCGCGACCTCGTGCTCAGCAGCGCAACGCCTTATCCACTGAGCCACCGCGGCGGGTGAAAGTGAAGATAGCAGACCTGCTTATACGACAGCAATGCGCGTAAACACTGGCGTGATAAATGTGGGAATGACTGCATGCAAGGTGATATCTTTCTCATGGTGGTGGCTCTTTTTGAATAAATTTCGTTCCTGGCTACAGATTGACGGAGTGCTAACGAACCCGTAGTTTTTTTAGCGCTAATCATGCTCTTGTTCAAAGTGCGGACGGATAGACGAACAGTTGTGTAAAGGTGATTTTTGTAAGAACAGTGAAAAATTGAACACGTATAAAAACCTTATAAAGCCGTCGTGTAAAAACCTTATAAAAACTAATTCGTTTCTACTTTCAATCTTTAGGTGAACATTATCGTCGGGTATGGTCCCGTGGCCAACCTCACCCATTTGAAATCACCAGTGAGGTTTCTTGTGCCACTTGCGGAGTCGTTAATGGTAAGTTGCCTTAAAAGAACATGCGATACTTTTCTTTGTGAGCACTGCGCCAGCGTCATTTGTAGCATACAAGTATCCTCTAGATATGTCTTTTTCCGCTAAACCCGGCTGAACGGCCAGAGGCAAGAACATCTTGCCTCTCTTCAAGCCACGTTGTCTTTCACAACCTTCAAGCTCTTGTACAGCCATAAACAAATGAAACGCGAACTGGAAAATATTAACCGGAACACACAAATAAAGCAATTTCTTTCCACTTAAGTCAAATTTATGCACGGCTTAATTACAGTAACGAAGTTGGGAAATGTGGCTTTCTAAATATACCAATAACGCGCCATGAAGGGACCCACACGAATACTATTATTCAGTTTTGCGTGTTTTGATTCACATTTTCCTTTTAGATGCGACCGCATCTTATTCACCCGCCTTGTCCCTGCATCCGGCGTCGTCGGCGTTGTTGTCGGCGTCCGCCCCTCCCCCATTCTCCTCGCCGCACCAGCTGCGCTCTCCGCCGCTCACCCCCTCTCCTCTCCGATAGCGAACACTCTCTCGCGAAGGGCATTGAATTGGATTCGATTGGATTGGATTGGCTTGGATTGGCTTGGCTTGGCTTGAATTGGATTGGATTTGGATTGGATTAAAGTGGATTGTGTTGGATTGTGCTGCGTCATAGCCGCGGCACACGCACTGGCGCCGGCGCGCCCCCTCACCGTTATGCACGCTATAAAACGCGGTGCCTGCGCCGCTCCGCTCCATCGTTCCAGCGCCGTTCCTCCGCTGTCCAACGCTGCAACGTGAACCCCCTATGCGTTGCATCTACACAGAGGTTCCCGCGAGGGGAGGTGGTAGTTTTTTCGCATTTCATTTGTTCACGGCTGTACACGCGTATATATTCTGTTACTGCTATTAGTTGAGGAGCATGCGCTTAAGCAATGTTAACAAAATAGCGCATTATTGGTTCACTATGGCTGCGGGCCAGCGATGGTAATCAGGCACTATAGTAGTACCTCCTAAGACCGAATGGTCCTGGTGAAGGATTGTCATCCGCTTGTTCCAGGCATTGCTAATGGTTCTCAGCCACCGGCCTTCAAGATTGAAGGCAAGTTGGGCGTGTGCCCAATAAATAGAACACACATAAAACAAAATAAAAAAAAACATTTGCCAGCTTGTGGTGCATAGCACAGGATCAACAGGTTCTGATTGATTGATTGTAGCTTTTAACGCGCCGACGAAACGCAGTTGATGAGGCGCGCCGTAGTGGAGGGCTCAGGATTAATTTTGACCACCTGGGGATCTTTAACGTGCGCCGAAATTTCGTACACACGGGTGTTCTTGCTTTTCGCCTCCATCACAAAAGCGGCCGCCGCGACCGGGAATCAAACCCGCGACCTAAAATCAACAGGTTCTGACGATCAGGTAAAATATTAGGCGTAAACTCCTCCGCTGATAAGACATAGTGTGGTTTGTTTGTACATGTTTAGCGTCATTTTGAAGTCTAACGGCGGAATAATATTTTATCATGACATATTATTCCCCGCTGCTATAGAGGCCAATTATACAACGTGCAATTTCTTAATGAGCAACGTTTTTCGGTAAGTGACTCGTATACCAGTCAGGGACCATCTTAGGCTCCTCGCTACTATTCAATGACGGCTTGTCAAATTGAACGAACCAACCAAAACTAAATAGCGGATCTTGGTCCATTTGGAAACAATGTTTTTTCAGTTTATACTCGGGCGTGTCTGACTGTTATGTCTGACTTTTTAATGGGGCCGCCAGATGTAAACTGTAGCAAAGCGACGAATAAGCTTTCGCGCAAAGTGACGAAGCTTGCATGATTGCTCGTCGGAAAAGGGAAGAGCCGCGAAAACTGACGCGTTGTTCATGCATATGCGGCAAATGTCCCGGGGGAAGGCATGCGGCCTGATGCAAGGGTTACCTTTCCGTTTATACATGCTGGAAACACTATTTTTCTTCTTGTGTTGAGTCTCTCAAGGTTATCGGCAAGGTGAATGCCGAATATGATGGGTGAAACCGCCATCCCAGGGCAAAGACTCAACACGCCTCGTGGGACAGTCCGCAGATGTCTTCACGGCTTCAGGCCTTGTCTCCGGCGACCGGAAATAAGAGGACAAATTTTTTGAACAACACCCTCGACCATTCATACAACGGAGAGGATCGACATTTATGCTAACTTGCGCAAGCATAGTTACAATGATTGTTGCGGTACTTGAGAGCGGTCGGCGGCATATTATCCTAGCTGATAGGGTGATTGCGAATGACACTTTCAGTTCTCCATTTTTTTTCACCACTTAGGAACGTTGTCGATTGTAAGTTCGAAAATACTGCTTACTTTTGTCGCTGCGTCAATTTCCTTGGGTTAGAAAACTGTTCATTTGTTTCTTTTATCAAACCAAACAAAGTTGAGCTGGTGCATGTAATGGGACTCTTATTGGTGCAGGCAGTGAACGACTTTTTCACCAACGGCGGTCTGCTTTTGTCAAGCCTAGGCCAAAAAGACGTAATAGCCACTGCATGTGACAGCCCGCTCCGGGACATCTGCTACAAGCCATTGGCAACCGTGTTCGGAATGAGCTCGAGCCAGCATAACAGGGTGAGAACAAATTCCTGCTTCTTCGGACTAATATAAACGTTGCCACAGTTTCGCAACTGATCGGCGAAAGGTAGAACTTCCATTGCGCATGTGACGCGTGGTGTAAGAGAAATGAACTGGCGATGCTAAATAATGCAATTATGCGCGTGGGGCGTGACGTGGGTAGGCGGCGGGCCGACGATAGACCTATCGTTAGGTGTAACGGCGTCATCGTTGTTTACAAATCACGAACACAAAATGCTGTTTTGTTCGATTTGAAACAATCAGGCATTGGTATCTCACTTAGCCGCATCCCGGTCCCGAAAGCCATTTTTATCGACAAAAAATAAACGCAAAAAGTATAGAAAAACTCAAATTTCGCGTCACAGTGACGTAATATGGGCCAGATTATTATGCGCAAGCACAAAAACATTTATCAGTGTCTCAACTACACGTTAGCATTCTTGTGTTACGGTCAAATGGAATGAATCGCACAGTCATACTCCTTGGCAGTGGCTGAGGTTGCACACAACTGCGCAAACAAGATTCCGTGACGTCACTCGCCGAAAAGTGGCTGCGTAGTCGCCACTGCTTCATTTGTTTTATTCAATATCTCGAATATTGTAGCGAAAGCTACACTACGCGACCTCGCGCGCTGTTCGCGGGGTGACCAGTTTTGACCTGGAGAGCTAGAGGCCAAACCATACTCCTTTCCGCAAGCGCCGGGCACGGAGCAGCGACCCGATCGCGGGGAAAGTTGGGCGGAGGAAAGAGATATGCTTATTCTTTAATTAAACCAGTGTGAACTTAAACAAAAACCAAGGAAATGTAACGCAAGGACAGCCGCTGGTCTAAAAACTAAAGTTTATTATCAAGAAGGGTGAATATGAACACTTCACACAAAACAATAAAAAACACTGCGCATGAGCCAAAAAAGGTTACAAAAGCCACAGTGTAAGGCAACTAGATAGACACCGGATACAGTCAAGGCCCACGCAGATATGCAATCTCTTAGGAATGAAGACACACGCTTGTGTGGCTGACATACATGTCTGCTCTTTCTGCTGTGCGGAACTCTTCCATAATTATAATTTCGCGGGGCGTTTGTTAATAGGGTGTTTGTCCCCTTGCAAATAAAATTACAGCGGCAGGAAAATTAGGTTTATATACGTGGTGCTCAGTACAATGTGAAGAAAGATGGAATGATGGGAGTCCCTTTAATGAAAATTCATGCTCTCTCAAACGCACGTTGATACAACTTGGATTCAACTTCCTTTGTCTTCGTTTCAGTTTGCGCTGGTTTCATCCAAGAATACATCTTCCCAATTAGCCCAGCTTGCAACCCTTCTGGCGAGAAATAGGCGAGGATAGAACGGAGACGTGCGTGGGACCCGGGTCGCCCACCTGGCAGAGGAAGGCGAGGAGGCCGCCGCAGCAGCGATAAGCGCGCTAACCAAAGGAAGGCCAGGAGGCCACGGGCGGCGCAGAGCCGTGTGCGATGGAGGAAGACGAACATCCAGCTGTGGCCCCTGGTGCAGCTGCGAGCTTAAAAAACTCCGTGAGGCGAAAAAAGATGAGGAATAAGCAGTGTATTCATTGCAAACATGTCTGTATATCATTGCGAAACCACATCTCGACAACACTTCCACAATGGACCTAGCCAGGGCAGCCAAGCTATCGCTATCAACTAGGGTTAACCAAAGCTAAACCACAGCAATTTTTTGTTTGAAGTTTGCGATGAAATCGGCACCATTGGTATTGCGACAACGGAGTCGTTAATGAGCAAGACTTGCATTTTGTTTTCATGGAACCGTTAGGAAGTCAGTACAAATGCTGGCGGCGCAACGGGAGAGGAAGGCGCGGGTCGCGCCAGATAGAAATGGGCCGGCGACGGCCTGCCACTGAACTTTAAAGGACAGGTTGTCGAAAAAATGGTGAAACCTGGCAGAATTTCCGGAATATCGCTCGAATGTGTCAGATCAAATCGTAAAAAAATCTCGCACACATAGCGCAGCTCACCTAGGCTATCGTATCCTCCCACGTAAACCGGCGTACGTGTATCAATTTCTGGCCCATGGTGCACTATATCTTGTTAGCATTAGTTTGTTAAATTTAGGGGTTTGTTAAAGCAAGGGTAATTTATATATGAATCACATTTATTTGTGCTCTCTTACTTAATGCACTTTGTAACGTAAGAGGACATTGAAACGGAAATGCTTCGTTTTGTTCTGCAAAGGTATCAGTGCCCACTGGCTTGCGGTAGGTGGCGAAGGGGGCCGCGGTGTGGCCCTCCTTCCTTGCGAGAAATGCAAGAAACAATGGACTCGACCTATCCATAAATGGCGACTAACGAAAAATAATATTTTTCGCAAGATACGCATTCACCGTACAGTGCTTCAGTGTAAGGTCTTACCAGTACAATTAGAAATTTTGCTTATCGGGAAAAATTAGAAAAAAATGAAAATACTTTAAAGTACGACATTATTCAAAACCAGAAACAATGAATGATGTCATTCTTTTGCTATGGAATTCTTGTTTTATTGTTTCTTTTTTTTTTCCTTTCAAGTTTTTCTTTCCCATTTTGTTGGGGAAGGACCCCTACTGACCTGGAAATAAAATCCCGCATACGCCACTGGTAGTATCTATAGCGCATCTCTGACATGGTTGCTGTTTCTACAATTGGTATTCTGAGATCAGTATATTTGGACCGGTCGCAAGAGACAGTTTATAGCCTATGAGAAAGCATAGGCGGTTACCAAAGTCTGCGTTTTTAGAGAAACGAGAAAGACGGGGTAATTTTATTTTTGTCGATGCAGACGAGGATTCCCGTGTACGTCGCGAACATACCAGTTGGGACATCCAGTCAAAACGCCCTTCATTATACACAGGTATGATTACTTTACATTGTAATGTATGCGGATGCTTCCTTCGGAGAAGTGTACACAATAGCCTGAAAAATTAGTCACCACGACAATAAATGTAAAAAATGAGAAATGTAGGTCCATGACGTTTGAAAAGTTTGTTTCTTCCTTTAGTCCTATTTGTTGAGTGCGTAAACTTTTTTTCTTTTGCTTGAGTTGAAAGCAGCGAGTCGTGTAAGTACACCCATGAAGATGCCGCTCGTCAATTTAGTGCGAGCGTGAAGACGCGGCTAAAAACAAATGTGTTAAATAATTTAATTTTTCTGCGTCTTGTTTGGAAGCTAGAGCGGCAATTTAAACATGAATTCAGACAGTTCTAATCTTGCCAGCTCAATTCCGAGTGTTTAGTTGAGTAATACAAGGAAGACGTTCAAAGCAGTGTAGAGAGCCAATGTCTTAAATAAAAATATGTCACAGTAAAAATTTTCGCGATATGAACACTTACGCAAACCGAAGCCAGTAATCTAGCAAATAGCATGATTTGGTTTTTGTAACTGAACCTTAGTTCGTACCTGCTGAAAAGAGTTCGTTCCTTTTGTTCAAAATAAAAAAAAACATTTTTTTTTGTTTAACCCACCGAAACTCACCCAGGAAGATGAGGCATGCCACAGTGGAGGTCTCCGGAATAACTTTGACCACCTGAGGACTTTTATTGCGCGTAGAAATCTCGACACATGGGCGTTTTAACTTTTAGCCTTCATCTGAAAAGCAGCCGCCATTGCCGGGATTGAACTCGCGTCCTTGGGCTTATGACCACAACGCTTTAGCCGCTGAGTCACGCGGAGGGTGAAAATCGGTTTGTTCAGTAGCTACACTAGACAAATAATCCCCAGGTTAACATCTGTTAAAGCATTCCCGTAAAATTATGCAACTTTTTGTTAAATATTTATAGCTTACTTGAGTGACGATGTGTGTATTGTAGAAAAACATTGTGCTTAATGTGGCCTGTCCATCTTAGTAAATTTCTGGAAAAGACCCATGCAGCTATCTAAGGTGAGTCTTTACGTGCTTATATCGACCTGTATTTTTACAAAGTCTGAGCGAGACGTTGGCGAATTGGTAGGAGCTGGCAGGTAGGAGAATTGGTAAGTGAATGCCGCGCTGTTTGCCCTGCGAGCGTTTATCTTTCAACGTGTAGGCTCTCGAACCATTGAATTAGATAAATAAAATTTGTGATTATTCCATTCTAGCAAAGCAGGGCGAGACCGTCTCCACATCAGATAAGATAGCTTGCATCGCATTCAAAAGTAAGGGAACGGAGTAAGTTTATTGAGGAAGAGTTGTGAGTCAGCGCTCGTCCTCAGATTTCTTCCTCAGTCCTTCTTCTGTTTGCTCCCTACCACTTCCACATGAGCAGGCAATGAGTTTTACAGATCGACTTCAGTCTTATCTCAATAACAAAATGTGGCTCATCTTTTCTTTCAGTTGTGCAGGAAGCAAGATTTCGTCAGGTTTGACCACGGCAAAGAAGAAAATCTTGCTCGCTACTCACAGGTATGTGCATCATGTTGTTGGGCGGACTGGCAGCCAGATAACTATAGGATGATTTGTCAAAATGGTTACACTAATGTACGTCGGAGGTTTTTAATGAAGTGATTTCTTCACTGTTGATTGTTTGGAGGTAAGCCTACGTATCATTGTCGTCATACGTTTTTGGCTTGGTGGTATGACGCATTACTGTGCCTCAATGCAGTATTTCTTGACGGCTTTGAAAAAAAATTGTCCCGAATCCCTGCTGTAAATGTGGACTGTGAAGCTGCAAATGACACGGACAACGATTACCCATGCGGTGTCACATGAATTCACACACGTGGCTCTACAAAGAGTGAAACCAGAGACTCTGCCAGCCGTTACCTGGGATTCCCGGTGACGGGGTTCCGAACGCAGCAGCATGGACAGAAAGAATACGTGTTTCCAAGGGTGTGGAGGAGGGCGGAACGTACGGCTATGGCGTCATCTCTCTCACCGCCTCCCCCTCACTGTTGTTTCACGTGTAGCCCACAAAAAGCGTCCTCCATCTCCCCAAACGCGGAATTCAAACCACCGTCTGTCTCACCGTCTCCACGTGCGTCGTTAAGACGACGGGTTCTCGCTCCGCTTCTATTCGGGCCCAGGTTTGATCCCTGGAGGTGCAAGTAGTTTGTTCGGGTAGCCGGGGTGTAGCCAGTAGCCATTAGTAGCCTGGGATGTTTCTTTGTGTAGCCAGTAGTAGCCTGGGAGTTTTCTGCTGACGCAGACACGGATATTTCCTTCGATGGTTAGAGGTATGCTGCTTCGCAGTAATTAATATTCTTTAAGGAAGCTTGGTTTTATCTTTACATCGTTTATTCGTTCTTCGTTGTGTGCAAGAACTGTAATAGTTATCGTCAATGCGATAGTTACTGCGGTACTAAAAAATACCCGAGAGATACGTTCAATGTGGCTCAGAAATGTATATATTGGGCTAAATTAAATAGGTAGCAGCCCCGGGAAGAAATCGTTAACTATACAATACAGTAAATTTTTGCACCTGTGGCATTGTTTTGGTTTAGCTTTCCACAATTCGGTGGAGTTATGAACCCATGACAACATAGAAAATTCGGCGAATGACCATATGGATGCCTAAACTAATTGGTAGCATTGATAGTCCTTCACTACGGTGCGCCTGATGGCCCTCGATTTGAATTTCCCTATTATGACACGTATTCATCCTTTTCTCTGTCCACATAGTCTAAGAAACACAAATCCAATTGTTTGTAGTAACGAATGTATTGCTTTTCAGGCAACGCCACCGGCCTACCCGCTGGAGAGGATTCGCGTTCCTGTGGCACTGTTCAGAGGTTTGGGTGACATCTGCGCAGACCCTGAAGATGTCGAAGATTTGAGTCGAAAGCTGAGCGATGTGCTCGTTGCCGACTACGTGGTTTCAGACCCTGAGTTTGGACATTTAGATTTTGTATTCGGCATCAACGCCACAGACATTTTGCACCGCCACATGGTAGACGTCCTGTCTAGGTACACATCGGTCAGTTCATATTGGTAAAGCGCGTAATATTTATTTAATAAATTATGGTCTCTTCAACAATTGTTCAAACAAAATGGACAGCAAAAAGCGGGTTTTTTTGACGCCATATTGTGAATTACACTCACATTTCTTCAAGGGATAACGAATCTAATAAACTTCACATAGTTAAACAAACTATAGCAGAGGGGGAATCAAGCAGACATGGAGAACGCCTCACAGGAGTTGTTTTATGTCGTCTCCGCATTGGACATACACATCTGACACACAACTTTCTTCTGATGAAAGAGGGTAAATCGAGATGTGAGGAATGCGACGGAGAGCTAACAGTAAACCACATCTTACTCTTGTGTAAGAAATTTGAGGTCCTGAAAAAAAAAAACACTTTAGGCTGTTCTGCAACGAACACATTCAATTTCACCTGAGTACTTTTAGGAGAAAACACTCCGGTTTCAATTTCCCCCGTTTTTACTTTTATAAACGAGGCAGCGCTTGTAAACAAATTGTAACGTGTTGTAACAAACGGTTATTATACTCAAATACACAAAACCTTCTGTTTGGCGCTTGATAGCCTCAGTTGCTTATGTGCCATAAGACACAACACAACACAACTCGTATTTCCTATTAATTACCCGTCTCTCTACCATTCCATTGCGGCTCCTTGTCCAATACGATATTTCATGTGTCATTAATCCCTCTCTCTTTACCCTCCTTTCAACCAAGTCACATTGCGTCGGAAATTCCAGTTACAAAGAAAGCTCGTTCCTAGATGTACCTATTCGGTGATATGGTAACGATTCAAAAGGTTGTTTCGACGAGCTTATGACAACTTTTCCGGGATTTATGGGGTAGCTACGAGCGGTCTTGTCCCCATGACCACTGCAGTGATGCCAACATCGCTTGCCGCAAGGACAGCTGCAGACAGATCACATGCCATAAGCTGCAGCAGAATGGCGAGTTGGGCTAGTTGGTGTGATTGCCCGATGAAACCTTCAAAAAGCGCAACACTGAGAAAACGCGACACAAACAAAGGGAACACATGACGAGCGCTTCCAATTGTGTCGCGTTTTTTCAGCGTCGCGCTTTTTGCCATAAGGTTGACTTTCAACGAGGTGAGTTGAAATAAGGTTAGGGAACGGGAAAACTACTGCTATACCCGCTGGGCCATGCATGGTCATTCCCGGTAGAGATTAAGCGAAGTACTGAAGTGATATCCGTCGGAGACATCGTGTGGGACAGGCGGCCGGTTAGACAAGCCATAAGTCGGAAGTCGGAGAACACCAGTGGCTGGCGGTGTGCGGCCGCAATATTTCGCGACATATCCGGCATAACGGCAAAGGAAACAAATGGG
The DNA here is from genome assembly GCF_048455015.1 of Haemaphysalis longicornis. Lineage (NCBI taxonomy): Eukaryota > Metazoa > Arthropoda > Arachnida > Ixodida > Ixodidae > Haemaphysalis > Haemaphysalis longicornis. The sequence goes on along the minus strand of NW_027526407.1, from coordinate 113,807,457 downwards.
GCGGTTGTCCCGCGTTCTCCAGCCATTGTTAAACTGAGGAGGAGGCCGAACAGGAGGAAATGAGGTCATCGGTGGTACCGGGCGCTGATAAGATGGTGCGGCCTGACGTGGAGAGACTCCCATGGTGTCAGCACACGTCATAATCGGCGCCTGGGTCGACCGGGCGACAGTTTCTGCATACGTCATCGGCGCGGTTATCGCAGTCATGTGATGAGGATCCACAACGACAGTACGCGGCAGGTCTTCAGCTACTTGCTCCTGAATCACCCTCCTGAGTGTCAGCACAACAGGGTACAGAGTCTCCGCAACGCAAGGCAGCAGCTGACGAGCGACTTTCTCACGGACAAGTTCCTTTATGCGCGACAACAAGGACGGGCTTTCGTGGTCACCGATCAAACTTGCTATAATGTAGTCAGGAGCTGAAGGCCGCCGCGTGAGGCTTCACTGTCCCCGAAGCTCGTCGAAACTCTGGCAAAGGTTTACTACGTCAGCAATTGAACGTGGGTCCTTCGCCAAGAGCATCTGAAAGGCATCGTCGTGTATACCTTTCATGACGTGCTTGATTTTATCAGCTGCGGCCATGGATGGATCGACACGCCTGCTTAGGTCCAGAACGTCCTCGATGTAATTGGTAAAAGTTTCACCAGTTTTCTGCGCACGGGTGCGCAAGCGTTGCTCTGCGCGCAGCTTGCGCACGGCGGGACAGCCAAAAGCTCCCAAGAAACGCGTCTTTTACTCTGACCAGGTGTCTATGCCCGTTACGTTGTTATTAAACCACGTCTCGGCGAGTAAAGTTAAATAAAAGCCCACGTTGTTGAATGTCATCACATCATCCCACCTGTTGTGTAGCTCACGCGTTCGTACGCCGACAACCAGTCCTCGACATCCTGGTCTTCCGCTCCGCTGAACTTGGCAGGATCCCGTTGCCGGGTCGCGCCAGAGCAGATGATGGTTGGGGCCGGAGGAACTACGGGAGGGTCAGGTATGACCGTAGGGATGGTCCGACTGCGAAGTTCCAGGGTCGGTACAAGGACTCCGCACTCTACTCCAAGTTGTAAGGGGGTTTATTGGTGCTCAGAAACACCCAGGAAGCAGTCAGAAAGCCAAGGGCTGATGCCGAGCCAGCTGAACCTCTTCTTCAGAAGCTCCTTCTGATGATGATAGATGAGGTGTGCTAAAAGCATGGCAGTGATGATGATCCGCGATAGTGAATGGTAATGACGTTGTCAGGAATGTCCTGTAGTTTTCGCTGCACCGAGTTCAAATTAGTGAGCTTTTACTGTATCAGTAAATAGTTTGAGCCAACGTTATTGGAGCAACGATGAGCGTGTGAGCAACGTTACCTATAAACGTTGGTCTGTAGCCTGATATGAAATCGTTGATTTTGCAAACAATTTTCACTTCTTTCTGTAGCGAATTTGTACTAGGAACCTTGTTCAGCTGAATAAAATTTTCAATTTTTTTCAACATTTTAGTTTTCTGCAAAATAGTATAGCCAGGTTGTAAGTTCACTGAATACCCTTACCGCCAACCTTCAGATAACTTAGCGTAAATAGACCTGGTGCTACCAGTAATACAGAAACATTCAAATGAAAAAAAAAACATCCGTGTGTAGAAGTTCTGGTGCACGTTGAAGATCCCCAGGTAGTCATAATTATGGGGTAGTCAAACCTGATAATTTGAATTCAGAAAAACCCCCAATTTGCTGTGGCATTTTTAATTCGCGAAAAAGCAGGTCATGTCAGCCTTTTACTGGGAAAGTTTCTCGCTGCAAGCAATTCTGCGTGTTCGCTGGGTAAAAAATCCACCATGCAAAAGTAGCCTAAGGTGCAAAAAATACCTAAATGCCCTAAACTAAACTAAAAAATACCCAAAATACCAAAATACCAAAATACCAAAAAACTAAATACCAAAATATCAAATACCAAAATACCAAATACCAAAATACCAAAAAACTAAAAAATACCCAAATGCAATACCTAAGGTGCAAAAGATACCAAGCAAAAAATACCTAAGGTGTCGCACTTTTTTTTTGATAGCGCAAAAATCGAAGCTGTGGGGAACGAAGGATTCTTCCAGAAGAACTGGCCCAAAATAGAAATGTTTGAAATGGCAAGCAAACTGGCCCTGAGATAAAGGAACCTAATACACGCGGCTTGTTTTTGAGCCAGTTAGGTGATAAGAAAATGTTCGAGTGAGATTAAAAATGGGCGTTCAAAACACGGGCGCGGGCGCTGCAGTCATGTGGGAGCAGACAGCACTAGAACATTGAGTAGTTGGTGGAGGCATACGTTAATTGCAAGCCGCACTATCAAAGTTTGCCTCAGTCAAAGGACAACGTTCGGGAAAACGCAGTAAGAACAATGTTGCGTGTGAGTGCATCGAGACCTCTTCTGAAGCTGAAGCCGGCAATCGGGGCATTTCCGAAAGGGTGTGCTACCCTGAGCGACAAAATGCGTGTCATGCATGTGTTGCTCGCGAAGGATTTCAGCAAGCTTCCCAGGATTCGATGTCTACCGCTCGTCGGAACTTCCTGGCTTCGTTACCCGCTTGTCGGTAAGTGGTTTGACTTGCACGCGATACGAACAGCCGAAGCTCGACGTTCACGTTAGACTTTGTGCGAAAATAATCGGCGCGCGTAAAAGTACAGCTTTGACAAGTACCACTCCGTGACAAGTACTATAGCCCTGTACGTACTGGGGGAAGGTTCGGTGTACGTCATCATATTTATTTTATGCGTGAGAATTGTGTGACGGCTACCTGATTGAAATTTGCCCGCTAGTTTTGCCGTAACGTGGGGAACGATGCGGTTTATTGGAGCACAAGGTTGCACATCTGGGCGAGTTGATAGTAGTTCATGGCTTACGAGCAACGCGCATGGACTAAGCGGAAAGAATAGAAACTGCAGGACAAACGCTTTGTGTAGCTGCCCCTTTAAAATGCGCCTTAGCGCTTTTCAATAAACGGCTACTAGGCGTTATAATGACTACAGGCACTTGATTAGAAGGTTGGGGCTATACAGATGATTTCGTGCACACTGGCCAGAACCGCTGCAGTTTGCTGCTTGGTCAGTTTCTGCAATTTATTGACGGTTTTAAGCCCGCTCTGTAAGCCCGTCCTCTCCGACTGTTTTATGCCCGCTCAATACACGCGGCTGACCTTTGCAACACCGACACGCCACTCCAGGTTCAATTTACGACGGTTGCAATTGTTTTTTTCTCGGGGTATTTCTTTTAACCAATTACGAAATTGGTTGCAGTCGTGCGCGCCATTTTTGGGACCTGGAGCGGGATGGTACGCTTTAGATAGCCATCAGCTTAGGCACATACCACACGTACCACCCTACAACTCAGATACTCCCATTTGTCGGAGCGATCGCTCAGTAATTGGACTACTACAAAGAAGGTCCTCTGCGTTCCGATTGAAGGTGCGATTAATGAAACTGACTTCAAACTCGTACGCCCCGCACTCGCAGTGAATGTTGGGGCGTTCCAATCGTTTATTAACGAGCATAAATAGTTGTGCATGTGTATCAGTAGCACGAAAAACGTACATTTGATCATAGTTTGCTACAAGGTGAAAACTACACGTGTATTGTGCGTCTTGCACTGGAGAATAAGCAACGCGTGCCTTCATTCAAGCAGTGAAAACGTTCATTGCCGACTCAGAATAATGCTCTGCCGGGCATACAGGTTGGTCATACTTTGCGTTGGACCCTCATTCTGTGGCTGAGTGCACCCTACACGCTAGCAAGGGCTTCAAAAACAGTGGGTCTCATGTTCACTGCTTTTATGATAAATTTATGTGTGGCCGTATACAATTTAGGGCCAAGGTCTCTTTTTAGTAGCTTGTAGGCAACGATGAACAGTAAACAATATTCCAGTTTTCAAACACACCACTTGATATCACCAGTAAGGGGAGAAAGAAAATAAATATATCAAAAATAGACCGCTAGAGAATAAACGGAAGAGCACCATTTCCCGAACGTGCAATGGTTATGCGAGGATTAATTTTTTTCTAAACAGGTTACCTTTTTTACATAACAAAAAATACAAGTGGCTGGCGATTACGATACTCCCTAATGCGATATTTTGGCGTGCGCTGAGGCAGCACACACTCACGGGTTCTCTCGACGGCAGCGATGATGAGCCTCTGCGTCGGACGCGAATTGCGTCTCAGGAAGGGTCCGCGACCCGCGCCTAAAGGCAGAAAGCGCACACCATCGTCACGCAGCCCCCCCTCCCCCCGCCATACGTTTTCATCAGCTTCATGCCGACGAGTTTCTCGTGCGGGCACAGCATACTGCCCCCCTCCCCCACCGCACGCGAGCCGCCACGGAGAACCGCCTTCCCCTAACAATTTTGCAACACTCTGATTGATTGATTGTAGGGTTTAACGCGCCGACGCAACGCAGGCGATGAGGCGCGCCGTAGTGGAGGGCTCCGGATTCATTTTGACCACCTGGGGATCTTTAACTTGCTCCGAAATCTCGTACACACGGGCGTTTTTGCTTTTCGCCTCCATCAGAAAAGCGGCCGCCGCGGCCGGGAATCGAACCCGCGACCTCATTCTCAGCAGCGCAACGCCTTAGCCACTGAGCCACCGCGGCGGGTGGCTCAGTCCTCCTCTCCTACAACACTCTCCTCCTTTACTTTCTTTCACTATTCCGTCTTGCCATCGTTCACTCGTTCACGCCGGCGACGCGGCTCAGACCAGATACGGGCACCAAAGGGCTGCGCCCTAAAACCAGAGGCGAAACCAGTGCGGTGCGGTAACCACGGCGCACTCAGCGCACTGCGGAAGCAGACATGCCAGTCACAATGAAGTAAGCCTTAACAACCAATTAGAAGACAGTGCTGGCAAAACATCCCTACCGGCTAAAGTGCCGGCTGCCGGCAGTATATCCACTTTCTGCATTATATCATGTTACTAAGAGGAGGGATGGACTAATGTGCGTTGTAATGTTATAGACCAAAAAGGTACCACCCCAGTTTCTCAAAATAATGTGTATAAGTGAGAGAAAGCGAGTGATTGCCTTTCGCGAAAAGGATGAGTCCCGAAGTGCCAAGCAGTACTTTATGCCCTGTGCCGTGCTTTGTGTTCCCTGTGCGATAGCAACCTGAAACTTACTATCCCACTTCAGCTAAGCAACATTAGAAAAATATATCAAATTGAGTGATTCAGTTAGGAAATGCTAGCCTTCATAAAAAAAAAAACAGGGTACACGCGATTTGAAGTCACACCATCTACACAGATGTCGGAGGTGCACGGTACCTTGACCCCAGAAATGCAAGCGGGCAGTTGTTGTTTTTAATGTGGGGATCGTGCGGATGGTCATTGCATACAGCGTACAGGGGGGACTAAAAATTCAGAGCCCTTGCACCTCGTGAAGAGGGAAGGCCAGCAAAGCTGCGGTGCCGAGCCTCCACGTGAGGTTCGACTGGGTCGTAGTACAAGGGGTGCACGAAGCAAAACACGTTTGTTTGTAATTTGCGATTGAGCATTGTTCCTGGTTACTAACTGAAAGTCCAGTCCAGTCCAGTCCAGTCACTGCTCCTCGCGCATGCTTAGCACTCCTCTTCCCCAGCCACGTGAAACGGCTATCAGGCGGCTCCGACGCAGCGTCAGCCTTAACTACTGCGCAATTGAGGCGCACACCTGGGCACGCGCCAGCGCCAGTGCGTCTGCCGCGGCTATGGCACAACACAATCCAACACAATCCACTTTAATCTAATCCAAATCCAATCCAACCCAAGCCAAGCCAAGCCAATTCAAACCAATCGAATCGAATCCAATCCAATGCCCCTCGCGCTTGCGCAGAACGGCCTTTCACGGCACACCCGAAACTGCTCAACCTCGACCAGTGTAGCTTACGCTACAAAACACACAGGAATCGTGAGTAGAAATTTATTATAGCGTGGGTATGGTAATCACGGCGCGTGCTCAATGAAGGCCCTAGGACCTTTTTAATTTTGTATGAGTTTTTCCATGCCCCGGGGGTGTGGCGCGCAGTTTTAAGATTCCGGGGATTTGAGTGGGCTCCGCAACGTGGCGCTACGCTCGCTAGCGATTCCTGTCTACATCGCTCTGAGACCGGAAACGATCTGCTGCTGCTGATGATGATGATGATGATTTCTATTGGTTTCCCCTTTGTATCGGGGTGATGACATGTCATCTGACCAAAAAGGACTAATATACCTATGTTTTACACTTTTGGTTCAATACTAGCGCTGCTTAGGGCAGGCACAAAAAGCTTATTAGGCACAAAATACTTTTTTTTTCCTGTTACAGGTGGTAACTGTCCTAGGCAATATTCCCCTCTCTGCTTTTCGTCCACCAGCATTCTAATCTTCTTTTCGTCCCCTCGACAGCCTTGAAGTTAACTTCCTCTGTGATACCCTTAAATCCTAGGGCTTCTGAAAGCCCAATATGTAGATTTGGATGGATACCCTCACATTCTAACACGATGTGCCGCATAGTTTCTGTTTCTTTTCCGCAGACCACGCATACCCCATCATTTTGTGAATACTTCCCCACAAAACTCTTAGTTCGCAGGCAACCTGCTCTAGCCTGAAAAAGCAAAGCACTGCCCTGGGAATTATCGTAGAAATTTTCCTTTCTGATGTTCACCTTCTCAGCCCTGTACCTCTCTAACGACGTTTTAGCTGCCATTTTTTCCCTCCATTTATTCGTTTCAATCTGCCTTGCCTCTTTTTTGGTTACCTTGGCTGTTTTGGATTCCCCACTGTTCTTTCCGTATTTCATCGTTAGCCTTCTAGTCTTTCTTAACCACTGCGTGTCCACGCTTTTCAAGTATAGGTACCTAAATACCTTAGCTGCCCACCTTCGTTGATCCATTGCCCTCAACCTCATGTCAAAGCATAATTTACTCTGAGCTTCTCTAACTTCATACGACGCCCAGCCCATATCCCCCTGAACTGCTTCGTTAGTTGTTTTTCCATGCGCGCCTAAGGCCAAACGTCCTACCGTTCTCTGGTTTACTTCAAGGCCTGATAGAACGTCTGATTTTAAGCAGAGTACAGCATTCGCAAACGTGAGACCCGGAACCATTCCTCCTTTCCACATTCCTCTTACTACTTCATATTTGTTATACCCCCACAGAGCTCTATGCTTCATTATAGCTGCGTTTCGCTTTCCCTTAACCTTAAGTTGCTCCTCGTGAGTACTTAAGTAGTTATCCCCTTCGTTTATCCACACTCCCAAATATTTATATTCCTTCACTTTAGGTAATTCGCCTTGCTGGATAGACACTACGTCGGTGGTAGCGTCATTGAAAACCATTATTCCTGATTTTTCTGCACTGAAATTTAATCCGAGGTCAGTGACTTCCTGGCCGCAAATATTTATTAGCCGCTGCATATCGGTTTGGTTATCAGCTAAAAGAACAATGTCGTCTGCGTATAACATTCCCGGAATATGCTGTTGTACCACTTCGCCTTGCAGCATATGGGTTAGGCTAAACCCTACTTGACTTTCTTCCAGCTTCTTTTCTAACCCTGCCATGTAAAGCATGAACAGTATTGGGCTCAAAGGGCATCCCTGTTTCAGTCCCCGATGGATGTTGACCTGCTGGGCGCATTTCTGTCCTTCCCAAGTAAGGTGCACTCTATTGTCTTTATAGATTGCTATAAGGAACTGTACTAACTCGTCATCTAATCCCTGGAGTTTCAGCATTCTCCACAGCCGTTCTCTGTTTACGTTGTCATATGCCCCTTTAATGTCCAAGAACGTAATCCATAGTGGTCTCTTCTGTGCTTTCGCAATTTCAATGCATTGCGTTATCACGAACAGATTGTCATCCAGTCGCCTGTCTTGTCTAAATCCATTCTGCAGTTCCGCAAGTATTTCATTTTCTTCCATCCATGCTTGAATTTCTGATTTTATCGCCTGCATTACGAATCTATACACCACTGACGTTACTGTGAGTGGTCTGTATGAAATAATACTGGCTTTGTCTCCTCTGCATTTATATATTAAATTCATCCTACTTTCCAACCAGTCCTCTGGTATTTGTTTGGTTTCTATCACCTTATCTATTGCCCTCATAAACGATTCCTTACTTTTAGGTCCAAGTAGGTTTATCAGTTGCATTGGTATTCCGTCCGGGCCCACTGCTGTCTGGGGGGAAACCTTTTGCTCTGCTTTTTTCCAATCAAGGTTGCTCAAACTTATTTCCCTTTCCGCGGTCTTTTGTGGCGCTGATGTTATCGGTGCAGGTTTCCCTACCACTATTGTCCTAAACTTCTCACTAATCACTCGATGAATACGCGCCAACGCGTGCTCTCCTTCTAAATGTTCCCCCTCCTCATCAATCAGGAATTTTTGATGGTTATCGTTTTTTGAGCTTAGTGATTTTACATGGTTCCAAAACTTCTTGGATGCGCTTTTGTCCTTCTTTCGTATTTCTGCCATCCATTGTTCGTTTTTCTGCTTGATCTTTGCTTGCACCATTTTCTGCACTTCTAGTTTTTTCCCACGGTAGACCTCCCACTTTTCCTTCACTACTTCCGGTTCCATACCAGTTCTTTTTGCTTCTCTATGTTCTCTCGACGCCTTTCTTCGCTGGTCAATAGCCTCTTTTATTTCCTTATTCCACCAGCTTCTCGGCTTTCTCTTCCCTTTCCATCGGTTTCGTTCCTTTGCTTCATTCATCTTACCCTTTATCAACGCAATTATTTCGTCGTAATCCCATTTTTTGCCTGGGTATTTATTGATTTCATCTTCCAATCTATCAGCGATGATCTTTAACTGCTCATTATTCAAATTATTTCCTACTATTGTACCTATTTCTGCATTTGTCCGGGTTGGGCCTCCAAAGTGCAAGCTAAACCGCTTGTGGTCGCTTCCTAAGCTGTCTGTTCCATTTTCATCTATCGTCATTTCCCGCAGCCTTCCGTATACTGTCTCGGATACTAAACTGTAGTCTATGCTGGACTGTCTGTTACCGCTTTCCCACGTTATTTGTCCGTCACACTTGCTTTCCGTGTTTACTATTACAAGCCGGTTTTCCTGGCATAGATCTATCACTAGAGAACCGTTGTGGTCTGTGTATCCATCCAAACCTTCTATATGGGCATTCATATCTCCAACTATGATTATTTCGCCCGAATCTTTGAACTCGTTTTTATCTCTTCTCAAACAGTTTACGATTTCCTCATTTTCCTCCCTAGCACTACTTCCGGTCCACAGATACACCACTCCTAACCATGTATTTTTCCCCTCTATGGTGCCTCTAACCCATAGAAGCTCTTTACACCTTTCATGCACTCTCTGCCAGTCGGTCCCTTGTTCAATGAGCATGCCAGCACCTCCCCCTTTCTTCATTCCTGCGGTCCTGTTGCAACCTTCCCAGACATAATTGTCTATGATAGGTGGGGCTTCTAGGTCCCGGAGGTGAGTCTCGGCTAAAGCGTACACGTCTATTCCTTCCCGTTCAAGTTGCTTTTGAATTTCCACCCACTTATCTGGCTTTCTGCCTCCCTGCATATTTATGTAGCTGATTAAATATTTATTGCATTTGTTTTTCCCTTTCCGCTTACGGGGTCTGTGTTTGTCTTTTACAGAATTGTTTGCTCCATTGTTTCCACCCAAATGGCTTCTGTCAACGCTCTCAGTTACGTCCGTAGGTTCTCCGTTTAGCTCTAGGCCTGGCTGCCTCCCAGCGTTGAGTGTGCATGTGTCTCTTGCTTCCCCTTTGTCTCCTAGTTTGCCTTCCTTAGCTGCGCGGGGCCCCCTAAAAAAGCTACCGCTCTCCCACCTAAGCGCCACCCCACCTCGTTTCCTAGCCTGGGGCTGAAGTGAATCCCGTCCCACTGAAAAGCTTGCCTATGTCCGATGCTGCCCACTACCCTGTTCACGTCTATCACTTCCAGCCCAAGTTCCCTGCCGCACCTCACGATCTCGCTGTTAGCAGCGAGTACTACCCGTTCGGTGTGCACGCCCTGCTTCATCACCTCCGGCACGGTGCAGACTGCAATGCGCACATTTGGGCCGTCGCCCGCAGGTCCTTTACCCCCTTCGCTATCTCCTGGCCAAGTTTTCCCTCCTCTCCCTTTAGAACATCGTTAAGCCCCGCGGCAATCACCACAAGGTTTCTAGCTTTACTAGACAAGGCCAGCTGCCCCTTCGCTGCAGTCATCACCGTCTGCATCGTTTGACCTGGGAAACACCCCACCTTCACCCGCTGGATCCTAGCTATTTACAGCTTTGCTGTAACAGCTTTGCTGTAAAAAGAACGCGAACGGGGCGCACAGCCTCCGACGCATGCTGCACCATCTGCTGCAAAGTCAGTAAACTGCGCTCATGCGCACTTCTTCAAAAGCGTTTGAGGGTGTGGCGTACGTTTACGGGAAAGGCTTGATCAAGAAGTGACGCTGGTCGTTTATTTTGAGGCGCCCTTTCACGCTGCGCCGCCACTGAGCAGAAGGATCGCTGAAGGGAAACATGCTAGCTACAATCATCCTGCTGCGCGCATACGCCTCAAAATAAATGACCCGCGTCGCTTCTTTAACAAATATTTCTCCTAACAGTAGGCCGCACTCTCAAACGCTCAGGAAGAACTACGCATGCGCGCAGTCTACTGACAGTGTTGCCAGACGGTGTGGCATGCGTCGGAGGCTGTGTGCTCCGTTGTTCGTATTTCTTTTAATCGCCCCTGTATACGACGTCATGAGCACAGCATTTGTCTTCTTTGAAAGGTACCTAGCATATAATAATGGCGCAACATCTATGCATCCTACATGCGTGCAACACGAGAAACCGCTGTCTTCATAAAGAGAACATTTTGTCTGCAATGTTTCGACATTGTACTTGAGGCTAAACTGCAGCAACTGATTTGAATTTGATAGAGGCATGTTGCACGCGAAGCATCGAGTTTCAGACATCAGGGCTATATCCCTTAACACGTTCTGAAGAAAGGATTTCTTTTTAGTGTTGCTCTCGTTTTTTATGCTGCGTATTTACATCTTTGCCAGAGGCCGTGGGAGGAGATAGTTGTGGTCGTTCCCCTTCTCCCAGTGCCTTTTTTAAAAATCCTTTTCGCCTGAACGTGTATGCAGAGGGTTTGAGCATATGCTGTGGGCAGGCTGCACTGATTTGTGCTACAAGAGCAGACGCCCCGTTTCACATTACATGGCGGGTATTTTTGCATATCTTGCCTGTGACGTCCCCACAGCCCTCTCTGGTGTACTGCTGTCTGTTTCCCTAGTGCTTCTCGAGATGAAAGCGGTAGATAAGTTCGCAGCCTTTCAGCGTGCAAGCGGTGCTCAAACATGGCAGCCTACAGTGACGTCAGTGCCGTTCATGTGTACAAAAGATCACGCATTCGACCATTCTTCTGTTAATAAAATGCAGGCTACGTAACCGTCACTGCCCTGCTTGAGATATGAAGAGCAACATTCACCACGCGTAAAGCCATTGAAACGCGCAAAAAGGCGTCTGGAGCGATGACGTGATCTAAAAAGCCGCGATCAAATTGTGGTGCTTTTAGGTGGCGAGGATCACACGACGCCACGGCATATTTTGTGGCAGGCCAACAATGGTCTATATAAAAAAGGAAACAGTCATATATCTTCGCCCGTTTTCCTACGAAGCGACACTTCATGGAGTGTTCTACAAAACATCGGCATTGCGCATCAGGTACAGGGCGATAGCTGCTAAGGATTTGGGACCCACTTATCGAAGCTCTGGCGTGCATTGTAGGTGCACTTATGGGGCAGAGTAGCCGGCTCACAGCGACCTTTGTACGTTACAGGTGGCTTCATAGGCAAGAGTGAGCCAGTGGGGTGGGTAGGGGGGTAGGCTGACTGCTTATTAAGCGAGTTCTCCGTTTCTTCAGAAGGAATGGCGTACAGCAGCCGGAAATAGCGCCAACGAGATACCCCTGGGGGTGATTGTCGGGAGTGCGACGTAGTCGAGAACAGTTGCGATAGTCGCGTACGAGCAATGACAATAACAATACCGACAAGCAGCGCCGGCCTCGACAGCAGATGACGATGTCGACTAGTGGCAGGCAGACGCCGCAGCAGTTAGTTTTTGCCGTCGTAAACACAACACGAAAGCCAAAGGTCATAGCTGCACGAACAGTCATGAGACACGTTGTTGAAATACCAACAACGTGGTGCGTGGTTTTGAGAACAAACATTTTGGTGACAATCTGCGTATGCGTAGTTTGAATGAGTAATGATTGTTGGCGTCCAAACTTGCTATAGAAAGACAATCGTTCGGCATGAGTTTGGCGCTCGTTTGCGGTACCTGCATATTATTTCGTTCGGGCGTTGGGGAAAAACTTCGAACTTCACTATATTCTTCCCCATTTTACACGAGGTGAATAACGCTGAACACACGCTTGCGCTGGCAAGCTTGTGAACTCTCGGCAGACTTTTCATGCGTAATGCTAAGCCTAACTCGCCGAGTATCACACACCACCGACACCCTTGAGCTGCGGAAAAATCCATAATATACAAAGTTAACACAATAGCATTCATAATAACTGTACGTCATTTGTGAACAAAGACAAAAAAAAATTCCCTCAGAGTGCAATGTCGGCCAATCTAACCAAATGCAAAAGTAACCGAAGAGAAGCTAAATTGGGCAACCCACAACCAATTCTGCTTAGAAAATTAACTAACAATGCACACAAATGGCACAAGAAAGCCTACGCATTATTAGACAATTCCCACAATTTCTGTGCATGTTTTGCCGTGCGCTCAGAACGACTACAGCAACTTGCAACGTTTTCACCCTACGCTGTTGCGAAGTCGGATACTAACTGTATAGCGTGAACTAGCGCCAAACGGCGCTGAGGACCACATAAAAATGCTCACACGCTGAGCGATGCTCGTTCGATGCTAAGTTTGAGAACAAGCTGCCGTAAGTCACTAAAGCGAAAGCTTTCTTAGTGGGACAGTTGGCGTAGCGTGAAAAAAATGTATTTCCCTTTAGACCGGGATCGACCGAAAAGTTTTGACAAGATGTCTGGACACATGGTGAGTGCTTAAAACCGGGCTTGAAATGTGTCAAAACGGTTACTTGAAAATCGCGAAAAAGGAACCATTTGAGTTAAGACAACAGACGTATCGATCACAAAGAAGGAGTAAAGTAGTATGCCTTTATCTCAAAAACCACCTATCGGTGTATATTTGGATTGTTCGTAGACGCGTTTACTTACTGGAGTAAAAATCGTGGCATGGGTAAGTTCTCCGTTTGCGATTAGGATGTTTGAAGGTTTAAAGATCGATCAGACGCACTTTCATTGGATTGGACGAAGCTTGACCGCTTCTCTCAACTTCCTTTAGGAAGGATGGTAAAGTTTTTTTCTACTGTAAACACGTGGGCAGTTACCTGGATGCGAACTGTGAACTGAAAGCCACGCCCTCCGTTATCCTTAGTTGAATGTATCGTGATTATACGCATGGACATTCTGTCGGGAGCACGAGTAGTCCAGTTATGCAGTGACAGTTTTTCTGTTTGTGAAAACGTTTTCAAAGTTCAAGCTTTTCAAACAAAGCACAGTAGGAAGCCGCGTATCATAGTTAATTTGTGATGCATAGCTGCCTGGTACAAACGGAGCTTTACGCAACGTTGTAAAGTAAAATTTAGTTTAATTGGGGTTTTATATCCGAATACTATGCCTGCGCTATTAGGCTTGGAGTAGTTGAGAGCTGCGGATTAATTTAAGCCTCGTGGGTATACAATTGGTGCGTGCATTTTTTTTTGTGAAGTTCGGCGCTTGTGTCTTGTTTCCGCAGCTCAGGCTCCGACTGCAATTAAAAAAAAAACACAGCGGTAATTTTGTAAACTTTTCTCTAAATTTTCAACGCTTTCAGACTGCAGTCAACAAACCCATCCAGTACTTAAAATAGTGGGTCGCGAAGTACAGGCGCGGTCACTGTTAGAGGCAACACGGAGCGCGTGACCGGGCTCCCCGGAGCGCCATGACGGATGCCGCGGGAAACTTGCATTACATGCGCACTCAGTGCCAGAGGCGGAGATAGCTGCACATCGTCTGCTAAGGTTTCTCCAACTTTCAACAGAGCGCCATGGCTGCAGTGCGCGTGTGATGAAGTGGAAAGAACCGCAGCAGAGGACGCGTAGCTATCTCCGCCTCTGGTACTGATTGCGCATGTGCCGCAAGTTTCCCGGCCGCCTGCAAGTGGCGCTCCGCAGTGCGCGGCCACGCGCTCCGCGTTTCCTCTAACTGTGGCCGCGCCTGTACCTCAGCCAAAAATTACTGTTCTGTGCCCATCAGATAGAAACTTTCCCAAAAAATTGTCTCTCTTTCTCGGCATTGGCGTTTCTCGAGTGCTTGAATTACGTCATTAGTGATATAGCGGCTATCGGCCGGCTTCCTTTTTGTTGCAGCAATAAGCGCATTCGGTAGCAGAAAAGGGAGCGAATCTAATGCGACGAGCTTGCGAGCAGTGTCGCTTTGTGCTGGGGATAACTATAGCATCCACAATTATTCCAGACCCGACGGCGAGCGTTTATCGGAAGTGTTACAGGGCCCATTTAGTATTTGTCATGCACGCAGGCACTCCTGAGGACATGCACGAAACAGCATGGCAAATGTACCGGCGCTACGGGCCAGTCGCGGTTGAAGAAAATCCTGGCCGAGAAACCATAGTGCACCTCTTCAGCGCCGAGGACTTCCGATTCGTGTTCCGATACGAAGGAAAGGTGTTGTACCGCTTAGGTTTGTACCCACTCAAAGCCTACAGGAAGGCCAGAGGCGAACTGTCTTCGGACTATGGAGTCTCGAATGGGTACGTACTTTTTACCAGAGTCACACTCGTCGAAACAGTCTGTGTCGAAGGCGAAAGCATTGCGTACTATATTGAGGCGGTTACCTTTTACATACACTTTCGTCTGTCGACAAAGCAGCCACGCAATCTTGCCATCGTTAATTCATATTAATCCACCTTAACCCCTCTTAATCTTTGTTAGCTAATCTATCATAACTAACCTTGAAATACCTTAGTCCATCCTAATTTAGTATAACCCACGTTAGTCTATGTTGGCCCACCTTTCCCTGCCTTCATTTGCCTTTTTCCCGTCTTGATTTCCCGTTGTTTCCATCTTGACTCTGCCCAATAAACCCTAATAGTTCTTAATCCATCTTACTCGACCTTATTTCCTAACCTATTACACTTAGAGTCGGCCTAAGCAATCTTCGTTCATCTCAGTCTACCTTTATACATGCTAATGCGCCTTGAATAGAACAGGATAAATTCGATCTTCATTATGCAAGATTAGCTCTTAGCTTGACAAAGTAAGCAGCGTTAGAAGGAACTAGCCACTAACTTTGTGTCCATCAATGATCACCTAGAACAGTTGCGCTATTCAAGTCTTGCGCGTAAGTGGAAGCTTCTCTAAAATTTTTACACCAGCTTACTTTCCGGATCTGGTACTGGGCCCACATGCCGGTTTCGCCACCCGCGGTTTACAATATTTGATGTGCACTTTATTTCTGTTATGCTCTAAGTGACTTAGCAAGCCGTGTAAAAATGGAGCAGAGGTTTTAAGTCAGCCACAACGTTTGTTATACCCCCAGGAAGGTATCTTAAAATTAGCATAAACACACTGAAAAAACAAACCGTGAATTGAGATGTTCAGCGTCGGTGTTAAACGAACGGGTGGATTCACTCGCCGAAGCTGCAGCTGCTCTACAAGGATGGGCGTAGTGGATGGCTTGGAATTAAGACTAAGACAAGATCTTTAACGCCGGAATTGAACGCACACCTAAAGTAAATAACGGCGTATAGTCTAATATATATAAATACAACTACATGTGTACTAAGGGCTCAACAATGTAGCTGATACTTTGTTTCCGTGCATGAGAGCATTAGTCCAGTACATGCTGGGGTGATTCTGTGTTATATAATATGTCCTTCATTATTCCAAAAGAAGCGGGGAACATCTCTTCCCGTAACCGGACATAGCTCCCATATATATGGTGTGTATGACATCGTTGAATCTAGTACGTATGAAATTGCTTCGTTCGATTAATTCTCTTTATATTCGACAAATTCGCAATCAATTTTTCATTCAGCGTATTTTACTGTCAAAATAACTTGTCATAAGCTGGTGATTGTAGACTGCTTTGATCTGTTACACCAACTGTTCATTCGTAATTGCAGCGATATGGAAGAGTGGGGCTACGTTCAGCGTTGGACTCCACACCCCACCTTCCAGGGAAAGGACATTGAATCGTATGCTGGCGACATGGGACAAATATCGGACGACACCCTTAAACTGATTGATGCGTTCAGAGACGGCAAGGGGGAAGTGGACGACTGCTATGTGATCATGCAAAGGTGGTCGCTCGAATGTGAGTGGATGTTCACGCATTGCTAGCCCTCTCTTCGCTATGTATAAAAATTCTGGAATGAAACCGCCTCAACGTGCAGGCGAAGTTTCGAAATGCATAGTATCCAAAACTCTTGATAAAAAATGATACCCTGGTTAGAGCTCGAGAGGTTTACCGCACAATGGCGGTAATTTATGGGAAATTTGTCGAAGTGCAAGCACAACGCCGCCCTTCCGCGGTGCGAGCTTAGACACCTAGCATTTACACCTTGTACACATTATTTAGCAATTACAACTGCAAAATCAGGGCGTGGAATCAATTCGGGAGCTAGAAAACTCCTAGCCCTTCAGCAAATACAATTAAAATCGTTGAGTAATCCTAAATAACGGGCTGCGACCCGCCGCGGTGGCTCAGTGGCTAAGGCGTTGCGCTGCTGAGCACGAGGTCGCGGGTTCGATTCCCGGCCGCGGCGGCCGCTTTTCTGATGGAGGCGAAAAGCGAAAACGCCCGTGTGTACGAGATTTCGGCGCACGTTAAAGATCCCCAGGTGGTCGATATTAATCCGGAGCCCTCCACTACGGCGCGCCTCATCGCCTGCGTTTCGTCGGCGCGTTAAACCCTACAATCAGATAAATAACGGGCTGCAGTAAAGGGGTCTTGTTATATCAAAATCAGAATATTTATTTTATGAAGATACAGACAATAGGTGAAAAGTCATTGGGATCCTTAGCCGACGTTACTAGTGGTGGATCTGTAGCATAATATTCACAGAAAGAAACAATACTAACACAATATTTACGAGGATGAACAAAGATGTGAGAAGAAAAGATATTGTGTGTTTTTAAATTAGTGTCATATACTCCTCAGTTGTGAAGAATTTCTAAAGGAATGAGTGTATTTTGAGTCATTTCTTGTATTTTCAGTCATATATTATCCTATAGTTTGGCTTATAGAAGTGCCCCGACTATTCACATTACGTATTTTTGGTGGATCTAAGTGCCATTGGTTGCGTGTCTGGTGTTTAATCAACGTTCTATTGAAGTCAATGAACGGTTAGGTGTTTTTAGAATTTTAGACCTGGTAATGTCGTTTGGAAGTTCTTTGCTATATTAAGTGGCATAATGTTAGGTACTCAAAAATTAGGGATGATGGTGCAGAG
Source organism: Haemaphysalis longicornis (assembly GCF_048455015.1). Taxonomy (NCBI): domain Eukaryota; kingdom Metazoa; phylum Arthropoda; class Arachnida; order Ixodida; family Ixodidae; genus Haemaphysalis; species Haemaphysalis longicornis. The sequence goes on along the minus strand of NW_027526407.1, from coordinate 113,789,971 downwards.
GCGGGGGAATATGTCAATATTCTGAGCGCTCTTTTTGGAGTTTGGCAATAGTGGAACTGTATGACTCGTATGTATATCCCGAAGGCTCTATACAGTGAGTTAGGGGAGAGAGAAGTACTGAAGTATACGATTTGTAGCGTTATAGAATCAGTGCTTGCGCGCTTGAATTAATGGGTACCAACTAAACGACAACTTTCTGCTAAGTCTTAATGTGAGCTGCCCGGTGTAGTGATTGATAATTGAACTACTAAATATTTGTTTCTAAACCCTAATAAGTTCTGCATTTACTATGAATAATTTGCACTATTCCATTACATTTTCCTGGTTAGATGAGAAAACAAGCATTTGTTTTGTAATTTTCAATGCTAACTTATTACTAGTATTCGAATTGAAATGTATTACGTAATTCTAAGTTGGCTGTTTTTTCAGTTTCTTTTAAACAGCGTGTAGTGAGGTGTAAAGCTGTGTCATCGGCATAGATAGTGGTGTAGGAGTCTCTTAGGAAATTTGGGTAGTCGTTGATAAATATAAAAAAAATATAGGACTGAGAACAGACCCTTGTGGTTTTTTAAAATCAAATTTGCTTTCAGCTGTGCGTACGAACTTTCGGAGGTTTGTCAGGAGACTGCGGGAAATTTTAAAGTTTGCGCTTGGAGTCTATTATGGCCAAGTGTTTGCCACAGGAGGTTGTGGTCAATAGAAATTAGCTTTTCGAACACCAAGAAATGTGCTTAGTGTTAACCGATTGTTATATAACACTTGATAAATTACATCTGTTACATCGCTGATTGTCGCTGCGGATAAGTAAGCTTTGCAAAAACCGTGTTGTTTCGTTAAGATTTCATAACTTTCGAGGTATTTTACCACCCTTTTCGCCATTAGCTTCTCAAACAACATATTATTGCCCGATAACATCGTTTTAAGGTGGCACTTTACTGCTAAGTCGGGGTCCCAACCTTTAAGTACAGGCACCACTCTCCCAATTTTTAGCAGGGGGTGGGGGTAAATATTATTCAGAGATTTACTAAATAGCTTATCCAGTGAGTAGCACTGTGTATGTCATCTTTTAATATCTTAATCGATATTTCGTAATCACCCGTTGCCTTATTTGATTGCATCTGTCTAGTAATGGCAATTTTTTTTAGGCGTCTATATCTCTCCGAACGCGAAGCTGTTCACAGTCGACAGAGCAATAAGGGGGTTTGTTCAGCACAGGAGATATTCGCTGTGTTGCTACTCATAGTAATAAAGAAGTCATCGAACTGTGCTGCAAGCGTAGCATTGTCACTGTTTAGGACGCTCTACTAGGGAGGATTCTCAGCTTGTGAAAAGGCTTTATAACTCAGATTATGATGTGCCAAGTTTGTTTCGAGTGTCAGCTGTTTTAGACTTTTTTAGATTTTTAGTTTTCGCGGTTTTTAGTGTAGGCATGTTGGCAACAAGGGGTCTTCTTAGCGAACCTAAAGTATTGTTTTACCTACCCATAAATCAAGTTCGTTGCAATGAGTTTGTTTTATTCATAAAATTTTATTTGGAAATTTATTTCGAATGCAGATATCATAAACTTCACAAATGCTGAAGACCCAACGATGATTCAAAGGCTCTGTTTGTAAAAACTTTATCGCGTGTCCATTGGCTCGTTTACAGCCGTCACAATTTATTTTGATGTTGTTCTGCCGAGATCCTAGAAATCCTGCAAACCACGCCTGATTGACTTGCTTCGGTCGTTTCAGCCGCTATAGTTTGCGCACTGAACAAGAGGCTGGGCCTCCTGGAACCCAAACTCTCTGACTACTCGGACGCCAGCATGATCCTGCGCTGCACAGGTGGTCTTGCTAGCGTAATGAACCAGCTGGCGGTCAGCTGGCCTTTGACCCACCACTTCAACGGGTCAAATGTCAAAGCGCTCAAAAGAATCTCCAGCGAACTCGCACCGTAAGAGCATTATTTTTACTGAAGTTGTTGGTGGATGGCATATCGTCTTGTAAGGTATACAGCATAATACAGAAACTGGAAACCCATTCGCTGACCAATCCGAGAAACAATGGGAACAAGCCAGGTGCAGCGCTCCCGAAACATCATTTGTTTTTTGACATGGTCAGGAAGCTGTTTTTAGGTTTCTGTATTTTTACTGTGTTGATTGATAGAAATGAACAACAAAATGAGTGTTCCTAGGAGGAAGCTAAGCACCAATTAGCAGTGATTGCGGAAGTACTAGTGTCATTTTGAACGCTGCTATTTAAGGTTTACTCTGGGAGTAACGTTGCAGTTTCGCCTCAGTGTATTGGCGGTGTGCTGAAGTCGACGTTCCCCTCTCGCTACATCTCAGGTAGGTGGCGCTGATGATTTAGGTGCTTCACACTCCCCACCAGCGTGGTAGGTATTACAGCGCAGAGGAGCCTCACTGGCTGGTCTCTGTACCCGCGGGGTGAGGTGGGCACGTTCTGCTCCGAGTTTGTAGAACCTTGTGAGTACTGGTACTAAGAGGAAGCAGAAATCCCAGCAGTAGCTGTTCGGCCTTACGCATATGCGGGTATGGCCAATGGCTGTTATTTTTGTTAACATTAGATACCCCTAACAGTAATCCAATAGCACGCGTGGTGCAACGCCCACCTCCTCTCATTGCCCTACTCCTACCTTTCTTTGTTTTCGCTCACTCTTGAAGCCCTCACCTCCCCTGTGCCCGAATGCCCGTCTTCGGTTCTCCGCCCCTGTATATTCCTTATCTTCTGCCTTCCCTCTCTTTTCCTCCCATTTTCGTTTATTGCCCTTCTTCACTTCGCTAGTGAACCCTCGTCATTCCCGCAGTCCCCTCAGTTTCCCCAACACTGTGTCAAACCTCCTTTCCCCCTCACCGTATCTCTCTCTTCCCTCCTAACCTTCTCTTCCACGCCGGACTCCAGCGTTTTCGTCCAATGCGCCAGTGAAGTCTTTCGCGTCGTAAGCTCCGCCTAAACAAGTCCACAATAAAAAAATGTTTCAGATGACATCTACGTTTTGATCTTAAGATGTACTACGCTATAGGCTCACTTCGACGCCCAGGGCGCGTTTTGTTGCGAATTTCCCGCATTTGCGGTCTATGCTTCAAGGTCCCTGAAGTTTAGCGAAGAGAGGGTACTTAGTCACAGTGGCCAGGAGGGACTGAAGCCCTCTGTGCTTCTGTGGCTTAAGATGTAAATGTGAAAGGTTGCTGCGTCAGGGTGTCAGTTAGTTTGAGCTATAATGTGGCAGCGTTAGTGATTTAAAGTGTTTATTCTCTAATGTCTCTGTCGGACTGAACGTTTTTGCTTTTTTGCGGAGGCAGGAAAGATCTTTGTTGCGGAAGAAATACCAGCGTTTTTGGAAAAGCGGGTAAACTGACGTTAGAGAGCTCAAAGCTGGAACTTGCAGTCTAGGGCCATGAATACAGCAGTTCCTTCCTTTCCTTGCCTCCCAATCAGCTCGAGCTGATCTTGATGTATCAAGGTGGTCAAGACTTCCTCGCATTTTTAAATGAAAGTGGCACTTTTACTGTTTTAGTTGTTCACCCCTGTGTATGTCTAGGTTGCGTGGAGGAGAATGGATGTTTCCCCGAATTCAGCAGGGTTTTAAGCTAACGTATAATATTGCTACCCAAAATCTCCGCTCACATTTATTTGTAGATACTTGTGATAGTCTATCCTTCCCCCACTTTGCAATTCTTAGCCATTGAGACCCCCTTGTCGCACGGGGGAAAATCGAGCTCCTAGGCGTAAGATTACGCGGTGTTTTTTTTTTCACTCTTCTCGGGGAGGGGAGTGTTGTAGTCGTGGTCGCAAGCAGCCCGGTGTGAGTTCGCTTGCCTCTTTCGCGTGCTTCAAACCCTTGTGCACGGGGATCCGATGGCGTCGTTAACTTTATTGAATGTGGATTGGAGTATTTTACCGAAGTGATAGGTATTCTGCCTGCAGTCAACAGCCTAATGCCTTTTGAGAGTCTGGAATTATAATACGCTTCTATTTGACACTTCTGCTTCTCGGATTGCCAAGAGATGGCTCCAACTTCCACTTCTTTGTTTCTGTACGCAGAAGGGCCACTCAAACGCAAAGATTGCCAGAGTTGTCAGCTACGGCAATTGCGGCCACATACGTTCATACATCGTGAAATCAGTGTACACCATGCGTTCTCATAATACTCGACTTTCCTCGAATTAACTTGATGCTGTCGTATTGCCTCTCCTTGCGTAGGTTTGATCCATGTCTTTGGTCGAGAGGTTTTATGCGGGGTCGCTGGATTGGTAACATGGCCGTGATGGCGTGGCTGTCTTCCATACGATGAGCCATCCCGAATTTGTTTTCCGAGCCACTCCCATTATTTTTCTTTCACAGAATATTGTTAAAAGGTTTCAAGGAAGCTATTGCAGCAACACCTTTCAACGAGGCCACCAGGGGAAACGACATAATTGTTCGGTGTCTTCAGAATAACCTCAACTGCCACGAAATACTTCCCTATGTGTACGAGTTCCTCGTCGCTAACACATACATGGTAAGTGCGTGATTTTTTCGGAAGTGCTTTTTTTTGGACACATCCAACAAAATTACGTTGTATACAAAAGCAACTAGCAACATTTTACGGCTGACCAGTGAGCGGTGATTTTAACTCAAGTCATATAACGTGAATCCCTGAAAAACGCCTGTTGTCGTGTTTCTTGTTAGAACGTAGTATATTATGTGTTGGACACTCAAGATACATAGTGCACAAGAGGTTGCCTTATGTGTGCACATTTTTGCAAAGAAATGGCAACGCAAGTACTTTTTCCAGCGGCATGAAAATTATTTTGTGTGCGAATGCTATTGCACTTGTAAGAAGGCATCAAGCTAATCTAGAAGCGTATACCAACGTAAAACTTCTCTTTATGCTCATTCCAAAATTGCTTGATCAGTACATGCAGCAGGTACGCTGAGAAACACATTCAAAATCATTGAGAGGTGAATTTTTGTGAAAAATTGAAGGGGATAGGGATCGAGTTTTTCTACCGACTTAAGAAACAAATTGAAATAAGGGGATGGAGGACAGAAATAGATTGCGAAAAAAAGCTTTTTGTTATTTGAAACGGTCTAGTGGTGATTATCAACAGTCGTAATAATCCTCATCTGAGAAAACTCTTGAAAGGACAAAAAACTCATCTGTTCTTCCGCAAATTACAATCCGGCTGTAATATAGCCTACTGCGAATAAGAATACGCTGTTGAAATGTGCATCTGAAAATAGTAGCAAATCTTTTATAACACAAATTCCAAATGGAAGCTATTACACAGCCAATTCTGGCAAACATTCAACATCTTGCGAGGGCTGGTCTCGGTTAAATTACGGAGATGCTGACGAGGCATTCCAGACGCTGTTTACACTGACATAAACCGAAATAACTTCTCATCAAAAAGGAATCATCCATCCTTTCATCAGCATCAAATCACATTAAAACAAAATTACCGCTGAGGGGAACTTCAGGCTAGCACTTGTTCTGCGCGATGGTTCTCCAGAGTCTTAATTATACATTGAAGTGCTAGTTGTTCTTTAAAGCCTACTTCGCCAAAATTTGTTTTGAATTTTATATGGGGCTATGTTATATATGTATGCTATGGATATATCGAGCTATGTTATAACTGCTTTAAAATTTGTGTTTTGGTTTGACTCCTTGGGAATGTTTTGTTAGGCATCAGCGGCGGCCACATTCTGCCTTTACCGGCTGGCGATGCACCCTGAAGCCCAAGAAAAGGCCCGACAAGAGGTCTTTTCTGCTGTTAGAGAAAGCAGGGAAGAACACTTGCCTGCAAATCTACCTTACCTTTACGCATGCATCAGAGAGTCGCTTCGGTAAGTCTCCAAAACCTGACTTCTACATTTTACATGCTTTGAAACTGGGTTGTACTCACTAAAAACCAGCAATAATGAGTTTTTAGTAGCGTGGAATACTTTAAAATAGTAGGACGCAAAACTCCTTGGGTGAGCTTATATAAAAGCAATAATGCTTAATGTAGTCCGGGACAGTTATTCTACAGAAGGTATTCTCCGTCGCAGCAAACGGGACATGTTGAATAGTTCCTCAGCCTCTGATGGCAGGTCGCCTTCTAAGAAGTTTTACCCGTGAAAAATGTGGTCAGTCTTTTATGGGCGGCCTTTGCTGTGCTAGTGTAGAATAGGTCTCTACATGTACCCGTGCTAGTCTGCGCTGTGTGTGATGCTCAATATGGAATTCCTACAAGCGAAGTACTCTGATCAGCCCATGTGATATTCATGGACGCGGCCCGCTACGCATCCCACCCGGCCATAGCAATAAGCGTCATCGACGGCGAGGTGATGTCTTTCGCACAGTGACCGTGAAAACCAGAAACATCGTTGAAGCTGAAGAAATGGCCATCGCACTGGCGATGATATCTCCATCTTCGAGTAAACCACTTCACGTAATCACAAGATGCCAACAGGCATGCAGAAGCTGCGGCAGCGGCCGCATCCCAATATCCGCTTTCCAACTACTAGAAAAGCATAAAGATACCCTAAAACCTACTCTACTAATATCGACGTCAGGTCAGGCAGGGCTCGACGGAAACGAGTGAGCATGCACTACAGCCCGAGAGGGCACCCTCCGCTACGTGACTCAGGGCCTACCCAGCAGCATTACCACGCACTTCTGCCGCACCACCACCTTGCCAGAGGTTGCTACTCACCACCGAACCAGAAGCTTACCCGAGAGGAGGCTGTAGCCTGGCGGCAACTAAGACTAAACATACCCCACCTTAGATTCCTGCATATCAGACACCCACAAAATATCCACTCAGATGCCCACACTTCAGCGAACATCCAGCAGTGTACCACATTATGCGTTCTTGCTAAAACACACCAGCAGCCGCCGTTATTCGCACCCTCACCCGCGGGCAGTGGGAGGCCGCGCTGTGCAGTGCGGACCCTCACGACTAGCAATAGTTGGTGGGCGGGGCCGCGGAGGCCCTGGACTGGGGTTTATGTCGCTTTCAAGCGTGAACCTTTTTTTTTTGCAATAAATGTTTTCCCACAACCAACTATAAAGTTGTTTCGGACTTGTTTAAAAAAAATTGCGTTAGGGCTATACCAACTAACAAAAAATGTCCCTTTGAAAGATGCGTAGCTCATCATTATCCTCCGAGCACGTTACAGCAAATGCAATGTCACCATCATTAAAAATATTGCGGAATTGTCACACTGGTGATATAATTAACGTAGAGGTTAAACAGCAGATGCCCAAGAACTGAGCATTGCGGTACCCCGCATTTTATATTCAACGGTTTAGTGAAACAGTCACCCATCTTAACATATTCTACGTGGTCCGAAAAATAGTTTCGTAAAAATGGGAGTTATGTACCGCTGAAACAAAATTTTCTAATTTCTGAACAAGCAGCGAGTGGTCAATGGTACCAAGAGCATTTACTAGGTCAAAAACAGCGTAAGCGGAATTATTTTGTCAAACGTCTCATAAACACAGTAAATAAAATTTTCAAGCATGCTTGTAGGGCTCAGTACACTGCTGAATCTGTACTTAGAATTATGATTAAATCATTTTTTCAAAATAACAACATGTTCTCTTGTATGATTTGTTCCAGAACACAGGCCAATGAGTTTAGTGAATAGTTTTTCCTATCACTGCTGAAGCTTCATCTTGGCGCTTTTTTTTATAAGGGTCTGATTGCACTAGTTTTAAAGTGCTTAAAATTTTAACCTGTCAAGTTTATTTGGTTGATAATGTACAGCAGAAGCGGTGTTATGCTGTTGAAATTAAAAATAAACTCTCTGATCTTAATTTTATCAGTTCCCTGGGACTTCGTAATAGACATCGACCGTAGAACTCTCCACAAATCATTCTTATTGACTGTCGGTACGTACAAGGAGTGACAGAAGGTTTCGGCTACATCAACACATTGTTCGTTGTCCTCAGGTTTCAGATTGTTGACTGATTAAAAAAATGCTTATGGAAGTTATTGCCCAGAATCCCATAACTTGTGTTTTTGAATGCACGCTGGAGTGTTTTATCAATAGTTTGTTTTGGTGGCTTGCAAGAATACTATTTAGAAAGTCCCAGGTTTGGCGCCCATTTTTACGTCATGCGGATAACGGGTTTATTTGATAGTGCTTTTTGTCCATCTAATTTTTACGTGATGTTATATATCGACTGTTTAAATTGTAGTCTTGCAGCTTTATCGTCAGCATTATAGTGACATCGTCGTTCACGTTAAGTTTTAAAGTAACAAAAATTCTATTATCTGCTTATCTATAAAAGGTGGTATGGTTTCTTTGCTTTAAATTCACCTTTTCCCCGCCTTTTTGTATACTTCCCTGAACTACTCAACGGCTAGCTTGGAAGCTTCGGTATGAGCGAATTTCAAGTAAATGAACTTAACGGTTTGTGAACATCACTACTGATTACAGCCGCATGCTCGGGCACCAGTTGTGCTCTCGAGACAACCTCGCCTAGTACTTTTAAAACTGCAAAATTGTGATCGGTCATTTTTTGATAACGGAACCAAGCACATCGCTATTAGCTATAGTTGTCAAAATATGGTCGATGTATTTTTGGCTCAACTTACTTCCAAGCACTACGCCTCAGCCGTAGAGCCACCGCGGCGGCTTGAGAACGTTCCAGTTCATAGAAGTAAGCTTGTTTCTGCCTCCAGCCGTCAGCAAACAACTGGACTGCGAATGTTTCCTAGAGCTCTTTACACCTTTCTGAGAAGGAGTATTTACAATATTTCTTTCTTACAGGCTTCATCCCATGGTACATGAAATTTATAAGAAGGTTTACGTTGACTTCGTTGCGTCTGATCATATTGTGCCGGCTAATGTAAGTTCCCTGAAAATATTTGTTCAGACGCATTTGCACCCTACGATCACTGTTTCCTTTGAGCACAGAATTCGAATATCATGGGTTCTGAGTCTGTACAGTGTAGCCTAAAAACCGCAAAAAATTATTAAAGTTCCTAAAAAACGGCCGCTGCTATCTACCGACCACCGCTGTGCTTGACGCCTACCGTGTCAATCTTGCCGTCGCGCGACTCAAGTCACTGGGCTTGTGTAGAAGTCCTGTGCAATGACTCTTTAAAGCTGCGGGACCTTCAACCATCTTGGTATCTGGCTTCATTTCTGACAGCTTTCTAATGCGCGCATGGAGTTTTGGCGAGCTCATACAGAATGCACGTGTGCTTCCATACCCTCCGTAGAAGCGACTGCTCTGGTTAAGTGGTGATCCCGGGTTCGACTCCTGGACCAGGACGAATTTTTTTCAACTGCGAAGTTTCTGAGAAAGCTGTATAGCTTTCCTTTGTAGCCGTACGACTGAATTGAGGTGGATGTCAAACCTTCCTTTGTAGAAGGTTTAAAACACCTTTTACTATTGCGTGAATATCAGTTATCGAGAGGCCTTCACGAGTTTGCGGAAAAGGGTGATAACTTTCTTGTTGAGTGTTAATATAAACTGGAATAGGGTGTAAAAGCGTTGGACATTAAAACTTGGTCGTTGGTGATTTTGCTTCCAACTACCATAGAACCTACGGATGAGTGTTGAGGTAATATTCACAACCAGCACCAGCATGTATTTCAAGATAAGGCAGCTAGTCACGATAAAAGAAGACTTCTTCCAAGTTTCCTTTGCAGCGCAACACTTTTTTAGCCCACGTGAACCACTTAATTCTCCGAACGTTATCTGGGGGCGTTATCGCACGCCGGAGTCTGCGCACACGTTGCGTAAGCTGAAAGATCTCTCAATTCATCGACGAAAGCTTGGTGTTCTTTTTATTGGTTTTCAGAGGAATAGAGCTATAGATGTAGGTTTATTTAGTGTGTTCAAATGGCTCACGACAGTATGAACTTCAGAGACGGTGGTAAGGGCTTGGAATTCGTCAAAGCGCTGCTCGCATAAATCTGTTATTGAGACGTAATCGGCCTCCAGAAAAATCGTGAAAGTAGTAAACGCCAAATGTTGCCTACGAATGGGGAAATTGAAGGGAGCCATAAACGCTTAGTGATTTTAAATACCATTGATAATTCGCATTGGAATCGTGCCGCAATGTGGTAGCTCAGGAACCCAGACGTCAGAGTGCGTTGTTTCTAGGGGGGAGATTCGCAATCCGAATGGAGTCAAATGAAAGCGGGAAAGTAAGTGTTGTTTGTGCTATTAAATTGTCTGTTCCAGATGCCGGTAATGAAGGCCAGGGAAATCCCAATGCACTAAACCCCCTGTGCAAACAAGATTGATTGCATTAAGTTTGTGTTCGCTTATATGGGTAAAGTGTTTGAGCTCACCTAAAGAAAAATAAGGGGAGTGCTAAAAATACCGACTGCTACGTGCGTAATCTGGAGATGTAGCGTGCACCTAAGAGACTGTACCATTTTCAGGTCAGAGCCAGAGCAAATTGCAATGCCACCACATTTGCCAATTACTTGGCTACAAAAGCGGACAGTCCACCTAAATCAAGCGAAGAACATCGATAGGAAACCGGGGGAACGAGGGTGGTGGTTCTCGCTACTGGAAAGTGCCATCTTTGCACCACGTGACCTGTAATCTGAGCCCAAGGGGCTCACTCTAAAAATTTAGATTTGACTAAGGGACACGGTGGGTAAGAGGGTAATAACATGTGTTTTATTCTGACTAATATAATTTGCTAATGCACAGATAACTCCTTAGTACGTGAAAGTTAATTCTGCTAAGGTTTAAAACTCTTTTCGCAGACTCTGGTGAGAACTGTTTTATCCGTGGGCGGCCGACTCGAAGAAAATTTTCCGAAAGCCTCCGAGTTTCTTCCGGAAAGGTGGCTGCGAACGGATGAAAGCGAAAAAGTGAAGGAAGTCAGAGATGCCTGGATTCGCCACCAATTCGCTTCTATCCCGTTGAACATGGGACCTGCAATGCGCAACCGTCAAAGAATCATCGAGCTGGAGGTGTTAATCCTTCTGGGAAAGGTGATAATATAAGATATAATAGTTCTGGTGTTTTTGTATTAAAAAATGTGTTGTCTGCAGTTAGGTCCCTATACGAAAGCTTTAATAACGTACACTGTTTTATCGGCTTATTGGGCATTGAAAATGCCAAAGAAGTAGTAAAAGTGCCAAGACACCATTTGATGGAATAGCATGAACGTATATGGTTACCTTGATCTTTATATACCCAAAATTATCCGTTTATTCAGATGCTTGAAAGGAAAAACTTCGGCATAATATTTTTAAGTCATTAACAATTACACCAAAAGATCAGAAAGTACAGTGTCTAGCCGAAGCATATATAGTGCTGTTTCGAAAGGCAAGAAAATGCAGGCGACTTTGTTACCACAAAACACTTTTTCAAGCACTTTGTCAACCCTGAAAAACTTTGTCAACCGCCACCAGGCTACTGAACTTCCGATTTCTGCCTGAGAACAGCGAAGTGGCTTGTCCACGTATACATGTGTTCGTCACTTGTTAGTGCTTTGAGCAGGCTGAACGCTCCATATTTTGTGCTTTCTTGCGTTATCTTTAGCGTTATGGTTACAGTCGCCCTCCAGGGTTCCAAACTTACATACATAGCTCAGGGTAGAAGAGAAGGAAGTTTGGAACAAACGAGGCTGAGTGGCTCATAATTTTGATTCTAAAATGCACAGGGCTCAGTTATTACACCCCTAGGCACACTGCTAAAGTTGATGAAGCGCCTCCTGCCAGGTGGAAAACGTAGTAGCGTCTGATTGAGACATACAAGTGAGAATAAAAAAATATTAAAGGATTGCCTGAATCTTCGTGCAGTCTGCAGTCAGTGCAACCTAACCTATAGCGTCTAACGCACTTTGTCTTGGCGCCGTGATCTAGTTTTGAATTCTTAAAAGGAGGGGGCAGGAGTGACACCGTCTGGTAGCTTTTACACGTTGAGTAAATCGTGACGACAGGGAGGGTTTTTGTGCAACCTTTCTGCAGGAGCATGTGTGATTAAAAACACTACGGTCGGAAGAGGGTTTTTGAAAACAAGGTATAAGCTCCAAAGAGTTTCTGGTAAAAGGTCAAAAAATGGTTTTCAGTAACATTGCGTTAAGCACGGAATTGTGGTTTGATGTACTTCTAATACCCGTGTCGGTTTCACTGGAGTGACACGATTTTTCTTTCGGTATAGGTGCTGAGGAAATATAGAGTCGAAAATGATCATGGTGACATCGGATACCACACAAGGTTCCTCAGTATGCCAAAGCGTGCTGCTAAGTTTCGCTTTGTTGAACTAGAGAGTTCAACTTGAGGACAAGAGAAATACAGCATCTGCGAGCCATTCTCAAGCTACTGTCGGTGGCGTGTTGTATGTATGATTGACTAATATTTCCTGGCCTGTGCCCCCCTGTGTTGGCATTGTTTTGATGATTGAACTGCTGAAATAAAGCGTACTTGGGACCTAAAGGTATTTTTTGGCACTTGCTTTGTAGCCAAAACGTAGACACTTAAGGAAAAATTGCCCCCACCTCCCCGAAGGGAATCATGAGGAAGTGCGAATGCATTTCTTGCGCCGAGAGTACACGGCGTAGTAATTCTGCCATCGCCTTGAGAGGCGCAGTACCGGCGAGGGGGAGCTGTCAGGCGAGGGGAGAGGCGCGCGCCGAGGGTGAGTGCAAACCTAACGGGGGGAGAGGCGCGCCAGCTGCAGAGCATGTGACGTCACGGCGCGAGGAGAGGGGGAGCAGACGCAAAGGCGCCAGCGCGCGGTCACGTGGGAGCGGTGCGGGAGGCGGAGCGCGCGCGGGTCACGTGGGGTGTGACGTCGCTGCGCCGTTGCTACAGACGCTCCTCTCCGCTCCTCGCGCCGTTGCTAGGGGAGAGGAGGAGGAGCGCGGATGACGGCGGATTCAGGGTCGCTTATAAAGTGCATCGCACTTAAAACGGGTGGCTGTTTTAAGGCGGCTAATATACAATAAAACCCATATATGGGTGTCTTGTGAAGGTTGTCATTTCTCTTCACAGCTTGAGGCATTTTTAGAGGCCCCCATAATAATTTAATCACATAATTATGAGCTTTGTTTCAGGGTACTATAATCTTTAGGCGGACGAGTAAATGAGCCAGACTACGAGTATCATAGTACGACGTACAGCTCAATGACCTCTAAGGCAGCGGTTAGTTGTAGACAAATAGGTGTGATCCCCCCGAGCAGTTTGCAGGCTGTGCTTCATCACGTTAAGGTGCTTGCAGTCAGTAATCATTAGTGTCCTTTTAGAAAAACACGTTCACGATATCCAGGTGGTCGAAATAAGGAGCCCTCTAATACGGCGCGACTCATAGCCGAGGTCTTCCTTCGGAGCGGAGAACCCTCAGATTGGAATAGTTTTTATTAGAATAAATAAGGCACCAACAAAACTATTGTTAGATCAATTCATCTACAGAGCGGTTAGCTGTATGACGAGAGACACGTGGAAGGTAGAGCGGTCCGTGAATAATGGGACCACTCCGGAGTGCAATCTCGTTTTCTTACGTTCAGCATGTTCACATGATTGTCTGCCCAGATGACATGAACACAATGACGCAGTGTGTGGCGCCTAACGTTTGCGCAACAGTATTATCGTTGTTGTTAGTAGTATAAATGAGTACGTGGTATTCCTCGGTAGCCACGATTTCTTTGACCTTCATATTAACTCGAGGTACTTACCTTGTCAGATAGCGAGGAAGACCAACTGAAAACGGGCAACCGAACAACCAACCATCTGAAAACGGGCAGCGGAACCAGGTGACTACTATCGATGGATGATGTGGCATTGTTAGTAACCGTAGGGTGTTGGCCGTCTGACCGACTTTCATCTTTCATAAATGAGAATTGTTAGCCTGTCATTTGCGGAAATTTTCGAGTTGTCCGCGTGCAGAAAAAAGTCTAAGCGAAACAAACCTAGAGAGCAAGAAAACAAAACATGAAAAAAACTCCAAGAGAATGACACTACAGGGTCGATGTTCACCATGACAATTTCAGATGAAGAGGACCAAGTGAACATCTAGAATATGTTAAACGCCATGTCACAAACACGTGCAATGTCAGCCACCGAGCAAGCGGACAACACCGGACTGCAAGCCAGCATGTGTAGCACAGAGAGCGATGGTATGCATAGTATAAAACAACCAACTCTGCCTGACACAAGTCGGGTTACTTTCAAGGACGTTTGCACCTTAGTTCTAAAGCTTTGTTGCAGTGACCCTTGCATTCTTTTTAAAATTAATTTCTGAGAGGTCTTATTTCCAACATCTTTGTTTGTATACTTATGTGTAACTGGGTAGTTCCTCACTTACTTTGAAAGCACAGGGGATTTGAACTATGTTTGAGACACCGATCATGGAAACGGAATGTATCTAAATTTATGCAGTTCTCTCACCTATTTTTAAGGCGGAGTTTTCAAAGGAGAAAACCTTAGGTGCTCTATTGTCCGAAACACAGTCACAGTTGTTGGGTAGAAAAAACGGGCGAAGCTGTGAAGTGTACACAAAACGCATTTGACTTGGTATGAGATTTGAACCAGGTTATCAAGAATAGGATCCCCGCGCTACAATAGCACGTTGGCGTCGGGGAATAAAAGTTAGCTAAATGAATGGCGTGTGACAGTGAAAGTGACTTCATGCGTGAAGAACATGTGTATGCCAACAACGGAGAATTCAGATTCTGGGAAAGAAGTTGTGTGTAGGGTGGTCAGTCTGGTTATCGAAGTAACTAAAAGTAAAAGACAGAAGAATGAAAGCGAAGGAAGCGATGCACAGACGAGGTAGCAGTAAATGAAGCACGTAATGAAACAAGCGATCCGAGGTGGCGAAGGTGAATATTTTATTGCAGCAATATAGGAAGGGGGTGGGAAGCCTGCTTAAGGTAGCTGGCGTCGTGACTGCGCTTGTCCGGGCGACCAGGGCCGGCTGGCGACCTGGGTCCGGGCTGGTCAGCTGTGCTTCAACGAAGGGGAGAAAGGAGATTAGGTGAGTTTGGGCAGGAGAACACTAGGTGTTAAGCAGTGATAGGGTTGTTGCATGGCTGTCAGTGCGAAAGGTGTATGGTGGGGCGATGGGATGTAGGGTAGCGTGATTGAAGAATGTGATTGTTTGTTGGCAACAGTAAACATAAGATTGGTTGCTGGCGAGGGTGTGAGGAGGCGGGAGTAACTTCAGCGTTCTACTCGCTGGTTCCTCGGATGGGAATGCCAGGAAGTGAAGGCCTCGAGAGGCAGCACACACCGCTTCATTTTCCGAGAGTCCGGCGTGCCAGGTGTCAATATTACCTTTTTTGAAATCAGGTAAGGTAGACGTCTGCAGCCCTATCATGCGGCTCAGGAATTCTTGGCCCGCCGCTGATCACCACTGCTTGCACTCGTGCTGTTTACGTGACCAAACAATGCTCATTTTCGATGCCGTTTTAACCATCATCATTTATCGAGCCAATCAGGGCTATTAACACTTTTATAGCGGAAGGAGGGTTGGAACATCAATTTCTTCCAGCTTGTGCCACAAGTTAGTCACCACAACCAACAGCAAGGGTTGGAAGTCACGGCACCAAAAGAGTGGGCACCTTTCTGCACACTAGGTCTTTAGCAGTTTAGAGCCAATAATTCCGAGTGCAGAGTCAACCAGGGAAATATATTTGGGCAATTAAACCATGGTGATATGAGCAACAGTAACATCTGTTGACATGCGGCTGCGTAATTGATGGTTTGTCCGGGGGGAACTCTTATTAACCACACCCTAAATTTGACGCTTTAAAATGAGTAGAAGAATCCGCGGCACAGAAATGTTCCACGTCGAAATATGGGGTATTATTCTGGGGCACATCACCGTTCAGACCCCCTAGTTAGACACTGCCATTCTTTTGTTGTCTGTGTGAATATTTCACGTGTCGGCATGGGTTTGAAGCAGCAACAGCTTGTATTCATGCCTAGCTGTTTCTGTTTTTAGTGAAATATACCAGACACAATGAACATTCATTCAGGCACATATTAAAACAGGCCGCACATGCACAAATAATTCGCAGCTTTAACATGTTATTAGCAAAAGCTTGTGGGGGAGCGGTCGCGTTTGCTGCTGAGAAGCAGGGGAATTGAATTGAAAACCACAAATTTTCAAACTGCAAAAAGCACTTTTTTATATCCTCGGCCAAGTGTAACACATAATACAATATTAGATACAGACATATAGTGATAACCGCAGACATGTAGAGAACAGAAGGCCCTCTCATAATAAGCCACCGAAGGTTGTCATAAAAATAACCAGACAGGCACGTACCACTGTTTGGCTATGCCAGCCATTTCACCATTATGCTTTTAAATATGTAAGGAGATGATTCATTGCACAAAATAGGTTGCCAGTAAGCTTCTTTCCTATCGTTTTAAGTGTGGACTACTTTAGGGGCCCGGCTTGTCTTTGTAGCTCGTACGGGGTCGCGTGTTTTCGTCTCCAAAACGCCGTAACGCAAAAAACTTCCGGTGACGTCACACAAAAATAAAAAACAAAAAACAAATACGGAGAAGCCGTATATGCATTAAGTAGTAATAAGGATAATCATAAAAAGTAAAAATATTGCTGCGCGTGTAAGCATTTGCATCGAAATGTTTCACGCATTAACGAAAGTGGGGCGGATGCGCCACGAGCGCCTACTAGTGGTAGAAAGCACCCGTAAAAAAAAAGAAAAAGAAACAATGGCGTCTTTTGATGTGTGCGATTTGTCCACGAAGTTTGTGTAGGAACTGTTACGAATGTAGTGCATCATAAGGCTCTAAATTCGTCTGCGCCGTGTGTGTCTTGCCAAGTCGTCATTTGTACGTGAGGAAGTCGTGGTGGGCTGTTTTTACTCGGAGCGTCGTCACCTATCTCCTGCCGAGAACGTCCTGGCTTCATTTGTTGCTGGTGTGTTGTGTGTCTGTGTAAAATCTCCCTAATGGAATTTGAGTGGCTCTGTTCTACGACAGCAGTGGTGACAAGCTACAAGGGTTCTTTTTCTGGCTGTGAACATGGGCTCACCCGACGTTAAACGTGAGGCCTACGTGGCTGGTGTTACAACTCACATTCTAGTTCACTCTACTGACAACGGAAGGTATCCTTTACGGAGTGGTTTCGCAGGTTGCTCTGGGTGGTAGTACAATCGGAGCAACGATGCGTTTTTATCCTGTACACAATCGTCTGAGACTGCGTATCTTACAAACAAAGCAGTATGAATGAGCGCGAATATTGTTCAGGTAATCAAATGCGCTGGCGTTATATAGAGTGTTTCATGACTGCTATGGACTATGGTTGTTCGTAAGCATAAGTAGTTATGTCGGCTGTACAGATACACTGCACTGCACATTGTGTGTGTGTGTGTGTGTGTGTGCGTGCGCGTGTGCGCGCGCGCACGTACGCATATTACAGAGGTGGTACCACATGTTGGAATCGACGGATAATATGGCGGCACCTGGTGCTTCTGCGGGCCACTACATCTTTCCCTCCCGGGGAACAAACAATCATTAGACTAGACAGTCCTGTCTGAACAAATCACCAATACGGTCACCGTTTGTGTGCAGAAATCACCAATACAGTAACTGTCTGTATGAGCCCTGACCGCTGTCGAATCACTGCACGTAATCTTGGAAGTGCACTGGAGGTCTGCGATTTCTCCTGGGCCGGTCAGGTGGTGGCCCTGGCATTGAGTCCGTTTCCCTCTACCGGTACACTGCACTCCTCAATGCCAGAGCCTGGAGCCAGACTTTGTGGCTGCGAACCTTGCGGCTGTGGTGGGCTCGGTGGAACATGTGGTGGTACAGCACGTGAAGACTCAAGTTGATCTGCGGATGAACTCGCAGATTGTGTTTGTGGCGGACCCCCAGGTGCAGTGATCCAAGTCTTCAATGGTGCAGCTCTACTTTGGTAGTCCGTCAACGGGGGCATGTTGTACGTGCAAGAGTGGTCCTTAGTTTCTTGCCCTGGTGATGCCTCTTTTGGTACCGCTGATAGCTGTGAAGCGTTCCAAGTTCTACCGTCTTCCAGATAGAAGGACCAGCGGCCAATTTTTTTGAGGATCTTTAATAGTGGTCCATAACTTGGAGCCAGGAGCTGGTTTCTTCACTCGTATGTAGGTGCCAACTTGGAACTTGGGGACTCTTGCAGCTCGCTGTTGTTCAGCGTTTGCCTTACTTTTTCGTTCACACTCTGCGACTCTTTTTCCTAGCGGACTCATCTCCCGTGAAGGATTTGTGCTGAAGTTAGCTGTTAGCTGACCAATGACGTCCAAAGAAGTTCTCATGTGTCGGCCATGTAGAAGAATGGCCGGGGAGAGACCGGTGGTGCTGCGAGGGGTGGCTCTGTATACTCCCAAGTACTCAGTCACAGTTTCCTTCCCTGGACGCTGCTCCAGCAGAGCCAGTTGAATGTATGACTTCAGTACACGATCAAATCTCAACGAGATCACTTGCCTGTGGGTTGTACATGGCAGAAAAGATGTGGTTGATTCCACGGTCTTCAAGGAAGGACTCAAATTCCCTTGATGTGAAGTCGACCGTGAACAGACACTATTTCAGTAGGGTGACCCTCACGTACGAAGAGTGCTAGAAGCAACTTCGTCACCGTGTGAGTGGTAACGTCAGTGCAAAAAGCCACTTCTGGCCATTTTGAAAAATAATCAACTACTGAAATGGCAAATCGGTAGTCTCCAGGTGCACGCTGAAAAGGGGCAACAACGTCAATAGCTATCTTGTCTCAAGGTTTGTCAGGAAGAGGAATTGGCTGAAGTGGTGTGGGTGAGATCTTGGCACTTTTTTCCGCGTGCTGACAAATGGAACTGCAGATAGCTGTTTCATCATGTTTGCCTAACCCTGGCCATTATACTTCTCTCATAGGCATTGTTTGGTTTTCACGATACGAGGGTGGGATTTGTGAACCAGCTGGACAAAAGTCGCTGTGAGTTTGACAGGAACTACGATGCGCTTAGTACGGAAGAGCATGCCATCAACTGCTGTCAACTCCTTTTGGACTTCATATTATGCCCGATTCTTGCGGGGCGGCCACGATGTCTGCACGTAACGGGAAACTTCTCGGAGAGTATTGTCCTCCACTGTCGCTTGTCTCAGTTCATCTTGATGTAGAGACGTCACCAGAGACTATTTCTTCAGACTCGTGTGGTTTCGTGGTGGGCGGTGACAACTTGTTTGAGTGCTGTGGATGCATTTTGGGGCCTTGTGTCAACGTTTTAATTGGTTTGTGTCAATGTTTGGCCATAGTAAGGCAGTGTAATTCTGTGCCCACAATCTGGAGACCAAAAGCTTGTACGGCATCAATACCCAGAAGTGATGTTCCACCTTTGGTAATGTGGAAGGTCACTACAGCTGTTTCCGATTTGTGCACAGTGAGGGCTGGGAACTGTCCACGCACAGGAATTTTTTGACGTGAAAAATCCAGTAATGTTGGTTGCGATTTCTTCAGCTCAACTTGGTCTCTGAATAGGTTTTGAAAGCTTTGTTGTTTTTATCGATACAGCTGAGCCAGTGTCCACTAAAAATTTTATGATGCGCCGGGGTGATGCCAGAGAAACAGGTTGAACCCCGACATAAAAGTAGAACACCGTACGCTTAATTATCAGTGTGAACAGTAAGAATGTTCATGATTCTCGGCGTCTTCCTCAGGAACAATTTCGGCGACTCAGGCCGGGCGTCTTCCACACCCGCGACGCAAACTTCGACAGTACTGTTGAAAGTGACCTCGAGGTGGCCACACGTGAAGCAGGTTCAACCGCTGGCTACGGAGGTAGACAGTTGTCAGTTTTGTGCGCCGCAATTTCCACACGCGGCTGTGTTTCCGGAGTACGGGATGACAGCGCCACTACATAGGACACTACAGTAGTATTCTTTACAAGTTATGAAAAAGGAACCAAAGACATTGCTGGATTTGGACCCCGTCATTGCAGAAATCTGAAAGTATGTGGCCCCGCCGCATTACTTGACGTGTTTTTGATAAATTGATTTTAAAAATCCACATACACGCAGTGTTTTATTATGCTTGCTACGCTGCTGGTTCGTTGTTCCCGTTGCTAATGAAGGTGGCATCAAAGGGGCCGACTAAGGGTGTACTGATCTCAAATTGCCGTTATTTTGTTGGCAGTGTTGGATTCTGTCTGAATTGTTGTCAGCTATTAAAGTTATTTTGGAATTGTGCAGTGCATTTCTGAGGAATGAACCCAGCAATTTATCTTTCCTTTATTTTTCTTCAGAGTTTGTAGAATGACCTTCGTGAGCAATAAAAATGTGCTTTAGAAATTGTGCTTCATAGTGATGGCTGGAGTTTCATGATTACATTTCGGTGCTTGTGCAGTTTAACAGTAGAGTATAAATTTTTCCAAAGGAGTTTACAAAGTGTATTGGCAAACAGTCAGGTGTCCAGCGTCCCCTTACAACGATAGAGCCATTATTCTACCAAGTGGGACAATTTTTTCAGAGACTTCCCATAAATATAAAGTTTGTTTAGATTCAACACCTCTTCCATACACTTGGAAGTTATTATTGTTCTAGCAACTATGACGAGTTGGAGGGGCTTCAGAGTGCTGTGTCACTGATTTTCAAGCATGCACAGTTGCATCCGATTATGCAGCTGCGGTAAGAATAGAAAATGATGCGGCATATCAGAATATTTCAGGACCTAAGTGCTTCATGTTGCTGCATTTCAAGAATATTCTGGCTGTACAGCTGCAGTAAGAATAGGAACCAGTTGCCCAGCAGGTTGCAATGGTTTGATGTCAGTCCTTCGAGGTGCTAATGTTGCTCCTTTGCAGAGGTGGGTTGTTGCTTGTGACTAGAAGGCTACGGCAAGAATTGCAGACTTATGTAGTACACTGGAATGGATTCATGTGAGGCCCCTCTTGTTTACAGCCATGAAGCCGCGGTGAGAGAACATGCCAGAGACTGTGAAGTTGGTGCTTCTCATGAACAGAAGTGTAATTTTTGTATAGGACCCACACCTCCACCATGACCTTTGCCAGCTCTCCCAGTATTGGCGTTTTCAATGTGCGTGCACAGCCTGGACAGCTTTCATGGTGCGGAAAACACTACTCGAACACTGCGCCATTGTTTTCATCGGGCCTCTGCACTTTCGTTTTGCCTTTTAAACTTGATACGGAGGCAGTCTGCAACCGCCTTAAGCACTGGTGTCAGAAAACCCTCTGCAGAAAACCCTATGAGTCTGGCGGTCAAGGTGTTCCTGGATTACGTGGACACAACTTTTCTGCAGTGCACTGCAGAAACGTAATGTGGCTATGCCTCATCAGTGATGGCTCAGAGGTACTGCACTCGCCTCATATGGGGGAAGTACTGGGTTCGAATCTGCACACCGCCGGGCACCCACTGGTTTCTTTAATGGGTACAGGTGTCCCTGGTCAAGTGCGGACCTTTGAAAGGATAACTCACGCCTGGAAAGCTGCCTTTACCCGTGCGAGGGGCTTCCGACCTTTGTCAATCTGGTGGGGCCCCGGCCTTCTACAACACCGCATTGCCGAAGGGAGGAAGAGTCTGGCGGCATGTCCTACCACAGGCGGTTACTGAGTAGTGTGTGCAGCGTAGCTGTGGAAGTCGCCATGTGCATTCGTGTGCCTTGGTGGTGCCGGGCACCTATTGAGAAAATAGGTACAAGCCTGGTGCTCGGCCCTTGTTACCACTAGAAGATGCTCCTGGCGTGTGACTACACTTGAAAAGTTGACCCAGCTTGTACAGGAAATCACCTCTATGCAATGAGGTGGCTGGAAAGTGCAATTTTTTTTTTGGTTTGTGTCCCCACACGATTGATCAAATCAATATAAGAAAAAGGGACTGCTAGCTCACATCTTCACCTCAAAAATTGCAATTAATGGGACAAAAAGTCTACGCAAATTGTAGCGAAAACTGGAAAGCGGCAATAAAGTACATAAGTAGTTTACTGAAACACTGGCAGTGTCGCCAGTTTCTGAAATTTTAGAAATTGGAGCTGAGCTGGTGGTAGATAGTGGCATTGGAGCTGTAGAGAATAAGTGAAAAAAGTTTTGTCAATTGCACCTGCATGATTTCGGTGACACAGGTTTTGGGAATTACATTCTCAGATGTAGGCTAAAATTTATATTTTAAGCACCTGCAATGCAGCCTACTAGGGAATGGTGCTATGAGATGCCCCATACCCTACACTGTACCAACAAAGTGACGTGACTCTGGTCTCTGAACCACTGTTAGATGGTAGAGACAATAAACAAAACCGTTCGCGAATGACAGTCAACAGGTGCAGTTTAATTTTAACGCTCTCTTTATCTACTTTTGCTGCTAACCTTCCAATTTTGACACCATACGCGTTCTGGGGAAATAGAAATTTCGAGAAATGTGAGCACGACCCCTGCAAAAATGGTCCCAACTCAGATGCTACAGTATTATTCCAATATTATTCCTGCGATTATATCACCGTTTGTTAGCGGGCTGAGAAAGAAATCGTGCAATGTGCTTTCCGCCCTTGCATTTCAGAAATACAATACCCAGAACTACAACTTTTTCGGAGGCTGTGTTTTTGTTCGTGAACTTCGATTTCGAGAAAGCCCTTGCTTATATCGTTCCGTCCAGGCGGAACGCCAAACAGCGTTCCCGGCTCACAACTCCCAGTGAAGGCAGTCTGTGTGCATGTTTACCATACCGCTACCGCTCACTGTTAATTAGTAAATACCCTCAATAAAAACATCGCTA
Source organism: Haemaphysalis longicornis (assembly GCF_048455015.1). Lineage (NCBI taxonomy): Eukaryota > Metazoa > Arthropoda > Arachnida > Ixodida > Ixodidae > Haemaphysalis > Haemaphysalis longicornis. The sequence continues at coordinate 113,767,316 of NW_027526407.1, read as the reverse complement.
ATTACAGCTTCGGCGACGGGCCTCGGGGCAAGCAACCGCACTGAAATGGTCCATGTGAAAAGCTTGGCATACTGCTGAAAAACAATGCGATCACAACCATTGTCACTCGAGAATGTAAACACAAGCAGCGCGCCATCGCCTCCTGTACGATGATCGCGCTCGCCCGCTGTTTATTATTATTATTTTTTTTTTTGATAACTGCTAGACACACAACACACCAGCAACAAATGAAGCCAGGACGTTCTCGGCAGGAGTTAGGTGACGACGCTCCGAGTAAAAACAGCCCACCACGACTTCCTCACGTACAAATGACGACTTGGCAAGACACACACGGCGCAGACGACTTTAGAGCCTTATCGGCCTTATGATGCACTACATTGGTAACAGTTCCTACACAAACTTCGTGGACAAATCGCACACATCAAAAAACGCCATTGTTTCTTTTTCTTTTTTTTTTTAGGGGTGCTTTCTACCACTAGTGGGCGCTCATGGCGCATCCGCTCCACTTTTGTTAATGCGTGAAACGTTTCGATGCAAATGCTTACACGCGCAGCAATATTTTTACTTTTTATGATTATCCTTATTACTACCTAATGCATATACGGCTTCTGCGTATTTGTTTTTTGTTTTTTTATTTTTGTGTGACGTCACCGGAAGTTTTGGCGTTACGGCGTTTCGGAGACGGAAACACGCTACGGGGTCACCGCGTCACGCCCCCAAACGGAGGCTCCGAAAAGAAAACCACTTTCTCTGGTCGAGATCGAACCTGGCTTCCACGCGCTACGAAGCTAATCTCTATTCCGTTGCACCGCAAAAACTTCTAAATAGCAAAATGAGCGAATTGCAACTGCTATTTTTTTAAAAGGGTACTGAGGGTTCAGACAAGCTCAAATAAACAACTTCATCATCCATCCAGCAAAGCTCGCTGCTACAACATTGCACAGTAACACATAAAAAGCCTTGCAGAGTTTATTAAACCTGATCAGTGATTCCAATCTTCCGGTTTTCCTATTACGGTATGTCGAGTCACTGTTCTGACTTCTAATATTTGGTTTCTCCCTCAAATTTGGCACAGACACCTTCCCCCATCATATTAATGTGCATTACGCGGATCATTTGAAATCCACTCCACGAAGCAATTACTCTTTTGTAATGATTGCAAAATTCCTATCGACCGAAATTGCAGCAAGATGTGGACTCTTGAACCTTTCGATTAAACAAAGCTGTATGTCATCTTCATGGTTACAGTAAAGTGCAAAGCTGCTTTGTGATAGTTTAAAAAAAACACAGTACTCCTCAGCTGGCATCACAACTTCATCCTTCCTTTATTCTTCTTTCCTTTGTTTCTTTTGCGGGATGCGCACGGGAGCCCACCTTCATTCCTAAAGAGCAAGGCACTGCTACTGCCCTTGTAGAACTAGCACCTCAAGCTCGTGTGAAAATAGACAACGCTGTTTAAGTCAAATCAGGAGCACTTGTAAACAAATTTGTTAACACCCGAGATGGTTCGAATGTTAATTCCTTCACCAGATTTCCCTCACTAGTTGCTGGTATCTGTATGAGAGAATACAGCCAGTTTCCCCTAAACAGTTCATGCCGGCACAGTCAGTGCCTGAAAAGCGACAGAAACCCTGATTATTACATACCAAGGTGTACAGAAGTATATGTTACCTTTACAGGAAATACATATTCTTGAATAGCTCCACTCGACTCCTGTTAACTCAAAACTTGCACACTTTGAGAACTGCAAGCTATGGTCGAATGAAGCATGTTAACTCACAGTTGTATTATTTGCTGAAAATAGTCCACTTGCTTTTTTGGCACTTAATCGTGCATAAGTTCTTCAGCAAAGGCACCAGTTATTAAACGCTGTTACAACATCAGACTACAACCGATACCGAAAATAATGAGCCAAGGTAACAGCTTACTGCGAAACGCCACAAGAAAGGCAGTTTCTCAGCTTGCTCAGTTAAGTCTCGCAGGATGTGTTCTTTTAGCTCTATTGTACACCGTGCATAGGTCAGAAAGTGGCTTACCTGCCAGGTAGCCGTAAGATTATTGATAACGTCCGATTAAGCATACAAACTGACATACAAACGTTAAGCCATAAACCTTGTGTGTGGCTGAATTATGTACCAAGTAGAACTAATGAAAGTCAACTATACTTAGATAAAAAACGCGAGATTGAAACTCATTTATTTGACATATTAGTGCAACGCAATTGTAAAGTGACAACATATTTGTTTCAAATCATTCAAAGTGCCCATAATGCGACATAAATTACAATGGTGATTTCAAACAAACCGAAGGCAGGTATCAAAACTGAGCAAATAATAAAAAAATAAAAAACGGGCGGAATTGCGAAACTACACACACTGACACACCATGTACCAAACGTTCTGAAGTCATTGCTAATGCAATGTGACATGGAAGGCTGTTTAAATTCAAAGCCGATTGTCGCTCATTTCGCCGCGGTTGATGAAGCACCGACACTCCTTCCTGTCGATACTACAGAAATTGGCGAGCTGAACGTCCATACCTACAATATGCGGCGTTTCCGTTTTCCCCCAAATCCGAAATACAGCCTTCGCGAGGGCGACGGAGAACACTAACTGACGCATTTCGAAAGCACACAATACAGCCCACGATCTTAAAATCTGCCAAGATGTAAGCGAACATGTGTCCCGCATTTTTTACGAACTCTTTCGTCTAGATTGTAGCCATGTGCGAGTGGTCTCCTTTTAAGCGCACATCGTACGAGCGTAAAGGCAACAAACAAAACACCGAAAGTGTTCTTGTTGCCCTGTTTCTTCCTACGCATATACTTTTTCTGCAGCTTGCGCTCCCACCAGATCATTAGTCATGAGGCTACGGCGAAGCAATGTCACTTTCCGAACAGTGGTAGTTAAAACTGCACGACTTACCTGTCGCACTGGATGAGAACCGCAGCAAGGTGCTTGCACTTCTCTGACAGCCCTGGTGCGCACGAGCACTGCGTTTCAGGATTGTTGACTCGATAAAAAGGCAACTTATCTTGAGTGAAATGCGTTGCGGTTCCTCAGTCACACCTGACGGCATGAACACAGCGATGATCTCAGCTATTTTCATCGCTCCAATCTTTGACGGGCCAATCAAGATAAGGTCGTCGGCTTAAATTATGCTATCTTCCTCGCCAAAACAACGCGAATAAACGCTGCAGTAAGAATCTTAGTACGGAGGCAAGCGAAACTGCGAGGCGGACCTGTTTTGCGAAGCCATTTTGTTTGTTTTGACTGATGTTGCCAGACTGTGTCGCAGAACTTGGAGTTGCGATTAGGCTTTGGACAGCGAAGTTTGCCGGGCGAGCGCAGCGCCAGCCATGGAAGGCCCGCGCAACTCTGGGTCGGTCCCGCCGCACCGACCGCCTTCAGCGCCCGTGAACGAAGCTTTGCAAAAACGTGTGCCATAACGTTATTTGCGTGCGTATCTGCTACATACTGAAACGAAGTCATGCAGAAATGTTTTATCGTAGGGGAAAGCCTCTAAATGAAACGGGGTGCTGATAGAATGCTGTTGCCTTGCTGCCGAGGCGTAGGTTGACACAGCTGGAACGATTGTGTTCAAGGCTTTGTATTGTCCCGTAGATTTTTCTTCTCTTTTTTTACAGATATGAAGCCGTGGCTACTGCACCTTGAAAAGCCCACAGTAAATTGTGATGTACGAGCAGCTTGTTGATGACTGGTTAGCAGGCGGTAAATACACATAAGTGCGCATTATATTTGTTCACAATATTGGCGGCCAAATGCGCATTTCCCGCACAATTCAATTTCTTCGCCCTCCAAGCCCATGTCAGACCCGTCTTGCGGCAGTTCTTCTCGCTGCGGAGCACATTGAGGCAACTTACGGCGTCGGTGACAACCACCAGTTTACAATATTTACGGACAGCCCCCAAGCCCTCGATCGACTTGGCCAAACCCCATACGTCGGAACCACGTGCGACCTCATCAAGACCCTTTGTCGCAGACTGCGGGACACACGCAATATAGTCGTTCGGGTAGACTGGGTCCCGGGACACGCAGGCTAAATCGGCAGCGACACCGCTTACGCGTGCGCGAGCGAGCACTTTGAACTCCGCTCCAACCCGGCGTTGCCCGTCCCATTTGCACAATACGACCCCGACCCCTCAGGAGCAAAGGCGGCAGCACGGCACGCGTCCAAACAGTCGTTGCGGAATTTGGTTCCACCAGACCCCGCCCCCCTGCCCATTGGATTGCCCCGTGGCGCACAAGTACTTCTGCACAAGGAACGGGCTGGTGCCGCGCTAACCGATTATGTGTTGGCCAAGTGGCGTGCGTATGTGCCAAAACGTCACCAGCATGCCGTCGAGGTTACGCAATCTGTGGCCACAGTTGCCTGCACCTCTTGCTTCACAGGAGCCACGCCCACTGTACACCCCATGTTGTGGGACTGTCCCGGCCTTCAAACGCTCCGGTTACAGGATCTTCCACCCGGCGTCCAGCGGCTTGTGGAATGGACAACCCCGCTGCAACCCGCCACTGCAAGGCAGACGCTGCTTTCTCTGTGGGAGTTCGCGCGCTCCTCAGGCGTCGACCGCCGAATGTAGCATTTAAACTCTCTCCGCCCCCCCCTTCATTTCTTCCCCATGCTGACCGACGCGTCCACCTTCTGAAATAAAGTTTTGTTATGTTATGTTATTTGTTCACAACGAGAGTCAACAGTTTTAACAGCATAGTTCATCATTCAGCGGTTCTACTCCGCCTCATCTAATATTTCGTGTGCTTATAAATATCTGTAACCACGTATGGGGCGGCACTTAATGCGTTGACGTTTCCAAATGTTTTTTCAACAAAGGATAGCATAAAATCATCGTCTCGTCGTGCAAAAGTAACTATGAAATTATTGTCTAAGTCACTGAAAAGCTGAGAAAAACGCAGATTAGACGTGCAGCATCAAGTGTTGGAAATATATGAACGCAAGACGAAATTTTCGAGTTCGAGGAGGTGGTAAAGGCAGGAGGGTAAATTTTATCTATCTCATCTGTTGTGACTGCACTCAATCCGGACCAGTGAGGGGTGTCCTCAGTGACCTGAAATTTTTCCCGTGACTTTTGCTGCAAATGTGTTAAAGGTAATAAAAGCGCTACTACTCCTTCTTAACAGAAGTCTCATGCCGGACCCGTTAGAGTAGAGAGAGAATATTTACTGAACATGAGCATATTCTGTAATTTATTCTGATATGCCTAGCAGGTGTTTAACCTACCCTCCCTCTAGCCCTCCTCGCCCAATGAATGTTCTAGTGATAGCCTTCGCGGGAAGAGTTTTTTTTTCGGGGCGTGTTTTTATACCGCTGGCATGCTGGGCTACACCTGGAAGCCCATAAAGTTTCTTCGCGGAGGGTGCAACACACACCGAAAGCTGTCCATTTTCCCCTATCCGCGATACTGGAAAGAGGGATATTATTTGTCTTTCATTACTCCTGCAGAACGGAACGACGATACGTGAAAAGCAGATAACAAGTCGAGCCTGATACACCCTTGTAATGTTTTGCTGATGAAGTCACGGATTCAAAATTGGTATTGAAATCATACGTTCCAATTGTCAATGCCAGCGCTTCCGTTATACACAGACAAATGCTAATTTCATACTTTTACTTGTATGTAGCATCTCATTCGTGTCAAAGACCGATACGTAACACCCATAAGAACGGAAAAATGTAAGCTTCCAGAATACAGTTCTAACTACGAAGCTGAACTCATAGCCATTAAAAAGGCAATAGAATTCATAATAACATACAAAGCAACAATAACCATCAACTATTTAATGATAGTTGGTCGGTACTCCAAGCACTAAAAAACCCGCTTAACACGAATGCAATAATTAACGAATTAAAACTAGTCCTTAGCGAGAATGTAGAAGTAAGTATAAAACTCAGTTATGTAAAAGCACACAGCTTCTCCATAGGCAATAACTTTGCAAATGGATTGGGGAAAGAAGCCGCAAGAAACGAAGAAGCAAGGTTTGTTCCAATAACAATCATTAATTTCGAAACATTTATATACAAAGTTAAACCGGGAGTGCAATAAGGTGTGGAATAAAGATGGCCAAACAAGTTATACTTATAGTAAGATTAAGAACGTAAATATTATTCCGGACCACTTTCCTACAAACTTCTACTCTTCCCAAGCCCTGACAGGGCATGGGAGGTTCCCGTTTTATTTTTCAAGATTCAGAATGACGGAGGCATCTATATGCAAGTGTAGCAGAGATATAGAGAACTTTGATCTTTATCTAACAGAATACCCACTTTTAACAAATTAAAGGAAAGTCTCGTTAAAAACTAGGAGAGCACTTAGAGAACAGAAAACCGGAAATATCTAAGAAAGAGAAAACAACATTAATTTTAGAAGAGATGGTTTTAAAAATTATCGAATTCTTTCTACAAGCATAAGAATAGACGAAACATAACAGAACACCAACATGATCAATTACGACAATATAAAAGATGGGATATGATACGAAGGTGGAGCAGAAAAGCCACGTTGGTGAGGCTTCCTCCGCCCACATCTCCAGTTATTCCCTTCTAACACCGTAACAACACAAGGAAACCAAGAACACCAACAACACATAATCACAAACCATCAGGCGTAACAGATCACTATCCCCGGTCAAGTAAGGTCACAAACAAATCATGAAGAACAAGATCAACAAGCCGAGATCAAAGAATCAAGTAAAGTTCAAGAACAAGAACAAACAAGATAAGACGTCTACTAAGGATCCAAGTCGACAGTGAAGATAAATTTTAGAACAGTGTTCTTAACGTTTAGTGTTTGTTATTTTTCTTTTAACACTTGTAGAGTTTTCTGATTTTTCGTTTCAAACAATAACTTTTTTCTTGGAAAAAAAAGCCCGCTGATAGTTTTGCCCGTTTCTGGGTGGTGGTCGCTGATGTTAGATCTACCTTCTCTTCCCCATACCCCATCCTTTTCCTGCCCCAACCACCTTTCTACGACTACCTCAACCCATATTTGTACCCCCTCCCCTTCATTTTCTTTTCCTGCGATACATATGTGGTGCAGGCTGGGAACCTCTTTCCCTCTCACACTCACCCATAGAGCCGAGTTAGTAGTTCCGCAGTCGCAAGTGCGCTCACATTGATGGAACAACCCGCGGGGAAACATCGCGCAGCGTCTGATATATTTGCAAACAAAAACTCTTCTTTTGTGGATTTGAAAAATGTAAATCACGTTTTCTGTTTAATTAAAACAAGGACATATTGAGAAAGTTGTGCCCTCAGCCAGGCTGTACAATCACTTCTCTTTGTGGTAAGGGTAAACGCCCTCGCAGAATCTTTTTAGGTATTCAGAGGCTACTGGGATCTATCACAGTGCCAATAAATAGACGAGGGCACTTGACAACGGTACGAAAACATATATTCTTACACCAAACACACGCACACGGCAGGCAATTACAACTCAAAGCTAAACAACCTGTACATAACTCTAAGAAATACCAAATCTACACAAAGCACACAGAGAAGTCCCCACCAAGTGTTCTGGGCGATCAGGCTTTGTCTACAGGGTGTCGTGGGTGCTGGTGACAATGCGGGCTGTGGCTTTGCGGGGCTATGACGACGGCGCCGCACGCTTCTGGGCGTCACGCCCATGCGGCTTTTATTTGCCTTCCTATACGCGAGTTCAACCAAATAAATCCTTGTTCATTCACCTGCACTGCGTGGCAAAATTAGTGCGGAATCTGGTACTTCGTTTCAAACCCGAAAGGGGCGACAGATATGGTTGCTCCGCGCTGCATAAAGAGGAGCGCTCCCCCAGCTGGCTTGAGGGGACTGGCTTGAGGGGACTGACCTAGTTTTGCGGGTATCCGCCAAAAGTGGCGCTGCGTGTCGCGGGCTTCGTGTTGCCCTCTGGACACTGTACGGTGCCTATAGCTTTAGTTAGTGCACTGTGGCTGCTCTCCTGTCACACGATACCGGCGTGGCTTAGGTGGCGCTGTTGTGACGGATGGAAGCGATGCGGCTGGCTTGAACCATGATGCCTGAATGGTGAACGGAAAGGCGAATTTTCTGCAAAATCTTCGCGCTTTCGCGAGACCGCTTGTATTCGTAGGTTTGTTTTGGAGCACGTTTGGCCGAGTTTTTCACATGGGTAATTTATGCGTCAAATGGGCAGTACACCTGAAATCGATGCATTCAAGGCAAATTTAAAACTACAATCAATACTCCACGCAGACTGCAAATCTTATTGCATTAAAACTACAATCAATACTCCACGCAGACTGCAAATCTTAGTACAGTGTTTGAATTACTGAATTTTTAGTTGAAGCGAACGCCGGCCCGGAGGCCGTGCCTGAAAAATCGGACGGGAAAGAATGGACGGTAGTCCAAGTACAACCATTCGCCATGAATGCCTGCGTGAGCTCTTATGTTTCGTCATGTTAATTAGGTGGTGACTGTTCTCGGGATGGGTAGTTACCCGCGAACGGCAATCATCCACGGCTTGTACTATGATTGTGTAGTGCTCTCAGAAAGGCAATTTCGTCATATCGAGGTTGTAGAAGGTCTGTGTGTGGAGGGACTTGATGGAATGATTGCTGTCGTTGGAGCACGAAATGACTACACACCCATACGAGGTGGGGAAGGTCCGCAGAGGCGTTCTGTTGGCAGGGCAATACTGGAATACCTGTCCATTCGGATCCGACAATTTTCCTGTGGCGAACGGCTTGTAGGCACTGCTAAGGATACTTCCTAACAAGGCTACTGTAGGTAATTGAAGGCCCCGCGGACGGTATATGCTTGGATTTAAACGTAGTAGGGACATCTTTCGTAGAACGCACCGAGCATCCTGCGTCATGCGTGGGTGCGTACCAGACACGACAGCAGGGAAGGGAATAGGTAATGAAGCTCACTCCGTGGCGCCGTCTTGCTGTGCTTGGTGTAAAATATTTGTGAATCAAACAATTAATAGGAAAAAACGGAATTCACTTGATAGCCGCATATTTCCATTTCTCGAATTAGGAAAGATGAGAATGCTGGTAATGAAGTTCAACCAATTCAGTCTCTCAGCGTTTTGAAAAGTTTAATTTTCTTCGTCCAACCTTCCGAGTTGCGATTTTCCTGATTCTTGTTTAGCGTATGTCGAATGGGTGGTTTGCCAGCGCCAAAGCTTATTCTGGAACGGCACCCCTGGAATCCCCTCCTTCCCCTTGGCAATCTCCTTCGCTGTTGCATTTTCCTACAGCTCCCTTGTTATCGAGCTAGAAAGAAAAAGAAAAAGGCAAGGTCGAAGTGAAGAATTAGTCCAGTTTCACTGACTTAATGTCACGAACGCTGATGTTAATAGCGAAGCTACTTGGCGTTCCGGAATCTCAAGGGTAAGTTTAACAAACTCCTCAAAGCCAGCAGATCGCGTTCCGGAATCTCAAGGGTAAGTTTAATAAACTCCTCAAAGCCAGCAGATCGATCCCCGTTCACGCCAATTCATTTTTGCCGAGTTCCTTTGCTGGCCCCATCTACAGGGACATTTTGCTACTTTTGACTTTGAAACACTGCCACGAGGGCACACCGCGAAGAACTTTATCACAGGGTATTTTTTATTTGGCAACAATCAAGCAGCCATGTATTTTTAATTAAAAGAACAATGCAACTACTACTTATGCATTGATGTCCTTTCTGAAATAATATGCCTAACGTTTCTTTTTGCTCAACAATGTTGACAAGTATAAACATCGCCACCATAATTAGTAGTTTAGGAAACCTTTGCCTGTATATACGTTTTGTTCAAGCATTTATTAAACTTGCTACATGTGTGCTTGGTTCTTCCACTCCTCCCCGTTAGGCTATGCCCTCTCCACATCGCTGTGACCACGTTACCACGTTTGATCCCATGAAAGCCTCGAAGAAGAGCCGCATCGCTGTCAAAACAGTTGGAAAAATGGAAACCCTATAAAAATGGCTGAGACGTTTTTGTACTTCTGGCTTCTAGAAAGCCGTCACACAATCTGCTTCCTCAAAATTTATTCGAAGTAATCTCAAACATCCATGTGTCATTCCTCCTTTAACAATGTGCTTAAAGAAACTTATAAGCTTTGAACACGTATAGCGAAACAAGCATAGGCTTCCTATGCGCACATAAACTCCCATTATTTTCTGGAGTGTACATAGAGATACACACACTTGGTTTTGATTGTGCATACAACAAACCCACAATTTAAGTATGAAATTCATCGTAATGGTGAATATTACTACAGGAAAGAGCTACATAACTACAATTTAAGAAAAACACGCGCTCACGGCGCATGATTTAAAAGGGATTAGCTATAAAAAAGGCAGCATAATCTTACGTGGTTGTATTAAAAATGAGGTGGAGTATGGTAGATAGGGGGAAAGCATTGCATTTACAAGGGCGTCATGAGAATTCCAGCAAAGCAACGCAGCACACACTGCGTCTGCGCCGTCTACGTTGGAGAAGCACAGTGTTGTGTTCCCGTGTGCAGTTCGTCGTCTTCTTTTAGCATGGCGCAGCGCGGCCTTGCTCATCCTTCTTGTAACCCGGCCGCCGTGTCGATGCCGACCGTTCCGGTAGCGCGCCCAACAAATAACAAAATGCCGTGACGGTGTGTAATGCGTGACGACAAAATATGGAATGCTGATACCAACGCGGATGTCGATAAATAGTGAGGTGAATGCTGGCCATAAAGCTGAAATGTCAAAGCCGCGAAAAAAAAATGTGAAACGCTCATAACATGCGCCAGAGAATTCGGCAGACGAAATAACATCCTTAGGTAGCTTCTGGGCCCATTTCAGCTGTTGTGGCCTTGTCTGGGCGCGTTTATGGCTCACAGGGGCAGGGATTGGCCGATGCAATGTATGTGCACCCAATACTATTTTATGCCAGCTGTCAGCTACTACATCAACAAGGCCGCAAATAAGATTATTGAGGCTAACAAACAAAGCTAAGAAGAGACGTAAGAAGTGACAAAGAAGAGCGCTGTAGGAGCTGTAGTAGCTGTTAAATATGCGCTGTAGCAGCGCTCTGTCTCGCACTTTTTCCGTCCCCGTGTTTGTGCAATTTTTAGCGTCAAGAATGAGTAATCAACTTGCCCATCGTTAAGTCCTAGTCCGCACATTAGAAACAGCTTTTACCGCATTTGCAGGTTGGAAGCAACGCTATTGTATCCTTACGCGAGCTTTCATTGCTGTTGTTGCTTATTATTGTGTATTTCTTCTTTTTGTGAACGCCAGGGTGCTAAAACTGGAAATAACGCCTGCAGGATGTAGAAATAGAGTTCCCAAGAGAGTAAAACAATGTCAAAGAAGCATAGCCCTGTTCATGAAGTGGTTCGCCGATGTAAAAGCTGCTTTGCAAGTGGTCTGTGATAAAAATGCTAAAATCAAAGCTGTCTGACTGCTGGCGGTGGTCTGACTGCTGACTATCTTCGCACTTTGCAGTCAAGTGCTTGCAAATGACCAGTGTTTTCCAGCTAGAGCAATGTTTCAGGAACAACAATGTACAGAAAGAGACACAGACAGAGAGAATGTCTCTTAATGAAACTGACGAGGTTTGTCTGCCAAAGACGCTCGACTTGCAATGCCGGGTGATTAGAAAAAGTCATGATTTTGAAAGATAAAATCACGATGCTTATGAAGCATAGAAATTCAAGGTGTACCATCCCTGGAAGGCAGAAGCCTGCCTGCCCTACTGTAAAAAGGTGGGATCTTTCGCACATGAGCTGTAATAGAAGACTGCATCGATGCCTGCCACCGCCTACTAACTAACTCGGACTAACTTAATATATTATAGCGTGGACGCGGTACCGTCGAACTCTGAACCATCCAGAAACGCCGTCAATTTTGCCAGCGCTGCAGTTTTGAGGGCAGGTAATGATATTTAAACTTTTCTGTAGCCGAATACTGGGCAGCACAACGGGCACGTGTAGCGTGATTACATAGCGCAGGCTCGCTATACCGTTAGGGCAGCACGCGCACACTACAGCGCGAAGTGAAATCCCATTTGGATCGCGCTGAGTTAGGCAGGCCCCAAGAAGTTTCGGTGACCCGCTGCTCGGAAAGCGTAGAGGGGAAGCACGCGCTGGAGAACCCATGAATCCTGCGCGCAAATACCACGCCATCCTATTGCAATATATTTGATGAACATCATGCAGGCTTTCGGGCACGTATCGCTATACTACGTGGCGCAGGTTTTATACCTGAGGATAGCAGTCGTACTTCACTGGCTGAGTTGCCTATTTACAGCGTAAAGGCGTGTCAGCACTTGGACGGATGAAAAACGTAACGCTGTCTAAACACCTGCACAGTTAGCGCTGGTCGTAAAGTTTAAAAACAATTGGTCACTAAACATTTTGCCAGTATTGTGGACACTGACATCGTAAAGTACATTGCATTAGCTAACTTTGCCAAACGCCAATATATTGAGCCGTTCTCAGATTGGTGATTAAGCCACCCCCCTTTTCATTTTTAATGTGTGATCACTCGCACACTCTGCTCACTTGCCGAAAAAAGCACGGTCTCCAGAGCCCCGAAACTGGGCCTGTCAGCAAAATTTCAGTTGGCTTCCAAACCAGGCAACAGAATTCGCGTTGGCTGCGTATAGCCGCTAACTCCTCATCAACATTCCAATTGGCTGAAATAGCCTCCTTTCTTTGTCACTTACATCAATGTTGTGGGAGCATGGCTGGCTTCAAATTAAAAAATAGCTGACTGGTATTCATGGCTGTAAATTTGATGTTGGCCTTACCTTGCTCCTGCTTATTCCCAAGCCCAACACGTGGGTTCACCAGTGATGGTCCTGCCCGTCAAATTTACCAATTTTTATTTGGCTGCGACGTGACACCCCACCATCACTAAAGTGCTCCAAAATTTCGCAAAAATGTACAATTTTGTGGTTATGGCTAGGATTTCCACAAATAATTCCAGAACCAGCAGTAAAACTCCGGCGCTCAAGGCTGCCACCGCCAATTGCAAACAGATTGACATCGGTACACCGTGAGCATTAGTTAGCAGGAATAATGTGTGCTACGTGAAAATTGAAGCAGAAGAAATAATGTGTTTTGTTTCATTTATGTATTTCCTGCATATTAAGCTGGACAAAATCTGGAAGCCACTCCAAGTAGTCACACAACCACAACCATGCACACGAACGCTAGTCACAGGAGTAAACCTTTAAAACCGTGGCTTCGTCTTTCAAACCCTCTTGAGCACTCAAAGCCACGCAGCCACGTACTTCCAAACAAACATTTCTGGCTCTCTTAGCAGTTATTCGCAGTCATTGAGTACGATGTACAGTAATTTCTTCATGATAAATGTGAAAACATCATAGATGTACCAGCCATTGCACCACAAACATGACAAAGTGACACTGCCCATCCCCATGGCAGTGAACATTTCTGTAAATTCTGTTTCATGAGAGCGTGCCGTTACCTTTCGGTTGTTCGACCTCATATATTCAAGGGCCTCGGGAAGCTAGTATTTCTACAAAAGATAAGGCTAGTAGCAGGGAAACCCGCAGCGTTTCGATGTTTGAAAGTAAGGCAATGACGATTCGTATTACTCCTCGCCATTTAACCCTGTAAATACACATTTAAAAGAAATTATTTGAGCCGGAAATGGTCTTTTCCTTCAGGAATCTACCCTCTGTAGTCTAAAAGACCAACAAAACATGAGCAAGTGAGTACTAATGATTACCTCACTTGCAATGTGGAACTGATGATAGTACGTTTTTTTTTCAGATCACTGAAACAATTAAGCATGATAGACAACTCAAAATGCATTTCTGGATGTCATCACTACCATCTCGCAGTTCTTGTAAAATATTTCTTCCAGTCTTGTCATTTTATGGACACGTAACTATTTGCAAAGGCTGTTTACAACCTCTTGGGTTGTAATCAAATTTTCTAATTGCATTTCTTCTGGGGGGAGCAGGATACGTGACATGCCACTCCTCACTGCTTCTACCAGCGTTTGTCGTCAGGTTACATTTTATGCATGACAAAGGTACAGCAAGTGAATATTAACTGCCACCCACAACCGACAACCTGAAAACTAATTCGCATACAAATACCAAGCACTCCTACTGATTGCCTAGTGCTGCACAAATCCAGCACTGTATCAGCAGCTACCTCCAAAGTTGCGGGGCATCAGAAAGGTAAACAAGGTGTCCTGTAAGTTGTTGCACACAAGCAGCACCACATAAACCAACAGAGCGTACTTACAAGCTTCTGGCCACCAGAAAGGAAAACAAAGTATACCTCGTCACTTTCCGCACAAGGCCAGCACCACATAAGCAACAAAGCGTACTTTGAAGCTGCTGGGCATCGGAAAGGTAAACAGGGGGCTCTGTATTTGCTACACAAAAGCAGCACCACATAAACCAACTGAGCGTACTTCCAAGCTTCCGGTCACCAGAACCGTAAACAAAGCAACTTGTCACTCACCACACACGACCAGCACCACATAAGTCAGTGCACACCGGTTTCATCACAGTTCCTCTACACCGCTCATTTCGCTGTTACTGCAGTCACTAGAGCTGCTGGAGTTGGAACATAGCGGAATCACGACGTTGTCGATTCTGGTGTTGATTGCCTTTGTTGCACTGCCGATCGCGATTTCTAGGCTTGTGGAAAGACCCGCACAGCAGGTGTCCTCCATAAGGGATTGAAATTTCGGTGAGACAGTAAGTTTGCTCCCATTGGGCGAAAAAGGGTGCTGGAATCCCTTTTTTGGAGTATGTTGGAATGTGATCACTGCAGTGGCTTTCAATATCAGTAAACCATTCGAGATGCCCAGTTGAGTGCCTTAAAGCCAAGGTCAGATCCAGGCAGCTCCCATATGTCGGGCCGCGGAAAAATGTAGGACTACCATCATTTAGTACACAAACCCCATATTCACATGCGAATGATGCAAGACTTCGACCCCTAGGGTTCATCTTGGAGCTTTCCCAAAGCGGGTGGTGGGCATTAAAATTTCCGGTGAGGTTCCAAGGGCTTGGTCTTGTAGGAAGATATGCTTCAGTCCCTGCCGGTCAATGGTACCTGATGGGGATATGTAGGCACCGAGGAGCGCGAAAGAGAGCTTTTGTTTTTAATGGTTTAGTATACGTATTGGTTAGTGTCGTGCAGGCGTATAGGATGTACAGTATAGACCGTTCCATCGCGAGAGGGGAAACGTACTCTCGCATGCAGTGGTCGCGCCGCGGGGGCTGCCTTTCCCCCTCTCTGGAGTGTGCGCGCCGATCACGGCGGGCCTGGCGCGGTTGCTCCTTTGCCTTGACTGCGCTTTGTAGGCATCGCTCGTGCAGGTTTACCACTAATTTACGTATTATTTTAATGAAATGTTGATAATAAATATGCCAGACTAGCAGCTTTCGAGTTGCGCACTCTAAAGCACATGAGATTTTTGGCAATTTTGTTCTGGTGAGCTCTTTCTGTACACCTACAATGGAGTAGTGGCTAAAAATTCTTGTACCTTCTTTCCAAACTAAAATGGGTCACTGAAACTCGCCTGTGCCGCAGATGGTATTAGTTCCATCTCTGCGGTCGCTGCGGTCACATTGCGGCATACTCAGCTCCAAGTATTACGTGGGCTGGTCTTCGCGATTTTCACAGTGACTACTACCTCCCTAGCTTGTCCCTTTCCAGAGCTAATCTGAGCGAAAGGTGGAGGGGGCTACTGACGGAGATTCCACCTCTCTTCTTCCCGCATCCCCGACTCGGGCAAAATAAAGTTTATCACTAGCTCACTCTCTTTGTTGTATTCCGGGAAGCAAGAACAAGATACTTAAGCAATAAATTCACCGACAACACGGATGTCTATTATACAGACGTCGCAATAAATCCCGACTGCCAGGCCCACGTCGCAGTGGTCGTGGGTTCCGAAGGGACATCAATCTCAGCTGCAACAGTCCGAACAACCGACACCGATGTCGAAAAAGAGACAGCCATCGCCCTAGCAGCCACCTCCAGCAAAAAGCAGATTATTACAGTCATCACTGACTCGCAACAGGCGTGCCGGCATTACCGATCAGGACGAATATCTCTGCATGCGCTCACACTTCTAAAGCACGCAAAAACTCTCCCGACCATTCACATTGTTTGGACGCCTGGTCATGCCTCCCTCTCCGGGAATGAGGCAGCTCACGCCGCTGCCCGCGACATTTTACACCGGGCATTCCCAAGGGAGGCCGACGACACACATCCAATCGCCTCGTTCAGCCAGTCAGTCCCAAAAACATACACGGACATCTTATATCATTATCGCCGGGAGCCCCTCCTTTACCCTCCTCCTCCTCACCCATCACTCACTACACAAGACTCGAATTTGGCGCCGAATCCAAACACAGACTTGCTACAACATGGCAATTTTGTATCATATTTCACCAACTGTTTTTCCCTACAACTGCACCACATGCAGTACACCAAACACCACCTATCACCTCGTATGGGAGTGCCTCAAACATCTTAACCCAATTCCATCACCTACATTGGAGCAGTGGGAGCACAAGCTGACCAGCTTCCAGCTCGAGGATCAGGAGTACCTGATCTCCCGGGTGATCGAGGGTTGCTGGGGGGCCTGAAAACAGCCTGGACTGAGGCCACTACCTACTCTCCTCTCCCCCTCCTCTTTCCCTTAGAAAAAGAAATGTCATTCCTCTCCTCCTCCTCACTAGCTCGCTCCAAACTAGAGTTCAGTCTATTCCCCTACGTGATGTGTCTTTATCGGCAACAGATCAAACTAAGCAACGCAAAAGCGAACGCTTGTCTGGTTGCCCAACGGCGGACGCGTAATAAGTCCTCATATGACGTTTCCTAGGAGCTGCGTTGTTTATTTTGTTTATGTTGTATATTAGTTGCTCGGCTAAATTGTGCTGCGGAGCAGCTTGAAATTCTAGAGAGAGGAAGTTTTGTTTATAGTTGGCGGCAGTGGCGACTGAGGGTGAGGTGTTGATATATCAATAACATTGAATAAAAACTATGTAATATGTCAAATACTTTCTAAGTTCACCCAAAACTACCTGTTTTAAACCCTGCAGGGATAGAAGCCAAAAGTCTGTTACACTGACACGCGCTTCTGTTTGTTGCCCATCGGCGCCGAGTGTATCACGGTTAGATCGTGTTGATAAACATCCGTTTCTTGCAGTAAACCGATCAAAATACCCGCTATACGCGATGCCGGACACACACGCAAGAAAATTGTGACGAAGTATTGCAAACATATGTTCGACACGGCATCGTGCACCCACCGTGGACCACGCTACGTCGAGGCAAATTTCAGCCCCACCGCGGCCCAAAAAGCAACCAATTTGAGCCAGATCGCTTAAACTAGTCCTATGAAACAACGTTCCCATTTAAAGTATGTTACGAAAAAGAATGTACAACGCGTTACATCGGATAATTCACCCAGCCGCCGCTGGCGCCCATGCTCCGCGGAGCGAACGCCCAAGCCAGCAAATCGGCCAGCTACGAGAGGGCGCTGCGCACGCAAGATGGCGGCGCCCTCGTTGGAATGGTCTGTAGGTGAGTTCCCGGCGAATAAATACTAGAACTTTGGTGCTTGTCCCACAAGTAGATGACTCGATGCCTTCATAGCCGGACAGTCTACTTGCAGTAGGTAGGTAGGTTGTGTTCACAGATCACAATAATCGGGAACGTATTACTAAATACAAACTGTGGTTTGAGACCTCTTGCATTCCACTGAAATATAGCCGCTTTACGGACTTCCTTGCGGAATGACGCGGTAACACGGGCCATAATATCACGTTAGGCTTACCAGTAGTGGACCCAGAGCATACACGACTTCGAATCGCGCTCATCGCGGTAGGCGTTTTCAACGTATCCAGTAGCAGCGTACGTATGGCGTTGATCAATGTCCCGAGAACCACGACGATCTGTACGTCATCCTTCGACAGAGCAGTCGGCCTCTGTTTAGACTTGGCATCCGCCCGTCGGGGCTCCACCGCAGTGAGAGACGGCAGCCTTGGCCACGGGTCCACTGGTGGCGATGATTTTCCAGCTTCGTTGACCTTTACAGATGAATTTGGGGTCACGCTGCATGTTGACTCCGCTGGTGGTACGGGTGGTGGTGGTGTAGGCGGATCTACCGGCGGTGGTGGCGGCAGTGCCTGATTGATTGATTGTAGGGTTTAACGCACCGACGCAACGCAGGCGATGAGGCGCGCCGTAGTGGAGTGCTCCGGATTAATTTTGACCACCTGGGGATCTTTATCGTGCGCCGAAATCTCGTACACACGGGCGTTTTTGCTTTTCGCCTCCATCAGAAAAGCGGCCGCCGCAGCCGGGAATCGAACCTGTGAAGACGTAGGATTCTCACGTGAGTGGTCCTGGCCGTCATTGACACGGATAGCATTCGATGATCTACGCCGTCGCGATCGTCGGCCGCGTCGCACTTTTGCAGATGCGTCTTTGTGTGACGAGTTATCCTTGACCATCTGCTGCAGAACCTTTCGTTCCTGTATGAGGCGAGGGCAGGTGTTCGACGAGGCGTCATGTGCGCCTTGACAGTTGGCACATTTTAGCACACCTTCGTTGCAGTCTTTGGTATCATGAGGCCCAGCACATTTGGAGCACACAGTACCTCGACCGCAAACGCTGCTAACATGGCCGATCTGACATGGCATTTCCGACACTGCAGCGGTTTTGGCCTGAAAGATCGCACTGCGCGCCGAAAGTGGCCCACCTTCACATGTGCTGGAATATAGTCACCCTGAAACACGATCTTAACACAACGTGATTTTCCCAGGTGACTAACCTTCTTGATGCTTTCACCGCCAGTTTCCGGTTGAATAAGTATGGGTAAGTCGGCATCCGGTATGCAGGTGTCAACATCATAGATGACACCCACAGAAGCGCCCTGGCCTGGAGATACGTAGGCGCAAATCTTCACTTGTCCCAGCATCGTGAGTTGATGCAGTGTTTCAAGAGCGTGTCGTTGCTCTACGTCAATAGCCAAAATATTGTTCCGGTGGTTAATTCTGACCTCCTTAATTTTCCCCGACAGAATGGCTTCGAAGGAAAGAAATTGCTGGCCGATTGAGCATTATGAGGTTGTCATTCGAGGACACCGGCACGAACAAGACAGTATGAACAGGGAGCATTGTCGGGGCAGTCACAGTCGATGCGCTTGACGTTGAGGACGCTTCAGTCGACCGAGAAGCCGCTGCTACCAGCATCCTCTTCGCCTTCTTCCGGAGCACCAACTCGAAGTTGTCATCAGTGCTGTCGTCGCTGGGTGCAGAATACAGCTCGGTGTCTTCGGAGTCCGCCTCGCTCTGGAGGCACATTCGTTTCCTTCGCGTGGCACTATCCGACGGCAGGTTACCCGGCGGACTGTCCGCAGGTTCCACTTCCATCATCTACGCTTCAAGGGAGCGGCGTCCTGACGAGAAAGACACTAAAAAACGCAAAATCCCTGAGAACTGACAGAACAGCGATCCGCTAGAGAAACACTTCGTCGTCGTCTTCCGTATTCGGACCAGATCTGTGAACTCCAAAGCTCCAAGGAACTCTGTATCGTCTTTTGACTCAACAGGATAAGGGGAGCTCGGGACAGACAGTCAGCGTCGTTGGGCCGCTTCCCGGATTTATAAACGATGGTCACATCAATTTCTTGAACCGTGAGACGACATCGCGCAAGTCGGCCCGAAGGATCCTTGAGACTTGCGAGCCTGCACAAGCAGTAGTGGCCGCTAAACACGGATTGGTCGACAGTATAAGTAGGGTCTGAACGTAGTGACAACCCATATTACAGCCTAGCACTCTTTCTCCATCATTGAGTAGTTACCTCCCGCTCGGGAAAGAGTACGGCTTTCGTACGCGATCACTCGCTCGACTCCATCCTGCCACTGCACCAACATGCCGCCAAAACCCATGTTGTTCGCATTAATGTGCAGTTCCGCCTGGGCATCTTCGTCGAAGTGCCCGAGTACAGGGTTGGCCTGTAGGAACCACTTGAGATTTTCGAAAGTAAAAAAGAAAAAGGCACGTCGTCCTTCCTCAAACGATCAAGGGCACCGCAATTTTGGAAGAATTTTGCACAACACATCGATAATAGGTGCGCAGTCCCAAAAGTCGAGGCAGAGCCCTTTTGTTCAAAGGTGTCGGGAAGGAGCGGACCACAGCAGTTTTCTCGGGGTCGGGGTTCACACCCTCATGGCTCACCACGTGTACGAGAAACTAGTTTTTCGAAAGCAAAGTGGCATTTCTCTGGCTTTAGAGGAAAGCAAGCTGCACTTATAGCGTCGAACACTGCGCGGAGGCGCTCTAGCTGTTCTTCGAACGTTTCAGAGATTACGGCGTCATCTAGATAGACAAGACAAGAGCGCCATTTCAGATCCGAGAGAACACTGTCCATCATTCGTTGGAACATAGCAGGGGAGTGAAGGCCAAAGGGCAACCCTTTAAAGTCATACAATCCATCTGGTGTAATAAAGGCAGTCTTCTCGCGGTCCCGTTTATCTACTTCGATCTGCTTCGATCTGCCAATACCCGCTACGCATGTCGATAGAAAAGAAGTAGCTGACATGCCGTAGTCGATCTAGTGAGTCGTCGATGCAAAGCAAGGTATACACATCCTTTTTAGTAACCTTGTTTAACCTGCGGTTATCAGCACAAAAATGCAGAGCACCGTCTTTTTTGCTACGAGTTCAACAAGTGATGCCGCGGAGTCCTTGATGGCTGTATGACATCATCGCGTAACGTTTCCTATAGTTGGCGTTGAATTGCCTCTCGCTGTTTTGAGGAAACCCTGTAAGTGGTTGCGGACCAGGCCTCTCTCCTTCATGGGTAGATTCGGTGTTTAACGCAGTGCGTTTGAAGTTTGATGAGGAGGCGAAGCAGTCATGGAATGAGTTGAAGAGGGCCTGAAGCAGGTACTTTTGCTACAAGTTTAAATTGGGGCTGATTTCCACCTGAATAGAGGGCTCGGAAGTGGCAGAGGGTTTCTAGTTGATTCCGTGCTTGGCCATAAGGTAATCCCCGCTGTAAGGATTCAACATCTGCTATTTCAGCGAGATAAGCCACAGCTGTGTTTTGGGTTAGTCGCTGACGTGCACCGCTAAAGTTCGTGATGGGTATGTCCGTCCGATTGTTGTGGAGCTCAACTACTCCCCGAGCGACACAGATCTGCCGTTATAACAGAAAGGGCACGTTGGTGCCAGCTATACCGTATTTGATGGTACTTTCAGACTCAATAGAGACAAATACACTCGCTCGGAGTATCAGTGTCGCGTGACCTTGGTAAATTCGTAAGGCCATATTGCAGGGGACATCATCTGTTTTAACAGCTCGCTCGATTAAGAAGGTCACGAACAGTTCCCGTAGGCCAATGAGGGCTTTATATTCATGAAGAAAGGCTACCGGAGAATAATACGCTTGGAACAGTCTCCGCGGAAAAGGAAGCACGCCGGAAAATAAGCCTCCCGTATTGTTGCCCTATCTAACCGAAGCTCACGAAAATCTGGAAGAGTAAATAGCTTGTCAATTGTCAGCCAGGTTTCTTGTAGGAGAATGATATCAGGACACTGAATTGTAATGAAAGATTTAGGATCCATGAGCGCCGCAATTATTGAACGACAATGTCATTGACGACATCAAAGGGAGTGAACAGCAGCCATGGCACCTCCAAGATTCTCGCTTTAGGTTTAATTCCTGCTTGGCCCTTTTTAGGTTTTTTGGATCTCGCTGCCGTGGGAGAATGGGCTTGTTGCGATATCAGTGAAGTTACGGGTTTACTCTCAGGACTTCTTGTTGATGCAGCCGATACCTCCAGTTGCATTTCAAACTCACAAAACAATCCCGATCAAGAAGTGCGTAGAACGACTGACCCTGGGAAACCGCAGGAGCCGAAGGAGCCGAAACATGGAGTGTTGAGGTCATCACCGGACATGGACTTACAGCCTGTTTGGAAGTAGCAGTCTGGGGTGCTCTCAGCAATAGATGATTCCTCGCGAGGCTTTACTCTTAAACCGCTGAAGCCTGGGACACATGATCCCTGTGAGCCGTGGATGAAGGCTGCGAGCAAGCCTGCTCCTGGGAAACCGACGCGTCGGAGACCGAGGAAGAGAGCGAGCCGTTGGGCTCGGAAAACGCTGGAAGCGGGACCATAGCGGTAGGCAAAGGCAGGCTTTGGACGACTAGTATAATAATTATATCTACATCTGAGGTTAAACAAGTGAAACCAAGACTTAAACAGGCTAACCCCAACTTTCGCTTTGCATATCCAGGGTTAGCCGAGCTAAGCCGCAGCCGTTTTTTTTTGTTTCACAATACAGGTGGTAATGCAGCATCGAAAGTCCCAAATTATTTATGGAATACTTTGTAAATTGAGAAAAAGCGCAAAACCTATAGGTTGTCACCTAGAACAACAAAGTTCGCTAAGGTGCCTTTACACGTCGATGAAACATTGACAGCTTTATTAAATCAACTGGTCGTTTATTTAGAAACCGAAAAATTGGCCTGTGTTGCGTTCCTAATTTGTAATATCGAAGGACCCATTTTTGATTTAATTTATGCATATTTGTTGAAGTTTGCAGTGCTTTCCATACAGAAGAAAAAATTAAGAATTCTAACTGAATTGCAGATGATAAAGTCGACAAGCGTAAAGATTACCTTGCACTGGACATTGGTGGCGTACCTCTCCTCTCCAAGCATAGCCCAAACAAATCTTTGAACTCGCAGTGCGTCACAGGTTGGGGTTCCTGCGTAGATGTAAAACAGCGGGCGGTATTTTCACAGACTTAAGAAACAGACTTAAGAAATATATAACTAATCTTAAAATAAACCATTGTTGTGATTTGTTTATGTATCATCTTGATTTGATTATGGTAGGAAACTTCTATTGGCAGATCAGTATTACTGAGACGTCTAGAGTATCGAAATGGGCGTAAAGATGGAGGCCGTTGTCTTTAAAAAAATTGGGGCAGCTTCGAACTAGTGGCACAAAGACTGGGCAAACAGCGAAGCTGGTGGTCCCACAGATGTTATACTTGGTTCGGCTAAGATTATGCCTGGTTACGTTCGGAAACTCGGCCAACTTTAGTGCGTGGTTATAATTAGATAAAGGTTTCTGCGTGGTGTCTTCATTCGCCCTCTAGAGAGAAATGAACACTCCGTCTTTAAGGGATTCCCAATGTACGTATGACCACCGGCTCTGCGGTGAAGCTCGAATAGTAGCGGATGGCACTGCGGGACGAGCGTTTGCTCAAAATGTTTGAGCTCGTTTGGTGGCCACCGTTCGAATTATGTGTTCTTGTGTGTAGGGCGATAATTAAGTAGATACACATCATGGTTTCTCGGTGTTTCTTTAATTCTCGGTGGCTTCTTTAATTTTGGCATTAATTCTTGTCTTTGCACTGTCAAAACTGCTCCACTCGTCAAAACAAGCGAAAGAGCGAGCCGCCCTGGGAGGGCTTTTCCGAGGCTGTGCGTGTACTAAAGTCACAGGAACTAGCAAAGTAGCGCCATAAAGGGACGTCGCGCGGGCACCAATGGAGTGTTTTTCCCAGATTCGGGCAAGCGCTGCGGGCGCACAAAAACCGTCGCTTGCGCGTGTGCGAACTTTTCTACAACTGGCGGATTGGCCCTTTTTGGGATGTTATTCGGTAATTCCGCGTAATTGACGAAGCTCACAAAAAACAGGCGAAAAATTATTTTTCTTAAGTAACACGCTTTCCCGCGCGCCGTAGAGTTGCGCGCTGTTGTCTTCTCGAGCGCTCAAAATTGCACGCACTGTTGTTGTTGTTGTTGATCCTGATAATTAATGGCGCATACCCAATCAGGGGATCGGCCAAACAACAGAGGATTGTAAAAATGAATGGTACTCTTATCAATTCACGACACGCCTAGGAAGGATAATTTAGATCAGTTGGATTTGGGAAGAAAAAAAAACTGGAAAATTAAAGCGAGGATGACCAATCTCAATCATAAAGAGAATCGTTTAGAATTTTCAATGTAGCGCAGGAGAGCAGAGCATACATCCCGACGGCAAAACCCCGTTTCGGATGCCCCGAACGATAGTATAGCCGGCCCTGTTAGTGATATCCCCAACCTGCAAAGCGGCACCTCCAGGGACTGACGTCTCAGTCGGGAAAAACGTCGGCATGTCAACAGGTAGTGTTCGACAGACTCGTCTTCGTTGCAATAGCTGCACAGAGCTGTTGGCGCCAGACGAGACCTGTGCAAGTACCTATTTAACTGGGGTACTCGACAACGTAAGGCTGTGATAACCACCTCTAAGTTGCGTGAAGAGCACCATTCAGGTTTCCATGAGAATTTAAGATGAGTAAATTCACTTAATGACAGTAAAACCGATTCTTGCTGTTCTCGGAGTTTCAGCATCCTACGGTACCTAGCTGCTGTTATTAATGGTGTCGGCTCTACGACGTCTACTACAGGACCTGAAAGTGCTATCCTTGCTAGAGAGTCGGCTGTCTCGTTGAATGTGATCCCCGCATGACCAGGAACCCAAAGAAGGTTAATTTCAGTGAAGTGAGGTGGCAGGAGTGACCGAAACGTTCGCAGAAGAGGAGTGTCTTTAGGGGAAGAAAGGGCTAAGCATACAGAAAAAGAATCAGAAATTATGATTGGAGATGTAATTGATACATCCAGCTTTCGTAGCGCCAGGACAATTGCCAGGAATTCCGCGAAGAATATCGGGATAAAATCAACCAGACGAACCGAAAAGGACCAGTTAAGGGAAAGGGAAAATATTCCTATACCGGATTTTTCTTCTCGTTGAGAGGCATCTGTATATATTATAGCACCTGGCTGCATGGAGGTCAAATAACCTTCGAGAAGACGATTGAGCAGTCGGGCTGGTAAAAGTTTAGCATTTTTGGGGAAAATGTTCTGGAAATTGATAGAAAGAGGAGAACTCCTGTCTCTATATGGAATAACCTGATTTATTGCTACACCCAACGCAGAAAGGAGGCTCTGTACCAGAGTGCTTTGTGGACATGAGGACTTGGGCCATTGGTGCACCATAAACGCACCTGGTTCTACAATAAAGATAAACTGCTCCCTGTTCACCTCAGAGCTATAAGCTCTCAGAAAAGTTTCAACAGTCAGTGTCCGGAACCTATTAAGCAGAGGAGGAACGCGCGCTTCCAAGTAGACAACTGCATTTGCTGCATTCTTAGGCAACCCTAAGCAGCAGCGAAGAGCCTGGCGCTCCAGAATAACCAGACGATGAAGCTTATACGCCGCGGACCCAGCGAATAACACGCACCCAAACTCTAAAATGGGGCGAACGTACATCCTGTATATCATAAGAAGGGTCTCTCTGCGCATTCCCTTCTTTCTATGACTCAGACGTCTTAACATCCCAACAGCACGTGCACCTTTGGCCTCAATGAGGGCAATATGTGGGGTCCAGTCAAGTTCACTGGTGTAAATTATCCCAAGGTACTTTAAGGAAGGAACCTGAGGAATTATGCACTGCCGGTAACTGAGCGTAATGTTAACAGGGCCTGAGATCGGAAAAACTAATAAGGAACATTTGTTGACGTTCAAAGAGAGACAAATACTGTCCAACCAGGAGGCAATGAGGTTCAGATATGACTGCATTAAAGCGTAAAGTGATTGAATGTCAGGAGCTGATGCAAAAAATGCAACATCGTCGGCATATACATATGTGGAGATACCAGAAACCACCGGAATATCGCTTACAAGGATGTTAAAAAGAACAGGGGAAAGGACCGCCCCTTGCGGAACGCCCCTAGACTGTGGCCGCTGTGAGGAAGTAACATTAAATTTAACACAACTGAACTGCCTGTCCTTCAGAAATTCACAAATCCAAGCTATAATGTACCTTGGGAAGTTTAGGACTTGTAACCGGGACAACAACACAGGGTATTCCACGCTATCAAAAGCTTTTGCTACATCTAGGGTAACTAGAGCCGAGAACTGGTTAGTGCGACGGGCTAGTTTAATCCGGCTTTCAAGGTCAATATGCGCACTCCAAATGGAACACCCAGGGCGGAAACCAATTTGTCTTGGGCTAAAGATTCTAGAACTAGACACCAATTGCATTATGCGTTGCTGCAAAATCCGCTCGACTAATTTAACCACGTTCGATGTCAACGCGATAGGCCTGATGTTTTCAATCAAGAGGCCCTGACCAGCATTCTTAAGTACAGGAAGTATTTTGGCGAGACGCCAGACATCGGGGATCCATGCATGTCTAATAGAATAATTGATCATGTTAAGTAAATGATTCGGAGCTTCATTATATAATAATTTCAGCATTTCAGTAGTAATGCCATCTGGGCCAGGAGCTGCAGCTGTCAATTTAGTCATGACATCAGCGAGCTCTGAGAGCGTTACCTCTATGAAGTCGTCTGCCACGTCTGGCGGGGAAAAGGACACCGCTAAGGAAGATGAAAAACGAGCTTGAAGCCCATCAGCTATCGACTCTAGGGACTCTGAGAGTTCACCTGGAGACAGCACCACAGAGTCTGTATTATCTGGACAGGGTACGGCTTTCCGCGATCGAAGAAAGCGAAAAAGCGCACGCTTATTGTTAGGCTTGGAGAGACTCAAAGATCTATCTGTGTCATAAGTCTGTTTAGCATTGGAAACAGCGCGTTTGAATACCGCTGAAAAATATTTGAAGTTGCACCAGTTAAGCGGGGATAAGTTCTGGCAAAGTTTCTTCCAGGCTGCCTTTCTACGTCTAAAGCTGCGCGAACACTCTTCGTCCCACCAGGGACTAGGCGACACTGACTTCTTCGACATCACTTCAAATAATGACGACTGAGCTGAAGTGGAAAGGGCAGAACAAAGGCCTGTCGCACATTCAGCTTCGTTTTGTGGGACCAGAGAGGACAAGGACTCCTTCAGAGAGATTTGAAACCTTTTATAGTTGACAAAAGATCGGCTTTGGCGGTTAATTAAACGGATGGGACACCCGATGTCAAAAACTATTGGGATGTGGTCACTACTCGACCCGCCATCAATGGTCGACCAAGAAGGCACTGAAACACCTCGAGAAGATATAGTTAAATCCAAAACAGATTGCGTTTGTCCCTTAAAGTAGGTTGGAGAATCCGAATTTATGCATGTTAAGTTGTTATCTGTAATCCAATCCAACAAGCCATTACCGCAAGAATCCGTCCGGAAGCCCCAAGTAACGTGGTGGGAATTAAAGTCTCCTGCAAAGATAATTGGAGGTACAGCCGAAGCAATAGCCAAATCAAGGGGTTCAGAATCAACGACGCCACTGGGAAAGTAAACATTGGCTAATGAAAAAGGGAGGCAACCAGGTAGCTTCAATTCCAGCACTAAAATTTCACAGTCAGAGCGTTGAAGTTGGAAGGACACCTTCGCGTTATGAGCAAACTTTGTAGATATCAAACTTAACAGACCGCCACCTCGGGTTGGTCTGTCTAGCCGAAAGGTGCGGTAATTATAAAGACCAAATTCCTGGTTGCTTCTAAGCCAGGTTTCCTGTAGCAAAATTACGTCTGGGGAAAATTGGGAGCACAAACAAAGTAAATCTGCAAAGCCTGCCGAAACAGAGCGACAATTCCACTGAATAACTTTTAGAACCCCTATGATTCAGAGAGACCGGCTGCAGCAACTGCAGCCTCTAATATCTGACCCTTGGGCTTTGAAACAGATTTACCTTTCTTGGATTTTGCTTTTGGCTGCACTTCCAGGGTTTCGGTACTAGGTGATCCGGAACGCTTACTAGACTGATTTACAGTCTCCATGGGCCAAGTCTGAAGCTCCATGTCCGAGTCTGAAGAGGGCGAAAGGGGGGGAAAATAGTCTGTGTCGGCCGTAGCACCACGATCAGACGAAGTACCAGCCTCAGCGTAAGTAAGATGTTCGGATCCACGCACAGAGGTAGTGAGAGTAGACGAGACTTTAACTGAATCCGAGGTAAGATTAGCTGCTGAGAGCAGCGGACATTCAGGGGCGGTGGAAACTTGTTGGATCACTTGGGGAGAAGAGGTACACGAAAGCGGAGCGGGCTGCAAATATGGCGCCAGCTGAGTCACCACTGTGCGGGACACGCACTCGATTATGCTGGAAGTTAACTGGGTGATAACTGAAGTGACACTTTTCTCAACAGCCGCCGCAACGACGGAAGCAAAAGCTGGGTCAGCGAGGGAAGGCTGTTGGATCTTGGCAACCGCTTTTTCCACCGCGGCAACAATGGTACTGACTACGGCTGCGTCAGCGAGTGATGGAGATTGTTTGGCAGTAACTCCAGCGTACCCATGTGTCCTTTCTTTGACAATGGCAACAGCATCCCCGCGCGAGCAGCGACGCTTACCCATGACCTCAACCACTTGGACTTCTTGAGCTCTAGCAGGGCAATTAGAATAGTCAGCTGGGTGTGCCGCTCCACACAAACAACATTTGGCATCTTGGGCAGTGCATAGCTCGACAGAATGGCTCTCACCGCATGCGCGACACCGGGGAGACGATTTGCACGCCCTGGATGTGTGGCCAAAACGCCAACAGCTGTGGCACTGAAGTGGCCGAGGAGAGAGAGGTTCCACACGGTAAATGAGTGGCCATACTTTAATCTCCGATGGACATGCGGTCCCTACAAATGTAGCGATGACAGATTCTGTTGGCACCCTGTTTTTCTCTACAGCACGGCTGCAACGGTAAACTGACGTGACTCCCGCTACTGAAAACTGCTCTAGTACCTCCTGAGGTGTCATCTGAGCATCAACACCTCGAACGATGCCCTTCACGCAAGCAAGGTGAGGGGGGATAAATGCACTCACCTGAACAGAGCCAAACATTGTACATTTCAAGAGGTCAGCGACACAGGTCTCGTCTGACGATCGGCACAAGACGCCACCTTTGCCGAACGGGCGAACCTCCGTAATGTGCTCGAACTTCTCAGTAGCCGCTCGAAGTGCCGCTTGTACAGCCCGCGGGTTTTTCAGCCGGATGAATCCGCCGCTTACTGGCACCAGGGCCACGGGGATGCTGCCCACCCCACTGCGCTTTAGGGCTTCCAATTGCACGTCCTGCGGACGAATAGAGGCCGCCCAGGGGGAACTCCCCTGGCCAGGAGACTCTAAAGACATCCAGGCGCGGAAACCAGCAACCTGGAAGAAAAGAAGACCAAAAGAATGACGGCAAACAACCGCTAATCTGCCTGAAGGTTGGCCGATCACCTGAACCAGGAAAGCGAGAAACCCACTGTTTGGGTGAACATCATCTTTATCACAAGCTAAATGTATTTACCGACCCACCGCGGGCGGAACGCAAGGTGCCCGGCGCCCTACCGACCGAGCCACGAAACCGACACACATTTCGACGCACCGAACGCGCCTTATATCCTTCACTCATTTCTCGTTTGTTTCGAAAGCGCCACAAGTTGTCCCGCGCCTCCAAAAGATGGCGACACGGGTCCCGCGATCAAGAGATACGACTTGCCGGCGCACCCCCTCGGAAATGCTGTGCATTTGATCGTGCCCCTCGCGAGGGGGATGTCTTTTATATTTCGTGCTGCAATTATACGAAAAAGGACTGATATATCATCATCATCATCAACAACAACAACAACAGCAGCAGCAGCAGCAACAAAAACAACAACAACAACAGTCTATTTAACACAGCTTTGCTATGGAGAATGTTAGCGCACCTTCTTTTTACTTGCTACGGGATTTTAGGCCGACACTGTCAGCTGACCTATTACAAAGTCTTTAAGGACTTACAAAGGCTAGTGTAAGCAAGTGTTCGTTGTAGAGGTGATAAAATGTTTCTTTCTCCTTTTCTCCACACAAAAGCAAGCGAGGATAGGCATACACGTGCTTGTTTAGCTGCAAGTGAGTGTTGGTGCGGGAAACGACCTTTTTTGGCTGGGTGCGCAAACTTATTTAGTGCCGAGACTTTATGAGCTGCACAGTGTTCCCAAGTGATAAAAAGGCCTGGGTTTATCGCCTGAAACAAGCCATCGCCCTTCGATGTTTGTACTATCGCTGTGGTCATTATGAATTACGAGAAGCGAGCAAGAAACTCTTCGTTTGGTTCAGGTCATTATGGAGTACGAGAGGCGAGCAATGAACTCTTCGTTCGGTTCGCCATAATTAAAAACCCCCTCACTGCGGTACTGATTAAAAACAATTGCAGTAAGCAAGAACCAAAAAAAAAAAACACTTGTACTTGTTGTTGGGGGATGCTGTGTGTATAACGAAGGGTTGTAATTTCACAGAAGTAGCTATTTACTTTTATGTTTTTTCTGGCTTTTGTTGATAACTAGCACCGCGCTGACAGGGGCACCGTTTTGTTTTTAATTCGCTACCATTGAAAAAGGAGTTTTTGCTAAGCCTGGAGTAATAACACGGGGTGCACGAAAAAGTATAAACAGGGTGTGAAATGGGACAGCCATTGTGGCACTTGCACTTTTGTTTGTCAACCCCTTAGCCAATCTTTACAAGAAACACCCAGCGGTATCTTTACAAACCAGAGGTTAAACAAACCATTCTCGTTTAAAACATTGTCTTAGCGTATCGTGGTTGGCCGGGAATTGAACTGTGTTGACCGGACGTGAAATTCTTCACAAAGAAGCACACGTTAGGAATATCTCTGCAGTAGCTTATACGGGACACTGTTTTTTCAAGATTTTGTTTATTGGAAAGTCGGACATATAGACGAAGCATTTGCCCTTCAGTTTATCACATATTTGAAAACATTTGTGAATAAATGTTGTAATTAAGGAGGCTCGATCATAAGTTCGCATTTCTGAAAGCACAGTATGATGTCAAAATGTTATCCTAAGCTTATTGTTGGGAGGGTCCCTCTAGAACAACACTTGTTTCTTTCTGTTGCATATTCTCGGGTGGCTTCAAATTTATTTGGGGATAGTTTGCATACGTCAGGAAGAACGCGTGTTCATGTAAAACACTTTTACTGTAACGTAGAAACCGGCCGCATTGCGGAGGCAGAAGGTGCTCCAGAAAGACAAGTAAACGGGGTAATAATTTATGTTTTGCACTGACTTTGTCAAACCTACGTGTGCGAGAAATAAAAAGTACCTTGATGATTAATACATTGATTATCAACCAACTCCCCAATTATTTCGAACATGCCGTTGGTCGTCGGGCGCATATAAGCGAATATCTACGTTATGTATTTTCGCCACTGGAATGCACTGAATTCCTTTCCGTGTTTGCGGGTGCATGTCAGGGAACATCTTCGTTATGAGTATGCGCCAGCGGATGCACTGATTTTCTTTCGCGGTTTCTGGGGGAAGAGGGGGCCGACAAAAATGTGAAAACGTAAGTAAAGCAAACGTAACAACTTAAATTCCTAATCAATTTCAATATTAAAAATAAAATAAAGTTATACCAATCATAGACAGCCTCAGCGGCCTCGATACAAGCTTTATAACCTTGACTATCCGCAAATCCCGTAACAGTATAATTGGGGGGGGGGAGACCGGGGAGGAAATCTCACTTTTTTCATGCAGAACATCGGTGCAATCACTCAAATAAACACGTCCGCCCCTAATGAATGAAGCTGTTCGTGCTTTGCGATATAAATTTGGTATATAAGCCTGTTTTAACGTTTTCCTCAGAACAAGGCCAACGTGGCAACGCAAGCGAGAACGAACGTGTCAAAGCTAGAATAGCAAAAAAAGCGTTAGATTCCCGCATACCAAACAATAGTAATATTTTCTCGGTGCAAGCGCCCGTCGTTTGTGGTGACAAGTGCAAACACGCTAGGCAAATTATTTCGCAAATATTAGCGGAGGTTCTTTACTGCGCGTCGAAGCTGCGTATTCGACTCCTTACAACACGTAACGTTCGCGCCTTCGCGCATCAACCGCCCGTTTTGTCACCAACATCCATCTCAGTCCAACGTGGTCCACACACAAAAACGAACACTTGTAATCGTGTGTATATAACTCTGCACTTCGCATCTGGCTTTTACGCTTTTCCGCTTGGAAAAGAAAAACAAAGTGTTTTTCGAGACTCCCTACTGTTGCTGTAGCCAAAAGTGCAGCACCCTGTCATTCTGTTATCCTTTACATTGAATTACAGCACGTGATGCAATGAAATAGATGCGCATGAAAGCGATGATGCAATTAGACTGCCGCATGATCCCAGTTGCCGCATACGGGGGAGAACCGAGTAGTTGTACCGAATGTGGTTACCGCCGACCACGTGATCGAAACGGACCAATGAATGGCGTCGATTCGCCTGGCGGCGGAGAGAAAGAGAAGACAGCTCTTCCCACGTTCACTGACTTTAGCTTGCACCATAGAGTTTCTCACTAACTCACCTAGAGGGGAATCTGGAGCTAGCGTCAACGTGATTCGGCGAAGGCGCTCTATGCCTCCGTGAGTGCCGCCATGTGTGTAGTTCGGCCGGAAGTTCGGCGTGGCATGGCCGGCAACGACTTTGTGGCTACGCTAATTGAGGTTTTGTTTAAAAAATTGCTGCCAAAAGTGCCGCTGTTAACAAATTTAACTTTGTATAAAATGCTGTGTTCAGTGCTTAAATCGCAACTGAACGTGTGCAAAAAACGGATAGTGTGGGCTAACGTAGCTTATTTTGTGGCTGTAGTGTGGGCGGTGGCGGGAAGCGGTATGATGCGGTATATAACAGGCCACTGGGACCCTCCCTCGCTTTTTGCTGGCCAGAAGCAGCCCACAAGCGAGTGGCAGCGGTGATACAGTGAACTGTAGCGACGAGAGACGATGACAGAGGACATTGGCGGCAGTGTATTAATTTTTTTTCGCTTGTCGCTGTCACCCAGTGCACTCTGCTGTTGTACCTTTTGAGTTACGTTTTCGGCGTCGCTTGTCGCCGTCGCTGCATGTGGTCACCCCTTCATCTTAAGAAACTCGCCGCTAACGCGAGCCCATGCGTTAAGCGCTAATCAAGCTGTTATTTAGACATATCTGTGATAGCCATTGAATGCCAGAAAGTGGCTCCGGAAAACGGAAAAGCACACCGAAAACAGAACTAACAAGCACTTCCGAGCCGAGAAGCCTAATCCATAGCCCTTTGTACTAGCCACTTGCTGCCAATCCAATTCGCACACTACCCACAATTCCCATGACGGCGTGCGATCGCAGCGACACTTTCTGCTCTAGGTGATATTCAGAAACTCTATGGCTTGTACCAGTTGTATTGCGCCTCCCTACGACGCGTTTTAAAAGACGTGCTTCTAAAAGTTGTATCGCGTTCCAAAAGGTGGCGGCATGGATCTGACCAGAGCGCGACGAGGCAAAGCTATGGTAGTGTCCATAGAGTTCCTTACAATATACCGGGCGGGTAAAGCTGGCTCTCAAATGTGTCTAAACACGGATGCCGGCATGATGCCACGCTGTAGTTGCCAGATCAGTAGTTGAAGATACGGCTAACAATTTTTTTGAAAATGATGAACAAATTTAGGACCCTAAACTAAACTTACTCAACTTTTATGGCAATAACTCAGCAAATTTACGAGTCTATATGCTTCTTATAAGTTTTTTCAACGCATTTATGTTTGCCGGACAAAAATAAATGAAATATGAAGCAAAAAGAGGGGTGTGGGCTGAGGCGCCAAATTCAGTTTCGGTATTTTGTGAGGAGCGTCAGTCATGTGGTGGTAAATTACAAAGATTCACTCTACCACACCTTGGTATCTGCTGTCACTTCGTTGCTTGAGAAAACGAGCATATCTACCCCCGCGCTGGAGCCCGCCGATACGATACGATAGAGATACGGTACGGAATACAGACGCCGCCGCCTATATCTTCAAGGACACCTTCACTACATGTAGGTAGTGGCTGCTGCCGATTTTAACTCGCCGTCAGCCGGTCATATCATGTTACGCGAGACATTACTGGGCAGATCGTCTCCTTCTGAGCGTATGTGATTCGTAAATTAAAAACAAATAGATGCACGAAACATTTTACCATGCCTAGCGTATAACTAGGCTCTTCCTTACGTGTGCTGTTATACTTTCACTGAACGGTGTTTTACTTGGGTGAGAGATAAAACAACCGCCAACTAATAATAATAGTGGCAACTTTATTTGCACCATAAGGTGTTTTTTTAGAGGAGGACAAGGAGAAGCAGAAAGGTACAAGTTTTCAATTTATGCGTACTCCTTCAATCACTGAAACATGCAATCCAAAAATTACAAGATATAGTGTACCCGTACGCACTCCTGTTGAGGATTCGCATGACACATTACCGATGCTCGAGGGATCAGCGAAGTTACATATTTTTGCGTCTACCTGTACTTCCACTCTTATATCCTCCACGTATATACCTGCACAGAGGAGGAGGCAGAGGATTAAAATTCATTCATGCGAGCCCTAGGTGCTGATGTCTGGGTGCCATCCTCGTTGGTGTTTTAAGAAATATTTTGTCCTTTCCTGTGTGCTTTCGCTAAATAAGAAAAATGGCCGCTTCCGTTCGCGCCCGCTTTTTCCTGAAATAACTGCGGTTTTGGCCAGAAATCTCTGTCCATAGAAACCACCTTTGAAGCCTCTTGTGCTAACGTACATACGCGTATTCTGAAGTCGCGATGACCCGGTCACGTATTTGTGCAAGGCAAGCCGAGCAAGGATATATGTCTCCCTTCACAAGTAAATGAATTTGCGTGTACCTATGAAGTAGTTATTGCACCTTATCAGTTATATCACAGGGTTTAATGTTGAAACAGCTGACAAATATTAACTATAGAAGGTTAATCAAATTGGTTAACATTGAACAATCGTCATTCCCCAGTGTAGAGTATTTAGTCTTAATATTAATTGCATGTAGCAGTCATTAAGATAGCCCACAATAAATTAAACTGAAATTTTCTTTTTGCGACAATTACATCTGCACGTATCGATTCAGCCAGGACCACCTGGAGACGTTCTTCAGCTGTATAGATCCGTTAGAAGGAAGGATTTATAAACCAGCCGCCTCGCAGTCCGATACGCGTGGCACACTCCTTCC
The DNA here is from genome assembly GCF_048455015.1 of Haemaphysalis longicornis. NCBI lineage: Eukaryota > Metazoa > Arthropoda > Arachnida > Ixodida > Ixodidae > Haemaphysalis > Haemaphysalis longicornis. Next base: position 113,732,359 of record NW_027526407.1, on the reverse strand, counting down.
TATTTATGCCAACGTCAAACTGGTGACAAACATTGTCGAATTTCCACGCTTCCTTCCAGCGTGCTTACGGCAACAAGAACGATGACGAAGTTGCACTACCAGAGCTGGGGGACCGTAATGCTGTAGCTGATTATGAAAGTTTCGGCTAACGCTCATTCTGGTTGAAGTCACCAGGATTCTTATTTTCATCAAAAATAATGGGGGCATGATAAGGCCATCAGCCCCTATGTATCATGTACTTAACACCACAGAACATATTTTGTGTTGCGATTCCAGCAACGAAACAAAGACAAATTGGACATTGACAACCGTGCCCTTTCATTCTTCATCAGGTTATGTTTGAGACCTGAGAAGGTATTTGTGCAAGCTGACCTCAATAAAATCCTCTACACATACATCACTACATTACTTTTCACACATACAGCACATACACTATATTATTCTTTGGCGGAGAGAACAAGCAAAAAGAAACACAGAAAAGGCAACGGGCCCATATCTATGAGAAATTTTCATGGAATTTTATATCCCCACCAGTAACCTCACCAGGCCTTTAGGGAAGCTTGTAATGCTCAGAGCGAGTATAAGGTGACCTAGTGTGCGAATTGAAAGAAAGAAACAAACAGTAGAAAAAAGGTGAGGAGGTTACTCAAAGAAAGAATGAGAAGAACTGTCTGGTTGGCTGCGCTACCCATGGATATGATAATAAGGGGCTTGAAAAGGAAAGAAAAGAGTGATATAAAATAAGGGATACAAAATTGAGGAGGAAATTTGAAAAACGGGGCGTGGAAATGGCAAGCACAAATACAGCACCACAAACAAAAAGAAAAACAGCATAAAAATAGGCAGGAAAAACGATAAAATCGGTAAACAAAGAATGCTACTCTGTGTTTTTCCTTCTTATGCACTTCAATCTGCTTCTTCAAGACGAGAATTGATTTCATTACTTCCATCGCACTGTGTCTACAACTGAAATATGACTGATTTGCTGTGTACATGATGTAAATAGTGTACATAATTTTTATTTTTTCCGGAGGTGGAGCTGCTCCTTTCTGCCAGGCTTTTGTGCCAAACTCACTCTTAGAATTGCACTTGTTTTGTTCATTCTGCCTCTCACTTATGCCTTTCATTCATGCTGCCTCTCATTTCATTTATGCTGCCTCTATGTTTTACTAGTTTATTTAGTTCTTCTGTTCTTCTCATCTGTAAAATGTTTTTATATTCAAATTGCATGGCTTTCCTTCCAAAAGGTTTTTGGCTTTTAGCTCTGTCTGTTTATTGGCTTTAAAGCTTTAAACCTGTCATGGCTTTGCTGGAGCATGTCAGTTCCCCACAATATTTTCCTCTTTACTCATTGAGAGAGGAGGACACGGAATTTTAAAGGGCAAAGAGCCCGGCGGTGATACTAATGAACACTTGCACTACTTTCTTTGTGTTGTATGTACTCAAAGCTATAGTTACCATTAACCCAGAATGGCACTGCATGTTTTCCATAATACCCTTCTAGTTTCTTGTTGAGATTTTGTTTAAGCTGCTACTAAGTAGAATAATTGCGACCTATTGCAACCTGGAAACATTAATAATATATCTTGTGTGACGTCCCCAAGCATACAACCAATGCCCATTAATTTTCTAAGCTTACATAGAAAAAGAAAAATCTCTTGAATAAGTTTCTCGATGCACATAACATAGTAATATTAGGCTAGGGTATTTCATGGTTTTTGAATCTAAGCTACCGCAAGGGCCACTCCTAAAAGCATTTCAATTGGAGACAAAAAGTTGACACACATGTTGCAGGGGACTCGTAGGCAGGCACTTACACAATCTCAAATAGCTTGTTTGTTTAGCATAAATTGCAATAAAGAATACGATTTTCATTCACACGCATTTTTTGGACGCACGGTCAAGTCCGAACTGCCATTCGCTAGAAAAGCAAGCAGTTATAATGACAGGAGTGAGACAGCTGAATGAGATTTGGGAGCAGTTTCTGGAGCAGCAAAATCACGATTTTGGAGCAGAAGAACCTTGATTTGGAGCAGAATAACGGCATTTATTATGTCACCTTAGGAGCCTAAAAATCAAACTTTTGGCAACTATAGGGGGGGGGGGGTGCATTTTTAATCGATTTTTAACGTACATATCACTGAAACAGCCTTTCAATACTGCACTACCTTTTTAGAAGCCATTTTTAAATTCTTAGGCTCTATGCATAGATAGCATGGAGTGCCGGTGAAAATATCACACTGAAAAACTAAGCAATCGTAAGGCATTTTTATTGACATTTGAATGCCGAAATTATTATTTTTGTAAAGCGAGGTGACAGTCGTCGCACCCCACCAGCCCTCCCATTTCAATCCCCAAGGTGCACATTCACTACGATCATAATTTGAGTAACGTTGGTATGATTAGCCACCTCCCACTTGGCATTAAATTTCCCTTCAGATAGATGAACCATTATTAATAGCGTGCAATAGCCCGTCCCGCTATCGGACACTGCTTGAACATTTCACGGCGATGTAGCCTGCGCCGTCACTTCTGCAATGTCAACCGTCCCATTCCCTCCGCTCGCTTGCTGTCAAAGGCAGCACTAACTCAGCATTTTATAACACCACCATGAGTCCGAAATTTCACTTCAAGCACGCACCGCGACTAACACTCAAGGTCGAAACACGGCGCATTCGCGGACACCACGTTGTTTTTGATGAACTTCCGTCTTTCGAGGCGCGCAACTTCCCGCAACACATCAAACGACTAAATGTAATCCCAGCCACCCCCCTAACCAAACCCGCGGTAGAAATTGGCGAAGAGCGCTATGCCTGAACCACGAGCAACTTCATCGCCCGGAGGCCATGTTTTCCTATCTTCCCCACACCGAGATGGCGGCGCCCAGTAATGTCGTTCCAGATATACGGAGCTCCGAAAATTGCTGTTTTTTCATCAACGTACACAAGTAGTTTGGCTTAGCACGGTTTCAATGCACGGGCTGGCCGGGCAGCTTTTCCTCTAGAGTCAGTAGTTATAACTCGATGCAGTATACTTACTGAGAAACTCTATGTGGTGTCGGCGTGCATGATGACGTCATGCTAGTATTTTCTGCGCACGTTCGATGGCCAAACCACCACCATAACCAGCATGGCTGTTCGTATTTGCAAGAAATTTCGCGACGCTTAGTTTATATGTGCACCATGCGTGTGCGTACGTAGCAAGCAATGTGCAAAGTAGAGAAATGCGCCATTTTGCGGATTCTTTTACTACCTATGTGCTGCCAATAAAGTTTATGGTGTAAGCTTGATTTGGCATTATGGCACCTGCATATCTTACGCAGATGATGTACAACGTGTGAATTATACGTAAGGGTTGCTGACGCTTACATTTTTACTGCCGAAATCCTCAGCTATGCAACGATGACCATTGCAATCGTTTTTGCCACGTTATGAGGTTAGCAGAAAACTATGTTGTTATAGAGAACCTGACAAAACACCCAATTTGAAAGTTTTATTTTCGTCCACCCTAACAGTGATGTGGTTTCAGGAATCCCTTTTTAATCTAATCGTTATTTTCATTGCAGCCCACGGCGTCGCTGGCTTGTGCTGCCTGCTTGACACGCTTTAGCCGAAAAGGTTCTTACAGATTGTCCTCGCTGGTCATCACTTGCTCCCACCGCGCTTCACTGAGATGTGTGGTGTTAATGGGGATTTAATGCAATCCCACGTGACGTGATATAGTGTGGGCGTGTTTCCACACCATTTAGGTATGTGTTCATACATGGTGGTGTACGTTTTAGGGAGGAGATACAATTTGGGGTATACGTTCTCTGGGATTTGTCTACATGCTAGCGGCTTTTCTTTGTCGAGTTGTTTGTTAAGTTGTGGACATCGTTTCCTAGTTCCTCTCTGTACTCGAGAGCAACTTTCTGTGGCAACTGAGAGAAAGATACTAGGGGAGGCGAGGAAAAGCTAACTGCTCTGTGTTACTGAGCCGAAGTGATTCACAATAAACTGGTTTCGGTTTCAGCTTCGAGAGACAGATACGCTGTTGATAAAGTTCATTTCTTCGCATGAGCTCCGTGGTTGAGTGCGCTGAACCACAATCACCGAGCATGCCGGCATATTGGAGTCTCATTACCCACGCTTCATGTGTTTGTAAACACAAGCTAATGCTTTGACGGGAGAATTCCGGACAACCGTGGACTGCACCGCCCAACCTTGTATCGTTCAGGAGTGAAGTGAATCTTGTCAGCGCGGCAGTTTTCACGGCATGCACTGATTTCCAAACTCTCCTGGAGCTCAAAACGTGGCACCATCACCGATATGTGTCGCGTGTATGCATAGCGCGGGCGCAGTATACCGAAAATGCAGCACGAACACAGGATTACGCACACGCTCGCTTCCGCCGCCAAACTGGCTAACCTAATGGATTGCGGAAACGACGGAGGGTCCCGGTTGCATCGGTCTCACTTGGGATTACACACTGCAAACCACTGGCTTCGATTGGTTCTACAGCTTTTACATCTCAAGCTTCTTAAAAATCCTACGCGGAGATTGAAGTGGAGAGCTGACTAAGGCCGTCGATGAGGGCGCTATGTATTTTTTCGTAAGAGAACCATTGCGACGCCAGTGGCGACAGCCGCCACAAAAAAAAGTCTAAAAAAATATGCTCTCTCTTTTATATATTCTGGCTAGTAATTTAGTGGCATTACTTATACAAGGCTAAAACATAAGAACTTTATACTTTTGAGTTGCCAGTCAATTATTTTTGTTGAACTACTTCCAGCGGCGCAGCGAAATGGCGCCGTTAGAATTAGAAATAAGATTAGAATGAAGATTAGAATTAAGATTGGAATGCCGGTGGACTAAAAGCAGGGAGAGGAATTAAATTAGCAAAAATTAAGTATTTTGTGGCTGCCCCAAGAGCTCCGCTAATAATAAATGAAGCGTATAAAAATAGGTATGTTAGTGTTTTTGGTAAGATGACTCGTCATTACTCCGCTACAAAGGGGATACCACTAGTAATCATCATCATCATGCATTGCCACAGAAAGTTGTCCCCGCGTATAGTATACTAGTATGTCTGTCTAAGAGGACGGCACGTGGTTGAAGTTGAGTGAGTAGCCTCATCTGAGGACATCCGGTTCTGCGCGTCCCCTCACGCGAACTATCGGCCCCGCAGATTTCTTCCATTCCACCGTGTCATGGTATCGATAGGAAGACATGAATTTGTGAACGTCGTTTTTTGGATGTCGAGGACGTAATCATCTGACCTACCGTGTATATCATTTAGGAAGTGTACGAGGCTAGGTTTGAGTTCGTAACATTGTCGGAACGCTTGTCGAGCAATGCCGCGCGCTGTTGCAAGAGCAATGGTCGCTTCCTCCATACCTTTGGCGTCTGTCGTATTTGGTAGTTGGCTACGGCCACCGCATACACGTTATTGGGGTGTACAACTGCTTCTGCGCAGGCAGTACAAGTGCAGTTACAATGAAGGTTTTGCATAGCTTCCATTTTCTGCCTTTGTACAGCTCCGCATTCATGTGCTTCGAGACAGGTTTGATCTTTAACACCTGTTGGTGATCCGTGCGGTCTGGTGCAGAGTGTTTACGCCGATGTCGAGTCATTTTAGTAGGTTTATTCCTAATATTCTTAGCGCGAGTCGTTGTTCTTGCGTGGCTATGTGGTCATTTTGAGTTCTGCAAACGTATTATTCGCTCCCACTGATATTAGGGTTTAAGTACATATGTCATAATGACAGCGTGGGCTTTATTTTGCAGGCTTTGCGTGTGATAGCCTCTATTTGTTTGGTTTTTCCTTTGGTAAAGCTCTGGAAAGGCAAGCTGTACTGCGCTCTTCTGAAAATAAAACCGTCGGCAGGCTGTAACGCGTCTTTTACGCCACCACGACAGCTGTTGATTCTTTTTTCAATTCTGGTTGCTCTCTCGGAGATGTCTTCAATGTTTTTATGATTTTGCTGCTTTTCATGCTGTTCCAGAGCCATATTCCAGCATTCTGATTTCTGTTTTGAGGGGATATAGGCTAGCCGACTAGGAGCATTTGTGCGTCTTTACTTGCTTTTCTGGCTCATCCATACACGCGAATGAATGCAGATATTCCTGCGGAACATGGGAAACCCCACAGTAAGACATATTTATCGATCGTATGGACGGCCGCTTGGCGATTGCTTTGGTTTGCGCAAGGTAACTTCTCGTGGTACGGACTGTAATGTCATCCGGATATGTTGCATGGTTGATTTATTCTACTGCACTAAGTTGCTTGGCGAGGTATAATATGGCTGTGGTGATATTATAAAGAGGTGATATTTCGCATACAGGGGTTTCCTTGCTAGGAATTGCAAAGTGAAGAGTTCTCGTCTTCGCCAGCCAAGGTTACTGCTGCTGTTCTGTAGTTTTAAACGGCTTTCACGTAGCCGTATTTTTTTATGTCACAGTTTCGTTTCTCTAATTCTTTCATGGTGACTTGATGAAAGACATTGTGAAAGGCACCTTTTATATCCAAAAGCCACAAGTGTCTTTTTTTCAATGTTCTCTGACACGTTTAGGATCTTCTCGCAGAGTTCTAAGATATGCGTGAACAGTATAGTTCTAAATCCCAAAATGGTGTCTGGGTAGAGGTTCTCGTCTTAGATGTAATTTTGCACTGGGGTAATAATGATTCTTGTTTGTAAATTTTACCGACGGGCTATTGAAATAAATTTGCCTCAAATATTTTATTTCTAGCGTTTTCCCAGGTTTGGGGGTCATATAATGGCCACGTGTTTCCATAACTGTTGGGATTCCTCGCTTCCTCGTACTCTGTTGTGTTATTTTGTGGGATTTGTTATTCCGCTGTCACCCATCATGCAAACTATTGTGTTTGGGATTCCATTTGCGCCAACTTGTCTCTTATTTTTGGCTGCTCCTACTATGGGTCAAACTTTGTCCTCGTATGTCCTAGAGTATGTCGTATGAGGTTAAGCTGTGCGTTTGGGTACTTTTTAATTTCGTTGAGAAGTTGGTCTTCTGTTTTAGAGAACTGGTCTATGAGTGTTTCAGTGGCTTTGCCGCTCTCATTTTCGGTGTTTGTCTGGTCGATCAAGGCTTTGAGGATGCTCTGTGTTTCGAATATGCTCAGCGTGCCCTTTATGGGGTTCGAAAACTGGTGTCGGCTCTACCTGGCTGGTTGGTTTGCGCAGTCTGCTGATTTTTTGCTTATCTCCGCTTTCATGATTTCCTGTTCTTTTTCTCCTTTTTAACGTTTCACCTGGTTCGTGCGTGCTTTATTGAGATTGAGGAGGAGCTTATATATCTCTGGCTATCAGGCGCACCATAGTGGAGTGCTCCGGAGTAGATTTAACTACCTGGAGATCCCTAACCTGCGCCCCCCGCCGGGGCATCATGTGTGTTCAAGGTGATGGTAGTGGCGACACCGCGGACACCGAGCCCATGTGGCTTGGACCAACCCACTCCCCAGCTGTACGGGGCTTAGCCGTGTCCAAGTAAAATGGAATCCTGGTTGCTGAGATAACTTTGAGGTTGCTTTTGGAACTTTACTGCCCCTAAGGTGAAACAACACGGAATGTCGGCCCCAGCTTCTTGCAGACGGCACCCCAGGACTGACCCCCCCTGGAGAAATCAGCTAGTCGCCTTTTCTTACCCTTCCTCTTTCTCCTTTTAAGTGCAAATGCACTTCTTAAGCGACCCTGAACCTGCGTCCACCGGCGATGTCCGCATAGCATACCCACGTGGGGGATTGGCCAGGAATCTCCTCGTCTTCCTTGGCAACGGGGGGAGATGGGCGCGCGCTGCCTGGCCGCTGACATGGCACATACCCACGTGGGGGATTGGCCAGGAATTGGGCGTGAGAAGGGCTAATGCACCCGCTTAAAGGAGTACTGACACGAAATTTCAAAGCTGAGATCCGCTCTATCAATCAAGTACAACGACAACACAAATAGGTGTCTGTGAATAAATGCATCTTTCTTTCTTTGTAGTTGTGTGTGTGTGTGTGATCTCTCTTTCGCGAACATTACCGAACCGCGCAAATTCAACTCGTGCATTCGCACTTTCACATTATTCCCCTTGGGGAAATGCGGGGAATTTTTTCTATTCTGTCATCTTTCCAATCCTGTCCGGCCACCTATCCTTTTCCTGTGTTCCTTTTCCTCTCAGGTGGCAAGGGATTCCTTTGGTTTAGGGATTCCTTTGGTTATAATCAGCCTTGATCAGCGAAAGGGGTAAACGACCTGCGGGCGACGGCCCCAAATGTGCTCATTGCAGTCTGCACCGTGCCGGAGGTGATGAAGCAGGGCGTGCACACCGAACGGGCAGTACTCGCTGCTAACAGCGAGATCGTGAGGTGCGGCAGGGAACTTAGGCTTGAAGTGATAGACGTGAACAGGGTAGTGGGCAGCATTGGATATAGGCAAGCTTTTCAGTGGGACGGGATTCACTTCAGCCCCAGGCTAGGAAACAAGGTGGGGTGGCGCTTAGGTGGGAGAGCGGTAGCTTTTTTAGGGGGCCCCGCGCAGCTAAGGAAGGCAAACTAGGAGACAAAGGGGAAGCAAGGGACACGTCACACATGCACACTCAACTCTGGGAGGCAGCCAGGCCTGGAGCTAAACGGAGAACCTACACACGTAACTGAGAGCGTTCACAGAAGCGATTTAAGTGGAAACAATGGAGCAAACAATTTCGTAAAAGACAAAAACAGACCCCGTAAGTGGACAGGGAAAAACAAACAATAAATATTTAATCAGCTACATAAATATGCAGGGAGGCAGAAAGCCAGATAAGTGGGTGGAAATTCAAAAGCAACTTGAACGGGAAGGAATAGACGTGTATGCTTTAGCCGAGACCTAGAAGCCGCACCTATCATAGACAATTATGTCTGGGAAGGTTCCAACAGGACCACAGAAATGAAGAAAGGGGGTGGTGTTGGCATGCTCATTCAACAAGGGACCGACTGGCAGAGAGTGCATGAAAGCTGTAAAGAGCATCTATGGGTTAAAGGCACAGTAGAGGGGAAAATACATGGTTAGCAGTGGTGTATCTGTAAACCGGAAGTAGTGCTAGGGAGAAAAATGAGGAAATGGTAAACTGTTTGAGAAGAGATATAAACGAGTTCAAAGATTCGGGCGAAATAATCATAGTTGGAGATATGAATGCCCATATAGAAAGTTTGGATGGATACACAGACCACAACGGCTCTCTAGTGATAGATCTATGTCAGGAAAACCGGCTTGTAATAGTAAACACGGAAAGCAAGTGTGACGGACAAATAATGTGGGAAAGCGGTAACAGACAGTCCAGCATAGACTACAGTTTAGTATCCGAGACAGTATACGGAAGGCTGCGGGAAATGAGGATAGATGAAAATGGAACAGACAGCTTAGAAAGCGACCACAAGCGGTTTAGTTTGCACTTTGGAGGCGCAACCCGGACAAATGTAGAATTAGGTACAATACGAGGAACTAATTTGAATAATGAGCAGTTAAAGATCATCGCTGATAGATTGGAAGATGAAATCAATAAATACCCAGGCAAAAATTGGGATTACGACGAAATGATTGCGTTCATAAAGGGTAAGATGAATGAAGCAAAGCTACGAAACCGATGGAAAGGGAAGAGAAAGCCGAGAAGCTGGTGGAATAAGGAAATAAAAGAGGCTTTTGACCAGCGAAGAAAGGCGTCGAGAGAACATAGAGAAGCAAAAAGAACTGGCATGGAACCGGAGATAGTGAAGGAAAAATGGGATATCTACCGCGGGAAAAAACTAGAAGTGCAGAAAATGGTGCAAGCAAAGATCAAGCAGAAAAGCGAGCAATGGATGGAAGAAATACGGAAGAAAGACAAAAGCGCATCTAAGAAGTTTTGGAACCATGTAAAATCACTAAGCTCAAAAAACGATAACCATCAAAAACTCCTGATTGATGAGGAGGGGGAACATTTAGAAGGAGAGCGCGCGTTGGCGCATATTCATCGAGTGATTAGTGAGAAGTTCAGGACAATAGTGGTAGGAGAACCTGCACCTATAACATCAGTGACACAGAAGACTGCGGACAGGGAAATAAGTTTGAGCCACCTTGATTGGAAAAAAGCAGAGCAAAAGGTTTCCCCCCAGACAGCAGTGGGCCCAGACGGAATACCAATGCAACTGATAAACCTGCTTGGAACTAAAAGTAAGGAATCGTTTATGAGGGCAATAGATAAGGTGATAGAAACCAAACAAATACCAGAGGACTGGTTAGAAAGTAGGATGAATTTAATATATAAAGGCAGAGGAGACAAAGCCAGTATTGATTCATACACACCACTCACAGTAACGTCAGTGGTGTATAGATTCGTAATGCAGGCAATAAAATAAGAAATTCAAGCATGGATGGAAGAAAATGAAATATTTGGCGAACTGCAGAATGGATTTAGACAAGACAGGCGACTGGATGACAATTTGTTCGTGATAACGCAATGCATTGAATTTGCGAAAGCACAGAATAGACCACTATGGATTACGTTCTTGGACATCAAAGGGGCATATGACAACGTAAACAGAGAACGGCTGTGGAGAATGTTGAAACTCCAGGAATTAGATGACGAGTTGGTACAGTTCCTTATAGCAATCTATAAAGACAATAGAGTGCACCTTACTTGGGAAGTACAGAAATGCGCCGAGCAGGTCAACATCCATCGGGGACTGAAACAGGGATGCCCTTTGAGCCCAATACTGTTCATGCTTTACATGGCAGGATTAGAAAAGAAACTGGAAGAAAGTCAAGTAGGGTTTAGCCTAACCCATATGCTGCAAGGCGAAGTGGTACAACAGCATATTCCGGGAATGTTATACGCAGACGACATTGTTCTTTTAGCTGATAACCAAACCGATATGCAGCGGCTAATAAATATTAGCGGCCAGGAAGCCACCGACCTCGGTTTAAATTTCAGTGCAGAAAAATCAGGAATAATGGTTTTCAACGATGCTACCACTGACATAGTGTCTATCCAGCAAGGCGAATTACCTAGAGTGAAGGAATATAAATATTTAGGAGTGTGGATAAACGAAGGGGATAACTACTTCAGAACTCACGAGGAGCAACTTAAGGTTAAGAGAAAGCGAAACGCAGCTATAATGAAGCATAGAGCTCTGTGGGGGTATAACAAATATGAAGTAGTAAGAGGAATGTGGAAAGGAGTAATGGTTCCGGGTCTCACGTTTGCGAATGCTGTACTCTGCTTAAAATCAGACGTCCTATGAGGCCTTGAAGTAAACCAGAGAACGGTAGGACGTTTGGCCTTAGGCGCGCATGGAAAAAGAACTAACGAAGCAGTTCAGGGAGATATGGGCTGGGCGTCGTTTGAAGTTAGAGAAGCTCAGAGTAAAATATGCTTTGAGATGAGGTTGAGGGCAATGGATCAACGAAGGTGGGCAGCTAAGGTTTTTAGGTACATATACTTGAAAAGCGTCACATACTTGCGGCACACAGTGTTAGAAAGCGTGGACACGCAGTGGCTAAGGAAGACTAGAAGGCTAACGATGAAATACGGAAAGAACAGGGGAGAATCCAAAACAGCCAAGGTAACCAAAAAAGAGGCAAGGCAGATTGAAACGAATAAATGGAGGAAAAAAATGGAAGCTTAAACGTCATTAGAGATGTACAGGGCTGAGAAATTGAACATCAGAAAGGAAAATTTCTACGATAATTCCCAGGGCAGTGCTTTGTTTTTTGAGGCTAGAGCAGGTTGCCTGCGAACTAAGAGTTTTGTGGGGAAGTATTCACAAAATGATGGGGTATGCGTGGTCTGCAGAAAAGAAACAGAAACTATGCGGCACATAGTGTTAGAATGTGAGGGTATCCATCCAAATCTACATGAAGGGAATATTGGGCTTCCAGAAGCCCTAGGATTTAAGGGCATCACAGGGGAAGTAACTTCAAGGCTGTCGAGGGGACGAAAAGAAGATTAGAATGCTGGTGGACGAAAAGCAGAGAGGGGAATATAGTCGCGTCTTCTCCTGTTCGGCTTTCGCATTCCACTTTTACGCACAAAAGACGACGTCGCGGCAGTAGACAAATCAGAGAGGCGCGGAAGCATCTGTTTCATGCGCATCTGCAGCCGACGTAGTGACGAGGCCGTGCGCACCCGGTTCAGCCTGCCTGACAAGATACAGCCTTCTGTCCGATCATTCTTCTGTTGTTGACCTTCGAGGAAGCACGTTCTGGGGAACTGCAGGCAAATCGGCAAGCTTAAAGGAAGATAAACTCAGTAGGGACCTGTTGCTTTTTGTACTGGCATAAGCGCCCTGAAGCTTTGGCATCGAAAACAGCGAAATCCTAGCGATGGAACGTTTCCAGAAGGAAGGCCGTTCCCTCTGCCGTTCCTCCGTGAACGTAACGAGTTACCGTTACAGTTCCACCCACTCTTAATGGAAAGGTGGCATTCCTCCGTTCCTCTGAAGTAAAAAAGTTTCTGCGTTTCTGCAGCCGCCACTTTCCATAGGGGTGATTTCCCGTGCAAGCCGGGTGAACTTCTCAAGCGTTGTAGTCCCACACAAGGACCGAGCGCCAGGCCGGGGTGTCGCTTGTATCTATTTTACCGGTAGGCGCCCGGCACCACCAAGGCACAGGAATGCACATGATGCCTTCCACAGCCGCGGTGGACGCTCATCTCGCAACTTCCTGTGGCAGGACATGCCGGAGACTCTTTCACCCCCGGCAATGGCGCCACGCGGCATGATGGCCATGGGTCCCATCAGATGAACAATGGTCAGGGGCCCCTCGCAAGGGTAAAGGCAGCTTTACAGGCGTGTATTCCCTTTTCAAGGGTCAGCACTCGACAAGGAACGCCTGTACTCGTTCAAGAAACCGGTGGGTGCCCGGTGGTACCAGGATTCGAATCCGGAACCTTCCTCATACGAGGCGACTGCTGTACCCCTGAGCCATCGAATCTGACAATATATAAACACATTCAGGACAGCTCGCAAACATTGTAATTTGCTAACATAAAAAAGTCTGGAAAATAGAATAACGCCTTCTTCGTGCACCGAAAAAAACTGACTTATAACCTGAATGACCGAAATATTTTCGCTTGAGCGAATACCTGTACCTTGCCAGAACATGATTGGTAGCGCGGCTAATGCTTCGTGGGCAGAGCCTGTGCACAGGTGTTCATCAGCCAACTCGACGGAACGCTTCAGGAGCGCACTCCGCAAGATCGCGTTTGTTGTGATATGTTGTGATCATGCAGCGAAACGTTATGTTTGGTTTTGAAGAAGCCAAAAATTTTATAAAGCGACAATGCAATAACCCGAAACATACTTACCTACCCGACATGCCGGCTGTTCGTTCATTCGTTTAAGACACACCCACTTCATCCGTACAATAAAAGATAAATGAAGGTGGGCGCGTATACCAGTGACAACCTCTTATTTACTCTAGTTACTTCGACGGGGTCACTTTCCACCTAATGCTGTTCGATCGCCAATAATGACTGATGAATGATGTGTGAACTTGTCTGTGGTGCCCAGTGCCCGAACGCCTTAGCGGAGACATATTACGCCTCCAAATATAATCGCAGCGACACCAAGGGCGGAGTTATAAGTTTGCCACCGAATCGAAGAAAACATCTTAGGTGAAGTGCAGTGGACAAACTTGGGCTGTTCGTTTACTTAGGGCGTGGCAATGAGCCATGCTCTTCGTGCTTGTTCATCGTCATGAATGTGGGCCAATGGTTGCTGCAAATTGAGGTAACGTGATAATCGTTATGAGGGGAAAACTGAAAAACTAGTCGCTTATCGTGTAATCTTTACTCAAAATTTCGGATAGCTTGCTACCCAAATACGATGTGATAGGTTCATACGTTTCATTTGGGAAGAAGAATATTTTGTAAAATGAAACGTGGTGTGGCGGTCGTCACCGCACAGAACCACATAGTCGAGGAAACATCCTCCCTTTCTCCCCTTCTCTGTCTCCTCCTTTCGCGAGAAATCCTCAACAACGCAGGGCAAACTTTAGTGAAACAGAATTTATTCTGCTAATGCGAATTAAAACATCCAAGTTTACCTGCTTATAATTGTATCCAAAGTGCACGTTTTTTTAGTTTTCTGCTTCTCGCTGTAGGACATATTTACGCGGCATTTTGTTTTTATGCACGCGGCGTGTTTTCTGCGCTTTTGTTTTTGGGCACGGAGAGCAGCTACAATGCGTTCGCCTTTCAACGCAGCGCTCTTTGTGCAGTTTTTTCTATTCGGTGCAAGAAGTCCTATCATGGGTAACGCAGCTGCGCCATTGAGAAATAAATATTACTAAGAGAGGACACTCCCACAGAGCCCTGCGGCCAAATTGACTGTAGCGCACCGAGGAGCCAGAGAAAAAAACTAACTGTTCCCTTTCGGTTTCGGTTTCGCGGACAATGATTTCAGGGGGGGAACGAAAGGCCTGGCTACATGTGCGCGGCCTGGCCTTGCCCTTTCACGTTGTACGTTGCTGCAGTTGCTATTGGCGGCATGTGACTTTTTATCCGTGGCGAACTCGCAGCCGCACGGGGAGAATCATGTACCTTTGATGAACCGCACACTGTTTATCCAACAAGCCGTCTCAGACGTGGCCCCACTGGTGCCGGGTCTTATTTTGCGGCGGTGGTAATTCTTACCGGCGGCGTGTGAAAAAGACATTTTACACCGAGACAGAACCCGTGCACAAAACGCGCCGGATTGGATCGCTTTATCAGCGGCGATTAAAGGGAAGGCGCAGAGCAAACCAGCGCCGCACTCGAGCAGCAACCACCCGTGTTCTGACAAGCTGCACCCATGTATTGCATTCAACACTGACGAAAAAGCGTTTGTTTGCACTTGTTTGGATAGTCGGAAAAGGTCCAAGCACTCCGGCACTCCGATAGCAGATCAGCTGGTGAGTCATTTCCCAAAACATTCGACAGATGGCGCCGTTTCATTAGCATGTCGCTGCGGAAAACTGATGAGACACTCTACTAAAACTCCCCTCACGGTGTTTACTTAGCGGGACGCAAAAAGTTAGCGTTTAGCTTATGCAAAGGCAACAAACACTGCATTAAAACTGAATATTAGCAGCAAAATAGCGTACGTACGTGAGGCCGCAACATGGCGGCAAGTAGCGCGAGATGGAGGAAATATTTTTTGCTTCCGATGAACCAAGTTCTTTGACCCTGTGTTTTTAAATACGTCAAGTGGTTAGCACGTCGCCCTCGCGCAGCTCTGTATCGTCGTAACATCGCTGACTGTCCGAACGAAGCTTCCAGCTAAGCCAAGGCAGCGACCGGAGCTGCGTGTGTGTGCATCGCCTCCTGTGTTGTGGACGCGTTAGTTTCGAGAAGAAATCCGACGTTTTAGTTCTGCGGGTGGGTAATGCTTCCAATGCTGTGGATTATCTTTCTAGAGCGACGTACGACTCAACTTCGCATGGGGTATGTGCAGTGTGCCTGGCTAAAAGCCTTCTCGGCTTGCGCGCCAGAGTAAATGACTTGCGGTTCATCCCTGGAAACCGGGCACGAGGTGAGTGCCGAATTTACGACAGGCAGGAGGAAGCAACCGATCGTCTGTCAATCGCAGTGCAGACTTGCAATGCATGTTTTGACGCTGTGTTCGTTCGAAACGCGTCTCTGGATTGTTCTGAAGTTGAATAAAATGTGTGAGTCAAACCCGGGAATTCGGCTCAGGGCGTTCTCTGCGATTGCAGGAAAGAAGTGCCACGGGGCTGCGACGCTTTCATTATGGTACGTACTCACGTAAGATAATACCGATATCGTGTTATGGCGGTCTTTCAATACAAGCGGTTAAGCGTTTGTGTAGACTTGTTTCGTTTATCGTAAAATGTCCAAGCATTTCGGCACTCTTCTGACAGATCAGCCGGCGAGCTGACCATGAGCAGACGGCACAACTCTTTGCCGGAAGTGCGTCAAAAAGCCGCCCAATAGCAAAATGTCTACCTCACGACGAACATCTGGGAATGGATGACGTCATGGAGGAAAAAAAAGCTTAGGAGAGGCCCTGACGTCACACCCAGCGCAGCCGGAAACGCCATTTTTGTAAGTCGAATGGCGTACTCTTTTTCCCCTCTCGGTGCACCTTCTCCGCCTCCTCCGTCCTGTATCGCCTCCCCTGTCGTCTGCATCTGCAAGCGCCGAGCCAGCGGAAATCAGCTGATAGGCAGGTAGAAGGCCGTTTTGCAGCGCGTGACCGTGAACCTAAACGCGCGGTTACACGGCCTTCAGTGTGGCCGCAGCACTCACAATGCCGCGATGCTCGGTGCCAGGCTGCAAGTCGCGATCGGTACCCAATGAATTGGGCGCCACTTTCCACCGGTGACTGCATCATTCCGCTGATTAGTATTGCTGTACATTGGTGTGCATTCATCCTTTGTTTGCAATCGCCGCCGTTTATCGGTTCCCAAGCGATGGAGAACGCCGCAAACAGTGGGCGAACGCCGTGCGGCTACCGGACTGGAGAGTGCCCAAGTTTGCGTTGCAGTTTCACTGGCAATCCCAGAGATGACTATTCAATTAAACGGCTGTTCTATATATATAGGTAAGCAGCACTTCATGCAGATTTCAAGCTAAAAAATTGAGGAATGTTTTTACCGTTGTTCGCGTGCCTTCGATAGAATTTTTGCGAATGAGGAGGAGGAGCAGGCAAAACTTTTTATCGAGCAAAAAAAAAAAAAAAAAGAGGGTGGGGGGCGTCAATAAACTTTTTTTCGCCAAGTTTCAACTTGTCTCAGTGTCAATAAATTCAAGGTGATATCAGTTGAAAACGTTCATACACTAACTTCGCAGTCTGAAGCGTTGAAAAGCGAAGTCCAGAGCGAGACCACAAAAAAGATACAGATTCCAGATCCAGCACTCTTCCAGTCAACAGACGGACACCTACCAAGGTAATAGGACGATGGAATTATATCAACCGGGAATCTACCTTGTAACAATTGCAAAGGCACTGCCGCGCATCGCCGGCAGTGCCTTTGCACCGGCATGCACCGGCGATAACCAAAAAATTCAGTTGCGAATCGTTCGGTTGCAAGTCGCCTACGCACTGCACACCGTGTATCACTTCCCGAAAATCTACTAGACGGGTGTCCGTGCGTACGACGGGACGGCGGGTTCACGATATCTGCACTTCAATAGGCGCGTACGTCGTGATCGCGACCGGAGCAAAAGCTTGACGCGGTACAAGGTGCACTTGCAAGTAGAAATTAAATGACATATTCACATCGGCGCAGCTGTCGCAACTCGCAGCATCCTTTTAGAGTTCCGCAAGACCACAGCGCAGCAAAGCGAAGCAGCAATCTTCGCAACCGCAGGCGCTGCCTTTCCTCCATGACTGGCGGACGGCGGGCGGGCTGTTGCTAGGACGCCGTTGCTAACGCGATTTCCAATGGCCGCCGAAAACACGTGACTTCCTCCACACTTTTGCCAATGAGCGGGGATAGCTGGGGGCCTCTCCTAAGCTTTTTTTCCCTCCATGGATGACGTAGACATGTGAAGATGGCGGCGTCCAAAAACACGAAGGGAAGGGTGAGAAAAGGGCGACAAACTTTGCAACAAAAGTGGGAGCTTTCCGCTCCACGTAAAAGAGTAATACTTGGCACAGCTGACGTTGACGACCCAATCTAAAGATTGCGCTAGTCGATTTAGTGTGCTCAAAACGCCTTTCAGGGCCCCTTTAGGGCAGCTAGGAGTCGCCAGAACCAACACGATGCGATATGCTCTGCTATTTTGCACGACATGGGGGTGGGTAGGGACACTTAGGTATCGTTGTGTACGAATGCGGAACAAAATCAAGGAATGACGTTTTAGCAATTCCACACACAAGCTGCGTGTTCACTTGCCTTTTGTTTTTTTCCTTCATTAAACGACTAATCACTGGGCGGGCGCATTTTTAAAGGGAAACAAGGCAGACAGTTCACAAGCGTTGAAAGGTGTTGTTGGAAGAGTGTGGTATCTGTTAAGGCCCTCTGATTTAGTTTGACCCAGTTTCTGCCGGCACCCTTTGTCATGTAGTGATGCTTGGAAAGCTATCAGCGCGTGCGCAGCTTACCTGATAAGCGGATACTTACAGGGTTTGCAGGCGCTCTTTTCAGAGAAAGACGACCAAACATAATTGTTTTGCCGTGTGCTGATCCAAAGCATGATTTTGTATCGTCTACCGCGCTTTTTTGTTTCATAGTTCCTGATTTGTAAGCCACATTGGCTTGTCCCCGGTAGTGATCAACATCTGAGGTATGTAATTGGCCAGGGAAACTGGTGCGGTGTCAGGTATGAGTGGTCCACAAGAATATGTGAGAACACAAAAACATTTACATAATAGTGTATAACTGTAGCACGATCATCTAAGAAAAATCTCCTTATAAAGACATTGTTTGTAAGTTTCAGGGCAGATGAATTACAATCCGCTGCATGCACTTGCGGGCTTCAAGAAGTGTGCCTTTAACACATAATTGGCGCTTATACAGGGAGAATGCACCAAACTAAGATCGCTGAGAAACATTTAAAGTCTCGTGTATACACCAAACGTACGAAAAAGCTGACTGCTTCACATAAATATGTATTTCCAACTCATACACTGTAAAACTCAGTTGTGAACGTGCTGCAACAGGAGTAGCGACAGTGGGAAGAGGGACGGAGCATCCCGCGGTTGATTTCGAAACAGGCAGCCAGTGGGATTTCTGTGCCGCCCCTACAGGCAGTGCTCAAGGTGTGTAGTGTATTGCTACTGCTGAAAATTGGCCCCCACGCCGTCCAAGGGGAGCGCGGCCTTGTTGGCGCTGTTTGTGACATTAGGCTTGCGATGATTTTGGGATGCATGAGCGTTATGTATAGGGCCAGCTTGAAATAGAAATGCTGAAGGCTCTTGCAGAAAGCCAATGTCTGGGAGTGGTTTCGCTTGTTCCGCATACCTCTTCTACTCCGAGGTTGGATGTGGGAGACACAAATGTAACTTATGTACATAAGTTATTCCATCTTTGTATGATTCGTCTCAAAAATGTTATTTGTTCTGAGCACACACAAAGTTTTACACATTGCACAAACTTGCAGTATAAATTTATTAAACTATATATCTTCAGGAAATATTTCTTACAAAATTATAGTGATTAATTTTATTTAGTACAGTAAATTGCCTTACTTTACCACAGATGACGTCATAGACACAAAGTTTGAATACAATAAATAAATTAGCTGTTGTATACTTGAGATGATCTTCGTCTAAAAGAAAGAATGGTGACTCTAAAATTGTGCTTGCAGGGGCTGCGATGAATGTTTTTGAGATGAAAAAGTTATGATGCAACGGCACCACGTGGGTCGGGGTCTCCTATGCAAACTCCATGCTTGTCGCATTTTCCTTTGTAGTTAGGTGCTGCCTAGAATGAACAAAAAGCAATGAAGGAACCTAAGTTAGTCAGAATGTTTCCTCAGCACAATGACCTAATGAGCTGCTACACAATATTTTCGTTATCTCTGCGCCATGTTGTCATGCATAAAAACGTCTTTCCACCCACAACGGTTCCTTAGTTGAAGAAAACGGGGCGCGTTCGACCGTGCAGTTGCTAAGTCGTTGTCCTGCATTGCTAATGGAGAGACGGCCTGCCTCACGAAGTTGCTTGGCATGCGCATTACACTTCTTTTCTTGCCCTTTATACACCCGCTTCTGAGTTTCGGCGTGCTGTAGGAGTATTGTTTTGCTACCTAAGGAAAGTGATTTGCCTTGTGAAGGCAGCGCTTTGAAAGCAGCCGCCGCACTCCCGAGAAAATTTGGTTTCACCCTACTCACCACCAGCAGTGACCCGCTTAACTGGGAGGCAATAAAATTAATAAAAACCTTGACGGGAGCTTGTGTAGATAAGAGTCATTTGTTATTTGTTTTGTGGAGACATTTAACAGTGGCTATCTGGTAGACATATTGTGGATACCAACCGAGTGCGCCTTATGTCCAACGTAGTGTGGGAATTTGGGAATCTCGCGATTCCTACTCGTTCCTCGGTATTGCTACGCCGCCACGCGCCGTGATGTCACCCTCTCGGCGCAGTAGTCAGGCCACACGGAGCCCCACAGCCCCAGTGCGTTTTTCGCCACCTGCGCCGGCGCCAGCCTGCACCTCCTTCGAGTTCCCCGCTCCCGAGCATGCCGAAGCGGCGGCGCCGTCTCAGCGGACGCAAGCTAACTCCGCTGTCACCACCGCTGGATTCGATCGAACTACAGGCAGCCTTTTCACGGTCAGGAAACTAAAACTTGGGACTTGTCTGATCACTTCATCCTTCAATATCTTGGAACTTAAGAGTACCACGTTGTCAAGTAACGAACGTCATTTGCTTTCGATCAGTGCAATCATTGCAAACAGTGCAAACACTGGGACGAGGTGCGATGTTTCGTGCGTTATTTATAGTAAGCAGGAATTGGCTTATATGTTCCCCATTCCAACAAGTGAACTGTGCGGAGCCGCGATATATGTGGCCTTTAAAAGTTTTTTACAGGACGCAGCCCTTTCCAGGTCCAGGAAGTCCCCCATGCAAGGAATGCCGAGCCGTTGACAAACGAACGTAAAATTTCCTTGTTAATATTCTACATTGGAAGAAACACCGCAGAATTACAGGTGTTGCGCAAACCCGTTTCCAACTTAATCGCCCTCTTCTCTTGTTAACGTGTCACTGGGAAGGATATTCCTGATGCGGTAGCATGATGTGTCCAAGCTTTTTGTGCTTATCCTGATTAGTGCCAGAATAATTACAGGCAATCGTCGCCTAAATACACCCAATACTGTCGTGATCGATTTAGAGGAAAAAACCGGCCCCGTTTGTCGGTATCTGCAATGAGGATGGTGCCATTCGTACACTGGAGCCGTGCATGCGAAGAATGCGCTCTTGGTACTCCACTTGAAGACAGAAAGAACAACCCGCTTGTCCTGCTAAATGCGCTGAAACTGTTGAGACGACGCCGCCCACAACGGGTGTCGCGGATAGCGACGCAAGAAGGAAACCCGACAGCCGGTCGCCCGTTCGCTGCGCTGATCAGGACCCAACTGCCGCGACACGAGGCCCGAGCTATGCCCGTAACCACGTGCCCGTGCAGCCCCCTTTTTTATTCATTACGCACAACACACTCCCCCCGCCACGAAGGTGCGCATGCGCAGAAGTATGAAAACGAATGGCAGGTCGAAGCCGATGCACAACTGTACCCATGTGCGATGCTGACAACAGGCGTTCGGAGGCGCGCTACGAAGTTCAGCAGGGGAGCGAAGGCAGAAGTCACAGGGAAGGAAGAGAACGTATGGAGACCATCATGAACATGCGTGCACTCTGAGTCCGCCGACACAAGTGAGGATGCGCCGGCAAACGGGAGGCAGTACG
Source organism: Haemaphysalis longicornis (assembly GCF_048455015.1). Lineage (NCBI taxonomy): Eukaryota > Metazoa > Arthropoda > Arachnida > Ixodida > Ixodidae > Haemaphysalis > Haemaphysalis longicornis. Next base: position 113,711,011 of record NW_027526407.1, on the reverse strand, counting down.
CAACTGCCGGCCAAAGGGTTCATAACCTGCCGCCTAGTCACCCTTAGCCCCATGCACCACGGGAACAGATCCGTCACTATCATCTTATTCAGCTTGCTGCAAGAAGATTCCTTGATCCCGCCTGAAAATTTCCCTTCATCATCCTCATTGGGTGATCTTGGTGTGGCTGATGGCAACGGAGCAACCAGATGCTTCTGGTTATGGTCGCAGTCCTTGTCGCTTCCCAGTCCACCGAAGCCGCCAGGATCGTAGGGGAACTCATATGGCATCCGAAACGCCATGGTGACCACTCAGTAGCCACCGCGAGCTCTCTCACCAAACGTAGACCACACGAGCGATGTCCGGGACCTATTTGTCCTGCCTGGTCGCCTCCTAGTCCTCCGGTGCCACCAGGATCATAGGGAAAGTCGCCGTGCTGGCGGCCCAGTTTTCGGTTTATGGGCCCAGTCATGTACCCCTTGCAGGCACGTGCGTCGCCAGTGCCGGGGTGGCAGGAATGGTAGGCGGACACCAGTTCTCACTCCTTGTCGTCAGCTGCCGGTATCCTGATCATGACCTGCGCAACCGTGGGTCCGGAATGGTGATCGTGGCCGCGGGTGGTGTTGTTTCTAGTAGCTTCTCGGGGGCGCGCCAAGCGCGGCAGTTGAAGCTGCCCGGTTGCCATTCACTAGCTCGCCGCCACCAGGGTCGCCTGATGGCTCGGGAGATACAAGTAGGAAGGCCGGTGCGCCGACAAGAGTCGGGGACACCAGGAAGCGCTGACTCCAGCAGAGATGGCAACGGAGAAGCCGGCACCGGGAGGAACACGGCCATCGTCATACAAGTCTGAACGGCGCCCGCTTGCGACACTTAACGACAACGTGCTCAGTCTGCAAAGAACCCACGCGAGCGGCAGTGATGTCTGAAGCGTCGAGAATATCACTATGGGCGAGTCCGCATCACCGTACATCGCGGTCATGGGGTTCTTGGAGAGGTTAGTTCTGGGGCCGTCCTGGACGACGACGAAGTCACCAAAGGGCGGGCGGCTGGGTACACACAGCTGTGCCTCAATGAAATCGGTGGTGCGCTCCGCTGGTCTCTGGCCGGTCAGACTCGTCGGCCGCATTGATAACGTTCCGACAGTCCGAAACACACGGCTCACACACTGCGGAAACATTCGCCATCTTTTCAGCCTCCGCGGCTGTCCTGCTGTAACCGGAGGGCACCACGGTGTTGCCGTGCTGGATGGCGGCGGAGTAACGGTTTGGTGCTGCGGTGCTGCCAGCAGCCACTGGCGACGGAACGGCAGATGGTCTGGCGGAGTACAACCGTGTACGGATCGTGATGAACTTTTCGTCGCACTCGTAGCTCTCGAACAAATCAGCCTCGAGCTCGTTCACATATATTATCTCAAGGATGCGGGTATCCTGAGATTTTAATTCCTCGTACCTGCTGTTTACGGCGTGCAGGTGCGATCGGATCTGGCCGGTTTACGTGGGCGGATCCTGTAGCAGTGACTGAATAGCAGCTACGCCCCATGTGACGGCTTCCCTCACAATGTCACGGCGGCGGCGTAGCTCATCCATGGCAGACGGCACGAAAGCAGACGACCAGGTGTACTAAGCACTAGCACACGCGGCATACAGTGCTCGATGATGAGGCTCGCAAAACTGGGTAGTTTCTAGGGGACCCCAGGCCTAGCGTCCTCGAAGACTGCGCCGCATCAGGTCAGGTCTGCTCTTGGTTTGCCGCCGGGTTCAGTGTGGGTGATGTGAAGCGTCGAGAATCCGGCCATGGCGGGCGCCACCCAAGGGCAAGGCCTCTGAGGTGAGGGAATCACGAAGTATCCCAACCAGGAGTCTCCCAGGCCTCGTGAGCCACGGAGATGCACTGCTTCGTCAGGCAGTCCACTGGCCCGTTCCTCCCGGGTTTCACGGCACCAAATGTTGAGGAACTAAGCTCCAGGCCATGGCAACGCTCAGAACTCCTTTATTCCCACTTCGTCTCTAACCAATGATGGTGATAATGTCCCAAGCTCGTCTTCTTCTTTCCTCAACCACACGTGGGGAAACGCTGTTGATGATGGGTTCAGGACAATTCATCAAACACCGTTTGCCGTGGTAGGTTTAAGAGAAGGCATGTCTTATTATTAAGCCGCTTCATTGAACTCCTTTGTGCTGATGTGACATCGACAGTTTCCTCGAATGCAGGTTTGAAGGACTCGCTTCTCCGTAGTCGGGTGGGTTCGGCTGGCGTAAATAGCAGAAAAACGGGAAAATGTTCACGTCTTTGCGTCTCTAAGGTAAGTTTGAGGGAAATGCTCTATATGTAGAATCACATAGAAAAACGATTATTTTTAGACATTACTGTTCGCTGCGTCGCTATCAGTGGCGGTTATCGCCAAGGTCCAGCGGTACAAACGTTACCGAGGTGGTATTTTTGTCCTTTTAGGCTCTCTGCAATTTGCCTTCTTTGTTACATAGGTTTCATTCAACAATAAAGTTTGCACCTAATGACATTTAAAATGCGCAATTTTCACCAGGGCAAAAAGTGAAAACTATCTTTCTGGCAAAGACTTCAACAATAAACTCGCAGAAACTCAAGGTAGACTATTCGTTCCAAAGACGCATTCAGCTCTATTGACAAATATATTGTTCAAAAATAGCAAAGCCTACAACAAAGATGTCACTGTTAGTGATGCTGTTTGATGTTCCTGAAGAATTTTTAAAACCACGTCTAGCTCATTGGTAAAGGTTGCTTGCTGCTCTTTTTACTGACCTGGCGGCTCCTTTTGCATTAGTGGCTATGGGTTCTCCGCGTGGAGCAAATAAAACGCCACTAAAGTGTAAAAAAGGGTTGGCTTGTCTTCGGTTATTCTACTTAGAAAGACTTTTCTTAATGCTACAAAACTCAGCGAAAGAGCTGCAGGGCCACTACTCGGCCACCTGGACCACCGAGAAGTAACATTAAGCTACTAGAAGTAGGGATTAAAACATAGAACTTTGAGTTCGTTTTGTGTCCATTGAGAAATATTGTTAATCGAGGAACGTATATTTACTTCAATATTTCGATATCTGATCACGTTGCTTTTTCACTTGCAAGTATGTTCGATGACATGGCTAAATGAACAGATCAATACATTTGGCGTAACACACTCAGCCTGAAAAATGCAGCAACTTGAAGTTATCTTTGAAAGATGAACGCTGCTGCCACAAGCATACTTCAACAAAAACGGGTGTCAGTCACTCCCACTCACACAGAAAAACATATTTTTTCTCACGTACTCACTCACACTCACGCGCTCCAGTCCCCCTCACCACTCGCACTCACTTGCACTCACGCTCTCTAGGCGCTATACATCACTCGCGCTCACTCGTGCTCACCATTTGGCGCGACAACTCACACTCACTTGCGCTCGCACTCACTGCTCCCCGTCGCCACTCGTACTCACTCTTGCTCACGGTCATTATTTATTTATTTTTATACTTCAAGGGCCTCCAAGGAGGAGACATTGCTTGAGGGGTGGTACAAGTGGCAGGGTAGTACAAAAAATAAGGGTAGGGGTGAGGTGGGTGGTCTAGCTATATAAGTAAATACAAGACCGTTACAACAATAAATGAGTGAAAAAGCATAGAAGCAACAATAGATTGCCTGACCTGCTACATGCTTAACATTGGAACCTAATCAGTCTTCAAACTGATTGATGAACAGTGCATCTCAGCAGTACAACGGTGGAAAAATACTTACAAGTCAGATGCGAATAACGACAAAGAGCTATGAAGCTATAAATTCGGCAGAAAAAACTATATAATGTGAGAATGCTACACTCCAGTACTTCGCTTACACTGACAACTTCGTTTGCACTCGCGCTTACAATTAGCCGTCACCACGTGCACTCGCCCTCACGTTCATCACTCGTCGTTTCCCCTCGCATGTTATTGTGTGCAGCAGACCCTTCATGAGCCATGAAACAGGCCATCCAAATCAAGTTCCTGAATCAACACGCCACTAGAAAATTAGCAGTGGCTTAGCTCGGCTATGCCGGGATATACGTAGCGTGAGCTAATAGAGAGTTTTAGCATAGCGGCTAGCGGAGGCTCGCGCTACGGTGGCGGGTTACCGATACCCGACGGCGCATGCGCGCGCGGGGAGGGCAACGAGATTGTCCCTCAGTGGAGAGAATGCGCGGGCATGGCGAAGGCCGGCCCGCGGAACTAATCCCCCCACCGGAACGAATTTTCACCGTCTTAGTCAGGCCCCGCTACCCGCCGCCGTAGCATTAGAGGGCGGTTCCGGCTATGCTAACACTCTCTAATGTTGAACTGGTTATTCTTAGGTTTCATGGTTGTCTAATAATAGGTGATTATCATGTTTGATCTATTCATCATTCATCACCTGCCTATCTATGCCCACTGCAGGGCAAAGGCCTCTCCCATTATTCTCCAATTACCTCGGTCCTGTGCCAACTGTGACCAATTTATCCCCGCAAACTTCTTAATCTCGTCTGCCCATCTAACTTTCTGCCACCCCCTGCAACGCTTGCCTTCTCTAGGGATCCACTCTGTTACCCTTAGTGACCAACGGTTATCTTGCCTTCGCATTACATGCTTGCCCACGTCCATTTCTTCTTCCTAATTTCTACTAATATGTGATTATCACGCGTTTGTTCCCTGACCCACTCTCCTCTCTTGTGCCCTAATGTTACACGTATCATCTTCCGTTCCATTGCCCGCTGAGGCATTCTCACTTTAAGTTGAACCCTCTTCGTGAGCCCCCAAGTTTCTGCCCAGTAGATGAATACCGGTAAGATGTAGCTGTCATACACTTTCTTCTTCAGGGACAATGCTAGGCTGCCATTCATTATCTGAGAATGTCTGCCGTATGCACTCCACCCCATTCTTAACCTTCTAATTATCTCTGCCTCATGGTTGGGTCCGGGATCACAACTTGGCCTAAGTAGATATATTCGCTTACCACTTCAACTGCCTCGCCAACTATCTCAAACCGCTGTGTTGTCCCGAGGTTATTATTTATTACTTTGGTTTTCTGCACATGAAGTTTTAGGCCCATGGCTCTACTCTGTCCAGTGCGGTAGGCATGCTTTGCAATTACTCCCCCGAGTTACTTATCAAGGCCACGTCATCACCAAATCTGAGGTTACTGATGTATTCTACATTAACCCTTACTCCCACCTGTTCCTAATCCAATGTTCTGAATATTCCTTGTAAACATGCTGTGAATAACATTGTGGATATTGTGTCTCCTTCACTGACACCCTTCCTTATAGGTATTTTACTGCTCTCCTTATGGATGATGATGATAGCTGTAGACCCATTGTAGGTATCCTATAGTATTCTTACATAATGCTTATCTACACCCTGGTTCCGTAATGCCTGAATGAACACACGGTATAGCTATGGCAAAATGAATGGCACAGCGAACCACTGGCGAACTTGGCTCTAAGCATGCCACCCGCTTTGCTTATCCAGGTCCTTCTTGGTTTCGCTGGCTTCAACAACGTGCTCTGCAACTTCGGCAATGCACCGGTATCAACTACGAACGTGACATCTTGGCATGACGCACCAACGCCCGACTGTCCGCCTATCGGCCACTTCGCTGGAGGTGTGACGTCACCAGGGCCACCAAGTTTAAAGGAAGAGCTGCATCGCTTCGTCTTCACTGGGCACGGCGAACCGCTGGCGAACTTGGCTCTAAGCATGCCACCCGTTTTGCTTATCCAGGTTGGTCATGATTCTTCTTGTCGAAGTGATGACATGCTCCTAGTGGTTGTGCCGTGCCCTCGGCGCTGTCTTTGCGTTGCGTACGAGTGTTTTGCTGTATGCAAAATATTGTTGTGTGGCGATGTTGAGAGCAACCCTGGTCCAGATATCCTGAAATCTTTAGACACGATTATAAAATCCCAGGAGTCAATGCAGAAGGATGTATCCGAAATAGAAGCCTTGCAATGCAAACTTGATGCTTCGCTTTCAGGTGTATTGGCTCGACTAGAACAAATCGAAAAACATGTGACAGGTTTTCAAACTTCCCTGCAGCCTATAGCACCAATCGAACAACACGTACAGTCGCTCCATAAGTCGGTTATTTCGCGACAGCAAAAAGTAGTGAATCTGGAAGATTACAGCCGGTGGTCAAATTTGCTTGTTTTTGGTGTACCCGAGGCTAAATCAAAATCAGAAGGTGAACTGAAGGAGAAGGTTATCGGCAACATCTTTGATAAACAGCTTGGCGTGAAGGTTGCATTTGTTGGGCGCATCCACAGACTTGGAAAACGTATCATGGAGACCTGCAGCAGTGAAAATGATAGCGTTAGAAGGGAACAAAAAACTCGACCAGTAATCTTGTACTTCCAAGACTTCAATGAGAAGATGGCTGTTTTCAGTAACGTTAACAAACGGAAAGGCTCGAAAATTTACATTCAGAAGGATTATTCCAAAGAAACACTCCGCAAGCGAAAACTGCTCTGGAAATCAGCACGCAAGGATAAGGATGAAGGGCTGGATACAAAACTTTATGATGATAAACTTAAAATATGACGAAACATATGTTTGGGATGATTTAACAGGTAGAGGGGGTGAAGCTCATTTCGTACCCCGCGCAGTCGCAGTCGAAGTGACATGATCCCGGCAGGGGTTCTTATCGCAAGGGGCTCATTGTATTGAATATGAATGCCCAAAGTATTCTCAATAAATCCGAATTCCTGGAAATTGTATTACTTGAGCACAACCCCAACGTAGCAGTAATAACTGAGACTTGGTTAACCAGCGATATCATGAACGACTGCGTTTCTTTTACCGTTTTCGGTCTTCAGACGTGACCGTGGGTCACGAGGTGGGGGTGTGGCTGTTCTGATAAAAAAGTGTTAAAGCTGTGGTTTTAAATCAAATAGAAGACCACGAAAGCCTGCTTTTCAAGATAACCTTTTCTAGTTTCACTTTTGTCCTATGTGCGCTGTGCAGGCCTCCCAGTTCTGATTCTTCTCTTCTTATTTGCGAAAGCTTCAAGATCATTTGTTTCGTTTCCGCAAAACCAGGCTCATGCTTGTTGGCGATAATAATCTACCAAGTATTGATTGGCCTACTGGATGTGTCGGTTCCGCAGAACACTCTGATATTCGATCCGACATTATGCTAACACATAATTTAAAGCAGGTTGTTCTTGAGCCTACCATAATTCGCAGTACAGCTAGGTCCGTACTCGATCTTGTGTTCTTAGATCGCAGTTTTTCTGATTATTCAATACATGTAAGTGACGGAATTTCTGATGACAAGGTTGTAGTTACCAATGTCTTTCTAGAACTTAAAGAAAGTTTGGCGGGAGTTAAGCATACATATGTGAAAGATTACTCTCGGGCGAGGGACGAGTCTGTTTTGGATTAACTTGAGATAGCTTACCAAAACTTTCAAGGTAATGATGTGCGGCATTTATGGGAAATGTTTAAAGAGCATTGCAAATTTTATCTAAAGTCTTTTATACCTGATAAAAAAAAACGAACCAAAAGGGTCAATCCATGGGTTAACCGGCATATTATTCACTTAAAACGGCGAATTAAACGTATAAAGAAGACTCGCAGTCCCGATTGTGATGTCCTAAATGGGTTAGTCTCCGAACTTTCGAGCAGCGTAAAATCAGCAAGGAAAGGGTATTTTTGCGAAAGTTTGTCTCAGTTGATTTCAAACAATCCAGGAAAGCTTTGGAATCACATCCGTAGTGCACGTAAATCGGTTGATCAATTATTGGTTGATGGCAAGATTGAAACATCTCGTCCCTCTATTTTGTAATGCTTTCAATTCCTTTTTCCATTCGGTGTTTTCAAACGATGAAGGTGATGAGTTTTTTATGGAGGCTCATTTGGAACAGATCTAGCTTGTTTCTTTTGAAGGAGTTTTTGAAATGCTTCTGCGATTAGACCATGAGTGCACTCCTGGCCCGAATGAAATCCCGAACGCCTTTCTGCGTCACTATGGGGAATCTGTAGCTCGGTTTTGACAGTCATTTTTTGTGAATCTTTTCGGACGTCGGTGCTGCCCCATGATTGGCTTATGGCTAGGGTAGTTCCAGTTTTTAAAAATGGTGACCGCTTGCATGTTGACAATTATCGACCAATTTCCTTAACGTGCTGTTGTTTCAAGATCATAGAGCGTATTGTAGCTAACCGTATCCTTAATGTACTGGAAAAAATAAAACATTGAGTCCCTTCCAACATGATTTTAGAAAGGGATTTTCTACCGTTACAGAGTTGGTCACCGCCGTTCATAGTTTTAGTTCAGTCTTAGACTATTCCGGGCAAATTGATGTTTGTTTTTAGACTGAAGGAAGGCATTCGACAGGGTTCCTCACGGTAGCCTTCTTTTAAAACTTAAACAAGCAGAAATTCCTTCTACACTCGTAAATTGGGTTAATTCATATTGGACAGATCGAACACAATTTGTAGACATCGACGGTACTTGTTCCTCTTCTCTAACAGTGACATCAGGTGTCCCCCAGGAAAGTGTGCTGGGGCCCCTGTTTTTTTTGTTGTATGTAATGATTTAGTGTCTGTGGTTGGTGATACTGTGAAATTAGAATGTTAGGGGATGATATCATGATTTGTATTTAAGTGCAGTCTGCTTCCGCCCAACATCGGCTAGATAGGGCTTTATGTGACATATAATCTTGGTGCGACAAATGGGGCATGAAAGTTAGCACTACAAAAACAGTTCTTTTACGTATAACCAGAAAACAAAACCCCCTAATTTTTAGGTACAAAATTAAAAACACCTTAATCGAGGAGGTTAGTAGGTTTAAATACCTAGGTGTCGAATTGAACTCCAGATTAGATTGGAGCGACCACGTTCGGCATGTAGCTTTTTTAGCGCTAAAAAAACTTGGTCGTTTACGGCATAAACTTCGAGGTACACCTAGTGACGTTAAGCTTTTAGCGTACAATTCTATAATAAGGTTTAAACTGGGGTATGCAGCGGTTGCTTGGGACCAGTACACGAACAAAAACATTAGCGAATTGGAGAAGGTTCAGAGGGGGGCTGTTTGTTTTATTTATAATAAATATAAAAGAAGGGATTCTCCGTCAGGTATCATGGCACTCAATAAAATCCAACCACTACACATTAGACGCCAAATTGCCTGCTTAGCTTTTCTGGAATCCGTATTGAAGTGTAAGTCTGGATTATCACCCACTCCATTCATTATTCCTTTAGCCACGAGGAAAACACGACACACCCATAGCCATAGTTTATTCCCATTCTTTGCCCGAACAAATTCCTTTAAGTTTTCATATTTTCCACGCACGGTAGACGACTGGAATAATTTGTCAGAAAAAAATTTTAGTGGAAGTTTCACGATAGCCCTACACGATCATTTTAGCAACTTTTAAGTACTGACGTTCAGGTTTTCAGCGACGCTTCTCAAAGTTGTACATGATTACCACATTTTTTAGTTTTATTTGGATTGGAAACCCTGTTATTTTTGTACGAAAATTTAATTTCCCCGTTGCCTGTTTATTTTGTAGTCTCCAAGCGAGTTCTGCGTTGATGTTACCGCATTTTTTTAATGCATTGTATGGCATTGTATGTGCGTGTACATTCTTTTCGTTCTTCCCGTCCTGCTTGGACCATTTACTTGGTCTGCAGTATTGTGTAAATAAAATAAAATAAATAAATAAATTCCAATGGTCAGAGCAGTATTGCAATGTCGGAGCAACAATGAAAGCACACCTTAACGAAACTGTGGCGCACACCTTCGATAATATTACTGCTAACAAAATATTCTACGTGACAGACAAATTTTTTTTTTTGGTACTGTTTACAGCGCTGTTGAAGGAGTTTTTTCTTAATCGCTGGTATTAAGCGCTGGCATTGAAATGCGCCAGTACGCGGGGCAAACCTGAAGGCTGCAAGGTTAATGTGATGGGCAATTCCAAAGCGACTATTGCTATTTTACAAAGAAAGACAAGGCTAGAAATATATCCCGCCTTCATATTGTCACGATACCAAAGAAGACGCAGTTGTCTTCCCAGAAAACAAGTTTATTGGAGCGAACTTGTGCTCTCCTAACAACTCAAAAAATACACAGGCGGCGAAGCAGCAGTCAGCAATGTGACGTACGCAAGCGAGCGTCGGCGATCAGAATCCCGCAGCGTCTGCTTTGCAGGCTTCTATCTTTTGGCGCGAGTGTTTCTGGAACCGTCGATTTATATCTAGAACATTGTAGATCAAAGAAGATTATTTGAGGCTAGTGACGTTAGGGCGAAACGCTCTCCGTATCAGAATGAAATAACCCGTGCGGCATAAAAATAAAGAGTGGAACACTCGCTTCATTTGGGACAAAGAGAACAGAGCCGGGTGTGGCCGGTCAGGAAAAACAAAACATAAACAATGCCTAGTTCGCGGCATTACTCCCCCCTCTAAGAGTGCATCGACCCGAAGCTAACATAAAACGACAGTTCGAACAAACAACAACAAAAAGTTAGTTATCTTGCCCAGTAAGGTTTCAGGTGAACCACATGGACAACTTCGGGTCGCGTGCATCGTCGTGCCGAAATCACCAGGGGGGATAACTTCTTAGGTAAGTTGGCCAACACGTCGCAGAATCCGGTATGGTCCTAAATACCGTCGCAAAAGCTTCTCACTGAGTGCTGATGTAATTGATGAGTTTGGTGAGCAATGTCTAGCAGCAGCGACGTCCGCAAAACAACGAGTCGAGTATTGGTGGCTCTGGATCGGCTCTGCATGGGGTGGGGACTTTGGGCATGGGAGCGTCGCTGAGTGCTTGTAGTGGCGGGGCTGGGACTACCCGACGCAGTTCACGCACCCTCGATGAGACGGGCGGTGCCGATGTGGTGCGAAGCCGGGGCCAGGAGAGGGATGACGAACCCGCAAACTCTACTAAATGTAAAGTGGTGCAGAGCACGTGAGAGGAACAATGAGGAAGATCAAAAATTTATTTACAGTATTTACATGGTGGCGATCAGACAGCCAGCGACGAGTCCGCCAGCAACTTGGTCGTCCTCGTCGCTGGACTTTTGTGATGGCACTGTGGGGTTTATCCCACCGATATGTCGTGTGACAATATATATATATATAACAATTCATCAAATCCCAGCCCAAACTGCTACGCCTACAGAATTCAAATTTCAAGAGTGCCATCGTGTTATTACGTTGTGGCTCAATCATTGGGGTTTTTACGAAATTGTACTCTTTAGCAAGAAAAATATCAAATTGCGTTTTCGCGTATTCTTCATTACCTCACTCACCCGTTCACAAGTCCACGTACTTATTGTAGGTAAGCGTAGGCGTTACAAATATTGATATTTTTGTATTGCGATTGTTCCCGATGCAACACTATTCGGGTGATTCGACATTTCGGAACAAATTGCCTGTTCTGAAATATGCTCCCCTAAATCTTTCACTTATTGATGTTTCAAAATTTTTTTTCGGGTAACACATGCTGCTAATACCAATTCACAAAACGAGATTTAGGCACTTGGCCCGGCAGCGCCTGTGAAAGGGCGCAAACCATTTCCTAAAATACACGCCTCATGAGCTGAAACGGCCCAACTGGTGACACCAACGCCTAGACAAACTGCTCATTCAAACGGGTTCACATTTCAGGAGAAAATTTTGATTATGGTGTTGCAGCTCAATATTACTGAAAGTTTGGAGTTTACACGAGGAGGAGAGTGAGGAGCGCTGAATTAGTTTTCTTATCTTGGCTTTTTATTCTAAGCCCCATCAGATGTTGAAGTGGTAGCTGATATAGGTAAATAATACAAATATCTGAACACTCTTTTAGAGAGAGAGAGAGAATAATCGTTTAATTTCAATCTCAACGGTAGAGAATAGTCAGCGCACCGCCCCGGTGTAGTGTTTCCGATTGTCCGGGATGACCTGGTCCTTTTTGGCTGCTCATGCCTTCTAAGCCAGCATGCGTTTGGTCGAGAGGTCCGAGCTGGAAAGCCGGTACACCCACTGCTCGTACGTAAGATGGGGATTCAGTATGATGGGGATTCAGTATGATGGGGATTCAGTAAGATGGGGATTCAGTAGGAAGCACCGAACTCCGGCGGCATCCCTCGGCGAGGGAAATTCTAAGACCGCGCGACGTTTCCCGGGATTGGGGGACACCTGTGCGCGTTCGATCCGATAGCCGAGCGGGCTCACCTGAGCGCTCAATATTTGTGCCGTGGCAGAATGGATGGTTATGCGAGCCGCCCTGAGTCTTGGTGCGGGAGTAGACGACAATGTCGTCCGAATAGACGAGAATATGCTGCCACTTTTCCTCTCCGAGCACCCAGTCGATGACGCGTGGAATGTGCTAGGACGTCCGCACAAACCGAAGCGCCTTCGTACAAACTCGCACAGCCCCTGATGGCAAGTAGACGCTGTCTTGCATTCATCGTCGGGACGTATCTCGACCTTGAGGTACCCCTTGTTGGCGTCGAAAATGCAGAAGTATTTTGAGCCACGGAAATTTGCGACGATTGCGTCAACGCTCGGGAAGGGGTATGCATCTTTTTTCGTGACTGCATTCAGCCGCCGATGGTCAACGCATAAACGCCAGCTACCGCCTTTTTTTCGAACGAGCACCACTGGGGATCCCCAAGGGCTCGTCGAGCGGCGGATAATGTCTGCTTTCAGCAGTTCCTCCAGCGCGTCATCAGTTGCCTGCCTCTTGGCGGGGCTGACGGGCCGGGGATTGCATTTCTATGGTTGAGCAGCGCCGGTGTCGAGGCAGTTCTGCACCGCCCTAGGGCAACCTGCTTGCTCAGTGAATATCTCCCCGAAGTCACCTAACGATAGGACGCGGTCACGCTGCGCTGCTGTGAGGTGGCTAGCACTTGCTAGGAGTGCGCGTAATTCCTCGCCCTGACCTCGAGGTAGAAAGCACGCAGCGGAGAAGAAATCAGCCGCGGCAGCAGACACAACCGAGCTCTGAGGTTGCTGCGAGCGCTGGTTACCGGCTTCGCCTGAAGCTCTTGCTTCCCGCGGCACGAGGGACGTTTCGGTGGCGCGCCCACACAGCGACTTCGCTGCGGGCGGTGGCTCGGCGAACGGCTTTAGTGGTGTAAACGGGCCCTTCCGATAGCCTCCGTTGCCGATATCCGCGACCAGTCCAACCATGGACATAAAGCCTCTCCCCACAATGACTGGGACCATCAGTCGGGGCAAGTGGACGAAACGCATTCGCCATACACTCTGATTCCAACGCACAACGACGCGTACGACACCGCGTGACGTAACTTCACCACACGCGAGCTGGAGCGGCAACTTCTGCTTGCGCAGCCGAATCGCTTTGCGCTCGAGATGGGAAACGACCTCGTTCTCTATCAGTGCAGTGCTTGCACCGGTGTCCAGCAGTGCCTTAAAACTCCGCCCCGCATTTGCGAGTCGAAAAAGGGTGCAGGCACGCTGGTAGGTGCTCCCACTATGAGTGCGGCAGGCGCGGTGTTGTTTTTCTCTCGGGCGCGTTGATCAGCCGCCGTCGAATTCACCGGCGGCTCGCTGCGTTTCCCTGGTTTCCTTGCCCACCTGGGGAGATTCGCATCATGTGACCAACTTGGCAACAGTTGAAACAGCGAACAGAATTCCGTGCTATTTGGTGCGCTGTTCGAGGTTGTTCGTGCACTCCACGGCCAGCTAGCTGCAACCGGTCCTCCGGTGGCAAGTTGTCGGAGGGTGCAGGCAATTGCGGTAGCGCTGATCCCGTGTGGGGAAGCCCAATTGGGCGTGCGCTTGCCGACCGATGACCTCACCGATTTGTTGTGTGCACTGCGCGCGGGGCTGCAGGACCTCCGGCCTTATCGCCTCCGTGTAGCGCAAACTATACGAGTAGGGGTCCAGCGCTTGGTCTTTGAAAGCGAGTGTTTATCGCTGGCTGGGTATCACCGTAGAGCCGTCCTCGACTCGCCCGCTGCCCGTGACCCTGCGTCAAGCACAGCTTGGTTCCAGTGTTTCCACCGGAAGCGGCGACGGCCGATACGCGCGTGCAGCCGCAATTGCTGCTTGCACACGGCCAGCTTCGGCCGCCAGCTCGTTGAGATCACTTTACTTGCAGTTCCTCAAGTACAAGCCAAAGGTGGCGTGGCATTGCCTGATGACCCGATCGACCCGCTCCGAGTTCGGGGCATGTGGGTCGGCGTACTCGTAAAGCTCCTGCATCGCGCGGACATACTCGATCATTGATTCGTCCGGTGCTTGGGTGCGCATTTCCACCTCACTACGCATCCGCGGAAGTTAGTCGACGGCCAGGAATACTTCCTTGAACATCGTTCGAAAGTCGTCCGTCGTGCACGCCGTGAGGCCTACCATTCGATACCACCGGGCGGCATGGTCGACTAGGGCTGCGGGCAGAACTCTGTGCAGCACCTCGCTCTCGCTGATGCTGGTCGCCTGCTTGTAACTGCTCAGAGCCAGCAGGAAAGCGTTGGCGCTGACTTGATCGCTGTAACCGCTATACGTCGGCATCGGTAGCTGCACCCTGGGAGCGGGTGAGCGCGCCGCCTGCAACGCTTGCTGCATGGCGCTTCGCGATGGAGGATGCATCCAACGTTATTCCTTCGCTTACGGGTGCCTGAGAGCTCACTTGCACGAGAGGGGCACCGTATGGGGCTTCGGCATCCGCGTAGTCCTGGCGCTTGGGGGTTGAACGTGCGGCGTCACCTGACGTAGAGCGCTCGCGGAATACAGAAATGTCCGAAATTTTTGTTACCGTGCAAGCCGCAATCGCGGTTGCGTAGGGGCCGTGAAGAAGGGTTTCCCGAGCTACGCTGTTGATGCAGAGCTTCGCGGGACCTCCGGGGCATGATTACAAAGGTCGGCACACAGCATCACTTCTGCCAACTCCTAATCCTGTGCCATTTTCCTCGGAGCTAGCGAACTTCGAAGTCACTTGAAGACGAGTCCCACGTTCGGGCGCTAAAAAATGTGGGCACCAGTGTTCTTAGGGCGACCAAGCTCGACCCTTGAGACTCGGCCGTAAGGTTAGCTTCACTGAGCACCACCACGGACCGCCAACTTGGCGTAGCGGCAGCGAACAGCAAGGAACACACAGGACACAAAAATCGCCACCCCCGACGTGTATTGCACTGAAATAGGGACGTCGGGAGCGTCGCTCTACCACTGCCAAGACCACCTTGGTCAGGACGGGAGAAACAGGCGCGAGGGGGGACTAAGGAAGGCCAAAAAGGAGTAACACGTACTTACGGCCGCTCCCGATCATGACTGGTGTCCAAAGAGGCCCTTCCCCCGTCGTCGGCCCCGGGACAGCTTCCGGACAAACCGGTCATGTGAGGGGGTCGGCAGCGCTCGTGCCGTCATCCTCTCGCGGCGGGGAAACCCACGGTAGAAGGAAGAGACGGAACCCTCCCCCTGTATCTTCCGCGGAGAGCCGATAGACATAGGGAAGGTGGTGGACCTCTGTAGTTTCCAAAATGCATACAAACATACATACATAGATACATCTATACATACATACACACATACTGTAAGGAAGATTTATTCCAAGGCCGTAGGACTGGTCAGCTCAAAGTCAGCCCCAGGAGTCAGGAGCACGAAGACCGCTCTGTCGTGTTGACCAAGAGCAAAAGTGAGAGGCAGCTTCTTCCTTCCAAGCGTTCGCGATGCGGCTGCCGTGTATTGTTGTCACTTGACTGCGATGATGATGTTCTACTCTTTCGGCACGTACCCTCTCATGGCGAGTGGACAGTGCTTCCTATACTCCGGTTGCTCCTTCGTGAATTGCGCTGGCGACGGACATCCTTACAACTGCCCCCGGGGAAAAAGAGCCATCCTGGCGATCAGGGAGTCGAAATGGTGAGAGGCTCAACGTAAGGCTTGAGGCGCTGGACATGTACTATATCACGGCCGCGGCGTCGCTGGTAGGGTGATGGGGCAACGGGCTCGACAGTTTAATTGACAGGGGATGTGCGTTTGATGACACGGTAGGGACCATCGTATCGCGAAAGGAGCTTACTGCTCAATCCAGGAGCAGTCGTTGGCACCCACAGCCAAACAAGTGATCCGGGTAAGAATCTTGGTGGAGAGGTCTTTTCGTCATGCTGTGTCTTCTGTCGATGTTGGTCTTCCTTGGTTAGTGAACGTGCGGCATTCTTCGGCATGCTTCGCAACGTATGAGATGGGCGTGCACTCTGAGTCATCAGGACTATAAGGAAGTATTTTGTCCAGCGTACAAGAGGGTTCGCGTCCATACAAAAGCAAAAGCGGAGAGAAGGCAGTCGTGGCTTGCGTGGGGGTATTATACGCATATGTAACAAATGGAAGATGGTGTCCCAATTAGAATGATCAGATGCCACGTACATTGCGAGCATATCCCCTAGCATCCGGTTGAAACGTTCGGTGAGACCATTGGACTGTGGGTGGCACGCCGTTGTGGTGCGATGAATGGTGTGGCAGGCTCTGAGGAGGGCTTCTATAACTTCAGACAGAAAAACCCTTCCTCTGTCACTGAGTAGTTCTCTAGGCGCTCCATGACGTAGAATGAAGTGCCGAAAGAGGAAAGAGGCAACTTCACGCGCAGTTGCAGCCGGCAGTGCTGCTGTCTCACATATCGGGTCAGGCGGTCAACAGCGACAACAAGCCACCTGTTTCCAGCTGGCGTGCAAGAGAGAGGCCTATAGATGTCGATGCCGACGCGGTCGAAGGGTCGTTCTGGACATGGTAAAGGTTGTCGAGGTCCAATACCTTTGCGAGGAGGAGATTTGCGGCGTTGGCAGTGAACACAGGGACGAACAAACTGACGAACGAAACGGTAGATGCCGCACCAGTAGTACCGCATGCGCAAACGTTGCTAGGTTGTGGGCACACCAGCAAGGGTGCAGTGCGGCTCGTCGTGAAAATAGGCGCATATTTCTGCACGTAGGTGGTGCGGAATTACTAGGAGCCACTTGCGACCTTCGGGTTGGTAGTTGCGTTGATACAGCAGACCGTCACGAATGGCGAAGTGCGACGCTTGCCGGCGTACATTTCGAGATGCACCTTTCGCCGATGAGCCTGACAGGAATTTGAAGATGGAGAAAATCCAGGCGTCTTTCTTTTGCTCGGATGACATGGAGTGTATCTCCAGTGGTGAGAGGTAACAATCGGTAGTCGAGAGTCGCTCACTTTCATGCGGCAACGGGGAGCGAGAAAGGACATCAGCGTCATGGTGCTTCCGGCCTGACCGATAGGTAACGCGAATGTCCTATTCCGGGAGTCGCAAAGCCCAGCGTGCTAGGCGACCGGACGAATCTTTGAGTGAGGACAGCCAGCAAAGCGAGTGGTGGTCCGTAACAACCTTGACAGGGCGGCCGTAGAGATAAGGGCGGAACTTTGCAAGCGCCCAAAGAACAGCTAAGCATTCTCGCTCTGTCACAGAATAGTTGGTCTCGGCTTTTGTTAGCGTACGACTTGCGTAGGAGACCACATACTCGTCATAACCTGCTTCCGTTGTGCGAGAACTGCCCCCAACCCGACTGCGCTCGCTTCGGTGTGAATCGCGGTAGGGGTGTCGGGATCGAAATGGCGCAGGATTGGCGGAGATGTGAGGAGATGACGCAGTTTAGTAAAAGCGTCGTCGCAAGCTGTTGACCATTCAGAGATGCTGCCTTCCTTGCTGAGGAGCTGTGTCAGTGGCGCGATGAGGGATCCAAAGTTCCGTACGAAGCGGCGAAAGTACGAACACAGCCCAATGAAGCTGCGAAGGGCTTTCACTGATGTCGGCTTCGGGAACTCTGCCACAGCACGCAACTTGGCAGGATCCGGCAGGGAACCAGCTTTAGAGACAACGTGGCCGAGGATGGTAAGCTGTCGGGCAGCAAAACGGCACTTCTTGAGGTTTAGCTGCAGTCGTGCGGTAGTTAAGCACGTCAAAATTTGCTCAAGCCGAATGAGATGTGTTGAAAAATCTGGAGAAAAGACCACAATATCATCCAGGTAACAAAGGCACGTCTGCCATTTGAGTCCACGGAGAATGTTGTCCATCATTCGCTCGAAGGTTGCAGGCGCATTGCAGAGGCCAAACTCATAGAGGCCATCTGGAGTAACAAAGGCCATTTTTGCACGATCAGCCTCCGCCATGGGGACCTGCTAATAACCTGAGCGTAAGTCAATTGAAGAAAAAAACTCTGCGCCTTGGAGACAATCGAGGGCGTCATCGATTCGTGGCAAAGGATATACGTCTTTGCAGGATATCTTGTTAAGCCGTCGGTAATCGACTCAAAACCGAATAGAACCGTCCTTCTTCTTGACAAGCACTACCGGTGACGCCCTTGGACTCGTGAATGGGCTAATCGCACCACGTTGGAGCATGTCCTCGACTTGTTCGTCAATTATGCGGCGTTCAGTCGGAGAAACACGGTAGGGACGTTGTCGTAATGATGCGTGACTCCCGGTGTCGATGGTGTGTTCAACAGTGGTGGTACGCCCCAGGCCAGTCTGGACAGAATCAAAATACGTCCGAAATCGGTGCAGCAGTGCAAGAAGTTGGTCTCGTTCGGACGACGAAAGCGTGTCATCAACGGCGCAAAGAAAGACATCTGCAGACGGGGGGGTGTCGCTGCTGCAGGAGCGCAGAGTCCACTGACGTCAAGGGTTGTTAAATCATCCGGAAAATCCACAGCGACAACAGAAGCGACGGTCTCGACGTGGCCGACGCACTCTCCGCGTTGCAAGGTGCAGGGGAATGAGCCGTAGTTAGAACGGAGAAGTGTAGCTTGGCTGTTGCGGATTGGAAGCAGGGGGAAAGGAAGTGGAAGATTTTGTCGCTGCTAGAACAGGGTAGAAGGTGTAAAGAGTACTGTCGCATTGGACAGAGATGGGCACTTTAAAGAAGCAAGGACGGCGGAATGAGGAGGAATGCTAACTTCTTCCGCGATGACCAGTTTTACGGCAGAAGAAGCGGGCGGGTCATCAGCGGTAGGACCCATGGACGGGAAGAGCTCTACTTCGGCACGGCCACAGTCGATTACAGATCCATGTTGGTAAAGGAAGTCCCACCCCAGTATTACATCGTGGGAGCGCGAAAGCAGGACAACGAACTGAATAATGTATATGACTTCTCGAATAACGGCACGGGCAGTGCACACGCCAAGTGGATCTATGGGTTGAGCCGTAGTAGTCCGCAATAAGAACCCAAGGTGCGGCGTTGTGACCTTCTTCAAGCGGCGGCAGAGTTTAGCGTCCATGACAAACAGCGGCTCCAGCGTCGACAAGGGCTGAGATTTCGGCGCCATCTATGACAATACTAATGATGTTTGCGGGAGAGGGAGGAGGTCTTGGGCAGATCGACTACGACGCAGTTCCTGCCTCCGGAACTGCGGCGCCTAGTTTTCCGCTTGCGTTGGGGCAGGACGAAGATGCATGGGAGACAGCGAACGTCGTAGCAGAGACGATGATCGGCGGCTGGCGAAGTCACGCCTTTCGGAGGGCATAGATGTCACCGGGGAATACGCGGCACCCTCTTGAATGAGTTGCGATGGAGCGTAGGAATAAGCCGTGGTAGGGTTGCGTCCATTTGTCATACCGCGGCGGCAATAGCGGGCCACATGGCCAGGAGCCCGGAAGGGAAAGCAAATTGGACGATTGTCCAGCGTCCTCCAAGGGTTAGTGAGCTATGGACCAGAGTATACTGGGGGGCGTACAGGTACGCGGGGCTGGCGAAAGACGGGGCTTTGATGTATGTACCTGGCTGAGACTTTGGCATAAGGTCGTCGTGGGACAGAGATAAA
Source organism: Haemaphysalis longicornis (assembly GCF_048455015.1). Taxonomy (NCBI): domain Eukaryota; kingdom Metazoa; phylum Arthropoda; class Arachnida; order Ixodida; family Ixodidae; genus Haemaphysalis; species Haemaphysalis longicornis. Next base: position 113,691,294 of record NW_027526407.1, on the reverse strand, counting down.
GGTCGGTGGAGTGGCCATCGGCATGGAGGGTATAGAATCGGCATAAGCCAGAGTTGTGGTGACTGGGGCTGTCGGCGTAGCGTCGGAATAGGGCACGGGGGCGACAACAACAGGAGTTGACTGCAGTGCAGTTGGAAGGGACTGAGCAACTTGTTGTTGGAACGTGGTCCGGAGGTCAGGGCTGAGAGAAGATTTACGCTCCAGAACGTTAGGCATTAGGGACAACTGACGAGCCACTTCCTTGCGCACAAACTGCTGGATCCGCTGAAACAATGTACCATCACTGTCGTTAGCAGCCAAGCTGGACATAAACTGATATAGTGCGAAGGGTCGCCGAGTTAGAGGCCGCTGCCTACGCAGCTCGTCGAAACTCTGGGAAATGGTAACGACCTCTGCCACTGTTTGGGGTTTTTTCGCGAGAAGCATTTGAAAGGCATCGTATTCGATGCCTTTCAGGATGTGCTTGATCTTGTCCGTTTCGGGCATGACGCTGTCGATCCTCCTGCACAGATCTACGACATCCTCGATGTACGAAGTGAAGTTTTCACCACTTTTCTGTGCACGTTCGCGCAAGCGCTGCTCCGAGCGGAATTTTTGTACAGCGGAGCGTCCAAATACTGCTTGGAAGTCGGCTTTAAATTCGGGCCACGTTTCAAGACGGGCTGCGTTGTTGAGGAGCCATTTTTCTCTGCGAGCCCAGTCAAAGAAAATTCCACGTTATTGAGCTTGAGGCGGTTGTCCCAATTGTTATGAGTGCTTACCCGTTCAAACACGGCAAGCCAGTCGTCGACGTGCTGCTCATCGGTGCCGTTGTACTTGGGAGGGTCCCGCTCCCGGATCGCACAAGAGCAGACGCTGGGTGTTGGCGTAGGCGGGGGATTATCATCGCGAGGCATTGTAGGAGGTACAAGTGTCCGATTGCGGAGCTCCAGGGTAAGGAAACGACTGCCGACTTGGGTCACGCCCTCTCGACGATTGCGCGAAGGCCGATGAGGTGGGAAGCTGGGGCCAGGAAGGGGAGGGACCCGCACCTGCACCAAAAACTGCAAGGGAGATTTATTCCAAGGCCGAAGGACTGGTCAGTTCAAAGTCAGCTCCAGGAGTCAGGAGCACGAAGTCCGCTCTGTCGATTCTAGAGGGCGATCAGGGATGTTCATGCCCAGTTTCAGTAGAAGGGCCCTGCCCGCATCTGTCCTTGATAGCCGGTAGCGCTGACTGAGCAGGTGGCCCTCAATCAGCTCGTCCACAGTGTTGTGAACCCCAAGCTTGAGGAGACACTCGTTGGAGGTGTAGGATGGCAAACCCAGCGCTTGTTTGTACACGTTTCGCAAGAGCGTATCCAACCTGTTCTTCTCAGTCTTCGTTAGTAGAGCATAGAGAGAGAGAGGAATTTTATTGAAATGAAATAAACACAGAAAGGTCGGCCTGACGGTAGTATATCTGGCCAGCTATTCTGTGTGTGGGAAGGGAAAGTGGAGGAAAGAGTGTGGATAGAGGACGAGAGAGATGAAGATGGCGGAGAAATAAATGAAGGGCTATGTATAGAAGATGCCTATACCGATACGGTGTATGTGTTAAAGTTCAGCCGGACGGGCCTCAACTACAATATCTCTGAGAGGCCGCTGCTGCGCAGAAATGTCAGCACAGCTTTAAATGCACTGTAGGAACGCGTCGCGTCTGGCCAAGGTCCCAGCAGCACTTCCTCGGGCGTAACATAGGTGAACCTTGAGACGACAAATGCCTGGACAAGTCGAAGTGTGTCAGCCTCCTTCATGCCTCTTCCTTTGACCGTGATCCGACGAAGCATGTGAGCAATCTGTCTACTCGTGCTTTCGAAATTCCTTATCATCGTTGTGTTTGCGCAATCTGCTTGGAAAATCATGCCTAGAATTTTGATTTCCGGAGACGGGGTGACGGTGGCACCGTCCAGCATGATGTGCATTGAAGGTGCATCAGCTCGCCTACCGCCTTTACGGCGCACTAGGAGCAGTTCCGATTTTTCTGGGGCGCACGAGAGTCCACAATTCTTGGCATACTTGTTCACCGTATCAGCCGCCATTTGGATGTGGTCCTGCATCTCCCCGACCGAGCCTACACCGGTCCACACCGTGATATCGTCGGCGTAAAGACCATGGTGTAAGTAGGGGATTGACGCCAGTTTTGCAGGCAGGCCGATGAGGGAAATATTGAAAAGGAGGGGCGACAAGACCGCTCCTTGGGGCGTGCCGCGTCCGCCGGTGCGAATGGGTTTTGTTTGAAAGTCTGTGAACTACGCCGTAACATCACAGTGGCCCCCTTGCCAAGAAACATGCACCCGCAGTTCCACGAGGGACGGAGAGAGGCGCGAGTTAGAGCCCTGGAGAAAAAATATGGCTCCAACGAAAATGTTCTTTACATGGACGCCGCAGATTATGCAAGACGCGGAGTCATGGTGGCGACCGTAACGAAGATAGACAGCCACGTCACGAGCCTCACTCTCACGAAAGTAACGATGCTACAGGCCGAAGAGGTAGCTCTAGCACTGGCGATAACGCAAACACCTGCGGAAGTAGTCATCACGGACTCTCAGTCAGCGTGTAGGAGCTACCTTCAAGGCCGCATCTCACACACCGCAATGAAGATCTTAAGCCAGAACCCTCCAAATAAAAGGGTATTGGTTGTCTGGACACCCGCTCACACTTCTCTCCGTGGCAATGTCTTTGCCCACGAGACTGCTCGAGGTCTGACCAGCCGAGCGCCGCGAGAGAGTTGGCTAGAGACGGCCATCCCCTTGACATCAATCCAGGAGGTGACGCAATACTACAGGCTAGCCCGGCTAACGCTTCCCCCTGCACACCCCTCTCTCAGCAAGAAAGAGGATCTCTACTGGCGTCTCCTGCAAACAAACACCTTTCCCCATCCTACCAAGCTGCACTTTATCTGGCCTACGCAATACCACCCGCAGTGTAGATTCTGCAAAACACCCTGCACTCTATACCACATGGTGTGGGAGTGCCAGCTCAACCCCTCAGTTTCCGCGATTTCTGACCCCTCGGTTGAGCAGTGGGAAGGAGAACTGGCCAGCTCGAGCGCCGAAGAACAGCTTCGGCTGATTCACCGGGCTCAGACGGCTGGACGCTCCAACGGGGTCCTGGACTGAGGAAACCGACCACTTGGCTCTTTTTCTTTAATAAAGTTTACTCTCTCTCTCTCTCTCTCCGCTCTGTCGTGTTGACCGAGAGCAAAAGCGAGAGGCAGCTTCTTCTTCCTTCCAAGCGTTCGCGATGCGGCTGCCGTGTATTGTTGTCACTTGACTGCGATGACGATGCTCTACTCTTTCGGAACGTACCCTCTCATGGCGAGTGGAGAGCGCTTCCTATACTCCGGTTGCTCCTTCGTGAATTGCACTGGCGACGGACATCCCTAGAATACATACACATATACATACATACATACATACATAGAGGGGGCACGGCACCGAGACTAGAATGAAGCAATCACCGTCTGTGCTCTCAGCCTTTCCTGCTGCTCGGCCTCTGTGCGCCTGCTCCCGTCATAGGCCCACTTCCCGGCGGGCCAGTGACAAAGGCGGCGCCCGCACACCGCTGGACACTACCGCCAGTTTTGGACCTGGAGCAGTTCCCCGTCTGGCAACATCTGCGTGATATCGGGACTGGAACCGCTACCTACAACTAGCGCGCCCGATATAAGCTGCTTCCTGTCGACTGCACGCTGGGGCACGACACCGAGACTAGCATGGAGCAATCACCGTCTGTGGTCTTTCAGGTTGGTTACCTCAAACGCTCTTTATGCCCTAAAACCTCGAATCGCTGTCTCTTTGTGGTATCGTGCCCCTGCGACTTGTTAGAAATTGTGGGAAGTTGTAAAAACTACGTTTTTTCTTGTGTCGGACGTCTATTGCTGTTGCTATCCGGCGATATTGAATCTAACCCTGGCCCCGATAGTGATGTTGTTCTGGCCGATGTGTTAGCAACCGTACAGAGAATTGAAAAGGGACAGGATGAGCTTCGTAGCGAGCTTGTCGCTTTGGGGCAGTGGAGGGCGTCAGTCGACATAGAGCTGAAGCAATTGTCTGACAGGATTCGCGCTGTCGAAGTAGATGTATCATCTGAAAAAAGCGACCACGCCTCAGCAGTAACACTGTCATCCGTATCTGATACCGTCGCACTACAGATAAAGAAAATAGAATCGCGCTGCGATGACGCAAAAAACAGGCAGCGCCGATCTAATTTACTGTTTTTCGGCATCCCCGATGACCCTGCAGAAACATGGGCGACTTCCGAAAAAAAGGTTGTCAAGTTGTGCATTGAGGTTCTGCGTGTATCCCTTGTTTGATCCCAAATAGAACGTGCGCATCGTCTTGGACGGCATCAACCAGAAAAAAATAGGCCTATTATTGTAAGATTCCTTCACTTCAAAGACAAAGAAAATGTTGTGGCTATGGGTAAGAAGTTTTAGGACACTGACTACGCTGTCCGTGAGGATTTTTCGCTGCAGTCTCGTATCGCCCGGAAAAAGTTGCGGGATTACGCTAAATCGATAGATGCACCCATCAAGCTAAATGTCGACAAACTGCGCGTGGACGGCTCCTATTATGCGTACGATGCTGTGTCTGACAGTCATTAAATTGTCAAGAAAGCGCAAACATGTACTGACTGCGAGCACTATTCACAATTTCTCTCCCACTTCTGCTGGGCAGTCTCAGTTGCCACTCTCTTTATGTGTTTCATTTACGAACATTAAAAGCCTGCTTCCGAAACGCGACGTACTTTGTTCCTTTCTCGATGATAGTAACTCTGACATCGTTGCCTTAACGGAAACTTGGCTTATGCCCGAAATTGGCGATACTGAAGTATTTCCGGATAACAATACTTATAACATTTACCGACAGGATCGTAGAATTAGAAGGGGAGATGGCGTCCTTTTAGGGGTTAAGAAAAAGTTTTCCTCCTTTGTTATTGACACCAAATCTGATCTCGAAATTGTTTGGTGTGCATGCGGATCCGCGACAACTAAGGTACTTTTAGGTGTATGCTATCGGCCCCCTGACTATCGACAATCCTTTGTAGGCTAACTTCGCAATAGTATAGTGACAGCTACCGAAATGTTTCCTTCTGACTTCATGTATATTTTCAGAGACTTCAATTATCCTTTAATCGATTGGGCATCATTGTTTTCCCCCTGTCATACCTACATGGATTTTGTTAACTTAGCTTTATATTGTGATTTATTCCAGGTAGTTAACGAACCAACTCGTGGTCAAAATTTGTTAGACGTAGTTCTTACCTCTGCTCCTGATACAGTAGGACAAATCCTAGCACTTCAAGGATTCAGTGACCATAAAATATTACAAATTCCACTTTACATACCACTCAAAAATACCAGCTTCACTTCCAAGAAAATAAGATTTTACAATAAAGGTAACTATAAAGATATGAACTCCGATCTGGAACAGTTTTTCTATCATGAATTTCAGCCCTCTTTTCATCAACGTTCCGTTGACCAAAACTGGGTTTTGTTCACAGACAAAGTATCTTCCCTTGTTGGCAAGTATGTCCCTTTGATTACCATATCTAATTGCAAGACTAACCAGTGGTTTAACAGATCACTTTGTAGGTTAAGAAATAAAAAGAAACGCGTATACCAGAAAGCCAAGCCTAACCAGAATAATTGGGACAAATATAAAGATTTTCTGAAAACTTACTGTTCTGCAGTATCGGTCGCTAAAGATAAGTATTTCAAACATGATCTACCCTCACTTCTTAAATCAGATCACAAAAGTTTTGGGAAACAATATCTCCGGATAATAGTTCAAGTCGCATTACCTTGCGCGGAGCTAAGAACGTGCCTCTAGCCGACCACGAGTCCCCGGTAGCTTTTCACGAATTTTTTCATCAATATTCACCACGGAGGACCAATCCACAGTACTCTTTGTTCCTGATCCTGACTACCCTTACATGGAACCTATTAACATCTCCGCTGAAGGTATTTCTCGGCTAATAACTGACCTAAAATTATCCACGTCTGCAGGTATTGATAACATCAGCTCCAAAATTCTTAAAAACACTGTTTCTGTTTCCAGCCAAATACTGCTCCTCATATTCCGTCAATCGCTATCATCCGGACGTCTTCCTTCTGACTGGAAAATTGCAAAAATAGTTCCTGTATTTAAGGCTGGCGATAGAAATTCACCTGGTAACTACCGTTCAATTTCGTTAACTTGTATCTGTTGCAAATTACTGGAACACATCATTGCTTCACATGTATACAGCCACCTCGAGTCAAAAAATTTCTTTTTTACTAACCAACATGTGTTCAGAAAGGGTTTTTCTTGCGATTCACAACTTTTTGAATTTACTAACGACCTGCATTTTCACATAAATAATAACAAACAAACAGATTGTATTTTTCTTCATTTCTATAAAGCGTTTGACCGGGTTCCTCACTGTCGCCTAATCTCGAAACTATCATCACTCAGACTAGACTCACTGACCCTTTCCTGGCTGCGAAATTTTTTGTCTCTTCGCCAACAGTTCACAGTTGTAAACAATTTATCTTCTTCCCCTTGCTACGTTAATTCAGATGTTCCAAAAGGTAGTGTTTTAGGGCCCTTGCTATTTTTAATATTCATCAATGATCTGCCTACAAACATTTCATCTTCAATTCGTCTTTTTGCTGACGATTGCATAATATATCGTAACATTACCCATACTAACGACCAAATTGCTCTTCAAAATGACCTCTTAACTGTTTCTAGTTGGTGCAAGACCTGGCAAATGCATCTTAACGAATCTAAATGTAAATTTATCTCTTTCAGCCGCAAGCATGCCAATTCTGTGTTCACATACTCTTTAAACAGCTATCCCGTCTCTGAAGCAACTTCATATAAATACCTCGCAGTTCACTTGACTTCTAACCTGTCATGGGCTTCCCATATCACCTCCATTTGCGCCAAGGCCTCGCGATGGTTGGGGTATTTACGAAGAAAGTTAAAAAATGCCCCTAATTGCGTACGAAGGCTGGCCTACGTTACTTTTGTCCATCCTCAACTGGAATTTGCTAGCCCTGTATGGTCACCTCACCAAAAATATATTAACAATATGCTTGAAGCCGTGCAGAATAGAGCAGCACGCTTTATTTCTTCCGATTATGATAATTCTCACACCGCCACCCAAATTAAACGTGATAATGACATCCCCTTACTTGATACACGACGTTCTATTGCACTTCTGTGCTTGTTTCACAAGTACATTTATGGTAATAGGCTGTCGCCCCTTCCTCTTGAAAGACCATTACGCGTGTCAAAACGTTTGCATAACAATCTCAGTTACTCGCGCATTTTCGGTCGTACATTAACTTTCAATAGTTCTGCGCTTCCACGTGCCATCTGTCTGTGGAACGATTTGCACGATAATATCGTTTCCATATCAAACCATGCCTTCTTCCGCCACCGTGTAACCAGTCATTTCCTAGGTTTGCTTCCTTAAATTGTTCACCCTCTTTTAAATGCGGAGCATTTCTAAGGCTCGCCTTGTCCTGCGTCGTTGATGGCGGCGCCGTCCACACGCTCACTGCGCACGCGCAACTCTCCTCCTTACACCCACAGCTCCGCGATACTACACCATAAAAAAAAGAAATAGTTAGCGGCACCCGGTTTGGATCCCACGACTCTCTGGCCTCAACGGGAGGTACGTGGTGCTCTTCCCACTACGCTACAAATCCGGGACATGAGCAAATGCTACGAACGCGCCTTATGTCCTTGACTCATTCAAACTACGTCAAGAAGCTACTGACACAACGAAGGCACGCGAAGCTGAACGTCAACGGGAACGACGAACTGAAAACTTTAGAGGGGGATGCTGAATTTCCCGTGGGATAGCTGTGGCGGGAAGCGCCACGCGCCTTGCAGCTCAACCAGCCCCGTCCGCAGCGCCTCTGATGCTGATTGTGGCAGGATGCCCCTAGGGATTGGCCAACCAAAGAATTCATCACGAGATATGTTCGCGTTCAACCAACGTCGTCATCTTCCCGTAGGGGAACCGCCGAAGAAGAAGAAGAACGAGAAGAGAAAGCTGCGAAGAGGAGGGCGTGTACATTGCTCTCAACCAGTGCACCAATGTCAACAACCTTTACCTCACCAAAGCTGACGGAGACTACCGATTCTACCACAGAGACAATATCGACAAGAACATGATGGACGAGTTTCGGCGCCTCGAGAACCACCGCCTACTCACCGTAACACAACAGCACTTGCGTGCCTTTGCCACCCGTGTGGACCCGGACGCGGAATTCCCTCTGGCGCTAGTAAAAACCAGATTACTCAACATAACGGCAACACAATGGAACCACACAGAACCGCCACGATGCTTCGCATCCTCATCAGGGTTCCCCACGGGAAGATGGGGTAATTTTTTTGTCGCTGGCGTATTTTTGTGAATGTATTTTGTGGCACTGTGTATGCACTGCGCCTTATAATCTATAGTTACGCCCTGGCAGTATATTGTGTCGTTGTGGTTTTGTGCCTTGTGTTCGCAATACAAGGTTAGCCTCACCTTGTACATATGATGCTTACTTGCTCTTGTCTTGCTTTTACTGTTTTTTTGCCTCCCTTTACGCTATGCCCCTACGGGGGCCTGTAAGGTTCTTGTAAATAAAAAAAAAATAAAATACATACATGCATACAGCTTTATTTCACAGTACATTTCACTGTACATTTCGTGCTCGAAGAAGCGCAAATCGCTGGTGGGCGGGTAATGGCCGACTCAGTATGCTCGCTAAGGGGTAATAATAGAAGAGGCAACTTTTTTGCAAAGACAAAACATAAAAAGAAAACACCTTATACACATAACTATTACAACATACACAGTCGCTATCATGAAAGTTCGCAAAACTCCGATTTTTGAAGTTCACCCGAACATATCAGAAGCAGTAGCTTCTTTCACCTTTCGTAATACTTAATAAGCCCAACCAAATTGATATTCACATATTTAGAAAACCGAGCCCCATTCGGCACCAGCAGTTTGCAAATGGTACCGTTTCTCTAGCGGCCAGATGTCTGTGTAATCTTTACATCTTGTATTCCTGCCCTTCAAACCAACCCTTAACGTAACTTTGCGGCGCGGCCACGTAATTCCGCGGAGGCAGAGTTACCAAGGACGTCTTGCCGAATGAGTTCCTTAAGCCACTCGAAGGAAGCCTGCTATGAACGCGAAGCTGCGCCAAGAAAGGACCAAAACAATTGTCGCTAAAGCAGACGACAAAGTCGATGGATGGTCCCGCCAACCCACCCGCCGGTTTCGCAGCTCCGGCATGCAGGGTAGGCAGGGTAATAGCCCCAATTCGCCGCGCTCTCTACACTGTTCTGTGAGTGAAAAGCGCCATCCGCCTCTCTGGCTGCGTTGGTAGTTTCTTGGCGGACGCGCCGGGATGGAACAGGTGGCTAGAAGAGGTAGAAAGATTTGCTTTAAGAATATTTCACTTTAGTTTTCTGTTATGATGTTGAGACATTTCCGTACTCATACCCTACTTCTTTGTTTGAAAAGGAATGTGTAGGTAGCATCAGGTGATTTGTCTCCACATATCGAACCAGCGTATCTTCTGGACTGTTGTGGCTCCATGCCTCCAAAGCGCAATCTCTTCTCTCCACGCAACCCGCGGAGGGTATAAAAAGTCGAAACAAGCCCCTGGTGCCCCCTTCTCCACCCGCCACCTAGCGATTCCGGCGCACGAAGCCGCCGTAGGAGAAATCCCATAGTACGCTCCTGCATTTAGGCCAGAGAACGAGGTGAAGTACGCCGCTTCCTGCATATGCTACCAACACGGACCGCAACTGCACTCCGAGGTCACCTCCACAGCCCAGCGGAGTACGCGTTCCCCGGCACCAGAGCTAGAGCCCCCGGTCCAGTGGCGAACGTGCGCATGCCATGCACGTCGGCGCTAGAGCGAAGGATTTCGCCTGCGCGGCCCGGAACCAGCCACCCGCCTGACACCCTTCTACCTGACCAGGAGCCGGACAAGCGCCGGCGGTACCCCGTCCTCGACACCAGTCAGGGAAAGCCAGCAAGGTTTAAATCCTTATTGAATAAATTTCACTGTTATCTGTTGATACCCCTTCGTGTCTGCCCATTTCCCTTTTACCTCTGCGTGGACCCACCCAAACGCCAAACAGTGACCCAGCCTGTAAATGCTCGTCAGATGTGTAAAACCTTTTTTCGTGAGCACTAATTCCTATTGTTGAGTGCGCAATGCAAGAATTGGTTATGTATGCGTGGTTATAGGTTCCATATAGTCGCACATCGTCCCATATAAAACCGTACAAGCTAGACGCGATGAAAACTGGCCAAATCTCAGCCTACGACCCTTTCAAGCTGGATACACAAAACACTAGTTCATCGGTGCAAAACAGTTTTGTTATATTGTGATTCGACCCCGCAGCCTATCAGAAAATGAAAGTATGAGTTACTTTCCCTACAAATAAGAAAAACTAAGGCACAAGGAAATGTATAGTTATGTGACAAGCGAGTGAAACATTCTCACTAAAATTACATCGGTACGCAACAAAGCACCAAATGATTGCCTTGCATTGGGAACTTTTCTATGACTAAGTTGGGAACTTTTCTATGACTTTATTATGCGTACCTTCGGAAAAAGATGCATCATTTTAGAAAGCAATATATTATAAAGGTATTCGAAGAAACATGTCACAGCCTAAACACTACAAGCATAAATATTTACCCAACATAGGGTACCTGCCTGGTACCTTGTCATGCAGAGTCCAATCCAATCACGGTACTCGCAGTTCTGAGCAACGGGTTCCTGCGTACACATTAAAATTGTTCAAACGATTCAAAAACACAAAACAAAATAGCAAACAAATGGGCGTACCATTTTTGAATTTCTCCTTTAACTAATCACCTGTATTTGTAGCGAGCGATTAGCTGTACTCGCATTGGCTAAGAGAGAGAGAGAGAGAGAGAGAGATAGAGAGAGCTCTTTATTAAAGAAGAAAGCCGAGAGGTTTGCCAGAATCTCATCACTGACATGCTACTCGCCCGTGGAATGGGTAGAGAATGGTAGAAGAGGCTCTATAGATAACAGGGCGGAAGAACGAGGAGAAAAGAAGTAGGAAAAAAAAGACATCTTGGAGTTTGTTGGAAGAGTTCGATGAACATCACGATCTCTGTAGTATGTCAAATTATTTCAGTGACACCCATCTCGTCCAGGTATTGAAATAACGCCACTAGTTTTTTGCGTTGAGCTGAAGGGAGGGTCATGGACCGAGGAGTACTTTTAAGCTGATTGGTCCTGCGCGTAAGTGCTCGATCTCCTGCTCCCTCCAAACGGCACCTTGCGACTATAGAAGCGGGGCACTCTAGCAGTAGGTGTTTCATGGTTTCCGGGGATGCGCAGTTATCACAGTACGGATTCGAGGTTGCACCGTGTCGAAACAGGTATGTTTTCGTGAGCGCTGCATTTAGGCGTAATAGGTGGTATAAAGTTTCTACTCGACGCGGAAGTCGCTCTGGCAGCTTAATCCTCAGCTACGTTGTGTAAGAAGGCATAATGGTGCCCTGGAAGAGACCATAGAGGGCTCCCCTACAATAACCCTTTACGGCCTAGCCCACACAAACGTGTGGGTCAACAAATTCGTTTACTAAGTGGCATCTGTTTCGGTTTCGGTTTCACAGCCCTGGGTAGTCGCTGCGAACGCTTCCTAGACTTTATTGGTTTCGGTAGTTCACTCATTTCGCCACCAGGGGGCGCGAAACCGCAGATTAAAAACGGCGCCAAAACCGGCGCGATCACGTTAGCCGCCTTCACGATGAAAACTGATATTCTTGCTATTCTCGTATTTTCTGAATAACAAGCGCAAGACACGACTTGCAAAACTTGGAAAAACACGATCGGCTAAAAAATAAACCTGTTCCCTTCCTATGCGTTCCGTCATCACGCTTGAAAAATGCACCCACACATGTGTGGGCTCGGCTTTCGTCATAACGAAAATTTTGCATGGCGGTACAGGGTCGCGGGCTCGTGCACTGCAGCGCTAGCGATATATAATTTTTTCTTCCTTTCTTGGTGTCTCATTTATTCGCGGTTTTGTGCTGGCTCGTTCGTAATGTTTTCTTGCGGCTTAACGTTGAACTAGTTCCGTAATTACTTGCAATAATAATATTGATTATAAATATTAATTACATTACTTAAAACTTCATTATTATGTATTTTCACAAAAACCTATTTTAATATAAGTAATGCTGAAAACAATCTAAACGTATAAATAATACCTAAAAATGTAGTTTTTCTGCGCCTGACGCCGTGTTTAGATTTACTTACTACGCGCAGATCATACGAATAGAAGCCCAGCCCACACATATGTGTGGGTTTGTTTTCTGTGTGAAATACTCTGAGCTTTCCATTTTCACTTGTCGAAGCGTCATTAGGAAGGGGTAAATACACAAAATTTAATTACTTGTGGTCATTCTTTCTAAAATCTTTTTCTTGGGCAGGAAAGGGCCTTCGTCATAGCTGAGGCATCATGCGTAGTAAAGAAGACATTCCTCCTCTTGTGCTCTTAAAGGTCCCTGCGAGCTGCTTTATCTGCCTTCTCGTTCTCTTGAACACCACAGTGGCCTGGAAACCACTGAAACATCACTTGGTGCCCAATGTCTTTGGCTAGGTGGTGTAACATCTTGAAAATTGGCGCGGAAAGACGTTGACTAAGAAGAGAAATCCACAGGACGGCGTGCTACTAGCAACTGGCAACATTTATTACGAAACAGAAATATATAGGGTGTGGGGATCGCGACTTTCTGCGAAGCCCTTTCTGGCTAGCTTCCCATCGCGGCCGGCGTTGCACAATTGTGCCCGTTGCTCACGCGACGGAAGCCATACGGGAGCGACCGGAGTGTTTGTTGTCGCCAGGGTGGAGGCGTTGACCCTTTTGCCCTCTGCCTTACCCGAGAACCAGTTCTTTCTCTGCACTAGCGCCACGGTTCAGCGAGGTCTGGTGCGTTGTCGCATGACGAGAGGACGCCCTCTTGTCTTGGGGATCCGGTAGCACGCGGACGTTTTGGCGTGCTGGTCCTGACTTGGGGAACGCGCCACAAAGGACGCGTCCCGACGAGCTGGGAGACTCCACCCGCGCTCGCACGGGCAGCGCTCCGCTGCTCCGGTATGCCATCGGTGAGTCAAACCATCTCGATCTTTAGTGTTGTTTAATGCCTCGCTCACAGTGTTACCGTTATAGCCTACGATTAGGTAGTCTGTATGCAGTGTATTTGATTTGTACTTTGCAATAAATGCTGCCATTGATGTTTTGCCCTCGGCGCCTCCTGCCTTTGTCTGTCTCCGCAAGCAACGGACCCGTTTACAGCCGGCGCTCGCAAGACATGTTTGCTGAGCGCGGATGGCTGCGGGGTGGGAAATAACTAGCGTGTGAAATGTAGAATCCCCACAAGGGCAACTAATCGACATAATTCAACTGAATAATACTTATACAGAGATTATCAATAAGCATCACCCCGGTCATAAAACATACAACCCACAATATCCTATCACCGCACGTTTCTTCCGAGAAACGCCAATTTAGCTTCTTGCAGACTGACTGAAGGATGACTCTCGCACATTGACCCCTCCCGGCTGATATTCCAAGCTTCTATTATCTCCCTTTCTGTCCTGCGCCTGTGCCTAAACAGCACGGTTGTTTTTTCGAAAATGTGTTTACACCCCTCCTGTACCTTGCACTCTGTAGTGCGAAGCTAGGTGCGTGTAAGGCCTGCCCACCAGCGAACTATGGTGCTCCTGTAACCGTATGTTCAGGCATCTGCCTGTTTGCCCGATGTACGCCTTTCCACAAGCTAGCGGCAGCCGATAGCAGCCGTTTTTGTGCCGCCCCGGCGTATCAATGCGTATCAAACGTATCAATGCGTATCAATGCAGCGTATCAATCAACACCAACTCGCCCAACTTGCCATCTTGCTAGGTGGTGTAAGTAAGTTATTTTAGGAGGGGCGTGTACGTGAATGCTGAAGCAGTCGTTGCGCGGTAGACTTTGGAGGGCTGCCTTGGAATCGGTGATTATGGTCCTTTGTCCCGGTGGTTGGTGGAGAATGTTCCGGATGGCTTCTTTGATGGCGTAAAGGTCGGCTGACATTGATGACGTTGCCCGCTCAAGACAATGAGATAACATCTGTCCTGTGGACGAGGTAAAGATCCCAGAGTAACTATAATCAAGCGTACATGAGCCGCCTGTAAAAATGTGGTTTGTGCCTGAGTATACCCAGATAATGTGGCCGAGTGTCAACTGCAACAGCCCGATTGGCGGAATGTTCTTTTTAGAGCCCCTTCCCTGGATGGTGCATCTAATTTGCAGTTGCGAAAGGGTCCAGGGTGGGGAATAAAACCGCATTGAATTTGGTGTCTGGGAGGGAATTTTAAAGGTGCAATGTGTTCAATGTTTGACCAAAGCTGAGTTGCCATTTTTTTATCATGCGCCCTGTTGTATAGGTTTTGGCGTGTATCCGATGTCGCCGATGTATCCATCATAGGTCGGCGCACTCACTCGTGAGTACACTCATTTGTACTCATTTGTACTCAAACTCACTAGTGAGTACGATAATGAGTGAGTACACACCCAGATTAAAAAAGTGAGTATGATGACGATTGAGTACAGGGGTAAGTCCACTACTCGTGAGTACAGAACTCATGAGAACACTACTCATGAGTATGAGTGCTCATGACTACAATACTCATGAGCATGAGTACTAATGAGTATGAGTACTGGTGAGTATGGTAGTCATGAGTACACAGTACTCATGATTACAATACTCATGAATACTGTATTTTCGAGTGCTTGCACTCGTAGGTACAGGCACTCGTGAGTACAGCAGTGCAAACAAGTTATATCACAAACTCAAGTCTGGACGCACGTGTACAAGTTTCAGACATTTAGCGGTGGCGCTGTGCTGCCTAACTCTCAAGGATGGTAAAATCGGGCAACGAAAACTGCACCTTCCTCCTTTTCCTGTCCTTGTTTGGCGCTATTAACGTTTTTCGGCTGTCGCTCGCTAAGGGGTCACGGTGAAAAGGGAAAAACGGGGGGGGGGGGGGGGGGGTTAGGTCGCGGTGGGAAGCGCGGCCACAGTTTCTCTGTTTCTACGGCACCTGTTGATTGAAGCAGTTATTTTTGTTTACAAATGCGCGGCCTGGGAACGCGTAGCTGCTTCGTTCCGCTTCATTCAAATTGTTTTAGGGGAAGCGGTGGGGGCTGCTCACAATGCATGCACTACGCGCACCGAAGTCGCTCTTTTCCGGTCTTAAGCAGTTTCCATAGATGCATGTCATGCTCTGGAGTCGTTTTGTTAGCGGAACCGCTCATTTAAACAGTCGCAGTTAGTTTACGTGATTCGCGTCAAATTGACTGCATGGTTTGTGTCAACCACATGGTTTTATTAGGCTCCCGTTTTGAAACTTTTTGCTCATGTTTGGTAGGACTATGTCCTCGTGCTGTCCATTTACAAGTGAGCATATAGCCCGACCGTGCAGGTTGTAGGTTGTTAATCGGACATAATAATTCCCAGTCGAACGCGTGTGACGCCTTGTTTCGCCTCGCATATTTTGTAGAACAGCGCTGGCATCTTGGTGCTGGAGGAGCGTTTTGCTTTCGAATGGCAACCCGATGCGCTGCTTCTCGTTTATGCCACCGTGTAATGATGAAGCTGACGACGACGGTGAATTTCGGTGGTTGTTCTTCCCCTACCTTCATCTGCGGTTTACTGGCGGGGCGACCACTCCTCGCTAGCAACTTGTGCCGAGTTTCAGCTCGCACTGTGGAAGGCCTCGTGAAAGGGCCATTGTATATGATGAACGCCAACGCCACACGTTGGGTTTTTACCTTTAGCTCGCGTCTTGGAACGGCTCATAAAACATGTTGCTTGCCGATAACGACGCCACCGCACTTTTTTATCGATAGCTCTCAGCTTCATCAGTGCTTCTCGAACAAAGAGCTGCAAATTTCCACTGTGCAACCAACGCACCAACACCGGAATACAGTGACGTCAGTGCAAGCTATCACGCCTCCGAAAGCCTGTCTGCAAACTTTGTTTTCGAGGTCACAAAGCACGCCAGTGCAGTTGGACAGTGATGTAACGGCTGCCAAGCACCGGCAGCAACTGGGTGCACTGCGGCCGTCGACTGCGAGCGATACTCGCTCCAAGCCTCCAAATACATACACATACACTGTTGGGACTGGGTCATCCCAGCACAGTCACTACTGTTGTGACGTTGCCTTGCCCAGTGAGCTATCGACGCGGCGCAGACCATAGCGACGAAGTAGCCGAGCTGACGGTTATTTGAAACAGCATTTATACACAACATATACAAAGGTAGCAAGAGCGTTACATGGCTAAGACAAGCGCGATAGCACTTCTCAACTCAGGGCCTTCGATGAGATGCCGCCGCACCACCACTGCTTCCGGGCTGGTTTTATATCCCCACGGTTCCGTTGCAGCCGCGTGCAGTTACAATGTCATCCAGTCGGAGCTATCACGGGCCGCATTATGAATCTGGCTAATGGAGGTGAAGCGATTGCGTCAGCCGAGCCGCCACGACCGGGAAAGGGAAGGCGACTCTGCGGCGGCGTCTCCAGGCGCTACTTGCTGCGTGTCTGCAGGGATTAGTTCGTCCCAGGCATGATTGTGTCCAGCCGTCTCGGTGGGAAAGGGAGAGCAGACTCGGCGGCGCCTTTCCCACCAAGTCGCGGCACGTCTGACGCGGGCGGTTTGACCTAGGAGCGAATCAACCCCGCCATCGGCACGTCGCCAGGTGCAGCGAATTTGTGTCGGGTGCTCTGGCACAACACACACACGGGTACAAAAATGAGTGGTCAAAGTCAGACCCGTTTCGGGGGCTCTTAACGGAAATGAACATAGCAGCGCGTAGCGCCCCTGTCGTGTCCCTTTCTCGCGTCTCTTTCTTTTTACCCCCGGACTGCCCATTAAAAGAAAAACAAATCGACTCGTTTTTTTGTGCTGATGGTTCAGTCATGCAATATTTTTGAATAAATGTGACCAGTAAAACACGTATTCAAAGAAATTTCTACTGGATGCGTCAAACCGCTGAAGTTCACGGTTCATAGATTTGCGGGACGTCTTATTTGCGGACACCTCGCAGTTAGCCGACACAATGTAAAAGGCCCTCACTGCTGCAGGTGCCCCTTATGATGATGATGATACTGATTAGTGGTAGCCTCTTTGTAACGGCGTGATGACGTGTCATCTCATAGAGACCCCCCCACCACTTCCTCCCCCTCCCTTAGCCGCTTCGAGGCGCACTCCAGGTCTGCCCCCCCCCCCCCCCGGAAAAATAAGAAGTCTACGCCACTGCTCTGGTTAACCGCACACGCATGCATACAAAAATTAGTAATTAAGGTCTGTCCCGTGTGGGTTTTGACCGTGCTGTCAACGGAAATAGACACAACGACGCGTATCGCCCCTGTCCTGTCCCTTTCTCGCGGCGGGACCTCCCTCTTTGGCTTTTCGCGCGGTAGCCGGTTTTCGTCTTTCTGTTTATTTCTTACTTTGCGGGCTGGCGGTGGTTGCGAGGGCTAGGGTTGCGCAATGTTCGCAGAATGCGGAACAGTGCCGGCAACGTCTCTTTCCAGCTGATTTTAAAGACGACAGCCTTTCTTTGCCCACTTGAGCGCGACAATGTTGGCCTGTCAGTCTGTCTGTCTGTGTCCGTCATAAAGATAATTTATTATCGCAACTTAATATCACGCCCCGCTGTATACATGGGAGCTACTGGGTTCGCCGTTAAGTAGCTTTATGTACCTAATGTGCTACAACTGGGCAACTGCCCCGCGATTCAGCCGCTCAGCCAAAAGTTAAAATATTCCTTCATCGAGAGCTTTATGTTGGCAAAATATTCCCTTGCTACTAAAGCTGGTATCATGCTTCTCATTTATGAGCGTTGTTGAACAAATATAAAACATTAGGGATATGTGAGCCCATCCATAAATACGAAAGTAATATGAAAGTGAAAGTGAAAGTCTCAGGCTACAGCACCCCGCGCGCTTTGAAGACCCATGGAGTCTCGGGAGTTCTTATTTACAGACATGAATTATACACGGAACCGTAGCCATACAAGCTTGGCCAACAGCCGTGAGCATTCTGACGCTACCGGCGTCGACAGTGCATTATTTATATGTACAGTGGAGCACGCAACGATTAAAACGTTGCCGCGCTTTCGAGCTATTACGGAAACCGTACGTCATGAAAGTAAGAATTAAAAAAAAAACACCAGAGCGCGGCGTCAGAAATGCATCAGAAGGGCGATTTCTTTCCCTCTTCGCTGAGCCGCCTCGCTGGCGCGCCGGCACCGGGAGCGCGAACGCGAAAGCAAAAAGAAAGGGTGTGCAACCGACGGCACAAGTTGGCGAAAAATCCGCTTTTTTGTTTGTTTGTTTTGCTGACCTCGGTTAACCCACGCGATCGACCAATGAGAGGCATCCCATTGCTGTTGCCCTCAGCTCCTTTCCTAGCACCGTGATAGTATGGTCCCTAGAAAGTGATAGCATCCCTGGAGAGAAAGAAAGAAGCGGCGCACCAACCTGACGCCTTTCCCTGCACCCCGTTAGGAACACGCAAGCCTTAGCCAAGAGGTAAACGCATCAGGGAGGGAGAACTTGTGGCGGTTGCGCCGTGAAACTTGAAACTTCGCGCTGCGTAGCGCGAGGTATTGCAGTCGCCTGTTCCTCTTTCGTAATAAACCAAAGCGTGACAGCAACACCGGCCCGATAAGAAATCCAATCTAGTAATGAACGTAAAACCATAGCGGAGCAGTTACACAGATTGCATTTCAGCACCTTGCAATCCGCGCGTGACGGGTTGCAAGCTTAGTTGTTACTGATAACGCTCCTATGCTCTGCGAAGAAACAACAGTTGTGAGCGCACTACGATTACGAGGGCTACCCTGCTCTGGCCGTAGGGACGACATCGTCTTCCGCCTTCTAGAGGATAACGGAGAACGTCGCCACCTCTCCAAACGAACGAATGTGCCAACGCTACTTCAGGCTGCCTCCGAGAACAAACGGCAGAGGACCCTGCAAGCGGCGCTCTTTGAGAGCAGGAGGCTGCGTGATAAACGAGAAAGTTTTCAGAGACAACTGGCGAGAGTCGGCGGGACGTTTCCAACGGTGCCTGGACTGCACGAGATCCGGACACAGGCAGAATGCACGACGGCACGCACACGAACGAGACGACGCATGCAAAATTGTGATTGCGTGCTCACCGGACCTCTCCCAGGTAATCGCCATGATTACGGAAACGCATCGAAGGTCAGTTTATTTCTGGCAAGATCACGAACACACGTTGCTCTGCTACATCGCCCACGAGCTACATCGCCCACGCGCAGGTCATTCCAGCAACGAGCAACGAGACGCGGAATGTACGCAGTGCACACGAGCCAGAAGACACCATGTTCCTGGCACCCGCTCTTCCTGTACAGACGCACACAAACGGAACGCTGTGAGCACGGAACGCAACAGAGCCAGTACGTACATTGTTCGCACGTCTTGTGTAGGCGCCGGTCCACGCAACCAACATCACATCCAGATTGGTGGATATGGCCACGACAAGCGAGCAAGACGCATGGCGGTCGAAATGCACCATACGTGGCGAACGATCGCACACCAATTATAGGGGAGTTTCCGGTACGCACAGCGCACGAAACGCTCCAGAGGCGACGAACGACATCCAACTTGATCCAGTGGAGCTGACCACGGCGAACGAAATGCACAGCGCACGGAACGCCACCAAGCCAGCACACACGGAGGAAACTGCTATTCGCGCCATCCTCCGCTCCCACTGCTACTATCAGGACTTGACCAGCGAATGTTACAACCGCAGAAATCACCTGGCCACAAGCAACAAAAGACCCAGCGCACGCGGTTCAACCCTACCGGAACGTAGGAGCTCTCCAACAGCCGCTGCTCCAGCCCGATGTCCAGCGGACGAACGACATAACACTCGTGGAGGTAGGTCCGTCAACGAGCAACGACACGGCCAGCGCATGCGGCATGTCCGATCCAGAACGAACACGATCCCCAACACCCGCGTTCCGACCGAGACTCACACGACAAACACCATTTCATACAAGAGGACGCAACCGCGAGCAAGCAAACTCGGGACGAACGGAGCCTGCTTGTAAGGGAGAGATAGCGATTATAGCATTCTCGAAACAACGGGCAAAAGACGAGGGCTTGAGCGACGACCCGGACACGGCAAGAACGGCAACGAATGAACCCTATCCAGACGAAGGCATGATAATGCACTAACGATGAAGTCACGCTTGCGACGCCAAGGAATGTGGGACCGAACGGACGGCACGAACCACGCCCGCTTCCCCACCACAACTGTTTCATTTCCGAAACAACCACGGCGACTGCGAGCACGGAATCGCAACGACTTTGACCGATCAGCCATGCCACCCTACGAAAACGCCACGCTACCGCACACTAAACGAAAGGCAAACGGCTCCCGCACCATACGCAACGCACACGTCAATTCAAGCAACGTCCTCAACGTGCCGAACTATGCCATCCCTACACAGCGCAGCTCGCCACCGGACAAACCGGACGTCTACGCCCCCACACGCATCAAGCACGCGACGAGCACACGAACACAATCGCCGACGGAAACGGCGCTGCTAACGCAACGCTGTAAACACTGTCAAGTTCAGGTCTGACGAAGTGAATCCCACGGCGCACACACAATAAAATCAAGCAGATTTGAAATTCTCCGAAACTCAACGAGACGAACACCCTCTTAATGAAGTTTTTATTATCCGGAACAACAAAAAACAAACGCCAGCATCGAGTATCTCTGAATAAGCGGACAGTGATCTGGATACGAACGGACGTCAATCGACGCGAACGCTTCATTGTGCCTGCGGGCAGGCACAATTCGGATTTGGAGCACGATTACAAGAGTATCAGCGCGCCCGGAAGTGAAATCGGGCGGCAAAAGCTGCCACCCAAAGAAACGCACAAAACCGCAGTTTACGGCCATGGCCGCACCGACAAGCCCCGAGCTCCCCTGAGCCCGACCCGGCCTACACTTCGTTGTTTTATTCCTGAGAACAACAGGAGACGCCAGACGCAGCGCGAGTGCTTACGTTCCGTTTCGCTCTCTCACATGTACGTGCCTTCGCGCAGTAAGTCGCCCTACGACAGTGCACCGCGTCAGACGTTTCCTTCCTCTGTCCTGATATATATGTAACCTGTGTTTTTCTAATCAATTAAACATTTTATTTTTTTATTTATTCTTCCATTCGAGATACGACCTAGCTAACGGTGCAGATAAGTTGATTATTTGTGAGTAATACAAATTGAGTACTCATGAGTACAAGTTGAGTACTCATGAGTGCAAAATGAGTACTACTCATGAGTGCAGAATGAGTAGTACTCATGAGTACAGAAGATCGAGTGCTCATGAGTACAGATTGAGTACTCATGAGTACAGAGTGAGTACTCATGAGTACATATTCAGTACTCGTGAGTACATATTGAGTACGAATACTCGTGAGGACAAATGAGTTTGAGTACAAGTGAGTATGATTACAAATATTTGATGAGTGAGTACGAGTGATTTTGTGAACAGACCAACTTTTTGAGTCTGAGTTTGATTGAGTACAGCGTGAGTGAAAAAAATTGTGATTGAGTTTGAGTGAGTTCTTTCTGTTTTGCCGACCTATGGTATCCATACGGTTTCTTGGATGCTAATCACTTACAAGGGCAGACAGCCAGCTTTAGTGACAGTACCAAATCACGACGAGCCTCCGGAATGTCCGAGGCAGATAGGAAGGCAATTGGTTCTTGCTTCATCTAGCTGCTTTCTGCTTGTGGGTGACAGATTTTGAAAAACAGGGAGACTGTACGGCAGTACGCCGACGATATAGGCTTTACTAAGCAGTATCAAGGAGCGACCGTCACTGCCCCAGCGACTATCGGCAAGATACCCGACGATCTTTGACATCGCCGATATTCGCGGACAGAGACCTTTAACCTCCCGTGTACACAAAAGATTATGGTCTATTAAGATTTAGAGGAATCTTTGAGTACGTACATGCTGCAGGGTACGCCCTCCGAGGTCTAATGGATACTGCTTTATGTTATTGCGAGTAAAAGCCATCAAAACACTTTCTCAGATAATAGATGCAGTTCTATAGGTGAACGGTATGCTGATATGCTCATGATAGCTTTCTGTAGTCTTTTTTGTGTGGTGGGACGTGATCGCGGTGCACTCCTAATGCAGATGTCGTCTGCATAGAGTGTAAAATGTACGCAATGCGGGAAGATTCGCTTTAGGTGGATGAGCGTCAGGTTGAACAGGAGAGGGCTCAAAACGGCCCCTTGAGGCACCCCCTTTTGTATAGCGTAGTAGGACATTGGGCCTTCTGGAGTGCACATCAAGAGTTCTCGCCCCTGCATGTACCTTGATATCCACGCTGCATTTTATTTGGTGTTTATTGTTTCATGTGTGGTAGTAGAAAAGGAGCTTGGTTTTCGGCCCCATTTGTATTAAATGCCGTAAATTTTTTTGTATATGCACATGATGTCTGCGTATGAAGAAAAGCTTGAACAAAATGTACACTTGCCATTTTTTGTTGGCCCCTCTACACGCCCGATTTTAGCACAAAAATGAAGAAAGATCACATGAACACGTAAGACTTGAAAGTAAAGAAGGCATACGCAACTTTCACGACGAGCATGACGGCTTAAGTGCAGGATTGCAGCCAATTTGAATGTTCTTTGCGGCCGGAACAATCTTTCGTCTACCATTGTTTCTATAAGTGTGAGGTTCCTTCAATTTTTTGGAAATGGTAATTGTCGGGCGCTTCGACGCACGAACTGGCGCGGGCCCTGGGACGAGGAGTGCACAAATGAAACGCACGTGTCGCGCGGCGCCTTGAAACGCCGTGCATTCCGAGGAAGGTCGCGCCTGCTCCCGCCGGATGCGCTAATGGTCACCACATGGGGTTGGACCCCCACGAAGGACTCGCTTTCCCCCTTGCCCGGCCATCAGCAGCAGGAGGAAGGGAAGATGAGACAAGAGGAGACGCGGTCCGGGCGCAGGAGAGCTCGGCCCGTTGTCTTCGGGCTCCGCGCGTGTATCGTTTCTTAGCTGCCCGCCGGGCTGTAAATAAATGTACAGTTTTTGTATCGGAGGCTGAGTTTGTCGGTTGAGGATACCCGGGTTCAGATCCTCAGCGCTACTGCGGCTTGGAGGAGAAGCCCCGGGGAAAAGAACATCACGAAGATAACTGGCGCAGTCGACAGCATCTTCAACAGCGACGACTCATCCGGCCGGCGGGCGAGATGGGCCCTCGACGGAGGGAGCAGGCGGAGAAATCGCGGTCTGCTGAGCGAGATCGGCGGGAGCAGCGGAGCTCGCCAGCCTGGTGGAGAAGCGGCTCGACCGGCGCTCAACGGACTTCTCAACGGAGAGCAGCAGCCTGCTGAACGAGGACGGCTGGAGCAATGATCGAGCTGGCCACGGCAGAAGGCGGTGACATCTAGTGCCGCGTGCGGACGCCTCATCGGAAGGAGCCGGATAACCCCTGCAGCCCCGAGAAGGAGAACGTGGCCGGCGCCGCGTGGATACGGATCGCCACCTGGACGAATCCAGCCCATCTCTACAGGCCCCGAGCTATGCAGGTCAATGCCTCTCTTGGTCCTGGGTGCGTGGCTCGCCATGACATGTAGGGGGTGCTTCATGAGCAGCCCTGAGATGATGGGGGGCAGTTAGCTAGGTATGGCGAGATGGAGCTGAGTGTGAGTGCTGACGAGGAAGCAAGCGTCAGGATTAGGTCAGCCATGTCGTTCGCTGACGAGATGGCCCTGCTGCAGGCGAAATTGAAGATTGCCGAGGCGGAGTTAGCAGCGGAACGGCTAAGGTGTGAGCGCTTGAGAAGCGCTAACAGCGAGATCAATGGGAGATTAAATTGCATGAGCATGCTGGAAGGGGTGCTCGTAGATATGCCCTCCCAGGAAGCGCTTGGGCTTGATTGGTTCGCTGGTGCCGAGGCCAGGCTAGACCCCTACGATGTTCCGCCAAAATGGCGAGCAGGGGTAATTCTTCCCTACTTGAGCGTGAGGGCTAGAGGGTGCCTAGCTGGACTCTCGGGGGAGCAGCGGAAGAACCACGAGGTTCTTAAAGCAGCAGTACTGAAGGGGCTAAGGCTGGCTTCACTTGAGCGCGAGCCCGTCGTCGCATCGTGCGGTGGCGCAGAACATTCTGGGAGCGTGGCCGAGCGGCCAGTAGGTTTGCGGGATGCAGCAGCATGGGAATCGGGCGAGGAATCAGATGCAGTGGGTGTCGCGAAAAGTGCATCCTGTGCTTCTGGAAATACCCAAATGTCGAGTCGTGAAAATGCGATTGTCATGGGGAGCTCCAGCGAATTTAGCAAGGAAAGTGCAAATCAGCGAACGGCCGCTCATGTAATGCCGCCCAAGGCAGTTGCAGGGAGGGCTGCACGAGTGGCTGAAAAGATAGCTTCACCAGCATTGCATGTCCGCGTTAATGCGGCCGCTAAGGAGCCGTCTGCTGATTACGCTGACGAACAGCGCATAGTGGAGCACGGCGCTCCGAGCTCAGGATTGGCTGAACTGGGTTGTTCGGACAAAAAGGGGAGGAAGCGTCAGCCAGCTTCACCGCAGTGCAGCGTGGCTGCAACGCAGGCCGACGAGCCGGCAGCGGTCCCTACTCGAGCGAGAAAGTGTGGAGGAGATGGGCACCTGATACTGTTGTGTGACGGGGTGCGCCGCATGGCAAGGGTGTATTCGGACGACGACGGCCGGTGCGTACCGCCTTATAAAGGCGGCTCGCTCTGAATGAGCTAGGTGAGGATTGTGGCTATTGTGTCATGGTGACCTGCAGCCAGGGTCACGAGGCACTGGCCGTGCTGATTGTTGGGTCGTCAACTGAAGGAACGATGGTGCACGTGCCGAAAGTGTGTGTGGTGTGTGTTTCGTGTGTGAAACATTCCTGAAGTTATGTTTCACAGTGGTGGTGGAGGTGTCGGGCGCTTCGACGCACGAACTGGCGCGGGCCCTGGGACGAGGAGTGCACAAATGAAAGGCACGTGTCGCGCGGCGCCTTGAAACGCGGTGCATTCCGAGGAAGGTCACGCCTGCTCACGCCGGATGCGCTAATGGCCACCACATGGGGTTGGACCCCCATGAAGGACTCGCTTTCCCCCTTGCCCGGCCCTCAGCGGCAGGAGGAAGGGAAGATGAGACAAGAGGAGACGCGGTCTGGGAGCAGGAGAGCTCGGCCCGTTGTCTTCGGGCTCCGCGCGTGTATCGTTTCTTAGCCGCCCGCCGGGCTGTAAATAAATGTGCAGTTTTTGTATCGGAGGCTGAGTTTGTCGGTTGAGGATACCCGGGGTCAGATCCTCAGCGCTACTGCGGCTTGGAGGAGAAGCCCTGGGGAAAAAAACATCACGAAGATAATTGTAATCATCGGTCATCCCCTTGGAGAGAGAGGGAGAGAGAGAAATTCTTGCTTTGTTGGAGGCCTGTACGAGAGCACTCTTGCTGTCTGCATCAGTGCTGGCCTTTGAGGGTGGTTAGGTCGTGAGGGAGGGTGGGTGGGATGGTGGGAGTGTGTGCGGTAGTTACACAATACGCCCTTCAGCCCCTCGTCGGCATAGACAAAAGCGGCAAGAGAGGTCCAAAACAAAGCGATCATGGTGATGTCCCGTGTTGAAGGTAGCACCCAGTCTATGTACGTCGTCGGTCATCCTCTTGGAGGGGCGTACGCTATGACGTGTCGTTCTCGGTTCTAGCAAATGTTGCCACGATTACGGTGAGCCCTTGAGTCTTCCTTTTTCTGAGCAAATGTTGCCATGATGGCGGCTAACGCTAGAAATTTTCCTTGGCCAATCTTGACAAATCGGGTATGGTTGGCTTGAGAAAGGTGCCCCGGTAACACTGGGTGGTCGCTGCGAGACACCCCCTCACGCGGGCATGGTACTTTCCTGGTTTTTACTGCCTGGAGATCGCAGAAATCATGGCTCATCTGCCTATGTAGGTGCGCTTGGCTGGACTAACGGGCACCGGGGACGCGGGGCAATCACCGCGAGGTACGCGCTAACGCTCCTTCGGCATTTTCTGGATGTTGTTAACTTCGGACACCAAACTGTAACAATTTGCTAAATGGCCTCACTGGTAAAAGTCTGTTTGCTTGATTTTGCATCCCGGTACCTTGATATATTTAAGTGGAAAATTAATAGCGTCGTTATGGTACGGCACATTGCCGCTGCCTGTATTTTCTAACTGAGAAATTTCCAACTGCTCAATAATGAGAACTGCAAACGTTTTGCGATCTTATGGTTTCAAAAAAAAAAAAACTCACGCCATGCTTCTGAGCTGACGAAACTTTAGGTTACGTAATTTTAACAAATGTGAAAGCTGTACAAAAGCTGAGGTCAGTCAAAAAGCAAATAGTGACGGATTGTGCACAATACAGACCACGTACATCAAACAAAATGACCGACTGAATAACGCACAAGACCATCCCACTGAATGCTCACCATGACGGCACGTCTCTTGAAGAAGATTGAATAAACCAAGTTACTTGTTATGTGGACAAACATTTATCGGAACTATTTCGTAAGGCGGCATCGGAAACGCTATAATATGTGGTGTTAAACGAGCATCAAAATCATGAAGCACCACAGTTAGTTAATTCTAGCTGCCTCAAGATGAAGTACCAATGAAGTCCAAGTATTCAAAAAAAAAAGGTGGTAAAGAACTTAACAGGTTTCATAGACAGCTACCACTCCATAGCACCTGTCCAGAGTGGCAACCAGCGTGCCGAGCAATGGCTGATTGAGTACGGCGTGCTCCGTCTTGTGGTGCTAAATCTATTGCTCAACTTCGCCCGCTTTACTTCGCTGCTGGTGCGAGCTGCTGTTGGTCACATAAGATGTGACCAATCGGAATATTGTTATCAATACCTACTATACCGATCAGTCCCTATAATACATGTTCGATAAGCTGTGACTAGGCTTTGCCGTGTTCACAAACTGGTGGAAGACCCAAACCTACAGGCATAACCGCTCTCAAGAAAGGCGCTCTTGCAAAAAGCGAAGTTACGGTGTAATAGTAACGTAATGAGCTTTGAAATGAATGTTTTATAATTTCTGTCTTAACACTCAGAAACTATTCGGAAATTGTCAGCGCAGCATTTTTACGTGCTACCAATGTTTCCCCTATAGAACGGTTAGAGATGTGCTTGTAACACTGAAATAAAATTTTCGGGCATGCTCCACATTTCGCGTTAGTTTTGTTGAACAAATCTTTTTTTAAAAGCGTATTCAAGACTGGGCGTAATGTCACGCCTTTTTTTCAACTTCGCACCTTCGTAACCATAGGAACCGACTTCGGCCCAGAAACCATCGGTTGTATCCGTACAGCACCATTGTACGTGCCGCAAATTCCTCCACTGCGTTTCGCCAGCGGATATGGCTTCCAAAGAGAGAAACTGTGCCGTCAATTCCGTAATTGGCTTCTGTGTTGCTTTCAGTGCGGGCTCTACAGAGACCAGAGACGCTTTTTGCAGGCACGCAATGTTTTCTGGAAGCCGCTAACGCAGCTGGTTGAAAAGTTCCACAATGAAACGTCTGGAGCGAAGACGCAGCTATTTTTCATCATCACGTGGCAAGCGTGCGTCTCGAAGTGCTGTTTTGAACCGGTGACCAAAGTACGGATTCGGGTCGAGATGCTCGTTGATATTGACAGTTAACACGTCGTATCAGGAGATTGGCAGTGACACGTTTGCGGCGGTAGATTTGACAAGGAGCATGAGACCTTCGAACAGTTTCATCGGGTCTTGTTTTTCTGCTTGATAGCATTTGTTCCCACGTTGAACTTCTCCTAAGACATGGTCCAACAACAGTAGGTAGCATTTGTGTTTGGGGTCACTGTACATTTCAAACAGCATCATTGCCGTGTAGCAATTTTTTCCCTCTGTGCTTTCTCAAAAACGTCCTTCAGTTCAGCCCACTGGGCAAGTATCCTATTTACTGCCGTGTTTTGACAACCAGCGTGTGTCACATGCTTGTGGTATAGTAAGTGGAGTCTCTCCGTCGTTTATTTCGCGGTATAAGCTTTGGTATTCCAGTTTTCTTGTCGAGGAGGGAGCAAAGCATCGGTATGTCTCTGGCACCAGAAATTATATGTTTCGCGGCAAGGTAACCGATGCATGAGAAACTGCAAGCTGAAGAGAATGGCCGACGCATCGCTCCATAACAAGATGAGGAATTTATTTCCTTGGGCGAGTATAGACGCCACTGCTCACGCCTGTCATGACGTTTACATTGTCCACTCCAACGCCAACAAGGTTTTTCGGGTTCAAACCCTTAGAACGCTATCCTTCCAACAGCGCCGAGGCGATGCCTTCAGCATTGCACGGTTCAAGTTCTTGCAGGGTGAGAAAAGTCGAAACCATCTCGCCGTTTGACTGGGAAAAATACCTGATGGCGATACCGAGCACCTTGACGACACTTATATCGGTCGATTCATCGATAAGAACGCTGTACTTTTTTTCGGCAATACCTTCCCGTAACGAATTTTCAAAATGCGGTGCAAGGACGTTCTTTATCACGTTAGTACACTTTGTGCGATGAATCTTGATATTGGACGCGACCTTGCCATCTTGAAACATCCGCTTGCAAGCTTCTCCCAAGTGGTCGCTGGTGTTCTTCGCGCAATTTTCAGCAACAAGATCAAGAGTGGCTTCTGCTTGTTGCACAGGAGTTGGCATTTCACGTGGCATGACATCAGTTATAGCAGGCTGCAGAAATCTTTTGCGTGGTGCACATTCCATGTGTTTCAAACAGGTGGCGTGCTTATCGATGCTCGCTTTCTTCGCTTCGATAGAACACTTGCAAAATTTTCAAAAAGCTTTGAAGGGGTCCCCGGATATCGCCATAAGCCAGTCCGTGTAGTTATCCTCTTTAAGCCAGCAGTATCTGAAGCGCTGTTTGTACGTTCTGCTCTTGTCTGTCATGTTGTCTGATTCTCTGGTAATCATAAACTATGTGTACGCCGCGCTTTTCGCAATCAGAGCAATTACAAAAAAGAAGTTCCAGCCACACATAAAAAAATAGATGTTCGACAAAGCACTGCTACACATGCTAAGCAATATCTGGCGGAAAAGATACTACGAAAAAGCTGTTGCAAGAACTGCGCTCTACCAAGCAAAATAGGCACACGAAAAAATCAAATTTTTCACCGGCCACTCCAAAAGTCCAATATGACCGCAGGATCACGTGTCGCCGCCCCGTAGACAAGCCTGTGCTTCCTAGATAGCTCGCTGGCGGGGCGTCGGTGCCCACAGAGACAGCCCGATTACCTCAGGATCAAGATGTGGCCGTCCCGACTCCCGATGCGTGGAGCACGGTCAATCCCCCGCACTGGCACGGGATGAGCAGGCAGCACGGTAGCTCTTCTCGAGCACGAACCGGCACTGGCTGGGTATCAAATAGCGTCTCGGCGAAACCTCTGAGATCGCACAGGTAGCGCTGATACGCTTGTCGGCACGGGTTGATCCGGTAATCATCACTTCAGGGCATGGCCTGTTTGTTATATATTACGCACTAAGCACGCAGGCGCACAGACAGGAAGCCTCCAGAAACACGTAGAGTTTCTTCGTCATCGACACGAGGCCATGTGAGATTGATGCGCATGCGGCGACGAACTTGCTTCGTTGCGGTGAACGGTTTTCTTCTTTCTCTTGAGACAAGGTACATCTCAATCGGGTTGTATCTTCTTAAAAAGCTACTGGATGGCCTTACGTGCCCAACGTCATCATCATTAGTTCCTTTATAGCGTCTTGTAACATGTATTTCTTCACACCAGAAAAGTGATTCCCAATGCCGATAAACTGAAGCCAAAACAGCTAGATTAGGAGAGAAATTTTGAAAGAAGGAGCTAAAGCAGCTACTCGTAGCTAGATGACATTTTTGGTAGCTAGATGAGTCCAAAAGTAGCTAGATCTAGCTAAAAATAGCTAAATTGACAGCACTGTTCGTAGGCCTTTCTTTCAACTTCGTACGGGACTACGTATTAGGGCTTTCTTTAAACTTCGTGCTGGAAGTATCGCTGAAAACAATTAAATAGGCGAAATGCCTTCACCGTAACGCTTCCTACTAACACGCGCCACATCAAAGTTGAAGCAAATGTGACATAAGATTATTTTCTTTGCAAAACATTTGCAAAAATGTATCGTTTACATTTCGTTTACATCGTTCACAGTATCGTTTACATCGTTCACAAAACAGTATCGTTTACAAAACAGTATCGTTTACATCGTTGACGGGATCGTTGGCCAGGGAGAGGGCGAGGTGAGTCGACGGAGAAACAACGCAGTCCGAGCCTCCTGTATGGTCAGCGACGGTAGATGTGGTCGACCTCTCCACAGTGGTAGCACAGAGGACGATTATGGGGAGTTCGCCATACTTCCGTATTCCTCGGTGTCTGGTTTCGGACTACAGGGGGTCGGGCGGGCGCAGTGGGTGGCGGTACGGCGGGGCCTCTGGATGCCGAGTTCGAGCAGGGCGGGGTCGACGAACAGCTTCGGCGTAGGCCATAGCTTGTGGCTTACGGTGTGCTTCCGACGGCGTAGAAGTCCCCAGTGCGTGTTGAACTTCTCGGATGACGTCAGTTCTCGGATGACGTCAGTCAGGGAAGCCATTTGAGGTTGCTGCGTAGTTGGAAAAAGCTTCCGAAGCTCCTTCTTGACCATTGCTCGGATGGTCTCGCGCAATGTATCGGAGCTTACAGTTGCCGGTCCGGCACTGATTGTCTCTGAGAACAGCCCGTTGGCAGGGCGGTCGTAATGCCTCGTTAGAATTTCGTATCTTCTCCAATTTGGCAGCCTCAGACGTGAATTCAGCCACCGTTTTAGGGGGGTTGCGGACAAAACAGGCAAAGAGGCTTCACTCTTCGTATTAGAAACCTGACCTTCTTTTCTTCAGTCATTTCGGAGTCCGCGCGGCAAAATAGTTGCTTCATCTCCTCAGCGGAGTTCACGACCCTTTCGTTTGGGTGCTGCGAGCGCGTTTCCAACAAACGTGTGGCTCGTTCCTTCCGCACGAAGGTGGTGAATGTTTTAAGGAACTCGCTTTTAATGCGAGTGCAGTTGGTTAGCGAGCTTTCTATGTTCTCGAACCACGTTCGGTCTGTATCTCCAAATAGAAGAAAACATGTTGGAAAGTTTCTTCGTCATCCTGCATGTTAAAGATGCGGACGCGCTCCCTTTTTCCAAACTCTCCTCAGGGTCATCTCCGGGGATCCGCGGAACGATGGTGGTTTCCGGGGCTGTCTTTGAACGAGGGCAGAATTAGAAGCTCTGGTCATGGTGCCTGCGTTGATCATGATTGTTTTCATGTCGTCTTCTTTCTTCACGTTATTCAGAAACAGTCCAAACTCCTGCTGAAGGGGACTGACACGAGTTGTGCTCGCTTGTCGGCTTGACGAGGGCTTAGGGTGCATGTACCCCGTATCTCCACTAGATGTCACGAAGTCAAAGACGACGCAGTTGTCTTCAAGAAAAACACGGTTATTGGAGCGAACTTGTGCTCCCCTAACAACTAAAAAAATACACAGGCGGCGAGACAGCAGTAAAAAAGATTGACGTGTGTCGGCGAGCGTCGGAGAGTGGAATGGAATGCCGCGGCGTCTGCTCTGCAAGCTTTTTATCTTTAGGCGCCACTGTTTCTCGAACCGTCGATTTACATTCATAACAAAGAAGAATATTCTGGGCTGTTTACGTTAGCTCGGAAGGCTCTCCCTATCAGAAGAGATAACACATACGGCATAGAAAGCAAGAAAAGAACACGCGCTTCCCTCGGCGCACAGATAACACAGACCGGCGCAGCCGGGCGGTAAAAGCAAAACATAAATAATCAAACCCAATACATGGTTCGCGGCACTGTAAACTTTGAAACTATGACACAATCACCATTTCTCTGAAACTGAGCAACGTACCTTAACCACAACGTTTCAAGCCCAAATTTTAACGTGAACATGGTTCGATGGCCTGCTCATTTTTTTAACAAGCACAAAAAAACATTGCCACTTCTCTTGTTTTCTTGGCGAATTTCACTTTTTGAAAGTGTATTGGTGAATATACCAACTCCGTTTGAAAACACTCCCTCGACGTCGAAGTAACGTTATCACGAAGTTGTTCTTGACACCCGACCACAGATACAATCAGCAACTTTTTTGTTTCGATTAATTCTAACCACAAAATCTTCATCATACGTCTTTATCTAGGCTAAACATTTTATGAAATTTGACATTCGTGGAAAGTTGACAAAGATGCCAAATATTGCCTTGCCAAAAAGTAGGCGTAAGGCCGTTCAATATTTCGATACCCTCTGTCAGCAACGCTTACAAATGTCCTAAAAAAAGAATTCAGTGATGATGCGCCTGCCTACTGAACAGACCATAAAGCAAAATGTCCTTTGATCAACTGATTTCTATTAAGAAAAAGCTTTTTGTGAAAATGAATACTCTACTGTACTCTATGTCTTGTTTGTCGGCTCTTCGAAAAAGCTTTCCAGCCTGTTGTAATGATATAAAACTGCATAAGATAAACGTCGAAAGTACAAAGTTGCGAATGCTTTGCTCTACTCACTTACGTCGGGGACTTTCAACGGCAGAAGAATATTCGAGCTGTTCAATGCGGTGTTCTATGCGGAAATATCGAGAATAAAACTCGCGGAAAAAAGGGCGTCTCCAAACACTTATATCCGCTATTTGCTTGTTTCTATCCTTTTATTCACAGCTTTCAGCTCGCAGCCTCTTCGGGGAGGTTTCCAATCAACATAGTTTGGTTGAAATGTTCAGTTTTGCTGTTTAATATGTTTATTATTATTCATGACTGTGGTTTTTATTTGTGGGTAAGCTACCCGCCGCGGTGTCTTAGTGGATAAGGGGATCTGTTGCGGGGCAGATGGACGAAGGTTTGGTTGGGCTACGATGAGCGATTTTCTGTTAAAGGGCGAAATGGAAGAACACCTGCGTGTCGAGATTTCAGCGCACGTTGTAAATTTCCATGTTGCCAACATTAATCTGCAGTCCTGCGCAATGGCGCTTCTCATGAAACAGGTGTAGGTTGGGTCGGCTATCCCCACAATCAATCAATTTGTGGTTAAAACATCTTTTTTTTCTGCTAATCTGACATATAAAGTTGGTACCTATGTTTTTTGTGTTTCGTTATCAGTTTAATTGGAATTGTTAGGTACATTTCAAAAACAAAAAATCAGCTACTATTTAAAATATTACCAGAAGACCTAGGGGATATGTCAACGAAAAAGTCCCAAAAGCTTTCATGAGTATCCAACCGATACGTCAACTGGAAACAAACGTTCTGCACCAATACGCAAAATATAAAGGTGAGGAAGGCAGATCTTCAATTGTACCAAATAATAGCGGCAATCACATGCAGACGTTCACTAACCTTTCATTCAATATTGTCAAGTTTATTACTTACATTCCGCGTGAGCAGATCTGTATGAATTCAAGAGTATATATAATGACTTACTTTTGATATCACCTTGTCATGTTTGCACCCGCTGGTCTTCGACACAAGTGCAAAGAGTGCTGCAAAATAAACATTAATTCGTTAATAATTATTTATGGGGTGGTCGGGAGGGGTTAAGGATAATTTTTTATAAACCCACTTATCATGGCG
The DNA here is from genome assembly GCF_048455015.1 of Haemaphysalis longicornis. Lineage (NCBI taxonomy): Eukaryota > Metazoa > Arthropoda > Arachnida > Ixodida > Ixodidae > Haemaphysalis > Haemaphysalis longicornis. The sequence continues at coordinate 113,657,530 of NW_027526407.1, read as the reverse complement.
CAGCGACTAGTGATAACCGCGCTGCTCTATGAACAGGAAATAATCCACCCAGTTTTCATCTAACTTGGTCATTCTACACAGTGCACAAAAATGTTGGGTGTGGGTAACAAGTTACTACAAATCAAGTCACATAAATTTTACCAGCGTTCAAAGAAATAGTCGATAAACTATACTGAACTCAGTATGGCACTAGAGAAACGCCCAGTAGGTTGCTCTTGACCACTATAAAGCATGTAGACCAACGCGAAAGAAAGGCTTTTCCTCATATAGTTTCCAACTAGTGCTCCAAATGTATCATCGGAATCGACCGGACACGCCACAGCAGTGGGAATATCGCCCGTTGTGGTCGGGCTCGAAGACATGCGGCGCCAGAATTTCTCCAGAAACAAACGCACCACCACAAATCAGAAAGTTGACCAACGCATCACTTGAACGTGTGCTTGCTCGAAAGGTGAGCCCGAACATTCTGTTTAATACAGTCCACATCGTCGCCGCTACACGGCAGTGAAACAAGGCATGTTCTAACGTTTCAGTGTGGCCGCAGTGCGGACACCGTGCGGAACGCACAACGCCGCATTTCGCCAGACGCTGACATGTCGTGAGACATTCCCAGCCACGTAACCATGGGGCGGTCGGGAAAGGTTTTTGCATTCAGTTCGTAGGTACAGAGCTAGCAAAACACCCTGCAAAATAAGGAACGACAAAAGGGGAGACGTGGAACCTGTCAAGTGACAACAATAACTAATCCTGATTTTAAGGAGCGTACAGAAACTGACATACACTAAGGAAAAAGGCAGCTATATCCAGTGGCTGTACAACAAATATTGATAAGGCAGAACCAAAGCATATATACACGTATTAAGAAATATAATACAAAGCACAATAAGGTCATCAACGGCACCTCTCTGCGTGAAACACATAGGAGGGTCATCCGACGCCAAATGTCCCAGATGTTGCGTTCGAACATCTCCGATTATACTATAGAAATTCATGGTCAATCCTTTCACAACCCAATTTGATCCCGGAGAAGATTTGAAAAAAAGGTTTTTATCTCTCACAGCAATTTAAAAACGGTGGGTGTATCGTATAACTACGCTGCGGAAAAGGAATTCGTGAATGTAAAATGTTACATTCAGGCACTAAAAAGACATCCGATTGGAACAAAACAACCGAGGTTTCATGCTACAAGTGGTTGGCAGCTGGTAGTATGCCTTAAAATGGCGTTTTCGGTGAAAGGCCATATTTTCTAGGCCATATTTTAACATTTTTACAGCGTTTGCACCACTTATATAAGCAATGCAGCGGCATAATTTGCCAGTATTGTTGACGGTAAGTACGCAAAAAATAGCGATTTTGAGAAGACCGTTTTGTTGCTGTAAAAAACAGATTATTAACACGAAAAATGTCTCATGTTCAGGCCTTTGTGGCAGTGTGCGGCATCCCAAGCAAAAATGCAGACACGTTCGTTTGATAGGCTGTGTACAGGATAATGATTTCTGAAACCCTACTCAGTGTACGTTTTGTTTAGGGGAGCAAATACTATCTTTATTGATCGACATCAGTGATTTGCACGGAAAGATAGAAAAGTAGCTACATTTAAGCTACTGCGCCCGCTAGCCCTCCACTATTGGAAGGAGGAAGCGTGACCACGAATATATAATTACGGATATAGAACAAACTACCAAGCCAACATAACTTTTGTTCTCTCCCACTATGTAAATAAGCATTACCTGCGAATCAGTACGTCGTCCATAGAATGCACAAAAAATTACACCATCTTTTCCTTGGGGAACTCTCAGTATAATGCGAAGAAGCCAGGACTTATCAGGTCGAAGAATTCCGCGACATGTTGGTTGGTCTGGCATTCCTCCCCGAAGTTATCACTTTAGGGGCGTATCAGATGAACCACTTGTGGGGGTCACCTTCAAGGATGCGAAACGAACAAAGAAGCTGCTTGTTTTGAAGAAAGTGACTGTGAAGGACCGCCGGTGCATCGTCATTGATCCACAGAGTCCCGAAGTACGCCTGAAACTTTACTGGGTTCTTCCCAATGGTCCCGACGACGAAGTGAGGAACGCCCCGGGGCCCTACGGAAAAGTGATGGAGGTCACCAGAGACTGGTGGCGTGTGCAAGCTGGACGGCTCAGGCCTCCACAACGCGCCTCGTTGCTCTCAGGATCAAACCCGGAATAACCATGGACGACCTCCCGCAGCAGGTGCGAGTTGCCGGTGACCAGGCGTTGGTGGTGGTGCCTGGAAGGGCGCCGCAATGCTTGCGCTGTCAGCAAAAGCTCCACGTGCGACGCAGTGCAGGGTGCCGAGGTGTGCGCTGTGTCGTAAATTCGGCCACAAAGAAGGTAACTGTGTTCGCACCTACGCGAAGGTGGCGGCACCGGCAAGAAGCGAAGATATTGCTGAAGTCATGATAGACGAGACCGAAGCCGAGGACACCGCCGGGGGAACGCGCGTCAAAAACAACAACCCGGGCGAAACAAAGGCAGCGTCACCAGACGCGGCGGTAGCCGCGTTGCCCCAAGAACCTCCTCCTCAGGACGCGACGCAGTCTCTTTCCCCTGTTCTTTCCGCCGACAGCGACAGTATGGGGGACGACCAGGGAGCAGCTGACGAACCAACTGAGGTGACGCTCACCAACACTGATGGCAACGGCGCTGGCGAGGGGAACGCGAGCCCTGTGGTTTTGAAGCGTGCGCTCGACGACGTAATAAGCGACGGAAGCAGCGCAGCAGACACCGTGGCCGCCGAGCCGCCCACAAAGGCGCCTGCTTTTCGGCGGTCTTTGTTGCGAGCTGCTCCGAGCGTTCCTCCCGACAGAAGTGCGAACGGAAATTGACGCACTCGACTCCCTGTAACGTCGCCCGAACGGCGCGCTGCAATCCAATGGTAAGCGCCACGCTGTCGCCTTCTCTGCACTAATCGACCACGAAGCTCATTAGAACATTGCGAATTGCCATTTTAAACATGCGAGGGCTAAGCACAAAAAAGAAGCAAAACCTGCTTTACGGCCTCGCAAATGAACTTGACCTTGACGTATTGGCGGTTCAAGAAACTAAGGTCGATGGTGATGAGCAGACGGACAGTATGGTGCGCCGCTTTACGACACACTATAGCGCTGTTGTGAGCCACGCAGTTGGAACGGCAGCGGGCTGTGTGTTGTTTGTCGCCAAAGTGTGGGTTTTTGAGGCCACTGAGGTGGAGACCTGCCATTCAGGGAGGCTTGTGGTTTGCGATTTCACGCTGTCTGGTTTGGAATGGAGGATCATATTGTAGCGGTGTCTATTGTTACAGTGGCGACGCCGTCAATCCCCCTAATGGTAGCGCGAGACTGGACTGGACGAAGAGAACTTGCGTACCAACTTGCGTGGAAGAACTCAAGTTGCGTACCAGGGCACACTTCGCAAGACGGATGTATGGCGTGTACCGGATCGCACTCCACTGTATTACCACTGTGGTGAGGCCGGCCATCTCATACAGGGTGTGCCCGTATCGCCGTGCCGGCCTTCGCGGGTTTCATCCTGATGCTCCTTGCCCCAGGAACGGTGAGCGTCCTAGTGAAATCAGGGAGTACCTCTCCAGACGGCAACCTTCCCCTGTTTCGAACCGCCAGGACGTCGGACCAGCATCGTTCGTTACCGGTCTACAAGCCCTCATCTTCTATCCAGCTCACCTGGGCGTCGCTCGCCCTGCCCGCGACGGGAAAACTAAGATCAGCGACCTCTGGAGGTGCGGTCGCTGAACGGTCTTCCAGCAAAGATCCTCCAACCTGCTCTCGACGACATTCCGCTGAACAGACACCGCCGGCCAGTTCTGAACAAGCTGCCACATCCGACTTGGCTGTGACTATTGACGACTGCGAAGTTACTGCGCTTATTGATACAGGGGCGGACTACTCAGTCATTAGTAGCAACCTGGCGCAGGAGCTCAAGAAAGTACTGACGCAGTGGACAGGGACTCATGTTCCCACAGCGGGAGGGCATCTGATTGCTCCAACAGGCCGCTCCACAGCTGGGGTTGGCATCCGGGGCTACTGTTACGTCGGCGAATTCCTCGTACTTCCACAATGTTCAAGAGATGTTATACTGGGTACGGACTTTCTGCCAGAAAACGAAGCTGTCATCGACCTGCAGTCATCCACAGTGACGTTCTCGACGAGAGGTGCCATCGCCATGGATGACCCTGCAGAAGTGTGTGCCCTCAGGATGGATGACGACGATGTGACTGTACCGCTGAGAAGCAGTGTCGTGGTCTTCGTAAGGTGAGACGCATCTGAAAACTGTGAGCGCCTAGCCGAAGGAAACACCAATTTGCTGTTGGAAAAAAAATTGCGTAGCAAGAGGCCTTGTACACCTGCGTGATGGTTGCGCACACGTCCTTCTGACAAACTTCGGAAACGAGGTCCAACACGTTGCAAAAGGAACTGCCATTGCTTCCATGCATGAGTTCAATCAGTTGTGAGATCTGTGCACCGTGGAGACAGAAGGACCTGAAGCTTCGGATCCCGAGGCCGTTCTGGAGTTAGTGCACATCTGTCCAGATTTGCCACCGACCCACAACCAGCAGCTAACAGATGTCCTGGCGAACTTCTGCGATTGTTTCTCCACGTCGTCAAAGGTCCGACAAACACCCGTCGCGAAACATCGCATCATCGTGGACGAACCCCGAAAGCCCGTTCACCAGCACCCATATCGCGTGTCCTTCAAAAAAAGGGAAGCCATCCGGAGCCAAATAAAAGAAATGCTTCAAGAAGACGTAATTCAGCCGTCGAAAAGTCCGTGGGCGTCCACTGTGGTGCTGGTAGAAAACAAGGACAAGACCCTGCGCTTCTGTGTGGATTACAAGAAGCTAAACAGCGTGACAAAGCGAGATGTGTACCCTCTTCTGCGCATAGACGACGCACTGGATCGGCTGCGCAATGCAAGGTATTTCTCGTCATTATACCTCAAAAGCGGATACTGACAGATTGAGGTCGATGAGCGAGACCGGGGGGAAACGGCATTCGTCACACCTGACGGACTGTATGAATAAAGTGCGCCCGTTTGGCCTTTGCTCAGCACCCGCGACATTCCAAGGAATGTCAGTCATTTCTGGTGCACCTCGACAATGTCGTTGTTTTCTCCGCATCCTTCCAAGAACACCTACATAGACTGCGGCTGGTCCTGGAGGCTATTGGGTCGGCTGGTTTAACTATAAAGCCGGAAAAGTGCCACTTTGGGTACGAACAGCTGCGTTTTCTTGGCCACGTTATAAGCGCGGAAGGAGTGGCCCCAGACTCTGAGAAGACCGTGGCTGTAGCAGGCTTCCCGAAACCAGCTGACAAAAAAGCTGTTCGGCGTTTCCTGGGACTCTTTGCATATTACAGACGCTTTGTTGATAATTTTTAGGACATCGCTGAACCTTTGACACGCTTTAAAAAAGACGATGAACCATTTGTGGGGCAAGAAGAGCAAGAAGGCGCTTTCAACGACTTGAGCAACTGGCTACAAACAGCTCCGGTTCCTGCTCGTTTTGACGAACATGCGGATTATGATGTACACACAAACGCCAGTAATGTCGGTCTCGGCGTGGTTCCCGTGCAGTGGCCGGACGGTGCTGAACGAGTACTAGCGTACGCAAGTCGCACACTCTCCAGAGCGGAGGCCAATTATTCCACAGCCGAGAAAGAGTGCCTCGCCGCAGTCTGGGCCATCAGCAAGTTCCAGCCATACCTTTACGGTAGGCCGTTTAAAGGGACACTGAAGTGATTTGTAAACAATGCGGGGTTACGAGCGCAAATTGTAGTCCGGAGTCCCTAGGCCCTGTTTCGACCACTCTGAGCGCGTTTACGCGAATTTATATAGTAGAAAAATCAATTCGAAAATGCTGTCCTCCTCTCTTTACGCTCGCCCATTTTCTGTGGCGTTTTCTTGTGACGTCAGCAGGAGAGGAGCTGGCAATTGGCTGCGCTACTGCACGGCTCGCCGACCTTCCGCGACCGAGTCAGTCGGCCCAGCGTTTATTCCGCCGGCCGCCGACGGGTCGTCGCAATTCGCTCGATCAGTTGAAACTAAGCCACAACACGTTTGGGAATGGAAGAATGTGCCCTTCTTTACTTCGTTAGTTTGTACACTGTATGTAGCTCCAAGTCGAGGTCGCTTCACACAAGCGCTGCACAAGCGCACATGCGACGCTTCGCTGACTGGTACGCCAGTAGGAAAATATAAGGCCTCTTGAAGGGGGAGAAGAGTCAGGGAAGTCAATGTAGGTACTAAGGAAATAAAATCAACTGATATTTCTATCGTACAGCGTAAAACTAGGGTGCGGGAAGCACTTTTTTGCGCTGGGCGAACAAGCACAGCGGTCAGCAGCACGACTACGCATCTGCGAACGCTTTTCCGTCTACGAAATGCAATTGCTAGACGTGAGCTATTGTGGAAACTCGGGGGACGCTTACTGCACGAGCGCAATACAACAAATAGTCACCTAAGCTGCTTGAAATACTCAAACTAAATAAAAGTGTAAACTGGTTACACATCATATAGCTTATATTTCCACCATCGGCATCGCCCGCTTGTAGCCTAGTTGTCTGGAGCGCTAGGTATGTCACCCGAATTGTTTTGCCAGTGACAAGTTCGAATCCCCGCGGGTACATGCTTTTTTTTATAAGTTCACTTTTTCGTTTTTCGCCGATGTTTTCTATACTGGGTTCACCTTTTTTTTGGGGCCGTAACGTTCAGTGCTCCACGAACTAGTCCACAGAACTCGCGCAGGCTGGCACTGGCGCGATAGCGAGTTCTCGTTGGCGTGCTGTTGCCATATGCACCGACTGCATGCAGGCAGTGGGCCCAGGCCAGAATCAACAGACCCTTGGACTGGTGCGAACACGCTTTTAAATGCATAGCATTTTAGTAACTCACAATGTCACGCGGCGTTGGCGTGCCTTGTCGTAGTCCGCATGCGCGCCTTGTCGTAGTCCGCATGCGCGTCTTGTCGTAGTCCGCAGGCGCGCCTTGTCGTAGTCCGCAGCCAGGAAGAAATAACAGTTTCCGGCGCCCGGTTTCGAACCCATGACGCCGCGGGCGGAGCGCAAGGTGCCCGGCGCACTACCGACCGAGCCACGAAACCCACACAGATTTCGATGCACCGAAAGCGCCTTATATCCTTCACTCATTTCTCGTTTGTTTCGAAAGCGCCACAAGTTGTCCCGCGCCTCCAAAAGATGGCGACACGGGTCCCGCGATCGAGAGATACGACTTGCCGGCGCACCCCCTCGGAAATGCTGTGCATTTGATCGTGCCCCTCGCGAGGGGGATGTCTTTTTTCTTTTTCACCTATCTAAACACTCTTCCACGCACGCGCAGTCACGCTAAACCATTGATAACGCCTGAATTTCTAATTTTGCTATGTTCTGGCCTCTCAGTTGTCTATTTCCATCTTCTTTGCTTTTGCCAACGTTTGGGTGCACACACAAGAGGCGCGTAATGACTATCTCGACGCAGCGTTGACGAAACGCAGAACTTGCACACAGATTCCGAATACCCAGGAAAGGGTGCGTGTCAGTGGCGAAACGAGTTGAGTATAGGTCTGCGTTGTCCAGTCGTGGTAATCACGTTTTGCGACACAACTCCTGCTCTCACGCTTGTAGACTGAAAACGACAGGCACAGAGTGGACACCTTCATTTACCGTAACGCAGCCAAGCAACCAGCGAACAGTTCCAGAAGCGGAGCAGTGCTCGGACATGCAGGAAAAAAATGTATGGCAAGCTATACACAGGTGACGCAACTTGTGGTCTCCCTCGCATCCTCCATTTCACCCTTCTTACCTCACCCCTTGCCTTGATCTTACAGGGAGGAAGAGAACAGAGAGATGAAGGTCTGCTTACGACCTCCGCAGAAAGCCGCATGGCTAGGGTAGAGCTACAGTGCTGCAGTGCCCGGAACGTTTTTACGATGCAGGCATGAGTGAGGCAAGCTCCAAATATGGGGAAAAGCTCATGCATTTGAGCGTCTGCGGGGACGCGGAGGGCGTTCATGCACTGCGTAGGACTCAGCTAATAAATGCTACGATTCCAAGCCGTCCTGGGAGGCTTATCTTATGCATTTTCCAGTCGGCAACATGGCAGAAGCGCGGTACTACGATTACTGTGGTATTGAGAATGCCCATTCAAACGATGCCATCGGATGTCAAACATGTTGTTTTACAGAACCGAAACCGAAACCGAAACTTGTTTGATTGCTAACCTTGGGCATCGTCCATTCACGGTGCCCCTCCTCCCAACGTCACAGCTTAGTTGTTGTGGCCGCCGCAAACCGCGCATAGTAGTTTTTCTTCTTTCGCGCTTTGTAAAATAATTAACGATTAGTCAACCGGATAAACGATGAAAAGTGTGCTAATTTGAGCCAGTCTACGCAGTGCAAGCAAAAAGTGGAGCTTGACAAATTCACTTCAGTGTCCCTTTAAGCTCGTCAGCAACCACCACTCGTTGTGCTGGCCGGCAAACTTAAACGACCCACCTGGGCGCCTTGCTAGATGGAGCCTTCGGCTGCAGGAGTACGACTCGAAGGTCGTCTACAAGTCCGGACGCATCCATAATGATGCCGACTGCTTGTCCCGAGCGCCTGTCGACTCACCGGGCCAAGAAATAGAGGAAGACATACCGTTTCTTGGAGCCGTCAGCAGGTCCGAAGTGGCCCAACTGGAACGAGCTGACCCAGAGCTGCTACTCATTATCCAGCATCTGGAAGGTCTTGAAGTTCCCATACCGCCTACTTTTATCCGCAACATCGCCTCCTTCAGGCTCTGGAACAGCGCGCTTTACAAATGCAATTTTGGAAACACAAAGGAGCCGTTTCTACTCGTTGTGCCGTCGGCCATGCGTGCGGAAATCTTGTATGCCTGTCACTACGAATCTTCAGCCGGCCATTTGGGTGTCAGCCGTACAGTATCCAGGATTAGGCGAAAGTACTTCTGGCCGAAACTTTTGCGAACGGTCCAGCAGTACGCCAGGAGCTGCAGTGAGTGCCAAAGAAGGAAGACTCCACCTTTGAAACCGGCAGCGCTTCTTCAGCCGATAAAACCGCCTAGAGCACCATTCCAGCAAGTCGGTATGGACCTTCTTGGCTCATTTCCGACGTCAACAAAGGGAAACAGATGGATAGTGGTAGCAACAGACTACCTTACGCGCTATGCGGAGACAGCGTCTGTATTGCGGGCAACGCCGGCTGAGGTTGCGGAGTTCTTTATGAACAGCGTCGTTTTACGGCACGGGGCCCCGCAGGTCGTAATAGCAGAGGGACAGCCTTTACAGCCCATCTCGTGCAGTCTATCATGAGGTTAACTCAGACCACCCATAGACGAACGACAGCATACCACCCGCAGACCAATGGCTTGACCGAGAGATTGAACAGAACCCTCACCGACATGCTTTTCATGTATGTCGACGTCGAACACAAAACATGGGATGACATTCTAGCTTACTGAACATTCACCTACAACACGGCAATTCAAGAAACGACAGGACTGACTTCCTTCCAATTGGTTTACGGGCGCACGGTCACCACGACACTAGATTCTATGCTACCCGTTCAAGAGGACGAATACAATGATGATGTCGACGACTTCGTACAGAAGGCGGAGGAAGCTCGACAGCTGGCACGAAAACGAATAGAAAATCAGCAGCGTGTCGACGCAAGGCATTACAATCAGCGCCGACGTACTGTGTTCTAAAACCCCACAGACGCGGTGTGGGTGTGGATGCCAGTACGTTAGCGGGGCCGATCCGAAAAACTGCTTCGCCGGTACTTCGGGCCCTACCAGGTGGTGCGTCGGATTAGTGACGTCAACTATGAAGTCACACCAGATAGTAGGGCGCACTCCTCATGGCGTAAGTCAACTACCGAGGTCGTGCATGTCGTACGAATGAAGCCCTATTACGACAGAGAGTGTTCCCGCTCATAAGGGCACCCCGCCCACCACCCAAGCCAAGGCCAGTGTGGAAGCTTACCTCTTCGCTTACGACTCTATGTACTTGGACAGTGAGCCACCGCATCGTCGCCATCCGGATCCTAAGCCATCCTCGCCTCGTAATATACCTCGGCATGGGGACAATGCTCGCAGACGAGGGGGGGTAGTGTAGCGGTGTCTATTGTTACAGTGGCGACGCGGTCAATCCCGCTAATGGTAGCGTGAGACTGGACTGGACGAAGAGAAGGACGAAGGTCTCTTGCCGGTGCTCTTGCTCCAGCTGGGTCGCCATTTGGACTATCCGTGTGCTGAGTAATTAAAAGTGTTTTATCCACACGCTACAATATGCGTGCATGCTCCGAACATGGTAAACGAAAGAAAAGCATTATTTGAGGGCGTGCGCCCATACTGTGACAGCGACAAGGTGCTCATCCTGCTAGGGGATTTTAATTGCGTGCTAGCCGCCGGTGATAATACAAGCACCAGAGCGTACAGAGACGCAAGCACTTTAGAACTTGGGGATCTAGTAAATGACTTTGCGTTAGAGAACGTTGGCGAGTGTGTTGAGGGTGGGTGAGCGGTCACATTCACGTTTTTTCAGGCGGCCAGTCGTGCCAGACTAGACAGAGCGTATGTCACGCTGGACTTAGTGCCGTTGTGTCAGGATAATTGTGTGCGGCCGGGCACGTTTAGTGACCATTGTGTGGTCACATTTCAGATAAGAGGTTCGAACAAGCAAGAAAAAATTTTAATTGGGATCTGTGGAAGATGAACTCTAAATTATTACAGGATGAAGTGTTCAGTAGCAACCTAATGATGCGTATAGAAAAACGCTGACAACAAAATAAGGCCCGGTGTGAAATGGGAAACGTTCAAAGAGCAAACTAAAATCGACGCGGTAGAACGATGGGTAGCAATAAAAGAAAGGAGAGAATTAAAACAACTATTTTGCGCGAGAATCTAGAATGCGAGGCGAGTTCAAGGCCGAGATACGAACAGTGAAAAAGAAGCTAGATGAACTCGAGACAAAGCGCTATCGTGGAGCGATGGTACGTGCAAGGTTAGAAAGAATTATCACCGATGAAGCGCCGACAAAGAGAGTACTTGGCAGCGAAAAGTGACATGCGCGTCGAAATCACATTGCTGAAGTTGAATGCCAAGGTGTCGATGATGATTGTAGGGTTTAACGCGCCGACGCAACGCAGGCGATGAGGCGCGCCGTAGTGGAGGGCTCCGGATTAATTTTGACCACCTGGGGATCTTTAACGTGCGCCGAAATCTCGTACACACGGGCGTTTTTGCTTTTCGCCTCCATCAGAAAAGCAGCCGCCGCGGCCGGGAATCGAACCCGCGACCTCGTGCTCAGCAGAATGCCAAGGTGTCGTTACAAGTGATGGATACGAAATAGAAAACTGCTTTCTCCGACACTACAAAGAATTGTTCGCATATAGCCCAGTTGATGTTGAGTGCTTCAATAAGGATTACCTTCATCTTTTTCCCAGACTTAGTGAGGAAACAAAAGAACTGTTAGAACTTCCAATTTCAATAGAGGAGGTTACGAACGCAATTAAATATCTGAACCCTGGAAAGTCATCTGGGCCTGACGGCCCCAGTGCAGCCGTTTACAAGGCCTTTAAAAGTGAATTAGTGCCATTTTTGACAGATGTGTTGAATAAGGCTTACGGTATTAATGTTGTGCTACCGTCTTTTACGGTTTCACACACAGTTCTTATTCCTAAAACCGACGACCCCGCAATGCTGCGCCAGTCCACATCATATAGGCCAATCAGTTTAACCAATGTTGACTATACAATATTGTCACGGACAAACGAATGCAATTAACCAAAACACGTTTATTAGTGGCGAACTTGTGCCCAAAACAAGACAAAAAGAACCAGCGTGGCGTTCACGTTGCGAAGCACTTCCCAACTGCGCCCGCGTGATCTTCCTCTTCTTTTTCTTCTCCTTGACATCTCAGCGCGTGCTCACGCGACCTCCTTCGGCTCAGAGCGCTCGCGATCCCGCTTCGAGACTAGGAGAGCACGGGCTGGTGCGACTCGCAGTGCACCAGTGCATGTGGCAATACTTCCCTCTCCAAAAAGAGGCATCGGCTCGATGCCTCGAGTATACAAAAGGTCATAATGGGACAGCACATTACTAAACACCGGCGGGGGAACAACGTCTCCGAAAACTGAAGAAAAAAAAGTTTGAAGTCATTATCGTATACAATACAAAAGTGGCAGTCCTATGCCAGGAAAAAAACCAGACTGGCATTGACTAGTCCGACAGAAAAGTAATCACACTGTAGTAAAGTACACATCACCGGCTGCTGGGTGGACTAGCGCAAAAAGTACGGTTTCATTCGCCCCACATGAACTATTTCACTTCGCGGTTGGCGCCTAGTTCGCACAGTCCCGTCTGGAATAACCTCGTAGTTTATAACGCTGAAACATCGCAGCACCTTGTAATGACCGAAATAGCGGTGCAGTAGCTTTTCTGAAAGGCCTGGGTGGCGGATTGGAGTCTAGACCAAGACGTGATCACCTGGGCTGTAGTTTACCTCCCGGCGATGCGAGTTATAGCGCGTCGTAACGGCCACTTGCTGGCGGTGGATGTAAAGTCGCGCCAGGTGGCGTGCTTCTTTTGCGCGCTGGGTGAACAGTTCAGATTCTGTATCAATTTTCTCGTCATTGTCGCATGGTAGCATCGCGTCCAGCATCGTTCGAGGCTTACGGCCGTAAACTAAGTGAAACGGAGTGAAGCGGGTGGTTTCCTGCGTTGCAGTATTATAGGCCAACGTCACATAGGGTAAAACTTTGTCCCATTTATTTTTTTTAATTGTAATACTGCTAACCCCAATAAAAGGGGTTGTACCGGAGTGGTTCATACATACTAAAGTGCTAAAAGTGCTACACAAAGTGCTACATGCTAAATACATACGTACTAAAGTGCAAACTAAAGTGCATTTATCACACAACGCGAGGAATATGAATCAGAACCAAGATTTAAATTTTTTTTTCAGAAACGTAAGTACGCAGAGTCATCTACTTACCAAAACGACAAAATTGAAGCAGCGATAGCCTTTGACAGCAGCAATGTCAACTTTCAAGATGAATCTAGAATCTGTGAATGTCATTTTCTGTAACTACGTGTGCGTTTAGGTCATTCCAGTCTATTATAGTCCGAGGAATAACGAAGTACTTAAATACATTGTTTCGGTTCGTAAATGGTACTAAACTAAACGCATGATTTATGTTTTATGCTGGACGTCGACATACATTTAAATCATGTCGGCAATAGTCTTGGTTAGCCTTTCCGTCAAACCGTTTGTTCCGGGGTGGTAGGCTGTCGTTTTGCGATGGGTCGTGTGACTTAGTCAGAGGGCATCTTGCATCAGCTTCGCCCTTCGCTGGCACTACCTTTAGGTAGCGGTTTTGTCATGGCGTAACCTGTAAAATAGTATGTTGCCACACCAGTCCATTTTTCCCCCGATGAAGACAGGGAAAGGTCCTAGTAGGTCCAAGCTTATGTGGTCGAAAGGTGCTGCAGGTGGTGAAATGGGGTGCAAGAAACCCGCAGATTTTAATGGAGAAGTTTTCGTGCGCTGGCAGTGATGGCATGTCTTCACGTAAAGCTTGACGCTGGCCGCAAGTTTTGGCCAATGATATTTGTGGCGGACTCTCCAGAGAGTTCTCGTAAATCCCAAATGACCCGACGTGGGTTCATAGTGGCAGGCAAACAGGACCTAGTCGCGCAGGTCTTTTGGCACGACCAGGAGATAGGTTGTGTCACTGTCTTCCGTGTTCTTCTGGTAGTAAAGAACGCCGCTCCGTAAGCAGAACAAATGCACTCCTCGCTCAAGGTGTCACGGTAACGTGTCATTTCTGCCTTCAAGGTGGTCGATAACGGCGCGAAGCTCAGTGTCCTCTCGCTGTTTCGTTTCCATATCGGAGGAGCTTATGGCACCCAGGAAAGCACTGTCTTCATCAGCGTCCTCACATGCTTGTTCGAGAGGCGCCCGGGAGAGGCAGTCAGCGTCTTGGTGTTTGCGACCGCTTTTATAGATGATGGTAGAAATCTAACTCCTGTAGTCGCTAACTCCAACGAGCAAGGCAGCCTAATAGATTTCGGAGATTTGTTAACCAGCAAAGGGAATGATGGTCCGTGATCACTTTAAATAGCCTGCCGTAAAGATAGCGTCGAAATTTCGTAATTGCCCACACGACTGGGAGGCACTCTTTTTCGCTTGCGGAGAAGTTTGACTCGGCACGCGAAAGGGTACCGCTCGCGCAAGCTATTACTCTTTTATGACCTCCTTGCCGTTGCAAGAGCACAGCACCGAGTCCGATGTTGCTGGCGCCCGTGTGGAGCTCAGTGTCTGCGTCTCCATCAGAGTGTGCCAGCACAGGAGCTGACTGCATGCGTCGGCGCAACTCGTGGAAGGCTTCCTGCTGCTCATCTCGGCAACAAAACGGAACGTCGTCTCTTATCAGCCGGGTAAGTGGCTCAGCAATTTTGGAGAATTCATTAGTAAAGCTGCGGTAGTAAGCGCAGAGGCCAAGAAAACGCCTCCTTTTTATCTCGAGGTGCGGTAAAAGAGGCAACGGTAGCTGTTTTTTCTTGGTCTGGTCATATCCCTTCGGCGCTGACGATATGTCCCAGGAACGTAAGCTCTGTAAATCCAAAGTGGCATTTTTCGGGTTTTAGCGAAAGGCAGGCCTTGCACATTGCCTCGAGCACTTGCCTCAGCCGGGAGAGGTGGTCCTCAAACTTGGTGGAAAAAACTACGACGTCGTCTAAATACACAAGGCATGTCTGCCACTTGAGACGGGTGAGTAGAGTGTCCATCATTCTTTGAAATGTGGCTGGGGCAGAACAGAAGCTGAAAGGGAGCACCTTAAACTCATAGAGTCTATCTGGCGTGATGAAACGGTTTTCTACCAGTCCCTTTCGTCGACTTCAATCTGCCAGTAGCCACTTCTGAAGTCGATTGACGAAAAGTACTCGGCCCACCGAAGTGTGTCCAAAAAGTCATCGATGTGTGGTAGGGGTAGACGTCTGTTTTGGTCGCACGGTTCAGCTTGCAGTAATCGACGCAAAAGCAGAGTCCCGTCTTTTTTTCTTACCAAGACAACTGGCGATGACCGTGGGCTGTTCGATAACTGAATAACGCCAATCATCAAGCATTGTTTCCACTTGCTTTTGAATAGGTTTTCGCTCTTTGCTAGATACGCGATACGGCTGCTGTCGTATGGGTTGCGTATTTTTATGCGTAATTATGCAGTGTTTCGTCGTTTTGGTTCGGCGAACTTTCGACGAGCGAGAGAAGCAGCCTTCAAACTCCAGTAACAGTTTTCTTAGCAGTTTCTTCTGCTCTTCCGGAAGGTCAGGACTGATGTGGATATTTTCGCTTGAACGCGCGTCTTGGTTTTCTGCATTGGTCGCGGTCGCGATTTCTCCAAGCGTGAAACAGTCGCCAACCCGTGTAAATTTCTCACTGTGGGCTACCGCAGTATCCCGAAAAAGATGCCGGAGCTCGTTGCTAAAATTCGTCACAAGCACACGCGTTCTTCTTTTCTGCACTTGCACGATGCCTCTTGCGATGCATACTCCCTGCGTGAAGAGGAGTGACAGATTGCCCGCAGCGACTGCTTCACCTTCGGGCATTTCATCACACGAAACCTCAACAAAGACGCTTGATCGCGGTGGTGTGGCAACGACGTCATCCGTTATGCGAAAGACTAGCCGGCGGTCACCGTCTTTCTCCCATGTCGCTAGTTCCGTAGTAAAAAAGACCCACCGCTTTCGGAAGTCAATGACGACACCGTATTCTCGGAGAAAGTCCATACCCAGAATAAGGTCTCGAGTGCATTCCCGCAGAACAAGAAAACTTGCGATAAACGTTGATCCATGTATCTTAATTCGGGCCGTGCACATACCGATTGTTGTAACGATATGCCCTCCTGGTGTGCGAATTTGCGCTCCTGTCCTTGGCGTCGTCACCTTGCTCAAAATCGCCGCCAACCTACCACTTAGAATGGAGTGGTCAGCGCCAGTGTCTACTAACGCGTTCACGCACCGACCGTCGATATCAACATAAATATCTAAGGACGTGTTTTTCCCGTCGGCACCTGTCGTCGTCTTCGAACTATGCGTCGACACTGATAACGATGGAAGCTCTTGATTGTCTCCTCCGTCAGCGACCCCACCTCCAAAGGCCGCTGCGTCTAGTTTTCCCGCATACTGCGTCTAGATCGTACTCTGTTGTATCAGCATGGTCCGTTGCATTTGCACGTGGAGACGGCGATCGGGAAGGACGGCGGGGCGCTTGTAGTTGTCCGCGCTGGTTTGTCAGGTAGTCCTCGATATCGCGGGGTCGTTGGCCAGGTCTAGGCCGATGGGCGTCGGTTGCAAAACCCCGTAAACCGAGCTCTCTGTACGGACAATGATGATAGTCATGGCCGGGCTCGTTGCAGTGGTAACACAACGGGAGTAGGTCTGGGGTGCGCCACACTTCTGTTTTGCGTCGTCGTTCAGGGAAGTAGGGGAACGCTCGAACCGGCTCTGTAGCTCGCGGGACAGGATGAGGCGGCAACAACGCGGCGGGGAGTGGACGCCTCACGGTCTGAGCGTACGTCAGTTGCACAGGTTCGAGCGGCGCCGTGCGCATCGTCATAGGCTGGCGAAGCCCTGAAGGCCACATCGTCATAGGCTGGCGAAGCCCTAAAGGCTTGCTGCACCTCCTCTCGTACAATGCTCGCGATGGTCTCTGCGGTAGGCTGTGGTACCGTTCCAAGAGTTTTATGTAGTTCCTCGCGGACCACGGAGCGGATCAGCTCTCGAAGACCACCCATGCTGTCCCCAAAGGCACCGTTTGGACCATTCACCGGCGTTGCAGTTAAAACGTGACGCTCGAAGAAGTTGGAAAGCAGTCGCAGGATATTTTTTATCACGGATGCCTCGGAGATGAACTCGGCGACGGTCTTGGGAGGGTTCCGTACGAGGCAACCAAACAATTGCTCTTTCACGCCACGCATAAGGCGGCGCAGTTTCGTTTCCTCTGCCATGTTGGGGTCCGCTCGCCTGAAGAGGCGCGTCATTTCCTCCACGTACATGCTGACGCTTTTGTTCGGTAGCTGCACGCGGGTTCGCAGCTCGTGCTCGGCCTTTTGCCGACGATTCATGCTGGCATACACTCGCAGGAACTCATGGCAGAATTCCTGCCACGTGCTCAGCTTACCGTCCCTGTTCTCGAACCATGTTCGAGGAACGTTCTCCAGGCTAAAATAGACGTTTGTGACCTTCGCGGCGTCGTCCCGCTGGTTGAAGCGTGCTACGCGTTCAAAGTGGCTACACGAGCCTTCGGCGTCTTCAAAAATTTCCCCCGCATTTCCCCGAGGGGGAGAATGTGAAAGTGCGAATGCACGGTTGTCGGCCCGCTTGCGGCGCTTGCGCTCGGCCCCCGCAGCCCACCGCCTCGCCGCCTTCTCTTCCATCTCTTCCATCGGGTTTGTAGTATCACGTGTACACCACGCAGTTATCAAGCCGCTATAACGCCGCTGAGTCGCCAACGCACGCCGCTGACGACGTAGTTTGAATGCGTTAAATATATAAGGCGCGTCACTAACGCTGATATCACGTCGCGTCCGTGGCTTGGTCGGTAGAGCGTCGCGCTGCGGCCGCAAAGTCCGCGGATCGAAACCTGGCGCCGGATGCTGTTTCTTTATAGAGGAGCACTGCGGACGCCGACGCCGCCACCGCCGACGCCTGCGGTGGATGGTTTGGGGTCGCTTATAAAGTGCGCACTTAAAAGATCGCCGTGGAAAGCTTGCGGCGTTCGTGGCTGAGGAAGGACGAACTGACCTTGCGCGCTGCTACCGGTGGTCATGGTGGCCGAGCTGAGCGTATGTGCAATCGCTCTCCTTATTGCGGCGGGTAGAAGCCCAAACTCAGGTGTGGCACCTTGAAGCCGGCGACTGCTCCGCTGATGGACGGGCGTCAACTGGTTGGCTGCAGTCGGGCGTCGGGCAGGACTGTCGTCTCGGGGCATGCAGAGGCTTTACAGGAGTCTACCCAGCTTCTTTACCGAAATTGTCACGTACAAACGAATGCAGTTAACCAAAGGACGTTTATTAGGGCTGAACTTGTGCGCAGAAGAAGACAAAAAGGACCAGCGTGGTGTCCACGTTGCGAAGCACTTCCCAACTGCGCCCGCGTGATCTTCCGGTTCTTTTTCTTCTCCTTGACATCTCCTGGCGCTCTTTGCCCATAGTCGGCCTTGCGCCAATAAAGCCCAACCATCATCATCATGACATCTCAGCGCGTGCTCACGCGACCTCCTTCGGCTCAGAGCGCTAGCGATCCCGCCTCGAGACTAGGAGAGCACGGGCTGGTGCAACTCGGAGTGCGCCAGTGCATGTGCCAATATTCATGAAGATACTAGCAAAAAGGCGCCAAACAGTAATGACAGAACTTCTGGGACCACACCAAACGTGAAGTATTAGGGGACGCACAATCTCCACGAATATCCACACAGCCCATTGTGTGTTGGAATGCTGCGATGCAACAGGAACCAACGTAGCGATGCTTCAACTAGACTTAGAAAATGCAGTCGACAGAGTTCCCCATGTAATATTGGTGTGCATTTAAGACTATGTGAATGTTGGCTTTGTTATTCTTGAAGGTGTGGCAATGACGTACAGGGGTTGCAAGACGCGGCTAATAGTAAATATTGTGGTGGGAGAAAGCATAGAAGTACAGCGCTCCGTACGCCAGGGATGCCCACTTAGCCTGTTGCTTTTTTGTCTTTACATTGAATCAGTTTGTTTAAGCATTATACGCAGTGACAGCGTACACGGAGTTCGACTGCGTGGGGCAGAAGTTAAACTTTTAACCTATGCGGACGATATTGCTGTTTTATGTGCAGATGTCAAAATCATCAATGCGGTAGTGGAAATCGTCCGTCCAACAATCCTTTGAGGCGAATAAGAGTGCCGCAAACTAGGAAAAATACGTTGCGGTTTGGCATGGAAAATGGCCATCAACCCCTAGCATCTTCACTAACATGAATTGGGTGAGCACACCGGCAAAGCACTCAGGTGTGCCTTTGGAGTTTTATAAAGATAGCAATCCGTATTAGAGGAAGGAAGCCGACGTAATGAAAGAAAGGGTAGAAAAGTGGAAAGGGTGGAGCTTATCAATTTTTTTAAGAACGACTGTGTGTCTCTTACTTTTTTTAAGCAGACTGTGGTATGTCCTTCAAGTTCTTCACTATTTCCAAGCAAATGTTCAAAGATTGCATCGTGTATTCGCTGTGATTATATGGGCATCAAACTTGGAACGGACAAGCCAGACAAACCTGTTTCGTAGTGTCCGGGACGAAGGTTTGGGACTATCCCACTTGTTTCTACGTCAAATTGTAAATCGTTTCTTGTTTCTCTGCAATGTTAAGGATCCAACGTTAAGAACTATCTGCCAATTGCGCTTGGGTCGAGCGTTACCGGATATTAAAGTCACGTCCAATGTTATACCTGGCAGCTTACATGGTTTATCAGAGAAGTTGTACTGTCATGCCGCTTCTTGGCTGTTCGATTTTCTTCGCAATACTTGTGTAAAGTAAATAGGAAAAAGTTGTGTAAAGACGTGTGTAATGTAGTCCTCCCTGAACCAATCTACTAGTTGATTAATAGAATAGGGAGGGGTAAAGATGTGCTTAAAAGAGTTAGGCTATGCAGGTACCCCCTAGCGTAAAGACGTTTTTCTTCAAACTGTTTACTGGTAACCTCTCTGTTAAGACGTGGATGGCAGAAAAAGACTTGTTCGTTCAATGGGGAATTAACTGTTTAATATGCAAAAAAGCTGAAAATATTGAGCATGTATTCATCGATTTTTGGGATGCTGTGTTCCTGTGGGATGTGCTCCAACGAACAATGAAAAAGGGTCTGCCTGTGGATGCCCAAGGCATACGGTACTTGCCTGTTGAAAGAAAGGATGGTATGCCTTACGACTAGATCATCCTTGTTGGGTTGAGCTGTATTTGGAAAGCAAGAATGGCCGCAAGGTACTCTGACATCGATGCGCGAAGCGCGAGACAGTTTTTTAGAGAGGCAATGACTGCATACGTCGAAAATCAAAAATATGTGTCGAATCCAACCGAATGTCTTGTAGACATGGAATCGTTGGTACACCTAAGGGACTTTTAAACACATGACGTCAACCAAAGTGAAGTGGACGGCTGGTAGGAATGTCGGTGTTTTGTATGTGCCAAAGCAGGCAATAAAGAAAGAAGATTGTAGCGCAGTGGGAAGAGGGCTACGTACCTCCCATTGCGGCCAGAGAGTCGTGGGATCGAAGGGATAACTATTTCGTTTTATAGTGGACTGTGCTGCCGAAAGCCCAAACTCTGACGGGGCTCAAGAGACGCGCATGCGCAGTAGAGTACGGATGGCGGACAACGACAACAAGAGAGGGAGATGCTTCGCATGTAAAAACACGTTTGTTTTTAATTTCCGATTGAGCAGGGTTCTTACACAATTAGGTGATATAAACTTAAAATGCTGGAGCTTTATTCTAGCGAAAAAACATGGCGCTGTCCTTTTAACCCTCGTTGTAGTGACCTTACTGTGGGTGTCACACACCAACCCTAGCCATATTACCACGGTGGGCACAGGTGAGCTCATATTCGGTCATTTGACGTCCACGTTTGCACATCCGCTTGCACAATGGACATTTCATCAGGGAGGGTGTAAAATATACAGATGCGCGTTCCGCCCCCCCCCCTTCTTTTTTACTTGCAAACCCTGCACGCATTATCTGGCAACTGGTCGTGTGCGCTCGCTCAGAGCTGACAGACGCCACCTAAATTGTCGCACTGAAGGCCGTTTAAGCTGAACAAAAATATATTGCCTCGCTTCGGCGTTGGAAGTGTGCAAGCTGCTGTTCATCTGCGAAGGCGTCGGAGCCAGTGGGCGAACAGGATATGGCAGATGCAATGGCGGCGGCAGCGGGTGCCCTTAGCTTTTGCGCCTATTCGTGCTTTTGTTCACGCTGACACTCCTTCAATTCCCGCTATTCTTCTTCCGAGCAAACGACATGGGAACGTCCCATAGCGAGTTACACCAATACGTATTCTAGCTTACTCTAGACGACAAACATGTGCTTGTCCATTTACCTCCCGTGTAGTTGGCTTCTTAGTGTCTGTGTAACACGCCAACCCAAACCCAGACCACACAAACACGGTGAACACCTGAAATGTCGGTAAAAAAATTACAGCACAACTCAGCAATGACAACA
This sequence comes from Haemaphysalis longicornis, assembly GCF_048455015.1. Classification (NCBI taxonomy): domain Eukaryota; kingdom Metazoa; phylum Arthropoda; class Arachnida; order Ixodida; family Ixodidae; genus Haemaphysalis; species Haemaphysalis longicornis. The sequence continues at coordinate 113,636,280 of NW_027526407.1, read as the reverse complement.
GAAAGCTGACCAACACAAGCGCTGATGTGTTGCAGTGAGCCGGGAGACTTCCACGTCTGAATTTCCCCGCCAGCAAAACGGGCACGTCATCGTTACCGGCATGAAGCCTAGCTTTGCGTCGATGACCCAGTCATTTCACCTTCAACCGTGCACGCACTAAGAGGCAACCAGGGTTTAAGATTATGTTTTGCTTTTACCGTATGACTTTGCCGGTCTGTGTTATCTGTGTGCCAAGAAAAGCGCGTGTTCCATTCTTTCTTTCTATGCCGCATGTGATATCTCTTCTAATAGGGAGCGCATACAGAACTAACTTCAACAGCCTAGAATAATCTTCTTTGATCTACAGTGTTCTGTATGCAATTGGACTGTTCGAGAAGCCTTCGCGCCGAGAGTTAAATGACCGCAGAGCAGAGGCCGCGGCATTCCACTCGTCGCCGCTCGCCTGAACACGTCAGTTTGTTGACTGCGGCTTCGCCGCCTGTGTATTCTTTGAGTTGTTAGGGGAGCACAAGTTCGCTCTAATAAAAGTGTTTTCCTTCAAGACAACTGCCTGTCTTTGGCTTAGCGACATCGGGTGAAGGTGTTGGGTACGCACCCTTCAAGCAACCAACGACCCCTGGAAGACGCCAAGCCAGTCCAACTAGAGCTAGCCGCCGAGTGCAAGGTCCGCCGCCCGACTTTGGTCTCCTGCCAGACGGAGCCAAGAGAACGACCGCTGCAACCACCAACATAGTGCTGGAAGCCACTCCTCCCATCGTCTCGCAACAGCCACGGGAACCACCCTCGTTCCGCGGATCTCCCGCTCAAGACCCTGAGGATCGGTTAGAGAAAGTGGAGCGTGTCCGCATCTTTAACAGGTGGGATAACGAGGAAACTTTCCGCCATGTTTTCTTCTTTCGGAAGATAGAGCCCGAACGTGGTTTGAGAACCATGAAAGCTCGGTAACCGACTGGTCCCTCTTTAAAAGCAAGTTTCTTAAAACATTCGCAATGGTCGTGCCGAAAGAACGAGCCGCAAGTTGGTTGGAAACGTGCACACCGCACCCCAACGAAGGGGTCGTGATTTTTGTTGAGGAGATGAAGCAACTACTTCGCTGTGCGGATGCAGAAATGACTGAAGAAAAGAAGTTCAGGATTTTAATGCGAGGAGTAAAGCAAGAAATTCACTCCTGAAGCTGCAGCATTGGAGAAAACGCTGGAAATTGGCATGACACAGTACAACCGCCCCATCAATGCGCTAGCTGCGGAGACGATCGGTGCCAGGCTATTAGCTCAAATACACTACGCGAGGCAATCCCCGCAATCGTCAGGGAGGAGCATAGGAATATTTTTGCAACGACGCCACAACCTCCTGCCGCTTCACTGACTGACGTCATCCGAGAAGAGGTCCAACAGGCACTGGGGAATTCAACGCCATCCGAAGCACCCCGCGAGCCACAGGCTATGACCTTCTCCGAAGCTTTTCGTCGACCCCGCCCTGCTCCAACCCGTCATGAAGAAGTCCCGCCGTACCGCCGTCTCCTGTCGCCCGCCCGACTCCCTGCAGCCCAAAACCAGACGCCGAGAAAAACGGACGTATGGTGAACCGCCGATTATCTCCCGCTGTGCTACCACTGTGGAGAGGCCGTCCACATCTGCCGTCGCTGCCCCTAGAAGAGGCTGTTTGCGAGGGTTCTCTGTCGACGCACCACGCCCCAGACCAGGCCAGCGCCCATTAGAGATCGGCGAATACCTGTCCAACAGCAGCCACAGAACAACCCGTTTCAACCATTCGACGTCGCACTACAGATGTCAGTCGCCTAACCACCGTAGCAATGTTGACTTCGCACATGGAAGGTCCCCTACCCAGTCGGAGGAAACAAGAAGCAGTTCTGGAGGTGAAGTTGCTCTACGGCGAAAAACACGAAACCCTACAACGACGCAAGGATGCGCCGAAGACCGTGATTCACTACATGCCATCATCCCGAACCGAACCCCGAACCCCGTGCTGCTGTAAGGATCGCCAATGATCACGTCACTCTGCCTCCCCCCCCCCGCGCAAGCTTGGTGATCAGCGTTTACTGTTGAGATGCTGTCCTGGACGTCAATGCTATCGTAGAGGGTACCAAAGTTTGCTTCTCGACCGCGGTGTCTCTATCGCAAGAGGCACTGCGCACCATAGGCCATGCAAATCCCACGTTTTGGTCTCCAATTTCTCCGAGGAATGCCAGCATCTGAACAAGGACGCTGCAATTTCGTTTCTCGAAGAAACGCAAGAAACAAGTCAAGTGATCGCGGTTGCCATTTTTGAAACCGCACGCGCAGGTGATTGCAAGCTGCCGCGTCCTTTCGACATGAACCCGGTGCTGCCGCAAGAAAATCGGTAAAGATTACTGGACTTGCTGCGTCGCTACAGTGAGTGTTTTCTTCGAACTCAAAATTACCTCATGCACAGCTCACGAAGCACCGAATTATAAGCGAAGATGCAGCCCGACCTACCAGACAGTCACCGTACCGCGTGTCTTCACACGAGCGGGAAGCCATCCGGACGCAAGTCGAAGATATGCTCGGCGACGACATTATACAGCCATCGAAAAGTCCCTGGAATGATCCGGTCGTAATTGTGAAGAAAAAAGATGGCACGCTGAGGTTATGCGTTGACTACCAGTGACTGAACAAGATCACCAAAAAGGACGTGTACCCCCTGCCCCGAACCGACGACGCCCTCGACCACCTCTGCCATGCTAAGTACTTCTCATCGATGGATCTGAAAACCGGCTACTGGAAAATTGAGGCGGATGAGAGAGACCGAGAGAAGACCGCATTTATAGCGTCGGACGACCTATAGAAGTTTAAGTTGATGCCGCTTGGGCTGTGCACTACACCAGCAAAGTGTTAAAGAGCCATGGACACCGTTCTAGCTGGGCTGAAGTGGCACACCTGCCTCGTATACGTCGACGACGTTGTGGTATTCTCACGGCCATTCGACGAACACGTTGTTTAAGTTGATGCCGCTTGGGCTGTGCACTACACCAGCAAAGTGTTAAAGAGCCATGGACACCGTTCTAGCTGGCCTGAAGTGGCACACCTGCCTCGTATACGTCGACGACGTTGTGGTATTCTCTCGGCCATTCGACGAACACGTTGCAAGGTTTGGGCCTGTACTCGAGGGCATTCCTACGTCGGGGTTAAAACTGAAGCCTGATAAGTTCCGCTTCGCATACGAGGAGCTTAAGTTTTTGGGCCTCACCGTCAACGCCGCGGGAGTTCTGCCGGACCCGGTGGACATGTTTTTGCATTGCGTATGACTGTTTCCGTGCATGCCAGCTTCTTGTATGTGGGTACATAGAAACGAATCCCGGATCCACAGTAGAGGAAATGTTTCAAGAAATCTTGAGAGGCCAAAATGCAATACAGACCGATATCGCTAACATCAAAAATCGCCTCGAGGCCGCCAAAAAAAAGCTATGGCCAGTTTTGGCTTCCGACTCGGCAGTTAGAAGAAAAAGTGGAAGAACTGCAAAACCGAGATATAGACACAGGCGGTTTGAATCTAGCCTTTAATAACGTGCACAAGGCACTGACCTCTCATCAAAGGAAACACAATGATTAAGAGGATCGTTGCAGGCGGTCTAACCTTGTAGTATTTGGCATTCCTGAAGTGCCCAATGAATCGGATGAGGTATTGCGGGAAAAGGTTATCAAAGAGCTTTTCGAGAAAAAAATGGGTGTCAAGTGTTCTTCTGTCGCTAGGATTCACAGAATCGGAAAAGCCCCCAAACGCCCAGTAATCTTGTACTTTCAAGATTGCAATGAAAAGCAGGAGCTCTTCAAAAACGTTAGAAAGTTAAAGGGGTTGAAAATCTTCTTGCAGAATGACTACGGCAAAGACACACTACGGAAAAGAAAGCTGCTTATGGCAAGCGCAGAGAGTGATAAAGATGCAGGAAGAAAGGTGATGCTCGTCCATGATAAGATCAGTGTTGATGGAAACCTTTTTGTTTGGGATGATGCTACCAACAGCCGCAGGGCAACTTCTATAAGCGAAAAAGTAGCGCTGCCGACTCCTGAAACAATTTCGTCCTAGGCGCAAAAAAATGATCTCGCGAAGCATACCAGCGCCCCGCTCCACAGCTAGCGATTAAAGAACCGTGGACGTCGGCTGTTTATCTTTAATGCCAGAAGCATTGTTAATAAAATAGAACAGTTAGAGATCATCTTGTTGATATATGACCACCACCTTGCCATAATTACAGAAACGTGGCTACATAGTTTAAGTAACGATGACGAAATCGTGCCGCCTGGGTACCAATTATTACGACGAGATAGGGGATCTCGAGGGGGCAGAGTAGCGATTGTTGTAAAGAATGGAATTGATGTAATGGCAAGAGATCAAATCGATAGCCACGAAAGTTTAATTTTAAAGGTTTCATTTCATGGGCACACGTTTTTTCTCTGTGCAGTCTATCGCCCACCGGACGCTGACGATTCTTTTTTGCTTAAATTTTATGACCGAATGATGAAATTAAAGGGTAAGAATTGCATAGTTACTGGTGATTTTAGCCTACCTGCTATTGACTGGGAGCGTAAGCAATACGCTTTATCTAGTCCTTGTGATTCATTACTGGACTTAATGTTTACTCTTAACCTTGAACAACTTGTAAACGACAACGCTCGGGGAAATTCAATCCTACAGCTGTTGCTGGTTTTAGAAATGTTTAGTGGGGGAGTTGTTCAGGTAGATTTAGGTGTATCGTAACATACATTAATCTCGTTTTCTTGGAGAAACAGCAGTCTTAAACCGAAAGTTGTGACACAGGACCCAATTAAAGATTTTTCCAATGCAAACGACATTGCTGTAATTTAGACATGCATCTAGAACAAACGGAAGATGACCCTGAACTGTTGTGGCGACAATTTCGTGCTGCTGCAGAATTCTGTATTGAAAATTTTGTGCCTTCTAAAACACGACAAAAGCATCGTTAGAATCCCTGAATTAGCAGAGAAATAATCCACTTAAGGCGTAAAATCAAGCGCCTCCAAAAGAAAAGGAAAACAGAATCTCCACAGTATGGCGAATTGAAAAATAGTTTACTGAGTAAAGTCAAGCACTCTAGAAACCAGTATTTAAATACCACACTAGGAGAATTGATTAAAACCAACCCCCAAATGTTTTGGAGGTGTCTGAGTCCGGCTAAACATGAAATTATAAAGATAGACGAAAGAATTATCACTGACCCCAAACAAATGGCTACACAATTCAATGCGTATTTTTATACGGTCTTCTCTAATAGGGATCTGTGCGATATTTCGGAGTGCTGCTCTGGCTCATTTGCGGGTGCAGTGGTAACTTATGAGGGAGTTGTTGAAATGTTGCTCAAACTGGATGTAAAAAAGTCTACAGGACCGGATGCCCTTCTCAGTGCCTTTTTCGACGATGTCCGGAACAAATTGCAGCGTTTTTGACACATTTGTTTAATTTTTAAATACGGACAGGTGATATACCTGATGACTGGCGTATAGCACGGGTATTCCCGATATTCAAAAAAGGAGACAGATTAGATTATAACAACTACCGACCAGTTTCCATTACAAGCACGTGTTGTAAAATATTAGAGAATGTCGTCGCAAATTATATAGAAACATTTTTATTGGAAAGAAATTTGTTGTCACATTGCCAGCATGGGTTCCGGAGGGGCATGTCCACTCCCAGTTGGTTTTAACAGTGCATGAGGTTTCCGAAATTCTGGATCGGTCAGGGCAGGTGGATATGCTCTTTCTGGACCTATGCAAAGCTTTCGATAACGTACCTCATGGGAAATTGTTGTATAAGTTTAAACAACTAGGGTTACCTTTCAGTATTGTTCGTTGGGTGAATTCATACCTAAAAAACAGGAAACAGTTCGTCAAAATTAACAATTGTGCCTCTGATATGCTTCCTGAATCCTCGGGGGTGCCCCAAGGTAGTGTGTTAAGTCCCCTCCTGTTTCTGATTTATGTCAATGATTTAGCAGAAGTTGTGAGTGATGTTACAATCAAATTATTTGCTGACGATTGTGTAGTCTTTAAGGAAATATCGTCCAAGGAAGACCCCGACGTACTACAAAATAATATTTTGGCAATTATTGATTGCTCGTGTGATCGATGGGGTATGTTGCTCAACAATGAAAAAACAGTATTGCTGCGTGTAACACGAAAGATGCATCCAAGTAACTTTTCTTATACTCTTCAAAACAATGTAATCGCAGAAGTTCGAAAATATAAGTACCTTGGTGTTACCCTATCTTCTAGACTCAATTGGTCCGATCATATATCCGATGTCTGTATATCGTCTCTTCGTAAGCCCTGGTATCTGAGGCTGAAACTCAAAGATGCTCCAGCAAACACTAAGCTTATGGCGTACAATGCATGTGTTCGAGAAAAATTAGAATATGCTTCAGTGGTTTGGGGTCTCTCTACTAAAAAGGACATTTCTCAGTTAGAGAAGGTGCAGAGAAAAGCCGTCCGATGTATTTACGGGAAATACCGCAGGCATGACTCACCATCTCTTCTGATGAAAGAAAATATTATTCAAACGTTAGATGATCGCAGACGGGTAAGTCGGCTGATATTTCTTCATGATTGTTTGTCAGGCAAAATAAAAATAACTCTTCCTGGCAGCGTTAAACGACGTGTAACTAGGGTTACGAGACGCACTCATGAATTACTATTGACCTCTGTTTTCGCTCGAACGGATGCCTTTAAAAACAGTTTTTTCCCCAGGACCGTTGAAGAGTGGAATTCTTTACCTCGTGATGTTTTAAAAGCAAAAGATTTTGCAGAAGCGTTACAGCGTCATCTTTTTCAAATTAATGTGTTCTATCGTGTTGCTTTTGTTATACATGTGTAAAAGATGCAGGGTACCATGAATTGTTTCTGATATATTTTTTGCCTGTGTTCCCTTTCGTACTTGTTCCATTCCTGTTTTGTATAAGCCTCTCCTGCTTGGTTCAAATTCTTGACCTGCAGTATCTGTAAATAAAATAAAATAAATAAAACTTCAGCCATAGCGAACTTCCCAAGACCGAAAGACAAGGAGGGCGTGCGAAGATTTCTCTGACTGTGCGCATTCTACCGGCGCTCCGTCGCAAACTTCGCACGCATTGCAGAGCCACTCACACACTTGACGAAAGATAGCACCCCTTTCAGCTGAGAAAACGCCCAAGAAAAGACATTCTGCGAGCTGTAACAATGTCTGCAAAACCCACCCGTGCTCGCTCATTCCGACGAAAGCCCCGATACGGAAATGCACACCGACGCCAGTGATATAAGCTTGGGTGGCATCCTCATCCAAAACCAAAGCGGCTGCGAAAAGGTAATCGCCTATGCCAGCCGTGGTCTGTTAAAGGAGGAGAAAAACTATGCCTCTGAGAAAGAGTGTATAGCAATTATATTGGCCATTTCCAAATTCCGCCCCTACGTGTATGGTAGACCGTTCAAGGTTGTGACAGACCACTATGCGCGATGTTGGCTGGCCGATTTGAAGGACCCCTAGGGCCGTCTTGGGCGATGGAGCTTGCGCCTAGAAAAATTCGACGTAGCAGTCGTCTATAAATCCGGCAGGAAGCACTCCGATGCCGAATGTCTGTCCCGCGCCCCGTCGACCCACCACCTAAAAACTCCGACGAAGACAGCGCGTTCTTCGGAGTCGTGACTGAGAGCGACCTAGTCACCCAGCAGCGTGCCTACCCCGATTTACGCGTCATGATGGCCTACCTCGGAAAACGCAGTGTCGCCGTGCCTAGGGCCTTCAAACGCCACTTACCAGCATTTAGACTAAAAAACTCCCTCATCGTGAAGTAACATTTGAACCCTATAGAGAAAACAAATGATCTTCTTTCAATCCCTGGAGAACTTCGCCACAAAATTTTGAAAGCGTGCCACGACGACCCGTCCTCCCGACATCTCGGAACAGCACGCACTATTGGAAAAATAAAGGCGAAATACTACTGGCCCCGCCTTGCAATCGATGTGTCCCGCAACGTCCGTAGATCCCGTGGCTGCCAGCGACGAAACACACCACCGACGAGATCCGCTGGACTTCAACAGCCGATCGCCATTCCACCAAGAGCCTTCCAACTGGTTGGAATGGACTTCTGGGCCCATTCCCTACGTCACGATCCAAGAATAAGTGGATTGTCGTAGCAACAGACTACATGACGCGCTACTCAGAGACGGCCGCTCTTCTGAGGGGGACTGCACAAGAAGTCGCCAAGTTCTTCATCAACCAAGTTGTGCTGCGACGTGGAGCCTCTGAAGTCCTAATCACAGACCGCGGAAATGCCTTCACTGTGGAGCTTATGCAACCAAGATTATGCTACAGCAACACTGATCACCGGAGAACGACAGCGTACCCCACCCCAAAACGAATAGACTAACGGAACGCCTGAATAAGACGATGGCAGATATGCCCTCTATGTACGTCGACCTTGAACAAAAGACTTGGGATGAGGTCCTTTAGTGTGTCACGTTTGCGTACAACACAACGACCCAGGAAACTACGGAGATGACACTGTTCGCGCTTGTCTACGTGAAACGACCAACTACGATGCTTGACACCAGGCTTCCCCACGTGGAAGACGACGACCTCAACGCCGACGTCTAAGGGTACGTTCTGCGTGCGGAGGAGGCCCGCCAGCTCGCTCGAGTTCGCACAACGGACCAGCAGCTGAGGGATTCCAGACGCTACAACCTCCGACGCCGAGACACCGAGTACCCTCAAGGTGATCTTATATGGGTGTGGGCTCAGTGAGAAGCTTCTACGACGGTATTTCGAACCCTATGGGATTCTACAACGTGTTGGCCAACTCACCTACTAGGTTATCCCCGATGGTGATTCCTGAACATCACGACGACGCACGCGGCCCGATGTCGTCCACGTGGTTCGCTTAAAACCTTTTTACAGAAGATGACGGACTTCATTTCTTATTTTTTTATTTCTTCGGACTGTTGCATTATGTTAGGATCGGGTCGATGCACTCTTAGAGGGGGGTAATGCCGCGAACCATTCATTCGGTTTGTTTATGTTTCTTTTACCGCAGGGCTGTGCCGGTCTGTAGTATCTTTGTGCCAAGGAAAGCGCGTGTTTCATTCTTTCTTTCGGTGCTACATGTGGGATCTCTTCGGAAAGGGAGCACGTTCAGAACTAACGTGAACAGCCTAGAATAATCTTCTTTGATCTACAGTGTTCTGGATGGAATTCCACTGTTCAAGGAGCTTTCGTGCCGAGTGATAAATGACCGCAGAGCAGACGCCACGGCATTCGACCCGCCGCGCGCCGGCACACGTCACTTTGTTGACTGCTGCTTCGCCGCCTGTGTATTCTTTGAGGTGTTAGAGGAGCACAACTTCACTCCAATAAAGTGTTTTCCTTCAAGGGAACTGCGTTGTCTTTGGCTTCGCGACAATATCAGAAGGTGTCGACCATGCGCGCGGCGCCGTGGCCAGATCTTGTTCGTGGCTCCATGCGCTTCTCTGGAACGCCTCGAGAGTGTGGCCCACCACGGGGGCACCCGAGGTTCAGTTCTCGGGTACTGTGGGGGGTGCGAGCGTGCAGAACGCAGCTGCGGCGCCGACGACGAGATTGCATAAGTGCTTGAATTTCGGGAGTCCATTTTCAGATTGGTAAAGCTTTAGAAACAGCATACGTAGTTTTATTCGTTAGGATAAGGTGAACAGGAGCAGGAGTAGTTAGCGTAGGTAAACTCACGAGTAAAATGTGCAAAGGGGTTGTTACACGTGGGTTTGCTTTTTTAGTAACGTTGAGTGCACGGGATAACATACCGGTGAATAGGTTGGAGTTTGGGACGCCTGGGCGCGGGAAGTATCATGCCACCGAAAGAAGCCAGGCGTTGTGTGCATGAGGGGCCTGCACGAATACCCCTCGTATCTACGAAGTTCGAGTTGGTGGAGGGCAAGAATTTATGCGCAGAGTATGTGTGGGGGCGTCGCGCCCATACCAGCTTGAGGCAGAAAAGCAGCAGCTCCGGATCCAAATTGGAGAGCTAAAGGTGGTGCTGGAGGGTAAACGGTAGCAGCGGGAGGCGTTCGAAGAGACGTAGTACCGATGGAGGGCAAGCTAGCGACGAGGGATGCCATTCTGGACAAGAATGGCTTATGCATCAACACAGGCGCATTGAATGTGCTTGGCTGGAGGAAAACGATGGCGAGCAGGGCAGCGCTAGTCACCTAAGAAGTGCCAGTGAGTTCATAACTAAGGAGCGTGACGAAGTGAGACCCCGTCGCAAAGAGTCCGAGCGATAAGGTAGTCAGGTGACTCAGACGCAGCCGGAGCAGGTGGCCGCGCCGGGGAGCAGCCAACAGAAAGGAGATGGGCACATGGTGATCGTGGCAGGCGATTGGAACATGCGCTACTCCGAGGGGGAGATTAGAGGGCGGGTGATAGGAGACGAAAGTGCAGGGGGGCGTGTTCTTCGGCCAGTACGTCAGGGTTGTTTTGGAAAAGGCGAAGGACAAGATGTGGGAAAACATGCAGGAGCAGAACCACACGGTTGTAGCCGTGGGTCTAACGACGTTCTAGAGGGGAGCGGGCGGGAGTGCGAAAGCCACGGAAGAAGGGAATGGGGGAGCTTAGGACGCTGTGCCCAAATGTGCAGGTAATGGCTCTGAACACGGAGATACGAGAGCTAGGTAATGCAATGGATTTCGCAGTCGTCGGCATCAACGCTGATGTCTGACGTGTGGGCTGGAAGATGGCGTTCGATCGGGATGGAGTTCACTTCAACGGGCAGGTGGGAGAAGCCATCGGGCGGCGACATGCGGTGCGAGCAGTGACTTTTTTAGGGGGGCCGCAGGCCTCTGTGAGGAGGGAGTAAACGGAGCAAAAGGGAGAAAGCTAGGTCGGTACACATGGGTGCAGGTCGAAAAAAGGAGAGACGCCGGTGTGTAAATAAGAGAGGGGATAACTGAAGATCACTTACAAAAAGATGCAGGGCGGCAGGAAACAAAAAATGGGTGGAGATTCGTAAACAGCTAGAAGAGGAAAATATCAGGGTAGAAGCAGTGAGCGAAACGCACCTAATGGAGCTGAAATAACCTTCAGTAATATGAGGATATGTATAGGAATGTTGCAAAATGACGGCTGTTTCGAGTAGAGGCGGAGGAGTAGGTATTGTTATACAACAGGGGGCTAATTGGAAACGAGTGAAAGACTCTCACGAGCAGGTTTGTTTTAAATGGATAGTAGGGGAAAGGAGGTGCCTTTAAGAGTTTCGTACCTGAGGACGGGTAGGGAGAGTAATGAAAAAAAGGAAAATTTCGTGCCGTGCCTAAAAATGGACATTCAGGATTACAAACGAACTGGGGGAGTACTATTGGTAGAGGACATGAACGCCCGCATTAAAGTTCTAGACGTGTGCACAGACAACAACGGACATCTAATGCTGGATATCAGTGAAGAAGAATTGATCAAGTAAATAGGGTACATACATGCGAGGGGTAAATCACGCGCAATGTGGTAGGTGACAGTCGAGTATCGACTACTGCCTCCTCTCGCAGGGGCTTTATGCATGGTTGGATGCAATGAGCATAGATGAGGAAGGGGGTCACCATCTGGGCAGTAACCACAAGCGTATCCATCTGAATTTTGAGAAAGAGGCAGGCGCCAAAGCGGACCGACCAGTGCAGTACACTAAGTTAAGCAGTAAACTAATTGCGCTGAATATAGAAACAAATCCTGAGGAAATATGTGACCCCGACAGGATCATCAAAATTATTCCAGAAAAAATAGTCTAAGCAGAAGGGGAAAATCAATGGAAAGGAAAGAAAACACACAGAAGCTGGTGTAACGCAGAAATCAAGGACCCTTTATAGAGGCGTGAATAGGCGTCTAGAGAACAAGGCCGACCAAGAGTGCAGAGAGGCAGCAGGAAGAGTTGGAGATGAAATGGGAGCAATAAATTAGGAACAGTGGAAGTGGAACTGTTGGTGCAGACAAAGGTCAATAGAGACAGCGCGAGATGGGCGGCGCAAATACGAAGGGAGGGTAGGGACACGCCGAAAAAGTTTTGCAACCATGTGCGGGCATTCTGGAAACGCACGGGGTGTACAGAAGGTGGTACCAGAGTCCTTTAATGCCTTTCTGGTCATGAAACTTCGCCGTCACGCTATGGAAGAGCTTCGTTCGCTGCCGCGCCGCGGCGCTGGTGTTGATCGGAGGGCAGCCGGGGGCGTGGTCAGAGCGCGTTTGGCAGGGAACGGACCACGGAGTAAGATAAAACAGACACGAGCCGCCTTATCAGCAGTGCGCTTTCGCTTTACGTGTCGTGGGCCGCTCAAATGGAATTATCATTTTGTGAGTGGCGAAAAAATTTTCTTCGAACGGGCATGCTGCTACTGCGTTCCTGCCTGCCGGTCTGGCTACACAGCAGCGGCGGCCGCCCGATGCCCTCCGATTTGCGCTGGCGCCCCTCGCGGTAGCCTTTGGCCCCGTACGAAACTTGGCCGGGAGTTTCATGACCAGAGACCTATTAAAGGACTCTGGTGGTACTATAGAAACCGAAGCGAGGCAGGTGCTCAAGGGAGAGCAGGCATTGGGATATCTTCATGAAATATTCGCTGAGAAAGTCTGTGGGGTTGATATAGCGTCCCTGCAGCGCCACTGCGATGTTGCGACTGGGAGGTTGAAAGGTCTGGAGATGGGGAGGGACGAGCTCAAGTGGGTAGATCAGAGGGAAAGGCCCCCGAAAATACCGCCGTTGGCATGGATGGGATACCGATAGAGTTTATCAACCAGTTAGGACCAAAGAGCAAGGGAAGGCAAATACAAGCATTCAGCCCAAGGATAGAAAAGAAGCCAATACCATAAACGTGGCATACTATCAGGACGAGCTTAATACATAAGGGCAAAGAATACAAGACCAGACCGAGTTCGTGTAGGGCAGTCACCGTCACGTCCTTGCTATATAGGTTCGCAATGCAGGAAGTAAAGTTTGAACTAAAGCAGTGGCTAGAAGGGCAGTAGATTTGTACATGAAGTTTAAAATGGGTTTCGAAATTACAGAAGTCTACATGACAACCTATTTGTGGAATGCCAATGCATAGGGTTGGCGAAGATGCAAAATCGCCCTTTGTGCTGTGTTTCTGAGATATTAAAGCTGCGTATGACAACGCAGACAGGGAGCAGGGATGGGTTTTCCGTCTCTACGTGATAACGTTTGTTATAGCAGGGTTCAAAATCAGAGAGTTGGTGCTGCACTAGACCGATACTTCTGGCGCATCCCTCGTCAAGGCGTAGCAGTCCTGAACAAAGCTAATGGTACTAAATAGTTTCACATCATCAGCATAGAGGGGAAACGAAGATTTTGTTAGGTCTGTTGAAGCATCGTTGCTAAATATAAAAAAAGGATAGTGGACCCAGCATAAAACCATGGGGTAAACCACTTGTACAAGTATAAAACCAGCCTTTTGTTGTTTATATCTACGTAAAAGGACCGGTCAAAACAAGGACAACAAGGGCTACATCTACAACGGAAACAGTAAACTTGTTAACTAATAATTTATGGTTAACCACAACAGAGGCCTTGTTGAGGCGAAAATAAATTAAGTTGAACTGCCGATTTCACAACCTGCAGCCGTAGCCTGTCTCCTAGAGCTGGCAAGCTGTAGCCGTGAATCGACCCGAGAAAAACGCGTGCTGATTTGGTATCAGAACATTCTTGACCCAGGCCGCATGAACTCTGTGCTGAGGTCTTCTCAAAGAGCTTTGAGGCGACACAAATAAGTTTGTTGGGGCGATAAGTTGTAGCCACTGATTTATCACCAGACATAAATACAGAAAAAATCGGAGCGATCTTCTATGCACGAAAAAATGTGCCAAAAAGTAAAAAGTAATTATAAATTGAAGTTAAAACAGACAGAAAAATAAAGCCGTTCCAGTCAATATCAAACGTGTCGGAAGTGCAGAACAGTGATTCGCCATAATGGCCTGTACCGCCGTTATCCGCTCACTGCTACACCCCATGCCATACAAATTTCCCACCTTTGCAGTGGTCGCGCGCACCTGCCCGAAACTGTGCCAGCGGGTGTTTTGTTCTTTTTGTGCCTGCTTTAATTTCGTATTTTGGAGCAGTTTTGTGTCATTCCGAATATGCCATTTTTTTTGCTTGTGCGGGTTGAGCATTTCTGCGGCCTTGCGAAGGCATCATTTTCTAGTTTTATGTGGAGCCTTTCTGCGTCATTTCAAACGCGCCATTGCTAACAATTCTGTATTCTGTGCACAAGAGCTGCGCGCAGCGGTCAAGAACGGGCGATGCGACCTGGTGGGCCTTTGTGGTACACTAAACTCTAAACAGTTAAGCAGGTCTGCGCAAGAAAGGTCACCATGAACAATTTTGTGAAGAAATGTAAGGTCTGCACGCGTACGTCTGCAGTTCAAGGAAAGGATGGAAGGGACTATGGGTAAGTCAAAATCAGGATGAAAACTGCGATTGTGATGAGGGTGCTTACATATGGATAAAAACTTCTGCACTCGTTCTATTATTCACAACTAGATTTGCAGATGCCGTTCCAGGCAACAGAAGCATATTCTAACTGTGGTATACATATTGCATTGTATAGCATTAGAAATGGATGTGGAGAAGATAATTCCTTTGCAATCCGACACACATTTCCAAGACTTCGGAGTGCTCGCCGGGTGATGAGCCTAATATGAGGAGAAAAAGAGAGGGTACTGTCGAAAAGCACCCCTAGGTCCCTAATCTCCTCAACCCTTTGCAGAGGAGCTCCCTCAATACTGTAGGAAAACAGCAGACGGTGGGTTTTCCGGCTGTAGGTGACAACCTTTGTTTTAGTGGGGTTTAAAATTAGGCAGTTTTTCCTGCACCAGACCGATAATTCTGACACATCCCTCTGCAAGGCACAGCAGTCCTGAACACCGCTAATGTGCCTAAATAGTTTGGCATCATCAGCATAGAGAAGAAAAGAAGAGTTTGTTAACACTGTTGACACCTCATTGATAAAGACAGAAAACAATAGTGGACCAAGCACGGAACCCTGGGGTACACCACTTGTTGCAGGGTAAACACTAGACTTTTTGTAGTTAACATCTACATTAAAGGACCGGTCAAGGAGATAGTTGGACAACAAGGCAACAAGGCTTGCGTCTACACCAGACTTAGCAAGCTTGTTAATTAATAACTGATGGTTCACCACATCAAACGCCTTACTGAGGTCAAAATAAATAACGTCCAATTGGCCGTTTTCACAAACTGCAGCCGAAGCCTGTGTCATAAAGCTTGCAAGATTTGTGACCGTCGATCGACCCGAGAAAAAGCCGTGCTGATTTGGTATCAGAACGTTCTTGACGCAGGCAGCAAGAACGTTGTGCAGAGCTGACTCAAAGAGTTTTGAGGCGACACAAAGGAGTGAGATTGGGCGATAGTTAGTAACGGAATGAGTTATCACCAGAATTAAATATTGAAAAAATTCGAGCGATCTTTCATGCACAAGGAAATTTGCCGAAAAGTAAACAGTTAATATAAATGGAAGTTAAGACAGGCACTAAAATGTTGCCTTAAACCTTCATGAGGGCTGTTGGAATCAGTGTTGCGGAGTTACCAGTCCGGAATTGGAATGAATCCGGAATCATTCCACATTTTCGCGACCCCGGAATGGAATGGGAATGGAATGGCGACAATACTTGAAGGAATTGAATGGGAATGGAATTAATCTCATTTTGCCCGGAATGGAATGGGAATGGAATTAGATGTATTTTTCCCAAAATATAGCGCACTTTTCTTTTCCCGCGCTGTTTGTTGCCAAAATATGCGAAAATACGCAAAAGATCCCACCAGCCCAAGTTCAAACATTAGTAAGCCGGAGCCTTGAATTTAACAATAACTCAGTACTGTTAAAATCGATTGGCTGATTACAAGCACGGTATTTTATAAGCAGCGATTCTACTACAATTATATCCTTAAATACAGCGCTGCTACGAAGTTCGTCGCGATTCTCCGCCTAATAAACGCGGCTCTAAGCCGTTGGTATCCGTCGTGGGGAACTACCGCGGTGGCATCCCCCCCCGTCTCTCCCACCAACTTCGCCTTGTGATGTTTTACCTTGGCGGCGCCTTCGCCCCGGCTGCGAGCTGTCTCCCCACGCTTCACTTTTGTTTTTTGCGTCCGGAACCGTCGGTGATCGCGTCCCACCTCGCCGTCATCGGGACGCTGGCGCGGTGCTTGTGTTCACTGCGAAATTCCGCATATCAGTATACGCCCCATCTCCCTTCGCGCTCCCCCCTCTTCCTCCAAGACGTTTTGCAATACTGGCCCTCCTGTCTAGATGCTCGGGCACCTCTGCCCGAAGCAGCGTCTACGGAGGCCTAAAATATTGGTTCGAGAATCCACCCGAAACAGGAGAGCCCATGTGATAGGAACTGCGGTCACGCCTGCGCCTGCAAGCTGCAAGCTTTGTTCCTAAACGGTTCCGACCTAACGGAAAGCGAACGCTAGCCACCTTCCCTTGCTTTCCCGACTCGCAAGGTCAGTTTCCGTTGTAAATGTGACGTCAGCTGACGTGAACGCGTGTTTTCCACATCTCTCTTAGTGACAGACAGCGAAGCGAAACCGGCTCTCAAACACCTCTTTTAAGCAGCTCGTTTGTCAAGCGCAACACACAGGCAGAAGGCAACTGTATTAGTTTACATTTTTTTTTGTTTTTAGAACTGATCGTTGAAGCAGCCGTCATTTACACTTCGTGTTTTCAGAACTGAACGGCGAAGCGCCCATTTGGCTCACACCATTTCGTTACGTAATTTTGATGAATGAAACCAAAATAAACTTTTTTTCGAACTTTCACGGCAGCTTGAGTCTTTTATTGCAGCATATAAAATTCACGAGGAGACCTAATTGCGCTGCTGAACACAAGGTCGCGGTTCGATTCCCGGCCGCGGCGGCCGCTTTCTTGATGGAGGCGAAAAGGACAAACGCCCGTGTGTACGAGATTTCGGCCTAAGGTGATCAAAATTAATCCGGAGCCCTCCACTACGGCGCGCCTCATTGCCTGCGTTGAGTCGGCGCGTTAAACGCTACAATACATCAACGAGGACACCTACGCACTTTTTCTGGCGTAGGGATTTCCACAACACTAGACTGACCGGCTGCCGAACGCGTCCTTCTATTATCATCATTATCATTTTTCTTTACATCTTTTCTTTCGGTTGATCGCCCAGACCAGAGGACACTTGGGGGAACCTTAATTGCTACTCAACTCCTCAAATTAGTTATACAGGCCTCAGTTATACAATTAGTTACGCAGGTCTTGGACTCAGTTTTGCTGAGTCCAAGGCCGCAACGCATTCTTTGGGTCCTTCAGTTAGCTAGAGCCAAAGGTTGCGTGGTGCTAAAGTGTGAACAATCTCCCAATTTGTAAAAGAAAAAGAAAACAAGACGCAGATTAGTATACGAACCAATGCACTATCCCAATATACACTAACGAGAGAAAAAAGAATTCTCCCTGCGCATTGGTTCTCATCGAGACACCCATACAAAGGTCGCGCATACTCTAAGCACAGCCCGAACTTTCGCTCGTGCGCAGTGGATGATACCTGACGCACGTAACTAAGCTTTTCGGCAAAGGCGACATTGCATACCTGCGCACACGCAAACACAGGAAGTTCTGAACCTATCAGTGCTTTCAAGGCGCGCTTGACATGCGTGAGTGCTGACGACCTGTGCGGCCCGTGATCCGCATTTGGTGAAAAGACAGGACAAGGTGCTCGAGCGGTAATTCTTCCAACTGATACCACCAGATCCGGAGGTTCTGTTCCTCGTTAACAAAGTTATAGTTCTAACCATTCTCACGACCGCTCCATACGCGTGTTAACTGCTTAAAAGAATATAATGTCTTCTTCAACCATATATATACTTTTGTCAGCACAAAAATAGAACACGTCGTCACGTTAGCATTAAAACATTCACATTTAAACAATATTAAAGCATCACAACTCCTAAAGACGTGCTGACCATGCAAATACTATAACAACTACCTGAAGAACGGCCCCTGTGGGATTAGTAGGGTGATTGCAGTGAACGAGATATGCCACAAAGCCACTATCCCTCGAACTTGGTTACGTGTTTTGCGTATTTTAGCAGTTCTTAATGCGTGTATTACATCAGCTTAATGGTGGGTTCATTGGTAACTTGATAATCACCCGATAAAACGTTGAGGAATTAGAGGAATGGAATTGGATGGAATCGCCCATTCCCGGAGTGGGAATGGGTGATGTTCCGGCATTCCGAGAAATTGAAAGGAATTGAATTTAGGCAACTTGTAATTCCCCGGAATGGAATTGGAATGGAATGGGGACGCCCATTCCGCAACACTGGTTGGAATTCCATGTGCACCACAGGAAAATGACGGTTTCATCCGTTTAAGGCTATCATTGACAAGTTTTTCATCGAACATAAGTGTGTTAAAATTCGACATATTATTAAACGGTAAGCGTTCGTCGTGACCATGAGGCAGTTGAAAGAAAGAATGGAAGTACTGAGAAAAGCTCGTGGCAACATCTCCAACCTGTTCCCCATCGGAATTAAGCAGGCTAATGTGTTCTTTAGACGCCTTAGAACGGCCGCGTACATACCTCCAAAAGTCAGCCGGTTTCTGAGACGCAGAAGCCTCTAACGACCCTAGATAGAGCTGGTGTTCACGCCGGTAGAGGCTTTTACAAAGTCTGCGATACCGACTAAACTCCGCTTTCCACTTGTCAAGCCCAGAACGCTTGGCCTTTTTGTGGGCGCTGCCCTTAAGTTTAAGCGAATTTTGAAGTTCTTTAGAGAACTAGTGGGGAAATTTGGAATGAACATGCTTATAACAAGGGATGTACTTTTCCATGCCACTCGTGACAATTTCGGTAAAACGTCCAATCTGTTCGTCGACATCATTGACATAAAAAACACTAGACCATTCAGCAGATGAATAAAAATGATAGAGCCCAGCATAATCTCCACGCTTGAAAGCATATTGCGGGACTGCGCAATCGTCAACATTACCATAGCGATGGTGTGCAGTGACAGAAACAGAGTCAAAAAGAGGGGGTGAAACTTGTCGGGGTGTACAAGAGATATTTTGGAGGCACACACTTGTACGTTTTTCAAGTTCGAGAAGCACACATCTAGGACATTACCACAGAAGTTTTCAATGTGGCAGAACTGCTGCAAGGAAATGAATTGCAGTAACTGGGCTATCTGGGCGTGTTGGTTTAATATGATAAGGAGAAGACAGCGCGGTTTACACACGGATACAGGGAAGAGTACTTGACACACATGAGCGCTGCAAGGAGGCGAATGATTGAAAATCTAATAACATGCTGCATTTCTGCGCTGCATAATGGTTTTTATGCTGAAATAAAAGACTGTTCCAGTGAATATCTGAGGTGTTGAAGTCCCCAAGCATAATTAGCTTATGGTTGGAGTGTGAATTGGAAACATTTTCAATAAATGTGAGCTTTCGATTATATTCAGCAGGCAAAATATCTGGGGATATATAGACCGCACCGATGAGCAGCTTCTCGCCCCTCTTGAGGCCTACCTCAAGCCAGACTGATTCCTCGGTCTCGAGGTCTGCACGCCGCAGGCATTGCACTGAGCGATCGATGGCAATGAGAACATCGCCACCCTTTTGCTTAGGCCCAGTTAACTTTCTGTTGCTTCTAAAAATTTCATAGTTCGGGGAAAAATAGTCGGAAGATGAGATATCATTGCAAAGCCAAGTTTCAGTAATAACAATAGTAGAAAATTTGGAGCACACAACATTTCTAAGAAATTCGGAAGACTTAGTACGTAGACCCCGAGCATTTTGATAATAGATGTCGAGAGTGTCGTTCTTACTGGTCATTCTCAGTAGTTTCACAGCTGTGCACCATACCAGGGTGGAGCTTGCCTTGGACCGGCTTGAAGAGGCAGCCCTTTGGCCACATAGACGGGTCGCACAGGCGCCTGAAAGACTCTGCGTCAACAGTTACACAAAAAGATAAATACGAGTCATACTTGGTTTTAGGGCGTTTGCACGACAATGGCGTGACTTGCACATTCGACAAGTGGGACAACAGTTGCCCAGATGTCGTGTTAGCCGACAACTTCGAACCAAAGATGGCCCTGGAACTCAGTGGTCGGCGCACCACAACCACCTCAGAAGCTTCCGATGCACCAACGCGAGGAGGGCTTCTTTTCTTCAGTAAGTTCGCCGGCGGGCAGTTTCGCAGTTTCGCCTGTACGGTCCGAAACTCGCAGTTTCGAACCGTACAGGGGGAGGCAAAGGGCAGTCCGAAGGGGGACCCAAATCACTCAACGCCGCACCTGGTTGACCGCTGGAGCGTTCTACGAATGCCGAAGCGTTCGTCGAGGACAGAAGGGGGCTGCCTTCGCCCGCTGCACCGGCGGCGGCTGCGGCGAACGACGTCCTCATGGGGAGACCGGAGTGCGGTGACGTCACCGGTAGCGTGGAACGGCTCATTCACGTGGCGCGTGCAGGAGAGTTCGTGGAACGGCTGGTGCTTTGGAACGCTAATTTGGCTGATCGGCGCTTCGCGTGAGACCACGTCTGTTTGGTGGCTTTCGTTGTAGAGGCACAAGTTCGCCTCAATAAATCTCCGTTTGTCTTTGCCCACAATTCGCCTGCTGCACTTCTTGCGACGCAACACTGCAGCAGAACAAAATGGAATATTTCTTTGATCCGTCTTACTGAATGGATCTTGTTCTGGTTATACTAACTTCTTTTTACCTACTTGCCTTACCATATGAATAGTAGGCTGTTTATATTACTTTTTCTTGTTTTCCATTTTATGGATTGCTGTTATAACGTTACAGGATTATCTGTAGTGTGCAGATGTTCTGTTTCATCTCTACGATGTATTTACAAATTCTGTTGTATCCTGCCCTCCCGCTTCGAAGCGAAAGCAGCTTCGTTGCTAATTCCTCGGTGCGATGTTATGCTATAAGCTGTTGATTTCGCCTTCAATTTGCCCATTCCAACCCTCACCCAAAGTGTCAATCGAAAAACCGCCTTGGTTTTCGAGATAGAAGGACGATCTGCAGTGTGCAGATGTTCTGTTTCATCTCTACGATGTATTTACAAATTTTGTTGTATCCTGTCAGTTTTGTTCTTGTTCATTGCATATAGTATATACGCTATCTACGTTTTGTAGTGGTTTGTACGGTATACCTTGTAATATACATTGTAAAAGTTATTTTTTTACTGTTTTATCTTTTGCGTTGTCAAAGTGTTCTTTCCTTTCACTTTTTCTTTTTTTTACTTGTATCCATCTGTGTGCCAGCACCAAGGCCTCACGGCTTTCCTGGGCACAATAAATACACATGGTTTAATTATTGATTGATTAATATTAACAAAAATAATAATATATTATTATTATTATTAATATTATTATTATTAATATTATTATGATTATTATTCGCCGCATAGATGGCCCCCAGTAACGACAAGTGCCTCCTCTGCTGCTTCGCTTTTTTCGGCAGGCTGGAGTTTTTTCGATGTTCTGCGTGTAAACGGACGAAGAACAGCAGCATTTGATCTCCGGGAAGCAGCCGTTCGTCTGCAATCTCTGTGTGGCTGCGGCGTCACAAGCTAGTCCTAGCGACCCCGGCATGGAGGAAAAAAAAGGTTAGGAGAGGCCCTGACGTCACATTTGTGAAGCGGAGTCCCGCCATGACTTGAGCCCACTGAGCCCAGCACTCTATCCCATCATCCTTTGCTGTCTCCGGTTTGATTTGACTAACATGGCGTCGCCCTGCCCTCCCGCTTCGAAGCGAAAACATATTCGTCGCTAATTCCTCGGTGCGATGTTATGTTCTAAGCTGTCGATTTCGCCTTCAATTTGCCCATTCCAACCCTCACCCAAAGTTTCAATCGAAAAACGGCCTTCGTTTTCGAGATAGAAGGACGATTTTTCAGGTCTTAAGCCTGGAAAAGTAGCGTTTGTCGTCGTCTTAGCAACAGGCTCGCGGGATGGCGAACGCAGACGACGGGAGCATTGTTTGGGATCGTACAGCACTGCGGTCTTTGCGCGCTACGTGTCAGCAGCGATAAATTTCACTTCACTTCACAACGAAGAAACACAAAGTGAGCAAAGAACGAACTGTGGCTCTCGCCAACGCTGAGCGAAGGGGATTTTCCCGGCAGGTCGCCGGCGGCGGCAGTGGCTCGCTCCGCCAATATCAACGCGACGTAAGCGACGCTTTGGCCGGGGTACGAGTTAAGGCCGCCTCCGACTGCGGAGTTTTCAAACTGGCCTAATCTAAAAACGTTTGTCGTAGTGACTGCGCTGGTTTGCAAGCGTAGCGAGGCAGCCACGTACCAGGCGCCTTAAAAATTTGTCCGTTCTATTCGCCCAAATTTGGCCGCCTCAGTTGTAAACAAGTAAGCCACAATTGTGGACCTATAGATGTGTTTTAGTGCTTTTTTAACAAAAAGAGACGACCAAGTAAAAGGTGTACACAGGAAAATAATAAGGGTTAAAAAGGGGATGGGAAAAAACTATTGTAAAAGGCTAGAAGTAAATATGTACAGTAAGGTTTAGGGAAGAGAGGAAGAGGCTAGATTAGCCGCACCCGCTGGAAAATATCAGAGGTTAGTTATATAATCGCGTAGATATAGTCGAGTAACGGGGTACTCGAGATCATATATTACTGAAAATGATAGATAAACACGACATAAGTGCAATAGTGCAAAAGTGCGTTAAAGTAGGGAGAACAAATTATAAAGAAAGTATAAGTTGGAAGAGGGGGGAGTAACGGAAGTAGAACAAATTTCCGTAAAATGAGTTGCAACCACAATCATGATAGCTCAGGTAGGGATATCAGTAACAAAAACAAGGTGGAACCACAGTCAAGGTAGTTCAGGTGAAACATCAGTAACAGCAAGAAGGAATATGAAGTAAAGGGGAGAAAAAAGACGGGGAAGGAAGGTTGGGGGAAGTAATCAGTTTCTGAGTTTTACGGAAGGTCAATCAGGGCCCAAGGGGCAGCAGAAGACGCAGATCGCGATCACGGCAGGGAAGGAAGACGGAAAAAGAGTCAGCTGATCAAGAGGAGTCAACATGGAGCCCGAGATTTTGCCATCGAGGAAGCACTCAAACTGAATATATGTTTGCATATCAAGATCACATGTATGAAGAATGACATGGTGATTCATAACTGAGCTTTCACATATTCGTTTAAAAAATGTCGCTGATTTCCTCCCCTCCCTTGGCTGGCTTTCGCGTGGTAGATCTCTCTTCTTCCTTCTTTCGGCCTTCTTTTCCTGTCTCTTAGAAAATATTTTTCACTACGGTCCGGTTTGTTTATTTTTAATTGGCGTCACCCGTGACACGTATGTGGTACGGGTTGGGCTTTTATTTTATTTTATAGCTCTTTATTTTGTATATATGCATGTCACAAACGCACGGTGATACGACGACCAGTTTGTCCGCCATAAGTTCGGCCAGAGGGTAATAGAATGCTGTACACAACACTCGTTACGCAGATGACGCAGCTGTAATTGTGGTTAACACCACAATCAGTTACTTTATTATCACTTCCCCGCTTCATATTTCGTTCAATCCTACCACACAAAGTACGCTACTAGTTGCGAGCCGTGATAGTTACTTGCACTCCATCGCGCTGTCCACTTTTTAGGCGGTGCGTGAGGGTATAAATATCTGGGATGATGGCAACTTTCTTGGGCTTTTGTGTGTCCTCTCTTCCATCGCGGCAGCAAGATTTTCATTTTAGGTTTTTCAGAAGTTTTTCACATGTCCATGACATCAGTCCTGCAGGAATCCTGCCTCCCTTACCTTTTTAACTTGCCCATTGAAACTGTGTGACATCAAGTGTTGGCACGACTTCGATACCGTCGAACACAAACAAGAAAAGCAAACGACTCTTAACGAGCTTAGTATGGCCGATTGGTCGCTCATTAAAGGCTTGACAGGTCGTGGCGCATACGTCCAGCAGGCATGCTCGTTTTCAAACCAAAGATAGAAATCCAGGCACTGGATTCCCTTCTGTTTTGATGTCTCAATCGTGAAATTGAGTGCTAGGTCCCTTCGGCTAAATAATTTTAGAAAATCTACCGTCGGTCTGTGACTGGCACCGTCCTCCAAAATAACCAACTATGTCAGCCTAGCTTGGGCCTACCTAAGTCGACGCTGACAGTGCATCCCAGGGCAGAACGAGCAGCCGCACCCCCACAGCGCAAACCCATTTTGGACGGCACTGTAAAGCAAAGGCATGGACCGGGTTTTACTTAATAGCAATCGTCATTGTCCCTTTCGTTTCCGTCTTCCGTCGGCACATCCTAGGGCATATTTTTTAGCGCGTCCGCACACCGGTCGTCCTCCACTTTTAAATGCAGATCATTTCTTTAACTCACGACGTCACCCGGCGTTGTCGGCGTTGGCGTGCTCGGCGTCCGCAACAGCCGTTCCAGGTGCGCCCTCTCCCGCACTCCTCCTCGCCTGCTCTCCGCTGCTCCTCGAGTGATCTCTTGCGCTCGTCGGCGGTCGCAGTTGATAAGCGATGGAAGCAAGACCTTCAACTAGTACCTCGGCGCAATCCAACATCAGCGCCGAAGCACCAGTTCAAGACGTCGTACCATCGTCTTCGTCGACGGCGGCAGAAGACAAGGCGGCGAGGCGGCGGGCTGCCGACGCCGAGCGTAAACTTCGTAAGCGCGCTGCCGACGCCGAACTTCATGCACGCGAAACCGCGGCCAGGCGTCAACGTCGACAAGCGGATCCCGAGCAGCGTGCACGAGAAGCAGCGGCCAGGCGTCAGCGTCGAGAAGCGGACCCTTCGAGTCGAGAGCAAGACACAGCTTCGAAACGTCAGCGTCGGCCCGCGGACCCGGCCGTACGGCGAGAGGCGGCGGCGAGCAAGCGTCGTCGTCTGGAGGCCGCCGCCGTCCCGGAACCCGCCGTCGCGGAAGCCGTCGGGCAACGTCAACGGGACTTTGGGGGTGCCGACGCGCGCTTCAACCCCACTATGCTCTGCATTTACACGTGCCCCTCGCGCGGGGGCATGCGACGGATGATTTTTTTGTGAGATGGCCCAGTGGCACTCTTCATGAATTGATTGTGAAAAAATAGCTTGAAAGATTTGTCGGCATCGTCTTCTACACGGCGGGCCCGTGACGCGCCGGACGCTACACTAAGACGCCGAAGAACATGGGAGATCCTCACGTGGCCTAACCACACGCGGAAGTCTAGACGACGCCAAGTGGTCGCCGCGAGGGATGTGCGCATGTGCGCTTGGTATTTTTAAAGACGGTAGTCTTTCGTGGGCTAGTTAAAACCAGAAATATTGGTCTGTCTGCATGTCTGTTTGTCTGCCTGTCTGTCTGTCTGTATGTGACCCGATTCAGCCACCCGGCCAAAGTAAAAGGCCTGCGGAGTAGTCTGATATAGTCACAGCTAAATCTGCCTGTCTAATTCCTGTGTAACGTTCATATTTGTCAACATTGTTGAACAAGAACAAGACATTCCGCAATTGTAAGATAACAAAATAATACACCAGGGATATTTGCAGCGTTCTTTTATAAAAAAATGATAGATGCTTGATTTTTGCGAAATTAATTACTGCATTCACTGCAGAAAAAAAATTCACTCCGCCGTCGCCTGCTGTCGCCCGCGTCACTGGCGGCATTTTAGGAAATCAAGCGGGAACAGTTACGATAGGTTCCACTAGATAGGCTCCACGTTCTTCTTGGAACGCACGTTCTCTAGGGAAACGTGGTACTATAAGCATTGAAGTAGGGCGCCTCAATTCACGCGCGTCTCCGCCGTACGGCTGCGCTGGCATCAAGGCACCTGGCCTGGAGGAGTGGAACGTGGTAAAGTTAAATCTACTTGAGCAAAACATTAGCGAGTTTACCTTGAGAGGAGCGCGACGGAAGATGAACAGCATGAGAGGTGAGCGGGAAAGCGAAGGGAGGCATTTACTTGGCAGATGTCGGCAAAGACTATCGTCGTTTGTCGACATTTGCAATGAAAGGAGCAGATACGGGGCGAATTTTGTGGTAAATGTATTGCGCGAAGGTCGTGTCCGGCGCCTCGTGCCGGGAACGCCGTGCGGTCGCAATGAGGCACGCGCTTACGTGTGCTGTGGTTATTTTTCTATGCCGTACTCACTTCTGTCAGCCTAAACAGCTGCGCTGTTAAAGTACCTCTCTCTGCTTTACCTTATTTTTGCTTGCGCCGACAGCTTCGTATTCTATACCCAAGAAAAGATAGCGAAGGGTATTGTACAGAGGCTGTGCCGATGTAAAGCGTTTATTACAATACTGAACCATAGAAGCACCACACATAATGGGTACAAAGAAAACATAAAAAAACAAAATAATATATTTATTGCATCAAAAGTACCCTATTTTACTCATGCTGCACTGAACGTACAAAAGGCGTAATGTGCAAATGTGCTGGGTACAATTAATCTGTTAGTATGTAACATTTAGAATAGTGCCAGCAAATCGTTGCAAATACTGGAAGGTTTCGGATAATTTTTAATAACGGTAAAGAGGATCAGTGCCATGTAAAACAATTCCAGAAGACAATTTACTGTATCTGAGTAAAAGAACACCAGAGCATTACTACCTTATATTACAAACACAGCTGGAAAAGATTTGCACCTGTTTATTTGAAAGCGTGCTGGAATTCATGTGAATACGTTTCGGGGAAATATGATACGTTATTTCCTGAGTACTTTGTTGTTGTATTTCCTATTAGCTTGTTCCGGTAAGTATTTTTTGATTCTTTAGCCGAGAAAAGTTCTTTGCAGATAAGGTAAAATATCCATTTCGCAACACACATTTAAAGTGCACCCATCTAATATGCACAAAATATTTTTCTACATCGTAATTACAACCGGCAATTAAAAATATTTGTCTGTTAGAACACGCAAAGTTTTCAAGGGCGAAATGTAGATTACACATTTAGTGATACCTTTTTTTCAGAGCAAAACTACCCAAGCTTCCTTGTATCCGTGCTTATCTTTGACAGGAAATATGCAAGGGAGAAACGCTAGGCCAAGGTGTCTGACGCAAAGTTGCGATCAAGAAATTAGCCTACGAACATTTCATCTATGCCGCATGGCATTTCATTTGGGTTTGTAGAGCGGGCGCTGGATTTCGACTTTGGTTGAGGTGAAGTAAAATTTGCTTTCGAAATTTGTCAATTGGGAATTTGTTATTCAAACGGTTGGATTGTGCACTTTGGACTTTGAGTTGCGTTAGTTTGCATGGAGAAAAATTCCCGTTTTACCCATATTTCTCTGAAAAACGGGGTTGACCTAACAGCAGCCAAGATAAAGCTAATGACGACCCCCACCTCCGCTCTTTCCTTAGACTTTGTGTCTGAATTGCCAAGTTGGGCGGATTTGTTTTGAAGTTGTCTCAGAAACAAAGTATTCTCTATAATCGCACATATTAAAGGAGCCTAATGAACAGCTGAATATTTTGGAGAATTCAAGCATTGAAGTCCATTGTTTCACTGAACTATAGCGGTTTTCTTTCGTCTGAACTTTTGTTCTAAACAAGAAATAAATGAAGTATACCATAAACGTGAGGTTGTTGATGTGTTCGCGGATGTGCCTAAGCTTCCTGTTTTAATTCTGGCTGCAAATTGCTGGTTGTCTTAATTACTTACAGAGTTATTGCTCACTACAAGGGCTGCTCACTTTTAGCTGCTCTATATGTAGCTACGTTAACGGAAATTTAAAATGTATTTATGGTACAAATCCAGACGTTTACAGCATGAGAAACAGATTAACTAAATACACACAGAATACGGGAAACACGCAGGCGTGGCACTGAATATTGAGAAAGTTTTATTGCTTGCAGGCGCCTAAAATACACATGTGCAAGCAATAGACAGGAAAAAGTAAATAAAAGTGAACAGCGAAAATTGCACTAAAGTTTTTCTCCGACAGGGGGGTCACATTGTAATATAAAAGTAATCTTACATTATTCATTCAAAGGTACTCTGTGTCCCGTTACTTGTAGCTGTTCGTCACGCTGTTACATGCACCGACCAGCCCACTTGATCTCCGTCCTGAAGTTTAAAAACACGAAATAAAATTCTGTTTGTGGCAAGAAGATCTGCATGAAGGATTATTTATGCCGTGACCACAATGTGCACTGCAGGGTGTTGTGCCAATGGTACTTCGAAATTCAGTTTTACATAAAGTAAGGAGGATAATTGATGTCAATGGCAACAGTAATAGGGGAATCATAAGCTGCACATTTATTCTTGAAAAGGTAAATTTACGAAGCCAGATATGGCCTGACAAAATCCACTTAAAAGTTAAAGCATTAAATTACTAATATGACTTACGTATTGCAACCACGTAGGTAATCGGCACTATATAAAGATTCATACGGACTTTCCCGGCGTAGTTCTGCGGCTGTCAAGGTTTCTGTGAATACAATTCTCTTAATTTATTAACTGCGATGGTTTCTTGGGTGACGTCAGATTGATGCTTTAAAAAGAGAAGCTTCATGTGAAACACTCAGTGATATATAAGATATTGTTGGCAGCAATAAATTATTCTTTTGTAGATCAATAATATGGTGCCAAAACAAACATACAAATAAAACATTACTAACATTTCTTAGTGCGCCTGCATCTGTCCGTTTTGCTAGCAGCGAACAAAGAACAGTAAAAAATTCAAGGGATCGCTTTTAGTAAGCGATCTATCATAAACAAAGGAATACAGATGACTCATATTGCATGAGTTGTACACTCAAACACATCGGCATTGGCCGGTAATGCGAAAGAAAACTTATAAACAAAGTACAATCCCTTCGGGTAAAATCGTGTTAACTGCCGAGAATTTTGTACTGTCTGCATCACGATTCCTTGTCTGCATCCCTTTATTAAAAGAGGACTGAATAAAGTCGGAAAATTTTGAGAGCAATTGAAGTGATTGTTGCTTGTCTAGTTAGTGATGCTGCAGAATAAAGTCGTGCAGAATAAAAGAAGTTCGGATAATAAAACAACGTTTTCAGCCCTCTCGGTGGGTTTATGTAAATTTATTAATTTGCAGAAATGAAGTGGAAGGAGGTGTTTGACTTTCGACATCTTCTTTACCTGAGTCTCCCAAAAATTGCTGTCAGCGGTAAAATTTTTTTCTGATAGCCTTGTCTATGTAAACTAGAAGTCTCGCGAAACCACCGGATGGAGGATTTTTCCTACAGGTCGTAAAAATCAATCTTGAATTGAAATCTGAGCCCCGACTAGTTCTGTTCCCACACAAACATCACCTAATTAGTTCTCATATATTAATGAGCTCAGTAAATTCGAAATGTCTGCTTAACTTCAGATTACCAAGAATGCGGTCCGTATATTGGCTAAAAACTCTTCATGTACTTCACTTTTACTGCAGTGGTAAAGTTCATGTGCGAGTGCAACTTCTACGCTTGCGGAAAATCCAGGCGTTTTGAGAGGCAATGTTGGAACAATTGCCGAAATTAATCCAGATAACGCGGGAACTATTAGGCCAAGGCTTTTAGTAAGGCGAAAACAAAGCACTAAGAACACTACGCATAATGAACTAGCGGTCTGCATCACCACCACCCATTTGGGGTCTCTTTTTCTAAAGGAAGAGAGGCAGTCGCCTTTCATCAGCTGTATGTGAGGGATCGGGAGCAGCTTACAGCAAAATAATTATCAATAACGTCCAGCTGAGTACGTTGCCATTCTTCAGTTAAGTAAATAAACACTGGTATAAGACACGCAGGAGCAGTTCTCTCCTAAATATATTGGTCACATTATGGTGATCAGTCCGCTTTTGTTGCTGAGTGTTGTGCCCAATGCAAGGGCGCGTCTCTCTAAGCAGATTAAAATACCGGTACGGTGACCTGTTCACGTAAAGGCAATGTTCTTGATACCGCGTTAAAATTTTGCACCGAAACGTTACTTGCTTCCCTCTAGAATCAGCAGGTCACCCCCATCAGTAACTTTAGTGGGAAAAAGTACAAACAGACATTGACTGCAGAGCCATGGTTGGGGTTCCCGTTTGAAGACTCCACTGGATCTTGCCACCTTTCGAGCCTGGACGATCAGTTTTCTCTGAAGCTCCAGGTGTCATGTTTTTACAGCGGCCATCTACTACTGTTCAATTTTCCCCAGTGTTGCTTTTCGCGGCCTAGTATCCACACATTCCCATGAAACACGCTATAATATCGATTTACCACCGCAATACGGCAAGCGTATTGACAGGTAAACACCGACGCATGGGAGTTTCGTTGTCGCGGACCCCTGATTCGTGTCCGGAAGGTGGAACATGGACCTTATAGCTCGCAGGCAAAGTACCGGACTGGATGACTGCTGGGGTCGTAAGAACGCGCATCTTACTAAAGAAACAATTCACACCCATAAAAGGTGGGTGGAAATATGTCGGAGTTCAGCGTTGACTCAGCTGTGCTGGGAGGCTTCCCTGCCTAATTCTGCAGTAAACATGAGAGGGTACGCTATGCCGGCTACTAAAATATAGGGAATGTGCGAACAAGGGGAAACTTCAGAGAAAAAAATGTTACTCGGAATAACGTAAACCAAACCCGGTGAGCGCAACAATTTAAAAATTGCAACTGCTGCAATCCGACGCATTAGGTAGTTTTAAATATGCGTAAAAGATTTATCCAATGAAAAACTGAGTATTCAAACAATAAAACTGCTTCTGAGGGGGCTTCAACAAACTTAGATATTGTTAAACTGCAAGGCAAAGATTTCAGCCGTGATACTAAAATTTTTGCTGTTCCAGCTACTCCATATTTCGCATGGAACTTGTATTACCGAATTCAAAAGGAAATACTTTTTAGCGGAAGGGCACGCTGCAAAATTATTGCTTATGCGAGCCAGGTTAATAAATTACCCTATGAAGGGAAGTTTTTTAGGTTAACTTGGAAGCCTCGGATAAAATGTTTGCATTTTATTTCCGTGAATCACGCAGCCTTAATGGTTCTCCTCATAGCTATCTAGTCAAGCTCGACTTTAAAAAAGAAAAGAAAAGAAGGGGGCAATGAAGTGCGTTCCTCCTTTATAACAGAAAATGTGTAAAGACAGTTTGTATTCCTAAATAATTAACTGCATATATTAGGTTTGTGCCGTGATTTGAAGTCAAAAGCACGATGTCAAAGCGAATGAAGAAATCGCTCTTTAGTCTACAAGGGCAGAGGTCTTCTGGAATGGCCAATACCCCATAGTGGGCATGTGAAAATTTTGCTTCGGTAGGTTGATGTCACAGCGAAATGGGTTTTTGTGATTCGGCCGTGAGTGGGTGATGGTAGGTATCGTTCGTACCTGCTACAACCTTGATGGGATAAGGCGACTACACTGAAGGCCGTAACGAGCATTGTGCCGTAGAACTATGAATCTAATGCAGGGAGTTGCAGAACGTCCGCATGAATCGTTTGATGTAACACCAATGTGTCTCCAAATGGAGAGTTTTCGTGTTGAAAGCACATTACCAGTCATAATGGGTAGTTTGAAAGCAATATTGGTGAGACGGCGTATTTTTCTGATTGACTACATTGCTTTGCAACGCACGCCCATGGGCCCATTTACTGTTCTAGCTATTGGGGTGGTTCAGCGACAAAGGTACTGTCGTTCTCGGTCCAAAATCACGGGTGCGATCGTGGCTCCAGTGGCTGCTTGTGGTATGGAGGCGAAAAGCGAAAGTGTTCATATATAGTGATTTAGGCACATGCGAAGTATCACCAGGTGCACGATGTTAAGTCGGAGCCTCGTACTACAGACCGTATTATAACCGAGATTTATATTATGGGGCTTGAAACAACTAAAAGGTTAATTTGGAATTCCTCTTCCGGTCAGTGTTTTTATCTAATGAAGGCACGTCAAACGTCTCAGCTATAATTCATATGATGCTAATAAGGCATTGTATTAGCCAGATGGGGAACATAATGTTTTTACGATAGCATTTCAGCGCCACGCCCTGCTGTTTGAAGCCCGAGTAGTTTCATGCGACAGCAAGTAGGGACAACCATCCACTCTACCACGTATAGCCATCTACGGTAGGCTTATGATCAATCGCCCTCTATTCCGCTGGTCCCAGGGTAAAAGGGCGATTTGCTTGTCATTGCAATATGTGGTTACGCATAGGTATTACCATGCAGACAGTGACTTACCAACCATACTGAATGCCACAGCCGCAATTGTCCTCACTGAGAGTTCAATATAGAAAGTTATTGGAATAATTGCCGTAACTGTGGTTATCTAAACAGCACATAATCCAGAACACCTAATGTAACCCATCATAACAGCGTCATCTGTACCTCGCCACGTATCTCACTGTGTATCTATCGCTTTTCTTTCATTCTTTCCACACCGCCTGAGGGTGTAAGAATGTTCAAGAACTGGTCTAGGTGCACGATCTTTCATTTGTGCTCTTCAGCAGAAGCTCGAAATGTCTTATTTTCTGTGTGTTCGCAGTACAGTCACCGCAATCTTGGCATTCATGAAAAGTAGACGTCTCTGGAGGAACATCGCTTTCTCTCTCGGCCGATAGTACTGTTATCGGACAAATACTTTCATTTCTGGACCGCGAAAAAAAACGGGTGATGTACATTGGTCCTATTAGGGAATTTGTTTTGTGTGTGACTTTGGCGGCAGTCTCTGAGAAGCGTCCTGCTGCTGCGGCGTCTGTGGAGGAGAAATTCACTTTCAGCTATCAATTTCACGCCAGTCACAGAGAAGCAATTGTTAAGGGCACGCGCTATAGGGGCTGTCCTCAGCCCGTTACAGTTATTGCTGCTTCCAGAAACGTCTGCGAGTCCAGTTTTTGGTGCATGTGTGTAGGAGAATAGCGACATTAGGGACCGTCGTGTGAAGTGTCCGCGATGTGAGTATGCATTTTCTAGTGTTGGTTTGTAGCGCGAGAGGTGACCGAATTGATTGTATAACCTAATTCACTAAATTGAGAGAACCTCCCATTGATTTCATGTTTCTGTAGTCAGATATGCCGGAAAGCTCGGCTCCCTTGGCGTCAATACGTACAGCTGGCCAAAAGTGTAATAGGGTATTTCTTTAAACAAAGATATGTAAGTGCATTTTCAGGCATGCGTTTTTGGTTTATGGAATTTTGGTCTTTTCTGACGGCAATATGCCGTAAGATTTACATAGCGAAGTTCGTAATTGTATGTGTTCACTGCGGCAAGAAGAAAGTTTAAATGACAGCGGTCTTTATTTGTTTTCGCTCGCATACGGGTGGTTCCTGGAGTTCATGTACGGCAAACTTATTACGAATTGCTTTATTGGGCTTCACAAGCGTGGCGCAAGAAAACCTACCGCTGTTTACCTCAATTTCAGTATTGTCACGGCCCGGTCGGAGGTCCTGGGCAAGTGCGAGAGCAGTATCCACTGGACGACAAAAGATTCTCGCCGAGGAAAAGGCGGGCTGGACGAACGGGTCTCCCGTCGTTCGAGTAACGAATGACAAGGACTTCCCGCCCCTCTACCTCAACCCCTCCAGTTCCCCCAATATCCAAAACGTCGCGAAGCAAAGCGACGAAACAACAGATCTCAAGAATATATTTGAAAGGCAGAACGCCCAAATTCAGGAGCAAAACGCGCCGATCAGAGCGCAAATGAACACAATAGGTGCGCCAGCTAGTGGTAGCTCGGCAAACGCAGTAACCAAGGCCAGTGCAGCGTCGGAGGACGCCACAGAAAAGCAACGAAAGGTGCCGCGGAGGGGCCCCCGTCGGCCCGCCCAGCGCGGCACGGCGATTCTGCTGTGGAAAAATGTCGCCGCAACACAACACGTAACCGCGGAACATGGCTGCGAGAACACGCTGGTCGACTTTCACTCAAGAGTGATCGGTAATGCAGGTAACCTGTTTGTAATGAGCGCCTGGTGCAAGCCTTCACGGAGGCATTACGATTTCGACAAGACCGTGAGGGAGGCGAAGAGGTTGGCGGGGAGCAGGCCGCTTCTGATCCTCGGCTCCTTCAGCGCGCCTAATCTAACGTGGGGCTACAGACATCAGTCGAAGAGAGGAAAGGGCCTAGCCATAGCCATGGAGGACCACGACGTGACCCTCTTGAACGAACCGGGCGTCGTCACCCGCAAGGGGAACAGCGCTATCCGAGACACCACGCCGGTCCTATCGTGGCTCGCAGTGTCGGCGGCGGAAACCTGGCAGTGAAAACACGTGGACCTCTCGGACCACAACATCATCAGCCTAACGATCAAAGGACCAAAGTATCGGACAAGCATGTGTAAAGCCAGAGTGACCGACTGGGACTGAATGCGCAAGGAGACGGACCTGGAAAACGAAGAGTCATCCGAGGAATCGCAGGACCACAGCAACCAAACCAACGCAGAATTGGCGCAAGCACCGAAGAGCGCGCTTGACAAGTTCACCGACGAGATCATGAGGACGGCGCAAACACCTTTTGTGGATGCCCGCCTCGCAGACATGTGGGCAGCACGCCACTCGCTAACGTGGAGGTGGGAGCGCCAACGTCACAACAAGAAGCTTGTGGAACCAATCGGGGTCCTGTATAAGGAGATCGCAGAGTACGCAAGCAAGCTCTGCCGCGAAAACTGGCTGAGCATGTGCGATGGATTGCAGGGCTAGTTTTTGGCGCGCAAGACCTGGTGCCCGCTGCGGCGCCTCATCGACTCGCTAAGCATAAGGACTGCGAGAAACCGTAACCTGACCAAAGTCCTCAACGCTTCCGACGGGGACGCACAGCGACTGCTAAAAGACCTAGAGAAGACTTACCTCAAGAAGGGAAATCGTTAGTACCTGATACCCGAAGAGTACGGAGGTACCAAGAACCCAATTCTGGACGAGCCGTTCACGATCGTGGAGCTCGTCTCTGCCATAGACGAGAGCAATAAGAAGAGCGCTCAGGGAACGAACGGTATTACGTACAAGCTGCTCGGGAACATGAGCAAGGCGGGGCACAAGAGCTCCGGGGTCACATCAGCAAGGCCTGGGAGAGCTCGCGATTGGCTGCCGAATGGAAAGAGGCCGAGGCACGTTTCATACCGCCCTGAAATTCAGTGACGATAGAAAACATGTGCCTGATCTCGCTCGTGTCCTGTGTGGGCAAGGTCATGAAGCGCATGAATCTCAGAAGACTTCAAGCGTACTTGGACGAGATGGACGAGATGCCGGCGACCATGTACGGATTCAGGCAACACCTGAGCACCCAGGAC
Source organism: Haemaphysalis longicornis (assembly GCF_048455015.1). Lineage (NCBI taxonomy): Eukaryota > Metazoa > Arthropoda > Arachnida > Ixodida > Ixodidae > Haemaphysalis > Haemaphysalis longicornis. The sequence goes on along the minus strand of NW_027526407.1, from coordinate 113,601,071 downwards.
GTCCTTTTCCAGTTGAACAAACTGGTAGCCAAGCAAGCCACGAAGAACGCAACGCGGCGGTTACTGGCACTAGACCGCAAGGGGGCCTTTCACAACGTGTCTCACGCGAGCGTCGTGGGAAACCTAAGGAAGACGAGATGCGGCCGCAAGAACTTCGGCTACCTCAAGGACTTTCTCAGAAGAGGACGGCAACGATACGGTTAGGCGAGGAATGGTCGGAGCCCTAGGAACGCGGAGGCAGGGGCACCCCTCAGGGGTCGGTACTGTCGCCTCTGCTCTTCAATCTGGCCCTCATCCGCCTACCCGAACTAGTCAAGCAGATCGAAGGCGTGAACCACGCGTTCTACGCCGACCACATCAGGGTGTGGACGAGTCGCGCGTGTTCAGGCGCCAGGGTGGAGGAGGTGCTGCAGAAAGCGCAAACGACCGCCCATGAGTATGGCAAGACCTGAGGCCTGAGCTGCGCTCCACATAAATCGGAGCTACTCGTGGTACAACAGGGCAGAACAAAGAAGGAGGCGCTGCCGAGCATGACCATTTCCATCGACGGCATGCAGATAAAGCCGACCGAGCAGATCCGCATTCTGGGCCTGTTGGTGCGAAGCGACGGCAGGGCGATGGCGGCTTTGACAAAAATCAAGAACACGTCGGAACAGATTACGAGCATGCTCAGAAGAGTTGCCAAACGCTACAGAGGACTCAAGAAAGAAGACGCCTCGCGCCTGGTGCAGGCTTTCGTCGTGTTGCGCATTGCCTACTCCGCCCTGTACCTCCGGCTGACGAAAGCGGACAGGGGAGCACCCAACGCGACGATACGAAAAGCAACAGAGACTACAATGGACGTGCCGATGTACTCGTCGACGCAACGTCTGGTGGACATTGGCATGATCAACAACGCTGAACAGCTGGTCGAGGCTCACTCATCGAACCAACGAATACGGCTGAGCAAGACCGAGTACGGCCGGGCCGTACTTAGAAAGATTGGATGGCAAATCGAACCACAGCCAGACACGGCGGCGCTCCCCAAAGAGTGGCATGAATCCTCATCATCATCACCAGCCTATCTACGGAGACTGCAGGGAAAAGGCATAGCCCATTAATCTCCAATTACCCCTGTTCTGTGCTAACTGCGACTAATTTATCCCCGCAAACTTCTTGATCTCATCTGCCCATCGAACTTTCTGCCGCCCTGTGCAACGCTTGCCCTCTCTAGTGATCCACTCTGTTACCCTTAATGACCAACGGTTATCTTGCCGTGGCATTACACGCCCTGCCCACGTCCATTTCTTCTTAAATTCTACTAATATGTACTTAACACGCGTTTGTTCCCTGACCCACTACGCTCTCTTCTTGTCCCTTAACGTTACACCTATCACCTTCCGCTCCATTGCCTGCTAAGTAGTCCTCAATTTAAGTTGGACCCTCTTAGTGAGCCTCAAAGGTTCTGCTGCGTTAGTGAGTACCGGTAAGATGCAGCTGTCATACACTTTCTTGTTCAGGGAGAATGATAGGCCGCCATTTATTATCTGAGAAGGTCTGCCATACGCACTCCACCCAATTCTTATCTTTCTAATTATCTCTGCGTCATGGTTGGTATCCGGTGTCCCCACTTTGCCTGAGTATATATATTCCCTGACCACTTCCACGGCCTCACAATCGATCTCAAACCGCTGTGCTGCCTCGGGGTTATTGATAATTACTTTGGGTTTCTGCATATTATTTTCAGGCCCACGGTTGCACTCTGTTTGTCCAGTGCGGAAAGCTTGCTTTGCAATTCGTCCCCGAGTTACTTAGCAAGGCAACGTCATCAGCAAAGCTGAGCTTACTGAGGTATTCTCCATTAACCCTTACTCCCACCTGTTCCAAATCCAACGTTCTGAATAGTTCTTGTAAACATGCTGTGAATGACATTGGAAAGATTGTGTCTCGTTGGCTGACGGCTTTCTTTGTAGGTATTTTTTTGTTTATAGGTATGGCAAGAATCAATTGAGACTAACCCCTCCCCCATAATAAGCAAGCGAGAAATCACGACGAGAGGCAATCGGCGCGGGCCAAAGCTCTCGCCCGGCAGCTGGAAAAGGACCCTCGGGTAGTGTACGTCGATGCTTCGCTCCCGAAACACGAAACGAAGGCAACGGCGGTCGTCACTACCCTCGAAAAGCTGGTCACCAGTGCGTCGGTGTGCATAACGGAGCCGGCCGAAGCAGAAGAGGTGGCCGTGGCCCTCGCCCTGGCCACGCCGGAGGCGAAGACCGTGGTACCCGACTCCAAGATGGCATACGCGCTCTACCAGAGGGGGAGTCTCTCCCACGGCACCACCCAGTCTAAACAAACGAAGACCACCGGGATGAGCGATCAAGCTCGTGTGGGTCCCGGCTCACTCGCAGGTGGAAGGCAAACTCCTCGCCGACCACCACGCCCGAGAAATGTCAATCCGGACAGAGGACGAGCTACCGCACCCCGCCACGAGCTACAAAGACATAATCCAAATGCACCGAAACGACCGATGTAGGTTTCCCGGTCCGCATCTGCAGCTGGACAGACTACAGCAGATGATCGTTCGTCGCATGCAAGCGGGGTCGCTAGCCCATCCGGTGCTCCTAAAAAGGATGTACCCGTCTGAGCACGACAGCTCGTGCCCGTTCTGCAAAGAGAAGAAAGGCACTCTCGCGCACATCATAGGGGAGTGCACGAAACTCAAGACCCCCTTACCTTCCCACCACACCTATTCCCAACCCCCTCGAGCGACGGGAGACCTTGCGGTCCAGCCCCGACCTCGCCGCTCAGTACGGACTGGTGGCCAGGAACCAGGAGTTGCTGGACACATATGAGTCCCGTGACTAGGAAACCACCACATCTGGTGCCTGCGCACACACACCTTCTTTAAACTGCTCAGTAAAAGTTGATTCTTTCTTTTCATAACACGCGGTTAACCTGGCCCTTAGGGCATCTGTTGGTATCGTCGTACCTTGGCGCTGTCGCCCGCAAGTGCAGATAGTCCTTGGTCGTGGTCGGGAAACTAGGAGACCGGACACTGGCGGCGGCAAGTGAACCCGCTCACGCAGTCAGACGCCTCTTCTACGTCATCGACAAGGTTGCCGACCAGCGCGTTTTGGTCGATACTGGAGCAGAGGTAAGCGTCATAGCGGCCTCTTCGATGGACAGATGACACCCAGAAATGACCTCCCTGTTAATCGCCGTCGACAACTCGCCGATCAACACCTACGGCGAGCAGTCACTCAAAGTAAATTTTGGCCTGCGTCGCACTTTCTGGTGGCTTTTCACAATTGCCGACATCAAGCAGCCCATTCTCGGTACTGATTTCTTGGCTTTCTACAACCTGGCCGTGCACGTGCACTCTCGACGCCCCGTGGACATGATGACGAGCCCTTTGGTACATGGCGTTCTCACCTCTGCCACGTCCACCGGACATCGATCTTTTGCGCCATCTTCCGTGTACAAAAAGATACTTTCAGATTTTTCGCGATTCAAAGACCCAACGTGGGAGCTTCCCCGGTTAAGCACAGCACCACCCACCATACCGTACGATGGGACCCCCTCTCTTCACTCAAGCCCGTCGTTTCGCGCGGTCACGTTATGCCATTGCTCGTGGAGAGTTCGAGCACATGCTGGAACTGGTCCCGGTCCGTCCATCCTCAAACAACTACGCGTCAACCCTGCATATGGTACCCAAAAAGGACCCCGGAGACTAGAGGTCATGTGGTGACTACCGTGCCCTCAATGCGATCCCTGTGCCGTACCGTTACCCGCTCTAGCATTTCCAGGTTTTCACCGCGAATCTGGTAGGCTGCAAGATACTGAACAATGTGGACTTGGTCAAAGTCTATCACCAGATACCTGTGAAGCCAGCAGACATGCCGAAGACTGTCATCATTACACCATTCGGTCTCTTCGAATTTATCCGCATGCCTTTTGGCCTGTGTAACGCCACCCAGACCTGTCAACCTGCCATCGACGAGGTTACTCGTGGATTAGATTTTGTCTTTGCCTACCTCGACGACATCTTGATCGCTAGTTCATCACCATCCGAGCACAAAGTGCACTTGCGAGCTCTTTTCTCTCTGCTTGACGAAAATGGGTTTGTTATAAACCCCCGAAAGTGTGTCATCGGCGTGCAGACCATTAAGTTCCTGGGCCACTTAGTCACTCCACAAGGCATCAGACCTCTCGAGACGAAGGTGAAGGCCATCGAGCACTTTCTGCAGCCCACCCTAATTAAGAAGCTGTGATAATTCTTGGGCCTGCTGAACTTCTACCGGCGGTTCATTCCCAAATGCGCCGAACTTCTCGAGCCCCTCACTGAACTACTGGGCACCAAGAAAGGCCCTTTGGAGCACTTCGAGTTGTGCGGGCAGGCCGCGTCCACTGTTTCTGCTGCGAAAAAGGCCCTCTCCGACCCTGCCATGCTTGTACACACAGTTGCTGAAGCTCAACTTTGCCTCATCTCCGACGCCTCCAGCGTGGCTGTCGGTACCGTGATTGAGCAGTTCGTCTGCAGTTCCCAACCTCCTACCATCCGTCTCCCAACGGGCTGGTGGAACGTTTACACCGCCACTTCAAGGCAGCTCTTACCAGCTACGAGCCAAGGAAACATTGGTTCGACCACCTTCCCCTCCTCCTGCTCGGACTAACCTCGGTTCTAAAGACTGACCTGCGTTGCACATCAGCCGAGCTCTTCATCTCCTGGGCGACTTTCTCACACCTCCGCCTTCCGATGGAACTTTGGACCCGTCCGGTTACGTGGCTGACCGCTGTCGTCTTTTCGAGCAAATCTGGCCCATCCTTCCTCGACAGCGCAGCGACCACTCCGTCTTCGTGAGCCAGAACCTTTCTTCCTGCACTGACGTGTTCGTGCGCCTCGACGCTGCCCTTCAGCCCCTCACTCCCGCTTTCTATGGCTCATACCGCCAAATAGAGCGGCACCCGAAGACTTTCACCCTCGACAGCAACGGCCGCGAAGACGCCGTCGCTGCCGACCGCGTAAATCCCGCATACATAGCCTCTCTCCTACCCAGCCAGACCTCCCCTGTCTCAACAACCATACCCAGAAATTCGTAACCTATAACTGTGGAAAACTGTCACGTGCGCTTCAACAACGACCTCCGGCTCCACGTGGGAGGGGGGAGCCCTGTAGCGGCGCAGGTCCGCCGCGCCAAGACGACGACGACGATGGAGGCGGAAGCACAGGGCGCACGCTCACGTGCGCTCGCGCTGAAGTAATAAAAATTAGACCAAGCTCAAACGCTGTCGCGGCTGTTTCTCTCTGCGCCCGTCGCGACAGTGAAAAATATATGTTGGAGGAGACGTTTATATAGGCCTAAAATATTTTATATTCGTTAAGGTTGTTCAACAAACAAAAGGGGCAGCTTCGCAGCAAAGGCGCGAAGACTGGGAAAACAGCAAAGCTGGCCATCCCTGCTAGCTCATTCTTGGTACGGCTAAGCTTATTGTGGTTATGTCTGAAGAGTGGCCGACGTTTTGTACGTGGTTATGCTTCGAGAGTCGGTCAAAGTTTCTTCGTGGTGTCGTTGTTAGCCCCTAAAAGAACAATGAACGCTGGAATAAATAAATAAGTGCAATGTGCACCGCCCACTGACTTTGCGATAAAGCTCGAAGGGTAGATGACAGCGCACAGGGAGGAGCGGTTGATCAAAATGAGTTAAGTTGTTTAGCGGCCAGGGGTTCACCACCAGGGGACCGACGCCACACCACACGAGTTGATTCGGCTTCCGCATATTTGGCTAGAATTGCGGAAAGTTTTTTCTTACTATTATACGGCGACAACGAGCAGTTTCAGTACGTCTTCCAGGACTCATGGATGCCCACCACCACGCTCCCACTACCACCCACCAAATCAATCACCTCATTGGAAAGAGCGATATATGACCCGAAAAAACTCCGCCACTCTCTGCGCGTCCATCTCTTTGGGCACCCCAAAACCCGCCCTATGCCCAGTTCTGTCCCATATTCATGTCACCAAAACGCTGCACGGGACACCCCCTTCATCTTTCAGGAATGAAATCAGGCCTCCAGAAAGCTTACTAGAAATACGACTCCTCACCACAATCGCATCCCCAACAAGTTTAATCGAAATCTCGACGATGAGGCCCAAGAATCTCTTAAGCAGGCACCCTCCCTCCTCAATGGCGCCGGGCTGACATTCTCTAGTTTCTTATCCCAATTACCCGCCTGTAGCACTAACGTTCCTCCGAAATACTGTACGTCAATGCCGGGAAGCTGCTTGAACATTTTTTCAATGCAAGGCTCAGTGCGCATCTGGAAAATAATGACCTTCTTCCGCACACCGTGCTTGTGTTCCGTAACAAACTGCTACCCAAGACGTCCTCATTCAGCAGAAAGAGCAGTTCGTAGGCAACCTTAACAAAAATTACCGAAACAGAATTTTTGCTTTGGGTGTGCGTGAAGTATTGGATAACGTCACCCATGATGTCGTCTTCAATACCATGAACAACACACGCCCGGCCAACGTACCTTAGCCTATATACATAGATTTTTGGCCGAATGAACTGCTGCAGTCAGAGGCCGTTCACTCTTCTCCCCGATATTCTAAACTCTCCCAATAAAATCCCCCATTTTGTCGGGTATCTGCCCCCTATAGTTAAATTAAGATCTGCCCAGTCAGCTTTACGGAATTACCAGCATTCGTCATGCTCGCTATGCGGATGATCTTACCTTCTGCATCAACAAAGGGTCCTCTCGCGCTTATCAACGCGCTTTACAACTAGGCATGGACACCTTGATCAACTACCTCGCACCAGGTGGCCTCGCCTGTCAACACTCACAATCAACGCTCAGCGTCCTTCGTGCACGTACCTGTGGAATTCCCGCTTTGCAGGAACCAGACCCCCAGGTCAAACTACGCCAAAAAACGTATCTAACAAGTGATATTCCACAACCTATCACGGCGAATTCTTGGAGTACGCTTCCTCGCAGATGGATATGGAGCAGTACTCATGCCTCTACTACACTCCACATATCACAACTTGCTCCCCTCATGCGACGGAGATGCACGCACCAATTTGTACTTAACAGACATGTATCAACTTGTTTAAGCATTATTACTGAGCAGGCTTAGGTATGGCACCCCCCGTCCTACTCCGACATCAAGAGCAGTCGAAGTTGGATTCTTTCATCCATCAAGCCTAAATAATAGACCTGGGACTACAGGTTTTCACTCCCACGAACAAACTCTCCGAACTCATAAAATCTAAAAAAAACAGCCTTGCGGTCTTATGCTCTCTATCTCTCTCTCTCTCTCTCGCCTTACAGTAACTCCTACAGGCCACCCATTCCTTCAGAGTTTAGGCAATCCTTTAAGAACCTCCTATAAGGACCAGAGAAGATCCCTAGAGAAGGAGAGTAGATCCCTAGACAGCGGTTGCAGAAAGTTAGATGGGCAGATGAGATCAAGAAGGTTGTGGCGAAAAATTGGTGGCAGTTAGCACAGGACCAGGATGATAGGTCTACATAAAAGGCCTTTGATCTGCAGCCAGCGTAGACAGGCTGATGATAATGATAATGATGATAACAGGCAACGGGCTGCTTGACGCCTGTCGCGACTACTCGGCGTTCTCTCTCATTAGTGGAATGAGCCGGTTAATTGGACTACGCAGCCTTGCGTCCTTTTTGCCGTTTTTATTTCGGTGCTACGGATGTTTTGGCAGTGTTTTGAGCGAATATATGCGACTAAACGAAGTCTAGACAGGCGTGTTGGGTTTGTAGATACAATAACACAAACGTATACTTGTCAGAAGTCTTTAATTTTGGATATGGGCTAGAAGGGCGTGACCGCTTTTGGCATCGATATAGGCTTGGCTCCACCCGATCCGAGATCGAATAAAACTACATAATTAGTACTCTTCTTGAATGCACTAACGGCTGCGTAAACTCATTACACGCTTCTGAGGTTGGGAATGGGCTACATTCACGACAGCTTTTTGCTATGCTCTGCGCATGGCTTAATGCGATCTGAGTAGGAAGAAAACATAAAACTTTTCATTTCTACTACTTTAAATTATCTTCACAGGTGTTAATGGCTACTGTTTCCCCACCGGTCAAAGTTAAGATTCGATACGCGTGCTTTGAAGGAAGGGCACTTACGTACGAGATTGACTACCGCATGACGGTGGAAACATGAGGGAAGTTAATACTTTTCTTGTGTTTGCGTAAGCTTTGTGCCAACTGTTTTTTTATTATAGCAAGTGAACTTGAGAGCGTAAGCGGAGCTACCACGTCTGTTCAAGTAATTTTATCAAGAGCTAAAACAAATCAACCACCCAACAGGCCAAGGTACAAACTCGGTGCTACCCCTCCACACTTAATTACCTGCACGGAATGAAGGCTGGAACCGATAGGTAAAAAATGTGGCAGAATTTTAACGTCAGATTGTGCTTATTAATGCTGAAGTTTTATTCGCCGTGTACATAAAAGATTGTGTAATGCCTTATTAAGAAACCAGAAAGGCGCGAACATTCGCCTCAAATAGAGGTGCATCACCCCAAAGTCCTGAACAGGAGACGTATTTCGGACAAGCTGGAAGCAACTAGGTTGGGGAGAGGGGTGCACGGAAGTGCTAAGTTAAACAGAAATATCATTCAGCCCTCCGTCTAACGACGATGATGGTTACACGCGAAGATTTTTCCTGCGAAATAAAATGGGAAAGGTTCAGAGTCAAAGACACTGTGATCAAAAGACGAAAGTTCGGCCTGGTCCAGTTCAAAGCTGTACTATTCGAAGTTTTAATCCAGAAGGCTACCAATGCAACCCCACACGAGAAACCTTTGCGATAACCATCATCATCGTTAAACGGAGGAGTGCTCGCTTTTTAAGCGTAGGTGGCAGATTGTAAAACTCGACCACAGCATTCGGTTCTGAAACAGAGGGCAGGTTTTCGGCACCCTCCTGGCTCTCGTCCTTGAGCCACAGAGGAAATGCTTATTGAAAAGCCATTAACTTTCTAGCCAGCAACAAGCACAATGCATTTCAATAAGGCCCAATGTTCTAGTATCATATGGTATTTATTCTGTACACGATTTCAGATGGCTTTAGTAAACGAATTTCTGTGAAAGTAAAGACGTTTCTACCGTAGGTAATAGGTTTCGCAGCGTCGTAATCACAATATTGTTTGGGGGATAAATCTTAGAAGGCACCCCTAACTTTTTCGTTCACTTATGCACGACACCGTTGGTCATCAACTGCCCAAGGCCAGTTTCACAGTGTTCCTGGATCGACAGCACACATCGGCTTTGTAGGTTTGGCTAGCTGCAAATAATTCCTCAATACACCCTATTACATACAGGCATGGAAACTTGGCACGAAGAGAACGGACTTTCACTTCCAGCTTGTTTTCTCCCTTGGTGCATTGAGCATCATCTGCTGCTTCTAATTACTGAATATGGGCATAAATCCTATAGTCTGCATCCCTCGTAAAGGTCGCGTTTACTTTCAAGATTCACCTATCTGAAAAACGTCCATGTGGTATGTAAGCGTTGCAAGCCGCATGGCACCAGAAATAAAAAAGCCATACTCAACTACGCTGCACTGACCGTGTCCGGCATTCCAATTATGAGCGGTTCACCACGGGCTTCGCTTTTCACCGAAGCGACAGTGGTGACATACAACGGCCGCCCGGTCCGATACCTCGTCATATATGGGCCACGATCAAAGTCACCCCAATCAAAAGACATACGCATCCCGAGTCAAACAAAAGACGCTGCGAAGCCCGCGTTCATATACCTACACACGAAGGACTCATCCGACCATTACACCGGCCCACTGACATTGCTCACTCATGGCCTATACAACCCCAGAAGCCACTAACACTAAATGCACCATCTGCACAGCAGGCACGTACTGTCACGTGTCTCTATCTGCAGCGGAAGCTATCGCAATAGCCTTGCAGTGCAACCAGCCATATTCAACTACCTAACAACTATTACCGACTCCCAGCAAACCTGTTCTAGTTACCACTTCGGGAGAACTCCTCTACCTGCCTTCAAGTTGCTGAAGCCCTAGCATAATCTTCGAAGTTCACCATCGTCTGACCCTGTGGTCGCTCTTTCCTTCTCGAGGATGAAGCAGTACATGCTGCGAGCCGTTAACTACAATACAGAGCACTTCCTGCTAGGGCGGACGACTTGGACACATGACAGACGCGCTACACCCACTATTAGCCACCTACATCGATATCGTATCGCACTACGGCCTTAATCACTGAGAATATCCTCATACGCAGTCTACACTTGCCAATGGAGAATCCCGAATATTCTCGCGACGGGAACCATGGGGTAGATGCGACGCATCGGGGGTTGCCGTTGCGTTTCCGTTATGTCAGCGATGTCAGCGTGTGGATTGCTGTTGTTGTGTATCCTATTTACGCAGCATGTTCACCCCCGATGCGTCGCATCTACCTCATGGTTCCCCTCGCGGGAAGAAGGTATAAATTTTTAACCGAGCGCAAGCTGCGCGCTAATGCACAGCCGGCACGGCGACGGGAGCGAGCGTAGCCGAGCGCAAACTGCGCGCTGACCGCGCTGACGCACAGATGGCGCTGCGGTGAGAGCGGCGGAGCGCGCAGTTGTCGCGGCGAGGAGAATGGGGGAGGGATGCGGACTACGCCACGACAATGACGCGGGACAAGGCGAGTTAAAGAGATGCGTTGCATCTAAAACCTGATCTGACGCCCCACCCAAGCAGTGACAGTACACGGCACCTGGACTGAGGCGGCCGGCTATCTTCTGTAAATTTTAAGAAAGCTTTTTCACCTCTATCCGCCAGTGGTTCCGCCGTGGCGTGCGCTGCAAGAAACACCCAACCAGGCTAAATACACAAACTGTACCACTAGGGATGGAGCGTAAGACCGAATAGAAGCGGAGTGACAGCCCTTCGTCTCAGGAGCTAAGCTAAGCGTGGATACGGGGAGACAGACGCTGGTTGTAAGCGTAATTTTGAGGAAGGCGCTCGTTTTGAGGAGGCAAGGAAGCTTTTTGGAGGCGACCACAGAGTAAGATAAAGAGAACCTCTCCTAAGGCCGTTAATGTCCCTCACTCATTGAGCACAGAATAGATTACGCGGCGAATGGGCGCTAGTAGCCAACGTTCCCTGACCCAGGGCGCGACCGCGAAAATCATTCCGTCAGCTTGGTCGTGTGCTTTACGGCGGTTGCTTTGGAAATGTTTATGTTTTGGCGCAGCTTCGCGTCCACTCTGCGCTTCCTTCGCACGCTTTGATTAACTTGTTATTCAGCATATCCTGGGTAGTCTTGACCCGAAGGACTTAAGAGGTCGTGCGGCGAAGATACGTTGAAGATTGGTTTGGAGGGTGGGAAAACAAAATGTAGAGACGACATACAGCCATCTGTTCGTTAAAGAAACGCTACCTGCTTGCCCAGAATGGGACTCCGTTTTTTTAAATTGGTGAACACCAATTGGGTTGTGTTTTACTAGGTAGTACAAATGCAAATGGAAAACTGGTTCTGATGAATGGCGATTTTAAAAGTTCAGTTATCTTTCTCGCAAGTAACTGAAATTGCTAGTTTAAATTGGTATAAATGGGAATCACTAACTCACATACTGAATTGTTTCGGTGTCCGCGCTAGCGTCGCGCTGTGGTATAGCCCCGAGCTAGCACATCAGGTAGGCTAGGTTCCGCTTTCTAACCACCGGATGGCGCTTCTCCTAGTTTTCTGTCTTCCCTCCTCTCGTTAGTAGTCAGCCGTGTTAGCACGACGAATGCAACATAGCAGTTGTGGTTATAGTCGTTCGTTCTCAATTCAAGTCGCCCAGGTCACAGGGCTTACATCCTGCCTCCTTGTTCGTGCCATCCTGGTGCTATTCGGTCTTCATTACCGTGTTGCCGTCTTTTAAATTAGGTGGCTCGTAACCACTCGCAAACTCGAAGTCCGAGGCCTACAACCATGCGATAACGCTACAAAAAGAAGGACATCATTCTTGACGCATTTGGTGACACGGTGACTAATTGCTATCAGGTATACTTTGTCAATGTCGTGCCTAAGCCGCATCCAGTTTTCTTGGTTTTTGAAAACCTATCCACCATTAAGTATTTAGAGTTCCATGAAATGCCCTTAGGAGTCTTTACGCACATAAATGTGCCCTTTTGCACACCTCTCTAAGGTGTTTTCATTTAACTAGTGCTAAATGAAAATATTTTTTGTGTCTTGAAGTTCAGTTTATGGATAGTCTACTTTAGTAATGATGAAATGTGACTGTCGAATTTCAAACGGTGTATGGGTATTCCTGAGTGTGTAATGTGTACGTCAAATAGCAATGAGATTTAGCAGATATGCGGCGCGAAGACACAGCACAGATACAGTGAACAAGAATATTATAATTCTGGCCAATGCAAGGGCGCTTTCAGTGGGTGTTCCTGAGGCCAAAACCCCAAAAATCTGCAAGGTGTGCGGGTTTAATATGCTGGAGGAAAAATAGTGTAGTGGATACACTCATCGCCTGCCACTCGGTTGTAAAAGGGGTGGAATCGTGGTACATGCCCGATTTCTTTTTTCTTTTTTTAGATAACACCGGGTTATCACTTAATTTCCGTGGTTTTCAAATAACACGGGTTGATAGCATTATAAACAGAGACCGGACGTTTATGCACGAAACGAACTGCCATGTAGGCAAACATATTCACCAAATGCTGTTCCTTCGGCACCTATAGGTTGAATTTGTATTCATTTCAGAAGCGTATTTAAGAAAAGTTTTGACTTGCAGCAAAAACAGCGGACAAGTCTTGTGCTGAGGGAAAGTAATTTTTATTTTGTTAAAATAACCCCCATAAGGTTTCCATTTTAACAGATAATCGTGCAATAGGAAGTGATTTGAACACAAAAGGAATGCTTAAAACCTTGACAAACCAAACCCATCTAAATGATTTGCTGCTTCAAGATGTATCCCCTTTTATACAATAATTGTGTGAGAAGAAGCAAGGCTGAACATTCACTGGACTTGGTGGCGCGTGCTTGAACATCGGTGCGCTGAGTGCCCTAGTTTGACCAGGAATGCCCGACGGATTGCTGATCGCAACGTTCGGCAGTTCTTTTAGCACGCGATATTAAGGGTATTTAATGTAAGATAGAATGGCAAAATGTAAGGTAATAATGGCTCTATCAGACCGGTTTTTTCTGGGATGGTGGCGGGTATGTCCTGTACATTGAAGTGAGCTCAGCATTCTTAGTCAGCTGCGTCCAAGCTCACAGCTGCGGAAATGCTTTGCTCTGTGAGTGTGAACAAGCACACGAGTCAACGAAGTCACATTCGAGTGTAGCATGGTGTAGAATATTTAGGCTGCATCGCTTTTGTCGACAAGCGAGCTGTTAATACCACAGGCGATTGTTCTTGTAGTATTTTATTCCCCTTAGCCGACCTTTTTAAGGGGAAAAACAGGCTCTGGATGAAGAGGCACCATCAGTAACTGTTGATCGAAGGAACTGCGCCTCGACGAAAGATATTAACTGCAGCTATTTATTCGTTGACAGAGCAGAAAGTCTTTCTCTGCTCTTCACAACACTGATGAATCTCACGAATAGGGAAGGGAAGCGCAATATGTTTGTACAAAATAGTGAACTATTCTGTTGCACAGGAGCACATAATTAGTGAAGCTGCGGTAATAACCTTCAGTAACTATACACCGTATGCCCAATATAAAGCTTCAGCACGGTTTGTGTTTTTAGGAGGGTTTGGCAAGCTCACGGAATTTTTTCGCAAACGGTGTGCGACAAACACCTAGTTTCAGGATACTGAAGCAAAAACGGCGCTTGGAGAGCACCAACTTGAGAAACCAAAAAAGGCTTATAGCACACATGAAGGGCCTTTTCAGTCACTAAAACGCCCATACTGGCCCATTTAGTCAATATAGGCGCTACAAGGCCGATATAGTCGAAATAGGCACATAAAGTCTGTATAACTACTGCGTAAAATGTCCGCTTACCTTAGCTCATGCTTATACATGATCTAGGCTTGATACGGGCTCAAGTGAGAAATGGCATTTCACCTAGTTCCGGTAAAAAAGTGGCGTTAACACATAATTTTTTCGCAATAATTTGGCTTGGAAAATTCCTTGGCGTAGACCCAGCGGTGGCGTAGAGGTGGCATGACAAATAGGCCTCTATTTGGTTCCCCCGTTCAAGGTGTGACGTAGGAAACGTGCGGCAGGTGTATGCTCTACTCTATATCTTGGTTTCTGTAGCACCGCGTGCTGTCTACATGTAAGATGTTTAAGGTAGATTGATTGATTGATTGTGGGGTTTAACGCGCCGACGCAACGCAGGCGATGAGGCGCGCCGTAGTGGAGGGCTCCGGATTAATTTTGTCCACCTGGGGATCTTTAACGTGCGCCGAAATCTCGTACACACGGGCGTTTTTGCTTTTCGCCTCCATCAGAAAAGCGGCCGCTGCGGCCGGGAATCGAACCCGCGACCTCGTGCTCAGCAGCGCAACGCCTTAGCCACTGAGCCACCGCGGCGGGCTGTTTGAAGTAGAGGGTTTTGTAGAATTTCAGTTCAGTGTTAGCAAAGCTGTAATTTTAAGAACGTGCCCTAAAGATATAGTTTAATATAGTTTTACACCAGATGGCATGCATTTTACTCCTTATTCCTGACTTCCTCGATTTCTGCAATAGAAAAATAGTAAATGGGGAAGAGATGACTTCGGGAACGCCATACCTTTAATGAAGATAAATTTAGAGTATTTACAAGGTTAAGCGATAGTTTCTTTGCGAGACTGAATAAAGACTCCATTTTATGCAAAGCCTCGGAATAAAACAACCTACACATACGTCAGTGCAACAGTAAAGCAAGCACCCAAGCACGGCAAGCAAGGTGGCGGACGTGAGGCTTCACCGAGAAAAAAAAAAAAGAAGAAAAGACGGACACATCAAATCGGTATAGAACTGGTCGCACCCAATAAAATTTGCATCTCTTAACAAAACACAGTAATATGGCGACTGTCTTGCAATGTGGCACTGGAATTGCCGTGTCATCATTTATAGATACACCCCGAGGCAGACACGGGCACGATGTTGATTTGTGCCACGGAGATGGCGGCCTGTTTTTAATGGGTTTGCGGAATGAGCGTTACACTTATACACCTTGTAATCACGAGCGGAAGCAGACTAAGCACACACTGCTTCGTTAAACTTTCTCCGTACTCGGAATTATGCAGTCTGGCGTCAAGTTCTCTATACTGGAAGAGGATAATATTACTTATCTTGCCTTGAAGGACACTTACAGAAATCCCAGCAGTCGCACTATCGAAGGCAACAGTCAGCTACCAAATGCCGGCATAGCAGCCGGCGAAGCCTCGTTTTGTGTGCACGCATCACGTGTTTGTCCAGTAGTTGTTCCTGTAAACTCGCTCAGCGCGGTGTTTCACATATCAGCCGATACCAGCTCGCCTCGTCATGTGGTTGGGTCGGGCTGACTACTTTGGTCGTTATATTGCAGATGTAGCAACCATTTCACTCTCGCCTAGTCACGCGTGCTACCTAAGCGGGAAAGCTGCCAGAAAACGAAGCAAACAGAAAGGCGCTCTTATCACCCAGGCAGCTGAAGGTCAAGGTTATGCGATAAATGACCTTGAAAAACGTAGCGCAGTACAGTTTTCGCTAAGCATTTAAACGTTATCACTGGAACATATAATGTGAACCTGCTGGGCATCGCATAAATAGTAATTGAGAAAAATCGCTAGGCCTGCATACGAATATACCATTCTTGTTGCTTTATAACTAAAAAAATCACGTATCTCCAAGGAGTGAATCATGACGAGTGGCCGAAGCACTGGGGATCATTCTTGCAGTACATCACCCGTGAGAGTACTTACTGCTGCTAAAACGATTTCCAATCGAATGCAGTCTAATACAATTGAATTTCACCCAATCCAATACCGTCCTATTCAATCTAATCTAATCCAATATATATCCAATTCCATTTCACTCCAAACCAAGTAAAACCAATCCAATGCTCCTCGCGTATGCACAGCATGGCTCTCCAGGACTACTCTCTCTCTCTCTGTCTCTTTCTCTATCTCCCTCTTTCTCTCTGACCTTTTGTGAACCTTCTGTGAACCTTTTATTTTGTTCTTGTTAACCTTTGGTGAACATTTTGTTCACAGATGTTTCGATTTACATGGTGCTGTGCCGTGATCACAAACGCCGGATGCCAGACAAGTCTATGCCTTAAAGTGCTTCGCCCTTAAAATGTTTACTGGAACACGTAATGGAAATGTTTTCGCGCTGTCGAAATCTTTCACTTCTCTATTTTAAGGTAGTTTATACAATTGGTCTTCATCTGCTGAACCCAAGCACGCGGTGTTGATTACCAGCGCCTGCAGCTGCTTCTCTGGTTGAGGCGAAATACGAAAACGTGCGTGTGTTGGAGAAATCGGCATGTGTTCAAGATCCCCAGGTGGCCAAAATTTTTCCGGGGCCCTCCACTACCGCGCGTTTCACCGCTTGTATAGTGTCGGCGCATTAAACCCCACTGTAAATCAGACAACAGTTCATCTTCATGAGGAATGAATGCGTGCCTCCGAGGAGCAGCTGGCCACTAAATGATAGGGCATTTGTACGGCGAAGTTTAAATCGTTACCCATGGACTACATTCGACCAGTTTTCCCACTTATATAAAAAAACTGAGTGGTTTTGAGGATTTCCGACTTGTGAAGGTGATTTGTAAGAGTATCAAATAAAAGGTACTGCAGTTACTGTGGTCGTAAAAACGATATTTTTATTGCGTGAATATTTCCAACGACACATACCAATAAATCTGTGGCAGTGATGTTCATCACTCCAGTACTTCTGCCGACCTTCCGTATATTTTGTCCGCGCTTCAGCCACGCGCCCAAAAAACTCTCAGTATTCCACAAGACCGCTTCGTAACTTAACTATCAAAAGGGCGTCTACCCACATAATTGCCTGTCACTTACGGCGCCTGGCTTACACTAGAGTTATAGAAACAATTTCGCGAATTTTGTCTTTCTTGCACATCAAAAAATATCTAGAAATGTCTACAAATGTTTACAAGTGTCTCTTGGAAATGTCTAGACATTTTATATAAAGTGGAGGAGTCAGAATTTCTTCCAGCAGCCATTTCCCTGTACATTTCCCTATACATTCCCTGTCAGCGTGTACATTGAAATAGGTGCGGACTACTTGAAGCATAAAAGGAACCTTGCTGTTGCTGTCACCAACCAGGTACCCCAACCAAGCGCCGACATCTACAGCACGGTATACGCAATACACTTACAAGGATGAAGAATGATGACGCGGCAGAAGCGATGACATCTCAAACGCGCGCGCCTGGCAACAACCAGTTCGTTTCAATGCCCAGGCTAAATTGCAACTGGTATTTCTAAAGGCAACCCGTGGTCCTTCGCTTTTTGATATCGCTAGGTGTATTCACTTTATGACCAACAGCCGTAATCACAAAAATTTATGTTGGCCATACATATTTCCACAAACGGCTTTAAAAAATGTGTCAATAATACTTCCCCGGTCTGTCTGGGATTCATATGAATTTTTCTGCAAGCAACACAAATGAATTGTATTTAGTTTTACCAATCGTTGTATATTTCACGTGCATGATGCACGAAAAGACTGGCTTAAAAGAAGGTGCACGAACATGGATTTTGGTAAAATTTGTTTATACACTTCCCTCTATGCTTGGGCACTCTATGTAAAGGCTAGCTATTAGTCAAGCTTGAATTGATGCCGCGTGAAGTTGACGTGTATTTTCCGGAGCTTTTTTATTGCATGTCCTGAGTGAGTCAATTTACTAGACGTTTCAGTTCACACCCGCCAACAAAAGCCTCAATATCAAAGGTTTGCCTTAACTAAAAATTCGCGGGTAGGGTAAGTTTTATAAAGATCCTTATTTAGAAGGCTATGAGGACATACAAAAATTATTTGAAGTTGGCACAAAAGTCACAGTACTAAATTGTTTTGGGTTTAAAAAAAAAACTAACTCAAGGATGTATGTTCGGAAAACACGCTACACCTGTTATCACATAAGATGAAAATACTAGAGACAGGCGCCAATATTTCAGGTTGAGATATTAAACCGATATAATCATTTTCGTCCAAATGTGAGCAGAAATTCATAAATGAAAAAGACAAAATCAGCCAATTTACTAATATGAGCGGTAATTGACTGATTGATTGGCTGTTTATTATAGGAGGTCATAAGAACCTGAGGGGAGGGGGGAGAGAAGAAAAGTGGAAAAGTTATCAAATTATAAGCCTTCAAATAAACATTTGTTCTTGTCACATTAGAGAGTCAGTTCGCACTTGTCACAGAATCACTGACCCATACAGCGCTTAGTCAATCACGAATGAAACTGCTTTATAGAGATCATTCTGGAAGGAGAATTATGGAACTGTCTCTAATAAACAGGGATTAGCGCGCATTTGACGACCTATGGTCCTGTACATCCCACGGAATGGAGTGTAGTCTTAAAAGTTCCGATCATCCTAGTGAAAAGGCAAAGCACGTCCAGATGAGATGGTAAAGATTGGAGACGAATACTTCCCCACATGATCTACGCTTTCGATTATATGCTCTACGAGAATGGGTCCATTTAAAAGGAATATCAGTAGTGTATGCACAGTTTGCGTAGATCTTGTTTGCTATAACTTCTCCTTTTCTGGGTAGACGTTTTAGAGCTGTGAGGAAACCCACAGGCGAGGATTCCTGGAGGCGCTGACGACTGAGGATCTTTGACTTGCGGTAGTTTTCAGGCCAGGTCGCGTCCTGTGGGGGTGGGTCCGAGGAAACCATGGTAGGATGTGAGAGACTCTCCCGAGCAGCCATGTGGGCTAACTGGTTCCCTGAGTCACCCTCGGTGTGCGCCGGGGTCCAAACCACATGAACGGACACGAATTTTTGCCGTAGCTCCTGAATCTTCCTCATTATAGTAGTGGCAGTTGCGTTTGGGGTAAAAGAGTTTAACGATTTAATTTACGAAGTGTCGCGCGGGAGTCTCTGAGTACGCGTAGCTTCGTTTGAGGAAGTTACGGGTGATTCTCTTGGATGTTTTGAAGGGCACCGCGTCTCTTTCAAGAAGCATAAAGCGGCGAAGCCTTGAGTGGTAATAAATTGGTTATTTTATACCTTATTTCACTCAGTTTCTTGGTTCGTTTTGTTGTTCTATTCAGGCAAACCAACTACATTAGTTTTCTCTTCACGTTGGAAGAGTTTTATCAGAGAAGAGGGTGAGGAAAATAGCAATAAAGTGGCTGCGTATTTTATGTGTAATCCTACCAAACAACGCAAGAATTGGGGGCAAGTAGGGAACGCAGATATGGCCCGCTTCTTTTTATCACTGCAGAAATTATTCAAACGTTAAAGAATATGTCATCACTGTAACGAATAGGCCCAGGACTGGCGTGAAAGTCTTGACTCAATGGTCAGTGCTTGCGCGAGTAAACTTGGCTTCATGCATGACTCAAGAAGAAGGAGAAGATCGTGTACGGAAGCAAGGATACGAAACTGAAGATATAAGCGTTACAAAAGACAGCAGGCTAACAAGGAAATGTTCGTGATAGAGAGGGAAAACGTCCTACGGGGCTTTGTCGCAGCTCCGTGGTGTCGACGTCACGATGCGTGCTGGGTCGACGGAGACGTCACGGCGCAGCGCGCTCGATGACCGGCTCTACAATGCGGGGCACCCATGCACGGGACATCGGGAAGGCATCGTCGACCTGCTACATTGGTCACGGCTCGAGGGCGTGGCAGTGCGTTCAAGCTGAGTGATCCACCTCAAGGTGAACACGGACCCGCGATCTCTCGCCCAGCGCGTCACCAGCTCCTTGCACCGTCAGCCCATGGGTTGTCGGGATAATGCGGATGGCTCACTGACACAGCAGCGATCGCGACCCAGGGTTTCACCCGAACACGATCAGAGGGCGCCGCTTTCAAGCCCAGCTCGTCGCAGGCGGCCGCTGATCACCAGCCCGATTCGATTTCCCTGCACACTCTGTCTGAAGCTATGCGCTCGGTGTCCTCTTCCTCATCGTCGACCAGCAATTCACCACAATTACCCAGGTTGAAAGAAAGTTGTTGGGGAGCAACAAGTATTCTAGGAAGGAAGGAGTATGCCGAAGTAGGGTGATGTTCTGTGTGCTCACGTAAACGTTCTCACGCACAGTCCACAAGAGCAAAACCAGTACAACCGGCAAACTTCACGGCAAAGAACACGCACGAAGTTATAGATGAGAAAATACACCAAAATAGGCGAAGAACCAAACTGGCATCAAAAACAGGTGAAGAACACACAATATACAAAAGTTGCGGTGGCAGGCGAGGAATAAATCGACCCTTATTATCAGCCCCTAGATTGTCAAGCTGGTAGTCAATGGGTCCAAGTAGATTAGCGCGTGAGTGGCGTGACTCTTAGACCCTAGATACTGGAGTAGCCCTCAGGCGCGCGTGTACCGAGTGCGGGAAATTGTTTTTTCGACCTCGTAGTCGTTTCATTGTCCTATCGGAAGGCTCCTGTTGTGACACGAAATTTGTGTTCTTGTAATGACTAGACATTTTCTATGGGCGACCTTTCGACGTCTTAACGATGGTCCTGCTGACAAGGCCTTGTCTTCTTTGACTTCTCCTCAGAAGTTCAGTTTTGCGGCCGCATTTAAGCCTTTTAAGCTCGTCGACCAGTAGCCAGGCAAGCTGTTTTGAAACGGCGCCGAATGAGTGAATACTTCGTTGAACGCGCATTCACAGTCTAGAAGTCGGACCGTCGACTTGGTAAATGTCCGGCTGCAATTGTGTGATGGCGTTTTGCTTTTGCAGGCTTCGGGGTCCAGAATGTCTTTGTCGTGGGTACAGCAAGTTGGCATACCTCCTGCTGGTGCCCAAGATCCCGTATTTCTTTTGCCGACATTAGGCCGACAGGTTCCGCACGTTCTGAGAAAATGTGGTTCGTCTCGACGCAGGTCTGGCCAGAGATACTCTCGCACAACGCCGTGGGTCGTCCTTCGTACACCTTGGTACCCCGCCATGATGCTCTCATGGGCCACTCGAAGGATTGGTTCCCGCAGTTTTTTGGAACGACCACTCGTTTATATGTTGTGCCTGTGGCAAGCTGGTACAGACAGTGCAACACGTTGTCTGATTTTACAGGTACATTGGTTCTTTTGCAGATAAAAAATCTTTTCGAACTTCTGGAAACAGCATCGGAGGGTAGAGTCTCGTCGTTGTTCTTGAGCCAACTCTCCTCTGGGGATATCAGCTCAGCTGATTCGAGGCACAGAAAAAAACTCATCCTCGGCATTTCTTGCCTTGGCGATAGGCGAAACCGGAAAATCGGCAGGTAGCTGGTTGACTGTTGCAGCCAATGCTACATTCGGGCCATCTTTGTTTTTGAGTTGCCAGTCGGTATCTTGCAAGTGAGGTTTCCTCAAACTTGGAATGTTCCTGAGCAAGAGGTCATATGTCAGTTGCTCTACGCAAGCGGCGATAAACTCGCCCATGGCGTATGGTGATTGGACGTATATTTTGTCTATCGGGAGCTTCTTCACTGTTCCGTCCAGGAGGTATTATTTGATAGTTTTTCCCGTTAACTGGTTTTCTGAGACCAAACTTCGTCGGACAAGAATAATAATGCTACCAGTGACCCGCAAAACGGCGACGGTCTGTACGAATAGTCTTCTTTCGACTAGTGGCATTTCTTTCCCTAAGCAAGAATGTTGCTTCGGGATGCCACAAGAACACTTGAAACTAGAATTATCATCGCACTTTTCGTCCAAGTCGAGGCTCTGTTGTCGTGCTTCCAGAAGTTCACTGAGTGTCCAAGCAGCGACCGGCTCTTTGGCATTGGGACGGTTCCTGCAGTTTTCGGTTTTGTTAGCGAGGCGACCACAAATAGCACATTTTGCTGGATCGTTATGGGCGTTGCGACAAATTTGAGCTTGTTGTCTTGGGCGATTGCACGGACAGAATTTAGGCGGCGCTTTCATCTGTGAGTAGGTTGCAACTTTACCTGCATCGCGGACTTCTGCGGAAATCTTCCCTAGGTTCGAGAGGTTTTGCACCTATAGAAAACGATCTGCAGCCTCGGCGAAGCCGTTCAGCGTTTTGCACTCTGGCTCTTTCAGGAAGATAACGAGCTTAGGATAGAAGCAGCGGATTAATTGTTCTCCGATCATTTGATCGCGAAGAGCCTCGAATCTTTTTTGCACAATCGCCATCTCAATCGAATGATCAAGATATCCAGTAAGCCTTGCTGCTAGTTGTTTCCCGGATGCGCCATCGTGAGCCCTTTTGCACCTATAGAAAACGATCTGCAGCCTCGGCGAAGCCGTTCAGCGTTTTGCACTCTGGCTCTTTCAGGAAGATAACGAGCTTAGGATAGAAGCAGCGGATTAATTGTTCTCCGATCATTTGATCGCGAAGAGCCTCGAATCTTTTTTGCACAATCGCCATCTCAATCGAATGATCAAGATATCCAGTAAGCCTTGCTGCTAGTTGTTTCCCGGATGCGCCATCGTGAGCCCTCGCCTTTCTGAGCTTTTCTTGGTAACCTTGACCTGTGAACCGAAACACTGAAGCGACGCCCGTTTCTTTAGCGTAATCTAGGGTGTCCTTGGCGGTCATCCGGGCTATGATGGTAAGCACCTCTCCGCTCCAGAACATGCTTACTGCTTGGGCCTATTTGTCGTGAGGCCACTGTTGTCCGGTTGGCACGCGCTCAAACCGTTGCTAGTACAAGTGCACGTCATCGAGCTTCTCATTAAAACTGGAAGCAATTTCTGCTGGTTTTTTGCAGGCAGAGTTGCAACAGCTTCACCTCCCGCGGCGACAATTGTTTGGCTAGTACCACCCTATTGGAGTCGGTTCTTTAACAGTAGCAGCTCGTTCTCGCTTTCTCTTGCATCTTTAGCTCGCTACGCGGTTTGTTTAGCTCGTTCCGCAGCTTCCTTCTCTCTTGCACTGGTTTCTCGGCTGGCTTCCCTCTCGGCGGCTCTAGCAGCGCATTGCCCAGCACGTTCGCCCTCGATCCACGCTCTTGCCCCAAGAGTCCAGCGGAGTTCTATTGTCATTACTTCTCAAGATTCACGGGGCTGAAGCTAACGTTACAGGCACACACGTGGCTCACTGACTCCCTTCACTGGATGTTAAGGAATCCTGACAGGCTCACCACTTTTTGTAATGAATGGGCCCAAAATTGGCGTGAAAGTCACGTGTATATGGCCAGTGCTTGCGCGCGTAAACGTTGTTTTATGCTTCACGCAAGAAGAAGCAGAAGATGGCCTACGGAAACAAGAATACGAGACTAAAGATATAAGCATTACAAGAGACAGCAGGCTAGCATAATAATGTTCACGATACAGACGCAAAACGTCCTACGGGGTTTTTCCCAGCTCTGGGGTGTCGACGTCACGACGCGTACTGGGTCGATGGTGACGTCACGGTGCGGCTCGCTCCATGACCGGCTCAACGCCACGGCACATCTAGGCACGGGACATCGGGCAAGCATCGTCGACCTGGTACATGAGTCATGGTCGACCTGGTACATGAAGCGGCCCGATTCGATTTTCGTGCACGCTCTGTCTGATGAAGCTGCCCGCTCGGTGTCCTCTTCCTCGCCGTCCACAGGTACCTCATGACAGTCATCGCCATCATCGTCGTCATCATCATCACCAGCCTATATACGCCCACTGCATGGCAAAGACCTATCCCATGGTTGTCCAATTGTCCATGGTTGTCCACAACCTATCCATGGTTGTGCTAACTGCGACCAATTTGTCCCCGCAGATTTATCCCAGTGACTTTGTACAAGGAGATTTTATTAAATAACGAGATGACTCGCGTGCTAAAAAGTGAAGGTGTTCTATTGTTATAGGCCGAGATGCAGTCGAGCTCACACGATGTACAAATGAGCGTTTCTATGTTAACACACTGACCTGCAACAATGGCGCCCAGCCAGTTTTAAAGAACTGCATTGTGTCGGTGAGAATGTGGGCCTTTTTTGGAAGCAATAGCTATTTATCCAGTTGCGTTAGCTGTTCGCCGTAGCGTACAAGCAGGCTTCTTGGTTTGCAGGCGCCTTCAGTGACGTGCTTTTTGCAGCCACGTCGAGAGGCGTCTCGACACACCACAGTTTCAATGCATTGTCTTAAAGAGGTCATTGGAGTTGGAACGGGAGAAACTTGTGCTGTAGACAAATTATGTTGTTGGGTTATTACAATCTCGTAGATGTGTATGCAAAAAGCACGAAGAGCGTAGACAATGTTGCTGCTAAAGGTCCCAGTAAATGTATTGTTGCAAGCCGAAATCCGAACTTCTGGCGTACTTAGGTTTTTTGTCTTCCACTGCCATTCGACAACTGGTTGCCGCTTAAAATGAATAAAATTTTATTTTACACAATTTATCTTATGGGTACAAACTTTGAACGAAAATGTCAATATTTAAAATGTTGCCGTTGCCTAATGGGTGGCCTATAAAGATTCCCTAATATCTCGCTCACTGCTGAATACAATCAAGTGGTTTTTCTGATTAATGTTACGCATGCAAATGCATGAACACCAATTTCAACGCTTTCGCCCGCCAAACCACAAAATAGTGAAGGTCATTTTGTTACAAACACCCCTGACTGGCCTAGAAGGCATGGCAATTGATGTTAGTCATCGCCAAATCGAAGGATCTACATGCTTTACGTTTTACGAATAAACCGCTAGTGCATTTTAAAAGCTCAATCTGGCGAATACTTTTCTACTTGCACAATTTATATTGAAAACCGCCCTGTTTATTTTCCAGAATTCTGTTCTTATTGCACCGAGCCTGTATAGGTATGCAAACCGTTTTGGTTGAAATGGCCAACACATACAAAGGTAAAAACTATTTATAAGATGTTCGTGCAACTTCCAGCCTTATCTTGCTCCGAATACACTCAATAAATCACACCAAAATGTTTTCCTAGGGTATGCAATACATACAAGTGATAGTTTTGATTTTTGGTTTGGGACCACAAACTCACCGCAAACTCATGCCTAGACCCAAAACGTACGCACCCCCTACAACCAAACTATCTGGCTGCAATAATGGTGTATCTTCTGTCCTTTCAGCAACTGAAAAATGAAGAAAATAAAGTAATACAAGTTCATTGCAGCTTTCCTAATTGAAAGTTCTCGCTCATATTATGAAGTAATTATCTTTAATAGACGCGCCGAAATCAAAATAAAAGGCGCGGCGACTTGCTAAAAAAGATGTTAAATCTGTGGTATATCTTTTTATTAGAGGGGCAACCACAAATTTTACCAGAGCCTGTAGTGACGAATTGAGAGGACCTGGTTGCAAACATTGCGTGCTGTTCAATACCTACATCAGGTGTGCGTACGGGGATGGGTGTACATTTAGTATAGTGGTGATGGCTTGATCGGGTGTTGAGCATGGCAATATTGTTCGCCATATGAGCCAACATTTTGAACATATGGATAGACACTTTGAATGCCATTTCAAAAAAGCAACAAAGGCAATTTAACAAGAGGAGTATTCAGGACTGCAATGAATGCTTAATTAATAGGAGAACATACAAAAAGTATGGTCATTGTTACACCAACGTGCTTGTGGAAACGCTTACGAGAATACACGAACATGGTACGGCATAAATAAGAAGACACTGCTGACATCCCATTTTTTCTGAGGCCCTTTCTCATTAGTCACTCGATAATGTTCAATTTGCGCTGCAAAGCTTCCCAAAGCCCCCATGCCCCGTATTCAGAAAACCTTCGTTCGCATTATAATATTCGACGATGATTCCAAGTGTAGAGGACAATTCTGCGTAGAGGACAAAGAATTGTAATTCGCGATGTACAGAATATGGGAAATGAATTAGATATTGTGACTGAATAACCATTTACGTTTTTTTGACCACCGTATCAAAGGAAAGCGAAGATTCAGAAAGGATGTATATGCGCCCGATTAGTTTTGATAACAAGAAGAAAGAGGCGCGCTTGCGTATGCTGGTGTCGAAAGAGAACTCTAGATGGCTGGCCAGCTGGCAATAAAACACTTGCCAATAAACCATTTGATCTAAACTATTTCTGCCTGCATTGATCCAAGAAATTTCGCAACGTCAGTTGAGGGACTATAAGGGGTGGTGCAGTGACATCTCCAAGTGTAAACAGCACGGTATACGTGGCATTCGTTTAAAGCCTTCTTTTCGCTGGCGAGTGGTAAATTTTCAGCGCATGGGAAACTGACAAGGTATCACGTGCTCCCCACTAAATATGGTCGCGGTTGCAGTTGTTTCTATAGATGCCAGTGTAAAAGCCGGGATGAACTAAATAAGATCTCAACGTCATCGCCAGGATCACAAGCAAGTAGAACGCCAGAGTCTGAATCAGCTTGTGAGGTGACCGAGACTTGTAGAATAGTATTTATGAAAAAAATGTTTTGGGGCCACCAAGGTGACGAAACAGCTGTCAAACACTGCCACGTAGTTACGCCAAGAAATTTATCAAAACACACTTTTGTAGCGGCATTTGTCCATTCGCAGCATCGTAAAATCACCATGGCTCCTCATGATAGCTATACCGAAAACACTAGTAGGTGTGACTGTTTTTCTGCGTCAGTGACACAAGTGCAAAATATAGTTACTTTGGTTGTGGCTGGAGTTTAGTACGCACGGTTATAATGCGCGTTGCAACAAGGCCAGCCTTGTAAGAGCTGCTATAAGGCACGTTTCCTATATCTAGTGTAATTTATGGAGGTTAGCGGGAGGCCTCCTGTGATCACTTGGTACAGTAACTTACCCTGGTCACGTCGTTTAGCCTCAACATCTTTACGCTTTCGGTTACACAAGGTGCATACTAATATACACCCGAAAACCTACAAGGCACTCCCCTGTTGAAGATTCGAGCCCCTTTGATAAGCTTTCGGTTTGCTGGAGGTAATGGAGGAAGCAATGTCGGTAGGCTGAATAACAAGGACACGGCTTTGTAACCGTATGCGGATTTTCCGCATTTTGAGATAAAAGTTACCACCAAGATACCAAACGTAGTTTTTGAATATTCCCGCCCTCAGAGACATGAGAATTGCCATGAGCATCAATGCTGCCTAGAAGGAAGTATTTACAGGCACACTGTTAGCTCCTCTATGAACTGGTTTACCACTGTCTCGAAGGGTGAACAGTACTGTCTATAAAGCAGGTGCTGACCGCTGTCGCACCTCAATAACCATTATGGCATGACTTTTACGGCGAAATTCATGTTGGCCTAGTCAAGATAGTTTCCCCGTTCGTTATAGTTTAACCGGTATGTAGTACCACCTGACTTGTCACCGCAGCAACCAGCCACGTGGTACTGCCTAAAGGTCAAACGAACAAGCTGCCTTTTTGTCTGCAGTGGATGATATCATGAAGCCATGTCACAACCACAGACACGCACGTAAACAACAAGAAAAGTAAAACGAGAACAAAGCAACAATCGTGAACACAAATAAACAGCCTTATCTCGGAAATCGGGGTAACCCGGCAGCACTGATGACAGATGACCCGAAAGCAGATGACTGGTATGGACAACGATGAACCATAGGATGCTTTACTATAAACGGTATGAGCTAGCTCGTATGCAACTATTTGTGGTCACCATATTTTATTGACGAAAGAGATTTTCTGAACGTCTGCAAGTACATGTGGCTCCTTCGTGCTGTTACTACCATAATCGCCACCGCGCCTTCCGTTTTGCCCATCCCATGTGGCACCATCGTTCGAAGATCAGCTTGTGCATCCTCCAAAGTGCCACCATTTTCACATATGCGAAAATGTTCTTTTTCAGTTTTCAGAATAAACAGCTAAGTACCGCCGTTCGCTCTGGTTTCAAACAAAATAAACCACAAAATGCGACGATCGTATAACATTTCAGCAAGAACAAAGCAAGGGTCCGCTCCGGAAAAAAACTAAATTGTTCCCTTATCCATGTACTATCCTGTAAACTATAGTGCACGCCGTCAGTAAAAGATGAGTAAGTGCAGTGAGTAAGTACAGTGAGCCGTTGCACTTTTCATAAACATTCGTTTTCCTGCGACGTCCAATGTTTCAGTTTAACTGACTCAGCCTGGCTTTGTTTTCTTTCTTGGGTGCCTTATTAGTAATATGCGCACACCAAAGGGCTTTTAGAGTGCAGCTCATAAGCGGCGCTCCTGCGGGTTTGTGGCATTCCTCGCCGTCGTCCTTTGACGTAACCGAGGGAATGAGATCAACACCGTATTCTGACCGAGAAGGAAATCCGTGCAGGTAAGTATACCGATAGTGTGAGAAAGAAGGCTAAGTTCCAGGTGTGCCGCGAAAGAGATTCACGGCGGCGGCTTCCCGCGCACGAGATGGCGCCGAGAAGCACGCGACGTGGTGTGTTTGCCAATGCGGGAGTACTCACAAAGACGAAGAAAATTCTTCGTCTGTCGGGGCAGCTAAACGACCTTTCCGAGCAGACACTCAGCACCACCGACGCCTAAATCCAGCGGCGTGCGCCGCTGTGTTTGCAGCTATCAGCCGTTGCGAGAAAACTCTGCAGTAACGGCATTAGGCATGCAGACGTACCGTCTCCGCCATACAGACATCTGTCTGAGAAGATTTGCTTAATATATTTTGTGATTTTGACAAAGGTGAACAGCTGCGCTCCGATTTGGGAATAAAGTGTACTGTATCCTTCAGCCAATTTTTGAGGCACACCAACCGAATGTCACCTCATAATAAAAGATTCTTGTTCCGTTACCAAAACAATTTCAGAAACTTCCAAACCTCCTAAATCATAAGCTCCAGAATTCTCCAACCCGCAGGGCAGAAAAAGACCTACAAATTTGTCCCCACACTGAGCCCCATGTGTATTCTAGGTGAAGCTAGTGGGTACACACCAGAACCCTATCACCCATGCTCACGCTGCAGGAATTCAAGGTTAAGGGTGGAAACCTCGAACAGTGGCTGTCGCAGTCGTCGACAAGCCACGGCAGATGGGCGTCGTGTCTATCTAGAAGGCAGGAGCTTGAGACCCTCAATGAATATTAAGATAATACGGTCAGTGGAGGAAGTATTCTTGTTCTCTAATTTTTTGCCGTATAAAATGGTCAAAGTATTTTAAAAATCATGATTGGCACCTGGAAGGGATTACAGAGAAGTATCGATTAGTAAGCTGCGAGTCAAAAGTTTTCAATCAGTACCATTGTTCTCGCTTTCGTGTGCTCAAGACTGCTTAAATACTGTCCTGAAGGCAAAGGCTGGGAATAATTCCAGTCTGTTACGACAGTGCAAAAAAACAGCATTTGAACATGCGTGCGTTCAACACGGAAGAAAGCTACGCGGGTGCGGTGTCTTGGGGGGGGCGATGTCAGAATGGCTCAATGCATACAGGTGCATTTATTTTTCGTTGACACAGAGTAAAGACAAAACAACTTCAGGACAGTGATTTGTTGTTTTAGCTCCAGAGAACCTGTGATCCAGGCTAGACGAAGTTGGTGGGGCAGAGGTCTTATATTTAATAAAAAATGAGATATAGCATGTCTTGCTACAATTAGACGCGTTTGCATACTTTATATAAAATGTATCCCCACAACAAAACCTAATCAAGTTGATAAGATATTATCATCTTGAAGTCCAGTATTTGAACACGAGTTGATGAAATTTTGAGTTTCTGCCGCAAGAAACATAGTTTGCTCGTGAGTGGCGGAAATAGAACCTCTGCTCTTATGGTGTTTCCAGAATAGGAGATAGTTATCGAAATAATTGGTATCTTGTTTTTTATAGCTCTGAATATGATTTGAGAAACGAAATGATGCCGGTTCTTTGTTCCGGGAAGGAGAACGGATTTCAAGCATTTAATCTTGTAACCCGACTATTGCACCACCACCAATTTCCTATCACATTTGGCTGAAGATAATGATGGTCGTCTAGGTTTGCTATTTCTAGGAATATAATGCGGTCAGGTTAAAGAAAGTTTACCGAAAATCTAGCGTGCATAGCTGATGTAGGTCGTTTTTTAAATTAAAACGACACGCTGTTTTAACAGCGGCCTCGTGAAATGCCAAATGTTATAGATAGTAGGTCAGATGCACAGAGCCAGTTTCTTTTAAACTGTTAAGTAAGTAGAATATGATTGCTCCAATGCCACAAAAACACAGGAAGGCTCTAAGCTTCCAATACAATTCACGCACAAAGTACGTCAAATGCCGGTTACGGGCAACCTGTCTCAAAACAGCGAGACAAGTACACCAATCGCGCTGGAGGACGATAAGAACGGGTTGAACGAAGTTCGTAGGGGAAGGCATTACGGGCATGTTGAAGCAGCCTTGAGGCGGTAACCTCACTTCGGGGCATAAAATGCACCATGGCGGATGCTTCTATGAACTTTCATGTAAGAGTGTCACGTCCGAATGGCCGCTCTAATATCTTGCTTTGCTTCACTTTTGTCGCCACCTGTACATACGCCCTAGCCTCACCGTGTCTAAAGTGATCTGCGCTTCAACACGAGTTCTCTAGCTAAAACCACTCAACAGAAACGGACTAGATGCCGCAGCAGAACAAATGTTGCGGTATAAAACTGGTTTTGCAAAACAAATGGTTATCTGGTTATTCAATTTAGCGTTGCTTCAAATGTAAAAACCGGATGACCAGACAACCGAACCCTTCGTTAGCGTGCTTTTAAAATGGCATTGCACACCAGTATTCTAATATGCGGAAACTTGTGTTATATATTAAAAACATCTTTGCTATCCCGAACAGTCCTTTTGGTGCAGGTTTTGGGGAGTCAACGTATCATCGTCACCATCGTCGCTTGTCTTGTGCCGATTTCTTTTACGCGGTGGCGCCATTACAAAATGTATTTCACACACAAGAGAGAATACAGGAACAATTTCTAAACATCTCTGGTGGCATGGTTGATACACGCAAACAATTTGTATATTGATACTGTATGCTAGAACATATTCGCATATTTTAACCCCGAAGTAATTTTTTGACACCAAAAACAGCCAGGTATTCACTTGAATAGAATGGAACGGATCATTTTGTTCTTGCCAGGAGTATATATTTATTCACCAAGCCCTGAGGGTCGCGTTGTGTTGTGGGAAATTGAGGGTAACGTAAATTCGTTAAGTTGAGTGTGTTTACAGAAATTGTCATTGTAACGGACATGCTTTTAGTATACGTCACGGCGGTGTACATATGCTGGGGTATCACACCTGCGTTTGAGAGAGATGGTGGAGGCAGGTGTGATAGTATGATCGCGAGTCATGAAATAAAAAAAACAGATTTTCAATCTGTGAAAACAAACGCCAGTCAACTTAATTCTCGCGACAGTGAGTATAATGAAGCCGCATGCGAATATAATCTTGCTCCGCCTCGCTGTATTTTATGATCCTGTAGTGCTGGTATTATGCAATGCTTTAGGCTCATGGCACGGGGCAGTTTCTGGTTGCAATGTTCCTTGGGGTATACGCCTTGGTACCTGCTAGCTGGACAATATAGAAGACAAGGGCGAGGAGCAAGGTGCATTCTCTCGTGATTTGGAGTTTTTCTGCACCGCGGCCTTAAGTGTTCCCTCATGCTGTGATACGCCGTTAAACCTTGATACGTTACTTTATTAGTGATATCTTTTGTGGAGTGTTCTTGAACCTTACCCTGAAGAAGCCATTGCCTTCAAGAAGAGCGGACTGGACACAATACCCTCACAGAAGACCGGAAGGTGCGTTCGAGGCTTTATCTTAATGTCAGCATTCTTTCATTTCTGACAAGGGCTATAAAAACCTCCACTGGAAGCCAAACCACCCAGTGCAGCGCATTGACGTCGCCGCTGGTGGGATGGACTATTGTACAGTGCTGTTTCATTTATTAAGAAGGATGACCAGCGCAGTCTCCGTGACATTTACGTCTGGCTGGGTGATAGAGCTCGAACGTGGTTCTGTAATTTTGCAGCGACGCACCCAACATTATGCATTCGAAGTGATTTTTGACGCTTCAGGATTGCATTTTCTCGAGCTGAATGCTGTCCTGAAACATGTGCTTGGTGTTCTGGGCGAGAAACGTCTGCTACTACAACAATGAGAACACCTCCAACGGTCACTACCATCGCCAAATTTACCCCTGAAGAATTCTGCCGAGCAGTGAAGCCATGAACACCTGAATTGAAATTGCCGGTTGTAATTAACACGGATAAGCAGCACTACGTGGTTTCAAATAATGCCATACAAAAACATGTGCTGATGTGGTCGGTATTGCTGCTTCGTTGGAGGCTTTGATTACACCTACTGCCCAATAGCCATTTCAGCAGTTAAACCATGGGACTCGTTACAAGCAGATACTCAAGGAACAGAACATTGGCCGCATATCTGCTCCTTACATTGCAACTGTCCACAAAAGACAATAGTCGTTTGGTACTTCCGTCAAGTACACGCCCCCCATCCCCTTCCTTTTCATCTCACCTTTCCTGTTGTCCCTCTCCCGTCTCTCTCCTCCCAAGATAAACACGGAAGAGGTTTGCTCACGTCGATTCAGACTAACCATGTTACATTGCTCCAGGCCAGGTGCTTCAATGCCAGCGCTGGTGTGCCGTGGAAACACGCGTGAATTGAGGCACACTACTCCATTGTGTATAGAAACACGTTCCCATACTCCACGTGCGTTCCAAGCAGTACATTGAGAAAATATAGTGGAACCTTTCGCCACAGTTACTTTTTGGTATGTTTAATGCAGCGATGAGCTATAGTGGCGCGGGCGGCAGCAAGCGAGGAGCGATTTTCCTCAAGTGAATAAAGAATTTCTTTTGCTTTCCCCAAATAAAAAATCCCCGAAGTTAATAAAGTAACAGTGCAGATATCACTTGGGTATTCGATTTCTGCTTCATATTTGCGTAATATTTTGTTCTTATTCAACAATGTTTACTAGTATGAACATCGCCACCGGACTTGGACGTTTAGAGTGGTGCGTGGGTATATAAACTGTTCTGCAGCTTGTTTCACTATGGCGGCGTGGCTAAATAGATTGACAGCCAAACAAACAGACAGACAGACAGACAGACAAACCTATATACAGAAAGAACAAAATTTATGCCTTCAAGTCACCCAGAAAGACTATCGGTTTTTTGAAAAAACATCTGGTGCACTACTGGCAACGCACCCCTCTGCTGCCATTGGGGAGAGGCAGGTAATATACTCCTCCAGTGCTTTTATAGCAGAGGCGTTCATCGGGGTTTCATCGGATGCGGTGCGACCACGCTATGGGGGACTACAGAAAATTGAGAGATATTCAGAGACAGCGAGTTACCCTGGAGGCTCGGAGTAGTGCACCAAGGAATTCTCTTCTCATCCGGACGCTACTGATCGCTCAGCTGTCTGGTCAGATCTAATCTTACGATAAACTGGTCCGTGATCCCACAACAACAAAAACGAAGGCAGCCGCCTCCAGCTGTGAGCGAGCGGTGTATCAAATTTAAAAGTCTCAATCGAGGCGAAGAACCACGTACCCATAACCAACCTAGCTTCAAAAAAGCTAAAAAAATTGCATTGTCATTTGAGTATTCGTTGATAATCCTCCAGAAACCGCAGAGTAGACGCTTGTGCGATACTATTTAGGGTTGCCTCGTTGAGCTGCTTTGCCCAAGCCTACGCTTGGCCTGGATACACTTCGCAAGTACGGTACACTGACAAGCCTACGAGACCTGCTGTTGCAGCCTGAATCTAGGGGTTTGTCACCGTTGGCCGCGAGCACTTCCTTGCAAGAGAGTCATTGCGGAGAAAATTGTTATGAACTTTTCCTACAGCAAGTCTGGGTGAACACCGTCTATGTCTAATTTTAATATTTTGTATTTGATAGTACTGTTGACCCTCTATTTAGAATCGTACAGTAAGGCAACCGAGAGCTGGATAACGTAGTCATGAAGTCATCCGACATTACTAACTTTTTAAATAGATACCTGCAGCAAATTGACTTTGTTGTAATCCCGTGCACTCCACAAGGTCATTTGGTGGTCTATTATATATTTATTGACATCCGTGAAAACAAAATTGGCTACACATCTGTTTGCACCTTAACCTTTTGAATTGTTCGGCTGTGATCTTTCTTGGAACAAATTTTGAGAGGCACTTCAACAGGGGGTTCTTTATTTAGTTTAATGATTCACGCATTATCTGAAACCAAAAATTTACCCGTTGCACGTTTATTATGCATTTCAGCCGTTCCGCACCCCACTGTTGAAGAATATCGGTAACCTATTCGGTGTGGCGATACATAGAAAATATAAAACGTGCTGCCAGTCTCTGTATTTTTGTACCTTCTATTTAAACCCTTGTGTAGTGGGCTCCATGCAAAATGATCATATTTGCGTTGGGGCTTCCATGCGACATTATCATATGCGACATGATCATATTATTACGTGGAATTATCATATTAGGTACCGGCCGTATGAACATGTTGTAGGCGCCCGATTTTTTTGTTCACGTTTGGCAGCTTCCGCAGAAGAAACCAGCGATTTAGATATGCTTAAGAGTAGTTCTGTTTATCTTTCATTACAGCTGTCAAGATTACGGGTCACTGTCACACAAATACCAGAACCTCTTTACCTGTGTCAAGGAATTTTCTTCTATATTATACCCAAAAGTTAGCACCTTTTTCTTTTTGTGACCGGCGCTTATGTAGTTTGGCATCAGAAATGTGTTGCTTACAGACACCTCTTCAGTTCAAACAGATTCTTAGGGCAAAGTACACGAGAATATATCAAACAACGGTCAGAAAAAGGTTTCATCTGAGCGTATTGGTTCAGATTGGCGAGAATACCAGAAATTTACGATATGAACAATAAAGTTCCTAAAACAGAAACCTGCGGCACTCCAGACAAAAGTTCGCAATTTTCGTATGCGCGTCCCTCTATTCAGACGTTGTGACAATAATTTTGAATACTCCTTGACCCACGACATAAAGAATCATAAATTCCTAGTGTTTGTAATTTTGGAGCAGTTTAAGACGTGGTACCCTGTCGAATGCCTTCGCAAAGCCTTGACATACATCCACTTGTTTGAATTGAAACATAGCCTTGCGAAGGTCATAGACATATTTGACTGATTTAGCCAGCGCCGAAAGGCCAGATCGTAAGCCTGCTGAATAAGGTATAACAAATTTAAAAATGCCTTTAGCTATGATATGCTCCAGTGTTTAACAGCACAGAAATGTTAGGGAGACTGGTCTGTATTATGTTACACACAGCCTATTTCAACACATACATCGAAACAACGTTCGCGTCGTGCCAGTCCTGATATACTGAAATATCCTTTAAACATTTTTTGAACAAATGCTGCAATACTAGAATATTTATTCGGCGTGACGTTGAGAGATTGCTGTCAGAATTTTACCTGGGCCAAACGATTCTTTGAGGTCGAACATAAGCAAATGCTCATACACGCCCTGTCTCAAAATAAGCAAATCTTCTAATATGCACTGTGGAAAAGAATTAGGTTTTGCTGTCATTATCACTTCTATTCTTTGTAAACACTAATTGGAAGAAATGAACACATAGGTTCCCTACATCTTTTTTTCCTGAGGACTTTCTCACCATTCATTTTAACTTGGGTTGCATCCCTGTCAGTAAACTTAGGCCAGAACTTCTGAGGCCAGTAGTTGAGGAATTGTGTGATTGTTTAAGTAAAACTCCTTTTCTTCTATTTGAATAGTCGGATTGCAGAGTTGTTTTAATTGATGAAAGTTCTGTAGGGTTAACATTTTTGTTCTTCCGAATCTTTTTAGCTTGTGCGTAAGGTTACATATGTCTCTAGGTATCCAAAAATGTTTCTGCTTTGTTTTTTTTTTGTTCGTGTGGGAACAAAAGTGTTTATACAGCGTTAATAACACCTTTAGGACGCTTCCACAGTTCTTCTGTAATGTCGTGGTGGCATGCCATTTGAAATTCGACAAATTTATTCTCCAACACATGTAGGATGAGTCTGGCACCCGCACGGCAGCAAGCTGTACGTGTACCAAAGAATATGGTTTCTGAAATATCATTGCGTTCACTGGTATGTTAAAGCAGATCATCTTATCTTCAGATAAAGTATTGTCAACTGATACAGTATAGTCTACCAACCAACCAGATATAAAACTGCAGTCCCCTACTAATTAGGGCATTGCTCTAAGCCTTGGAAAGTGGTCAACTATTTCAATAATGTTATGCGGTGCTTTGCCATAGCGGTTTTTCTAACGTCAACAGTGTCTTTTGCGTAGTACTGACGCAAGCTTGCCAGAGTTCTACAACGCGCCATCTTTTTCTCACAAGTAACCTGCCCATTACGTCTGCTTTTTGTCTGGATGATGGATGTTGCCAATCGGGTCGACGTGCACTTCCAAGGTTTCTTTAAAATATTCGCCCCGATAGCTTTTATTCAGGGGTCGCCGTCTGATTAATCTTTGTCTTGTACACCAGAACATTTTTGAATATGCCTCTCTTTCATATTCTACCAAACAATCTGCCTGTTGTTGAACCAGAGATTCTAAATTTTTGTGCTACGCTTGTATAATAAATAACATCGAGCACGGAGTTCTTTTTACCCTGTGGCATTCACCTCGTCCGAGTGCATGTATTTTAGCTACTCATGAAGCATGGCGATTAAGAATTAGTTTGAACATATCCTTGGTTGGGGACCCATGATGGTCGTCAACATCTCGCGGCAGCAGCCGTGACGTCGGACACGACCAAGATTCAAGAACATAGGTCAAATAAATGTGAGAGCGAGGACTGGCTAACAAGAAAAGGCTGTCGCTTCTACAAGTGGAAATATTTGTCAAGTAACGGACCAGCGACAGCAGTATTGCAACTTATACATGTCTCCAGGCCAGATAATGCGCCCTATGAAGCTGCCCGTGCCACTCAGCTCCTTTTGTAGTCGATCCATTTATGACGCCACCGTGAGCGACGGAATGAGATACACGGGTCGTCAAATAAATCCCTGGCGCTGTAGTGATAAGGCTCGGTGAAAAGCGGTGTTTCACCCGTATTGCTCACTGATGCGGTGTTGATAAAAACTCATGGCAATAAAAAAAGAGCCCTATTTCTGACCTAAAGTGCGCGGCGTCCTCTGAAGCTGTCCACGCCACGTAGCTAATTTTGTCGTTAATCTAAGCATGGCGTCTCCATCAAACGCGAAAGATGATCTACGGGCCGCCGATCACTAGTATGGATGCTTTGATGCGGCTCAACGAAAAGCGGCACTTCATCTCTACTGCAGGTAGATGCGGCGTTGACGAGAATTCAGGCAAACCGTGAAATAGCAGTATTGCATACTTAGACATGGTGTCGCCCTTAGTGTCTCCAAAATTATCTTGAGAATTTTCAGAGCAGAATATCGGAATTTGCCAGACACGCAGTGCAGCTGTTGCGTACTTCAAAAAATCAGCGATTGCCCTAAGCTGCACAGCGTACCATAATAATCGCACTCAAATCATCTCAAAACTGCACAAAGACTGACGTGAACCTGCCCCGACAGTGCAACAGTAACAGCTCCCGAAAAGTTAAGATTGGTTTAGCAACCGCTTTTCTGCGCCATCAAAAGCACGGAAGATCAGCGCAGCCAAACAACGCATCACACTTTATAAAAACGCGGGACCCACACACCAGCACCCTTACGTAGTTTAGAGAAGGAAGGTGATGTTATTCGTTGTCAGATTTCAAACATGCTCCAACAGAAGTCATACCAGGGTAAATGAGCCCGCCAGCATCATTGTGTTTCTTTGACAAAAGTTGCATGGCGCTCTTGTGTCCTGAGTGAATTACGCAAAACTCCACACGTTGACAAAAAGACGCGAATACTCTCCGGCGTATCGACGAACGTTTACTTCGCTTCCGGCACGCTAGGGCGTTCTTGTAGATGTAAATTTTTTTAGGATGTGAAACAGGCAAACCGAGGTCGGCAAATGCGACCGTAAAAAACCTAATTTTTTTACTCCAGACTTACTCTACGATTTACACTCACGTCAGAACACTCTGTAAACTATTGCGCTGTGACGATAGCGGAGAGAGTGGGATAGGATAAAGTTGTTGCAAGTGTGCACGCTCAACCAGGCTGGGATAAGAGGAGAGAGAGAGCATTTTCCCCGGCCGGCTAGAGGACAGTGCACGTTATCGTTGTGGTCCCCTCTGCATGGACTACACAGTATAAATATTGCAAATGCGTGTTTTATTTATTTTTGAAATGTTGTGGGCGTGCTAATGCCTTCCCTTCACGTGACGTTGCACCCTTTCTCCCACAAGCCTTGTGGTGGACTTCTCCCTACGTCAGCTCTGCCCGGATCGACCACGGACCTTCGTAGTGAACCCCAGATTCTCTACAGTGCCATGGCTGTCGGCGCAAGCAACGGGACCACCACGCCGTATCACGCAGACACCTTTTTTGCACGACTCGAATAAATATAGAAGACGGAAAACCTTCTACGACTGTGTCATTGAACTTCTACGCATTGGCACTGCACTGATGCGGGCGACTTCTATTTGTTCTGAAAAGTAAAACTAAGGCCAGAGTTCAATCGCAAGATTGCGAAGTGAGCACTTGGGACCGCTGCAAAAAAGCTCACGAACTTTATGTTAAATGTATCGGGCATGCACTCACTACTCAAGAAGAGCTGGTTTCACTGACGCAGGCGTCTGCTAAACCCTTCGTTTCCTACATACAGGAAGAGCTTGTACTTTGCCAAAGTGTCAACTCTAACATGACGGAAGCAGAAAAGCCTTCTCATATATATTATAAATAACGTTGAAAGGCTGTATCACGGTTTTCTTAGTTAAAAAGGCAGTTGTTTGAACAAGCAAAAAGCCACTGAACGGAGCACCAGAGAAGATGTTTAACCAAAAGGGCTGCGATGTCAAGATGAAAAGACGTTTATATTCACACGGTTCAGTAAACCTCAACCGAGCACCTACACCATTCTTGGCTGTAATATCGTGGTCACTACTCTAG
Organism: Haemaphysalis longicornis; assembly: GCF_048455015.1. Lineage (NCBI taxonomy): Eukaryota > Metazoa > Arthropoda > Arachnida > Ixodida > Ixodidae > Haemaphysalis > Haemaphysalis longicornis. Next base: position 113,562,091 of record NW_027526407.1, on the reverse strand, counting down.
CCGCCACTCCACCGAAACTTCAGATCCTAACACGTGTAGCATCTTGCTGATACAAGCCACCCTTTGCCAACAGATGTACTTGAGCTACGCGGCCAGTCGATCTGTAAGCCGTGGACCAGACAATAAAGTGACAACATCCATTTTACGCTTGAATACTCTCCTCCAACAAGTCGTTGCTCCCTTCATCCCGCTGAGCGGAGGACCCCGGGTGGTTAGGCAATATTTCTTTTTTGCTTCAGCCGGGGCCGCATTGTCAGATACCAATAGAGAAGTCGTCTGTCGCTATCCCACCACAAGAACGACTACCATTTCTCCAACAACAATTATCGGCGCTTTGAATTCCTCAGAACTCCCTTTTTCGTCACCCTGAGACAGAGATTGATGTTCGCACGTCTTCTCGTATTTCCGCCCGTTCGCTCACACCACCAACAAAACAGTCCCACTTGCCCCGATTTCGTCCCCTTGTGTGTTCGACCTGCTGTTGGCGCCCTCCGCCTGAAAATTGGCCAATATACGTCTCAGGGCTCGCGCCACAACCCTGCACAAACACTATCTTCAGGACTTCGTTCCACGAAAAGCTTACTGCCCCATTGTGTTGATGGTATTCGTGTAACAGCAATTTTTGATACAGGCGCTGACATAATTGTGGTGAGTCCTGATCTTCACTGCCGATAACAAAACGGCATGACGTCGGCAATGTCAAACATCATCCAAGTCACGTACCATGATTGAAATGTGCACTTTGTCTGTTACTCTAGCTTGGAACCATACCACTTTTTTGTTACAGTGCTTGAACGTAGCTGACAGGACCTTATTCTGGGTATTAACTTTTTATCCGATAACGCCCCCCCCCATTGATTGTGCCACGTGTCTTTCGTGAGCCACCTGTGTCGTTCCTGCCGCTGATGTTGCACCCCAAAATATGCTTTGCTCCAAAAATCCATTCGCTCGGCACAGCGACTAGTGACGTACCAGTCCTTGAACTAGAAATCGCCAATTGAGAAGGGTGATTGCGTCGTGACACAAGAATCATTCGTATCGGCTATCAATTCGCAGGTTTAACAAACCGAGCCCGCAAGACACCAACGAGCATCATCACCTCGCGCTGGGTAAGCATTGTGTACTTTTCAACTTGTTTTTATTTTCTTCGAAACCGGGATGCACCTACCCAACAGTGTCTGGTGTCTGGTGTGCTACGAACTCTTCTTTTTTTGTTTGTTCTTTCTACTACTAAAACTTTGTGATGGATGTACCTAAACAAGAGTGCTTGTTGCCGGGTGTGCTACGCGTTATTTTTTGTGATTGACGGTTTCTACTCGGGAAACTTTCTGCTGCCTTGTTCGGTTACATGTTTCGCTGCACCACGCGAGTTCTCCGCAGCACCAGCATGCTCAATGCATAAATATGTAACCACTCCTCCCTTGGCTGCCTACAGGGTGCTGGCAGTATATTACAAATAAAGATACTAAAAAATAATGCGGTGTTGTAGACGGTTGGGGTCCCCGCTAGACGGACAATGGTAAAGAGCTCCTCGCAAGGGTAAAGGCTGATGTACAGACGTGAATTCCACTTTCAAAAAATCGCACTCGACCAAAGACACCTGTATTCCAATCAGAAACTTCGGATTGGGCCTCGGCACGTGAATTCGTACCCGATACCAACCACATTGGACGCGAGTGCTGCACATCTGAGCCATCGCTCTGAGCCATTGCTGAGCCTCTAGTCGAACTCGTTTCCGTGATCGCGATCCGCTCATCAAATACCACTACTGCACATAGCGCACACGGGCACGAGTCCACCGCGACAAACACACGCTAAAATCAACAGGTATTGACTGTAACAAGAGGGGTTCCTACGCCTATACTAAAGCTACCCGACGGATAGCTGTAACACTTTCGGTGTACGCACGTACCCCCCCCCCCGCCGGAAATCATTGTGCTATATTGACGTTGACGACGACGAAAACGAAGGGCGGCAGAACACAAATGAATACATACAAAAAGCGCAACTATAAACTGGCCTTTAGGTTCTGACCCTGTTGGAAAACATTGGAAACATTACAATAGACAGAAAAACACTTTCCACTTTTCTATGCGGGTATCTTGTGTTCCGCCGTCCTTTGTATGTGGTAATGTAGTAATGCACCAAGTAGCCCAGCAGCAAGACCTCAGTGTGGTGGAGGGGGGGAGGGGGGTGGATCCACACGGCAATTTTTGTCTTTTTTCTTCCCTTCTCCTTTCACAGGATTTTACAGGTGCTTCATAGGGCGCGGGATGATTGTTTGACTCAGCGGAGTTCTGATTAAAGACTACCAGTCGCCATGTTGTCTCGTAAGTAGTCTGCCATCAACGGGCTTACTATTTATTAAGTGTGCTGTGACACCGTAATTGGGTTGGCTGCGTGTCTCTGCCGCCTTAGCGCAGCAGTCCGGTGATCGACCTCACAAATGACCTTACAATCTCGGTCCACACGTACTGAACTACTGCATGAGTGGACTACATAACTTTGCTCTACCCATATCTAGGCCAAAGCAGCTTAGATGACTCTGTTTTGTTTGTTTAATATTGTTACGATGGAAAGTGAAGAAACGAAACTTGGAGAGAAGACGACGAAAACGAACTGACCGGCCGAGAGTGGAAAAGAGGAGGAAGACGTTGGTGCTGCGTGCTACTCGCTCTGTGCTCACCGCTCCCCGCCTGCGAATCCCCTGCGCACCGGCCTCCCTATCTTTAATAAAGCCCATCTCATTCCCTACAACCGTGTCAATATGTATGTAGTTATTTTTGAGTTGATTATATGCATTTGGTTACCTTCGGTTGCGTATTACCAGCCAACCTACCAAAGATTGAGCCTTGACATGTAGCGCTGAAAAAAAGATACAAAAAAATCTGCTGTGCATGGAAACGCTACACCATCTTAAATATGGTATTATAACAGTGAAGTCGGCTTTCGCGAGTGCACAAACGTATGCACAAGGTGTACACGCGTATGCGCACGCCTCCTTACGCCATTTTAAATGTGAAATACTGTCTTGGGCAAGTGAAATGCAAACAAAATTGGCGAAGGTTGCACAAGTGTAGCAAAGCTGTAATAACAGCGGAGCTGGGTGAACACCTAGCAGCTTCCATCGTGGGATCCGCTAGGATTATTTCGAACCGACTCGAACAACCTCGTAAAATCTAGCTAAGCTTGGCCTAACGTGTCAACACTTCAGCCTAGCCTAGGAAGAATATCGCAAAACCTAAAAAAAGGGACGAAGAACTAGCAATACCTAGCAAAACGTTGCAAAAGCGCAATTACCTGGGTCGACACCCCTTAGTTGTTTCTGCAGCGCCGCACCCTTAAAGCAAGATTCGCAATTTTTCTAAACGTTTTTGACATGAACATAATGGAATTGGTTTCTGTTGTGATGCCGCACTTATAGAGCGTTCGAACAACGGTGAAGTTCCCGACAAGAATACAAAACCACAATTGTTGCCTTGCTCAATAGGAGGGGTCCGAGAGCACTTCCTAAATTTTCCTCGGTGTTTGATGCGCGAAATTGAATTACTTTTTTCTTGGAATACTCTGCCTAAATATATCTGTTGTTGCTGACAGGAACTTAGTCACCCTTAAGTTTAATATCAGGATGAGGACGAATTTACCACTTGCTTGAAAACACAAAGCGGGATTTATCCCGGTAAACTTTAAAAGTGGGGCTTGTCTGTCCAGCCTGCAGTTTGCTGCCACAAAGCTGAACTTCACCTTCCCGAATGAACAGACCGGTGGTTTTAAAGTAATTAACCATCGCCTAGGTATTTTCACGGGTAAAAGGGAAACAAAACGTGCTTACTGGGCCAGAAAGGTCTAAAGGCAGCACTCACGCTGACGGTCCGAATGAGCAACAAAAACGGCCGCGCTGGCACATCAAACTGCTCGTCTTGTAGTCCCCGACGTTCCGATAGCCGACACGTACCCGAGATGGGAGAATGACCCTGTGTAGAGAGCCCATAGATTGAAATGCGCCATTACCCCCTCCCCTGTGAACGCATCGCCCTGATGCGTTCAGAAGGCCGCAGTCAAACACATCAGTTCAAGGTGATGTCTGACGGGTGTAGTAAAGCTTCGTTCATGCATCGGGAATAACATCGGATGTGTCGCGGTACGAGGAGAACTGACAGTTCTCACGACAAACCTCGTAGTTGAGTTCGCTTATCGGACGCAGAACCTTATAGCAACCGAAGTAGCAACGCTTTAACTTTTGGGAGTGACCTCTCCGGCGAACAGGATTCCACACCCAGAGGAGTTCTCCTGGAGTATATGGAATTTTTCTGCGTGGTGCATTGAACCGCTGGGCATCGATTGTTTTTTAACACCTAATGCTCTGCCGGGGTAGCCGCGTTGTGGTTTCTGCGCGCTGTGTGATTTCTTCGGTGTCCGTTATGCCGACAGTGCAGTCGTCAGGTAGAAGCATAGAGTCCAACGTTGTCAGAACGTCTGGACAATGAACCAGGCGAAAAGAGGTAAATAGTATGGTTTCTTGCGCCGCAGTGTTGCACGCGAAGGGTTCGCACGCAAGTATGGAATCCCAGTTCCGGTGGTCAACGTCAATGTCCGTAGAGAGCATATCGGCCATGGTCTTACTGCGCCATTCTGTAAGGTGATTCGCTTGCGGATGGTACGCAATTGTCCGGTGGTGGATCATGAAGGTGAGCTTTAAGAATTATTTGATCAATTGCGCCGTGAACATTGCGGCTCAGTCGGTTAGAAAAAATGCCGGGCACCATGGCGAACTACGATGTTCTCGATGATGAATTTCGCGACTGCACTAGCTGCGCTCCAATCGCGCTGCCTTCATTTCGCAGTATCATGCCAAGGAGTCTCTAGCGACGATTTCCCGTCTGTTACCGAAGGAGTAGAAAGGAAAAGGGCCCAGAAGGTCGATACCCACTTGGTGAAATGGTATTTTGGGCGGGGGGTCAACCGGCTGGACTAAGCCAGCGGGCTGGGTGAGCGGTGTTTTTCTCCTCTGGCAGTCCCGGAAACTATGAACGTATAGTTTGACATTGACTGCAAGCATCGTCCTGTAATACCGAAGGAATATGCGTTCTACTCTGCGGACAAAGCCCAGATGGCCGGGTAATCGTTCGTAATAACGGGTGTGTAGAATTTCCTTCTGTGATGCTATTGGTGAAACAAACAGATACGTCGTCTCCGTGGCATCGAAATTTTTTTTTTACAAGACGGTGTTATGCAGGCAAAATGATGTACGGCTGCTTGTGAAAGGTCTGACCATTAGAAACTTCCATCTTAGAGGTACTCGAGGAAAGGTCGAGGCTCGGGATTATTGTGTTGGCCTTAACATAATCTGATAAAGAAATGACTCCAAGAAATCCGCCATATTGGTCTTCATCCGTGACTATTTGATATATCGGGGCACGGAAGAGGCAATCTGCCTCACTGTGTTTACTGCTCGACTCATAGACAACACTTACATCAAAATCTTGGAACCTGTGACTCCGTCGAGCGAGATGTCCAGAAGGGCCTTTTAGGTTGGCCAACCAGCACAAAGACGGGTGGCCCGTACCCTCCTTGAAATGTCGTCTGTATAGGTACGGTATAAATTTAGTGATGGCCCATACATAAGCTAAGCATTTTTTCTTTGTAGTGGAATCGTGGGGTTCGGCGCGAGACAGCGTACGGCTCCCACAAGCTATAACCCGCGCCACCATCTTGCCACCACACCAGTACTGTATTCAATCCGACGTTGCTTGTATTCGTGTGCAATTCAGTGGCAGTGTCCTCCTCGTCGAAGTGGCCGAGTATAGGTGGACTCTGCAGTCGACGTTTGAGTTCGTCTAACGCTGCACACTTTTTTTGACCACAATTAGACTGCACATCGTTTTTTAAGTCAAGGTAACTGCTCGGCTATGTTTGATAAGTTTTCCACAAAGCGGTGATAATGCGCACAGAGGCCGAGAAGGTGGCGTGCGGCGTTTTTATCTTTCGGTTTTGGAAAAGTGGTAAAAGCAGCTTCTCTCTCGGGGTCAGGACAGATTTCATGAACGCTGACCACATGGTCCAAATATTTCAGTTCTTCATAAGCAAAGTGGCGCTTTCTCTGGTTTTATTAACAGTTGGTCACGGCTTATGACCTCAAAAATTGCACGAAAACAGGTCAAGTGCAAATCCACTGTTCTGGAAAACACCACAAATTCACCCAAATATAGAAGACACGTCTGTCATTTCAGTCCAGAGACAACTCTGTCCATCAACTGTCGCACATGGCGGGGCTGAGCGCAACCCGAATGGTAGTACCTTAAATTCGCATATTCTATCCGTTGTAACAAACGCTGGTTTTTCGCGATCTCTCTCATTCACGTCAATTTGACTGCAAGCACTGCACGAGTCGATAGGTGAGAAAACCGCACAATGAGTCATCATTACGTGGTAACGAACAGACACCTTTCTTTGTAACTTTGTTGAGGATCCGATAATCGACAGAAAATCGAAAAGTACCGTGTTTCTTCTTAACGAGGACGACCGGTGAGGCCCATGAACTCGTGGACTGCTGTTTGACATCGTGTTGGAGCATTTCGCTTACAAAGCGGCGAATAGCCTCCCTTTCATTTGTAAAACTCGGCACGGGTGTTCGAGAGAGAAAGCTCTTTATAAAGAAGAAAGCTGAGGGGTTGGCCAGAATCTCCACACAGACTTGCTACTCAGCGGGGTAGCCTAGAAAAGGTCCTATAGATAGCACGGGAGAAGAACGGGAAAAAATATGCAAAACAAAAACCGACCTCGCGGAGTTTGTGGTAACAGTTCGATTAACATCACGATCTCAGTAGAATTTAAATCAGTAAAATGACGCCGATCTCGTCCAGGTATTCAAATAACGCCGCTAGTGCTGTGTGTTGAGCTGAAGGGGAGGGCTATAGACCAAGGAGTTCTTTTAAGCTGTTTGGTCCTGGGCGTAGGTGCTCGATTTCCTGCACCAAACGGCACTTTGCGAGCAGGTGAGCTGGGCACTCTAACAGCCCGTGTTTGATGGTTTCCGGCGATCCGCAGTTATCACAGCAACATTCGAGGTTGCACCGAGTTGAAATAGGTACGTTTTCGTAAGCAGTGCGTTGAGGCGTAATCGGTGTTATAACGTTTCTAGGCGGCGCGGAAGTCGCTTTGACAGCCTAATCATGAGTTTAGAGCCTACGTAGTGCAAGAAGACATAATGCTGCTCTGGGGCACTCGTCTTCGTCGGTGACGATACGATGTTTCGTGATTGTTTTTTGTCGCACCTTAAACATTACACTAAAGCAGTCCCTTAACGAGTCGATAGGGCTGCGAAGCTGTTGCTATTCTGCGGTTCTGAAATGCGGGTTTGCGTTAAATTTGGCGATTTTTTTTCATTCTGCCCGGACAACACATTTATTTTATGTGGAAGGTTCTTGTCACTTAGCGCATCGAGGCATGTGAGTGCTGTGTTGTGCAATAAATGCTGGTGTTCTGTGCTGAAGTTCGTGAGTAGTAGTTCTGTCCGTCGTCTACTGACGTCTACTAGGGCCCTGGCCAGCCAGACCGGCCGTGACATCAGCAGTGAAACGTTTAGTTCAGTGGTACCACCAGTAACAGGTAATCGCTCACACTCTACAGCCACCAACATGCTGGGTAACGCTTTCCTCACAAATACACAGAGCTCGCATGGACACCTCATTCTCGTCGTCGAATTGCCGAGGGCCCGAAAATCTTTCAAGTTGATCCCCTCAACATATTCCCGCAGGATTTTCAAACCAAGGATTAGTTGCTTGGAGCATTTTGCTTGCGAAACAACAAAACAGCTTGGGAAAGTCGATTCTCGGAATTGAATCCGGGTGGTACACACGCCAGTCAGCACCCCAAGGTGGCGACCAGCTGTTCGGATTTGCGGCCCACACCACGGCGTCATGACTTTACGCAGCTTGGTCGCGAGTGACCAATTTTTAAGAGAATAATCAGCGCCGGTGACAATGTGAGGGTTACAGGGTGAATGTCGACGCGGACAGGTATGTCGGCAGAAAGGCGTTGATTTTCTCGAAAAAACGTTCTGTTTCGGTGTTTGTGCGGGTATCGTAAAGTCGTCGGTGGTGGTTCTTGGTTTCGATGGTTGGGCGGATGTCGTAACGTCGTTGGTGGAGGTTATTGGTTTCGGTGGTCGTGCGGATGTCGTAAGGTCATCGGTTTGTGTTCTTGGGCTTTATCCGCAGCCGCCTCACCCCCGGAGGTCGCTCGTTTTGCTTTCCCCGGCGTGGGCGTGGGTACTGGTTGTCGGTGGATCAAGGAGACCTGGGACGGATGGGCGAGGAGTACCTACTGGGGGAAGGCAATCAGGGATGATGAGTTGCAAGCGAAGATGAGGAAACCTGGTGGGTGGCAAGGTACTCCTAAATTTCTTGGGACCGTTACGCGAAGCGAGGTCGAAACGCGTCCGGCGAGTGCCCAGGAAGTCCCGATCGATGATACGGGCAGTGACGCAGTATGTGACCTTCTTCGCCGCAATGATAGCAGAGGGGAAGCTGGTCAGCTATGCTCCACACAACGGCTCTCCTTTGCAGCCCTCTGGGTTCATACCGAGTGGCCGTACTCAAGATGTGCTCTGTAACAGCCAGCGGAAGCTGGAGCGGGTCCTAAGCGGTGACTGCAGCACATCGCTGTAACTCGCAGCGGGCGTTCTACAACACGTGGCGGTAAGCGAGGCACATCAGTGTAAGTTGGAACAGGGCGAAAAAGTTCGCACGGAGTGGCGGGTGCCATTGTTCGCCGCACTTCGTCTTCTTACGTACAGGCGTCATTGCTCATCGGACTTCGTCACAGATAACGTCGCTGATGGCAGAAAGAGTAGGCCGGCAGTCCCACGGCTGAAGCATGAAAAGCTCTTCCCGCAAAACGCATCGCTCGTTCGCACAGAGTGATTTGTTTGTTGTGGATGCGGAAGGCGCAAACAGGCAGATTTACTTCACTCCCATAGTAGGCTGCGCACAATACCAGCAACGAGCTGCCCCTTGACGCCCCGCTTAAGATTACGCACCTTCTTGGCTTCACGAATACAGGAATCCGCTTGCGTAAACAAGCGCGACAGGTCTTCTACAAACATAAAAACGCTTTCGTTCGCTTTCTGAGCCCTTAATGGAAGAGCGAGCTCCGCCTTTTCCTTGCAGTCACTGCAGCTGTACGAGTCGAGCGGTTGACGCCATGCGAGCTCGTTAGTCCCCTCTCGCGAATTTCGAAGCCCATTCTTGGTGAATCTTTGAGCGAAACATAAACGTGCCGCAGCTTACGTTGATAATTCAAGTTGTTAAAAGCAGCTACGCTGTCGAAATCCTCCAGCAAGTCTTCGACGTCCTCGACGAGGTCGCCGTAAAATGCCCACGGCGTGCTCTTGAGCATGACGACCAGCGGTGAGAAGGCTCGGGTGCTTTGATTGGTTTGGCTAGCCTTTGTTGTAATCATGCGGGCAGTTGGACATGACGGCCAAATTCATGCTGCGAACTTTAAGGCGACGACGTGACTACTGCGCAAGAGTTGTGTCCAGATGAGTGCCGTAACAATCAATACGTTCCCACAGGTCGAAGTTGTAGGGTTACCCCTCAACATCACAAATGCCACACGTTCCAGGCAAGAAAAACGCCTTTACTGGGCGAGGAAAGGCTATAGCCAGCATTCAAGCTAACGGTCCGAAGGAGCGACAAGATCTGCCGCGCTGCCACCACAACCTTCTCTTGTTCTAGTCCCAGACGTGCCGATACGGGACAATACCCCAGCCGGGAGAATGACCCCGTGCAAATATCAGAGAATGACTTTCATTGGTTACATATCGTCGGGAACCATGGATAGCTTTGTTTATGTATATTTTTGCTTTTATTGCCCCGTTCCGCCAAGGCTCTGTTATCTGAAGGGCGAGTGACGCGCACGTTCCATTTTGTCTTAATCTTTACGAGTTATCTCATTTGGTAGGGAGAATGTTTTGTCTTGACGCCCATAGCTTAGAAGAGTCATTTTTCTCGATGCAATTCTACAGTTCGAAAAACACCCGCTGGGGAAGGTAAATGGCCGCAAAGCAGACCCCGCGGCATTCGACACAACGACGTTGGCCTGCACAGGGGACTTTGTTAACTGGCGCTTCGTCGCCTGTGTATTCATTAAGTTATAAGGGCAGCACAAGCTTGCTCCAGTAAACTTGTTTTCCTTGAAGGCAAGTGCGTCGTCTTTCACTTCGTGACATCTCGTAGGTGCAAGGTACATGACCCAGAACCCTCTGCAAGTCGCCACGCAAGTCTTACTCATCCCAGCTGCCGACAACAAGGCCTCCTACCCGAGCTCGGTCTATTACCGGAGAAAGTGAAGAGGGAAGACATCGCGACCACCACCATGGTCAAACAAGCCAATCCTCCCGTTCTGCAGCAACCTCGGGTGCTCCCATCATTCCGAGGATCTCCTGGTGAAGATCCAGGAGAGTGGTTTGAGAAGCTGGAGCACGTACGAAGTTTCAACCATAGGGATGATGAAAAAATAGATTATGAGAAAGCATTTCTCATAGATGCTTTCTCATAGATTATGAATAAATGCTTTCTCATAGATTATGAGAAAGCATTTGACTCGGTCGAAACCCTAGCAGTCATTCAGGCATTACGGAACCAGGGAGTAGATGAGCATTATGTAACAATACTAGAGGATATCTACAATGGGTCTACAGCTACCATCATCCTCCATAGGGAGAGCAGTAAAATACCTATAAGGAAGGGTGTCAGACAAGGAGACACAATCTCTCCAATGTTATTCACAGCATTCTTACAAGAAGTATTCAGAACGTTGGATTGGGAACAGGTGGGAGTAAGGGTTAATGGAGAATACCTCAGTAACCTGAGATTTGCTGATGACGTTGCCTTGCTAAGTAACTCGGGGGACGAATTGCAAAGCATGCTTTCCTCACTGGGCGAACAGAGTAGAACCGTGGGCCTGAAAATTAATATGCAGAAAACTAAAGTAATGATCAATAACCTCGGGACGGCACAGCAGTTTGAGATAGGTGGCGAGGCAGTGGAAGTGGTAAGCGAATATATCTACTTAGGCCAAGTTGTGACCCCAGATCCCAATCACGAGGCAGAGATAATTAGAAGGATCAGAATGGGGTGGGGTGCATATGGCAGACATTCTCAGATAATGAATAGCAGCCTACCATTGTCGCTGAAGAAGAAAGTGTATGACAGCTGCATCTTACCGGTACTCACCTACGGGGCAGAAACTTGCAGGCTCACTAAGAGGGTTCAACTTAAATTGAGAACGACTAAGCGGGCAATGGAGCGGAAAATGATAGGTGTAACATTAAGGGACAAGAAGAGAGCGGAGTGGGTCAGAGAGCAAACTGGTGTTAAAGACATATTAGTAGAAATTGAGAAGAAGAAATGGACGTCGGCAGGGCATGTAATGCGAAGGCAAGATAACCGCTGGTCATTCATTAAGGGTAACAGAGTGGATCCCTAGAGAAGGCAAGCGTTGCAGGGGGCGGCAGAAAGTTAGATGGGCAGATGAGATTAAGAAGTTTGCGGGGAAAAATTGGTCACAGTTGGCACAGGACCGAGGTAATTGGAGAATAATGGGAGAGGCCTTTGCCCTGCAGTGGGCGTAGATAGGCTGGTGATGATGATGATGATGAACTGTTTTTTTACCCCGGAGGCTGCGCTAAACTCTGGTTTGAAACAAGATCACGAGATCTCGGTAGCACTATGAAGCAAGTTCGAAAGGCAATTTTGAAAACGTTCACAAGAGTTGTGCGTAAAAACCAGCAGAGCTGTTGTTGCAGACGCCAATCCCACACCCAAACGAAGGTGCTGTAGTTTTGGTAGAGGAGGCGAAGATGCTGTTCCGACAAGCTGATCCCGAAACTGCAGAAATGAAGGACGAGCGCTTTCTTGATCAGGGTTGTAAACAAGAGCTGTTCGCGTGACTCATTCGCAACCCCCCCAAAACTGTCGCTCATTTCCTGACCTGGACATGCATTTCAGGCACTATCCAGTGACCACTCACTCAAAGCGTTTTTGGCGAACCCTTTCAAAGCCCCTGGATTCGCAGCGGAAGATTTATGGGAACAATCCACGCCGTCGTTCGCGAAGCACTGAGAAAACTTTTCCAAACCACAGCGCAACACCAGTTCACCTCCCTGACCGACGTGATCCGAGAAGTCCAACACGCAAGGGGGAATTCTACGCCATCGGAATAGCCCCGCGAATCAGAAGCTATGACGTACTCAGCAGCTCTTCCTCGACTTCGTCGTGCTCCAACTCGTCGTCAAGAAGGCCCGCCGTATCACCGCACACTGTCGCCTGCACGACCCTCTCAGGCTCAAAACAAGACGCCGAGGAAGACGGACGTATGGCGAACCATTGATAATCGTCTGCTTTGCTATCTATCGTCGCTGCCCATACAAAAGACTCGGACTGCGTGGTTTTTTAGTCGACGCACCTCGACCTCTACCTGGCCAAAACCCACATGAGATTGACGATTATCCATTTCGAACCAGCCATGCCCTAGCCCCTTTCAACCGTTCATTGTCGCCCTACTTATACCAGTCGCCAAACTGCCGTAGCAATGATGACTTCTAACGTGGAAGGTCCCCGAGCCCACGCAGGGGAAACTAAAAGCAGAAACTTCGGCAGGTAAATTTGTACAATGAAAAAAAAAATGAAAACTCTTGAACGACACAGCCACTCGCTGAAGACCATGATTCACACTTAAGACCATGATTCACATGGGCTTTGCTGCGTCGCTACAGAGAGTGTTTTTCATCAAACTCAAAATTACGTCACACACCTCTAGCAAAGCACCGAATAATAACCGAAGATGGAGCACCACCTACCCGACAGTCACCGTACCGCGGCTCTTCACACTACAGACAAGCCATCCGGACTAAAGTCCGCGACATGATCGGCGACGACTTTACACAGCCACCAAAAAGCCCCTGGGCCGTGGCAGTTGTTTTCGTGAAGAAAAAAGACAGCGCATTAGATTCTACGCTGGATAATGGTGACTGAGCAAAATCAGCAAAAAAGGACGTGTACCACCTGCAACGAATCGAAGAAGCCCTCGGCCACATCTGCAACGCGAAGTGCTTCTCATTCATGTATCTGAAGACCAGCAACCTGCCAATTGAAGTGGACGAGAGAGACCGAGAGAAGGTTGCATTGTTTACCCAGGACGGCCTATACGAGTTTAAGGTGATGCCGTTTATGCTGTACACAACACCACCAACGTTTCAAAGAGTCATAGATACTGTGCTACCTGGCCTGAAGTGGCACACTTCCTTGTATACCTCGAAGACGTTGTGGTATTCTTCCGGATTTCCGACGAACACCTTGCAAGTGCGGAGTCTGTACTAGAGGCCATTCTTCCGCCGGGGTTAACACTGAAGCTTGAAAAGTTCCGTTTCGCGTTGGAGGAACCTAGGTTCTTGGGCCACGTCGTCAACGCCGCAGGAGTCCTGCCAGACCCGGCAAAAAGTTCAGCAAGAGCGAACTTCCCGAGACCCAAAGACAACAAGGGTGTGCGAAAATTTCTTTGACTGTGCGCATCTACCGGCTCTTCGTCGTAAACTTGGCGCGCTTTGCAGAGATACTTAAACGCTTGGCGAAAGATACCACCCCTTTAAGCTGGTAATATGCCTAAGAAAGAGCATTCTGCGCGCTGCGACAACGCCTGCAAAACCCGCCCGTTGTGGCTCATTTCGACGAGAATGCCGAAACGAAAATGCACACGGATGCCAGTGATATAGGCTTAGGTGCCACCATCGTTCGAAAGCAAAGCGGTTGCGAGAAAGTGATCGCCTATTCCAACCGCGGTGTGTCGAAACAGGAGAAAAACTACTCAGCCTCTGAGAAAGAATGCCTCGCTATAATATTGGCGTTTTCAAAATTTTGCGCATACGTTTCTGGTAGACCATTCAAGGCTGTCACAGACCCGCCGCGGTGGCTCAGTGGCTAAGGCGTTGCGCTGCTGAGCACGAGGTCGCGGGTTCGATTCCCGGCCGCGGCGGCCGCTTTTCTGATGGAGGCGAAAAGCAAAAACGCCCGTGTGTACGAGATTTCGGCGCACGATAAAGATCCCCAGGTGGTCAAAATTAATCCAGAGCCCTCCACTACGGCGCGCCTCATCGCCTGCGTTGCGTCGGCGCGTTAAACCCCACAAACAACAACAACAAGGCTGTGACAGACCATCAAGGGCTGGGGTGGTTCGCCATTTTGAAGGATCCCAGTCGCCGTCTTGGGCTGTAGAACTTGCGCCTGCAAGAGTTCCACGTTACAATAGTCTATTAATGCGACAGAAAACACTCCGACGCCAAATGCCTGTCCCGCGCCCCCCGTCGACCCACAACCACGATAATCGGATGAAGGCAGCGCGTTCTTCGGAGTCGTGACGGAGTGTCACCTAGCAGCCCAGCAGTGCGCCCACCCTGACGTACGAGTCAAGATTGACTACCTCGAAGAACGCAACGTCGTCGTGCCCGGGAGCTTCAAATGCAACTTACCACAATCAGCTTAAAAAAACTCCCTCCTCGTTAAGAATTTCAGCTCCGGAACGACAACGAATTACCTTCTTGTCATCGCGGCAGATCTTCGTGACGAAATTCTGGAAGCGTGCCACGATGACGCGTCTACCGGAGATCTCGGCACTGCTCGCCCAATTGGAAAAATCAAAGCAAAGTACTACTGACCCCTCCCTATATTCGACGTCACCCGCTACGTCCGGAGCTGCCGTGACTGCCAGCGATAAAAAACGCCGCCAAAGAGAAGCGCTCGACTTCTGCAGCCGATGGCCGTCCCATTGAGGCGCTTCCAGCAGACTGGAATGGACCTTCTGGAGCCGTCACCTACGTCTCAATCTGGGAACAAGTGGATTGTCGTATGAACAGACTACATGACGCGCGACCTAGCGACCGGCGCTCTTCCGAGGCGCACTGTCCAGAAGTCACGAAGTTCTTTATAGACCACGTTGTGCTGTGACACGGAGCCCCAGTAGTCCTAATAACCGACCGTTTAATGGCCTTTACTGCGGTGTTTATGCAAGAAATTTTAAGCTACAGCAACACAGATCACAGAAGAACGATGGCGTATTACCCCCAAACGAACAGACTAATGAACGTCTGTACAAAACGATCGCGGATATGGTGTGTACGTCCACTTTGAACATAAGACCTGGGACGAAGTCCTTCAAGTTGTCACGATTGCGTACAACAGGGACATAGAAGAACTTGACAGAGAATAACAGCGCCGAAACGGGAAGAAAAAAATATTGACAGGACAAGGCGCTGTCTAGCGCCTTTTCCTGTTAATCTTTCTCTCGTGCCGTTTAAGCGTGGTTATTCTCTGTCAAGTATGTACCAACAAGCCTGCACTACCACGCTTTTTTGATCGGGGAAACTACGCAGATGACACCGTTCGAGCATTTCTACGGAAGGCGATGACTACGATGCTTGAAGATATGCTTCCGCACGTAGAAGAAAACGACTTTAACGCAGACGTCCAAGGATACCTTCAGCGTGCCGAGGATGCTCGCCAGCTCGCTCAAGTTAGTATAAGAAATCAGCAGCTGGTGGATGCCAGAAGCTACAACCTACATTGCCGAGATGCCGAATACCGGCAAGGGAATTTTGTGTGGGTTTGGACTCCCATCCGAGGACGTTGACACAGTGAAAAGCTGCTGTGAAGGAATTTCGAACACTAACGGATTCTATACACGGTTGCCAACGTACCTACGTGGTGATCCCCAATGGTGATTCCAGAACAACTCGACGACGCAAGCTGCCTAAACTCGTCCACGTGGTTCGTCTGAACCCTTACTACGCCAGATGACAGACTATTTTTCTTTATTGGCACTGCCGTTTTATTTTAGCATCGGTATTGTCCGCATAAAGGTGCGTACAATCTCTTTTGCGGGAATCGTTGTAATATCTCTACGCTGGAAAGGTCCTCAATGCCATATTGTGATCATCTTTCATGCCTTCGAGGAGCTCGGAATCATTTTGGTTTATCAGAGCTGCCTTAGAAACAACATCCTGAGAGTTGTTGACGCTATGATGGGGTGTGAGCTTTGTCCCTACATCTGAAAGGCGTGTTGAAAAAAGAAGTGGGGTTTAGGACCTTGTATTTTAAAGTAATTATTACGATTTTTTAGCCCAGTGTTTTGGTGGTTTAATACGCCTCCAATCTGCCTCCCGTAATTTCGAATTAAGGAAATAATGAGTGACTGATTTTTAATAGGTTCAAATAAAAACCTGCTTGAATCTGTGTTCTTTGCTGCAGTTGTCGTTGCAAAGGTTTAGTGGTGGGCTTCGCCTGCGACATAATTGCCTCTACACCATTTTCTTCTTGCCCCTCAATCTCTCGCACTTCGTTTTCCTTGGCCCCACGGAAACAAGGGGGGGATGCTTCCTCAAGGCTATTCAGTTTTTCTGCGTTCACCGATAGCGCGCAATCCACGGGCACCATTATTTATTGTTTGACTTCTTCGTATTTGGCTACCAGGTCTGAAATTGGCGGCGAGCACTTTTTTATATTTTGATGTCCAAACTGTTTTGTACGCGTGTTTTCTGTTGTTATCACAAAAAGCAAGCATCCATGTATTTTTAATTAAAAATGCCTAGAGGATTCATTTGATTGGAAACGTTTTGTCTCTATAAACTTCTCCCACAAGAATTCTGTGTTTCAAGAATTGAGGGGCAGATAGACATTCATACATACAGACAGACCAAATGCTTCGGCAGTAAGAAGAACAAAACTACTTGACAAGTCATGATGATTGCGTAGAATTACAACACTTACGACCGACAACAGGACGAGCCATCGTACTGTTGTCTTCTGTATGTGTGTCATCCTTTGCACAATCCTCATGGCTTTTCAAGTATCAGACCAACTAGACCATGAACAAATTTTGCTGAACCACGATATATTGCCGCGAACCATGTGCGGGTTTGTTTATTTGTTGTTTGTTTTTAATGCCCGGCCGCACCCGGCTCTGTCATCTGTGTCCCATGCGAAGCGCGTGTTCCATCCTTTATTTTTATGCCGCACAGGCTATCTCATTCAGATAAGCAGACTGTTTCGCCCTAACGTCACTAGCTCAGAATAACCTTCTGTGATCTATAATGTTCTGGATGTGAATCGACGGCTCCAGAAACACTCACGCCGAAAGAAAAAAGCCTGCAGAGCAGACGCCGCGGCATTCGGTTCGACGACACTCGCCTGCGCAAATCACTTTGTTGACCGCTGCTTCGCCCCCTCTGTATTCTTTTTGAGTTGTTAGGGGAGCACAAGTTAGCACCAATAAACTTGTTTCTCCTGCAAGACAACTGCGTCGTCCTTGGTTTCGTGACATCTGGTGGAGGGGCGGGGTACATAAACCCTACGCCCTGGTCAAGCCAACGAGCAAGTATCACTCGTGCCAGACGCCGACAACATGGTCTTCAGCCGGAGTCTGAACTGCTTCCAGATAAAGTGAAGAAAGAAGACGTCGTTACCACTACCATGATCAACGCAGGCACCATGACCATCACTCCCAGTCCTGCAGTATTTTCGTTACGAAATGCCGGAGCAAAATGTGTTCGCGCTTTGTGGATAAAGCCTGCTTGCCACTTTGGAAACACGAGACGTTAAGAATGAGCTTAAATGCAATTGAAACGATCGAAAAACGGGGGCGCTTCCCTTTGCTCGGACAATGAAGTTCGGTAAGTTCATTATTGCTGGGCCTGTTCTAGCGCGACTAAGGTTTGGTGCGAGGAAAGTGTTACAGCGTGATTTCCCGCTTCCGCTTCAGTCTCACGGTGGGGTTCGTACAATGTAAATGCGATTTACTGACGCTGACGCTGCTCGATGTGTCTAGCGTTGCTGACGGACAGGTGATTGGCGCATCGGATAGTATTTCAAAGTTTGAAATAACTGCCGCTTCTCTTGGGGGCATCGTGAGGTATCGAGGTGTTTTGTACCGTATGCGGGTTTCTATCGCACCAGCTCTGCTATAAATATATGAGGCTTTGCGGTTTCCCCGCGCTTTAGTTTTACTTCAATAGGTGTGCCACTTTAAACAAAACAAAATAGAACCAGAGACTGCTCAACTTATCGCAGGCAAAACGTCTCTTGAGGAAAAGAGAACGCGAGGATAGTTTGAAAATCTGAGCATGGCAATAAAAGCGTTTTCTAATTTTCTTTTCGTCTGGTTACTGGCGGAAAACCTTTCGTGATGGTTTTTCGGGCATCTTTGTTTGGAAACTATTTCTGTTTTCTTTAAGCGATTTGTAGTTCTGCAGAACCTCGTCTGAATATATTCACATTTCTGTAAGCGCTATGATTACATCGCTGCTATTGATCCCTTTGAGCCATTTATTTTAGAATTGGTTTTGAGCACCCTTCGCAAGTTCTGTGGTTAGGCGGGTAACATAGCTGTCTTTATAACAAAACAATCATTGAGTGAGTGTGCTTACTTCTCGGAATGTGTAGTGTACTTTGAGCTTTTAACTTTGACAGGTAGCAATGCTTATGTAACTTTTCTTCGCAACCTTTTTCATTTAGAAGCATCTGTACCCTTAGGGGGTGGGCTGTGTGGCAATATTAAAAGCAATACAGGTACGAACTGCACGTATATGAGCCATAGATAAACCTAGATATAGAAATGGACCTCTGAGTATGCGTATGCATGCTGTGGGGCCTTTACAGCACGAAGTATGGCCACCTAACTTTTGAGAGTGGTTTATTTTTGCATTACCACAGGAATAATAGTAGTATGTAGCCCCTTCAGAGGTAGTATACTCTGCCTTTTTAAGACATTTGAGTTATGTTTAATGTAGCTTTGTATACGAGATGAAAAGAATTTCTGTTTTATATTTTTAAGTGCGAATGCACTTCTTAAGCGAGCCTGAATCGTCCGCCGCCGTAGTCCGCATAGCAACAGCTGCGGGTGCGCGCGCTCCTCGTCTTCCCTAGCAACGGGGGGAGATGGGCGCGCGCTACTCTCCTCCTCCTCTCTCCGCTCAGTGACTGCGGGTGTTGGGCGCCTCCTCTCCACTTCGGGCGGGAGAGCTCTCGCTCGCGTAGCGGGCGCTCCGCATTCCGACGCGTGAGGGCGCTCGTGTAGCGGCCGCGTGGCGCGGGAGGGTATTAGTCGAGCGCGCGCCGTCGTCGCGAGCGGTCGCTGGTCCTGCATCTCGATAACGATGATGGCGGACCGGGCAACGGTACCAGCAATAACGAGTGAAATATCTTTCTTTGTAGTTGTGTGCGTGTGTGTAATCTCTCGACTACTCATCAAGATCACGATATCCACCGTAATCGCGCAATCAACAACCGTGCATTCGCACTTACACACTCTCCCCCTCGGGGAAGTGCGAGGGAATTTTTTTGCACATGATGTAGTGCCTGTGAAAACCAGGTTTTTTGGGTTAAGAGTCCATCAACATCTGCTTGAGGCTGGGCAGCTGTTATGTCATAATGCTAGTAATGTGAGTAAGCACAAGGTCTTGCAGGTGCAGTACCAGTGCTGCAAGAAATATTGGGAACGCTGGAGCTGTGGTCAAACTCAGGTCGGTGTAGCTGCACCAGCGGTAACTGACAGGAGCGTACCACGTACGCATGCATATCGGTCACAATAACAATTGTATAACTATGAACCCTTCTGCATTTAAGCAGCAGTGAGGATTAAGCATTGGATGTTGGATGTTGTACCAGTGGAGTAATGGTGCTCGTAGCTGAGACTTCTGGGGACATAGCCTGCGTGTTTCCAGTACATGTGAGCTAGTTAAGCTGAGCCTCTTGTGCATACGGGAAGGCTGAATAAGTGCACTGTTCTTTTCTGTCAATACAGAGTCCGGACATCCTTTTGTCGCAATCTATTCACTAAGTTTACATTGATTACTTGTCAGTGATGAGTTAATCAGCTGTTTTGCAATGGCTCAAACAAAATAAAAACAATAGGGCGCTTATGCTTAGTATGCACGCATGATCTCGAAGGTATTTTTGAAGTGGAATTGGGAGTTGAGTTCCTCATTGAATTTTTTTCCTTACTTGTTTTGAATTGCTTGTATCTCTAACCCCCCTATTCAAGAGGTCACATACCAAATTGCAATGTTTAGCTTCAGGAATCCGTAACTGTGGAGCTGTTCGCGGTTGGAAGCCCTAACCTTAATTCAAACACCCGAGCATCTTGTTTCGCGAAATGCAGGTTTTTCTGCTTGATTGATTGCATTCTTTACGAAAGCATTCGGGAGAAAAGTGGCTTCCTTTGGATTGTTTATTGACAGCTATTTGTAATCAAAGAAGTCAACCAGAATGAGTGCCATCTGTCGGCCATTTCATGTGGCATGCTTTGGTTAGGTCGTGTGCAACCAGACGTTTAATTTCGGCTAAAGTAGTTAACGCATTCAGATACACAAAGCTGTGCAAATGTGTTGTTGGTAGTTTCTGCACAGACGTTACCGGCAATGTATTTAAATATGAAGTGATCAAAAATTTTATTTAGTCTTATTTTATTTATGGCGACAATAGCATTTCTGCTTAGTCGCTTGGGGCTTCTCGCAACACTTATTCATTCTTTAGCCCTTTTCCTCACCCTTAATCCTTTAAAACTTTGTTTTCTCTTCTCAATAGATGGCTCAGTTGATATTCAGTGCTGGCATTTTGTGCTCTATGTGAGGTCTTGGTTACCCACGAAGAGTTTTGCTCACAAAGTATGCATCAACTAGCCAAAAATTGTCTCGTTCGAATATTTTGAAGTTGGCCCCAGGCATGTCAGGTTGCCTCGGAAATTATTCTGTTTGTTCAATAGGAGCAGCCTTAATTTCCCCCGTCAGCAAAGTCCTTCCTAATGTCGTTACGTGGTGGCTCATTAGGACAGAATTCCTTATTTCGAAATATGGTTGAACAAATAACCGACAAGCCCTTTTGTGTGTCCCTTGACATATCCTAAGCATGCGAAAGTGCTAAAACTGATTTTGACATCTGAACGCTATTAGTACCAATGACTACCAATTAAGAATGCTAGAATAGCTTTCTTAGTAAATTTGAAAAGCGAGGGCACTTACTGGGTGATCACTACTATTTCCATGGCTGGTTATAGAAGGCTTTCTGTTGCGAGAACACTTTTTTTTTCATGGGACTAAACAAATTGCATGCATGTATGCTTGTATTGTGTTTTTGGCTGTAATGAATACAGGCTAAGGTGACAGAAATTTCTTAATTATAACTGGCGAAGAATAATGATGACATGTGTGCTAATTATCATACTGACTTCCATGTATCTATATCTTTGGATCCAAAAGACATACTTAAACTATTACAGGCAACCTATGTAGCTGTGTCCTTCAATGTGTAGCTGTGTTTCAGTACTACACATTTATTACTCAGTGATTATGCAATTTGTAAGCAACACGGTGCATTATATTCTACCCAAAGATCCAACTGGCATGGGGCAACACAGCTGGGGTAAAGAAACCAGAACGCTGGGATTGATTAGAAGAAGCCGCACTTCTGATGCTTTCTGCTTAAATTTGTCCTTACTGCTCATGAAGTTTAGGTTGTTGAATGATACATTGTTTGGTAACAGCTTCCTCATACTGCTTTAGTGTATAGCTAATTTTGTACGAAAAATAAAGCTTGGTTTTCAAAATCCCACGGGCTGCATTCATTTTGCTGTACCTAGGCATATTATAGGTATCAAGGCTAAACCAAAGCTGGCATCAAACATATTATTGTTAGTTTACGCGAATACCTTCTACCTATGCTCTGCTAACATCGTCTTCCATTGGGCTGTTCGCCAGATGCATTCTCTATTCATACTTGTCGGCGCTAGATATTGCTATCAGCCGTCAACGGTTGACATGTCCTTGGTTGCTTCCACAACACTCTACAACAAAAATCCTTTCTTCCCAAATGAGTGTCTTTTAACCTGCATGCCAGTTTGGGCAAAGATATTTATTTAGGCGCCTTATTCAACTATTGTGAGTGTTCCAGAAGCAGGTGCCTGGCCGTTCACTTGTGATGACAGCTTGTAGCAATATTTCAGGATAGCCTGTGTTTACAGCAAAGAATGTAGCGGGTACCACTCAGGAAGTCTTGAAATAACGTAGATAAAATTTTTTCGTAAGAAACTGTTTTACCCTCTAAAGAAGTTCGTAAAACTACTTGAAAAGAGGTGATATAAACGTCGACAAAAATTTGGTAGGATGTCCTGCAAAAAATTATGTAGACGTTTTACAAGCACCCAAATAATCGGCTACAAATACCCCGTTGATACAGCTACTAGTCTTCTTCAGAATGTCTTGTATAAACTTCTTGTCTGAGACGTGTATAAGAAGTTCGAATCGTTTTGTGTGGACTACACTTACTAATCGAATGATTCTGTGCTACCAATGTTGATATTCCGGCCACATGTACCGCTCTTATCCCTACAAACAGTCGGCCGGCGATGTTTTTCCGTCGACCTATCACGCTTGTTGCCCGGGCAACTGCAGAGTGAGATCGACGTGTGCTGCTACAGGTCATCCATTACCAGTCGCCCTTCAGTCTTTCGCCTTCACGCTAACCATGAGAATAAACATTGGCCGCAGGAACGACAACCCCGCAAGTGGAAGGTCCTCCATCCCAGGAAGCAGCAAATAAAGGCAGTAGCTTCTGGAGGTGAAGTTGCACTACTGCAAAAAAAAAAAAAACTCTCGCAAGATGCAACAATGTACCGAAAAGAAAGAGTCACTCCTTCACTGCCCGAGCCTCCGACGACTTCGGAATTGACCCCCCGAATGACGACAGCGACACATCGCGAGGCGTACCGGACGTGACGAAAGCCGCGATATAAAAAGACGATGACATCCACGAAGCGTAGCCATCGGCCATCACTGAGAAGCCGCTTTGATTCGGCGCCCCGACGAAGCCGATACTTGAAGACGACTACCTCTGATGTACAACTATCCATAGACATGCTTTACGCAGTCGCACTGATGAAGAGTAGAGCCGACTTTTAGGGAGAAGCGGAGCATTCGGTGTGGAAACTTGTACAAGTTATGACCAGTTGGGGTGGGACGCACATGCGCACAGCAGGAGGCCATGTCGTCACATTACGTAGCGCGTCACCATAAACGGGACGAGGTGCCCTTCTCTGTTTGCCGGATTGTCTAACACCTCCGTCGACGTAATCCTGAGAATGCACGATTAGGCTGATAACGGTGCCCTTATCTGTTTCCAGCCAATTCAATCATTCGTCCCACCATAACGGCGTGACGCCCAAAGCAAGCGCAGAACAGTGTACTTCTCTAATGATTGTGGATGACCAGGCCACCCTACCTACACGTAAAATACTGATAATAGCCGTGTATTCTCAAGCGGTGTACCTGGAAGCGAAGCTATCGTGGAGAGCGATATGACCTTGCATCTGGAGCCCAATGGCTCCGTCGCAAGCGGTAATATGCTTCTAAAGCAAGGAACAATGCATCTTATAATGCCGAAATGCACTGAATATTGGAAGGACATAAACAAAAGTGCTTTCATTTCAATTTTTCGGGAAATCGACAAAGGAAGTAACGTGACCACCGTCCTCTACTCTCAGCAGCAAACTGATGTCTGTTCTGGTCTCTTCACGTTCTCAGTGTGATAGGGCGCTACCAAAACAGATGGGGGAAGTTGACGGTTTCGCTAGAGCGGTGTAGTGGCTCCATGTCGTCGACTGTGAAACTTTGGCACTCTTCACTTAAAAAGCGCCGACCCACAGCGACAGTCACCTTACCACATGTATTTCCACAGGCATCAGGATATGCGCACTTCATTTAAAAGCGTGCTCGATGGCAACATCATGCAACCGTCCAAAAGCACACGCGCTGCCCCAGTTTTGCTTGTTAAGACTACGGTGATTGAACGTAGTCATAGAAAGAGGCGTATACGCCGCCCCCCCACGTCGACATTGCCTTTAACTACCTCTGCCAAGTGAAGTACTTTTCTTCGCTGGACCTAAGAAAGGAGTAATGTCAAACCGAACTACACGAGAGGTACCGCTAGAAAACAGCATTTATAATGCCGGGCAGACTGTACCTATGAAGGTGATGCAGTTTGGACTAACCAGAAACCTTCCAAAGGGTAACAGATACTGTTAGCTTGACTGAAATGGCAGATTTGCCTTATCTACCTCGACGGTGTTGCCTATTGCAACGTTGGAGCGAGCACCTCGAAATATTAGTTAGTTATTGGGCATGTGAACAAAAGTATTAACACTGAAATCTGTAAGTATCACTTTGCCTCGGAGGAAATGAAGTTTCTGGTCAACGTCGTCAACGTCAACAGGTCCTGCATGGCCCAGTGGCAAGTTGAACCATCCCCTACTTTCCCTAGCAAAGGACGAGAAAAGCGTGGTAAGCTTTATCTTACTTTGCGCATGCCATCGGCCCCTAGGTAGAAAACACCGCGAACATCACCGAACCAGTCACCTGCCTGACTATGACATCATTAAGTTCTTCTGGGACGAAGAACAGGCAAAGCTTTCTGTGAGTTACGAGAGGGTCTAAAGCGCACGCCTCTGTTTCTCATTTTTAGAAGTACGCGGAGAGAGAAATGCAGATAGGCGCCGAAGAACGGCGGCTTGGGTGCTGGCTCGGCCTGTGCAAAATATTCTTTGGGAAAAATATAAATTATTTCTAACTTCAACCCGTGCGTCTACAAAATGCCTTATAGCGAGGTGACCGATCTCCTTGCGCTTTGTTGAATTCTAAATTTGAAGGACTCATGTCTGCATCGGGTGATGGAGACTACGTCTACGGAAAGTCCTCAGGATTATCGTTTAAAAATCAGGCAGAAAACATAGACGCCGACGGTATGCCACTCGTCCCGGTTGACCAGCCGCCACAGGCCTCTGACTGAGATGCCGGGTTCTATGGCACCATGACTGAAAGCATCGTACCCACCAAAAGGATCCGACCTCGAGTTTCGCGTCATGATTACCACTTCGAAGGCCAAAATACTGCCCTGCCAAATAGATTTAGGCGTGCCTGTGCTCAATCCTGGCTGAAACATTTTGTGCTAACGAATAACTTTGACCATACAAGGACAAAAAAGTGCACTTTTATCAACCTCACCTTCTGCAAGAGAAAATTAATTTCGGAAGCATACAAAGACAACTCATCAACACGTCACATCACCACGGCTCACACGCTCGGAAATACAAAGATAAAATACTTCTGGTCCCGGCTTGCGTTCGACGTCTCCAACTAGGCTCGAAAATGCCGGACTCCTAATGGTAGAAAACGCTGCCAATGACGCCCGGCGAACTCCTCCAGTCCATCGCCATGCTTTGGCGCCGGGTTATACTGATCGGTATTTACCTTCTGAGCCCATCACAAACCGAGAACAGCTGACGGATAACTGCGTGACGCGCCACGGAGAGACAGCCGCTCCTCAAATGCGAACTGCTGAAGTACTGGCAAAATTCTTCGGTGGTGAAATACTGCGGCTACATTGATCCTCTGACGTTCTAAGAACACACTGTTCCACGGCATGCAGAGATCATCGAAGGTGACCTAGACTTCAACAACACCGATCACTGGAAAACCACGATGTAGCAACCACAGATGGAAAATACAACCAATCACCTCAACAAGACAATCGCGGTCATTCTGATTATGTACGTCGGCGTAAATATTAGACTTGAAGTAAAGTGCTCCCTTGTGTCACGTTCGCGTTCCAAAAATCTACCCATGAATGAACACTGATGGCTCAATTCGAGCATGCCTAGGGTAGACAGCCGACGGCGATGCTCGACGCAATCCTGCCACATATTGCAGACAACGATTTTCAGCGGCACGTCTAAGGATTCTGTCAGCAGGTGGAGGACGCACGCCAGAATGCTCACGTACGTACTACAAACAAGCACTTGACTGATGCTGGAAGCTACAGCCTCCGACGCCTAGACGCCAAATATCACACAGGCGAACTTGAGTGGGGGCGGGAATCCAATTCTACAGGAAGACAACGTTAGAATATCCTGCGTTAGACTTTCATGGCGTACAGAATTCAACGATGCATTAGCCAACCTATCTAGGTGGTCCGGAACAGGCACTCTGGCAACATGCGACAACGCCCGCGGTTTGAAAATGTCCACATAGTTCTTTTCAGGCCACACTTCGCAACATTACGAACGTTTAATTGTTTGGAAAGCAATTTTAAGTTAGCATTGGTCTGATGCCGTCTTTGAGGGCAGCAATGGCGCAAACCAAGTGTTTCGTTTTTTTTCTGTTGTCGCAAGCGTCTGCCTGAGCCAAGCTGTGTTATCTAAGTTTGGCGTTTAGTGCGGGTTCACCTCAGTTCTTTTTGGTATGTTGTGCAGGGTACGCTATTCAATAAAAAGAGTGTATCGCCCTTTCTTCACTTATAAAGAATCTTTACATTATTGCCGATGTTGTACATCTAATTGGACGGTTCTTGAAGCGGTAACACCGAAAATTGAAAGTTCGCATGATAGTCATTGCAGTATTCGATTAGCCTGCAGTTGCCTGAGCCGGTACTTTGTTTACTGGTCTATCATCGGTTGAAGATTTCTTGAGTTCGTAGCGGAGCATAATTTTCCTCTAAAAAACTTGTGCTTCGTGAAGGAAACTGCGTTAGTCTTGGCTCCACGATGATGTGGTTGATATACAAATTAAAAACGAAAATCTAAACATTATTCTGGGCACATTGCCAATTTATAAATGTTAGATGTGATTGATGCTTCAAAGAAGTGTATCTTGACAAACCTGCATGTGTGGATCCGAACGCATGCTTTGCGTCAATGAAATATTTTAAGCATTCGGTATTCATCAAAGTTGGTTTGTTTATTCATGGGGTATTTGTAGAGTCCACTGAGCAATAACGCAAACAAAGCCCATTTTTTAAACACACTTTTAACGTGATTGTTGGGGTGAGCAACATGTTGATTCATTACTTAAAAACATGCTTCCCTTTCAAACAACAGCTATGTAGTTTTGAAAGCGCGCCAGTGGAAATTTTCTAATAAGAGTATTGACTAATTACTTTGTTTTGCCAAAGATTGGCTTATGAAGGTAGGAGTTGGGGGTCCTGTTCAAATCTCACTGCGGCCAAGACTGCGGCAAAGTGTCGTTGGGCTGTGTCGGCGTCTTTGGCCATCTTTACAATGTTGTGGCATGGCTGTTGGGTCCCAGACTCAGGACCCAGTTTGCATGCTCGTACATTCCGAAGTGTTTTAAGTGCGAATGCACTTCTTAAGCGAGCCTGAATCGTCCGCCGCCGTAGTCCGCATAGCAACAGCTGCGGGTGCGCGCGCTCCTCGTCTTCCTTAGCAACGGGGGGAGATGGGCGCGTGCTGCCTGGCCGCTGACATGGCCCATACCCACGTGGGGGATTGGCCAGGAATCGGGCGTGAGAAGGGCTACCCGCTTAAAGGAGTACTGACACGAAATTTCAAAGATGGGCGCGCTCTGCCTGACCGCTGACATGGCACATACCCACGTGGGGAATAGGCCAGGAATCGGGCGTGAGAAGGGCTAATGCACTCGCCTAAAGGAGTACTGACACGAAATTTCAAAGCTGAGATCCGCTCTAGCAATCAAGTACAACGACAACACAAATAGGTGTCTGTGAATAAATTCATCTTTCTTTCTTTGTAGTTGTGTGTGTGTGTGATCTCTCTTTCGCGAACATTACCGAACCGCGCAAATTCAACTCGTGCATTCGCACTTTTACATTCTTCCCCTCGGGGAAATGCGGGGAATTTTTTTTATTCAAATTTCAATGGCGGGTAATTTCGGCTTAGTACACAAAGAACGGCAAAATTTTGCCAGACCGGGTAATTTAGTAATACTAGTTAAGCGGTCATATGGCGTATATCGACAACAGGCATAAACTGGAATTGTGTAAGGCGTGTATTTCAAAACCGGAACGTCTTGTTTTGCACAACCACAGTCTGATCGAACCAGGGCATAGTGGCGATGTCTACACGAGTTGGTGGCTGGATGTATATAACAGGAAGCGTCTTAGATGTAGTTAAAAAACGAGCTCTATGAGCTTGCAAAGATGTTTCTAACACTTAACCGTTGTGCAGCCTGAGCAGTCGTGGCGAATCAACATCAAATTTATCAAACACGCGCTGACACGCAAAGTGCCGAACCGAACTGTTCAATTCATGTTTGTCATCTTGTGACTGATTATGTACAATTCGCAATTTTGGCTCTCCTAGCCTCTATTTATATAGTGTTTTTGGGTAGTTCAAGGTGAAATTCATCGATGGGGCAGATGCGACAAGAAACACGCTAGTGCACGTTGCCATACACTGAAGCTTAAGCAGGGAATGTGTTGCAGTGAGATGGTTCTTAAGCCGACCATTAGTTAAATGGCTTACCACATTTTTGCCAACATGCTATCATAACAACCATGCAGAGAATACACAAAACGTTCAAGTCACATGGATTAGAAAACCCGAAATGTTTTTTTAGATGCAAAGGATCTCTTGCTCTGGGCTATGTTCGTCCGCGTCCGTCTGCACCTCTCACCCTCTCCCCACCAGCTGTGCGATAACGCCGCTCTCCTGTTCTCCCCCTCTCACGCCAGCTGTGCGATAACGAGCGTGCTGCTCTCCTTCTCCTCCTCTTCACGCGGTGCTCCCTCAGTTGCTGCTTGTCCGATGAAGTGAATGGACGCCAACAATTCTGTCAGCGAACTGGCTGGCACACCTTCAACCTGCGCCATCCAGCTCACTCCCAGAACCGCGAGCACCTCTGAAGACGAGGCTGCGCAAAGGAGAGCTCGAGATGCAGAACGCAAAGGTCGATGCCGAGCAGCGGATCCAGATGTCGTCCGGGAACGCGACCCCGCTTGGAAACTTCGACGTCGAGCAGCGGATGCCAAACTTCGAGAAAGTGAAGCCGCTTATAAACGCCAGCGTCGAGCAGCGGATCCGACACTGCGAGAAAGCGAAGCCGCATCGGCGCGCCAACGTCACCAAGCGGACCCGGGTGCCGCTCGTCAACGCATGCTTTGCATCACCACATAAATCCCTTCGAGGAGATGGTGTAATTTTAACACCGCAGATAAGAAATAACAACAAATAATCATTCAACACATCCGAACAACTCTGCGTTCCTTGTTTTAGTTGTACCTGAGGTCTTGTATGAAATTTCAGTTCAGTGATTCAACTTTTAGGTCACACACGGGGTTGTGAAATATGACATCCAGTGATCATGCCAGCGCATGTTGCGGTTTTACAGCGAAGCTGGCTAGAGCAAATAAATTTGTTGCCCCCATTTTATTAGATGCGACGCGGAGAGGAGCATCTCTTGTCGGCGGCCCTGTCCTGCGTCCGTCGTCGTCCGCGTCCACACAGCTGCCTCTCCCCTTGGCTCACCCCTCTCCTCTCGCCGTCATAGCGCGCCCTCTCCCCCAACATCTGTGGCGCGCTCTGTGCGGTGCGCTCTCTCACTCCGCCGGTGGGCGGCGCTGCGTGCGGCGCAAGTGCGCATGTGCAGCGCCCTCTCTCTCCGCGGTCTCCTCTCCTTCCGGCGCGCTGCGCATTAGGCGGAGTGCCGCGCTATTAAGCGGTCGTCCGCGCTACGCTTGCTCTCTCTCTCTCGCATTACCCGGCGATTGCTCACGCAATTCAAGTAAGCGATCCAACGGAAACGCGCAATTAAACCCCTTCAGCGTCTCATCACATCAGAGTTCCCGTGAGGGGAGGTGGGCGTAATTTTTCGACGTATCTTTTAAAAATCACGCCACGCTAACGCAGACCTTAATTGCTTGACAAAAAGATTTTGTTAACAATCAAATTGCAGACCCGACCAATTTCTGGGTCGTTGCAATTATTACACGTCTTTTACAATTACAACAGAGAACTTATAGTTTGGTAAATCGGCTGTGGCCCATTTTTCAGTGAAACCATCGGAAGTACAGTTTAATGACTATTGCCCTTTTAAACGACTCTACCAACCCCTTGAGTTTATTTTACTTATCAATTTGCAATTTAGAGTGAAGTAGCTTACGTTACAGATAGCCCATGGGCTGTCGATTCGGGACAGCTAACAAGGGATGTATGGTTAATAAACACGTCTAGTGCACTAGTTTTATTCAAAGTACATTGAAGCAAGTTTTATTTGAAAGCGTTTGAAATTAGGATTTTCGAAAGCTCCGTAATGATTACATAAACGTCGTAACGGCATAAAAACTAATTATAAGTACACACAAAGAACGCTCCATCGCCGTTGAATTTTCAGAGGAAAAGAAGGGATTGAAATATTTGAAAGAACTTAAGGTTGTCACTACCATATTGAGCAGCTAGAAAGTGAAGAGAGCGAGGACACTCGGGAAATCGCTTCGCGACAGGGACTGAAGGATGCAGCTTCGAGTTTTAAAATAATATTATCTGTGGATTGATCTTTCGAGCAGGTGCTGGGCACGTCACATGCATCTCATACACTTCCGCAATGCCCCACAAAACCACCCCGATATGAAGCCACTGCCATTGAGTCTTCCTCGAAGACCACAGCTTTAGGCCGAGGAGATGACTTCAATCCTATGCACCGATGTTCGTAATCCACTATCCAATAAAGCCTCAGGATAGGCATATCGTTGTAGTGACCTTGCAGGCACCGCAGATAAAAGGGTTCGCGTACAAGATTACATACGGGATATTTCGCCACCTTCTACTGCCTATTTCCGCGGTGATACCTTGGACAACGTCGAAGGTTTCATTGAGCTGTACCAGCTGTGTCATCGCTCCAACATTTCAATAGCGAACTGTGCAGCCACAGGTCGTACCTATATTTTTGGGGCCTAGTGAACGTATCGCCCGCCATTACGACTCCTTGGCATCATGAGGCTCCTGGCCAGAGGTTCCCCACCAGTGTTTACCGAGAGCTTTTAACAACAAAGTCCTGAAGACCATGGGCAGAGCAGAACCAATCACCAACCAAAAGCGTTAAGTCTGCATCAGCGAAGTTATGTGGTTACAAGCACTAGCGGATCCACTGGCCACTTAGAAAATCATCGTCCCCATCAACGTGACGCAAAGGATAGATAAAGATACCAGCTAGTCCAACTTTCCGTTCTCTTGGAAGGTTCATGTCCCTGCTAGAGGCGTGACGAAGTACATGTTGAATCGGCTAACTGAAAAGCAGCCCAGAACGGATGGCAAACTTGTGACTGAGGCCACAGACCTTGAGCTGACACATTAGCTAAGCAGCTGCTTTCAAAAATGTTGCTGCTAAACGTCAAGACTGCCTGAAACGCGTCCACCAAGGTTCACTCAGTTAAATTAGCGAGGAACTAGGAATAACTCGCACTACACGAACAGCCAGCCTCAATTTTGTTTCCAGGCTGTCATATAATAGGTGTTGAAGGCACTTGCACCAGCGATTTGTCTAGAACTTCCTTCTATGACGTACGCGGGGCGTACTCTCCAGCCAAACTCGTCAGACTACTGGCCATACCGAAACATGTTACGGCAGAGAGCCGTTGCTTCGCCGCCGCTTCTGCCGCCCCGTACACATGCGAATCGGCTGGACAACACGGATGCGTGATGACCTACCAAATAACGGACTACTATCACTACTATCAAGAAGCGAGTTTCATTTGCTTGTCATTTTGCAATTCACAGTGACGTTTCATACGTTACTGAATAACTATAGGCTGTCAATTCGGGGCAGTTAAAAGAGAATGTATGGTAATGAACACATCTCGTACACTTGTTTTAATAAGACGTCAACATCCTCCTCTGTGAGCCTAAATTTCGGCGATTTCATGCAAATAACCAACTCTCAAGGTTTGTTCAAGTATCTCAAAAAATAATACCTACGGTGCCTATCCCTAATACTTGAGGTCGCACCTTGACGGTGTCGTTTAGGTTATCCCGTAACCGACATTGCCTACTCTCTCAACTCCCTTGGGAAGACTATCGGCCGTGCGTCGTCGGGAACACTAACTGCTGCTGCGCCTGAATTGGGTGCTGCCGACGACGACAACAGCAACGAACATCCAACACGCATTAAGGTCTCACTCCGTCAACAATAAACATGCAACATGTTCGTCTTGCCCAGCGAACAATCTGTTTATACGGTGTGTCAGAGAACGATGACGCGATTGTTCTCGTCGAACAAAAGTATGTACGAGAAGAAACCCCTCTGAGGCAAATAAGGAAGCAAAATCAAATTTTATTTTGAGAGTCACATTTTCGCTATTTATTGCTAAAGAATTCAACAATATGGTGTAAAAAACACTTTTGTACATAGAAAGGACCTAAAATGCATATTATAAGCTTGAAGGCGCAGCTTCAGCCTAATCAGCGCGTTTTTTTTAGGCCGCTGTCTGTTTTGTACAAGCACGTCGTTATGTGCAAATTCTCACACAATTACAGGTGTGGTGGATATTGATAGCTCCCGTGTAACCCCTGTAAGTCCTTCAAAATGGCATGAGTAGAGGTTGTTAGCCAAGCGTGTGACTGTTTTATATACTTCAAGACGCATACATTCAATGGAATCCAAACTCTGGATTTTCTAGGCGTTCAGTATTACTAGTTTGTGAACTATTTTTGCATATAAAATTCCCAAGAAGCGAAATAGAATCTTTCATTTTCCCTTCCGGCGGCAGGGGTGTCCTTCGTTTTCAGCTTAGGAAATAGGCTTCCGAAAGCCTTTTTCTTTTGCGACTACGTATTTTCAAATTCAGCGAGGCCTAGCATTGAAAATGCATTGTTTTAGGGTGTATTTTGTTGCCCCTGCTGCAGCGCGGTGCCAACCAACCATTCATCCAAATTGCCATCATTTTCTCGCCTTTTCCTGTCAAAGTGTGTACAGAGCTACGGAGATACACACCGCAAGGGGGCTAATTTATCGAATATAAAAGAAGAAAAATGGGGTTGACTCTTCTTTCATAGGAACTGGTGAAACAAGAAAGTGAGAAGTGTCCTCATAGGAGCAGTTGAATTTTTATTGTGGATCGATATGAGCTGCCATATTGCTATTTATATTTCCTCGGTATGGCACTGTTATACACATCAACGTTAGACACTGAATTTGACGCGAAGGAGCTTTGCGTGCAACGGACTGGAGCAACAGGCACTCGCAAACCATCCTGGCGAACGAGACCAGACGGCTTGTCAGGAACTCTTTGTTGAACGCATCAAAACGAGCACCGGACCATGTCACGAGCGCGACAGTCGGCGTCGTTGCCTTACAAGCACCGCTGCAGCTTACGCTGGGCGTGACCCGTACACGTAGGCTAGGGTGCCTTGTTTCACGCAGGTGGCCCTCACATCGACACATCAACTGTCGGCACTCAAAAGAGTCATGATCGACTACTTCGCTTCGCCTTTCCTAGACGGAAGCACCATCTGATGAATAGGATATGAGTCGCGTTCGTCTTCCTATTTGCGAGTCTGTTCATAGCGCAGTTTGCAGCACGTTTCGCACCTATCGTTGCTGCGATACAGTTAGTTGCATGAATCCCGTTGCAGCCACGTCAATCAAAGGTTTTCTGGAGATGCCATTTTCGTGACAGATATGACGTCAGCGAGATGTTGATAGAGTCGTGCATAACACACTTTCGTGATAAAATACAACAACATCATGGTCCTAAAAGAACACAACATTTTCACATGTATGTTAGTTTAAATCTACAAAATTAGGCTCTTAAAACGCGCCAAGGAAACAGTTTGGTGCGCTGAATGAGCCAAGATGCTTGTCCGAAAAATTGAACCTGGAAAGTGCTCTCCCAGGCGGATGAATAAGTAGACGGCACGACTGGGTAGTTTGTTTATCAAATGTGGTATTTACGGAATACGTGTCACTTGTAAATTTGGCTTTTTATGACTTGTTGTGGCAACGTACTGTTGTGTCATCACGTTATTTTCACCTATTGCTCAAGGGAAGCAACCGGGAGAGTCACTAAAAAGCGTGAGTCAATTTCTGTTTACTCTGCAGCTGCGCAGAAACAAGTGATGTATAGCGATATTGTCACATAGCCAAATACGACGCAGTCTTGAAGGAAAAACAAGTTTGTTATAGCAAACTTGTGCTCCTCTAACAAGTCAAAAAATACACAGGTGGTGAAACAGCAGTAAACAAAGTGACATGCATGGACGGGTGTCGGCGAATCACAGTCTGCGCTTTCTGATCTGCAGGATTTTTAACTTGCGACGAGAGTGGTTCTCGAGCCATCGATTTAGATCCAGAACATTGAATATCAAAGGAGATTATTCTAGGCTACTGGCGTTAGGCCGGAGCACTCGCCTTATCCTAATGAGATTACCCACCAAGCATAAAAATAAAGAATGGAACACGCGCATCGCTTGGAAGCCGGATAAGAGAGCCGGGAGCGGCCGCACAGTAAACACAAACCATAAAAACATAAACCCAATGCATGGCTCGCGGCATTCCGAGTTCATAGACCCGATGGTAAAATAAAACAACCGTCCGCAAAACATCAACAACAAAACAACCACAGAAATGTCTGTTATCTTGCACAGTGAGGTTTTAGGGGAAACAAGTGGACGACTTCGGGTCCCGTGCGTCGTCGTTATCTGCCAGAATCACCATCCAGATGACTTCGTAGGTAAGTTGGCCAACACGTCGTAGAATCTCGTATGTTCCTAAATAATGTTGCAAAAGTTTCTCGCTGACTCCGCGTCATCGGATGAGAGTCCAAAACCACACACTATCCCTCTGGTGGTATTCTGGCGTCGAAAATGTAGCGGCCGTCTTCAACCAGCTGTTGTCCGTTATACAAACTCGAACGAGCTGGCAGACCTCTGCACGTTGAATGTGTTCTTGGACGTCGCGTTGAGGTCGTCGTGTTCTACGTGCGGAAGCATGGCGTCAAGCATCATTGTCAGCCGTCCTCCGTAGACAAGCTCGAATGGTGTCATATGCATAGTTTTCATAGTTGTCGAATGGTGTCATATGCACACATGACATACCGGAGGATGTTCATCATCGACGTACATAGACAGCATATTCGCGGTCGTTTTTTTCAGACTTTCTTTTAGTCCGTTCATTTGGGGGTGGTACACCGTCGTTCTTCGGTGATCCGTGCTCCTGTAGCGTGAGATTTTTTGCTTAAGCTCCGCCGTGAAGGCCGTTCCGCTGTCCTTGATTAGGACTTAAAGGGCTCCAAGTCGCAGCACAACTTCGTTTATGTAGAACGTCACAACTTCTTGTGCAGTCCCCTTCGGAAGAGGGGCGGTCTCTGCCTAGCACGTCACGTAGTCTGTCGCTACGACAATCCATTTCTTCTCAGATCGTGACGTAGGCAACGGGATCAGGAGATCCATTCCAATCTGTTGAAAGGACCTTGATGGGTGTCCGATCGGCTGCAGAAGTCCGGCGGGTCTTGTTGGAGGCGTTTATCGTTGCTGACAGTCACGGCAGCTGCGGACGTAGTGGGACACACCGGGTGTGAGGTGGTGCCAGTAGTTCCGCGCCTTGATTTTTCCCATAGTCTGTGCCGAGATGTCCGGAAGACGGGTCTTCGTGGCACGCGTCTAAAATTTCGTCACGAAGGTCTGCGGCTATGACAAAGAAATAATTAGTTCTCGTTCCAGTGCTTCAAATTTTTTCACGAAGACCTGGAGTTTTTGAGGGTAAATTGCAGGTAAGATGTGTTTAAGGCCCTGGGAACGCTAACGTTCCGTCCTTGGAGACAGTCGATCATGAAGCGTATTTCATGGTCGGAACGATGCTGGGCGGCCAGGTCGCTCTCCGTCACGATTCCGAAGAATGTGCCGTCTGCGTCCGAGTGTTGTGGTGTAGGGTCGATGTGGGCGCGAGACAAGCAGTCCGCGTCGCAATGTTTTCTGTCGGATTTATAGACTATTGTAACGTCGAATTTTTTTTGGCACTTGCTCCACCTACCCAGACGGCTATAGGGGTTTTTTAAATTGGGGAGCCAACACAGAGCATGGTGGCAGGTCACAATATTGAAAAGTCTTTCATACCCGTATGGGCAAAAGTTCGAAATGGCCCATATAATCGCGATGCGTTCTTTCTCAGAGGCTGAGTAGTTTATTCTTCAGTGGGCACACCACGGCTTGCATAGGCGATTACATTTTCGCATCCGGTTTCTTTTCGACGGGGACGACCCCAAACCTATATCACTGGCGTCCGGTTGAATTTCCCTTTCGGCGTTTTCGTCGAAATCAGCCAGCACAGGCGGGCTTCGCAGGCGTTGTTGCAGCTAACAGAATGCTTCCTCTTTGCGCTTTCGGAGCTGAGAGGGTGCTATCGTTTGTCAAGTGCGTGAGTGGCTCTGCAATGTGTGTGAAGTTTGCGACGAAACGTCTGTAGTACGCGCATAGTCCGAGAAATCATCGCACGTCCTTCATGTCTCTCGGTCTTTAGAATTTTGCTATGGCTGAAGTTTTCGCCGGGTAAGGCAATACTCCCGCTGTGTTGATGACGTGGCACAACTCTTCGCACGTCCTTCTTGTCTCTCGACTGAAGAATTTTGCTAGGCGGGACTCCCGCTTCGTTGACGACGTGGCCCAAAATGTTCGCACTTCCTTCTTTTCTCTGGTCTTGGGAATTTCGCTAGGCATATCGCCCGCTGCCTTGATGACGTGGCCCAAAATCTTCGCACGTTCTTCTTGTCTCTCCGTCTTGGGAATTTCGCAATGGCTGAAGTTTTAGCCGGGTCAGGCCGGACTTCCGCTGTGTTGACGACGTGGTCCAAAAACATGAGCTCCTCCTTTTTGTGAAGCGGCACTTTTCCAGCTTCAGCGTTAACCCGGACGTACGAATGGCCTCGAGTACAGACTCCGACCTTGCAAGATGTTCTTTGAAAGTCCGGGCGAATACTACAACGTCGTCGAGGTATACGAGGCAAGTTTGCCACTTCGGGACAGCTAGCACAGCGTCCATGTTTCTTGTAAATGTTGCTGGTGCTGTGAACAGGCCAAACGGCATCACCTTGAACTTGTATAGGCCTTCCAGGGCTACAAATACAGCCTTCTCTCCGTGCCTCTCGTCCACATTACTTTGGCAGTAGCCTCTCTTCAAATAATCGAAGAGAAGTACTTTCCGTGGCAGATTGGGTAACGGGCGTCGTCGATTCGTGGCAGGGGATACACGTCCGTTTTGGTGATCTTGTTCAGTCTCCTATAGTCAATGCAAAGCCTTAACATGCCATCTTTTTCTTCGCGTGTATGACGGGCGAAGCCGACGGCCTTTTTATTGGTTGTATAATGTCGTCGCTGAGCATGTCATCGACTTGTGTCCGGATGGCTTCCCGCTCTTTGGAAGACACGTGGTATGGTGACACTCAGGCACATCGAGTAGCATCTTCGGTAATAATTCGGCTCTTCACCAGCGGTATCTGACGTAATTTTTAGTTCAGCGAAAAACGCTCGCTGTAACGAAGCAGCAAACGAATCATTTTTTCGGACGTTTTTCTGGTAGAGCCGGGTTCACGTAGAAGGGATGCGGAAGCTTGACGGTAACTTCGGCTGCGTGTTCAAAGTTGACGACAGCGATCACGTCACATGATTCGTTTGTTTGTTCTAGGAACGCAATTGAAACACCGTTGTTTAAATCCTGCAACTCCTCGGTAACATTAGTGACGAAAATGTGGGGTTTTTTCTTGCTTAAGGTGCGCAATTCCTCTTGCGATGAAGGCACCACGCTCGAGAAGCAAACTGTGGTCACCCTATATGATAGCATTGACGTCAAGGACAGCATCTTTACAGTAAACGCTGATCACCAAGCTTGCGCGCGGTTGCAGAGTGACGTGATCATCGGTGATCCTTACAGCAGCACGGTGTGCGGGGTTCGGTTCCGGCGTCCTGGGGTGATCTGAGGAAAAATCTACCAACTTGGTCTGCAGATAAATTATTGCAGCCTTAAACGTCAAAACGTTTAATGCCAGAATTGCGTCGTTGGAGCAGTTAGGCAAAATGATGAACGCACCTGGGTACGTGGTACCATCTATGGTGACGCGCGATGTGAACGTCCCACTTTGTGTTACGAGATGTCCTGCTGATGTGCGTATATTCGACTGTTCCATCTTTTCATAACTTTCTTCAGCTTAGACGCGAATGATCCGCTCATTACTGAGTAGTCGGCTGCAGTGTATATGAGGGCGACTATATCAAAGAGCCGTCGATGGACACCCTGACCTTGAACGCCGCCTTCCTGGAGTTCCGGGTTTGTTGGGGCGTCGCATCTCGGATTGTGAGTGTTCATGGTCGGGCACTGCGCATCGTCGTTGTGTTCGTCTTCCCAGCGGCAGTCTCGGTCATGTCAGGTATTGTCGCGCCTTCAGGCTGTTGCCGTGTTCGGGAGTAAAGTCAGGGTAGGGTCGGGTCGTCGGGATGAGGGCATGTCGTGAGTCACCGTCTTCGCAGAATCGTTGCGTCGTTGGAAGGTTTACGCTTTTCCGCCGTTGTGCAACTTCACCTCCAGAAGTTGCTGCGTTTAGTTTCGCTGCATTGGCAGGGGGACCTTCCACTTGCGAAGTCAGCACTGCTAAGGCGGTTCGGTGACTGGTACAGGTAGGGTGACGGCAAATGATTGAAACGGGCTGGTCTTAGGCTGGTGTTGGACAGGTGTTTTGCAATCTCAGTTGGGCGCTGGCAGATTCAGAGGCGTGGTGGTTTGTCGGAGAGCTCTCGCAAACCGAGCCTCTTCTAGGGGCAGCGACGGTAGGTGTTCTCGTCCTGACTGCATTGGTAGTAAAGCGGATGATTATGGGTGGTGAACCAAACGTCCGTCGTCCTTGGTGTCTGTTTTTGAGCTACAGGAGGTGGAGCGGGTGACAGTGGACGGCGGTACAGCGGGGGTTCGTGAAGAGAAATTGAAGCTGGCCGGGGTCGACGAATCGCTGCAGAATAGTGCATAGCTTGTGGCTCACGGGGTGCTTTCGACGGGGTAGAAGTTCCAAGGGGCATTGAACTTCTTGCCTGATCGTGTCGGTCAGGGAGGTGACTTGGGGCTGCCGTGTCGTGGGGAAACGTTCCACAACTCATCCCGGACTACGGCGCGGATGGTGTCGCGTGGTGTATAAGATGGGATAGCCCCGGCTCCTCTCGCCTTAAAAACAAGCGGGTTGACTGCGCGGTCGAACTGCCTCGTTCTAACTTCCAGCGCCATCTCCATGGCGGCGGCCTCAGACGCTTATTAAGACACGTTCTTGGGGGGGCATGCGGGGGGGGGGGGCTAGGGTTGCAAACAAGGCACGTGAAGAGATCTTTGTTTACACATCGCAGTTTCTTTTCCTCCGTCATTTCTGGGTCCGCACAGCCAAAAGTTTCTTCATCTCCTCGACGAAGATCATGACCCATTGGTTGGGGGGCTGCATTTGAGTTTCAAGCAAAAGCGCCGCGCGTTCTTTTCTCACAATGGTAGTAAATGTCTTACGAAACTCGCTTTTGAATTGAGTCCATTTGGTCCACGAGCTCTGATGGTTCTGTTATCAACTTCTAGCTGAAACTTCCAAGTAAAAGAAAACGTGCCGAAACGTTTCTTCTTCTTCGCACCTGTTGAAGATCCAGACGTGCTCCGATTTCTGCAACCATTCTTCTGAGTTTGTTGTGGCGGGTGTTCACAATGATGGCGGCTCCCGGGGCTGCTGCAGTACGATTGGTGACGTTGCTTCTTGCACCATTTCATTTCATTTATTGTACCTTCAAGGCCGGAAGGGGTTACAGAAGTGAGTGGAATTAATACATAATGCAAACACAGGAAATTATATCAAAAACATGAAAAATTGAGAAAAAAACAAAAAAAAACGCGGATTAGCTAAAGTGTTTTTATATAGCATTTTTAAATTCAGAGAAGTTGGTTATACTAGTAATTGAGCCGGGGAGGTGGGGTTCCATGGAGTGTTGGTTTTTGGAATAAATGAGTAGAAAAATACATTGGAGCGGCACTGTGGAACAAACAATTTATGTAGGTGATCAGTTCGAGAAGATATATAGGAAGGTGCAGAGCAAAGTTGACTTCTTAATTCCGGATTGTAATAGTAAATTTTGTGGAATAGAAATAATCGTGCTTGTTTCCTACGGTGTGAGAGGAGAGGAAGGTTTAAGGTAGTCTTCATAGATGTTGCACTAGCTGTCCGAGAGTAGTTAGCAAGAATAAAACGTACACTACTATTTTGAACAGATTCTATTGCATTTGTTAGATATTCTACTCCAGGGTCCCAGACAGAAGAGGCATATTCGAGCTTAGGTCGTATTAGTGTGTTTTAGAGAAGTAGCTGTAAGTTAACTGGGGCCATTGAGAAATTGCGAAGGAGGTAACCATGCATGCGGTTGGCGTTGTTAGTGATATAGTTAATGTGTTTGCCAGGAAAGGTTAGATGTTATGTAGACGCCGAAGTATTTATAAGACGTGACCTCGTCGAGTGCAGAATTCATAATGCGATAATTGTGTAAGTTAGGCGGAGCAGTACTGCGGGAAATTCTCATTACTGCTGGAAATTCTCATTCGTTTACACTTTTGGCTGTTAAGACGCATCTCCAAGTGTCACACCAAAGAAATCTTATCTAGGTCAGACTGTAATGTTAGAGTGTCTGAATTTGATGATATTACACGGTAAATGACACAATCA
Organism: Haemaphysalis longicornis; assembly: GCF_048455015.1. Lineage (NCBI taxonomy): Eukaryota > Metazoa > Arthropoda > Arachnida > Ixodida > Ixodidae > Haemaphysalis > Haemaphysalis longicornis. Next base: position 113,521,523 of record NW_027526407.1, on the reverse strand, counting down.
TCGGCAAATAACCTTATTGAGGATGTTACAGAGTTAGGCAAGTCATTATTATAGATCAGGAAAAGCAAAGGTCCGAGAACAGAGCCTTGCGGAACCCCGGAGGAGATAGGACAAAGAGCAGAATCAGAGTTGTTAGCAGAGACATATTGTGTTCGGTTGGACAAAACGTTTTCAATCCACAAGATAATATTACGGTCAATGTTGAGGGCACCTAATTTATGACAAAGTAATTGGTGAGAAACAAGATCCAATGCTTTAGAAAAGTCTAAGAAGATGGTGTCAATATGAAATCCATTATCTAACCTGGCACAAATGTCATGTGTGAATAAAATAAGCTGGGTATCACAAGAAAATGATTTACGGAAGCCGTGCGGACTGGATGAAAAGAATGAATTTGTTTCTAGAAAGTTATTAAGCTTGGTTAATATTATATGCACTAGAATCTTGCATGGAACACTTGTAATAGAAACAGGACAATAATTTATAGGTGAATACATGTCTCCAGATGTAAACAATGGAATCACCCTGCCGACTTTAAAATCTTTCGGCAAAAAACATGCCAAAAGGTACTTGGAAAAAATATTTCCCAAAATTATAGATTAGTACACTTCAGTATTTTTCAAGAACTTTGAATTGATGCCATCTATTCTAGAAGAAGACGAAATTTATAGATTACGGATCAACTTTGCGACACCATCATAATCAATAATCAAGTGATCCATTGCCGATAAGTTGAGCTTCACAAGTTCAGGTAAAGAAGTGCAAGGTAACAGGTTATTCGAAAATGATTTAGAAAACACGTCATTAAATACAGAACAGCATTTTTCAGGTGGAACAACAGAACCGTCTACATCAGTTAAAGATACAGTGTTATATTGAAATCCCTTGATGATTTTCCAAAATTTTTAATATTATCAGACAAAAGAGATGGCAGAGTGGTGTAAAAGTAAGCGCGCTTAGCTTTGGTCGCTTCTTTGACCGCATGATGGTGGTTGTAGCGGTCGTTCTTTTGGGTCCGTCTTGCAGGAGACCAAACTCGGGTGGCAGGCCTTCCTTCCGTGCTCCTGACAATCCTTGTTTGTTTCGCTCATTTGTCTATGAAATTTTAAACAACCCGCACAAACTCAAGTAAAGGTGGTTTGAATTTGTAACGCAGCAGCTGCACTGTGTACCGCGGAAATTTTATAGGTATAACACATTTGTACAAAGAAACTGTGAATGCCCCTAGAAAAATCGAAATAAAGGGCAATTCTTGGGTTTTCTTTTGAAACTACTCTATTTTTATGAATAATGTTTGTTATGACAGGGGCGAACAATATTGACCCTTCAATTTTAATTTTTGGAGGGCCATTTATTGCGGCTGACATATATACTTAAAACCAGAATATGAATTCGGGTGGCGATAGACTTTTTTTGTATTGGTACGGTTGATGAGGAGGCGGGAGAACCCCTGCAGGGCCACATACATACTACATACTGGATGACAAACAGATGGACATACAGAGCTACATACACCACGACAAACAGCTACATCTGCAAACTAGCACTTCATTTTGCTTTACAGCGCCTCTTTATTTTTGTCCTTCCGAGTACATTTTGATATAGAATTACTCGCTTCCTCTAATCAAACGTGCCGTCTGCATGAAACATATGTATAGCGTGAAAATTATCAATTACGCTCGTGTGGTCGTGTGTTTAGGCGATTCCGAACCGTGGCTTTTATGACTACCTCACCAATCTCTGAACCGGTTGTGATTCAGACGCAATTCTGCAATTTTGGTGTATTGAATGCGGTAAGCTGCTATAAATCCCTAAAAGTCTGCTTTTGCGTAGTCGACAGTTTGGACCACTGACCCATTTCTCCGAATAATGGACTTTACGACGTTGTTTGCATTGCAACCATCAGTGTCAGAGTCGACAGTATTTTATTAGGCAATGGATAAACTACAAACATTTTTGAATACAGAAGGAGGTCCTGTTGTCAGAGACTGCATTGGGGCCTCCTATATTAGTCAACAAAGAAAATCTTTTTAAAGCAGGAAGCAGTAGTAACAAAAACACTAAAACACATCACCGGCGACACAAGGTATTCGACAACAAAACAGCAAAAAATAAAAAAGCGCAAATTATAGAGGGAAAAAAAGGCAATTCTACATTCCTAAGTAATTTTAAGATTGTCACAAGTTGAAAAATAGCAAAACTGAAAACGCAACAAGAAACCACAATTATTTGCAGCGATATAAAAACAACCATGAAGTAATTCATCTGGAAAAGTTGTGGAACGGTTGGTATTAACGATAAAGGGGGACAATGGAGACAACTAAATAATGCAAAAAAGTACAAACTCATCAAAATAATGCTGATTGTGGCATGGATGCGAGAAAAGTTTTCTGCTACTTTTTTATTTTGCAATAGATAGGAAAATTATGATTCCTGGAGGCATGGTGTTCCATACCCAAAGTCCGCAGAAAAGATCTGTTTGTTTGCCGAAGTTGGAATGAACTAAAGGTAGAATGAAATTATGATTACGTGCAAGCCTTCGAAGTTATATTTATTAGGTTGCATTTGTTGATTATTAACACTGGAAGCTGGGTGTATAATTTGTTAAACAGTACAATAACGAGCTTGCATTTGGAACTTTTAAATGCCTAAATTCTGTTCTCAGGAAGGAGTGTTTTGTCATTACTGCAGTAATGACTGCGGGTAGGCATTCTAATCGACTGGTTTTGGATACCTGGAGGGAGGCAACGTGGGTGCTCAAGGTATTGCCCCAAGATGAAATATAGTAATAATATGGGAATGAACAAAGGCTAGTATAACGAAAGTAATGTGGGCTGGCAGAATACATCACGGGACCTCATTAAAATACGTATGCCGCACGACATTTTCCTTTTTCAGATATGAAATCTGAGAGTAAGATTTCAAGTGACAGTCCAGCAAGACTCCTGAAAAAACAGCGTCTTCTTCTCCTTCAATTGCAAATCGATTCATATACACTCACAGCATATAATTTACTACACGTTGGTCCGAGCGAAATAAAACAAGCGTGGTTTTAGTGGGATTAATCTGTAGTTTTTTATTACAGCACCAAGCCACCAAGCTTGCCAGATCGTTGTTTCGTTTTTACGACAGATATTGGAGGCATTCACCAGTGTAACAACTGCGGTATCATCTGCATAAAGTAAGCAATAGGAAGTATTAAGACAGTTCGGTTGATCATTTACGTGAAATATGAAAAGAAGAGGGCCGAGAAAAGAATCCTGAGGTACGCTTGTACAAGTTAGCTTGGGAGTACAGTTATCACCTAAAACACCAACAACCAGTTCTGTTGAATAAGTAATATTTTATTAACAATAGTTCGGGACCAGTTACTCCTATTGCTTCAAGCTTCATGAAATTAATGTGTTGGTAATAGTGTAGAACGCTTTGTTGAAGTCTATAAATGCAGAGTCTGCGTAGTAGTCTACATCAAAGGCTTTCTTCAGCTTATCGTTGGGAATAACAAATCGTGGTCAGTGGAATATGCAGCACGAAAACCAAATTGAGGAGGTGTTGAAATTTAAAGTTTATTTAGTCAACGTATGCATTAATTATAAATAGTAGCATGCATATTGGGCGATAGTTTAATATCAGTACACAGTCCGTTTTTAAAGCCCGCCACGGTTTTACTTCCTTTTGAGTTCAACAGGAAAGGTTCCAGTTTTGAAAGCTATGTTGATAAGGGTTGCTAGGATGGCAGAAAGTATGTCCACAATCATTTTTATGTGGGTGGGGTGAGAACCATCGACACCAGCAATTGTTGTTTTCAGGCTACCGATGACATCATTAACTTCATTGCATGTGGTTGGAAATAAAAAGAAAGATTGGGGCAGCCGAAACAGCGATAGATTGTAATCAGTACTGAAGACGTCATCAGTATAAAAAAACAATTACTGACGGCCTCACCAATTTCTAGCGGACAGTCATAAGTATAGTTTTTATACTAAACGGTTGTTTTGCTGGACTGAATTTCGTTCCTGTTCAAGAACGAGCTTACTATCTCCCGTTTTGCTTTACATTTGATCCAGCATCTTCAATTTTTTGTTCATAAAACAGCCTTTTTGCATTTTTCAGCCGTATTTTAAGAGCGTTAAAGAATTTTCTGTAACTGGCAAGTATTTTAAATTAGAAGGGCTTCCGTTTTCTTTTGTTTTCTAATGTTATTTTTGCTTCCTAGCTCTTTCAATAATTTTTCAATTCTCCAAGGGTTCTGAGAACCGGCATATACCTGTTCTTACATTTATAGTTCAGCGTATGACATTGAATGGAATGCAAAAACTAGAGGAAAATTGAGAAAAGGCAAGTTCTGGTTAGTCCAAGGGTATCGCTGAGGGCCAATCACTGTGCATTGTGCTCGGAAGTTTTTTAAAGAGCTAGGGCAAGAAAGATAGTGACGAGTAGTAGTTATGCCTCGGAAAATATGGACAGTATTGCACTCCTTAATATATCCGTTGTGGTCTCATCGTAGTCTACAAAATTTCAGAGATAGCACTCGTCAAAAGAATTCGCCTATGTCGGTAACCGCTGTGGGCAAAACGAAACGCGACGGCACGCACCCTTCATTCAAACCATCTTCAATTCAAAATATGTCTGAGAAATAAGCTTGCCAAATAAAATTTATGCATGGTAGGAAAAAATATGGTCTAGCAACAAGTGGCTAATTTTTTAACCAAACACTTTAAAATCGATTACAGCATGCCTGTGGCACTGCTTCTAATTCGTGCCCCAAAATCAGGAGAAAAGGAAAGAGCAGGGTTGGGCACCGCAACATGAAGTGTTTCAAGATCGTAGAGTGAGCCTTGTACTCTAACATGTCGTGTACCAAAGCGGACACATAGGGATGAGATATTCTGCACAAACGAGACCACTGAGCAAGCAATGCCGACATTAGGTTTGTATTTAGTGTTTACACTGGTTCTCCCAAAGAACAAAGTTTTTGATTTAGAGCTTTCTATTACTTCAACAGGTTCGCTCGTATATGTGCACCGGCACACCCACCCGACACTTGGTTCACTGGTGTTGTGGAAGGCAGATGTATCAGATAGACTAACGGGGGGATTTTAGTTATGTTGGCAATTCAATTTCTTGGGGGGGGGGGGGCGGCTACAAGCGGTTTGTAAAAGCAGTGAAATTATGTCCTGTCACATACACAAATAGCTGTTTCTCAAGGTGATATTTTGATATTGTAGATGAAAGAATGAGGCCATTGCATCCGTAATTGGGGAGAAGGAGCCATACGTTGCATTTTTATAATGGCTCTGTCATTTGCTCTTTAAGTGCGTTAAAAACGCATGATCTTTAAAGCACAAACACGTCTTTACGAGCTTTGTAACCTCCTAACACAGCTATTTAAGCTTGCCAACACCGCACACAATTATTGCGCTGGTGCGAGAAAAACCCTGCACATGGTATTTCTAGCGAACTTCACTAGCCACCTTTATCCAGAGTTGCGTAAAATGTGCTGACAAACGTAATAATTTATTCTTTGTTGTAAAGGGCAACGCCATCGGAGTCTGTCCTGACAACTCGTTTAAAAGATCGCACTATGCTAATCACAGACCACGCTTACTTCTCACCGTTTTCAGTCCTGCGTTATTTCTTGTGAGGTGAAATTTCTGAAATACCAATTTAGCAACGCGTGGTACACGGCTGTTGTGTTCACTTTTTTTTTTCAGGTATTGTTTTTCCTGCTAGTAATGCTTTTGTAAAAAGGTTTGAAATAACCTAGGAAAAGAAAAAATTCTTCCTCTAAAAACTAAGGTATAGCAGTTGCACTTTGCAATGTTCTTAGGATTTTTACAAAGCACCTGCTGATGCAAGGGAACAAAATACATAATCGCGACAGAAAACCAAGCTGATGTTCCTGAAGTTGGGCAGTGGCATAGTATTTTACAATTTGTTTCGCTTTAGTTTATATAAAACATACCCTCTAAACTTAAAAACAACGTACTATATCAACTTACAGAAATGGACAAGAGCAAGCTGATGTCAATTCAACAAAATCACCCATTTATTGTACACAATAAACATAACGCAACAATCATGCGAGCAAATTCCTCAAGCACACAACTTTAACTTAACCACACTGATCATCGGAATTCTCAGAAATGTAGCACACAAAATCATCTCAAACCTCAAGTCACCTAGCCAAGTATATGCAACAGCAATAACAGAAAAACGTTATCTGTCACGACCCTTTACCGTAAACGTCCTACATAGAATGCTGCGCCTCCTAACCGCGCTATCACGGCTCGTTTCTTTTGAACTGGCATACCGTTGTCACTAGTGCTGACGTGCCGTCGGCGCAAAGGTGCATAGGCCAAACAGCACGATGCCTCAACCATCGTCTCGAAGAGCACAGCAATTATATCAAAACAACAGCGGGGGCGGCTTTCGTAACACTGCAAGTAGCATGGTTGCAAGCCCTTGTTCGATAAGTGCGCAGTTGTTGCCAAGCGCAACAATCAGCCAACTCGAGAGATATTGGACGCTTTTTTGATGGCAAAAACGGCCCACGAGTTTGTAGTACTAAACTTTCCGCCATATCAAAGAAAGAACGTGAATATTTGTTGATCCAGTGTGACGTGATGAAATTTTACTATGACGCGGGCCAGTGTTCATGCATATATATATATATATATATATATATATATATATATATATATATATATATATATATATATATATATATATATATATATATATATATATATATATATATATATATATATATATATATATATATATATATATAGAAAGACAGGTCGGCAGTCTACCTCAACGAGCCCCTCATTTCCTTACTATATATATATATATATATATATATCGGACAAACAGAAACCGCCTTCCGTAAACGCTTTAACAACCACCGTTCTCACGCTAAAACACAACCGAACTTGCCCATTTCAAGACATGTCAGCCTCGCAGGACATTCATTCGACCAAATTAAAGTCACTCTGCTAGAGACCGGTTTTCACACTAAACGGGAGCGCGAACAGAAGGAATCGTACCTTATTTATAAGTTCAAAACGCTGACTCATGGTATCAACGAGAGCGCTGGCAGCATGTCGTGCCTCCGGAGGACCACGGACGTTGATTGACAACAGGAAGTGGATGCACATTGTTCCACCCCCTTTCTCCTAGCATAAAAGTTTTTTTTCTTTTTTTACTTCATTCAGGACCACCCGCCATTAGCTCAGCAGACAACAGGCGCATACCGAGAGGGAGCGCCGCCCAAAAAAGCCGCCTAAGCCCCGCACTGCACGTGCTGCGCGATAAATGCTGTCCACATTGGGACAACTAAGAAGAGTAAGAAGAGAGAGGGAGGTGACGTTGAACGGCAGTGCCAATCTGGCCGTACCTTGAGATTGTCGTGTTCTGTTGAGACATAGCGGTGTCGTAATTCAGTGGTTTTCTGTGTCGGCCCTCCATTGAACTTCACGCTTGTCGCGTCGTATGTGTGCCTTTACATTACTCTACGCTGCGGCCAAGGACGGACGGGGTACTCGTCGCCTTCTCCGAACTCGCCGCGCCCCTGTGTAACTTGATCCCTGTCTTCCGCGCGGTCCAACCGCTATGCGGCTCGCCGCTGGCTGCCGCTAGTGCCTTTCTCTGTCGCCATGTCGCGGCCCTTCAAAGGGCAAACAAAGTAGACTTATCACCGGTTTCTTGGTAAAAGCAATGATTCTCCGTTTAACGGTCTGTTCTAGGTGAACCCACGAAACAAATGCCGGGCCAAGACCGCGTCCTTAGTTACTACACCACCGCCCCGCTCTTCCCATCTGTGCTCATGCGTTCTCTGTATTTTGTTTGTCAGTTCTCTTTCATCCCAGCCGCAGCGGGCCGACAGAAACCTTTGGTCCCGCTCCCTTCCCCCACCAGAGCCGTTTTCTCACTAAAACCACCGCCTCTCCCCTTTTTCTTTCTTTTTTTTAATTTAAATCCTCTCCACTCAGCAAGTGCCCTGTTGTTACCCGATTTTTTACGTTCTCTGGCGTATTCCCCTCCTCATGAGGGATAGGAGGAGAGACTCTCCCTCGCATGCAGTGTGCATAAGGATTCGGTGTTCATTGTGGGATTGTCCCTGAGGAAGGAAGTTCCACTTCCGAAACTGTCGGACTAATTTATAATAAACAAGTTAACCGCAAAGTTGTTCTTATCTTTTACCTGACCGTTTCTTCTGGCCCGTTGCAAAACTCATCGAAATCTATATATATATATATATATATATATATATATATGTGTGTGTGTGTGGGTGTGTGTGTATGTGTGTGTGGGTGTGTGTGTTTGTGTGTGTGTGTGTGTGTAGTCACCTCCTAATTGAACTGTTGAAAATAGCGCCTTCTGTGCGTTGACTGGCTTTTCGAGGCGTCTTAGCGCTTCAACTCTTTGTCATGAAAGTATGTGTTTTGGCAGCGGGGCGTGTCATTTTCAGTATGTAGCACCGAACAAGGCGTCCTTGGTTCTGAAACGTTTCAATTCTTTGGCATGAAAGGATGTGTTTTGGTGGCGGAGCGTGACACTGTCGGTATTTAGCACCAAACAAGGCTTCCTTGCTTCTGAAAAAGGTGAGAAATGGATATCTCGGGTTATAACAGCGGAAGTGCGGCAACAAATAATAGAACACTTTAATGAGCGAGAGCCCCAATAAACAATAAACTTTTAGTTTAATTTTCCAAGCAATGCACAATGAATGTGATAATATTCTGTTAGTAGAAACCAGTGCTAGCAATGCGGAAGAGGTTTAATACAGTTCATTTCGCACCCCGGAATAATTAGCCACTATACAGTGTTTCCACAAGGGTCTCAAACGCAATTGTTTTCTATGAGCAGCGCTCTTTCCAGGGTGTATAAAGAAAAAAATTATGAAACGTCGTGCAATTTCTTTCGTTCCAAGTTATGATGGGAGCACAGATTACCCGCATGCAAAATATTGGCTTACATACATTGGTTCCACTGTGCTTCCGAAAGATTTAAAATGTGAGCATTGTGGAGCAGCTTGAAGCATTCCTAGGAAGCTTTTTTCGCCCACGGAATAGGCCACATGATGTTCAATTGGTTGGCGGATTGCATTGTCAGAGTATACGCGGACGTTCTGAATCAGAAACATTTTTTTGTATAATATAGTCTTTATCCGGCTACTCCATACGCGAACATTGTCTGTCTGTAAGTATGCTGGTATGTCTGCGTGTTTTACTGCCTGTTCCTCAATTGTGTCACCTAACCAAAAGTTAAAAAGAAATCCTCTATGAGACATATATACAGCCGAAACATTTTTAATAAAAAAGCTAGAAAGATGGTTCATATTAGTCTGGGTTGTTCATAAAAGGGTAATATTATTAGATCGGTGTTCGCGGTGTTATTTTAACAAAAGTAGGAGTCTGCTCGACTTAGCAAGTAAAAAATTTTAAAAACACGTTGAAAGAAACGCTTCACGAAGAAATAGAGGTAAAAAGGCCACCCGTACCTGGCTCTTGCGGCTCGAGCGGTAAGTCTAAAAAGTCCCAAAAGAATCTAAAGCATTGAAAAAGTGGCAATATTAAACAGCGGAATCTTCCCCGGAAGGTGGACGGAAGAGACAAAAGATGAAGTTAGGTGGCTGGAGCGGCTTAAGAATACCACTCTTCGACGACATTTGAAGCGACGCGAGAAGATGCGCGGCCATTTTGTAGTGAAAGCTACGTACGCTACCTCGGGCAGTCTTCGCCAGTTCTGAACTTGAGAGCTAGAGGTCAAACCACACCCCTTCCGCAAGCGCCCGGATTGGAGCAGCACTGGATGGCGGGGAGAGATAGGCGAGGACGGAACGGATAAGCGCGCGGGACGCCTGCCGCCACCTGGCGCAGGAAGACAAATGACGCCGCCGCACCAGCGATAAGTGCGCGCGAATGAGGAAGGCGACGTGCGCCCAGAGCCTCTTGCGATGGAGTAGGACTACCATCCACTGATGGTTTGTCATGGTTGGGCTTGGCAATTTCTGCTGCTTGGGATATTCTCTTGACGAAGCAGCTGGGTCACAAGACCACAAGGACCTGCAAAGAATGCATTCTCGTATGGCAGGGGTCAGGGATACATTTTTATTTTTTTATTCAACAGCGAATAACTCAAACGGAAGGCTGATGTGATTTAGTGGGACCATGTGTACCCTCAAGGCATACGCTTTAGTGCCAGCTTCCTTTATTTTTTTGTGTGTACCTAGCTTACTTGAGCGTTGATTCAGGGATGGATAACGTGGAGTTACTGGGCTGCTGCCGTGCTTGTTGGTGGTGCACGGACTTTGTTCGCGACGTTCGTGCTATACGTTAGTTGGCTGCGCTTACTGTCCTCAAGTTATCTCTGTACTCGTTAAGGCTGGAGATTTTCAGCGGCATTGCATAATTTATTGGCGTTCAAAGCAGGAACATATTCCACTATATATATTGCACGGGTAACTCTTCGCGTTTAACGTGATTGTATTTCACAAAAATAAATATTCAAGCGTAACGTTTCGATTTCTTATGCCGTGTGGCGATCAAAACTTGCATATTCTGAATCCCAGAAAAGATGTTTTTTTCGCAGATTGTGGTTCTATAGGACGCTACCTGAATTCAAACAACAAAATCATTCCGCTCACCCATAAAACATCAGAAGCAGCGGATGCCGATACCAATGATTTGAAAACCTGTGGCTCCCCATTGGCTTGAGAACTATCGCCACTCATCAGTAACTCGGGTGAAAATTCGATTCAGCGCCAAGCAAACGGCGACCGAAGTAACCTCACACGGAAAGTCCATTGGTCGCCAAGCTTTAGCCCATGGATAAAAGCGCATTTCGGCCACGCACTTGCCGGTGCGGAAACATTACGGTTAGAGCGGTGAACAGGCGACAACGTAGCAAAACGTAGTTATAGAAAGAGCCACAGCACCATGCCACGAAACAAAGGGCGCTGAAACTAAACTGCCGCATATGCAAAACAGCGTGCGAGACAGTGTTACACGTTGTCTAACAATGGGTCATTTGTGCGTCCCGACGCAACGGTGTCCGTCGGAATAATTCAGCATTGTGCCTTTGCGGGTTCTTTTTCTCCGCAGCTTGGCTGCTGGACGGGCGCGACTCCGACGTCTGCGTCTCTTTTGTGGCGTTAAAACCGCCATAGTACTCCTCTACGTGTCTGTGGGGTGCGTTTGGTGTAGGAGGCTGTGTGGCAAGTATGCCTGACAAGTGGAATAACATCGTCTGCCTGCTCGGCCGGCCGCTGAAAACGTGAGCCGCCATTTCATTTTTCCCCCCGGGGTATGGTAGAACTCGCGCTCGTTCACGCCAAAACTTCAGCGGTCGTTTATATAAATTAGTGCGCGTGAGTGCTGCTTAGTGTTGCTTGTTGCGAATAATCAAGTGGTCACAAACATGTGCTTCCACTTGTGTGACGCCAGTCCTAGCTATTCTTTTTGCGGCTTTTTGTTTTCCAACAAATGCCCGCGGTGCCACGGCAGGTTCATGAAGTTCACAGCATGCGTTGAATTAAGACTCGTGGGCAGTATAAGAGTTCCGGATGTATTAGGCTGGCTTCATTTATTTCTAGCTATAAATGAAGCTTTCATTTTATTATTTTCTTCACCAGTGTACAGATATTTTCGCGTGACAAGGTAATTATACTGCCGCTTGGCTTTGCCGTATGTTCCGCTCGCATCTGGCGCATATGACTAGGCAGAAGTGAGCAACGGCTACAGAATCTCCGTAACCACTTCAATACCTAATCAGTTAGGTTTGTAGCGTCACTTTAATTGTCGCTTTTTTGGTTACCCCTTAAAAATATAAGCAGTAAAAGGTCTCCAGGCTTCTCATCTACCTCCATGTTGGCATAGCTATCTTGCCAAAAAAGGAAACGTTCGTGCGTTCCGAACTTAATGTGTAGTGCGTTGGCGTGTAGTCTGATCTCGCGTTCTTAGAAAACAAAACTTCACGCTAATAAAATGTTGACGGTGCGACATTTCAGTCACGACTAATTGCTTATGTTACAACAGTAGCCACAACAAAACTTCACGGAACCACTGCTGTTATGCTTTCTCTATTAAACTTTTTTTGTTTGGCTACTGCAATGAGTGTGAAACCAATTTTCGGTGAAATTCCGAAATGTTTTCTCAACAACAAGCCAAGTAACTGCTATCGTAAAACTCAGTATTAAAAATAAATTATGCAGTACGTTTCATGGTTGATAGCGAGCGTTAAAAAGCTACAAGTTTGGGCTGAATATTTGCATGCACGCATGAGTTAAGAATGGTGCTAGGTGCTATATTTAGTAATGAGCGTGCATTTGTCATTGCAGTGAAGGAATTTTCTTACTTATTACATGCGCTACGACGTAACCATGTTTCCCTTGAACAAGTGGCGGACGCAGCAGAGAAAACAATCCTTCCAAGCTGGACTATTCTACAATAGTGCTGTTAAACTACATACTCTGATGTTGACAAGTCGCCGAATTACCGGGTAGGAACGTCTTGCTTACATTTGTCTGAATGCTTCGGTTTTGTAGGCATCTCAAGCAGTTAAACGAATGATAGATTGGTTCGCGGTTCATGAGCAGTTCTTTTACTTTCCCTCCGCTATTGCGTTTGTGTTTGCGTTCGTGTTCGCGTTTTGAACAAACCTATTCGGTGTTATTGTCTTTAGTAAGCCAGGTTTCTCGTTCTAAATTTTATGTGCATAATTAAAAAGTAATTAAAGAGACCTGATAAATTGTGTTGCTCGAATGTGTTTGGCAAGTCAGGTAATTCCTTCTCAGAGTTGATGTTTATTGTGAGTCGCGGTCCGATTTCTGCTGATGGCGTTCTGTTGAATTGCATAATTTCCTGCATAATTGATGTATAAGGCAGAAATCTGGCCCCGAGGTACCTTATAAAAAAAGGCATTGGTCATAAGGACTGGCCACAAAGCCAAAAATGCGCATGAAAATAGCATGGAGTCCACCCGTAGGCGTTATAATGGCAACATACATTTCCAAGCGTTGTCCAATATTGACCTAGCAGAAGGTGGCCAATAGTTCGCTTGCCACGTTTCCCAGCCACGTTCCAATAATGGCGGCCTAGGTATTGCCAAGCTCGGACATATTGGTCACAGATGATTTGTCATGGTTGGGCTTGGCAATTTCTGCTGCTTGAGATATTCATCTGCGGCACAAGACCACAAGGCCCTGCAAAGAATGCATTCTACCATGGCAGTGCTGAGGGGTATATTTTTATTTTTTATTCAACAGCGAATAACTCAAACGCAAGGCTGATCTGATTTAGTAGGGCCAGGTGTATCACGTGTGTTGAGCCTCATGCTGTCAGCGTATGAGTAGTCATGCTTGCATCAGAAAATGCAAATCGGATGGCTTTCTAGATGTTCATTTCCCTGTTTTTGGTGTTAGTCATTAGGCTCACACCCACAGAATCCACAGTGGCGTTATTCTGCAGAACCCGATGGCTAGTTAGATTCATTGCAGCTGCGGCTTTTTGCGTTCTTTTTCACCAAAAATGCCCTCATATCGCCTTTCTGCCGTCGATAAGACTCCTCTTACGATGTAACTGTAGCTCTCAGGTGCGCTTGCACTGTAAGTATACCTCAGTGTGCAAAACATGTTTGAAATTTAGGTTACCATCTCTGGCACAAGCTGTCTGAAACAAGTTTGACGTCAGTACCAATGCCTGCTTTTCTTCAAAGAATATAACCAAGGAGTTATATTTTTTGCCTCAAATAGGATTTCGTAGCTGACTCGCAGAAATTGAGGTTCGCTGAAGAGGTCGCTGACACCTTCAGGTGCTTGCAAAGCTACGTAACAAGCGTTTGTTTGTCATCCTTCACCTTGAGCATTCGGCATGTTTCCCCACCACTCCATATCAAGGCCACTGCCACCCCTCCTTTCCGGTCGACACATATATACAAACGCCAAATTGTTCACAGCTCTTGCTTGCCTTTGTCCACCTATTGGCTTTCTGGCAAAGAGAAAGAGAGTACTTCGTTACCAGTCGTTTCTCGTTCATCTTTCCAACTATATTGGCAAAACAGAAAAAGAGTAAGTTGTACCTAGACACTTGTTTTTCGTGTTCCGGAATTATCTGTCCAAAGGGTAAAAGAATACGCGGTCGCCATACGCATTTCTTTCGTCATAATAGCTATGGTGACCAAAGGAAAAACGTGTACTCCGTGACCAGGCGCTTGGAGTTCGTATTCGCACATAGGCTGCCCTCACAGTAAACTCGCTCTCCGTGATGAGACGCTTGCCGTTCATGTTACGACGACCACTACTGGACAAAAGCAAACAAGTAATCTATGGCCCGACTCCTGACATTCGTCATATTACTTATGGTTGCCAAACAGAAACGGGATAATGCATGGCCAGACAATTCCAGTTGGCGTTGTGACCTCAGCTCATAAAAAAGAACGTGCCTATTTCATGGGCAAACGCATGCCAATGAACGTGAGTTCACTGGGAGTACAAAATTGGCCTATCGTCAAACAGGCCATGTATTGTTCGAAGATAGCTAAAATGCCCGCTGAATGGTTTGTGCTGCCTGTGTTCCTGTGTGTTTCGCAACAATTGTGGGGCTCCTTAAGCTGCCTGGGGAATTTTTTAAAGAAAACGCCCGTTGTAAACTGATTAAAACTTTACCAAAGTTGAAGTCATTCATTCATTCACTCTTGTATGCATTCTAAAACGTCTGACGGGAGTTATGCTCAAAACGTTCTGCCGGCTGCCAATACACACGCTTCTGTCAAAATCTGGTGGGCACAAAGAGCGGTTATACTCGTGTTCTTTACAGGTATTTAGAAATAAATTTCAGGCAGCTAGTTAGCTCAAACGACCGGATGCCCATGACAAGTTTTGTCTCACTAGATGCCAAATAGAATCCTCAGGAACAGTGGTACTCCAATTAACATCAAAATGGAAGCTCTGAGCACAGTTGGTTGAAGGGGAAGGCAATTGTTTTAAGAATTCAAGCAGTTGACACTTTCGTCAACAGAAAGAGCGTGGTTACGAAAAAACCGCTGGTATTTGTGTGCGGTTATATCCACTTTATCATAATGTAAAAGTTTAGATTCCATAATTTATGGTCCAGAATGTGGGAATATGGAAGAATTCTAACCATTTAGTTCTAGGCTACGTTTTCTACGCATATTACACAATTTGTCATAAAGTGAACACCTCACATCTCAGAAAAACGATGAGTAGTCCATTTCACTGCATATTGAGTAAACGTTTTTGGTGAAATAAACAGCAACCGATTTGCTGTGTGGAAAACAAGAGAAAGGATATATGTGATTCATTTTCCAAAGACATGCATTTTGACAAACCTGCATGTGTGGATGCGAAAAGATGCATTGCGACAATGGAATAATTTAAGCATTGAGTATTCATCAAAGTTTATTAGTTTATTCACGGGGTATTTGTAGCACCGACTGAGCAATAACGCAAACAAAGGTCATTATTTAAACGCACTTTTAACGTGGGTTTAAATGAACCTGTTGATTAATTACTTGAAACAGGCTTCGCTTTCAAACAACAGCTATGTAGTTTTGAAAGCACCCGGTGCCAAATTCCTTATAAGAAAATGAACGAATTACTTTGTATTGCCAAAAATTGGGTTATGTAGCTAGGAGGTGGGGTTCCTGTTCAAATATTACTACGTAATACTGAGGCCAAATGTCTTTGGGCTGTGTCGGCGTCTTCGGCCATCTTCATAATGCTGTGGCATGGCTGTTGGGTCCCAGACTCAGTACCCAGTTTGCATGCTCGTACATTCCGAAGCGTGTTTTATTTAAATTTCCACGGCGGCTAATTTCGGCTCAGTGCATGAAGAACGGAAAAAGTTTGCCAAATCGGGTAATTTAGTTTTATTTATTAAGCGGTCATATGGCGTAGATCGACAACAGGCATAAACTACAATAGTGTAAGGAGTATATTTCAAACCCGGAACGTGTTGTTTTGCAAAAACAGAGTCTGATCAAACCAGGGCATAGTTGTGATGTCTACACGAGTTGGTGGCTGGATGTATATAACAGGAAGCGTCTTGGATGTAGTTAAAAACGAGCTATATGAGCTCGCAAAGATGTTCCTAACCCTAAACTGTTGTGCCGCCTGCGCAGTCATGCCGAATCAACATCAAATTTATCAAACACGCGCTGAAACGCAAGTGCCGTGCCAAGCTGTTCAAATCATATTCGTCACCTTGTGACTGAGTATGTACAATTCGCAATTTCGGGTGCTCCTAGCCTCTATTTAAGTAGTGTTTTTGAGCAGTTAAAGGTGCCATTCATCGACAAGGCAGATGCCACAAGAAACACGCTTTTCTGCGTTGGCATACACTGAAGCTAATGATGGGGCTGTGTTGCAGTGAAAGGGCTCTTGAGCCACCCATTGGATAGATGGCTTACCACATTTTTGCTAACATGCTACCATAACAACCATGCAGAGAATACACAAAAATACACAAAACTTTTATGTCCGATGGCTCAGAAAACGCGAAATGTTTTTTACACCGCAGATGCGGAATAACAACGAATAATTATTCAACACATCCGAACAGCTTTGCCTTCTTTATTTTAGTTTTAGCTTAAGTCTTGTATGAAATTCCAGTTCAATGTTTCAACTTATAGGTGACACACCGGGATGTGGAATATGACATCCAGTGATCATGACAACGTATGTTGCGGTTTAACAGCGAAGCTGGCTAGAGCAAATACATCTGCTGCCCCCATTTTCTTTTATGCCTCTTTTAAAAATCACGCCACTGTAACACAGACTTCAATTGCTTGACATAAATTATTAGATGCGGAGCATCTCATGCACGGGGCTGTGTCCCTCCCTCCCTTGTTGCCCACCGTCCGCACTCTACTGAGCATGCACATCTCTTCAGCCCCGTCAGCGTTTGGTCTGACTTCAGAGCAGTCTTCTATAAAAAGAAATACTTAGGCGGCGCCCGGTTTTCATCCCACGACTCTCGGGCCGCAACGGGAAGTACGTGGGGCACTTCCCACTGCGCTACAAACCCAGACGGGAGCATGTGCTGCGAACGTGCCTTATGGCCTTCACTCATTCAAACTACGTCACGATGCTACTGATACAACGAAGGCACGCGAAACTGAACGTAAACGGAAGCGACGAAATGAAAACTAATGGGAACTTGAATCGACCCCATGGCTCCTTGGCATACTACTCAGGGTTCCCCTACGGGAAGATCGTGTAATTTTTTTTGTTAGCAATGAAATTGCAGACCCGACCAATTTCTGGCTCGCTGCAATTATTACAAGTCGGTTACAATTACAAAGAGAACGTATAGTTTGATAAATCGGCTGTGGCAAATTTTTCGGTGAAACCATCGGAAGTACATTTTGATGACTATTGTCCTTTCAGACGATTCTACCAATACCTTGAGTTTAATTTACTTGTCATTTTGCAATCTAGAGTGAAGTAGCTTACGTTACAGATAGCCCGTGGGCTGTCGATTCGGGACAGCTAACAAGGGATGTATGGTTAATTAACACGTCTAGTGCACTTATTTTATTCAAAGTACAGTGAAACAAGTTTAATTAGATAGCGTTTGAATTTAGAATTTTCGAAAATTGCGTAATGGTTACATAAACATCATAAGCCGCCATAAACTAATTATAAGTACATACAAAGACCGCTGCATTGCTGTTGAATTTTCAGAGGAAACGAAGGTATTGAAATATTTGCAAGAACTAAAGGTTGTCACTACCATAATGAGCAGCAAGCAAGTGAAGAGAGCAAGGACACTCGTGAAATTGCTTCGCGACAGGGACTGAAGGATGCAGGTTCGAGTTTTAACCAAAATAATATTATCGGTGGATTGATTTTTCGAACAGGTGCTGGGTACGTCCCATGCATCCCATACACTTCCCCAATGCCCCACAAAACCACTGCCATTGAGTTTTCCTCGAAGACCACAGCTTTAGGCCCAGGAGATGACTTCAATCCTATGCACCCATGTTCATAATCTACTATCCTAGAATGCCTTGGCATATCTTTGTGGTGACCTTGTAGGCACCGCAGATAAAAGCGTTCGCATACAAGATTACATACGGGATATTTTGCCACGTTCTACTGCCTAATTTCGCGCTGATACATTGGATAACGTCGATGGTTTGATTGAGCTGTACCAGCTAGGTCGTCGCTCCAACATTTCAATAGCGGAGTGTGCAGCCACAGCTCGTAGTTATATTTTTGGGGCTTAGTGAATGTATCGACCGCCATTACGACGCCTTGACATCATGAGGCTCCTGGCCGGTGGTTCTCTACCAGTGTTTACCAAGGGCTTTTAACGTCAAATTTCTGAAGACCACTGCAGAGCAGGACCAATCGCCAACCGAAAGCGTTAAATCTGCGTAAGCGAATTTATGTGGTTACAAGCACAAGGCCACTTAGAAAATCATCGTCCCAATTAACATGATGCAAAAATGGGTAAAGGTACCAGCTAGTCCAACTTTCCGTTCTGTTGGAAGGTTCATGTTCTTGTTAGAGGCGTGACGAAGTTCTTGTTGAATTGGCTCGCTGAAAACCAGCCAAGAACTCATAGCAAACTTTTGACTGAGGCCACAGAAATTCAGCAAATGCCGGCACATGAGCTAAGCGGCTGCTTTAACAAATGTTGCTGTTAAATGTCAAGACTGCCTAAACTGCCTAAAACACGTCAATCAGGGTTCACTTAGTTAAATTAGCGAGGAACTAGGAATAACTCCCACTACACGAACAGCCAGCCTCAATTTTGTTTCCAGGCTGTCATATAATAAGTGTTGAAGGCACTTCCACCAGGGATTTGTCTAAAACTTCCTTCTGTGACGCACGTCGGGCCTATTCTCCAGCCAAACTCGTCAGACTACTGGCCATACCGAAACATGTTACGACAGAGAGCCGTTGCTTCGCCGGCGCTTCCGCCGCCCCGTACACAGGCGAATCGGCTAGACAACACGGATGCGCGATGAGCTACCAAATAACGGACTACTATCAATGCCTTGAGTTTCATTTGCTTGTCATTTGCCAATTCACAGTGACGTTGGATACGTTACTGAATAACTATGGGCTGTCAATTCGGGGCAGTTAACAGAGAATGTATGGTAATGAACACATCTAGTACAATTGTTTTAATTAGACGTCAACATTCTCCTCTGTGAGCCCAAATTTCAACGATTTCATGCAAATCACGAACTCTCAAGGTTTGTTCAAGTGGCTCACAAAATAATACCTACGGTGCCTATCCCAAATACTTGAGTTCGAACCTTGACGGTGTCGTTTAAGGTTATCCCGTAACCCACATTGCCTACTCTCTCAACTCCCCTGGGAAGACTATCGGGCGTGCGTCGTCGGGAACACTAACTGCTGCTGCGCCTGAGGGTGGTGCTGCCGACGACGACAACAGCAACGAACATCCACACACGCATACCGGTCTCACTCTGTCAACAATAAACATGCCACATGTTCGTCTTGACCAGCGAACAATCTGTTTATATGGCGTGTCAGAGAGCGATGACAGGATTGTTCTCGTCGACCAAAACTATGTACGAGAAGAAACCCCTTTCAGGCAAAAAAATAACTTCGTTATTTATTTTTAAACAATTCTTCAATATGATGTAAAAACTGCTTATGTACTCTAGACAGGAACTAAAATGCAAATTATAAGCTTGAAGGCGCAGCTTCAGCCTATTTAGCGTGGTTTCTTTGGCCGCTGTCTGTTTTGTAGAAGCACGTCGTTATGTGAAAATTATCACACAATTATTAGGTGTGGTGGATAATGATAGCTGCCGTTTAACCCTTGTAAGTACTTCAAAATAGCATGAATAGAGGCGGTTGGCCAAGCGTGTGACTGTTTTATAAACTTCAACACGCATACATTTAATGGAGACCAAACTGTGGGTTTTCTGGGCGTGTACTAATACTAGTTTGTGAACTATTTTCAGATATAAAAACCCCAAGAAGCGAAGACAGAGTCTCTCACTTACCTGTCCAGCGGCACGGGCACCCTTCTTTTTGAGCTTAGGAAATAGGCTTCCGAAAGCCTTTTTCTTTTGCAACTACAAATTTTCAAATTGAGCGAGGCGTAGCATTGAAAATGCATTGTTTTAAGGTGTATTTTGTTACCCCTGCTGGAGCGCGGTGCCAACCAACCATTCATCTAAACTGCCATCATTTTCTAGTTTTTTTCTATGAAAATGTGTTCAGAGCTTCGGAGATACACACCGCAAGGGGGCTTCATCGATTATGCAAGAACAAACATTTGGTTGATTTTTCTTTCATAGGAACTGGTGAAACACGAAAGTTGTGTGGGCCTCCATAGGAGCAAATGAGTTTTTATTGTGGATCGATATGAGCTGCCATATTGCTATTTATATTTCCTCGGTATGGCACTGTTATACACATCAACGTTAGACACTGTATTTCACGCGCAGAGGCATTGTGTACATATGACTGGAATAACAGGCGCTCGCAAACAGTCCGTTCGAACGAAACGAAACGGCTTGCAAGCACATCTTTGTTGAACATATGGTTCGCTGCATCAGAAGGAGCAGCGGACCATGTCCTTAGCTCGACAGACAGCGTCGTTGCCTGACAAGCTCCGCTGCAGCTTACGCTGGGCGTGACCTGTACACGTAGGCTAGGGTGCCTTGTTTCACGCAGGTGACCCTCACATCGACGTACCAACTGTCGGCGCTCAATATCGTCATAATAAACTACTTCACTTTGCCTTTCCTAGACGGAAGCACCATCTGAAGTGCAGGATATCAGGCGCCTTGGTCGTCCTATTTGCGCGGCTGTTCATAGCGCAGTTGGAAGCGGGTTTGGTACCTCCCGTTCCGGTGAAACAGTTAGTTGCATGAATCCCGTGGCAGCCGCGTCAATCAAAGGTTTTCTGGCGACGCCATTTTTGTGACCGATATGACGTCAGCGAGATCTTGATGGACTCCGGCATAAAAACTTTCGTGTTAAAATAGAACATTATGGTCATAAAAACACAACATTGTCACATGTATGTTAGTTTAAATCTATAAAATTAGGCGCCTAAAACGCGCCACGGAAACAGTTTGGTGCGCTGAACGAGCCAAGATGCTTGTCCGAAAAATTGAACATGAAAAGTGCTCTCCCAGGCGGATGAATAAGTAGACGCCAGGACTGGGTAGTTTGTTAATCGAATGTTTTATCTACGGAATACATGTCACTTTTAAGTTTGGCTTTTTGTGTCTGGTTGTGGCAACGTACTGTTTTGTCAGCACGCTATTTTCGCCTATTGCTCAAGGAAAGCAACCGGGAGAGTCACTAAAAAGCGTTTGTCAATTTTCTTTTACTCTACAGCTGCGCAAAAGCAAGTGATGTATAGCGATATTGTCACGCAGCCAAACACGACGCAGCTGTCCTGAAGGAAACACAAGTTTGTTGAAGCAAACCTGTGCTCCTCTAACAAGTCAAAGAATACACAGGCGGCGAAACAGCAGTAAACAAAGTGACGTGCACGCACTAGTGTCGGCGAAGCGAATTCCGCGGTTTCCGATATTCAGGATTTTTTTTGCGACGCGAGAGGTTCTCGAACCACCTATCAACATCCAGAACATTGAATATCAAGGAAGATTAGTCTGGGCTTCTGACGTTAGGCCGGAGCACTCGCCTTATCTGAAAGAGATAACCCGTCCGGCATAACAATAAATAATAAAACACGGGCTTCGCTTGGAAGCCAGATAACAGAGCCGGGAGCAGCCGCCCAGTTAATACAAACCATAAATACACAAACACAATGCATGGCTCGCCACATTAGGATTTAATAGACCCGATTATAATATAAAACGACCGTCCGAAAAACATCAACAACAAAACAACGGCAAAAATGTCCGTTATCTTGCAGAGTGAGGTTTCAGGGGAAACACGTGGACGACTTCGGGTCACGTGCGCCGTCGTTATGTGCCCGAATCACTATCGAGATGACTTCGTAGGTAAGCTAACCAACACGTCGTAGAATCTGGTAGGTTCCGAAATACCGTTGCAAAAGTTTCTCGCTGACTCCGCGTCGTCGGATGGGAGTCCAAAGTCACACATCATCCCCTTCGTGGTACTCCGCGTATCGGATTAAAGATTTAGCGGCCGTCATCCACCAGCTGTTGTCCGTTATACAAACTCAAGCGAGGTGGCAGACGTCCTCGGCACGTTGAAGATATTCTTGGACGTTACGTTGAGGTCGTCGTCTTGCACGTGCGGAAGCATGGCGTCAAGTATCGTAGTCGGCCGTCTTCAGTAGACAAGCTCGAACGGTGCTGTCAGCATATTCACCATCGTTTTGTTCATACTTTCTGTTAGTCCTATCGTTTTGGGGTGGTACGCTGCCGTTTTTCGTTGATCTGTGTTGCTGTAGCCTAGGATTCCTTGCATAAGCTCCGCAGTGAAGGTAGTTCCGCCGTCCGTGATTAGGACTTCATGGGCCGCATGTCGCAGCACAACTTTGTTTATGAAGAACTTCGCAACTTCTTGTGCAGTCCCCTTCGGAAGAGGGGCGGTATCTGCCTAGCACGTCACGTTGTCCGTCAATCCATTTGTTCTCAGATCGTGACGTAGGCAACGGGCCCAGGCGATCCATTCCAATCTGCTAAAAGGGCCTTGATGGGTGTCGGATCGGCTGCAGAAGTCCGGCGGGTCTCGTCGGTGGCGTTTATCGTGGCTGACAGTCACGGCAGCTGCGGACGTAGTGGAACACACCGGTTATGAGGTGGGGCCAGTAGTACTGCGCCTTAATTTTTCCCATAGTCTGTGCTGTGCCGAGATGTCAGGAAGACGGGTCTTCATGGCACGCTTCAAAAATTGTGTCACAAAGGTCTGCGCCGATGACAAGGAGATAATTTGTTCTCGTTCCAGGGTCGATTTTTTTCACGAAGACAGACTCCTTAGGGCTAATTGCAGGTAAGTTGTTTTTGAAGGCCCTTAGAACGCTAACGTTGCATCCTTCCAGATTGTCGATCATTACGCGTAGTTCAAGGTCGGAACGCTGATGGGGGGCCAGGTCGCTTTCCGTACCGACTCCGAGAATGCGCCGTCTTCATCGGAATGTTGTGGTGTTGGGTCCACGTGGGCGAGAGACAGGCAGTCGGCGTTGCATTGTTTTCCTTCGAATTTACAGACCATTGCAACGTCGACTTTTTTCTGGCACGAGCTCCACCTACCCAGACGTTTATAGGGGTCCTTTAAATTGGGAAGCCACTCAGCGCATGGTGGCAGGTCACACTTTTGAACAGTGTTCCATACACATATTGGCGAAATTTGTAAATCACCCAGATAAACGCGAGGCATTCTTTCTCAGAGGCTGGGTAGTTTATTCTTCATTGGACAGACCACGGCTTGCATAGGCGATTACATTTTCGCATCCGGTTTCTTTTTGACGGGGACGGCCATAAAGCCTATATCACTGGCGTCCGTATCAATTTCTCTTTCGGTGTTTTCGTCGAAATCAGCCAGCACAGGTGGGCTTCGCAGGCGTTGTTGCAGCTCACAGAATGCTTCTTCTTAGGCGCGTTCAGAGCTGAGAGGTGTGCTATTATTTGTCAAGTGCGTGAGTGGCTCTGCAATGTGTGTGAAGTTTGCGACGAAACGCCTGTAGTACGCGCATAGTCCGAGAAATCTTCGCACGTCCTTCTTTACTCTCGGTATTTGGAATTTTCCTATGGCTGAAGTTTTCGCCGGGTAAGGCAGGACTTCCGCTTCGTTGACGACGTGGCCCAAAATATTCGCACGTCCTTCTCTTCTCTCGGTCTCGGAAAATTTCGCTTGGAATTCCTCCCGCGGCGTTGACGACGTGGCCCAAAATCATCGCACGTTCCTCTTGTCTCTCGGTCTTGGGAATTTCGCTATGGCTGAAGTTTTAGCCGGGTCAGGCAGGACTCCCGATGTGTTGACGACGTGGTCTAAAAACATGAGCTCCTCCTCCTTGTGAAGTGGCACTTCTCCAGCTTCAGCGTTAACCCCGACGTACGAATGGCATCGAATACAAACTCCGACCTTGCAAGATGTTCTTCGAAAGTCCGGGCGAATACCACAACGTCGTCGAGGTATACGAGGCAGGTTTGCCACTTTAGGACAGCTAGCACAGCGTCCATGTCTTTTGTAAACGTTGCTGCTGCTGTGAACAGGCCAAACGGCATCACCTTGAACTCGTATAGGCCATCCAGGGATACGAATACAGCCTTCTCTTCGTGCCTCTCGTCCACATTATTTTGGCAGTAGCCTCTCTTCAAATATATCGAAGAGAAGTACTTTGCGTGGCAGATTGGGTCAAGGGCGTTATCGATTCTTGGCAGGGGATACACGTCTTTTTTGGTGATCTTGTTCAGTCACCCATAGTCAATGCAAAACCTTAATATGCCATCTTTTTTTTTCGCGTGTATGACGGGTGCAGCCGACGGCCTTTTTATTGGTTGTATAATGTCGTCGCTGAGCATGTCATCGACTTATGTATTGATGGCTTCCTGCTCTTGGGAAGACACGCGGTATGGTGACACTTGGGTACTTCGGGTAGCATCTTCGGTAATAATTCGGCTCTTCGCTAGCGGTATCTGCCGTAATTTTTAGTTCAGCGAAAAACACTGCCTGTAAAGAAGAAGTAAACGAGTCATCTTTTCTGACTTTTTTCTGGTAGAGCCGGGTTCACGTCGAAGGGATGCGCAAGCTTGACGGTAACTTCGGCACGTGTTCAAAGTCGACGACAGCGATCACGTCACATGATTCGTTTGTTTGTTCTAGGAACGCAATTGAAATACCCTTGTTTAAATCCGGCAACTCCTCGGTAAAATTAGTGACTAAATTTGGGATTTTCTTTGCTTAAGGTGCGCAATTCCTCTTGTGATGAAGACACCACGTTCCAGAAGCAAACTTGGGTCACCCTATATGATAGCATTGACGTCAAGGACAGCATCTTTACAGTAAACGCTGATCATCAAGCTTGTGGGAGTGGCAGAGTAACGTGATCATCTGTGATCGTTACAGCAGCACGGTGGGCGGGGTTCGGTTCCGGCGTCCTGGGGTGATCTGAAAAAAATCTATCAACTTGGTCTGCAGATAAGTTGTTGCAGCCTTATCCGTCAAAAAGTTTAATTCGAGAATTACGTCGTTGGAGCAGTTAGGCAAAATGATGAACGCAGCAGGGTACGTGGTACCATCTATGGTGACGCGCGATGTGAACGTCCCACTTGGTGTTATGAGATGTCCTGCTCCTGTGCGTATATCCGGACTCTTCCGTCTTTTCATAACTTTCTTCAGCTTAGACGCGAATGATCCGCTTATTACTGAATAGTCGGCTGCAGTGTCTATGAGGGCGACTATATCAAAACCGTCGATGGACACCCTGACGTTGAACGCCGCCTTCCTGGAGTTCCGGGTTTGTTGGGGCGTCGCATCTCGGATTGTGAGCGTTGATTTCCGGGCACTGTGCGTCCCCGTTGTGTTCGTCTTCCCAGCGGCAGGCGCGGTCATGTCGGGTACTTGCCCCGCCTTATGGCTGTCGTCGTGTTCGGGAGTAAAGTCAGGGTAGGGTCGGGTCATCGGGATGAAGGCATGTCGCGAGTCAGCATCTTCGCAGAATTTTTGTGTCGTTGGAAGGTTTACGCTTTTCCGCCGTCCTGCAACTTCACCTCCAGAAGTTGCTGCATGTAGTTAGCCCCGCACGGGCAAGGGGGACCTTCCACTTGCGAAGTCAGCACTGCTAAGGAGGTTCGGCGACTGGTACATGTAGGGTGACGGGGAATGATTGAAACGGGCTGGTCCTTGGCTGGTGATGGACAGGTATTTTTCAATCTCAGTTGGGCGCTGGCCGATTCAGGGGCGTGGTGCTTTGTCGGAGAACCCTCGCAAACCGAGCCTCTTCTAGGGGCAGCGACGGTAGGTGTGCTCGGCCTGACTGCATTGGTAGCAAAGCGGACCCTTATGGGTGGTGAACCAAACGTCCGTCGTCCTCGGTGTCTGTTTTTGAGCTACAGGGGGTGGAGCGGGAGACAGTGGACGTGGTACAGCGGGGGCTCCTGACGACAAATTAGAGCTGGCCGGGTTCGACGAACCGCTGCAGAATAGTTCATAGCTTGTGGCTCACGGGGTGCTTTCGACGGGGTAGAAGTTCCAAGGGACATTGAACCTCTTGTCTGATCGTGTCGGTGAGGGAGTTGACTTGGGGCTGCCGTGTCGTGGGGAAACGTTCTGCAACTCATCCCGGACTACTGCGCGGATGGTGTCGCCGGGTGTATAAGATGTAATAGCCCCGGCTCCGCTCGCCTCAGAAACAGGCGGGTTGACTGCGTGGTCGTACTGCCTCGTTCTAACTTCCAGCGTCTTCTCCATCGCGGCGGCCTCAGATGCTTATTCATACTCGGTCTTGGGAGCGGGGGGGCTTGCGAAGCAGGCACGCGAGGAGCTCTTGCTTTACACATCGCAGTTTCTTTTCCTCCGTCATTTCTGGGTCCGCACGGCGAAAAAGTTTCTTCATCTCCTCGACGAAGGTAATGACGCATTCGTTGGGGTGCGGCATTTGAGTTTCAAGCAAAAACGCAGCGCGTTCTTTTCTCACAATGGTGCTCAATTTCTTAAGTAACTCACTTTTTAATTGAGTTCATTTGGTCAACAAGCTTTGATCGTTCTCTTACAAAGCTGGAGCAGTACCTTCCAAGTACAAGAAAACAAGCCGGAACGTTCCTTCTTCGTCGCACCTGTTGAAGATCCGGACGTGCTCCGATTTCTCCAACCCTTCTTCTGAGTTTGCTGTGGCGGCTGTTCGAAATAATGGCGGCTCCCTGGGCTGCTGCAGTATGGTTGGTGACGTTCCTTCTTGCACCATGGTGGTGGTTGTAGCGGTTGTTCTCTTGGGCCCGTTTGACAGGAGATATAACTCTGGCGGCAGACCTTGCATTCGGCGGATGGCTCTAATTGGACTGGCGTAGCGATTTACATAGGTCGCCGGAAGCATAAAGGGTGCGTACCCCGCGCCTCACTCAGAGGCAACGTCGCCAATGATGACGCAGCTGTCCTGAAGGAAACATACGTTTATTGGAGGGAACTTGCGCTCCCCTTACAACTCAAAGAATACAGAGGTGGCGAAACGGTAGTCAACAAAGTTAGGTGCACATACTGTTGTTGGCGAATCGAATACCGCGGCGTCTGCTCTGCAGGTTTTTTATCTTTCGGCGCGAATGGTTCTCGAACCGTCGATTTATATCAACGACAGTGTAGATCAAGAAAGATTATTCTGCTGGTGACGTCAGGGTGAAGCACTCTCCTTATCTGAATAAGATAACCCATGCGGCGTACAATAAAAATGGAATACGCGCTTCGCTTGGGACCGAGAGAACAGAGCAGGGCGCTGCCTGTCAGTGAAAACAAACCTTAAATAAACAAACCCAATGCATTGCTTGCTGCAATATCAATAACAGAATGGTTACAACCCGTCAAAAGTTTCAAAATGGGTGAATGGTATCAGCAGCCCAACGGCAACCATTTTTGGCGCATGAGTTGTGAGCACGCATGACTACAGTTAAAATTGTAAGTTTTATTTTTAGTACTTTTTTTATGCGCGGCATGGCGTTACTGGTGTCTTAAGTGTTCGAGTTTACTCTAACTGGGTACACGCAATTCCCATTGTGACTTCCGATACGAGCGTACAATTCTAACCTTATAACACTTGTCCGGTAGCATTCTTACACAATCATAGCTTTAAATCGTGGATCGTGGATAGGCATATAAATTATGCATTGACAAACGTCACCACTTCCTTCTGTGCTCATGACATTCCTTGTTTGTTCCACATTTTCCTATGCCATTTTAAACAGGGCAAACTCAAGTAAAGGTGGTTTGAATTTGTAACGCAGCAGCTGCACTGTGTACCGCGGAAATGTTTTGGGTGTAACACATTTGTACAAAAAAAACTGTGAATGCTGTAGTCTTTCAGATTCATAGTTCGTGTACTGGTTGATATTTTTGTCCCACTATTTGCAGAAACGAATAAGAGGTCTACGTCAACGTAAACTCAGTCACTCAGCAGGCCCCAAAAAGGCCCTTATACAAAAAACACCCACAACAGGGAAAATGGAGCTACGATATGTAAGTACGACGACTTTTGCTTGATTCGTTGCTGTAGAAATAAAGACACCACAAATAATTACGCTTCCAAAGATGTTCTTCCCCTTTTCAAATGAAATCATCGCAAGTTGTTGTGAAAACCCAACCTTAAAAGTATCTCGCTACATGGTGATGACTACAAATGCCCCTGTGGTGCTGGCAGCTCACTTTGCTTTAACAAGTTGTCTGAAGTGTACACAAGTGTATATCCTACCTATATACCAGCTTTACAGATCATGACTTGTATTTATAAAGCCAATAGTGATTAACGAGAAACCTGTTGCATGCCCCCCGACCAACTGAAACGGCGCACTTTTTGGGGCATTGATATCAAAACAAAAACTCTAAACTTCTGAAGAACATCTAGCAAAACCTTACATTATATCTTTCAACAGTTCTTTATGTCAGGAGAAGTTCTCTATGACTAGCACTCCATAAATTTAGTTCCCTTTTGTAATATAGTAGTAAGGACACAACTTTTAAGAATGGCTGACTGAATAATTTTAACCTATATGGCAAGCAGAATGCTAGGTAGGCAACCATGGCGGCGCGCAGGGGATCCAGGGCGGTGATGAGGGCGGAGGGAGAGGTCCGGACACGGGCAGTGTATCCAAGGCAGGAGTGGCGGCGGCAGGTAGGCACGACACGATTGCCTGGAAGCAGAGCAGAAACTTGTACATTGTGCTTGTGGCGATGTCGAGCCCCAAGCAGCCGGTGTTGTCGGGTGGGTTAAATGCGATTTGCTGGGGTCCCGTGATTGATGACGTCGATGATGGGGGTTGTTGCCAGGCGAAGGCGCCTGGTTCGGCCAAGAACGGAATTCCAGAGAAGCTGTGACAGCATGGCGGCGCGCAGGGGATCCAGGGTGGTGATGAGGGCGTAGAGAGAGGTCCGGACACGGGCAGTGTATCCAAGGCAGGAGGGCCGGCGGCAGGTAGACACGACACGATTGCCTGGAAGCAGAGCAGAAACTTGTACATTGTGCTCGTGGCGGTGTCGAGCCCCCACATAGGTTGGGGAAAGTCTTTGACGGCACGGATTTAGCAGGGTCAGGCTGAATAATAGTGGCGTCAACTGATGACCAAGGATGGGAAGCTGTCGCCGTCTGAAATGGCACTTTAATGCGTTAAGATAAAGGCCGGTGGAACGAAAAGTCTCGATAACTGCGGAGAGGCGCTGAAGATGGCTTTCGAATGTTGGGGAAAAAACGATAACATCACCAAGATAGCACAAGCACGTATGGAAATTAAGGCCACCAAGGAGCGAGTCCATCATGCGCATGAAAGTTCCTTGCGCATTGCATAACCCCAAAGGCATGACTTGAAACTGTTGAAGTCCGTCTGGCGTCATGAAAGCGGTTTTCTTGCGGGCGGGAAACAATATTGCACAATTCTTCCATGAAACAATCATACGCTTCTTCCAATTTAGATTCTGACAATACATTTCCACTTCTAATAGCCGCTAGGCCAATTGTAAACCACTGCAAATGCTCTATCAACGTATTTGGAAAAACAATTTTTGGGTTTTATCCTTTTCAGAAGCCACAGCCGATATAAACATGCACACACGTTGGTGGTCACCTAAATCGGCAACATTGGCATCAACTATAATTAAACAGGGTTCACTATCGGTGACAAAGAAATGTAGAAGTTTGCAAGATGTTTCGGTTACTCTGGTGGCAGTTGTTAGACTGATATTTAAACCATGAATATCATACATGGAGGGCAATGATTCCTTTTTGCGGCTATTTTGGAGCATATTTACGTTGAAATTACCGCCTAAAGTTTAAGTTTATTCACTGCTCCGAATTTCAGCAACACTCCAAATAGCACTCAAAAGTCTATAAATATGCACTCGGTGGTCGACGAAGATTCAGCGTTTAAGCGTTCAATGAGACAAAAGATCCAACGAAACCAAATGTACAACAGCGAATCTTTCGTCTGGTTATGTTGTTTCATCCCGTTGGACATTCAGGCTAAATTTTGCCTTCAGTAACGAGGGATGTTTCGTCTCGATGGATATTGAGGCTGGATTGAACCTAACGTCTCTGTGGATCTTTAGTCTCGCTGATCACGCAACTGATTGGACCTTCCGTCTTTGTGGATATTTCGTCTTATTGGACGTTCAGGCCACAAGAGGTCGATTAGGACCTGCGAACATACGTCTAACATGAACAACTGCTAAGGTCTCAATCATTTGTTCCAACTGTAAAATATGTTTTTCGTAGTATCCAAACGACTGCTTCACCAAGTCCGCCCCACTTGACATTTCGCTTTACAAAGAAATGCAAGTTTGAAGCAAGTTCATACAGTTCCTGACTGTCGATGGTACCATATTTTATTCAATATCATGACTTTATATCAAAATTATTCACGAAGAAAAGACTTCCAATTCTTCATTTTCAGTGTAGCTGAGCAACAGCTGAAAATAAAGAATGAGTAATACGACTTAACATTTTGCCGACATTCTGAAACTTTGTAGGGTAGAAGAATAGTGTTCGGGTTCAGTGTTCACTCAGGCGTGCAGGGTACATAGTTGGAACCCTGACATGCAGCAATATTTTGGTCGCATGCCTGCATTTCCTAAGAAATGTTTCCAATTAAATGTAAAGCTAAACAAAAACCATTTACGGAGGCCTATTCATTTGCCATAATAAGAAGTTCTCCATTTTAGCCATATGTCTCGTTATGCGTGGTGGTTGTAGCAAACTAGGACTCCCAGTATTTTATCTAGCTTTGAAATGAGGCGGCAAATGGCCGTGATGTCAATTGGAGCAAGCTGAAAATGTCAAAGAGAGTGGCAAGCTCTTTTATATTCACCAGCAAATCTTCATTAGGCGGGACAGGTAAACCATAAAATTCCAAGTTAAATTGCCTGCTCCGGCAATCCACGTCGCCGACTGCTTACTGCCCTTTGTTAATCACTCTGGGCACGAATTCGTTCTCAGTTTTATCTACGCAGTTCTCAAGACTTTATGTACTTCTTGCTACCCATGCAGCTCATAGCGTTGTCAAACTTAAGAGACATGTTCTAAAATGAACACACCATTTCATGTATGGTTTGCTTCAGAAGTATTACTTCGTCAAGACTTCTAATAGCCGTAGCCAATTTCAGCGAGCCGCTAGCGAGCATTCGTCGCTATCGCGTACTTTTGTCCTTCCGCAGTAACAACATTTCCAATGTTTTTGAGAGGGCGATGTTTTCGAGCGCAGTGAACCATCAGTCATATCGCAACATGGCCATAAATTGTAACTGCTAGACAATTAATTATACAGTATAAGAGAGTGATTTTTGCGCACACTTTTTGCAGTCGGGGCACACATTATCAGATATGACATAAATGCACTAGATCCAGCAGCAATGAACGGTAAAATTAACAAAAACGGTTGCGGGTTATTTCAACTTTTTACATAGTAACCTGCGAAATTTCTACACGAGTTAGGGTTAGCTGTTGCCGCCGGTCCGCAATCGCTGCAGCCAAAATATCGGGTCATTTGGCTACTCGGACCGATGTGGACCGTCGGTGCGGAAGGTGTACCACGCATTTCCGGCGGCCGCTTCCACGTGATCCAGTGTTGCCCATAAATGTGTCGACAATCCATTGGCCCTATGGTTCTGGATCAAAACTGGGTATTATATGATAAATTAGATAAGTATGTTGTTTGATAACATTCTTGAAGCGGTAACAATGAAAGGTAAGGTTATCAATTGTGCCAGAACTTGACTATGCGAAAGGAGAGCTGGCCAATGAACCTAAAAAGAACAAGTCCCCTATTAAAAAAACGTTTTCACTTTGATAGATTTACATTGCGACCGTTACACTCTTTCATAGTTCACAATTACAGAACAGAAAGCGAGCGCAATCTGAGCATAATACGCAAGTTCTCAAATAAGGAAGGAACCGCTGAAGGTTCGATCGTGTAGCAATGCCTGGTTAGTAGGAAACGGTTATTACTAAAAGCGGAAATAAACCAAAATGGCAAATTTTGCTAAAACAAAAATCCCACAGTTTCAGAAGAGACGATATCGGACCTAACAAAGAAAACTGTGGAATGGGAACTATGAAGCATGCGTGCGTTGTTTTTCAGCCCGCTTTGAGAACTCTTCGTTCTTGTGTAAAGCGTGTGTGATGTTATTCGGAAACTTGATTGTCACCTTCAGCAGTAGTGTGCATCACGAATATGTCTAGACCATTAGCTTTATTAAAATTTTCAGTTAACAAGACAATATATGATCCGTTTGTCTTTAACTTGGTGCGCTCTCGCTTTTTGTGTGCCTTCTCGCTTCAACTTAAGTTATTTTCACTTCTTTATTAAATAACAAAGTTTACGTTTTTTATAACGCTGATCATTGAGCTTTTATCGAGACATCCATGCAAAGCTGTAGAAGCGAACAGAGCGTATAGATTCTAAAATACTAGCAGTTCAAAGCAAAAAACTCCTAGAATCTAGTCAAATAAATTAGAGATTCGAAAAACTTGTGGGTGAAAATTTATCGGTTTAAATATTTAGGAGTTGTTTTTTGAGCCCGTAATATTCCATCAGGTATGACCCCAGGGGAGCCTGTAGATCAGAGAGTGCGCTCTAACGGCGCACTTCCACGTGGATACACCTCCCAGTCACAGCGCAAAGCATCACGGGTGCCGTAAGAATATCGAACATCGAAACGTCGCTCTTCAGGGCAAGATGATTGGAAATACGCAGACGATCCACGTTCTCCTCAAGGTGGCAGTACCTTAAAGTGAAAGAGCAAGTAGCAATACCCTCCTGCTTCAAACAGAGGGCTATCTTTACCTGCTCGGAAAATGAGCTCAACAATATTTTTGTATCTTCAATATCGGCAGGGATACAACCATTCGTAAGCCAAGAAACGGTAATCGGCTCTTGATGCGTAATATGTTTGGTCCGGTCAGCAGACCTTAGCGCACATGTCTCCAGCCCTGAGTAGCGGATTCCCTGATCGACATTGATATATTCATTGCGTAGGCTACAATGCTAAAAAATAAATTAGTTCTCGGCTCGAAAAGAAGATCCCATCGGTTACGCGATTGTATCGATGAATCCATACAAGCCAATCAGCAAGATTCAAAAGCAAAATATTCGCGGCAAAATAATGGGCGGACAATGTAAAACTGACTACCTTGCATGGACTTCACCGACAATCATGTGGATTTCTTCCTAAAAGTCTTCGTACTGAATAGATGGAAGAAGAAAGAGTTTCGTTTGCTTTTTTTGGGCCTCGTTTACGCCGTCTGCAAAACGGTGCATAACTGTTGCCGAAATCAAGGTATCGACGCGATATAGTTCAACATGTCGATACACTATTATTGCTCCAGACTTGCAGCTGTTATATACCGATTCACAAAACTGTGTGAAACCTACGTGCGCCCTTTGCTAGAGCAAAGTTTTCAGAAGGACGCACTCTAAGTCACTTCAAGTATGACAATGCGACGTCTCTCCATTATTATTCCTGATAGGTACCTTGGACAACCTACCCCCTATGTAGATTGCACGTTAGCAAGTTTGCTGCCGCAAATGTGGCAGTACGTGCCGATTTAGTGTCAATATAGTGCTTACCCTACTGTCGCTTATTGTCTACAGGTGATGTGACACCGGTACTGCACATGGTGTGGTGACCTCTCAAACAATCTTGGTTCCACTGTTTCATTATTTAGAAAAATTTCTTCAGCTGGGTGTAGTTTGACCGGCGGTGTGAGCCCCGCCATCATCATAATGGTCACCGAAATTAGCGTCGCGGTCTCCAGCAGATGGTTGGAATTATCATTGTCTTATCGGCCATGCTAAGGATTACGAACTTGCGAGAAATAAAAGGTGCATGCGCAGGGTCGAGATAGCTGCGGATTAAATTCCGGGCAGCACTTTATACTAGGCCTCATTCAGCGCATCGGCCAGCTGTTGAATGGTACAGACGGCATCAATACCCGTGAAGAAATCTGTGCGGGAACCGACTGTTAGTGAGTCTCAAGAGTACGCGAAGCTAAGGGCGAGCGGCACTAGGTTTACCGTGACGTCTGCACACATCGCCTGACACAAGAAGGAACTATCTGCCACACCAGAAAAGATGTATGTGTACGTTTTTCTTCACCTGCTTCGAAGGCTCGCCATGCCTGCTCACCTAACTGTGCTGCGCGGCAATGCTGCTATCGTGAACTGCACAGCAGGTGAGAGCCAAAGCAGCTATCTACATCCTTTTTTCGTTCAGTCACTCTCATATTCTCGTCCTGTGTGTTCAGTGTGTGTTGGGCATCCTATCCCATCCATATACATTTACATGCTCGTGTTCTTGACCTCAGCGACCCCTCCGTGCACCTGAATCTGCTTTCCAACCGGGATGTGATCGCGCGACAAGCATCTAAGTTTATTATTGCACCATTATTATACAGTGCTCAATAAAAACGAGTAGGAGAAAATGGTAAAGAGTATCTGTTTAGAGAAAGTATGGCAGCTAAACTGTGTATTGGGATACTTATATTTAGAGTACCCTATTGGAGCATTCTTGGTAACGTAGCTGCACGTACTGTCTTCAGATATAGTGCAAGGGCAAAAATTAATGTTTATTCTTGAATATATCTTGCTGAGCCATAAAATGTTTTTAAAGTTGCACTTTGCTTCGTGAGAATGATTTGTGTGTTCTTCGAAGCTACTGTTGCCTTTGTTAAATTGTTGCACTTTGCTTCATGAGAATGATTTGTGTGTTATTCGAAGCTACCGTTGTCTTCGTTAAAGGGTGTGAGAAAACGAAATTATATACTGTTTCCCTTTGTATCCCCTCAACCAGCTTCTATTTTATTGCTCTTGTGCCAAGCGGAACGCAATGATGCCGGTGATTACACAGCTTCAGGACATTTCTCCTCTAACCCTTTATTTGTACAATTTGCTGGCATGTACCTTACACGCTATTTTCAACCCTGTCATTGGAGTTGCTGAAAATTAACAAGGTGGAGAACAGCCTAGACTTCCATGCAAGTATTGATATCTTTCATCTTTGGCTTCTCAGAGTATGGCGAACGTAGCCATGCGACTTCTGGATTAGAACCGATATAGACAAACTAGCATTTCATTTTACTTTACAGCGCCTCGTTATTTTTGTCCTCCGGAGTCAATTTTGATATGGAATCACTTGCTTGTTCTAATCGAACGTGCCGTCTGCATAAAACTTATATACAGCCTGAAAATTAAAAATTACGCACATGTGGTCAGACGCTAAAGCGACACCAAACTGTAGCTTTTATGATTACCTTTCCAATCTCTTAACCGGTTGGGATGAAGACTCATTTCTGCAATTTTTGGGGTATTGGAGGCGGTAAGCCTTTAAAAATCCCGAAAATTCTGCTGTTGCGTGGTCTACAGTTTGAACCACTGAACCATTTCTCCGAATAATGGACTTTACGACGTTGTTTGCATTGCTACCTTCAGGTTCAGAGTCGACAAATATTTTATTAGGCAATTGATAAATTACAAATATTTTTGTATACAGAAGGAGGTCCCATAGTCAGAGACTAAATCGGGACCTCCTATATTAGTGAACACAAAATATATTTTTAAATCCAGCAAACAGAAGTAACGAAAAAGAAAAACTAAAATGCATCATAGGCGACACAGGCTATTCGATAACAAAGCAGCAGAAAAGAAAAAAAGCGTAAAGTATACAGGGAAAAAAGGGTAATTGAACATTCTTAGGTAATTGTGAGACTGTCACAAGTAGAAAAAGAGCAAAAGTGAATACGCAACAAAAAACCACATTCCTTTGCAGGAATATACAAAAAAATTACACCATCTGCCCGAAGGGAACTATGTGGTGATGCAAAGCATGGGGGTTCCGTGTAGGTTCCCTACCGGAGCAGAACCGCCGAATGCGGTGTCTCGAAGCAGACTGAATGCCGCGCCGGGCGCGCACATGGTTTTATATAGCTGGAGAGGAGGAGAGTGGAGGAGAGACGCGCATGTGCACTGGGGTCGTGGATGGCGCAACAACAAGGGAGGGACATAGCCCCAACCATGAGATGGCTCCTTGAGCGACAGTGTTGCCGGTGACTTCCTCGGCCGGCACCAGACGAGTACGCTTCCCCTTTAAGGGCTCCTGGAGCGACAGTGTTGCCGGTGTCTTCCTGAGCCGGCACGAGACTAGCCAAGTGACGATGAGGAGAGCGGCGTGATTACAGCTGGCGTGGAGAGGGGGACACAGAGGAGAAGTGGACGCCGGACAAGGCAGGGACTAGGCGAGCCCAAAAGATGCTTGGCATCTAAAACAACCAATGAAGTGATAAAGCTGGAAAAGGTTGTGGAACAGTTGGGATAAAAGATAGAGAGGGGAAACCGAGACAAGTAAAGAATGCAAAACAGTACAAACTCATCAAACTAATGCTGATTGTGGCATGGATGCGAGGAAAGTTATTTTTCTTCTTCAAATTTTGCAATAGATAGGGAAATTCTGATTCCCGCAGGTATGGTGTATGGTGTTCCTTACCCGAATTCGGTTGAAAAGATATGTTTGTTTGCCACGGTTCGAATGAACAAGAGGTAAAATGAAATTATGATTACGTGCAAACCTTCGAAGTTATATCTATTAGGTTGCATTCGGTGATTATCAACAGAGGACGCTGGTTGTAAATTTTGTTAAACAATAAAATAACGAGCTTGCATTTGAAACTGTTTTAAATGCTAAATGCTGTTCTAAGGAAGGAGTGTTTTGGCAGCACTGCAGTAAAGACTGCGGGTAGGCATTCTAATTGACTGATTTTGTATATTTGGAGGCAGGCAACGTGGGTACTCTAGGTATTGCCCCAAGATAAAATACAGTAATAATACGGGAATGAACAAAGGCTAGTATAACGAAAGTAATGTGGGCTGGCAGAATACATCACGGGGCCTAATTAAAAAACCTATGCCACACGCTATTTTGTTTCAGTAATGAAACGTTAAAGTGAAATTTCAAGTGACAGTCCAGCTGAACTCCTGAAAAAACAGCGTCTGCTTCTCCTTCAATTGCATATTGATTGATATATACTCACAGCATAAAATTTAGTACACGTTGGTGCAAGTAAAATACAACAAACGTTGTTTTAGTGGGCTTAATCTGTAGTTTTTTATTAACAGCACGAAGCCACCAAGCTTGCCAGGTCGTTGTTTAATTTTAATGACAGATATTGGAGGCATTCACCAGAGTAACCACTTTGGTATCATCTGCATAAAGTAAGCAATAGGAAATATTAAGACAGTTCGGTTGATCATTTAGGTGAAATACGAAGAGGGCCGAGAAAAAAACCCTGAGTTACGCTTGTACAAGTTATTTTGGGACGACAGTTATAACCTAAAACACCAACAACCCGTTCTGTTGAATAAGTAATATTTTATAACAATTGTGCGGGACCAGTTACTCCTATTGCTTCAAGCTTCATAAAAATAATGTTGGGGTTGATAATGTCGAACACTTTCGTGAAGTCTACAAATACAGAGTCTGCGTAGTAGTCTAGATCAATTGCTTTCTTCAGATTATCGTTGAGGATAACAAATCGGGGTCAGTGGAATATGCAGCACGAAAACCAATTTGACAAGGTGTTGGAATTTAATGTTTATTTAGGTAACGTACGCATGACTGACAAATGGTAGCATGCATAATTGGCGATAGTTGGATGCCAGTGCACAGTCCGTTTTTAAAGACCGGAAAGGTTTTACGCTTTTTGAGTTCAACAGGAAAGGTTCAAGTTTTGAAAGCTACGTTGATAATGGGTCCTTGAATGTCACAAAGGGTGTGCACAATCATTTTTATGTGGGGTGGTGAGAACCATCGAGACCAGCAATTGTTGTTTTCAGGCTGCCGACGACATCATTAACTTAATGAGATGTGGTCGGAAATAAAAAAAAATTGCGCCAATCCACCCTGTGAATGTGGTCTGAAAGCAAAGCTGTAAACGGCACCCACAACGATATCCCATAGGACGTCCTTTAAATTAGTCGCATCGCTGTACAAATAGTGAAACCAGAGATAAGTGAAATGCACTTACCAACACCCGTTTTTACTTCAAAGAAATATTGCTGGTAAGGTTAAATCAATGATGATGGATGAGCGGCGGCTGGTTGAATTGTATTGGTTAGCACATGAGTGGAAACATTTTTTTATAAAATAAAGGAAGCTCAAACCCGGTGTTAGACGATCTCAGTTCTCCATCTCTTCCGCCGCGGACGGAGGCCACAAGATCGGCGGCCGAGACTGTGGAGGAGGATGAGAAAGTACTTCTATTCAGTTTTCTGAACGGCCCAGAGTGCGGACCAAGGAAGTGGTTCTTTCTTCCCTGGAGCCCATAAGCAGTCCATGCCACCGGTGCTCTGTCCACCAACTGAAGCTGGGTAGGCAGGCAGGGGGTGGATAGCAGCATCTCCCATTTCTCTTGTTGGGTAGTCAACGGAAAGAGAGCAGGGTGCTCAGGGGTAAAGTCGCACACCCCGATTATGCGGCGGAGTGTTTCCACTTCTGAGCAGTATTTACATTCAGCGTCGTAGCGATTCGGGGGCATTATGTGAAGACGCGTCGGGTGTGGGAAGGAGCCGGATTGTATGTGCCGTAGGGTAGTTTGTTTTTCTCTCGATAGGTCAGGGTAAGACATAGGTAGCGTCTGTCTTAGAAGGCGATAATGCTGGGTAATGTCCCTGAACGAGACAAACGGGTGACTGTCCTCGTGCAGCTCCATAGCACGGGTTGTAAAAGTACAGGCTTGGTGGGCGTATTCATTGCCCTCCGTGGAAACGTGAGCGGTTGTCCAGATGAGCTGAATGGACCATTCGGGGAGTGGTTTTTTAGCACACACAATGTAGGTCGGGACACAAAGCCCGACTGGTAATTCCGGTAGGCTTGTTGGGAATCGGTTACTACCTCCCGAACCTCTGGTTGAGTGAGAGCCCAGGCGATGGCTGCATCTTCTGCTGCTATCATGTCTTAGTTCTTAAGTGAGGCACACGCAAGGAGGTTGGTTCTGGAGGTAGCCACGATGATGGCGTACTACTGCCCTCGATGTTGTGAGGCGTCAGTGTAGCTAACTACATGACCCCCAAAGATGGTGGTGTTAAGCGCTTGAGCCCGTGCTTGTCGGTGACCTTCGTTATAGGGGTTCATATTTATAAGCAAAGGGAGCATCTTTACTTCTTGTCGCCAAGATTACGGGAGTAGATCAAGCGGAGTGACATTTTGTGCTGCCCAGCCAATCTGGTGATGGATGCAGCAACCCACCGCAGTTCTGGTCATTCGGAGCTTCTGGTTAGAAAGGTGGCCCTCTATCAGCTCTTCCACCGTATTGTGGAGCACCGTGCTCAGCAGCCACTCTGCGGATGCACTCAGGGGAAGTTCAATGGCCTGCTCAACCACCTTTCTAATCATTATATAAATCATCTTTATGTACTCATTGCCGAGAAGAAGACAGTGGGGTTACGCATGTGATTCACGACAGGCCAAAGCTTGAATTATTCGAAAGGTATATAAATTCTTGAGGCCTCGCTTCTTGGTGGCAACTCGCCTGATCATGTGTATGATTTGAATGCTCCTGTGTTTGAGGTGCTGCAATGACTGGTCACTCTTGGTGTTGTCCTGGAGATGTAGGCCCAGGATCGTGATGCTGGGGCTTGGAGTGATGGCCTGACCATGAAGGAGTAGTTGAATGTATTTCGTGATGTGTCGTTTGGCGTGAGGGCGGAAGACAAGAAGCTGCAATTTTTTCCGTGCACACTGGAGGCTACAGGCTTTAGCACATTGACGTACTAGAAGTGAGGTGCCATGCGTTGGTGTGAGCTTCCTGTAATTTTTGTAGCTCCTTGCACACACGCAATGCGCGCACAGGGCCACAAGACATGCCGGGGACGGAGCGCAGAACGGCGCGTGACGTCGCATGACGCTATCACGTGGCATTCAGCAAGAATGCAGAGGATAAAGCTGCAATGTGCTTGGCGAATGCACCGCCTGTATTCCCCGACTCCGCGTGGGCTCGTAGCTAAATCGGTAAGACAACGAGCTCTTGCTTTGTTACGCTCTTAGTTCCAGGTTCGATTCATGGTGGTGCCAGTACATTTTTTATTTCTTAGCGGGAGTTTTCTTTTGACACCAACGGTCGCTAAAGAACGCTTGGGCGGTAGAGGTATAAATCTTTGCTTTAAGGAAAATTATGCCCACCTCCCGTGGCTGGAACCCTGGTGTGATGCAACGCATCTCATGGGGGGTTTCATTGGTGTTTTCCATCGTATTGATTACGCTTATAGCAGGGATTCTCACGCGAAGGGGAGATGGGCGTAATTTTTTATATTCACCATGCGATGCACATGCAGTACACGTATGCTCAGGTACGGTCTTCTTGAGGCCCGTAAAGTGCACAGTTAGGGGCTCGACGATTGCATCAAGAGATAGAGAGAAAACACTGTATTGGCTGAGGAAGCGACCAAGGAGAATTGAAGTCCTTATGTTGGCAACGGGTGAGGGCTGAACGTCCACCCTACCAGGACGTCTTCTCCTTGAGTTAGGTGGGCGAGCTCGTGGTGACCGTAGGCCGGTGCCTTTCGGCGACCTCTTCCGCCCTCTTGACCAGGCGTACCTGTAGGTCCGGGTCGGGGCTGCGAAGTGAGGCCTCCCACCTCTCCTCAGAAGGGATTTCGGGGAAAGGGTCTTGGGGGCATGTCCAGATGATGTGGGCCAGGTTGGCATGAGCGCCACTTAAGGGGAACGCCGAGGTTGGGTAAAGGCTGGGGTGGATATGCGTCATAACGGCCGGATTGGGGAAGACTCCCGTCTGCAGTTGGCGCCAGACGTGGCTTTGCTCTAATGTCAGGGATTTGTCCGCCCGAGGATAGATCCGGCGGGAGAGGAGGTAGTAAGTGATAATATCGTGAAAACCGATCAGACGGTCCCGCGCGTACCGGGCTCCGTGGTAAGGATACGGGATCGGCCCTGCCCGGATAGTAAATCCTCGGGCTGGGTAATGGGCCACCTCGTTTCCCTCGAGCCCAGAATGCGCGGGAGTCCAGATCAGTTGTACTGGTGATTGCGGGGGGTTCCTGAACAAAATTGTGAGCGCCGTTGGGGATATGCGTCCAGCGGCAAAATTTTGGATAGCGGTTTTAGAATCTGTAATGATTGTTGCGGGGGTAGGGTTGAGTGAAAGGGCTAGCGCTATCGCCGTCTCTTCCGCAGGTTCTGAAATGGGCGTCCGGACTGTAATGGAATCAATGACGCTGGTTTTGGGGTAATTGCAAACAGCGATTGCGGTGAAAGCCTCATGGTGTCTGTATTCCGCTGCATATACGTACACTACTAACAGGTCGTTTTTGTATTTCTTGTGCAGGGCGCGGGCTCGTTGTTCCCTCCGATCAGTGTGGTACGTGGGATCCATGTTGCGGGGGAGTGGTTTGGCTATGATGATAGCTTGAATATTATGGGGAATAGTAGTTGCATCCTGATACAGGGTGTGGTATCCTATTCCTAGGTTTTGGAGGATGTGCCGTCCTGTGGGACTGCGAGAGAGGCGTTCGTATTGTCCCATCAGGTGCGCTTCGACAAGTTCGCTGGCCTTACTGTGAAGGCCTAACCCTTCCAGTCTGGCAGTTGACGTGCCGGGGCGGAGGCTTAGCGCCGCCTTGTAGGCGCGTCTAATGAGGACATCTATTTTGTCCGTTTCTGCCTTTGTAAGCTTAAGGTACGGAATTGAATAAACTATTCGGCTCACGATGAAGGCTTGGAGGAGGCGGACCCTGTCCTGCTCGGTGAGGCCCGAGTGCTTATTGGTGCCTCTCTTGAGGAGACTAGTAGTTTGGTTTACATGCCGTTCTATCGTCTTGAGAAAGTTGTTATTCAGTCTGGATTATTGTATCTGAAGCCCAAGGACTTTGAGGGAAGTGACTTCTGGAATCTCTCTCCCTTCGATGTGAACTTTGATGTTGGGTCTGAGTTGTTTTTTGTTGCTCGGGGGAACACATGGTAGCTCAGACTTGACCGGAGAGCAGGTCAAGCCCGCCTTACTCGCCTCCTCCACCACCACTTCTACGCCTCTTTGAAGCGTTTCTTCGATGTGGCCATCACTCCCCCGGTTCATCCAGAGGGTGATGTCGTCTGCGTAGAGGCTATGGTAGAGGTGGGTAATCTGTGCTAGCTTTAGGGGAATATTTATTATTGCTAGATTGAAAAGTAATGGTGACAGGACGGCTCCTTGTGGAGTGCCTCGACTGCCTAGCGCGATAGTGTCAGAGACGAGGCTGTCTAGATGTATGGCGGCTGTCCGGTTCGACAAGAAGTCCTTAGTGTAATTGTACGTTCTTTCGCCTGGATTGACCGATCCTACACCCGACATTATGGACTCCTGCGCAACGTTGTCAAATGCTTTGGTGAGATCCAGGGCCAGTATGGCCGCCGTGTCTAGGTCGCCGGGGGGGTTTGATGATTTGCTCTGATAATTGTATAAGTACATCTTGAGTTGACAGACCAGTTCTGAAGCCAATCATACTGTGGGGGAATTGTTCAGAGTGTCGTTCATGTATGTTGTGAGACGGGCTGAGATTACGTGATCCATGAGTTTTCCTAAGCATGACGTCAGGAAAATGGGACGGAGGTGTTCGATCGTGAGTGCTTTGTTTCGCTTAGGAATGAGGATAACCTTGGCATGTTTCCATGATTCTGGTATTTGCCCTGTTATCCAACATGTGTTGTGAAAAGCTGTTATTGCAGTGATTGATAAGTCGTAGAGGTTTCTTAGTGCCCTGTTCGAGATCTGGTCAGGACCAGGCGCCGAGTTAGACCTAAGTTTTCAAATTGCCAGTCGGACCTCTGCCTCGGTTATATCTCTATCCAATTCAGGACTAGGATGCCCACTGTACGTGGGCAGCGCGGTCTTGGGACCTATTGGGAGGTACATGTCTCGAATTTGGGCCGTGAGTTCGTCGTCGGAGCCTGAGTATGAGTGAACGATTTTAGATATGCGGTATTTCTGTTCTGTTTTGCTCTGATCTGGATAGAGGAGGTGTCTAAGCAGCTGCCATGTCTTCTTCATTCCAAGATTTCCTTTCTTCTCGCCGCAAATCTGGCTCCACTGGTTGCGCGCGAGAGTGATTGCGTGCGTTGTAATCCCCGTTTCTAGTCTGGCCAGTTTCAGCCGCAGTTTGCGGTTGCTCTTGTTTCTACGCCATCGTTTTTGGATCCCTCGGTATGCCTCCCAAAGGTGGTTGAGGTGAGAGTCTACCATATCGGAAGGGATTTCAGGGTCTAGGTCTTTAGTGGCTGCTTTTATGTCTGCAATTAATTGTTGCGTCCATACGTTTATGTCCTCAATGCACTCCGGACTTTCGTGTTCGTCGCCATGTTTGCTGGTGATTTGCCGGAGCGCCCTGAACTCATCCCAGTCGGTCAGAGTTTGCTGTCTGAGGTTTTGATTGGGTTTTTGATTCGGTGTCATCACAATCTCAATCGTTATGTGGTCACTGCCAAGCGTTTGTTCAGTGACCCCCCATCTTAGTCTGTTTACGTGTTGGGAGAGGGTGAGATCCGGGGTAGTGTCGCGTTGTGTGCTGTTTCCGATGCGTGTAGGGGCATGCATGCCTGTTTCTAGCGTCAGATGGTGTGTCTGTATTCGTTCCCAAAGGTCTCTTCCCTTTGGGGTTCTCATTTTGGGTATCCCCAGGCCGTGTGAGGCGCATTGAAGTATGAGCAAAGCGTGCGGGCCCACCTCCTTCCTCGTGAGCGAGAATAGTTGATTGAATCGGTCGGCTTTAGATTTGGGGGCGCTGTAGACGTTCAGTATATAAAGTCTTTGCGCTCCCCTTTTATGTGGGAGGACAGTAATTAGGTCATGGGGAATTGCATTGCTGTCGAATTGGC
The DNA here is from genome assembly GCF_048455015.1 of Haemaphysalis longicornis. Lineage (NCBI taxonomy): Eukaryota > Metazoa > Arthropoda > Arachnida > Ixodida > Ixodidae > Haemaphysalis > Haemaphysalis longicornis. Next base: position 113,477,521 of record NW_027526407.1, on the reverse strand, counting down.
TCCTACAGGGCGGTATATGTCTCTGTACAAGGACCGCCGTTTTGAGGTCCGTCGCACTTTGAAAGGCCTTAGCAATCGCCGAGTACTGCGAGAGAGTGCAAGCGTAACGCGGACGACTGTCGACTGAGACCGTCGGAGCGCGGCATGCCGCTTTATATTCACAGCGCCTAAAGCAGAGGAGAGTGCGAAGAGAGAGAGAGAGTACTGCACATGCGCAGCGCCGCCCACCGGCGCCTAGCAACAGAGTGAGAGCGCGCTGCGCCAACCCGCAGCTGTTTGGGAGAGAGTGTTCGCTTTCGGAGAGAGGAGAGGAGAAGAGGCCCAGCTGTGCGGACAACGCCGGACAGACGCAGGAAGGACAGAGGGGCGAGCAAGAGATGCGTTGCATCTAATAAGTGGCAGCATGCCACATCCAAAAACTACGGCTGGAACGACAGTGCAATGGCCAAGCAAACGCAAAGAAACCTTCCAGTGGTACTGACGTGCGCGGTAAGGAATCGTACGTAAGGCTAGGAACGATGTGTTGTTGCTCTGCCGTTGCTTTCTTTGGTGTCTATTCATGCCTTTCATGTCTTTCTATTGTAGTTCCAGCCTAAGTTAAGCCGTCTAGCGGAATACCAGTGCAGTTATCCCCGGAGTGCGAAGACAGAAGCATGACCGCAGCTTCACAAGTGTCGTTGATGACAGTGTAGGAGGCTTGCTTCAAGGAGCCATAAAGACAAAACAGAAGTTTGGTTCATTCAAAGACGGCCTCATTAGAATCATACCGACACCAGTTTTAAGTAAACTTCGGCCAAATAACCTATATAATTAGGAAAAAAGGGAATGGCCATGCGACCCACTGGCTCATTTCCCGCAAGTGAACCTATGATGTCATTCGAGCCTGCTGAGCGATTTGCGGAGGCCGGCAAATGCAAACGCAAATCTGGCTGAGCTTATAAGCTTGCACAACGAGCTATTTGTGCTTAAATGTAGGGCACATAGTTTTTAAAGCAATCAGAATGGTGAGACGAACAGTGGAAGTTACGAACGCACATGTAAACATATGATGCGTAGTGCTGTTGGTACTGCGCGCCCTAAGCTTGGTTTAGCTGCACAGCACTGTCGGGCTTTGGGCTTGTCTCAGACGACACTGGCCGATTGACGCAAGCAACGGTGTCTTACGTGAACATATTTGCCAAGCGAGCACTGTTTCACGAAACGATTATTATCTCCCAGAACAAAAACAAACCAGTTTTAAACACGGTCAAAAACAAACTGAAGGCAGAAAACGGCTTACCACGGTATGGTGGCGCCATCTAGGTTGCAGTAGAATACCTCGACGCAGTACTGCCGGACAGATTGGAGATGCCTTTCGAACGGTCCCATGCCGCTTCAATTGGGTCAACGTGCTCAACGTGTTGTTCTTTTCGTTTCCTACAAGAACCAGCAACGCAAAACAAGCAAGTAGATTCAAACTTCACTATACTCCGATACAAGTCAAGAAAAAAGGGGCGTAGCCCAATCCCCCACTTCCACTACCCCGCTTCCAGCCAATGGTGTCGCTCTACCAACGTGACGTCGCCGCCGACCGCCTTGCACCTGCAGGCAGCGCTCGGAGGCAAGCTTTTCTGAGTGAGTCCGCGCCGAAAAGTAGTTTTTCAGGACGCCTTCATTTTGGGCCGAGATAAGAACCTCAGCTAAAATTTTTTTATTTGCCGTTATAATGCAACGCGTGAAAACGTATTCATCAGCCGGAGTAGTGAGTTTCAATTTTATTGCTGATGGTAAATTTCTTCTCTTCCGGGTTTTCCCTCAACCCCTTGCTTTTTGCCTGTTTCCTTTTCCGCTTTGGAGCCCGAAGAAGTGGCGTCCGAGTCTGCGTTATCGTTCTTGTGGTGCGTTCCCATCCACGCTACGCCGGCTACGCCGATGGTACAAGAAAAACAAAAGCGTCGTGTCATCTTGAGCTGCGGGCGGGAGATGATCCGGAACGCGTACGTTCGCTTGCGGCATCTACACCCAAAACGCAGCGTTGAAGAAACGGTCGCGACAATGAGCGATCTTCTTGGAATCCGCGCGAGTTTGGTGATGGACGTGAAGAAGGAGATGAAAAATAACGATGGGAATCTTGCGACGCCCTCCCGAAAGTGCCCGCGAAGCGGTGGAAAGAGACGACGCACAGAAGTGTACGACGACTTCACGAAGTGCGCATTGCGGTCGTCCGTGCATCGCCCTTTTTGCCGCAATGGGATCCCGACAGTGACGGCAATTGCTGCGGATGTCATCGCTAGCGGCGATGTTACTCCTCTCAAGCCATGGACTGTGCGCCGGCTGCTGAATGACATCGAGTTCAGGTATGAGAAGAGGAGCTGGAACTCGCTGCTGATCGACCGGCACGACATTGTCGCGTGGCAGCAGAAGTACCACTACGACATCGCCAGGTACAGGATTGAAAATCGAAAAATATTCTACTTTGATGAAACCTGAGTGAATGCGGGACTCACGATATCGACTGTTTGACGGACACGACGGTTGCTTCCCACCACGACGCCTTCATGCGTAGTCTGACGACAGGTTTGAAGCAGCCGTCAGGGAAAGGATAGCGCCTGATTTTAACGCTCATCGACAGCGAGGGTGGCTTCGTCAGTGGGTGCCTGGACATCGTTCGGGGTACGAAGGCGGGCGACTACCACGAGGAAACGGACGACACCCGCTTCGAAAGGTGGTTTGGGGCCGTTTTGCCACAACTGCCACTCGGTAGTGTAATTGTCGTGGACAATACCTCGAACCACTCGTGGTTGGAAGAATCAGTGTCTACGACAACTTCGCGCAAAAATGTTCAGGACTGGGTGACGTCCGAAGGACTTGCTTGGAATGAAAAACGCTTAAAACGGAGCTCCTCAGCCTTGTGGCCTCGGTTAAGACACGGTAAATGAGGTATCGTATTGACAGTGCAGCTGAAAGGACAGGGTGTATTCGGGAGCCCTGCCATTGTGAGCTCAGTCCTATTGAGCGCATATGGGCACAGATGAGGTGAGGCGTCGCAGCAAGAAATGACACATTTAAGCTGGCAGATGTAGAGGTGCTCCTGAGGGAAGAAGTTGCCAAGGTAACAGCTAAGCACTGGGCAAACACCCTTCAGCTTGTGATCAGCATTGAAACAAAGTTCAGAGGAGACGGTGAAGCAAGTGCGCATGTTCCACCTATTACAATACATCTGGGTGAAGACATGGACTCCGACAGTGACCTATCTGCTATCGAGTCCCTTCAAGATGTGTAAGGCTGCGACCTATTCGCCAGTGCAGCCTTTGCCTCGTTCAGTTAGTGTGGAGTGCAGTGTTTAGCTTAAGTACATGTGTTTCCATAGCTGCAGAAGCAAGAAACTCTTTCAGACAGCAGAGAAGACCAGATATGCCGTTTGTGTGCTTTATTAAGACTTATTTCTGGAGCTAACTGAGCAGCTTGTGTGTGGTGCGTAACTTGCTCAGTGTTGATTGCTTTGACATGTAGCTATGAGAATCAGAAGAGACCGCTGCAATGTTTGGTTTGTAATCTCATTGGCCATTACTCAGTGTTGTCTGCTGTGTCGTAGACTCAACAGTGATCTTACAGTGTAACAGTGAGGGCGGCAGAAGCTATTTCAACAATCGGGTTATGATCTAATTTGCTGTAGTGAACGGAGCGGTGTGTTGCGTGGTGCTGGCTCATGGTTGATTGCCTTGATATGTATCTATGAGAATAAGAAAAGGCTGTTGCAGTGCTTGGTTTCTGATCTCATTTGTTATAAGTGTGGGGCAGGAATTAAGCTGAATAAGTTCAGTCGTTACAGGATATTGCGTGGCAGATGTATTAATAAAAGGAAATCGTACATCTCGAGCTAGAGAAAACCCGCACTGTTCCAAACTATTTTCTGGAAGTAAAGCCACGCTTACACTGCACGAGGAGGGTGACTATTCGCATATATAGCATGAGGTATGCGCAAGCCGAGTCAAGCGAGTTCACAAATTCACTTCAAGCAGAATCACTTCTGCGGTGTGTGGCGTTGGGGCTCCTTGTGCGACACTGTAAACGTGATAAAGGCAAGTTTCACCTACAGAACAAGACACTAGTTTGAATTTTCACTGCAAGTTTTTTACATTGTTTGGACACTTACGCACGTATGGGATGCAGAAACAGTTCCAAATAAAATGCCTACATGAAAGCTTGTAACTGTCTGCTTGTGTGGCTGGCTGAGCCAAGTTGTCTTCTGATAGAGCGTTAAGAACAAATGAATCTGCTTCGGTATCTTATTGCTCATTTCATTTGCTCTGCATAATTCAGCAGTGTGTCTATTTAGCTCTCTGAGCCAAATCTAACTTATGATAGCAGTGAGGACCAGAAAAGTTGCTTCGGTGTTTTATTTCTACTTTGATTCTGTTTAGCTTCTATCTGCCTGTCTGCAGTATTACGCAGGAATTAGGATAAATATGTTTTATCTGTTTTCTAAGCCACTGGATAAAATGCAGAAGCACAACGTCAATAAAAACAATTCCCAAAGCTTTGGGAAGAGGAAACAATGTTGGCGTCAATCGATCCTCCCACGTATGGGAATAATTTCATGTATTGAATTTTTGGCAAGATAATAAATTTCTTCCTTAGCATATGATCCGATTCTCGCTCTTGCGTAACAAGAAAAGTGCGATATGCATTGACCAGTTTCAGCGGAGCGATATGTGCCATATGTGTGTTTCCATGCGTTCACTCAACCGACATGTCATACATCAACCAGTGCAGATAACTTTCTATGGTACAGATCACTAAGTAACCCTTCAGACATACTTCATTGCCCGTGTTATGAATTTGGCATCAATTGATGTGCTGTCATTGTGGTTTACACTCCTAATATATGCGTAGACATTGCACGTGTTGCATTGTGAACAGCGCTGCAGCAAGTAGCAGCTTAGCTGCATCCACAATGTTGAGCACTGCTGAGTGAGCTTCTTGCTCCAGCAGCCACTTGTGATGCGACAGGGAAAATGGGTGAAATGCTCACATGTTTTTCACCCTGAATCCTCTTTCTCGAATTTACAGCACATGCATGCAAATTACCATTACAGCAGCAGCTTCTTACTTAAGTGATATGAACTCAAGGCGAGCAGTGCCTATATAGCTTCAATAATGCACATCTCTGATTCAAGAATTTGATTGGTGAAGGATATGCATGCACATGTGTAGGAAAAGCTGAAAGTGGTTTATTTGATTTCAGTGCTGCTTTTCATGTCTTCACATGCACTGTTGCAGCTGGTCATACCGGTGAAATCTAGCTCATGAAATTTCACTATCACGAAGCACAGCTCATTCGCGAAGCCTAAGCAAGATAATGAAATTGAACTTACAGTTGTAATACTCATGCATAATCTTTATTATCATAGACAATGCAAACTCAACGCAGATCCCTATTCGTATTTGATACTCAAATGTTTTTGTCCAAAACAACAACTTAAAGCGCTCCAATATAAAACAGGCGACGAAAACATGCCAGCTGCAAATAACACAATTAACAATGGAATCTCAGCGTAACCGAGAATCAAAATGAAAAAGGTGGCATATTAAATCACACCACGCAGCTAAGCTACAGCTCGTACGCGTTCACGTTAAAAAAAACGCGATAATTCAGCTTCTTGTATTTGGCGACTTGATCACAATTTGGGCGACTACGCTTGCGCCCTGCGTGGACTTGGGACACGCGGCTCAACATATGCTCTAACGAAATGCAGCGCGCGACATCTCGCTGTTTGCGTTTCGCCCCGTGCATAGAGATAGTGGCCCCGAGCATAACTCTCCATGGAGTTAACGTCGCGCGCTATGCACAACAGTAATATTTACGACTGGCGTAATCAACGAGAAATAAACAAGGAGTTATCGCCCTCTGTCGCAGTCACTGGGGTGATCACGTGGGTAGCACAGACACAGGAGGGACTAAACGGTAGAACGAGAAGCACTTCACGCTCAAGACGAAACGCCCGCACAGGATGACGACGATCGCTTTGTATCACGCAGCGTACACAGAATCCAGTACCGGCAGCGGCGGCTGTTTCCCGGCAACGCCGGTCGCTCACAAAGCAGAAAAAAAAAACAAAAAACATCATAGCGGTTGTCGTTACCGAGCATGGTAAGAACACTGCACACAACACGCAAACAAGGAATACGACTGAGCGGCACTAAAAATCATTCTCAGAGCCGGACGACGCCGATGGATTGACGCGAACAGCCATGCGAACAGCGCAGGTGGCCATTTTGGTAGAAGTCCGTTAGCGCGGAAGAACATGCTCTGTGATTTCTTCCGTGAACGCGGCGTCAGTCTACCATGACGTCACGTTGATACGGTGACACCATTGGCTGGAGGGGGGTCCTTTGATGAGGAAAAGCCGCATTTTTCTTGAGTTGTATCCGAGTATAGTAAACTGCGTTGCAGGGATAATTTTAGCGCGGGTTTGATGCAATGACTTGCTTCGACGGCACACGAGCGACCCAAAATCGCGGCGGCAGCGTATATGTGTCCAACCCTGTACGACGCACGCGTAAATCAAGGCACCCTAGGCTGCAGAGCGATCGGTTCCTGTGATGTCATTGCAGACCACGAAAACACACGATTTAGCGGTAAAATCAAACTTTTAACTAAAATTGAACAATTTCTCAATGAATAAAGCATCGTTTGTATCCGGACAAGCGCTGGGGGCACTATAAAACGCAAAATGTTTAGAATAAAACAAAATTGTATTTTGTCTTCATGGCTCCTTTCAACGATAAAGCAGCTGGCGTCCATGGGTACAAGTAGCTTGTTTGGAGCAGGGCAACTGCGTAGTAAATAATCGTGCATAAGACGATGAACATGCGTTGGTGCACTGCCGTTGCTGCCAATTGGGCAATCCAAGGGCAAACACACAAATCTCCCGTTGAAGCTCCCCTGCAAAGGACATTATCCTCAGGTGCGAGAGGGGGTGCACAAACATCCACCCCCCGCCGCCTTCACTCTTCCGAAAAATAGCTTTGAGACCTCCAGACAAGCATCTCGCATGTTTCCTAATCTACACAGTCCTTTTCCACAGGACAAATTTAACGTAGGTACAAGTATTTTAACAGTCCACATTGCGTTCACGCATAGAGACTTGTTTCGGAACGCCCATTTAGCAGTTGCACAATAGCTGCCTTGCACTAAGCGTATCTCACATTATTTTTTTGGTCGATGTAACAGAGTGCTTTTCTTAAGAACCTCATACTCTAATTGAAAGCATGCCTTTTTTACTTGCTGACACTGTCATCGCCGTTACGTAAAAAAACTCGCGAGAATCTGGACTAGTCCTTGGTAGACAAAAATTGATTGCATAAATAAAATACATCTCGTACACAATATCTGATCAGACACTGCATCCTCTTGGACCTGCGGGCTGGTCTGGGTGCGCTCGTTCTGAGATTAGGCATTTTTCACATTCGTTTGTTTCAATGGCTTCATGGGAGAGCCCAAAGTGAACGGTGACTTCCACTTCAATTTACAAAAACGGGACACGTCTTCATGCAAACCTCTCAAAATGCAAACACAATACACTATTGAGCCTGATAAACACTGTTACTAAAACAGCAAACACTCACAGTAATAACAAAGATGTTTCCGCCATTTACATTTTAAGGATCCCTGAACATTAGGCTATAGAAGGAATGCTAACTGATGCGGTGCTTGCATTTGCTGTTTCAGAAGTGTACCTAATTCCACTTGTCATTTCGTAACTATAACGCTGACGAGCTTGACAGTGACTCATTTTCAGGGTGCATTGGCACTCTCGGGAATGTCAGCCCAAACACATTCTCACGACGCTGTACATGTATGATATTGGTCACAAGACCTTGTTTTCAGATATCATGCTGGCGTGCCCGCATACATGTTGCAGCTTAATCAGAGAATAGTAAACATTACCGACGTCGTGAATGTGAGGAATTTTATTGTGTTCAGCGGTGTACCTAAGGTTTTTGATTTTGCGAAGGCACACGTTCTTGTAAAGTGCACAATATTTTTGTACGACAGAATGGCAACACGTTCGTTTGTGGCATCGCCTATTTTCAGAAGCTGCTTTGCATATTCTACGCTTGAAATTACCATCACCGTTATCCGTTTTTTTTGCCAAGTTCTGCTTTCGCTGTGGGAAAAAGCTTGCCGATGAACTTTGCTCCACAGAAATTGCTTCGGTAGAAACACGCCCACGTGAATTGTGTTGCAGAACCCTTCAACTGGTGTCGTACCAGTTGAATGCATTCTGGTATGCTCTTGGCTCACAATCGTTTCCGTGCATTAGGAAAACGCATATTCGCTATCGTTCTGGTCGACAGCTTTCAACGACTGCAAGGGTACGAATGCAGTTATTTCTTTTCGATTGCTGATGCTGAAGGAAATGGGGCCATGAGAAATGTGATGTGTCGGGTCTACAAACGCCGATTTTTTTTTCCAGGCAAATTGTTTCTTAAGATAACGAGTTAAGAAAACAAGTTAGGTACAGGCCTTACCCTTCCGCAGCACGCGGCCCAAGGGGAGCACTAATGAAGTCCAGAAACACAAGATAATCATCGACGTAACGAACATCGACGTAACACCCTGCCAACACAACGATCTGTGCACATCACTTTTCTGAACGTAGAATTTACCTTTTTACCATTAGATTGCGTAACTCGAACAAAAATGTTAGAGCTTGGCTGGTGACCTGGGTCGCTCGTACTTCTAAGAATATTAACCTCTGCAAAGGCATCAAGTGTTCTGGCCGTGGATCACCTGCTCCTGCACAGTTGTCGAGGGAAAGGCAAACGCCCCGTTCTTCCTACTAAATCACCAGATTGTATTTTGTGAGCAAAAATATGTTTACAAAAGCGTTCCTTTTGTAAACACATTCCTTCACAAAACTATTGTTTTGTTTAAACAAATTCCACATATTACATTTGAAATATGACATTATGTGCGGGAGTTTATTGATGGAAACTTGTGCTCCTGTAAAAATAGAAAAAATACACAGGTGGCCAAGCAGCACGCCACAAAGTGATGTGCGCAATCAAGTGTCGGGGAAAAAAATGCCGCGCAGACTTCTATGTGAAAATGTATCTTTCGGCGCGGTTTTTTCTCGAACCGTCGAATTACATAGAGAACAGTGTAGATAAAAAAGACTATTTAAGCCTAGTGTCGTTAGGGCGAAATATTCTCCCTACCAAATGAAATAATTTCTGCGGTATAAGAAAGAAAGAATGAAACATGCGCCTCACTAGGGACACATATATTACAGCACGGCGGAGCTGGGCAATAAAAGCAAAAACATAAAGCCAATGCATAGTTCCCGGCATTACACCCCTTTAGGGTGCGTCGACCTCAAGCATAAATAAAACGAGTCTCAAGAAACAAAAAATAAACTCCGTCAACTTGCGTATACAGATTTTAGTCGAACCACGTGGACGATTTAGGGCCGCGTCCATCGTCCTGATGTCCCGAATCACCTTCATGGATCACGTATTTCTGAAACAACGTTCCAGAAGCTCCTCGCTGAGTCCACGTCGTCGGGTATTACTCCAAACCCACACACAATCCTCTGGGCTGTATTCGGCGTCTCAGCGTCGGAATACGTAGCGTCCGGCTTCCACCAGCTGCTGGTCCATACTGCAAACCCGAACTAGCTGGCGGGCCTCCTCTGCACGGCAAAGGTATCCTTGAATCTGGGCGTGCAGGTCGTCGTCTTCTCACGTGAGGAAGCATGGAGTCAAGCATCGTCGTCGGCCGTCTTCCGTAGACAAGTTCGAACGGTGACATCTCCGCAGGTTCGTGGATAGCCCTTCTCTACCCAAACGTTACATATGGGTGGACTTCGCCCCAAGTCCTATGCTAAACGTTGACGTACATAGACAGAATATCTGCGATCGTATTGTTCAGACGTTCCTGCAGTCCGTTCATTTGGGGGTGATACGCCGTGCTTCTTGGGTGATCCGTGTGGCTGTAGCGCAATATTCCTCGCATAAGCTCTTCCGCGAACTGTAATTAGAACTTCAGGAGCTCCATGTCGCAGAACAACTTGGTTTATAAAAACCTCGCAACTTCTTGTGCAGTCCCCCTTGGAGGAGTAGGGGTCTCTGCGTAGCGCGTCATCCAGTCTGTCGCTACGACAATACACTTGTTCTGGAATCGTGACGTAGAGAATGGACTTAGAAGGTCCATTTCAATCTGTTGAAAGAAGGTCGATGGAACGGCGATCGGCAGCAGAAGTCAGGCGGGTCTTGGCGGCAGCGTTTTTATTCGCTGGCAGTCACGGCAACGCCCAACGTAGTGATTGACATAGGATGTAAGGTGGGGAAAGTACGACTTTGGCTTAATTTTTTCAATATTGCGAGCGGTGCCGGGGTGTCCGGAAGACGGGTCGCCGTGGCACGTTTCCAAAATTTTCTCGCGAAGGTCTGGAGGGATGACAAGATAACATTTTCTCGTTCCGGGGCTGGCATTCTTCGTAAGGAAGGAGTGTTTAAGCCTGAATGCTGGTAAGTTACTTTTGAACGGCCTAGGCACCGCGAAGTTGCGTCCTTCGAGGTAGTCAAAGATAATGCGTAAGTCGAGGTCCACAGGCTGACGAGCGGCTCGGTCGCTCTCTGTCACGACACCGAAGTAGGCGCTGTCTTCATCGGAGTCTTGTGGTGGTACGTCGACGGTGGCGCGGGACAGGCAATCGGCGTCGGACTGTTTCCGGCTGGATTTATAGACGATACTAACGTCGAACTCCTGCTGGCGCAAGCTTCGATACCCAAGACGGCCAGAGGGGTCCCTCAAATATGCCAGCCAACACAGCGGACGCTGGTCGGTCACAACCCTGAATTGTCTAGCATACACGCTTGGGCGAAATTTTGAAATGGCCAATTTAAAGGCTGGGAAGTTTTTCTTCTCTTTCGACAGACCACGGCTGGCAGAGGCGATAACTTTTTCGTAAACGGCTTTTCCTTTGTATGAGGATGGCACCCAACCCTATAATTCTGCCGTCCGCGTGCATTTCCGTTTCGCTGTTTTCGTTGAGGTGAGCGAAAACGTGCGGTGTTTTTAGGCATTGTTTCAGCTCGCAGAATCATTTTTCTTGGGCGTTTACCATTTGAAAGGGGTCCTATCTTTCGCAAATCCTGTGAGTGTCTGTGAAAGTTTGCCCCAAAGCGATGGTTGTATGCGCGCAATGCGAGAAATGTTCGCACGGCCTTTTGGTCTGTCGGTTTTGGGAAGTTTGTAATTTCTGAATTTTTTGCGGGGCCAGGCTGGGCTTCCGCAGCGTTGATGAAATGGCCCAAAAACTTGAGTTAGTCCTAAGTGAAGTTGCAGTTTTGAGGCTTCCGCGTTAACCCCGAGGAGCAAATAGCCTTTTTAAATCGTTTTAAAAATTCCGTGTTTTTCCTCTCCACCCAAAGAATAAAAAAAAATAAAGTTTGGAGCAATACCAGCTCTAGCAAGGCTATGGCAGGTATAAAGCCAATATAAAATAAATAAATTGGGCTAGAAGCCAGGTTTTTTTTGTTTGAAGAAAAGCCAATTGGCAGGGTAAAAAACACTACTTTCCATGTTTCATATGCTCGAGCAGCTGATACATAGAGCGTAAGAAGAGAGTCGACAATCAATGACGTGATTGAAAGTAAATGACGAAAAGAGGTAGCTACGTGTAATAATTGCGAAGTTCAGTACAAAAAATGTAGTAAAAGCGCAGAAAAAAGAACCGGATAGCATCAGAAAAAGAGACAAATACATGTGGTGCTTCACTTATGAAGTCACCACAAATGTCTTCTAGAAGTAGCTGTTTTAAAATGGAAGTCCAGTTGTGGTATTTCCGTTCACGAGAATACCTAACTACGAGGCCTGTAGGAACACCGCACGCATTATGTACAGTATTTATAAAATACAAAACGAAGCACCGCTGGGGCACTCTAAAAGTAATAAATAGAAAGCCACTGGGTCACCCGTAAACAATGCCGCTACCTGTGTGACGCAATGTCACATGGTACACACGATAAAAAAACGACACCACGCTGTAGAAAGGCATCAGTCGTCCCAGGGAAGAGGGCTCCAGAGGGAACACGCATATTTACTGGCAGTTCACTCAAAACAACAACTTGAGGAAACCAAGAAAAAAGACACGCGGACTGGCGAACCGCAGCGATCACATGGGTCATGTGGGGCTGCAGGGAGGCTCAGCCATGTAGGCGGGACGGCGCCAAAGAAAGAGCATTGGAAACACACTAGCATCACACTTCGGGTAAGGAACGGGAAACGAAGTGGACGAGCTCGATTAAGATCTGGATGGCTTCACAATTATCCAATAGATCCCGAAGGTTTGGTGGTTCAAGAGGTGGTCGCACAATGCGAACGAGTCGTTGAATGCATGATGGCGTTTTTGAACACGGCGTCAAATAGTGAGGGACGCAACCCATCGGACGCCTTCGCCTTTCTGCTTCATTACCTGGAGACCACCGGCCTCACGCAGCGGCTGTAGCACGGAGTGCAGGGATTCACCGATGTGCCCGGACTGACAGCTTTCTTTGTACCTTTCTCTTTCTCTATACTTTACCCTATCACTCCCCCTATACTTCCCTTTCCCTGCAATGGGTTGTATGCAGCTGAGCTCCTTGCCGAGATCAAAATATCCCCAGGGCGTTTCCTTGCCTTTTCCTGTCGCAAACCACAACCACCACAACCACGGAAGTGGCGGCCGCACCGCAAAAACGCAGGCAGTCAGGTGTAAGTTCCAGACTATAGAAATAGTGAGGGAATCGGCCCTATCCATTTATAAAGGTAGGTAAGTATTTTAGACGGCGTAAAGGAAGAAGACAGATTGAGAACACTCTGCGTCCAGTGGAATAATTCTGTGTCACCGTTGTTTGCCACACCTGCCGCAATAGGCCACCAACTTTCAATGGCGACGAGCACACCATTTTTTCCTAATTTCCAATAATATCTCTTTAAAATGCCTTTGTTGCCTGACTCACTGAGCTCTCTTCTTGTCTCTTAACATAACACCTATCATCTTCCATTCCACCGCTAGCTGCGTCGTCCGCAATTTAAGCTGAACCCTTTTATTTAGCCTCCAAATTTCTTTCGCGTATGTTAGCACCGTTAAGACGCAGTTGTTATACACTTTCACCCTCAGGGACAATGCCAGGCTGCAATTTATTACCCGAGAATGCCTGCCGAAAGCACCACTCCCCATTTTTATCCTTCTAGTTATATCTGCGTTATGGTTGGGATGCGGGTCACTACATGGACTAAGTAATTATACTCGCTTACCACTTCATCAGCCTCGCCACTCTCTTAAACCGCTGCCACTGTGCTCCCCGTGGTTATTGAGCATTCGTTTAGTTTTCTCCATACTAATTTTGAGGCCCACGATTCCTCTCTTCCTGCCCAGTTCTGTAATCATGATTTGCAATTCAACCCACGAGGTACTTATCAAGGCAACGTCATCAGCGAATCTGAGGTTACGGGGGTATTCTGAACAACAATTACGCCCACCTGTTCCCAATCCAATGCTCTCAATACCTCTTGTAGACATGCGGTGAATAACATTAGAGAGAATGTGTCTCTTTGTCTGACGCCCTTCCTTATAGGTAATTTACCGCTCTCCTCATGGAGAACTGTCACAGCTGTGCACCCATTCTAGATATACTCTAGTATTCTTATTACCGCTCGTCTACACAATCATTTCCGCAATGCCTGCATGACCGCAGAAGTTTCGACTGAGCCAAATTATTTCTCATTATCTATGAATGCATGAACAAAGGGGTTCCGTAGTCTCCGCGTATTTCTGTGCGCCTGATTGATTGTACGAATATGATCTATTGTTCTATAGCCTTTACAATACCCTGCCTGTTGATTAGGTATAAATTCTGTTAGCGATTGCATTTGAAAGTACCTTTCAGACGACTGACAGTAAGCTGATTCGTTATTTTTTCTTCGTCTATATTTAGTTTATTATAGCCTTCCTTTTATTTTATTTCTTTAGCTTCTCCTTCCTTTCATTTTTACTAAGTGCTTTCTTTCGTTAATTTATTTATTTAATTTACCTTCCTTTAATTTCAACTCCTTTACTTCTCTTTCCTTTGGATTTAACTATCTTCGCGTGTAGTGGCCATGTGCGGAGGTGGGTACGCGGCCGCTACACATGCTGTGAACACATCGCACCGCTTGGTGAGGGGTCGAATGACGCCATCACGTGGCATGAAGCGAGAACGCAGGTTGTAAACCCCGCAGATGCGCTGGGTGAGTGCACCGTCTATCTACGCGTTCTACGCTTGGTCTGGTACGTCAATTGGCAAGACAACGGGCTCCCGCTCCATTCCTATATTCTTTCCAGGTTTGATTCCTGGCGGTGCCAGTAACTTCTTTTATTTGTTCACGGGAGCTTTCTGTTGACACCAACGGGCGCGAAAGAACTCTTGGTAGGCAGAGGTAAAAACCTTCACTTTCAAATTTGGTACTTTGAGTAGAGGGCGGTACGCATTTCAGAGGTACAGTTGCCATGAAACTGACGGAACATTGAAATGCCTTATAAATATAGCGAATCATTGGGGTGTCGTGCGGTAACAAAATTGAGGGCAGCATGTAGTTGGGAAACAAAACTATGGGGTAACACAAATGGCGGCAACAGACCCCGAAGATGCTTGTGGGATACCAAATTTGCACACTTGCCCAGACAGCTTCAAGCTGAGACCGAACATGAATGACACTTGGTCACTTAGATTTCCTTTTTGCGAGCAGTACACCGCCGCCATGACGCAAAGTTGGGTTGCGTCGATAAATATTAAAACTTGACTGATTCAAAAAATTTGGTTGTCATGGACTGTTGAACGCACCCATGCTTCTGTTTTTTAAATTATGTCGACGTTACACGTATCAATGTAAGCGAGCGGTCCGCGAAGACGCAAGAGCACGGCGAAGGCAGCAAAATTGAATTGCATTGAACATACCTCTGTAAACTTCATCAACCGAGGAGTGAGAATCGAGAGGAAGAGCGAGACGGGTGGTAGCAAAGCGTGCACGGGCTGTTCTTTGAAAGACAATTCGTTATAAGGCCTCTTGTAAAAGGGCAATCGGTCGCAAAACAATAGGTCCCACATGGAAGTTTGTCATACTGCTACTTTGTCGAAAAATTGCTGTAATATAATATGCTTTAGTCACTATAGTCCCTAATGCAAAATTTGTAGACTGAGCGCCCTGCAGACTTCTCGTTCATGCCTCCTAGCTGGCACATCTGAGGAACTGACCATGCGATCAGCGAATGCATGACGCCGCCTCTACTCTGGCGTGATCTCTCAGCGCGGCGCCGACACGAAACATGTAGTTGTAAATCGTGTTTGTACCTCTCGCGGAAACGCCATATTCTTTCTATCATCCATTTAACGAGGGCAATGTCTCACTGCCCCCCTCTCACATTTTCGCCGAGCGTACGTTTCGACGAGCGTATCGTGCGCGCTCAGCGTACTGCCCACCTTCTCACACATCTGCCACACTCTCCTACGACGTTTTACCTGTCTTCTCTCTTCTGATTCCAACTTCGTCACTGCTGCCAAATCAATGTAGCGGACGCCAAAGGGCTGCGCACTAAACCATTTATTAAATTTAAAGCCCAATTTACTATACAGTTAAAAGGCATCGAATGCGTATGTGTCACAGATAAATCTCCACGCACCCACAAAGAAAAAAATTAATCCTCTCTGCACTGCAGGCTGCGTGTTCACCGAGCCGATCATATCACTCAAGGCCAACAATTATAGGTTCAGTGAGCCTGCAACTTCCAGAACGAAGTTTGAAGGTTAGAAAGATATAGTTCACCTTCGGAATGATATCAATGAACTGGTCTACCTGTCTTTTTCGCAATTGTACGGAAATTATTGGAACTGAAAGAAGCGGAAAATGTCTCGTTGGCGAAGGATTTTGAAATACTGTGAACCGAAGGACTGAGCAAAGACCTACGCAATAGGTCGAAGAAGAGGGACATGAAAAACGAAGATCATGACTCGCGTCTTTATTCGGTGCGTTGTTGAACTCTCCGTTTCCCAGGTCAGCCATGCTCCAGGCCTAACGGAGGTAATCTATATCACATTTCGTTCTGAAATGGTGGCTAGAGCAGGTAGGAACGCATGAATATTCATTCGTTTGTTGGCATAAGACCACTCCAAATAAACGTGTTCAGAGAAAGCGGCGTGCATACCATTTCCGGCAATTTTTTGTGGACGTCACTTGGTTGACTACTGCGACGTTTGCGTACTCTGAGTTCTTGCGGAGAAAAAAGTAGCTCCAATAAACGATGTTGTTGAAATATCATGCGCTGTCCTTCGCTACATGGGAATATACCCCATAACAGCGCAATAGCTTTTCTGGATTTTGGACACAAGGAACAAGTGTTCTCTGTATGAGCTAGCGGCGTCGGAGCATGTTGACTGTCGTTTGCGTAACTTTTCACGTCCATTAAAATGCACGACGCGTTCGTTTTGGTAAGGCATATCTTTGTAGTAAAGATTCCTTGCTTCCTCAATAACATTTTTATACTCAGCCCGTGATGTGTCTTTGCCTCAGTGTGTTGTTTCGCACAGTAGTCAAATAAACCAGTACTAACACAGCCAGTTACTAATCCTTTGCACACATTTGTTTAAACGAGGAAATCCGTTCTACCCAACCGCTCTATTATGAATGGCAATTCCGACGATTTGCCCTACTACAAATTTTTCCATTACCCTTTTTTTCGCCGAATGGTACCCCAGCCGACTGCAAAGAGGGAAGAACAGTGTCATGGTCTCCTTGGCGAATAACTGCTCCGGACTTGAGAGCGTTCCCTTTGAGTAAAACTGCTTTAGCTTTGTTTTGCTAAATTAACTGCTTGATGATCATATAGGGGGCCTCGCGCCTGGGGTGTTTTCTCGGTTTGGATCTTTTTTTATTTACGCCAACCATCAGAAATCAGAAAAGGTTTATTGTGCAAAATTCAGATGACATGTGCAAGATATACAGAAAGAGGTCCATAGTCAGAGACTGTAAGGGGACCTCTTATACAATGTAGAAGTGAAAAAAATTGTAATGTATATAGCAGAGAGACAGAACTACAGTAAAATGCAAATGAGACAAACAAAGTAGGAATATACACTTGTAATCTCACAGAAACAATTGAAAACCAAGAATAACACGCTTATTACATAAACAAGTGATGACAGAACGCCACTCACAATGATCAAGAAACAATTAAGAAACAGAAAACAGGCTAGTTTGTTGACATGACATGATTTTTAACTTCGATTTAAGTACATTCAGAGAGCGGGATGCTTTAATGTCAGAAAGAAAACTATTCCAAAAAGAAATCCCAGAAAAATAAACGGTTTGCTTGCCGTAATTAGTGCGAACTTTTGGCAAGAGAAAGGTATTGTTTAAGGCAAACCTTGTGGCATTCCTATTTGAAGGAATCACATTTAAGTGCGGAAGTTGATTGTTTACAATTCTATACATATAAATACCAAGAATATATTTAACTAGTTCGGTTACAGTTAATATATTGTTTTCGTGAAGCAATGACGTAGCGTTAGTGAGAAATGGGCTTGACGTGGCAATTCTTATCGCTTGGTTTTGAATTGTCTGAACTGAAGTAAGATGAGTGGTGTAAGTGTTACCCCATGAAGTAATACAGTAAGAAATGTGTGAATGAACAAACGAAAAATACAGTGACATTAGTATTGAGGGATTGAAATGATGATGATGGTTGGGTTTTTTATGGCGCAAGGCCGACTATAGGCAAATAGCGCCAGAGGAAAGTTTATTTAATGAAGTGAAGTGGTTACAAAAAAATGTCAACCGAATATAGTAAAATCAGTTACAGATAATGGTGATGACTGGTGTATAGGGCCAGATTTGATTATGCGTGATAGGAAATGAGGTTTAAAAACTTAACGTCTGACAAATACTCAAACACACGTTTAACAGAAACAATGGCTTCGTCACCTAGAAACTGCGATGGATGTAGTGGGATATGTTGTCTGTAGAGTTCTCTGAAGTGTTTGTGTCGTGTTGTGTGAAGTGCCTTGCATGTGAGTAGTATGTGCACTACGGATAGGGCCTCTCCGCACCTGCTGCACTGGGGTCTAGAAGATCCCGTCAGCAGATACGAGTGCGTTGCATGGGTGTGCCCTATCCGTAATCTGGCCAAGGTGACTTCCGAGTATCTATTGCGTGTGTCGGTGGTGTATGGTCCCAATTGAGGTTTTATTACGTGTAACTTGTTGTCTGTTTGTTCACTCCAGTGTGCTTGCCATGTTTTGCGAAGTTGTTGTCTGATGTGTGGTTTCACATCGGTGTAGGGTAATGTGGTTATGTCTACTGTATTCGAGAGTGTAGCAACAGCAGCCATTCGGTCCGCTGCTTCGTTCCCGGCAATACCAGTGGCCAGGGACCCAGCAAAGAACCAGTTCAAATTTGCGTACATACACAGACATAATACCCTTGACAATCAGATTGACAACGTGGTTTTTCGAAGGCACTGTTGACGACAGTGCCCGCACAACACTGAGGGAATCTGTATAGATAATGGATTGTGGGATGTGGTTTTGAAGTATATGATTGACAACAAGAAGTACACCGTAAGCCTCTGCCGTAAAGATACTGGTATGACTATTCAGAGTTCGAGTGACACTAAGGCCGGGCCCATGCGCCGCGCAGGACACAGAGGTGGCAGATCTAGAAGCGTCCGTATAAAATTCAGAGCACTCATACTTCTGCTGGAAATACAAGAAATGCTGCAGAATTGCACATGTGGGAGCTCGCTTTTTATCTAGATGTGTAAAAGATGTGTCGCATGATACAGGGCGGAGATGCCATGGTGCTATAAAATCCGTTAGAGAACTTTGGATGGTGTCTAAAAAGGAGACGGCAAGCTCTGACGCCTCCTCTCTAACTCTGTAAGAGAAGGGCGCAGAGATCGATGGTCGATTTAAAAGGAGTTCAGTCATGGACGTATCATGAAAAACTGATTTAAAAGGATGGTGAGGCATGGATGAAATTTTAAAAGCATAAAGGAGATCTGTGTAAGCTCGCTGACGTTGTAGGTTCCATTTGTTGCACTCCACATAGAGGCTTTCGACCGGGCTAGTGCCGAAGGCGCCACACGCCAGGCGGAGCCCGAGATGGAGCACTGGGTCCAGCATTTTGAGGGATGTTTTACTTGCTGACCCATAAACAACGCTACCATAGTCCAATCGTGAACCTATCAAGCTGGTAAAAACACGTAAGAGAAGTTGTTTGTCAGCACCAAAAGAGATGTGCGACAGAACCTTCAGGATATTCATTGTTTTTAAGCATTTATGTTTTAGTTGTTTTATGTGTGGGATGAATGTCAGCTTTTCGTCAAAGATAATACCCAAGAACTTGTGTTCCTTTTTACAGGAATAGAGACACCATGGAGTTGAAGGTCTGGATCCGGCCGGATACCACGCCTCTTGGAAAACAAAATACAAGTGCACTGCCCGGGATTAAATTTAAAACCATTGCCATCTGCCCAGCCAGCTAGCTTGTTAACACAAAGCTGGACCTGGCGCTCACAGACAGACAAGTTACAGGATTTAAAGGAGAGTTGAATGTCGTCTACATAGACTGAACAGGAAATCGACGGTGGCAGCGCCTTCCTAAGGGAATTCATTTTCACAATAAAAAGGGTGCAACTTAAAACTCCACCTTGTGGCACTCCATTTTCCTGCACATGAACCCTAGAGAGTGCAGTTCCAACTCGCACACGAAAGGTTCTTTGAGACAAGTAGCTGGCAAGTGTGTTTATCATGTTACCTGACATGCCGAAGGACTTGAGGTCGCTTAGGATGCCATACCGCCACGCGGTATCGTACGCTTTTTCCAGATCAAAGAATACCGTCATACAATATTGTTTGTGGAGGAAAGCATCCTTTATATAGGACTCGAGCGCGACGATTTGGTCGTTCGTGGACCGCCCCGCCCTGAAGCCTGCCTGGCAGCCCTCGAGAAGACCATTGTACTCAAGAAAGTACACGAGTCTCCTGTTTATCATCTTCTCGAGGAGCTTGCACAGGCAGCTTGTGAGGACGATGGGCCGATAGCTAGCAGGAGAGGAAGGGTCCTTTCCTTCCTTCAGGAAAGCCACTACTATGGCCTCCCTCCAAAAGCGAGGAATGTGCCTCGAAAGCCATATATTGTTGTATAGATGTAGGAGTGTTTTCAGAGTGTCTGGGTGTAGGTGTTGTATCATGGTGTATGTGATTTTGTCTGCACCTGGAGCTGAAGGCTTACATGTGCTCAGAGCAACCTTGAGCTCATGAATAGAAAAAGGAGAATTGTAAGAAGTGTGCGACTTGTTGTTATCACGCAGGGACTTCTTTTCTACAGATGTTTTGTGTTTCATGAAAGTGTTTGTGTATTGTGCTGAACTGGACACGTGTTCGAAGTGTTGTGCAAGTGTGTTAGCCTGGTCTTCCAGTGTGTCCCCTGTTGTACTAACCAGGGGCAGGCTGTGTGTCTGTTGTCCTTTTAGTTTTCGTATTCGTGTCCAGACTTTGTGTGCGTCAGTGTATGAGTTGATGGAAGTGAGGAAGGTGCGCCAACTGTCCCTTTTCGCCTCACGAGTCACTCGCTTACCCAAAGCCTTTGCCCGTTTAAAAGAAATTAGGTTATCTGACGTGGGGTACCGGCGAAGGACACCCCACGCCTTGTTCTGGGCCTCTCGTGCCCGCCTGCAGTCCTCGTTCCACCAGGGCCTCCTTGGGTTGCGGGACGCACTGGAGGCCTGGGGCATGGACTTTTCGGCGGCGTCGACTATGTGCGCCGTGACGAGTTGGGCTGCTTCCTCCACGTGTAGGTGTTTTATGGTTGTGTGGTGCAGTTTAGATGTTTCTGTGAATGTGCTCCAGTTTGCTTTTGATTCATTAAACCTTTTATGGGAAGATGGACTGCTCGGGCCTATACCTATATACGTTAATGAAGTGGGGAAATGGTCACTACCATATGGGTCCGTGCCCACACCCCACTCAAGGCATGGAAAGAGAACTGCGGAACCAATAGCCAAGTCAAGATGCGAGTATGTATTGTGTCCTAAGTTGTGGTATGTAGGCTGTTTTTTGTTGAAAAGGCATGCTCCGGAGGATGTAAGAAAATTCTCTATCAGGCGACCTCGGGCATCCGTTCTAGAGGAGCCCCAAAGAGAGTTGTGCGCATTAAGGTCGCCTGTTATGATGTATGGTTCGGGCAGCTGGTCGACCAGCGCCTCGAAGTCAGAGCTCAGAAGTGCAAAATCAGGAGAGATGCAAATGGAGCATACCGTTATTAACCTATTAAATATTATCGTACGGATTGCTACAGCCTCAAGGACAGTGTTCAGAGTGACAGGGTGGCAGGCTAAGGATTTCCGGGCGACAATTTCCACACCTCATGAAGAGTGTGTGCAGCCAACCCTGTCCTTTCTGAATACCATGTACCTATTTAAGAAATTTGTGTGTTTAGAATTGAGGTGGGTTTCCTGGAGACACATGATACTTGGCTGACTGGCATGCAGAATCTCATACACATCGTCAAAATTTTTAAGGAGGCCTCTGCAGTTCCATTGGCTGATGTTTTCTGTTCCCATTATTTAGGTTTAAGAATGAATGGAGTGTGTGTATGTGTTCATGTGTCGTCTTTCGGGGCTGTTACTCTGGGGTTAGGCTTTTTAGGCCTGTCTGTAGGCTTGGAAGTCGGTGGCCGCTCCTTGCGCTGCGTTGCAGGCAGGAACGGCCCGACATCCATCTCGTCGTCGGATGTCCGAGGGGTGCCCGACGGACCGGGCCCCCCGTACTTGGCCCCCCCTCGAGAGCCCTTCGTTTGAGCCGCCACCGCCGAGGGCGTCCGGGGCACCAGGGGTGGCACGGGCGGTGCGGTGACGGTGGGAGCCGGTGCGGGGCCCGTGGTGTCCATCACCTCGGTACCCTCCAACGGACTGGAGGACGGGGAGACAGAGGCGGGAGCGGCACCGGTCCCGACAGAAGTGGTTTGCACCACAACCGCTGCTGCCTCAGCAAGCGGCGTGGTGCCGGGTTGGGCTGCGTGCGGCAACCCAGCGGGGGGCGGGGGCGGGACCAGGTCAGACTCGCTGAACTGGGTCCCTGTGGAAACCAGACGCCGCTCCGCCCCCCGGCGAGCCGCGTCTGCGTACCTCCCCAGAGGGAAAGAGGCGAACCTCTTTCGCGCCTCTGGGAAGGTGATGTTCTCCGTGACCTTGATGTTAATTATCTTTTTTTCCATTTGGAATTTTTCACACTTGCGGGAGTACGTTGCATGCGGCCCCCCGCAGTTTACACAAGTGATAGTTTCGGATGGGCAGTTCTCGCTCGGATGATCGTGCGCCGCGCATTTTGCACACGTCGTTCGGCCACGGCAAAAGTTCGTACCGTGCCCGAACCTCTGGCACTTAAAACAGCGCCGCGGGTTCGGGATGTAGGGACGGATGGAGCAACGGATGAAACGTCGTTTATGTATTGTGGAAGAACTGCGCGGTCGAAAGTCAAGATAATGTGTTTGGTCGGAATCTCCCTGTCGTCTCTGCGGATAGTGATGCGTCTCACGGCAGTGACGCCCTGATCCTTCAAGCCGGCAAGGAGATCCGCATCCGTTTCGTTCAGGAGGTCTGTCTCGGATATCACACCCTGCGAGCTGTTGAGGCTCCGATGGGGTGTGACCCGGATGTCGAGATCAGCCAGTCTAGTCTGAGCAAGAAGCTTTGCAGACTGCTGCTTGTCATTTATTTCAATTAGGAGTTCACCAGACTTTTGTTTTTTGCACTTATACGATTTTCCTACTATGGCTTCAAGATACTTGGCAATCAAGAAGACTGACTGAGATGCAAGAGGGTGGGTTGGATTGATGGATTCTATGCCAAGAAATCAAGAAAAATAATCTGGTTCAGGAAATGTCAAAGATGGCAATAAAGGAAAAGATACTTCGGTTCGGCCCCTTTTCAGGGACCGATCACGTTTGGGTGGGGGTTTAGAGAATGCCATACATCATAGTATAGAAGCAGGGGAAGGGGGTTCTTTCTTCTCAAACCTTACCCTGGTAGCCTGAGAGGTCCCGGAGCTCCCTGCCTGGTAAACAGGCAGGGAGCCCATCCGCCGGAGCTTGACCTGGGCTCCGACGGCCACCGTTCGAGGTTTCTAACCCTCCGCCTATAAACACATCGCCACGGTTGGATCCAGCTTTTGTTTGGGGGCTCGGGGTCCGCGGTATCGCCAGTACCGTCACCAAGATTGCTCAAGGTGCCCCGTGCGGGGGAGGGATTGAAATAACGGCGGGATTTAGTCAGTGTTCTAACGCCATACGTCATTTTTTTCCTAATATATGCTACGTGTCGGTGGTATTTCAAGTTACTATCGAGTTCAACGCCTAGGAATCTACAGCAGTCGCTTACAGGGATGTCATTGCGAGCAATTTTAACAGGAGGGATAGAAGGTAAAGGTTTTTGCGGTGAAGAGAAGACAACAAATTTTGTCTTACACGCATTAATTTGTAACATGTTATTACTGCACCACTGAGCCAGTTGTGACAGGTCAGAATTTAATTTTTCAGTTAAGGACGTAACACTCGTATTAGAGTTAAAAATTGTGGTATAGTCTGCGTATAATATGCAACTGGATGAAGAGAGGCAATTCGGCAAATCATTATTATAGAGTAAAAACAAAAGGGGCCCCAGAATGGAGCCCTGGGGTACGCCAATGTTAGATAATTTGGTTGAGGAATACGCATTTGAAATTACCACCTTCTGTGTACGGTTATGGAGATAGCTACGCAATAATAGTAACGGTGGGCCGGTTATACCAAGTGCTTCAAGTTTATGAAAAAGAATGTGATGATTGATCGTATCGAAAGCTTTAGTTAGGTCGATGAAAACGCTTCCCGCATAGTAACCGCTGTCGATAGCACTTTTTAATTGGTCAGTAAGTGAAATTAGCGCAAGGTCACTGGAGTAGCCGGAGCGGAAGCCAAATTGACAGGGGGATAGTATATTAAATTTGTTCAGGTAATTTGTGAGACGTGTAGAGATCAGTGTTTCAATTACTTTGCTCAAAAAGGGCAAGATGCAAATGGGGCGGTAGTTATTAAGTGACGAAGTATCTCCTTTTTTATGTACGGGGATTATTTTACCCTGCTTCAGTTCATGCGGGAAAACACCAGATTTAAACATTAAATTCACAATCGAACAGAATACATTTGATATAAATTGAGATACCATTTTTATATGGGAGGAATGAATGCCATCAAGGCCAGCACTTGTCATTTTTAAGGTACCTATTACGCTGATTATTTCATCTGGAGTCGTCGGAAACAGAAAGAACGAATAGGGTAGGCGATCTAAGACCGCTTCATTTAATGGCGGTAGGGTGGACTCAGCGTTAAAGAAGAACCTTGCAAACTGATCAGCGATGTCAGTCGGGTTACTGTAAGTGACATCTTTGTGAACAACTGTAGTTATTTTATCCGAATGTGGGTTTCTATTCAAAAAGGAATTAATGATTTCCCATTTTTTTCTCGTACTATTTCCGGCCTCAGTTATTTTTTGCTCATAATACTTTCTTTTAGCTTCTTTTAGCTGCATGTTTATTAGGTTGCAAAATTTTTTGTAACGAGCAAGCAAGTTCGTGTTAAACGGTTGCCTTTTAGTTTTTTTGTAGAGGTTGTCACGTTTGCGTATGTCTGTCAGCAATCCGCTCGTGAGCCACGGATTTGATGGTGATGCTATTATTTTTTTTCATTTTTGTTTATCTGTACAGGATTGAACATTTGATAGGAGCAAAGATGAAAAGAGAGTGAAAGCTTCTTGTGCGTCGGCTTTAAGATAAACTTCAGACCAATCAGTGTTAGCAACGGCATCGATAAATTTCTGTTTGTCCAATGTATGCCTAATAAAGGAAGGTGAATTACTCTTTGCAATGGAATCGATACGCAGAAATATGGGATAGTGATCAGTAATAATAATTTCTAGCACACCTGTGCGTCCGGTGCCGTGAATAGACTTGAAAGTGCATGATGAATGAGGGACCCATTGCTATTGCTGGTTGGTCTGGTTGGAAGACTGATTAAACATTCATACCCGTAGCTATTTAGTGCAGCTAGATAGTCGATTGAGTTAGAGGACAAATCGTCTAATAAATTAATGTTGATGTCACCCATGATAATAGCATTTTTATTTTCAAGGGAAATAACATTTAGGGAGCGTTGCAAGTTCGTGCAAAATTCAGGGACAGGAGAAGATGGTGAGCGGTAAATACAGCCTAATATGAATCTTTTGTTATCTAGATCAAGAAAAGTATGCTCAAATTCAAGCCAGACGGATTCACAGTGAAGCGTATTTAATTCAAGATCAAACCTTTGTTTGCAGGAACTGTTGGATGATACGTATATGGCTGCGCCACCATAATTGCTAGATAACCTGTGACTGTAATATGGCGTGTAGGAAGGAAGACAAAACAGATTTCTATCGTCTTCAGATAACCAAGTTTCTGTAATTGCAATTACTGAGAAAGGGTTCGTAAACGTGGAAAGAAGATTATGGAATTCATCAAAATGTTTTCTAGGGCTTCTGGCATTAAAATGAATGAAAGAGCTGGAGTTGTTTCCTAAAAACGAGTTTAGTTGCGCTGGTGACAGAAGAGACGACGAGGAAGACATGGCTGGTGCATGCGCATTATG
Organism: Haemaphysalis longicornis; assembly: GCF_048455015.1. NCBI lineage: Eukaryota > Metazoa > Arthropoda > Arachnida > Ixodida > Ixodidae > Haemaphysalis > Haemaphysalis longicornis. The sequence goes on along the minus strand of NW_027526407.1, from coordinate 113,451,798 downwards.
TACAATGGGAGACAGTTAGTTTATTTTAGCCAGATCAGCCTCATCGCGTATCCTGTATACTTTACTGTCGGTTGTCTTGCGAGCTTTGATTTGGCAGTTAGCTGTCCACAAAAAACATCCAATTTTTCTCTTTCTTTTGAACCAGAGACTTAGAAAAGAGAGCCTTGTTTGCAGGGGTCAAATGTTCGTTTACATACACGGGACTGTCAGGTGTCTGTATTACGTTGATGTCGCTCAGGCAGAGCTTCGCCTTTCGGGCCTTGCTGATGAATTCCGACTTCTTATCTCTTGAACAGAATCGCGCAAGAAGGTTTTTGTCGCATTCCTTCACTGTAGGAACACGGTGAACGACGTCGAGGTCAGATGGTGACACCGGGCATCCGATCTTTTCGCCCACCGTTTGCAATGTCGCGACACAGTCCTCCCCTTGTGTACACGGTACACCTCTGATTTCGATGTTGTTGAGCCGGGAATATTGTTCCATTTCAGCTATTTTCTTAGACATCATGCGGTTCTCAGACTTCAGTGATTTGTGGTCTGACGTCAGGGCAGCGTTGTCTTGCCTTAGTTCCTCAACAAGTTTTTCCGTAAATTTTGCGCTAGCAACAAGGTCATCTACTTCTTTGTTCATTTGCACCGCATCGAAACCAGAATCATGCAGCTTCAACAAAATTCTTGCAAACACCGAATCCACCAAAGTCTCAGTTTTCAGCTTCTCCTCGAGTTCTTCTACTCTCTTTGCTAGTTCAGCGTTCGTTGGCATTTTGGACAGAGTTAGAAGACACTTAGACAGGCTCAAAATGCGAACATCGGCAGCAGCGACAGCAATTGAGAAACGAAAGAATCGCAAATAGCGTGAAAACCAACCTGCAGTAAATTAGATGGTAATCTCGGTCAGTTGCTCAGTGCGCTGCCGCTGCTGCCAATGGCACCCCGTCGACAGTGCCGGTCCTTTATAGCGTTGCTTGACGATGCCGGTGCCGCCCAGTGGTGATGTCACCGGAAACGCAGCCGTGGGTACAACTGCGCAGTCTCCGAAGGCGCCACGAGCAATGTAAACCGCGGCAGCAATCAGGGCATCCGGCGATGAAGCAGCACCTCGAGAAGCAAGCTTGGACGATCGGGCACCGGACGAAGTAACTGCAGTAAATTAGATGGTAATCTCGGTCAGTTGCTCAGTGCGCTGCGGCTGCTGCCAATCAAACACATTTCGAACACATTTCGAACACATTTATTATAAAGGTTTGCAGAAAACTCTGAGAAGGAGCGGAAAATGTTTCGGAAATGGAGAGTATGCATACATTCAGGCTACGCCTATGTTACAACAACAACAAACAAAAAAAAAGGGGGGGTGGAGCGAGAGAGAAAAAGGGGGTCGTGTTAACAAAGAAGCGTTCAAGGTTGCACCATGACGGGTCAACCTATGCCGCGTGGGCCGCAAGTTCAGACAATGCGGGAAACTGGACAAGCGCCTTTTCAAAAGAAAGGGAAGAGTATACAGTAAGGTATTCAGTGGCTGGGGAGACTGGTTGGGGCGGAAGCGAAGATGGGTGTGCCCCCCGCGGATAAATGGAATAGATGGGGGGCACAAAAGAGCATTTCACAGAAGCTAGCAACTGAACAGGAAATAGGTAGGGTCACAATAGGTTAAACATGAATAGATAACAAAGAGTTAAACATTCTTAAGTGGTGGTTGGAACGAGGCCTCCTTCCCCAGACAAATGGCATGGTTGAGCCGCCTTAGGCTAATAAAGGTGCTGTATTAGGAGAGTTTCTGCGGATTCTGATGGGAAACTCGAGGGTAGGAATAATGAACATAGTTATAAACATTATGAAGCAGCCAATTTTAATCGAGGGATAAGCACGTTAGTTTTCCGTAAGTTTCAATAATTCCAAGTGTGGCTGACCCAAACTTATAAATGAGATTAGATTCCCCGACCTCGCGTTCGTGGTGCGTTTCGAAGGCGGATTCTAAAATCGTTGCTTTAAGATGTTCAAATGCATGCCCGGGACTGTTCTCATGTCTTGACAGGGGCAAATAAGGGCAGCTTTTTGCATGAGAGCGATGATTATTGAACCGTATTCGGAAGGGCGTTTCTCTTTGGCCAATATATTGATGCCTACAAACAGTGCACTCTTGAAGATATACGACATTAGCGGAGTCACAGTTAAAGTTACCTTTTATATTTACGTAGTAGTCTGAAGCCGTGCTGGTGGCGCGCTGTGTAGTGGTCATGTGTGGGCATACTTTACATCGGGGTTTATTGCAGGGCATGCAGCCAGTAGTTTCCGGTCGGTTGATACGAGAGTTAGTAAGAAAGTCACCTAAATTCTTATTACGCCGGTAGACAACGCGTGGTGGTTCGGGGAATATGCTTTTTAAGCGGTCACTTTGCATTAGGATATTGTGATGTTTTTTTAGCACGGTTGACACTCTTGGAGCGGAGGATGAGTGGGTTAAAACTAAGTTAGTTTGCGGGTCAGACGAATGGACTGACGGTGCGTCTGAACAAGACAATCGCACATAATTATTTGTTTTATTTATTTATTTATTTATTTAAATACCTTCAGAGACCCGAAGGCATTACATAAGGAGGGATACATACAGGAGGTTACTAAAGCATCAGTAAAACATCATGTCAGGGAGTAATACTTGTAATCAAACTGACCAATAGGACAAGCAACATTGCTGATAACACAGTAAGTAATAAATGCAGTAAGCAGGCTGCCATAACAGGAAACATATTTCCAGAAATAGGAATAAACATTCTCTACGCATGCGTTACACATTAAATGTCAACGGTCGCTAGAAATTATTGTCAACTTCTAAGCAAGTAAGTACTGAAGATTGGAAAAGGGAGGGTTCAGTAATAGCGACGATGTTTAAGGGCAGCGCGTTTCATTCGTTTATGGATATCAGCAGAGGTAAAAATTGATAATTCGTAGTGCATGAGTGTATGAAAGTGACCTTATGAGCATGATCTACGCGATCAGAAACGTAGGGAGCCGGGTTAATGAATCATCGCGAAAATTACGAGTCACAATGATATAAACTATAGAAAAAACAAAGGCGGAACAACGCACGTCGACGTTGAATACTATACTTCCGACAAAGTCCTTCCATATGTCACGTGTGCGTACAACACGGCAATCTAGGAAACTACGTAGATGACACCGTTCGAGCTTGTCTACAGATGACGGGCTACTAGGATGCTTGACGCCATGCTTCCGAACGTACAAGACGAAGATCTCAACGCCGACTTCCAAGGATACCTTCAGTGTGCAGAGGAGCCCCGTAAGCTCGCTCGAGTTCGCACAACGCACCAGCAGCTGGTGGATGTCGACCTGTACAACCTCCGACACCGAGGGACCGTGTATCGCCCGGGGAATCGTGTGCGGGATTGGACTTCTATAACATGACGTGAACTCAGGGATAAGTTTGTACGGCGTTATTTCCGACCGTACTGGATTCTACAACATGTTGGCCAACGTACCTAGGAGGTGATCGCTGGTCGTGATTCCGGAGCATCATTACGAAGCACACGGCCTTAAGTCGTCCACGTGGTTCGCCTAAAACCATTTTACGCAAGGTGACAGACTCAACTTTTTTGTTTTTTGGGGCGTCCTTTTATTTTAGCATATGGTCGATGCCCTCATAGAGGAGTAATGCCGTGAACCATGCATTGGATTTGTTTTTTTTTATATTTTTGCCTTTACCGTCTGGCGGCTCCGGGCGGTGTTATCTGTCTTCCTGCTGCAGCGCATGTTCCATGCTTTCTTTCTTATCCCGCAAGTATTATCTCGTCTTTTCGGGGAGAATATTTCGCCCTAACGCCACTAGCCTAGTATAGTCATCTTATCTACAGTGCTTTCGATGTAATTCAACTGTACAAGAAACACCTAGTCGGAAAGATAAATTCCCGGAGAGACGACGGTCTGTTCGTCGCCATTCACCTGCGTACGTCAATATGTTGACTGCTGCTTCGCCCCCTGGGTATGTTTTGAGTTGGTAGGGGCGCACTGTTCGGTTCAATAAACCTTTTTTTTCTTCAAGCCAGCTGCGTCATTCTTGGCTTGATGACTATAAATATATATATATATATATATATATATATATATATATATATATATATATATATATATATATATATATATATATATATATATATATATATATATATATATATATATATATATAAGTGTATATCTGTTTCTATATATATGTATATATATACATATATAGTATAGGCAAACAATCACATACAAACAGCACGAACAATAACAAAAAACGTTTACTTACGTAGCGGCAATGGGACGTGCCTTCATCAGAGTACAGTTACATGATTTTTCTGTCAGAAACATTTGGTACACATTTCTTATATAGATTTGCATGAAACTGTGAGAAGGATCGGACGATGTTTCAAAAACGGAGAGTATGCATGCAGTTGGGCTAAGCCTATGTTACAACAACAACGAATAATGAGAGAAAGGTGAGTGGGAGAGAGAGGAAGGGGTCGTATGTACAAGGCAGCGGTCAAGTCGATGTCAGAAAGAGGCCGCCCACAAACCCGCAGCCGAACAAAAGAAACGCACTAACAATACTAAACGTGAATGCCAGAAGCATACTCAACAAATCAGAAGATTTTGAAAGCCTGCTTCTTGAGCATGCTCCCGACATCGTCGGCATCACCGAAACATGGCTCACCTCCGATATTTTCAACCACGAATTTGCGCCGCCCAATTATTCTGTTATCCGCAAAAACAGACCCAGCCGGGGAGGGGTCGTAGCCCAGCTGATTAAAAACACAATACCATTCACTCCTCTTCCTGCCATCGCAGACACCGAGGCCGTCTTCACCCAAATTATTGGCAACGGCTTCCCCATATTCACCGGCTGCTTTTACCGAAGCCCTCTTTCTGGACCCGAACCCATAATAGCACTGCAGAGTCTTATGCAAAACTACGTCCAGAACTCACGACTTATTCTGCTCGGCGACTTCAACCTCCCGGATTTTGATTGGTTGTCCATGCGTTACACATCCCCTGGTTCAAGCGCACTGACAGACCTAATGTAAACTTTAATCTTCATCAAGTGGTACGTCATCCCACACGCACTTAGGGTACCGCGCACAACATTCTCGACCTAATACTTTTAAGTGATCTGTTTCCTCTGCAGGAAATCCAAACAGTCGTAATCGACGGCTCCTCCGACCATGATACACCCAAATGTACCTTACCACTTGGCATTGCTGTTCAAAAAATACACACTCAACGAGAAGTCGTCAATTTCAATAGGGCGGACGACGCCAGCGTGACAACCTACCTGGCCCACGAATTCCAAAGCTTCTCTCAAACGGCTTCCGATCCATTAATTAATGTAAACGATCTTTGGCTTCGGTTTAAATCCATCATTGTAAACAGCATAAAAAATTACATTCCCCTGAAAACTCTAAAAACACGAAAACACAACCCGTGGATACCCGCGATGTAATTCACGTTAAGCGTAAAGTAAAAAGACTACGGCGTACCCTCAAAACAAAGGGTGGCAGCCCTTTGGTAAATAGTAGACTAAAAAGTGCCACAAAAGACTTCAAAACGCAAGTGACTAAAGCAAAACCACACTACTTTAACGAACCACTGCCACAATTGATTAAAAACAACCCGCAGAGGTTTTGGAACTATTTCCCCACACCCCCAACCACAGCTCCAGCGGTATTGTCAGAAGAAAAAACGGCAAAGGCTAACCAGTTCAACGAGTACTTTCACTTCGTGTTTATATCCGATAACGGCTCGCTCCCGACACTAAGTTCTACCGCGGATTCACCTATCGATCCCCTAAACACAGCAGATGCCGGTATTTTTAATCTTCGACTCAACCTTGACCACAAAAAAGCAAACGGCCCCGACAATATCCTGAACGAATTTCTGAAACGATACGCAGAGTTGTGTAGCCATTACCTGGGAATTCTATTGAGAAAATCGCGAGACTGCGCAGTTATCAGACGACTGGAAAATAGCCAAAGTTGTACCGATTCACAAATCCGGCGATGACCCACCGTGTAATTACCGACCAATTTCCCTCATTAGCACATGTTTCAAAATCATGGAACACAACATAGTGAAACACTTAACCACCTTTCTAGAAAACAATAACATTCTTATGCCTCACCAGCACGGCTTCCGAAGAAGCCTATCAACCATCACCCAGTTAGCCGAGGTAGTACATGATACGAGGTAGTACACGAGGTAGTCAAACAGACATAATTCTTTTAGACTTCAGAAAAGCATTCGACTGTGTATCGCACGCCAAGTTAATCTCGAAACTGAGGGTCATTATCGGGGAAGGACTTATAACAGCATGGATCACAAGCTTTCTGTACCGGCGATTGCAATACACTGTTTGCGACTAAGCACCATCCGATACAGTTACCGTCACCTCAGGCGTCCCCCAGGGATCAGTGTTAGGACCTGTGTTATTCCTCATTTTCATTAACGACATCAACTGCAACGTAGACTGTCACATTAAACTTTTCGCAGACGACTGCATCATATCCAAAGAAATTAAGGGCCCGAAAGACCCCTGCACTCTGAATAGTTCACTCCAAAAAATTGCCGAATGATGTAACACGTGGCAAATGTCCATCAACAAAAAAAATCAGTGTGTATGATCATTACAGCGAAAAAGAACCCCTCCAACTTCTCCTACGTTCTTGAAAGAACGGTCCTTACCAAAGCCAACCAGCACAAATATTCAGGTGTCACTCTAACATCAACCCTTCAGTGGGATTCACACATCGACATCATCAATTCAACTGCTCTGCGCAAGTTAATTTTTCTTAGACGCCGCCTGCGACTCGCAGCACGGCGTACCAAGCTGCTGGCCTACACCACGTTCGTACGCCCAATTCTCGAGTATGCCAACGTTGTTTGGTTTCCGCACACAATTTCCAATAGAAATAAAATAGAAAGGGTACAAAGAAAACCCATCAGGTTCATCTACAACAGGTACACCCGTAACGACTCCCCAAAAACTTGCTACTTCTTGCGGATCTTTCAAGACTATCGGGCAGAGCAATAGTAGCGCGCTTGAAATTCCTATACCAGGTACTACACCATCGCCTGAAAATAGATGCTTCCAAATATATATCACTCTCGAATTCACGCCTCTCATGCCTCAAACACTCGTACACACTAAAATAGTACTCTTTCCATAATGATACATTTCAATACTCGCTTTTTTCCGCTTGCAGTGAAAGAATGGAACGAACTGGACCCAACTATATCAAATACAGCATGCTTTTCAACTTTCAGCAAATTACTGGAGAACGACTCAACCGATCAGAATGGCGAACTTTAAACATGTTTAGACCACTTTATATCTGTGCTCATTTCCATACCCACCTGCTTTAAGTACATAGTACCTTCCTCTCAAGGTGACATTCCTGTCAATGCCACTTTTGTTTGGTTTTGTTTTCTTTTTGTCAAGCACTTCTGTTGTCCACGCAATGAACAGACTTTGCGGTTTTCTGTACATGTCCTTTGGATATGGTTGCACCCCAGCCCAACCAATAGCGCAGGGAAACCCGACGTTTCGAGGCCGGCACGACCTCGAGGCTTCGTGGATGTCGGCGCCCCCACTCTAGCGCCGTCTTGCATTCTTTCAGCGCGGTTGACCTCTCTCTGGGATCTTCGCTGAGGAACGTAGCCCTTGTTCCTACACGAACGGCAGGGCTGAGCCGAATGATTCAGGCCCGGTGGGGCAACAAAGGGAGGGGCTGCTTCCCCCAGTTCGTTCCCCTTTCGAGGACGGCCGTTCCGGCAAGGTCAACTTTCTGGTATCCCGTCCCGCATTGTTCGGCGACGGCGCTGCGTCCTTTCTTCTGTCCGCCGACTTCGTTTCGGCGTTCCGGGCGCTCTCTCCCTTCTCGCGCGGTCTTTAGGGGCGGGGATCGGGTAGCCCATCGTCGTTGGTGGTTATGGACGATTTGCACCCCTCTTTTCTGAATAAGCCGTCTGCCGCCTCGCTTGCTCATGGCACGCCGGGCACCGGCTTCGGCGTTCCAGGGCTCCGACGGTCGATGCCCTCTCGCAGTTAGCCGCCCTCTTTTGCTTACGGCGGCGGACACGGAAAGGATAAACCTTTGGAGTAATTTTATTTTTCTTCTTTCTTTTTGTTGGGTCCGCAATTATCCGATTCTCCTCACTTTGCGTGCATAATCCGGGAAACAAACTGTCGCCGCTCTGGGAATAGGGAGGACACAGCTGAGGCCTTTTGGTCGAGGGGGGGAGCCGAACTGAACTGAGGGTTGCGACCAGTGTGCGTCGTCTTCCTGTGAGCGGAGACCTCCTGCTTCTACTCGTCACTTGGACATCAAAGAAGAGGGAAGGGGGGGGGAGCCGTCGCGTTCGCTTTGAAGCGTGAACTGGATGTCGGGGTGAAGGGAATTTGATGCTTTTCCGAAACTAAACTGCGGTGTTCTACACTACGCAAAGACATTGCATGTCTATGTCTTTACATTGTTTACATGTCTGTACGTCTCTATTGTTGTCTGTATTCTTGTGTCTACACCATTGTTGTGTCTATACCGTTGTTTTGACCTTCCCTTTATGTAACACCCCGCAAGGGCTCCCTGAGGGAAACCTCAACATTGACGATGCTGACCGACTGAACGGTTCTGCACGTGAAGTGAAAGTGTGTGGTACCCTTTTATTGTACAGTTTATTGTTGTTTTTGCTTGTTGGTCAATGTTTGGCCATCGCTGTTCCTGCTGAAATTGTATTAATGCCCATCTGCTATGGTCTCGCCCGAACTGGCAGTATTGAAAATAAATAAATTAAAAAGGTTCCTCTACGGTGGGGCAACGTACCTGGCATGGGCTGCAAGTGCGGAAGTATAGACAATCGTGGTTTCAACAGGAAGGGTAAAGTATACAATAAGGTATTCAGTGGATTGGGACACTGATTCGTATGGATCGATACAGGCATGAACGAAGAATCTGTTTTGGGTGTGCCCCCCACGAATTTTCAGAAAAGACACAGTACACAAAATAGCATTGCACAAAAGCTAGCAACTGAACAGTACATAGGTATGTTCCATAGGTCACAAAGGGTAAACGTTTCTAAGTGGTTGGGGGAACGCGGCCTCCTTCCCATAGACAAATCACATTGTTGAGTCACATTAGGCTAATAAAGCTGCTGTGTTTGGGGAGTTTCTAGGAATACTGATGAGAAACTTAAGGGTAGAGTTAATGAAGAATGTGATAAAAATTCTGAAGTCGCCATTTTTATTAGAGGCATAAGCACGGAATAAGCATAAAAGGCATAACGAGGAAGCCGAGCTTACGAAACAGGAAGCCAGCGACAACCCTACACGCATTATCACGGAGTGTGCAGTAGAAGTCGGGGGCACTATGGCTAGACAGGATACTGGTAAACTTCCACAGGAAACGAAAGATCCAATCAGGAAACGGCAAACCATGAGAATCTCTACCGCAGGTGACAGAATAGAACTAGCCGAGCTCTCGAAGTTAATCAATAAGCGTAAGAAAGCTGACATACGGACGTATAACACGGAGAGGATCGAATACGCTGTAAAGAACGGAGGTAGCCTGAAAGCAGTGAAGAGACATCTTGGCGTGGGGAAAAATCAGATGTATGCACTTAAGGATAAGCAAGGCAATGTCATCACAAATAGGGATAAAATAGTCACAGTGGCCGAGGAGTTCTATAGAGATCTGTACAGTAGCCGGGACGTACATGATAATGCCTAACGAGACAGTAGTTCAGAGGAGATAGACATCCCACCAGTAACGACCGAATAAGTAAGGAAGGCCTTGAAAGAAATGAAAGGGGGCAAAGCACCTGGTAAGGATCAGATAACAGCAGACCTCTTGAAGGATTGCGGCGAAATTGTACTTGAAAAACTGGCAAACCTGTATACACAATGCCTAATGACCGCAATGGTACCGGAATCTTGGAAGAATGCGAACATCATCCTAATCCATAAGAAAGGCGACATAAAGGACTTGCAAAATTACAGGCCGATCAGCTTACTGTCAGTCGTCTACAAGTTATTTACCAAAGTAATCGCTAACCGAATCTCTGCCACCTTAGATTTCAGTCAACCTAAAGAACAAGCAGGGTTCCGTAAAGGTTATTCAACAATGGACCATATTCACACGATCAATCAGGTGATAGAGAAGTGCGCTGAGTATACTGAACCCCTAAATATAGCCTTCATAGATTATGAGAAAGCATTTGACTTAGTCGAAACCCTAGCAGTCATTCAGGCATTACGTAACCAGGGGGTAGATGAGCATTATGTAAGAATACTAGAGAATATCTATAATGGGTCTACAGCTACCATCATCCTCCACAGGGAGAGCAGTAAAATACCTATAAGGAAGGTTATCAGACAAGGAGACACGATCTCTCCAATGTTATTCACAGCATGCTTACAAGAAGTATTCAGAACGTTGGATTGGGAACAGGTGGGAGTAAGGGTTAATGGAGAATACTTCAGTAACCTCAGATTTGCTGATGACGTTGCCTTGCTAAGTAACTCGGGGGACGAATTGCAAAGCATGCTTTCCGCACTAGGCGAGCAAAGTAGAACCGTGGGCCTGAAAATTAATATGCAGAAAACCAAGGTAATGATCAATAACCTCGGGACAGCACAGCAGTTTGAGATAGGTGGTAAGGCAGTGAAAGTGGTAAGCGAATATATCTACTTAGGCCAAGTTGTGACCCCAGATCCCAACCTTGAGGCAAAGATAATTAGAAGGATCAGAATGGGGTGGGGTGCATATGGCAGACATTCCCAGATAATGAATAGCAGCCTACCATTGTCGCTGAAGAAGAAAGTGTATGACAACTGCATCTTACCGGTACTTACCTACGGGGCAGAAACTTGGAGGCTCACTAAGAGGGTTCAACTTAAATTGAGAACGACTCAGCGGGCAATGGAGCGGAAAATGATTGGTGTAACATTAAGGGACAAGAAGAGAGCGGAGTGGGTCAGGGAGCAAACAGGTGTTAAAGACATATTAGTAGAAATTAAGAAGAAGAAATGGACGTGGGCAGGGCATGTAATGCGAAGGTAAGATAACCGCTGGTCATTAAGGGTAACAGAGTGGATCCCTAGAGAAGGCAAGCGTTGCAGGGGGCGGCAGAAAATTAGATGTGCAGATGAGATCAAGAAGTTTGCGGGGATAAATTGGTCACAGTTGGCACAGGACCGAGGTAATTGGAGAATAATGGGAGAGGCCTTTGCCCTGCAGTGGGCGTAGATAGGCTGGTGATGATGATGATGATGATGATTATAAGCACGTTAGTTTCCCGTAACTTTCATTATTACAAAGCGTCGCTGACTCAAACCTATAAATAAGATAACATTCCCGACCCTCGCGGCCGTGGTGGGTTTTTAAAGCAGTTTTTAAAACTGCTGCTTTAAGATGTTCAAATGCATGGCTGGGACCGTTCACATCTCTTGACAGGGGCAAATAACGGCAATTTTTTTGCATGAGAGCGTTGAATATTGAATCGTATTCGGAAGGACGTTACAGTTTGGCCGATATATTTCTGCCTACAAACAGTGCACTCAAGAATGTATACGACATCAGCTGAGTCACAGTTGAAGTTACCCTTTATATTTATGTAGTAGTCTGAAGCCGTGCTGGTTGCCCGCTGTGTAGTGGTCATGTCGGGGCATACTAGGTTTATTCCAGGCCATGCAACCAGTACTTTCTGGTTGGCTGTTACGAGGGTTAATAAAAAAGTTCCCTTAATTTTTATTACGCCAGCAGACAACACGTGGTGGTTCAGGGATTATGCTTTTTAAGCGTTCACTTTGACTTAGGATATTGTGACTTTTTCTTGGGAGGGTTGACACCCTTGGAGCGGAGGCTGAGTGGGTTAGAACTAAGTTTGTTTGCGGGTTAACATTCCGTGCTTTTTTCTTGCAGATTTTTTACGGTCTAATTTGTTGGCTCGCGTAATATTGTCGTCAATAACTTGTTCCGGGTATTTCTTAATCAGGAGGGCGGTCTTGAGGTCTCGACAGTTTGAGTCAAAGTCGACTTGGTTCGTAAAAATTGTCCTACAACGGTGGGCTTGGCTTAAAGGTATTGCTGTCCTAGAGTGTGTGACATGGCTACTTTGGAAGTGCAAATACTGCCGCGTGGCTGTCTCGGTTTTCTATACAGTTTAGGTGGAAGCCAATCTTGGGAAGTAGTAACATGTATAATATATATTGATTGTAAAGAAGATAGTCACCGAGTCAATGCAACGGAAGATCTCCTGTTTGGTGGTATGCGTCAGTGCGAGGACGGTGCAACGGACAATCTTCCGTCTGTGGGCATGCACCAGGGTCAGGACACTATCATGGTTTAGTTTTGGTCACGTCCTATCGCAACCGCTTGTCTCGTGCTCGCCCTGTTCCGACCGGCTGAAACGACCGCTTGGCTTGGCCCATCTCATCGTCGTACCCCTATCTGCCCTCCCAATAAATACCATTTCATTTGGTGGAGTGTGCGGGTTCACCCCATCCTGACCCCAGCTTGGCACCTTCGCGGTAAACAACCCTCGATCCGCAAGCCTGGAACTGCGAAACCGGACACTACCAGCCCTCTCTGCTCCCGCCATGCCTGATGACCGGAGAACCGCACCACCACCTTCGCCACCGGCGGTCGTTTGTTCCGGGGCGATTCGACAGCGTGATCCTGCAATCTTCAAAGGCACCGGCGACCAGGATGCCGAAGACTGGCTTACCTCTTACGAAAGGGTAAGCGCGTACAATCGGTGGGATGACGCGATGAAGAGACACAACGTCAGTTTCTGCTTTCGCGAAGTCGCCGAACGGTGGTTTAACAACAACGATGCCAAGATCAGCACGTGGGAGGCATTCAACACCGATTTTATGGAAGTCTTTGGCCGACCAGCCCTGCGCAAACTTCTCGCACAGCAGCGCTTAGGTGAACGGGCACAACAGGCTGGCGAAACCTTCACCAGCTACATTGAGGATATTGTCGATTTGTGCAGGCGCGTCAATGACGCAATGCCCGAAAGCGAGAAGATCAGACATATCATGAAGGGCATTGAAGAAGACGCTTTCCAGATGTTGCTGAGCAAAAACCCACAAAACATCGGTGAAGTCGTCAGCTTATGTCAAAGCTACGACGAGCTGCGAAAGCAGCGTGTCTACGCTCGCCACCGCCCAGCTGCAACCGACGCATCCCTTTCAGCGCTGTCCTTCGACGACACTTCAGTACAAGAGAGGATTAAGGACCTCGTGCCCAAAGAGGTAGCCCGGCAACTTTCTCTTCTCTCGTGTACACTACCGACTTCGTGTACTGAAATGCCTGGCGCAGCTTCACCGCTTCATCAGATTATTCGGGAACTAGTCGCTGAGGCTCTTCCTTCGACATGTCAGCAGACAACTGTGACGGCGCCCCTTTCTTATGCCGACGTTGCATGTGCACCACGCCACCCAGGTTTCTCTGGGCCATACCCTTTGTCAACGACTATTGCTTATGATGGAGTCATCGCAAGACCTCGTTACACCGACCCCCCTTTGGTGCGCTCTACCCTGGCCCCAGCACGTCCTCCCCTTCTAGTCACAACGTCCGCCAACCCTAACCCCTGGCGCACTGCGGACAATCGCCCTATATGTTTTGCTTGCCGCATCCCGGGTCACGTTGCTCGTTTCTGCCGTCGTCGTGTTCAGCCACCCGATTACTCCTACCGAGGTCCCGCCTATGACAGCAATCCCTATGTGACGCACCAACCCTACGCGCCCACGTCTTCCGGGCAACCGCGTAGTTCTTTTGCTTCTGACGAAAACCGCCGCCACCGGTCGCCTTCGCCCCGTCGCCGTTCCTTGTCGCCGATGCACCGTCGTCTCAGCGCACCACCCGAGGAAAACTGATGAGCGCAGTTCCGGAGGCAAGAACTGTGGCATCGTCGAACTACCGAAGTCCTCCTGTTTCTCCTACGAATTCGATCGAATTCAATGTTGAGGGAGTCGTTACCTATGCCCTTGTCGATACAGGAGCTGCCGTGTCCGTCATGCATGCAAAGCTCTGCCGCAAAATTCGAAAAGTAACAACTCCGGCACCTGGCCTTCGTCTGAGCACTGCCAGCGCTCAACACGTGGCTCCTTTGGTTGCGTGCACGGCCAGAGCGGTAATTCAAGACGTTCTTTACTTTGTCAAATTTTTAGTGTTGCCGTCATGTTCACATGATGTCATATTGGGCTGGGATTTTTGTCGCGTAGCGAAGCCGTCATCGATTGTGCCCGCACGGAAGTTGAACTGTTTCCCCTGTGTACAGCGCCATTGGCCGATATGACACATATTCACCCTTCTAAGCTTGTCGCCGCTACATATATATACCGCCTTTGTCTGCCGTTCTGGTTCCCGTGTCTTGTGCTTCTATCCCCGACTCAACGATCCTCTTCACGCCTTCCGAACTATTCTCACGACGCAAGAATCTTACCCTTCCTACTGCTGTTCTTTGCCTCAAGAATGGTTGTTCCACCTTTCCCGTCTGCAATACTTCCGTATCGCCACTGACGTTGACTGCCGGAGAGTGCCTTGGATGCGTCGAAATTATAGACAACACTTTCATCATGGACGTGTCTAATGATACCCTTCCGCCTGCTGTCAGCGCTCTTACTCCAACCTGTGCATCGACATCAAGCGTTTTCCTACCTTCCATCGACCCTGGCCTCTCCTCCTCGCAGCGCGATCGCCTCATCACGCTTTTGGACCCGTTCCTTGGCTCCTTCGACCATGACCAAACTTCTTTGGGCCGTTCTTCGAATGCTCGTCACCACATTGACACCGGGGCCCATGCTCCTTTACGTCAGCGACCATACCGCGTCTCAGCTACTGAGCGCAATGTCATTGAAGCGCAAGTGACCGATATGCTGCAACGAAATGTTATTCAACCATCCAGCAGCCCCTGGGCATCCCCGGTTGTCCTGGTCAAAAAGAAAGACGGCTCCATTCGATTCTGCGTCGATTACCGACGCCTCAACAAAATCACCCGCAAAGACGTCTATCCCTTACCGCGTATAAACGACGCTCTGGACTGCTTGCAAGGCGCAGAGTTTTTCACATCCTTAGACCTGCGATCTGGCTACTGGCAGGTTCCTGGCGGAGGCCGATCGCCCTTAAACGGCTTTTATTACACCTGACGGATTATACGAGTTTAACGTCATGCCGTTCGGCCTCTGCTACGCTCCAACCACATTTGAGCGGATGATGGACAGCATTTTGCGTGGGTTGAAGTGGAAAATTTTTATGTTACTTAGACGATGTTGTCGTGTTTTCTCCCGACTTCGACACGCACCTCCAACGTCTGGAACAAGTTTTGAAATGCCTCACTTCAGCTGGGCTTCAACTTAATCTAAAGAAATGCCACTTCGCTGCCCGCAAACTTACCATCCTTGGCCATGTGGTTTCCAGAGAAGGCATTCTACCAGATCCTGCTAAACTTCGAGCCGTCGCAGAGTTTCCCAAGCCGAGAACTATGAAGGAGCTGCGCAGTTTTATTGGGCTCTGCTCTTATTTCCGCCGTTTCGTTCGTGACTTTGCCTCTATTATTTCCCCCTTGACGCGCCTTCTCGGGAGTGGCACTGACATCACTGCTTGGTCGCCAGCCTGCGACAATGCATTTGCCCGACTGCGCAAACTGCTTACAACGCCACCTATACTTCGACACTTCGACCCCTCAGCACCGACCGAACTCCACACCGACGCCAGCGGTATCGGCCTGGGAGCTGTTCTCGCGCAGTGTAAACCGGGAATCGATGAATACGTTGTTGCATATGCCAGCCGCACCCTTACGAAACCAGCATCTAATTATTCGGTGACGGAAAAAGAGTGCTTGGCCATCATGTGAGCCATCAACAAATTGCGCCCGTACCTTTACGGCCGCCGTTTCGATGTGGTTACGGACCATCATGCCCTTTGTTGGTTGGCGTCGTTGAAAGACCCTTCTGGCCGGCTCGGTCGCTGGGCTCTTCGCCTCCAAGAATTTGACGTTAACATCGTGTACCGCTCCGGCCGCAAACATCACGACGCCGACGCCCTATCACGTTCTCCTCTATCCGTTGATAGTGCTTCGCTCAACGAGTCGGATGGCAACCTGAACGCCCCCTCGTTCGAGGACATGGTCAACGAGCAGCGAAAAGACCCCTGGATAGCTTCCATCCTGGCATATCTTTCCAACCAAGCTACTGCTTCTGTGTCCAGGGCACTTCGCCGACAGGCCTCTCACTTTTCCATCCGCGATGGCCTGCTTTACTGCCGCAGTTACGTCCCCAGAGGCCGCAAGCGGCTACTAGTCATACCCCGCCACTTGCGTTCCACTTTTTGCGCTTTCTTCCATAACGACGCCCAATGCGCTCATGCCGGCGTGCTGAAAACGTACCAGCACCTCCATCTACGGTACTACTGGCGCGGGATGTACAGCTTCGTCTGCAAGTTCGTCCGCTCATGCCCTGACTGTCAGCGCCGCAAGTCGCCGCCTCATCATCAGGC
The DNA here is from genome assembly GCF_048455015.1 of Haemaphysalis longicornis. Classification (NCBI taxonomy): domain Eukaryota; kingdom Metazoa; phylum Arthropoda; class Arachnida; order Ixodida; family Ixodidae; genus Haemaphysalis; species Haemaphysalis longicornis. The sequence continues at coordinate 113,435,254 of NW_027526407.1, read as the reverse complement.
CGGCCCATTACAGCCCTTGCCTTGCCCAGAGCGCCCCTTCGATCGTGTGGGCATTGACTTGTACGGCCCACTGCCTTGTACCGCTGCCGGTAACCGTTGGGTCATTGTAGCCATTGACCATCTCACACGCTACGCCGAGACGGCCGCATTACCGGCTGCCACAGCACGGGACGGACGTGGCTTCTTTTATTTTACATCGTTTTATGCTTCGCCATGGTGCCCCTAGGGAATTACTCAGCGATAGAGGCCGCGTTTTCCTGTCCAAAGTCGTTGAAGCTCTCCTTACTGAATGCCGCATTGTTCATCGGACCTTCACGGCATATCACCCGCAGACCAACGGTCTCACCGAGAGATTTAATCTCACTCTTGGTGATATGCTCGCCGTGTACGTTTCTTCAGACCATACTAACTGGGACTCAGTCCTCCCATTTGTCACGTACGCATACAATACCGCGACGCAGTCTACTACCGGCTTCTCGCCGTTTTTTCTTCTGTACGGCCGCGAACCGACTCGCCCCCTTGACACCATTCTCCCGTACAGAGCTTACGCCGCTGAGTATTCGACTCTGTTTCAAGTATCCTCTTATGCCGAAGAATGCCGTCAACTTGCCCGCTCATTTACATCCGACGATCAATTCACGCAAAAGAATCGCCATGACAAGTACCTCCCAGATGTGCCTTTCTCCCCCAGTTCACTGGTGTGGCTGTGGGTACCATCCACACCTTCTGGACAATGCAGTAAGTATCTCTCTAACTATCAAGGCCCATACCGGGTCCTGGAGCGTACCTCACCCGTTAATTACCTTGTCGAGCCAGTACAGCCTTCACCCGACCAACGCCGACGTGGAAAAGAGACAGTCCATGTGCAACGCCTGAAGCCTTACTACGACCCCCTCGTCTTATCGTGCCCCTAGGCAGCCAGGATGGCTGCTCTTCAGCGGGGGAGTGATTGTAAAGAAGATAGTCACCGAGTCAATGCAACGGACAATCTCCTGTTTGGTGGTATGCGTCAGTGCGAGGACGGTGCAACGGACAATCTTCCGTCTGTGGGCATGCACCAGGGTCAGGACACTATCATGGTTCAGTTTTGGTCACGTCCTATCGCACCCGCTTGTCTCGTGCTCGCCCTGTTCCGACCGGCTGAAACGACCGCTTGGCTTGGCCCAGCTCATCGTCGTACCCCTATCGGCTCTCCCATTCAATACCATTTCAATGTATGTATATATATATATATATATATATATATATATATATATATATATATATATATATATATATATATATACAGGAGAAGAAAAACTTCGAACAAGGTAAAAGCACGATTGTGGCCGGCCTACGTTTCAGCAAAGAGAACTCCTCAAGCAAGTTCTCTTTGCTGAAACGTAGGCCACAATCGTGCTTTTACCTTGTTCGAAGTTTTTCTTCTCCTGTGTTTTCTACCATCTTCAAAGTTCTACTACTCCTTATATATATATATATATATATATATATATATATATATCTATATACATATATATATAATATATATGTATATATATATATACAAGAGAAGAAAAACTTCGAACAAGGTAAAAGCACGGTTGTGGCCTACGTTTCAGCAAAGAGAACTTGCTTTCCTCAGGTTTCCTCAGGTTTCCTGAACTTGCTTTCCTGAGGAAAACAAGTTCTCTTTGCTGAAGCGTAGGCCACAATCGTGCTTTTACCTTGTTCGTAGTTTTCTTCTCTTGTGTTCTCTACCATCTTCAAAGTTCTACTACTCCCTATATATATATATATATATATATATATATATATATATATATATATATATATATATATATATATATATATATATATATATATATATATATATATATATATATATATATATATATATATATATATATATATATATATTGTGAGGCCGTAGGTAGAAGGTGACGGGACCGTTGCTTTCGCAGCTCCTTTATTCCGATGCGTCAGGCGGGGACCACCCAAGATGGCGACCCAGCGACCCTGCTGATGATGATTAGCCAAAGACGAGGTTGTGCCGGTGATGATGAGTATGTACAGCAGATGATGCGGTAGCCGCAAGCTACTGGTGATGATGATTAATACCAATGGGGACAAATATCTCCTAGCAGGCAGCAAGACACAAACTCAGCTCACACTATTATCCCCCTCGTTGAAAGAAGCGGCCACCTGGCCGCGTTTCAGAGTTCGTCGCGGCGGTTAAAAACCTTGAGCCGGGAAACGTGAACTATCTCGGTGCCACGATGGCGGCGGTCGGAACTTGGGCAAACCGGTGTGACGCGAAAGTTTACAGGAGAGGTCGCCTCGAGAACCTTGTACGGACCAAGGAAACGGTGCAAGAACTTCTCGCATAGGCCCGGAACACGAATAGGCGTCCACACCAAGACTTCATCACCGGGTCGGAATTGAGGAAAGCGATGCACAGCGTCGTAGCGTTGCTTTCGATCCTGTTGGCTCTCTTCAGTGCGCATGCGGGCAAGTTGGCGGCAGTGTTCAACGCGAGCAACAAATTGTTCAGGAGACGTCGTAGAAGGTGACACGGGAGCGGCGAAGAAGCAGGTATCCAGAGTGTGCGAAGGGTGACGGCCGTATACAAGGTAGTACGGGGAGTATCCGGTTGTGGTCTGAATTGCGGTATTGTAAGCATAGGTAACAGGAGGTAAGATGGCGTCCCAGTTGCGATGGTCAGGTTGAATATACATAGAGATCATATCAGAGAGAGTTCGATGGAAGCGTTCTGTGAGGCCGTTTGTTTGGGGATGATAGCTGGACGTCATCTTGTGACAGGTGTTGGAAGCTCGAAGCAAGTCGGCGAGAATTTGAGACAGAAATGTCTTGCCTCGAACGCTTAGCAAAACGCGGAGCGCTCCATAGCGTAGCAAAATGTTGTTTAAGAAGAAGTGAGCGATCTCGGTGGCGCTAGCTGAAGGAAGTGGAGCGGTTTCAGCGTAGCGAGTCAGGTGGTCCACTGCCGTAACTATCCAGCGATGACCGGCCGCTGTAGGAGGCAAGAGACCGTAAAGGTCAATACCGACCACTTCAAACGGGCTTGCTGGACACGGAAGGGGCTGGAGTAGACCGGCAGGGTGTGACGTGGAGCGTTTCCGGTGCTGACAAGGCGCACAAGAGGCAACGTATTAGGGCGACACTCGTAGAGAGCCCTGGCCAAAAGAAGCGCCCTCGGACACGGTCGTAGGTCTTCTGGAATCCGAGGTGGCCTGCAGTTGGGTCGTCGTGCAACGCTTCCAAAATGCGTGGACGGAGGGAACGGGGCACAACCGGAACCCATCTGGCTCCATAGGTGTGGTGGTTGATTCGGTACAGTGCGCCATCAAGAAGCTGGAACTGGTGCAGCTGACGACGTAGGCGGCTATTCGGTGGTTGTGTGGAGCCGGTGAGCCGATCGATTATTGTCCGACAATAACTGTCGGAGTGTTGAAGGGCAACCAAGTCGGGGATATCGTTAATAGGAATATCGATGGGTGCAATGGGCAAAGGCAGCACATTAGAATGTCGGGCAACGTCGTCTGAAGACTTCACCAGCGGACACCGGGAAAGCGCGTCCGCGTCGAGATGCTTGCGACCAGACTTATAGATCACTGTGAAGTCATATTCTTGCAAGCGGAGAATCCAGCGCCCAAGTCGTCCTGACAGATTTTTCAAAGAAGACAGCCAACACAGGGCATGGTGATCTGTAACGACTGTGAAATGTCGGCCGTAAAGGTATGGACGGAACTTTTGAACAGACCACACAACAGCCAGACATTCTTGCTCTGTGATGGGGTAATTTTTTTCTGCGGACGTCAGAGAGCGGCTTGCGTAGGCAACCACTCGTTCACGCGAGTGAGCATCGCGCTGTAGCAAGACGGCGCCAATTCCATGCGCGCTAGCGTCAGCATGAAGAAGAACTGGTCATCGAAGTGGCGAAGTACAGGCCCGGAAGTAAGTGCTGGCTTTAGGTTTTGAAAAGCCTTCTCGCAGTCGTCACTCCAGACAAAGGGGTTACCGGAATGCAGCAGCTGATTGAGGGGCGAGGCCAGGGTGGCGAAATTGCGAACGAAACGACGGAAATATGATGCCAAGCCAAGGAAACTGCGAAGGGATTTTTGTTCTTGAGGTCGAGGGAAATTAGCCACAGCGGAAATTTTGTCTGGGTCGGGCCGTATACCATCTTTGCTGACAATGTGACGGAGAACTTTGATGGATCTGCGGGCAAAGTGGCACTTCTTGGTGTTCAAAGTCAGGCCGGCTTTGGCCAGATTGGTCAGAACTTCATCGAGACGCCGGAGATGTACAGGAAAATTCGACGAGAAAATAACAATGTCATCCAGGTAACACAAGCACGTCTTTCATTTAAGGCCACGAAGGACTGTGTCTATCATGCGTTCAAACGTGGCTGGGGCGTTGCATAAACCAAACGGCATTACGTTAAACTCGTATAAGCCGTCCGGAGTAGCAAACGCTGTCTTTTCTTTGTCAGGCTCGTGCATGGGTATCTGCCAATAACCAGATCGCAGGTCTAAGCTGGAGAAAAATTCCGCCCCCTGCACAGTCGAGCGCGTCATCTATACGTGGCATTAGATAAACATCCTTCTTGGGGATCTTATTCAAGGCTCGATAGTCCACGCAAAACCGCACGGAACCATCCTTCTTGCGGACTAAAACCACGGGGGAAGACCATGGGCTGGAAGACGGCCAAATGATGTCTCGTTCTAGCATGTCCGCTACATTTTCTTCGATGACTTTTCGTTCGGACGATGACACACGGTATGGGCGACGGCGGACGATGTGGGTCCCATCCGTCTCGATCCGATGCGCTGTCACAGACGTCTGCCCCAGCTTGCTAGAAAGGCAGTCAAATGTGTCCCTGTGTTTATCCAGGAGTTGAAGTAGCTGGTTTGTTTCGCTTTCTGAGAGGTCCTTGCTGATGGTAGCCTTAAGTGTGGACATATTTGGCTCAGATTTTGCAGGCGTCAGAACGGAAGAGACGGAGCACAGGGGAACTAATGAGAGCGTATCGTCAGGCAGAACAGAAGCGATAGTAGCACCCGCGGGGTGCAATATGGATTCGGAAGTGGCGTTTGTAGCCAGAAGCTGTGCTGATCCATGTGAGAAGCGGACGAGGCATGTCGGGATGACGACACCTTTGGGCAGAAAACGTGGAGAGGGAACTATAAGCACGTCTCCGTCACTGATTCGGTTTGAGCAGAGGGAAAGCACCGTCTCGCGGCGGGGGTTTAAAACACAATCTTCACTCGCTGTGACGTGCAGCTGTGGTACTTCAGAAATGCCGCTGAGCTGCTCTGTATCCGTGAGTTGAATTTCAGGGTGATCACATGAAATGACGGCGGATGCGGATGAGAGAAAATCCCAACCCAGAATAAGATGATGAGCACAGGGGGACAACACCGCACACTGAACATGATGCCGAAGAGAACCAACAACAATCCGCACTGTGCATTGTCCGGATGGCTTAATCACACTGCTATTCGCTCCATGTAGAAAAGGTCCCGTGTAGGGTCTTCGTACCTTGCGTAGACGAGCACACAATTCCGCACTTATCACTGAAACGCTCGCACCAGTGTCAATAAGGGCATCGACGCAAACACCTTCAACCAAAACAGACAGCAAGTTCGACGGACGCTCTGGAGGACTTGTAAGCTACGCAGGAGATGCAGTTTTCCCTCCCAAAACTGCATTAACTAGTTTTCCTGGCGGTGGTTAGCGATGTAAGACGCAGGACGAAGGGGGGAAACTGAACGGCGACCTGGTGAAGGCGAGCGGGGTCGTTGCGCACGGGAGCTGCGAGGGACGTCGTCAGTCTGAGGCGGAGACGGGGAGCGGCGTGGAGGCGACGGGTACGCACGCCGCCGGTAGCCGTAGTAGTTCGGGGGTACGCTCTCGCGCTCATAGGCAGCATAACCACGTCGTTCATCCCGTTGGCGGCGTCGACAAAAGCGGGAGATGTGACCTCGAATGCCGCAATAGTAGCACACGGGCCGGTTGGAGAAGGCATCCTGACTTGGTGGAAAGTAGGGCTTTGAGCTCGGCGCGTGGGGCATGGCTGCAACATAGCCAGACGAAGGGTGGCTCATGATCGGGGACAACGGCAGAGGTGTCCGGCCAGTGACATCCGAGTAGGACGGTGTTGATGGGGCAACCGAATGGACAGGCGGCACTAGCACAGACATAGCCGCAAGCTCCTTTTTAACCATCTCGCGAAGGCCAGGAGCCGTAGCGGCTTGGCGAACACCGTGCGGAAAATGAGAGGGGTTGCCGTACACTTCTTCGCGAACTATAGCTCGAATCATCGCACGAAGGTCTTCGTTCCCAAGATGAGGAGTAGGCGCCGTGTCCCGTGGGAGGCAGATGGATTGAAGTTCGTCGATACGCTGACAGGAGGATCTTACGTCTGCTACGGTGGAAAGGTTCTGCAGGACAAGTGCGTTGAAAGCGAACTCGCCGATCCCTTTGAGAATGTGACGAACACTGTCAGACTCCGGCATATCTTTGTCGACGCGGCGACACAGCGCTATAACATCCTCGAAGTATGAGGTGTATGTCTCATTAGCTTGCTGCACGCGGACCTCCAGCTCCCTCCTCGCGTTGTCACTCCGCGCTTTAGGGGAGCCAAAAATCTTTTGCACCTCCGTGGTGAAGCCAGCCCAGTCGGTAAATTCATGTTTGTGGTTTAAATACCACGTCTCGGCAATCTTCTTCAGAGAGAAGCCAACGTTGAACAATTTGAGGCGGTCATCCCACCTATTGAACTCGCTGACACGTCTGAATCTGTCCAGCCACTCCTCCATGTCTTCGCCCCGAAATCCAGTGAACTCGGGCGGGTCGCGCTGGGGAGTGGTGACGATGCATTGCAGAGGCGCAGAGGCTGCGCTACTCGGAGTGTCTTGCGACATGGACATTGGTCTTGAGGGCAAGCGGCAACCTGAACGGAGCTCCAGGGGTGTCGAAGGAGAGGTACAGCTCGGGATCGAGTTGCACCTCCACCACTTGTGAGGCCGTAGGTAGAAGGTGACGGGACCGTTGCTTTCGCAGCTCCTTTATTCCGATGCGTCAGGCGGGGACCAACCAAGATGGCGACCCAGCGACACTGCTGATGATGATTAGCCGAAGACGAGGTTGTGCCGGTGATGATGAGTATGTACAGCAGATGACGCGGTAGCCGCAAGCTACTGGTGATGATGATTAATACCAATGGGGACAAATATCTCCTAGCAGGCAGCAAGACACAAACTCAGCTCACAATATATATATATATTTATATATATATTTAAGACAGAATTAAGAATTGGCAGTCAAGAAGACCTCGGAAAGCAAACGGGAGGATGTAGTAGCTAAAGATAAAGAATTTGGAAAATAAGAAAGTTTAGAAAAAATGCCCGCCAGGTGGGATCCGAACCCACGACCTCCAGAATACCGGTCTGGTGCGATAACCACTACGCTACCGGCGGGGTTACTTGAGCCTCCACTTTCTGGGGTATTTATGTTCAGGTGTTTTTGGGGTTGGCCCTGGGGTTGGTGCTGGCTACCACCCCCAAGTGCAGGAAACAAAAACACCTCAACATAAATACCCCAGAAAGTGGAGGCTAAAGTAGCCCCGCCGTTAGCGTAGTGGTTATCGCACCAGACCGGTACTCTGGAGGTCGTGGGTTCGGATCCCACCTGGCGGGCATTTGTTCTCCACTTTCTTATTTTCCAAATTCTTTATCTTGAGCTACAACATCCTACCCTTTGCTTTCCGAGGTCTTCTTGACTGCCAATTGTTATTTCTGTCATATTTTCAACGAGCCCCTCATTTCCTATTCTGATTCGCTGCATGGATAGCGAGGGCCTCTGATCTGGCAGTCTTGGTGCCATAGGGATCTTAAGAGGGTTCAACGCTGGTCGACCACTGTCGACATGTCGTAGACACTCGAGTCACGGCCCGGGTGTTAAAAAGAAGGTCCCCTTCACCCCGAGTAGTCCGAGTGGCGCTGGCTACCACCGCCAAGCGCAGGAAACGAAAACATTTGAAAATAAATACCCCAGAATGTGGAGGCTAAAGGAGCCCCGCCGTTAGCGTAGTGGTTATCGCACCAGACCGGTACTCTGGAGGTCGTGGGTTCGGATCCCACCTGGCGGGCATTTGTTCTCCACTTTCTTATTTTCCAAATTCTTTATCTTGAGCTACAACATCCTACCCTTTGCTTTCCGAGGTCTTCTTGACTGCCAATTCTTATTTCTGTCTTATTTTCAACGAGCCCCTCATTTCCTATTCTCATTCGCTACATGCATAGCGAGGGCCTCTGATCTGTCAGTCTTGGTGCCATAGGGAGCTTAAGAGGGTTCAACGCTGGTCGACCACTCTCGACATGTCGTAGACACTCGAGTCACGGCCCGGGTGTTAAAAAGAAGGTCCCCTTCACCCCGAGTAGTCCGAGTGGCGCTGGCTACCACCGCCAAGCGCAGGAAACGAAAACATTTGAAAATAAATACCCCAGAGTGTGGAGGCTAAAGGAGCCCCGCCGTTAGCGTAGTGGTTATCGCACCAGACCGGTACTCTGGAGGTCGTGGGTTCGGATCCCACCTGGCGGGCATTTGTTCTCCACTTTCTTATTTTCCAAATTCTTTATCTTGAGCTACAACATCCTACCCTTTGCTTTCCGAGGTCTTCTTGACTGCCAATTCTTATTTCTGTCTTATTTTCAACGAGCCCCTCATTTCCTATTCTCATTCGCTACATGCATAGCGAGGGCCTCTGATCTGTCAGTCTTGGTGCCATAGGGAGCTTAAGAGGGTTCAACGCTGGTCGACCACTCTCGACATGTCGTAGACACTCGAGTCACGGCCCGGGTGTTAAAAAGAAGGTCCCCTTCACCCCGAGTAGTCCGAGTGGCGCTGGCTACCACCGCCAAGCGCAGGAAACGAAAACATTTGAAAATAAATACCCCAGAATGTGGAGGCTAAAGGAGCCCCGCCGTTAGCGTAGTGGTTATCGCACCAGACCGGTACTCTGGAGGTCGTGGGTTCGGATCCCACCTGGCGGGCATTTGTTCTCCACTTTCTTATTTTCCAAATTCTTTATCTTGAGCTACAACATCCTACCCTTTGCTTTCCGAGGTCTTCTTGACTGCCAATTCTTATTTCTGTCTTATTTTCAACGAGCCCCTCATTTCCTATTCTCATTCGCTACATGCATAGCGAGGGCCTCTGATCTGTCAGTCTTGGTGCCATAGGGAGCTTAAGAGGGCTCAACGCTGGTCGACCACTGTCGACATGTCGTAGACACTCGAGTCACGGCCCGGGTGTTAAAAAGAAGGTCCCCTTCACCCCGAGTAGTCCGAGTGGCGCTGGCTACCACCGCCAAGCGCAGGAAACGAAAACATTTGAAAATAAATACCCCAGAATGTGGAGGCTAAAGGAGCCCCGCCGTTAGCGTAGTAGTTATCGCACCAGACCGGTACTCTGGAGGTCGTGGGTTCGGATCCCACCTGGCGGGCATTTGTTCTCCACTTTCTTATTTTCCAAATTCTTTATCTTGAGCTACAACATCCTACCCTTTGCTTTCCGAGGTCTTCTTGACTGCCAATTGTTATTTCTGTCATATTTTCAACGAGCCCCTCATTTCCTATTCTGATTCGCTGCATGGATAGCGAGGGCCTCTGATCTGGCAGTCTTGGTGCCATAGGGATCTTAAGAGGGTTCAACGCTGGTTGACCACTGTCGACATGTCGTAGACACTCGAGTCACGGCCCGGGTGTTAAAAAGAAGGTCCCCTTCACCCCGAGTAGTCCGAGTGGCGCTGGCTACCACCGCCAAGCGCAGGAAACGAAAACATTTGAAAATAAATACCCCAGAATGTGGAGGCTAAAGGAGCCCCGCCGTTAGCGTAGTGGTTATCGCACCAGACCGGTACTCTGGAGGTCGTGGGTTCGGATCCCACCTGGCGGGCATTTGTTCTCCACTTTCTTATTTTCCAAATTCTTTATCTTGAGCTACAACATCCTACCCTTTGCTTTCCGAGGTCTTCTTGACTGCCAATTCTTATTTCTGTCTTATTTTCAACGAGCCCCTCATTTCCTATTCTCATTCGCTACATGCATAGCGAGGGCCTCTGATCTGTCAGTCTTGGTGCCATAGGGAGCTTAAGAGGGTTCAACGCTGGTCGACCACTCTCGACATGTCGTAGACACTCGAGTCACGGCCCGGGTGTTAAAAAGAAGGTCCCCTTCACCCCGAGTAGTCCGAGTGGCGCTGGCTACCACCGCCAAGCGCAGGAAACGAAAACATTTGAAAATAAATACCCCAGAATGTGGAGGCTAAAGGAGCCCCGCCGTTAGCGTAGTGGTTATCGCACCAGACCGGTACTCTGGAGGTCGTGGGTTCGGATCCCACCTGGCGGGCATTTGTTCTCCACTTTCTTATTTTCCAAATTCTTTATCTTGAGCTACAACATCCTACCCTTTGCTTTCCGAGGTCTTCTTGACTGCCAATTCTTATTTCTGTCTTATTTTCAACGAGCCCCTCATTTCCTATTCTCATTCGCTACATGCATAGCGAGGGCCTCTGATCTGTCAGTCTTGGTGCCATAGGGAGCTTAAGAGGGTTCAACGCTGGTCGACCACTCTCGACATGTCGTAGACACTCGAGTCACGGCCCGGGTGTTAAAAAGAAGGTCCCCTTCACCCCGAGTAGTCCGAGTGGCGCTGGCTACCACCGCCAAGCGCAGGAAACGAAAACATTTGAAAATAAATACCCCAGAATGTGGAGGCTAAAGGAGCCCCGCCGTTAGCGTAGTGGTTATCGCACCAGACAGGTACTCTGGAGGTCGTGGGTTCGGATCCCACCTGGCGGGCATTTGTTCTCCACTTTCTTATTTTCCAAATTCTTTATCTTGAGCTACAACATCCTACCCTTTGCTTTCCGAGGTCTTCTTGACTGCCAATTGTTATTTCTGTCATATTTTCAACGAGCCCCTCATTTCCTATTCTGATTCGCTGCATGGATAGCGAGGGCCTCTGATCTGGCAGTCTTGGTGCCATAGGGATCTTAAGAGGGTTCAACGCTGGTCGACCACTGTCGACATGTCGTAGACACTCGAGTCACGGCCCGGGTGTTAAAAAGAAGGTCCCCTTCACCCCGAGTAGTCCGAGTGGCGCTGGCTACCACCGCCAAGCGCAGGAAACGAACACATTTGAAAATAAATACCCCAGAATGTGGAGGCTAAAGGAGCCCCGCCGTTAGCGTAGTGGTTATCGCACCAGACCGGTACTCTGGAGGTCGTGGGTTCGGATCCCACCTGGCGGGCATTTGTTCTCCACTTTCTTATTTTCCAAATTCTTTATCTTGAGCTACAACATCCTACCCTTTGCTTTCCGAGGTCTTCTTGACTGCCAATTGTTATTTCTGTCATATTTTCAACGAGCCCCTCATTTCCTATTCTGATTCGCTGCATGGATAGCGAGGGCCTCTGATCTGGCAGTCTTGGTGCCATAGGGATCTTAAGAGGGTTCAACGCTGGTCGACCACTGTCGACATGTCGTAGACACTCGAGTCACGGCCCGGGTGTTAAAAAGAAGGTCCCCTTCACCCCGAGTAGTCCGAGTGGCGCTGGCTACCACCGCCAAGCGCAGGAAACGAAAACATTTGAAAATAAATACCCCAGAATGTGGAGGCTAAAGTAGCCCCGCTGGTAGCGTAGTGGTTATCGCACCAGACCGGTACTCTGAAAGTCGTGGGTTCGGATCCCACCTGGCGGGCATTTGTTCTCCACTTTCTTATTTTCCAAATTCTTTATCTTGAGCTACAACATCCTTACCTTTGCTTTCATAAGTCTTCTTGACTGCCAATTCTTATTTCTGTCTTATTTTAAACGAGCCCCTCATTTCCTATTCTCATTCGCTACATGCATAGCGAGGGCCTCTGATCTGTCAGTCTTGGTGCCATAGGGAGCTTAAGAGGGCTCAACGCTGGTCGACCACTGTCGATATGTCGTAGACGCTCGAGTCACAGCCCGGGGGTTAAAAAGAAGGTCCCCTTCACCCCGAGTAGTCCGAGTGGCTCTGGCTACCACCGCCAAGCGCAGGAAACAAAAACATTTGAACATAAATACACCAGAAAGTGGAGGCTAAAGGAGCCCCGCTGGTAGCGTAGTCGTTATCGCACCAGACCGGTATTCTGGAGGTCGTGGGTTCGGATCCCACCTGGCGGACATTTTTTCTCCACTTTCTTATTTTCCAAATTCTTTATCTCGAGCTACAACATCCTACCCTTTGCTTTCCGAGGTCTTCTTGACTGCCAATTCTTATTTCTGTCTTGTTTTCAACGAGCCCCTCATTTCCTTTTCTGATTCGCTGGATATATATATATATATATATATATATATATATATATATATATATATATATAGCGTGAGAGAGAGAGAGAGAGATATAAGGTAAGTTAAGGCAGAAACACAACACAGGAGAAAAACTGACGTTTGAGGAACAGGATTTCCTGTCTTCAATCTTAAGAAAGCCACTTGACCAGGAAGACACTCATGCGAAGATGGCTGCGCGATATTGGAAGAGGTTAGCATGTCTTGTAGGTTTCATGAACCGCGGTAGACAACGCGCGTTGCCTTTTTCAAAATGGTTCTAAACCACTGGGTTTGCAAATGAATACTGTGACGCTTCTTTACACGGGCTGCGGTTTTCGGCACAGACTGAGGTTGGGTAAGTAGAAGATTCAGTTGCCAATAAGCCGTTGCTTCATTCTGCGGCTCAAGAAGCGTTTTGCCGTCAATGGAATGTGCATGCTTCAGAGCATCATCAAGTTTTTCTTCGGGTTGTTTTCCTGTGGTGAGGAATCCCCGAGTTTGCCACAGTTTTCAACAAAGTTTAGGGCTTGGCTGTAATTAATGCTTGTTTTGTTTTTTTAGAAGGAAGCCTTCAAACTGCAGACCGATGCCTGTCAGTGGGCCCTGTATAGAGCTTTGTCGACAATGTTTCATCAACCAGATACAATGGGACGTCGATAAATTCAATTCGAGATTCTTACACATTCGGCGAGAAGTGAATAGATTTTGGGGCGTTATTAAAATCACCATTAAAAGAATAAAGCTTCGATTCCTCGTGCCGCCAATAAGGAAGATGTCATCAATAAAACACGTACCTCAATGGTTTGTGAAAGCAGTAAGAAGAAATTTTTCTACAACACCAAATAAACATGCTTGCAACATTAGGCCTATTCTTTTTCCCATTAACATTTCCCTTTCTTTGCACGTAGTGTTTATCGCAAAATTTAAGATTCATTGGTTCAAAAATAATTTGAGCGTGGTTGCTAGATCACAACTGTCAGTTGGCTTGTCGCCATCTAAGCATTCATAGAAGTGAAGGACAGTCTTTATACTGTCTGCTAGTGGGATGTGAGTGTAAAGAGATGTCACATATAGTTATAAGAACCGGACATTGGGAAATGTTAACATCGGCTGTATCGAACAGAAAATGATTAGTGTTTGCGTCTGTGTGTGGCACTATACTGAATCAAGTGGGCACCGAAGCGACCTTTTTATCAATTTACAGCTCGTCGAATACACTGTTTAGCGAGCATCCAGTTGCCTCAGAAGTTCCAAGGACATTTCGGTCGCGATTGCAAGCGAAAGGTCGCCCTCAAATGTGATAAAAAACACAAAAAAGACTATTTGTTTTGTTTCCCTAAACTTAGTGCATCCTATTGACGCTGGGTTACGCAGTCGCGCCCCAAGTCGACGTAAGGGAGAGTTTTGTGGCCGTTCAGTTTTGTTGACAAAAAATACTTCTCGCTGACTGCGTCAGTCCCACGGAAGTCAGATTTAACTACAATAAGAGTAAAGTGCGCCTCTTGCTCCTTTCTCGCTTTGCAGTGTCTTGTTTCGTGTCACAAGTGGACAGCAAAACCAGAGTCGTCTGTCTCTCTTGGGACAATATGCAAACGGACAATTCGGCAGAATAATACGCGAAGGACCGGTTTATCTACCATTATGAATTTGGTGACGTGGTTGTGCTGGCGTTGGTAGCGAGCAGCGATTCGGTTTCTACACATGCGGGGGATGGATAGGCCTGGTCTCTTGATTTAACTATTGACTGCGTCGATACCTTGCTGCAAGTTGTGCTACACTAACCCGGGAGCCCCAAAATTGTGCAGCAAAGAGTAAGTTCGTCAGTGTAGAATGTGTTTGAGTTTGGGCATTGATGCTAGAATTCTACACAATGGCGCAATTCCGACGTTAAAAAGCTGGATGAGAGAAGAGCTTCCGGCGAAGTACCACGTGTGATTGGAAAATGATTGGAGACCATAGGGAACTTTGCTTAGCCATACAGAACTTGTGCGTGCTGTCACACAAAAACACATTCCGCGCATCTTTGGCCTACAGCGAGTAGAGGCAAGGTTATTTAGGACAGGATCGCCACGGCGATGATGAATATTACTATTATGATGATTAAAGTCTCTCCCTTTGAATCGGGGAGTCGGTTGTCAGCAACCGATTGCCTGTTTTATTTCACTTGCCCTACTCCAAGTTAACCTAATCGATTGCCTCCCCAAAGTCCTCCTCATACTTGTTTTAAACTCTCATCGCTCCCACCCCACTTTTTACGGCACAGCCCTTTCTCGACCGTGTCTGGTATGAGCCGCGTCGCCATCGTCGTGACCGTGTGAACGATGGCAAGACCGACGAGTGAAAGAAAGAGCGAACGATGAAAGAAAGCAAAGGAGAAGAGTGTCGCGAAATTGAGACGACAGGACGGTTCGCGGTGGCGGGTGAGCCAGCAGCCTCTGAAATTGTGCAGAGGGTACAGCAGGGGAAAGTATGCTGTTCCAGCTTGAGGCAATCGACGGCGCGAGACTGGGAGAAAACGTAGGGGGGCGTGTGCGTGAGGGTAATGTGATTTTGCTTGCTAAGATGCAGTTCGCGCTCTCTTCCCGAGAAGAACTTCGCGCCGCCGACGAAGAGCCTCATCGTCGCTGCCGCAGAGAGAACCCACGGGTGTGTGCTGCCTCAGCGCACTGCTTCTGCGCCCAAATATTGTATTTGGGAGTAGGGTATTCGCCGGAATTTTTTTTTCTCCTGCCGCCGTTCTGAATTCTCATCCGTCAGATTACTCCACCTGCGCAGCCCTCCCTTCCCTACTTTTCTTCCATCACCATTTCAGTCACCTCTTCGTCACCTCTGTCAACCTGAAGTTGAGGCTGCGCCTCATCCCAAATACCAAAACCTCCGCCAACGTCGTTTCCACCTCACATTGCGGTGGTCGTATCTCTGTACAGCCTCTGCCAATGTGGTCGATAGTTTCCCGAGTACGGCCGCAGCATGCGCATGTTTCATCCCGCTGCCTTTAGATACCCGTGTATTGCCGGGATCTAAGGCACCCAGCACGTGCTTCGAAAACCAAAATGCCTCTCGTGTTGCCATAGAAACGTTTCTTTCTAAGTACTAGTTTTTCTCTCCTAAGGCCCCTTCTTTTCACTTACAATCTCTTACCTGTTTTTAGCGGTTGTGTGAGCCCACTTTAACACCCCGAATTTCAGTACCACTTGGTCAGCTATCTGGTACTCCGTCTCTACCGCGTGTCCATGCTCCTCATATACACGTACTTGAACACACTCGCGGCCATTTTTCGTCTTCCATGTCCCCAAGTCGCTGCTCAAACTTTATGTTGCTCTGCGCCTGCCTCGCCTCGAATAACGACCAGCCCATATCCCCATGTACAGCTTCTTTTTAGGTTTGCTGTTGGCCCCTGGAGCCAGTCTGCCTACTGCCCTCTGATTTACCTGCGGGCACGTTTGCGTCTCTGGTTTAATACGCGCAACCGAACTTTCCAACGTTATTCCTGGTACAATGACCCCCTTACAGAGTCTCCTTTTTATGTTTTATATTTTATAATAAGCCAAGTTTTGTCAACTGCAGGACGACGGCCTCTGCCAAAGATCTTCAGCCGTCGTTACTGTGTGCCCGGAGACCGATAGTTTGATTGGCTAATTATCGGGACGATTTTCGCCACGTGTACTCAACCAGGGTTGCAAAGCCGTGTCTGGTGAGGAAATGCTGTTTGTTTCCCTGGTAAAATCACGTATTATGATTGAACATATCTAGTACAGCCTCCCGTGGTATCCCGCGACGTACTACACAGGACCAGGCAGCATTTCAGGAACTGGCGCAACGCTAGAGATGCGTAGCACCCACTTGTTAGAGGCATAGTGACGCGCCATAACATGCCTCTGATGTCGCATTTACAAGATCGCTTTTTTCAAGTAACGCACCTCTTGGAGGCATAGCACCTCCCAATAGACTTCCTTATAAACTTCCTAATAAACTTTCTTATACAGGCTACCTCCCTTAGAGTCTCTTTACAACCTCGTACTTGTAGCCCCAGAAGGCTCTATGCTGTTATTTCCCTGTTCTATCTGCCTTTCTTATTAAGGCGTACGTCATGAGCCTGTGTGCTACCTTCGCAAGCGTTAAGCCATACTCTTAAATATTTCTACTCCTTTACCCATAAAATGTGTTACCTTCGCAACCATTAAGCCATACTCTTGAATATTTATACACCTTTCCCTGTGAAATTTCTACTTTGTTACACTGATACTGTTTAATGCTCCGCGCGGTCATTAAAGCCCATGACCCCGATTTTTCTGTTCTACAGAATAGCTCTGTCTGCGTTGCTTCTTCACCGCAGAAATCAATCAAGAACCCGCATCCTTATCGAGTTGAAGGCCACCAACTGTATGTCGTCTGCATATGTTAGTTCTGGAACCCGTTGTTCCACCGACTGCCTGTTTTTTTATGTATAAGTTGCACCTTAGTGTACTGAACAAGTGTGTTTGTGTGGGTTGTTGGTACATAACTGGATATGGAAAAACAGCGCTAAAACGGGACAAAGAACGAGACAAGACTCAGTGTACTGACCACTAGCTTCCTTTCTAACCCTTCCATGTAGACCATGAACTGCAGTGGAAAGAGCGGACACCCTTGTTTTAAATTTTTGTAGGTGTATACAGCCCTATTGTATGGTACCCTCTCCCACACCAATTGCACTTGCTTCTCCCGGTATAACTATCTCAGTAAATTAATAAATTCTGCACCCAATTCCTAGTTCCCCAGAATAATTGATAGCCCCTCGTTGTCCACATGATTATACCCCGCTTTAATATCCACAAACGCTAACCACAATGATCGCTTTGCATTTTTGCCACATCTATACGATAGTTTACTACAAAAATCGTAGTCTAGTCGTCTTTCCTTCCCAAACCAATTGTGAAGTTCCCCTACTGTACAATTTATTGAACGCACTGCTCTAGTTCGAACTTCAGCGCCGGCATTGTTAACCTGTACAACACTGACATGACAGTTACTGGCCTATGCGAGCTTCTTTGAGTCCTACCTCCTTTCCCCTTGTCTAATACGTTCATCCTGCCAATTAGCCAGTCGACGGTATTGATTTTTTTTATCCCGGTTCTGATGGCTAGTAGTAGCTTTATCTTTCATTTTGTTCCTGATTGATTTATCAACTCCAATGGTATCCCATCCGATGCCTACAGCAGTATCTTTGGGGACCTGTTCCTCGGAATGTTTCCATTTCAAGTTGTCCCAGTCTATCTAAAGATATTCCTGCTTACGAGTGTCGCGATAGCTCTGTGTCGCTGAGGAGCCTCTTCATACACCTTTCAGAACCTGTCTGTGATGATTTTAAGGAGGTACGCCAAGGCTTTGTCTCACTTGAGCATCTGCTTGTGCCCGGTTTCTATAGTACCACCTTCTGTGGGAATCGTAGGTTTCTCTAACGCCCGCATATAACTCAAAGCTTTTTTGGCGGGTCTCTACCCTCCCCTCCAAGTTGCGCTACCTATCGCTCACTGCCCCACATCAGGCTGAACTACTTGCTGCACTTCCTTTTTCCTTTGGTTATATTGCTCCCGTTTTAGGTCCACCTCCTTCTGATGTCGGCCTATCCTCTTAGCATACCTGTGCCCTCTAGACGCCTGTTGTCGTCTCTCTTTAGCCTCATTGATTTCTTTGTTAAACCAGCTTCTGGAGGTTTTCATTCGTCTTCATCGATTGACACTCTCTCCCTTAATTTTTTTATCCTGCATTGTTTTGATGAGCCTGTGGTATTTAAATTCTTCTCCTTGAATTTCTTTCTATATCCTCCTATATGCTTTTGGCTATAACTGTTTAACTTTGTGTACTTCCCCGGTCGATGCGGTTTTGCGCCGCCCCGGTTTCCAAAACTGAGGTTTATGAGCTTGTGGTCCATGCTCCTACTGCAGCGCCATTCTTCATCTTTGTCATTCCATTCAACCATTCAAAAAGTACATCAGCAAGGAGGTAGGAGGCAATACTCGACTGCCTCCTACCACAATACCACGTTATTTCACCCTCGAATTTTTCATCCCATTTTACTACGAAAAGCTTTCCGTAGTCACATGTATCTAGCCCTATATTTTTGTTGAAGTCTGTGTACCCGTCTAGATCTTCAATGTAAGTGTTCTTGTCTCCTACCAATAGCACCTCCCCGGAATATTTCAATTGTTCGATGTCCTTTTTTAGACAAGTCACTACTTTTTGGTGCGGAGTACCATAGCACCACAAAATGTCGGTCCGCGTCCATCCGCATCGCATTTACAATTTCAAAATAAATCACACACGCACCGGCACCTGCAGGCTTCGAGCCTGTTTCTGGTAGAGCAGACAGGATCAGTGTCAGTCCTCTTACCCATTGGGGTGCTACCATGAGTTAGTACCAGATAGTCAAACGGCTTATTCCCTCGTCTGTAAAGCGGGATTCACACGACGGAGGAGGAGGGGCGCGGAGGCGGACGGATTTGTGACGTCAACAGCACGTGAGGGGATTCTCCGGCTTGGCGACGCATCCACACGTGCGGAGCAACGCGGAGTGACTAGCAGACGACAGCGCGTAGGAAGCGAGGAGATTCTCGGTGAGGCACCCTGCGGGACCGGTTTTTTTCGCCTTGCTTTCGTTCACCCATTGGGCCCCCAAACGCCAAGGCGCTCTCCTCCCTGCTTTTCAACAACAGCACCTGCAGTAATAGCGATATTCGAAGCGGTGCCCGCACCTGTCACTTCACCACGTGTCGACCACACCACGTCGAAAAAGCCGCCCTTCCACCCGCTTCGACATAAAACCACGCGACCGCAATGACCACGCGCTGCCAGACTCAGTGTCGGCCTATGTGCGAAAAACAGGTTCCATTCCCTCCGGAGGGCCGCCGCCGCCCCGCGAAAACATGCGGAGCCATTTTCTTTCCCGGAGCATCCGCGGGCGATCCCCACCGACGGGTGGAGCCTAAAACCGGTCACATGAGCGCGTTCCGCTGGCCAGAAAGATAGGGTTTCTCCGTCGTGTGAATCCTGCCTAACGGTGCGCAGTACATTAGCACCTCCCAATGTCTGTCCGTGTCCATGTGTCTGCACACCACCATCGAGTGAACATCAAGCGAAATTTGATTTTCGCCGTGAGTTGCGGTTCCATTTAAGGGATAATTAAAGTGCAACTCACGGCTCAAATTGACCGACGGTCGGGGCGCCAATCGGGTGTCACTCGGGGCGCAACTTGGATGTAATTTCGAGTCTCCGTACTCCGCACCCTCTACTACATCCAAAGAGGGCAGATGCTGTCGTTTGTTTCCTTTTGTTGTTCGCTATTCTTATTCATTCACAGGTACGACACCCTGAAGCCATCTCCCTACACTCAGCTATCCTTGTCGCCCACACTTGTTCGTTACAGTCTTCTTTCACTGCCTTCCAGTTATCCCCCTGCCGCATAAGCATACCTACTCCACCTTTCCTTCATCCAGACGTCCCGTTCAAACCTTCCCATATATATTGTCCGATTACCGGAGGTCTTTCTATGTCCCGTGGGTGCGCCTTGGTCACAGCCTATACCCTGATATCTTCCTCTTCTAGCTCCTTGCGAATGTCCATCCACTTGTCTCTTTTCCTACCAACCTGCATGTTTATGTATGTTATCTCCAGTTCGCACTTTCTTTTTTACACCCAATCGCCGTGTCTTTCGTCTGCCTGCACACACTGGCACCGACCCAGCTATGTCCATTTGCTCTTTGTGTATGCCATCTTCGCGAAGGACAGTGGCCCCCGTACAAAAGCCACCGCTCACTCCGCGTGTGGTCGCCCTTAGCTGCTCCCACCTTTTCCCTGAAGCGAACTTCGTCACGCTCGAACGCCCTTTCGGAGCCATCTCATCGCACATCTCGCTCGATGTCCACGACACCGGAACACAGCTCCTTGCTCAGCTGCCATATATCTCAGTTTATCGCTCCAACTTACCCTTCCCCACACACCCCTCACCCAATTACCTCGGGTACTGTGCCAACCATAACCTCCACATTTGCGTACAGAGTCCGAGGCCCCTTCATCCCCATTTGAAGTTGCTTCCGCACTCCAGCGCCCCTTTTCTGCAGAACGTTATTTGTTCCTCCGGCTATAACCACGAGGTTCTGCCCCTGGGACATTTTAGATAAGATCGAACAAAGCATGTGTGGTCGACCTATTTAATTCGTTTCAATTTTTTACCCGTCTCGCATGCATGTAACGCGTGAGAGAAAGAGGTGCGCGCAAATATTTTCGGCGGGAAAACCTTTCTGCGACTAAAAAAATTCTGAACGCACCCGCGTGATCCCCGGCTGCTACCCTCCCTTGCTCCGCCGTCAAATTTAGCGACGTCAACCAAAAAATATGCCCATGTGGCCATAAAGGGTAATTTTCGTGCTTACTCGGCGCCTTGTGTACAATCCGCCTCAAATATTTTGTTGGCTAAAAAAACATACATTTTCGGTAATAAATTTTCCAACCTTGCTGAGAGTGCATTCTGTTGTGTTCTTTGCGTGCAAATATTATCGTAAGTACTGGAGCGAGAGCGTTCAAATTGAATCAAAGGCTGCTCCTGACAAGAAAAAATAGGAGCCGTAAATATTGTGCCCTTGCAAGTAGCTACGGTTAAAAAGCACACGACGAACAAGTTTGAAGAAAAAACAAAAACACTCCAAGGTTAAGAGGCTTGTAAAAAAAACCCTTCTACAATTTTGCTGAAATTGTCCCAAGATGTTCGCCTCGGTATGTACACGAATGATCATTAAAAAGATGTTGCATCATCATGTTCCTGACGCGCCCAAAGCGCGAGAAAGAGGTTTGGTCGGCCAACTAAAGCGACACAAAACGGTGAGAGCAACTTCCACCGAATGTGCAGAAGTTATATAATTATTTGCACTAAATGCAAACGGTTACTTATAGATAATATTATAGAGAATTCACAAGCGAAATTAATATTTATTGGGAATTTGTGAACGAAAATCTACAATCTACGCACCGCTTAGTGAATACAGTTTGAAGAAAGAACGGAGCAACTCCACGTTCACGTGCATTAAAAAATGCTTCTTTCAGCTTTATGAAGCTTTCCACAGGTGTTTTCGTTTACATTTACTTATGTGCGCCCTATAAATGTCGCGCGTCATTCTGAGCACAGCGCCGATACAGCGCACCTTTCCTGCGGTAGCGAAACCGCTGCAATACATCGTGGCAAAATGCGCGAAATTGTAGGGTTTATTTTCAGATTCCTCTAGCTTTCCCCAACCACAGTCACTCTTTGTCTTACATTATCAACGTTTTTTTTTTGTTTCACGCTGCATCCGTGTTGCACTATATTTGGCTCATAAGGTCAATAATTTGACGAGATGCACGCACTTTTGTTTTCTAACTCGCCTCGAGGTTTCTTTCGTTCACTTAAAATCAAAGGTTCAACGGAAGCCCGTCCGGTCTGCAGCCCACATGGCAAGTATTAGGAACGGGCATGGGCCACACACAACCCCAGCACGGGTAACGATTCGAGGTACAGCGCCCGCCTTCGGTCTTTCTCTTGGCACACTGGTTCAATTATTGAAATAGCGGCGATACAGGAAGGCAAACGCGCTTGAGCCTGGTGGGCTCGGGGAGGACACATGTATGATCTCTATTTTTTGTTTGAGTGGACTACTTCTTGTGCTTTTACGATGGGATGCGGGGGCACGGACTCGGCTGACCCAAACGGCGAAAGAGGGGAGTGGAAGAAACGGGGCTGCATGCGTTCGAATGGTTACGAGTTTTGAGTTCTGCCACACTGGCTGAGTGCCTTGGGCCACTTATCCCGCTATATGACTACGGTCGCATTTCAAAGTTCAGTTCTTCACATTTTCGTTATTTCTTTTAGGTGTTCTGATTTTATTATCCTTTTGTATAAATTCCGCTTCTTACTCAGTCTCTTTTGTGTTCATTCTTCTTCGTTGTTTCGCTGTTCAATTGCTCCAAAGAGTAGAGTTAGCGCATCACGGCAGTTGTGTGCACAAAAAAAAAAGAGTGTGAATAATTTAACCCAACGAGCGACCGCGGTTGCGGAAATCTAAAGGAAGCTCTAACAATCAATCCGAAGTACTTAAAATTGCGCGTTTTATAACCCTGTATTGCAACGGTTTCGCCACCGCAGAAAAGGTGCGTTGAATGGGCGCTGTGGTCGTAATGATGCGCGATAGTTATCGGGCTCGCACAAGTAAATTTATGGAAAATATTTTTCGAATGCTTCATAAAACTGACAGAAGCATTTTTTCTAAATGCGCCTGAAGTTGAAGTTTCTGCGTTTTTTCTTCAAACTGTACACGTTCCGGGGTGCAGAGATTGCTTATTTTCGTGACAAAACTCGCATAAAAAATTCAGTTTTGCTTCTGAATTCTCCAGAATGTTATTTATAAGTAATCGTTTGCACTTGGTACAAAAACCTATAAAATGTCTGCACATTTGGTGGAAGTTGCTCTTACCATTTCGTGTCTCACGAGCTTGATGAGGCCTGGCCGACGAGGCGTCTTTCTTGCGCTGTGGGTGCGTCAGTAACAAAATGATGCGACCTGTTTTAAATGATCATTCAATTACTTACACAGGCGAACACCTTGGTAGAATGTTGACAAAATCAAAGAATTGTGTTTTTTTAAACAAGCATCTGAACTTCGAGTGTTCTTGTTTTTTATTCAAACTTGTGCGCCAGTTCCTTTTTAACCGTAGCTTGCATAGGCATGATATTACAGCCATTATGTGTGCTTGCAATGAGCGGCCCTCGCTAAATTTTGAACTCTCTAGCCCAAGTACTTATGAGAATATTTGCCCACAAAGTACAGAACAAAGCTTGCTCTGAGCAAGATTCAGAAATTTATCACCAAAAATAAATGTTTTTCTAAACGACGACATTGTAGAGGCGCAATATACACTACGCGTAGATTAAGCATACAAAATTACATTTCGGCCCCGATTAGCATATTTTTTGGTATGTGTCGCTGGATTTTTCGCGGACCAGGACAGCGAGCGGCTAGGGTCTACGTGGTGCTTTGGAATTTTTTTTTCAGTCCGACAGACTTTTTTCCATTGAAAATATTTGTGTATCCGCAAAAGCGAGAATGATCAAGAGAGAGAGAGAGAGAGAGAAAAGACCTTTATTCGGCCGAAGTTACAGGCCGAGCATGTCCACCGCCTGGGCGACCAGTCTGCGCTGTTCTTCTCCTTCAGAGCCGAGCCAGTCGGTCCAGGTGGTGATGGAAAGGGATGGAGAGGGATAGGAGTCAGATAGCTGAGCCACCGGGCAGCAGAATAAGCAATGAGGTAGATCAGCGTAGGCAGTGGGACAGTTGGGACAAGAGGGGTCAGACCTATAGCGATAGAGGAAAAGGCGGGAGGGAGTGATCAGGGCATTCATTTGGATGTGCCGGAGCAGACGAGCCTCCGTTACGGTGAGTGATGGGTGAGGAGGCAGGTAGAGGCGTTTGTCAAGACGGAGCTGAAGGTAGACCTCCTTGATGGCACGGCGAAGGGAGAGCCTCACACCGTCCTCCGAGGGCCCGGGCCAGGGGATCAACGGTGCCCGGTGAAGAGTTTCGCGGGCGAGTTGATGCGCCAACTCATTGCCGTCAATCCCGGAATGTCCAGGGACCCAACGCAGGAAAACGATGGATGGCTGTAGAGCGGAGACCGCTCGTTCGACCTCCTGTTGAAGGATAGAAGGTAGTGAGCGATTTTGTATCTGTATAATAGCGGCGTGAGAGTCAGAAAAGACTGTGTATTCGGGGAAGGGGGGAAGAGAAGCAAAGGAATGAAGGGCATGGGCAATGGCGACAACCTCAAGAGACATTGCTTCCGGAGGGTGAAGGTACGGGCTGCTAGTGTGGGTTGCTTCAGCAAGGTGAGGGTGGTACAGAATGTAACCGCACGAGCCTGGAGGCGCCACAAAGGAAGCATCTGTGTAAGCTATTCCCTGGGTCGCGAAAAGAGGAGTATGATGCTGCGCGGCCGCATGACGACGACCTGCATGAAGGACAGGGGACATGTTTGACGGGAGAGGGAGAATACGAAGGTTGGGCGCCGAAATTGCGTCAGGAGGGGTAATGGGGGAGACAGGAATCGGAGATATACCCGCCTGAACCAGTAACCATTGACCTTGACGGGTAAGGGAGAGCAGAGAAATCTGGGAATCTCGATGGAGATTGAGGAGAGAGCGAAGGGAATGAAAGAGGCCCGTGGCAAAAAGCTTATCTGTAGAAGTGGTGATAGGGAGGTTCAGTGCTGCTTTGTAGAGTCCCACCAAGGCGGTCTCAAGGGTATTGAGTTGAGTGTTGGTGAAGGAGATGTAAGGGATAAAGTATAAGCGCGAGGGCGTGAGCAACCCTGCAGGCATTAGCTTCGTGAAGACCCGCCCGTCGAGTGACCACACGACGTAGAAGGTGGGTTACCGAGGTGGGTTCTTGGCTGCATGCAAAGGAAAACCAAGAACCTTGCATTTGGTGACAACAGGAATGGGAGAACCAGAAATATGGAGAGAGATGAGGGAATTGTGGGCACGCTGGTAAGAGGAACGGTTGAGAAGGAGAATCTCGGACTTTTCTGGAGCAGGGGAAAGACCAACAGCGGTGAGAAAAGAGTCGATGACATGCAAGCCACGTTGCAGGGTGCTCTGCACATGGCCCGGAGAGCCAGATGAACACCAAAGGGTGATGTCGTCGGCGTAAAAAATGTGATGAAGATCAGGGATTTCAGATAGTTGGGAAGCCAGAGGAGTCATAGCAATATTGAAAAGGGTGGGGGAAAGAACAGCACCCTGAGGAGTGTCTCGAGTGATGTGGTGGGGGTCGGACAGATGAGAGTCGACTTGAAAGCGAGCCACTCGGGAGAGAGAGGAAGGAGCGGAGATAGGAGTACATGCGGGAGCCGCAGGACATTGTGGCAAGCTGTGCCAGGATATGGTCATGGCACACACCGTCAAAAGCTTTACGGACATCGACGGTCACCAGAGCGTAGATTTGGGTGGGGGTGGAAGAGAGAAAGGTGTGCTGGAGAAGCAAAAACATATCCTGAGCACCGACACGGCGACGGAATCCGATGAGAGTATGAGGGAAGAAGTCCCTCTTTTCGAGAAATTCAGAGAGGCGAGTCAGAGCCATACGCTCAAGGGTCTTACCAACGCATGACGTTAAGGATATAGGCCGAAGGTTAGCGATGGAAGGAGGTTTTTCAGGTTTTGGAATCATGGTAATAAGGGAAGACGTCCAGGAGCTAGGTAGGCTGCCACTGTCCCAAGCTTGATTAAAAATCTGGAGGAGGAACTCTTTCGCATTGTCGGGGAGGTTGCGGAGAGCCGTGTATGTGATGGCGTCTTCTCCAGGAGCAGAACGCTTAGCATTTCCAACCAGGGCCGCCTCGAGCTCCCGCAGAGTGAAAGGGCGGTCCAGATCAGAATTAGGTTCACCTGAGTAGTCCATATAGCTAGGAGTAAGAGGGGGCGGAAGATAAAGAGAGGCTAGTTGGTTGAAGAGATCGGAGGCTGTTCCTTGAGCAAGAGCTTTAGCTAAAGTGGGAGCAAGCGTGGGCTTAGTGCCTAGGAGAGATTTAAAAAGAGACCATGTCGATCGTGAGTGCAAAGCAGAGTCAAGATTGTCGCAGAGAGCACTCCATCGAGAATGTTCGAGGCAAGCGCAGTGGGCAACAATCTCGTCTCGTACAGCAGCGATTCTGGAAGCGAGCTGAGTATTTTGGGGTTGGGAGCGGAAGGAGCGCTGCAGTCGTTTACGCCGGCGCCATAAACGGAGAAAGTGAGGGTCAGGGTCTTGGATTGGATGACGGATGCGAGCACCACGACTGCTGCTCGAAAGCGCAGCGGCAATGCCCGACGTCCAGTTCTCATACGACTCAAAAGAGTGGGAGGCCAGAGCCGTGCGGAAGGCGTCCGAGTCAATGTGAGTGACGAGGCGACGTCGCGGGATGTGGGAAACGGATATGGAAAGATGAATCAGAAAATGGTCGCTGTGACCCGCCACTGAACTGAAAGGGGCCCCCGAGAGAAAGTAAGGTCGGGTGTCGTGGGCCACTGTGAGGTAGTGCCGGCTCTGGTAGGGAAGCCCGGAGTATTAAGAAGGGTGAGATGGCGTTCCTGTACAAGACAGTGGAGAAGGCGGCCAGGTTTGAGGGTCTGCGGGTAGCCCCAAAGAGTGTGAGGTGCAGTGAAGTCACCCCCAAGGATTAGATTGGTGGTGGACGGAAGTGAGTGAAGGAACTTGCCTAGCGCACTGAATAAAGAGGAAGTTACAGGCGGGTTGTAGAAAGAGAGAAGGGCCAAAGAGATTTTAGAAGAAGGATCATAATAGACCACGCCGACTAAATATTTGAGAAGGGTACAGGGTATGTCCAGTGGTTCCACGAGCATGTCGCCACGCACATAAATGGATGCTAGCGGCGTGCTTGTAGCGGCATGATGGGCGCGGTAACCTGGGATGGCACTAGTGACACGGGCCTCTTGTATCAAAAGAAAATGAGGGAGAAAATGGCGGTTGAGGAGGTACTGATGGAGAGGCGTCTTATTATTGCGTAAGTTTTGGCAGTTCCACTGCACCACCTCCAAACCCTCAGCACTGGACATCTAGGTAGCGGTGGATGTAGAAGGACGGTCCTTTTTCTTAGCCGGGGGGAGTGATTCTTGTAAAGAAATAGCAATGGAACCAAATGACTTAAGTTGCTCGGATTGGGCATTCAGCGCGGTAAGAACTTTGAGGATGGAGGTTTCGAGCTGAACCAATCGAGTGTGCTGGGCAGTGGACGTGCTTTCGACTAAGTCTGCCAAAGGCATGAGTTGGGTTGCAGAGGGAGCTGTGGTGAACGTGGCAAGGTGCTGATTGACCTGCGCAAGTTGGGAGGTAAGACAGGTGGTGGTTGCTTGGAGTGTTTCGGTGAGAGACTGAATCTGCTGTTGCAATTCCTGGGAAACGCGCTGCTGCTCACGCAGCTGGCGTTCGAGCATCGCGAGTCGGAGGTCGAAAGAGTGACGGTTTTCCTCATTCAAGGACGGTGAGGGTGGAGCATTGGAGGAAGCGGGCGGTGGCACCGACGGTCCTTTCAGTTTAGCAGCGTACGAGCCCGGTTGGGATGTGACCGGTGAGTCAGATGCAGGTTTAGAGGACGGAAGGCAAGGGGTGTCCTGCGTGACCCGGCGCAAAGCTATGCGGCGTTCAAACGCAGCTTTAGCACATGCGCGTTGCTTTTCGAGGAGGAAGGGGCAGATAGGGTCAAGAGAGGGGTGAGTGTTCACCTTGCAATGAATGCACCAGGGCTGAGAGCATACGTGGGTGCTAGGGTCAGGTGGTAGAGGGGCAGCACAACGGCGGAACTTGGCCGGGGCACAATGCTGCGGGCACTGGTGAGCCCGGTGTCCCAGAGCGAGACAGCGGGTGCATGTGGGAGGTTTAGGCTTGTGGGGGCGACACCGAAAAGCAACACGTTTGAAATATACGAAGCGGGGGATTACGGTGCCAGCAAAAGTAATGAGAACTGATTGGGTGCTACTCATCATGCGTGCAGCAAGAATATCGGTGGTATACGACTCTAGTTCCTGCATAATCTGAGGAGGAGTGAAATGGCCGCCGACGTTATGGATGACACCAAGGCAGGAGATGGGAGGCTGCGAGCATAAGGTTTGATGCTGATGGTCTTACCATGAAGCCGAACGTGAGAGAGAGAGAGTAGGAGATGAGCGGTAAGGGGGGAGTGAGTTTTCAGAAACACAAGGCTCTGAGTGGGCTTCGCCTGGAAGGTGATTTCTTCACTTGTCTGGGAGGAAAGTTGTGCAGCGGAGGCAATAGCGGTGTGCAAGTCGTACAGAGGTAGCTTGGGAGTAAGGGTGCCTGGAGGAAGTTGGATGGCGACAGTGATCAGTTCGGTGCGGGATCGGGCGGTGGAAGCGGGTTTACGGGCGGAGCCAACAGTGGTCCAGGCGTTTTCCGAAGATTGCGTTGTAGCGTCATCTCCTGGCGGCTGAGTGAGATCCATTTCGGCCGACGCGTCTTCAGTCGGAGGCACGGCGGGCTTAATGGAATGTTCTTGTCTATCATAGGAGGAGGCAGCACTACGTAAGAACTGGCTAACGGAACACACGGTAGAAGGTGTAGCTATGAAAGGTCCAGTACCGGCGGCAGCGTCCAGCGGCGACGCGGATGGTGGGGGAGGAGGGCTCTTGACTTGTTCCGCGGCCAAGGTCATCGTCGGAGACGCTATGGCGGCGCAATCTGCGGTGAGGAACGTAGACGCCCGCAACGGGGCCGTCGAGCATGTCCTGCTACACAAAATGTTTTACACCCTTTTAGCATGTTCTGCTACACAAAATGTTTTACACCCTTTTAGCAAAAGGGTTATAGCTTAAGTGGAAAAAGGGAGTTGGGAGGCCCTTACATCTTTTTTCTTGAATATCTAGACCCTTTTCCTAGCTCTACACCCTTTTTGTGTGAAAAAATGCTGTTCATCCACTTCAACACCCTTGGTTTTTCTTAGTGTGTTGAAAGGGTGTGGAAATGGTGTTTAGCTGTTCATTGAATAAGTCCATGCGTGGATGCATAATAGCACTGTAAAGAACAAGACATCTCCTCATATCCTTCTCTACCGACAAGAAAATTTCAAATACAAAAAACAGGTGGTCGTATGCAATGATTGCTCGTTTCCCTATGTGGTGCACCTCATGCCCCAAGATTAGCTTTGGCACGTGGAACAAAAATTTGAACGTTCAAAACTATAGTCCTGGGGCGAAAAGGGTTTTTACTGAATGCAACACGATGGCTTTCTTCAGGGTGTTAAAATGGTGTGAAATGAATGTTGAGTTGAGAAAAAAGAACAGCGGAGTTGGGGTCGACCTAGTTTCTTTCGGCATTGCTAAGTTTTGTTATGCTTGCTAAGATTTGCGAAGTTTTTGCTAAACTAGGATAACCGCTGAGGGGTGAGGTCAAGTTTAACTGGCATTTACAAGACTGTTCCAGTGTGTCACCCCCCCCCCCCACACTGCCAGGGGATCCAATGGGGAAAAACGTCAGGTCTACTACAAGCTATGCTGTTTCACAAGCCTTGCACCACTATTGCAAGCTGCGCTAATTTTTTTGCCCTTTAGAATCCAAAAACGACTAGTACCTTTGAAATTGTACAGTAATACGTGACCATAGGCATACGCCCGTTGTGCTTACGCTCTAACAAGCCCAAAAGCAGACTGCACTGTTATTTTACCCTTTCTGCGGTGGTAAAACCCATACAGGAGCCAAAGTTCTTTTTCTTTGTATTTTTTTACTAACGCCACCGGAACTAGGTCAAGCCTAAACACCTTTACTGAAAATAAAATACGCCAATTCATATTGATTTAAACATTGTGAGGTACAAAACACCCCACGCATGTAGAAAATGTTCAGTCCACCCGTGTAAACAGGTACAAAATGCCTCTAAAGTTGGAGGCCTCTTCACCTTTTTTTTGAGTTGGTGGTCTTTTCTTACACCCTTTATTTTACAGCCTTTTTCTTTACGCCCTTTTTCTTAGTTTCGAGCCCTAATGTGTAGCTTTCCACCCTGCTGCGAAACAGGGCGTTAAAATATTGAGCACCCTTTTTGAAGGGTGTTGAGGTGGCGGGGAAGATTTGTTTTGGTATTTATTAAAATACTGCAAGTTATGGAATCTAACAACTATTTCGTGATTAACAAGTGTCTGCAAATCCATGTGTTGATTTGCATGTTCTCATAGTAAAATACGTAGTTCTCAAACATTTGCTAAAATATCTGTTTTTTGCGACAAGCCCACCGACTCGACCGGGGGGCTTTCCTGTGCTGGATATAAAAAGAAGAAGAGCTCAAGCATTACTACGTAAGCATGCATTCCCTGTGCCGATCGCAACCTGTTAGTTTTCTTGCTCAATTGATTTCTGTTCCGAGTGTACCTTGGGCGTATTGACTGTTTTGTTGAATGCTGCGTGCTCCGCCGATGCATATTGCCACGCGTAGCTGCGGCCATGGCCACACCCTTATTTTAATGTGTTGAGCAACCTAACACCTTTTTTTGTTGTTCCCACGAACACTTTGTTTACATTCTTACATCTTTTGTGCGCCAAAAACAAATTTAAAAGTTTTCACCATGGGACAAGATTTTGGCACCCTTTACGGAAAAAACGGATGTAAGAAAGTTTAGTATGCATCATATATTTCGTCTTTTCGAACACGACCCTGAACGTCTGCCCCTGGAACACACCTACCAGCACTCCCTCCTACCCTCTTCGGCGTTCTCTAATCTCTCCCTCGAAGCAGTGAATCTTCCGTACCGTTCTTAAGATCACAATGCGCCTATATTTTTACTGCCAGCCCCCCGCTGCCCCACCTGCTCCCCCAACGGCTGAGTCTGTGTCCGTCCGGGATCTTTTTCCGGCATGACGTCTTTGTCCTCCCGCCATGACTTCTCGGAGAAGAAAAAAGAAATAGCAACATGACAAAAAAGAAAAAAAAACAATACGCAATGCTTATTTTCAACTCAATTTCAATTATTTGGCACACATTTTGTGACCAGATTTAAAGGAATTACCTCAGCTGAGAATCAATACTAGCGTTTTACGTTTCAATTCGTGCGGTTATTATTTATGTGCAATTCCGCCGCAATGCTCAGAAAATTCACCAAGCATCCGTTTCACGCGAGTGTTTTAGAGTTGTGTACTTATGAGCTTGAAAATATCACACAAACCAAACTTGTATTTAGTTGAGTAACCTTTCATGAAATGTGTATAATTCTGATGGCTATCTCCGAGCAGGTCGGCAGCTGAACAGAAAAACACTCCATTACTTTTAGGTAACAAAGCTTACCGAAAACAGAACAACTCAATAAAAAGGCGTACTCACAATGTCCATGATTTCTCAAGCAATGCGGTGTTGCGATTTTGATGTGCCCCCTTTGGTCATACTCAATAGCTGGATGAAATTGTGCTTCGCAACAACAAGCAAAAATTGAAGAAAACCACTTTTTCACCAAAGCAAGCAAACCCATCCGGCTAGATGTGCTTTGAAACTTTGGAAACCGACGGGCGCGGTCACGCTATGCAACACGGAGACGTGCGCGATGGGCAATTACTGCAACGCCCACCGCACAAAGACTACGATAAAGGGGATACGATGCGCGGGACGCGAGCGGTGGGATACGGGGATCGGGACAGATGCACGGGACTGTCAGTCTGTTAGTCGTGGCTCTGGTGCACGCACACCAGGAACCGTGCTACTAGGGCGGCGGGGGAACCAGTAACCTCAACATCAAGGTCAACTTGCATTTGTCCTTTATGCTTGTCTTGCCGAGTGGTCTACAGACGGTTTCCTCACTTCCTTTTTAATTCGTGCGTATAGCAATGATACGAGTGGTCTTCACCTGGCCTGGTTTTGTGGGCATCGCACTGTTCAAACACCTTACCAACACAGAGATTTTAGCGAAGGGATTCCGAAGATATAGACGAGTTGAGTCACTTTTACCCTGCCTTTTACTCAATAGACAATATGCGCCTTCAAAAATGGGCATTTGCTAATGTTATCTCCTAAATATTCTTTTAATAAACTATTTGCTATAAACTGCCGCAATTCATTGCTTTTAAAATGATGCAGACACATTTACATGACGGTTTCCAACACATTTCAGGTCACTGTGCGATACTGTCAGTCAGCAGCGCACGTAGCGCGAGGTCATATTAATCACCGCCAACGTTTTAAGTGCGAATGCACTTTATAAGCGACCCCGAACCTTCCGCCGTCCGCATGGCAACAGCTGCGGGTGCGCGCGCTTTTCGTCTTCCTTAGCAACGGGGGGAGATGGGCGCGCGCTGCCTGGCCGCTGACATGGCACATACCCACGTGGGAGATTGGCCAGGAATAAGTGCGAATGCACTTCTTAAGCGAGCCTGAATCGTCGCGCTCGCATAGCGCCTCCTCTCCCCCCTCGCCTACTCTCCTAAACCCCCTTTACTACCCTCCAGCTCGCAACACCCTCTCTCGGCGCGCCAGCCAGGCCACTACACTATATAAAAAAAAAACAGCATCCGGCGCCAGGTTTCGATCTGCGAACTTTGCGGCCGCAGCGCGACGCTCTACCGACTAAGCCACGGACGCGACTTTTTTTTTTTTCTTTAATGCATGAAAATGTTAGAAAACTTCAAAAGACGAGACACTTAACACTCACTTTAAGCGCTAACAGACAGTCGAACAAAGATCAAAACTCAGGCAAGCAAACGCACGCATCCAAAAGAGGCAGCCACTCTGGTGGATCACTCTGCGCAGCATAAACGCTCCGCACCAACGCCGCCTGTTCCCGAAAAATGCACTTGGTCGGCCTAGGGGGTTGCGCATGCCGATCAGTCATACGGCACTTCCACAAGCTAAACAATCCTAGGAGAACGAAAACGTCATATGGCACCCGACTAACATCTTCAAATGGCAGGAAGCGAATGGTGTACGGGGTGATGTCGATGTCCTTTTTTAGTGTCCGCTGCAAAACGTCCCAGAAGAACACAGCGTCCCGGCACAACACAAAACAATGATCAATTGTCTCTGGTTGATTACAGAGGCGACAATTGTCCGACCAAGGAATAGACATTCCTTTTTCGCGCAGCCATGTCTTAACTGGGAGTGTGGAAGAATGAAGCTTGAAGAAAAATGTCTTTGCATTTGGCGGGATACACATGCTCATTACGCGTTTTAAAACATTGCTTTTCTGGAGGCCTAAGTAAGGCTGGCGATAAACAGGCACCGGGAATAGACTTTCAATAAGAGTGTTCGTCATAGCTTTCCTTGACATGCTGAACAGATATTCCAGGGAAAACCGCGCGGTAAGAAAGTTAGATGACTCCACGACCTCTTTGAGAAATCCCCATGGAGGCTTCGCATTGACCTCGCCCGTACATACAAGCTAAAAAGGCAAATGGAAACTTTGCGCTAAGCCACGGACGCGACGTTGATATCAGTGTTAGTAACGCGCCTTATATCTTTAACGCATTCAAACTACGTCGTCAGCGGCGTGCGTTGGCGACTCAGCGGCGTTGTAGCGGCTTGATAACTGCGTGGTGTACACGTGATACTACAAACCCGCTAGTTCTGCATTCTCTCACGTGACTGCGCCTCCTCTCCCTTCACTCCGGTCGGCGCTTCGCAGCTGCGGTGCGCTGCGGTGCGGTGCGCTCCTCCTCTCGAACATACACGTTAATTCACCAAGATTTCCGCAGAGGGACAAACGAGGCGTGTTAAGCCGAACGTGATCACGAGGGGGTGTTAATGTAACTAACGGGCAAAATGCCACCAAACTTCAACAAACTCCCCCTCATAGCATCACCCCGTGCTTCGCACTTCCTCATACTCCCCTTCGGGGAAATGCGGGGGAATATTTTTTATACTATTGACTTATGACGCAGCCCCCCCCCCCCCCCCCAGCTCGGTCGCAACCATACCTACCCCTACCAGCTGCTTGTATAATTTTCCTCTTGTATTTCCGGTGTTTTTTTGCAGTTCTCAAGAAATTATTTTTCTAATAACACACTCCAGAAAGCTGCTCAATCAAAGAAAACTACGTTCAGGTCCAAACGCCCACCCTCTGGGCGAGCATAACTATCTCAGCCGCTCGACTAGCCGCGGGCAATGACACTCCAACAAAAAATGCTGCATAAAATACTATTTGTTTTGTATACCGGCCCTTTGTTTTGGTCTGTACAATTTCTGGTACTCCGGTAGTTTTTATTTCTAACATACGGCGGAACGCTTTTGCAATCTGCTATACGGACGCATACAGAACTAACTATTATTTAGAGCACTATTTATTGAGGGAAAGGAATCAAAAGTCCTGGATGTGATGCTCGTTTGCTGTTTTGCTGCTTGGTGAGTGAAAGGGGGGGTTGTCGTTATTTTCCCGGTACCTAAGGTCGATTAGGAAGCATGTTTACACAATGAATAGTATTTTCATCTAATTACTCAGTTCTTTAGGAAGGTCAGAAATTTCGCACCAGTCAAGTTGGAGGCACGCGTCAACCAAAATGAATGCTTACACAGCGACAGTATTTGTCACATACATATAAATGGGGCAGTGCGAAAGCGAAGGAACAAAAAAACGGGTTGTTTGAGAGTGAATACAATGCTTCAGAGCACTGTACAAACAGACAATCATGATGCAAGCTTATGTGCTGATAAAGTTAGAACGATGGGTAGGCTAAAACCTTTCAAACTTTCCATGCAACCAAACAGCCACACGTCGGAAAATGAAAACTAGATTTATTAGCAGTTTGAAGTTGCTCAAGTTCGCCATGCTCTGGAACGAAACAAAAATTATTAACACCCTAGCAAAGTTATTTTAGAAATTGGGTTTACAGAAAAGGTGGCCATTTATCACAACATCAATTTTCATTGTTCAAATTTAGCTGCACAGCAGTAGTATCGATTTGAGTTGATAGGTTCACTTTGTTATGCGGAACGCTGTAGTGATATCATTGCACCTACTTCTGAGCTATCACTTCTACGGCAATTAGCACTATGGGCTAGTTCACCCATTTTTCTTTCATCGTATCTGTGTGTTTTCGAAAGAGCCGGGCGGTAATCCAAACCTAAAACAAAGCAGGGTGGAGAATGGGAAGAATACGGGAAGTACAGATGACAGCATAGTTATCTATACCACGGCTGTATATTCTAGCCTATCCTGCCTGCCTCGAAAAGGTCATAAAAAAGATTCCATGACGTTGTGAAGCCTTACGCACAGCTTGTGTTCCCACAGAGTTTGTAAAAGATATGTTTGTATGTTTCTGAACTTTTCAAAGACAGCCAGTTTAAGACAAACTCTTATCAGAGAAAAGTCTTTTGCGGACTGTGTATTCAGATTGGCGCTCAATTTTGTCACAGAAAAAAAGGGAAGTTATCGCATCGGCAGTTATAAATACTTGATCCTGTGGGTTTTTTTTATTTCAAAGCACCATTCAACCAGTCCCTTAACTAATGTGAGCTAAGAGGCTGTCATTGCTATGGAGCCTCGCTTTTCCCTCTGCGTAACGCATACATCAGTCGGAAGTCTTTTCTAAATCTTTTATTGGATGTTAGGCTGATTTCTAGGCTGATTTCTACACTGCACCACTGTAGAAAGACGATCGGACGTGTATTTTAATTATAAATTCTGAAATTGTATTTTAAGTACTTGTGATTTATTGTTATATATTGGCAAGGTTACGGGTGCTCCTAGCGATGTTTACATGTATGAGTTGTAGCACCACCTGCAATAATTTGAAATGTTTCTGTATGTACCTAGCATTCATTCTTGCTATTAGTTAGGCAATATAGCTGGTACACGTGGTTTTTGCACCAGCGACAACCAATGAAATACATAAAGCACAGATCATTAGCTTACCGCATCCTCGAGTTCCTAGAGAAAGACTGCTACACGGGTGCCAGGTTGCTCCCTTTATGCTGGCTCTTCCAACAGCTGAAACGCTTTGCTTGATTGTTTAATTAGGCGTTGAATGGTCAGTTTTGACCATGTCTTGTCAGTTTTAAGATGTACGTTTCGACGAGCCCCGGTTGACTGAAAGCAATCACATCTGACAAAGAATATAAATTGCACACGGGCCTCGCAAGTGTAACTGTGTCCCGAGTGAAACGCAACAAAAAATACATTTCTCAAACAGACACAACTCGATATTCCGTCCTAAGAAAACTGTGTGGTTGTGATCTTATGCACAGTCACTAGCAGTAATCTAAACACAGATGAACACAAAAATATGCTTTCGGCAATACAGAACAGGACCACAGGACCACACCCACAGAGGTATAACAAAGGGAGACATATTTAAATGTGGGGAGGCCACTGACTCTGCCTTTTATCACATAGAGAATATGTATAGAGTATCAAAAAGTACTTACTGTTACAAGGGCCGTAATAGGCCTCTCCTGCTTTACCACTTTTTTAACGCTGCTAAGGCGTTTGGAAAAAGCCGTCAGGAAAACAAACAAGAACACAGGGAAGGTGACGTAGTTTTCTTCACCGTATCGAAATATTGTTCCTAACTAATATTAGTTTATTGTTTATTGCTTTCTTATTACATTTACCATTTGTTAGTACTTTTACGCTTATCACCGAAAAAGAGGCGGTGCATCCAACACTACTCAGTAATAATTCAAAAAACATATTTATGGACCAATAGTGCTTTGCTCTCATTTTAAGCTGTCTCGCTGACCTGTCGCCAAGTCGTCTTTCTTCCAAACAGCTTACTGTGAGTTTCACAAAAAGTTTAAAGCTCTGAGTATTGCAAAGTCACTTTTTTGTACCAAGTTGTAGGCCCATGCTCCTCTACGGGCCGAAAAAGGTTGATAATCAGGCCTATGTGCTCGAAATTATTGCTCCGAATTAGATTATTATTTCGGCTGTGATTGCAGCTATTTTTATTTTTTACGTGCAGCGTTCTTTGTCTAGCAACCAGCGGTTTTGACGGTTGCTCGGTGCATAAGAGATCAGAACTCGTGGCACCTCTGTGGACGACCAGGTGTCAACGGTTAGTGCGATGCTGCTGCCATGCGTCTCTGGTTCAGGGATAGGGTGTTGCAAGTGTGCACCCCATACTGCCATGGTTCACTGAATTCAACGTATCTGTGATGCCTAAACACATCTTTGAATGGCTTTCTGTGTATCTGAGTTGAACATTTTTATGTCGGGTTTGGGAAACATAAATGTCGATTGTCGTTGAAACTACTTCTCTTTTTTCGAATGGTAAATGGCAATATTGTGACTTCACCGGGAAGTGTAACGTACAATGGCAGAAAAAGGTTTGGTTAAACAATATTAATTAGGCAAATATTACAATTAACAAAAAAATCGGTAATTCCCAAATCAAAGAGAAATTTTAATTGCTCCTTGAAGGGGATCTGAACTTAAGCAATGATATAAGATAACCGAAATATCTGTTAACATCTGTGCGAGTAAAATTGGGAGAGGTCGGGCAAATGAATTTACCCGTGAAAATTATAGCAAGACGCTTCCGAATTCTATTGGACATGGTTTTCACTTCCCTTAACAAACCTGAAAAAGGGTCAGTCACGCCTCAATGAAATCCATCTTGACCCTGAAAAAAGGGCACGCCTGCTTATCCACACTGCAATGTGTAACAGTTGGTTGTCTGCCAAACGGCAGGTAATAAGAAACGGCAACCATGTCACGAGCAGAGTTACTTGATATAGGAGTTGCGAAACTCTCCGTAGGCCCCATGTATAAAAAAGTGGTCCTACAATTGGCCCACTGCTTTGGACCTTGTTTTACAGTGGCGCCATCTTTTGGTAAGAAAATAAACTATACAACTTGCTTCGCCGCTCGACGACCTGGGCAAAAAATGGTATTTGAGTGCTTACGTAAATTTGCTATGCCAAAAGAGCACAATGTGTTGAACTCTGCAAATGTTTGATATGCATACGAACCAAAAGTACTAAAAATAAATGCGCACATAGAGTCAACCGTCGCTTACGCACTGTCGTCTGCTGCGCGTCTCCTTCGCTCTTCTGGCGGCAAAGAATAAATTATTCACTTTGACAGCTTTATGCCAGCTGAAACTGGTTATTTAGAGCTACTTGATCGGCTACTACCGTAGTTTTACATAGCGTGCGCTCCAGGCGAAACGATAACTCCAAATTTGGTACTTTAGTTCGGTCCTATGTTTTGCCGGAGTGCCCGCACGAGCGCCAGTTGGTCGAGGCAGATACTAGGACGCAGCAACAATCGCCAACTATAGCTGGAGTTGAGATACCAATGAATAACTTGTAAAAGCACAAAAATGCACTTCAAAACCAAATATATTGTTAAATTGTCATTTTAAATAATTAGTTTGTTTGTTGGATAGTGCATGCGGGGGCCGCCGTGCCGCTACGGTACGCACAGTCCGAAGCAGGGAGTGTCAGATGCGGGCCGTTTTTTGGGGCGCAGTTACGCAACTGCCTACGTCGACGAGCTCTGGACACAAAGGCCTTAACACTGCAAACTAAGAAACCTGATAGTAAAGTGCTCATCAACGTGTTTTGTGCACTCGAAGTTATATTACAAAAAAACCGAACTCATCACAACACATTGAATACTAAGATATTCATAGTGACTACCAAACCTAGCAACAATGTCAAGAATCATGTTTTTCAAGTCTAGCATTCGGACTTTGGAAGTACAGACCGCTCTTAAAGGCGGGTTTATGTACACCTAAACGATTGCCTTTAAAGAATTACTAACAAAAGCACTCACATTCACATTACTATTTGTCTACATCAAAAAAAGTTCATCATCGAGTTCAGTTTATTTTAAAATACCAACACAACCCCCATTTAGCAGCTATAACGTTCAAACGAGCGGCAGGCGCTTCAGTGCCCCGGCTCTATTTTTCAGTGCTATAGCAGTCGCACTTCACAAGAGAATCACATTTCGGGCCCTCAAACTGTTTCTTATTTTACTCAAAGAAGTGGAAACATTACCAAACGGAATGTGGCGAAGCCTCTGGCATTCTGGTACTAAAAATCGTCTGAACATTTTTTTCTAGCAATTTTCTCTAGGAAAAAAAGTGGGTTTTGAAGATCACAGCGTATGCCCATTCTTTCCTTTCAAAATGTGGGTTTTGTCACCTAGCAACTGTTTCTATATATAAATAAAACCCACGTGGAGATTTTAAGTGGGTTCCTAATTATTCACACACTGCGATCTCCATTTCTGTCTTGTAATAGACGAACACCTGCAACGGCAAAGATGAAACTAGTGTACTGGAGTTCAGCATCCTGAGGATTTAACTACTGAGCTACTAAAACAACGCTCAGTGTTAACACGATTAGTATGACTTCAGCATTTGCAGGCGGGAGCAGTGATAGAAAGGAAGCAGAAATTGTTCCTAATTTAGTTTTATAGAACCTGAAACATCTGCAGACGAAATCATGCACATGGAAAAAAGGACAACGTTAGCGTCCCTGTATCCCGCTCGGCTTTTGCCCCCGCTGCCCTGTATTTTATCTATACTGTGCAAGCATACGTATACAGTTTAGTAAACACCATGTCGTGTATAGTAAAATGAGTGTAAATTGCTTACTTTTAAGAGCAAGCTTCATGGCAAGGGAAAACGTTTTAGTCAGTTTAGCTAATGCCACACTAACATGCGATGTTTTCAAGGCATCCCATTTGTGCTATCCCATTCATTGGCTAGAAGGAATAAGGATGTATCATGAAAAGGTTCCGGGACGAGTTCGTTCTCTAAAAGCCACAGCAACTTATCTTCTTACCTTACCTGTGACTAACCACACACTTGAGTGGTAATACCTTTGCCCTACCGGGCACACTGATGGGGGCTGGGGGGCTACGTTATGAAATTCTGAATAAACAAAACATATGAAGTAACCTTGTGTACATAAAGTCTTTTTTAGCCGTGTTATAATTAAACGAGAATAAATTCGCCTCTGCATAGAGGGGTTTAAGTCACATTATGTGTCAGTGCATGTTTTCCAGTGCTCCCGGTAATGTCAAAGCAACCTGTTTTCCTTATAAAATAAGCATCTAATTGAGCATTATTGATGGCAGTAATGTCTGGGAAAACATAGGACGCAAAAAGCATTATTCTAGGCGCGTGCACATACATGAAGCTTATTTCAAATATTTTGAAATATTAGAGACACATTGTTACTGGCCACAATGACGGAAATACGACAATAAGGCAGACGCACATAGCCAGTGAATAAAAATATTTTTGCTAATAGAAAAATGGTATCCTGTTCTAAAACAATAAACAAACACAGTATTTCATAACCATTCCACCACATGCAGAGCGCTGTTGTGCCCCGTATTCTTTATTAGTCCATTCTACACCATTCGGTAACGCTGTCCACACGGTTCTAGTAAGATACCTTCACCCTTAAGTTGCGCATGGACATGAATAATTTTTACGATGAAGCAGCGCACATAACATCCACATTTTTTGAATCGCTTGCTCGTGTGCAGAGTGCCGAACCTAAATTAAGGCCGAAACGCGCCTGGGCACCGCCTATTATTCTAAGTCGGTAAAGAATGTTTTGACTGCTGGAGCACGCACTATATGAGGTAAGCGTTGCTAAAACCCCTCTACCGGACACACCATATTATTGTAGGTACACCGTTTTACCAAATATGCGTTGGATGCACATTTTTCGTTGTACAGGAACACATGCAACACCATTTATACTCGTTATTTACCTTTCGGAATGATCAAACATTCACTGCGAGTGAAGGACACTCGAGTGGAATCTACCGCAAATCTGTATGCGGAGAGCCCTCTTTGTAGCCACTAAATTACCCGAAGGATCACTTTCATTTTCAAATGACTTCCTTTGAAGATAAAGTCATCATCATCCATACGATCTTTAAAAACGTCTCAATGATTTTTTGCTGCCATTAACATAGGAAATCACACCTACACTTCATGGTTGTCTGCAATAGTGCTTGTTCTTGTATGCCTTTATATTGTGTTGTACTTAACTTTCGTATCCTGTTCTTGATTTGTGTTTTTGTTTATTTCAGTGTCTTCTGATGCTCAAAAGTGTGTCTCTTGATATGTGGATTTCGTTTTGTTGACTAGGTTTGGTCATGTATATTGGTTTTGTTTTGCTGCCTTATACATTTGCATTGTGCATTTCTTATCGAGGCTCCTGTTACAGTCGTCAGACGATGGTACCTTCGCCAGTATAATATTTGGTTTGTATGATCTAGAACAAAAAAAATGAATGTTAATTTGAAAATGAGAGTGTCGACAGTGTATTTTAGCTAGTTATTATCATAAACTGAGAGCTTTCTTAAGTACACCACCCCTCTCCAGGTCCGAAATATTAGGCTAAGAAGCATATTTTCGCAATTTTCCTATAGTAACTACCTCACACACAGGGATATTGGGACTGCTGTAATTGAATCTAGAGTGCCGTATCGGTGTGCCGATGTGCAGTGAGCGGAAATATCGGTGGGCTGACGTGCCGTTGTTGCGCACGATGGATTGAGAGCGCGCAACAGTTTAGCCAACGTAGGAAGATGATCTCATTTTGCCAAATGAAGGCCCAAAGGCGGCCCATAAGTGGCTGCTGCAGCCACACAGAATATACGGGGTCAAAGGGCGCTCTTGTAACCATAACAGCCAGTCACTGGCAAACAGAACTACGTCTAACCGTGCACGCTGCCCTCCGACAGAGAAAATTCCGACTTGGTAAAATAAGAGGTGAAGTAAAAAAAGATTGACTCGTCACTTGATGTTAAGTCGACGTTACGTCGGCTTAACATCGACGGTAAGTCGCCAGTGTGTTAACACGATGTTTCATTTTCTAGTATGTCGACTTGAAGTCAACAGTATGTTGACTCGGCGGTGTGTTTTTGTCGAAAAGATTTTCTTTAAACCGCCGAACAAAACCGGTCCAGTAGAGCGTGCCATCCAGAAGCTCCCAGGGAGCGGACGGATTGTGGAGACGAACGCGAGCGATCGCGTACCAAGATCTAGGGGCGTCTCCTAGGTGCGGGGGCTTCTGGTCAGATTTAGTTTCAATATACTGTTCATGCCATTCTATAATCGCTGAAAAAAACGCGTCAAAACAAACTGTGGTTTGAATATAGACACACAAATCATTGTGGATACAGAGATTAGGCGCTTATCCTGTACGGATTTGATAGTTGCCTGTGCGGTCTTTTTAATGATGATTTTGGGAATCTCAGGAAGTATGCCGTCAATATTTTTCACTCACCACCGTCTCTTCAAATTAACTACATTACAGTTTATTATGCAAATCAATCTTTCCTGCGTGGCTATGATTGTGGCCAGCATTGAATTTGGTATAATCTGCATGAGGCTGAAAGCATCAGCCACTTTTGCCTCAAAAAAATCCCTACTGGGTTCATGTGTTAGTTACCCGCTCAAAATTGTTTAAAGTTACGCCAAGTTTCATGCATTGTTTTATATATATTTGTATTTCCCAGTGAAGTTTAAATCTGGAATTCTTTTCTGCTCTCTAGACATTCATTTCTACCACAGGTGAACGGACAACCCAATGTTTGCCCTCTAAAATAAAACTCTAGTCCTTCGAAGTTTCATTTGATCAAATATTATGAAGCATGCTAAATCGTAAATTGCATACAAAAGTTCTGTGTTTCATGCCCTGTCTACAATCCCCAGCATCGCTTGACATACTTATTCAGCATTAAAATGGAATTTTTCGCTTTCCTATTTTGTTTTCCAGCCTTCTATTGCCACATCAGTGGTTCTTTGGAGTGCTCAATAAGCTTACTCTTTCTCTCTGCTTCCAAATATTTATACTCGAATTCCTGGAGTGACACATCAGGTTTGTTTGTTGGTTGGCTTGTTTTCGCATCGAGCGTTTAACATCTCGTTTGTCAAAATGTTTTTGCGATGTCTCAATGTATGAACCTGGTTGAAGGTGGGAGGCTGTAGAATCATAGCAAAGAAATCCTGTGCTACTTTAGTTGCCACTCCGGAAAGCAACAAGTGGAAAATAACCGCAAAGCAAATTATTAATGAAGCGGTGAATAAACGTGGTCCCACCGCTCAGAAGGATCGGTACAGCAAAAATTAAAAGAAATCAAGGTATTTGTTTTAGCCAAAAGGAATCACAACCAAAGGTGAATAGCACAAGGGTGAACACACGTGTTTAATTGTGGTACAAAGCCAGGTTATAGCACCAAGCCCCATGATTATAATGATTTGAACGTCGTGAAACCTGCCCTTTTGAGAAAAAAGCCAGCAACAAGCAAAACGAAGGTTCACGCTCCGCGACACAGCCAACTTTAT
This sequence comes from Haemaphysalis longicornis, assembly GCF_048455015.1. NCBI lineage: Eukaryota > Metazoa > Arthropoda > Arachnida > Ixodida > Ixodidae > Haemaphysalis > Haemaphysalis longicornis. The sequence goes on along the minus strand of NW_027526407.1, from coordinate 113,392,078 downwards.
CTATTACCTTGAAACAGTAAATTGGAGATTAAAAGATATTAATCTGATATTTGAAAATAATTGATAATTGCAGTTTATGGGAGAGGCCTTTGCCCTGCAGTGGGTGTAGCTAGGCTGGTGACGGCGATGTTTATGTATGTATGTATGTATGTATGTATGTACGTATGTATGTATGTATGTATGTATGTATGTATGTATGTATGTATGTATGTATGTATGTATGTATGTATGTATGTATGTATGTATGTATGTGTCTACCGTATGTACTCGCATAATGTTCGGTCTCGCGTAATAATCGAACCCCTGAAGTTTGTCGTCAAAATTCGAATTTTTATTTCCCGAGAAATGAAAACACCCCCAACTTGCCGCACCAGTATATCGTATGTGGGCCAAGTCTAGGTGATGATGATAGTTCTTACCTCTGTTTCCTTCAGTTACAAAGCGGACATGTATCCGATACTGCTGCCGACTTGCCGATATTAGCGATATCGGCAAGCATGCGTTGAATATTGATGAGAAAGTATCTCTCCCTAAAAGTACATAATGTACTCACAAGACAAAGAAAAATTGCTCTCAGCTTGCTGCGTTAGCCTCCATGTCTGTTTTGATGTCTCGCACTCTGACAGCGGCCGCTACTTATTGGTTGCCCTGTTGTCACCTCGCAGCAACCTCGTTCTGGCGCCTTCCGTAATTCATAAAAGCACTGCATTTTGCATCACTTCACAAAGCGGCTGGTGGCGGTGTGCGGAGTTTTAATTTTTTATTATGTTCATGAGATCTATCATACAAATTCTGACCCGCAACTTGCTTGATTTTTCTGTGCTCAAATCTTTGTCGCGAAAAATTTACCCGGCGTAATCAACGCACCCCAAAATTTGCATCAATTCTTTTTGAAAAAGATGCCATGATTACGGGAGTAAATGCGGTATGTATGTATGTATGTATGTATGTATGTATGTATGTATGTATGTAGAAATAAGGATTGGCAGTCAAGAAGACCTCGGAAAGCAAAGGGGAGGTTGTGGTAGGCCATTGAAACAGATCAAGAATTTGGAAAGAAAAAAAGAAAGCGAAGAAAAAATGCCCGCCAGGTGGGATCCGAACCCACGACCTCCAGAATACCGGTCTGGTGCGATAACCACTACGCTACCGGCGGGACGATTTTCTCCCCCGCTTTCTGGGGTATTTATGTCAATGTAATTTTGTTCCTGTGCTTGGGGGTGGTAGCCAGCGCCACTCTGACTTCTCGGGGTGAAGGGGACCTTCTTTTTAATCCCCGCGCCGTGACTAGAGTGTCTACGACATGTCGAGAGTGGTCAACCAGCGTTGAACCCTCTTAAGCTCCCTATGGCACCAAGACTGCCAGAACAGAGGCCCTCGCTATGCATGTAGCGAATCAGAATAGGAAATGAGGGACTCGTAGAAATAACACAGAAATAAGGATTGGCAGTCAAGAAGACCTCGGAAAGCAAAGGGGAGGTTGTGGTAGGCCATTGAAACAGATCAAGAATTAGGAAAGAAAGAAAGAAAGCGAAGAAAAAATGCCCGCCAGGTGGGATCCGAACCCACGACCTCCAGAATACCGGTCTAGTGCGATAACCACTACGACTACGCTACCGGCGGGGCGATTTTCTCCCCCGCTTTCTGGGGTATTTATGTCAATGTAATTTTGTTCCTGTGCTTGGGGGTGGTAGCCAGCGCCACTCTGACTTCTCGGGGTGAAGGGGACCTTCTTTTTAATCCCCGCGCCGTGACTAGAGTGTCTACGACATGTCGAGAGTGGTCAACCAGCGTTGAACCCTCTTAAGCTCCCTATGGCACCAAGACTGCCAGAACAGAGGCCCTCGCTATGCATGTAGCGAATCAGAATAGGAAATGAGGGACTCGTAGAACTAACACAGAAATAAGGATTGGCAGTCAAGAAGACCTCGGAAAGCAAAGGGGAGGTTGTGGTAGGCCATTGAAACAGATCAAGAATTTGGAAAGAAAGAAAGAAAGAAAGCGAAGAAAAAATGCCCGCCAGGTGGGATCCGAACCCACGACCTCCAGAATACCGTTCTGGTGCGATAACCACTACGCTACCGGCGGGGCGATTTTCTCCCCCGCTTTCTGGGGTATTTATGTCAATGTAATTTTGTCCCTGTGCTTGGGGGTGGTAGCCAGCGTCACTCTGACTTCTCGGGGTGAAGGGGACCTTCTTTTTAATCCCCGCGCCGTGACTAGAGTGTCTACGACATGTCGAGAGTGGTCAACCAGCGTTGAACCCTCTTAAGCTCCCTATGGCACCAAGACTGCCAGAACAGAGGCCCTCGCTATGCATGTAGCGAATCAGAATAGGAAATGAGGGACTCGTAGAAATAACACAGAAATAAGGATTGGCAGTCAAGAAGACCTCGGAAAGCAAAAGGGAGGTTGTTGTAGGCCATTGAAACAGATCAAGAATTTGGAAAGAAAGAAAGAAAGCGAAGAAAAAATGCCCGCCAGGTGGGATCCGAACACACGACCACCAGAATACCGGTCTGGTGCGATAACCACTACGCTACCGGCGGGGCGATTTTCTCCCCCGCTTTCTGGGGTATTTATGTCAATGTAATTTTGTTCCTGTGCTTGGGGGTGGTAGCCAGCGCCACTCTGACTTCTCGGGGTGAAGGGGACCTTCTTTTTAATCCCCGCGCCGTGACTAGAGTGTCTACGACATGTCGAGAGTGGTCAACCAGCGTTGAACCCTCTTAAGCTCCCTATGGCACCAAGACTGCCAGAACAGAGGCCCTCGCTATGCATGTAGCGAATCAGAATAGGAAATGAGGGACTCGTAGAAATAACACAGAAATAAGGATTGGCAGTCAAGAAGACCTCGGAAAGCAAAGGGGAGGTTGTGGTAGGCCATTGAAACAGATCAAGAATTTGGAAAGAAAGAAAGAAAGCGAAGAAAAAATGCCCGCCAGGTGGGATCCGAACCCACGACCTCCAGAATACCGGTCTGGTGCGATAACCACTACGCTACCGGCGGGGCGATTTTCTCCCCCGCTTTCTGGGGTATTTATGTCAATGTAATTTTGTTCCTGTGCTTGGGGGTGGTAGCCAGCGCTACTCTGACTTCTCGGGGTGAAGGGGACCTTGTTTTTAATCCCCGCGCCTTGACTAGAGTGTCTACGACATGTCGAGAGTGGTCAACCAGCGTTGAACCCTCTTAAGCTCCCTATGGCACCAAGACTGCCAGAACAGAGGCCCTCGCTATGCATGTAGCGAATCAGAATAGGAAATGAGGGACTCGTAGAAATAACACAGAAATAAGGATTGGCAGTCAAGAAGACCTCGGAAAGCAAAGGGGAGGTTGTGGTAGGCCATTGAAACAGATCAAGAATTTGGAAAGAAAGAAAGAAAGCGAAGAAAAAATGCCCGCCAGGTGGGATCCGAACCCACGACCTCCATAATACCGGTCTGGTGCGATAACCACTACGCTACCGGCGGGACGATTTTCTCCCCCGCTTTCTGGGGTATTTATGTCAATGTAATTTTGTTCCTGTGCTTGGGGGTGGTAGCCAGCGCCACTCTGACTTCTCGGGTTGAAGGGGACCTTCTTTTTAATCCCCGCGCCGTGACTAGAGTGTCTACGACATGTCGAGAGTGGTCAACCAGCGTTGAACCCTCTTAAGCTCCCTATGGCACCAAGACTGCCAGAACAGAGGCCCTCGCTATGCATGTAGCGAATCAGAATAGGAAATGTGGGACTCGTAGAAATAACACAGAAATAAGGATTGGCAGTCAAGAAGACCTCGGAAAGCAAAGGGGAGGTTGTGGTAGGCCATCGAAACAGATCAAGAATTTGGAAAGAAAGAAAGAAAGCGAAGAAAAAATGCCCGCCAGGTGGGATCCGAACCCACGACCTCCAGAATACCGGTCTGGTGCGATAACCACTACGCTACCGGCGGGGCGATTTTCTCCCCCGCTTTCTGGGGTATTTATGTCAATGTAATTTTGTTCCTGTGCTTGGGGGTGGTTCGGATCCCACCTGGCGGGCATTTTTTCTTCGCTTCCTTTCTTTCTTTCCAAATTCTTGATCTGTTTCAATGGCCTACCACAACCTCCCCTTTGCTTTCCGAGGTCTTCTTGACTGCCAATCCTTATTTCTGTGTTATTTCTACGAGTCCCTCATTTCCTATTCTGATTCGCTGTATGTATGTATGTATGTATGTATGTGTCTGTGTGTATGTATGTATGTATGTATGTATGTATGTGTGTATGTATGTATGCACGTATTTATGTATATATGTATGCACGTATTCATGTGTGTATGCATGTAATTGTGTATTTATGGCTGCGCGTTCAGGACGTTACTTTAAATTTATAGTTTAATTTAAGGCGTTGGCGAAAAAAAAAATGCGCTACAAATAAAAATACGAAAAATGTTAACGTTCTGTCGTTCAATTACAGGCTTCAGCCATGCATGGCTGTGGTTCTGAGTGTGTGTCCGAACCGGGAACTGGTGGTGCAACGCAATTTATTTGCCTTTAGAAGGAGAGGGGTTGGGGAGATGACGCCCGGACTTCGTCTCAGCAGAATCCGAGTGTCATGAACATGCCCTGTACTCTCCCCACCAATAGGAGCTGGTCATCGAGGGAGGGGCTGCCTAGGAGAAGCCTCCAAAGCGTAGGACCATGACAGAATGGAAAGAAGATGCTGTTGTTAGTAATGGCTTGCTAGGGTGCCTGTTCTAAAAGCAAGGGAAGCGGAGTGCCGACCCGAGCAAGCGGAGTGCCGACCCGAGCAACGGTCAGTGGGGCGGGCGGGAAGCCAGAGGTGGGACCGCAAGGCAAGACTATGTGATCCCCGGATGCGTCGCACCACATAGTTTGTACTGACGATGGGTGAACTTAGTTGGATAAAACTGGTGTAGTCTGATTGGACACATAAGTGGGTTTGTCTGCAGTCAAATCAGCATTATCTGCTGTCTTGATGAGACTGGGATGGGGATGTGGCTGCCATTGTTGTCTGGATCGGAAATGCTCAAGGATGCGCAACGCGTCAAGCTATCGGGTCAAGCTATCCACGGCTTCGTCTTGATTGAAATTTCTGTTTCTGGAACAGGCGAAGTTGGCCAAATTTGAGGCGCTCGACGCTTGTGGGCCAGGTGGTTTACAGCGCTGGCCGCCGGGAGAGAAGGATCGTTGCCCCTGTTGCGTGAGTGTGCCGGGGTACAAACAAGGTGGAATGTTAGACTTCTCTAGGGGTACCTTGATGACGGGGCGAGCAGAGTCTCAGGGGCGCTTTTTGGCACGACCATGGTGGTGAAGTTCATGCATGCCACTGCCGAGTCAGGCTATCCAATTTAAATTGAATTTTTAATTTAATCAATACAATCCTCATTGCAATGCTTTCTTGGTTGGAGTGCCTATAGGCAGAAATAACGCAAGACGGGGCCATGACACCCATTCAACAGAAACCCATTCAGCAAAATTCAAGAACAATACTATCAAAAACAAATAATAGCCGTAACTAAAAGACGTAAGGACTGGAGACAGCCCTTTATGCAGTGCGCTAACTGTGAGCATAAAAATATTGACAAACGAAAGCAAATTGCTCAACTACGTACAAAAGATGCCGATACACTACAACAGTAACACGCCAAGAAATCTCTTCTGAAATTATTCACGAAATAAACAGTTACTTTTTCGGACAGTGGAGGCAATATACCATAATAATGATTGTTTTATAGCAAAAGCAAAGTAATTTACACCAACATGTCCAAAACTGCACAGACAACCAGAAGAGAAATCACAAAGAATCATAAGGTGATCACACAGTTAGGATGTTTTCATTCGATATAAACCAAACAAAACAGTACGGTATAAATCAATTTTCCGCAGAGAAGAGCGCTTTCATAAATTTTTCAAAAGTATGTTTCGAAACATAGGTATGTAAAACATCTGACATTACACGGTACTGATTTATTAACGCGGGTATTTAAGAAACCAATCGCTGCTTCCCATAACCTGTCTTTGATTATGGTTTCCCGAAAACCCTGTTCTTATTTCCTACGGGCTTTGGGTTTTATGAAACTTAGTGTTAAATTTTTGTTTGTCACCTTGGTACCTACGATATATTTCTGAAGACAGCCGATACCTATATTGTTTGGGGATATTTAGTGTCCCATTAACCTCGAAGAAGGGCATCCACCTCTCCGGTAGCAATATGTTATCTATCGCCCGCCCCTCCCGTTTTTGTAACAAAAAAACGACTACGTAGATGGTGGGGGACATTGTTGGTGGCTGGGAATGGCCAAGGTGATTGCCACTTCTTCGGCTTCTTGGATTCACACCTGTGGCAGGATTGCCATAGCAGAGACGGTGTTTCCATCAACATCGACCACTACTGCAACCACATGTTTTTGATTGTAGCTGGCGCCCCTGGGCAGGGCTGTTGCCTCCCTGTAGGGAACTGCTTGTGGCGGGGTGGACGATAGGTGAGCTTCGATGGTAGCAGCTCTGTTCCACCTGCGGTCACGAAGTTGTGTCGGATGGATATTTCTGGGGATGGGATCCACATCTCTTCCAGATCGAGAAGTTGTCCGTAAGGAGTGGTTTACTCGGCTCTCGGGAGGCCCACTCGTTAGAGGCTCAGGCGTCAGAGGACATATTTACTCGCCTTCGTTTTCCGAGCCTTTTGCATTGACACGGCATGTGGGCTGAGAATAATTCATCGATAGTGTTATCGAAACCACATTCAAGTCCTTCTGTATTGGTCAATTGTTGTAGGCCCAGCATCGGTTTTTAGCATTTCCGTGTAATGATGTTTATCTCGTCACTTTCAGAGGCCGAAAGTGGGAGGTATGGTGCGCTCTAACAGGTTCCGGTAATTATGAAGGAATAGACAATTCTGGTTAGCTTCGCCTCTGTCATACTAAGGCTCCTACTCGCTGCAAACAACGTTTTTTACACGCAGCGAGTGTAGCGTAGAATGCTTCTTTGAGCATGTCTACGGCAGTTCATTGGCCATCATGTGGAAACTTTAGCCAGCTTTCCAGGGGCGGAATACACAACACGCAAATTGTACCTGGTTACGACCTTCTAGACATTGGGCAAAAGCCTAAGTAATTACGGTAATACGTGAGTTTTCATTTTTTCTTTGTGCTCCTGTACGTTTTACGGTGTTTCATATTCTGCAGCATGCTTTCATACACGCTCGCGATAACGGTGGGAAAAATCAGACGGCTTCCAAGCACCTGACCTGATTCCTTAATCTTGCAATGAGATTATGCTCGCGGGATTTTGGCATTAGTCCTTGATTTTTTTAATGTATCTCCTTTTTGGCATGAGTTCCTGATTTTTGAAAGTACACCCTGATGATGCGAATGTTGGCAACTTCACTGATCAGATGACCGCCTACTTCAATGGGGGGTTCCTTAGACCTTCGAACATTGCTGAGGCGTTTGTGGCCGTCCAGAAGAAGCAGCTCCTGGAACCTGTGGCAGGACCTTCTGCAGCACCCATAAACTAACCTAACTACCGCCAAAGGGTGCTGCAAACTGCTGTAGTTGTACCCGGGTTTGGCGTAGTCCAGCTCTGAAGGGAATTCGGCCTAATGTCAGTCGGGAATGAAGCCACCACCCGGGCTCTGATAGCCTAGTACATCTGCAAGAACAATAGAAAGAACGGGTTCCGAACAGGCTGCCCATCCTAATGTAGGGTGGCTCGACGAAACCAGCTGCTTTCTATGATTCGGATGAGCTGCAAAAGGTAAGAGGTAAGGTTTCTTGCGGGATTTTACTTGGAATGCACCCGCTACGCGCATCTTTGACCAACATTGGCCGCTAGGAGAAAGATACCGTTATTGCAGAGTCTAGCCAGTGATTGTGCATCTCCACATAGCTGGCCAGCCACGTGCGAAATCGTTCGGGTGGTTGAGACTGCACGGATACAAGTAAACCAGGTGGTAAACTCTGGAAGGGTCTGATGTTGCGCTAATCTGGTATAGTGCTTTGAGCTTTTTGTACATGTGTCTTGGAATCAACAGTTTTAGCTGCTATTTCTGTACCTGTGACCTTTGAAGCAACAGCGCGGGTTTGGGATAGATACTTTAGAAGAAAGAGAGTTTTAAGAAATTGTGGGAGTGTACTGCCATCAAACCTTAAGACATGCCTATGATTTTGATTTACATTTTTATGGCGAATACTGGGATAGCTCGAACGACACTCACTTGTTGCTCACGAGAGTCTTCAAGAATACCCACCTCAGTTTAGTTCAACAGTTCAGTTTTGCAGCTAATGGTGGTTCGGTAAGTTGTTTTTAAATGCTTTGCAAGCATCCAGGTTTTTTTACTTCAGAGAGTTAGTACGCTTTCCTTTAATGGAAACTGGTGTAGCCAAGTCACCGGATGCCGCTTTGTGCTTAGTTTTTTTCTACTACGTATTCAATAAAAAGGGTAATAGGAAGATATTTTTTTATGTTTTTGGCGTTGATTTTTTTGCAGCTTGCATTGCCAACAAACGTGAGACGTTTTCAAGGCAAACTCAGGTAAGGGTTCCAAGATTGCTTTATTAGTGGTCTTTTTCTGTGCCAGATTATTGCAAAGAAGGGGCTTTCATATTATATCATGCGCCTTAGTAAAAAGGTGGCTGTTTTGGTACTGTGTCGACTAGGCCTTACCCCGATACTTACCTTGGTTCCGTAGCTCTCTGGTCTCTCAATAGAAATGAAACCCAAAATCGGTACTTGACCAGGGCTCCCTTGGACACCCCTCGAGGTTTCTACCCTTCACATTGTAACTCTTTCCATGGTTGGCCATAGCGTGAGTTCGGTGCTCCGAGTCCGTGGGGTAGCCATTCACTGTCACCTTGAATACGAGATGTGCCACGTGCGTGGACGTGATTAGAGCAGCAACGCGTGGATGAAGGTTTAGTACTTCGGGCAATAAAGTTTTCGATCTGGCACCACGACAGCTGCTGCGTGAATTGCACCCGCAAATAATGTCGCGGAAACACGATGTTGCCATAAACAAGCGTTTTATAACCGCAAGTTTTTTATCTTCAGGACGAACAAGCAGAAATAATTAAAGCTTAATTGATAACCTTTAGAGCTTCCACACTATGAACACTCTGCGTCGGTGGCTGTGTTTGGGTGGAGATTGCGTGGCTCTTGCTAAGTACATTTTGTGTTTGCTACTAAACCGTGATGATTCGCTGAACCGAAGTATATTTGGTAGTTCACAGTGTTAGAAAATAAATTGTTCAGTGTGTGGACAATTAGCATGCTCCCAAAATCAAAGCCCCCACTTGTCACATAATTAATATCGACATCAAGTACATACGTAGCAATACTTGGCCCTGGGGATGAAGTACATCAAGGAATATTTCTAAGGAATATTTTCCCATACAACTGATTTAGCCTTCTGCTTACAGGTATAAAACCTCTATATAACTGTTGAGTAAATAGTTTCATGATTAGTAGTCGCCAGAACATGCCTATAGTTACGGCGAAAGCAAACCCGCTTTATGTTTTCTGTATACATTGTTCGAAAAATCATAACGTTATGGCGCCCAGTGCAACACTTCAGCCATACTTTCACGCTTGTAGCTGAAATTTCTTCCTGCTGAGCTTTGGCACAACTTTATTCTCAGAAAATTAGCCCACATCTTTTCGAAGGACGTAAGTGCCACCGGATGTCTGCAACTTAACCATTTATAATTACGCTTTTCAACGAGCTTTATTCAGGGTGGGTGTAACTTTGAGAATTTGTTTTTGCTGAGAAAAAATAAAGCCCCTTCATCGTTGTAGCTAAGCAACGGCCAAAATTGATTTTCTGACGCGCCCTGGTATTGGCTCCTGCCTTTTAGTTATCTGTTCTATCACGCAATTCCTTTTCCGGTGCGCCATCAAGATACCGCTAGGTACCGAAGGTGAAGGGAACCTCGTTTTTCGCCATCGCTGTCGCCGTGGATTTCTGCAACTTTCCCGGTGGATGTTTTTTTTTCGCGCACTGACGGTTCTCCCCACAGGGAATGATACTTTGAAGATTTGGGGCTTTTGCGCAATTCAGTGGCCGAACAGTATGACAAACTTAGAGTTTGCTGCGCCATTCGGAAAGATCAATGCAGAACGCACGAAAGTTGAATTCGGACTTCGATAGGATTAGAAAATTGGAATCCAACCAAAAAGACCTAACTACCCAAGATGATACTTTTCCTTACGGCATCAGCCAACTGCTTCGGCACGGCCGCAGTGCACCTTGCACACGTACGTGCGTGTTTGCGTTTGTGCGTGTGTGCTTGTGTGCATGTGAGCGTGTGTGCATGCGTGCGTGCTGCATGCATGCATGTGTGTGCGTGTTTGCGTGTGCGCATGTGTGCAGGTTAGCATCTGTGCGTGTGCGTGTGTGCGTGTGCCCGTGTGGGTGCGCGCGTGCGCATGCTTGCCTCGTGCCTGGGTGCTCGCATGTGTGTGCGTGTGCGTGTGTGTGTCTGCGTGTACGCGTGAAGTGTGTGTGCGGGAGCATGTGTGTGTGTGCACATGCATGCGTGCGCGCGTGTGCGCGAGTGCGCGTGTGCGCGGGTGCGCGTGTGCGCGTGCGTGCGCGCTCGCGGGTGTATGTGTGCATGTGTGTGTGTCTGTGTGTGTGTGCGTGTGAGCGTGTGTGTAGAACGTGCGCGCGTGTGAGCGCGTTTGTGTGCGCGTGAATGCGTGTGTGCGCGAGCGTCCATGCGTGTGCGTGCTTGTGCGTGTGCGTGCGTGTACGTGTACGTGCGTGTACGTGCGCGTTCGCGTTCGTTTGAAAGCGTGCGTGGGCGTGGGCGTTTGCGTGTGCACATGTGTGCGTGCGTGCATGCGTGTGTGCGTGCGAGTGTGCGTGCGTGTGTGCGTAAGCATGCGCGTTTGTGCGTACGTACGGGCGTGTACGTGTGCGTGTGCGTGCGTGTATAGGTGTGTGCGTGTTTGCACGTTTGCTTGTGTATGCGTGTGTGCAAGTTTGTACGTGTGCGCGTGTGCGCGTGTGTATGTGAGTGTGTGTATTTGCGTGTGCGCGTGCGCCCGTGTATGCACGTGTCTGCGCGTGTGCGCGTTTGTGTGTGCCCGTGCGTACGTGCGTGTGCGTGTGTGCGCGTGCATGCGTGTGCGTGTTCCTGTGCCCGTGTGCGTGGGCGTGTGCGTGTGCACGTGAGCGCAAGCGTGTGGGCGTACGCATGCGTGCATGCCTGTGTGCGTGTGTGTGCTTGTGCGGGTGCACGTGCACGCGTGTGTGTGCGTGCGTGTGTGCGTGTGCGTGTGGGTGTGTGTGTGTGCGCATCTGTGTGCGTATGTACGTTTGTGCGTGTGTGCGCAGGCGCGTGCGCGTGCACGTATTTGTGTGTGGGTGTGTGCGTGTGTGTGCGCGCACATGCGTGCGTGCGCGCATGCGTGTGTTCGTGAGTGTGTGCATGTGTATGTGTGTGTGCGTCTGCGTCTGCGCGTATGTGTGTGTGTGTGCCTGCGCGCGTGCGTGCGTGCCTTCGTGTGCGCGCGCTTATGTGTGCGTGTGCCTGAACCTCCCTTTGCTTGTTGCTGTCTATTTTTCTCAAAAAGGCTTGTGTGGCAACGTTCAAAGCATTCTAAACGTGGGGCTCAGTGCTATAACCCGGCTATGCACCACAGTTAAATACGTGTGTTTACCATGCTGCTATTCCCATTTGGTGGTGATTCTCTTTCGGTAAAATAAAGGCCTTGATTTATTTTATTTTTTTTCTGAGTGGTGCGGCCGTGTTTATTCACCGCTTCGTTATTTATCGGCATCGCGGTTATTTTCCGCTTGTTGCTATCCGACGGGGCAAATAAAGTAGTGTAGCATTTCTTTGCTGTGATTGTACGTCCTTTCACCTTCAACCAGGTTTATGCATCGAAACATCGGAAAGATATTTTGACAAACGAGATGTTAAGTGCTCGATGCGAAAACAAGCGAACCAGCAAACAAACCTTATGTGCAACTCTGGGAATGTGGGTAGAAATATTTTAAGCAGAGAGAAAGTGGAAGCTTAGTGAGCACTCCAAACAACCACTGATGTGGCAATACAAGGCAAGGAAACAAATCAGGAAAGCAAAAACTTGCAATATAATGTTCAACAAGAATGGCAAGCGATGCTGGGGATTGTAAACAAGGTGGGGAACACAAAACGTTTGTTGGCAATTTACAATTTAGCATGCTTCAAAATAATTTATCAAATCAAACTTCGAAGGACTACAGTTATTTTTAGGAGGCAAACATTGGCCTGTCCGTGAACCTGTGGTAGAAATCAATGTCTAGAGAGCAGAAGACAATTCCAGATTTAAAACTCCAGTGTAAAATGCAAAAATATAAAAAAGTGGATGATACTTGGCGTAACTTTAAACACGTGTTAGATGGAAACTATCATCTGAACTGTTTAGGGATTGTTTTGAGAAAAAAAATTGCAGGCGTTTTCTGTCTCATGCAGATTCTACCAAACATATAGGTGGTCATAATCATGGCCCCGCATGAAAGACTGATGTGCATAATAAACTGCAAAGTAGTTTGTTTGAAGAGCGGGTGGTGAGTGATAAATATTGATGGCATACTTCCAGATATGCCACCATTTCATCATGAAAAAGACACCACAACCAACTCGCAAATCCGTGCTGGATAAGGTGCCTGATCTCTCTATCCACAATGCTTTGTATGTCTATATTTAAACCACAGTTTGTTTCGACGCGTGTTCTTCAGCGCATGTATAGTTGCATGAACTTCATTTTGATACTTAGGCTGAGAAGATTCCACCGCACCCACGAGACGACCCTGGATACCGCTACACGATCGCTCGTGTTCGCCTCTACATTCTGCCACCTGGGAGTTTCTGGATGGCGCGCGCTACTCGACCGTTTTCGTGTGACTGTTTAAAGAATATCGTTTTGACAAAGACATATTCAGAGTCAACATACTGTTGACTTACAGTGGACATACTAGAAAATGACACATTGTGTTAACATACAGTCGACTTAGGGTCGAATGACGAGTCAACTTCTTGTACTTCAACTGCTATTTTACCGAGTCGAAATGTTCTCTGTCGGAGGGCAGCGGCCACTGTTCTACTAGTTCATCTTGCCAGTGACTGCTTGTAATGGTTACGAGAGCGCCCTTTCATCCCGTATAGTCGATGTAGCATCACCACCTACATTTGTGCCTCTATAGGCCTTCATTTGGCAAAATGAGATCATCTTGCTACGTTGATTAACGGTTGCGCTCTCTGTCCATTGTGCGCAGTCACGGCACATCAGCCCACCGATATTTCCCTCACTGCACGTCGCCACACTGATACGCTTCTCTAGATTCATTTACAGCAGTCCCAATATTTTTGTGTTGCAGGTACACATAAGAAAATTGCGAAAGTATGGTTTTTACATCATATTTCGGACCTGGAGAGGGGGGGGGCTCAATTTAGTAAGCTTTCAGTAATGATAATAACAAGCTAACCTACACTGTAGACACTCTTAGTTTTCAAATTCAAATTCATTTTTATTTTGTTTCTCAAACATACAAAGCAATGATTGTACAGGCGAGGGTCCCATAGTCTGACGACTGCAACAGGACGCTTGATGAGAAATGCACAACGCAAATGTATAAGGCAGCAACACAAAACAAATATACCTGACCAAATCTAGTAAAAAAAGAAGTCCACATATCAAGAGACACACTTTGAGAATCAGAGGACACTGAATTAAACAAAATGACAAAGAAAGAACAGGTTGCGACAATTAACTACAACAACACGAAATAAAGGCATACGAGAACAAGCACTATTGAAGACAACCATGATGTATAAGTGTGATCTCCTATGTTATTGGCAGCAAAAAATCTCTGTTCCTTTTTAAAGATGATATGAATAATAATGACTTGCGCATTTGTTCCGCGGAGCATGGGCGCATGCGGCGGCTCGGTGAATTTGACGTTGTAACGCGTCGTACGTTCATTTCTGTGATATAATTTAACTGAGAAAGTTTATGCGTAGGACCAGTTTAAATGATCTGGCTTAAATTGACGGCTTTTTGGCCGCGGGGGAGCTGAAATATGCCGCGAGGTAGCGTGGTCCGCGGTGGGTAAACGATGCCGTGTCGAATATACGTCTCCAATACTTCGTCAAAAATGTTTTTGCTTGCGTGTGTGTGTCCGGGATGGCATCTAGCGGGTACTCTGATTGACGTACTGCAAAAAACTGATGTTTGATAAAACGACGTAACCGTGATACGCTCGGCGCACATGGGCAACAAGCAGAAGCGCATGCCAGTGTAACAGACGTATCCGTTCGATTCCCGGCCGCGACGGCCGCTTTCTGATGGAGGCGAAAAGACAAAACGCCCGTGTGCACAAGATTTTGGCGCACTTTAAAGATCCCAAGGAGGTCAAAATTAATCCGGAGGCCTCCACTACGGCGCGCCTCATCGCCTGCGTTGCGTCGGCACGTAAACCCCACAATCAGTCAACCAAAGGGCACATAACTGCAGGAGTTAAACACACATATCCCTGCAGAGTTAATACGGGTTTTTTTTGGGTGAACTTCGTAAGTATTTGGCACATTACATAGTTTGTAATAAATCTTATCGATATATAAACATCTCACCCTCAGCCACTATGCACTGCCGCCAGCTATGAACAAAACTTCCTCTTTTTGGAATTCCGCTGGGGAAGCAGACAAGCGTTCACTCTCGGGTTGCTTCGTTTGATGTAGCCAACAGACACATCACATTTGGGTAACAGCCTGAACTCTTGGCTGGAGTGAGTGAGTGAACAACTTTATTTTGCCCGAATCAGGGATGGGGGAAGAAGGGAGGTGGAATCCCCTTTAGTAGCTCCCTTCCCCCTTCTCCTCAGGTTTTCTGGGGAATCACTCGAAAATCGCCAAGGCCAGCCCATGCAATACTTGGAGCTGGGTTTACCGCAATGTGATAGCAGCAACGCCGGAGATGTTAATAATACCATCTGCGGCATAGGCAAGTTTCAGTTACCTATTTTAGTTTGGAAAGAAGGTAGAAGAATTTTCTGCATCTACTCCAATGTAAGTGTACAGGAAGACCTCAGCAGAACAAAATTGCCTAAAATCTTTCTTGTTAAAGCACACAAGCAACTCAAAATCTCCTAGTCTGGCTCATTATTAACATTTAAGTGAAAGACTGCGTAAAGTAGTGGTAAACCCGCAAGCGCAATACCTACAGAGCGCAGTCAAGGCAAAGAAGAAGCCGCGCCAAGCCCGCCGTTATCCGCGCCCACACTCCAGAGAGTGGGAAAGGTGGCCCACGCCCCGCGACCGCTGCGTGCGAGAGTACGTTCCCCCTCGCCCGATGGAACGGTCTATACAGCTTTCTTAGAAAGTGAGCATTTGAAGAAAAATTTGTTATGTCTAGGATTCCAACGAAGAATAGTTGTTGATCAATTCGTTCTCGCGCTACGCACGGCTAGCCTCCTTGTTAGCTCAGTTTGTAGAGGGACTGGTGCTGTTGCGTGGTGGTCCCAGGTTCGAATCCTGGACCAGCGCGAATTTTTTATAAAGGTGAAGTTTCTGAAAAAGCCGTATAGCTTTCCTATGTAGCCGTATGGCTGCATTGAGGCGGATGTCAAACTTTCCTTCACATGTATTGTTGAATTGGGCTGCCCTTTAACCTTTTCATCTCCTACTGCATGAGCCTACTGCCGGCGAGAAAGAGCTGCAGTCAAGGTGATGCGACGGTTCGTAGTTTACTGTTTATAGCTGCAAAGCTGACTCATATGTATGGGACGTACTAAAAATGTAGTCACGGCTTTCGAATGCAACAGCAATTGTGCAAACCAACCTCAGTAGTTGTGCACGTCTACCTGTCTCTTAATTTCTGCTGTCATGTTCATATAGTAGGGCCTGAGCTTATATTTGTTGGTTACCTTCGAATTGACTGGATTTGTTAAACTTGCCATGCAGCTTACTAGCTGATGTGTCGCGCTCTTGAATCGAAGGATTAGGTTTGAACCTGACAGCGGCAGCCGTATTTGAAATACATGGACAAAGTGATGACCAAGAGTCGAGACTTCTGTTCACATTCAACGTTTCATCATGCTATCAATTCATTGCCATGTTTATGAGCAGCATACATGTTTATATGTAGCTCTATGCTATATATCCACTGAATTTCAGTTTGTTGGAAGGTTACTGCAGGGAACCGTTTTGTCGTTAAGCACATAATAAAATCGGGGGAACAACAGACGGAACATAGACATGCATACAAATCCACGTCATTTTTTACTGATAAGAAAAACTGCATCCCCATTCCACATTCTAGAAATCATAATCTACACGATGAGCAGAACACCATCTTTTACAATCTTTTTTGCTTTCTACCTCATTTGCTTGCAGCATAAAAGCCAGGTCACAACGGTCCTGTAAAGATTATTTGTGTGCAAAGTGACTAAATTTCAGATGTCGGCTGAGGTTCGAGTTGTCATGTGGCAAGAAGTGTAATGCGTGACGGAAGGCATGCTTTGTTTTTTGTGGCATAGCGTCAGGGGTGCAGCATGTGAACTGTGCTAGACGGCCGGTTCCTCTTTGTTTTATCAATCAAATTATTCACCAAGTGCTGCACTCGGAGTGAGTTGTAATATATTCCAGGCGACCACAACGTAACAATATTAAGATGCAATTATGCTACAGCAGGTGATTTAGTGTCCTTAAAACATTTGGCATATGTCGTTACAAGTTGAAAGTGACTGGTGTGCGGTGAAAAAAGCTCGAATGAACAGTATCTTTGATTCCTGTGTCATACCGGTGTTAAAAGCTGTATTAACAACACAAACTTCGCTGTACGCATATCTCTATAGAAGAACTGGCTGGAAAGGAAGATTCAACTGCAGAAGTCTGCAGAACACACCTGCTCTAGCTACTGTTGACGGAGAACTCGGTGCAGGAGTTCTTGTATTTGGGAAATAAGGGAAGCACGCTTTTTTCAAGCTGCGTGTGGCATCTCTCATAATGTCAATTTAGATATCTTGATGTTGTTACAGACATCATATACTTTCACCAGACGATGAATGGCACCCGGATTGCTATTGTCAGTCACACCCTCTTAAAATATCAGCTTTGTCGAAAACCTGGTGTTTCTTAGTTTTTTTTTGGTAGAAGTAGTATTAAATTTTCTTAGGCTTATGGAGCACAAATATCTTACCCCCTTTCACATCGGTCCAGTCTGCAACCTTTTTGTTAGTTTCTGGCTCCAGGATGAGGAACGGAAACTGTGCATTCTTGCATAGTTTCCCTGTCTTAGACTGAAACCCTGTCAGTACTAACTGACGGCGACACGAAATTCTCTTCATCACTGAAGTGATTGTTGCTTTAAATACGTGCGCCACCATAGAAAGCACGTGATGAGGAAGCGGTAAGGCTTCTAAGCAAACATTGTGTAAAGCAAAACGCTCTGTAATCCAGAAGGCCTGGGCTGAACATTGTGCTGCACATTAGGGATAGAATAAGAAACCTTTACCAACGTCCACTTGTCCCTCAAGAGAAGGTATATTCATATCTTTACATTGCGAGGGGGGGTTCTGGAAACTTTGCTTTTAATGCAAGGTGACATCCCGTGTTCACTTAGAAACAGCAGTGGACAAGCTTTACAAAGTTTTACAAGCTTTGTAAAGCTACCTAGTAAAGCCGTTGCTCAAACATAAGCAATAGATTCTCAAAGGATCTGTCAAACACATATAGAAATGGTGTAAAAAGAAGCTTCTTAACTCTGTCCCCAAGGGTTTATTCGCGCCCATTGATGTCAACAGAAAACTACCGCGAGCAAATATAATAAGTTACTGCACCACCAGGAAGCGAACCTAGAAAAAAAAGAAAAATGAAGTGAGAACCCGTTGTCTTGCCGATTCAGGTACCAGCCTATGCGGAGACGATTGGGACAGGCGGTCAACCAACCATGCACATCTCCAAATTTACCTAATGCATTCTTGTTGGATGCCACGTCATAGCGTCACGTGACCTCTCGTACCAATCTGCACTCCCACGACACCTCTGGTGGCCGTGTGCACGCCTTGGGAATGCACCAAGAGTAAGTAAAAATTACACGACACTCAAGCAAATTCATGCATTTTACTTTGCCTCCCTCTCTGCCGCAGCCGACAAAGATGACGAGATCCGTGGCAGAGACAGATAAGTGACATCGTCTAACACCGGGTTTGAGCGTAACTTATTTTATAAAGAAAGAGTTCGCACTTACGTACTTAACCAATACAACTTAACCAACCACCAGTCACAGATCAGCCATTCAGTTAACCTAGCAAATATATCGCTTTGTAGCAGTAAAGGGTGTGGTTAAGCACACTTCACTTGTCTCTGGCGTCACTTTGTAGCTAAATCTACGTCTGTGAACTCAACTGACGTGGCGTTGTAACCATTGAAGGTTTTCTTTACGGCTATGCTGTCGAGGCACCTTCTCTGGTGGATTGGCGCGCACTTTTTTGTGGAAGGTTACGGTTATAAGAAACTCCCTGAAAACTTCTAATGGGGAGAACGCTAGTGTACATTGATTTTGGCTGGCACACCTATTTTTGTCCCCTCATAATAAGAACTTTGCATAGTATGAATAGACTCTCGGAGGGTGGGTAAGACGCCTGCTAGGGTAATATTGCTCTTTATAATTATTTTTAACGCAGCCAAGAAATGAGATGTACCTAAAATGGTAGCATTCATTTTAGAAAGGGGCCATATATTCATAACTATTCGTTTTACATTCACATTTCTGACCCAAGCGTCAGTGTGACGAGACAGCAAAAGTAAGCCAAACTATCCTTGCAGGCAGTATCTTATCTAAGTATACATTTTTTTCATGGTACCCCAAACAGTTCAAGTAATTCACTCGCGTGTTATATATATTTACAAAAATTTGTGCTTTTATGTAATCATCGTTTGCTAATTTTTGAATGCACACTTTTTTCTACTCTTCCCCATTATTAAACAAGGTACGATTTATTTTGCACAAATTGGTAGTGTACTCGTTTCCACCATTCAATTTTGTCTGCGATTCTCAGCTTTTTTATTTAGTGTTCCCCGTTCATTTTATTAGATTTAAGTTGTTTATATTGACGTCATAACTCTTCTTGAAACCACCATTCAAGGTTTCAGCGCTTCAAGTGTTTTATTATTGTTATATGGTTCTGTCGCGACGGCGACAGAGAGATGAGAAGACACACGTCTGCACGCTGCAGCGCCGTGGGCCCAAACTGGAGGCCCCGCTTTATTCCACGCTCGTGCCCAGCGCGCACCGCAAGCGCGTGGTCAGCACTCGCCACTCGTGGCTCAGCCCCAGCGTCATCGTTCCTGGAGCGTGCCCGTTTGCGGCAGCAGACGACGCAAGCTGCTGGGGCGCCGCCACATAGCCCCCCCCCTCTTCAGACGGAGTGTCGGCAAAACGGACAGTCTTTGCGCTGGGATGTTCGCGGGTGGGGCTGCAAACGGAGGGGAGAGTGGTGGTGTTCAGGGTGGAGTGGTGGATGGTGGTGTCGAAGGCAGGCGGTTCAGCCTCGGTGAAAGCGGGCTTGAGGCGATCGATGGAAACGACAGTGTCGCGGCCGTTAACGCGAACTGTAAACGTCTTTTCGCCGCGTGAAATGACGAGATGAGGGCCGGTGTAGGGCGGTTGAAGTGGCCGGCGGGCACTGTCGACACGGATGAAAACGTATTGGCTGACAGAAAGACTTGGGTGAATAAAAGTGGGTTTTGTGGAACACGGCCGTGGCGGTTGGGGACGGATATAGCTGAAAAACCGGGTTAAATCCTTTACGTAGGATGGGCCAGGAGAGGAAGGGTTATCTTGAGGCTGTGGAGGGACCAGGAAGTCTGCCGGTAATCGCAAAGACGTGCCGTAGACCATTTGGCATGCGGCACAACCAAGATCATCTTTGATGACAGTGCGCAATCCTAGCAGCACAAGAGGAAGGTGAACTGCCCACTGCTCAGGTGATTCGTGAGCCATCAGCGAGGCCTTGAGCTGACGATGAAACCTCTCGACCATGCCGTTGGCTTGAGGATGATAGGCCGTTGTTTTTAGGTGATTAACACCGAGTAGGCATGTCAAGTGGCGAAAGAGTGTGGACTCAAATTGGCGGCCACGGTCTGTGATAATCTCCGACGGCACGCCAAAACGGGCGATCCACTTCGACATAAGCGTGGAAGCAACAATCTCAGCCGTAATATCGTCGATTGGAGAAGCCTCCGGCCAGCGGGTAAAACGGTTGATCACTGTCAAGATGTAGCGGCAGCCCTTAGATGGCGGTAGTGGGCCAACAAGGTCCACGTGAATTGTGGAGAACCTTGAGTCTGGTAGTGGGAAAGTAGCCAGAGGCGATGTGGTATGCCGAGAGACCTTGCATTTCAACCGCAAATTTCAACCGCAAACCGCAAACCGATTTCAACCGCAAACGGGCAGGCGAGGCAGGAACGGGCCCAGGCGCGTACGTAAGTATTCATGCCCGGCCAGACGTATCTCTCGGCAATCAAACGCCGTGAGGCACGAACGCCAGGATGAGAGAGACGGTGAATAGAGTTGAAGGCAATGCGCCTGAGAGACGCAGGAAGGTACGGCCGTCTGCGGCCTGAGACCGGGTCAATGTCGCAAACGATGCTGATTCCCGAATCAGGGCATAGAATGTCCTCGAGTTGCAGAGAGGGAGCTGTTTGAAGAACGTAGAGTTCGGAGCTCCTCGTCATCGCTTTGGGCTTGGGCCAACTCCTGAGAACTGAAACCGGGGCGCTGTATGGCGGAAATACGACTAAGGGCGTCGGCTGGAATGTTGTTAACTCCCTTGACATGCCGAATGTCCGTCGTAAACTCTGCAAGATAAGCCAAATGTCGCGTCTCTCGGGGAGAATATGTAGTCTTCGATGACTTGAAGGCGTTCGTAAGAGGCTTGTGATCGGTGAAGATCACGAAGCTGCGGCCTTCGAGGAAAAAGCGGAAATGCTTCACAGCGAGGTATGCCGCCAGGGGTTCCCGTCCGAAAGTGCTGTACCGTTGCTCAGTGGGAGAAAGCTTCTTCGAAAAGACACCGAGCGGGTGCCAGCTGCCGCGGATGTGCTGCTGAAGTACACCTCCAATCGCACAGTGGGAAGCATCTATCATCAGGCTTGTGGGAGCGTTGTGGCGCGGGTGCACGAGGAGGGTAGAAGAGGCCAGGCGCTCCTTGATGGTAGTGAATGCGCGATCAGCGGCTTCAGACCATTCAAGACTGCACTCGGGAGACTTGGCAGTTTGAAGGAAAGTTTCGAGAGGTTGAACAATGGCCGCACATTCCGGGATGAGCCGTCGGTAATAATTCACCAGCCCTAGGAAACGGCGCAGTTGGCGCAAGGACTCAGGTTGGGGAAAGTCGATTATGGCCGTCACTTTGTCTGGCAGAGGGCGAATTCCATTGCAGTCAACGAAATGACCGAGAAACTCCAACGACGGCATCCCGAACGCACACTTGTCGCTATTAAGGATGAGGCCATGCTCTGCTAGGCGTTCGAAAACTATCCGCAGATGGTGCAGGTGCTCAGATAGCGATGAACTGGCGACAAGAACGTCATCTATGTAGGCGAAAACAAAAGGTAGACCACGGAGGACGACGTCTATGAAGCGTTGAAAAGTCTGAGCTGCGTTGCGTAACCCGAAAGGCATTCGAGTGAATTCGAAGAGGCCAAACGGTGTAATGTTGGCAGTTTTCTTGACGTCATCCGGGGCTACGGGGATTTGGTGGTAGGCTTTTTGGAGGTCAAGCTTTGAAAAGATGGTACATCCACTGAGGTTATTGGTGAAGTCCTGTATATTAGGTAGGGGGTACCTGTCGGGTACAGTGGCCACGTTCAGGGAGCGGTAATCACCACAGGGTCGCCAGTCTCCTGATTTCTTCGGGACCATGTGTAACGACGAGGACCAGTTGCTCGATGACGGGCGAGCAATGCCGATTTCAACCATGTGGTGAAATTCCTGTTCCGCGATTTTATGTTTCTCTGGAGCCAGTCGACGCGCCACGGCGTGCGTAGGTGGACCGGTGGTGATGATCTGATGAACGACGTCATGCTTCACTGGCTTTGTCCAGTCTGGAGGGGCAGTCAGGGAAGGAAACTCGTTCAGCAATTCCCGGTACGGAGAAGGTAGGTCGCAAAGAAGCGTGAATGCGAACGGATGGACTGGAGACGATTTCCCGATGACAGAAAGGCCGGTTGTGGCGTCCAGGATTCTTTTTCGGGCCATGTCAACCAGGAGGCCGAAGTGCGAAAGGAAATCGGCTCCTAGAATGGCGTGACTCACGTTGGCCACGAGGAAAATCCAGCGGAACGCACGGCGTAGGCCGATGTTTACCATCAGGGATTTTTTTCGGTACACAGGAATGCTGGACTTGTTAATAGCTTGGAGATGGCACAGTGGTGCTTGAGTGCGGTCACAGGAATTAGCGGGGAGCACACTCACTTCAGCGCCAGTGTCAACTAGGAAACGTTGACCACTGGTTGCATCTGTGATGTAGAAGAGGCGACTGTCGCTGGCTTGGGAATCGGTCGCCGCCGCTAACGATCCCTCGCCTCGTTTCCCGGCCAGCCGCAAGGACGGGTGCAACGTTGCGCCGCTGCACCGAAGCGGCGATGGTACCAGCGCAATGAATCAGGGTGTTGAGGTGGCTGGCGCGTTGTGCCTTCCTGGCGAAATACTTGCGGAGACGGGGTACGGCGAGAAGGGCCAAACCGGCGAGCTCGAGGGTTGCGAGGCGGCGGCGAGCTGTAACCAGCCGAGGCGACAAGCTCCTCCAAGTTTTGCATGCGCTCTCGGAGAGCGGCGAGGTCGTCGGATAGCGGTGAGGGCAAATGAGTAGCAGGCGCCGCCACGGTGGTATGGTCGGAAGATTGAGCGGATGCCACCGTGGACAAAGGCGGATGCAACGTGGCGACTTCCATTATCTTGTCAGCATGCGCGGCCAACGCGGATAAGGGAGGGTCAGAAGCAGTCGCGAGGATCATCTGCACGGAAGAGGGGAGCCGTCGCAGGAAAAGTTCCTTCAACAAACGGGAGTCCGTGGAAGAAGGTGCGTCGCCGAGCAGGGTTTGCAGTTCGTGAAGGAGCTGCGAAGGTCGACGGTTACCCAACTCCTCTGCAGAAAGCAGCCCCTGGAAACGCTGCCGTTCCGAAGGGCTCGTGCGGCTCTAGATGGCAGCCTTCAACGTGTCGTAAGGGTTCGTGGTAGGCGGGTTGGCAAGGATGTCACGAACCTCAACCGCGATCTCAATAGGCAGTGACTGTTGTAAATGGTTGAAGCGGGTCTCTTGCGACGTGAGGTGACTCACTCGGAAGCTTGCCTCGGCTTGAAGGAACCACACGTCGGGGTGCTTAGCGCTGAAGGGGGGCAAACGGCAAGCGACGGCGGAGATGCCAGGTGAAGAGGCAGCGGAGGACACAGAAGGACCGCTGGCGTCGCGGGGAGGGTCCATTCTGAGTACGTGGCTCCGCTGCAACGTCCGGGTCACCAATGTCGCGACGGCGACAGAGAGATGAGAAGACACACGTCTGCACGCTGCAGCGCCGTGGGCCCAAACTGGAGGCCCCGCTTTATTCCACGCTCGTGCCCAGCGCGCACCGCAAGCGCGTGGTCAGCACTCGCCACTCGTGGCTCAGCCCCAGCGTCATCGTTCCTGGAGCGTGCCCGTTTGCGGCAGCAGACGACGCAAGCTGCTGGGGCGCCGCCACAGTTCCATAATTATTTCACTAGGAGCGAATTTTGTGGTCGTGTAAATTTCTTTCTTTGTGTATCTACTTTTCAATCATTTCCCTTATTGCGCAATTTTTCTTTCTCATTGCGTCAGTGTTTCTCTGTGTGAAATATTGAAGTAGTGTAATGTTTTACTGTACTCGCAACCGCCAGTAAGCCATTTTTGTTTCCCAACGTTATTTATTGTTCTCCCACCTTTTTACTAGGCGTTAATTGTTTGAGGTGTAAGTTTCTGATCTTGTAACCACCACAGAATGATTTCTGGGCTTCTAAATATTTTTATATTGTTTAATTTTCCACAATCATATCACTAGGTGCGATTTTAGGTAGTAATATAAATCTTTCCTGTTCTAACTACTGCTGCGAACGATGCATTGTGTTTGTTTATGTGTTGGCTTTTACTGGCCGGATGTCACGGGCTGTGTCATCTGTGTGCGCAGTTTAGAGGGCGTTCCTTGGTTATCTCGTATGCCGCAATTATATCCTCTAGGGGGAGTATTTCGAACTATCGTCACCACCCTACGATAGGCTTGTGTGATCTGAAGTGTTCTTGATCGAATTCGATGTTTCGAGGAATGCCCGTGCCGAAAGAAAAATATCCGCAGAGTAGACACCGCGGTGTTCGACTCGTGGATGCTCGCCTGCGCACTTCACTTTGTTGAAGTGCGCACTTTGTTCTAGGAGTTGTTCGAGGAGAACAACTTCGCTCCAAAAAACTTATTTTCCTTGAAGACAACTGCGTCGTCTTTGGTTTCGGGACATCTGGTGAGGTGCTGGCCACATGCACCCTAAACCCTGTGGAAGTCGCCAAGAAAGCCCCAATCGTTCGAGCCGCTAACAGCAAGGTCTCCCAACCGAGAACGGTCGAACACCGGAGAAAGTGAGGACGGAAGACGTTGAGACCAGAACCATGCTCAATCAAGCCAATCCTCCCGTAGTTCTGCTGCAACCCCAGGAGCCCCCCGTCATTGAGAGGATCTCCTGGTGAAGACCCAAAAGAGTGGCTGGAGAAGCCAAAGTGCGTTCGCATTTTCAACCAGTTGGAGGACAAAAAAACCATGAGGCAAGTGTTTTTCTACCTCACCGTTTCCGCTAGAAGCTGGTTCGAAAATAACAAGAGCTCAGTAACATCACGGAGCAAGTTGAAAACAGAATTTATGAAAACGTTTACAACTGTCATGCGTAAACAACGCGCTGAGCTATTGTTGGAGACGCGAATCTAGCACCTCAACGGAGGTATTGTAGGGTTCGTGGAAACATGACGATGCGGTTCCGTCGAGCTGACCCCAAATGGCAGATGAGAAGCAATTGCGCTTTTTGAGGTAGGGCCTTAAACAAGAGCTCCCCACTGGACCTACTCGCAACATACCGAAAACAGTGGCTGAATTTGTGATCGAAGCTTTGATCATCGAGTGGACCCTAGACATCCGCTCGAGGCACTACGATCGACCACCCAACGCGTGTTTGGCGAACCCAGTCAACGCCCCCAGATTGGCAACGGAAGCCTTACGGGAAACGACCCACGCCATCATTCATGGCGAGCTCCGGAATTTTCTCGCTATGACTCCACAACTCCAGGTCTCTTCTTTGACTGACGTGATCCGGGACGAAGTGAAGTGAAGTGAAGTTTATTTTCTTTTCATAGAAAAGAGGGGACCGAGGCAAAAAGCGGTTAAGCCTGACGAGGCCTCGTTACCCTAAGCCTGTAAGTACTACAGATACAAACACAAAAACACTTAATACATAGCAGGGGCAGCAATCAAAATACCAAACAAATTCAACATGCCTTCGACACTGCTACGCCATCCGAAGCACCCCGTGAGCCAGAAGCTATGACCTACTCCGCAGCTGTTTGTCTACCCCGCCCTGCTCCCGCTCGTCGCAAGAGGCTCTGCCGTACCGCTGCCCACTGTAGCCCACCTGACGCCCTGTAGTCCCAAACGGGACACCGAGGAGGAGGGATGTATGGCGAATTGGCCATAATCGTCCCCTGTGCTACCACTGTGAAGAGGCCGGCCAAATCTATCGTCGCTGCAAATGCAAGACTCGGACTGCGTGGTTTCTCAATCTACGCACCTCGCCCTCTCCCTGTCCAATGACCACGTGAGATCAGCGAATATCTATTGCAAACCAGCCCTGTTCCAGCCGCTTTCAAACGTTCACCATCGTCCTACCCATGCCAGTCGTCAAACAGCCATAGCAATGCTCATTTCACAAGTGGACGCTTTTCTAGCCCACGCACGCAAAAACAAAAAGCACCAACGTCTGGAGGAGAAGCTGCACAACAGCGAAAAACCGAAAATCCTCCAACTACGCAAGAACGCACCGAAACCCGTGATTGACGACATGCCTTCACCCCCCGATCCGATGTAGCCCTGACATGCCTCCCGAACACGACGACAGCCCCACGGGGCGACACGTATCCGAAATGACCAAGTCTGTGGGTGAGAAGACGACGACAACAATGATGGATAGTTAACGATTGTCAGCACGAACAAGTCGAGATCCGACGCCCCGACGCACCAAGAACTCGAAGAAGGCGGTGTTCAACGTACAGTTGTCCATCGACGGCTTCTCTGTAGTCGCTACCATAGACACTGAAGCTAACTACTCAGTAATCAGCGGATCATTCGCGTCTTAGCTTAAGAAAGTTACGACCAGATGGGATGATCCACACATACGCACTGTACGTGGTCCTCTTGTAATGCCAAGTGGAACATTCACATCGCGTGTCACCATAGAGGAAACGACGTACCTTGCTGTGTTCGTCATTTTGCCTAACTCATCTCGCGACCTAATTCTATGAATGAACTTTTTGACGGACATCAGTGCAATAATATTTCTACAGAAGAAGTCCATAACTTTTTCTCCAATGACTCCTTCATGCCGGAACCGGAATACGAACACCGTGCAGCTGAAATGATCGGCGATGATCATTGGACTCTGCCACATTGCGGAAGCTTTATGATCGCCGCCTACTGTGAAGCTGCAGCTGCTGAGGTTGACGCTATAGAAGAGAGTGACCAAAGGTTACTTCTCGACCGCGGTGTTTGTGTGGCAAGAGGCATTGCGCGCTTTAAGCAACGCCAATCGTATGCTACTGTCACTAAATTCACGTAGGAGTACCAGCATTTAAACAAGGTCACTGCAATTGCGTTCCTAGAGAAAACGCTTGCGGCAAGCTACGTGATCGCGGTTGCTGACTTTGCACATTCACCCGAAGGTAACTTCAAGCTTCCGCTTCCCTTTGACGTATATCCGGCGTTACCGCAAGAAGAACGGAACAAATAATTGGCTGTGTTGCACCGCTACAGCGGGTGTGTTTACTTTACTTAATTGACATACTTTAAAATTACTTAAGATACTTCTAGCAAAGCACCGAATAGTAACCGAAGATAGAGCCCGACCCACTCGACAGTCAACGTAATGATGTTGATGGTTGGAATGTAATGGCGCAAGGCCAACTGGGGCAAAGACTGCCAAAACAATGATTAAATATGAGAGGTGAAACCATAGGCCCTAAGATAAATCAGCAAAAACCTAAGTAAAACCAGAAACCGACCATGAGCATGTCTGGTATAGTAGGCCAGGGACATGCGTGGCATAAAATTAGGTAAAAAATTTAGGGTTTTCTAAACATGTAGGAACGCGCTTTATATAAAACGTGGAATCGTCACACAGAAAAAAACTCTGGGTGTAGTCGGACCTGTAGTCTGTATAGCTGTGGGAAGTGTTTGCGTCGTGTTGTGTCAAGTGCCTTGCCTTGAATGAGTATGTGAACCACAAATCGGGCCTCTCCACACCTGCTTCACAGAGGTCTTGAAGACCCCGTGAGCAGATACGAGTGTGTGATATGTGTTTGCCCTATTTGTATCCTAGCAAGGGCAACTTCTGTGTATCTGTTGCGTGTATCAGTGGTGTATGGTCCCAAGCGCAGTTTTATACCGAGTAACTTGATATCTGTCTTTTCACTCAAGTGTGTTTTCCACCTGTTGTGAAGTTGATGTCAGATGTGCGCCTTCATGTGTGTGTACGGCACTGTTGCTATGACCACTTTATTTAGGAGTGTAGCAGCAGTTGCCATTGCATCTGCGGTTTTGTTCCCGGCCATTCCGGAGTGTCCTGGAATCAAACGGAAAATATTTGCTGGTTTGATGCATATGGAGACACAATAGCGTTAAAAACATGATTGATGACAAAGTTTTTGGAACTCTTTCCGCACGTAAGTTAACGTACAACACTAAGAGAGTCTGTGTACACAATGGATTTTAAAATTTAAAGTGTGACTGTGATTAAGACAATCAAAAAACCGTATGGCCCCACTGTGAATATACTGTTACCAAGGTTCATTGTTTTACTGACATGAAAGTTTGGCCCGTGCGCAGCACATGCCGCAACAGTGGCAATCTTTGATGCGTCACTGTAAATCTCTGCACAATGATACTTTTGCTGCACAAACACGAAATGCTACAGAACTGCAATTCTTGGTGACCTGCTTTTGTTCTATTGCATAGAAATCGGGTCACACGAGTCAGGATGGAGATGCCTCGGTGCAATGGAATCAATGATGGCGGTCTTGTCGATGCCTGAAAATGAGACTGCTAGCTCAGAAGCTTCTTCTCGCCCTCTGAGAGGAAACGGCATGGAGAGAGATGGGCGATTTAAAATGAGTTGCTGTGAATCAATGATGGTCCCAGTCAAAGGAAAATTTGTCATAGACATGATTTTTGAGGTATGCAAAACTTTCATGTACAGCCTTCGGTGATGCAGAGACCGTTTATTTCATTCGACATACAGACTTACGACTGGCCTAGTGCGAAAAGCGCCACATGCAAGGTGTAACCCCAAATTCTGCACCATATTCCGCATTTTTAGTGCTGTTTTTGTTGCACACCCATATACGACACTTCCGCAGTGCAAGCGAAATCACACTAGGGCGCTACAAACCTGCCGAAAGAGTTGCTTGTCTGTACCATACCACTAGTGGGAGAGAACATTAAGAATATTTATAGTGTATAAGCATTTTTGCTTAAGATATTTGAAGTATGGGGCAAATGTTCGTTTTTTCATCGAATATTACGCCTAAAAATGTGCTCCTTTTCAGCAGCAATTGATACGCCACTAGGAACACTATCTGGGTCCGGATGAATCCCCGGCTTCCTGGAGAACATAACGCAAGGGCGTACATTTTCTGGATTGAGTTTAAAACCATTTTTGCCTCCTGCCCAGCCGGCCAGGTTTTTAACACCAAGCTGGAGCTGACATTCACACATTGACACATTGCATGATTTCAAAGATATCTGCAAGTCATCTACATACGTAAGGTAAGGAATAATAGGTGGCAATGCCTTACCAAGAGAGATCCTTTAATTATAAACCGAGTACAGCCTATAACACCACCTTACGGCACGCTGTTGACAGTGCATTACCAGCTCTTCTTGCCAAACGTTCTTTCTGGCATGTAACTAGCAAAGGTCTATAGGATATGGCCGGAAACACCGAAAGACTTCGGGTCACTTAGGATCCCATAAAGCAAAGTGGTGTCATAGGCCTTACAAAGGTCAACAAAGACCATTCTGCAAAACAGTTTTTGAATGAAAGCGTCCTAGATGTATGATTCAAGTGTGACAAGTTGGTCATTCGTGGACCGCCCCACCCACGAATCACCCCGCCCAGCTGCTTGCAAGCTCTAGAGAAGACCGTTGTACTCAGCAAAGTACAGAAGTCTCCTGTTAATCATCTTCTCGAGGAGCTTGCACAGACAGCTTGTGAAAGTGATGGGTCGATAATTGTAGGAGAGGTTGGGTCCTAACCCTTCTTATGGATAGTCACTTCTTTGGCCCCCATCCTAGATTTTGGAATGTGCCCCGAAAGCCATATTTGTTGTAGAGGTGTAGGCGTGTTTCATGTGCGTCTCCTTGTATGTGTTCTAACACTGTGTATGAAATGTTGTCTGCGCCTGGAGATGGATGCTGGCAAGTGCCAAGAGCCATTTTCAGCTTCTGAAGTGAAAAGGCGAAGTTATAAGATGTGTTAGATTTATTATTATTATGCAAAAACTTTGTCGCGACGGGGCAGAATCAACCATTCGCGACAGCGTTTCAGCTCAAACTGATTTTATTCTTTCAGCTCGAGCGCACGTGACCGTGCGTCTCGTTTTTCCGCCTTTGTCATCGTCATTGTCTCGGCGTGGCGGATCTTCGCCGTACAGGGCTCCCCTCCGGCAGAGTCGGAGACCGTTGTTTAACCCTACGTGACACTTTTCGACTGTTGAAGGCGCAAATTCCTGGGTGTCTTTGTTCCGACGGTGATGATAAGGCTGGGTTCGAGAAAGGTGACGTATGCGGGCTTTACGTGGGCAGCGGAAATGACATCTGGGCGGCCGTTGTTGTCGATGGCGAAAATCTTCGGGTAGCACTCGTTGACGCGGTATCGGCCATCGAAAGAGGGAGTGAGGGGTCGACGGGCAGCGTTGCGGCGCACGAACATGTGAGTGCTCGAAGAAAGGTTCTGGCTCATGAAGATGGAGGGGTCACTGCGCTGTCGAGGAAGAATTTGCGGGATTGGCTCGAAAAGGCGACGGAGGTCAGCCACGTAACCCGCGCGGTCCGATGGTTCACCGGAAGCCGGAGGTGTGAGGAAGTCTTCCGAGAGACGAAGAGTGCAGCCGTACCCCAGCTCGGCTGATGTGCAACGGAGGTCAGTTTTAAAAGCCAAGCGTAATCCGAGCAAGACGGAGGAAGGTGGTCGGTGCAATGTCCTCTTGGCTCGTAGGTGAAGAGAGCTGCCTTAAGTTGGTGGTGTAAACGTTCCACCATCCCGTTGGCAGACGGATGGTATGAGGTGCTGTGTATGTGTGTACTCTCAAGATGGTAGCGAGAGTGTTGAACAGGACGGATTGGAATAGACGCCCGCGATCAGTAGTGACAACAGCAGGGCAGCCGAAACAGGACACGTAATTACCAAAACAAATGCTTTCGTGACTGTGTCCACCCTGATATCAGGGATCGGGTCTGCCTCTGGCCAGCGCGTTAAATGGTTCACGCAGATCAACCAGTAGGTGGGGCATCACGAGGGCGGCAGGAGGCCGACCAACCTGCACGTGCACGAAACAGCGGGCCGGTGGATGTAATGGCGAGGCAGGAGTGACTGAGTGCCTTGTTACCTTAACACGTTGCCTTTAGAGGCACGTGCGTGCCCACTGCCGGACATCGGCATGCATGGATGACAAGAACCACTGAGCTGTGACGAGGTGTTGAAGTGCTCGGATGCGGGGGTGACTCTTGCCGTGCAGGGTGTCGAAAACGGCTCGACAAAACGTCTGTGGAACAAAAGGCCAGGAGACGCCGGTTGATGTCTCGCAGGTTATTGTGCCTTCGGTAAAGGGTAACGGCAGGTCAATACGGAGGAGTCAGAGTGGCATTACTGGAGCCCAGTGTCTTTTTGCTGTGCAGAAGCAAGATCTTCTTTGGAAATTGGTTGAGGTGAAGATTAAAGGGCTTCAAAAGGAGACAGCGCGTCAGCATCAGTGTTGATCAGGCCGCTGACATGGCGGAGATCGACAGTAACTCCGAGACGAAGGAGAGCTGACGTATCTCACGCGACGAGAATGAGCTGTGGTTGCACTGGAACGCGAGCGTCAGGGGCTTGTGATCCGTAATGATGTAAAAGTCCCTGCATTGCAGCAAATGCCACAAATGTTTGATGGCAAGGGTAGACCGCCAATAGCTCGCGCAAGAAGGTGCTGTACCTTGTCTCAGCAGGTATCAGCCTCTGGGAGTACAAACCAAGTGATTACCAACTGGCGACGAACTGCTCAACAACATTACTTACAGCCACGCTGGAGCCGTCGGTTATAAGGCGTAGTTGAGTATCAGAAACGCAATGTATAAGCATGGCAGCCTCGGAGAGTGCCTTTTGCGCAGCAGAAAAGGCGGACGCTGCTTGCCCGCTCCAAGCGAAGTTCTCCGAAGGGGATTTCGTGGTTGCCAGTAGATCAGTGAGGGGCTGGTGACGTTTGGCACATTTGGGAATGAACCATCGGTAGAAATGTAACAGGCCCAAGATTTCTCTCAGCTTCTTAATTGAGGTGGGGTGTGGAAAGTCCTGGATGGTCTTCACCTTCGTTTCGAGAGGTCTGATGCCCTGCGGAGTGACCAAGTGGCGCAGAAAGTCGATGGTCTGTATGCCAAAGACGCACTTTGGGGTTTATGACGAACCCCTATTCATCAAGCGGAGTGAATAGGGCTCACAAGGGCACTTCGTTCTCGAATTGTAATGAACATGCACTGAAGACGTCATCGAAGTTGGCATAGAAAAATCTAAACTACCGGTAACCTCGTCGATGGCACGTTGAAAGGTCTTGGGCGGCGTTACGCAAGCCGAAGGCCATGCGGACATATTCGAAAAGACCTAATGGGACTAATGATGGCAGTCTTCGGGATGTCTGCTGGCTACACAGGTATCTGGTTATAGGCTTTGACCTAGTCTACTTTGCTGAATATGTTGCAGCCTGCCAGATTCGCGGTGAAGTCCTGTAAATGCAGGAGCGGGTACTGGTCCGGCAAAGCAATAGCATTGAGGGCTTTGTAGCCACCTCATGGCCTCGAGTCACCTGGACCCTTTTTGGTTGCCACATGAAGGGCTGACGCGTAGTTGCTTGAAGACGGACGTACAATTCCCAGTTCCAGCATCCGCTTGAACTCTCGACGGGCAAGGGAATAACGCAATCTGGCGAGATTACGAGCTTGAGCGAAGTGAGGGGTCCTTTCCTGACGATGTGGTGGGTGATGATGTGCTTGAACGGGGCTCTCCCGTGTTGGTTCTTGTGATTGGGGGAAAATCTGTAAGTATCTTCTCGAACACGGAAGATGGCACACAGTCTTGAAGTTTGGTCGCAGTGGCAGAGGAGATAACGCCCTGTACCGAAAGGCTTGTCGTCATGTCCACGCAGCGTCGAGAGTGTTCGTCCACGGCCAGTTTCTAGAAAGCCAGGAAATCAGCACCGATAATGGGCTGCGTGATGCCGGCAATTGTGAAAAGCCACCGGAGCGTGCGACGTAGGCCAAACTGATAGTGAGCGACCGCTGGCCCTCTGTGCTGATGGGAGAGTTGTTGACGACGAATGACGGGGAGGTTATTTCTCGGCGGCGGCGGTCTATCGAAGAAGCCGGTATGACGCTGACCTCTACTCCCGTATCGACCAAGAAGCGGTGGCTGGCAACCTTGTCGGTGACCTAGAAGAGGCAGCTGACTGCGCTAACGGGTTCACTTGCCGCCACCAGTGTCCGTTGTCGTAGTTTCTCATCTATGAGCAAGGCTCGCGGCACTTGCTGGCGGCAGCGCTGATGGTACGATGATACCAACAGACGCCCGAAGGGCCAGGCTCACTGAGCGTTACGTAGGTATGATGTTGAGAACGGGATGAGGATAGGGAGTACCGTAGGTCGCGGGATGCGCGTTGGCGTCGGGGCAAGAGGGGAACGAGGGATGACAGGTGTCGGCTGATTTTATCGATGCGGCTCTCAGGTCGATGAAGCCCGGAGCCGTCAATTGCATTGGAGGGTTATCAGCGACTGCGGCAATGCTTCGTGACCTAGAGTAGACCGCGATGCGGTCAGCCAGTTCCGCGAGTTCGTCAAGTGGCATGTCACTGGCTAAAGCAAATATCAGTACCATGTTCTGTGGTAGGCGGTGAAGGGAGAGTTCCCGAAGAAGCCGATTGTTGAGGTTCTGGCCGTGATCGCAAATAGCTGCCGCGTGCAATGTAGCAGCTGCGAGGGTCACCTGTCTCAGAGGTGCTCGGTGTGCAGAAGCTGCTTCAGCCTGCTGCCCTCCGACTTTGACTTGCGTTGCATAATTGCTGCCTTTAGGTGGTCGTACGGCACTACAGAATGTGGGACATTAATGATGTCGGCCAGCTCGTCCACGATGCTGCCTGGAAAGGAGGTCACGACGCTGTTGTCTGTCTTCTCCTGGCTAGTGATACGATGTCGACGAAAGCGCGCCTCGACTTGCGTGAACCATGTTCGCCGATTTCGAGTCCAAAACGGGGGTAAAGTAGTGCTCTGCACAGCCCTGCTTTACTATGAGCAGGCGGAGCGGCTTCGTGGGTGGGTGGAGCTGCGTCATGGGGTGGTGGAGCTGCTTAATGGTCACCGCCAGGCTGTAGTTGGCCCGCAGAATCCGGCGAGGCCAAAGTGTTCGACATGACGCCATCAGAAGAGGCGAGTTTGGTCCGCGCCACGTATCCATGTCGCGACCCGGGCAAAATCGACCAGCCACGACAGCGTCTGGACTCGAACTGATTTTTATTCTTCCAGCGCGAGCGCACGTAAGCGTGTGCCTCGTGGTTCCACATTCGTCGTCGTCGTCTCGGGGAGGCGGACCTGCGAAGCTACAACTTCTTTTCCCAAGATGCTTTGTAGTGCATGAAAGTGATTGTGAAGTGTGCTGAACTGGACACGTGTTGGAAGTGTTGTGCGACAGTCTTCCAGAGTGTCCCTTGTTTTAGTAAACAGGGGCAGGATGTGTGTTTGTTGTCCTTGGAGTTTTCGTATACGTGTCCAGACTTTGTGAGTGTCAGTGTACGAGCATGTGAGGAAGGCGCGCCAACTTTCCCTTTTTCCATCACGGCAAACGCGTTTCACACGTGCTTGTACAAGGTTACCGGTAATGAGGTAACCACGAAATAGACCCCACGCCGTCTTTTGGGCCTCTCGAGCTCCACTGCAGTCCTCGTTCAAAAAGGGCTGCCTGGGGTTGTGTGGTGCGCCGCCGGTCCAAGGAATGGACTTGCCGGCAGAATTGAGGAAGTGCGCCATGAAGAGTTCGGCAGCTTCTTCTTCGTGAAAGTGTAATATGGCTGCGTTCTGTAGTTTAGCTATATCTCTGAAAGTACTCCAGTTAGCTTTTGCTTGGTTAAACTTGCTATGGGAAGATATACTGTTCGGACCTTTACCTACATATGTTAGTTTGGTTGGGAAGTGGCACCTCGTGCAAAAGCAAAGCGCTTGTGAAAAATTACTCGCCTTTGCAACCCGTGGTCTGTCGAAGAACGAGAAAAACTTCTCGGTCTTCGAGAAATAATGCCTGGCAATCTAGAGGGCCATTTTAAAATTTTGCTCATAGGTGTAGGGTAGACGATTCAAGGTTGTGACAGACCACCGTGCGCTATGTTGGCTCGCCCATTTGAAGAAGAAATCTTGCCGTCTTGGCCTATGGAAATTGCGCCTGCATGAGTTCGACGTTGCAATCATCTATAAATCTGGCAGAAAACACTATGACGCCGACTGCCGGTCCTGCGCCTCCGTTGATCCACACCCTAAAATCTTCTATGAAGGCAGCATGTTCTTCAAAGCCGTGACGGAGAGCGACCTAGCCGGGAAGCAGCGTGCCAATCCCGACTTACGCGTCATGATCAACTACTTCGAGGGACGCAACGTGGAAGTGTAAGAAGCGTTCAAACGGAACTTACCACCATTCAGCCTAAAAAAAATAGTTGTAAAGGAAAATTTCACCGCTGGAAAATAAAAGAATTATGCTCTTGTGATGGCTGAAGACTTTTGTGGCGAAATTTTGAAAGCATGCCACAACCAACCGTCTTCCGAACATCTCGGCAAAGCTCATACTATCGTAAAAATCAAGGTGAGGTACTACGGGCTCCCCCTTACACCTGACGTCACCCACTACGTCCGCAGGTGCCATGACTGCCACCGACAAAAAAGGCCGCCAAAAAAATCGGCCGGTCTTCTGGAGTCAATCGCCGTCCCAACGAGGCCCTTCCAACAAATTGGAATGGACCTTCTGGGCCCGTTCCCTACGTCGTGAATCGAAAACAAATAGATTGTCGTAGCGACAGACCACCTGACGCACTATGCAGACACCGCCGTTTTTCCGAGGGGGACTGCACAAGAAGTCGCCCAGATCTTCATAAAGGAAGTTGTGCTGCGACATGGATACCCTGAAGTCCTAACCACGGACCGTAAAATGGCCTTAACTGTGGAACTTATGCAGGGAATCTTGCGGTAGAGCAACACGTATCACGGAAGAACGACGGCGTATTACCTCAAACAAACTAGCCAATGGAACGTGTGAGCAAGACACTCACGGATACGCTGTCTATGTACGTCGACATTAAACACAAAGCATAGAACGATGTCCTTTTGTATGTCACCTTTGCGTACAACACGGTCATTCAGGAAACTACGCAGATGAGACCGTACGGGCTTATCTACGGAAGACGGCCGATAAAAATTCTTTACGCCATGCGTCCTCACGTAGAAGACGTCGACATCAACGCCGACATCCAAGGATACCTTCAGACTGCGGAGGAGTCTCTCCAGCTCGCTCGAGTTCCTACAACAAACCAGAAGCTGGTGGATTCCGGACCCTACAACCTCCGAAGCAGAGACTCCTAGTACCGCCCAAGAGATCCTATGTGGGTGCGGACTCCTATCCCATGACGTAAAATGATTGGAAAGTTTCTGTGACGGTATTACGGGCATTACCGTATTCTACAACGTGTTGACCAACCCACCTACGAGGTGATCCCCGACGGTAATTTCAGAACATCACGACGACTCTCGCCGCCCGAAGTCGTTCATGTGGTTCGCCTAAGACCTTACTCTGCGTCATGATAGACTTTATTTTTCTTGTTTGTTGGCACTGTCGTTTTATTTCAGAATCGGGGGATGAACTCGGAGAGGGGTAACGCCACGAACCATGCATTGTATTTCTTTATGTTTTAGGGGCGAAGCACCTCTTTCGCAGGCCCTGTCCCGGCCGTACACGGCACATCGTACACTGCACATTGATGATGATTGTGGCAGGATCCCCCTAGGCATTGGCCAACCAAGGAAAAAAAAGCGCCTGTTTCGGTGCGCTGTGTCGACCGATAAGGGAGACACATGGCCAGCTTAAAATAGCGCTGTTTTTGAGTACAAACGGGCAGTTAAAGAGAGCAAATCAAAGTTTTTCGTTACCGCCGTGCCTTCTTTGCTCCAAACTAACCCGCGCAAATTCTGGAATTTAATTAATGGCTCTAAACAAAAACAAATCAATCTTTGCGATGAACAAGGCGCGGCTATTCCTTAT
Organism: Haemaphysalis longicornis; assembly: GCF_048455015.1. Taxonomy (NCBI): domain Eukaryota; kingdom Metazoa; phylum Arthropoda; class Arachnida; order Ixodida; family Ixodidae; genus Haemaphysalis; species Haemaphysalis longicornis. The sequence continues at coordinate 113,355,253 of NW_027526407.1, read as the reverse complement.
AACCAGTGTTGCGAGCCTTTACAGGATGCATTTACTGTCTCATTTGGTAATAATCATTGTACCGTTTTGCCCTGCACTTACAATGTGTCTGCCGCCAATAGACTTCAGTGTTATTGAATGGGTAGGAATTGAATCGCTCATTAATAATATCAAGAATTCATCCCCTGGAACTAATGGAATTCCCAGTCAATTTTGAAAGGGTACTGCAACGTATTCTTCTATAATCTTGTCTTACATCTTCACACAGTCCTTGCAATACTCTACCCTCCCTGGTGATTGGAAGGCGGGAAAGATGGTGCCAGTGCCCAAGCAAGGTAACACTTCTAACCCCTTGAACTACAGACCCATTTCACTAATTAGTATATCGTGCAAAATTCTAGAACACATAATATATTCTCATCTCAGCACTTTCCTTGAATTAAACAACGTCTTCACTAAATTCTAACATGGGTTCCGAAAGCACTACTCTAGCAAAACACAGCTACTACTTTTCACTAACGATCTGTACTCTACCTTTGATCAGTCTTCTGTCACTGACTGCATCTTCCTCGACTTCCGGAAGGCATTTGATTCTGTGTCACACCACCTTCTTCTTTATAAACTGAGCAAGCTTAACCTAGACTACAGCCTACTTAAATGGATAGAAGCTTTTCTAACACATCGAACGCAGTATGTCCCCGCCAATAACTGCAATTCACGCATGCGCCATGTAACAACCGGGGTTCCCCAAGGCTCTGTGCTGGGTTCCTTGCTTTCCTTATTTAAAATAATGATCTTGCTGACCACGTTTCTTCTTCAATTCGACTTTTCGCGGATGACTGTGTAATCTATCGTAAAGTAACCAACCCCGCAGACTCTTCTTTACTACAATCTGACCTCAATAACGTATCCTCGAGGTGCAACAACTGGCTCATGAACCTTAACCCAAACAAGTGCAAATATATGAGGGTCTCTAACACTACTAATCGCCATACCCTGCCTGAATACTTTCTTAACTCAACACAATTAGACAGCGTTCTCTCCTACAAATACATTGGTGTCCACATAAGTAACGATCTATCATGGCACAAACATACTGATTATATCACTAACAACGCTAACCGCATGGTTAGCTTCATCCGTCGTAATTTTTCGCGAGCTGCAGTCTCTTTAAAACTGCTTCTTTATAAGACTATTGTTAGAAGTAAGCTCGAGTATGCTTCAGCGATTTGGGACCCTCACCAGCTATCTCTTTCTACCCTAATTGAATCGATCCAAAACCGCTCAGTTCGTTTTTTTGTTTCTAACTACTCCCGCACCGCTGCCGTATCCATTATTAAAGGCCAACTGCACTCAAAATTTCGACTTCTTGAAAACCCTATTTCCGTATAGTCTGCTTCAAAAGAAAGCAACATGCAAAATACAACAGCTGAAATACGCACGTGGACGCCGCAAGCGGCCAGCAAAAATCGGCGATTTTGAAACCGAAACCGAGGAGAGCGCGGCCATTGCAGTGACGTTGCAGCCGTCCAGCGAGCGGCCGGACGGTCACCAGTTCGGGAGAATGTCTGCGCGCAAGCTCTACGCGCGCACGGGGCAGCAGAGCTCGACCGGTTCTTCCGCTGCGTGGCTGTCCAGAGGAAAAAGCCACCGTCGGCTGGAACGTCACAGGCGCGTCATGGCTGTTTACGCGATCCGCCGGCAGGTGCAGAGTGGTCTGCGGCGGAGCCTTTTTAAACGCTTCTGACTGATTAACGAGGCGTTTCACGGGGCTACCACTTGTGTCTCAGCTTATTTGGGGTACTTACTACGCATTAAAAACAAATTTGGCCGAGGTGAAATTTGAGTGCAGTTGGCCTTTAAATCTAACTTTGGGCTTCGTGACCTATCTATCAGAAGAAAAGCGTCTCGCATCTGCCTCTTCCACAAAATCTACTTCGCCAATCCTGATATTAAACATGACCTTCTCTCACAACCTGCTTATATGTCCGAACGTATTGGTCACAGATTTAAAGTTAGCGTGCCGAGCTCTCGAAAAAACGTGCACTTCAATTCATTCTTACCAAGGACAGGCACCGACTGGAACCACCTTCCCGCCTCCATAGCCAGCAACCCTTACCCATCATCGTTCAAGACGGCCATTGTAAACTTTGTGTAAACCTTACCCACTCCTCTCCGTAACGCCCTCCGAGGCGTGGAGAGTATTGTAATACATAAAAAATAAATAAACGTTCAACGCGTTCATTGCTACTAAACAAGGAGGAGAGGAAGAAGAATAGGTTGTCGTTCGTCGCCTGCGAGCTCAAGACTCTTGCTCGGGCCCTCTCCCGTCCCTCATTGCGGCCATACACCGCGGAATCATTATGATTTTGGCAGGATCCCCCTAGGGATTCGCCGAAGAGGTAAAAACGTTCAACGCGTTCGTTGCTACCCAACAAAGAGGATAGCAAGAAGAACAGGTTGTCGTACGTCGCCTGCGAGCTGAAGAGACTTACCGCGGGTACGCGACACAAAACGCTCTGCAGAAGGCGACGGCCAAGGTGGCTAAAATGTCACACACCGAATTCGCCAACTTACCCATGGAGATTCTCATGATCCCAAACAAGCCCTACATAATCAGCACAAACATCGACGTCGTCGACGGGCTTGTCAACGGACTGGTGGAAAGCTTGAGGTGCGAGTCTTTATATGATGTGTGGGTGAATGTTTCACGGTTTTACCGATAAGCATTTTAGCTTCGTCCCTCTCATCATCATTCAGTTCGTGGAGATGGCGGGTTTTTTTTGCTTTTACTGTCCCGTTTCACGGGCCGGTGTTATCTGTGCGCGAAGTGAAGAGCTTGTTGATTGAATATTTTATGTGCAGCACTTGTTCTCTTTTTTGATAGGGAAAGTGTTTTGATGTGCCGTCACGAGCCTACAAAATTCTTGTTTGATCTGCGGTGTTTTTTGTTCGCAAAGCAAGTTTTTTTATCGCAAAGCATATCAGTTTGTGTTAATTATTGAAGTAGTGTAATTTTGTGCTGTGTGTCTAACCACCAGTAAATTATTCTGGTTTGATAGTGTTTTTGTTTTATTGGTTTCCTGACATTTCCCTCGGTGAGAATTATTTAGTTACAAAACTTTTACGGCAAATGTAACCACCGTACAGTCATATCTTTAAATGCACCTTTTTTGAGTGTTCATACCCATTTCCCTAGAAGTAGCTAATTGAAGTAGCTAATTAAAGTATAATTTTATTAAAAATCGCTAATATTTACCGGCACCCGAAACCACCCCTCGATCACTTCTGTGGTTCCAACATGCTTTTATTTTGTTATTCTCCTATCTTTTCACTAGGTGTCAATTCATCATCATCATCATCATCACCAGCCTATCTACGCCCACTGCAGAGCAAAGGCCTCTCCAATTATGCTCCAATTACCTCGGTCCTGGGCCAACTGTGACCAATTTATTTCGCAAACTTCTTGATCTCATCTGCCCACATAACTTTCTGCCCCCACCTGCAACGCTTGCCTTCTCTAGGGATCCACTCTCTTGCCCTTAAAAACCAGCGGTTATCTTGCCTTCACATTACATGCCCTGCCCAAGTCCATTTCTTCTTCTTAATTTCTACTAATATGTCTTTAACACCAGTTTGCTCCCTGACCAACTCCGCTCTCTTCTTGTCCCTTAATGTTACAAATACCATTTTCCGCTCCATTGCCCGCTGAGTCGTTCTCAATTTAAGTTGAACCCTCTTAGTGAGCCTCCAAGTTTCTGCCCCGTAGATAAGTACCAGTAAGATGCAGCTGTCATACACTTTCTTCAGCGACAATGGTAGGCTGGTATTCATTATTTGAGAATGTCTGTCATATGCACCCCACCCCAGTCTGATGCTTCTAATTAGCTCTGCCTCATGGTTGGGATCTAGGGTCACAACTTGGCCCAAGTAGATTTATTCGCTTACCACTTCCACTGCCTCGCCACCTATCTCAAACAGCTGTGCTGTCCCGAGGTTATTGATCATTACTTTAGTTTTCTGCATATTAATTTTCAGGCCCACGGTTCTGCTCTGTTCGCCCAGTGCGGAAAGCATGCTTTGCAATTCGTCCGCCGAGTTACTTAGCAAGGCAACGTCATCAGCAAATCTGAGGTTACTGAGGTATTCTCCATTAACCCTTACTCCCACCTGTTCCCAATCCAATGTTTTGAATGCTTCTTGTACACATGCTGTGAGTAACATTGGAGAGATTGTGTTTCCTTGTCGGACCCCCTTCCTTATAGGTATTTTACTGCTCTCCCTATGGAGGATGATGGTAGCTGTAGACCCATCGTAGATATCCCATAGTATTCTTACATAATGCTCATCTACCCCCTGGATCCGTAATGCCTTATTTGACTGCTAGGGTTTCGACCGAGTCAAATGCATTCTTAAAATCTATGAAGGCTATATATAGGGGTTCAGAATACTCAGCGCACTTCTCAATTACCCAATTCATCGTGTGAATATGGTTCATTGTTGAATAACCTTTACGGAACCCTGCTTGTTCTTTAGGTTGACTGAAATCTAAGGTTGCGGAGATTCGGTTAGCGATTACCTTGGTAAATACCTTGTAGACGACTGACAGTAAGCTGAGCCGCCTGTAATTTTTCAAGTCCTTCATGTCGCCTTTCTGATGGCTTAGGATGATGTTCGCGTTCTTCCAAGATTCCGGTAGCATTGCGGTCATTAGGCTTTGCGTATATAGGTTTCCAGTTTTTAAAGTACAATTTCTCCGCCATCCTTCAAGAGGTCTGCTGTTATCTGATCCTCACCAGGTGCTTTGGCCCCTTTCATTTCTTTCAAAGCCTTCCTTACTTCTTCGATCGTTACGGAGGGGATGTCTATCTCCTCTGAACTACTGTCTCGTCGGCATTATCCTGTATGTCCCGGCTACTGTACAGATCCCTATAGAACTCCTCGGCCACTGTGACTATTTTATCCCTATTTATGATGACATTGCCTTGCTTATCCTTGAGTGCATACATCTGATTTTTCCCCACGCCAAGACGTCTCTTCGCTGCTTTCAGGGTACCTCCATTCTTTACAGCGTATTCGATCCTCTCCATAATACTCTCCATAATATACTTCCGTATGTCAGCTGTCTTACGCTTATTGATTAACTTCGAGAGCTCTGCTGGTTCTATTCTGTCAGCTGCGGTAGAGATTCTCATGGTTTGCCGTGTCCTGATTAGATCTTTCATCTCCTGTGAACGTTTACCAGTATCCTGCCTAGCCATAGTGCCCCCGACTTCTACTGCACACTCCGTGATAATGCGTGTAAGGTTGTCGCTGGCTTCCTGTCTCCTAAGCTCGGCTTCCTCGTTAAGGGCGGAATATCGGTTCTGCAGCGCGATCCTGAATTCTTCTACTTTACGTCTTACGGTTAGCTCATTTATCGGCTTCTTTCGTACTAGCTTCTTGCGGTCCCTCCTCAAATCTAGCCTAATTCGAGATCTTACCATACGGTGGTCACTACACCTTACCCTTCCGAGCACTTCCACATCCTGCACGACGCTAGGGTTATCGCATAATATGAGGTCTATTTCATTTTTGTGCTCCCCATTCTGGCTCCTCCAGGTCCCCTTCCGACTCTCCCGTTTACAGAAGAAGGTTATAAATGCAGAGCATTTCAGTAACTCACGATGTCACCCGCGTTGGCGTCCGTAGTCCGCATCGCTCCCCGTCGGTCTGGCATTGGATTGGATTCGATTGGATTGGATTGGATTGGATTGGCTTGGCTTGGCTTGGATTGGATTGGCTTGGATTGGATTGGTTTGGATTTGGATTGGATTGGATTAAAGTGGATTGTGTTGGATTGTGTTGCGTCATAGCCGCGCCACGTTGCGTCATAGCCGCTCCACGTTGCTTCATAGCCGCGGCATTGGGTTCACGGCATGTTTCACGTTTCACCATCGACTTCATCGACAATGCCTACGCGGGAAGAGAAGGCGGGGCGGCGGCGTGCTGCGGATGCTGAGCGCAAGCGCCGCAAGCGAGCCGCCGACGCCGAACTTCGCCAGCGAGAAGCCGCAGCCATTCGTGAACGTCGGGTGGCGATGCGGGAGGGAAAACAAGCACAAAAAGAACAGAACTCCTGCTGGCGAAGTTTCAGGCAGGGGGCGCGCGAGCACTGCGAAGGAGGGAAATTTGAAATGCGTCGGGTGGTAGCAGTGAGTGGATAACGGCGCTACAGCCCATTATGGCGAATCAGTGCTCTGCATTTCCAACAGTTTTCACGTAGAGTGGAACGGCTGTAACTTTTCATTATGCGTAGGTTATTCCGTTCTGCAAACTCAACTAGTAGGTCCCCCGTGCTATTCCTACAGCTGAGACCATAGTTCCCAACTGCCTTGTCTCCAGCCTGATTCTTGCCTACTTTAGCATTGAAGTCCTCCATAACTACGCTATACTGTGTTTTTACTTTGACCATTGCCGATTCCACATCTTCATAGAAGCGTTCTACTACTTTGTCGTCGTGGCTGGACGTGGGCGCGTAGCCCTGCACCACCTTGAGCTTGTACCTCTTATTTAGCCTAATTACAGGATCTGCTGCCCTTTCGTTAATGCTATAGTATTCGTCTATGTTGCCAGCTATGCTTTTATTGATTAGAAATCCCACTGCCAGTTCTCTTCTGTCCTCTAGACCACGGTAACATAGGACGTGTCCATTTTTCAGCACCGTAAAGGCTTCGCCTGCCCTCCTAACCTAGGAAGGCCTTTTACATCCCATTTAATGCCCTCTAATTCCTCGAACAACACCTCGAGAGTTGCTTTGCTAGATAACGTTCGCACGTTAAACGTTGCCAGGTTCAGATTTCATTGGAGGCCTGTCCGGATCCAGGAATTCTTAGCACCTTCTGCTGCGTCACAGGTCTGACCGCCGCCGTGGTCAGTTGCTTCGCAGCCGCTGGGGACTGAGGGCCGAGGGTTAATTGGCGTATTCATAGGAGGTTGTGGCCGTTACTACACCAGGGTGGCCAATCCTGCTCTGGTGAATTAATTAGAGTTAAAAAAAATTGGTATTGCTCTTGTACCCACCATTCAGTATTTTCTGTTTCCACACTTTCCTTGCATTCTATTCACACAATTAAACTTAGTCTCAGATATTTCAAGTTGCATTACCTAGTTGCACACCTTAGTTGCTTAGATACTTCAAGCTGCACAATTTCTAGTTGCATAACCTTGGTTTACGTGTTTTCTTTCTTTCCTATCTTTCCTATTTTTGCGATCTTTCTTGTGTGTGTGTCCCAATAATTGTCATGCAAATTTGTACTATCCTTGGAATTATAAAATCTGTACCCTCTAAACCAAGTCATATAGGCATCGAAACAAAAGTGGTGTTGTTGCGAAAGCATAATACACAGTTTTGCAGCCAATATAAATTGTTTTACATAAACACTCTTGCTTTTTTTGTGTTCTTTGAAATCTTTCTTTTTGCCCCACTGTTCTGGTTTAGAAAGAGCTTGGTAAGACTCATCCTAGGTAGTTACTCTTTCGAATATTGTCCAGATTGTTTATGGGCAAAAAGCGCGTGCAGCCGTTCTTTCTGGTCCAAACCTCGAATTCGATAACACGACGCACAGGTATACATTTGAGTGGGACGTGGACACGAATCCATATGGTAGAGAACACTTTCTTACCTCAGTAGCATAAGCGAACACCCTAAAAGTTCAACTTCTCAAATTAGGTCCAATGAAGTAACAGCCATCTAGAATACATATTCTGAAACATCCCAACTGCGCCACCAATTCATAAAATCCCTACACGTTGAAGAAGCTACCTAATTACTCACTGCGGACATCCTCGACACCCCTGAAAAGTCTGTCTCCAGTCCTCCGGTGCTGCGCGCAACCCAAGGCGCCGATGTTGGAATGTGGACTGTAGGCGAGCATGGCAGGCCAGAACAAGGCCTAAGGGATTCCTTGTAGGTACCTCAAAGTTAATTTCAAACGGAAAAGGCATTGTAAATCTGAGCATGCCCTGATGGAAACGGGAGAGTTAGTGCTCCTGCGTAACATCCATAGATTCATACACAAGCACACGCAAGGTATGAACGAGACCACGTAAACATAAAAGACAACTTAAACACAGCCCACCACTGGCCAGAAGAACAGGTGACCCACTCAATGACCGCGCTAGAACATTTGCACAACACTTTCAACACGTGTCCTGCTCTGAACCCCGCAGAAACACTTTCTTATACCATAAAACCTCTTGTTAGAATAAGTCCGTACGTGAGAACCAATCACAGAACAAATCACAGCAATTTACAGCCGTCAGGCGGAGGTCAACAAAAAGCACTAAGATACAGTTACACAACAATTGCACTCCAACACTTTTTTAACGCTCCTCCACGCATACAAAAAATATGGCGTTCGGGGCACTTTCCAAGGTCATAGCAGGATGTCATAGTTGTGGCTTTCCTGAAGGAGGGAAAGGACCGGTCGTTTCACAAGTTACCACCCCGTCGCCCTGACAAGCCGTCGGTTCAAGGTTCCGGCAGGATGAGCAGCAGACATATGTACTTTTTGAGTACAATGGCCTTCTCGGAAGCTGCAAGACAGGCTTCAGGGCGACGAGATTTATGAAAGACCAACTCTTCTTCTTTGAAGGTTGCAATAACGATGCTTTCATGCATAAGCAGTTTTGCGTCGCAGTGTTTTTTACCTCGCGAAGGCGTATGACACCGCTGGGCACTAAAGGATCCACAGATACTTCACGTCAACGGGGATGTCTTGAAACATGTTGGACACTATTGCAACTTACAGGTTTGTAAAGAAATTCCGCGTCCTGGTTGCGTAGGCACTGTCGCAAGTTCATGTGCAGAAAAATTGCGTATCTCAAATTGGTGTCCCGAGTTTCACGTTGTGTACAGTGAAGAATATTTCCCTTCGGAAGGCATTACCACCATAAATCTCATCTTCTGTACATGTGGAAGGTGTGCAAGTCTCCTTTAAATCAAATATTGTGGCCACAGGAGATAGACAAGTCCTGTTTGGGGTCACCAAACTTGTCCCTAGACAAAAAAATGGTTTTAAAGTTACTTTTCTACAGTGTACCGGCGTTGTATTGTCAGAGAGGCGTGGGATCTGCCCAGTCCTGAACACAAATTGAATGGTCACTTCTCTCTTGTAAACTAGGAGCACAAATATTTAGTACTTACCTTTGATAAAAAACACATTCTTTGCACACCTCAACCAGCTTCAAGAAATGTGTTTAAATCTATGAACATCGGCAAGGTCCTCTCGCACCAATCTTATGCGCGAATACAAAGAACTCCTCCTACGTGTATATTCTACCTTGGTGTGGTCACAGCTCGACTATGGCAGTGTTGTGCACGGGTCGGTTAGAAAAACAGCACTGAAGATGTTTGATCCAATGTGGCACTGACGGTGTCGCCTTGCCTACGGTGGTTTCCACACAAGCGTGAAGCAGATTCTCTATGGTGAATGCAACAAATGCTGCATAGAACATCAACAATATACATTGATTTACTATGTGCTTTTGAAAACTCATCAAAACGTAACCGGGTAATCCTTGTGTTATTGTTACATTGCGGTCCAAACTTTTTGTATATAGCCTATTTGTTTCTCTCCCTTTTTTGACAAGAGTGAGAGAGAAGGCGTCTTTGCATCGATATCTCTTTTTTTTAACTTGTACAGATCATATTTTGTTTATATTTTGCCACCACGATACCTTCAGCACGTATCGTGTGATTTATGTATATTAAAATAAGAAAACCGAGTCCCGAAAAGTACAATTCTATTGCACTTGTCTCTGTAGAATAAAGATCAATGTGTTGAATTTCACAGTGATGGCTCGAAGGCTTCAACTATGGTGTCTCGCGCCGTTTTCAGTCGTAACATAATTTCTTGCAGAGCCTTCAGCGTAAACACCACTCTATTCTCTACAATCATATTGTCACGAAGCCGAAAACGACGCAGTTGTCTTCAAGAAAAACAAGTTAATTTTCGCGAACTTGTTCTTCCCTAAAAACTCAAAGAATAGACAGGCAGCGAAACAGCATCCCACAAAGTGAAGTGTGCAGGCGAGCGTCCACGAGTCGAATACCGCGGAGTCTGCTCTGCACTCTTTTATCTTTCGGCGCGATTGTTTCTCGAACCGTCGATTTACATCCAGGACACTGAGATAAAGGAAGATTATTGTAGCCTCTATACGCTAGTTGGAAACGGTCTTCCTATCGAAAGAGAAAGAGATAACACGTGCGGCAAAGAAATAAAGAATAGAACATGCACTTCCCTTGGCACACAGATAAAACAGAGTGATGTAGCAGGGCGGTAACAGCAAAACATAAATAAACAAACCCAATGCATGGTTCGCGGTAATATGGCATTTTGCTCGTCGTACTGCAGATTCCTAAAAAAACATCCTGCACGCAGTGTCTTCGTACAGACCTATATAGAACCCCATTCTAAATCTAGTTTTAATGCCCTGATGTCTGTATTTCTCACAAATTTTCAACGAATTCTGTGATGGTCTTCAGACCATGCTGGAATCGCGAGGAACGGAACCGCGGATCAGAAGACCGCAGCTCCTGCAGTTACAATCCCAATGGGAATAACAACAATACCCTACATCGATCTCAACCAGAGAATACATTCGCAAAAGTGGCAAGGCAAGTTGAATACACAGACACAGAAGTTACATATAATAATACCACACTTAGACGGGACACCGCTGAATAATTCAAGTTTTATCAAAGTTGCCGTAGCTAAATTGCAGATAGGCCACACAATCGCGACACACTACCATGTCCTCAATGGATATTCAACATCCCTATGTAGCAGATGGGGTGAGCGCCTGCCGGTATTATACATCCTAGTTACACGCCAAGTACTTGACACAACAAGACGAAAACAGTTCCCACAACTATACAAATAACACATTCGACTGCACCCACGTTTCTTTTAGCGGATGATCCCATGATTTCTTTACAACATACATTTAAATTTCTCGTTGAAATAAAATTACCTGTCGTCTACTCTAGCCGTCTTCATTGTCTTTATTTGATTGCAATTTGTATATTGATTAGGAATTTTATAATGTATATTCGGATCTTTTTTTTTTAACCACTGTTTATGGCGTTCTTTGCCCTAGTCGACCTTGCTGCCAAAAAATCCAAGCGTCATGACATGCGGCGAGTATTTGGCCATGGCTGCTGGAGCTATTCCAAAAGCCCTTTTAAAGTTATTCGATGGAAATAAATTATCAGTATGAGTACGTAGTGCGAGAGCTGGAAAATAAATTCAGAGCCTCGGTCAAGGACGAGCACCCTAAATAAGGAAACCCAAAATCCTGAAACTCGCTCCGTTCTAACGGGAGTGCTTTCTACTCCGCGTACAAAAAGAAAAACCAGGATATAAAATTTTGTTATAATTTGCTTCGGCAAGAAAATATTCTCAATAATTGTGCATAAAGCTCCCTCTCACCGGCGCTCTTCCTGCGGCTCAGGGGCTGGCTGGTTGCAGCCTGCGGAAGGTATTTTGCTTCTTTTTCTCACAACAGAACTGAAAGCTGTGTTTGTAGGGCGCGTGAGGGGTTAGGCATATTTGGGAATTTTTTTGATGAAGCGCAGACAGTATTCCTCATTCTGGTAGATGTGGATTTGGTCGTATCGCTGTCGTGGTGTTGCGGGGTCACGTTGAGGTTACGTTTACGTGGCGGGCTGTGGGTTCGCCATAAACTGAGTTCTAGTGTACGTTGTGGCATTGGAGCATTCTTGTTTCCTGGACGCAAGGCAACTTCACCTCCAGAAACTTCTCATTCTAGTTTTTCTATGTGAACTGGGGCATCTGCCATGCGTGATTTCCGTCCTGCTGTGGCAACACGCCGATCCGCAAGGGCATGGAGACGGCGAACAGTAGATACGCGCGGTACCTCGGTTGGTGTGAGATATTCGCCAATATCGCCGGTGCTCGCCGGGCAACATGCGTAGGGCATCGATGTAAAAACCTCGCAGTGTGAGTTGCTTATGCGGCCAGTGTCAGTAGATGTGGCCGGCTTCTCTGCAATGATAGCACAGCGGACGATGATCTCGAGATCGCCACACGTCGGCCATCTGTGTAGTGGTTATTAAAACTGCAGCGGTCGTGCGGGTGACGTTGGGCGACGGTACGGCGGCACCACAGGGCGACGAACAAAAGAAGGACCGGTATGGTGAATATCTGTACCTTAGCTCATGGCTTTGGGTTAGTGGGTTTGCAACGACGTCGAAATGCTCACTGCATGTTTAAGCTCTCCTATCACGTCGTGAAAGAATGGGATTGAAGGGGCTTCCTCGTTAGAAAGAGCGTCTTCAGCTGTTCACGAAGTAGGGCATGGATTGTCGCACGCATGTTTTCTGACATACTACCTATTGCGGAGACCTCATTTTCCAATTGTACGGGGATCTTAGGATAGTGCTGTCATTAGCGCATGACATTAGCTACTATTTTTATGGCGGCTTCCTTGGACAGGAATTCGAAGGCCTCGTGTGTTGAGATGCGAACGAGACCAGCCAAGATTTCTAGCTTAATCGGGCACATCAAAAACTTCAGTTTCTTGTCTTCGCTCCTTCCCAAGTCAGCGCGACGCAAAAATGCCTTCATCTCTTCAACTCAATTGTTTCGCCTTCCCTGCGGGTTTGGGTCCGCGTTTGCCGAAAACAGTTGGCTCGTTTTGTCCGCACGACTGTTGTAAACTTATTCAGGAAGTCATGTTTACACAGTGTTTAGGTGGTCAATATTCTCTTGTAATTCCCTAATTAGATTCTAACAGCATTATGTAAATTGCAAAATACATCCAGCAGAGTTTTATGTCATTCCACCTGTTGAAAATCCAGGCGCGCGCAACTATCTCAATACATTTTTCTGGGTCCCCACTAGGAAATGTACGCAGAAATGGTGCTTTCTGGGGCCTTTAAAGGATGATTGAAAATCGGCTTTTTTCAACATGTTGTTAGTTGTGGCAGTCTTTTTTGTGGTTCGCTTTGGAAAAATAGCAAACTAGGGCGCTAAGCTCTGCAGTCGGCCACTGGCTCATCTTCCGCTGCCTTGTCGGCTTCAAGAGGGCGTGGGGAGCATAAAGTGTGCGTACCCCACTCCTCCAGGTGACGTCAAACAGCCAAGGAGACACACGTTTTTTGGCAGAGTGAAATTTATTAGAGCAAAATTGGGCTCCACAAAATCTCAAAGAAATACAGGCCCATAGAAGCAGTCAAAAAAGTCCCAACACCGGCATGAGCGAATTGAAAGCCGTCTTGGCCTCCTTGACAGCATTCATCTTTCGACGTTATTCCTTCGAGAACCATCGAAGAAGATCTATGGAACTGGTTAGCAAAGACGAATATTTTATGTTTTGAAGGCAGGTGACTCACTTTCTCATCAAAGGAGATAGACTGCGTGATATACAAAAGAGAAAGACAAACGCGCAGTTCATTTGTAAGGTTTAAAAGACCGCCGGGTGCTTTCATACTCACGCACCAAACAAATAAGCAAGAAAACCAGAAGGTAGAGTTTGCGGCCACATAAACGCATTTTGTAAATGCTTTCAACAGATCTACTGCAAAGAAACCCCCTAAAAGTCACCAAACTTTTTTTACCACAAATGTTACGTTGATTACCAAAAAAGGTTGCTTTAGAGAGCTATGATTGAAGTTCCCGCTCGGAGTTTTTTCAGACAGTCCTATATATTGTCCTTGTATTGAATGACTAAACCTTTTCTGTTTCTTCTGGGTATTTGAGAATAAATCATAACAAGTTGAACGTCACCAAGTCTGGTTGGAGTGCGCAAACAAAAACAGACTTTTATCGATTGCTAGATGTCATGTCTGTGTGAATACTATGAACACATCCAAGCTTCCCACTTTACACGTCAAACTGAAGCTTGGATAGGCGCTCAAGGAGGCAACGTGGTGTCAGAAATTGGTTCACAAAAATTGTTCGTTGAGATGGGAGACTGATTGCCTCAATTCTTTCGGTTCCATACTTACCTCATAACGAGGTATTGACGTCATTTTCACAGCTTGTTCAAGTGGTAGTATGGTTTCACAGTTATTTATACCAGCAGATAGCGTGCATTGTTGTTGGTGTTTCTTGAACTTTCAAAACAACAGCCATAGCAGATGTTATTTATAGTTTTGACGCCGACAAGTAGGAAGTAAATAAAACAGTAGCTTTATTCTTTGTAGGTGTAATAAACGCTCTACCATGTATTACACTATCACGTAAGTCGTAAAATTTACAAAGAAAGTGAGAACTGTTCTAGCAATTTGTTACATTCTTTTAAACTTTTCGAAAGAAGTACAAGCACAAACGAAGGAGTGCAGCCTACCCACAAATGAGACTCGAAAACACATTGATTTTTAAATGCTTTCGCAGATCATCTGCAACAAAAAATCTAAAAGTCCACCAAAGGTATTATAACCACAAACGTTAGGTTGATTACCAAAAAGTTTGCTTTTTACGAGCTATAATTGAAGTTCCTGCTCCGAGTTTGTCCAGACAGTCCTATATATTCTTTTGTATTGAATAAATAAGCTTGTGCTGTTTATTCTGGCTACTTCAGAATATATCGTAATAAGATCAATGTCACGAAGATGGTGGCAGGCGACGAACGAAAAAAAACATTTTATCGATTTTTAGATGTGTCTGTTTGAATACATTAACCACAACTAAGCTCCCCCCTTTGTACGTCGAACTGACACTTGTATAGGCGCTCAAGGAGGCAACGTGGCATCAGAAATTGGTCGAGACGAAAATTGGTCGTTCAGCTGGAAGACAGATTGTCTAAATTCTTTCGGTCCCATACTTACCTCCCTAACGGGGTATTGACGTCATTTGCAAAGTTGTTCATGTGGTGGTATGGTTTCACAATACTTTACACCCGCAGACAGCACGCATTGTGGCTGGTGTTTGTTAAACTTGCTCAGCAAAAGTCATACCAGATTTTATTTTTAGTATTGACGCCAACAAGTAAGAAGTAAATAAAACTGTAGCTTCATTCTTTTTAGGGGGTATATATGCTCTAGCATGTATTACTCTATCACGTAAAAGTCCCAAACTTTACCATGAAAGTGAAAACCGTGCTGGCAATTTGTTACACTCTTTTAAACTTTTCGAAGGAAGTACAAGCACAAACGAAGGAGTGCAGCCTACCCGAATATGAGCCTAGAAAATATACCAATTTTCCGGATGTAAGTCACTGTTCTAAAATCTCTGAAGCCATGGCTTCAACTTTTTTACTGGAGCTGTCAAGTTCTCCAACCAAATGTACCGTTTCTCGATTTTTCAGATATAAATGCAATATTTATCTTCCCATTTGTTTGCCCTGAGCAGAAATTGATAACCTCTATGGGATCGTCAGTCTCAGCTCAGCATCCCTCAATTGTGTTTATCGTTTTTCAGAATTTTGTCCCCTATTAATTATTTGGGCCATCTCTGCTGATAATGATACCTTGTTTAGCTTTCGTTTTATCCAATACGCGCCCTTTCACTTTTCAGACAAAGGCTATTTGTGGTCTTTATTACCCTGAGGCGGTGGTTTTTCGCAGTGTTAAACACTAAAAAATCTTTTAGAAAACGTGTGTAGCAGCTGAAGTAAAAGATACCGCCCTTTGTGTGTTCACCATCTCAGAGCACTCCGGCTGTTATTCGATTCGTTTTGTTGTAGGGCAGGCGTTTTACTCTCACTAAAATTAATTCTGCACCACAATATAGCGCTGAAACTTGGCTGTTTGGCCTGTATTTTACCTCGCTTTCGAGATCACGTGCATCATCGTTATTTGTCTGTTATATGCTGTAGTACTTTGTAGGTCAAAAGCGACAGGGCCAAAGAAAAGAAAATAACAGGCACTAATATGCCTGCAATAGCACAACCACAGTGCACAATTCGTTGGCATACCCACCACAAGACCCCTAAAATATTTTACGGTTACTTTCCGCACAATAAACTTTGCATACATTCTCGGAAAAAAAGTACAATGGAATGCAATTTGGTGCCTCCGATTTATTGTGTAAGGACATTGCGAGCATCGGGTTGCGAGTGTCTTGTCGATACAGGTGTCTGATACTCTGTCTCACGTATTGCTGTTTGTCTTTTCTGCAGAAGTAAAATAAATCTATCCTAAATGCATACCCTCGTGACGCGACACGTTCAACGCCTGTAGCTACAGAAATTTTAAGGCGGATACTTATCATAATTGTCATCTCTGTGTTGTGCCCGTTGTCGGCCGATGGCCTCTTACACAGATCTCTGGTCACGTGTTGTCAGCTCTAGCTGAGTCCCACCTTTCCCCCCAAATTTCTGAAGCTCAATACTTCATGAAGTTTTTTACCTACCCAACTTGTGCAGTTGGTTTTTAAAACCATTATATAAATGAATGGTCCAGCTGTTTTTCTTATAGAAAAGACAAGAGCACCCCAGCCGGTTTTCTTCGCTTCTATTAGGCTAGAGTGTCTACCAGAGGAGCCCATCTGTAACACACGCCGCTGTTTTCTTATTCAGAAGAATGACTGTCGGCGTTGTTTTTTCCATGGTCCGTTAACCCGATCAAAGTTTGCTTTGACGTCGCATAGTGCGAACTCAAGTTGCTCCCTTGTACGTCATTAGGGGGCAGTAGATTGGTTTTCTAAATATAGTTTGAATGACAGAGTAGCCTTACCATTCAGGGTATCGGCTTCCTACCAAAATCAACCCATAAAATATTTATTATTCGGGCAATTTCCGTTTTATGATTAGGCCAAGCATTTATGAATTGTCGAAGAAAGACATAATTAAAAACTTTGGTTCCCGGATTCAAAATACATAAACACGAAAGTGGATAAGCTGATGACATATTATTTGGGACCAGAGAAGGATTTTTTGCGAAAGGCGTTATTCTGGAGAGCAGTGTGCCGGCCGAGCGAAATCATGATGACGAAAAATGAACCATCTTTGCCGTATTTACACGGCGGCCTTAAAGTATCGCGCTCCAGGACCCAGCCCCTCATTTCTCGTCCTCGTCGTTTTCTGACTGAACGCAGGAACATCGTACATTTCCCGCCGTTGGGAACCGTGACATCACTCCCCGGTTGTGGGCGACCATCCCGGTAGAAGCCATAGTGTGGGGACGATTGTGATGCGGATGGGCGATGCGATGGAAACATACAATCGCTTGCCACCATGGATGTCGCTGACGTGCTTGGTGATGCTTGGCCCCGCCACACTGAAGTCTTTAGTGGGTACGAAGCTTCGAAGGTTGTCGGAGCTACATCGGACGAGAGGGCTGGGGACACATCCGCGGTTCGTTCAGTCGCATATATTGTCTGCAGGTCTTAATCGGAATCTCTAGAGCTGGGGGCATGCGGCGGCGGATGCGTTCGAGCTGCGGTCACGTCGGGGGGCTGGGGCTGCCGGACGTGGCCCACTTACCATCGACGACCTCGTCCAGTCTGAGATGGTTCGTTGCTGTGGCCGGGATGTTGACGATCGACCCACACACCCCACCAAAATGTAACCTGCTAGCATGACAGCTGACACAAAGAATGACGAAACATAATGAACGATTTATTTACAGTATTTACACGTGGGCCATAACCGAGCACGCTCCAAGACATAGCCCCTTCATCGTGTTAGGCGTCGTCTCTTGACTGAACACAGGCAGTATTGGACACGGCGCCGTCTCTGTGCCTCATGACAATAATATGGGGGAATGACGATGACGGCAATTGCTTATCGCTGTAGGTTTTAATGACCAATGGACCAGTGAAAGGATTAGGATCGAGGACGCACTCACATTATTTCTATCTTAGTCAAAGTTTAGTGCCTCGCGGCGGTTTATTGCCGTTTAAAATACAAAACTGCCGCTTGAGTAGTAGGATGTTTTTCTTTAATGGCGCAAAGGTATCGCCCACCAAACAGCGCCAAGAGGCGGTTAATTGGTGCTTCAATGTCACGTTTCTGCTTAAATTTTCTATGAAATGAGCATGAGAATGGCTCCTGCATAAAAACTGTATATATTGGTGTAGAGGGCCCATAGATTAAAATATAAAAATGCTTATAATGGTGGATGAAAGGGACTATGCTTGAGACATGACGGCGCCTGGAACTTCAGAGTGTGCTACGTAGCAAGGCTGCCTGCGCGCAAAAAATATTCATTAGAACCTCCCTGAAATTCAAGAGGGTCGGAAGTGCCGCTATGTACGAAATGGTACAAAATGAGTTATAAGAAATTGATATCTGCAAAATAATTTATATACGTAACATTGGTTCCTCTTCTAATAACAGTGAAGCGTGCAGTGAAATGGTGTATGCGTAGATTTTAGGGAAGTGTCGTTTTCTGGCATCATTCAATGATGTACACTCATTTAACACTTGGAGAACGGACAGCCGTTTCACACTCTGGTAACAACCTGTTTGAGTGTGCCAATGAAAAAATAGGCGTGTGTGGCCCGTGTGTGGTCTATTGGCAGTCTCCAAATGGATAACTGTGTGAATCTATCTTGCTTCTCAAATATATATTTACCTATGTATTGCTTATAGCGTCTCATTTGTTGTTGGATTCTTTGTTTTATTCCTGCAGCCACCTATCAACAAGTCTCCGTCGTATAGCTTGTTGTGTGTGCAGATACGGAACCTTAGGTTCATCCACACTGTTGCGACGAGTAGCTGCCACCACATACCAGCCAGCGATTTCGTTCACCCGTGTTCTGCTGTGCACTGGCACCCAGCACACTACTATCATCATACCTGAAGCATAAGGAGATATTATCTTCTTAATGAGCTATTTTATTACAGGGTTCTTACTTGCTTTGCTTAATGTAATGCCGTCACAAAACAAAGAAAATAGGTAAAGACAACATATTTTTGTATATTTGTTTCTGTGATGTATTCTACTGTAATGAAAATTCCGTATGCTTCTGCTGTAACATACTGAAGTTTGTGTAAAGTGTCTTTATATTAGTGAAGTCAGGGCCATGTGCACCGAATGAGACAGTAGAAGCGGACTCCGAGGCGTCTGTGCTAACGGTGTCTGGTACGTGTGGTGGAAACGCAATGGTACGTGTGGTGGAAACGCAAATAACGCTGAGAGAAGTTTTCGTGGTGCCTTTCTTGCCGAATTTTATAAATTATAGATCACAAGACACTGGACGCAGATTTGAAGGAGCGTACGTGTGATGGTACGTGTGGTGGAAACGCAAATAACGTGAGAGAAGTTTTCGTGGTGCCTTTCTTGCCGAATTTTATAAATTATAGATCACAAGACACTGGACGCAGATTTGAAGGAGCAACGAGGTCGGTGGAGTTGTCTCTTATAGGTCAATAAATGAGACATCGAGGTCGTGTTCCTGCATTCCCGCTCGGAAGGGCAATGGCATGGCGATAGATGGACGATTAGAAAAGATTTTGCTAGCCAAAATATCAGTGATCATAGAATTACATAGATTGTTAGTCAACAATGCTATCTTGAGAGCATAAATTACGGCTGTTTATGTCCGCTGGTGCTCTAAGCACAACTGGTCACACTCAACATATACGCTTTCGATGCGGCTTGTCCGAAATTCAGCGGCCGCAAGCAGGAGGCCTAACTGGAGGACTGGATCCAATATTTCTAAGCCTGTTTTATTGTCGGATGCATAACGACCCTTCCATGGTCGAGGCGCTACCTCACCACCCATTTGAAGAGACGCAGAAGACACGTTTTATCTGGACCGTAGGGCAGGTTTGTCAAGATTTTCAGTACGCACATTGACCTGATGCAGATATACTTTAGTTGTTGAATGTTGGGAATAAACGTAAGCTTGTCTAGCACAACACAATAAAATTTATCTTCCTTTTTTACCGGCATGGCCGCACCTTTCAGAATAATATCAGGGTCACGCCTTGTACCACGCGGCCTCGAGAAAAAAAAACACAAAAACTCCTTTCGGGATTCATCTTAAAGCTGTTCTCATCAGCTAACTTGGAAAGCCATTTTCCACCCAGTTTGGCCTACCGCTCACATATGGCTAGGTTACAGGATTTAAAACTAATATGTATATGACCCCCATATACAGAGCAAAAAATTGTTGGCGGCAAAGCCTTTCGAAAAGCGCTCATCCTAAAGTTAACTATTGACAGCTGAGTACCCAACCCTGAAGAACCCCACTTTCTTTCGTGTGTATTCTGAAAGTGCTGCACCAACTCTTACTCAAAAGATGCGCTTACACAGGTTTCCTGGTACACATTTCCTGGTACACCTTATGACTTCAGGTCGCGCAGGATGCCGTAACGCCAAGCTGTATCTGACGCGTTTTCTAAAACGAAGAAAATAGACATGCAGTAGTGCCTGCGAACAAATGCATCCTTGATGTACGACTCCAAAACCACCAACTGTTCAGTCATGCACATGCTTGACCGGAATACTCCCAGGGAGCTATCGATGAATCCGGGATATTTCAAGAGTCTATTCCAGCCATCTATACGTCATCTTCTCAAGCAACGTTCTTAGGAGCTCGTAAAGGAAATGGTACGATAAATAAATAGAGAGGAGGTATACCTGCCTTTCTTCAGAATTGCTATGACTATTGGCTTTCTCCACACCCGTTGGAATCGTCGAAGGCACAATTTTGTAAAGATCCAAAAGAAAAGAATCAATTGTGCCCGCGTGGGGGTGTCGTTTCATTTCGTGTGTGATTTGGTATGGATCAGGAGCTCATATTTTACATCTGGCCGGAAAACCCTGAAGCTCATTGAATGACAATAGGGAGTTGTCAGAGCCCTTCGATGGCTTGTTGTCCCGTATGGGTTTGGGCTCAGCGGACTTTTTATATTGTTTAAAAGTGCTCGTGGACTGTGACGAACTTGATATATCTTCAAAGTGTTTTAAGTGAGAATGCACTTCTTAAGCGAGCCTGATTCGTCCGCCGCCGTAGACCGCATAGCAACAGCTGCGGGTGCGCGCGCTCCTCGTCTTCCTTAGCAACGGGGGGAGATGGGCGCGCGCTGCCTGGCCGCTGACATGGCACATACCCACGTGGGGGATTGGCCAGGAATCGGGCGTGAGAAGGGCTAATGCGCCCGCTTAAAGGAGTACTGACACGAAATTTCAAAGATGGGCGCGCGCTGCCTGGCCGCTGACATGGCACATACCCACGTGGGGAATTGTCGAGGAATCGGGCGTGAGAAGGGCTAATACACCCGCCTAAAGGAGTACTGACACGAAATTTCAAAGCTGAGATCCGCTCTAGCAATCAAGTACAACGACAACACAAATAGGTGTCTGTGAATAAATGCATCTTTCTTTCTTTGTAGTTGTGTGTGTGTGTGTGTGATCTCTCTTTCGCGAACATTACCGAACCGTGCGAATTGAACTCGTGCATTCGCACTTTCACATTCTTCCCCTCGGGGAAATGCGGGGAATTTTTTCAAGCGTGTGTGCCTGGTGCTCAAGCGTGTTTCCTGCGGTGCTGACAAGGGGTAAATTGTTTGTCTTGAGTTCTTTGAGCCTCCTTATTCGATTCCGTATCTTGCCTGTGTTGGTATAATAAATAATAGATGATAGAAAAAACCCCCAACTGTTGGTTTTGGCTTCTTTGAGGATGCGCTTTACCACGAATTTGGCTCGCCTAAAAGGGACGACGTTATGGCAGTGGGTATCTACGAAGAACACCCCAGGCATTATTGTGTATTTGTCGTGCAAGCATGCAATCTTAATTCCACCAAGGTCTCCTCAGATTGTAATTACAAAAAGAGGTCCGGGAAATGGCCCTTCAGGGAGACTCAAGGATGTGCGACGTAATAAAAATACAAGATTCATTGATGCCTAAGTGACTGATGGTTGAGTAGAATAGTTTTGATTTTTTCTTCATCTTTGCCCAGTCACCACCAGATTCTGTGAACTTTTTGTTTGAGATAGAGATGCAGCGGCCTGTTTATAGACATCTGAGTGTAACTGGGAAGAGTCGCTTCCGTAGGGGTTAGTGTCGACCTCCCATTCTACAAACAAAAAGAATTAAAGACCCAATAGCCAGATCGATGTGCGACTTTGTGTGGTGTGTTTCACTCTAGTATGTTTGTTTTTTGTTGAATAGGCAAGCTCTGGATGGTAAAAAAACTTTTTCAGTGCGGCCGCGGGCAACTGCTTGTTCAGACACCCAAAGCTAACAAAGCGGATTAAGACCGCCTACTGTTAAAAGTTAAAAAAGGCGGTGTACGCTCGTCTATTAGGGACTCGTAATCTGAAATTTATGTTCAGCAGTCGGGAGGAATGTATAAGCAGAAGACTGTTATTAGCCTATTAAAATTATTGCCCGTTCACCACCTGCTTCGAGAGTAGTAAGTAACTGAAGGAATTCACAGGGGATAGGTTTTCTCATCACAATCGCTACACCACCAGAAGAGTGAGTGCAGCTGTCTCTGTCTTTCTGGAATTCTGTATCTTGAGTGAGAAAGTTGCTATGGATGGGTTGAAGGTGTGTTTATTGTTCACACAACATTTGGCTGGTGTTCGTGGAGGACTTCAATAATGTCATCCACATTCCTCATTATGCCCAAGCAGTTTTATTTATTTGCACTTTCGGCTACCATAAAAGCCTTGCAGGATTACGGTGTTGTATATAAGGTTTTCTGGGAGGTACTCTCTTCTGCACTGCGCCTGCATTAGTTCCCGTGGCTCGGGGAGCTTGGGTTTTTTTCCGCGGCAAAGACTGCGGGGATGATCTTTTGACGACTGGCGTGCACGCCGAGGTGGCGGAACATTCATGTCGTCATGCAGTTTTGGGACGTTGAGGAGATGGAGGTCTTACGACGCATGCCCCACGACATATGTGATGGGATCGCAGAAGATGCCTCCACGACGTTTTTGTTTTTGTTAGGCATGGCTGCCGAACATGGGCCTCCCTTTTGCACCTCCATGGCCACCAATGTTTCGGCGGCAAGAGTGTGTGGAGTGAGATCAGAAGCACCAGCTTATATGCATTTTGTTCTTTGCTACAGCGAACACCTGCAACCGCTGCAGGAGTTGCAAAGGTGTTTTGGGCTGCCACAGGAAGCGCCTCGGGTGTGCAGGTGCGACTAAGTCAGCTTCGCAGACCGGAGTAGCCACGGAAACCAAACGTTGGACTATCCGCCAGAGGGCTGCGTCGGCGTAGCTCCATGAAGGGATTAGTGCATGCTGTTTACGGGATTCTGGGAATGACAGATTTTGTGTCTCTTTGATGTTAATGACTTCTCTTTTATGATTGATGTTCTGGCAAGAGCAACGGCGTGGGTTGGGAATGTACGCTCTGGTCTTGCAGTGGATAAAACCAGTGGTGACAGACTATAGTAAACTGCAGCGATCAAAGGTTAATATGATGTGCTTTCTCTTGTTTTCTTTTCCATCACGTCTCATTGCGATGCGTTGAATAGCGGTTTCCCCCTGCTGCCACGAAACATCAAGAAGGTCCGAGTTAGTTTCATTTATTAGATCTGCTTCAGTAATGGCACCTTGACAGCTTTTCAGGGTATGATGTTGAGTTACAGTTTTATGAAATTCGGCTAACTTCATATGCTTGAGAGGGGTGTTCAACTGGTTCATGTTCACTTTGATAAGCAGGTCTCCAGGGGAGAGTTTTCTCGTTTGGTAGTTTTTGCCTACGAGACATTCAGTAAACTTTTCTAATCAGAACACATACCGGAGGAAGCGTGGAAAGTTGTCGGCATTGTTGAAGGGCAGGTTTGAAAGAGGCTTTAAAATTGCTTCTCTGCGGGCCCTTTTTAGGGCTCCATCAATTCAAGTGACGAGTTTTGAGAATACCATGCGCCCTAGTATAAATCAGTGGACGGGGTTCATTTCAGATGCGAAGCATGTCATGCTAGGGGCTGTGTCCCTCCCCTCCCCGTTGTCGTTATCCGCCACCCGCACTCTACTGCGCATGCGCATCTCTTCAGCCCTGTCAGCGTTTGCCCTGGCGTCAGCACAGTTCACTTAAAAACGAAATAGTTAGGGCGCGCCTGGTTTCGATCTTACAACTCTCTGGCCGCATAGGGAGTTACGTGGCACTCTTCCCACTACGCTACAAACCGAGACGGGAGCATGTGCAACGAAATCGCCTTATGTCCTTCACTCATTCAAACTACATCAAGAAGCTACTGATACAACGAAGGCACGTGAAGTTGAATGTCAACAGAAACGACGAACTGAAAAGTAATGGGAACTTCAGTCGATCCCATGGCGGCTTCGCATAATACTCAGGGTTTTCGTACGGGAAGGTGGTGTATATTGTATTATTTACCTTACCCTTGTAATCAATGAAATCTCGGAGCCTCCTGCTGGGTAGAGAGAATGGGAGCCCATCGGCCGGAGCTTGACCAGGGCTCCGAATGTCACCGTTTACGGCTCCTACACTTTACATTTCAACACCTCGCCACGGTTGGCCATGGCCTATTTTGAGATCTTGGGTTCCGCGGTGTCCTGCTCACCGTCACTATGAATACTCAAGGTGCTCCGTGCGGGGGAAAGTAACGCTTGAGACAAGAGACAGTTAGAATATCCATTCCCTGCAAGCAGCACTGCTTGATGGCAGAAAAAGAAACAATACTCCAGTTCACTGGCGAAGTCTTCCTAAGCACGGTGCACCGGTCAACAAAATGAGGAAGAACTTTTCGAGAGAAACACTGCTATTTATTAGAGCAGAAATCCTAGAGAAAGAGAGAATCAACATTTATTCATGATCTGTAACTGCTGACATCAAGACACTATCATGGTGGAGGGCATTCCTATTCCAGGATACCCAGGCTGCGACTTGTCATCCAGGCCTTTTTACCAGGTGTGGCTGGTGTTAAAGTTCCACATCGGCAAGACGAAGCTCCATGAGCTCAAAATATGGGAAGGGGAAATGGGGTAGGTTTGGAGTTTTCTGGCACTCTCATACTTGGTGGTACAGGGTGCCGGGCGTGGGACACAAATTGCGGAGGGAGGGATGCTGCTTCCGGTACATAGCATGGACGAGGGGGCTGTGGGTGTAGAAACGCATCTGCAATCGCCGAAGTCTGGTGGATTCTTAATCTCAACACAGATATGCCAGTCGGCGGGGGTAGCGGAAAGGAGAAGAAAAAACACACTGCAGACACCAGGGCAAAAGAAAGACGAAAAAGCAGTAAAAAACAGCCAGCGTGCAGTTTGTGCGAACAGTTCAATAAACACCACGGGAGTAATTTAAATCATTTTCCGACGTGGATCTCATCCAGGTATTCGAAAACGGCACTGGTGCTTTGCGTTCAACCGAAGGAGAGGGCTATGTACGGAGCAGTAATTTCCAGCTAATTGTTCCTGGGCGTAGATGCTCGATTTCCTGCAGGAAACGGCATCTTGCGAGATATATTCTCTTAGCATATAGACGAGTACAGAATAGGACATCACTGCAGTAGCAGGGGGTGAACAGCAGTCCCTGCGCACCAGGTGATGCGATCGACAGCAACAATCACCGAACGGTTGCCTGCACTCTAGAAAGAAGGCGCTCAAACAGATCAATACGCGCGCTATACAACAGCCTCATTGGGCAGAGTAGTGGCTTCATGGTAATAGTGGACCGCTGAAGTGGGAATGTATGGCTTTTAATAAAAGGAGTACAAAAGCAAAGTTCCGGCCGACAAAGCCATTTTTACGAGACCAGTTATACGAGATTCTGAGACGTTGATAAGCTTTGAGTACACAGGCTTTGAAAGAGCGAGGATAGCTGGGGAAAAAAGTAATTGTGAGCGTAAATGACGCTGGACAGCTAAGAGCTATTTTACTCATCGGAGATGCCCCCGCTGAATTGCACAAGGTGTTCCGTGCGTGGTGAAATGAAGTAGTCCGAAATGAAAGCCACAAATGGGCCTTTGCTCTGCTCGGGCAGCATCGACCCAACGCCAAGCCACTTGCGGGGATGACTCTCTGAGTATACAGTGTCAAAGGAAGAGAGAGAGAAAATGACATTTATTGAAAATTTCCGGCGGGGAGGCGGGTCAGGCCACGCAGGGCTTCGCCACCCCTGTCTAGGTACTAAGCAGACCCCGAAGCTATGCCTGGGCACCGGTTCAGGCTACTCGGCGAGTCCCCTCCCGAAGGAGGGTCTCCTTTTCGCCTTTGCCGGGCCAGAGCAGCCTCGAGCCGCTGGACTGCCAGCAGTTGCCGCTCGTATTCGGGCGAGCTCACAAGTCCTATAATGTCCGGTGGTAGCTCTTTTGGGCTCCCCACTGCACTGTGTCTTTCACATCCCCACATGATGTGGGCCAGGTCTGCAGTCACCAACGCGCACACACTGCACACTGCATTTTCGTAAGTTCCAGGGCACACGTGGCGCGCGAGCGCTGGAGTCAGCACAGATCCAGTCTGTAGTTGACGGAGGAGGACGTCTTCGCCCCTCTTGAGCCTCGGGTGAGGGGGGGGCAGGGCGCGTCTTCCCGCACGATGCCAGTGAAGGATGTCCCCGTAGTTGGTCAGGGGCTCCATGATCTCCGCCGCAGACGATGGGCAGGGGGGCACCGCACGGTGCGCGAGCTCGCGTGCGATGGCGTCCGCCTCCTCGTTGCGGTTGACGGTGCCACCCGCAATGCCCCCCACGTGTGCGGGGAACCAGCGGATGTGCGTTGTAGTCTCCTTGCGCTCGGGGAGCAGGCTCGCTGCAGTACCGCACACGGCGTTCCTGGCGTAGCTTGCTACTGCGGTCCTCGAGTCGCTGAGCACCGTGGTGATTGTGGGGCTGCTCGCTAGCGCTAGGGCTATGGCAGCCTCCTCTGCCTGCGCGGCCGTTCGGGCCTTGATGCTGCAGGCGTTCATTAGTTCCCCGGTGGTGGCTCGTATGACCACCACCACATATGTGTTGGGACGGTCGCGGTGCTTGGCTGCATCCACGTATACTGCCCCCTCGTCACTGTTGTGTGCCTCGGCAAGCGCTCGGGCTCGCGCCGCTCTCCTCTCCGCGTTCCTGTCCGGGTGGACGTTCCGCGGCAAGGGGAGCACCTTGATCTTGCGAATGATGTCGTCCTCTATGGGAACGATCCTATCTTGATGTTGGTCAACTTGAGGTGGGTTGAGGCCCAACCTCTGGAGGATGGCCCTGCCGGTCTTGGTGGAACCGAGGCGTTCGAGCTGGGAGACCCGCTGGGCTTCACTCACCTCGTCCAGGGTGTTGTGTACCCCCAGTTCGGCAAGGGCCTGGTTACTCGTGCTGTTGAGCAACCCCAGTGCTGCCTTGTAGGATTTACGGATGGCCGCATTGATCCTATCCTTCTCCTGTTGTTTCCAGTAGTGGAACGCACCAACGTATGTAACGTGGCTCATGACAAATGATTGCAAGAGGCGCAGCAGGTTAGCTTCTCGCATTCCCTGTCTGCGCGTAGATATTCGTTTGATGAGACGCGTTGCGATCCCCATCTTGGTGACCATGCGGTCGATTGCGGTTGTATTGCTGCGGCTGACTTCGATGTGCATGCCGAGCACTCTGATGCTTTTCACGTGGGGTATGACTGTGCCGTCCCCCGTGCGCAGCGTGATCTTTTTGGCGTCCTCCGCTGCTCGCTTGCGGAGGCGCCCGGGCGGTGGTAGTATCAGCAACTCCGATTTCTGCGGAGAGCATCGTAGTCCCGTGTCTTTCAGGCAGTCTTCGATGTTGTCGATTGCCTCTTGTAGTGTGGATTCAATGTGGCCGTCACTACCCCCGGGGACCCAGAGGTTAATGTCGTCCGCATAGATGGTGTACTTGACTTGAGGGAGCTGGTTCAGGCGTTCGGCGACTCCAATCATCACCAGGTTGAAGAGAAATGGCGAGATGACTGCGCCTTGCGGAGTGCCGATGCTGCCCAGCTTCCGCTCTTCCATTTGTAGGTTTCCAATCTGTAGCATCACCGTGCGGTGTGACAGAAAGTCCCTGATGTAGTTGTAGGTCCTCTCTCCGAGCCCCAGTCTGTTGACTTGAGCCAGGATCGCAGAGTGGCGCACCTTGTCAAAGGCGCTCTGTAGGTCTAGGCCGAGGATGGCGCGGTTGTCCCCGGTGTTGACTGTGGTGGTGTCCATGGCTTCGTGCTGGATTAGCAGCATGGCGTCTTGCGTGCTGAGCTTCTCTCGAAACCCTAGCATCGTGTGCGGGTACATGTTGCGGTCTTCTAGGAACCTTTGCCACCTGTTGTTTAGGACATGTTCCAATACCTTTCCCGCACACGAAGTGAGGGAGATGGGCCTCAGATTCTCAATGCCGGGTGGCTTGTTCGGCTTTGGTATTAGGATTGTTCTGGCTGCCTTCCACTGCTTGGGTAGTGTTCCGGCGCGCCAGCACTTGTAGTAGTTGGTGAGGGCCGTTATGGCCTCGTCATTTAGGTTTCGCAGGGCCTTGTTGGTGATTTGGTCAGGGCCGGCTGCGGACTTGCAGTTGAGGTCTTGGGCCGCCTTGCGAACCTCCCACTCTTCAATATCCTTGTCGAGCAGAGGGTTGGGCGGTCCCTGGTAGTCTATGTGCGTTTCGCTCGGGGTGCTGGGGAGGTAACGCTCGTTCAAGCGTTTACACATCTCCTCTTCTCCGAGTTGCTTGGTGGTAGCGTAGACAATCTGTGAGAGTCTGTGCTGTTGGTAGTCTTTGCTCTTGGATTCGTCCATCAAGTGCTTGAGCAGCTTCCACGTTCGGCCAGCGTGTAACTGCCCGTCCGCTTCATTGCAGATGGCGTTCCATTGTTGAGCGCAGAGCTGCCTGCTGTATTTTTCGATGCTGCGGTTCAGCTCCGCTACCCTCTTTCTGAGGTTGCGGTTGTGCCTCTGCCGCTTCCATCTCTTCTGTAATGCTTGTCTCGCCTCGATCATGTGAGCGAGGCGAGGGTCCATACGCTGAATGGTGTTTTCCGTTTCCACCTCTGTGGTAGCCTGCGAAGTTGCCTCTACCAGCCTCTCCACCCAGTCTTCAATGTCCGTGATTTGGGTGCCCAGGCTCGTTTCGCGAAACCGGTGCCAATCCGTTAGCCTGTGTTTGATTTTCTGGTAGCCAATGCCTCCCTTTGCCAGGGTGGGGATCTCTACCTCGATAATTTGGTGGTCGCTGCCCAGGTTGTGGCCCGTGTTCCTCCACTGCACGGGTCTGCCATCTGGCAGCCGCACAAATGCGAGGTGAGGGTTGGTGTCCCGGGCAACCGATGTGCCGATGCGGGAGGGGTTGGCCGGGTCGGTGAGCAGGATGAAGCCCGCGTCCGTCGCATCATCCAACAGGTCCCTTCCCTTGGCTGCCGTGATGCCATATCCGAGTTCCTTGTGCTGCGCATTAAATTCCCCGCCGATCACTATCGTGTCGCTGGGGGCCGTCTTCAGTGCTTTATGAAACAGGGCTTTGAATTTCTGTTGCCTGTGTTGCGGGTTGCTGTAGGTGTTGATGAAGAGCATGGTTTCAGTCTTCTTCTTGCCAATCACCACCTCGGTCGCGCAGAGCTCGATTGCCGTGCTGCGGCCGAGAAAGTGTTCGTGCTTTATGAATGTGATCCCCTTGCGGACAAAGGTGCAGACCCCCTGTGCTGCTCCCGTGCCGCATTCCCGTGCGCTGGGAGGGCTGGCGTGTGTGCGGTATCCCGGCAAGGTTGGTGCTTGCTCCGTGTGTGTTTCTTGGACCATGATAATGTCAGGGGGAGACTTCATGGACCTCAGGTGTTGCTGTAGTACGGCTCTTCGGGACTGGAAGCCATTGGCGTTCCAGTGCCAGATCTTTAGGCTTGTCTTGGTTGGGGTGGGCATGGTTGTTGTTGTTGCGTTCCGTTGTTGCCGTGGTTGCCGGTGGCTGCAGAGGGAGCTCCGAGTTTCTCGAACAGGAACTTCTCCAGCCGGTCGAATCTGGCATTCATTCTGTGTTCGAGAGCGTCCACGCGTTTCTCGAGCCTGTCTACGCGTTCTGTGATACGTCGAATGCGGACCGCACAGCCGATGCTGCACGGTGTACTCGTTGTCTGTGTTGTTGGGGACGATACCGAAGAGATCCTGTCGGCTTCGTCTTCCATGTTCAGAGACTCTTCGCTCGCTTCCTCTGGGGTGGCGGGCTTGTTCTCTGGTTGTTGCTGTTGCAGGTGTTTCGGCGTGAGGGATGGAGGTTGGGGTACCTTCCCTTGGACACATGGTGTTGTTGCTGTAGGCTTGTTTCCTGTAAGCAGGATTTCTTCTAGTTGCTTGGTCAACTTGGCGATCACGTCCTGCTGTTCTCGCACCATTTTCTTCAATTGTTGGATCTCGTTCTGAGGTCCTCTTGTACGCCTTGAGCGGGAGCGCGCCTTCTTCTTGGCGCCGCCGCCCGCTGCCGCCACCGCGACCCATGACGGTTTGGCTCGCGTCACACCATCGCGCGATCGGCTTCTCGTCCTATCGCGGTTCGCCGCGTTGCGGGTAGCAAAGGAAAGTGTGAAGAGCACCGGCGTTATTGTGCCTACTGCTGAACGATGTATTGCGCGCATGTGTGTCTTGCAGGAAAATTCGCCCACACGTCCAGATTTCCTGCCAGGTGCCCTAATACTGGCAACTAGAAAAGATTGTTGTAAGCTGTATTCAGGTTAAGAAAGCTATTAAAATAACGTGTATGAACATAAAGATATGAAGAGAATGTGTAAACAAAGTGAAAACGAAGCGATCGCCAGGCATTCGCTTTCGGTTTTGTAACAGTTTTTCTCCGAAGTCGAGCAAGAGCGACCGGAGTGAGCCTTATTAAATAGAGGATTTGTTCGGCTTAGGCAGCTCATTAGTTATTATGCGTCAGAGAAAGTTTCAGGAGCGGCCCTGACGTAAATAAGAGGTCGGTACAAGCTGGTGACCCCACTGAGGCGTAAATCACTTTGCCAAGAAGCTGTCTCTATGGTGCCCTAATGCCGGCAAATATCGGAAAGAGTTACGTCTGTCCGGAGATGCGCATTCGAATGCTGGCCCTCCAAAAAAAGACCCAAGCAGAACTACTAGCAAAATACGAGCAGCGCTTGAATATATTGCATGAAAAAGGGAGGAGGGGCACGTAAAAGTTATGTCTTCTCTCAGCGAAGTATAAGGCAGTGGAAAATTGCGTGAAGAACGTGTATCTGGTATTAAAAATAGGTTGGGAAGCCGTTGAGACACGCTATAAGGGAGTCATGATGCCAGTGAAACGCGCTAGAAGGTAGAGGCTATAACATGCAAGAATGAGGCACTTCAGTCACCTCTTGACCAACTACGACGATGGCTCAGGCCGGGACATCTTGGTTTTAATGAGATTGCCAACAAGCTAACGGATAATTGGGTAGAGCCTGGGGTAAAATTACGTTCGCGTCTAGCACATTATTTCGAATTTCAGCCTCCTGATGAAGCCATTTTCCGGGCCCCCAAGGTTAGGCCCTTACGCCTCTAATAAATGCGCCCCCATTATTCTGAACTTTGCTTCTTGTAAGACGAAAGATATCCTGTCCCAGCGATCAAACTCTATGTCAGTAGCTTCACGATCCTGGTAGACGTTTGCAATGCAAGGAGGCAAACCCGCTAAAAGGTCATTGAATGCGGAAAGTCATCTGGGCAGGATTTCGCCTTGCCGTGCAATAAATTCCATATGAACAAAGACGCCTCTGCATATTGTAAGCAAAACTATTGCATTTGCGAAATAAAACAGCCAATTCATGTCCCGCTTGTAACAAACAGTATCAACTCATCCAGCCCTGACCAAATACATCAATCAACTTCTGCGTAGCCACCCCCGGCCACAAAGGCACAACCCGAACTGAGGCGTGACTTTTCTTTTATCTATACAAATATCCGAAGCGCCCTCAAGAAGCGTGAAAAATTATCTGTTCTAATGAATTCGTCCTCTGCGGACATGTGACATGGTAGTTCTAAAGGGAACGTGGCTATAGAGTAAAATTACCTATTTCGAACTATTTGTTTGCCAGAAGGACTGCACCGTTTAAAGACCGCCCTGATCGTTCAGGTGATGGAATTTGATTACCTAATAGAACAAAATTCTTCGCTATGCGGTTCTTGTGGTCTCAAGTATCGGATTCATGGGTACTTTACTTACATTCACCTTGGTCTTATGGATGCGCTGTTTTGCGCTTGCTATCACCAACCTAACGCATAACCATTGTTATGTTATGAACTGCATGATTGCCTAAGGTCTTTTATTGGGAGATTTTATTACCTTGCAATTTTGTAAACAACCGTTTCGCTTTTGCCAAATGTAATTGATCCGATTGTCTCGAGTTTACTAGCACGTGCTCTACTTTTAACGTGTGTTTTTGTCAGCGCATAAAAGAACCAATTCGCGTGTTGAATCCTCGGCCAACACAGCTGATCCTATATTCACCACAACTCCTGATGCTGTTTCATCATTAAACTTGTTACCGGTTAAAGCGATCACGCTGTTGTTCATTTCCCGATTAAATCGCTTTTGACTCGTCATCACAGCAGAATAAAAAAATTGGAGATTATAGCAGAGCCGATTTCGAATTGATAAACCCTACCTAAGAACAATTTCTTGCCTTCTCCTTCCCGCGAATTCGTGGAGGGTTTCGTGCAGGAAAAGTAGCACTAGTTTGAGTCTACAGTTGATGGCGTGATAGGCCAACATATCTCACTTTGCAAATAACCTTGTGATAAGCAGTCGCCATGGTTGACCCAGAACTTGAAAGAATTACTAAACAAAAAGAAAATGATATTTCGTAAATATAAGAAATACAGAACT
Organism: Haemaphysalis longicornis; assembly: GCF_048455015.1. Taxonomy (NCBI): domain Eukaryota; kingdom Metazoa; phylum Arthropoda; class Arachnida; order Ixodida; family Ixodidae; genus Haemaphysalis; species Haemaphysalis longicornis. Next base: position 113,322,614 of record NW_027526407.1, on the reverse strand, counting down.
GCAGGCAATGGGTGCTCCTAGATGTACTAAAAGGCAAAGATCTACGTTTCGACACGCATTGAAAGTACCAATTCCAAATTCCTGAAATGCACTGACGTGTCATCATCTATTACCTTCGCTCTTATTTTCGCCCAGTCATTACAGAGTGGCAGTCGGCCTGATGACTGGATGGTAGGGAAGGTGGTCCCTGGACCCAAGGCGGTTGACGTTCAATTCTGTTAAACAACCTCGGTACCTTGAAGCTATTGGAGCACGTTATTTGTTTCCTCTTTGTTAACTACGTGGAGTCCATTTTCTTTTTCCCAGCCACTCAACACGGTTTTCGAAAAACGTTGTCTTGCGGAACGAAATTGCTCCCTTTCACTAAGGAGTTTTTATCCAGAGGGCAGAAAATTCCTCCATTATTGACTGCATCCTTAATTATTTCACGAAACGTTTCACCCCCGCCTCATAGGTTACTGCTTTTTAAATTATGTCAACTTAATATTCATCCAAATGTTTGCGAATAGATTGAATGCTTCTAAGTGATTGCCAACCGTACGGGGATGGTAATAGCGTTGACATATTTTCTCGGTAACCTCAGGCGTTCCCCAAGATCTGTGCTTGGCCCGCTCCTTTTTTAAATATACATCAATGATCTATCTAATACCGTCGTCTCTTCTATCAGACTTTTCGCTGACAATTGTGTAGGATATCGGAAAATCTCTAACAGATCCGACATTTCAATTCAGCAGAAGGCTCTTGATAACATAATTGGTTGGTGCGACACACGACTCAAAATTAGTAGTCGGTAAATGTAAAACAATGTCAATAACGAGATCTAAAACAAACGTAAAATGGGCTACATATAGTCTGTATAGTTCTCAGCTGGACCCCGCTAAAACATCCAAATATCTCGGCATTCACACTTTCAGTGACCTTTCTTGGCGTACACTCGCAGAGTAGATTACTTACAAGGTTAACAGCATGCTCAGCTTTATTCTGCGAAACGTTGCATCGGCAATAGCCTCGTTAAAAATTCTTCAATATAAAACCCTCGTCCCATGAATAATGGAATACGTTTCTTGGGTCTGGGATACGGATACTAAGAATCTCATCACTTATCTTGAATATATTCAACACAATGCGGCTCCTTTTCTGCTATGCAAATATTGCAGAACAGCAAGTGCATTTATATGAAGCTAACATTGAATATTCCTGATATTGCTAAAAGGCGAGCCATTTACGATTTGTGTGCCTTCCACAAAATATTATTTTGCAACAAATATCTAAAACATGCACTTTTAGTAAAACCGTATATCTTTTGCCGTACTGATCCTAAGTTTATGGTGGTACCCATGTGCAACACAAATCGGTATTTTTGCTCTTTCCTTTTTTAAGCCAGCTCCGAATGAAACCACCTTCCCGCCTCAATCACCACTATCACCGATCCAGCTCAGTTCAATTCCAAGGTTGTGCGACTTCTTCTAATTTTAGTTACTACCATTATATGCTGCAATACTTTTATTCCTGTAAAAATGTCCGTCCACTTTAACGCCTTGCGGCCCTGAGAGTAAACAAATAAAATTTCTATTTCTAGGTGCTGTTCTCCTAAACACAAAAATAATTAAATTTAGAAAGGCACATATACCCGAGAAACCCGTGGGTATCGCAAAAGATACTAGAATGCATGCTAAAAAAGGGAACCATATATAAGAAAACTTAAAAAAAGTGGTTCAATCTAGCTCTTGCTAATCGCTACGAAAACTATTGTAACATCTTAAAGTTTATGTTAAAAGACGCAAAAAGGCGCTACTACGAAAACGAATACACTAAATACAAGAACAACTCAAAAATGTAATGGAAGCTTATCAATAATTTCTTAAATAATGAATAATGTAATGTCTCTAAGTGTTAAATTATTCATGACAGCCATACATTTCAGCAACCGGATCATAGTGCTAATGCTTTAAAGGGACACTGAAGCGATTTGTAAACATTGCGGGATTACTAGCGCAAATTGTAGTTCGGAGTCCGTAGGCATTGTTTCGACCACTCTGGCCGCGTTTACACGAATTTATTTAGTAGAAAAATCAATTCGAAAATGCTGTCCTCCTCTCTTTACGCTCGCCCATTTTCTGTGGCGTTTTCGTGTGACGTCAGCAGGAGATCAGCTGGAAAATGGCTGCGCTACTGCACGGTTCGCCGACCAGCCGACCTACCGATCGAGTCAGTCGGCCCAGCGTTTCGTCCGCCGGCCGCCGACGGGTCGTCGCTATTCGCTCGCTCAATTGAAACTAAGCCACAACACCTTTGTGAATGAAAGAATGTGCCTTTCCTTACTTTGCTAGTTTGTACACTGTGTCAAACTCAGAGTCCGGGTCGCTCCACACAAGCGCTGCACAAGTTCACATGCGACGCTTCGCTGACTTTACGCTAGTAGGAAAATCTAAGGCCAATTGAAGACGGGAGAAGAGTCAGGGAAGTCAATATAGGTACTAAGAAAATAAAATCACCTGAAACTTTTACCGTACAGAGCAAAACTACGGAGCAGGAAGCACTTTTTGCGCTGGGTAAACAAGCACAGCGGTCAGCAGCACGACCGCAAATCTGCGAAAGCTTTTCCGTCAAAGAAATGCAATTGCTAAAAAAAGTGTGTTGGTGCGGGCTAGACGTGAGATATTGGGGAAGTTTGGGGGACACTTACTGCAGGAGTGATATACAACAAATAGTCACATAAAGTACTTAAAATGCTTAAAATAAATGAAAGTGTAAACTGGTCATACATTATAAACCTTATATATCCACATCGGCCAGTGCCGGCTCGTGGCCTAGCGGTCTGAGGCGCAGGAATTAGTTTTGGAAGTCGAAAGTTCGAATCCCCGAGGGTACATGTATTTTTTTTTTGTAAGTTGATTTTTTCGTATACGGCCGATCTTTCCTGAACTGAGTTCACCATTTTTGGGCCGTAACGTTCACTGCTCCCCGAGCGAGATCGCAGAACGCGCGCATACTGACAATGACACGCTAGCGAGTTCTCGTTGGCGTGCTGTTGCCACAAGCACCGACTGCTTGCGGGCAGTGGGCCCTGGCCTGAATCAGCACACCCTTGGCGTGGTGCGAACTAGCTTTTTACGAACAGACATGAGTGAGGCAAGCTCCGAATATGCGGGAAAAGCGCATGGCATTTGAGAGTCTGCGGTGACGCGGAGGGCGTTCATCCACTGCGTAGGCCTCGTCTAGTGATTTCTACGATTCCAAGCCGCCCTGGGAGGTTTATCTTATGTATTTGACAGCCGACAACATGGCAGAAGCGCGGTACGGCGATAATTGAGAAATCGAGAATGCCCATCCAACAACGCCATCAGATGTCAAGCATGTTGTTTTACAGAACCGTAACGGAAACCGAAACTTTTGATTGCTAACCTTGGGCATCGTCCAATCACGGTGCCCCCCCTCCTGACGTCACAGCCTTTAGTTGGTGCGGCCGCCGCAAACCGCGCATAGTAGTTTTTCTTCTTTCGCGCTTTGTAAAATAATTACCGATTTGTCAACCGGATAAACGATGAATAGTGTGTTAATTTGAGCCAGTCTACACAGTGCAAGCAAAAACGGGAGCTTGACAAATTCACTTCAGTGTCCCTTTAAGTGACTATTTCTTAAATCTTCCTACAGCAGGCCAATCCGTACAAATGCTAATATGTGTCGGTCTTCAGATAATTTCAATCGTTTTCCTGTCACAACCGATGAAGTTCTGGCCACGCTTCTTACCGTTAATGATACTTGAGCAGGTTTAGATAATGTGTGTGTATATAGCCTAAAACTCTTTGTTCATTGTGTTTCGGTGCTCTCTCCATTATTATCAACACTATTTTTGCGGTCCAAATTTCCCCAATCCTTCTAAAGCGTGCTAAAATTATTCCTGTATTTAAGAAAGGAGACAAGCACCTAATACCGAACTACAGCTCAATCTCTATCCTTTCTTTTCTTAGCAAAGTAATCAAAATGTTATTTGCTAATCCACTAAATGACTATCCAACAAAATTCAACATTTTTAGGCCCTGTAAATTTTGTTTTCATTCTGGCAGTTCCGCTAATCTCGCGCTTTATTATTGAACCAATTTTCTTAAGAAGTTGTTTGACGTAAATTTGTTTGTTGGATTCATTTTTAAGAATTTTACGAATGCTTTCGATACTATTATTCATAATACGCTGTTCTCAAACTTGAATGCTATAAAAAAACTTGACCAGATTTAAATTTTCTGAATAATTTTCATATAAACAGGGAAGGTAGTGTTTCTGTTATAATGCGTGTTCTATGACTATAATAATTATTTAAGGTTTGCCGCAGGTTTCTATTTTACGTCCTTTAATGTTTATTATCTAAATTAAAGACCTTGCTGACTCTAATAATGCCTCACACTTTGTTTTATATGCTGACGACACCACAGTATGTTCACATGATAAATCTTTGTCCTGTCTTACTCTAACATAAATATTTTTATGACAGAACTGACTAAATGGAGCTCATCAACCACCTAACAATCAATCCATCAAAAATAAAATTTACGATTTTTACAGCACCCCAGAAGCGCGTATCATAAACTCCAACCTATTCACTGTGTTCCAATACCATAACCACGTGTGGCAGTGTCCTCTTTCTTGGAGTGTTCAACGACTCGCATCTGAAATCTCATAAAAACATTGATCACCTTAGAAACAAGACGGCTCTTGGCATTCAAGCTCTCATAAATTTCGCCCATTTTTTTTTTTTTTCATGCCAAGCCCTTCTGACTATTTATTTTGCTTTCGTTCATCGTGTTTCGGTAGAACTAAAATCTTCATCATCATTCTTTTCCTTCAAACACATGTTAAAACGTTTTTGTTGACTCGATGAATGTATTGTTTTTATTATCTGTGTTTCTATATTATGTTTCATTTCATTGCCTACGTTTCCTGTGTTCAACTACATTGTATGTCTACTGCAAGCGTCTAGTTTATGTATTTTTTGCTGGCAAACTTTTTACCTTGTTTGAATTAGTATTGTGCTAGTAATGTGCAATACGTATTTTTTTCTCTCAATTTTGTTTAACCGAGTTCAATGATTTTTCTTTTTGTACCCTAGCGTCGCATAAGATGTGTTCATTCTTTGTAATCACTGATTGTTGGGTTTTGCTGCTTTTTGTGTATTCTTTATCTTGTAATAGTTATTCAAGTGTCTCGTCTGTCTGTTTACTATGGGACCCTTGTCTGTATAGGCTCCGGACAGCGAAGTTTGCCGCGCGAGCGCAGCGCCAGCCGCGACAAACACGCGCAACTCAGGGTCGGTCCCGCTGCGCCGACCGCCTTCAGCGCCAGTGAACGCAACTTATCAAAAAACGTTCGTTATAAACGTTATTTGCGCGTATATGTACTACATAGTGCAACAAAGTCATGCAAAATGTTATACAGTCGGGGGAAGCCTCCAAATAAAACGGGGCACTGATAAAATGCTGTCGCCTCGCTGCCGAGCCGTAGGCTAGCCCAACTGGGAAGCATGTGTTCAAGGCTTTGCATTCTCCCGCGGATTCTTCTTCTCTGTTTTTTTTCTCTCGCAGATACCGAGCATGGTTACTGAATCTTGAAAGGTCCACATTAAGCGAGCGGATTACATGCTGCCTTGGTGTACGAGCAGCTTTCTAGTAGGGTGGCTAGCAGGCGGTAAATACACACAAGTGCGCATTAAATTTGGTAACAAAGAGGGCCCCCGAACACAGGTATAGCAGAGTAGTTTATCACCCACGGTTCTACTCTGCTTCATCTAATATTCCACGTGCTTATACCGCCGAATTAAATAACCACATATGGGGCGCGGACACTTATTGGCGTTAATGTTCCCAAATGTTTCGCCAGCATTTGGATAGCATAAAATCACCGCCTCTTCTTGCATAAGAAACAAAGAAATTGTTGTATAAGCCACTGAAAAGCAAAGAAAAATAGAGCTAAGACGTGCCGCAATCAAAGTTGGAACAATATGTACATAGGGAAAAAAAATTCGCGTTCGGGGAGGAGGAGGAGGAGGAGGAGGACAAACTTTATTTATCCGATCCGTTGTGATTGCGGTCACTCCGGACCAGTGAGGGGTGTACTCGGGGAACTAAATTTTTTCTCCCGTGACTTTTGTTGCAAATGTGTTGACGGTAATAAAAGCGCTACTATTCCTTCCTAATGGAGGTCTCCTGCCGAACCCGTTGGCGTGGAGAGCAAACAAATACCCGAACATGAATATTCCGTAATTTATTCCGATACGCCTATTAGATGTTCTGCTTACCCCTCCCCCATCCCATCCCTGTCCAAAGGAATTTCTTGTGATAGCCTTCTCGTGATGAGTTTCTTTTTTGGGGGCGTGTTTACATATATGCAACTAACGTACTGGGCTACAACTGGAAGTCCAAAAGCTTCTTGGCGAAGCGGGCACTTATTAACGTCCGCACTTTCGCTATACCACAACAAACGCGAATTTCATACTGTTACATGTCTACAGCATCACGTATTCGGATCAAAGACCTATATGTAACTCCCGTGATCCAGAGTCGCATGCAAATGCACTCACATCGATGGAATACCCCGCGCGGAAACATCGCGCAACGTCTGATATATTTGCAGGCAAAGCCTCCTCTTTTGTGGAGTGAACAATATAAATTACGTTTTCTTTTGAAGCGAAACATGCTGATCTTGAGAAAGGTTTGCCCCGCAGTCAGGCTGTACAAGCGTTTCTCTTCTGGGCATCACGCCTATGCGGCATTTATATGCCTTCTCATACGCGAGTTCAACCGAATAAATCCTTCTCCATTCACCTGCACCATGTGGCAGGATTACTTTACAATCTCTTACTTCGCTTTAAGCTCAAAAGGGGCGACTGATATGCTTAATCCGCGCTGCAAAAAGAAGAGCGCCCCCGAGCCAGCAGCGTACCGGCTTGCGGGGACCGACCCAGTGTTGCGCATACTGCCAAAGGGGGCGCTGGGGGTCGCGGGCTCCGTGTCGCCCTCTGGGCGCTGTCCGGAGCCTATACTAACTTGAATGTATTTTACACCGTTGAAAATATTGGAGCTTAAATAGAATTCAATTTCAAAATTAAAATGAAATAGCTGAGTGAAGCGACCGACCGTGATTTTTATAGTGTAAACGATACTGGTAGAGAAAACTGACCATGAAGTTTGGCTTCAAAATAACGGATAGTAAATACTGTGCATTTCTGTACCAATTTAATACAGAAACTGCACCACAGAGATACTGGGTTTCCAGAAAAAAGTCCTGAGTTACGACATCTGCGTTTTCTGGTACATGACTACGCACGCATAATGCATGGCTTGTGTCCTCATTTATTGCGCTTAATACCCTGTTACATTTGTAGATAACGTTGGATTCACTAGCTTGACTGTGGTAATTCGCTTTAAAATAAAACTAAGTAATCATTGCTAGAACACCTGTTTTGGGTCGCTCTTCTTATTTACAGGTAAGGTAGAGGAGGGTGTCGTAGCTACTTCATGTGTGCTTTTCGGTTCCTAGTTATTTACCTTAACGAATCCTTAGGTGACAGTCGGGCCGACGTAGTAGATGTGGCCTATGGTGCCTTCAAGGCGAACCCAAAGCGTCTTTATCAACACCGAAAACAAAAAAAACGGCCAATAGCCATCGCATGGCGATATGGGCGACGAGAGGTTGCGGTCGTTCGTGGCTGATGTCTTCGCGGTGGAAAGTATGCAGGTAGTACGTTGGGGGTATTTCTAAGGCTACGCGGATCGAACAATTATTATTGATTTTTTTAAAACGGCATGCAAAAAAGTTTTTATGTTTTGTGTTTTGTCCGTCCTAAACCTTTTGATTTGGCAAATTGCGGTATCTCTTCCATACCAAGTTCCAACGCCAATAGATTGATGATGCGGTTTTTCAGGCGTACGATTTATATTTCGCGGTAATAGTTTGCATCTCTGCGAATGTCATAACGTTTCTATATGATTTTACAGTTTAGAATTCTGACTTTGTTATGATATGCCAGTTGCTTTTAAACGCAGGAGATTTGTGGGTCACCTACATCAGCACACCCAAACCAGTACCATTCAAGTGTATGAAAATTAGAGTATCCCAACTGTTAGGTCGAAGTGCAAGCACTGGTTCCTTTACGTTTGGTATAACTACTTGGAACACCAACGGTACTAAAAGGTAAGTTTTGTCCAGTGAAAGAGCAGCTTCATCACTACTGCAAATATTTTCTGTATTAGGTGGCAATGGTTTCGACATTGCTTTTCGCGCCATTCATAACCTAAGGTTATTCACATTTGTTGCTAATTACAGAGACCCCATTACACTCTCTGGAGAAGCGGCCAGAAAAGGGCTGTCGTTGAAGCTTGGTAAGGAATATTTTGTGTTTGTACCTAATAACCGTTTTTCGTAGTGTTGGAGTTCTTCTTGACCTGATTGGGAATAATGTCTGTCACCAATTATAATATAGGGTGACGCGAAAGACTACATACGTTCGTTCTAGGCATTGAAAACTACCAGAGCTTGCTAATCCATAATATATTTATATCTCTTAGAGAGAATTTAAAACCCTACATTAAAGTTCATTGGAACTTTTGAATATTGAGCCCCTGCCGCCAGCTTGGTGGATGGTGCAGTTGCTTTTTTGCTCCTTCATACGGATGGTTGAGTCGAACACAATAAAATAGTCTTAAGATGCTACTCACAACGTCCAATGGCTTTATATTGTGAGTAATAACATATGCGCTGCCCTGATATAAACTTCCAGGGTCAATAAAAAGTGCCTTTCTCTAATGTAGCAAATTCATTTTACCCTTTTCCTGCTTCTCACGAACAATAAAATCGGCATACTGTGGGTCGACTGTTTCTATAACTACAAAGTTTAGATTTCCTCGTTGTGTACTTATACGCTTTGTTCGTAATAAATCGGCTGTACAAACTGCCTCTGAGACGTCACTCATGTGGCAGCTGTCTGTGGCGGCTCACGCAGTATTTAATGCATTGACCGCTACCGCAGACGTGGCATGATTTTGTTTTTATAAGCCCAAACCTTACCGCTTAGTGCGTCAATAGAGCACGGTATAAGAATCTTTTCAAAAGCTGAAGCCACCACCCGTGTTGCCTGCTGGTGCTCTCGACCCCCTAGAAATTCGTACTGACTTCTTTTCGACCTAAGAGCTGATTTTGCCCAACCAACACCAGGCAACGAATGAATTGCCACTGCCACAGATAACGCCACGGCTTATTCCATCACTTCTATTAGGATAAGGGCCATGATGTTGTAGATTTTCTTCTCCGCGTAGTCATTTTAGAGCATACTGCTGCTTTGACGTATCCTCACTAACAGAGGCTGGTACTTCTTTTATCACGTTTTTTGAGACATCCTTCGCTCTTGATCAACGACAAATAATCCTTTGATGCGTTCCCACTCTGATATGAATGTGCTTATGTAATGGATCATTCGCACTTTTACTGAAGAAAGGCGAACAGCCGAAAGCCCCTTGCATTCCTCAGCAGTTTCCCCTGCTGCCAAACACGGTCTTAATCTCACCACGCGAGGTTATTCCGCTTCGCCCTCTTGAGTGTGCCACGCCAGAACACCTCCCCGAGATTGTATGGCGTGAGAACGAAGCCATGACTCCACTTTTGGCACACGTCTACACACCAGAGGGAAGCCTATCTATCATTTTGCTTATACAAGCTGTTCTTTTTCAGGAAATTTCAAACATAGGCCTACTTTCTATTTTTATTGGGAGTCGTGCGCCACCCCTACTAATTCCCCCACAAATTGCCCGGCGGAAAAAAATTGTGCCACTGTGATGAAGTGTAAACGGAGACGACGACGACAAACGAGACACTCTCTGCGGGTATGTTTCAAAACCCGAAAACACCATCATCATCAGTCTTGCAGTGATGCATCCCCCCCCGAGCCAGCCAAAGGAAAGCTGCCAGCAATAGTGGCCGGTGGCAGATGAGATCTCGTGGCGGAGAGCAGAGAGCAGATGGTGAAAAGAGACCGGAATTCTGGCTACCGGGGAACTTGACCTGGGCCACGTTCAAGAGGTCCTTTAGAAGGGAACACCTGACGGCCTCCCCTGCAAATACGTATTCTCGCCGACATCGGCAGAAGCCAGCGATGCACCAAGAGAGCTGCGTTGTCTCTTCAGCGACGGGAGCTCGGAGAAACGTGGCCAAACTTAAGCATCGAGATGTCACCCCATGACTGTGCTCCCGGGAAGTGAGGTGCAGCGGACCATTGACTGTGACAAGCACATACTTGCTCTGCTTTCCCGAGGGTTAGCACGTTTACCTTTTCTTATTCTTTGCGTCTCTGTATCCGTTTCTACTGGGAGTATTTTGAGGGGTTTGGAGCAATAGAACTTAGTGTCGTCGAATGTTTTTTAAGTGCGAATGCATGTTATAAGCGACCCCAAACCTTCCACCACCGGCGGCGGCGGCGGCGGCGGCGTCCGCAGTCCTCCTCTCCCTAGCAACGGCGTGGAGCGGAGAGGAGCGTCGGTAGCAACGGCGCGGTGACGTCACTTCACCACGTGACCGCGCTCGCTCCGCCTCCTCGCCGTGGCTGCGCGGGTGCGCGCCGGTCCCCGCACCGCTCCTCGCGCCGTGACGTCATGGTATGACGTCACAGCGCGCCTCCTCTCCCCAGCAGCTGCCGCGCGCCTCTCTCTCCACCCTGACGTCACACTCTCTCATCTCCCCCTCACTCGGCTGCAGCTGCCGTGCGCCGCTGTCCCTCTCCCCTTGCGCTCGCCTCCTCTCTCAGCCACCTGGCTCGGCGCGCTCGGCGCGGCGTACCCCCCTATATATGCAGCGATAAACTGCCAGACCTCCGTGGGTCGGCTCGCGCGCGCTCACGGGCGAATGCCAACGGATTTTAACTTTACTCCCCCTCATAGCATCACCCCGTGCATTCGCACTTAACCATGTTCACCCACGGGGAAATGCTTGGGAGTTTTTTATTCGCTTATTACTATTGTCAGGAACCTGACAATATTTCGAGTCCGCGACAGGACGAGACTAGTTCGTTGTGCATGCCCTTGGGGAAGCGTTTAGGAAGCGCCGACGATCTTGAACAGTGCGTGCTTGAAGAGCAGAGATACTGGACGGAAGCGAAAGCCTTAGAGCTAGAATAGCTCAAACAGATTGAGGAAATGGAAAAGGTGCGTGCCGCAATCGAGAAGGAACGTGACGAGAACCTGCGAGCGCTGGTTAAGATTAAAAAAGAGACGTTGCAGCTACACGTACGGCTCGTGGATCTTGCAGTGACGCGAAGGGCGGAACCTAAATCCAAGGGTATTCAAGAAACTACTGACCAAAGCCCACCTGCCTTTTCCTCTAGCTTTAGCGCAGTTGAATCTCATTCGCTGTTTGAAGAGGCACCAGATGCCAATACACCGCGTGAGCCTGATGATACAGTCGAGAATCAAGTGGTTCTTAGATCGGGTCGTGACTATGAAACATATCTGAAAACGCCCACGAAGATTGTGAGAAAATTGTGAAGAGAGACCAAATTTCTGGAGGCCGTGTGCCCTCACCCGGGTCACGTCCAAGAGGTCCTTCACAATGGGACACGTGACACCCTCTCCTGCATGAGAGTAGTCTCGCCGACATCGGCAGATGGCAGCGACGTTCCAAGAGAGCTGCGTTGGGTCTTCAGCAACGGGAGCTCGGAGGGCGTAGCCCAACCTTCAGCAACGAGATGTACCGCCTTGACTTTGTCCCGGGAAGTTAAATGCGTGGTACCGTTGATGGTGACAAGCACATACTTTCTCTGCTTTTGGGTGAACTCTAACATTATTCCCACGGTTGTACATTTTGTTATTTTTTCATATCTGTAGCCGTCTCTGTTGTCTGTATTTTGAAAGTTTCGAGCAATAGAACTTAGTCTCGTCGAAAGTTTTTTATTTGCTTACTATTATGGTCGCAAACCTGACAGCCTCCCATTTATCGAACTCACTATCCGACTGAATGAACAACCCCTGATGACTGACCGATATGCTTCAATTGCTGCCCGGCGGGCTACATTGTTCGATCTTCTGGAGTCACTAGATGGCGTCGCCGTGCCCTCCTTCTATTAGCTGCCCTAAAACCGACATTTCTACACCGCACGGAGATCCCCGCCCTTGCTTTGCCACTCGCCCTCACATTTAAGACGGCGATGCCTCTACCCTACAACTTTTTGCCCGTTCACGGTCACCGCAAAGATACCAGTCCTGCTCACCACAACAGCATCGCGCTCTGTCTCCAACCCACTCCGGGTGCCATCCATTGGAACAATAACACATGCCGCTCCTGCGGTGACTGCATCTTAACCACACCAAAAAATGCATTATTTAAATTGGATACACAGAAACATTTACTGGACGTTAAAGTTTGTGGCGTTTATCTGAGTGCAATTATGGATACAAGAGAAATTGACTGTTATTACTGTTCTTCGTCACCATCGTTTACAACAAGGTATGACGCCAACAATAGCACGTCTTGTTCGAGCTGCTGATTGAAGGATGCAAGGTGGGATCGCCATTTGCTCTTCTCGTGTCTCTGTTGCTGGTCGTCAAACAACTTTTTTGTTCATGGTACTTGATCGTAGCTCGCAAGTCCTTCTTTAATTTTGTCTTAGCACGCTGCCCTCACTGACTGTTATACTGGTGTCCTTCGCCTTGAGATGGCTAGTTTACCCGTTCCCAACGACGTGCGCATGAGAAGCTTCCCTCTAAACAGTACATTCGCTCGGTACAGAGAGCAGTCTCATGCTCCCTATCGAGCCGCTCACAAGTTCTCCACGGTGACCACGTAGCGTCGCCAATCCTTGACGTGCTGCTTGCACACAGATTTATCCTGCCTCACACTGTTGTAACTCTTACCAACAACCTCTAAGCTTCCCTTCCTGGAGTTCAGCTTCTGTCCGCAAGTTCTTTCGCAAGAGATGACATCAGCAAAGTTGGCACCCCTTTGTTATAACGACGTTACCGCTGCAACCATCGGCGAAATTCTGATCACTGAAACCCCTCGACCAACTCGTCCGCATAAAGACGCCGACCTTACCTTTCCAAGATATTGCAATAGATGTAACGCCAATACATGCTGACGAATTGCGTTGCCTTTTGGTGTCGTACAGCAACTATGATTCGGTGATTGTACTTTAGGCCAGACATTCATTGCCGTCAGCGTATTAACACCAATTGAACTCCTGTGCCAGCTCTTGTAAATAGTGTAAATATTGTTGTTTTATCCTGAATATGTTTGTTTTATAGCCTAAAAATTAACGTGTGTTTTAAACACGCAAAAATATATTATAAACGGATCTTTTTTAGTTATTTTAAACGTTGAAGTCTCTGTCTGTTGCTCCCAAACAGGTTGCAGGAATGTTTTAACTGTAGCAGCCATCATTATCACAACATTTGTATACTCCCTGAAGATGATGATGGTGCAGTTTTCTTACAAGCATCCGTACACTACTTTCCATTAATCACATTCTTTAACTATATCAAACTGGAGCTATCACCGCAGTTGGTTATTTAAGATAGGTTTGTTGAAAGCAAATTAAATTCGGTTTAATTGTGCTCGCATTTTGGTTTGATTGTTCGTATGCGCGTATTAAAAGAAATGGTATTTTGTTGATTCAAACATGTATAAGAAAGCCACAGCAGAAAACGTTGTTCGAAATTCTGAGTAAATAAAGACGTACGTGATATCAAAGCTCTTTACAAGTTCATATACAACAGACACGTTTGTCAAAATGTTCACACACCTGCTCCAGAACACAATACACTAAAGGATAAACTCCGCAGATATAGGAACTTCGTCCACTTGTTAAAACATGCCATTCTAATTTGGGTGCAAAGGCCTACTATAAGGTCAGTTAGCATGAAATACAACAAAGAGTCATGTTCATCTTTATCTGTATGACGTCATTTCACCTCACAACATGTGTACCATAAATGCTGCTGTCTATCAGTTGTTTAAAGTACTCTTAATTTTATTAAGTGTCCAAATACCGAAGTATATTTGGAACATACCGAATTTCCTATATTACTATAGGAAATTACAGTGTAGCTATGCCGAATACATTGTAGAGGGTATATATGGAAAAGTTTTATATGCATATAAAACTGCACGGTGTTATCATCATAAAAAGTATTGCATGCCATAGGAAATGTTTCTACTGTCGCCATTTTTTTCAATCGTGACAAGTGGAGCTCCTTTGGAAACACGGGTTCTGCGATATAATACTACTGTTGCACCGCGCTTCCCCTTTAAGCGAGAATGATATTTTCTTTAGGGATCGAAAACAGCAAAAAAAAGACATTAGGTTCGCGGGCACAGCAGAATGCACGAGGCTACTAAGTTAACTGGCAGTCTATGTGGTTTAGATAACCCCAGATTGAAGTTTTTTTCAATTTCTAGTCAGCACAACTCCTGCATAACATCGGTGTTTATAAAAAAATGTTCGAATTGTAACTTTCGTTAAATTAGCCTGAGGTTATAAATGCTAAATTGTTTTTTTTATTTAGCTTCGGGAGGAGGGAGGCGTTTGCTTGCTCCCCAGGGTGCCGTACAGCAAAGAATTCACAAAAAAGGATTTAATACTTCGCGACAACTCACATTGAAGGATCGTCAACTTTGCTAATTTTTTCTTATTGTGGTGTCTGGTACCGTAGCTGGCCCTGGGGAATGGGGAGTAGAGAAGCGTTTAGTCCGGTTCCATGATATGTTGCGGGTTATGTTACGCGGTGGCCGTTCTTTGATAGAGAAGTGATATTACTCCCCTTTGGAAAGTGCACAAAACTTTGTTTTTTCAAGGAGTTGTTTGTTTGTACCAGGAAAATTATGAAGGATAGCTGTGAGCGCATTTATTGGGAGAGTCCCTAATTGTTCAGTATACAGAAGATGTCTAAGAATAAACCTTGTGCGTTTCAACCTCAAGTATCCTTTAAATTTGGTCACAGAGTTCACCCCAATAATTCTGAGCAACATGAGCAGCATAGAACGGAAGACTCGTAGGTTAAATGCTGCTATTCTTAGCACAGCCGGCGGTTAGGTTTTCTTTTCACCATGGGTGTTGCACGCCATCAAAGCATCTGACAAGTTTAGCCGCCCGCCTTCTACTGTAACACGAGCCTTCAGGGGTTATTTTCTGATTCTAGGGCCGGCATATTTAACTATCTGGAAGTTATCATTCCTGGAAAGTGTCCGTATAAATTTCTGTGTGGGATTATCTAGAGCTGGCGTTGAGGAAATAATCCCAGTTCATTATTTGGTTGTGTCGGTCCTGTTTCATGGAATGTGCGCGGAAGGTGTCAGTATGAATGATCAATTATTCCAGTCTTAGTAATAAGACAGTAGAGCTGTAGCGGATGTTATGAATTTTATGGATGAAGGCGACATCCGGTGTAAAGGCTTTTTCAATGCTTGTTTGCAATTCTAATCGGTGTTTATGGGTCTGACTTGAGGGTAAGTCGAAGTGCTCAATACATTACCATAGAACGGGATGCCAGTCTATGGGGCAATAAAGACACCCACTTCGATATCTGCATCGTGTTCACAAGCTGTTCAGCGAGAAAAAACAGTGTTAACTTTATTGCCGATGTCTTTGGGACTACTGCATACATTGTGTGTATAGCCTAGATAGAGTACGTTGCACACGATAGCGGGCAATTTTATCATGAGGTATATCAATGTGATCAAAGTGCGATCGTACAGACGAAGTGGTTCACTTGACAAGGATACATCAGTCAGGATTACTGCTACATTGAAATTTTCTGTAATTATGGAGCTGACGTGATGATCTTGCTGTCTGTACGCCAATTACTACATAGGTATTTTTCATCGAAGTAATGAGCAGTTGCAGGTAGTGTCTTTTCTTGCCTTAGCCCCTGAAATTTTACTACTATATTCTGAAGGAATGTTTAGTGTCAACTACGGATGGAATCATATAGGGGATCAGTGAGTGCAAGCAATGATACTGGCACCTATTTTACTTACCCAAGACTGTAGTTGCGTCCTTGCTTCCTCAATATTAGCTTTTAAAGTGGCCAAGTTTAACAGCAACGGCTGCTGTATGCTGCAGTATTCGGCTTTCTACTCTCAATGCACATGCTTGCATGCCCCTTAAACTGTTCTTTGTTGTCTGAGGGCGTGGATGGAGGAGGTGCGCCGCAGGACAGCACTATCCGCTTGGGCGCAGGGTCATTAGGTGGGACGCATTTTCTATTCGATGGATAATCGTTGTTTTAATAAGTGATTTTCTTGCCGCAGGGCAGCATTTCTTTGGCGTACGGTGGTGATTTGAGCACGGATGGCATTTTTTTTTCAGAATATCATGACAAAGGTGAGGGGTCGGGCAGGTTGTGACGCCTTACTGGTAGGAGTGCTTGGCCAGCTCACCAGACCTCCCCGTGAATCCTTGTGCTGTGGCTGCATGTCCCGGCAAGGGTGTAGGCACATTCACTTCGATGCCTTTTTCGCAGGCTCGGTGGCGGGGAGGTGGCGGCACCCCTGCGAAGATTGACAGGGTTCGTCACGATCGGCCAACCGGGAGTCCTTGACTGCTTGTTTGGTAGACTTGGAATCGTGTTCAATGAAAATTTAGGTTGGTCTCCACATATTGACAAACTTCGAACAGATATATTCCGGTGCATTGCTATTATTTATAAGATTAAATATTTACTACCACCTTGGTTAAAAAGGCAACTGTACTACAGTCTAGTACATTCTCGCCTTAACTACTGCCTTCTAGTGGGGGATCAACAGGAAAAACCAATATATAAAACCTATACCGGCTCCAAAAAAGTCTTACGCATAATTGAAAACGCACCGTACATCAGTCACAGTTCTCCATTATTGAAGAAACATTAGGAATTGACAATTATGAACATTCTAAAACAAACTGTTGTTAACTATTTATCACCACATAAGGACAGACCGTAATGACTTTTAAAGAAAATACACTTCACGAAGACATGAATACGAGTTTAGGCAGGTAATATAAACAAAGCCAAAAACTCGCACCAACTACGGGCACCAGACAGTGAGCTACCAGATTCCCAAAGTTTTAAACAGTTACCCCGAAATTTTAACCATGGCAACGATGCTACATTTGAACAAGGATTTTAAAAGAAATTTGACATGTACCTTTTGGAATTACAGTAAAAGACGTCTATTTTACCTTTTGTTTCTTCCAGAAACTTAGAGGTATATTTTTTCCGCTCTATGAAATCTTGTACTGTAATTATTGGTTGTTTATGAAAACTGCGAACTGTTTTTTGTTCTTTCTTGCTGTGAATTCTTGAATTCTACTTATTGTTCCTGAAATCTGAGAGCTGATGTGTGTTTTTTTTCTGCCTAGCGATATTTTCACTGCAATTATTGTGTCATTCTGAACACTGAACGCTGATTTTCCGTGTTAATTGTGTGCATTCTTCTGTTATTTTTTATTGTCACAAAGTACGTGCCGTTTCCCGCAGAGTCGTGCCAAAACGGGAGGGGGGAGGGGCACGTCACCTTGTCAGGCTTTTTTTTCTGTTGCCTTTTTGACCGTCCCTCTCGACAACTGTATAGCCATTCCTTTACATGTTGTCGCAATAAGCTTTCAACTTCCAACTTTCAACTTTCAACTTATACTGTGCGTAGGTAAGCTACTGACGGCGGTTCTGGTAACGTACGGAGCAGTAGACCGAGTCCGCGAGATGCTAAATTTCTCACATGATTGCTGTGGGTGTCTCTGGAGATGTCATATTTTATTATATTCCTCATACTTTTTAGGAGACCATACCAAGTTTGCTGTTCAGCGCACCTTTAAGTTTCTGTCAGAAGTTCGCTTCTTACTGCCAATTCTCATAGCACCCATAGTTTTACCCGTGGTCCTATACACCAGGCAACTTATTTATCTTTTACCACTCTTGGTCTTCACTCTGGCTCTGTATACCAGCCGTACTCATCGTCTTTAGGTGATTTTATTTGTGGTCCCTCTAAACAATTTTAATTGTCATCTATCCATCAAAACACTTTTTGGCGCTCTTTGCCGTAGTTGGCTTTGCGCCATCAACCTTCAACATCATCATCCCCATCCCCTGGAGATACTCGCTGGCGTTCGCGGTGGCACATCCAGACACTTGTATAGCCAGTGGCTTGGTTGCCAACATTCCGTGCATGCCTAGGACTTCCTCCGGCAGATTTTGAAGCGAGAACGTATGGCTCGATACGTTGTCCTAAAGGATTCATTCCTGTCGTATAAAAACATTTGAGCCTTATTAGCCGAGCTGGGTCATCTGACATATTTTATGTATGTATCCGGGGTATTTTCGCAGATACTGTGAATATCTGTTCGGACTGCCTTCCTCGGAACTATAGAACATAACTCCCACAAAAGTATTTGCCAGCGCCGAGACATGCGCCGCATTTCGTGCTGCTGCCTGCGTAGCATAAAGTGTTCGTACTGCTGCCTGCGCAGTGCTACCTTGTTGGGAGGTCTTCACGGACGCGCTCAGAAGGATGTATTTATAGACTTCTTGTACGCGGATTTCGTCCTCTCGAGTCGTGGGCAGTAAAGCTTAAGCTTAAATAGCGTTCGCTTGAGTAGCTTTAGCTTGTGCTACAGAAAAAGTTGATCACGGAGACGAAGCATGATTTTTATGCAAGATGTTGAGATTGAGGTGGTAGGAGCTTCACGGGGCGCCGATGTCCGCGTCGGTGCACCCCCGGTCTCACGCAGAATTGTTACCTGGGGTGGGTTTCACAGCGGGATGGCCTTGTTCCTGATTGGAAACGGGCCCTCACACTGGTTTGCTGAAATCCACTGATTGAATTTCTGGACGTTCAGTGACGATTTCTATGATTTGGAATTACACGTTAGGGCCGACACATTGCAGATTACTCGTGCAGATTTCGCTGCTGCTGGCCAATCTCCTAGAGACAGCTGCTCTTGCGGGCGCCAAAGTGTTGCTAGACGGGCGCGAAAGGTAGCGCGGACGCAACTTTTCTCATCATTCAAATGCCGGCTCACTTGTCTCCCTGTGGCACTACTTCATGTCCTTCGACATTTAGTAAACCACTGGTGTGGTTCTTCGTGTTTCGGGTTGACACGCGTTTTGTAAATTGCGTGGTCTGCGTATACATTTGCGCAAACAGTGGTCGCTTTTTTTCAACCGCCAGCTTAGTTACGTAACGTCTGTGTCACTGCTTGTTGATGTGGTCTGTTTCGGGTGCACCGTCTGAGCTCTGTGGGGCGTCGAGATTTTCCCGCTTTGAGGGTCTCGGTAATCAAAGCGTTGGTGCGTCGTTGGACGCAATTTTTAACACAAATCTGTTTAGATTTGGAGCATCTTATGCTCGGGGCTGTGTCCCTTCATCCCTTGTCGTTGTCGTTGTTGTCCGCCGTCCGCACCCCCACTGCGCATGCCTGGCCAGGCACCGCTGATGATAATTGTAGCAGTATGCCCTAGGAATTGGCCAACTGAAGAATCCATCACGAGATAGCTTCGGGTTCAACCACCATCGTCATCTTCCCGTAGGGAAATCGTTGAAGAAGAAGAAGGAGAAGAGAAAGGTGCGAAGAGGAGGGCGTGTACGTTGCTCTCAGCCAGTGCACCAACGTCTACAACCCGGCACCGCTGATGAAGATTGTGGCAGGATGCCCCTAGGGATTGGCCAACCAAAGAATCCACCATGAGATAGCTTCGCGTTCAACCACCGTCGTCATCTTCCCGTAGGGGAACCGCTTAAGAAGAATAAGGAAAACAAGACGAAGCTGCGAAAAGGAGGGCGAGTACGTTGC
The DNA here is from genome assembly GCF_048455015.1 of Haemaphysalis longicornis. Taxonomy (NCBI): domain Eukaryota; kingdom Metazoa; phylum Arthropoda; class Arachnida; order Ixodida; family Ixodidae; genus Haemaphysalis; species Haemaphysalis longicornis. The sequence continues at coordinate 113,302,816 of NW_027526407.1, read as the reverse complement.
TCTCCGCTTGAGCACCAACTTAAACAACCTTTACTTCACCAACGCTGACGGAGGCTACCGATTTTACCACATAGACAACAACATCAACAAGAACATGATGGACGAGTTTTCGTGGCTCGACAACCACCGCCTTCACAGCATCACACGACACTACTTGCGAGAATTTGCCACCGGTGTGGACCCGTACGCGGAATTCACTCTGGCGCTACTAAACACCAGGTCACTCAACATAAAGGCTGCACAATGGAACCACACCGAACCCCAAATGATGGTTCGCATCCTCACCAGGGTTCCCCACGGGAAGACGGTGTAATTGTTTTACCTCTAGCCCCCAAGGGTTCTCTTGTGACGATTGGTATCAACAGAAAAGTCCTGCGAACAAATAAAAGAAGTTACTGGCACCGACAGAAATCGAACCTCCAACGATTTTAGTATAGCAGCATCAACGAACACGAAGACGACGAAGCATAATTCTGAGACTCAGTGCGCGAGCCTCGTGGCGCGAGCGGTCAGTGCTCCTAGGAACTCCGATCGTTTGGCCAGGCATAGCTCCCGCTGGCTGGTCGGCTGCTGGCGTGTTATAATTATATATATTGTACTGTGGCTCGGCGTTTTTATTGCATATGATGCTACAGAAGTGGTGACCATGGACATCGCCAATGGCAGCCGACAATTACAACGCTTCGGATGCCCAGCAAGGAGCCACCACAGCAGATCACAGCTACCGAATATCCTCCCCCGCGCATGGTGACGTGGCGGCACTTTCGCTACATCTACCCCAGTAGTGGCCTGTGGACTCCCAGCTCTGGCTCGGGCAAGAAACAGTCGGTATGCCAAAACTCGCATCTCGTTGCAGAACCAAGAATTCATTCCTCTCGTGTCTGCGCTCCCTCCGTAGAACGCAATCGAGTTCCGCGACCTGATTGTTTCACCGCTGGCGACCACCCCGCATGGCACCCTCTCTAGTGAACACATCAAACGGACGACAATGTCAAAACAGCGATGGTTGCAGCTTCTAAATTTCTGAAGAACTTGGTGATCACAAATTCTCACAACTAATGTGTCACCTTAACAGCTCCTTGGAAAAAGGAGGCCCCGTTCAATCAAGCTTCCCTTCAAGAGCTTTTTCTTCAACTCCTGCTCACCAATTTCGGCATGGTGCTAGCGACCGCGAGCAGTTTATCCATTTACCAGCTGACCCAACTTGCTGATTCCATCATAGACGTTTCCGCTCCTGTCGAACGTCCAGTCTTCAACTTGACACTTCAGGCACATTCCGTTCCCACAAAAGCAGCACCCACAACGACGTCTCCACCGGCGCTTCAGAGCCTAAGCGGGGAATTTCACGGTGAGATCATTAAGCTATCAGATCAGATCGCCGCTGTCTGAGCCCAGCGCCAGCACTCTCCCTCACGCGGCGACTCTTTTTCCCGCGAAAGTTCGTCGTCTCCTTCAAGGCAGGGCGTATGCAGGTATGATGGGATTATTGGAAACTCAGCCGGGAAGTGTACACACCCTGCACTTTCAGGGAAACTTCCCGGCGCACCACTAGAGGCGGCGAGTGGTGTGAGTTGCAAAGTAAGCTGCTTGTTTCTTGTGAGAGACAAAATCACTGGACTCCGTTTTCTCGTCGACACCGCTGTGGAGGTCCACGCCATACCGTCTTCAGCCGTGTTCCGCAAGAGCATGCGAGGCACAAGCAGCTTACAAGCGCCAACAAGACCCTTATCACCTCCTACGTAGTGCAATCGCTGTCCCTCAACACTGGCCTCCGAAGAACATTTCAATAGATTTTTCTTGTCGAAGATGTGGCCTACCCCATTCTGGACGCAGACTTTCTTCGTCACAACAAATTGTTATTGTACACGCACCGCCGGCACCTCATTGATGCTACAACGCACTTTCTCTGTGCATCGTATAGTAACAACGGAACCGTTCTTGTCGGTCCCAAGCACCTCGTCGAATTTGGTCTATTACAAGCTTCTTGAGGAATTCCCGACCCTACTGCTCCCTGCCAACTTCCTCCGGCCCGTCCGACATGATGTCGCTAACCACATTGTCACTAATGACATACCCATTCTCGCACGAAGTCGTCGCTTACCGCCAGATCGCTACAATGTCGCACGTGGCGAGTTCGAACATATGCTTGAGCTCAGAGTCGTTCGACCGTCGTCCATTCCCTATGCATCCCCGCTGCACATGATGCCAAATCAGTCACCTGGAGACTGGCGTCCCGGTGGAGACTACCGGTTGCATAACAATGCCACTCTTACGATTGTTACCCGCTTCCGCCCCTCGCAGACTCCTCAGCACCACTTCAAGAAGCGACGGTTTTCTCTAAGATCGACCTTGTTGAGGCCTACCATCAGATTGCTATGGAGCCGGCATATATTCCGAAGACGGAAAACATCACGCCATTCGGATATTTTGAGTACGCGCACACTCCTTTCGGCCTTCGCAACGTTGTACAAACTTTCCCACAGTTCATTGCCACGGTGACCTCAGGATTGCCTTCCTGCTTCGCTCACATCGGTGACTTGCTTGTGGTCAATAACGACGCAGAACAGCACATTCCGCATCTTCACCAACTCTTCAGTCGGCATGCCGAATACGGTCTTATCGTCAGTAGAGCCAAGTGCGAGTTCGGTGCCCACGAGCCGGACTTCATCGGCCATCGTGTAGGCAAGAATGGCATTTGCTTCTTGCCTCCAAAGGTACAGGTCGTCCAAGACTTTTAGCAGCCATCATCCTACGCAAGCTCCTCCAGTTTCTTGGCCTCCTAATTTTTTACCGCTGTTTCGTCCCGAACTGCGCCCCCCTCCTCCGTCCGCTGACAGACAAGCTCAAGGGAAAAAAACCAAAATCACCTTCCCTAATTTGGTCTCCAGAAGCCCTAACCGCTTTGGATAATGTCAGTAGCAAGCTGTCCCAGGCAACCCTCCTCGTCCATCCGAGACCGGGAGTTCCAATTTGCCTAATGGCTCATGCATCTGACGCTGCAACCAGCGCTGTCCTGCAACAGTTTGTGGAGAATGCCTGGGACCCCTCGCTTTCTTTCCCACAAGTTGTCACCTGCCGAATCACCCTACAGCACTTTCAGACAAGAACTACTTGCAATGACATGGCTCTACGTAACTTCCGCCACTCCTTGGAATGTCGAAAGTTCCATAGCCAGATAGACCAGAAACCTCGGACCATCGCTATTCGGTCGAACCCCACCGAATTTTTACATCGTACAACCCGGCATCTGTCTTTTGTCGCGGAATTGACAGCGCACATTCGGCCCATGCAAGAGCAGGTCAACGCTGCCGCTGATCCGCTGTCACGTGTCGCAGCATCAATATTTAATTCCCACAAATCAGCCGGCATCGATTTTACCGCACTCGCATCAGAACAGAAAGATGATGCGAAATAAGAGCACTTCGCGATAATGCCGGCGGGCTGCACCTTCGTCAAGTCCCCATTCTATCCTGTGCTGTCCCCGTGCTTTGTGATGTTTCCACGCGCACCCCGCGTCCACTCGTACCGGCGAATTTCCGATGAATTGTTTGTGATGCTTTACATAGAGAATCTCTCCCTAGAATACGAGCCACGCAACATCTGCTGACGCAGCATTTTGTTAGGCCTGGCATCAGGAAGGACGTACTCGAGTGGACGCGCTGCTCTCTCATATGCCAGCCTTCAAAGGTTAACCTGCACACCAAGGCCCCTTTCGCCTTGTTTATGGCACCAACTGAGCGTTTCGACAAGGTGCGAGTAACATTTTGGGGCCCTGGCCTCTCTCGAAAGGGAACACATACCCACTAACTTGCGTGGATCGGCTCACGCATTACGCGAGGCGTTTCTTCTTCCCAACATCCCCAGTGAAACCATCCCGATGATGATGGTTGGGTGTTATTGGAGCAAGCCAGACTATGGGCAAAGAGAGCCAAAGAAGTTGCGGGATTTTGATCAGACCGCAAATATTAACGCACGTGGCTAAAAGTAAAGGTGATGCAAAGCAAAAGACAATGGAGATGTCAGCTGTATAGGGCCCGGATGATTACCCGTACTATGACAAGAGCTGCGGAAAGTTTACCTCAGTTAAAAACTTAGAAGCACGTTGACTACAAAACATTGGTTCGTCGGCTAAACAGTATGTTGGGTGCAAAAGAACGTGTCGTCTGTATAATTCAGGGAAATGTTTGTGTCGTGTTGTGTCAAGTGCCTTGTATGTGATTAGTATGTGGACTACGGATAGGCCCTTTCCACACCTGCTACACGTGGGTCCCGACGTTCCCGTGAGCAGGTGGGAGTGCGTCACATGTGTGTGGCCAATCCACAGCCTAGCCAGGGCGACTTCAGTGTATCTGTTGTGTGAGTCAGTTATGTAGCTTCCCAGTTGTGGTTATATTACGTGTAGTTTGTTGTCTGTTGACTCCAGCATAATTGTCATGTGTTACGAAGCTGTTGTCAGATGTGTGTCTTTAGGTAGGTGTAAGGTACTGTTGTTGTGTCAACTGTGGTCATTTGAGCAGCAGCACCAGCCACTGGATCAGTAGTCTCATTGCCAGGGATTTCACAGTAACCTGGTACCCAGCACAAAGTTATTTGAAGATTTGAGGCATATGCAGTCATTTGTACTTTGAAAAGAGCAGTGATCACATAGTTTTTAGATGACTTTTCTGATGACAGTGCCTGTACAACGCTTAGAGAATCTGTGTAGACGATGGTCTTGGGAATTTTATGTTCGAGGATGTGATTTGAAACGAGTAAAATGGCATACGCTTCTGTCGTGTAAATACTGCTATGAAAATTTATTTTAGTAACGGCAAAATTTCGTCCGTGCGCTGCAGAAGAGACAGTAAAACCAGTTTTCGACGCGTCGCTATAGAATTATGCGCACCTGTACTTGTCCTGCAGGAACACGAAGTGCTGCAGGATTGTACTCCTGGGTACCCTATTGTTTTCTAATAATGTGAATAGTAGGTCGCATGATATAAGATGTAGGTGCCATGGTGGAATTAAATTATGGGTGGGTGTCTTGTGCGTGTCTGAAAGAGGGACTGTGAGTGCAGAAGCCTCCTCTCTAACTCTGAGAGAGAAAGGAAAGGAAATCGATGGCCTGTTTAAAAAGAGTAGCATGTATGATGTATTGTTTACGATGGGATCAAAAGGATGCTTGGTAAGAGACACAATCGTCGATGCATATAGCAGGTCAACATTCTCCCGCTGATGCCCAAGACACCATTTCTCGCACTCTACATAAAGACTTTCGACAGGGCTAGTGCGGAAAGCGCCGCATGAGAGGCGAAGGCCAAGCTGCAGCACTGGGTCGAGCATTCTCAGTGCGGTCTTTGTCGCCGACCAATACACGACACTGCCGTAGTCGAGCGGAGACCCTACCAACGCTGTGTATAGGCACAGCAGGAGTGTTTTGTCGGCCCCATCAGATTGATGTGAGAGGACCTTAAAATATTAATTGTTTTTAGGCATTTGCATTTCAGCTGTTTGATATGAGGAAGGAATGTGAGGTTTTCATCGAATTAAATGCCTAAAAACTTGTGCTTCTTGTTCACATGAATCGGCACATTCGCAAGAGTGACGTCTGGGTCCGTGTGAACCACACGCTTCCTGGAGAATAAAACACAAGAGCTCTTTCCGGGATTATTTTCAAACCATTCTTTTCTTCCCAGCCGGCAAGCTTCTTGACGCCGAGCTGGACTTGATGTTCGCAGATGGACATGTTACATGATTTAAAGGATATCTGCACGTCGTCTACATACACGGAATAAGAGATTGTGGGTGGCAATGCCTTTCCAAGGGAGTTCATCTTAACTATGAAGAGCGTGCAGCTCAACACTCCACCTTGCGGCACGCCATTTTCTTGCACATGTACCTTTGACAGTGCAGAACCTACTCTGACGCGAAATCTTCTATCCGACAAATAAATAGCAAGGGTGTTAAACATATTACCAGAAAGACCGAATGACTTGAGGTCACTAAGGATCTCATAACGCCAAGCGGTGTCAATGGGTCGATAGCTAGCGGGAGAAGAAGGGCCCTTCTCTTTTTTTAGAATGCTACAACTATGGCATCCCTCCAACACTTTGGAATGTTCCCCGAAAGCCATATCTTCTTGAAAAGGTGAAGAAGTGTTAAAATAGTGTCTGTGTGTACGTTCTGTATCATTGTATATGTAATCTTGTCTTGGCCTAAAGCTGAGGGTTTACACGTGCTCCGAGCACCCCTCAGCTCCTGAAGCGTGAACTCAGAGTTATAAGATGTGTTTGACCTGTCACTGTCATGTAAAGGCATCTTTTCGGCCACGAGTTTGTGTTTGATGAAAGTGTTTGTGTAGTGTGCTGGACTGGAAACGTGTTGGAAGTGTTGCGCGAGTGTGTCAGCCTGGTCTTCGAGTGTGGCTCCTGTTGTGCTGACCAGAGGCAGGCTATGTGTGTGTTGTACCTTGAGTTTGCGTATTCGTGTCCATACTTTTCGTTTGTTTGTGTAGGAGTTAATTCATGTTATGAATGTACGCCAATTATTGCGTTTTGCCTCAAGGCGCACACGTTTTCCAAACGCCTTGGCCCGTGTGAACAAGAGCAGGTTTCCCGACGTCGGGTACCGACGAAGGATACCCCACGCCTTGTTCTGGCCCTCTCGTACCCGCCTAGATTCCTCATTCTAACACGGCCACGGGGAACCAGAGGCGTGGGGAATGGACTTTTTGTCGGCGTCGAGGATGTGCGCCCTGAGTAGTTGGTAAGCTTCTTCATTTGTAGGTGTCTAATGATTGTGTGGTGTAGTTTGGATGTCTGTGTAAATGTATTCCAGCTTGCCTTTGATTCATTAAACCTGTTATGGGAAGATGGACTGCTCCGATCTGTGCCTATATAAGCTAATGAAGTGGGGAAGTGGTCACTGCCATATGGGTCAGTGCCCACTCCCCACTCAAGACATGGAAAGAGAATTGCAGAACTAATAGCGAAGTCAAGATGTGAGTATGTGTTGTGTCCTATGTTATGGTAGGTAGGCTGTTTATTGTTGAAAAGGCATCCTCCTGAAGATGTAAGGAATTTCTATATCAGGCGACCTCGGGCATCCGTGCGAGAAGAGCCCCAAAGAGAGTTGTGTGCCTTAAGGTCTCCTGTAAGGATGTATGGTTCGGGCAGCTGGTGGACTAGCGCCTCAAAGTCAGAGCTCGAAAGTGCAAGATCCGGAGGAATGTATATGGAGCATACCGTTATCAACCTATTGAATATTATTGTGAGAATTGCTACAGCCTCAAGGATGGTGTTTAGAGTGATAGGGTGGCAGGCTAAGGATTTCCGAGTGATTATGGCCACACCTACAGAAGAGTGCGTGCAGCCATCCCTGTCCTTTCTGTATACCAGGTAACTATTCAAGAAATTTGTGTGTTTCGAATTCAGATGTGTTTTTTGGACACACATTACACTTGGCTGATTGGCATGCAGAATCTCATACACGCCGTCAAGATTATTCAGAAGGCCTCTGCAGTTCTATTGATGATATTTTGTCTTCCCATTATGATGTGTTAGAGCTACCTAAGTGTGACTACTTATGTAGGGTATTTCGGGGCTTGGACCATTGGTAGAGGTTTCTTTACCTTTTCTGGAGGTTTAGATGGAGGGACCCGCTCCTTCCGCTGCGAAAGAGACAGGTAAGGTCCCAACTCCATGTATTCATCAAATTTGGAAGGGGTACCCGGGGTAGCCTACCCACCGAACTTAGCACCCTTCCCAGTGCCCTTCGTTGGAGCCGCAATGGCCGAGGGTGTCAGGAGCGCACCGGGTGGCACAGGGGGTGCGGCGGGGGTGAGAACCGCCGCGGGTGCCTACGTCTCCATCTCCTCCGGACCCTCGCGTGTGCTTTGGGCCGGTGGAGAAGAGGAAACAGTGGGTGCAGCAGCAACCCCACCACACGTGGTTGCCACCACAGCCGCTGCCGGCTCAGCGAGTGGTGCAGAGGCGGGTTGGGCTGCAAGAGGCAACCCAGGAGGGGGTGGGTCGGGACCAGGTCCGTCTCTCGGTACTGGGTTCTCGCCAAAACCAGATGCCGCTCCTCCCCCCGGTGAGCTGCGTCTGCGTACCTCCCAAGGGGGACAGAAGCGAACCTCTTTGGCGCCTCTGGGAAGGTGAGTTTTTCCGTGGCCTTGATGTTTATTTTTTCTCAAGTTTGAACCGGTCGCAGGACTGCGAATATGCAGCGTGGGGTCCTTGGCAGTTGGCACAGAGCAATTGATTGGATGTACAGTCATCCGTGAGATGCTGTTGCGCACTTTTGGCGCAGGTTGGCTGGCCCCGAGACGAGTTAGTACCGTGCCCGAACCGCTGGCACTTGTAGCAACGACGCGGATTCGGGATGTACGCTTGAACGGAGCACGGGATGAAGCATGCTTTAATGGATAACGGAAGTGTGGAGCGGTTGAAAGTCGTGATTATATGCTTTGTGGGGATTTCCTGCTTATCTCGTCTGATGGTGATGCGCCTGACTGCAGTTACACCCTGATCTTTCAGGCCTTCCAACAGATCAGGTTCGGTCTCATTCAACAAATGGGTCTCCGAAATCACACCCTGAGAGCTGTTGAGGCTACGGGGGGAGTGACTCTGATGGCCAGATCTGCCATGCAGGTTTGCGACAGGAGGTTAGTGGCTTGTTGCTGCGTGTTGACATTGACTAGGACTTCACCGGTATGGAGTTTCTTAGCATGGAACGATTTTCCGAGAATGCCTTCCAGGAACATAGTGATAAAGAATACGGACATGGAAGAAATAGGGTTTGTTTTGTCAACTGCCTCAATAACCAAGAATCGAGGATAGTTGTGAGGTTTTGGAATGGGGATTGTTGGAAAGGGTGGAAAGGAAACTTCGGTGTGGCCCCGTTTAGGGGGCCGATCACATTTGGGGGGGGTTGAATTATTCATATGGCATAGGAAAAAGCAGGGAGACGGGGGTACGTTCTCCTTTTACCTTACCCTGGTAGCCAAAGAGGTCCCGGAGCTCCCTATCTGGTATACAGGGAGGGAGCCCACCGGCTGGAGCTTGACCAATGCTCCGACAGCCACCATTTACCTTTAGACACTAGCCACGGTTGGACCCAGGTTATGTTTGGGAGCTTGGTGTCCGCGGTGTCGCTGCTCACCGTCACCATGAATACTCCAGGTGCCCCGTGCAGGGAGTGAAACCATCCCCAACGCCTTCTTTGGCGGCTGCGTTTCCCACTATGGTGTCCCATCAACTATCACCACTGACCGAGGTCACCAGTTTCATTAAGCACTCTTCAATAACCTGCTGATCCTTCTTGCCACTTCCCGCATCCGCACCACAGCGTATCATCCCATAACCAACGGGCTCGTTGAGCGTTTTCACCGCACCCTCAAGACCGCACTCAGGGCACAGCCGGACGGTACCTGTTGGTGCACTTCCCTTCCGTTGGTTCTGCTGAGTCTTCGGCTACTTTGAAGCACGATCTGCACTGAACGCCCGCAGATCAGGTCTAGGGCACTGCTACCTACCGGGAGAGTTTTCCACTGATTCCAAATCATCACCGTGCCCTGATCCCACCGATACATGAACAAACTACGAGGCTCGTTTCCCTCGCTTCCTCGCTCCGTGCGCCCGCACCACGCTCCCTTTAGCGTGTGAATGCCCGTGTGTCCATCAACGTGACGACGTCAACCTACGTTTTTTCCCCCGTGACGCCGTGCGCAAACCACTTCAACGACCTTACGACGGACCCTACTGCATCATTCATTGTGCTGATAAGCATTACACTGTGAATTTGGATGGAAGACAGGATACCATTTCTGTTGATAGCCTGAAACCAGCCTTCATTGAGGAGCCGCTCTCTACACGACCAGACGAATGCACAATAATAATTGTGGCTCACCCTCTCCAGCCACCCCAGTCGCAGGAGAAAACAAAACCCACAAGACGGTCTCTAAAACTATACTTCTGGCTTACTTCACGGCTCCGCCACTAGAGGGGGGGCCTCCTGTTCCAGTATTACGAAGACAGAGACGATGAAGCACCACTCTGAGGCTCACTGCGCGAGCATCGAGGCGCGAGCGGTCAGTGCTCCTAGGAACTCCGAGCATCCGGCCAAGCATAGCTGCCGCTGGCCCGTCAGCTGCTGATGTGTTCTCAATAAATGTGTTGTTCTGTGGCTGCGCGTTTTCATCGCCTCGTGTTGCCACAATAGCTACGAGCTATGAGCCTATGCGGAGACAGGAAAGAAAGACGGTGCACTCACCAAGCACATATGAGGGTTTACCCCGTGCCTTTTCGCTGTATGCCACGTGATGGCGTCACACAGCTTTTCAGGCCGATGTGCGTTCCGCCCATGGCAAGCGTAATGGCCTTGGGTGCGCATTGTGCACGACCTATTTTAAATGTTAACATAAGTTCACACTAACGCATGGCTTCGCTTTTCTCTTTAGTCTCTGTCACCGAACTTGTCACCTCAGTCGGCAGTGGCAGGGACGGAGAAGTGAGATCGTTGTAACACCGGGTTAAAGCTTTGTTTATTTTACATAAAAAAAGAGTTCCCACTGATGCAATTCACAAATACAACTCAACAAACAACCATTCATGAATCTTGCGTTGGTGTAACCTCAGCAAATATAATCTCTGAAGTAATAAAAGGTGTGGTTAAGTGCATTTCACTTCTCACTGGGTTCAGTCTTTGTACAGCCGCGCGTGTGAATTCAAGTTATATCATATGGGAAATTGCTGTGGTTGTCATGTATAGTTTCGCTTTACAAAACCCCCCACAGAGTGAATTACCTCTCATTTTTGAACTGTCGAGCAATATCTCGTACCTAATGAGCACTTTTGGTTTTTCGCTCAAAGTCGCCTATGCTGCGGTGGGTCAGCTATCAATAGGGGAAACTCAGCCGCACATTTTTGGTTAACCACACGAACTCCACTAAGCTGGGGTTGATCACAAATGCTGTTTTGTAGGGTGGCAGTACACTGCTGAAACTCAAAAGGTATTCGCCGGTATTGTAGGGGTAATCCTCTGTCTATTTTGGAGCAAATGGGGTACGTTGCTGGCATGCACTAGCCTGCTGCAGATGGTCGGGGAGGCTTTATTACTTGGTGTTAAATCGCGGCCTATTGGTCATAACGTACAGGAACGCAGGGCGACGACCCGTATTCGTGTAGGGATCGCGCTGCAGCAGGTGAGTTGGTGCAAGGATCTACAGCGGTGATCGCTGGACGCAAAGCGCGCGTTGTGACAGACTGCACAAGAGATGACATGGAAAGTGCGCATCGAGAGAGAGAGAGAGAAAGAAAGAGAAACATTTTATTGAGCCGGTTCCTTATTACAGGAAGCCATGCGATGAACCCGCAGCCTTCGCTCTGGAAGCCAAACGTGTCTGGACGTCCAGATCGCTGCTGGTCACGTGTAACACGGCCCTGAGCAAATATTCAGGACTTTTAATACCAGAAGCGACAGTGTGAAATTCAACATCTGTTTTGCTGGGGATGCTGATGAGGCGAATTGAGTTTTGTCTCGCGCTCAAAAATAAAGAGTGGCGTCTTTTTTTTAGTCATCTCTCGACAGGACCTAATAGCGGCCTCTTTATATCCTTAATAAAGAAGAAACCGCATTTTTTGCTGGCTGCGCCCACGTTGGTAACAAGAATTTGGATCATTGCTTCATCACTAGCAGAGTAGTGATTTCAGAATTTTTTTAAAAAATGGTACCCAGCTCACGAGGTATCTGTCTTGGTCCTCGCCAAAAGTAGAAGCACGTAAGCCAACGTAAACTAGAAGAACTTGTCTAAGCTTTTCAAAGCCGTCGCAGTTGCCACACCGGCGTTTTATAGTGCCCTAATTCAGGATTGTTGGAGCGTAGTCCCGAAAAGGACCGTGGCTCACTGTGTTGCTAAAGAATTACGGTAACTGTGAAAGCATTAGTCACCGTGGATATTATCAAAGACGGTGCCGGTTAGGACGTCCTCATTCTTTACTTTCACGGTATCTGTCAAAACGCATATTTAAAATCATTTGTGTGCATTGGACATAAGCCTTCGGCTACAGTGACGACTTGCGAGAACTTTAGAGTGGATGTACCAAGCCCTTCAACCAGACGGGACATAAAAAACCATAACAGAACGCGAAAAAGCGAACTAGAGGCCTTTCGCGTTCAAGACATTGTCACCCCATTTCTTCAGCGGAGCAGAATGTATAAAGGAGCACTGGGTGAAACGTTCAAATAAGGTGCGCGCGTTAGCTTGGGGGACTCTCTGCAACATGAAACTCTTGCTGTTTTCAGGAACATGGTTGTTGTCTAGTGGTTTTTGCGGCCATGGCAATAGTATCAATGTTAACTTCTGTGATTTCAAAAGGCATTGTTTGTTTGCCCTACATTTTATATTGCGCATGTCAGATCGCGGCTTATTTTAGAGTTTTTCCTGCACAATCGCGTAGGTAATGTTTGCTTCGCAGGCTTTGGCCGGATGAGCTATTTTTCAGCCCCTAAGGCATCCCACAATGCTGAATTTAAACGAAAACATTTGAATAACTTTTGTTTCCTGCACGTTGTAGTAATATGAATTCTAGCCGCTCACAGCAAACAAATGTGATTTCTCTGCTTTGATTTCAAGGTTAAACTCAAACAAAATAACATTCTTTTTCAGTTGCGTGCAACCTTTACATGCTTTCTTTTCAGTTGCGTTCAACTCTTAATATATTTAGTGCTCTGCTCTATTGGTTCGTTAACCACCATGCATTTCAGGGGCGAAATCATCTTAATTTTCGTCTTCAAATTATAAAAAGGACACGAGGCTCAAAGTGATGCACACTCTAGCATTCTCTCGTGTCTTCGTTGCATCACGGCACCGCCTTTAGTTGTGTGGTGGTTTTGGGTAAGGCTGGCAGTATAAACAATGGTTTGAAAGAAGACGCCCGCACAGTTTGTCTCGCCAGCATTTTATACGCGAGGGCGAATCATATATGTGGCGAAGGATGGTTGTTAGTGAAGCGATCTATTTAAAAGATGGTGGTCATGGTCATGACAGTGCCGACGCTGTCTCTGTGTCCAATCCAATCCAATTCAATTTTATCCAATCCAATTCAATTTAATCTAAATTCAAATCCAAATCAATCCAATCTAATCCAATCAATCCAATGCTCCTCGCGCATGCGCAGCACGGCTCTCCAGGAGCTCTCTCTCTCTCCTTCTCTAACCTTTAGTGAACCTTTTATTTTGTTCTTGTTAACCTTGTGCGAACTTTTTGTTCACAGATGTTTCGATTTACACGGTGCTGTGAGTATCTCTCCCTCTACCCGCCGCGGTGGCTCAATGGCTATGGCGTTGCGCTGCTGAGCACGAGGTGGGGGTTTCGATTCCCGGCCGCGGCGGCTGCTTTTCTGATGGAGGCGAAAAGCAAAAACGCCCGTGTGTACGAGATTTCGGCGCACGTTAAAGATCCCCAGGTGGTCAAAATTAATCCGGAGCCCTCCACTACGGCGCGCCTCATCGCCTGCGTTGCGTCGGCGCGTTAAACCCTACCATCAATCAATCAAATCGAATATTCTCTCTCTCCCTCTCACCTTTTGTGAACCTTTGTTCTTGTTAACCTCTTGTGAACCTTTTGATCACAGATGTTTCGATTTACATGGTGCTGAGCGTCTCTCTCTCTCTCTCTCTCTCTCTCTCTCTCTCTCTCTCTCTATCTTCCTCTAGCATCGTATAGTCGGTTATGCAACACGTCGTCTTCCTTCAGCAGACTGCCGAGTGTGGGTAGTTGGAGAAATTGAATGTCGAAACCTTCAAAAAGCGCAGTACTAAAAAAACGTGACACTGGTTCCCTTCGTTTGTGTCGCGTTTTCTCAGTGGTGCGCTTTTTGGGTGTTTCGACATTCTTTTTCGTTCCTGTAATACAAGAAGGGAGAAGACGTGCTGCTCTGGTGACCTGCACGCCACGTAGGGCGTTCTGAGAACCTTTTCGCCCGTTACTACGGCCCCTACCGTGTCCTGCGGCAAGTGATTGAGGTGAACTAGGAAATATCCCCTGTCATTCGTCTGACTCATCCCGCCCTCCGAAGACTGACATAGTCCATGTCGTCCGTCTAAAGCCCTACCGTTCACAGGCTGCAGTTGTGTCCTGAGCAAAACAAAGACGGTGCTCTCAAGGGAGGGGGGTTCTGTTACTAGACATTTGATACGCTTGCTGTAGCGCTAGGTGGGGATCATCATCAAGGAGTGAAGATGAAGACGCTGATTCACAGGCGCGTGTACTTCAGTCCCTTGTGTCGCTGCCGCTTTCTAAATTCTGGTCCACCTCGTAACAATAAGAAGCTGCAGATATCAAATGCAATAATAATATTGAGTCTTGTGATAGGTGCTGACTGACTATTCTTAAAACTGCGAAGTTAGGGAATATATATGGAGGCTTTAGCCAGGCTGCGCCGCGTCTTGTAGTCATTGTACGTGGTGGGGAGACCAGTCAGCTAAGCGCCTATTACTTGACTAAATCCCTCTCGACGTCAACGTCCTGTAGAAAATTGTTTTTCCATCTCCCGGCTGTAACTATTCACAATTGGCTGGCACATCTACTGGCAACATGTGAGCTTTACCAAAGCAATAAATTAAATTTCAATTTTATTTGTTTTGGCAACATTGTCACATTTAGGTGAAATTAGCATCATGACATGCCTTAACAAAGGCTGGGTGAGGTAGATCTTTGTTTAGGTGTTTGTGCAGTGTGTGCCGAATCAGCGCAAATCATGGCACAGTTCGCTCATTGGCGCCCAAGTACACGGGTATTTTTCCTCGACTGGCCATGCCCAGAAATAAACGGTTGTGGTTGATTGGTGAGCTTCATATTTGTGGATGTTTTTGAAGCACGAAGCACCTTGGTTTAGTTCGGTGCGAGACTAACCTGTCTTGCGCTCATGCACGGCAACCCAGGAGGATTGCGTCCCTTGCGCCCACATTACACGTTTAAAAAAACAGAAAATGTTTCTGAATATCTCACCGGATGGTCAGCGTGAGGTTGCTGTCTTTTTCAGGCGGGGGTTGCTATTGCTGGAATTATTTTAAGTTCATGGCAGAGATGAGTACTGCATTTCGATGGCAGTGACAACAGCTTTTGTGGAGCTCTCGTCCTCAGCGAAGTTTACATGAATTGTCTCCTGCTGACAAACGCAGAATCGTCATTCAAGCAACAAGTAGAATATGTGTAATGAACAAATTTCAGGCCTATGGACCAGCAATCAAACTTCGCGGCACATTTAGGGTTGTGAACGACCGCCGCCGCCACATCTTCTCATTGTTTTTGTATTTTGTGCAAGCGGGGCTCACCAAAGCAGACTGGCCAGGCAGTTCCTATTCTTTAGTTTTGCAGGACTGACCGCTCTCGAACCCCAAAAACGGCTCACAGAGACATCGTTGTCTCTGGTGTGGCTTCGTGACATAACATTTTGATTGACACTCAGTATTCTTTTGTATTGTCGCAGAACACAAGGAAGCCCTTTGGAGTACTATTAAAGCCATTTGGAACGATGCTTTTGTTCCGGTGATTTTTTTTACAATGTAGTCTTTGTCTATATGTTGGGTGGGCCTTACAATGATACCGCGGCGGGTCCACAGAAACTATTCACTGCTGCTCCGTAAAATGCAAAAACGGTTCATTCAGATATAGCATTTTATTCTTTACGCATGCAAGCACAGCAAAAAAATATCCCGTATAACTCCGCTGCAACGGCATTTGGGCGAACCGATAACCTGCCATTAGGCCTGCTCTTTTTCTATAATAGTGCAGCAAGGTCTAAATATTTTACACCGTATCTGAGGTCAAGCTCCTTGAAAATAATTTTTCATAGTAGTGGCCTTTATG
Organism: Haemaphysalis longicornis; assembly: GCF_048455015.1. Taxonomy (NCBI): domain Eukaryota; kingdom Metazoa; phylum Arthropoda; class Arachnida; order Ixodida; family Ixodidae; genus Haemaphysalis; species Haemaphysalis longicornis. The sequence continues at coordinate 113,286,963 of NW_027526407.1, read as the reverse complement.
TGCTCTGAAAATTTCAAACTGGGTAGAGGGCCATATACGATAGTCAACCAATGTCGCATTATTACTGGCTAGCTTTTAAACCCTGAAGAGCTGCTGAAAGGAGTTCCTCAATGTTGTCGATACGACCCCTCTAGGCTGCTTCACCGAAAAAAGTGCTGTCACTGCGATTAGTTGAAAGCAACAATTCTGAATATCAACTAGCTTTCTGCTTAGTTGAGCCCAAGTCCTTTAAGAAAAAAAAACATGTAAACTTGATATGGTTTGCCAACAACGCTCGCGTAGAAAAATCATTGTTTAAAGAAGCCAAAGGGCTGTCGTACAAATACGCCGCTCCCGAGACATAGTTTTGTGGAAGCGCACAATGATCGTAACCATTTGTTAGGCAGTTACTCAGTTACTGCCTCCAACAATTGAATAGAGGAGGTCCCTTCTGACTGATTTTGTACTCCCTTCTGACTCCACGGCGGATTCTTGCAGCGGCGAATTCAATCTCTGGATGTTTCGGGGAGTACATATTCATGTGTTTGTTTCTGAATTCTCGCCTGCAAAAAGTAAATATCAATGGAAACCATTTTTTGCCGATTATGATATTGTCACGTAGCCAAGGACGAAGCAGTTGTTTGGAAAAGAAACAAGTTTATTGGAGCGAACTTGTGCTCCCCTAACAACTGAAAAGAATACAGAGGCGGCGAAGCAGTGGTCAACAAAGTGACGTACGTGCGTCGGCGAGCGTCGCAGAATCGAATGCCCCGGCGTCCGCACTGCAGGCTTTTTATCTTTCGGCGCGCGTGGTTCTCGAAACGTCGATTCGCATCGAGAACATAGTGGATCCAAGAAGATTATTCTGGGCTGTTCACGTAAGATTGGAATGCTCTCCCTATCACAACAGATAACACATGCGGCACAGAAAGAAAGAATGGAACACGCGCTTCCCTTGGCGCAGAGATAACGCAGACCGGCGCAGCCGGGCGGTAAAAGCAAAACACAAATAAACAAACCCAATGTATGGTTCGCGGCATTACCCCCCCTCTAAGAGTGCATCGACCCGATGCTAACATAAGCGACAGTCCGAACCAATGAAAATAAAAGTTTGTCATCGTCCGTAGAAAGGTTTTAGGCGAACCACGTGGACGACTTCAGGCCGCCTGCGTTGTCGTGATGTGCCGGAGTCACCATCAGGGATCACTTCGTAGATAAGTTGGCCAACACGTCGTAGAATCTGGTAGGGTCCGAAATAGCGTCGCAGGAGCTTCTCACTGAGTCCGCGTCGTCGGATGGGAGTCCAAACCCACACACGATCCCCTGGTTGGTACTCGGCGTCTCGGCGTCGGAGGTTGTAGCGGCCCGCATCCACCAGCTGCTGGTCCGTTATACGAACTCGAGCGAGCTGGCGGGCCTCCTCCGCACGTTGAAGATATTCGTGGACGTCGGCGTTGAGATCGTCGTCTTCTACGTGCGGAAGCATGGCGTCGAGCATCGTAGTCGGCCTTCTACCGTAGACAAGCTCGAACGGCGTCAGCTGCGTCGTCTCCTGGATAGCCGTGTTGTACGCAAACGTGAAATACGGGAGCACTTCGTCCCAAGTCTTATGTTCAACGTCAACGTACATTGACAGCATATCTGCGATTGTCTTGTTCAGACGTTCTGTTAGTCCGTTCGTTTGGGGGTGGTACGCCGTCGTTCTTCGGTGATCCGTGTTGCTGTAGCGTAATACTCCTTGCATCAGCTCCGCAGTAAATGCCGTTCCGCGGTCTGTGATTAGGACTTCCGGGGCTCCATGTCGCAGCACAACTTGGCTTATAAAGAACTTCGCCACTTCTTGTGCAGTCCCCCTCGGAAGAGCGGCGGTCTCTGCGTAGCGCGTCATGTAGTCTGTCGCTACGACAATCCACTTGTTCTGTGATCGTGACGTAGGGAACGGGCCTAAAAGGTCCATTCCAATCTGTTGAAATGGTCTCGATGGGACGGCGATCGGTTGCAGAAGTCCGGCGGGTCTTGTCGGCGGCGTTTTTCGTCGCTGGCAGTCACGGCAGCTCCGGACGTAGTGGGTGACGTCAGAGGTAAGGCCGGGCCAGTAGTACCTCGCCTTGATTTTTCCAATAGTGCGGGCTGTGCCGAGATGTCCGGAAGACGGGTCGTCGTGGCACGCTTCCAAAATTTCGTCACGAAGGTCCGCGGGGATGACGAGAAGGTAATTCGCTCTTGTTCCGGGGCTGAAATTCTTCTTCACGAGGACGGAGTTTCTCAGGCTGAATGCTGGTAAGCTGCGCTTGAAGGCCCTAGGAACGGCAACGTTGCATCCCTCGAGGTACTCGATTACGACGCGTAAGTCGGGGTCGGCACGCTGCTGGGCGGCTAGGTCGCTCTCCGTCACGATCCCGAAGAACGCGCTGTCTTCATCAGAGTCTTGTGGTGGTGGGTCGACGGGGGCGCGGGACAGGCAGTCGGCGTCGGAGTGTTTCCTGCCGGATTTATAAACGACTGTAACGTCGAACTCCTGCAGGCGCAAGCTCCACCGCCCAAGACGGCCAGAGGGGTCCTTCAAATTGGCGAGCCAACACAGCGCATGGTGGTCTGTTACAACCTTGAATGGCCTTCCATACACGTATGGGCGAAATTTTGAAATCGCCCATATAATAGCCAGGCACTCTTTCTCAGAGGCAGAATAGTTTTTCTCCTCCTTCGACAGACCACGGCTGGCATAGGCGATTACCCTTTCGCAGCCGCTTTGCTTTTGGACAAGGACGGCACCCAAGCCTATATCACTGGCGTCCGTGTGCATTTCCGTTTCGGCATTTTCGTCGAAATGAGCGAGCACGGGCGGGCTTTGCAGGCGTTTTTGCAGCTCGCAGAATGCTTTTTCTTGGTCGTTTTCCCAGCTGAAAGGGGTGCTGTCTTTCGTCAAGCGCGTGAGTGGCTCTGCAATGCGTGCGAAGTTTGCGACGAAGCGCCGGTAGTATGCGCACAGCCCGAGAAATCTTCGCACGCCCTTCTTGTCTTTCGGCCTAGGGAAGTTCGCGATAGCTGAAGTTTTTGCCGGGTCAGGTAGGACTCCCGCGGCGTTGACGACGTGGCCCAAGAACTTGAGTTCCTCGTATGCAAAACGGCACTTTTCAGGCTTCAGCGTCAACCCCGACGTACGAATGGCCTCGAGTACAGACTCCAACCTTGCAAGGTGTTCGTCGAAAGTCCGGGCGAATACCACTACGTCGTCGAGGTATACGAGGCAGGTGTGCCACTTAAGGCCAGCTAGCACAGTGTCCATGACTCTTTGAAACGTCGCTGGTGCTGTGCACAGCCCAAACGGCATCACCTTGAACTCGTATAGGCCGTCTGGGGTTATAAACGCAGTCTTCTCTCGGTCTCTCTCGTCCACTTCAATTTGCCAGTAGCCGGTCTTCAGGTCCATCGATGAAAAGTACTTCGCGTGGCAGAGGTGGTCGAGGGCGTCGTCAATTCGGGGGAGGGGGTACACGTCCTTTTTCGTGATTTTGTTCAGTCGCCGGTAGTCAACACAAAACCTTAATGTGCCGTCTTTTTTCTTTACGAGTACGACGGGCGCAGCCCAGGGGCTTTTCGATGGCTGTATAATGTCGTCGCTGAGCATGTCGTCGACTTGAGTCCGGATGGCTTCCCGTTCGTGTGAAGAGACGCGGTACGGTGACTGTCGGGTAGGTCGGGCTCCATCTTCGGTTATTATTCGGTGCTTCGCTAGAGGGGTCTGACGTAGTTTTGTGCTCGACAAAAAACATTTGCTATAGCGACGTAGCAAAGCCAATAATTTGTTCCGTTGTTCTTGTGGTAGCGCCGGATTCACGTCGAAGGGCTGCGGGAGCTTGAATGTTTGTACGGGTGTGCGTTCAAAGTCGGCGACTGCGATCACATCACTTGCTTCTTGTGTTTCTTCGAGGAACGCAATTGCAGCTCCCTTATTTAAATGCTGGTACTCTTCGGTGAAATTAGTGACCAAAACGTGAGATTGGCGTTGCTTAAAGTGCGCAATGCCTCTTGCGACGGAGACACCGCGGTCGAGAAGCAACCTTCGATCACTTTCTACGATAGCGTCGATGTCAGAAACAGCATCCTCACAGTAGACGGCGATCATCAAGCTTGCGCGGGGTGGCAGGGTGATGTGATCGTCGGCGATCCTGACAGCAGCACGGTGATCGGGGTTCGGCTGCGGCGTCGTGGAGTGATTGGAGGAAAATGTTATCGACTTGGTCTGCAGATCAATTATTGCGCCGTTGTCCGTCAAAAAGTCCATTCCGAGAATCACGTCGCGGGAGCAGTTAGGCAGAACGACGAACGCCGCAGGGTACGTTGTGCCGTCTATGGTGACGCGCGATGTGCACGTTCCACTTGGCGTCACGAGGTGGCCTCCTGCTGTGCGTATGTGCGGACCGTCCCATCTGGTCATAACTTTCTTCAGTTTAGACGCAAATGGTCCGCTCATTACCGAATAGTCAGCTCCCGTGTCTACGAGGGCGACTACGTCAAAGCCGTCGATGGACACCTTGACGTCAGATGCAGTCGTCCTCGAGTTCCGGGTTCGTCGGGGCGTCGTATCTCTGCTTGTACGTGTTGATGGTCGGGCACTGTGCATCGTCGTTGTCGTCGTCTTCTCAACGGACGTCTCGGTCAGGTCGGGTACGCGTCGCGCCGTGTAGCTGTCGTCGTGTTCGGGAGTCTCGTCAGGGTTAGGTCGGGTCGTCGGGATGAGGGCATGTCGTGAATCACTGTCTTCAGCGCGTCCTTGCGTCGTTGGAGGGTTTCTAGTTTTTCGACGTAGAGCAACTTCACCTCCAGAAGTTGCCGCCTTTAGTTTCCCCCGCGTGGGCTGGGGGACCTTCCACGGGCGAAGTCAGCGTTGCTACGGCGGTTCGGCGATTGGTAGGGGTAGGGCGACGGCGAACGGTTGAAACGCGCTGGGCCACGGCTGGTTTCAGATAGATACTCGTCGATCTCACGTGGTCGTTGGCCAAGGAGAGGGCGAGGTGCGTCGACGAAGAAACCACGCAGTCCGAGTCTTTTGTATGGGCAGCGACGGTAAGTGTGGTCGGCCTCTCCGCAGTGGTAGCACAGAGGACGGTTATCGGGAGTTCGCCATACGTCCGTCTTCCTCAGCGTCTGGTTTCGGGCTACCGGGGGTCGGGCGGGTGACAGTGGGCGGCGGTACGGCGGGGCCTCTTGACGGCGTGTTGGAGCAGGGCGGGGTCGACGAACAGCCGCGGAGTATGTCATAGCTTGTGGCTCTCGGGGTACCTCGGATGGCGTAGAAGTTCCCAACGCTTGTTGTACTTCTTCTCTAATCACGTCGGTGAGGGAAGCGACTTGGGACTGCGGCGGCGTTGGGAGAAGTTTCCGCAGCTCCTCTCTCACTATTTCGCGGATAGTCTCGCGTAGGCTGTCGGCCGGGATCCGCGTGCTGCCAAAGTCGTTCGCATTGGCCGCGCCAACAAAGTTGCGGTCATACTGCTTAGCACGCATTTCAAGGGCTTTCTCAATGGTGCTGGCTTCGGTCACGAATTCGGCGACGGTTTTGGGCGGATTTCGGACAAGTCCAGCAAACAGTTCCTCCTTCACTCCGCGCATTAAGAAGCGCAACTTCTTTTCTTCCGTCATTTCGGGGTCCGCGCGGCGAAATAGCTGCTTCATCTCCTCAACGAAGATCACGACGCCTTCGTTGGGGTGTTGCGTGCGCGTTTCCAACAAAAGGGCGGCTCTTTCTTTCCGCACGACGGTAGTGAAGGTCTTAGTGAACTCGCTTTTGAACTGAGCCCAGTTTGTCAAGGAGCTCTCGTGGTTCTCGAACCAAGTGCGAGCCAAATCTTCCAAGTAAAAGAAAACGTGCCGGAACGTTTCTGCGTCGTCCCACCTGTTGAATTTCCGGACGCGCTCCAGTTTCTCCAACCATTCTTCTGGGTCTTCTGCGGGGGCTCCTCGGAATGATGGCGGTTCCCGTGGCTGCTGCAGAACGACAGGAGGGTTGGCTTGGTTGAGCATGGTGCTGGTTGCGACGTTTTTCTTCTTCGTCTTCTCCGGTAGTAGACCGAACTCGGGTGGTAAATCTTGCACGCGGAGGCTGGCTCTTGTTGGACTGGCTTGGCGGCTTCCAGAGGTGGTAGTGGGCATGAAGGGTGCGTACCCAGCACCTCCACCAGATGTCACGTAGCCAAGGACGAAGCAGTTGTTTGGAAAAGAAACAAGTTTATTGGAGCGAACTTGTGCTCCCCTAACAACTGAAAAGAATACAGAGGCGGCGAAGCAGTGGTCAACAAAGTGACGTACGTGCGTCGGCGAGCGTCGCAGAATCGAATGCCCCGGCGTCCGCACTGCAGGCTTTTTATCTTTCGGCGCGCGTGGTTCTCGAAACGTCGATTCGCATCGAGAACATAGTGGATCCAAGAAGATTATTCTGGGCTGTTCACGTAAGATTGGAATGCTCTCCCTATCACAACAGATAACACATGCGGCACAGAAAGAAAGAATGGAACACGCGCTTCCCTTGGCGCAGAGATAACGCAGACCGGCGCAGCCGGGCGGTAAAAGCAAAACACAAATAAACAAACCCAATGTATGGTTCGCGGCAATATTTATTTTAGAGTATGGCCAATCGCTACTTTATGTGCATTTTAATAAACATGTTAGCTGGACATTGGACGATTACATTTCTTATTTTGTGATCAACGGTACCCAACTTGAATGGCAAACAAATGTTAAAATACTTGCAAATAAAAAAGGATTTATACGCGTCTAGTGTTCGCTCTCATCACGAAGGGGCATGAATGTGACCAACATTTCTCAGGTGGGTCGGCGAGCGGTTCACACCTATAATTATCACTGCCATCAGAGGGAATAGAGTGGCACGAAAGTTTGCGATCAATGGGAAACTACGAGAAAGAGAGGTGGCTGCTCGATGAGTGTTCTAGACGGGAGCGGCTTTGAGCGAGCCAGGCAGTCGGGCCGAGAGGGCAACGAGAAGTCCTTTACCACGATCCAAGATGCGGCAAGATTTCGGCTAGAGAGTTACCGCTGATAGCAAGGAACCGCGAGGCGGGCCCGATGACACCCTGGGCAGGGCACAATCAGGAGCCCTTCAGCGCACTTCAAGGGCGGTCTTCACCGATCCGATGCCTTCACCGAAACCCCACTCGCAAGTGCCGTGCCTCGAGCTGTATAACGATGACATTGCGGGACAGACTGACTTCCATGTGCTCTTCATTCGGTGCTTCCTCTACAGCGCGCTGTTTATCGTTCTCCTTGTATCGTTCAAGGGAAATTCATGTACCCACAGTTGGGATATCTTTTTTGGGTCTTGTATGCGCAAACAATATGCAGGTGTGCTTTGTTGGCCACCGCGTTGGTGATTGCGCCGCAATATGGTGCAAGAATCACCCATGAAGCAAACGTTCTTCAAAGCTCTGTCAAAGTAAAAAATGTCACATTCTCAAAGCAGCAAAATTATGAAATCTTGTTTTGCGCACAGGTTTGTCTTGAGGGAAAATTTGGGCAACGTCCTCGTAATATGAAACAAGTGCCATTAAGGATACGGCTTGTTGTTATCAGGTGACATTAAAACAAATACACCGGGCAGTAACCCTTCTACGGAGACAGAATAAACCTAAATTTTAATGGATATTTAGAATATAACAGTAGAAAATGTGTTTCAGTGAGTTTCTTGCGTTACGCTTTGTTACAGAGGAAGAAAGCCCAGAAGAAAGGAGCTTGGATTCAAGAAAAGCTGTTTTAGGCTGTGCATTCTTTATTGGTTACGGCGAATCAAAAAATTGTGGCGTCATCGCCATAAAGCTGCCGGATCAACCCAGCGACTCTGACTTTGGTACGGGCTTTTACACAAAAACTTTTTCCTTTAAATTTGCACGTTTATATAAAGTTAACTGGTTGCAGTACTGTGACCAGCCAAAGAGTACTGACGATAGCCACCGCCAGCATAAATCGTAAACTTTTGTTTAGCTTCAATCAACTTAACTTCACCGGTATTTTTAAACACTTTATGCAATTTGGTGTTTTTTATTTCTTATCACTGCGTTTGTCTTCGTTTTACGTACATTAGCCAAAAAATCTGTAGTTCCACAGCCTTCAGAAGTACACTTGTATTTACAACAATCTTTTTACTGCTTTTGCTCTTCCTTTTCTTAACTTTACAAGCGAATTATCTTACAACTGAAAACTTCAGTTTGTAGGATTGATAAAATAACTTACAGAAATATGCAATTAGAAAAATGAGAATTAAGTTTATTTTCTTTTAAGCTAAACATTCATCCTTGCTTGAATCTCTGTATGTTACAAAAAAGCTATACCCCAAAAACAAAAAAGGGGTGTGCGGCCGCAATCACTACATGGTTAGCTAAAAATTGGTAAAAATAGGACCTCGTGTTCCAGGGCCACAGAAACATCAGCCTTCTATTCACTGCAAGCTCGTTCTTTACCGTTTCCCCGGCAAAAATTTATTATCCGGATGTTTGTCCCAAGAGGCATATCTGGCAGTTATATTTCCAAAAGAAATGGCTGTTTTTCTGTGGTCCTATTAGGGCAAGAAAATATTGTGTATTGTTCGTGTTTGACGGCATCACGGCCGAAAGTTGATACCCATAAACTATTCTGCACTGTTACCTCTACTGATATTTTCACACCCCGGCGGAACAACTGTTTCATTTTCGGGAAGGATGCAAATAGCATGCTTCAGGTTTGTAACTATGTATTTTTAATTACAACATTTCGTTGCGACACAACGTCAAACTCTATAAAGCTGTAAAACTTCTACGTTGTCATCAACAGCGGCACTAGGCAAACGATTTAGAACCGAATGTGCACATACACAGAAACTCCCACGCGATCAGCTCCGTCGCTGCGTACTTCATCACCGCCCAACTCCTGCCAGCTCAGACTCAATTTCTCAAGTTTCCCTTTATAAGGCACGGCGTTTTGCACTCAAAGGTGATCGAAGCGGTCGTTCTCTTTAACGTCAGTAACCACGGGTTGTTTATGACGGTGCGCAGCATATTGAGGCCGTCAGAACTGAACATCAGCATCAGTTTTATAGTGTTTCTCCATTCCACAAGACGACTACCAAGACATCGTTTATAAACTTAACACCTCAGTCACAATGATATAGTAAATTTCTTAAGAGCTCTTAATAAAAATCGGCAATGTCTTCATTTACAATATTCTTGCGACGCCTAACCGACGTCAATGTACTCTAAGCGACACCAAGCTGTAGTAGGCTGAAAGCACCGCCTCTAGGCTTATCTAACTACGCTCCATACGACTGCAAACCAATCAAGCATCATCACTGTAACCCAAAAACCACATCAGTCGACGTCTTTCGTAGAGGAGAGCGCCCATAGCTGCAGTTCCGAGTGTTCCCCTAAAAAATTGGATCTGCTTCTAGTAGACGGTTACAAGCGCATCTCCAAGGAGGTACGCCATTCTAAGAGGTCAAACCTTTAAGTTGGTGGTTATATGCTCATTGAAGTAGCCAATATTCCGTCGTGATGCTGCAGCTTGATGATGATGATGGTTGGGTGTTTATGGCGCAAGGCCAACTGGGGCAAAGAGCGCCAAAAAAATAGTCATATATGAGGGGTGAAACCTTAAACACTAAAAAAAGTCAGCAAAAACGAAAGTAAAATCACAAAACGACAATGAGAATGGCTGGTGTATAGGGCCAGGGAGTGATCACATGTGGTATAAAATGAGGTAAAAAAATTGAAATACTTCTAAATATTTAAAAACGCACTTGATAGAAAACATGGGATCGTCAGAGAGGAAAAACGCTGGGTGTAGTGGGAAGTGTAGTCTGTATAGCTGTGGGAAGTGTTGGTGTCGGGTTGTGTGAAGTGCGTTGCATTGAATGAGTATGTGAACTACAGATAGGGCCTCTCCACACCTGCCACACTGGGGTCTTGAAGGCCCCGTGAGGAGATACGAGTGTGTGACATGTGCGTGCCCTATCCGTAGCCTAGCAAGGGCAACTTCTGTGTATCTGTTGCGTGTGTCAGTGGTGCATGGTCCCAAGCGTGGTTTTATAACGTGTAACTCTTTTTCTGTTTGTTCACTCCAGTGTGTTTGCCATCTGTTGCGACGTTGGTGTCTGATGTGTGGCTTCATGTCTGTGTATGGCGCTGTTGCTATGTCCATTGTATTCAAGAGTGTAGCTGGAGTGGCCATTCGATCTGTGGTTTCGTTCCCGGCAATTCCAGAGTGCCCTGGAACCCAACAGAAAGTTATTTGAAGGTTTGATGCATATGCCGACATGATAGCCTTAAAAAAATGATTGATGACAAAGTTTTTAGAATGCTTTCCTGATGCAAGTGCTTGTACAACGCCAAGATAGTCCGTGTACGCGATGTATTTTAGGATTTGATGTTGGACTATGTGATTTATTACCATTAAAACACCGTATGCTTCCGCTGCGAATATACTGCTACAAAGGTTCATTGTTTTACTGACGTTAAAGTTTGGCCCATGTGCAGCACAAGCCACAGCAGTTGCAGTATCGGACGCATCACTGTAAAACTCTTCACAGCGGTACTTATGCTGCACAAACATGAAATGCTGCAGAATCGCAATCCTTGGTGACCTGTTCTTGCTAAACTGCATAAAAGTCAGGTCACATGACACAGGGCGGAAATGCCATGGTGGAATTGAATCAATGATGGGCGTCTTGTGAATGCCTGAAAACGAGACTTCTAGCTCAGAGGCTTCTTCTCGCACTCTTAGAGGAAACGGCATGGAGATTGATGGACAATTTAAAAAGTGTTGCTGTGAGGATGCATCATTAATGGTCGGAGTAAAAGGATGATTTGTCATAGACATAATTTTTGAGGCATATAAAATGTCCATGTACGCCCTCTGGTGATCTAGGGACCATTTATTGCATTTTACATAGAGACTTTGGACAGGGCTAGTGCGAAAAGCACCGCACGCGAGGCGTAGCCCTAAATGCAGCACCGGGTCAAGCATTGTTAGTGCCATTTTTGTTGCGCACCCATATACAACACTGCCGTAGTCTAAGCGGGATCCCACTAGGGCGCTATAAACATGCAGAAGGAGTTGTCTGTCTGCACCATACGACTGGTGGGAGAGAACTTTGAGAATATTCATAGTTTTTAGGCATTTTTGCTTAAGATGTTTCAAGTGTGGGACAAATGTTAGCTTGTTATCGAATATTATGCCTAAAAACTTGTGCTCCTTTTTAACAGGAATTGAAACGCCATTGAGAGTAATATTTGGGTCCGGATGGATCCCGCGCTTTTTGGAAAACACAACACAAGAACTTTTTCCTGGATTGAGCTTAAAACCATTCTTGTCTGCCCAGCTGGCAAGTTTTTTAACACCAAGCTGGACTTGACGTTCACAGATTGACATATTACAATATTTTAAAGATATCTGTACGTCGTCTACATACATAGAAAAAGCAATGGTAGGTGGCAATGCCTTCCCAAGAGAGTTCATTTTAATTATAAAAAGAGTACAGCTCAGAACTCCACCTTGCGGCACGCCGTTTTCTTGCACGTGAATCCTTGACAGTGCGTTACCAACTCTCACGCGAAACGTTCTTTGGAACAGTGTGAGGATTGGCCATAATTCTTGGGAAAAAGTGGACCGCGCGCTGGCGCACGAAGACGTGAAGGAGAAAGAAAAGGGCTGGAGGTGGATTGATTGATTCAAGCCTTTATTGGAGAAAAGGGGAGGCCCGGAGGCCGTGCATGGGGGAATGGGAAGTGAAGGGAAGGGGGTAGCAAAAGGTCTTCGCCGCACAATTAAACGTCCCTTCTTTGAGCACTCATTTTGCGTCCATGGTATTAAGGCTCTTCACAGGATGGGTAGTCACCCCCAGGCTACACTAATCTCGCAAGGCCACTCTGTATGCCATAATTGCCTAGTACTTGCAGAAAACCGATTTCGTGATTTGGAGGGTGCAGAGTGTTCGTGTATGGAGGGACGTGACGGAGCAAGTCCTGTCTTTGGAGCGCGAAATGGCTGCACACCCATGTGAGGTGGTGAAGGTCAGATGATACGTTCTCTTGGCAATAAGGGCAATACGGGGGTGGTTGCCCATTCGGATGGTACCATTTCCTTGTAACAGAGGGCGTGTAGGCACTGTTGGCGATGCTTTTGTTGATGAATATTTCGGCAACCCTGGGTATTTTAAGGCACTGTGGCAGATATTCTTTAGGAGTTTGACGTAATAGGGTAATCTTGCGTTGAACACGCCTAGCATCCAGTTCCAGGCGCGGGTTCATGCAAGGCACGACGACAGAAGGGGACGGAGGTAATGAAGCGCTCTCCCTGGCAGCATCCTGTGCTGCTCGGTTCCCTGACTGGAAATCCGTGTGACCTGGTGCCCACGCCACGCGTATTGTAACACCATTTCGCGAAAAATGTTGAAGGGATAGCGTAATGATGTTGGCTATAGGGTGGTCTAAATATGGTTTCCGGAGTTCTTGCATGACGTCATGGGAATCGGTCAATATGCGTGCCATTTGAGGTGTATTCGCAGAGTACGTTAGATGGTCCAGTACGGCCAGTACGCCCCGTATCTCCGCTTCAAGGGGTGAACAGGTGTTCAGCTCGAGCCCCGCCGCGCCATCCAGGTGTGCTGCCTATGGAGATCTCCATGCTACACCGATGCGTCCGTCGCGAATACTGGCGTCAGTGTAGATGTCAATTTCCCCAGGCCGTTTGCTCATCTGGAGTCGTCGTTGAGCCTGTTGTCGGGCTTGGGGGTGCCTTCTGGGTATGTTGGTGTTCTGATGCATTACGACCTGAGTCGTGTGTTCCCAGGGCGGTGGTGGTGCAGCGGGCAACGTGGCAGGATCGAGTTGTCTTTTGTTGTCCCAGGCCACAAGAGCCAGGCCTTGGCTTGTCAGTTCACGTCTCGCAGCGTTCTGGGCGATGGTTGCTTCTATTAGTGCGGGCAGCGGTGGCAGAGCCACAGAATCTTCAAGCGCCGCTATACGGGTGTGTCGAGGCAGGCCAGTTATTGTGCGGCGAACAGCTCGATATAGAATGTCGAGATGTATCATTTGGGTGGCGGTAAGGTCGTACACCGGAGCCCCATAACATATTCGGCCCAGTGACACTGCCCTTGCCAGCGTATGGGTTGCCGTTTGAGATGCACCACCATACTTATTCGACATACGCGACACTAACTGTAGCATCGGTTTCCAGCTTGACTTTAGTTGACTTATTCATTGTTTGGCGCTGTTGCTGCTGGCTAGCGGCAATCCCAGAAGCGTGATCCTACCGGTTTCAGAGGCAATAGGAATGTCCGGTATGTATACCACCTGATGCAACTGTGGAGGTAAACTCTTGCTCCCATGGACAGCAAGAAATTCTGTTTTGTCTGGCGCTAAGGTGAGCCCTAGAGAGGGCAAAGTGTCCGTAAGGCTGTGGACAGCTGCTTGGAGTTGTGTGATCATAGATTTGACGCAGCAAAAGTCCCGCGCCTCGGTCCAAATTGTTATATCGTCGGCATAGATTGCAAACCTAGCCGCCGTGTCCTTCTCTAGCGATCGCGCTACTCTCGCCATGGCCAAATTGAACAACATCGGTCCGAGGATAGACCCCTGGGGCACGCCCCTATCCAAGAAATAGGTCCTGGGGGTCCATCCCGGAGCCGATGCAGCGAGTTGTACTGGTCGTTGCTTAGGAAGCTCCGAATCTAATTTTGAGCACGCTGGCTAGGGTAAGCCTGGGCCAACTCTTCTAGTATCGCTTGATGCTTAACGTTATCGAAGGCTTTTCGCATATCAACCGCAAGTACGTAATCGGGGAGGGCCCCGGCGCCTTTACGGTTGATAACACGTCTGAGTAGCCACAAGGCATCATGCGTTCCAAGATGGGGCCTAAAGCCGGTTTGTGAGGGATGGAACCATGGTTGGATATATTCTAAGTGATGCTGCATTCGATTACAAATCATGCGCTCTATAAGCGTGCATAGCGTTGGCGTCAATGAAATAGGCCTTAGGTTGGCGAGCTTGGATGAGTCCTTATTGGGCTTTGGTATCGGCGTTACTAGCGTGAGTTTGAGATCCGAAGGAACCTCTCCCCGTTCCCATTGTGCATTTGCTAGTTCTAAAAGACATTCCTGTGCCACTTCGTCTAAGTTGCGCAGATGCTGCCACGTGATGCCATCGTGTCCTGGAGCCGACTTAGACCGGCCCTGACAAAGGGCAGCCTGCAATTCTCCCAATGTAAACGGGGCGTCCAGCTCCGGGCGCGTACTGGGCAGTAAGATGGATGGCAGTGGGGGTGGGGGCGTAAGTGATGAAAAAGGGAAGAACGTCTTTATGATGTCTTCCTCTACCCGATCCGGTGGGGCTTTGAGAATAAGGGTATCGAAGAGCCGGTTTTTGCATTTGCGTTTCCCTGCCAATTTGCAGTAAATTCCCCATAGTTTGGCTAGGCCGCGCTCCTGGCTAAGCTGAGAGCACAAGCTGTGCCACTGCTCATTAGAAAGTGTCTGTTCAAAGGCCCGTATGATTTTGTAGTGTTGTCTCACTTTAACAAGATCTCTCTGCCTTTTTCCGTTTCGAATGTAGTGTTTTGTAAGAGTGGCCGCCTTGCGCCATAGGTTGGCTGAATGTTTGTCCGGGGCAGGTGAGTTGTCGTCACATTCGACTTCTTCCCTGGCCTGCAGCGCTGCCTCTTGCAACGCAGAAACGAACTCCTTCATTGTAGTGGTGCTGCGGACTTGTACGCTCTGCCGGAAACACTGCCAATCTATAATTTTGTGTGTTCGTTTGTTTCGAAATCGCTTTACTGTCAGTTGTATTTGAATTGGAAAATGGTCGCTGCCCCAAGTAGTACCATACACGCTCCAAGAGCGGACAACCCCACATGAAGCATAAGTGAGGTCCGGGGTGGAGTCATTTTGGGAGCTATGTAAGCCCAGACGCGTACGCATTGCAATTTCATTGACCAAGTGGAGGCCGGAGTCCTCGGCTGCAGCCTCCAGAGCTACACCGCGCTTATTTGACCGGGAGTAGCCCCAGACTGTGCTTTGCGCATTAAAATCACCTCCAATTAGAATCGGTATGTTGGGACACTTTTGAACGAGATGCCGCATCCACATAAAATTAACCCTGCCCTGTGCGCTTGATACAGGGCGATAGTACACAGATGCAACCAGAAGTTTCTTTTCATTGGGTAGCTGTACTATAACTATCACTGCCTCGTGATCTGGTGAAGTGTGCCCAGTAATCGCCAAGTGAGCGCAGGTTAGGTCCGATCTCACCAGAATGGCTGCCTGCCCGGCCGCTGTAGGACTCCTAGGGTTGCCGCGGTTCGGGCAGCAGCGGAGACTCGGAGCTGACGAGCGGGTAAAGACCGGGGGTGGACCCGCAGTTCCTGCGAACCCGTTCGAGTTGTTCGAGGCGTGTGAGTCGTTGCCCGCCAACCCGTGTGGGACCCGCAGGCGACCGGGGCGTTATCGTGCGACTGGCCGAGGCTCGGGATCACGGCCCGGGGCGGAACCAGCGCTGCACCCTCCACGTAGGACGTGGTGCATCTTCTTCCGTCTCGCTCGGGCAGAGCTGGCGAAAGACGGCTAGCGCTCGACCGTGACTCGGACTAACGACGACCTGCCATCGACGTCGCCGAACATTAACCGTCGAGGCGGCTGTGAGAACGTTTTTTTCCCTCTATTGAACGCTGGTTAGGGGTATCGGACTCTCGTGTGTTTTTTTGCTGTTTTACTTCGCAGTTGTACCGCTTTCTGTTGTCTCGTTTTTCTGGTAGCGCTGTTAATATACTTTCTTTTTTCTTACCCGCTCGAGTACCGTTCTTATGCGTCGTACACCCACAAGGCCAAACGAGTCCATCACAGACAGATAACTACCCAGAGTGTTGAGCATATGGCCCGAAACACCGAAAGACTTCAGGTCACTGAGGATCCCGTACCGCCAAGTGGTGTCGTAGGCCTTCTCGAGGTCGAAAAACCAGTTACGCAATACTGTTTATGCACGAAGGCATCCTTGATATACGAGTCAAGAGCTACGAGTAGATAATTCGTGGATCGCCCTGCCCTGAAGCCTGCCTGGCAGCTCTCGAGAAGACCGTTGTACTCAAGGAAGTACACGAGCGTGCTATTTATCATCTTCTCGAAGATCTTGCACAGGCAGCTCGTGAGGGCAATAGGACGGTAACTTGAGGGGGACGACGGGTCCTTTCTCTCCTTCAGGAAAGCTACAACTATAGCCTCCTTCCAAAAGTTTGGAATGTGCCCCGAAAACCAAATCTTGTTATATAGGTGTAAGACTGTTAGAAGAGTGTCTGCGTGCAGGTGTTGTATCATTGTGTATGTGATGTGGTCTGGGCCTGGAGCTGAGGGTTTACACGTGCTCAAACCAGCCCTCAGCTCATGCAGTGAAATCTCTGAGTTATAAGAACATGTTGACCTATTGTTATCTAGTATAGGCTTTTTTTCGGCCATTTGTTTGTGTTTCATGAAAGTGTTTGTGTAGTCTGCTGAACTAGAAAAACGTGTTGAAAGTGTTGTGCGAGTGTGTAAGCCTGGTCTTCGAGTGTGTCCCCTGTAGTGCTGACCAGAGGCAGGCTATGTGTTTGTTGTCCTTTCAGTTTGCGTATTCGTGTCCATACTTTCTGTGTGTCTGTGTAAGAGTTTATTGATGTTATGAATGTACGCCAACTCTCTCGTTTTGCCTAATGGCGCACACGTTTTCCTAACGCCTTGGCCCTTTTGAAAAAGAGGAGGTTTCCTGACGTGGGGTACCCTACGCCTTGTTCTGGGCCTCTCGCGCCCGCCTACAGTCCTCATTCCACCACGGCCTCCGCTGGTTGCGCGGGGCACCATAGGCGTGGGGAATGGACCTTTTGGCATCGAGGATGTGCGCCATGAGCAGTTAGGTAGCTTCTTCAACCTGTATGTGTCCTATGAATAGGTGGTGTAGTTTGGATGTCTGTGTAAATGTATTCCAGTTAGCTCTTGCTTCATTGAACCTGTTTTGGGAAGATGGACTGCAGGGGCCTATACCTATATACGTTAGTGAGGTGGGGAAGTGGCCCACACCCCACTCTAGAAGAGGAAAAAGAACTGCGACCAATCGCCAAGTCAAGATATGAGTATGTGTTGTGTCCTATGTTATGGTATGTAGTTTGTTTATTGTTGAAAAGGCATGCTCCTGAAGATGTAAGGAATTTCTCTATCAGGCGACCTCGGGAATCCGTGCGAGAAGAGCCCCAAAGAGAGTTGTGAGCATTAATGTCGCCTGTAAAGATGTACGGTTCGGGCAGCTGGTCAACCAGCGCCTCGAAGTCAGAGCTCGAAAGTGAAACATCAGGAGGAATGTATATGGAGCATACCATTGTCAACCTATTAAATATTATTGTTCGAATTACTACAGCCTCAAGGACAGTGTTCAGAGTGACAAGGCGGCAGGCTAAGCATTTCCGGGCAATTATGGCCACACTGCCAGAAGAGTGCGTACAGCCATCCCTGTCCTTTCTGTATATCAAGTAACTGTTCAAAAAATTTCTGTGTTTAGAATTCCAATGTGTTTCCTGAACACTCATTACACTTCACTGACAAGCTGCAGTATTTCGTGTACATCGTCAAGATTATTTAGAAGGCCTCTGCAGTTCCATTTTATTATGTTTTCTCTTCCCATTATGATGTGATCGGAGCTACTGGAGTCTGACTATTTATGTAGGGTCTTTTGGTGGTTTGGACTCTTGGAAGGGGTTTTCTGGCCTTCTCTACTGACCTGGACGTCGTAGCCCGTTCCTTCCGCTGCGATGAACGACGGAAGGGCTCGACGTCCATGTCGTCATCTGAAGGCAAAGGGGTGCCCAGCGGACTACGCCCCCTTGACGTGGTACCCTTTCGGGTGTTCTTCGCCTGCGCTGCCAGTGCCGAAGGCGTGGGGAGCACCACAGATGGCGCAGGCAGTGAGGCGGTGGAGGGGGTCACTGCGACTGCCTCCGTCTCCATCTCCGTGCCCTTGCGTGTGCTTTGGGCCGGTGGAGAGTAAGCAATGGATGCAGCGGCATCCCCAACAGACGTTGCCACCACAGCCACTGCTGGGTAAGCGAGCGGTGCGGAGGCGGATTGGGCTGCCATAGGCAACCCAGGGGGGGGCGAGGGGGGGCTAGGACCAAGTCCGACTCGCGGTACTGGGTCCCCGCCGACACCAGACGCCGCTCCGCCCCCCGGCGAGCTGTGTCGGCGTACCTGCCCAGAGGGAAGGAGGCGAACCTCTTCCGTGCCTCTGGGAAGGTGATGGTTTCGTTGACTTTCAAGGCAATGATCTGTTTTTTCTTTTTTGAACTTTCCACAGCTGCTAGAATAGGCAGCATGTGTTCCCTGGCAGTTGGCACAGGTAAAATTCGCGGTTTTACAATTGTCAGTTTGATGATCATGTGCTGCACATTTTGCGCACGTCAATTTACCCCGACAAGACGTTGTGCCGTGCCCAAACCGCTGACACTTGAAACAGCGGCGTGGGTTCGGCACGTAGGGTCGGATTGGACATCTCAAGAAACCTGCGTTGACCGACGCAGGAAGGTTAGAGCGGTCAAGTGTCAAGATTATGTGCTTGGTTGGAATTATTTTATCATTTCGACGTATGGTGATTCGCCTCACTGCTGTCACGCCCTGATCTCGGAGGCCCTCGAGCAGATCTGCTTCAGTCTCATGCATGAGATCCCGATCAGAGATCACGCCCTGGCAGCTATTGAGGATGCGATGGCGCGTGATCTTGATGTCAACATCTACCATGCGCGTTTGCTTGAAGAGGTTAGAGGATTGTTGTTTGTTTTCTACTTCTATCAAAACTTCTCCCGTTGTGAGTTTCTTGGCCTTGTACAACTTTCCGATAAGGCTTTCCAGAAACTTGGAGATTATAAACACAGACTGGGAAGTGATGGGCTTTGTCTTGTCAACAGATTCCATGATCAAAAGCGCGAGAAATTATCAGGCTTTGGGGGAGAGATCGATTGCAAAGGAGGGAAAGAAACTTCGGTGCGGCCCCTTTTCGGGGGCCGATCACGTCTGGGGGGGGGGGGGTTTGGAAAATGCCATATTGCCGCGAACCATACATTGGGTTTGTTTATTTGTGTTTTGCTTTTGCGGCCCGGCTGCGCCGGTCTGTGTTATCTCTGCGCCAAGGGAAGCGCGTGCTTCCTTCTTTCTTTCTGTGCCGCATGTGTTATCTGTTGTGATAGGGAGAGCATTCCGATCTAACGTGAACAGCCCAGAATAATCTTCTTGGATCTACTATGTTCTCGATGCAAATCGACGTTTCGAGAACCACGCGCGCAGAGGGATAAAAAGCCTGCAGTGCGGACGCCGGGCCATTCGATTCGAGGACACTCGCCTGTGCAAGTCACTTTGTTGACCGCTGCTTCGCCGCCTCTGTATTCTTATGAGTTGTTAGGGGAGCACAAGTTTGCTCCAATAAACGTGTTTCTCATTCAAGACAACTGCATCGTCCTTGTCTTCGTGACATCTGGTGAGGTGCTGGGTACGCACCCTTCATGCCCACTACAACCTCTGGAAGCCGCCAAGCCAGCCCAACCAGAGAAAGCCGCCGACTGCAAGGAGTGCTACCCGAGTTCGGTCTTTTGCCAGAAGGGCCCAAGAGAAGGAACGCTGCAACCAACACCATGGTGCAAGAAACAACGTCGCCAATCCTCCTGCAGCAGCCCCGGGAACCGCTATCGTTCCGGGGAGCCCCCGCTGAAGACCCCGAAGAATGGTTAGAGAAGCTGGAGCGCGTCCGCATCTTCAACAGGTGGGACGACGAAGAAACTTTCCGACATGTCTTCTTTTACTTAGAAGATGCCGCTCGAACTTGGTTCGAGAACCATGAGAGTTCTTTTACCGACTGTACTCAATTCAAAAGAGAGTTCCTTAAGACCTTCACTACCGTGGTGAGAAAAGAGCGAGCTGCGCTTTTGCTTGAAACTCGAACGCAGCACCCCAACGAAGGGGTCGTGATTTTTGTTGAGGAGATGAAGCGACTTTTTCGCCGTGCCGACCCTGAAACGACCGAAGAAAAAAAAGCTCAGGTTTCTAATGCGAGGGGTGAAGCAAGAGCTTTTTGCTTGTCTAGTCCGTAACCCTCCGAAGACAGTGGCGGAATTCGCGTCTGAGGCAGCCGCGATGGAGAAGACGCTAGAAATTCGAACGAGGCAGTACGACCGCCCTGTCAACGCGCGGTTCTCGGAGACCATCGGTGCCGCAACTGGAAGCTCCGATACATTGCGCGAGACCATTCGAGCAGTAGTCAAGGAGGAGCTTCAGAAGCTTTTTCCAACAACGCCGCAACCCTAAGTGGCTTCTCTGACTGACGTCATTCGTAAAGAGGTTCAACAGGCGCTTGGAACTTTTATGCCTTCAGAAGCACCCCGTCAGCCCCAAGCGATGACCTACTCCGCAGCTCTTCGTCAACCCCGCCCTGCTCCACCCCGTCGTCAAGAGGCCCAGCCATACCGCCGTCCAATGCCGCCCGCCCGACGCCCTGTAGACCAATACCAGACGTTAAGGAAGACCGACGTGTGGAGAACGCCCGATAATCGCCCGCTGTGCTACCACTGCGGAGAGGCCGACCACATCTACCGTCGCTGCCCTTACAAGAGGCTCGGTCTGCGAGGATTCTCCGTCGACGCACCGCGCCTCCGACCCGGCCAGCGCCCTACCGAGATCGACGAATACCTGTCCAACATAAACCGAGGACCAGCCCGCTCACACCGATCGCCGTCGCCCTACCCACACCAGTCCCCTAAGCGCCGTAGCAATGCTGATTTCGCACGTGGAAGGTCCCCAAGCCCACGCGGGGGAAACTAAAAGCAGCAACTTCTGGAGGTGAAGTTGCTATACGGCGAAAAACTGGAAACCCTCCAACGACGCAAGGACGCGCTGAAGATAGTAATTCACGACATGCCCTCATCCCGACGACCCGACCTAACCCTGACGAGACTCCCAAACACGACGACAGCTACACGGCGCGACGCGTACCCGACCTGACCGAGACGTCCGTGGAGAAGACGACGACAACGACGATGCACATTCCCGACCGTCAACACAAGCAAGCAGAGATACGACGCCCCGACGAACCCGGAACTCGGGGAAGACTGCATCTGACGCCAAGGTGTCCGTCGACGGCTTTGACGTAGTCGCCCTCGTAGACACGGCAGCTGACTATTCGGTAATGAGCGTACCATTTGCGTCTAAACTGAAGAAAGTTATGACCAGATGGGACGGTCCGCACATACGCACAGCAGGAGGCCACCTCGGGACGCCAAGCGGAACGTGCACATCGCGTGTCACCATAGACGGCACCACGTACCTGCGGCGTTGGTCGTTCTGCCTAACTGCACCCGCGACGTAATTCTCGGAATGGACTTTTTGATGGACAACGGTGCAACAATCGATCTGCAGACTAAGTCAATAACTTTTTCCCCCCATCACTCCATGACGCCGGAACCGAACCCCGAACGACGTGCTGCTGTAAGGATTGCCGATGATCATGTCACCCTGCCACCCCGCGCAAGCTTGATGGTCGCAGTCTACTGTGAAGATGCTGCTCCTTACGTCGACGCTATCGTAGACACTGATCAAAGGGTGCTTCTCGACCGTGGTGTGTCTGTCGCAAGCGGCATTGCGCGCTTCAAGGAACACCAATCCCACATTTTGCTTACTAATTTCACCGAGGAGTACCAGCATTTAAACAAGGGCGCGGCAATTGCATTCCTCGAAGAAACGCAAGAAGCAAGTGACGTGATCGCGGTCGCCAACTTTGAACGCACACCCTTAGAAACCTTCAAGCTCCCGCAGCCCTTCGACGTGAATCCGGCGCTACCGCAAGAACAACGGAGCAAATTATTGGCTTTGCTGCGTCGCTATAGCGAATGTTTTTCGTCGAGCGCAAAACTACGTCAGACCCATCTAGCGAAGCACCGAATAATAACCGAAGACGGAGCCCGACCTACACGACAGTCACCGTACCGCGTCTCTTCACACGAACGGGAAGCCATTCAGACTCAAGTCGACGACATGCTCAGCGACGACATTATACAGCCATCGAAAAGCCCCTGGGCTGCGCCCGTCGTACTCGTAAAGAAAAAAGACGGCACATAGGTTTTGCGTTGACTACCAGCGACTGAACAAAATCACGAAAAAGGACGTGTACCCCCTCCCCCGAATCGACGACGCCCTCGACCACCTCTGCCACGCGAAGTACTTCTCATCGATGGACCTGAAGACCGGCTACTGGCAAATTCAAGTGGACGAGAGAGACCGAGAGAAGACTGCATTTATAACCCCAGACGGCCTATACGAGTTCAAGGTGATGCCGTTTGGGCTGTGCACAGCACCAGCGACGTGGAAAGAGTCATGGACACTGTGCTAGCTGGCCTTAAGTGGCACACCTGCCTCGTACACCTCGACGACGTAGTGGTATTCGCCCGGACTTTCGACGAACACCTTGCAAGGTTGGAGTCTGTACTCGAGGCCATTCGTACGTCGTGGTTGACGCTAAAGCCTGAAAAGTGCTGTTTCGCATACGGGGAACTCAAGTTCTTAGGCCACGTCGTCAACGCCGCGGGAGTCCTACCTGACCCGGCAAAAACTTCAGCGATTGCAAACTTATCAAGGCCGAAAGACAAGAAGGGCGTGCGAAGATTTCTCGGGCTGTGCGCATACTACCGGCGCTTCGTCGCAAACTTCGCATGCATTGCAGAGCCACTCACGCGCTTGACGAAAGATAGCACCCCTTTCAGCTGGGAAAACGACAAAGAAAAAGCATTATGCGAGCTGCAAGTACGCCTGGAAAGCCCGCCCGTGCTCGCTCATTTCGACAAAAATGCCGAAACAGAAATGCACACGGACGACAGTGATATCGGCTTGGGTGCCGTCCTTGTCCAAAAGCAAAGCGGCTGCGAAAAGGTAATCGCCTATGCCAGCCGTGGTCTGTCGAAGGAGGAGAAAAACTATTCTGCGTCTGAGAAAGAGTGCCTGGCTATTATATGGGCGATTTCAAAATTGCGCCCATGCGTGTATGGAAGGCCATTCAAGGTTGTAACAGACCACCATGCGGTGTGTTGGCTCGCCAATTTGAAGGACCCCTCTGGCCGTCTTGGGCGGTGGAGCTTGCGCCTGCAGGAGTTCGACGTTACAGTCGTCTAAAAATCCGGCAGGAAACACTGCGACGCCGACTGCCTGTCCCACGCCCCCGTCGACCCACCACCACAAGACTCTGATGAAGACAGGGCGTTCTTCGGGATCGTGACGGAGAGCGACCTAGCCGCCCAGCAGCGTGCCGACCCCGACTTACGCGTGATAATCGAGTACCTCGAGGGATGCAACGTTGCCGTTCCTAGGACCCTCAAACGCATCTTACCAGCATTCAGCCTGAGAAACTCCGTCCTCGTGAAGAAGAATTTCAGCCCTGGAACAAGAGCGAATTACCTCCTCGTCATCCCCGCGGACCTTCGTGACGAAATTTTGGAAGCGTGCCACGACGACCCGTCTTCCGGACATCTGGGCACAGCCCGCACTATTGGAAAAATCAAGGCGAGGTACTACTGGCCCGGCCTTACCTCTGACGTCACCCACTACGTCCGGAGCTGCCGTGACTGCCAGCGACGAAAAATGCCGCCGACAAGACCCGCCGGACTTCTGCAACCGATCGCCGTCCCATCTAGACCATTTCAACAGATTGGAATGGACCTTTTAGGCCCGTTCCCTACGTCACGATCACAGAACAAGTGGATTCTCGTAGCGACAGACTACATGACGCGCTACGCAGAGCCCGCCGCTCTTCCGAGGGGGACTGCACAAGAAGTGGTGAAGTTGTTTATAAGCCAAGTTGTGCTACGACATGGAGCCCCCGAAGTCCTAATCACAGACCGCGGAACGGCATTTACTGCAGAGCTGATGCGAGGAGTATTACGCTACAGCAACACGGATCACCGAAGAACGACGGCGTACCACCCCCAAACGAACGGACTAACAGAACGTCTGAACAAGACAATCGCAGATATGCTGTCAATGTACGTTGACGTTGAACATAAGACTTGGGACGAAGTTCTCCCGTATGTCACGTTTGCGTACAACACGGCTATCCAGGAGACGACGCAGCTGACGCCGTTCGAGCTTGTCTACGGTAGAAGGCCGACTACGATGCTCGACGCCATGCTTCCGCACGTAGAAGACGACGACCTCAACGCCGACGTCCACGGATATCTTCAAAGTGCGGAAGAGGTCCGCCAGCTCGCTCGAGTTCGTATAACGGACCAGCAGCTGGTAGATGCGGGCCGCTACAACCTCCGACGCCGAGACGCCGAGTGCCAACCAGGGGATCGTGTGTGGGTTTGGACTCCCATCCGACGACGCGGACTCAGTGAGAAGCTCCTGCGACGGTATTTCGGACCCTACCAGATTCCACGACGTGTTGGCCAACTTACCTACGAAGTGATCCCCGATGGTGACTCCGGCACATCACGACAACGCACGCGGCCTGAAGTCGTCCACGTGGTTCGCTTAAAACCTTTCTACGGACGATGACGAACATTTATTTTCATTTGTTCGGACTGTCGCTTATGTTAGCATCGGGTCGATGCACTCTTAGAGGGGGGATAATGCCGCGAACCATACATTGGGTTTGTTTATTTGTGTTTTGCTTTTAGCGCCCGGCTGCGCCGGTCTGTGTTATCTCTGCGCCAAGGGAAGCGCGTGTTTTATTCTTTCTTTCTGTGCCGCATGTTTATCTGTTGTGATAGGGAGAGCATTCCGATCTAACGTGAACAGCCCAGAATAATCTTCTTGGATCTACTATGTTCTTGATGCAAATCGACGTTCCGAGAACCACGCGCGCCGAGGGATAAAAAGCCTGCATTGCGGACGCCTGGGCATTCGATTCGACGACACTCGCCTGTGCAAGTCACTTTTTTGACCACTGCTTCGCCGCCTCTGTATTCTTTTGAGTTGTTAGGGGAGCACAAGTTCGCACCAATAAACGTGTTTCTCATTCAAGACAACTGCATCGTCCTTGTCTTCGTGACAATATGATACATTGGAAAGCAGGGAGACGGGGGTGCTTTCTCCTTTGACCTTACCCTGGTAGTCGAACAGGTCCCGGAGCTCCCTGCCTGATAGACAGGCAGGGAGCCCATCGGCCGGAGCTTGACCAAGGCTCCGACGGCCACCGTTCACGGCTTCTAACCCTTCACCTTTCAACTTCTAGCCACGGTAGGCGACAGCTTAAGTATGGGGGGCTCGGGGTACGCGGTGTCGCCACTCACCGTCACCAAGATTACTCAAGGTTCCCCGTGCGGGGATGCTGCAGCTTCAATTAGAAACTAAAACAGTCAGGAATAGAAAACTGAAGTCCAATGCAGACAAAGAATTAGGCAAAAAATAGAAAGCAAAACCGCGGTAGAAAACGGGCGTTATTAACTAGGATTGTCCAACCGTTCGGTTTTCCGCGAATCATTTACAGAACACTATATTTCTGTCTTTCGGCTCACGAGCCCGAGAAGAAAAACATTATTTCACGTAATATTATACACAATCGTTGGCAAAACACAACTGACCAATACGGACACATTTGAAGAACTAGGCCTGCATAAACGACGAACGAACCAATCACTGCCAATATAAATTCCCACAACAGAAGGCTCAAACACACCAACGCTTAAGTGCACGTGCTCCAAAGCCTACGTGTCCTAATGAATGAGCCTCCCGAGAGCAGTGAGAAAGAACAATTACCCCTCTCTTGAGCGACTACAATACATGTCGACGTGATCCTCATTTACATGCATCCAGGGCAACATCGTGATCGCAGGCCGGAAAGGCCTGCATCTCGTTCTCCCTTGCACTCGTCACACCACCAACAGCCGGCTTCAAAACAAATTCCCACCGCCAGTGAGATCCCCTTTCCTTTCCGTCGGTCTTCTGGGCCTGGGGTGATGGTGCTATACAGCACACCTTCCCCCCCCCCTCGAGAACTGGCTGCTCTAGATTGGCAGAGCAGAGGCCATGCCCATGGCATTCGGAAGCCCTGACGCGGTGTCACGACCTCCTTTCCGCAACCCTACACTCATCGAAAGGCTAAAAATTGCGATCCACCGGAACCCACTCCCAGTTTATACGACTCCCCGTTTTGGGAAACGCCTCCGGTCAGAATTTCTGCTCAGCATGTAAGAACCCCCTACACGCTGTTTCTGGCACACACAAGAGGTTGTTCCCCATCAGATGCAGACAAACATTCACTCTAGTTAATCTGTTGAAACGAAATGAACACACGCAATTGTAATCTAGGCTATCGAAACGGAATTGTTGCACTGGGGGTGTTGCCCAATACCTAAATACAATGGCTGATATCGCGCTTTTGCTGATTCGGGCTTTATACTGGGGTGTCTACATTGCCACTAAATACAAGCCCATTATTTTTCTAAACGTAAGAAGTCTGCATCCAAATGAGAAAGGTTAACATTTCTAACTAATGAAAATGAACGATAGTAAACTGGAATTGGAAGGTCACAGGAGACGTCAACACTCTTTTGCTTGCACAAAACCGCTATGGCGGCCTGTATTTTGTCCGTAAAGTTCCCTCAGCGATGTTTTCTGCAACAAACAAATCCAGCGTTAATCCACATCTTTGCCTTCTTTAACACTTAAGAACAGAGAGGCAACATCGCATTTGGTTATGATGTTAGATTGGATGGCCGCACTAAGCTTCGCCCTCGTTCTTCTTGATATTATTGCGAGTGGCAGGTTCTGCACTGCAGTCCTGTGGCATGAGCCCTCAGCGGTCAGCTCACCCACACAGCACTGCACGCATGTCTTCGTGGAGTGAGTTCACCAAGGATGTGTATTAGGAAGTGACCGCCGGGAGGTATTTGGATATTATTAACACTACATCGCCTTCTCCGTTCAACACCGCTCAAAAAAGAGTCACGGGGTGCATTACTCTGGCTGTATCACACAGTCGCATCGGTTCTAGTCACATCGGTTGCTGCTGGAAGCCTTTATTGCCTCCTCCTGCAAAACACCGACTTTATTTTTGTTCTGACTTTCGTCCACCAGAAATGCAACAGAATTCTGCTTTAGTTTGCTTAGGATTTCAACCTGGGTTTAAAAGCCGAGAGCTTCACCCCGGGCTATTGTCGCACGTTTCAACAGTGAGTGAAAAATAAAATTGGGCTTGGCCCGAGATACGTAAGCCAAAAGATACGTAAGATACGTAAGATTGGGCACAATAATGTCCATTTCATAACCTCAAGTGTACTCTAAAGCTGCTGGAGTAATTAGCGTAAAATCGAAGGATGTAAAGCCTAAAACGAGAGGCTATTTTATTGTAGCTTTAATGAGGCGTTTCAAGACTATCACACGGCCTTCGTTACAAAGTACGTAGAAACACATAACTTCTCCGGAGATGTTTTGCCTGTTTAAAGTATTTTTCGATTCTTTTCCTACCTTGTTTTTGTAAAAAGATGACTTTGTTTTCAATACGGCTGCAATGACAGAGTATTGCGGCCAGCGAAAACCCACTCTTGAAAGTAATTCCAAGCTGATACAACCCTAAACACAATAATGTGTTGCACTTCGCTCCCTAGTAACAAGTACACGAAAAACTATATTTATCATGTTGACGTAAGAGGTGCTTGGTTTACTCTACACGGGGCCCCTTGTGCATTCTGGTTGGCGGTGTTCGTGGCAAGACGCACCCCAAGCTCCCGCACTCCCGGTGTGCGCAACCGTGTCATGTAGTTTTAAGGCGAATAGTGGGTTCCTCAAATGGTGGCAGTCGAGCTGGAAAATTTCCGGCCAATGGTCTCCGGGTACGTTTACCAGAAGGGAGACTTAGACCTCTATGGCCATCCGGGTACTACAGTGGCTGTTTGGGAATGTGGGTTGAACATGATCTGGAGACGACAACGCAGCTGGAACACGGACAAGAAAGATGAGACCTGGACACACTAGAGCACATGGACGCAGCGGTCGTATGTGTCCAGTTTTTTTCTTCTATGTCGGCTGTGTGCCTGCTTCTGTGTCGTCTCGTGACCATCTGGGTGAATTCAGCGAAAAATAAAACTTCGTTTCCGGCCTTTTCATGTCACGTGGTATTTCCTAAACCCTCTTAACTAAATGATAGGAGCGAAGAAAGGGCCGGCACCATAGTAGGTTACAAATATTTACCGAACATTGACTTCACAAGCAATGACAAGTTTCCCCGCTTTCTTATTATGCAATCTGTGGACAACGAAACTTCTTTAATTGTATGATCAGTCTTCTTGATCTAAAGTTCATTGAACGTACTTCTGGAAATAACTACAAGGCCGAAACACTTAATCCTGGAGAAGTGCCTATTCCGGTCAGTCACAAAGAGCAGGCCATTAGGCTACTGCTACGGACCTACATCCTTAGGCCTAGAAATTACAGTCGTACCTCACAGAACCCTAATCTCTTCTCAAGGCGCCGTTTCATAACTGTATGAGATTAACAAAAGCAAAACGGACATGCTGGAAGGACTGCCTGACAAGGTGTCACAGTATGTACCCCGTGCAAAAATGGCACGAGGTGGTAAAGCAATAAAAAACAGGCATATTGCACTAACACTCGATACAACCCCAGCGCAAGAATGCTTGACGATAGGTGCCCTTCACTGTGAAACGCGGCCGTATGCACAAAACTGACGCTGCTGCTATAAATACAAACGGTATGGGCGGGGCAAGAGCACGTAACGGAGCAGATTAGCAGGATCCCACTATCTTACCATGCGATAGAGAACTCTGACACTAACTTTAATTGTCCTAACTTGCATGAACCTCGCCCTGCGTATTCACCATAGTGTGGTACCTTCAAGTCTGTAGAAAGTGATAGTATTGTCTACTGATTCGCAGAATTCTTAGGCCGTTTGTATAGAATGCGAGTTGTTTACAAAAAAATACGGCCATGAGTAGCGAAATAGAAAATATTTTATTTTTTTGATGGGCTTGTTCATTTCAACCAAACATATATCTATACACCAGAAGAAAGTTAAGCATGTATACGTAGTAAATATGTTTTTTTTCCGAAGATGCAAGGCATCCTGCAGTTTTTTTTTGTTTGTGAATTCTTTATTCCCATTTTCAACGTTATTTAGGCGTGTTTTTTATTTCATTTCGGGAAAGGCGTAAAATATGAATGTTTTTTATTTTGTTGGATCATCTTTATGAATTTTATTCTTTATTTTTTTTATTCGAATTTTTGATAGTCTGCCCGCCCTTTTATCTCCATCTACGCCGATCCAAACATTGAAGGTAGAGCTTCCACTTAATCTGCGTTTTCGTCATTCAGGGTTTTACCTGTACTTTGCCTTTTGCCGATTTCTTTCAATTCGCGTTTTAAACGTTTTCTCGATACTTTCTTGTTTGTTCTTCGGATTTGGGGAGAGGCTAATAAGAGGGATATTTTAAGTTTGTGATAAAATATTTCAGATTCATTTTTCTAGTTCTTCGTTGTTCGGAATTCTGCCCAACCAAGTATCTTCATTTTACTAAAAAACTAAAGCTGATACTTCGGCCTTATCTGCATTTTTATAAAATACAGGGCATTACACAGAACACAATTTCGTCGTTTTTATTTCGTAT
Source organism: Haemaphysalis longicornis (assembly GCF_048455015.1). Taxonomy (NCBI): domain Eukaryota; kingdom Metazoa; phylum Arthropoda; class Arachnida; order Ixodida; family Ixodidae; genus Haemaphysalis; species Haemaphysalis longicornis. The sequence continues at coordinate 113,257,338 of NW_027526407.1, read as the reverse complement.
TTTGGCTGTTGTTTTGTGGAGTCTTGTCTGTGTTTTTTCTCTTGTGGGAGGTAGATGAGATGCATATTTTTTATTTTGTAGCATCGTATTTGTAAAGTTCTGTTTTGTCGTTTTGTATTTGTGGTGTTTAGAACTCGTTCAGACGAATTATCTCTATATACGCTATAACGACGAATAAATATAGAACTTCCACCAAATCCGCATTTTGTGGAAATTGAGGGTGCTACAGGTTGGTGACCTTCTCACTATTTTTATTTACAATTTTTCAACATACTTTTAACTGCTTTTTAACGTAATTTATTTCTCATTTTTCAACGTAATTTTGACGTACTTTTAACTGCACACCAAATGTGTGTGCAGCCACCTTTCTGCTTTCTGAATACCATATAACAATTCTATAAATTTGGTTGATTGGAATTTAATGGCCTTTCTTGGACAGACAGCACACTCGGCTGTTTGGCATGCAGGATCTTCTAAACATGAAGATTATTAAGAGGGCCTCTGCAGTTGCATTGAACCATATTTTCTTTACCCATTATGCCGTGTTCGGAGCTACTGGAGTGTGACTATTTATGTAAGGTGTTTCTTGGCTTAGACTCTTGGAAGAAGTTTTTTTATCATCTCTGGAGGTTTGGATAAAGGGACCAGGTCTTTAGTGTGAAGCAGACAGGACAGGTCCCACATCCATCGCCTCATCAGACTGCGGGTAGGAGTACCCGGCGTACCAGACCCCAGTCTTGGAACTCTTTTCAGAGCCGTTCGTTTCGAGGCTCGACTGCCTAGGGCGTCAGGAGCACCCCGCGTGGCACAGGTGGTGCGGCGGGGGTGGGAATCTCTTCCTTGGGAATCTCTTCTCAATCTCTTCCATGCCCTCTGTTGTGCTTCGGGCAGGTGGAGGGGAAACAGTGGATGCAGTGGTGTCCCAAAAAGACCTGGTTGCCACGACAGCCGCTCCAGGCTCAGTGACTGGTGTGGCAGCGGAACGGGCAGCCAAAGGCAACCGGAGGAATGGCAAGGGGGCACCAGGTCTCATTCGCGGTACTGGGCCACGGCCGCCGCCAAAACCAGACGCTCCGTTCCCAGGAGCCGCGTCGGCGTACTCCCGAGAGGGAAAGAGGCGAACCTCTTTGGAGCCTCTGGGGAGGTTATGTTGTCTGTGACCTTGATGTTTGTGATTGTTTCTAGTTGTGACTGCTGCCAGGTTCGGGAATATGCCGCGTGAGGTCCTTTGTAATTGTGACAGACGAATTTATCAGAACTATAGTCGTCAGTGGGATGGTGTTGGGCGCACTTGGCACGCGTTGGCGTGCCCCGACACGAGGTATTACCATGCCCGAACCTCTTGCACTTGTAGCCGCGACGCGCATTTGGGATGTATGCTGGGAGCCTGCTTTTTGTAAGCCTGCTTCAATGAATTCCGAAAATGTAGGGTGGGTAAATGTCAAGAACATGTGCTTTGTGGGGATTTCCTGATTATCTCGCCGCAAGATGATACGCCTGACGGCGATTATGCCCCGATTTTTCAGAACGTCCAGCAGATCAGCTTCAGTCTCATTCAATTTTTGTTGCTGGGCTGTTAAGTTATGCTATAAAGTGGGCTATTAAGTTAAGCATTTTAATTTTAGGAGAACCCATCTGAGCATTTAAAACGAAAGGACTAACTGTTAATAAAGCAGTGAGAGGGAAGCACTTAACTCTGTCTTGGAAATCACACCATGACAGCTGTTCAGGCAACGGTGGGGTGTGACTGTGATGTCAAGATCTGCCATGCGGACTTGGGTCAGGAGATTAGTCACTTTTTGCTGAGTGTTGACATTGACTAACACTTCACCAGGTCGGAGTGTCTTAGCATCGAACGATTTTCCGAGGATACCTTCTAGCATTTTTGTGATGTAGAATAAGAACTGTCAAGAAGCGGGGCTCGTTTTGTTCCCTTCACCTATAACCAATAATTGAGAATAGTCCGGTTTCGGAGTGTTCATGGTTAGAAGAGATTGTAAGGAAACTTTGGTGCGGCTCCTTTTACAGACCCATTATGTTTTGGATGGTTTTGAGTTATTCATATAACATAAGAAAGAGCAGGGAACGGGGGTACTTTCTCTGTGAGCCTTACGCTGATAGCTGAAGATGTCCCGAAGCTCACTGCTTGGTAAACAGACAATGAGCCCATCCGCCGGAGCTCGACCTAGGCTGCAATGGCCACCGATCGCGGTTTCTAAACCTCCATGTGTAAACACGTCGCCACAGTAGGTCACAAGTTATGTGGCAAGCAATAAGAAATTTTTAGTATTTATGTAGCGGCCAGGTGTCTGCATGGGTTCTCTAGATTTTTTCCCGCCCTCCAAAACAATCCTTAACGCTTCTATGCCGTATGACCACTTCCGTCGATTCCAGGTTACCCGGGAAGTGCGGTGGAACAAGTTATACAAGCCCTGCGAAGGAAGCGCGCAATAAACACAAAGCACCGGCAAAACAGGCCTAACACAACCGTCGCTAAAGCAGACGACAAAACCGTCCTGCCGATGCGACCGCGGTGTGAGCAGGCACCTGCTCTCGGGGAACACTCGCCAACCATTCGCAGCGCCAAATTTACTGTCCTGCGTGAGTGAAACCCGCCCTTCCCCTCTCAGCGGCGTTGCGAGTTTCTTGTCGCGCACGCCAAAAATAAACCGTTTGCTCAAAGATGTAGAAGCGCTGCTTTTAAAAAAGGATCAAGACTGGCCATTGCTGAGGTGAAGCCGCTCCTGAGGACTCCCGGAAACCCAATCACCTTGAAGCGCTAACCATTACTACCCGCTGCTCCAGCGCCGTGCTCGATCAGCAGACTAACCAGCTATAAATGCAGCGGACAACCAGGACTGTATCGGCATCAACTGCATCAACCCTGCCACACTTCATGAGACGTCGTGTTCATGTTCCATTTCTATTCGCAGTGAATATGCACGTGTTAGATTTTCGCTTACGCTCAATGCTGTGAGGTCAGGATAAATTTGTTTAGCGCATTTGTTTTTGTGTGTAATGCCGTGTACTTCGTCCTCTCTTGAGGAATGGTTGTCTACGTCTTATCCGCCCGTCTCTAACACCCGTCTCGGTTCTGCAGAAACGCGGTGTTAAAACCACAATGGATAAACCAATTGTGTCCGACCGTTACCTGGAAGCACACTCGATGAGATGTGCAAGACAAATAACGAAACGATGGGCGATTGATAAATTAGGATCCTCCAGAAAAGCTCCTACATGCTTCATATGTAGTGCAATAGCACACCGTGCGCGATACTGCCGCATATAGGAACGGCAAGTTCATAAATTTACATTTTCAAACCGGCCATCCAACTTAAGATTGCCAATCCCTGAAGATGGTGAAAAGACATCATGTGTACCATCGATGCGCATCGTCTATAGCAAATCCAAGTTCCTTTAAGCCAAAGTATCCTGAAATCCCGGCGAGCGGAACGCTTGAAGTTCCTATGAAACAAACCAAGGCCTTCTTCTCGGCCAATGATGGACCCTTGGTATTTCGAGTATTGGTCACAACAGCAATATCGGGTGTGCGAGAGACTTAAAGCAATACTGTTATTGTGAGGAGATACTTTTCCCAGAAGAATGTCTCACGGGCAAACTAGCAAGTGCACTTTTCTTGGACAAGACCACGCACCATCTTGCTTGTGCGTATGTTGTCGTGCGTACGTACCCCCCCCCCTTCTCAGGCAAGGAGTGGGTAAATGCATGCCAAGCATCCTTATGACCTTGTGATAGGTAAGCTATCTCGTGTTAGAGAAGCTAACGATCAAGACCACAACTGCCAGTACCATTCAACAAAGGTTTCATACACCAATGAAACACCAGGTGAAAGTGGCGGACGCCTATACAACGCCTACACGACTGAAGCTCCCAAAGCAATTTTAAAGACGATAGTTTTTCTTAGACTACTTAAATCCAGAAATGGTGGTCGGTCTGTATGAACGCCTGTCTGTGGCTCGATTCAGGCACCCGGCCAAAGTAAAATGGATACTCCACAATAGTCTTATATACTCAAAGCCAAATGTAAACGTCTAACCGCGGTTTATATTATCACGAACCCAGAGACAACGCAGTTGTCTTGATGGAAAACACGTTTATTGGAGCGAACGTGTGCTCCCCTAAGAACTCAAATATCACACGGGTGGCGAAGCAGCGGACAGCAAAGTGACGTACTCAAGCGAGTGTCGGAGATCGAGTGCCACGGCGTCTGCTCTGCAGGTTTTTTTCTTTTGGCGCAAGTGTTTCTGGAACCGTCGATTCACATCCAGAACTTTGTAGATCACCGAAGAATATTTTGGGCTAGTGACGTGAGGACGAAACAGTGTGCTTATCTGAATGTGATAGCCCGTGTGGCATGAAAGTAAAGAATAAAAGACGCGCTTCGCAGATAACAGAACCGGGCGTGGTGAGGCAGTAAAAACAAACAATAAATAAACAAACCCATACATGGTTCGCGGCATTATGCCCCCTCTAAGAGTGCATCGACCCGATGCTAAAATAAAAGACAGTCCGAACAAACAACAAAAAAGTCCGTCATCGTACATAGTAAGGTTTCAAGCGAACGACGTGGACGACTTCGGGCCGTGTGCGTCGTTGTGATGTTCCGGAATCATCATCGGGGATCACCTCGTAGGCAAGTTGGCCGAGACGTTGTAGAATCTGGTAGGGTCGAAAATACCGTCGCAGAAGCTTCTCATTTAGTAGGCGTCGACGGATGGGAGTATAAACCCACACACGATCCCCAGGGTGGTACTCGGCGTCTCGGCGTCGGAGATTGTAGCGCCTGGCATCCACCAGCTGCTTGTCCGTTGTACGAACTCGAGCCAGCTGGTGGGCCTCCTCCGCACGCTGAAGGTATCTTTGGACGTCGGCGTTGAGTTTGTCGTCTTCTACATGCGGAAGCATGGCGTCTAGCATCGCAGTCGGCTGTCTTCCGTAGACAAGCTCGAACGGCGTCATCTGCGTAGTTTCTTGGATAGGCGTTTTGTACGCAAAGGACACATAAGGGAGCACTTCGTCCCAAGTCTTATGTTCAACGTCGACGTACATTGACAGCATATCTGCGATTGTCTTGTTCAGGCGTTCCGTTAGTCCGTTAGTTTGGAGGTGGTACGCCCTCGTTCTTCGGTGATCCGTGTTGCTGTAGCGTAATATCCCTTGCATCAGCTCCGCAGTAAAGGCCGTTTCGCGGTCCGTGATTAAGACTTACGGGGCTTCATTTCGCAGCACAACTTGGCTTATGAAGAACTTTGCGACTTCTTGTGCAGTCCCCCTCGGAAGAGCGGCGGCCTCTGCGTAGCGCATTATGTAGTCTGTCGCTACAACAATCCACTTGTTCTCGAATCGGGATGTTGGGAACGGGCCCAGAAGGTTCATTTCAATCTGTTGGAAGGGCCTAGATGGGACGCTGATCGGCTGCAGAAGTCCGGTGGGTCTCGTCGGTAGCGATTTTCGTCGCTGGCAGTCACGGAGCTTGCGACGTAGTGGGTGACGTCGGATGCAAGGTGGGGCCAGTAGTACTTCATCTTGATTTTTCCAATTGTGCGAGCCTTGCCGAGATGTCCGAAAGACGGGTCGTCGTGGCACACTTCAAAAATTTCGTCACGAAGATCTGCCGGGATGACAAGGAGATAAGTCGCTCTAGTTCCGGTGCTGAAATTCTTCACGAGGAAGGAGTTTTTCAGGCTGAATGCAGGTAAGTTGCGTTTGAAGGCCCTGGGCACGGTGACGTTGCATCCCTGGAGGTAGTTGATCCTGACGCGTAGATCGGGGTCGGCACGCTGCTGGGCGGCCAGTTCGCTCTCAGTCACGACTCCGAAGAACGCGCTGTCTTCATCGGAGTCTTGTGGTGGTGGGTCGACGGGGGCACGGGACAGGCAGTCGGCGTCGGAGTGTTTCCTCCCGGATTTATAAACTACCGTAACATTGAATTCTTGCAGGAGCAAGCTCCACCTACCACGGCGGCCAGAGGGGTCCTTCAAATTGGTGAGCCAACACGGCGTATCGTGGTCGGTCACAACCTTAAATGGTCTTCCATACACGTATGGGCGAAAATATGAAATCGCCCATATAATCGCGAGGCACTCTTTCTCAGCGGCTGAGTAGTTTCTTTCTTCCTTGGACAGACCATGGCTGGCATAGGCGATGCCTTTCTCGCACCCGCTTTGCTTTTGTACGAGGACGGCACCCAAGCCTATATCACTGGCGTCCGTGTGCGAATTCGTTTCGGCGTTTTCGTCGAAATGCGCGAGCACAGGCGGGCTTTGCAGGCAGTGTTGAAGCATGCAGAAAGCTATTTTCTTGGGCATTTTCCCAGCTGAAAGGGGTGCTATCTTTCGTCAAGCGGGTGAGTGGATTTGCAATGGGGGCGAAGTTTGCGACAAAGTGCCTGTAGTATGCGCATAGTCTGAGAAATCTCCGCAAGCCCTTTATATCTTTCCGCCTTGGGAAGCTAGCTATGGCGGAAGTTTTCGCCGGATCAGGCTGGACTCCCGTACGGTTGATGACATGGCCCAAAAACTTGAGTTCCTTGTACGCGAAGCGGCACTTTTCAGGCTTCAGCGTTAACCCCGACGTAGGGATGGCCTCAAGTACAGACTGCAACCTTGCAAGGTGTTCGTCGAAAGTCAGGGAGAATACCACAACATCTATGAGGTATACGAGGCAGGTGTGCCACTTAAGGCCAGCTAGCACCATGTCCATGACTCGTTGAAACGTTGCTGGTGCCGTGCACAACCCGAACGGCATCATCTTGAACTCGTATAGGCCCTCTGCGGTTATAAATGCAGTCTTCTCTCGGACTCTCTCATCCACTTCAATTTGCAATAGCCGGTCTTCAGATCTATCGGTGAGAAGTACTTTGCGTGGCTGAGGTGGTCGAGGGCATCGTCGATTCGGGGGAGGGGGTACACGTCCTTTTTGCGATTTTGTTCAGTCGCCTGTAGTCAACGCAAAACCTTAATGTGCCGTCTTTTTTCTTTAAGAGTACGACCGGCGCAGCCCAGGGGCTTTTTAATGGCTGTATAATGTCGTTGCTGAGCAAGTCCTCGACCTGATTTCGGATGGCTTCCCGCTCGTGTGAAGACACGCGGTACGGTGACTGTCGGGTAGGTCGGGCTCCATCTTCGGTTATTATTCGGTGCTTGGCTAGAGGTGTCTGACGTAGTTTTGAGTTCGACGAAAAACACTTTATGTAGCGATGCAGCAATCCAACAATTTCTTCCGTTCTTTATGCGGTAACGCCGGATTCACGTCGAAGGGATTTGGAAGCTTGAAGGTATCTTCGGGTGCGTGTTCAAAGTCGGCAACCGCGGTCACGTCGCTTGCTTCTGGCGCTTCTTCGAGAAATGCAATTGCAGCGCCCCTGTTTAAATGCTGGTATTCCTCGCTGAAATCAGTGACCAAAACTTGGGATTCACATTGCATAAAGCGCGCAATGCCTCTTGCAACGGAGACACCACGGTCGAGGAGCAACATTTGGTCACTCTCTACGATAGCGTCGACGTAAGGAACAGCATCCTCACAGTAGACGGTGATCATCAAGCTTGTGCGCGGTGGCAGTATGACATGATCATCCGCGATCCTTAAAGCAGCACGGTGTTCGGGGTTTGGTTCCGGCGTCATGGAGTGATCGGAGGAAAAAGTTATGGACTTGGTCTGTAGATCAATTATTGCAGCGTTGTCCGTCAAAAAGTCCATTCCCAGAATTACGTCGCGAGAGCAGTTAGGCAAAATAACGAACGCCGCAGGGTACGTTGTGCCGTCTATGACGACACGCGATGTGCACGTTCCACTTGGCGTCACGAGGTGGCCTCCTGCTGTTCGAATGTGCGGACCGTCACATCTGGTCAAAACTTTCTTCAGCTTAGATGCAAAAGGTGCGCTCATGACTGAGTAGTCGGCTCCCGTGTCCATGACGGCGACTACTTCAAAGCCGTCGATGGACAGCTGAACTTCGGACGCTGCCTTCTTCGAGTTCCGGGTGCGTCGTGGTGCCGTATCTCGGCTTCTGCGTGTTGACGGTCGGGCACTGTGTGTCGTGGTCGTCGTTGTGCTCTCATCAGCAGGTCGCGTCGCACCATTTTGCTGTCGTCGTGGTCGGGAGTCACGTCAGGGTTAGATTGGTCGTCGGGGTCGGGGCATGTCGTGAATCAGGGTCTTCAGCGAGTCGCTGTGTCGTTGGAGGGTTTTCAGTTTTCCGCCGTTGTGCAACTTTACCTGCCGAAGTTGCTGTTTTAGTTTCCCCGCATGGGCTGGGGGACCTTCCCCGTGCGGAATCAGCATTGCTGCAACGGTAGGGCGACTGGTATGGGTAGGGCGACGGCGATCGGTTCAAGCGGGCTGGTCCTCGGTTGGTGTTGGACAGGTATTCGTCGATCTCAGAAGGGCGCTGGCCGGGTCGGGGGCGTGGGGCGTCGACGGAGAAACCACGCAGTCCGAGTCTCCTGTACGGGCAGGGACGATAGATGTGATCAGCCTCTCCGCAGTGGTAGCACAGCGGGCGATTCTCGGCGGTTCGCCATACGTCCGTCTTCCTGCAGGGTTTTGGCCTGCAGGGAATCGGGCGGGCGACAGTGGACACCGGTACGGCGGACTTCATGACGGGTTAGAGCAGGGCGGGGCCATTGAACAGCCGCGGAGTAGGTCATATCTTGAGGCTCACATGGTACTTCGGAAGGCGTAGAAGTCCCCAAAGCGAGTTGAATTTCTTTCCGAATCACGTCGCTCATAGAAGTGTCTTGGGGTTGCGGAGTTGTTGTAAGAGTTTCCGCAGTTCTTCCCTGACGACAGCGCGGATTGTCTCACGTAGTGTGTCATAGCTAAGTGCCCCGGCATCGATCGTGTCCGCAACTACCCTATTGATGGCATGGTCGTACTGCCTCTTGCGAATTTTCAACGTCTTATCCATGGCGGCCGCCTCAGATAAAAATTCGGCCACCGATTTGGGGGGTTGAGGACAAGGCAAGCAAGTTCGTTCTTTACTCCTCGCATGAGAAACCTCAGTTTTTTTTCTTCCGTCATATCCGGGTCCGGACGACGAAATAGTCGCTTCATTTTCTCAACGAAGATTACGACTCCTTCGTTAGGGCGTTGCGTTCGAGATTCCAGTAAAAGCGCAGCTCATTCTTTTCTCACCACGGTCGTGAAGGTCTTAAGAAACTCGCTTTTGAATTGCGTCCAATCGGTCAAGGCACTCTGGTGGTTCTCACACCAAGTTCCAGCTGCATTCTCCAAGTAAAAAAAAACATGCCGGAAGGTTTCTTCATCGTGCCACCTGTTGAAGATCCGCACGCGCTCCAGCTTCTCCAACCATTCCTCCGGGTTTTCAGTGGGGGCTCCTCCGAAAGTTGGCGGTTCCCGGGGCTGCTGCAGCAGGATTGGCGACGTTGGTTCTTGCACCATGGTGGTTGTTCCAGCAGTCGTTGTTTTCAGTCTCTCTGGCAGGAGGCCGAACTCAGGCGGCAATCCTTGCAGTCGCATGCTGGCTCTTGTGGGACTGGGCTGGCGGCTTGCAGAGGTCCTCATAAAGGGTGCGTACCCCGCACCTGCACCAGATGTCACGAAGCCTGAGACGACGAAGTTGCCTTTATGGAAAACACGTTTATTCGAGCGAACTTGTGCTCTGATAATAACTCAAATAATAAACGGGCGCCGAAGCAGCAGTCAGCAAAGTGACGTACTCAAGCGAGCGTCGGAGATCGAATGCCACGGCGTCTGCTCTGCACGCGTTTATGTTTCGGCGCAAGCGTTTCTGGAACTTTCGCTTCACATCCAGAACATTGTTGATCACAGAAGATTATTCTGGGCTAGCGACGTTAGGACGAAACAGTGTGCTTATCTGAATGTGATAGCCCGTGTGGCATGAAAGTAAAGAATGAAAGACGCGCTTCGCAGACAACACAACCGGGCGTGGCGAGGCAGTAAAAACATACAATAAATAAACAAACCCATACATGTTTCGCGGCAATATGTTCATACTTGTCAACTTTGTTTTTACCAGAACAAGCATTACGCAAATATAAGACTGGCAATTAGTACAGAAAGGATATTTATAGTGTTCCTTTATTAAAAATATAAGGATGCTTGCTTTTTCGATACCACATGATATTCTACATCTACTGCAGAAACCCGCCGCCTGCAGTTGGCTGCGCCACCTCCTGGAGGCATATGAGAAATCACGCGACGACAGCAATGAAAGGTTTCACTAGCTAGGTTCCACGTTCTGCTTGGAACGCACCTGGAGCACGGCAACGCGGTTCTATAAACCTTTAAGTCGGCCGCCTCGGTCGCCCGCCTCCGCCGTACTGCAGTGCTGGCGTCGAGGAGCCCGGCTTGTAGCAGTGGAATGCGGTAAATAGAAATCGCCTTGAGCAAACCTTTACTATGTTTACATTGGGATGAGGGCCAGGGAATATAAACAGCATTAAAGGTGAGCGGGAAAGCAACGGGGTGCATTTCCTGGGCAAGTGTCTACAAAGACTACCATCTTTTGACGACATTTGCAGTGAAAGGAGCAGACACGTGGCCAATTTTGTGTCACGAATAGTGACAACGTCCTGAAAAGTCACATTGCCATAATTAAAATCAAATGATCGGACCTTAAGGACAAGCAAGAGCAGGATAAAAGATTGAAAGAGTGTTTCAAGAAAGTGGGTATTGAGTTCAACTCAACGAATGACATCCGTTGGAAGTTTTTTTTTATACACGGAATTGCTCTTTCGCGATTGGAAACTTTGTTGCGCCAGAAATTACAAGCAGTTGTCGGTCCCTTACATAAGAATAGAACCAGAGCTTTTCTAGGAACACGTATGGCAGCGAAACACAAAGGCGTTTGAAAAACATCCGCCAGGATACTGTAAATGTTTATTGGCCAAACAACTAGGCCGACGGCAAGAGATGCGTCGGATTCTCTGCCATCTGCGAAGCACTGGCGAATGTAGCCTCCCGAGCAAGAAAAGGCCTGCAGCATATTGGAAAGGGTGTGGCCGTCTGCTCCTGTTTTAGAAGAACCCCGTGTATGGAAGAACGTCGCCCTACACAATGAAGCAAACCACCACCTTTTACAAGATCACTCGTTCTGTGTCGAGTCGAGTGCATTAGAAGCGAACCTTTTTTGGGGAATGTCTTAGCAGAGTGTAGATTTCCTCGATCCTCGTGACAAGTGGCTATTTTTGATGATAATCCTTGGGGATGTCAACTATTATTTTGATGGAAAGATGTCTGCGATGTGTGAATTTGTGCGATGTTTTCTCCCATGATGGGATTTTTGTATGTGTGTTGTGTGTCCTCAACAACTCTGTTGAGTGGGGAGAATTGTGATGAAGTATAGCACAGTGGTGATCCGACTAAGCTTCGACAAGCTCGAGTGAGGAGGAAAAATAATATGAAGTTGGACAACCGTTTCTGTGGGTACGTTGTGGCGAGAACTGTCGGAACAGCCCAAGGCATAAAAATGACGGCCAAAAGAGAAGCGCCATTTTGACTCAGTTACCTAGGTGATTGTATTCAAAGGGCCATGCTTCTGAGGGCTTCCAGCAAGAAACGCATGCCATGGCCTGCTCAGGCCCTTCTTGAGGACGCCCGGAAACCAAACAAGATTGAACGATCAACCATATCTACTTGCTGCTCGACCACCGCGCAATAATTCGCCGCAAACTACTGTGACGTTGTGTTTCAGGTGCCGAGCTACCAAACGCCGCCGACAACCTGGAGTGTATCAATGAAGACCGCATCAACAGCGCACCAGGACGTACGGCGTCTGGTTCATTACCAGTTCTATTTGAAATAAAAGTGGACGTCTCAGATTATCTGCATTCACCAAATGTGTGTGTTTAGGATGAATTTGTTTATCGCGCTCTTGTGTCCACATTAGCGCCATTATCATACCTCTTCCCGCCTGGATAAATGTTCGCCTCAATCTTATCCGCCCAACTCAAGCACCTGTGTCGTTCCTTCACCATGAGTCTCAAGAACTGGTGATCCCAATGCCATATCAAAATTACGACTTGGAACCAAACAATTATGACAGTTTGCTTCAACTATTGGCTTTGCGACTCATTTTCACTGTCGTAAGGGGGACGAGTACAAGAAACGATATGGAAGTAAACATTTCCCAGCAAAGTAAACATATCTAGTTGATTACCAAAAATTTGTATGTTTTGTAAAGCGAGAGGGAATTGGCCTACATAAACAGAGACATCTGTAGTATACAGCTTATTCATAGCACACGAGCACACAGACGAGGAAACCAAACTGGTTCACGCTCCCTTCTTCCATGCCGCTGAAAAGTTCTTTCCACATGACTCCGCGGCTAAAGGAAAACCAAGGAATCCATGGTGGAACGATGACTGTAGGCGCGTGAGAGATGCCAACAGCGCGTAGCGTAAACATCGTTGGTATCCCAATAATGATAACCCCTTAAGGTTTCAGCGTACAAAGGCTCGTGGGTCCCGGGTGCTCTGTGCGGCAAACGGCGAGAGTTGGCGCTTTTTTTAATATCGATTACCTCATGCACAGACACAATGTGTACATGGATACGTATACCTGAAGGTCGACAGACACATACCGTGCCCTGGCCAGCATAAAGGGGAAATTTTAAAAGCAGGCTAACTATGTCACAACACTTCTAAGACATCCCGACTGCTGCACACTGTACAAAGGCATTTATGAAACACAATACTACGGGTTAAAAAGTCTTTGCGGGAGAACAATATACATAGCACATCGTGAAATCTGAATTAAAAATTTATGACCTGTGGGTTTTTGAGCTAGCGGAAGCATTCAGCTCCGGGCAATAAGTAGAATACTTAAAGCATAATACAACACCAAAACGCAGATGCTCCTGAAACACCCCAGCGCATTGATGACAAAAATGGTTCTCGGGGAACCTTCCAAGGTGTTCGAGTGAAGCCATAATAACTATTTTTAACGGATACAAAGATCCCTTATAACCTTCCAATTATCCTCCCACAACCCTGACAAGGTGCCTGTGCACGTTTTCTGAGAAGAGGATCAATGCGATACTAGTGTACGCTTTTAGAGTACACCTGCCTTTGGTACATCGGCCAGGTAGGCTTAAGGGTTGGGCTATTCACAAATAATGAACCATTTCCATTAGGGTCATGCATCATCTCACCGCCAGCTCCGCGTCCCCGCGTCCCCGGCGTGAGGCAAGAGAGGGCGTACCTTGAGTGCCAAGAACGTGAGATTTCGCGGTGGCGTTTCTGCATTAAGAACGTAAGTTCGTATTTTTATGCTGGGCAGATTTCTTGTTGCGGTATGTAAACGAGCTATACACAACGCCGTTGTAATGCAGTCTTATACGAGCAAAAGCTGTTAGAGTATGTATATTCGCTTGCAGCATTGCCGACTACAGGAACACGGTGATCCATTTTTTTTGTTATGAAAAATACCATCTGCCGTTCGACTATACGTGAATTCCAGAAGAGCTACCTAATGCAGATGTGTAAAGAGAAAAAATTACACCAAGGACTCAAAAGGACGACCGGGACAGCACTAGTTCGAACGATTATTTACTCGTAGAAACGTAGAAAACATTCGCACTAACACAACAAATAACACTTGACACGATATATACCCATCCGTGAGATGAGCTCATGAATGCATTTTTTGACACATCCCGTCCTCTTATGTACACATAACAACGTGGAAACAACCAACCTTTATGTGACACCTTTTATCAAAAAACAAAAACCGCAATAGAAAAAACACCCGCAACACACAAAAATTAAAGTGCGGTTAATGTAAGAAGCGGCGATATACAAAACTTCCCGAGAAAATCAATTCAACTGTGGCATTAGTATGGCGGCCTGACAGGTGAAACTATTTACCTAAACGCCCCAATAATTTTTCTTGGATGCGGGTTTTTGATAATGGGTAGATTTTTTGGCGCAAGGCCAGCTAGGGGGAATAGCGCGAAACAAAAGTCGATGAGAGAAAAAAGTGGGTAGTAAAATGTTTAAGTCAGAACAACAGTAAAATCAATTAGGACAATTGTGATGGCTGGTGTAGTGCATAGGGCCAGTATTGATTATGCATGACAGGAAATGCGGTTTACAAAGTTACTATCAGAAAAATATTTAAAAATACGCGTTTCACAAATACCATACGATTGTCACCCAAAAGCAAGTATGGGTTTAGTACAATGTGTTGTCTGAATAGTTTCCTGAAGTGTCTGTGTTTTGTGTCGATTGCCTTGCAAGTGATTAGGATGTACACTACAGGTAGACCATGCTTACCACTGCTACACATGGGTCTAACCTAACCTAACCTTGTTAAGGTCACTTTGGTGTGTCTGTTGTGTAAGTTGTGTATCCTCCCAAGTGTGGCTTTATTACATGTAATTTGCTTTCTGTCTGTCGACTCCCTAACCAAGGGCCTCCTTGGGTTAGGCGAGGCACAGGAGACGTGAAGACAGACTTTTCAGTGGGGTAAGGATGTGCGCCATGAGGAGTTGGGCTGCTTCATCTGCATGTAAATGTGTTATCGATGTGCAGTGAAGTTTAGACTCATGTGAAAATGTGTCCCAATTTGCTTTAGCTTCACTGCGAGCTGGTTTGTGTGCTTTGGTATTCCTACGGTCGCGTAAAATCAAGGCGTGCATTTTCATTTCCGATAATGTGCACTTATATGTCCAGTGCACCCAAGCATCTTGTTCAAGCAACGCAATGTCTGCGGACGTATTTGTGAGCGTACTGTATCAAGCATTACGTGTCTAAGATGCAATACAAATCTGTCCAGAAGTTCACCTTATTTGACATACATAATGTAGTCTATCAAGCAAAGAAACATAAAACACAAGCTCTCAGTGGTTAAACAGGGTAGAAAACATAAAAAAGTTTAGTAATTGGCCAATTTGCTGCAGCTATATTGTTCCTATCAGTCGTGTACAGATGATAAAATTGCCGTTGGGAGTGGTGTTCACACCCCGTTGTGCGAGGTTTCCGGTTGATTTCTTGGAAAACTTGGTAAGGCCTGAATTGACCTTACTGCCTAGCAACCTTCTTCGATTCGCGTATGGGATTGTTGATTGAATAGCAGTTCAACGTTAGGGCTCCAAATGAGAAAACATTTCTAGCTTCTTCAAAGGCAACGCTTCTACCCTAAGGCGCTCTTAATTTACATGTAGCGGTTTTAGGTCCTTGAAATAAACCTAGAGAGCACGAAGCTATAGTTCTACAATTTGGCGAATCTTCAGGATGCCTTTTCATGGCTATTACTATTCGCAGCTGGCAGTTCTGGCCAGGTAAAGGTTCTGCCATAATGGTAGCTTACTGGAGAGCAATGCATGACAGCATATTCATCGCAGGATATGCAATCATTCACTTTCTGAATCACAAATTTACATATATAAGTTAGTCATCACCGCTGTGGCACACACAGCTCCTGCGAATGCGGCTGATGGCGGCGACAGCAACACTGGCCTAAAAGCGCCACCTAGAACTTGTGCTGGCCGGCAGCAAGACGCCTAATTACTAAGCCTGTTTGTTGAATATCAACAAAGCCTGTTTGCAGAATTTAAAAAGTGGTGTGTTGTCCTTATCTTTCGTGGAAACTTAAAACCCGCGCAATAAAAGCGCTATTTTTCAGCACTTCTTGTTCCTCCACGGTAAATAACAATGTGCAGCATTTTACAATAATGCTTCCAAAACGTCTGCTATGGCGAGTTGTGCTGCTCATGGACAAAAGAATAATGGAGGCAGAAGCGTGAGCACACCATATTCTAAGCAGAAGCATATGAAATATTACTAACTGTAAAATAGATTCTTCGAACACAAATTTCTAAGTCAACGATCTAAGCAGATTTATTGACCAAATGCGAGTATTACATCTTAAACGCCCAACAAAACCACATAATCGGCGTCGTGTTTAAACCATATTGGTTCCATGTGCTCAAAAAACTACACGTAGTCATTCGCTTGGTTCAAGGCCACGCTTGAATGTGTGGCAATGAGTTGCAAGACGAACGGGCCGTTGCTGCTAATTTTAGGAACATCGTTCACATAACACCACCACACACTCACCTCAACCCGCACTCAGACAACAACTTCCTAAGAAGAACAGAAAGACAGAAAATACGTTTAATAAAACCACGCCCGGGACTGTGCGAGACCCGAGAAGAAATGGGGCGAGGCACGTCTGAACGCTTCCCCGCCGTCAACCAAATCTTGTGCCCCCGTTTATTCGTCTCGTTGTGGCTCGAAGCAATTCAGCGACACCTGGAACATAGCTATTAATAGTTGCTCACCCCAGCAGTGTCCCAGCTCGGGGTTGCTTGTTTGCGGAGGCAAACAACTATGCCAGCTTGTGCGTACACAGCAGCCCGGTCGCTTTCAGATTGAGGCTCGACGGGGCATTTCTTTATCCAGTATCGAACAAGGAAGAAAGTGTAAACCTTTATTGAAGAGCGTGTCCGTATTCACAGAAATTTGCGGGCAGTGCATGTTTAGACCGCTGTTAGAAAAAAGTACAGTTTCAATAGGCGTTTACTTCCTACGGATAACCGGTACGATGTACCGGTTACCCTCACATGGCCGGCATTCGGAGTGCCATTCTCGTCCCGAACAGTAATGAGTAGAATGCAGTGGAGGAGCCGGTATAAGTCGCGTGAAACGCGATGGAGCAACTTAGGTCGACACAGCAAGACGCGGAAGGCGCTTTGTTATGGCTTTTCTGGGTGCGCCACCAGTTGTGTTTGTTGTCTCGAGTAACAATTCGGAATCGGACTGTGCAGTGATGTTGACAACAAAGATGGCTGCTTTGTTTGGCAACTCCTTAGCCACTGGGCCACCGCCGCGGTGGCCCAGTGGCTAAGGCGTTGCGCTGCTGAGCCCGAGGTCGCGGGTTCGATTCCCGGCTGCGGCGACCGCTCTTCTGATGGAGGCGAAAAGCAAAAACGCCCGTGTGTACGATATTTCGGCGCACGTTAAAGATCCCCAGGTGGTCAAAATTAATCCGGAGCCCTCCACTACGGCGCGCCTCATCGCCTGCGTTGCGTCGGCGCGTTAAACCCTAGAATCAATCCATCAATCAATCCTTTGTTATACCGGTAAAGGTACGCCGGGCGCGTGGTTTGAAGCACTCGGTTGCGGCCTTGCGGAGAAGATGACGATTTGGACGAGACACGATACGTAATGGGCCATGCAGGGATACCTGCGGGTGGGCATAACCCGCAGTGTTTGCACAATTGTCCTGCTCGTCCCTGACGTTCAAACGTGCCGGCACTGCAGGCTGTAGGTTCCATTGGGCTAGCGTATAAAGGTGGGTACTGTGCTCCCAATATTCCTTTTACTAGTCGCCTTGAGAAACCGGTTTGCTGCAGTCAACATTTCAGCTGTAAGTTACGTATTGTGAATGCAATGTTTTGCCTGCAGATTTCACTAGAGAAAGCGCGCTAGCTTTTTCGCAGATACTTTCACTGCATAGTGAAGCAGCGGCTTTGGCTGTGACGTCGCGAGTTTTGAAAGATGGTGTCCTGGGCGGTAATGTTGCAATAGGTTCAATACACAAGGCATGATTGAAAGATGGCCAGCCCCGTTGCTTCCAAGACCAGCCCAGGTTGTTCAGTGTGATCAGGGGAAATGGTCGGGAGCACGCTTACTTCAGCATGAGTGTAAACTAGAAATATTTGAGAGTTGTCTTCTTAGTTACCAGAAAAGGCGACTGCCGCTGGCAGTGAAATCGGTCGTCACCGCTAACAGTTACGCGTTTGGTTTGTCCGCCAGCTGCAAGGGCGAGTGCAACGTTTCACCAACGCGTCAAAGGGTAGATGATGCCAGTAAAAGGATAAAAGTGTTACGTTGCTGGTGAACGTGCCTTCCTGGCAAGAAGAATTTGCATATGCGGAATGAAGACCTCGAAGGCAGTTGGTCAGCGGCGGGTACAATGAAGTCGATTCGGTGATCTCTTTCACGACAAACGTGTGCTTTTGTAGGGTGGCGATATCTTCGGGTACTGGCGAGGGCAAGGTTGCATCAGGCACCACCACGGTGGTGTCACAACAGGTGGCAGATTGCACCGTGAACGTATGCGGATGTAGCGTGGTGCCTTCTATTATCTTGTCTGCATGTGTGGCGAAAGCGTGTGGTGGCAGATAGGAAACGTTCCCGAGATCATCTGCGCCCACGAGAAAAGTAATCTGGAGTCCCTGGCAGAAGCTGTGTGTCTCAGCAGAAGTTGTCGATCACAAAGGAGCTGCGACGGTGGAGTGCCCAAAAACTCCTCCATTGAAAGCAGCCTCTCGAAACGCTGGCATTTCGAAAGGTTTGTGCGGTTCAAGGTGGCAGCATTTAGTATGTCGTAAGCGCTCTGCGGCGCAAGGTGTGCGAGAGCGTTCCGAACCTCAACCGCGAACTCAATAGGCAATTAGTGTAGTTAATGGCTGAAGCGGGTTGCTGCTACGGGTTGCGGCCACTCAACAAAATTTACTTGCCTTGGAAGAATCATACGTTAGTGTCTGGCGCGCTCAAGCTTTAGAAGCCGTAAGCGAGACCAGAGGTGCCGTGTGCAGCAGCGAAAGTCGAAGAATTGCCCTAGAACTCGAGAGAAGAGTTTATCTGTCGTGTAGCATCTGCTGAAATGCCAGGGCTTCCAACGTCATCATTGCCATAGAAATATCAGACAGGACACGCTCGAGAGCTTCCACACCGTGGACACCAAATAGGGAACCGTTTATTTCTCTGCTCTTGGCTTGCACCACACTAGAGGCGCATGGTGCGTGCTTAATAATGGTGCCTCAGCTCTAGCAGTAACCCTCTTGGGCATTCTACATCTGCGGTGACAGAAGATTGCATGCTGCGACACCCCCATGGGAATTTACACAACCGACATATGCCACAGCCACACATAAGTTGTCTTTGGCAGGTTACTGATAGGCAGCACTCATATAAAACACACACCTGTCCACTGGATCTCCAATGTCCTAAGTAGCAGCTGGGTATAGTGCCAAACTGTAAACTTCGAGTTCATTCAATGCAAGGCACTTGAGACAACACAGCGCGAACACTTCTTACAACAACAGAGACGACACATTCCACTGCGCCCAATACAGGTTTACGGGGCGACCCCATCGTATTTGCCATAACCGCCCTTTGCAGTTTCTTGATGCTGTCCAATTTTCACACGTCATCTCTTATTATGTGTAATGACAACGTGGTTTTTTACAAAAGTAAAGGCCGTCGCCTTTTGTGTCATTTCACATTTATATTACACAAATAGCGTAGTATTTACTCTTACACCGCTCTTGTAAATAACGTTTTTACCTACTTTGACCACAGTCCGCATTGTCGAAAAAATAAAACCATCATTATTATTCCCGCCATCATCTTCATGTGAGGTGGTAGATTTTGAAAAACGGCCTATGTATGAAAGGGTAAATGCCCTATGTTTTACTTAAGACAAACATGTAAGCACCATGAAAGGGAATACGTTCTGTGATGCCACACTCGTTTCGCCCGCACGCGCCAACTGAAGCTTTTAGCGTGTTGATGAGCTTCGACTCCACTTACTATCCCCAGCGGCCCCTAAAAACAAGCTGTGGCTAAACAAAACAACGCTTTAGAAGTTGGAGGGAAGACGTTTCAAAAGGAGGCCGTCGGATCAGAGGCCAAACTTTGTCCGTTGACATACCTATGTTCCACCGCGTGAGATGCTCCGAGTTCTGTCGGTCGTGTAAAGGCAGTGACAGGTTTACAACTGTTTCTGAGCTTCTTTTTGTTATAAGGCGAGTCTAACACTCTCAAAGTAACGAGAGGTCTCTGAAAAGGGGCTGTAACATTGGTACGTCGAGCACATCAGAATCATCACTCTCCCCGCCTGCCTGGTGATTTGTTTTACGAAAATTAGGTCAGGCAGCTTCGCACCCACAATTTGTAATTTAAAAATGTTTGAAAAAGCCTGCTCGGTGAGTCATATAGGAGGAAACGTTTGGTTGACACAATTAGTCAACAGAAGACAACAAATTCTTCAGTCAATATAGGCCATTGCTTTCTGAGGTAAATGTCACACTCTCGTGCAGCCATAATAAAACTCAGAGTGTTATCTATGAAACGGATCTGATATACTGATCTTACGGCTTCAAAGACATTTGAAGACTTTGACAGAGAATTTCAAGTAGACAAGACAAGCACATCTTATGGCACCCGATCTTATGAATCCTGAAACTAAGCTTTTGACAGGGGAGACTCGTCACAATCAGAGGCTGGTGTACTCCCTTTTAGGTCCACGTGCTCGCACTCAGTTAAATTCAAACTCATGTGTGACTTTCAAGTCACCTTAACATTGAGTCTTAGTGAGTGTGGGACTAGTGTTCCATAATGAGTTACAGTCCGAGTTCGTTTGAACTCTAGCGACCCCGGTAAGTTGGAGTAGGTGTGATTTCCAATTAAATTTAAATGAAATAATTACAACAGAGCTTAATCCCAACGTAGTTTGAGCTGAAGTAGATAGATAAAAGCAACTTTATTTAGTCGCCTGCAGAGCGACACCACCTTTAAAAGTGTATCCCTGCAATAATGATTAAGATTGAGCCAGAGGTATCTTGACAGGGTTTGAGCCGGAATAATTTCGAGTGAGAATGGCCTGAGCCTGATTGTGTTTGAGCCCAAGAGATTCCGACTGAGTTTGAGTACTTTTGAGCTCTATCGACTTTAAGCCCGAGTGAGTGCGAGTCCAATTGATATTGAAACCGACCGCTTGAGACAGCCCTACTCTCAGTTAGCTTAAGAATTGGAGAGCTTAGTCGGCCTTCCTGTATGTTAGAGCCCGACTGAATTTTCTGCAGCATGAATACAGCACGGTTACAGGGTAGAATTCATAGAAATAAAGCTGAAGTGCATTATTCAGTACACGTGATCGAGTGCGACAAATACATATGACAATTACATATCCTGAGACAAGGTGCTGATCTTGTCTACTGCTACCTAATGAGCTCACAATTCATCACAAATGAAATGGTGACTCGTAATGAAACTGTGACTGTGAGAAAAGACATGCCTTTTTCGATACTATGCACTATGGCGACGGTGTAGTGAAATTGAGTTACGATGTAGTGGCTTGCGATAGTAATTGTTATTAAGTTCTGAAATTGTGTATTGCGCTGGAGGGCCCGTTTTTTTAACCGTTTATTTAGGTTATTGTACAATAAAGTTCGTCTTCAAAAATAAAGATAAGAGTCAGTGGGAAAGAGGAATTTGCGCGTGGAAGGTGTTCGGCATCCTTGTTTTGGTGTACCAAGAACCGAGGGCCCTCCTCTGCTTCGGAGTGCTTTGTCCCCAAACTATACGGAAAGCTTCTAGCTTGAGATGGATGTTTGCTCTGCCGTTCCTTTAAGCCTGCGATTTGTCCAATAAAGTAAGAAAGGAAGCAAGAACACAAGTACTAACGGACTGACCGGCAACCACAGTACGTGCATTACTATCAGTGCCATTATCAGTGAGGCTGGGGTTTTGAGTAAAGTGTGCACACCACCGCGATGACCAGTGGGGTTACACATGTTGAGGTTTCCTGTAAATGCTTTCGTGTTTCCCCCGAAATGTAACCTTATCACAGATAAAGTAACAGCCAGCAAACCATACGTCAGGACGTCTTGACGAAGCATCCAAGTACTCCTCGTGGTCTAAATAGTGGCCGGAACAAGGAGAGTGCTGGAGAACAGTTGCACCAAATTGTTGTAGTTGCGCAATAAAATTGAAGTTCTCGACTGCCCATTTTGATAATCAGACCTGCTGTTTGCGGGGCGTTGTTTGGGTGCACAAAGAGATTGGCACGTTCTAATGAACGCACACTCGTAAGTGAGGCATCACATGACATTTTCCGAAGGAATGCATTTTGCCCCGCTTGTAACCCCCCAGACATTGTCGTGCTTGATCATATCTTTTGTTCAACCCTAAAGTGATATCGTTCCGAGGAGTTGGGCATAAAATTAGTGCCTGATCAAGGGAATTAACATCGGCAAGTCTAACCCCCGTATTCTGAGTCCCTCCTCCACTCGAGCCTGCACTCGAGAAGACCCTTGAAAGCAAGTTTCGGTTTCATAAACTAACCTCCACTCGAGTGTCTCCTCCAACGGAGGAGCCGCTCGGCGATTTGGAGGAGCTGCTCACGATTTGGAGGAGCCATTCCAAGGTGTCGTCTGTGCTACCTTGAAGCAGCCCTCCAGTACTATTTTCAAGATGGCTGCCTATGCTCCTCTCGGTTCGAGCCGGCTGTGCTCGCTCGCCTCTTTCGCGAGCATGTAACCCGCATTGACGAGTCATATAATGAACGTTTAGGGGATTTCCGCACCGTGAATTTGCCATGTCAGCGCATAAGGTACTGGCTGAATACGCTTGAGCACTTCAGCAAGGGCGAATTCGTGTCGCGGGGCCACTTCACCAAATCGGTCACTGCTGGAGCGGCCGAGGTGGCTACCCTTCAAGCCAAACGCCAGCAACCGCGGTCACCCACTGCTCCCTGCGTTCCGGCTACTGGTTACGTTGCGATGTTATGGCGCCGGGACATTTCAAGTTGTGATGGGTGCCTTCGTCAACGTTTCGCCGCCGACAAGCCGCGTCGTCAGGCGTTGGTTGGAACCAAGGAGGAACCTCTTTGGTTGGAACTCGTAATTCGAAGCTTCGTGATGTTTTCTGCGACGGCGGGCGAGCTCCGAGATATCTGTGCGGACTTGTCTTTATCCTCGCAATGACAAGGTTGCCGCTGTCATGTACCGAAATTCATCGCTCTGTAATGAGGGTGTCACACTAACCTATGACACGGCTACCGTAATCTGCTTACAGTGCGTATGAAGCAGACGATCGCCGTAGGGAAGCGAGCGAGCGTGTCGTTTGCTCCAAAGCCAGTTTTCTTTTTTTTTTCTTCGAGCCGCCTGCGCTGCGAGGCTCCGCCCCTCTACAAGTGCCCGTCGCTTTGTGCTTGCCTGCTACCTCCCGCTTGCGTGCTGTCGAAGGGGGACATTTCTACCGGGTTCACCGTGGTGCCTGTAAAATTACACACGCACTACTTTGTAATTTGAACATTGTGTCGGCTTTGAGCTGCCGATAGTGGCGTGAACAAAAAGAACAAATAATTAAGCGCTCACTGTGTCGGCAATACCGGCCGATGATATGCGCTCGTCACGAATGGAAGCAAACCGCCCTACACCTCCAGCCCTTCCGCTGACATATCGTTATCTTGGCTTTCATCCGGAGGGGGGCCCTGAATCTTTTAGTAATCGATAGGATCAGAAAGAACAGGAGACACAACGGGATACGTGGAGACATGGAGCAGCGTGCACAAAAGCAAAACAGATTTATCGTCTGCTACCGAAGTGTGTGTGCAGTGTGGTCAGACCAGAAAACAGTTATTTCTAGCTGTGTCCACCTGGTTCACGTTATTTTCGTGCTCCTCTCAACCATAGAAACTAATATTTCTTAAAATAACTGTATAATTGCTTAACAAAAAATAAAAAAAAACATGAAGAAGTTATATTTCTTAGGCGTACTTTCATGTCTTGAATAAAAAATTTGCAATAACCTCGCCCCCAGATGCCTTTCGCTGCTCCTCCGCAAGTGCAATCTCGAGGGTACCTCCAAACCATCCAAACGAAGGATTGCCTCGGAGGGCCGGCGTCACCACGTTTATGAAATGCGTTGAGACCTCGAGTGGAGGTGTTGCCCTATCTTCCACTCAACGGAGTGGAGGAAGCACTTTGAGTGAAGGAGGGATTCAGAATACGGGGGTAAGTCTCCTCTGTTGATGAGTACTGGTTAGGAGAGCTAAACCTCGCGAACACAAAGACATTGAAGGGGCCGCGGACATGCAAATGAGGTGTTAACTGAACGGAATGGTTGACGCCAGTTTAGCCCTAATAATTGCCATATTATAGGACTGGCATGGTCAGTAAAACATCGGCCAAAATGTCAAGCTGATGCCACTATGGCGTTTGTGGTACGAAATAAATGTCGACATAGCGGGAACCTTGGGATAGAAAATGCTTGATGGTCATATTCATCAATTACACATAGAGAGAATTATATTGTGTTAACATTCAAAATGATAGCGGTAGGAGTGTGCCTATCAAAATGAAGGTGTCAGGGAGGAAAGTCACGTGCAAGAAGAGTAAAAATTTGTCCTGCTTATAACCATGATATATAGTCACGCCTAGTCAAAAATTAAGGCAAATTTCAGATTGACGCCGCTAAGGCATGTGGAATACAACAATAGATACCTGCATAAAGGAAGGTAAATCTCCTGCAATTATCTGTAATCATGCCACTGAATACCGGCTAGCTGAGCAAAAACTCTCATCCAGTGCATCAGAAATGTGGTGATGAATTGCCAGCATGCCATGCTAAGATTTTTATTGCTTTGACACACTGTGGCTTTCACCATCCATCAACAAACCAGCATACTCATGAAACGCTTAGCAACTAATGTGTTGATATATTTTGCAGTTCTTAAGGCGGCAGCTAGGCCGGTGATTGGCTGGCGTGATCATGAATTGGATTCTCTTTCGACTATATGCTTCCTATTTTGGCGCAGGCGGTTCAGTGAATGTTACACGCTAGATTCGAGACTTTTCTGCGGCCTCGTGCTTGTTTCTGTGGGTTACGTAAAATTAAATAAACTGGCCTTACCTTAGCAGATAAGCAATAGTTGTGGAGTAAAAAGATATCACGTGCAAAAAACAAGCATGTGTGCTAACACAAGACAGGTTGTGACTTGTTACTCCCACTATTTTTTGTGGGCTTGTGCTAAAATTTGCTAATGTGCTGATGTGCAGTGATTGCATTGTGCGGATGTGTTTACAAGTGCACACCTTCTACATGTTAAGCACCAGTTCTATTTTGAGAAAGCTTTTTGGAAGCGCAAACTACATACTGCAACATTGAGCCATTGGAAGCCCATTGCAGGCTGTTACAAGCACGAAATTCATGCAAGCTGTAGATGTGGTGCAAGCGGGATAACGTACGTTTTCATGGAAGTGTTTGTAAATCAATGTTGAGACTACTACTTGTGTGAGTTATGCTTACCAAAGCGGGATTTCATATTTCGATGCGCCGAAGCTGGGAAGTGGCAATGAGGCACTTCGTAGTGGAAGGCCATGGATAAATTTGCAACATAAGTATTGTTAGTGTTCGCAGATGTCTAGACACACGGACATTTTATTTTTTCGCCTCCATCTGAAAAGCAGCCATATACCGCGGTCGAAATGAAACTAGCCTACTTACGCGTAGCAGGGCAATGGCTACATGGCATTGCGTCACCGCGGTTGGGTGGGACCTACTTTTCCGCTACTAAGAGACAAACTGTGTAAAGGCATTACACTTTATATATCTTCAACATTGGCGTATTTTTGATCTTCACTCGATTTCATTAGGAACTTGCCAGTTCCTAATGTAACTTCTATCAACATGTCTCACGGCGACAAGAACAATATACGTGGGGGAAAAAACATGGTGGCCATATTATTAAGCTGTTTTTCAGCTTTCTCTTGCAACTTTTATTTTTCAAACTTTTGGGGGGCCGATGACCTCAACTGCTTCAAATGCCACAGGCTATGGCAAATTCATTGGACAGAGTAAACAGTAAAAACAGATTAAAAATTAACCGACTAAAGTAAAACTGACTGAAATTGTAGAAGACATATCTGCGTTAGCCCCAGCAACACTTCATATTTACCATAAGATGAAGCATCAGCATCAGCAGCACGTGGGCTCGGCGACCGCGACAAGACACGCGCCACACAGCGCCACTGTTTCTGGAAGCAAGCTGCGGGTACTAACTCTCGGTAGGGCCATGTTTCCATTTAGTTTCAAAAGTATAAATATGTAGGTGGTGCCACAAAGTTTTATTTGCCGCCTATAAAAAACAGAATAAAAGCACCCCGTTGATTTCCACATATATCAAGCCAAACATTGTTTCTGCAGCGGAGCTGATGTGGAAAGATTGCGATGACAGACGGTGTTAGCAGAGGATAGTCTGAACGTAACGTATTCTGTAGCTCGGTGCAGAATTAAGAACTGTCTTGAAGAGACATTTGCATGCATTACTTTCATCAACTCCACCCCTACAAAAAACAGCCAAGAAATTTTGTTTAAAGTGCAGGAAAAGCTTTGTTCATTTATATTTTGCAGGCCAACATACATTTGTGCTAACATTTAAAATTGATGACCACATCACCCAATGAAGCCAAAATGCAGAGAATGTTTGAATATTGCTAAGTTATAGAAGTGCATGAATGCGCCGCTCCCCTTCAACAGGAGTTTTTTCATTCGAGACGTGCCATTAGGTAGCTAAATTGGAATAGTTTGGGATATATAAGGATACTTCGTGAGTTAAAGTCTGTCTGAATATTTTTATTTTAATTGTCTATATTCACCAATAATAGAACATTTACGATATTCTAACATAGAAATATTTTAATTCTACTAATTATAGATCTCTGTGGCGGAACAGGACATTGCTTGCTTGATTCCTGAGAACTCATTTCTTCTGCACACGATTAACTAATTTGTGTCCCCAACAGTCAAATGTCCTGATACGGCAGTGAGCCACTTCTTTTGATGAGAGTGCCCCATGAGTGCAATATAGATTACGAACACAACAGTGTATATACCATAGTGTAGTTCATAACTATCTTCCTTTTCCGAAAATTCTTCTTTCGAGAAGTACACGGCGAGAAATTAGTGACGAAACACAACACCACCTACAATGTGGAAATTGGTGCGCTTTCTTTTCTGTTTACTTTGTGTTTTTAATACCACAGCTTGTGAATAAAAGACGCACTCGGCCATTGCTATGTTTTACATAGTTTTTAGGAAAGGTATAATACACGAAACGTAAAGGTACATGCTGCAATGTAAGGCCAACGGCACACTCTCCTGCTGCATGAGGACGCTCTGTGAGCAATTTGGGCGCCCTCTATCTTACAGCCAGGTATTTTTTAAAGCTAACCTTTCTACCTTTACCTGGCAGCCGTTCTTTTGTGGCGTGCGGGACAAGAAACTCCCAGAGCGGCTGGGTATGCGGAGGGCGCTTTTTACTCACGGAGCATAGTGTAGCAGGCGCGGCGATAGGGCGCTATTACCCAGCGGTCGCCGCACGCAGGTGACTGCTCGCAACATGGGGCGGGTCGGCGGGACGGCTCTGTCGTCTGCTTTAGCGACAGTTGTATTCGCCCTGTTTTGGCACTGATTCGAGTCAATGGGAGGCTTTGTTCGGTTGGCTTGATTATTTTTTGATAGCACCTGCGGGGTACCCCTGACCCAACGGGATTAACTGAGCGTACGGCAAAGATAAACTTAATGATTGGTTTGCAGGGCGGGAAGCAAAATGTTGAGACCACATCCAGGCGTCTGGCCGCCAGAGAAAGGCTACCTTTGGCACATTGCTTGTTCCGAATGGGACTCGGTTTTCTAAATTGGCGAATACGATTTCGGTTGTGTTTTAAGAAGTATTACAAAGTGTGAAAGGAGCAATGAAATCGGATCCATAGCGAATATGAAAGTTCCCTGAGCTCTCGCAATTCTCTAACTTACTATTCTAGTTTAAATCGGTATAAATAGGAGGCACTAAGTTCACACAACAACTTGTTTCAGTGTCTGCTCTTGTGTCACGCCGTGGTGTTGACACGAGGTAGCACATCAGGGTGACTCTCTTCCCCTGTCCCACCTTCGAAAAATGCTCCTCTCCCATTTATTTCCGACTACGCAAGGCCGGGATACAGCGGCTGCGTCCGCTGTGTTAGCCCGTCCGTGCCCGACGCTGCATTACCCCGCCCCCGCGAATTCCAGGCAACAGCTGGTATAATCTCGAGATCTGGTTTCCTCTTTGTAGAGCCACTTGTGTGCATTCAAGTGACGTCGCTTGTAGGTTTCGTGTAAACCTTGGCTTTTCTAGTACGTTTACAGCGCCACTTTGAGCCAATTTTTTCAGCCAACCGAAACTTGAGCAGTGCAAATCACATTAGCAGATCATTTGGTGAACTGTTGCTTATCGTGTGAAAGTGCGGAGAAACAAATTGACACAACTTCAGAAAACCCCGCATGACGAGAGATTGTTAAA
Source organism: Haemaphysalis longicornis (assembly GCF_048455015.1). NCBI lineage: Eukaryota > Metazoa > Arthropoda > Arachnida > Ixodida > Ixodidae > Haemaphysalis > Haemaphysalis longicornis. The sequence continues at coordinate 113,229,255 of NW_027526407.1, read as the reverse complement.
TTTTAATTTTGTACACTGAAGGGTATTATACATGGCAGGTTTCCCAGCTAACTCAACAAACGTTAAATGTCATACAAGCGTACTAAAGTGAGCAATAGGTGGCTCCCCTAATGAAAATTTGTGACATTTAGGCAAATGTTGGGTGGAGCACCAGCAAAACATCGGCAATAAAGTACAGAGGACGCAGAAACGTGTAGCCCTAGGAAGAGTTTCAACTATCTCTTTCTCCATTTTGCCCGCGTGGTTGTTTTTCGTCGATACACGTGGTTTATTTTCACACATTACGAGCTGCAGTGTGTTCACCCAAAGACGTTTTACACATAGGCTGCTGAAAAGGTAAAAGTGTGAATGATCCCTCTGAAGCGTAACATGACAGTTTTTGAATATTGTGGTCCTTCAAATCAGAACTCCCATTATTCAGTGGTATGCGTTTGCTCCAGCGGCACTGATATCCTATATAGATAATATTACAGCCCCAGGGAATGTTTACTTATGCATCGACTGCAAATATTGATCGTACACTGTTGTTATCTACTTGGCTGATTATGCGAACCTAAAATCTTTCCTCTCACATCAAATCCTCTTGTGCAACCATTTTATCAGGTAAAGAAAGTTCCGGATGTTTAGATACTTTTAAATTGTGCTGCTCTGTGGGAAGACCATATTATTTGTCCCGCGAATGGCACCTCAAACAATCATTCATTTTGATACCTGACATGTCCAGTGGTGCCCCTTTATTGGTAACCCAATTTATATATCATCGTGAGTTTTTGATCTGTCCGAAGTGTTTCTCGTGATGGAATGATTCAATTTAATAGCATGCATGCCCTAGGGGCAGAAGTATCAATTTGAGCCCAAAATATGACTGATCATGAATACATCAGAATGATAATGAGGAAACATTTTTACTTGTTCTCACGTTAGTTCTCTCATCAAAAAACACAATTGGTATACTTGGTGGGCTTTTCGAGGTAGTCGCTTGGGAGTCAAATCCGATAAATCACATCGAGGAGTTATGTTTAGCAGACAGTGACTGAAGGAATACGGGGGCGCTAATGCGTACAAGATCTGCACGACAAGCGCTCCACCACCCTCAGTGTGCTCCTGAAGCTACCGGACTGAAGGTTTACGACTTCACCCACCAAATTGGAAACTGACTTTTGTACTGCAACCAGGCGTCCGATGGAGTGCGTAGATTTCAACAATACCGGAAACGTACGCAGGGATTGCGAGAGGCAGCGCTGCTCCTAATACCGGCGCATCTGTCGCTAAGACGCACAATGCGTACAGACGTACCTCAAGGTTATCCGGGCCAAGGAGAGGAGAATTCGCCCGGGGTGCTCATGAGCAGTGTGCAAGGTGATGGAGTGGGGAAAGATGTGGTACAGAATTCAACAGTGGAGGTGGCGGCGGCATCGTGTAGACCAAGTGGCCACGTCCCAACAACAGAACCGAGAGCCGTCCATTGACCGACGCGTTTCCCCCTTGGCCTGTCGACAAGGCGAAAGGTGGTGTTGACGCCCGCACCTCCTGCTTAAGTCAAGCCGGTGGAGCCCGAAACACCCGTGAGGAAAACGAATGCCGTTTCCTGCCAAAACAACGTAAACAGGACTACAAAACGGTTCCCCGACGAGGCTGACCACAGTGAGGGGGCAGAACAAGATGTCATCGGAGAGCCGCGACAAAACACGGCAGTTGCTCGGTGGTTGTCCTAACGACATAGGCCAAAAGTTCAGGTCGACCATGAGCCACGGGATATGATGCCGCACAGTAGAAATAGCCGGTAGGCCTCACGGAAGTCTGACACACACCTAGCAACGTCGTGAGGTGAGCTGTCAGCACCAAGCTCCCGGTCTCCACAGTTCGTTTTAATGCCTCCTGACGCTCCTTCGGTATTTAAAATGGTAAATGAACTAGAACGCACCAAAAATAGGCAAACTCAGGTGTACCGCCTACTCACTGAGCAGGATCTGAACTTAAAGCTGAAGGGGTGGCCAAGACAGAAAGTTTGGTACAGCGCGACACGGCTGGATATTTGGGTGTGTCAGCCATGCTGTAAGATATCCGCAGGCTATGCGATTTTTGTAAAAAATCATTCACGCCTGAGTGTATAAAGGGTCAGATGGCGAGTGTTTTGGTCCCCTTGTTGTGTGGAACTTTCGGATCAACCGCGTCGAATAGCGTGTTACCTATTTGTATGCGGCTAACCTGAGAGAGCATAGAGAAAATATTATTGAGGCGAGGCTTCTTTTGTGTGTTATCCCCGTAAGCAAAGACAAGCAGCAGTTCTTAGAAGGACGCAAGTACCAACTTGCTCGTCGAGCTTATTGATGATTGTCGGTTGTTAGATGTAGCAAAGTGCCTCGGGAAGGGTAGAGGTGGGGCATCATGCACTTTCTCAGAACCACTCACGCGATGATTGACAGATTCTTTGTTTCACTTGAAATATTCCCCAAAAGTTGACTGTGCAGAGTTCATGCACTGTTGCTATCAGATCACTTCCTTAGTAAATGTAACGTTGGGCGCAGAAAGCAGAAAACGGCCGATACAAGGAACCTCCAGAACTTGAACAATAAAGTTTCATATAACAACGTGTTGACCGGCAGAGTTGGGGAAAAATTGAAGAAACACAAAATTTGGATAATAAAACTGAAGAGCAATAGGCATTAGGTTAAGAACCAAATAAACTTTAAACCTTCGAAAGATCTGGCTGCAGAAAATATGAGGTAAAATCAAAGGAATGCATGCTATACAACAGCATGCAGAGATTAGCGCTAAAGGATAGAAAAACGCCAGATATGTTTAAAAACCCAAACGCCCAGCGTATGATATGTTATACGGGATGGTTCAGACGCCATCAAGTGACAATGAATTGAATTAAGCAAAACCCGAACCCAGTGTATCCCTTCAAACACGCTGGCGATGTTTCATCAAGTGAGTAGTTAGAAAGGCATGCTGGCGCGGGCCTGCTCGCAGCTCGAGAAAAAAGACCGCACCCGGGATCTCGAACGGTGGCATCTTACCGGCAGCAATTTACTCAAATAAACAGTTACGTTTTTTCTCTTTCGTTGAAAACGTTTGCCAGTTATTGTCACAAAACGTTGAGACACCAAAATATTCCCTAGATTATCATGTTTGTGGCCCGGCCACTGTAAGCGTTGCTTAAAACTTTCGTTTAATATATTTGATACAATAGGTGTTGATTGATCGCACAAGTTTCGTATAGCTTTGGGGAAGCTAACCAAGACAACTTTCAAACGAAAACATTTACCCTGTTTTCTATTCCTTTGACTTTTAGGGCTTCAAGTTTCAAACATATTTCACCCACGTGTCGATCGCAAAAGGTTTTAGCGATATTAGCAGCTTTTTGGAAAATGACTATGAAAAGTGAATTTCACTAGCCATCCAAAATCACCACAATACCAGCCAGTTTAACCGGGCAGGCTACAAATAACAAAAAACAAATGCTAATGCTTCTGGCAAGCAGTTCACACTATTTTTTACTAACCAGATAAAGGAACGCTGTGACCGAAGACATAATCAACGTTGACGTCTTCGTCTCTGTAGTTGTTCATCTGCACAAGTTTTACTTCGGCAGTGACCAGCGTAACTGACATCTGTCTTTCTCCGTGTACATCATTTGCTGCAGGCGCTGGTACATGTATCTCATAAATCATACTATCTTAACCTGTCCCTGATTGTTTGCAAAGTCCCTAGGCGCTAGAGTTATCAGTTGAACGAGCCGCGACTCCAGATGAAGACATGCTTTTCCAGCATATGAATAAGCCTAATCTCCATCGGGAAAGGTCCAAGGGAACAGCCGAAAGGGCGTCTGTTTCTTTATGTAAAGAAAGCGGAGGCCCTGCTTACTCAGCCGAGGGGTGATGGTCAAGGAGGTGTGGTTGAGCATCTTCCTCTTGCTATAAGCTAGTGGCTTCAATGCAGGATCTGTGCACCATTCGCTAGCAAGATTACAAACGTTTTGTGCGCTAAATTGAATGTCACTCGCCGCCTGAACATGCAACACAAATTCTTCTTCGAATAACACAAGCCACATTTCTACAGCAGAAAGGTGATAGCACACGAGCCCACTGTTTTATATATGATAGGTTTATCAAATTTTTACTGCCTTGAAATTTTATTTCGTTTTTTGAATCAACGCTACCGTAAGTGCTCGTGCACACGTTCATCAGATTATACAAATTTTCTTTCGCCTGTAAATATATTTCGGCTTTCTGTGGTTAAAGATGACATGCAAAAATGCAAACAGCAACTTCAGATGATGAAACAAGAACGTTATCGCCAAGAACTCGTTCCGGCGAGACCCGAGTGATTAACGGTGGAGGAACCGCCCACGCAAAAGCGCAAATAATAAGAATGCTTATGCTCGAGTAAACACAATACATAAAATTGTGTGGGAAGGATGCACCTCAAGACAAAAAGAGAAACGCTCCCAAATACTTCTTTGATTATTACCAACAGCTCTTTGCGTATTCGTCTGGTAATCTAGAAACTCTTTGAAGGTGCTATCTCAGCTGCATGCCAACCCTATAAGACAAAAGAAAAGAGTGCTTGGAACAACAAATATCTGCAGAAGAAGTGAAGGCCGCTACAGATAATTTCAACCCAGTAAAGTTGCCCAAACAAAATGGTATAATCGCCGCCTCCTATGAGCTTTTCAAAGGTGAGGTATCACCTTTTGTGACGGCGATGTCTTATAGAGATTCCCGACTGAAAAGCTTCCCGCCATAGTACGTCATACTCATCTCCCCACACTTGTTTGATGCCAAAAACAAAGGTAATAGAAAACAAATTTTAAAGCCAGTAGCGCTGATGAACGTAGGCCATACGATTAATAAATGGGCCTGCGCGAAGGCTGAAAATGCTCATCACACTCCTTGTCAGACCGCACCAGACCTGCGGCATCAAAGGTAGCGCCATAAGAGCAAACATACACACAGCGACGTGTGTACTTGTGTGTTGTTACGCCAATAGAGATTTCGTCGCAGTAAATCACGTTATAAATTTAACAGTCAAGGGTATTATGTCTGTGTATGCATGCAAATTTGAACTGGTTCTTTGCTGGGTCCCTGGCCACTGTGGTATAGCCGGGAACGAAGCAGCGGACCGAATGCCTGCTGCTGCTACACTCTTGAATACAGTAGACATGAACACATTACCCTACACCGACGTGAAACCACACATCAGACAACTTCGCAAAACATGGCAAACACACTGGAGCGAACAAACCGATAACAAGTTACACGTAATAAAACCACACTTGGGACCATACACCACCGACACACGCAATAGATACACTGAAGCCGCCTTGGCTAGATTACGGATAGGGCACACTCACGCAACGCACTCGCACCTGCTCACTGGATCTCCAAGACCTCTGTGCAGCAGGTGCGGAGAGGCCCTATCCGTGATCCACATCCTCATAGAATGTAAGGCACTCGACACTACACGACGCAAACACTTCCCTCAACTACACACACGACATATTCCACCACACCCATCAGACTTCTTAGGAGATGATGCCATGTTTTATGTTCAGCGCACCTTTAAGTTCCTATCAGAAGTTCACTTTTTACAACTCATCTCATACCACCCATAGCTTTACCCCTGGTCCTATACCCCAGGCACCTTATTTATCTTTTAACCACTCTTGTTCTTCACCCTGGCCCCTTACACCAGCCGTGCTCAGACTTTTTAACTGATTTTATTTCGTGTTCTCTCCTCATCAAATCACTTTGTGTTTGGCGCTCTTTGCCCAAGTCGGCCTTGCGCGAATAAAATCAAACCATCATCATCATTTCGTCGCAGTTCTCCAGCTTTTGATTGAGTCTCTCGCGATATTCTGCTGTTCATATTTAATCATGTCAATGTGGGAGCCGTCATTACAGAATGGGGTGGCCCTAGCTTACCACAAGTTTACCACGTGGTTACTTATATACAAGTCACTCGTAGGGACATCTAACTTGTAACGTTCGGTACGCCATGGCTGCCCCGTCAGCCTTTTGCTTTCCAAAATATACATTAAAGTCTTGTGTTTAACAAATAAAAGGAACGACCAGATAAGAGGTTTTCGTTTACATATGCCAGAGGTGAAGCTTTCTTGGCTATGCAGGCGGTGTTTCGATTTTTTGTCACGAAAAGGGAAGGGTCGTTCACGTAGTAGAAATCGCGAAACGGGTAAGCATTTTTAAATGAAGCGTGGCGAGCTGGGGAAGTGTGTAGGGTTCTGGCATGGTGACAGGATAAGAAACTTAAATTATTTAGCCAACATAAGTTAGGTCACCCATCCAGTCAAGATGATGGGCGCTCCATTCTAGTATTATAAAGAAAGTGAACCCTCTTGGTGTACACAAGCTGAAGAGCTGTGCGAGAAGGCTAACAAATACAGGGGCTCTCGTGTATCTATGTTTGCGAGGGCAAACGCATGAGACCTTTATTTTACTGCAAATTGTGGGTTGTGATGCAAGTTTGATATTTTTCTCGAGTGAACGTGCAGAAACTTCATCGCGTGTTCTCGTTATTTGTGTGCGCCTTAGGTTGGAGAGAAGTAGCCGAGCAAATCTTTTTTACGCGATGTCAGGAGGGTGGGCTAGGGACGACCTACTTGTTCGTGCGACGGGTTGTTAGCCTTTGTTTATTTTTTGGCATGTGCACGATTCATTTTGAGTACTGTATGTCACTTTCGACTAAGACAAAAATTGTCGGATTTAATTGTTCCCCGCGGTGGCATGAATGGCGACCTCCACACCTATATAAAGGAAGTAGTCGACATGGTTAACTTCCTGATCGTGCGGTTTTCTAGGTAATATTTGAGTATTGTGGCAGAGAAGAAATTGTATAATAGTCTACGTAGCGTTACCACGCACTGACAAACTTCCTTTACCACCAGTGTTGCAATCTCTCATTTTGAAACTTCAGATCAACACATTAACCACAAAACATCAATGACACAAAGGGCTATGTTTGGATATTGCGGTACGCACTGTACACTACGTAATCAACCCAAATAATTAGATGATGTTTTCCGACTCTGCTGAGAAGGTGTGATTTTCTGGGATGTTCTTCAGAGAACTATGAGAAAAGGGCTCACTCTGGAGAAACACGAAATTTGCTACCTGGTAGCGGATGATGATCAACGCGTATGTGTACAGCTACGTATACGCTCGGTCGCCGCAGGTGTACTTTCTTGAATATATTTTAAGGTATATAGAATAACAGAAGTTCTTTGAATGCCTTGTGGAATGGTTTTCTTGTGTCTTACCACCGGCAGCGTTAAAACCCTTTCAAAATACCACGCCTGCCCGGGTCGGGTTGGTGACGTTTTTATGGTTATCTTTCATTCATACAGTGAAACCTGTATGGTACTTAGCGGTATAACGTAAACCTGGTCATACAATAAAACAACATTATGAAGCATTCGGATAGACGCCGGCTCTAGAACTCGTAGGACCTGGCTTGAATTCCGGGCAGTGAAGTGTTTTTACTTTTAAAAAACCCACATGAAATCATAATCAACCTCAAGGATAGTGGACGTTTCCGCACGGCGATTTTGCGCTAGAGACGCCCTTACTGAGAACAATAAGGCTTCGCTTTAATAGGTCGGTATGCAATCTGGTTTGGTAAAGCACAGAAAACTTAGTGGCAAATAACGCGGCGGGGTTTGAGGAGTTCGATATCAATACAATATTTCACTAGACTGCATTAAATGTTTATAAATTGGATAACCAAAACTGTTTCTTTATAGCCAGCTTTACAAAATAACTAAGACCAACTTTATTTAGGTTCAGAGACAGTTTTAGAAAGTGCTGTAATATGGCCTTCATACCATCTGCGGTGTAAAGATTGTCTTTGTCTTGAACAACCCCCAAGATTGAAACAAGAAGATGAAGAAGAGAACGAATGAACATGAGTAGAACGAGCAGGGCAAGTGATGGCGATGACTGCCATAAGGCTCTAGGTCACATCCATGAAAATACACCCAGCAGGCCTCCAGTTAGAAGCGCAGGCAACGATACTGAGTGCGGGTCCTTGGCGGCTTTGGTTAGCTGGTATTAGCTCGGCTCCCGTGCCTGGACGCCTGGGCTGCGCAACCGAGACAATTTCCGATGGGACCTGGCACCACGCGCCCTTTGGCTCCGGTGGTGTGTCGTTCAAGCACTGACAAGCCAGCCTCTCAAGTTGTGACTCTCTATCGCACCATTACGGGTTACAGCTACAACACGGAGTGGTCAAGACGGGGAGAATAAGCGAAAGCTAAGAACTTTATATTGTTCTTGCTTTGCCTCAAGAACCTTTTAGCCGTACCGCAGTGAGGAGTCACATGTTGTCTGCGTGGCGCATATTATTGTCCCTGCCTATAAACTGTCTTTTTTTCTGCATCCTGCTTGCCCGGCTAATTCACGTGACATTTTGGAGAGCCTGCCAGGATACGGTATTTTTTTTCACTCTCAATTCAGCCAGGTGAATTATGGATCCCCAAAAACTGTTACCCTTTACCGATGCACTACGACTGACGAAAGATGAGGCGTTTGCAATTTATGAAAGAGCAGCCCAGGAGGAGCAGAAGAGATCCAAAAGAAAGCAGGCAAAGCAGAGATACAACAGAAACTACTTCAGCCTAAACTGCAGCTTGCCGAGAGTCTTCGCAGGGGACGGTAGTGCAGAAAGGATAAACATCAGGTTCGGCATCACTGTGAGCCCCGAAGATCTTCTGTCCGAACAAAATGATGGCACCACGTTCGACAAAACACATGGCGATTTAGACGCGTACCTTCACTGGATTGAAAGAGCGACCACAGGCCACTGTTGGAAAAAGTCTGAATGGGCTCCTGCCTTAAGCTTTTGCTGTCAGGAGAGGATTTCAGCGTTTTCGGACAAATGCCAGCTTTGGACAGCACCAACTATGAAAAGGTGAATGTTTGTCTCCTTCAAACATTTCTACTGAATGCTGAAGGACTTCTGGAAAAGTTTATATGGTCTAAGCAAAAGGATCAAGAAACCGGTCGGTCATTCGCTGCCCGGTTGAGCGACTACTTTGACAGGTGTATGAAGCTTTCTGGAACGGAGAAAACCGATGTAGATATCAGGAATCGTATCGTCGCTGAGCATTTTTTTAAGTGTTGCATTCAGAATTCGTATTTTTTTTAAAGAAAAAAGACGGCATGCCCTTAAGGAATGGCCGAGTCTACTGACATGTTTCTGGAGGCGTACGACATAAACATCCTGGGTAGTACCAGAGACGAGATGGAGACGCAATCCAACCCCAATGCAAACTCGTCAGGATCAAGAAATTATAGTGCTGGCCAGCAAGCATCTAGAAAATGTTTCAGTCCAATCGTGCGGAAAATTCAGGAGCAGATTGCTGCAGTAATTCCGGTGGTTGGGAATTTATCCTAACTTTTTATGTCTGTCTAACATTGGACACAAAACGGAGGACTGCATTTTAGTAGGAAGACACAGCAGCAAGCATTCCTATTTCTAAGTATAAAACAACAGTGCAACAACCAGAGGACAAAATCCCAAAAGAAGATAAATCTCGTGCCCCAATACCGAGCTCGAACCTAAACTCATTAGACAGAGGGCAGGTCGTAGAGGGGGAACTTCCTAGTCCGAAGATTGCGGGGCTACGGGACCGTGGAGCCGCATATGCATTGGTGAAAAGAAGCTTGGTGCTTGATGGAGACTCTACGGGAGATTTTTCTACGATCTGGTTAGTAGAAAGTACTGTGAACTGCTTGCCAGAAGCATTTATTAAAATTTCCACGCCTTTTAAGCTGAAAAATTTGCGCCAAGTTTATGAGCAACCCCTCATATGAACTCATATTAGGAAATGTTCCGGGGGTTGTAAACTTAAACAGTCCGGATCCGCAATGGTCACACAAGGCACACGCTCTAGCAACAAGCAGTTCCGACATCCGTGAAGAACTACAGCAAAAATGTGAGTAAACGGTACAATAAGAACATCGAGGCATGCACATTCCCAGTTAAACGACTGACAAGGCTAGAAGATAAGACATCCACACCTAAAGTTCCAACCATCGGACCGTTATAAGTTAGAAGTGATCTACCGAAGAAGCTAGGGAAAGGTCCGTCACTGCGAGTTTGTTATCAACACGTAGGAGCAGAATGGCGACGAAACCATCCAGTGTACGAGTTCCAAATACTCGGCGGGCTTCTCTACAGAAGGTGTGAGTTTATCTCTGGTCGAGAGGTAATGCAGCTCGTGGTACCCTAAGATTTGCGGCAGGCAATCCTGGAATTAGCACATGACAGCTTAATGGCGGGACATCATGGGGCAAGGTGCACTTTGGCCACAATAGCTGAAGAGTACTTTTGGCCTGTTATGCAAAGCAGTATAGCAAGTCCTGTGATGTTTGCCAATGAACTTTCCCGAAAGGCCACGTAGGCAAAGCCCCTTTTGAATGAATGCCTTACATTACGACCCCCTTCCATAGAGTAGCCATAGATATTATCGGACCAATTACACCAGCTCCGCCTAACGGCAATAAACACGCACTAATGTTGGTGGACATGGCGACGCGCAATCTAGAAGCGGTGGCTCTCAAGGCTGTGGCCACAATTCAAGTTGCTGAGGCACTGGTAGAGCTGTTTTCAAGGTACGTTACAGCGAAGTAAATTCTCAGTGAACGAGGATCAAGCTGCACACCTGAGATTATGAGGGAAATTAACAGGCTAATGTCGATGCAACAATTGTTGACAACACTTTAAAACTCCTGGCTAGAGGGTTGGTAGAGAAGCTTGACAGCACCTCGAAGAACATAATCAAGAAGATGTGTCAAGAGAACTCTAAACATTGGCGCCGGTATCTCCTTGCCCTTGTTTGTGCTTACCGTGGAGTACCACGATCCCCTTTTGGATTCTCTTCATCAGATTTGATGTATGGAGGAACGGTGAGAGGACCCTTAGCAATACTTAAGGAATTCTTGGTTAATGAGGGACTGGAAACCGAGTTGAAAACGATTTATACTCATTTGTTGGAGCTACGGGAGAAATTAGAAGCAATCTGCCGTATCGCTGAAAAAAGATTATACGAAAAAATGCAGGAGCACAAAAACGGCTATCTCAACCCTGAAAAAGTTGAACCGCGTGAGAACGTCTTGGTGTCACTTCTCAGTGACAGCAATAAATTAATCATGCAATCGAAACGGCCCTTCATTGTTATAGGTGAAAGAAATAAACTGCACCACGAGTTGTAAGTAAACAGACAGAGAAAACTCTTTCACATCCATATGTTCAACAAGCACGAGAAGAACCATCCCAACACAAGCAACACTTCCAGCACAGATTGCAAGCCGAAGATACCTAGCATAAAGTACTCTCATTTTCTGCAAAAACTAATCGAGTAAAAAAAGTTGAAATATGTCTCAGCCAGAGAGAAAGCGAAGCACCAGAACTTCAAAACCTGCACCAGAAATATGCTCACCTATTTTCGGATATGCCCGGAAGAACTACCATGCAAATATGCAAGCTACAGCTAAGCTCCGGCAAGCCTGGGCAAGTAAAGCAATACCATTGCCACTGTCATTCTAAGATAATATTTAAAAAAAGGTAGAATTACTGTTACCCCAAGACATAATTCAACTGTTTCGTTCTGCATACAATACACCTTTAATGACAGTGAAGAAACCTGATGAGTCGACGATAGTGTTTGTAGACTTCTGAGGTCTCAACAATCTTTGGGTCGCCTACGCTGATTCAATACCTAGAGTGAACTCACTTTTAAAGAAAGTGGCAGACACAAAGTACTTTTCCAAGCTTGACCATAGCGAGTGGTATTGGCAAATCTCCAAGGGCGAAGAGTCGACATAAACGACAGCTTTCTCCTGTTCATTGGAACTTTTCTATTCCACTTTCAGGCCATTTGGGCCCAACACCACCGCTGCTACTTGTACAAAAATGGGAAAAGTGTTACAAGGAATCCGCAACCAGGAGCACTATATCAATCACATTTTGATTGCCACGGACACATTGAAAGAACACGTCGAAACACTTGAACACTCGTTACAACGGCTCTAAGAGGGCAATCTTAGGGTTAAGCCCACAAATTGTGAATATTGGTTACGAAGCCTGTGACACAAATTAGGAATGGGGACCGTGTGTACCAAGGAAGAAATCCTGGACAAGATAGAAGCAGCAAATCCATCGAAGACGAAGAAAGACGTGCAGTCATTTCTTGGACTGACCTGATTTAACGTGGTAATTCCCAATTGCGCTAGCACGGCTGGTCCCCTGATGGAACTCACGAGAAAAGGTTCAAGGAATATCCTGAAATTGACAACAGAATGTGTAGAAGCCTGTGCTAAACTCAAGAGCTGCATGGCACGGGCTCCGGTACTTTAGCACCCAACCTGGGGGAGCTTTTTATTTGTAGAACAGATGCATCAGACAAAGCTCTTGGCGTAGTTTTGCTGGAAGAGAAACATCAAAAGTTACATGCCGTCTGTTTTGCGAGGAAAAGGGCAAATCAAACGAGTAATTACTGTATTATACAGAAGCAACGCCTGGCGTCTGTAAGCCTTCATGGTGCGGAAAGATCATCCCCCTCACGGCGCACCTTGAGCAACCATGGTGACGGTATTGGCGACATCATGAAACCCGAGCCTCCATACTCACGCTGTAACCTACCGGGGTAATGTTTTAAGGTGAAGGGTATAAATCTCCAACGGTGGCCATCAGAGCCCAGGTCAAGCTCCGGTGGATGAGCTTACTATCTGTTTACCAGGCAGGGAGCGCCGCACCTTTCTTGGTATCAGGGTATGCCGAGCAAAGAGAATACCCGCGTCTTCTGCTTTTATACATGCTGTATGGTGTTTTCAATATTCCTGAAACCCACTGATCAGTATCCTAAAAGGGGCGGCACCAAAGCATTCATTCCGCCCCTTTCGACCATGACAATCCGAAAACCTCATAACTACCCCACTTTTTGGTAATTGAATCTCTTGAACAAGCCAGGCCTATTGCGTCACCGTTCGTGCTCTTGATTTAACGTTTTTTAATAGTATTATCGGGGAATACTATAAAGTAATAAGCAAAGAATGGGCGTGATATTGGTTGGGGTACGCAGTCATTAGCAGGCCACAAAATGCAAGACGCAGACGCGATTTGCCGATCTTGCCATCAATGTCAGCCCCACCACAGCCTCAACAGCTCGCAGGGCATGATCTCGGAGCCAGATCTAGCAAACGACAAAGAAGCTGACCTTTATGAAGGCCTCAAAAGTCAATGTGTGTCGGCTGTCTGGCGCATTATCATCAGAAGAGACGATAAGGTAGTACCAACTAGACATCTAATCCTGACATTTGACTATTTCGTCCTTCCATACCACAGCAATGCTGGTTTCGTCCGGTGCTTCGTCCGAGCGTACATCCCAAAACCGCGGTGCTGTTTCTAGTGCCAGCGGTTCGGGCATGATACAAACTCGTGTCAGGGCCAAATAACCTGTGCCAAGTGCACCCAACGTGACCATCCCAGAGATAATTGTAGTTCACGACAACTCCTTTTGCATTAATTGCCAGGACTAACACGTCGCCTACTCCATGAATTGTGAAACGTCCCAGCTTGAAGAGAAAATAATAAACACCAAGGTCACACAAGACAACACTTTCCCGGAGGCGCAAGAAAGGTTCGCCTCTTCCCCCAAGGCAAGTACGCCGACGCGGCTCGTCTGGGGGCAGAGCGGCGTCTTGTTTCGACAGGGGCCAAGTACCACGCGTCGGACCTGGTCCCGCACCCACCCGCCATCGAGGTGCCTCCGGTGGCCCCTTTCGCCTGCCCCCCCCCCCCCCCACTGTTCGCTAAGCCAGCAGCGGCCGTGATGCAACCACGTCGGTTCGGGGTACCGCTGCAACCACTGCTTCCGCTCTACCGGCCCAAAGCACACGCAAGGGCACGGAGGAGATGGAGACTGGGGCAGCCGTAGTGACCCCCTCTCCTGGCTAACTGCCTGTGCCATCTGTGGTGCTCCCCGCGACATCGGCACTGGCAGTACAGGCAAAGAACACCCGAAAGGTTACAAAATCAAGGGGTCCAGTCCGCTGGGGACCTCCTTGCCTTCAGATCACGACATGGACATGGAGTGCTTCCGGCTTTCATCACAGTGAAAGGAACTGGCTGCGCATCCAGGTCGGTAAAACTGAAAAAAACGCTTCCAAGCGTGTTTTCCAAGAGCCCCAAGAGCCCCAAGAGCCCCGCTTCCAAGAGCCCCGAATGTCAATGCATAAACACGGACATATTCCACTCGCTCTAAACAAAAAAAACGGAAAAAGAAAACATCATGCAGTGGAACTGGACATGACTCCTTAAAAATCTTGATGATATTGCCGCGAACCATACATTGGGTTTGTCTATTTGTGTTTTGCTTTTACCGCCCGGCTGCGCCGGTCTGTGTTATCTCTGCGCCAAGGGAAGCGCGTGTTCCATTCTTTCTTTCTGTGCCGCATGTGTTATCTGTTGTGATAGGGAGAGCATTCCGATCTAACGTGAACAGCCCAGAATAATCTTCTTGGATCTACTATGTTCTCGATGTGAATCGACGTTTCGAGAACCACGCGCGCCAAAAGATAAAAAGCCTGCAGTGCGGACGCCGGGGCATTCGGTTCGACGACACTCGCCTGTGCAAGTCACTTTGTTGACCGCTGCTTCGCCGCCTCTGTATTCTTTTGAGTTGTTAGGGGAGCACAAGTTCGCTCCAATAAACGTGTTTCTCATTCAACACAACTGCATCGTCCTTGTCTTCGTGACATCTGGTGGAGCTGCTGGGTACGCACCCTTCATGCCCACTACAACCTCGAAAAGCCGCCAAGCCAGTCCAACAAGAGCCAGCCCCCGCCTGGAAGATTTACCGCCCGAGTTCGGTTTGATGCCAGAAGGGCCCAAGAAAAGGAACGCTGCAACCAACACCATGGTGCAAGAAACAACGTCGCCAATCGTCCTGCAGCAGCCCCGGGAACCGCCATCGTTCCGAGGAGCCCCCGCAGAAGACCCAGAAGAATGGTTGGAGAAACTGGAGCGCGTCCGGAAATTCAACAGGTGGGACGACGCAGAAACGTTCCGGCATGTTTTCTTTTACTTGGAAGATTCGGCTCACACTTGGTTCGAGAACCACGAGAGCTCCTTGACAAACTGGGCTCAGTTGAAAAGCGAGTTTACTAAGACCTTCACTACCGTCGTGCGGAAAGAAAGAGCCCCCTTTTGTTGGAAACGCGCACGCAACACCCCAACGAAGGTGTCGTGATCTTCGTTGAGGAGATGAAGCAGCTATTTCGCCGCGCGGACCCCGAAATGACTGAAGAAAAGAAGTTGCACTTCTTAATGCGCGGAGTGAAGGAGGAACTGTTTGCTGGACTTGTCCAAAATCCGCCCAAAACCGTCGCCGAATTCGTGACCGAAGCCAGCACCATTGAGAAAGCCCTCGAAATGCCTGCTAAGCAGTATGACCGCAACTTTGTTGGCGCGGCCAATGCGAACGACTTTGGCAGCACGCGGATCCCGGCCGACAGCCTACGCGAGACTATCCGCGCAATAGTGAGAGAGGAGCTGCGGAAACTTCTCCCAACGCCGCCGCAGCCCCAAGTCGCTTCCCTCACCGACGTGATTAGAGAAGAAGTGCAACAAGCGTTGAGAACTTCTACGCCATCCGAGGTACCCCGAGAGCCACAAGCTATGACATACTCCGCGGCTGTTCGTCGACCCCGCCCTGCTCCAACACGCCGTCAAGAGGCCCCGCCGTACAGCCGCCCACTGTCACCCGCCCGACCCCCGGTAGCCCGAAACCAGACGCCGAGGAAGACGGACGATGACGAACTTTTATTTTCATTTCTTTGGACTGTCGCTTATGTTAGCATCGGGTCGATGCACTCTTAGAGGGGGGGGGGGTAATGCCGCGAACCATACATTGGGTTTGTTTATTTGTGTTTTGCTTTTACCGCCCGGCTGCGCCGGTCTGTGTTATCTCTGCGCCAAGGGAAGCGCGTGTTCCATTCTTTCTTTCTGTGCAGCATGTGTTATCTGTTGTGATAGGGAGAGCATTCCGATCTAACGTGAACAGCCCAGAATAATCTTCTTGGATCTACTATGTTCTCGATGCGAATCGACGTTTCGAGAACCACGCGCGCCAAAAGATAAAAAGCCTGCAGTGCGGACGCCGGGGCATTCGATTCGACGACACTCGCCTGTGCAAGTCACTTTGTTGACCGCTGCTTCGCCGCCTCTGTATTCTTTTAAGTTGTTAGGGGAGCACAAGTTCGCTCCAATAAACGTGTTTCTCATTCAAGACAACTGCATCGTCCTTGTCTTCGTGACAATATCTATGAAATATTTTATTCCGAACCGCCAAGTGTGATGTGCCTCCAAGAAACGCATTTAAACTCCAAACACACAAACTTATAAAACATTTACATTGTATTTTGGAAGGACAGAGGTGGTGGTGGTAAATCCTCACGTGGGGTCGTCCTCATTGCCCGAAAAACCTTGTAGTGCCACACTGTCCAACTACAGATCATTCTGCAGGCTGTTGCCATGCGGACGATAGTCTTCAATTGGCTTATAACACTCTGTTCTCTGTACATCCCTCTTGACTACCACCCCTTCAGCTCAGATTTCGAGGGCCTCGTAGATCAGCTACCCGAACCATACATCCCCATACGCCGCCTGAATGCACGTAATTCTCTTTGGGCTTTGCTCGCACAGATGCCAGAGGTCGCCTCATTGGGAAATTCTTAAAATTGGTTGGAGGATGTTTTTGCAACCAGAAACAGCCACAGAAACATAAACAGGAACTACAATATAGGACACAACACGTATTCATACCTTTACTCGGCAATTGGTTCCAGAGTTCTCTTTCCTTCTCTTTAGTGGGGCTTGGGCATAGACCCATACGGTAGTGACCACATGCCCACTTCACTAACTTACATTGGTAAAGGCTCGAGCAGTCTATCTTCAAAGAACGGGTTCAATGAAGCGAGAGCAAATTACAATACATTTACAGAAATATCAAAACTACACTACAAATCCATAACGCAGCTACACGCACATGACGCCGCCCGACTCCTCGCGTCGCACATCCTCGACACCACCGAAAAATCCATTTTCAAGGCCCCTGGCGCCCTGAGCAACCAGTGCAGGTCCAGGTGAAATGAGCACTGTAGGCGGGCGCGATAGGCCATTAAGAAGGCGTGGGGTATCGTGCGCCAGTATCCCACATCGGGAAAGCTTTTTTATGGTTTAAAACGACAAAGACGATGCGAAAACGTCCGCACTATGAGGCAAAACGAGAGAGTTGGTGCTCATTCATAACATTTATCAGCTCATACACCGACACTCAAAAATTCTGGACCCCAATATGCAAACTATAAGGACAAACTTCACACAGCCTGCAACTGGTTAGTACAACCGGGCACACACTGGAAGACCAGGCTAACACACTTGCAGAACACTTCCAACACGTATCCAGTTAAGCATACTACACTAAACCTTCATTGAAACACAAACAATCGACCAAAAAGAAGTCTTTACTTGATAACGGTAAGTCAATCTCCTCTTATAACAAGAAGTTTTTATTTCATGATCTGAGGGCCGCTCTGAGCACTTGTAAACCCTCAGCTCCAGTCCGAGACAACATCACATATAGAATAATACAACACCTACACGCAGATACACTCGAAACACTTCTACATCTATATAATAAAATATGGCTTTCGGGGCACATTCCACAATCTTGGAGGGAGGCCATAGTTATGGCTTTCTTGAAGGAGGGAAAGTACCCGTCGTCCCTCTCAAGTTACCGTCCCATAGCCCTGAAGAGCTGCCTGTGCAAGCTCTTCGAGAAGATTATACAATCGCAGGCTGGTATACATCCTTGAGTACAATAGTCTTCTTGACAGCAGTCAGGCAAGCTTCAGGGTCGAGCGATTGATGAACGATCAAGTGGTTGCACTTGACTCGTACATCAAGGATGTCTTCGTGCATAAACAGTATTGTGTGACTATGTTTTTCAACCTCGGGAACGCCTCCGACACCGTTTGCTGTTACGGGATCCTTAGTGACCCAAAGTCATTCGGTGTTTCGGGTAACATGTTAGACACCATTTAATTTACCTGTCAGAAAAATGTTTTGAGTGAGAGTTGTTTGTGCACACTGAAAGGTTCTCGTGCAAAAAATTGCCGTGCCACAAGGTGGCGTGTTAGGTTGCACTCTTTCCAAAGTCAAGATGAACTCTCTTGGGCAGGCATTGCCACCTACAATCTCTTATTTCTTGTATGTAGACGACGTGCAGATATCTTTTAAATCATGCTATGTCAATCAGTAAACGTCAAGTCCAGCTGGCCGTAAAGAAATTTGCTGGCTGGGCAAACAAGAATGGGTTTAGACTTAACTCTGGAAAGAGCTCTTGAGTTGTATTCTACAGAAAGTGTGAGGTTCATGCGTTCCCAGATATTAGTCCTAATGGTGTGTCCATTCCTGTGAACAAGGAGCACAAGTTTTTAGTGTTGTGTTTGACCGCAAACTCACAATTATTCCCCACATCAAGGAACTTAAGCATAAATGTGTGAAAACAATAAATATTCCTAAGGTTCTCTCCTACCAACCCTAAGGGACAGACAAAGGACTCCTTCTACACTTGCATACTGCTTTGGTTGTGTTACGTTTGGACTATGGGAGTGTGGTGTACGGGTTCGGCGACTAAAAGAGTTGCAAATGCCAGACCCAGTGCTACACTTAGGGCTTCGTCTTGCGTCCGGTGCTTTTCGCACTAGTCCGGTCCAAAGTATGTTTGTCGAGTGTAACAAGTGGCGCCTTGAGAACCAAGAGACATACATGGACTTGCTTTGTGCTTTTAAAATTTTATTGCTGAATAACCATCCTTTTTGTCCTGTCTCTAACTATACGTCCACATCTCTACTCTTTGTAAATCACCCATCCGTTCCTCTGTCCTTTTCACTAAGATTGAGAAAGCGAGCATTGGATCTCAGCGCGTGAGTTTTAAATGGGTACAGATCATCATTTTCAGACATTTTACCGCCTTGGCAAGTTCACCCTGTGTCCAATGACATTTCTTTTATCAAACATGACAGAAACGGGGCACCACGAGCTGCAATACTGCAGCACTTTCTGTCTCTGCAGTTGAAATACCCATTTACAGAACTTTACGATGGCGATTCCGAACCGTACAATATGCTATCCTGCGCTGCTCATGGCCTGAATTTCAACGCAGCTAGAAATATGAGTGCGCACACAACCATTTTCTCGGAAGGAGCATATCGAATTTTACTCATAGTATAGCAAGTTCTTTAAAATCAAGTTCCCATTCCGTCATCTGTACAGATTCATTGAGTGTTGTTCGTGCAGTATTATGGCACAAGCCCCACAACAAGCCATATAGTTATTCTTGTGTTCAACACCATTATGTCTATGTATGCGCAAAAGCATAAGCGGCTCATCTGATGGGTCCCAGGACACGCTGGGATCTCTGGCAATGAGTAGGCAGAGCAGAGAGGCGCTGCTGCTACACTCAGGAACACTGCAGACATAACAACGGTACCCTATACAGATCTCAAGCCACCATAAAGACACTTGCCTAAAACATGGCAAACACACTGCAGTGAACAAACAGACAACAAACTACACGTAATACAACCACACTTGGGACTGTACACAACTGACTCACACAAGACACGCGGAAGTCTGCCTTGGCTAGACTACGGATAGGGCACACCAAAGCAATGCACATGTATCTGCTCACGGGATCCTTAAGACCCCTGTGCAGCAGGAGCGAGAGGCCCTATCCGTAGTTCACGTACGCATTCAATGCGAGGCACTTGATTAGCACCCGACCCAAACACGTCCCACAACTATACAGACAACATATCCCGTTTCACACATCATACTTTTTAGGAGAGGAGCCCAAGTTTTCCATCAATCGTGTTTCTATGTTTCTGACTGATGTCAAGTTTTCACATCTCGTTTCTTATCATGCCTCATGATAACCTGGCCCTTTATACCAGTCATCTTCATTACCATGTGTTTTACTTCGCTTATTTTAACTGAAATAGTTTACTTTGACATTCATGTCACTCAAATGAACTAACCATCCTTTGTTGCTTTTTGCCATCAGTCGGCTTTGCTCCAAAAAAAACTCAAACCCCATCATTATCTTCATCGAGCAGATCACCCACCGACCACTAGAATATTTGACGAATGCGAAAATAAATGACAGCCGAATAATTTGACTCTCTTGCACGCTATAAGAGTTTGACGGTCATGTGGAGTACATACTCGGAGGAGTGAATGTAGGCGCAGATTTGATGAGTACAGTAGCAGCCTAAGCGAACGTGTACTCACTCCTAAGCTATTACAGGAGGTACTGGTTAAATGTAGCGTAGAGTGCGTATGTTTGCTTTAAAAGGACATTAACCTATGGCTTTATATTGGTGGGTGAACTGGGTGTGTGAGCTTTGTAAGTTAGAGTAGATAGAGTGTACTAGGAGTTTCTGGGGCTACAAGGCAACATGTGTGAGAGGGGACTGTGCTGCAAGCTAAGGACTTGGTCAGTGTCAATTGATTCGACATTCCCCATACAACGAAGGAAGGATTTTTATAGAAAAACGCCTAAAAGGGGGAGCTATTCTTGTCATGAGCAACCTTAAGAAGAAGGGGACTGGAAGAGGAACAAGAGAAAGGAGGCACGTGCGTGGAACGAGAAGGGTCAGTGATGGCGACGCCTTATATGATCCAGGCCACAACTCTGGAAAGGTGCCAGTCCATCATCCAGAGAGCAGCTGCTGGCAACGATCCTGACCGGGGATCTTTGGAGGCTTCGGCTAGCCAGTACCAGCAGGGCTACCATGCCTGAACGCTCGGGCCGCGTGCTCGCGACAGTTTCTGACGGCACCTGGTGCGGTGCACCCGGGTTCAATGGGATGTCGTGCAAATTACCTACCAACCAGCATCTCTACTTGTGACTGTCTACCGCAGCCTTACATACTACAGCTACAACCTGGAACGTACATGACGGGGAAAGTGAGCGAAACCTAAGAACTGTATATTGTGCTTGGTTTTGTTCAAGAACTTTTCAACCGTACCGCAGGGAGGATTCCCGTGTTGTGTGGTGTTGCGACCATTATGGTGCCTGCTTATAAAATGTCTCGTTTTTCTGCATCCTGTTTGCACAGCTAATTGACGTGAATATCTCCAACCAGTTAAGAAAACAAACAGTTAGGGAATACCTAAGCGTCAACTGAATGCAAGGAATCATTGAAAGAGGTCATGCTACGTTCAAGCTGCACGAAAATATTGTGCAGCCAAAATATTTAAAACCACTACTCCTGGTTATAGCGGTAGTAACATTTATTTGAGTCTAACAGTATAGAGGAACGATTTCGAACATCAACAAAAAGCAAGTACGAGTTTTCTGCCTTCATTGATACACACAATTTTAGTGAAAAACTGATGGGCGCAAAATACGGGGTGCCGTACAAATGACAAAAGTCGCTGGCGATGACTATTGCTGTTTGCCATCGTTTTTCTAAGCTATGTGTAGTGTTGATATATTGCTCTGGTGTGTGTTAGATTTGACAGGGGTGGGATACAATGTGCAAATTATAAATCAATCACTTGCGTCTGGGCGGCACACATCGGTCCAGTGAACTGAATGAGTTTCTAGCTTTATAAACAACGACCTTGCATACTACGTACTACGTTCGTGCTATGTGCTAACTTCTTGTGACTTCGGTTACTCGCGGAAATCAGGAAATCATTGAGGATTTGTGATCACAGAGATTTTAAGGCGATTAGCGTGTCTGCGGCTATGCATAATTGCTTTATTTTCGGGACTAGCACAAAATCTACATCGCTTGAAGTAAGCGCTCGTTAATACAGATTTAGGGAGATGCAATGTATGGCGGCATGCAAAGCTCTCCCGAAATGGGAGTTTGGGTGAAAGAAAATATTTTGACGGGAAATGCTTTCGCAACACGCATGCACTTAAGGCATTCGTCTGTAGATATGTTGTTCAGTTTAACGCTATGCCTTGCAAGAATAAACTGAATCTCCCAGTAGCCGGTATTAGAATGCGTCGTTATCCATATACCTTCACGTGAGGAAATTTCGGGGGAAGTGTTGCCCAATACAATTTTTAGTAAGGCGAAGCTTTGAGGGAACGAATCACTGGGCAAGATAAGCACAGACACGGGCGCAGAGTTCTAAACCTAATAACCGCTTGGCTTTATATAGTATTTCCTTTATGCTCGGTGTCGCCTCACAGAGAAAGGCAACCAGGTGCTCCCCTAACACTCTCTGGTGACAGGGGGTCAGCTCAATATTCATAGCGACCGCGAAGCACCACGTAGTTTTTTTACCCTCAATCAATCAAAGCGTTGGTTTTTAACTGATACTTAAGTTGTATTTTAGCTGTGATTTATTGTAGGATTCCCTGTTTCAAATGCAGCAAGTACTCATAAATTTCAGACACTTTCATAAAAGCAAAGCCATTTGTTATGTGGTTGATAAAGTACTTGGTCGTTTCACCACGCGAGTGCCAGCGTTAAATCTTTAATATGTGCTTACACGAGAAATGAGCGTAGGGAAGAAGTTAATAGAAGGTCAGGCATCCAGATAACGTCTTCTTGTGTTGCGATATAAACCATAGCAGTTTAATATTACGAAAACATCTGTATTAAACACAAAGTGCTTTTATGTACGCAGTTATCACACTAACATTAAAATAAGGATTACGCACAGGTAAATGTGAATATGTTTTCATAATCAAGGCTGGCAGTTTTTTTCGGCAAATTGGTTTCGCACGAAACTTTCTACAGTGATGTTGAGGGTGGCATACTGCCTACTTCTCACGGGCCACTAAAAGGTGTGCAGTGTATAATGTCTTCCAACGTTTACGCATAACCACTGCAATACGTAGCCAAGGAGAGCATTCCAATCAAAGCACGAAAGACCGAAAACATGCAAGATATTGAGGAATACAGGATTTTTATGGAATACCGCCGTGCTAGTTTCCGTTCACCAAACTTTTACACGAACTGCAATTACGATGTCGATTACCCTGATAAAACTGAATGACGACCGAAATAAACTCACCATTTTCTTTTAAATCTTACCTGAAACACCAAAATAAATTTGAGTGGTGAGTGCAAAACCTGTTTTAAACTTTATAATTTTCAGGTTGGTGGTGTATGAAGTATGTAATGGACGTAGACAAAGACAAAAGACATGCCCCGTATTGTTTTGCGAGGCTTTCGGAGTGTACTGACGCCATACGCGATAGTCTTGCTCAAAGTCAGGAAGATCAGCTGACCACAGACTGCGAAGAATGATCTGAAAATTCCTGCTCTCGGATGATTTCTCAGAAGGAACAAATTATTGTATCTAAATAAACAATTCAGCCCCAGACACCTTTTTGATGTGCACGCTTTCTATACTGAATTTTAATAAAGCTTGGCAGGTATTGACTCAATTGAAACAACAGCATTCCGTTTGGCAAAGGACGTACTTTTACAGCAAGAAGGCAACAGCACTAGAGTGCACTCGAGAATTCAGTATTCATAGCGCTGATGCTGAGACAGGTATTAACATCATCAGCTCACACATGAAAAGAAACCATTTTGCTTCGATCTTTTCCTTGGAGATGAACACACAATGGCAACTTCTTTAGACGAGCAACATGTCAGCAATGCTGGTTTACAAGAAAAGGACGAGTTCTGAGGATTTGAAACGCAAGCAGAACTGTACAGGTTCTACGGCTCTGAGCTCACCCTTGTGCCGATAAAAGAAAATCAACTTCCAGTGGATGAAAATGACAGATTGTGCCCTCTCACTCTACAATCACCACAACTTTACAAGTTCACCTATCATCTTAAATTTTATATTACATGAAAATCACTAGTTTCTCCAGAACTGAATGAGGTGGTAGGAAGCAGATTACAAAAATTACTTGCATTAAAAATGGGCGTACTTTATGGTTTGTCGCTTAGTTTTCCCAAGACATGTGTCGAAATTTTTTTTAATGTTTAACTCATCATCTTGCAGTGTTGAATTCTGTCATCTGTTCAGTTCAATTCAATTCAACCTTTATTTACAACCACAATTTTGGGGTCTCCCAGGTGAGAAGTGTCCGTAATGACCCCTTGAAATGTGCCTAAGGGCCCGCATTCGCAACGTAGACTTTTCCAGTTTTCTGTTTTCCTTTTTAAAGCAAAGCTTTTTACCTCTATACCCCCCAAAAGGTTCTTTCGCGACCGTTGGTGCCACCACAAAACTCCCGCGAACAAATAAAGGAATTTACTGGCGCCGGCGGGAACAGAACCTGAGACTAATAGAGTACGAAAGCGAGAGCCCGTTGCCTTACCGATTTAGCCACGAGCCCACGCGGAGACAGAAAAGGCAGGTGGTGTACTCACCGAGCACAACTACGGGTTTACCCCCTGCGTTCTCGCTGAATGCCACATGGTAGCGTCACGCGACCTCTCGCGCCACTGTGTGCTCCACCCACGGCACGTCTAACGGCCCTGCGCGCGCCTTGCGGGTGTGCTAGAAATTACAAAAATTAAAGGACGCTCACACCAAAGCATAACATCCCTCTTCTAGTACGCAAATGTCCTAACACCCGTGGCTTCCCGTGTTCACGTAAAAAATCACAGCTTCTTGTCGTCCACCCTCACACTTAACGACACATCAAGAACACATTCAAATACTCCTTGATGGCCAGCACGAATTCTACCCTACGACTCATACAATCCCGCTCCTTCCCACACCCGACGTATCTTCACTTGATGCACCCGAATTGCTGTGACGCTGAATGTAAATTTTGCTCAGAAGTAGTAACACTCCGCCACATAACGGGGGTGTGCGACTTTAGCCCTGAGCACCCTCCTCTCTTTCCGCCAAGCACCAAACAAGAGCAATGGAGATGGTGCTGCCCAGACCCTCTCCGCCTATCCAGCTTCAGCTGCTAGACAGGCGCCGCGCACTGCAAATGGGGTCCTGTGAAGAAGGAACCACTCCCCTGCGCCGCACCCTGTGCCATTCAGAAATCTCAACAAACGTTTTTCCTCCTCCTACCTCCTCCTTCACCGCCGCCACCATCACCGCCGTCTCTGCCTCCGATTTCGTCGCCTCCGTCCGCGGCGGCAGAAACGGAGAAGTGAGATCGTTTAACACCGGGTTTGATCTTCTTTTAATTTTATAAAAAAAGAGTTTACGCTCATGTGCTACACCAGCACAACTCAACCAACCATCGTTCATACATCATGCATCGAACTAATCCTTACCAAAAATATCTCTTTGAAGTACAATGCGTATGGTTAAGTGCATTTCACTTATATCTCATTTCAGTGCTTCAGTATTTGTCGAGCCACGTGAGGGAATTTAAGTGACGACGTATGGGTAGTCGTTCTGGGTGCCGTTTACAGCTTTGCTTTCCAGCCATATTCACATGGAGGATTGGTCTGAATTTTTTCTCTTTTATACAGAGTTCGACTTCAAGCGTAGGCGGGTAACAATATTCAATGTCATGCGCAGACGAACAACGAAGCATAGTAATTGCAGTAGGACAGGAGGAAAAAGGAAAAAAACAGTTGTGAAAATCGAAATGTTTCTATACAGAGACTCCATTGACACAAAAATGAACTCTATAGACACAGATATCAAACTGGTTTGACTCCGCTATTCTCATGCGGAGAATTATGGCGCCTTCCTCAACATAAGTATCCTTGTGTTTGCAATAGTAGATAAAGACATTCGGACACGTAAATGAACGTTTCTATGAAAATGCAGCTACGAACACTTGTGTAATGTGATAGTACTAACACGGGTCTGTACAAGAGAAGCACAGAGCTCTAGCAACAATGCATTCTGTGTATTTTTAATGTTTTGGAGACTTGTCATTACCATACATTTCAAATGTTTACAGTCCCACAAAAAGAAGCGCATCAATTTTGCTAAAACAGAGTGGGCTTCCAAACTACTGAAGCAGACACACGCGCCAAACACCTGCATCCACTCACATGAATGACTTGGTGGCGCATAAACGTGTAAATGGCAGAGCCTGCTCCAATAAATTGACTTCCTTGGGCGAGGTAGTTCTGCGTGCGAGTAGGTCATGGGGCCAATCATCAAGCTAAACAAATTTCTTCTAAAACAAATTCATACGGCCCTGTATTAGTACCTCTACATGCCTGAATTAAGCTGTGTAACACAATTTTTATTTTTTAAACGCTTCATTACAATAGACCCTACAGAAACACCATGTCATGACACAAAGCAAGACCTCAATCAATGGAAGCATCTTCATTGCGACATTACCAACTGTCTCAGCGAATTTAACAGAAAGTTGAAGGAATCCAGCCAAAAAAAACGTTGTTCATTTGGCGGAAGACACATGCAGATGACGCGCCCCTAAACACTGGCCTTAGGGGGCCAATTTGGGACTGATAATATTGGAGAACCAGAGGCAGACTATTAAGGTACCTGTCAAAGCTTAACTTCAAAGATATAACATAAAATTAAAGAGACATCATATTGGTGAAAAACTGTGAATTGTAAATACCCTTATTTAATAGGCACAGTTACTTCTGCTAACGTTACTCATCGCTTTGCTAGCATGAGGAAAATTCATCGTAGTTGTCAGCTTCTGCGTAACCCATGCAGACTTGAGGAAATGAGAGGGTAAACGCTTGATGCTTCCGTTCCTGAGAAAAAAGAAATACTCTACGAACGAACCAGCTGTAAACCTGTCGCTGTCACGTGACACATAGCGTGGTGCTAAGCCAGTAAATGAGGTGCACGGCAGCCACCAGGAATTTTGATTCCTGAGAAACTGTGGCACTCTGCTTCCTCAGTTACTTGCCCCATAAAACAAGCCAAGAAGGAACAAGAAAGAGACACTTGCAAGGTGTAGCAGAAACACCGGTCACGGAAATTTGCCCAGCAGGTAAAAACAATCGTAACGTAAAGCTACACACAACGATGTAGAAGTAACCTCACCCATAGGCACTGAGAAGATTTCTTGTTAAAGGCGCTTCAGCAGACTAGTGTTGCGAGAAATTTTCTTCCGGCACTAGCCCTTGGGTACACACGCGGTAACACACACTCTACCTTTACCAAGTGTTAGGAGCTTGGAATTGCTGCCAGTAGAAATAACTCGCTTCGGCGACGGCGTTGAACAAACGCCACTCTGGTGATTGCGAGTACACAATACCCGATCCGGATCCCGGAACACTACCCTCCTAGCGATAGCGCGTGAGGATGAGGCGTTCAGCGAGCGCAAGTTGGCCAAATGTCCAGTGCTTTAAGCATACTATACAGTACGCACTACCGAAAACAACCGTTTCTGGAGTGTATTTGAGTACAAACATTAAACTCGGCTTTTGTCTTCCACTGGTCACCCGAAATTGAACATGTCGCACCGCTGTCGCTGTTCAGGAAGCATTGAGAGCTAATATAAGAAGCGCTGACCGCACACTAAAAGCAACAAACGACCCAGTGCCTGGCATCCAAACCAAACGCACCAACTTCAGAAACACCTGCGCTGCTTCTAAAAGAACATGCGCTCGACTTTTATTCCATGTGACCCCTCTCGGCGTGCACTCCTTCAGGGCCCGCCTAAGCATTCGCTGTCAATACAGGCGCTTCAAAACGCACGGTCATCAATAACCCGAACGCCGGTCACTTCGCCGTACTGATTCCCTTTTTGAACAAATTAACCTTATGTTTGTCCACAGAAAGGGAGGCTGAGGGCACACTGGCATGTATCAGCCTGAAAGGCACGCGCTACCACTTCTTCGACGCTCACCTCGGCTCCCACAAAGCAAAAAAGCTCCACGAAATACCCCAAGATAACAAACTTGAATAGCAAATTTGATAAACGGCTTTCTATTTCAGAAGCCCAGAAAATTCATCAACTTCGTAGTGCGAAAAGATCTCCAAGCCCACTGCAAGCTCAATAAAATCCTGCGTGGCGTGCACTGCCCTCGGTTGCAAAATGCGGGTCGAGGACTCTGTCCTCCGAGTGTTCAGACTTGCACCCCTACACTCACACGCACAAGGGATCTTTCTAGTTCCGCAAACTTAACCGCTGGACCAACTCGCCGAAATCATCAACCCTGTTTTCGACGTCTCTCCAACATCGCCCAAAATTTACCATCTCTGATGTTGACGCCACAAAGCCTAGCCATGAGCTCGTACGCCGCGTCGAACACATAACCCGTCAGCCGAAGTCGCGTTCTCACAAAGGCGGCCAAATGAACTACCTTAATGCCGACTGTTCGAGTCGCCATAAAAACTGCCTCTGTAATACCATTCTCGCTTAGGTGACAGAGCGTGGTAATGTCAGCGACTATGTGAAGCCGAACGCCAGTATAGTAGCAGCCGCCCGTAGAGACTGCCGCCAGCTGGCAAGCTGAAGACTGTCACAATTTCGTCCCGGAAACAGTCACGCCTGCGGTTTCCACAACTCCTGCTATCCACGAGCCGTCCTCTGTGATAAACGTTTTTTGACGTGCTTTTAAATACGTGCGTCCAATCACTACAACATTACCACCACCGGCTAGCTCCGCGTTAAGATATATTCTAGAAAACTACGGAGAAAATTGTAATTGTACATGTTCAGCGCCAACGTAGCAGAGGAAATTATTGCGACCTACATATTCGCGCAATACAATCTCTCACCGGAATGTCGGCACCATCAACTCAGCGACGCCACAACAAGTCCCTCCTTGCAGAGCCAACATATGACAACCCAACTGCCTAGATTCAAGCTTTCGCCCCACAATTGTCGTACAGCACCCTCTCGCTGAATTTCTTGACCTGATACGACCTAGCGGGAGACTTCATAATGTGGGCGCACAACCTTACACTACATTTCTATTCTTCCCGGCCGTCTGCTTTTCTAACGCGCACGTGACCCGGCTCCAGAGCACGTGTCAATTTCTAATGCAGTTTGAAGCCATGCTTTGCCAAGGAATGCGGGGAACAGGAGGAAAACGTACGTCTCACTGGGCCTCTCACCAGGCCTCTCCTATAGATCTCTCATTTTCTCAGTCCAGTGCAAACTGGGGCCAATTTATTCCCGCAAACTTGTTGATCTCTTCTGCCCATCGAACTTTCTGTCACCCCGTTACACACGTGCCTTCTATCGGGACCCGTTCTGTTACCCTTGCTCACCAAATGTTCTCTTACCTTCTCAATACCTGCCCTGCCGAACACAATTCTTCTTAATTTCTACTGATATTTCCTAAAACGCATTTTTGTGCTTCTTTGCGTAACATGACATTTCTCGCCGTGCTACAACGTCCACATTGTACAAACTACTCGTCAACGAGAAGCTACTATTCGGCATTAAATGTTTTTGTACAGACACTTTAGGTATCATTCAGTTATACCGTAAACTGCACCCTAAAGGCCTGTCTCAAAATCTGTATGACACTTTTTACGCAATAGCAAATGTTTATGAAAAATCGCCTGTTTCTCACGTATTTTTATTCTTGGGAATTCATTTCCCTAATAAAGCTGAACCCGCCCTAAACAGTCGCACAGAACGTGTTATTTCTAGGAAATCTTTCAGAACGTAATTCTTTCATGGAAACTTTAGCTTTTGAATCAATGTTTTTAAGGCAGTCGCCTAATTATTGCCCTTCTATTTCGCGGTAAACGGTTTCGTCCCGGCAAAGCTCACCTTCGCTAGGTTGTTTGAAAGCGACTTCAGCTGTATTGGCATTTATTTTACTAGGAAATTGAAACTTGTCTCAGCGCCTTTCTACTCTACAATGTCTCCAAAGAAATAAGTTGAACTCACAAGAATTTTTTTTTTTGGCCATTCTCTATGTATCGCGCCAATTACCAACCCGACTAATTTGAAGGGACCATACACGAGCCCTCTTTTTGATATTGCTCCATTTTATTGTACTGTTTCTAAAACACGTTTACCACTCCGGGCTGGAAGGCAGTGCCTTTAAAACAAACAAGAAATCTAACATAATAAATAAATAAATAAATATAAAAAACAAACAAATAAATAATAAATAAATAAATAAATAGATAAAACTACCAGTTTTTTTTAATACTCAAGTAAAGATTCTGAAAAAGGCTTGCTCATTTACAGAGTGGCTAGTTAACTATTTACTTTTCCACTTTCATGCATCTTCGTTCACGCACGGAACAGAAATAAGAAACAGATTATGCAACCAGAAACCTCCAGGAAGTCGGTTTAACGCAGAGCGTAATACCTTGCTGACTCGCTTTGCAGTAGGTGTCTTACATGGAAACACGGAGTACCTCATTGTGCGGCGAATAGCATTTGGTCTTTGACCAATGCGTAAACATACACAAGTTTGAAGTATCTGTGACAATGTATAAAAACGTTGGTCGAAATGAACCAGCTTTGTAAAAAGATACAATTATGCATACAGCATTCGCTCAGTTATGAAACTTGTTTTTAAATGTCTCACGCACTCGGATGCAAGCCCAGTCACCACGGACATCATTCGGATCTAGAAGAAAAACAAGAACCGCTGTGTCACAATATTGCGGGGTCTTTCACAAGTCACATGGTGCTATACATTTATTTGTAGCCGTGTACAGCGCGTGTGTCGTAGGACACATTGTGTTTTAGTACCGAATTCTCAAGGTAACTTAAAACAACCCCTATAACACTTCCTCGGGGTTGCCCTAAGTGTTTTATGAAACATTTTACAGCTTTTATATCCAGCGGACAGGAATTTTTATTTTTGCACACACCAGGTAACTTCAAACGGGAAAAATACTCAGGTTTAAATGTACTCGTCCAAAGCTATACCAACATCCTGGAAAACCACTACAAGATGGCAAACTTTAAATTGGAGTCATGGTGTGTATACCTCTGCCGAGATAATGCACCCAATGCACTCGGAGAAGCCACTGGCGCCCAATTGTCGTGTAAGGTTCAGTTTAATTTTACGTAGGTGCTACAAATAAAATATGTCGGCGTATGGTTATCGTACACCATCCAAATATTTCTATAAACTTTATGAGCGTGTTCAATCGATGGATGCCCTTAGGAAACCAACACTAATGTATTGTTGTAATATGTGTTTAATATTGCTATGTACACGCCGTGCCTTGACCTTTGTCATCGACGGAGGGGGAGATGGGGGAAGGAAGTTGGAGCAAGGGGGGGTGGGAGGGTAAGTGTCCCGACTAAATGTGGTCCTGTACGGTGGCTTCTCACCCCTAGCACGTTGCTTATTGCGTGCGTTCAAATGATCCCTTTTTGATCGCGGTGTCATGCCCCACCGACACACTAGAGTCCTGCCGCAAATTCTTGCTCATCTTACTGTTCTCTGTCTCTGCAAATGTCCTCAATATTTATTTCTTGCTAATTTTCTCAGGCGACGTTGAATTTAACCCCGGTCCCCAAAATGTTACGCTTGAATCTCTCGCGGATACCATCTCCCTCTTAGAGCGGTCCCAGGCCTCTGTTATTTCCGAGCTCGAATGCATTCGTCCCGCGCAAGCCAACTTGCAACAGGCTGTATCCCGCCTTTCTCTCCGCGTGCACGCCCTCGACAAAAAGACTTGTACTGACCAGTTGGGGGGTTCGCCTAGTTCTGCCACCGCCAACGACACTATTTCCGAACTAACATCTAACATTAAGGTACTAACTGAAACGTGCGACGACTCTGAGAACCGCCTCCGTCGTTCCAACCTTATATTTTTTGGATTACCGGATGCCGACGGTGAAACGTGGGATGAATCCGAGGGCAAGATTGTCTCATTTTGCTCCAAAAATCTTTCGCTGAAAATTAATAGCCATGATATTGAACGCGCGCATAGGCTAGGCCGTTTTCGCCCCGGAACAAATCGACCCATTATCATTAAACTTACGCACTTCAAAGACAAGTCAAAAATTCTTCAGCTGGACCAATACTTAAGGGCACTTCATTCTGTATTCGCGAGGATTTCTCTGAACACACACGACTAGCCCGGAAGAAGCTTCGAGCACACGGCAATCAGTCAAATGCCTCCTTCAAAATACGATTTGATCGGCTCACAATAGGCGACAAACATTTAATGTACAATGCCGAGTCCAATAGCATCGTTGAACTGAAATCATAGCGGTCCAAAAGTGCCTCCAAGACTTTACCTCGGCGATCTCCAGAGTCATCATGTCCGACTATTCCTACCTACAACCCCACGTTTCATACTATGTCTGCCATCCTCACAAACGTACGCAGCTTTTTGCCGAAAAAGAAGGCTGTGGAGGCCCTTCTTGAGGATAACTGCACAGACCTCGCGGTTTTCACCAAATCCTGGTTGACCCCCGATGTCGACAATCACGAGCTTCTTCACTGCACTTCATTGTTTACCACGTACCGACGCGACAGGGTTGGTCGGAGAGGTGGAGGCGTTCTTGTGTTTGTGAAATCCAGCATAGAATCCAACCTCCTAACTACGAGCTGCAAACACGAAATTCTCTGCATCTGTATATCTATCCCTACATGCACGAACATCCTGATAGCCTGCTACCGGGCCCCCGACTGTGACCGTTCTTTCATTGAAGGTATTTCCTCCGTCGTCCTCGATTTGGTTACCCGCTTCCCACGGGCAAACTTAATACTTTGCGGAGATCTTAATTTCCCTGATATTGACTGGACTAATTTCACGGCCCACACACAGCAGTCTAGAGACTTCTTAGAATTCGCCGTTCTTTATAATTTTACACAATCAGTCATTGAACCAACTTGAGGTTTGAATACGCTTGACCTTATCCTGACTTCAAACGCGGAACTTATCCAATGTGGGTCGTGTGCTAACGGCCTAAGCGATCATAGCATTGTACTCTTCAACATTTCGAGTCACATACCCAGGCGCCAACCTCTTAATAAGTGCATTCGTGACTACAATGAAGCTGACTTCTTTCTTATTAACGAAGAACTTGAACAATTCTACCTCCCATTCAACCAGAGTGCGTTTACCAGATCGGTGAATAAAAACTGGCTGTTGTTTAAAAATAAAATCCTAACTCTTAACGCCACGTCCCCCTCGTCTGCATTCGGGGTGAAGCGGATAGGCCCTGGTACTCTAATACCATAAGAAAATTATCACGTAAGAAAAAACGCCTCTTCCGGGTGGCAAAGAAATCTCCCTCTCCCTCTAAATGGGAAAAATATCTTCACAGCTTACACGAATACAATACACTGCAATGCTCAGGCGCTCTGAAAAGAAATACTTCCACAATGACCTCTGGGATGTCCTACGCATAAAACCGAAGACGTTTTGGACATTACTTGCAGCGAAAAACGCCCACTCCAACAGCATCCCTCACGTTGACTCGGACGGCTCACCAACCCCGAAGGATCAGTGTCCTAATGTCCTTAACTCCTA
Source organism: Haemaphysalis longicornis (assembly GCF_048455015.1). Lineage (NCBI taxonomy): Eukaryota > Metazoa > Arthropoda > Arachnida > Ixodida > Ixodidae > Haemaphysalis > Haemaphysalis longicornis. Next base: position 113,195,847 of record NW_027526407.1, on the reverse strand, counting down.
TTTCACATCTGTATTTACTTGTGAACCTAGCCCCGATACCCCCACTTTACGACGGTCGAACTATAGCGAGATGCCTCCCATTGAAATAACTACAGAGGGTATCATAAAACTCATCAACAACCTGTAGTCCTCTAGTGCTCCCGGTCCGGACAATATTCCAGCAAAGATATTAAAGGCTACCAACACAGCATCGAGCCGCTTTCTCCAAAATATTTCACCAGTCTATTTCTGAAGGCATCATTCCGGACGATTGGAAACTGAGCAAAGTTACACCAGTCTTCAATGCCGGCCATGAATCCGACCCATCCAACTATCACCCCATCGCACTAACCTGCATCACATGCAAGCTACTAGAGCACATAATTTATTCCCATACCGCTGCTCACCTGGAAAATAACAATTTCTTCTTTCACAACCAGAACGGGTGCCGCCGGGGTTTGTCATGTGAAACCCAGCTTTTCCAACTCACTACAGACCTCAGCCTCAATCTAGATTCTTCTTTTCAAACAGATGTCATCATTATTGACTTTTCCAAAGCTTTCGACCGTGTCCCTCACCAAAGACTCATTAGTAAACTCTCTTGCCTTTGCCTGCACCCGCTGATATTATCGTGGATTAGATGCTTTTTAACAGATCGCTCCCAGTTCACCACCCTCGCCTGACGTCAGTCGCGCACAACCACGGTAACGTCTCGGGTACCGCAAGGCTCAGTCCTCGGCCCCCTTTTATTTTTAATCTACAATAATGGTTTACCGTCAGGCACCTTCTTCTCCATCCGGCTTTTCGCAGACGACTGTGTTTTGTACAGAAAAAGTTCTAGTAAAAATGATCAGCTCCTTCTCCAAAACGACCTAATCCACTTGGAAAACTGGTGCTCGCTATGGATGATGCAACTAAACGTTTCGAAGTGTAAATTCATGCACGTCACACGCAAACACTCTCCCGATGGGTTTACATACTCGGTTACCTCAACTGACTTATCACGGGTGGAGACCTACCGGTACCTCGGTGTCCTTTTAAACAGCAAACTAACCTGGTCTGACCACATCCAAAAACTTGCAGCCGAAGCCTCTAAGATCATCGGGTACATCCGGAGATCGCTATCATACTCACCTGCTCGAATCCGCCAATTGGCATACACTACCTTTGTACGCGCAAAGCTTGATTATGCTTCAGCAGTTTGGAACCCCCATCATACTTATTTGATAAATTCTCTCGAGTCTATTCAAAATCGTGCAGCCCGTTTTATTTCTTCTACGTACGGCTTTCCTTCCAGCATCTCAGCTATAAAGTCGTCCCTCGGTCTCCCCACACTTGTTTCTAGGCGGAAAATACCAAGGATCTGTCTTTTTCATAAATTATACTATACATTTCCCGACATGCACACTTCATTATTGCTACCCCCCCTGCGCACCTCACGCCGCCTACATAACTCAATGAGCAAGCAGCGCCTGTATGGCTCCACAAATGCGTTCAACAAATGTTTTCTTCCTATCGCCATGAGAGGAGTGGAATAACTTGCCTGAATCTATAGCAACTGAACGCGACCCTAACAAATTCAAGATGTCATTAACAGTACACGTATACAACTAGACCCCATGTCCAAACAGCATGTAGTACGACCACACTCCGATGTTAGTGTATAGTTTCCATGTATGGTGTTCTCCTTGCTCTTTTTGTATCGCTGTTACCTCATGCGCTAATCTGATTCTTGTTGACACATCATCCTCCTATTGGCGCCCCATGTGTCGTGTCCTCCTTATTTTCGTCTTGTGACAACATGTGCTCAAACTGCTGAAGGGATCACTAGAAGCCTGTTGTGCGCCAACTTTGCTTGTGTGCCCTCCATACTTCTGGCTCACCTTTTCATGAATGATGTTAAATCTGTTGTATTTTCTCCATCGTTTATTTCTCTTAAGCCATTGTTACCCCATGCAGTCAAACGGCTGCTGGGATGAGTTCCTTCTTGTTTCTCCCCCCAAACGGCTTCTCTGCTTTACATGTTGCCCGATCTTTCTCTTTGGTGTTCCATTTGTTTTTCCTCCTGTCTTGTTATTTCTTTTGTTTCTCCGAACATATATACGCTTTCATGTTTTGCGTTTCTCCCCATTTGTGCAATCCTCCTGTTATCGCTGTTGCCATGTTTATGTAGTCTTAGTGTTCTTGCTGTTGTCGTGTTTACGGGATTTGATATTGCCCCTGTGTTTCCCCTTGTTTTATCATGACCATCTGAAGCTCTCGTTTCTGCCCCCCCCCTTATGTAATGCCCAAGACAGGGCCTTTAAGGGTAATTAAATGATGATGATTATATACGAGAAGAGAATCGAGGTCCATCTTCGTGTGTTCTGTAGACTCTCCTGGATGGGTCCACTGCCGCAGCGTTTGTGGACTGACTTGAGGAGGAATGAGCGCGTGTGCGCGGCTTCTCTGGTCTTTCAAGGCAGCTCAGCTCCATAGAAGATGGTCCAGGTCAGCGACTTGTTGGCTGTCAGGTGATTCGCAGAGTTTTCAGGTACCATTGCCGGGGTGTAGGCGAAAGCGTGCCATGATCTGGGGCGTTACGGCAGTGTTCGTCCGAATGCGTCGGAGTGTGACCATTGCCCACCGGTTGTAGCCTGATGGGATAGGGTCATATAAGACACCCTGATCTTATAGAAAAAATATCGAGGTGGTAATCCAAGTATTTACAGATTTATAGACATTTTGACGAACCGGAATTTCCGTTTCCTTACCCGCACGGTCGTCATATCCCGTGTCCACTGAAGCTGCGTCTTTTTCATATCGTCCAGCCTCGCGAAATCTCAACAATAGTGGTGTCTATCGCAAGAGGCATCCTTGAACAACCCTGAGCCTGAAAACTAGCAGTTTTAGCTGTGTTGTTAGGGCGCTAGAGGATATTATGTGTTGTGTCGTGAAATGACGACGCCAGGGCCGAAAGAAGAGATTGTGTTCAGACCTTGCAGCATTGCTTGTTGTTGTTCGCCTATAGAGCCTCCCTCTGTCCAAAGGGTAATGTCATCTGCATAGATCATGAAACTCAAGCCTTCAATCTCATCCAAGAGTGGGGTAAGGTCAGCCATTACGATATTAAACAGCGTTGGCGATACGACTGAACCTTGCGGTACTCCGACGCAGTTGGCTGTTTTGGCGTCAAGTGCGTCACCAACTCGTACTCGATAGCGGCGGTCTCGCAGGAAATCTTGTACAAAGGCGAGCGGCTTTCCGTCCACTCCTCGGTTGCGTGCGCATTGAATAACTGCCTGATGAAGCACCGAGTCGAATGCTTTTTTTACGTCGGTGGCTCTCACTAGACGGGGATCACATGATGAGGTGTTACCTGTAACATCTTCTGACAGCAATTTTAAGCCGTCTAGAGTAGAAATGTGCCTCTGGAAGCCCGTCTGACGTGGGTGAAGTTGGCCTTTTGTTTTTAAATGCCACTGAACTCTTGCAAGAACCATCCTCTCCATAAGTTTTATATTATTAGAAATCAAAGAAATGGGTCTCAGATTCTCTATTTGCGTGAGAGGCTTGCCAGGATTTGGAATGGGTACCATCCACAATTCCTTCCACTCATTAGGCAGCACAGAATGTTCCCAGATGCCATTGTGCCAGTCAAGGAGTTGCGCCTTGTGCGCTTCAGGCCAGTTGCGGAGAGCCGCGTAAGTGATCTCATGTGGACCAGGTGCGCTCGTTATTTTTGTTTTCTGAAGAGCTGATAGAAGTTCAGCGATTCTAAACGGGTCGTTGAAACTGGTGTTCATTTCGGGAGGCATCGTGCGTGGCAGAACCGGCGCTCTTGGCTTCAACCCAAGCGGGGGTTGTGGAAAGAAAAGTTGGCCGGCCTGGATTGCAAGATCGGTTTCTGGGATGCCCAGTCGAAGAGCTATGTTCTGGCCCGCCGTTTTGCTCTTTCTTTTGTCCTGCATGCCACAAAACGTTGTCCAGACTTTGCTGAGCCCGGTCTGCGCATTGAAGGCAGTGCAGTGCCGATGCCAGTTATCCCGGGAGAGCTGCAAGGAGTATTGGCGTGCCTTTGCAGTTGCTTGGTTAAGGCGCGATCAAAGCATAGGTGTCCTCCCTCCTTTGCGAAATCGCTGGAACGCTTGCAGACGCTGGCCCATAGATTTAGCAAATGTAGGTCGGGGAGGGGGCACCGTCTTTGACTTGAACCGATGTTGTGGCTTCGCGCAGAGCAGTACCAATGCGTATGTAGAGAGCATCTGCAGGATCGGTTTCATTTAGAATGGTGCGAAATGTATCCCATTTTACGAAAGTTGGCTTTCGTTTCTCTGGTATCGCCTGCAATGCTTGAAGTGTTATCCATATCGTCAGGTGGTACACTTCCGGGTGTGTCTGTCTGGTGTGCCAAATGCCTCGAAGGTTGGGAGAAGCCCAAGTAAGGTCCCGGGTCGTGTCTCGCAGCGACGCAAACGCTGCTATGCGCGTAGGAACTTCGGGGACGTTGAGGAGTTCTGAGCGTGTATGCCGCACAGCAGCAAGCAGCTGGGTTCCTCTGATGTTGTTTCGGCGATATCCCCAAGTGGTGTGCCAAGCGTTAAAGTCCCCACCAATAAGTACTGAGTGACCTTGTAGGGTCTGCATGAAGGAGTTCACCCACGCAGCGTCTTGGCTGCTGCGCCCCATGGGTCTCCAGTATACCGAAACTAATGTGATCCTCTACCCCCGGAGCTGAGTCTTCACCGCTACGACTTCTCGATTCGGGTCACACAGATGGATGGTGTCAAGCTGAGTTTGCGGCACGGACTTATCGACACGAAAGCAGCTTGACCGTTGCAGACATCGGGCTGCGACGTGTCACCATTGTTTCACCCTCTGTGACTTTGTCGAATAACAGGGGTTGTATACACATTGAATCCTCTCAGCTTAATATTAGGAGTGTTTTTTTCCTGTAGAAGCAGGATTGTTGGCCTCACGTTTCTTGCGAAGTGTTGGTTTAGCTCAGCGGATTGTGTGGACAGCACGCGGAAGTTCCACTGCATCACTGTCCCAGGGTGACCCGACCCGTGGCATCTACTTGCCGGACGCAGCATCACGGTGCACAGCACTGGCGCCTTCGAGGACCTCAGTGGTTATGGTTTGGCTCTTGCGAGAGACACATGCCTGCGACAAGGTGGAATTGGCCTGATAGGGCTTTGCGGAGGAGTTGAGGCAAAAGTTCCACAAGGGCGTTCGGTATTCCTTCCGCAATAATGGTTTTATGGTGGTTTGTATCTCGAAAGAGATTATGGCTCTAACTTCTTTCAGGGTTGATTGGCGTAAGAGTGATTGTTGGTGAGTGAAGTCGACCCGCAGCTGTTGAATCTCACGGCGTGGTTCGCCTTGTGATATCGGTGCCACTGGTGGAGGCGCCGAAGAAATTGTAGTTGAATGTGATTCTTGCGGTGACAATTGCGGTTCTTGGGCCTGACGTATGCCCTTTCATTGCGATGGTCATTTACCGACTGTGGCGCTGAAGTAAGCGTAGGATCCCGAGCTGTAACGCCGGATTGTGGGGGGGCGCTGGTGCTTCTGTCGGTGACACTGACGCCAAAGAATTTGGTAGTAAAGGCGGATAGTGAAGCGATGAGTCTCGTGGTGGCGGTTCATGGCGCCCCTTCCAGCGTGAAATGACGTTCGACGGTTGTGTTAGCGCCGGAGGCGGATCTGTGCTTTGTGGTTGTGACGACTCTGGTGGTTCCGGCGCCGTCAGCTTTGTGGACGACGTCGAGTGGTGTTTCGTTCTGTTCGGTGGGGTTGAATCCCACCGTCCTTTTTGGCGCATGATCCCCGCACGGGGCACCTTGAGTAATCTTGGTGACGGTGTTTGCGACACCGCGGACCCCGAGCTCCCATACTCACGCCGTAACCGACCGTGCTAATGAGTTTTAAGGTGAAGGGTAGAAACCTCAAACGATGGCCGTCGGAGCCCAGGTCAAGCTCTGGCGAATGGGCTCCCTGTCTGTTTACCAGGCAGGGAGCTCCAGGGACCTCTTCAGCTATTAGGGTAAGGCTGACGAAGAAAGTAACCCCTTCCCCTGCTTTTATACATGCTGTATAGTTTTTTTCAAAGTTCCCGAAACCCAAACATAGGCCCCCTAAAAGGGGACGCACCGAAGTATCCTATCCACCCCTTCCGACCATGACAACCCCAAAACATGACAACTACCCACATTTCTTGGTAATTGAATCACTTGAAGAACCCAGGCCTATTTCTTCACAGTCCGTTTTCCTGATTTCAAAGTTCTTTATATTTATAATAGAAGAATCTTACAAAGCTAAGAAGCAAAGAACCGGCGAGATCTTGGTAGAGGTACACAATCAAGAGCAGGACACGAAATTCCTGAAGCAGACACGAATTGCAGACCTCGACGTCAAGGTCACGCCCCACCGCAGCCTCAGCAGCTCCAAGGGCGTCATCGCGGAGCCAGATCTAGCAAACGAGACAAAGGCCGATCTTCTGGAAGGCCTGAAAAGTGAAGGTATGACGGCTGTCAGGCGCATAAACATAAGACACGATTTGGTAATACCCAAAAAACATATCATCCTCACATTTGATCGTTCTCTCCTTCCAGACCACATCAATGCTGGTTTCATCCGGTGCTCCGTCCGAGCGTACATCCCGAACCCACGGCGCTGTTACAAGTGCCAGCGGTTCGGGCATGGTACTAACTTGTGTCGGGGCCAAATAACCTGTGCCAAGCGCACCCAACAAGACCATCCCACAGATAATTGTAGTTCACAACAACTTCTCTGCAATAACTGTTAAGGCCCTCACGCGGCGTACTCCTGAAATTGTGAAAAGTTTCAATTAGAAAAGAAAATAACTAACATCAAAGTCACTGAAACATCACCTTCTCAGAGCCGCGAAAGAGGTTCGCCTCTTTCCCCATGGGGAGGTTCTACGACGCAGCTCGCCGGGGGGCGGAGCGGCGTCTTGTTTCGGCGGGGACCCAGTACCAAGAATCAAACTTGGTCCCGCCCCCGCACCCCCCTGGGTTGCCTCTTGCAGGCCAACCCGCATCCGCACCGCTCGCAGAGCCAGCAGCGGCTGTGGTGGCATCCACGTCCGGTGGGGATACTGCTGCACCCACCGTTTCCTCCTCTCCACCGGCCCAAAGCACACACGAAGGCCCGGAGAAGATGGAGACGGAGAAAACTGCAGCAATTTCCACATCCGCCGCACGCCTGTGCCACGCGGGGAGCTCCTGACCACCTGGGTGGTCGCGGCTCAAACGAAGGGCACCAGAAAAGTCTGAGGGGTTCGGTACTCCAGGTACCCCTTCAAAATCTGATGGTGAGATGGATATGGGACATTTCCTGCCTGCTCTGCAGTGAAAGGAGCGGGTTCCTCAATATAAACCTCTACAGAAGGCAAAAAAGCCCCTGCCAAGAGTGCAAGCCCCGACAGACCTTACGTAAATAGTCACACTCCAGTAGCTCTAACACATCATAATGGGAAGAGAAAATATAGTTCAATGGAACTGCAGAGGCCTTCTGAATAATCTTGGCGACGTGCATGAGATTCTGCATGCCAATCAGCCAAGTTTAATGTTTGTCCAGAAAACACATCTGAATTACAAGCACACAAATTTCTTGAATGGTTACCTGGTGTACAGAAAGGACAGGGTTCGCTGTACACACTCCTCCGGCGGTGTCGCCATAATCGAGCGCAAATCCTTAGCATGCCACCCTGTCACCTTGAACACCGTCCTTGAGGCTGTATACGCCCACACAATAATATTTAAAAGGTTGATAACGGTATGCTCTATCTATATCTCTCCTGAACTTGCACTTCTGAGCTCTGACTTTCAGGCGCTGGTCGACCAGCTGCCTGAACCATACATCCTAACAGGCGACTTCAATGCACACAATTCTCTTTGGCCTTTTCTCGCACGCATGCCCGAGGTCGCCTCATAGAGAAGTTTAACATCCTCTAGAGCACGCCTTTTCATCAAGAAACAGCCTACATACCATAACATAGGACACAATACATACTGAAATCTTGACCTTGCTATTGGTACGCCAATTCTCTTTCTATGTCTTGAGTGGGGTGTGGGAACTGACCCATATGGCAATGACCACTTCCCCACTTCACTAACGTATATAGGTAAAGGCGCAAGCAGTTCATCTTCCCATAGTAGGTTCAATGAAGCGCGAGCTTACTGGAACACATTTACAGAGACATCGAAACTACACCACACAGCCACCGGACACCTTCACTTTGAAGAAGCTACCCAAATCCTCATTGCTCACATCCTCGACGCCGCCGAAAAGTCCATTCCCTACGCCTCTGGTTCCCCGTGCAACCACAGGAGGCCGTGGTTGAAGGAGGACTGTAGGCGGGCGCGAGAGGCCCAGAAAAAGGCGTCGAATATTCTTCGTCGGTACCCCACGTCGGGTAACCTTATTTTGTTCAAACAGGCCAAGGCGTTCGGAAAACGTGTGCGCCGTAAGGCCAAACGAGAGAGTTGGCACACCTTCTTGATATCAATAAACTCGTACACCGATAATCACGAAGTCTGGACACGTATACGCAAGCTCAAAGGACAGCAGACGCACAGCCTGCCCCTGGTTAGCACAACAGGGGACACACTTGAAGACCAGGCTAACACACTTACTTGCACAACACTTCGAACACGTGTCCAATTCAGCACACTACACAAACACTTTCATGAAACACAAAACATCTGCCAAGAAGTTTGCCAAGAAAACATCTGTGATACCAAGAAGTCGCAAACTTTCTACAATTCTCCATTTTGAATTCATGAGCTGAAGGCGGCTTTGACCACATGTAAACCTTCAGCTCCATGTGGAGATAACATTACATACACAATGAAACAAGACTTACGCTCAGACACCCTTGAAACGCTCCTACACTTATACAACAGAATATGGCTTTCGGGGCACATTCCACACTCTTGGAGGGAGGCCATAGTAGTGGCTTTCTTAAAGGAAGGGAAGGACACTTCCTCTCCTGCCAGTTATCGTCCCATTGCCCTGACAAGCTGCCTGTGTAAGCTCTTTGAGAAGACGATAAACACGAGACTCGTGTACTTCTGAGAGTACAATGGTGTACTCGAGAGCTACCAGGCAGGCTTCAGGGCGGGGCCATCTACCAACGATCAAATCGTTTCATTAGAGGCGTATATAAAAGATGCTTTCCTCCACAAGCAGTACTATATCACAGTATTCTTTGGTCTAGTAGAAAAGGCGTATCATAGTGCTTAGAGGTATGGTATTCTCATCGATTTCAAGTCCTTTTCATATCGTGTAACATGATGAACACGCTTGCCAGTTACATGTCCGAAAGAACGTTTCGCGTGCGGGTTGGAACTGCGCTCTCTAGGGTTCATGTGCAGGAAAATGGAGCGCTACAAGGTAGTTTTAAGTTGCACCCTTTTTATTGTGAAAATGAATTCCCTTAGGAAGGCATTCCTACCGTCGATTTCCTGCTCAATTTAGGTAGACGACGTACAATTATCCTTTAAGTCTCGTAACCTCTCTGTCTGCGAGCGCCAAGTCCAGCTTGGTGTTAACAAGCTAGCTGGCTGGGCAGAGAGCAACGGTTTTAAATTTAATCCAGGGAAGTGCACTTGTGTTTTGTTTTCCAAGAGGCGTGGCATCCGGCCGGACACAGACATTCAACTCAATGGTGTCTCGATTCCTGTCAAAAAGAAACACAAGTTTTTAGGTATAATCATTGACGAAAAGCTCACATTCATACCATACATAAATCAACTAAAACATAAATGCTTAAAAACAATGAATATCCTGAAAGTTCTCTCGCACATCTCATTTGGTGCTGACAAACAACTTCTTTTGCGTGTTTTTACCAGCTTGATAGGTTCAAGATTGGACTATGGTAGCGTTGTCTATGGGTCAGCCACTAAAACATCCCTCAGAATGATGGACCCTGGGCCCTATCTAGGGCTCTGCTTGGCGTGTGGTGCCTTCCGCACTAGTCCAGTTAAAAAGCCTGTATGTAGAGTGCAACAAATGCAACCTACAACGTCAGCGAGCATACACAGATCTCCTTTATGCTTTTAAAATTTTATCCATGCCTCACCATCCTTTTAAATTAGTGTTTAATAATAGGTCCATGACTAGACTCCTTGTAAATCGACCATCATTCTCTGCGCCCTCCTCTTACAGAGTTAGAGAGAAAGAGAGCTTGCTGTCTCCTTTTTAGATACAATCGAAAGTTCTCTAACGGATTTAGTAGCACCATGGCATCTCCGCCCTACATCATGCTACACATCTTTCACACATGTAGATAAAAACCGAGCTCCCACATGTGCAATTCTGCAGCATTTCTTGTATTTGCAGCAGAAGTATGAGTGTTCTGAATTTTATACGGACGCCTCTAAAACTGCCACTTCTGTGTCCTGCACGGCACATGGGCCCGGCCTTAATGTTACTAGAACTCTGAATATTCATACTAGTATCTTTACGGCAGAGGCTTATGGTGCACTTCTTGTTGTCAATCATATACTGCAAAGCCACATTTCACAATTCATTATCTATACAGATTCCCTCAGTGTTGCGCGGGCACTGTCGTCAACAATGCCTTCGAAAAACCACGTTGTCCATCTGATCGTCAAGGGTATTATGTCTGTGTATGTACGCAAATTTGAACTGGTTCTTTGCTGGGTCCCTGGCCACTGTGGTGTACCCATGAACGAGCAGCGGATCGAATGGCTGCTGCTGCTACACTCTTGAATACAGTAGACATAACCACATTACCCTACACCGACTTGAAACCACACATCAGACAACTTCGCAAAACATGGCAAACACACTGGAGTGAACAAACGGACAACAAGTTACACGTAATAAAACCTCACTTGGGACCATACACCTCCGACACACGCAATAGATACTCTGAGGTCGCCTTGGCCAGATTACGGATAGGGTACACACATGCAACGCTCTCGCACCTTCTCACTGCATCTCCAAGACATCTGTGCAGCAGGTGCGGAGAGGCCATATCCGTGATCCACATCCTCATACAATGTAAGGCACTCGACATTAAATGACGCAAACACTTCCCACAACTACACACACGACATATTCCACCACACCCGTCATACTTCTTAGGAGACGATGCCATGTTTTCTGTTCAGCGCACCTTTATGTTCCTATCAGAAGTTCGATTCTTACAACTTATCTCATACCACCCTAAGTTTTACCCCTGGTCTTATACACCAACCACCTTATTTATCTTTTACCCACTCTTGTTCTTCACCCTCTCACTTTACACCAGCCGTTGTCATACTTTTTTAACTGATTTTATTTTTGTTCTCTCCTCATCAAATAACTTTGTGCCTGGTGCTGTTTGCCCATGTCGACCTCGCGCCAATAAAATCGAACCATCATCATCATTTTTCGCGCATTGTATTGTTCGGAGGTATTCGTGATTCATCACTGTGCGTAGAACCCCTAAACGGTCGGCCAAGCAGCTGCCTGGCTCTGATGCCTTTGTTTGCTTCAATGCGCTTCTTACAACGGGGATCCGTTGCTACTTGGGAGCCACCGCAGTTTTTGCACTGTGGCTAAATACCCGTGTGGCTAAATGCATGCTCCGAATTAGGCATCAAGTGAATGTAACAGAAACCAACCAAAATGGAGCCCATCACGAAGGTGAACTTCCCCTTCGTTGACATCTTTCAACATGAAAACTGCGTGATATACGCTGGCTCGTTTCCGCGTAGCATAGGCACCACATGACGCATAAAAAAGCAAGGGCGTTCACCCCCCTATCCACAAAGAGAACTTAAATACCACTTTCGCTTTTCGTGCTTTTTCAGTGTCTAACGCATTTCAAGAACCATATTTACACTGAAATGGCGGGTGTTCGCGAACTAGAAGCCCTTTTCAGCACTCAAACGTTTTTCAAGGGTGCTAGCTCTGTGGTGTACCAAACAATGACATTCTTTTTTCGCTCCGGTGGAGATGGAAATTAAACTTACGAGGTTGTCTTGAGAGGACAACTTCTCATTTTTTGGCCGAAGAACTCATCAGAAACGAACCGTAACCACAGATAGTAGTTGCGCTGCACGACCACCGGTCGACACGAAAACATAGCCCTGCACAACGAAAATCTTGAACCGACCTCGCACTCACACGTGGAAACGCAAGGTAGTTTGTGGTGCGGTCGTGAAAAAAGTGTAGTGCAGTTGTTCTTGCTACGCGGTGTCACGCTACACACGATAAATGCGAAGTGGCTACAACGTAAGCCATTGGATGGTCAGAGCCGCTTCTTTCATCGTCATCACCATTATCACCATGATGAGAATTTTTGCTTCATGCGATCTCTACATTTCCGTCGCTGCTGGCTACTAACGGCAGTGCTAGTATTTGCAAAATTATCTCATTGCTCAGGCCACTTTTTTAGTGACTGTGCAAAAACACACTGATCAGCTTAGCGTGTTCGGTGTATCGTTAGATTTCTTTCTGTAACATTGTGCTTTGTGCATTCCGTTTCCACAAATGACAGTATGAGAGCCTACGAGCTGAAGCCAAACATCAGCGCCCAGTCTTGTCACGTTCTTGGTCCCGTTTTAGCGATGTTTTTTCAATATTCAGTTATGTACCAACAAGCCCGCACCAACACACTTTTTCAAAACTTCCCTGTTTATCGTGACCCCTTCATCGAGACCCAAAGTAATTCAACCACCCCGCAAACCCAGCTACGAACCCTCCCACTGCAATCCTCTTTTTACCACATTTGGAAAATAAAGGCTGGCACCAAACCGGCCAAAGATTTGTAAAAATTGAGAAAGTTCCTGTGCACTTTGACGCGTAAGCATTTTTATCTGAGTTCTCCAACGCAAACCATGTAAAATAAAGTCGAATTCAAACAAAGCAATCGCAAACGCCCACTTGAATATTCCGCGTCGAGAAAGTTTTGCGTTTTTACCTCTTTTAGTGTTAGATAAACATGGCTTTGAATGCTTATTTGGGTATTCTTCATAATACAAGCTTTTGGAAATATTAGATGTGTGCCGCTAGCAATTTCTAGAAAGCAAGCTATTTCTGCGAGATGGTTCCCAGAAACCTGTTGGGGGGGAAAGCGACAACATTGGTTTCTCGTGTTACTAACTACCGCGTCACGTGTCTGCAATAACTTGTTAAGTGATCGGTCAGCAACTTCACTACATATGTGCACTAAAACTATGTGTCTAATCCATTTGCACATACGTTTTTGTAAGTACAAAAATCCCTGCATACAAGCAGTAAATGTTACAGAAATAAAAAAACGGAACTTGTCCGTAACGCATTTAACTCATAGGTTCATGCGAGAAGAAAAAGCTCTGAATACAAGGAATAAAATAATAGAGAGAAAATAAACAAAACTTCCTGTATCCAGTGTCTTGGGGGATAATTCATATTCGTCCTCGCCAAGCAGTAGTTATTATTAGTACGAATTTTTAACTTGGACGTTTAACGTAGCAAACAATAGTTTATCATTGCGGCCAGTGTACGCCAACGCTACGGCAGGAGTTTAAGGGGACCCGACTACGCACATACGTGCCGGAGTGCGCAAGAGCCGCGAAATGGCTGTGTTTCACCGGAGCAAATGCATGGGCTAAAACTGCTTGTACATGCTGGTGACGTCGCTGTCTTTTGTATAGTACAGGAAACTGTAACAGCCGCCGTTAAGAATGTCGAAGCTTTCAGTATTTGAACCGGCACTATGGTTAATTGGCCAAGTGCCTTGGGTTTCCGCATGACCGATGGCTTACAACACACACCTTTTTCGCAAAGGTCTACTAGGAAATCTTTCCAGAGAATTACTAGGGGGCACCTTTCCAAAAGTTCCGAGACAGCGAACTATACAGGTGGGAGCAAATTGCACGAAATACGCGAAAGAGGAGGAAGTGGAGAGGGGCCAACCTGTTCATGTTTTCAACGGCAACTGTTTGCAATTTATGTATTGTATCGAAGTTGCGGTCTGTACTGCGAATGGTATACATTGCTCTCGCATCAATGTGCGAAGGATTCGCCGAGCATTCGCGGTGTTCATTTGTATGTCAACCAAGGAAAGGTGCGCGAAAGGCAACCTCTTCGTGCGAGTACGCGGCGGCGGGTTGGGTCTAACGTATCTGTGGATCCGCCCACCGGTGAATCGTTTATGTTTCTTATGGACACAGCTGACCCTTTTGTTTAGAACAGTGTGCCAAGGGCGCTTATGTGAAGCACTGCCGCAGTTTGTTGTGTCATGACGACGCGAGCAGGGAAGAATTGTTGGCTATATCAGAGAAATAGCGTTATCAATGAGTTTCTTCTCGGCTCGCGTCTTGTTAGAATACCTTTATACACAATCACATAGGAACATTTCTAACAATACATGCGGTAGCCTATTCCCTGCACCGTGGTAGCGAGGTTGGCGCTCTCAAGTCCGGGGAAGACTGAATAAAAGATTCTAAAGAATGCCTATTCCAGCTGGGGAAAGGAGGTCTTTGTTAGCTGCATACCGAGACACTTGAAGTTCAAACGTGGCTACTAAAAAAGAAATTAGAGGTACTGTAGGGCACTGACCATACCATATGTAACTAACTAGACACTCTTGACCATTTGTTCAAACACTGCTGGGTGGCGGTCCACTTCGGGATGTGTTACCGCGAATTATACATCAAGACTTTCCAAGAGGCCCACACGGTATTCCCTATCGAAAATAAGAATGATTTACACATGCTCGTGGGCTTTCTTAGGATGTGGAGAGCACGCCTCGCGAGGCTCCATGGCAACATCGAAATTGGGCTGCGATGGTTGTTGAAGAAAATAAAATTCAAGGCTCGTGACCTGATAGGAATGTGCGTGTAGAACCAGTGGCAATGATGAAATAATATAACAAATCTAGCTGGGTGACCTGTATAGTGACACCTTAAGGTTCTCGTGTCGCATTGCTCACTGTTGTTGCCTTTGTGCGTATGCGAAAGTCCGGTGACATAACCTGATGGTGGCACTATACGTTTGCTGTGCTGCTTTGCTTCATGTTGTTGCTTTTGTGTGTATGCCGAAGTGCGGCAACATATCTTGATTCCACTGTACGTGTGTCGCTCTGTACGTGTGCCGGTACAACCTGTCTTATACCTTGCGCCTGTAAGTACGCAAACTCGCTGCTGTGGGTGTGTCAAAGTGCGTCAAAAAAATGTGCGTAGCTTGGTCTCTAAGATGACGGGCACTCAATCCGCTTCTTTTCAGGACTAGGTTCGATGCCGGTGTGGTGCAAGTAGTTTTATTTAGCCTGGTTAGGAGTTTCTTGTGGCGCACGCCACGACAAATCGTTAGCTGATAGAGGTGTAAAGCTTTGCTTTAAAAGATATCATGCTGCGTTTTACTTCTTGGTTCGTGGACGTGAACTCCCCCACGAAGTGTGAATCTGAGCGCCGGCACAGGGCGGAAGGACCCTATGCCTTTATTTTTGCTTCAAACTAGTTTCGAAGCTGCCACTGCATTTCAGGTATGCTCTTTTCCCCCGAATTACTCCGCCTTGTCCCCTGGAGGCCGCGGTAAAGAATAGCTTCGCTTTAAAATGAGAGAAATGCAGTTCATATACTTCACGTTTAACAAAGACTGTGCCCCTAAAGATTTTTTTCGCGTATAAGTCTAGGTTTTCCTTAGCATCAAAGC
Source organism: Haemaphysalis longicornis (assembly GCF_048455015.1). Taxonomy (NCBI): domain Eukaryota; kingdom Metazoa; phylum Arthropoda; class Arachnida; order Ixodida; family Ixodidae; genus Haemaphysalis; species Haemaphysalis longicornis. The sequence continues at coordinate 113,180,208 of NW_027526407.1, read as the reverse complement.
AAATGTTGGTTCCCTAACTCCACAAAAAGTGAATGCGGCATGGTGTATTGTGAAGTCTGTTATTGTCGTAGCCCAAATATTCTGCCCATAAAATTAGAGGCGCGGGAAAACAAATAGTTGAAAATGCGCACAGCACGCCTTGTCTTAATCTCTTTTTCAACCTATCACGCCAAAAGGCAAATACATGTAATATGTTTGCAACGTATTCATCGTACTTACCATATTATTTGTTTTTAGTGCCGTTGGTCAAATAATAACTTTGCGATTATGTGCTTAAAAATATTTCATAGGGGGATGGAGAACCCCACCTTACGCTATTACCTTTTGCGTTGTAATCGTTATTTTCGCGTACATCATTTCTTCTATTTTCTTTCTGGCTTCTTTGTCTTTTTCATTTATAGTAAAAATTTGTAGCAGTAGGAATTGCTCTTTTTATATTGTATAAATGCAGAGTTACAGTGTGATATACATTATGTGAATTTTGTTGCTGACGTTGCAGTTCTGGTGACACAGTTCGCAGGGTCTGAGGACCTCTGTCCGCACCTGTGCACACTTACGCATTGTATCCATTCGCTCAAACGAGAAATAAAGTTTTATTTATATATCAATAAAAATTCAAATAAATTGGTCAGTATCAAACGATGTTTTCTGCATACAAAAGCTATAAAAATATTTTGTTGTACAAAATTGTGGAAACCACCTTGTGAAAAATCTTCCCAATAAATATACAGACCATAAGTCATTACAAAACGTTGTATGTCCTCAATTGCTTTTCTCGGCGCTCTTCCAGCAGAAAAGGTGCAATGGCTAATGTCACGTTCTTTTTTCTTCCTTAGCAGCTGTACAATAATACAGTCCTAACAATGCCTTCCGAATAATTAAAAAAGACACTGTTTTAAACACTGCTTGCAATGCGTTGTACATTGGCAGTGTTTACTAAATTCCCATGTCACGGCTCCCTCCAGCGGCCGTGATTATGTTGTGCAGATTAGATTTTATTGATGGAAGTGAAAGATGGTTTGCGAGAACAAATAAAATAGACATGAAAGAATTCAGGTTTTTCTGCTGCCCACCTAGGAACCTGCTCTCGCAAGTAAAGCTTCAGACATCTGAAGCCAACTAGAAATCAGCTTACAAGTGCACTAAATGAGTAGAAAATGCTGCAAACGTTCACTTTTCGGCGTCGGGAGAGTCTGTGGACCGGTCATGCGCATGTCGTTAGGATGAATAAATTACTTGGCTTTCGTGGCACCCCTGTGTACATAGAAACGTAGCTCACAAACCAGCGCAGTGGACAACGATGTTTCATGTTTCTGTATTGGCATTTTGTTTTGATATTGGTGAACACAAAGCCAGCCTTATGGTGAACTTAAACCAGAAAATTTCAAATAAATACGCCAGGTCTTGTTGCCGTTGTTGCCTTGTTTTTGGTTGCATTCATTTGCTTTATTGCTTAACTCTACAAAAAGGTCTAATATCAATATCGCTTGGTCTATTTGTGCTTGCTCCTTTTGAATTCTTGGTGAAGAGAAATGACTCCTACAGTGTTTTACGGTGCAGGATGAGTGAAAGTAAGAACATCGAGCAGAAAAAAAGACTGCGCAAGGTTTGGTCGGCCTTTCTCGGCTGAATCAACGTATCGAACACACACTGGTCTCGTTTGTGCAAGGCAGTGCGTAGTTTATGGCGCATGCTAGGCAGTTATATTCCTACCAATTGAATTCTTGTGATTTTACTAGAAAGTATACTTAACTGATGAAAATGACACAAGTCAGTGCAGGAAAACGTTGAGCTGCGTAAAACTAGTCCATCATGAAGAATCAACTGAGAATAAATCTGTAAGATTGTAAGCATGTATACTACAGTTGGTATTGTACATTGATAGTTCGGGTTTATTGCTTCGTTATTCAAATAGTAATCGATGCAAAAGAGTTCGCTGGAGAAGTATATGGTTTAAGAAACATCGGGCGTTCAGCTAAAGCCTTACCGTATGAAAATTGTATAAACTTAGTTGTTTAGTGAAATACTTAACAAGGCAATTTCAGTTTGGTATTTGGCCTAGAACAGAAAGACTTTCTAAAATGGTAAAAAAATCTAGAATCAAATGCAATTACAGGGTCATTGTTCATATGAATAAGCTTCCACAAAAAATATCCACCATAATATCAGATTGCCAGTGATATAAATTTACGAGTTGCTAAAGCATTTAGAACGAAGAGAATGCGTTTATATAGTCCAGAAAAAACGATCAGTGTAACATTTTTGCGAAGGATTGCGAATTATATTTACTTAAACTGGTGCACCTCCGTTATGTTCGCATTCCTTTTACGAGCTCTGGACACAACTTTTCCTCCAGCCCAATATTCGCCTAGCTGTGATCTCATAGTTTTATTGGCAATGTAACATAAAATGAGGATTTTTTATTGGTGGGATTGACAATAGGCCAATGGGATTGTGCAATATTGGAAGCCAAAAGTACACCAAATATGCCGTGTTTTTCTGTTAACATCGCAAGGCACTCCAATGCCCTACGCACAGGATGCGCGATTCTTAAAGAATAAATGGAGGTATACTCTTAGTGAGGGTTTTTTTAATGAGATCACGAGGACTCCATGCATCATCATTCTCAATATTGAAACCACAATATGTTGGTAAACGTGAGAAGTGTAATTCTCCGGGAAGTACTCAGGGAAGTACCCATCCTCAGGGAAGTACCCATTTTGAAGTTTTGTTGCACTGACCTGCCCCTATGTTCCACTGTGCACACGAATGGGACTACACTATTTCTTACACACTCAGTAGTAGGACATCGGCGCTTGTAGAAAAACATATTTGCAATGTTGCCCAAGGCTGAATACTCAATCTATTTATGACAATTTCTAATAATGCTTTCTCACGTGCAACACCCAACTACGCGCTATTTGGAAACAGCATAGGGCATACACCAACAAGATTGATGATACGTTTTTCTGGAGAACGCAGGCATCGTGATTATAAGAATTGTTTCCTAAAGTGTTTCGATCGATTTTTTTATCACTATGGCTGTCCCGCGTACGTCGTCAACGACGTCGGCTACGTATGTCGTCGACTAGGCGTTTTTCACAACTACGTAGTTGTTACCATCTGTAACTAAACATAATATCATGCAAAACGTACAAATCAAGTGTTTATTTTGAATATTGTTGCCTTCTTTTATTATATATCCTGTTTCACTAATGCAACATAGTTTCTACAAAAGAAACGCTCCTGAGAAGTAACTTACGCATTTACAAACACAACATAACTTCCTAACAACATCATCATCCTCACCAGCCTATCTACACCCACTGCAGGGCAAATGCCTCTCCCATTAATCTCCAATTACCACGGCCCTGCGCTAACTGCGTCCAATTTATCCCCGAAAACGTCTTGATCTCATCTCCACATCAAACTTCCTGCCACCCCCTGACACGCTTGCCTTCTCTAGGGATCCACTTAGTTCCCCTAAAGACCAACGGTTATCTTGCCTTCGCATTGCATGCCCTGCCTACGTCTATTTCTTAATTTCTTCTAATATGTCCTTAACACGCGTTTGTTCCTTGACTCACTCCGCAAGCATGCTTTGCAATTCCTCCCCGAGTTGCTTAACAAGGCAACGTCGTCAGCAAATCTGAGGTTACTGAGGTATTCTTTATTAACTCTTACTCCCACCTTTTCCCAATCCAATGTTCTGAATACTTCTTATAAACGTGCTGTAAATAACATCGGGGAGATCTTGTCTCCTTGCCTGACGCCCTCCCTTATAGGTATTTTACTGCTCTCCTTATGGAGAATGATGGTAGCTGTGGAGCCACTATAGATATCCTCTAGTATTTTTACATAATGCTCGTCTACACCCTGATTCCACAATGATTGAATGACTACTGAAGTTTCAACCCAGTCAAATGCTTTCTCATAGACTATGAAGGCGATTTATAGGGGTTCAGTTTATTCTCTGCACCTCTCTATCACCTGATTGGTCGTGTGAATACGGTTCGTTGTTGAATAACATTTACGGAACCGTGCTTGCTCTTTAGGCTGACTCTAATCTATGGTGGCAGAAATTCTGTTATCGATTACCTTGGTAAGTACCTTGTAGACGACTGACAGTAAGCTGATCGGCCTGTAACTCTTCATGTCCTTCATGTCACCTTTCTTATGAATTAGTATGATGTCAAAGTTCTTCCAAGATTCCGGTGCACTCGCGGTCATTAGGCATTGCGTCTACCGGTTTGCCAGTTTTTCAAGTACAATTTCTCCGCCATCCTTCAAAAGGTCTGCTGTTATCTGAAATCCACCAGGGGCTTTGCCCATTTCTTTTCTTTCAAAGCCTTCCTTACTTCTTCTGTCGTTACTGGTGTGATGTCTATCTCCTGTGAAGTACTTTCTTTTTCGGCATTATGCTGGTTGTCCCGACTACAGTAAATATCTATACAAAAGTAATCGGCTACTTTCACTATTTTATCCCTCTTTTTGATGACATTGCATTGCTTGTCTATAAGTGCATTCATTTGATTTCTCCGCAGACCTAGACACCTCTCAACTGCTTTCAAGCTGCTGCTGTTTTTTACAGCATATTCGATTATCTCCGTACCGTAACATAACAACATTACAAAACACAAAATTCTCCATGAGGTAATTGTATATTGTTGTGTTTTCTTTGCGTCACACGACATTTCTCGCAGTGCAACAACGCCCACGTTGTACAAACTACTTTTCAATGAGAAGCTACTATTCGGCATCAAATCTTTGTGTACAGGCACTTTAGATATCATTCAGTTATATTGTACACTGCACTCTAATTGCTTCTCCTATATACTGTATGACAACTTCTTAACCCCATAACAAATGTGTATGAAACATCGCCTGTTTCTGACGCATTTTTTATTCTTGGGAATTTGTTTCCCTAACGAATAAAAACACGCCTTAAAACATTCGCAAACTACGTATTCTTTTCAGGGAAAGTTTCCGGATGTAGTTTTTTCATCAAAATATTAGCCTTTGATTCAAAGTCTTTAAGGCAATGACCTCACCCTTTCTGGATTGTTTGGAAGCAACTTCAGCTGCATTCGCATTTATCTTACCAGAAAATTGAAACTAGTTTCAGCGTCTTTCTACTCTACCATGTTTCTAAAGAAATGAGTTCAATTCAGAAGAATGTTTGTTTAGTTTAGCCATTCTCTAAGTATCGCGCCAATTACCGACACGACTAGCATCAAGCGACCATATATGCGCCCTCTTTTTGATATTGCTTCATTTCGTTGTACTGTTTCTAAAATGCTTTCACCACTCCAGTCTGTATGGTAGTGCCTTTAAAATAAACACAAAAAACTAACTTAACAAAAAACGAATAGAAGAAATAAACGAAATAATTAAAAAAATTCGGTAGCACCAGTTTTTTTTGTGTCGAATACTCAAGTAAACATTCTAAAAAAGGCCTGCTCATTTACAGTATGGAAAGTTAACGATTCACTTTTCCCACTTTTATTCTTCTTCGTTGACGAACGTAACCAAAAATCACAAACAGATTATGCACCGAGCAACCCCCAAGAAGTCGGTTTACCACAGAGCATCATACCTTCCTGAATGCGCTTGCAGTAGGTGTCTTAAAGAGGAACACGAGTACCTTACGTTGCACCGAATAGCGCTTAGGTCTTTCACCAATGCGATAACATGACAAAAAAGGCAGTATCTGTGACAATGTAATAAAAATGGTGATCGAAATGAACCACATTTGTAAAACAATACATTTATACATACAGCATTCGGTTAATGATTAAATTTGTTTCTAAATGCTTCACGCACTCGGATGGAATCGCAGTCCCCACGATCATTATTCGAATCTAGAAGAGAAACAACAGAAGCTGTGTTACAATATTGCGGGGTCCTTCACATGTCACGTGGTGCCATACATAATTTGTAGCCGTGTACAGCAGCGTGCGTCGTAGGACACATTGTGCTTGAGTAACTAATTCTGAAAAAAACTTACAACATTCCATATAACCCTTCTTCGGGGTTGCCCTCAGGCTGTATTATCAAATATTTTAAATACTTTTATTTCTAGCGAACCGGAATTTTTGTCTTTGCGCACACCAGGTAAACTGAAACGGGAAAAATACTCAGGTGTAAATGTATTCCTCCCAAGCAAAATCAACAACCTCAAAAACCACTACCAGACGGCAAACTTTAAATTGGAGCCATTGTGTGTATATCTCTGCCGAGATAATGCGCCCAATGCACCCGAAAAAGGAATTTGCGTCTCTGTGGTTGTATGACGTTGTTTAATCTTCCGTAGGTGCTACAAATAAAAGATGTCGGCTTATGGTGGTCGTTCAGCATCCAAAGATTGCTATGTACTTTCTGTGCGTGTTGACTCGACGAGTGCCTTTTGGAAACCAACTCTAATTATCACTTTCTTGGAAAAAAGAGAGCTTATCAAGATTCTTGCGGATTTCTGGCATAGATTGGCGACAGTGTTACAAGAAGTTGCAGCTGGAGTACTAGCCGAACATAAAAAGAAAGAATATTGAAAGATGTTTACAGTGTTGTATTCTGTGCAGTTTTCGTCGAATATTTTTAGCTGAAGCTTTTCCGGAAGAGAAAGACTTACTAAGAGTATGCTTAGTCATTTGGGTGCGTCAATGTCCAACGCAACGCCATTATGTTGCAAAAATGGTTGAAATTTGTTTTGAGGTGCGGACCCTTCCGATGCAGAGGTTCTGATATTTCAAGGTCTCCTCTTGCTGAAGTTTCTCACAGATGTTAGTGAGATAGGCCCTTCGTCACAGATAGGCTTTTCATCGTAGTGGTAATCGTTGCACATCGGTAATAATAATACTTAGTTGTGGGTGCGCTTGAGTGTGTCCTGTCCACCCAGTACTGTTCTTTGAGAAATGAAAACCGCAGCATCAAAATTACGCTTAGAAATGACCTGAAGTTCTTACCTGGGTAAAATTTTGTGGCATGAAGCAAGTTTTTGCATGGAGTGAGTTGTGAGTCATATTGTAGCAATGAATAAATAGCATAAAAACAAGGTTGCCCTACTAATACACAAAAGCTGGGATTTACCATGGGAGCCTTTGTAGAAGCCGTTGTACGCCGTTGCAAGAAAGAATACCAAGAAAATGCGAAGCGCTCGGGAGCGTGTGCCTTTCCACAACCACCGCGTGTTCTGACACGCGCAGATGCATTATAAAAAACTCGAGCGCTGTCCTGCAGGTGTACCGCGTATATAAAAACACCTCCAGCGCAATTGATAAGTATGAAACGACACCCTTTTTTGGAGAGGTAGCCGCTGCCGCCGCTTTCCCTAGAAGCCATTAAAGAAAATGAACGACATGGCTACGAGTGTGCGAATCCTTCCCCAGAGTAGCTGCAGACCCCGCCACATAGCCGTCATTTCAGAAACCACGTTGCACCCTGACCATCCAAATGGTTGCGTGTTTCCGCCTTCATATGCGTGTTATCGTAAGGATCGTAAAACAAGGGGTGGTGGCACTGCAGTTTTTGTCAAAAGTGGTGTGCCGTGGCATCAATTGCCTGAGATTGATGTCTACCACGAGAGCGTGCTTTGCAAATATAAATTTTTGGAAAACCAAATCATCGTCCTAGGTCTATACAGACCACCCAATGCTGAGCCAGATTTCTGTTAAAACCTAAGAACCTGCTAAACCAGTATCGCAACCAACTTCCTTAATTTGTTGAGGAATTCAACCTGCCTATTATTAATTGGGAAACGCGAAAATGCGGCCCCACTAACGTGCCGAATTCTGAAATTTTTTTGACATGCTCTTGGCGTTTAATCTGACTCTAATCGTTTTGCTTCCCACTCGAGTGACAAGCAGCACATCTTCGATCCTAGATCTTGTCTTGTGCTCGTCAACTATAACTGGTATTACCACCAAAATTTGGGAGGGAATTTCAGATCATAAGTTGGTATACTTTACGTTATTACTCCAACGTCAATCCAACCCACCCCAATGCAAATGTATTTTTATAAGGCAGTACACGTCTGCAGGTAATGTAAATATAACTAATTATCTCCAAGAAGCAATTCTCCTGTTTGATTATTGTCATGACGTTAATGCATTATGGACAAAGATCAAAGCTCACTGTCATTTCTAAATACAACGTTTAATTCCAGATAAAGTGAAAAAAGTTGGCAGGACGAATCCGTGGATAAATAGAGAAATAATTCATGTGAAGTGCCAATTAAAATACTTGCAGAAACATTCCAATGCTGCTCAAGCGAGACATATTTGAGTTACAGGCTAAAAAAAAGTCCAAATTATCTGGCTCTAGGAATCGCTACTTTATTGTGACACTCAATCGCTTTGTATATGAAAGACCCTCTAAACAGTGGCAATTTTTATCGAATAAGCGAGGCACGAGGCTTGACCAAATCGCCAAGGGTAATCGTGTACTTACTTATCCAAGAGAAATGGCTCAGGTGTTTAACGAGTATTTCCAAAATGTGTTTTCAATGCCAGATCCTTTAAACGGGGCTGTTTGTGAAAATGGAGACTGGGGTGTCATTCGGATTTCTTTGGAAGGTATCACCGAATTGCTTTTGCGATTGGATCATAAAAAATTTACAGGACCTGACAATATGTCTTCCGCATTTCTCAGACGTTATGCTACACTGTTAGCCAGGTTCCTTGTAGTCATTTTTCGGAAATCCGTTTCATCTGGTGCGATACTTTATTATTGGCGTATTGTACGTGTGATCTTGTCTTTAAGACAGGTACCCGTCTCAAATTTTGTAACTATCTGCCCATTTCTCTCACCTGTCATTCTTGTAAATTTCTGGAACATATTATCGCAAAATATCTGAGTAGGTTTGTTCATCTCAGCATGTACTCATTGAACACCAACACGGTTTTCCACGAGGTGTTTCTATTTATACACAGTTATTAACTACAACTATTGAATTTGCCAAGGCTCTAGATGCTGGTAGCCAGGTTGACGTGATCTTTTTTGACCTCTCGAACGAGTTTGATAAAGTACCACATAAAAAATTATTACATAAACTGAAGGCAATTGGCGTTCCTTCAGATAATACAAACTCGGTCACATCGTACCTACCAAACCATAAAGCGTACGTAGAGATTGAGATATCGCGCTCGCGTTTTTTAGACTATTTTTCCGGAGTACCGTAGGGGTCCATACTCGGTCCTGTTTTATTTACATTTATATTGATGATTTGGTTGAAGCAATAGATACCAGCGTATTAGTTAAACTGTTCGCAGACGAGTGCGTTCTTTTCAAAGTCATCAACTTGACGGCAGATCAACAAGTTTTTAACAGAAATATCAGCAACTTGGAAACTTCGTGTTCAGAATGGAACATGGGAATTCATCTTCAAAAATTGCTCATTTGTGTATCACCAACAAAATCATTAGTTTCATTTCAAATATGATATAAAAGGGTCACAGATTACACAAGGGGAAGAAGATCAATATTTGGGTGTAACAATTACCTCAAGCCTGAACTGGACAACCCATGTAGTAATTGCATGCTCTTCACCACATAAAAAGCTAGAGTTTCTAAAGGATCGATTAGCTAATGCCCCAGTTCCTCAAAGCCAAAGTATACAAAACAATGGTAAGACCGTCCTTGGGGTATGCCTCCGTAGTATGGGACCATCACTCAAAAAGCAATAAAAAAAGATAGAAAAAATTCAGCGCTGGCAGCTCGTTGTATTCACAGTAGATACCTACTGTGAATACAAGACTTTGCGATTCGCCCTCTACGATGTTGCAGTTGGAAAATGTTGAACCTCTTGAGGACAGACGACGGGCTGGTCGACCTAACTTATTCCATCTAATAAATTTTTCTAAACTAGAAATAAAGCCAGGAAATTATATGGTAAAAGATTCTTCCCGGCCTTCCCGTCACAAACATAGCTGCAGCATCAAGCCAATCTTCGCAAGAAGTAATACTCACAAACATTTTTTTTCCGAAATCTGTCACTGAGTCCACTTTCTTGCCCCAGAACTCCACTCTACGTTTCATTCCAACATGAAATGGGCTTTTTTTCCTGTTTTTCCCAATACATCTTTGATTTAACCAACATGTTGTGTGCCTAAAAGTGTGGTGCTCTGTTTTTGGGTTGTGTTGCAGTGTGTGTACTCAGCCCCAAAGAAACGAGTATAATTTCATAGTGATTGCCATGTTTGTCTTACATTTGATGTATCCTAGTAACAATTTTGTTGTAACTTTGTTGTACCTTTGTTTTACTTTCGAACTTGCTGTACCTTTTCTTCTTGAACCCTAAATGGTTCCCAGTATATCATAAATAAAAAATAATTAAGTACTACCACTGAAAGACGGCATCAAATGAAAGACGACGATCAGCATTAGAGAACCGTTAAAAACTGGTGGCTCTGTTATGAAAACGTTTTTTATACTTTAACAAACCTTCACAAACATCTTTAGGTTAAAATCTTCCCTTGTAGAATGGGTGTCTCGTCAGTGAAGCCGAAAACATTGAAAATGTATAGGTTCGAACAAAATTCACTTAGATGCGCACAAAATCCTACGCCAATTCGTTGAAAAGAAAATTAAAACCTGGCCTTTCATTGTTCAGACTGTAACTTATCTGGAAGTCAGAGGGATATAGCACCTTTCGCGCTTTGTGTTTTGCGTTGAATAAGCCGTTTTGCGAAACCTTTTCGAACAAAGATGCCAGTGACTGATTACTTGACACCAGAACTGTCAGAGGTCTCTAAAATTGCAGAAATATTGTGGAATACAGTACAACCTCGCCTTACTGATATAAATTTTTTAGGGTCATAATTTGAGAACAACAGCTGCAAGAACTCAAAACTTCCCCACGCAAATAGGTTCACAGCGCTATGTGCCCAACCTAATTGCATAAAAAACGCAGTCATATAAATACATGCATGTTGAATTACTGTGCTGCTGCTTTCAACAAACAATTTGCTAAAAGCAGCAAAAGGGATTCTTCCACTGGGTAATTTGAACATACGTTGAAGAGATCTACCTTTTAATAAACCCAATAGTAATTATTTGGCAATGTGCTTACATTTCAGTATTCATTCAGCCGCCTGTGCAGTGCTGCAGCCTCGTATGTGGACAGATATTTCATTTCATTTCATTTATTTTACTCTCAGGGCCATTCGGGCGTTACAGAGAGGAGTGGGGTAAGTAAAAAATGAGTACACAAGAAGCATTGAAGGCATCAGGAAAGATGATTCACGAGTGTAGGCTTGAATTTCTCCAGTTCACGTGTAGAAACGATGGCGGCTGGAAGGCTATTCCAGTTCACACTGGTTTTCGGGACCAATGAACCAAAATGAAGTTTGGTGTTGCTAGTTGGACACCTACTTTTAAATGGTGGGCAAGGCGAGAAAAAATTTATGCCGGGCGGGGCTGAGAAGAGACTCTTTTAAAATTTAATTGTTGTAAAACATTTTTTGAAAAAGGCACAATCGTGAAATGCGGCTTGGAATAGTCAGAAATTGAATACCTAAAGTTTTTTTTCATTAGTGATGTGCTAGCTCTTCGGGCGTAATTGGATAAAATGAAGCGTGCCGCGCAATTCTGTGCAGATTTCAGGTTTTTGATTAGTGAGATAGTTTGTGGATCCCACACTGATGAGGCATACTCCAATTTGGACCGATCTAGTGCTTTGTAGAGGAGCAGTTTCAGTAGACTTGGTGCGAGTGAAATGTTCCGGCGAAGAAAACCAAGCATGCAATTTGCGTTATTAGTAACCTGTTCAATGTGCGCTTGCTCGGAAAGGTTGTTAGTGATATAGATACAAAGGTATTTGTAACTGTAACGGAAGCCAAAGCTACACTGGTAAGAAAGTGTGGGGTGGCTGTTGTGCTTGTTTTTCGTGTTGTTCTAATTGACTTACTCTTAGGAAAGTTAAGTTTCATTAACGAACTGTCACACCAGTCAGATATGTTACTAAGTTCATGCTGAACAGCAGATATCGGAAGGGTTGCAGATTTCTCGGTAGAGTACACAATCATCCGCGAAAAGCCCTATATGTGAAATGACACAGTCTGGGAGGTCAATATTATATACCATAAAAAGAAGTGCAAGTACAGAGCCCTGCGGAACTCCTGACTTGACTGGACAAGGACCCGAATCGTGACCGTTAGCTGTTACGTACTGGATGCGGTTATGCAAGAAGTGTTCGATCCATATTACAGTCGGAATATTTTTCTGATAGATGAGATGCAAATAAACAGGAACATAAAACGTACATCTTTTTAAGCGAAGCACGCCATTTCAAAATACATCTTTCTGACAATTAGTGGAAACACCAAACAAAAATAACCCTTGTCACCTTACTGATCCGTCGATGTTCTACGAGATGACAACATACTACTTCGGGAGATAATTTTTTAGTAGAATACTTCTACAGCAATTATGAATATTCACTTGCATTTTGCCTATTTCTGGAACAGTCCCCGCGCACTCAATTTGGTTTGCCGCAAAAATAATACGGTTGCCTACTTCGGAGAAAGGCGTTTATACCATAAAGGTTTTCCCCATGCATAGTGAGTCAAATCAAGGTCAGAAAGCCATGCTCCCAAAATCCAAAAGTTAAAAGTTGCAGGCCAAAGTCTACTTCAACTCACTCATAGTGAAAGCTGACTCACGTGCAAAGAACCTTAAGGAAATACTCAGCCACCCGAATGATATCATAGGCCCCAGGCGTATAACACGACCCATCGTTTTGGGAGCAGTCCGGGGAGCAGGCAAAAGTGCCTTTTGTTGGATGCTGGCAGCAGCCAGAATGCCTCTTTGCTAAATCGTTATGCTCCGCAGTACCATCTTTCCGACAGAGTAAAGGGGTTGTTTTTTCCCGCAAAATATTCTGTTTTATTTTATTTGACAGATTTTTTTATTTGTTGTATAGTTTATACATAGGTCGCCTCTCTGTTATAAGTACGTGCACACCTGGAGCTATGGGGTATGAATTGCAAACGTTTTGCTGTGCCCAGCCCATATTTTACTGCCTTTTCGATGTTAGTGCTTTGAAACCACATTGCGGATCACACGCAGACACTGAGAAAATTTCTCTGCCGCGAAATATTCCAGGCGGTGCTTGGCGTGCCGGGGTGTGCAAAACACAGTTCGTCATGCTATACTTGCTTCATTTCATCGTTCTCGCTGAGCTTACTCTATGAGTGCGCGGTGTTCTGCTGGTAAGCCAAAAAACGCGGGTTTGATCCTAGCCGGGATGGCTGCATCTCTGATGGTGGCAAACAGCAAAAACGCCCATGTGTCGAGGTTGAGGGTCGCGTTAAAGGTAAAACCTATCCTGAAACCCACCACTAAGACGCGCCCAAAAATTGCACCATCTTCCCGTGGGGAACCCTGATGAGGATGCGAAGCATCGTGGCGGTTTCGTGTGGTTCCATTGTGTTGTCGTTATGGTGAGTGATCTGGTTTTTACTAGCGCCAGAGGGAATTCCCCGTCCGGGTGCACACCAGTGGCAAATGCACGCAAGTGCTTTTGTGTTACGATGAGTAGGCGGTGGTTCTCGAGGCGCCGAAACTCGTCCGTCATGTTCTTGTCGATGTTGTCTCTGTTGTAGAATCGGTAGTCTCCGTCAGCTTTGGTGAGGTAAAGGTTGTTGACATTGGTGCACCGGCTGAGAGCAATGTACACGCCCTCCTCTTCGCAACTTTGTCTTCTCGTTCTTCGGCGGTTCCCCTACGGGAAGATGACGACGGTGGTTGAACGCGAACCTCTCTCGTGATGTATTCTTTGGTTGGCCAATCCCAAGGGGCATCCTGCCACAATCAGCATCAGAGGCGCTGCGGACGGGGCTGGTTGAGCTGCAAGGCGCGTGGCGCTTCCTGCCACAACTTTCCCACGGGAAATTCAGCATCCCCCTCTGAAGTTTTCAGTTCGTCGTTTCCGTTGACGTTCAGCTTCGCGTGAGTTTCTTGTACCAGTAGCTTCTTGACGTAGTTTGAATGAGTCAAGGACATAAGGCGCGTTCGTAGCACTTGGTCCTGTCCCGGATTTGTAGCGTAGTGGGAAGAGCACCGCATACCTCCCGTTGCGGCCAGAGAGTCGGGGGATCGAAGCCGGGCGCCGCTAACTATTTCTTTTTTTATAGTGAGTATCGCGGAACTGTGGGTGTAAGGAGGAGAGTTGCGCGTGCCCAGTGAGCGTGTGGATGGCGCCGCCATCAACGACGCAGGACCAGGTGAGCCTAAGAAATGCTCCGCATTTAAAACCTTGTTGTATCTTCGGCAAGTTATACCTAAAAATCCAGCAATCATAATTGCATCGCGTAGGCCAACGCAGACGACAAGAACATCAATTGTTGCAGTTGTAGGACAGAAGCGTTTTCTACGAGCAGAGAGTTTTAGGGCACAACGGAGGCATGTCCTTGTAGTGAAAGACCTTGGTGCAGCACAGTTGTATCCTCGGAGATGGTCTATGATGATACGAACTCCTAGGCAAGCCATTATCCGGCGTATGGGTTCATTCTCATATTACAAGAAAGGCACGACTTGCTACCAGTGGCCTGGACATGATAAGAATACTTAAATCATCCATTAGAGGGCGTTATTCGGGAATGGAAGGCCACCGTATGCCAGAATTTGCAGCAACTACTTCTCTATTATTCATGTGTACTTCAAATGCAATCAACGCTCTCCTACTGTTGTAGTTCTGTAGCGAGCAAGATTCAAGCTTCTCACCTCATGGGCATCCGCGAAATCATCCAGGGGGCGTAAAGTGCGGCGGACAGCCCAGCCCCACCGCTACCAGCACTCGACGAGGTTCCCCGCGCCGTGTCCCCAGCCCGTGACGAGCCGATCCAGACTCGACGACATATGACCAGATGACGAAGACGTGCCCCCATCCCTTTGGTCTGACGTTGTTAGAAGCTCTAACCGATTTGTATTTGCCTTGCGGCACTGCTACAACAGGTTGGTTTTCACCAACCCCATCACCTTCATCCGTGGCGGCAAACGGTTTTTTGTGGTATATTTTATCGCATCGGTGATCTGAATCACCACTCTCACCAAGCCGCAGCTTCGACCGCGACGGTCGCCCTCGAATAGGGGGTAATGTCACGGGACGTATAGGAGGGCCGAAACCGACAGCGCCATTACAAAAGACCAGGGACGACGACGTCTAAGTGCTCGATCAACTTGCACTGGCTGTCTGATCACTGCCTTGTAAATACTGTAAATAGATTGTTTACCTTCTTCATGGTTCATCTCAGCTGCTTGGCTGCCACTTTACAATATTTTCAGGCACGGAGCGTCACGGCTGTCGTATCTCATCGCTCAAATCATGCTGTGTGCCACAGGGTGGCGCTAGTGAACGAGTTTGGCAGAATAAAGCCGTATCGGCACAGGATGGCGCCAGTAAACAAGTTTGGCGCTCATCTGTGTTAGCGGTGCAGCTGTTCTACCCCAGGTAGCACATTCGCATAGACGTCTGCTTAATAATGCCAGGGACCGAGGTTAGATTCGGACCATTGGAAACGTTTTAGATGCGGAGCATCTTATGGTCGGAGCTATGTCCCTCCCTCCGCCGTGTGGCGTCTACACCCCCACTGCGGATGCTCGGCTTGCTGCACGCCGGGTGGGGTCTTACCCTTTAAGGGCTCCTGGAGCGACAGTGTTGCCGGTGTCTTCTTGGGCCGGCACGAGACGAGCACGCCTCACGCGCCTTCGACGTTTCATCGTCGTCGGCGGTGACGTGCGTCGGCGAGTCTCGGCGGGCCGTGAATACAAGCAGCCCACAACCATCCGGGGAACGTGCATCGACCTCATCTTCTGCAACTTTAGGGTTCATCAACTACAACAGCCCTTGACTTTACATTTCGTAAACCATAAAGTGGTCATATTCAAAGCGAAACGCCAACCACAGTTCGACGTCACCTACGTTGAACATGATGATGAAAATGCCTGAATAAAGACAAACTCATACCACGTACAACGTCCTCTCTATCTCTCCGTAATGCCTCTCCACTCTAACACCCCTCTACCTCCAATAAAATTACACCATCTTTTCATAGGGGTTTCCGGAGTAGTAGGCGAAGCAGCCATGGGGTCAACGCAACTTCCCATTTCGTAGTTCCGGTAAATGAAACGTTTGGTGTTACCATGGAAACCAAACGGTAAATATGACGGTAGCTACGTACCTCAAGCTAACGGAAACGACGAACTGAAATCTAAAGGGCACTTGAATCGACCCCATGGGTGCTTCACATACTATTCAGGGCTCCCCTACAAGAAGGTGGCGTAATTTGTTTTGGGGAATCATACTCAGCAAATGTGAATTTTCTACAGTGCGTTTTGGCGTAACTACATCGCCAGAAGTAGGGCATCCAAAGCTTTCCTTTGAAGTTGCTACCTCAAAAGGGCACTCAGTCTGTGAGTGTTAAAACGCGTCTTGTAGTGAGAAAGGCCTAATCATAGCATCCGTATTAAGAACAAAAAAGTGTTTCGACGTTTTTTAGGGGACCTTTGAAGTAGGCAGTCAAATCAAATGTGAGCAAGCTTACAAAAGTTCCTACTTTTTGTTACATGCAGATTTTCGTTATATGCATGCTCCGAATTAGGCATCAAGTGAACGAAGCAGAAACCAACCAAAATGGAGCCCATCACGAAGGTGAACTTACCCTTCGTTGACATCTTTCAACATGAAAACTGCGTGATATACGCTGGCTCGTTTCCGCGTAGCATAGGCACCACATGGCGCATAAAAAAGCAAGGGCGTTCACCCCCCTATCCACAAAGAGAACTTAAATATCACTTTCGCTTTTCGTGCTTTTTCAGTGTCTAACGCATTTCAAGAACCATATTTACACTGAAATGGCGAGTTTTCGCAAACTGGATGCCCTTTTCAACACTCAAACGTTTTTCAAGGGTGCTAGTTCTGTGCTGTACCAAACAATGACATTCTTTTTTCGCTCCGGTGGAGATGGAAATTAAACTTACGAGGTTGTCTTGAGAGGACAACTTCTCATTTTTTGGCCGAACAACTCATCAGAAACGAACCGTAACCACAGATCGTAGTTGAGCTGCTCGACCACCGGTCGACACGAAAACATAGCCCTGCACAACGCAAATCTTGAACCGACCTCGCACTCACACGTGGAAACGCAAGGTAGTTTGTGGTGCGGTCGTGAAAAAAGTGTAGTGCAGTTGTTCTTGCTACGTGGTGTCACGCTACACACAATAAATGCGAAGTGGCTACTACGTAAGCCATTGGATGGTCAGAGCCGCTTCTTTCATCGTCATCACCATTATCACCACGATGAGAATTTTTGCTTGGGGGATAATTCATATTCGTCCTCGCCAAGCAGTAGTTATTATTAGTACGAATTTTTAAGTTGGACGTTTAACGTAGCAAACAATAGTTTATCATTGCGGCCAGTGTACTCCAACGCTACGGCAGCAGTTTAAGGGGACCCGACTACGCACATACGTGCCGGAGTGCGCAAGGGCCGCGAAATGGCTGTGTTTTACCGGAGCAAATGCATGGGCTTGTGGAGGCATGGGAACGCGTCCCCGCGGAAGGGATGCGCACAGGCCCTTTCAGGTCCCGGTACCCGCCGCCGTAGCCTCACCGTACGCTAGCAGCTATACTAAAACTTTGCATTCATTGATTAGTATGCGGCATCCTTTACTATGATTACATTGATTAGTATGTGGCCTAAGTGATTAGAGAAGGCTTCGGCCTTGTCAAGCTGTCTATGACGGCTTTTCCCCGGGGTTCCTTTTTTCTGTATCTTCCTTTATTGAACAGGAATAAAGTACCATTATATTATTATAATATAAACTTTTTCTTCAAAAACTCATTTTGAAGGCACCCACACACATCGTAAAGCAGCCCCAATTCACAGCTTGAAATTATATTGGAAGCAATACATGTGTTTTAAAAAACACGATTCATTACCTAACTCAGAGCTTTTAACCGAAAAGTCCGAAACTCGGAATGATATAACATCTGATAGTACTGCGTGGATAAAAATGCTGACTGAATATGTCAGAGACGTATTCCTCCAAAAAAACAGCATATATCCGAAATTTTTAATGCCAAAATTTGGTTCCTGTTGAGGTAATCTGTGGTAAGTTAAGCTGTGGTAAGGTAGCGGTAAGCGTTTCAATCAATCAATCAATCAAACTTTATTTCAGGAATGTATACATTTACATGAATAAAAGGTTACAGGCTCAGAGGAAGTCCCGAAGTTAGAAAACTGTCGGGGGGACATCCGTTAGAGAATAAGTCTAATGCAATAAGCACGCAGCAAGCAGTGAAAAAACTTTGTCCGAATTAAACAAAGAATGGGTAATATTTCATAACAACAAGGCAAGAAAATGTCTGTGTAACAGCACGTGGTATAGTAACTAAAAGAGATACTAACATGGTATAAATTAGAAGAATGGCACGATGGTAGAGTTTAGCAAACAACAGTTTTGTGATTAGGTACTGTTTAAAGAATTTGCGAAACGAATAGAATGTGAGACATAACTTTATTTCAAGTGGTATGCTGTTCCAAACGGATACAGCCGTAAATTTAAGAGTTAGTTTTCCATAATTGCTACGCACTTTAGGGAGAAGGAAATTGTGACAGGCTGCAAATCTGGTGTTAAAGTATTGACAAGATGTTGCGTGGATAGCCCTGAAATGCATAGACGATGATAAATAAGGCGGTACATCAATATAGCTAATTTTTAGAGTAGATAAATGATTAATTGGAAGCACGGAAAAATAAATAAAGAGTGTCGTAGAAGGCGATTGAAATTGAGCGAAGGCGATAAGACGTAGTGCCCGCTTCTGAAGATGTTGAAGGGGCTCTAGGTGACTGACATATGTATTACCCCAGGATGAAATTCAATAAGAAAAATGGCTACGAACATAGGCGTAGTAAAATGATAAAATGAGGCGTGACTGAAAATAAGGGCGGGTTTTAATGAGAACATGAATCCCAAAAGAAGCTTTTTTTAATATTGAGAGTATATGATAGTTATATTTCAAATGTTTGTCTAGTACTACGCCTAAGAACTTCACGTGATCCGATACAGAAATAATGTGGTTGTTACGAGATACGAAAACTGGTGTAGGAAATGTGTTCTGTGCGGATGAAAACACTAAAAAATGTAGCTTTTGAGGGATTCATATAAAGATGATTGTTAACATACCATTGATAAATATTAGAGAGATCGCAGTTTAAGCTTCTTTCAAGTTCAGCACTTTTTTTCTTGGATGTGAAAATAGTAGTGTCATGGGCGTATAGAAGACAGTTATTATGATTAAGGGAACTAGGTAAGTCGTTAATAAAAAGTATGAATGGAAGAGGGCCTAAGATTGAACCTTGAGGGACGCCCATGGTAGCCGGTTTAGCAAATGACGCAATGTTATTGACATAAAATACCTGTTATCGATTTGTTAAATAATGGCGAATGAAGTGCAAAGGCGGACCCACAATTCCGAAAGACTCAAGTTTACGTAGAAAGCTATAGTGTGATACGTGGTTGTGCTTTTATCTACAGCAGTGCTCCATTTTAAATAACAGGCGATAGTAGCAAACGAAGGGTCTGCTGTTATCGCCATTGTCTCGATGATTATTTCCCCATATTTCCCGCATTGGTGTTCCTGGCTACATCAGGTCGCCGTTTATGGTTTGCAGTGTTGACACTTCGCCTTTGAGTATGTCTTAAGGAGTATTACGTTCTATTTAAAGGTCATTTCGAAAAAAAAACCTAGTTTTATTGATAGTATTGCGAAACGAAGAAAAATAACGGACGTTTGTCCTGGGCCAATGAAAACTTTAGGAACGCGGGGAATCCACATTTGATGCTCTACAGTGCTGAAACGTTTCCTATCAGTGCGTATTAAGTAGTTATACTATGTTGTACTTCTGGTAGTATTTCTGAAATGTTGACTTGCTGCGCTAGTAGGTTTCAGCCCGGTTATAATAAATAGCGTGATCTAACGGGCGTTTTTGGCTACGAAATGTAGTTCGATGTTACCGAACCGACTTGCAACAATCTTCCGTATCAGATTCGCTATAACCAATGTGAACAGTTCATTGAAAACGCGATAACACAAAGAGAGCATGACACTCACCATGAATAGTAATTTACTGAAAAATAAATTTATGGCACAGAAATCTACATTTATTTGGAGAATGCAGTGATTTTTGCAAGAACACTGTATTTAGCACTGAAAATGGGAATCACATTCTTGACACACTACACCATATCGGCAAACTACAGTCTACTTCTTTGCATTTACGCAGCGATTGCGGCGTCGTCGTCGTCAGCTTGCTATGAAGTGTCACTATGCAAGGGCACAGAAAAGCGGGCAACGTATGTACGGGCGGAGTGCCGGAGTCTTGAAGCCAGAAGATCAGTTGTGGCCGTTCTGTTTTTATTTTATAAAGCGCGATAGGTCCGGAGCTGCTCACACGTAGTTAATCACGTGAAGGCAGCTGCTGTATAGGAGTGCTGTAAAGCGGGGGTGACAATAACGCGGATTGGCCCCTCAGGTGTGTTTTATCTAAACGAGATCGGGCAGCGCGTGGGCTGAGAGGCTAAACGCAGCTGCCACAGAAACGCGTTGGCGGGCCTTTGGTGACCGATCATGCGAGCTCAAAGTTTGAAATATCCAATGTTTAGTTCGTGTCAACACACATTTTACACGCAGAATTACCGAAGTACTTGGAGTTTTCTCTAAAGAGCATAATTCGCTCTATCGGGGTTCCTTATATTCTGGTTTTGCTGCTTCGCGACAATGAGTTAGGGGCCCCGGCAGAAAACGCAGGCCGAGGGTAATCCGGAATTTATCCTGTGCAGTATTCTAGATTAACCGCTAGTTCCCACTAAGCAGTTTCAGGTATTTCATAAAGGCATTTTTAAAACCTCTTTCTGTTTAAGATCTACAATTTTTGTCCCTATTTTTCTATTAAGCTCGCCGTCCAATGTCACCAAAAAGAGAAGATACTAGGTGTCTTCAGAGGTGCATGTACCCGAAAGGCGGGTATGTTGATTAGTTTTTTGTAGCCGTACTAAAGCCTTTTGTTTGGATACGATATTGTTTGCAGAAAACTACCGCTCTTAATAAGTTTGCCGAAATAGATCGAATACCACATGTACCTCTCTCAGAGTTGGTCCTTGGCTTGCGCAATAAAACTTGTAGCCGGCTGGTTAGCTTAGTTTCTAAAGCGAATGTGAGCACGGGCGGTGAATTGGGTTCAAATTCTGGGTGGAGAATTGTCTTTGAGATGCGACTGCATCTCATTCACTTGCCTTGCCCCTCCACACGGCGTTGTTGTTGTCCGTCCACACCCCTCTCCCATTCTCCTCGCCGTGCGAGCTGCACTCTCTGCCACTCACCCCGTCTCCTCTCCGATAGCGAACACTCTCTCGCGAGGGGCATTGGATTGGATTGGATTGGATTGGATTGGATTGGCTTGGCTTGGCTTGGCTTGAATTGGATTGGATTAGATTGGATTAGATTAGATTTGGATTGGATTGGATTAACGTGGATTGTATTGGATTGTGTTGCGTCATTGCCGCGCCATGTTGAGTCATAGCCGCGGCAGGGAGTTCACGGCACGTTTCACGTGATGGGAGAATCAACCTAACGGAAACAACAACGGAACCCCCTATGCGTCGCATCTACACAGGGGTTCCGGCGAGGGGAGGTGGGATAAATTTTTTTTACCCTACGTTTTTGATGAAAGGTGTCCGGCTTCCATACGAAGCCTTATGTCTGCGTTTGAGGTGGATATTAGGTTTTATTCGCGAGACTCGTCCTGCTTGAAGATGTTTTGCAACACTCGTTCTGATCTGAGAGAGACTGCTATCAACCAACGCAACACACCTATCTCTCCGCCCGTGATATCCAGGGTATAATCTACGGCAGGAACAAGTTGCAGTAATTTTAGACTTACATTGTACGGGAACGGACCTGTTGCAATATGATAATCCTAGGTTAAAGCAAATCAAAGCATTCGCACTAAAAACTTGCAAGCGTCCTGTCTAAACATTTCTCATTGCAAGCTGGTTGGTTTGAGTAAAACAATTAGTGCCTTTCCATTCTCTGGAGAAGGAGGACCTGCGAAGATGGACGCAGTTTACGCAGTGCACGAAACAAAACCCGTTTTTTTGTAATTTGCGATTGCGTGCACTTACTTGCCAATTAGCCTAATAAAACCTGGACACAGAGAATTAGTCTCGCGGCAAACATAGAGCTGTATGTGTTATAGCCGCATGGTCGGCACCTTACCGTTTTTGTTGAGCACCAACCCAACCAGCTCGAATAATAAGAAGACACCGGACAGGTCGCAATAGGCTGTTTGAAAGACACGTGGAAACCTTCCGCCCGAATAACGGACATGTTATCAGTGAGGGCATGGGTGCACAGGCCGTGCACAGCTTCGCGTGCACGGCCTGTGCACCTGAAGCTGTGTTCGCGTGCACCACCCTTCCAACCTGTGCACCCGGCAATCGGCAATATGCGGGTGATTAGAAGGGAAACAAACAGTCAAAGATGTTGCTCCGAAAGCCCTGTAAGCTGAACAAGTAATATTGGCCCACGTCCGCGTTCTAAGCGGGTAAATTGCCGTTCCTCCGGTAGGAATTCACGTCGACTCGACCAGCTAGAACTCAAGGCAGCAAAGGCAGAGGCAGCGGCTTTCCTTTGCTATCGCCCTATTTCCTGCATCTGACCACACGGACGCGTCTGTAATGCCTACTCTTGCAGCGACCGAACGAAATTTGTTTGTCGCATAGCAAGATTTGACGGGTAATGGTATAGCTGTGTATTTATATATTTATTTTTATTTATGGTTTTTTCCTGTTTGTTTTTCTGCCGTTATTCATTTAGTTTTTTATATATATATTTTTTTGGTTCAGTTGTTTATCTATTCTTCGTTATTAATACACACCATCACCCTTTTCAGGAATATTGCAGGAGTGGATAAAGAAGTGATAAAAAGCACAAACAAAAACACGAGCGCATCGCAGAGTTTGACTGGTTGACCATTGTAGAGCAGATGCATAATGAACAAAGGCAAGGTCGGAGAAAGCAGAAGTAGATATAACTATGTATTTAACATGCATTTGATATTTCACAGAGAAATTGATCTATAGGGAGCCTGCGATGACCATCGGGTAGTGAGTTAAAATTTTCAGTAGTGAAAGGAAAAAAACTATAATTAAACAAATTAGTGTTGGGGTGAAATGGTGTAATATTTAGCGCATGATGGCTTCTGGTGTATATAGACTACAGTGTTGGGAACTGCAAATACATTTCAAGCGACGGCAAGGGCGGGAAATATTCAAGGTGTACATAAACTTTAACCAACCTGAGTGGCGCGGAGATGATAACGGAGTTAAACGCAAATGTAATAATTTGGATGAAGACGAAAAATCGAGGTCCTATGTGCAACAGATAAAGCGACGCCTTTTTTGTATTGATTAGTTTTGCAATTTCGGATGCTTTGTGAGAATTTTAAATGACCGAATCATATTCAAGTAACGGGTGTAAAAAGCTTGGATAGTTAAAGCTTGGTTCCTTCTTGCGCTACACTTAGGACGCGCTGTAGGTATCAAAGTCTCTCCCTAACCATTTGACAAAGGCGCTAACACCATTGTCAGCCAATTGCGCAACTTTGGAAAGAGGCATCGGTGGTGGAAAGGGGAGTAACAGTTGTGAAAACGAGGTCGGCGGTGGCTAGGAGGATACCCGGAGCGTCGCCGAGTAAAGTATATTCACCGGAAAAACGCCCGTGTGTGCAAGATTTCGGCGTACGTGAAAGATCCCCAGATGGTCAAAATTAATCCGTAGCCCTCAACTGCGGTGCGCCTCATCGTCTGCGTTGCGTCGGCGCGTTAACCCCCACAATCAATCAATCAATCAACCAATCAATCAATCAGTCAATCAATCAATCAATCAATCAATCAATTGATTGATTGATTGAATAATCAAATTATTATTCAATCAATCAATCAGTTTCACCGGAATAAAAACTGGGGGCGTACTCATTTACTACGTCGCAGTAAAAGGTATTTACAGCGGGGCTGTTTGAGCATCTGCTCTGTACGTGACGATTGTTTTCCGTGCAGGCTACTCATCGTGTCATCCTTGGTCCAGGATGTTCATTTTTTTGCCCAATGCTCTACATCCGGTTTGATGGTTACCGAAGGATTAATACCGAAAGACAAATGCTTCCAAACGAAACACAGCGGAATTGGATTCAACGATTATCGCATCCACACATCACTTTGTTGACTCCTCTTTCGCCACTTGTGGGTTTTTCAGTTCCTTGAGGCACACAATTTACTTCCAATAAACATTTGTTCCTTGAAGTAACTGGCAGCGCAGTTGTCTTAGTGACACCTGACAAAAGTTCTGGGTGCTAACCGAATGCCTGAACAAGGCGATCGCAGAAATTCTCTCTGTACGTAGAAACTGAACATGACATCAGACGAAATACAACCATATGGCACGTTTGCGTACAACAGAGCTAAACTGTGCAGATTTTTCCAACAGCTCTTGTCTATGGTCAACAGCCGACAGCGATGCTCAACGCCAAGAAGCCAGACTTAGAGGGTGATCTCAACGCCGACGTCCAAAGGTAACTTGCAATGTGCGTGGGGGTCAACCAACTTACTCGAGTTCGTACAATAAACCAGTAGCTCGCCGATGCCCGACGCTACAACCTCCGATGCCAAGATGCCGAGTAACTTCAAACCCCTTTCTGTAGCCGCCAAACCCCATGCTGAGCAGCACTCGCTCATTATTTCTAGGGGCCTCAATGCTCCCGATACCCTCGGGCGTATCCGTGCGATTGCAAAACAAGAAGGTACCTTTTGGAACTTCCTCAAAAGTAGCATTTCACTCTAACGACACTTTCTATCAGCAAACGCGAGAGTGAAATTTTGTCCAAAGAGACACTACACCAGACCGTACAATCAGCTATCACACAGTGCCAGCCACCTAGCAGCGCCTAAATCAGGGCAAGACCACCAAATTATACAGTTGACAGCATCTAACCCAACACCTAACCTCACACGCAGCTCCAAGGTCATTGCCGTTTGGGCTGCCTTGCGGGAATTTTGTACTTATGCTAGCTCACATGACCCATGGCTCACATCCTTAGCATGGTGAAGACACCTTCTCAACGATGTACGCACTCCCCACAGCCCCTATACCCAGCCATATCATCCCCCTATGTAGACGCCAGACAACACCACATATGGGAAGCTCTTATCAGTCTTCAAAGCTAGTAAGCCGGTGAAAGAAAATTTGTAACATCATCATTCATCATCATTTTTTTTCGGTTTGAACTTACAAACTGGGGGTAAAGAGAAAAAAGCAGTGACTGCGCACTGATTGAGGGTGCCTCTCCACCCTTACAAGTCAGCAGTGGGTAAAAGGTAAAAGCACTAAGAACATGCGTACAGATATGTGCGCGCTTGCGCAGCACAGGTGAACATGACCGTACAATGCATTATGGGTGTGTAGATCCCTGAACGAAAATCTTGCGGATGGCAGATATAGAAAAAGTAAATAGTTCATCATGGAGTGTAGTATTCAAAAACTTCGGAACAATATAAGTTAACATAGAAAAACCGTAATTAGTTCGGCACTTCGGTAGCACAAAATTGTAATGTTTTCTAACATTATATGGCGACTGGCGGCAGGTAGGCGATACAACTGAAGAAAGAAAATGGTCATTCCTAGCGGTTAATTTTTTATACATACACGCAAACCTGTAGTCAAAACGTCTGTTGACCGGTACAATATTGTATTGCAAATACACATGCTTAGTGTGAGAATCATAAGATTCATTGACCATTGCGCGCAGCATTTTCTTCTGTAAAGTTAGTAACTTCGAAACATTGGTCACTGTGGTGTTGTTGCCCCAGACGAGAAAACGATAGCTTAAATGGGATAAAAATAAAGCGTAATACAAGGCAGCCTTAGTTTTCGTGGGTAGAATGTGCCGGTTACGTGAAGTAATTCGGACAATCCTAGCAAACGTTAAAGAAATGTTGCTAACATGGGCATCCCATGACATAGTACTACTGAACGTGACACCCAGTGATTTGAAGGAGTCTACGTAGTCGATAACTCTTCCACTTAGGTATAGAGAGGGAGGGTAACTACACGTTTTCTTTTGTGCAGAAAAAGTACTGCTTTAGTTTTTTCCGTGTTGCTTTCAATGAGTTTGATAACGACCATGTGGCAAGTAATTAAAGTAGGTGGTTTGCTGTGTCAGTCAAGTGTTGTATGTCATTGGAAAAGACAAATAGGCTGGTGTCATCTGCGTAGATTATGTATTTCGCACGGCTACTGATTTTTGGAATTTCAATAATGTATGTATAAAAAGGAGTGGTCCTAAAATACTACCTTGAGGGACGCCATTCAAAATGTTAAGAGTTTGTAAAGGACATTGGTTAATCACCACTTACTGGGATTGTGCTGCCAGGTACGAGGTAATTGGGTCAAGGGAGTGTCGGCGAATACCATAGTGTTCTAATTTCACGAAAAGAATTTTGCAACTGAGGCTATAGAAGGCTTTGCTAAAATCAACAAAAATCCCGAGGGTTAAAAGCTGAGTTTCGAATTTTTTTAATATGTATTCTTTTTGGATGAGCAATGCTTGTTCCGTAGACCTGTTCTGATGAAGCCATACTGACAGCCAGTTATTATGGAATTTTTAATAAGCAAGTTTCGAAGGCGAATGCGAATTAATTGCTCTAAGCATTTAGAAAAGTACGGAAGTGCAGATATTGGTCTGTAATTTCCTAAACTGTTCTTTACCCCCCTTTTTATATATCACAGCTACTCTGGCTAGCTGCATATCGGTGTGAAATTGCGCTGTCATAAGTTCGGTGTTGTATATATACGTTAAGCATGGCGTAATTATCTCGACAACATACTTCACTGGCCGACTTCGAACATTTTGTGCATCGGGACTACATGTATCTCTTAATTTCCTGCATCTCGCCAAAACTTCCTTTTTATTTGTTGGCCCAAAAAAAACTGATACAGCTAATTTATCGTCCAGAAAGTCAAGCGTGTTAGCATTTATTTTTCTTTGACTTGTTTTGGCGAATAATTTATAAAAATTTATCGCCAGACGTGAACCTAATAATTCTTCACCATCAATGATTAAACTTGTTATATCTCTGCAACGGGTTTTCTATTTAAAAGCAAGTTTAAGCGTCTCCATTTTCGCCTGAGATTGCGCGAAAGGTGGCTATCGAATAAATTGTTGTCATACGCTGTCTTAGCTGACTTGATTTCTTTATTCAGACTGTGGCGCAGTGACTTGTACTGTAATAGTACGTCGGTATCTTTGGTTTTAATAAATTTTGCGAACATCTTGTGTTTCTTTTTCACAATTCTCGTAACGCGACGTGTCATCCAAGATTTACGTGCGTTTTTACATGTCGTTAGGTCTACAATAGGAAAACAGTTATCGTATACCGAAAAAAAAATTCCATGATTTGTGAAAAGCCTAATCGGCTGTAGTTTCTTTGTAGTCGGAATCCCAGTTTTCCGAAACGATGAGACTTTGGAACAGGTCAAGCCGATCTTGAGAAAAAATAATTGCCGTCGAGTCCTGTTTTTTGTTTTTGAATGAGGTATTTCTTCTAGGAACAAAAAAACAGGCAAGTGATCACTGATGTCTACTACAGGCTACATCACTACATTACTGATGATATCTACTACAGGCACTTCAAAAACCGTATTTTCAACCTCGCAACGGCCAATGGGCGTATTCATGGGAAGTGGTTGCCGCACTGGACAAGCAGAGCAAAACCGTGGTCGAAAATTATATGCAGAAAACCGAAGTATTGCTCAGTAACCTCGGGATAGCACAGCGGATTGAAATAGGTGGCGAGGCAGTGCAAGTCGTCACGGATAATATCTACATAGGCCAAATTGTGACGCGGGATTCCAATCATGAGCCAGAGGTAATTAGAAGGTTGAGAATTTACTCGAGTGCATTCGGCAGGAATTATAATATAAAGAATGGCAGCCTACCATTGTCACTGAAGATAAAAGCGTATGACCACTGCATCTTACCCGTACCCGCCTACGGGCCAGAAACTTGGAGGCTCACTAAGAACATTCTACTGAATTCGAGGACGACTCAGCGAACAATGAAACAGAAGATGATTGGTGTAACATTGTAGGACAAGAAGAGAGCAGAGGGGTCGGGGAAGAAATGCTTGTTATGGCCATAATAAAAGTTAAGAAGAAGTTGGCACGGGCAGGGCATGCAATGTTAAGGCAAGATAACAGTTCGTCGTTCAGGGTAACAGTGGGTTCCTAAAGAAGGCAAGCGCTGGAGGGGGCGGCTGAAAATTAGGTGGGCAGACGAGATTAGGAATTTCGCGGGTATAAATTGGTAGCAGGTAGAACAGCACCCAAATAATTGGAGACCTAGGGGAGATATCCTTCGCCTTACACTAGGCGTAGATAGGGTGTTTTAATGATAATTACGGACATAGAAACCAGCTTCCAAACACTAGTGCAGGCAGCCTGGGACACTGCATGCGGCATCATTACAAACAGCCTCAGCATGAACAGCACGTGTGCTTTTCCAATGCAAATGACGGTCCCCAGATCCCCCCGAACTACGTAAACTACTCGTACAACCCAAGTAGCCCACAGGTTAACTGACTGCAATCATATTTGGTCCTACGCACAAACTCAGCAATACCTACCAGGAGGCTCATCTGAGCCAATGCTTTAATATACCGTCCCTCCCCCCTAGGGAACCCATTGATCTACCAATCCTTTAGCGGAAGTAAGGGTGGTCTTACACGACCTCCAGCTCCTGTCAGGTCCCGGTGAACGCATCCACTACAAATAGATCCGTATTTTTACGACTCTTCAATAAAATATGTGACCAATCTTCTTAACGCTTACTGGAAAGCAGACATCCTCTCCCGAGTTTTCTCATGCCGATGTCGTCATTCGTAAACCAGTGAAACCGCTCTCCCAAACCAACATTCGGCCTAAATGACTAACTTCCTGCTTAGCAAAACTGATGGCGCGAATCGTTTATGCCCGCCTAAGTAACCATATTGAAGACAATTACTTACCCTAACATGCATGGATACCTCGAAGGCCTTGTGGCTGATGACGTACACCTGCGCCTGTACTGATTTTCTTCAACAACTCTCCAAACACGACTATTCGGCCATCTTGACCCTAGACATAGAAACAGCATCTGTTCAGAAAACTCATCAAGCCATAGCTCAAGGCCTTTCCCGCATATCTCCGGCTTACTGTACGTACAATTACTTAAAGATATTCCTCTCGAATCACGCTGCACGCTCCTTATTCAGTGACCTCCAAAACCCTACCTACCTTCCAACTACCGTCCATCGTCACTCCACAAGGTTCCGTCCTCTCCCCCAATCCTCTGCTATCTCGCCGCCTCCCACCTTCAACCTTCCTGTACCAAATCTCTAGCCGAGGCTGTAGTATGTACGCTGAATCGAACACCCTTTGGATAACTGTGGGTAGCGACACGTATGCAGAAGCAAAACATCAAGCTGGAGTCGCATCGCTGCAACTGGCAACCCAAAAAGCTGGTTTAACCTGGTCGCGTTCAACTCTGAACTTGTCACGCTTGCATCACGCACCACCCTCAATAAACCAATACTCAATGTGCATAGATTTCTGGACAATCCGAGAAAACTAAGTGTGAATCCCATCAAAACAGCCAGTCTAGTCTTCCAAACCAATCGCCGAAACACATCGGTCCTACATACGTTTCTCCCTGTGTGACTCAAATCATATGATCTGTGAGTGGCGTAACTCCTATGTGCCACGGGCCCAAGGGGGAGGACCACTGGAGATTCATCCTGGCATTTCTACTGAGCTGGGCCACCCAATCCCTCTTATATCTGTCCCTCTCTACCACGTAGGTCACCTAAGTCTACAGGGCTGCCCTGGTCTTGCCTCATCACGTACCAATGCCAAATAATAGGGCCGGAACAACTCGGCCGAATAAATTGAAGAGAACGGTACCGGACGATACATTTCCTAGCTAAACACACCACTTAAGGAGGAACAAATATATTCTTCTCTCAAATCAGCCCCGAGTACTCGTTTTTCGCCTGATTACAAAGATTACATAGAACGTCTTGAGCCGAGACACGTGCACAATCTCGGTGCCTCGGCATCGTTGGTCGGCAAGTGGAGTTACGGGGGTTATGCGGAAGTTGACCGGTGAGGTTTTCCCTGGTACGGTGTATGGTCCAAGGATACGGGGAAGGAAATTTTATCAAAGCCCAGGAACCCGGAAAGGGGTCCATAACAAAACGTCATCGCCAGGTCGGAAATCAACAGTCCAGTGAAATGTGTTGTAGCGCTGTCCTGTCCTGCTGACACTCAGTTGTGCGGTTATGGGCAAGCTGGCGGAAATACTTCACGCGAGAGATAAACTGTTCAGTGCTTGGAGCAGAACGTGATACAGGGGCGGTAAAGAAACAGGTGTCTAGTGGCGAGGACGGTTGGCGGCCGTATACGAGGAAGAATGGGGAATAACCGGTGGTGCGTTGGGAAGCCGTATTTTAAGCGAATCTTACGAAAGGAAGTATGTCGTCCCAATTGCTGTGATCAGGTGCAATATACACTGAAAGCATGCCAGAAAGCGTGCGATGAAATCTTTCAGTAAGTCCATTAGTTTGAGGGTGATATACCGTGGTCAATTTGTGAACATTTCGTGAGGCATGTAGGACTTCTGCAACGATGTTCGAGAGAAATGTTGTCCCCGGTCACTTAGCAGGACACGAATGGCGCCATGCCGCAAGACGATGCGGTGCAAAAAGAAGCTAGCGACCTCTGCGGCACATCCAGTACGCAAGGGAGCCGTTTCAGAATAGCGTGTCAGATGGTCCACAGCTTTGACAATTCAGCGGTAACCGGTACAAGTTCAAGGTAGCGGCCCGTACAAATCAATCCCAACAACCTCAAAAGGCTCAGCGGGGCACGAGATAGGTTGAAGCTGTCCAGCCGGAGGTTATGCAGGGCGCTTGCGACGCTGGAAGGAGGTACAGGACGGGACGTACTTGGATACGCTTGTGGACATGCCAGGCCAAAAGAAACGGGCTCGGTAGCGGTCGTACGTTTTCTGATATCCGAGGTGGCCAGCGGTCGCATCGTCATGAAAGGCCTCCAAACTTTTTTGCTGCAGTGCCCGGGGTACAACGGGAACCCACTTTTCTCCAGTATGTTGGTAATTTTGACGACGCAACACGCCATCAACAACCAGAACTTTTCTTTGCTGGTGGCGCAAGCGACTGTTTGGATGCTGTGTTCTACCGCTCAG
Organism: Haemaphysalis longicornis; assembly: GCF_048455015.1. NCBI lineage: Eukaryota > Metazoa > Arthropoda > Arachnida > Ixodida > Ixodidae > Haemaphysalis > Haemaphysalis longicornis. The sequence goes on along the minus strand of NW_027526407.1, from coordinate 113,148,856 downwards.
TCTGTCGATTATGCTTCGACAATAGTGGTCTTCTTGTTGGAGCTTTTTAAGCCCAAAGCGTTCACAAACCGCAATTGAGCTGACAGGCGCGAGCGGCAATGCTTTTGCCGGCGGCGTTACGCAAGCAGTGTGCGAAGGCGATAGCGGGCAGCGCGATAGCGCGTCTGCATCGAGGTGTTTCTTGCCCGACTTGTATGTGACAGAGAAGTCGTATTCTTGTAAACGAAGAATCTACCATCCAAGGCGTCCAGTAAGGTTCGTTAAAGTCGATAACCAGCAGAGTGCGTGATGATCGGTTACAATGGTGAAATGGCGGCCGTATAAATATGGCCGAAATTTCTGGACAGCCCAAACGACGGCAAGGCATTCCTGTTCTGTGATGCTATAGTTTTTTTCGGAGAGCGTGAGAGAGCGACTAGCATAAGCAACAGGCCGCTATCTTGATTGGTCATCCCGTTGGAGGAGAACGGCGCCAATGCCGGTCCCACTGGCGTCGGCATGGAGAAGTGCGGGTGTTGTCTGATCGAAGTGGCACAACACTGGGCGACAAGTAAGTGCACCTTTAAGAGCGTGAAAAGCTTTTTCACAGTCGTTGGACCAGGTGAAAGAACGTCGGATTGCAGAAGCCTGTTGAGAGGTGAAGCAAGGGTGGCAAAACCGAGAATAAAACGGCGAAAGTAAGAGGCAAACCCGAGGAAACTGCGGAGGGCTTTTTGTTGTAGCGGTCGAGGAAAATTGAGCACAGCTGTTATTTTGTCACGGTCTGGTTCGACGCCTTCTTTGCTGACAACATGACAGAGGACTTTGATTGTTTGGATGGCAAAACGACATTTCTTTGTGTTGAGCTGAAGTCCAGCATTTTCTAAACATGTAAATACTTCGTTCAAACGCTCAAGATGTTGAGGAAAAGTCGATGAGAAGATCCCAACATCATCCAAATAACATAAACATGTCCTCCATTTGAGTCCGCGCAGGACTGTATCCATGAGACGCTCAAAAGTAGCTGGGGCATTACATAATCCAAAAGGCATAACATTGAATTCATAAAGTCTGTCCTGGGTGGAAAACGCGGTTTTTTCTTTGTCAGATTCATGCATCGGGATTTGCTCGAGAAATATTCCGCACCTTGTAAACAGTCCAAAGCGTCACCTATTCGTGGCATGGGGTATACATCTTTTTGGGTAATTTTGTTTAGTGCACGATAATCAACGCAGAAACAAACGCACTGGTCCGTCTTTTTACGAACGAGAACGACGGGCAACGACCACGGGATAACAGAGGGGAGAATGATGTTGCGTTCAAGCATGTCCGAAACGTGGTCCTCGATGATCTTTCGTTCAGACGAAGATACGCGATACGGACCGCGGCGGATGACACGAGAGCCATCCGTGTCAATGCGGTGCGCTGTTGCGGAAGTCTGCCCCAGCTTTGACAAAGAGAAGTCAAAACAAGCTGCTTGTTTTTCAAGCAAAGCAAGGAGGAACTCTGCCTCTTTATGGCTGAGGTCAGAGCTAATGGTTGCGACAAGAGCGGCGGATGACGATGCAGGATCCGAAAGGCGCTGGCCTGCTGATGACGAGCAAATGGGCATAACAGACATGATTTGGCTGTCAGCAGCAGCAGTAGCAATAGCAGTACCTTTGGGCAGCAAGATCGGCTCTGAACTGACGTTCGTTGCAGCAAGTACCGCTGACCCACTCGAAAACCGAACGAGGCAGGTGAGAATGACGACTCCTTTAAGAAGGAAGGACCCTGCAGGAACGGCTAAAATGTCACCATCTTGAATCCTATCTGAGCACATTTTCATTCGTGTCTTTTGCCCAGTGAGCAAAACGTGATCAGCTTGTGCCACCAACCGAGGCGGCTCCTCATCATCAACGCTGGAGAAGTGGGTAGCCGTTGGTTCGACAGCCGGTAAATTGCACGAAATCACAGAGGACGCCGAAGATAGAAAGTCCCACCCCAGAATCAATTGGTGTGCACACAGAGTAAGCACTGCACAGGGAACGTGATTACGGCTTCCATCTATGAATACTCGAACTGTACACTGCGCTGAGGGTTGCAGTACGACTCCGTTAGCATTGCACAGTGAAGGACCAGTGTAAGGAGTTTTAACCTTACGGAGACGCGAACACAAATCTGCATGAATAACCGAACCGCTTGCACCAGTATCCACAAGAGCATTAACAAAAATTCCTTCCACTAGCACAGATAAAAAGTTTGATGGTCGTTGACGAGGACTTGAACATTTTTGCAGCGACGCAGTTTCACCTCCGAAAACTCCAGGCGCTAGTTTTCCGAACGGTTATCGGGAACGTGGAAAGCCGGGTGAAGAGGAGACACGGACCGTTGATACGGTGAGGGTGATCGGCGGCGGGAGGGACGATTGGTCTGAGGCGGTTCAAACGAGGGGGAGGGTGGCAATGAGCGTCGCGGGGTTGAATCATATACACGATGCTGTGAACCGTAAGGATAACCGAAATCTCGTTCAAACAGTGCGGTCCCTCGTCGTTCATCTTGCATACGGCGTCGGCAGAAGCGGGATATGTGGCCCCGGATCCCGCAGTAATAGCAGACGGGTCGGTCGCTCGGGAAAGCCTGGCGAGGGGTTCGCACGTTGGTGTACTACACCCTTGGAACGGTCGCTGCGGAGATCGCTGTTAGATGTGCGGGTGCGAACGGGGCATCTTGAGGCAGGCGCGGTCATTATACCATGGCCGAGTAGGACGAAGTGGCAGTTGTAGTAATGGGGGGTGGCATCGGCATCACACCCGTCATGGATGCCAGCTCCTCCTTCACGAGGTCGCGCAACTGGAGCACTTCCGAGCGAATAGAATCGCGTGGAGGAAACGGCGGGTCATTGAACTGGAGCTCTTCGCGGATGATTTGACGTATGAGGGCGCGTAGGTCCACGTCCCCCTGTGGTTGCATAGCAAGACCATTTGGTTGCAGACGGACGGCCTGCAGTTCGTCCAGGCGCTGACAGGTTGTCCGGATATCGAAGATGGTCGAATGATTTCGAATTACAAGGGCGTTGAAGGCAAAAGGTGCTATGCCCTTCAGGACATGGCGAACCTTGTCGGCCTCCAATATGCTTGCATCCACACGGTGACATAGAGCGAGAACGTCCTCTATGTAAGGCGCATACGTCTTCTCAGGGCCCTGAAGGCGACTGGCCAGCTTCCTTTACGCCATGTCTGACCGTGGCGGTTGGCCTACCGAATATCTGGCGCAGCTCCTGACAAAAGGTGGCCCAGTCGACGAGCCGGTGGTTGTTGTTAAGAAACCATGTTTGTGCCACCTTGTCCAAGAGAAACCCAACGTTCTGTAGCTTCGCCACGTCATCCCAATGGTTAAACCCACTGACTCGAGTAAACTGATCCAGCCAGTCTTCAACGTCTTCATGATAGAGCCCGGCGAAATGAGGAGCATCGCGATGGCAACTGGTGATAGCAAATGCCAGAGGCGCAGCAGGGGAGGTGCCAGCGGGACTGCTTCCGGCCTCACTCTCCATCGCTGCAACAGGCAATCGCCTACCTGAACGGAGTTCCAGGGGTCTGCTTGGAAGGCGTTGAGGACGGGATCGAGCGCAACCTCCACCATTTGTAAGGGCCTTGGGTACTCGTTCAGGTAAGGTGTTTATTTTACGACCAAGCCGGCTCGAAACACCGGTCCAGCCACCAGCGATGATAATGATCAGTCTCGTAGTAGACGAAGCCTTCCTCGATGTGTTTGGTGATGGGGATAATGGAGCAGTAAAATAAAGGATTTTCTACGCTTCAGAGCTTCGCGCTCAAAATATATATATATATTGTGGTGACGTTTATTGACACCTGGGCACGGTCACGTCGTCAAGTCAGGCAGAGTTCGAGCGGACGTAGGGAACCGGGGCTGAGGTTCGAGCTGTGCGAGGACACACTTCGTCTCCTTCCAAAAGCGCTGCATGGCACATAACCTTATCGGAAGATTGTCCACCAACAGGACCTGACAGGACATAGCCACTGGAAAAGTGTCCATCTGCTATTGTTCAGGTTCTTCGCTACAATCACCCCCGGCGAGAAGGGGGAGCCATCCTGGCGACTCATGGTGACGACGGAACCAGCGGATCATAGTAGGGCTTGAGTCGCTGAACATGCACAGTCTCACGGCCGCGGCGCCGAAGATCCGATGAGGGCATAACTGGTTCGACGATATAATTCACTGGCGAAGTTCTTTTGATAACACGGTAAGGACCGTGGTATTTCGATGTAAGCTTCGGAGAGAGACCTGGAGTGGAACATGGCACCCAAAGCCAAACAAGGGAGTCGGGAGAGAAATCGCGTGGTGCACTGGACGCGTCATGGCGAGTTTTCTGTAGCTGCTGGTGTTCAGAAGTGAATGAACGAGCGAGCTGGCGGCATTCCTCAGCAAACTGCGAAATCTGGGAAATCGGTGTATACTCCGAGGGATCAGGGTGGTATGGAAGTACCGTGTCCAGCGTGCAGGTCGGCTCCCGTCCGTATAGGAGGAAGAACGGTGAAAATCCGGTAGTCGACTGCGTCGCGGTATTGTACGCCTACGTGATGAACGGAAGGACCTGATCCCAGTTTGAATGGTCTGATGAAATATACATAGACAGCATGTCTCCCAGAGTGCGGTTGAATCGTTCGGTTAGGCCGTTGGTTTGCGGATGGTACGCTGTGGTAGTGCGGTGAACGATGTTACACTCGGCCAAGAGCGCTTTGATAACGTCCGATAAAAAGACGCGACCTCTGTCACTCAGCAGCTCTCGGGGCGCTCCGTGGCGAAGGATGAAACGACGGAGGAGGAAGGACGCCACGTCCCGGGCTGTGGCTGCTGAAAGGGCTGCTGTCTCAGCATATCGCGTGAGATGATCTACCGCAACGATAATCCAGCGGTGCTCTCTGGAGGTGCACGGCAACGGCCCGTAGAGGTCGATACCCACTCTATCGAAGGGGCGGGCAGGGCACGGCAGAGGCTGGAGTTCGCTCGCTGTTGATCGCGGGGGAGACTTACGGCGCTGGCAGTCTGTGCAGGAACGAACATATTTTGTGACGAAGGTGTACATGCCTCGCCAGTAAAAGCGAAGGCGAAGTCTTCGGTATGTCTTCAGGACACCTCCGTGGGCACACTGCGCGTCACCGTGGAACGAAGAACAGATGTGCACGCGTAAATGACGAGGGATGACCAGGAGCCATTTGCGACCTTCGGACGAATAGTTTCGGCGGTAAAGGAGTTGGTCACGGACAGAGAAATGGGCAGCTTGGCGACGGAGAGAGCGAGGTGCGGCTGCTGGCGATGGACGGGACAAAAATTCCACAATGGAAGTGATCCACGGATCCTTTCGCTGTTCAGCAGCCATGTCGGTGATATCAAGGGGGGCCAGAGTGCACTCCACAGAAGATAAATCTTCAGCGTCGGATGGTAGAGGAGACCTAGAAAGGGCATCTGCGTCTGTGTGCTTGCGGCCGGACCGGTATACCACTCGTATGTCATGCTCTTGCAGCCGGAGGGCCCATCGACCGAGGCGGCCAGACGGATCCTTTAGCGACGAGAGCCAACAAAGGGCGTGGTGGTCCGTCACCACGTCGAATGGGCGCCCGTAGAGGTACGGGCGAAATTTCGTAATAGCCCAAACGATCGCTAAGCATTCCTTTTCGGTCACGGAGTAGTTGACTTCGGCTTTTGTAAGGGTACGACTGGCGTAAGCGACGACGTACTCCTCGAATCCGGTCTTGCGTTGTGCGAGTACTGCGCCCAGGCCCACACCGCTGACATCGGTATGTATTTCCGTGGGAGCGCTGGGATCAAAATGTCGCAGTACCGGTGGGGAAACAAGAAGGCGGCGCAACATATTGAAGGCGTCCTCGCAGGCGGGTGACCAATCGCCGATCTCGTTGTTACCACCAAGGAGCTTCGTCAAAGGCGCAATGATGGTGGCGAAATTGCGAACAAAGCGCCGGAAGTAAGAACAAAGTCCTATAAAGCTGCGAAGTTGTTTCATTGTCGTCGGTTTGGGAAATTCCGCCACGGCGCGAAGTTTTGCTGGGTCAGGAAGGACACGATCTTTTGACACCACGTGGCCTAGAATAGTAAGTTTTCGAGCTGCAAAGCGGCATTTCTTCAAGTTTACCTGCAGGCGGGCAGTGGCAAGGCAGGTTAACACTTGTTCGAGGCGGGTAAGATGCGTCGCAAAATCAGGGGAAAACACGACTATGTCATCTAAGTAACACAAGCATGTTTTCCACTTCAGGCCGCGCAATATGTTGTCCATCATCCTTTCAAAGGTTGCTGGCGCATTGCAAAGCCCGAAGGGCATGACGTTGAATTCGTACAGCCCGTCAGGTGTGACAAAGGCTGTTTTGAGGCGATCCGCTTCTGCCATAGGAACTTGCCAATAGCCGGACCGTAAATCCAGAGAAGAGAAGAACTCGGCTCCTTGCAAGCAATCGAGGGCGTCATCTATGCGAGGAAGCGGATAGACGTCTTTCCGCGTGATCTTGTTTAGGCGCCGGTAGTCCACGCAGAAGCGAATTGAGCCATCTTTTTTCGTCACAAGTACTACGGGAGAGGCCCAGGGGCTTGTCGAAGGGCGTACAACGTCGCGCTTGAGCATGTCCGCGACGTGCTCATCAATGACTTGGCGCTCAGTGGGCGACACACGGTATGGCCGCTGTCTGAGGGGTGCGTGGGAACCGGTGTCAATATGGTGCGAAACACTGGATGCGCGGCCCAATTCGACGCGTTGGGCATCGAAAGAGTCTCGGAAACGATGCAGAAGAGCCAGAAGCTCGTCTCGTTGCGCAGGAGCTAAAGCGTCGTCGAGGGAACGTAAAAAGACATCGGAGTCACAGTTCACACTAGGCCCAAGCGCGGCGAGGTGCAGTGATGCAGCGTTCTCGGATGCGTCGACGATGAGATGATCGTCAACTGGCTCGACGTGCCCAAGACATTCACTGCGAACCAATGTGGCGGGGCGCGACGACGGGTTTGAAACGAGGATTGTATCGAGACCAGAGCGAATTTCAAGGACCGCGAAAGGTAGCGGCAAACATTTCCGGGCGCTGAACAGTGGCGACGGCGTAAAGAAAACGGTGGTGTCGGACAGACAGTCACAAGACACGGAAACAAGCACTGAGGTGCCGGGAGGAATATCGGTATCATCGGCGGCAATCAACTTGGCGGGACGTTCGGGGATAGCGATGTCGTCAAACGGGAAAAGTTCAACTTCAGCGCGAGCACACCGAATGATCGCATGATGTCGTGACAAAAAGTCCCAACCGAGGATGATATCGTGCGAACAGGTGGCCAAAACGATGAACTGGATGATATAGACATTTTGCTGGATTGTAACTCGGGCGGTGCACGTGGCCAATGGTTTCACGTCTTGAGCATTCGCGGTCCGGAGGGTGAGGCCAGAAAGCGGAGTGGTGACTTTCCTCAAGGAACGACAAAGACTTTCACGTATCACAGACACAGCGGCACCAGTATCGATAAGAGCGCAAGCGAAAACACCTTCTACGGTAACGTCAATCACATTGTTAGGCGAAAACGGAGGACTTGAGTAGTTCGACGTGGGCGCAGTTGTTGCCTCCGGAACTGCGGCCGCTAGTTTCCCTCAGCTGCAGGGTTGGCACGTGGGCGCATCGGGGAAACGGAGCGGCGACGCGGAGAAAAGGAACGGCGGCTTGAAGGCGTCGAGGTCGACTGGTCAGCTGAGTACGAAGGTGGGGTTGCGCTAGAAGTAGCGGGAGCGAAAAGTGGCGGAAATCCATAGGCTGGGAACTGGTAGGCGTCAACGGGAGATTGGGGTCGACGGCGACATAAACGTGCCACATGTCCCGGAAGTCGACAAGCGAAACAGATTGGGCGGTTGTCTGGGGTGCGCCATGGATTCGGGGTCCGAGGCGCCATGCGGGGATACGGCGCTACTGACTGCTCCGCGGGACATACAAAGGAAGGGAATGGTGCCAGCGGCGGTCTTGTGGCGACGGAAGCGTAGGTGAGCGGGGCTTCGACGTATTGTTCAATAGGCGACACGACAGGAGGTGCGACTGACGCGGCCACTGGTGAAAGGGTGGATGCCGGCGCAACTGACGGCTGGCGTACGGAAGGGATCGTCTCGGCAACACGCTCTCGGATCACCCGTTGGACGGAGTGAGGCAACGTGGAAGGGGGCTGTGGAGCGCAGGGAAGCAGGGACAGCTGACGTGAAACCTCTTCTCGCACGAACTGCTCGATATGAGGTAGAAGAGCCGAGAGGTCAGGAGAAGCAGCCAATGCCGACAGCGACCCACGTTGCGGTTCTTCCCGCGAAGGGCGTTGGCGGGTGAAAATGCGCTGCTTGCGGAGCTCGTCATAGCTCTGGCACCAGTTCACGACGTCGCTAATAGTCTGCGGGTTTTTATTTAGCAGCATTTGAAACGCATCGTCCTCAATGCCCTTGAGAATGTGTTTGATCTTATCGCTTTCGGCCATAGCTGGATTTGCACGCCTGCAGAGGTCGACGACGTCCTCTATGTAGCTCGTAAATGTTTCACCGGCCTGCTGCGCTCGCTCACGCAGCTGCTGCTCGGCCTGGAGTTTGCGAAGTGCCGATCGGCCGAAAACTTTCGTAAATTCAGCTTTGAAGTCTGGCCAAGTAGTGAAGGTAGATCCGTTGTTGTTATACCATGTCTCAGCCAGCACCGTAAAATAGAATCCGACGTTATTGAGCTTCATCGTGTCATTCCATTTATTATAGGAGCTCACCCGTTCGAAGATTGAAAGCCAGTCTTTCGCATCACGGTCATCGGTGCCGTTAAAGAAAGGCGGGTCTCGTTGCCGGAGCGTACCGGAACAGACGATGGGCTGCTGGGGTGTAGGCGGCATGTCGTCGCTGACCGGGAGTCTTCTGCTTCGCAATTCCAGGCTGTCAGGCCTTGCGGGGATCGCGATGCGGCAACCTCCACCAAAAATGTGGTGACGTTTATTGACACCTGGGCACGGTCACGTCGTCAAGTCAGGCAGAGTTCGAGCGGACGTAGGGAACCGGGGCTGAGGTTCGAGCTGTGCGAGGACACACTTCGTCTCCTTGCAAAAGCGCTGCATGGCACATAACCTTATCGGAAGATTGTCCACCAACAGGACCTGACAGGACATAGCCACTGGAAAAGTGTCCATCTGCTATTGTTCAGGTTCTTCGCTACAATATATATATATATATATATATATATATATATATATATATATATATATATATATATATATATATATATATATATATATATATATATATATATATATATATATATATATATATATATATATATATATATATATATATGTATATATATTGTCACGGCCCTCTTGACATTTCACATGGCCGTGCACTGGATCACCTGGTGGTCAATCCATCGTACATTTCATCTATGGGTACGTGCCGCATCAGTGGGTCGCGCAAGGCAAGCCGAAGCGAAGACGAGGAGGTCGCGCAGAGACAGTCTGGCTCGAGCTACGCTGGTATCCTCGGCTTCGGACTATACGCCTCATTCTTTGAAAATAGATCGCTTTTAAGCACAGCGTGTAAATAGCCCGCATCTGCCTCGTAACATCTTTTTGGTGGAGGTTGCGGTTCCCGTCCCTGTGCCTGTCAACAGCGCAGTAACACCACACCACGGATCTTCGAAGTGGGCGACACATTCGTCGACGCACGATGCCTCCTGCCAACGAGACCGCACCCGTTGCGCCCCTCATCATCGTTTCTCAGCCCCGTGACCCAGGCTTTTTCACCGGTGAGGACGACACCGACGTGGAAGAATGGATTCGCATGTTCGAACGTGCCAGCGCCCATAACAGGTGGGATGGTACAATAATGCTGGCTAACCTACCTTACCATCTAAGAAACACAGCCAAATCCTGGTATGACACCAACGAGCACACGTTGACCAGCTGGGACGTTTGCAAAGAAAAGATGTGGAAAATATTTGGCAGCCCCGTGGGTCGCCAGCTCGCCGCACGTCAACAGCTCGCTTCGCGCGCCCAGTCCGCCACTGAATCGTATATCACGTATATACACGATGTTTTGGCCCTCTGCGCAAAGGTTGATCCCGAAATGTCGGAAGCCGACAAGGTAGGCCACGTCCTTAAAGGCATTGCAGATGACGCCTTCCATCTGCTGATGTGTAAAGATGCCGCTACAATCGACGCCATTCTTAACGAATGCCGACGCTTCCAGGAGGCCAAATGCCGCCGCATTGCCCACCAGTTTACTCGGCTGCCTCACACGGCGGCAACGTCGTCGTGTCAAGATGTGTCGGTGCCACCACGCACAACGCTGACGCCTAGCACGGAGGCCCAGACTGAGAGCCTGACGAAAATAGTACGCCGTGAGATCGAGGCTATGGCTCCAATCGCTCAGCACTGCGCGCAGGACCGGAACGGCCCCACGATTTCTCTCATCCAAGCCGTCGTTAGAGACGAGATCACGTCCCTGGGCCTTCACTCAGTTTGTGCCTTGGGACGCCAGGATCCCTGCGACGGCTTCCGTACCCCTTCGCCCCGTACTGATGTCCCGCCGCGCTACGATGTTCTACCGCGCTACCGACGACGCAGTCCTGGTGAATGGAGAACAGCCGATGACCGCCCCATCTGTTTCAACTGCCATCGCGTTGGACACGTCGCCCGTTATTGCCACAGCAGCTGGTCGCCATTTAGCCGTCAACGGTTTCCCGAGAACAGCTACTCCGACGACTACCCTCGACGTTTTCCGCCACGTCCTCAGCAGCCCTTCGCAGCCGACAACACACGACGCAACCTATCTAGCCGCTCGCCGTCACCTCAGCGTCGCCAGTCGCGTTCGCCGCAGCCCCGCCGCCAGACTCCGCCGCCCACTTTCTCGGCCTCCCTCTCGGAAAACTAGCCAGTGCAGCTCCCGGAGGTGATGCTGCATTAACGACCCGGCCTGCAAATCCTCTGTTGACTTCGGTTTCAAGACCCAATTTGATAGATGTTCACGTTGACGGGGTTCGTGTTAGTGCTTTAGTCGACACAGGTGCCAATATTTCAGTCATGAGTTCGAACCTTCGCCGCACTCTTCGGAAAGTTCTGACGCCCGCGATATGCCGTGCTGTACGAGTCGCCAACGGAGGAACGACCACCGTAGCCGGAATGTGTACGGCCCGCGTCGCAATTGCCGGACACGACATCCCTGTCTTGTTCACCGTCTTGGACACATGTCCTTACGACATAATATTCGGACTGGACTTTCTTACAGAACACGCCGCCCTCATTGACTGCGCCGCCGGGGTTTTACGTCTTGAGCTGCCCACAACACCCCTTGATGACATCACGCCCACTTACCGGCTTTGCGGCGCCGAACATGCTCGATTAGCTCCCAAGGCCATGACCTACGTGCGTTTATCGTCGTGCCCGCCAGTTCCAGATGGTGACTACGTTGTCTCGCCCGTCACCGATATACTCCTTGAACGCAACGTGACCCTTCCTTATACAGTCGTGACTGTCGCGAAGAACGATATTGGCCTCCCATTTTTGATCTTCGGTTTCTCCACCCAAGTCCTTCCCCGTGGAATGTCGCTTGCTACACTGATCCCCTTGGCTGAATGCGAAGTTTCCGTGGTGACAACTGACGACTCTGAATCCTCTACGGATAGCCAACGGGACATTTCACGAACTACCGCTGATTTTATGGACATGATAGCTTCGGACCTTCCACCTCCGGAAGCCCATCAGCTCCGTTGTCTCCTAGCGTCATATCGGGACATTTTCGACTTGGACAACCGTCCGTTGGGCCAGACTTCCCATGTGACACATCGCATAAACACTGGTGATGCGACCCCTATCCGCCGACGTCCATATCGTGTCTCCCACGCCGAACGTACCGTCATTCAGCAGGAAGTCGAGAAGATGTTGCGGAAAGATGTTATTGAGCAGTCTTCCAGTCCATGGGTGTCTCCAGTCGTGCTGGTCAAAAAGAAAGACGGCTCATGGAGATTCTGTGTTGATTACAGACATTTAAACAAGATAACCAAGAAGGACGTTTATCCACTTCCTCGAATTGACGACGCCCTCGACTGCTTGCATGGCGCGTCGTATTTCTCGTCCATTGAGCTGACATCAGGGTACTGGCAAATTGCAGTCGACGACGCCATGGACCGCGAAAAGACCGCTTTTGTAACACCAGACGGACTGTACCAATTTAAGATCTTGCCGTTCGGGCTCTGCAATGCGCAAGCCACATTCGAAAGGATGATGGACTCTTTTCTCCATGGATTTAAATGGACGACATGCTTATGCTACCTGTATGACGTTATCGTCTTTTCTTCGACGTTTGAGACACACTTGCATCGCCTTTCCGGCATCCTGGCAGTTTTTCGCAGAGCTGGACTTCAGCTAAATTCGTCAAAGTGCCACTTCGGTTGTCGCCAAATAAAGATCCTTGGGCACCTCGTCGACGCTACCGGAGTCCAACCTGATCCAGACAAAATACGAGCCGTAAAAGACTTCCCTGACCCTCGATTTCAATAAGCACCGAGACGGCGCTTCTCCGCCGGAAGGGGGTCATGTCACGGCCCTCTTGACATTTCACATGGCAATGCACTGGATCACCTGGTGGTCAATTCATCGTACATTTCATCTATGGGTGCGTGCCGCATCAGTGGGTCGCGCAAGGCAAGCCGAACCGAAGACGAAGAGGTCGCGCAGAGACAGACTGGCTCGAGCTACGCTGGTGTCCCCGGCTTCGGACTATACGCCTCATTCTTTGAAAATAGATCGCTTTTAAGCACAGCGCGTATATAGCCTGCCTCTGCCTCGTAAAAATATATATATATACATACATATATATAAATGTATATATATATACATATATATATATATATATATATATATATATATATATATATATATATATATATATATATATATATATATAGTAAGCATGTCGTGCTAATGATAAGTGTAATGAACGTCAGCCCCAACGGGCAAATCCCTCTGCGTGAATATGCTGCGCCGGATGCCGCTTGCGGAACAGGACGTGCTCGTTCAGTGTCAGTCTCGCGAAAACGTGGTGGTTTCGGCTCACCCCCCTCTGTGTTGACGCCTCGTTCGTGAATATACTAGTCTAGCCTTCTACCGGAACGAAGACTATCTCATTTACTGTTTTTAGTGGAGGTTGAGGTGCTGCTCGGGTCCCCATTTATCTACCCTGGAGCTGCGCAGCCAGACACTTCGCTCGAGGATGTCTCAAGGTAACCACCACGAATCCCTTCCTTCTGTGCCGCCTATCATCTGCCCTAGCACGGTCCGTTCACGGGATGCCTCCTTCTTCAATGGCACTGATGACCAGGATGCTGAGCACTGGCTCACCACCTTCGAACGGATGAGCACCCTTAACAGCTGGGGCGATAAACTTAAACAGAACAACGTCAGCCTCTTCTTAACCGGTGTCGCAGAAACCTGGTATAAGAACCACGGGTCTGGTCTACTCACATGGTCGGACTTCAAGAATGCTGTTCGGAAAATGCGCGCTCCACAGTGTTTGCGGGACCGTGCTCAGCGCATGAATGAAACCTTTACCTCTTACATCGAGGACGTCTTTGAGTTGATTAAGCGGGCGAACAATGCTATGACCGAACAGAGCAAACTCAAGCCCATTCCTAAAGGCATAGATAACGGTTCCTTCCAAACGTTGCTCGCAAAAAACCCTCGGCTGGATATTGAAGCCAGAAACGCCCGCCAAGAGTTTGATGAACTTCGCAGAGAGCGGTTTCTCACTCGTAAGGCCGTGGAACACGACCATTCCCTGTGCAGCTTGGCATCTGGGGATAGGGGTGTTCTCTTCACCCAGATTCAACAGTTTCCTCGCGAAGAGGTGGCTCTTCAGCTTTGTCTCATTAGCGACGTAGAAAAGCAGCCTCAGTTGGATTTAGCCCCAACCCTCAGGAGCGTTATACAGCAACAAGAGGCTGACGCACCTCCAAGAACTCGACCGCCCAATTCTGCGGTAGCTGCAGTGGTATACGCCGGCATAACGCCACCAACTACGATGGCAGCCCCTTTGACCTCCGTCGACCCAGTGCCACATAGGACTTTCACCTATGCCGAGACCGTGGCACAACCTTTCACTGAAACCATGCCAGGACCCTTCTTTGCGCCTGCTGCAAGCCCTGGGAGTCATGCCACTGCCGGGGTTCAACGCGTCTGGTCCATGCGTATCGCTCCGCGTCCAGCGTCAACATTCGCGAATCCTTGGGGCACGGCAGATAATCGCCCTATCTGCTATTCGTGTGGGATTGCCGGACAAGTGGCATGCTACTGCCGTCGTGCCATGAGGGGTGCGCGCAACGCATTGTGGTCCTTACCCTATACGCCATCACCGTCCATAGAGCACGCTCGGACCCGGCTGCCGACGACTGCTCCGTCTGATAACCGAACCGCGACTTCGTCAGCCATCGTTCTCTTTCCCCATGACGTCGTTCTTCCAATGATGACCATGAAAACGCCGCAGTTTTGGAGGCAGAAACTGCGTCAACGTCAAGATGCCTAAGTCCTCATTGTTCGCCGCCTAATGAATTCGAAGCTACACTGGCGCTTGATGACACTGGAGCTGCGGTGTCTGTTATTGACGGGAAACTTTGCCGAATGCTACGAAAAGTGACGACACGTATAGGTCGTGTTACTCTCCGAACGGCTAGTGCACAACCATTGGAGCCGCTGGCTGCATGCACTGCTCAGGTCAAAATTCAAGGGGTTGTATATGCAGTCGAGCTCATCGCTTTGTCAGCGCGCTCTGGCAGCATGATTCTCGGACGGGACTTTTTGTCGCGCCACCACGCCATCATTGACTGTTATCGCGCTAAAGTTGAGCGGTTTCTGGAGGTAAAAAACCCCCAGGACGAGACAACCGCCAAATTGCGTGTGAACGAATAACCCCACATCTCTCCTGGCTCATCTGTGCTTGTGCCCTTGTCGTGCAACAATATTTCTTACGCCACAGCCGTCTTCGCGCCATATGTCTTATTTGTGCTCGCAAAGGGTTGTCGCTGCCGTTCGCCGTTCTTGATATTACAACTGGTGCCAGCAGAATGCTTACTTTGAACCCGACGTCGTTCCCTGCTATACGTTTGCGCGGCGAGTGGCTTGACGTTGTAGAAGAAGTGCATCCCGGTCTAGTTGAAACTGTATTCGAGGAATCGAGGCCCGTTGACATCACCGCACTTGGTCTTCAGTCTACACCTGATGACACCCTTTTGAGAAGCGCCATTGACGACGACCTTCCTTCGGCTGAACGTGACGAGATACTTACTCTTTTACACCGCTTTACTTCATCCTCCGACTGCTACTACACCGCTTTGTGCCACACGTCGACTGTGTGTCATGAGATCGACACTGGCACGCACGCACCGTTGCGACAGCGACCCTATCGCGTGTCCTCCACCGAACGGCGTGTTATTGATGACCAAGTCGCGGACATGCTGAAGCGCAACGTCATTCGACCATCCGTGAGTCCTTGGGCTTCTCCTGTGGTTCTCGTTAAAAAAAAGGACGGCTCTATTCGATTCTGTGTGGATTATCGCCGCCTGAACAAAATCACGGGCAAGGACGTTTACCCGCTGCCTCGCATAGACGACGCGCTCGACTGCCTGCAGGGAGCCGAGTTTTTCTCGTCATTAGACTTGAAATCCGGCTACTGGCAAGTGCCTATGGCCGACGCTGATCGTTCGAAGACGGCTTTTACGATGCCCGATGGCCTTTACAAGTTTAACGACATGCCGTTCGGACTTTGTATTGCGCCGGCCACATTCGAACGAATGATAGACAACGTACTTCGGGGCTTGAAATGGAAAACGTGTCTCTGCTATTTAGATGACATAGTCGTGTTTTCGCAGGATTTTGCAACCCATCTCACTCACCTAAAACAAGTGCTAACATGCCTTCCTTCCGCTGGTCTGCAGCTGAACCTTAAGAAGTGCCGCTTCGTTGCTCGAAAACGTACCTTTATGGACACGTTATCTCGAAAGACGGTGTCCTCCCGAACCTGGGAAAACTTCGTGCCGTGACGGGGTTTCCGAAGCCAACCACGCTGAAGGACCTACGAAGCTTCATCGGCCTCTGTTCGTACTTCCGCCGCTTTGTACGAAACTTTGCCTTCATCCTTGCGCCTCTCACACACCTTCTCGGCGGAAGTAAAGACATTGCCGAATGTTCCCTCGAATGTGAGAGCGATTTCTTAATGTTACGTCGGATCCTTACGTCACCACTGATACTGCGGCACTTTGATCCGAATGCGCCCACTGAGATCCATACTGATGCCAGTGGTGTTGACTTAGATGCGGTGCTCGCTCAACAAAAGGACGGATTTGACGGATACATGGTGAGGTACGCGAGCCGTACACTGACGAAGGTCGAAGTCAACTACTCCGTAACTCAGAAAGAATGTTTGTCTCTTGTATTGGCAATCAGCAAATTTTGTCCTTACCTGTACAGTCGCCCTTTCGAGGTCGTAACGAATCACCATGCTCTGTGTTGGTTATCGTCGCTGAAGGAACCCGGCAGCCGTCTGGGCCGCTGGGAAATCCGCCTTCAAGAGTGCGCTATCCGTGTTGTGTACAGATCAGGACAGAAGCATACCGACGCCGACGCTCCTTCTCGATCTCTGCGTAGTTTTTGTTGCATTGCCTGACAGTTTATTACAGTGCGTACTACACGAGCTGGTGCGCTCGGGGAGACTGATACATAAAAACAATAGGTACATGGTCGCTACTCAAGGGGCAGTCAATGGTACTCCACGAACAAATTAATCCGCCCTTTGCATACGTTAAATCCAAAACTGAATGCGTTTGACCCCTAAAGAATATCGCATTGCCCGAGTTGAAGCCGACCAAGTTATTTTCTGCTGTCCAATCCAATAAACGGCAGATGCTCATGTCTGTGTGAAACCCCAGCTTACATGATGGGAATTAAAATCTCTTGCAAACAGGACGTTTTGCTCACAGGACGTCTTGACCAAATAAAAAGGATTGGTGGTAAGTATGCTGTTAGGGAAATAGGCATTAAGTAACGAGAACGGCGCACACCCAGGGAGGAAGATATCAATGGCAATAAGTTCACACCCTGACGAGACGTACTGGAAGGACAACTTGGATTTGCGGCAAACGTTTAACGATATGTGAATCAATAATCCACCACCCCTTGTTGTTATGTCTAGACGAAACACACTAAAATTTGGAAGCATGAAGTGCTTGCCGTGAGATAGCCAGGATTCTTGTAGAATAATAAAAAATGGGGAATGATTGTGGATAAACTATATTAGATCCCCGTGGGCCGCTGGTACTGATCGACAATTCCACTGAAAAAATCGGTGGGGTCATTAGGGGAGTTGATGGCAGCCACAGCTGTCTCCAAAATGCTTTCTTTGAGTTTAACCTCGGATTGGCCCTTCTTTGCGTTTTTCGAACGCACTCCTGCAGGCGACGTGGCAGTTGTGAACTGGAAGGTGATCTCTTACTGTAAGGGCGTCTTGCCGACATTGCGGAGTTTTCAACTTCCATATCAAACTCATCATATTGATCAGGATTGGAGCAGGATGGCTGATCTTGAGGGGACACAGAAACAAGGTCGAAGCATGAACAATTGAAATCATAGCTGAAATCTGCCTGCCAACTTCGTTGGCAGCAGCCTGCTGGAGTGCGGTGGCTGATGGATTACTTGACTTTGAAATGATTGTATGACCTCTTGAAGTCTGGGGTTCATGCTCTGTGGGAGTTTTGGATGCCGACTTTGGAAACCCGAGTTTTGGATACCCTTGTCTGCTGCAAGGCAGGCAAGGGTAACGACAGAAGCTGCGCCATTTGCTGTGTATGTGCCGACAACAGAGTTGATACCTGTTCAGTACAAAAAAACACTAACTGGCTGGGAACTTCTGGCAAAACTTCTTTCAAAGCAATACCTATGACCTTTGCTAGAGAGGCTTCATATGATAGATTTTGACGTGCCACAGCCGCGGCGTACCCATTGGTCCTCTCTTTCACTATTGCCATTGCTTCCCGAGCATCGCCGTTTCCCAGTACTTCGAGAACATAAATTTCTGATGCACGAGCGGGACAGTTTGAGTAGGCGTCTGGATGCGCAGACCTGCGAAGGCAGCACGCGCATTAAACAGCAGTACACTGGCTAGCCAAGTGCTCGCCCCGGCAGTTGCAACAGCGGGTAGAGGATTAGCATGACCCTGTATTGTGACCGAACGCCAGCAGTTGCGGCATTGGTGAGGACGGAGATATAAAGGATCAACCCTGTACACCAACGGCCACATCTTGATTTCTGACAGGAATGCAGTGCCAGCAAAAGTAGCTATCACAGACTCAGTTGGATTGCGAGTGCTCGCAACTAACCGAGAGCATCGGTAAACGGCGACAACGCCACCATCCAGGAATTGATCGAGCAGTTCACTGGGAGAGATGTCCACGTCAACACCGCGGACAATTCCTTTGGAGCATGCGAGGTGAGATGGCACAAAAGGGATCACCGGGAGCAACCCAAAATTCCTGCACGTAAGAAGGTCCGCCAAGGAGCCCTTTTCTGAAGATTTGCAGATGATCCCACCCTTTCCATACGATCGCACCTCCTTCACCTTGTTGTAGTGCTCGTTTACCGCTTGAAGGTCTTTTTGAATGCTTTTGAAGTTTTTGAGACAGATCGCCTCGCCATTCGTAGGAACGAAATCCACGAGAATAGCCGTGCCGCCATTCGGCAGGAAGGAGTGCAGAGGCACGTCCTGCGCCGAGAGACTAGCCGACCAGGGAGTGGTTCCCTGGCCGGGACGAAAATGACATGGTATATTCTTATCCGCTACCGCGGTTAGGGGAACAGAGATAAAACTAAACAAGCAGCCACCCCGCAAATCGGCAAACCCTAACCAAAATCACCACTGAGCAAAGAACAGCGTTCAATGGCTTCGATCGCAGAGCTGACGTGTTCTCTCGCCTAGGCCGGCGGCAAACCTCGATACTCGATCGGCCCGTGCGCCATGCGCTTCTTCTTGCTTCTCGTCGTCGGGCGTCTACCAAGCTGAATATACCGAACAGGGAATTACCCTTGCATGAACGACTGTGCCAATTACTGATATCGCGCCCATAATCAACGCTACAATATTCATATTCGCCCCCCGTGGGGAAGGAGCCGTCCTGGCGACTCGAGGAGGCGGGGCGACCACTAGGTCGTAGTACTCTTTCAGCTGGTTGGCGTCCACAGTGTCGACGGTCGGGTGCGGGTGCAACCGGCTCGATGTGGTACCTAATTCCTTGGTGAAGTTTGCTTGACAACTCAGTAGGGTCCATGATTTTTTGCAATAGGCAGCGGTGAGAGACCGGGTGTCGGGCATAGCACCCAAAGCCACACACGTGAATGAGGCCTATAGATGGGAGCCGCGGTGGAAGCGTCGGCGGGTGAGCTCACGGCACTCTTCGGCGTGCTAGAGTATTTCCGAAATGGGTGCAAACTTGGCCTGATCTGGGTGATACGGCAAAATTTTGTCAAGAGTACATGCTGGCTCCTGTCCGTAGAGAAGGAACAAAGGTGAGAATACCATCGTTGTCTGCATGGCCGTGTTGTAGGCGTACGTGACAAAGGGAAGTATCACGTCCTAGTCAGAATAGTCTGACGCCACGTACATCGAAAGCTTATCACTCAAAGTGTGGATAAATCGTTCTGTGAGTCCATTCGTCAGCGGGTGCTAAGACGACGTAGTTCGGTGAACAATTCCACATTCCTTAACAAGGGCTTCAATGACTTCCCACAGGAAGACGTGACCTGGATCACTTAGCAGCTCTCGAGGAGCACCATGGCGAAGTATGAAGCGGCGTAACAGGAATGACGCGAGGTCACGTGCCGTGGCAGTTGCTAGTGCAGCGGTTTCTGCATAGCGCGTAAGGCGATTCACTGCCGCAATTACCCACGGTGGCCGGCAGCTGTCCACGCAAGGGGACCATAAAGCTGTATCCCAATGCGATTGAACGTTATTTCTGGGCGCGGCATTGGCTGCAGCGGGCCTACCGCAGTAGTAGGAGGGGACTTGCGGCGCTGGCGTTGATGCATGACTGGATGTACTTGCAGACGAACGTGCACATTCCTTGCCAGCAATATCGTAGGCGAAGCCACTGATACGCTTTTACACACCGGGGTGAGGGCAGGTGCGGTGGAAATGGGGTGGAAACGTGGTAATATGCGCATATGCCCGTGCGCAAATTTCGAGGTATTACCAGTAACCCTTTGCGACCTCCTGATAGGTATTTGCGCCTGAAGAGCATTTCGTCGCGGAGTGCAAAGTGGGCAGCTCAAGCGCACGTGATTCTTGAGCAGACTACAGGCGAGAGAGGAAGCCAATAGGCGAAGCAATTTAGGGGTCCTTGCGCTATTCCGCTGCTATATCCGTGACGTCGAGGGATGACAGGCCGGCATCAACAGGCCGGCATCAACAGAGAAAGCGTGGGCGTCTGAATGCTTCCAGCTGGACACGTATGTCATGCTCTTGAAGTCTCAGAGCCCAGCGACCAAGGTGGCGAGACGGGTCTTTGAGCGACGACAACCAACACAATGCGTGGTGGTCCGTCACAACGTCAAAAGGACAACCATACAAATATGGTCAACATTTTGTAAGCGCCCATGCGATGCCAAGCACTCCTTTTACATGACCGAATAATTTAACTCTCCTTCTTTTGAGCGTACGACTGGCATAAGCGACGACATAATCGTCAAAACCAGCTTTTCAGGTTTGTGTTGGGCAAGCACTGCGCCGATTCCGGCGCCGCTGGCATCCGTGTTGATTTCTGTTTCCGTGGTCGGTCAAGGCGTCGCAGTATAGGCGGGGAAGTGAGGAGTCACCGTAACTTTGCGAAGGCTTCATCGCCAACAGGCTGAATATGTACTACAATCCTGTCGTCTCCTCGTCACCTTGAGTCACCAAGATGGCTCCTTTTCCACCGGGGGCGAATATCAGCCGTGCGCCACCGGTTCCCCGGTGGCGGAATTCCGCCTACCGCAGAGCGTGACGGGGTTGGCAGCATGGTCCGAAAAGATGTTCCAGCTAGCTGTACCGGTCTCCCCATGGCTTCGGCATAGGTGAGGGGTGCATAATCCAGAGTGAATGGAAGTGCCTCAGCCACCTCGGAGACAACGGAAGGAGTCGCTTCGGGAGGTTGCGGAGGCACTCCGTACCCTCGTGATGCGCTAGTAACAGACGGTGGCATCGTTGATGCGGGCTCCTGAACAATAAGTGACACTTGCCGAGCGACTTCTTCGCGAACAAACTGTTTAAGCTGCCACATAAATGATGCGTCAGCCCCCGCCTTTGTCAAGCTAGACAGCGGGTCTTCCTGGAAAGAAGAGCCCCGGGTAAGCAACGTGTAAAACCTTTGGTAGACTGAACGGCACGTGCCATGATCCAGGACGTCGTGTATCCTGTAGAGGTCCTCATGCTGCCATCCTGCCCCTATGACGTCATTTTAGGCTGGGACTCATTATCTCGCTATCGCGCCCAGAATCAACGCTACAGTACTGTCACTTGACGTTGCGGTCAATACCTATGACGCCATGGCCCACAATCAATGACGCAGACGACGAGAACGAAGATGTAGGGTGCACAGCCTGCGTGAGCTCTGTAATGGGCTCTATGTGAACAATGTAACTAGGTCGCTTCACCCCATCTCATTGTTCATCTCATTGCTGTCCTGCCACCACGTAACGTTTTGTGGAGTGTGCTGGAGGATCCTTATCCTGGCAACTGATCCGCGGCGTCTCCGCCTAGGCGCGGTAGTTGCTGATACGTAGGCTATGTCGGACAGCCGGAGCTTCGCAGAGATCAAAGATCGACTAAGTCCGCCGCCTCGTGCACCAAGCCAGTGAGACACCGATGCAGACCTCCCGAGACGAGCCGTGATGAGATGAACCAAAGATGTGTCCCCATCCCTCTCGTCCGGCGTGGCTCTGACAACCTATGACGCTTCGTCGCCTCAGAAGACATTCGTGCTGCGGGGCAGGCCTCACAAAGCACGTCATCATCATCCGTGGTGGCGAGCGATTCGTCAATGTAGATTGCCATCAGAGTTACTGGATATAGACAGTTGCGAAACTCCCCATAGGCCCCATGTATCGAAAGCCGGTCTTCGGTTGGCCCCCTGCGCCGCGGAAAGCACGGGGCAAGTTGACTAGCCTGTCGTCTGTCGGCAGGACGTTGAAGTAGTACTCAAGTGCTTGCGGCTGCTGCCGTAAGTCATAAAAAGAAAAGCCGCAAAAACACAAGTAAATTTCACCTAATTAATGCATTTCAATTTAAAGAGCAATCTTTATTTTACAAGAAGTTTTGAATAATAATAGCTTACCGAAGTTTAGTTTTTATCTGGTAGGCGCCGCGCGCGTTGACTTGCCCCTGAGCTTCCACGGAGCAGGGGGGCTAGCGCCGCCCGGATTCTGAAGCGGAGTTTCGCAACTGTATGTATAGAGTAACTCTGGATGGCCATGGCATTGCCCACTCGCATCACAACTAGCGCCTCACCGCGGTTTTGACCGGCACGGTAGGACTCGAAGAGGGGGTGATGTCACGGTACTCTGCGATCAAACCATGGCGCGTCGTGGCCCACAATCAATGACCGCGTTGATGAGATGGAATATATGGGGGGCGCAGCCTGTGGGATCTATGTAATAATGGCCGCTATGTGAATAATGTAAATTTATCATTGCACCTCATATCATCGTTCGTATCGGCTCTCTCTAGCGGCCATGTAACTATTTATATATATATATATATATATATATATATATATATATTGTAAGATGGGTTTATTGCGGAAGGAAATGCGGCAGGATGCTCAGAGAAGGCAGTCCAAAGCAAGCGGGGCACACGGCTGGCTCTCACGCGCTCTTCTCGCGGTCCACGCTGAAGACGATGCCTGTCCAGTTCACCGGTGCTTCATCTTCCTTGCCGTCGTGCAATAACGGCCAATCTCCTTGCAAGGGTAGGAGATAGCATAGAGCTTTTGACTACTGTTACCTCTTCACACTACAATCACCCCACGCGGCGAAGGGAGCCACCCTGGCGACTAAGGGGCACGCCACGACAACAGGGTCATAATAACGCTTGAGGCGCTGCACGTGGACTATCTCGCTGCCTCGGCGACGGAGGTCTGAAGACGGGGTTAGCGGCTCGACCACGTAGTTGACAGGCGACGTGCGTTCGACGACGCCGTAGGGGCCGTGTTACTTGGATAACAGCTTGCTGGAGAGACCAGGAGTAGTAGTCGGTATCCAAAGCCATACCAGGGAGCCGGGAGAAAAAGTTGCTTCTGGGCGGTCGCCATCACGATGATGTTTTTGGTGTGACTGGTCTTCAGAAGTGAAGGCGCGGGCAATCTGGCGGCATTCTTCGGCGTGGCTGCTGAGTCGAGAAATAGTCGTGTGCTCCGAAACATCGGGACGATAGGGGAGGATTGTGTCGAGAGTGCAGGATGGTTCTCGACCGTACAGGAGGAAAAAAGGAGAGAATCCTATGGTGGACTTTACCGCCGTGTTATACGCGTATGTCACAAAAGGAAGAATCGCGTCCTAGTTGGAGTGGTCAGAAGAAATGTACTTGGCGAGCATATCGCCAAGAGTGCGGTTGAACCTCTCCGTCAGCCCGTTCGTCTGCGGGTGGTAGGCAGTAGTGGTGCGATGAGTCACCTTGCATTTTTCCAGGAGAGCTTCTATGACTTCGGACAAAAACACACGCCCTCGATCACTCAGAAGTTTCCGTGGTGCTCCGTGACGGAGGATGAAATGATGTAGTAGGAAAGAAGCAACTTCGCTCGCCGTGGCTGCTGGTAGCGCAGCGGTCTCAGCGTAGCGCGTAAGATGGTCGATAGCAACCACGGCCGAACGGTTGCCGGCAGCAGTAGCTGGCAGCGGCCCATATAAGTCAATGCCGATCCGGTCGAAAGGGCGCGTTGGGCAGGGTAAAGGCTGCATTGGGCCGGCTTGTTGTTGATGCGGGGACTTACGACGCTGTCAGTTTTCGCATGCCCGGACAAACTTCATCGCGAAGGTGTACATGCCTCTCCAGAAATAGCGCTGCCGCAGTCTTTCGTACGTCTTAAGCACGCCTGCGTGGGCACAATGCACATCCGCGTGAAAGCTTTCACAAATGGCAGTCCGCAAGTGACGAGGGATCACGAGCAACCATTTGCGTCCTTGTGGACGATAATTGCGGCGATAAAGAAGTCCATCACGGATGGCGAAGTGCGAGGCCTGACGTCGCAACGCCCTGGGAGCGGTATGCAGCGTAGGATTGGAAAGGAGGTCGCAGAGTGAGGATATCCAAGGACCCTGCCGCTCTTGCCCCGCCATGTCCTCAAACGGTTGCAATGTCGGGGTAGAGTCAATGGCGGTAAGGTCTGCTGTATCCGTGCCCATAGGTGAACGGGACAGGGCGTCCGCATCGTTGTGTTTTCGCCCAGACCGATGTATTACGCGGATGTCGTATTCCTGGAGGCGTAGAGCTCATCGGGCAAGGCGACCAGAGGGATCCTTCAGGGATGTCAACCAGCAAAGGGCGTGATGGTCTGTCACGAAATCGAAGGTACGGCCGGAAAGATAGGGACGGAACTTGGCAATAGCCCACACGATGCCCAAACACTATCCGTGACGGAATAATTGGATTCGGCTTTTGTAAGCGTGCGGCTCGCATAGGCAACGACGTACTCTTCAAATTCTGGCTTCCTCTGGGCAAGTACGGCTCCCAACCCTACGCCACTGACGTCAGTATGGATCTCGGTGGGCACACGAGGATCGAAGTGGCGCAGTATAGGGGGTGATGTGAGCAACCGACATAACGTCAAACAGGCTTGATCGCATGCAGGAGACCAGGTAGACAAGTCATGGTTGCCGCCGAGTAGCTTTGTCAGAGGTGCAATAACGGATGCAAAATTTGAACGAATCGCCGGAAGTATGAACAAAGGCCAATGAAACTGCGCAGGGCTTTTAGAGTGGTCGGTTGTGGGAAATCGGCAACAGCTTGTAGCTTGGCAGGGTCAAGGAGCACACCGTCCTTCGAAACCACATGACCTAGAATAGTCAGCTTGCGGGCCGCAAAATGGCACTTCTTTAAGTTTAGCTGTAGACCGGCATCCGTTAGACACTGCAAAACTTGCTCTAGACAAGAAACGTGGGTGTCGAAATCGGGAGAAAATATAACGATGTCGTCCAAGTAACATAAACATGTTTTCCACTTGAGGCCACGCAGAATATCGTCCATCATGCGCTCAAAAGTGGCGGGCGCATTACATAACCCGAACGGCATTCCGTTAAATTCGTATAATCCATCGGGGGTCACAAACGCGGTTTTTTCACGGTCATCGTCTGCCATCGGCACCTGCCAATGACCGGAGCGCAGGTCGAGCGATGAGAAGAACTCAGCTCCTTGCAGATAGTCTAAGGCATCGTCAATCCGGGGCAGAGGGTACACGTCTTTCCTAGTGATCTTGTTAAGTCGGCGATAATCGACACAAAATCGGATCGATCCATCCTTCTTCATGACAAGTACGACGGGAGAAGCCCAAGGGCTATTAGATGGCCGAATGACGCCACGCTCGAGCATCTCATCAACATGGCTTTCGATGACAGAACGTTCTTTGGCCGAAACGCGATACGGTCGCTGGCGCAAAGGACGATGGGAGCGAGTGTCGTTTCGATGAGAAACAGTCGTCGTGCGACCCAAAGAAGTCTTCTGGCAGTAGAAGGTGGATTTGAAACGCTGAAGAAGGGTCAGAAGCTGGTCGTGCTGAAGGGGATCGAGACTGTCATCTACGGCGGTAACGAAGGCAGTAGAGTCAAAAGGAGGAGGTCGGCTCATTGAGTTAATAGACAGAGAAGGTGACACATCCAGGAAGTCGACGAGGTGGCTGCCAATAGCTTCCACACGGCCAAGGGACTCACCACGAAGTACAGTTAGAGGTGATGGAGATGAATTACAGACAGCCATAGTGCCAGCCCCATTCTCTATAGTAAGGACAGCGTAGGGAAGAGGGGTACCTTTGCGACCGAAAAAAAAATAAGACGGTGTGAACACGACTGTTGCCTCGGAAATTATGTCACATGTCACTGGTAGGAGAACGGCAGAAGCTGGCGGAATTGTGCAAGCGTCGGCGGCGCATAACTTAGAAGAAAGCGAAATACTCTCCGTTTCAGCGTCAAACAGAGGAAGTAAAACAAGCTCGGCTCGGGCACAGGTAATAATGGCGCTATGACGGGACAAGAAGTCCCACCCTAAAATGATCCGATGGGAACAAGTTGGCAGGACGAGAAACTCGATGATGTACAGCTCATTTTATATTAGAATCCGGGCGGTGAAAACTGCGAGGGGCTCGACCTGATGCGCTGTGGAAGTGCGGAGATGAAAACCGCAAATTGGCGTCCTCACTTTTCATAATTTGCGGCAAATCTCTTCGTCCACAACTGATAACGCGGCTCCAGTGTCAACCAATCCGCAAGTGGGGATTCCTTCCACCTGGACCTTAATCGTGTTGGCGGGGGACAGACAAGGGCTTCGGTATTTTGACGGCGCCGCAGTTCTTGCCTCCGGAACTGCGGCAATCAGTTTTCCTCCGGGGCATTCGGACGATGCCGCATCGGCGAGATGGAACGACGTCGAGGCGAGAACGACCTGCGGGTACCGGAAGAGAGGTCGTCACGAGAAGGCGGTGAGTAGGGCGGCTCGGCATGGGCGTCGTTGTAAGGGCGGCGAGCAACGTACGAGTTATCAGCGTAGGCCGGCCGTCGGTAAGCGTCTCCTGGCGGCGGAACCCCACGGCGGCAATAACGTGGGACGTGGCCAGGAATTCCACAAGAGAAACATATCGGCCGGTTATCAGGCGTTCGCCAGGGGTTGGTGTGGAGCGGCGGCGGGCGAACCTGAGTAAGATGCGGCGGCGGCTGTGGGCGGCGGCGAGGCAGATAAGCGTTAGTCGGGGCCGTGCCGAACCTTCAGCGTAGCAAAGTGGCGCCGCAACAGGCAAGGGCTCGGGAGCAGCTGGGATGGCTTCTGCGTCTTGCTCTCGAATCATCTGATGGAGTGGCGACGACTGGGCAGGATCTTGTATCGGCGACGGCTGCAGCGATAAACAAGGCAAGAGCGAGATTTGCCTGGCGACCTCCTCCCGAATCAGATCTTTAATGCGCCGCTGCAGGGACGGGTTTTCGTCAACTTCCAGTACACAGAGCGGATCGTCACGCTGTGGCAGTCGGCGACGAGTCAAAGTGCGCTGCCTGCGCAACTGGTCGTAACTTTGGCACAAGCTTACGACTTCGCTTACGTTTTGGGGGCTTCTTGCTAGCAGCATCTGAAACGCGTCCTCGTCTATGCCTTTAAGGATGTGCTTGACCATGTCGGGCTCAGGCATCGACGGGTTCACGCGGCGGCAGAGATCTACTACATCCTCAAAGTAGCAGGTGAAGGTCTCACCGGCCTGTTGAGCCCGCTCTCTTAAGCGCTGCTCCGCGAGAAGCTTGCGCACAGCTGGGCGACCGAATACGCCAGTGACGTTCGTTGTAAATGCGGGCCACGTTGCCCTATCAGCTGGGTGGTTCAGAAACCACTGTTCGGCCACCCCCCTCAAGGAGAAACCCGCGTTACTGAGCTTCGTGACATCGTCCCACCGATTGTACGCGCTTACTCGCTCAAAAGAAGAAAGCCAGTCCTCGACGTCCTGGTCGTCCGCGCCATTGAACTGTGGTGGGTCACGCTGGCGGATCGCGCCGGAGCAGATGATAGCCGGCGGGGAAGGTGACGCGCTGTGTTGGGCATCACCAGGCATGGCTGACTCAGTGGGAGATGGCAGGGTGCGACTTCGGAGCTCCAGGCTTGAGGGTACACGGGGTGAGCTGAGGCGGAGAACCCGCACACTCCACCAAACTGTAAGATGGCTTTATTGCGGAAGGAAATGCGGCAGGATGCTCAGAGAAGGCAGTCCAAAGCAAGCGGGGCACACGGCTGGCTCTCACGCGCTCTTCTTGCGGTGCACGCTGAAGATGATGCCTGTCCAGTTCACCGGTGCTTCATCTTCCTTGCCGTCGTGCAATAGCGGCCAATGTCCCTGCAAGGGTAGGAGATAGCATAGGGCTTTTGACCACTGTCACCTCTTCACACTACAATATATATATATATATATATATATATATATATATATATATATATATATATATATATATATATATATAGACTGAAAAGATAAAATCTCACACAGAGCCCGAAAAAAATAAGGTTAGTAGAGACAGAGACAAACGAGAAAGACTTAGAAAATAAAAATAAGTTTAAGGGAGTCCTCTCTCCCTGAAACGTCAGTAAACTTATTTTTATTTTCTAAGTCTTTCTCGTTTGTCACTAACCTTATATATATATATATATATATATATATATATATATATATATATATATATATATATATATATATATATATATATATATATATATATATATATATATATATATATATGCACACGTACATTCTCAGGAAATTTTTAAACAAATGCAAATGCTTTTTCATATGATTAAAACTTGCAATCCCAGAAGGCAATTTGTATTATCCAGCTTGGGCCGTGTCCCTTAAATTTATTGTTGTCTTGTGGGGGCCCTGAGGGGATAAAGCAGAATGACGAAACATGATCAACACAACTGTAGACAATATGAGATGTAGGAGTTACACATACTCAGCCATTATACCCAGGGCGGTCCAAAGTTCAGTGCAGATGATATTCCACAATATTCCACACTAACCCAGCTAAACGTAAGGGATAGTTATAGTGTAACTTTGAATGGTTACCATTGGCCCACTTAAACAAATAAATATTTTGTACTTACTGTAAGGAGCACGTTACCTATTTAGGAAACAAAAACCAGTTCTTTTTTTGAAGCTTAGTGTTAAGTAACACTCCCAAAAGACGTACAAATGCGCAATCTAAGCGGGTCAAAAAGTGACCTAATCTTGACTCCCGTTAGTGTTCATATGTTTTGCGATAGAAGAGAAAGAAGAGATTCTTGGTGAATATGAAATAGAAAGAAAGTATTGGGTTTAGACTTACCTTATAGCGATATTACATGCTACAGCGAAGAATTGAACACATCAAAACACGTAGGGACAAAAACACGGGCATAAAAATAACAGCTGCTTACAACTCCCCTTCCTGAGGTGGGAGACGCCCAGCATTACCTTTTACTTATTTTCGACCAGTGGTGGCCTGTTGGTAGAGCAGTTGGGACTGGGGTTTTCTCAAATACGAGAGTCGATGCTTATGACAACAAAAAAAAACCTTGTAATGTTAGGCAAATTGTGAGGTCCAGTGGTTTGCGCGTCTGGTTTCGCCGTTATATGCCTTGTAGCTTGTGGCTGTTCTAAAAATCTTCTTATATAGCCATGGGCTCAATAAAAGTAATAGTTGTATTTGGAGCGTTTGCTATCTTATATGTTTTACCGACGCGGTGTACAGTGTCCTTTTTTTATTTTGAACATGGACTTGTTCGAAAGTGTTCTTTCAATAAGTGTGGAGATATTGAAGATTTGCTACGAGAGCTTGCAAAACTAATGTCGAAGTGACAAAGGTTGTGAAATGTGTAATTAGCTCTTGGTTTTGTAAGAACGTTTGTGAACAAAACGAGGTTAATTACTGCCACTATGTTTAAGAATTAGCAAACTAACATTCTTATACTCCTCATGTGCAAACTGTTCATTCAGATTGACCATAGAAATAGCACCGAGACTTCCCACCGAAACGCATGCTGCATTTGAATTGATTATGTGGCTTGAGCATATCCGTACCCTCATTACAGTAATTAAAAACCGAGTAGCAGCAGAGACACTAGCATATAATAAAAAGGACTTGAACTTTTGTTTCACAGAGGCAACGCCGCATAACGTAAAGTATTAAAAATAACAATGGCAGCAATAACAACAACCTAAAGTCTCAAGGGTACACTATTCCGCCAAAAACTGTACACGCAATCCAAGGAATCGGCAAGCATGCCCTTTTATCAAATGATTCTTTACTCATTTCACGTTTCCTCACTGCATGACTTCTTCAATCTCTATGGAGAGCGCATGAAAAAATTCGTCAGTGCCTAAAATTCTAAACCCTGACATAGGGTAAAAATATTTTGGTGAAAAATAAAATATCGTCCAAAATATCTTCAAGGGCACCCGCTGTTCCGCTTAGGTTAACACTTTCAGGAAAAGCGGCATATATAGAATGTTTGAACCTTGGAGTGCTGATTATGTCGCTGAGAAAGACAGCCAGCAAGAAAGGAAGAAATAGGCAAGCAGTACGGGGCAAGCACTACAAAATAGAATTCCCCGCGGTTGCTAGTCGTACAGAGATAGGGGACGACAATGAGACATCGGCGCTGATAACACATAAGGCAAACGTTCCGCTAAAGTTTATTGCAAGAAAGAAATCCTTGGCCTGTGGCATGAATATGGGGATACGCATAATGTTGATAGCAAAGTGTCCAGGATCAGGTAACACGCCCGTGTAGTACATGTGGATACAATTACAATAATAAATCACTTACGCTTTTACATTGGCTGACCAAAAAAAGAAACGTAATACCGCGAGGGTGCCGATAGGTTTTGAGGATCAGAGGAGAGACCCGCCTAGTGCCTGTAGTTAGAAATAGGAAAATCAATGAACTTAGGCTGTGACATTGATTGACCAGAAAAGACGAACGTAAACGAACAAAATGACTCACAGGCTCTCACGAGTACAAAGCAGAAGTAGGGAAGGCACTCAATGTCAGTCACGAACGAATTTCTAAATGTTGGGGGCAAATAGTAAACAATCCCCCATAGCAAAGGAGCAAGCATCTGGACGGACATGGACGGGGCATTCGTCTTGCAGAGGACCTACTTAGCCTCGTAAGGATTTTTCTAATTGTTCTGTGACACCGATCGCATCAAAAGATAATAAACCACAAAATTATTTATTGATCAGTCCTGTTCGTTTTATATTATTCGACACACGTTTTTGTAGCGTTTTCTTCTAAATATTTAGGATAAAATATTGAACTCTAGTTTTCGTTTCGAAAATACTTTGTACGAATTGCCCAAGTGTTCTTTCATTTGGAATTTATTTGTGGCGCACATGTAAATTAAAGTTTCCTAGCCTTTACTTTTTGCTGTTAACATAAACAACAACAGATATTGGCGGTTGTGAAAAATAATTTGATAGTTTTGCGGACGACGTTAAAGGTAATAAATGAACGCCTACTTAGTGACACCGCAACTGGAGTCTCCACCGTTCTAAAAAAAACTTTCGAAATAAATTGCCAACAAACGTATTTGTGTTTCCTTTCTTAAAATATATTTAATGTCAACAGCAATGTTTTTTTTTTGTTTTCGGCAGAGAAACCATAGACATTGACGGCTTCATACTGGAGCCGGAGTACAATACTTTACTTCTTGCAAAGGGTATGTATGTTTTGCAGTGGAAGCTTCTAAATGCATTCGAAACGTTTAAATTAGCACCACTGTTTTGATGCCTTGACATTAAAATGCATCAATTTCGAGAAACGTTTTTGTCTCATGCAGCGCTGCCATCACGCCCCACACTGAATTTAAAGACACGGTCGAAACCACAGCACAGCTATAGCTCAACCTTAATTTGTTCGCTGTATTGTTCTTATCTATTAAGAGCTGAGGTTTATCCGTTTTTATATGTTAGATTTATAGGTATATTGATCAAGGGTGTTGCATTCATTCGTCTGGTTTGCTGCTTTTTTTAAATAATGCAGAAAATGACGGGTCATGCACAGATAAACTTATATAGCCATGTCAACAGATTGGCACTAACCGGAGCACCCTGTTTTTTTCGTACCCTGTATGACTGGCGTTACAGCCACCGCTGAACTTAGATGGTTTTCACAGTGCAGCCGCATCTTGTTGGCTTTGGAGATATGTTTCTGTTGTCTTGCCTGCGTTATGACACTCTTTTTCATATTCCTCTATAACGGTACTCCCACTCTGCCATTTTCGATATCATCGCATTGACACACCCATTTCCCAATCAAACGGGATTAAAACGGACCTCTTTTACGGCTATAGAGAACAAATGTGTTCAAACCAGAACTATTTTGTAAAAGGGTCTTTCTTGCTTAGAATAAAGCCGATATTGCTTACAAGCGCCACTTTTTTATAATAAACAAACTTTCACATAGTTTTCGTAAAATTTCAAACGAGCCGGTGTACAGGTTTGTAGTATGTTATACAACAGTCGATGTATATCAAAACACCCCAGGCTTCCCGTATCTTTGAACCGCGAGGAGTTCCGTAGGGCAAAAAGTAACAGGGCAGGGTTTTTAACACAGCATTATCGAAAGAGGAGCCCCAGCGGAACGCGTCGGAGACGGATTAGAACAATTCCAAAGCGAGAGGCAAATCGCAAAGCCGATTGTGCGAAACGGGAGGAGAATGAATTCTTTCAATTGGGGCAAGCAGACGCGTGCCCTCTCAGTTAATCAATTGGACAAACCTGCTTTTGTATTGTATTCTTCATAAATTCGCAGGATTGCTTGTACTGGGCTCGAAGCGCTTTTATTTCCGATCGCACTACCGTTTTGGTCGCAGTTGGTGAATACAATGAAGCCGTAAAGATGCAGTTTATGCAAATTTTACTGCAGACGTTTGAATTGTGATGCATACTCATAACGTAAAATCTGCGATTTTCTGCCATAACCTAACTGCCTTTACATTTTCAAGGACATGTGTGTAGTTGCGAATACACCGGTCAATGTTTGTCATAGCAACACCGGAGCTGTTGTGATCGCCGGTAGTAGGTGACAAGGACTTTCCCCTCTGGGCTGAACACCCACACCTTCAGAGTGCAAGGATTACTATTTTTGAAATTATAAAACGTTGCGGAGTAGGAAAGTTTGCCCTGCGTCAGGTCGTGCAAAGTAGGGCAATCGGCAGGGCGTCTTCTTTGCGAAGTGTTTATCTAACTTCCCGACATCAAAAGTAGCAAGAACAGACATAAAAAGCAGCCACAATATGTCACTATAAAAAGTGTAATCTTCAATCTATAAATGACGTATTCTTGTGCTAGGTTATTATACATCTCCGATAGTAATAAGATATTGTTTGGCAGTTGCGTCACCCCTCTCCGGTATCTACGATGGAGGTTGCCAGTGCACAGTCTCGCCACCCTTGGTGTCACTAATTTTTTTTTGCTGCACTGCAAGCTGCAACCACTCTCGGCGCACTTTGTTTTCTGCAGATCACTTGGTACGTAATGTTTTTGCTTAGTTGGTACATTTACCCGGACAGGCTGACCGGCGCGTTTTTCCCGTTTGCTTATGCGACTTTTTATAGACCACGCCTTTCATCGCTGCTTCCAGCTTCGATCGCTACTTTCCTGCTGCATTGCTAGCGTGGGCGATTCTCCTTAGACGTTCATTTTCTCCAAGTTTTCGTAAACTATTATGGTGATGTGCGGGCAGCTGGAAATATTGTACTAGGTGGGACAAAGGGTGAAGGTAAACAGCAAAAGGCAAGCATATTGCATTGTCCCATTTAAAGGTAGCTTTTACTGAGCAAGTAAACTCTCGATGGCTGGTTATCTTCATTCGGGCCATTCCGAAGTCATACGCATGTGGTATCGGAGAATTCTGCGTTTAAGTACATGTTGCCTTTTTACGCGGTGCAAACATTACGGGAGCACAAAAGTATGAAAATATCCAGAACCATATTAACGGTGGCAAATAGTGCTCTGGTTGCATTGTAATCGTCTCACAATGGAAGTCGCCATGTACGGCATCGATAATTGTCACCGACTTGTATGGGTGCAGTCCGCGTGAAGTTTGTACCACCGCTGATTCGGTTCCGCTCGCGCACTAGCCAGCGCCACTGTTATTCAACAATAGTTACCATGGTGGTCAGTGAGTCGAAGCCGTTGGCCCATTTGGTTAACGTTAACATAGAGTGCTTCATTTCTAGATGTGGAGCAACCACAGGGAGGACTCCGGCCCCAATGTGAGCAGTATGTCTTGGGAGACCCTCCTACCTACTGAAGAAAGCAGGCCGTGATGTTTGTGTCAAGGTCTATAAAAGCCGTATAAATATCATACCTATGCTCCTTGATTAGAAAAGTAACCCATTCTAGCAGGTACATTTCACATAAAACTAAAACAAACACACCCGTGAAAACAGTACGTGCGTCCGTAACGTGCGTGCTTGTGTGTGTGTCGGTGTGTGCGTGTGGGTGTGTGTGTGTGTGGTTTTGTGTATGTGTGTGAGTTGATACTCGGTGCTTCATCATCCTCTTCATCATCACCACCGCAACCAGCGTAACTACGTTAACTGCAGGGCAAAAGCCTCTCGCATTGATCTCCAATTATCCAGGTCCTGTGCTAACTGTGACCAATTTATCCCCGGAACCTTCTTGATCTGATACGCCCATCTAACTTTCCGCCGCCCGCTGCTACACTTGCCTTCTGTAGGCAATCACTCTGTGAACCTTACTGACCAACGGCTAACGTGCCTCTTCATACATGCCCTGCCGAGGTCTTTTCCTTCTTTAGTTCTAATAATATGTCCTTAACACGCATCGGTTTCCTGACCCACACCACTCTCTTTTATCCCTAATGTTGCAGCTACCATCTTTCGTTCCATTGCACGCTGAGTTGTCCTCAATGTCAGTTGAACCCTCTCAGTGAGCCTCCAAGTTTCTGCCACGTAGGAGAAAACCGGTAAGATGCAGCTGTCATACACTTCCTTCCTATGGGACAAGGGTAGGCTACCATTGATTTTCTGAGGATGCCTGCCGAATGCACTCCACCCCATTCTTATTCTTCTAATTATCTCTGCCTTATGGTTGGGATTGAGGTAACAACTTTGCCTAAGTAGATATATTCGCTTACCACTTCCACTGCCTCACCACCTATCTCTAATCGCTGTGCTGTCCTGAGGTTATTGATAATTACGTTAGTTTTCTGCAAATTAATTCTCAGGCTCACGGCTCTACTCTCTTTGTCCAGTCCGTAAGCAGGCTTTACAAATGTACACCGAGTTACTTAACAAGGCCACGTCATCCACAAATCTGGGGTTACTGAAGTACTTTCCATTAACCCTTACTCGCCCATGTTCCCAGTCGAATGTTCTGATTACTTCTTGTAAACATGCTGCCAGTAACATCGTACAGATTGTGTCTCCTTCTCTGACGCCCTTCTTTATAGGTATTTTACTGCTCTCCTTATAGAGGATGACGGTACCTGTGGACCCACTGTAAACATCCTTTAGTATTATTACATATATCTCGTCTACACCCTGGTTCCGTAATGCCAGAATGACTGCACCTTGTCAAATGCTTTTTCATATTCTATGAAGGCTGTACTTAGGGGTTCATTATACTCCGTGTACTTCTCTGTCACCTGATTGATCATGTGAATATGGTCTAGCGTTGAATAGCCTTTACGAAACCCTGCTTTTCTTCAGGTTTATTGAAATCTTAGGTGCAGAAATTCTGTTAGCGAGTACGTTGTAGACGACTAACACTAAGGTTATCGGACTGTATTTTGTCAAGTCCTCCATGTCACCTTTCTTATGGATTCGGATAATGCTCGCGTTATTCCATATTTCCGGTACACTCGTTGTCATTACGCATGGCGTGTATAGCTTTGTCACTTTTACTAGTACAATTTGCCCGCCGTCCTTCAAGACGTCAGCTGTTATCTCGTCTTCACCAGGTGCGTTGGCCCCTCTCAGTTCTTTCAAATTCTTCCATACTTCTTCAGTCGTTACTGGTGGGATGTTTGTCTCCTCTGAACTACCTTCTGGTTGGGCATTATCCTGGATGCCCTGGCTACTGTACAGACTTTATGGACCTCCTCACTACTATGACTATTTTATCCCTGTTTGTGACGGCGTTGTCTTCCTTGTCTTTATGTGCATACATTTTTTCCCCACGCCTAAACGCGTATTCACTGCTTTGAAGCTGCATTCGTTCTTTAAGGCGTATTCCATTAGTTCCATATTATACTTTCGTATGTAAGCTGTGTTTCGCCTATCTATCAAATAAGAAGGGTCTGCTAGTTCTGTTCTGTCAGCTGGTTGAATTTGTCATGGTTTGGCGCTTCCTAATTACATCTTTCTTCTCCTGGGAGCGTTTACCGGAATCCTGTCTAGCGATCGTGCAACCGAGTTCTACTGCACACTTTGTGATAATGTGTGTACGATTAGCGCCGTCTTCTTGTGTTGTAAACTCTGCTTACTCGGCAAGAGCTGAATACCGGTTCTGCAACGCCATCCTGAATTTTTCATCTTTACGTACGTGTTACGGTTAGCTCAATGACTGGCTTCCTACGTACTAGCTTGTTATGGGTCCTCCTCAAATCTAGCCTAATTCGAGATCTTGCCATAAAGTGGTCACTACACCTTACCCTTCCGAGCAGATTCACATCCTGGACGACGCGAGGGTTATCGTATATTATGAAGCCTGTTTTATTTTTATGCTCCCCATTCACGCTTCTCTACGTCCACTTCCGGATCTCCCGTTTGCAGAACAAGGTGTTCATGATGCGTACATTATTCCGTTCTGCGAACTCGAGTAGTAGTTCCCCACTGCTATTTCTACAGCCCATGCCATGGTTCCCAACTGCCTCGTGTCCAGCCTGATTCTTCCCTACTTAGCATTGCAGTCTCCCATAAATACGGTATACCGTGTTTTTACTTTAGCTACTGCCGATTCCACAACTCATAGAAGCATTCAACCAGCTGCTGTGTGGCTGAATGTAGACGCGTAGCCCTTTACCACCTTTAGTTTTCACCTCTTATTAGGCCTAAGTACAATACCGGCTGCCGTCTGGATAATGCTAAAGTATTCGTCTACGTTGCGAGCTAAGGTTTTATTGACTAGAATTCCTACTCCCACTTCTCTTCGGTCCACTAGACCACAGTAACATAGGACGTGTCAAATTTTCAGCACGGTAAGACCTTCACATTTCCACTTAACCTTACTAACCTCTGTGTTTATGCAACGCTAAACCTTCAGACATGCAGGCGAGAAGCAGGGTTTTGAGCTACCGGTATTGCTGATGTACATGTGAAAGATTGTTTTGCGTGCGTGTGTGTGCAGACACTACTCGGTTCTAAGGGACGGAATAATACCGAAACGTCGTGCTCGAGATTTTTGTAGCTCTTTCAAGTCTTCATGCAAGGTCTTTGTGTGCGCATGATGGAAGAGATCATTGCCGTGGCGCTAGTACAGGACTGACGATGCGAGAACTCAAGTGAGTAACAACAGCGTATTTTAGTACTACCAAGAGCAGTAGTAGCACACCTATAGCTTATATTTGCACGCTTCCCGCAAATACAGCATTTGCCATAGTTATAAAACAAAGCTTTCTACTCTACCAGCCCATGGTTCTTTCGTGGGGCGCGGAACAAGAAACTCCCTACGCGGCTCCGGAGAGAAGGATGGCTTTCACTCTAGGAGCACAGTGTAGATGTCCCGGCGATTTACCCGGCATTCCCTCCACGTTCACGCCGGCGGGCGCAACGGCGGGACCAGGCTTTTGCGTCCGCTTTAGTGACGGCTGTTTTGATCTTGTTTAGGCCCAGCTTCGCGTCCATTGCGCACTTCGTTCGCACGGCTTGAATATATTGTTAAAGAGCACGTCCTGGGTACCCCTAACATGACAAAAGTGGCTGTACGGCAAAGATGAGGTAAAGATTGGTTTGCAGGTCACGAATACAAAATGCAGAGACCACATATATACATGTGGCTGCTAAACAAATACTATATTTTCCGTACTGCTTGTCAAAAATCGGACTCCGTTTTCTAAAATGGGGAACACCCTTACGGTTGTGCTTCAACAGGTATAATAAAGCCGAAACGAGCCACAGGTTTTGATAAATAGCGATTCTAAGATTTCCCTCGACTTTCTCGTAATTCTCAAACTTACTAAACTAACCAGTTGAAATTGGTATAAATGTGAATCACTAAGATCCCAGGGCGAATTGTTTCGGAGTCCGCGCTTCGTGCGCGCGGTGATTTAGCCCCAAGCTAGCACATCAGGATGGCTAGGTTCCGCCATCTCAACTTTCGAATGGCGCTCTTCAAAGTTTTCTTTCTGCCGACGCACGTCCGGGCTACAGCGGCGGCGTCCGCCGCTCTAGCCCTGGCCGGGGCTAAAGCTTGCGCGTTCGGGACGGCGGCCCTGCGAATTCTAGGTGACTGAAAACACTACCTCTGGCTTCGTTCTTTTTAGAACCACGTGCATGAATTAGAGTGACATCACATGGGCAGTTGTGGTGGGTGTTGTTTACAGCTTTGCTTTCCAACCACCTTCACAGCATGGAATGGAGCTAATTTTCTTAAGGTGGCTCGCATTTCTGTGCCTCTCTGCGAAACCGCTGAATACGCGCTGAAAAAAAGTAGCAGTTGCGAACTTACATTCTTCTATTTGCGGCGTGTTTACACTAACTCCTTTTCCAAGGATCCGTGTGGACGCCGTTGGAATGGGTAGTTCGCTCAAGTAGGATGCGTTACTGGGCACGTTGTTTAGAGACTACTGAAGGAGAAGGTGCAAATTTGGAGCGTCACAACATAGGACAGGTCTGCGCCAGTCCGGAATTCTTTGCTGAACATTTGCGCCTGATCCTAACTGTTAATACAATGCTTTGTAATTTCGTCTGATATATACTCACTAAACAGATCACTCCATAAAGAGTTTCAGGCAGACACGGCGTTCTGTCCTAGTAGCATTATTTCGCGTGAAAATGAGATTGAATATTTTACAGGATTACGTTCAACAACCTTAAGCCACTGAGCATGGAACCAATTTTCTACTTTGCTGTTGAGGCAATTATTTCTTCCATATATTTTAAATGGCACTGGTGCATGCCTTTTTCATCCCGAGTGTGGTTACAAAACGCGCGATGTCGTACAGCGTTTCTTGGATCGAGCTTTGAAGCTCGAATCACGCTACTTACATGGTCATAAACTTAAGCTATAGATGTTAAGAAGACGGTACTCTCAAAACATATTGTTACCCGTCGGTGAAGTGAATGACGACGACGACGACGAGGGACATTTTTGGGCTCGTGAAGGAAGACGAGGATCACGTCAGATTCCGGCTTGCTGTGCTGTCTACAGTAAATACTGGAATAGCGTAAATACATTGTGTTCCTTCCCTCTTATATCCTCGTAACATCTTTTGGTGGAGTGTGCGGACTCGTTCCCCTCCGGCGCCCCTTCTCTGCAACGTCTCTCCTTGGACCCAAGGATCCAGTTGGGGTTCCAAGCTCTACCAACCATTACGGAGCTACGCAGTGGGCGCACATATTCTGCAACAACTATGCAGCAAGCCACTCAAACATCCCCGCCCATGGCTCTTCCTCCCATCGTCATCTCCCAGCCGCGGGACCCTGGGAAGTTCTCCGGCACCGGTAACATCGACGTTGACGACTGGCTTAAGATGTATGAACGCGCCAGCCTCCACAACAGGTGGGACCAAACGATCATGTTAGCCAATGTGAATTGTTACTTAAAAGAGCCCGCACTTGTCTGGTACGAGACCAACGAGGAGACCATCACAAGCTGGGACCAGTTGAAAGAGGAGCTCAGGAAATTGTTCGGCCAGTCCACGGCTCGCCAGATTGCTGCCAAAAACGAACTTGCTACCCGAGCCCAGTCTGCGACGGAACCCTATGTTTCCTACATACTAGACGTTCTGGCTTTATGTCAGAAGGTTAACCGCAACATGCCCGAGTCAGAAAAGTCGGCCACGTGCTTAAGGGCATTGCCGACGACGATTTCAATTTGCTTGTCTTCAAGAACTTCACAACTGTGGATGCAATGATTGCTGAATGCCGACGCTTCGAGGAGGCAAAAAGCCGCCGGATCGGTCAGCACTTCGCCCGGCTGCCGAATACTGCCGCGACATCAACGTGTGAGGACCAGCCCCTACGACATCCCGAAGCGCCCCCTTCTCCGGCATTAACACGACTTATCCGCCGGGAGGTCGAAGCCATGTCCCCTGCTACTTTGTCACCGTATCTCGCTAGACCTGACGCCGCTACTGTCTCCCTCATTCAGACGGTCGTCCGTCAAGAAATCGACAACTTGGGAGCCCGGTCTATTTGCGCTTTTCATCATGCCGGCAACTGCAATCCTTGCCCCGCCCAACCAGTTAGGCGTCAGTATTCGTTTCCGCGGGCTCGCAACCCCGCAGAATGGCGCACACCTGACGACCGACCAATCTGCTTCCGCTGCCGCGGCGTCGGACATGTCTCCCGCTACTGTCGCAACCGCTGGTCCTCAGCTCCACGCACTGGTTTTCCGACTTATCGCCCTTTGGGAACTCCCTCTCATCGACCTCCGTCCTACCAGGCGCAAGACAACTTCCCCGACGATGCCTCCACGTCCCGAACTAGCCGCTCCCCTTCCCCTCGCCGCCGCCAGTCGCCTTCGCCGCAAGCTCGCCGCTCGCCTTCTGCCGCCTATAACAGCCCCCCATCGTCGGAAAACTAAATGGTGCAGCGCCGAGAGGTAGCGCTGCATGGACGACCCCGCCCTCAAATCCTCTGTCCACTGAACCTGCCCGGCCCAATCTTATCAATGTACAAGTCGATGACGTCCCGGTTCAAGCATTAGTTGACACAGGCGCGCACATATCTGTCATGAGTGCAAGACTTCGAAATGAACTTAAAAAAGTTATGACGCCTGCTCCACCTCGCATGGTGCGTGTCGCCGATGGACGAGTCCCTACTATACTCGGAATGTGCACTGCACGCGTAACAATAGACGACCGTCCCATTTCCGTTTTGTTCCATGTGCTGCCGCAATGTCCCCATGACCTCATACTGGGCCTGGACTTTTTGGGGGAACACTCTGCCCTCATTGACTGTGCCTCGGGTTTCGTGCGCCTTGAACTTCCGCAAGCAGCTACAACGGTCGACGACATGCCCTCCCGCCTCCGCTCCACGAAATTCGTTAGGTTATCGCCACAAGCTGCCACATGCGTCCCTTTGTCGCCTTGCCCCCCAGTTGAAGACGGGGATTACATCATCTCGCCTATCACGGACATTTTGCTCTCACGTGACGTGACCCTCCCTCATACCGTTGTGACAGTTCAAAACAACCAAATCTGCATCCCTGTTCTCAATTTCGGCCACATTCCCCAAATCCTCCCAATTGGAATGTCTCTTGCAACTCTTTCTCCATTGACACGCTCAGATATCTTCAGTTTGTCTGCGTCCGCATCCCCGTCATCTTCACATGGTCCACACCCTTCTGTGTCTTCTGACGACCCTTTTGACCAGATGATCGCCGCAGATCTCCCGTCTGCACAAGCGGAGGACCTTCGCCGCGTGTTGACCCGTTATCGTGACATTTTCGATCTCGGAAACCGACCCTTAGGCCAGACCACTCTAGTGAGGCACCGCATTAACACCGGCGACGCAACCCCTATCCGTCGACGCCCATACCGTGTGTCTGTAAGCGAACGCCGAGTTATTCAACAGGAAGTTAACAAAATGCTCGCTAAGGACATTATCGAGCCCTCGTTTAGTCCATGGGCGTCGCCCGTCGTCTTAGTGAAGAAAAAAGACAACACCTGGAGATTCTGTGTGGATTATCGGCACCTGAATAAGATAACCAAAAAAGACGTATACCCGTTGCCCCGCATCGATGATGCCCTCGATTCCCTTCATGGTGCTCAATATTTCTCATCGATCGACCTGCGTTCAGGGTATTGGCAAATTACTGTGGACGAAATGGACCGAGAGAAAACCGCTTTTATCACGCCAGACGGACTTTACCAGTTTAAAGTCATGCCTTTTGGGTTATGCAATGCGCCAGCAACCTTCGAGCGCATGATGGACTCGCTCCTTCATGGCCTGAAGTGGCATACGTGCCTGTGCTATCTAGATGATGTTATTGTTTTTTCACCAACCTTCGAAAGCCATCTTCAGCGCCTCTCCGCAGTTCTAGAGATATTTCGTACCGCCGGCCTTCAACTTAACGCATCAAAGTGCCATTTCGGACGGCGACAGCTTACCATCCTTGGTCATCTCGTTGATGCCACTGGCATTCAGCCCGACCCTGCTAAAATCCGTGCCGTCAAAGACTTTCCCCAACCTATGTCTACGACAGATGTCCGCAGCTTCGTCGGGCTGTGTTCTTACTTTCGGCGCTTCATTAAGAACTTCGCCGATGTTGCCCGACCCCTAACGGACCTACTGAAACAGAACGTTCCCTTTTCTTGGGGACCTCTGCAAGCAGACGCTTTCTCTACTCTTATCACCCTGCTAACCACACCTCCCATCTTGCCACATTTTGACCCTTCTGCCCCTACGGAGCTCCGCACAGATGCAAGCGGCTACGGTATCGGAGCTGTCCTCGCTCAACAACAGGACGGTCACACCCGCGTGATTTCCTATGCCAGCCGCCTTCTCTCTGTCTCGGAGCGCAACTATTCAATAACTGAACGCGAATGCCTGGCTCTTGTGTGGGCCGTAGCTAAATTCCGCCCGTACTTATACGGCCGAGATTTTTCTGTGGTCACTGACCACCATGCACTTTGCTGGCTTTCGTCGTTACGAGATCCTACTGGCCGCCTCGGACGTTGGGTTCTGCGTCTCCAGGAGTACACTTTCTCTGTTGTGCACAAATCTGGAAAATTACACCAAGATGCAGACTATTTGTCCCGTTATCCCGTCGATCAGCCCGACATCAGCTGCCATGACACCGACGCCGTCGTTTTCGCCATCTCCGATTTGCACCATTTGGCCGATGAACAACGCCGCGACGACTCCTTACGGTCCCTAATCGACACTCTCTCCTCTAACCTCTCGGAACCGTCGTGCCGTCTTTATCACCTCCAAGACGGTACTCTATACCGACGAAATCTCTCCTGCGATGGACCTGAGCTGTTACCGGTCGTACCAAAACAACTTCGCCTAGACATACTTCAACAGTTCCACGATCATCCCACAGCTGGACATCTTGGCGTAGCTCGCACCTATGACCGTATCAAGCGTCGTTTCTTTTGGCCGGGTTTATACCGTGCTGTGAAACGTTACGTTAACGCCTGCGACACCTGCCAACGCCGCAAAACACCAACTTCTCTCCCAGCTGGGCCACTTCAACCATTGGACGTGCCGTCCGAACCATTCTTCCGAGTAGGTCTCGACCTCTTGGGGCCATTCCCTACGTCGACCGCAGGTAACAAGTGGGTTGCGGTGGCCACTGATTATGCGACCCGGTATGCCATCACCCGTGCTCTTCCTACCAGCTGCGCCACCGACGTCGCAGACTTTCTGCTCAACGACGTCATTCTCGTCCACGGAGCCCCTAAGCAGCTGCTTACTGATCGTGGCCGCTACTTCCTCTCCAAAGTGATCGCTGACATTCTCCGCTCGTGCTCAACTAAACATAAATTGGCAACCGCTTACCATCCTCAAACGAATGGCTTAACGGAGCGACTCAACCAAACCTTGACCAACATGCTATCTATGTACGTCTCCCCCGACCACCGTGATTGGGACGGTGCTCTGCCATACGTGACCTTCGCGTACAATTCCTCTTGCCACCACACTGCGGGGTATTCCCCATTTTACCTACTCTACGGGCGACACCCCAACGTGCCATTGGACACTTTGATTCCCTCGGCGGCAAGCCCCAATGAATATGCCCGCGACGTCATCGCCAAGGCCGACGCGGCTCGTCAAATTGCACGCACCCGTCTTACGACATCCCAGGCCTCCAGCAAGCTTCGCTACGATAAGCACCGTTCCACAGCCAAATTTCATCCAGGTACCCTAGTGCTTCTGTGGACACCTACGCGTCATGTGGGCCTCTCCGGAAAACTCTTTCCTCGCTACTCAGGCCCCTATCGAGTCGTGCGCCAAGTCACTAATGTGACTTACGAGATATCCCCACTTCAGTCCTCGCCTGCCCATCCTCCAACAGACATTGTGCATGTTGTCCGGCTCAAGTCATATGTTTGCCCCCCCCAACCTAAGAGCTCTGTAAAGTGCGCCGGGACGGCGCCTCGTCCCGGGGGGTATTGTTACCCGTCGGTGAAGTGAATGACGACGACGACGACGAGGGACATTTTTGGGCTCGTGAAGGAAGACGAGGATCACGTCAGATTCCGGCTTGCTGTGCTGTCTACAGTAAATACTGGAATAGCGTAAATACATTGTGTTCCTTCCCTCTTATATCCTCGTAACAATATATAATACGTGCACTGCTGGAGTATCAACAACACATTTGAAGTAATTAGGAGTCTTGCGAGCTTTTCAAAGCAGATATGAAATAAAAAAGCAAAATAAAAGGAATGT
This sequence comes from Haemaphysalis longicornis, assembly GCF_048455015.1. Classification (NCBI taxonomy): domain Eukaryota; kingdom Metazoa; phylum Arthropoda; class Arachnida; order Ixodida; family Ixodidae; genus Haemaphysalis; species Haemaphysalis longicornis. The sequence continues at coordinate 113,104,505 of NW_027526407.1, read as the reverse complement.
CTTGGTGTTACTAATAACCTAAAGCACGATTTTATTACAGTGAAGGTGAAAAGAATATAACATTTTTTCTAGCCTAATTTTTAATTCTAACACGCTTTGTGAACAAGAATCTGAAGTATTTTAGCAATTCATTGCTTACGTCATTTTACGTGACAGAAATTTTCAATTTCAGCGCATCTGACGAGACCTTGTCGTATAACTCGTCGGCAAAAAACAAAACACCAGTGACACCACGTTAGGAACATGCGGCAGTTTTTAGAAGCGGAGCTGTTAAGGCTGACACCAAAACCTTACGGCAAATGCAGAAAACCTCGTAACCTCAAGAATGAAATATGGTTAGTGACGTCCTAGAAGTTAAGCCCACGCCTTTACGCCATAAAACTGATAGTCTACCCTTTCTGGGGACGATTGCGCTCCTATGTGTACGGGGTAAGCAGCGGCGGGGAACGATGTCATGTGCAGCTAATAGTAAAGAAACAAGAACTTCCCCTTGTCACTGTTGGACCTGGGTTCATCGCGTTAATAAACCGTCGTCTATTCGATTGAGCTGTCTTCGCCTTTCGGACGCACAGCATACCTTTTGGGATAGTAGGGGGTATGGTGTCTTTGGACTTGCGTGCCGGGTATTGCTCGTGCTATCGCGGATGACTTATGGAAGTGAATTAAACGACTGTGAACTCAGCAGTCAGTTCGAAAGTAAATGTGAGATGGTGACGTTTGGACTGGAAGCTTCCCGCCTTACTATACAAGTGCAACTTACGTCGGTTAATGATTTAACTGGTCATGGTAGGAAAAATGATTGGACTAACAATTAAAGACTGGAAAAGAGCTTCCTAGATCACACAACACACTAGAGTAGAAGAACATCAATTCAATAACGAAAAATAATGACGTTGGTCAGGCCAAGTAATGTACTGCGAGGCTGAAGGAATGGATACTGAAAGACGGGTATAGAAAAAGGGGGAGGCCAATTACTTCGTGGAGGGGACAAATAAAGAAATTCAGAGGCCCCTCGAGTCGATTCTTCGCCTCCAAATTTCTTAGAGCGGTAACAAACGAACTCAAGTGGCGCAGGACAGGAGCACTTGAAGATCCGTGGTAGAGGCCTACGTCCCTCAGTGGACCCAATGGGCTGCTCGTGATGATGATGGTTCAACAGCCGGGTCCCTACAGAAGTTGAGAGGCCTCCAGCTCTGCTGTTTCTCCAGCTTTGCACAACTCGTCCAAGCTGCGTCCAGTTTTTACTGCAAAGCAGTATATGTCTAACCTCCCGGCCGTGGCGGCCGCTTTTCTGATGAAGGCAAAAGCAAAAGCATCCATGTGTACGAGATTTCGGCGCACGTTAAATATCCCCAGGTGGTCAAAATTATGCACGGAGCAGTCCAATACTGCGCGTCTCATCGCCTCATTTGCGTCGGCGGCTTAAAGCCTACAATCAATCAATCAATCAGTATATGTGTTACCGCCCCTCCTCCCCCAAGTTTTTGTTCCGGTGTCAGAGATTTACTCGGCGCCGCTCCGGGGTTCCTCCTCACCCCCGCTGATACATATTCCACAAAACCCTTGCCTCCACTGATGCCCCCTTTTCAAGTTTGGAGTCGCGAGCTAACGGTGGTAGTGCGGTTATCAGATGATTGCGGAAAATAAACACAACCGCGGATGGTCGTAAAAAATGCACTGACAATTACCACACTGCCTGATAGGAAATTCTTGCGCAGCGCGAGCTGCAGTCTTCTCGGTAACGGCGCATTGCTGCTTCGTCCCAGGAAGTGTTCGCGTGATCAGCGAACGTACGGCGGCCTGCGCTACATTCCTGCTACCTCGCAGTACGCCGCCGCATACGGCAAGCGTGCTGCAAATGTAACGTGGTTGCGATTAGCCCAGGACAAGGCAGCAGCGAGCGTGTTATTGCATATCGTGTTTGAACCTCCCACGCTGCGCAAACGTCCCATGGTTTGGATTAGCAGAGGATGGAACAGCGTCTGGGGAAAGTGTCGCGGGGAGGGCGCTCCTTGGTGGTGACGCATGGAACATGTGTGAGGAATAGCTAGTGAGAGAAATGACACCGTAGCCGCTCGTGTCGTACTCTACTTCATGCTTCGCTAGACGCTCCTCTGTTTTCTTTCTTTCGTCGCAGCTGGGTTCGCTCACTGGGTTGCGCGGCCATAAAACGCCGCTCTCGTGAAGCATAGGGAACGGTTGCCTGGGGGAAGCCCTTTTAGGGCCTAAAAAGACCAAAACCCGCCGTCGCCGTTTCCGGTGAAATTCACTTCTCCAAGTAGCTGCGAATCCCTCCTGTTAGAAGATAAACTTCCTCAGCTGGAACGCCGGCTTGACCCTATATTTCTTTTTCAGCTTAGAAAGCCTTCAGAGCGACATTTTCACCCGTATCTTTCACGCCTTAGTATGCACCATCACCAGTTGCTGGTTTATGCGTGCATGGTTTGCGGGTAGAAAGAGTGGGGCGTGCACGCACAGCTAGGCTGCATTCCGATAACGATGAAATGCCGGTTGTGCAGGTGGAAGATGTAGATGTCGAAATTACATGGCTCAATGCGGTTAGTCGGCTGTCCTAGGGCCCTATTCTCGACTGCACAATTTGCCGCAATTCTGGCAATTTGCCGGAAGTCTTTTCTGATTGGCTTTCAATTTTGGTCACGTGCTTCCGGTTTACAAAGTGGTTGTGTGTGCTGTGGTCATTTTGACGTTTTATGACGTGTACGGGCACGAGTTCTAAAGTTTACCTCATTTCTCCTTACTCAAAGCGCATTATTCTTGGCCGGCAATGAAAAACCAGAATAAATGCAGCGAACATGACAACGTAGGCCTGTCTTTGCTATTCGACAACAATAATGCTAGTAATACACACCCCCTGTGTGATTGGCTGAGAAGGCGTAATGTAGTTTAAACAGTTGGCGGGAACGATTACGTCATATATTGGCAACTTCAGCCTGCGTAAAAGTGACGTAATGCTACGTAACAGCTTGAAAATGGCGGCTGTTTTTGTCGCAAAATACAAGCAAAATAGGGCAAAAAATTGCCCCGGCTTACGGCGCCGCGAAATGTGCGGCACTTTGCAACAGCCGCAGTTTCGCATGCGCGCTGTGTAAAGCATGTTTCCTACCGAAACAAATTATACTTTAACTGCTTCCAAGTCAGCGATCATGGAGCATACAAATAACGTGCAGTATTTTGCTTTTATATTTGGCAATAAAATAAAAATTATTTGTTTGGCGTAACCGCAACATAAGAGGGCAGTACAAGCCTCTCCGTGACAAAGAGAACCCAATGCATGCATTTGTCCATACTCGTCCTAGTAAGCTGTTGGGTCACATGATCTAACTCAAGAGAAAAATAACAAAGAAAAGTGACTATTTGGTTCATTACAGCGCTGATGGAAGTCGAGCTTGACGAATGAGCGAATCGGCGACATTGGTTCGCTCCGCGGTTATCAGGCGTAGCGCTTCGCTGCTCTTATGTGTCATAGAAGCGATGGTCGCGGCCGTCTTTTTCTGCGATCACGCCGTAAACTTGTAACAAACATAGCACCAGACGATGGCGTGGCGGCGGTGGCGGCAGGGAAGGTGATAACGCAACAAAGCTTGCATTGATGCGGAGAGCCAAGCTATGTTACTAAAAGCGATTCAAAGAAGTAAATAGATACGGTAAAGAAATTGTGTGATGTTTCTTAGCTCGACATCCGCCTTTCGCTCGCTTTTGGATCAACGTTACTCGATCACCTTGTGGTGTTGACGCCAAACTTTACCTCCAGAAATGTGGTTTTCTTGTCAACCTCAGCTACCGTCTTAATCTTTATAGTACATGCCAAGTGTTTTTTTATATTTCTTGCACAAGATTTGATACCTTGGTAGCGATCTTTATGAGTGACTCGTTAAATTACATTGCATGTCGTCATAGCTATAGGTGCAGCACGTCACTGATTGCTTTGTCGTGCTTACACAAAAAACATGGACGAATTGCCGGCAATTTGTGCAGTCGAGAATAGGGCCCCTACTTACTGAACACAAAACGTCTTAGAGATGTCTATCATGGTCTTGCGAGGTCTTAGACATCTTGCGCTATAAAAGTTACCTATAAGACGTATATTTTTGTATGTCTCAAAGATGTCTTAAGAGAGATAGCTACAGGACACCTGTGCAAGATCTCCGACGTCTTGAGCTCCGTGAGATGTTGATAAGTCATCTGTGCTAAGCTGGCTAGAAGACATATGAACCTCAACGTGTACAAGGCGTTTATCCTAGCTGGCCGATGTTGTAAGCTTTTTAAGACACCTACAAAGCGTCTACCATGAGATGTCTACAGTACGTTTTGTGTAGACAGCTGAAAGATATCACTATGTGTCAGATGTTCAGCTATTGAACACGCCAACCTGACGTTGATTGCAAGACAGCTAAGAGATGGCATTTTAAAAAGGTGTTGAAGACGTTTTCAATGACGCGATATCGTCTAGCTGTACTGCAATCATTGTCGTGCACACGTCTTTCCTAGCTTAGAATCGAAGACACCTACTAATAATGCCTTCTGGCTATCTACGCAAAACGTGCCATAGTCACTTCGTGACAGACGTTTTGTGGAAAGGAAAAATCTTTAATTTCTTTGCATTTAGCACGTTGCGCTGAGGTCACTGAGCTATGGTCGTCGGCAAGATTTGCGTTGCGAGGGGAGGGTAAAGAACAAGTGGAAGTAGGCAACTCTTCTTGTGGGGCAATTGGAAGTGGAATTGCCCCTTTTGCACCCCTCTCTTTACGCACATAACTGCGTCTAAACGACGTTGGCTGTAATAGGGATAGAAGGCTCTGCTTACAGAACGTGATCGCCTACATTGCGTTTGGTATGAGATAGTGCCAATTATCGTGAGAACTAATTTCTTACGGTGTCTACTGAACGCGTCTCACGGAGGTTGAGGGAACATTATTAAATCCAGAAGACCTAGCAATAGGGCTTTCCCCAATAACGTTTTCCGAATCCAGTCCAATCAAGCGTGAAAGAGTCAAACCTAGGGAAGAGGAGTCATCGTGGATTCGCTGAGATGTGGGAGACGAGGTGGATGGTGAAGAAGAAAGGAAAATGCCAGGTGGATTGCGCCAGATGGCTAAAGAGTCCATATCATGCATGAAACGCGCTTTGTGTTTGTGTCAAACAGCTCGTCAGTTGTGTGATTCAAGCCAACAATTCCAAATAGTATAATACCAGTCTTGTAATTAAGCTGACAGACCGCTGGAAGCCACATGCTCGATCAGCCAGTCACGTATATATTTTTTTGTATCAAGGATCGGCACAGCTAAGAGGCCACCTTTTTTATCTTCTTTTCCGTGATCGATGCGTGCCTCTCTCAGCTTTTCGTTTTAATCTTTTCCGCAGCCTTCACGCAACCTCCGTTACCTTGATCCCGTCACAGCTCCTAAGCATGCGTTGCGCCATGGAAACTAGGTTCGATAAAGTATCACAAGCCTTGGTCGATGACGGGAGAAATTTAAGGAGGACAGATGTCTGTTTGGGCCCCTGACATAAAGATCAGAGCTCTAGTCAAGGTGCAGGGAGAGGCAGCTGTTTGAAATTGTTCCGAATGCGTAAATGTGCCGCGCTTCTTGTGTCCGAACCCCTTGCACTTCTACTCGCGAGCCCTGGCGTAACTTATATGTTATGACATGAAATAAGGTCCCTGCTTGTTACATTGCTAAATTGGTTGAAAGGGTATACATAATCACCTAACTATCTCGAATAATTTCTTTGCATTTAGCACGTTGCGCTGAGGTCACTGAGCTATGGTCGTCGGCAGGATTTGCGTTGCGAGGGGAGGGCAAAGAACAAGTGGAAGTAGGCAACTCTTCTTGTGGGGCAATTGGAAGTGGAATTGCCCCTTTTGCACCTCTCTGTTTACGCACATTACTGCGTCTAAACGACGTTGGCTGTAATAGGGCTAGAAGGCTCTGCTTACAGAACGTGATCGCCTACACTGCGTTTGGTATGAGATAGTGCAAATTATCGTGAGAACTAATTTCTTACGGTGTCTACTGGACGCGTCTCACGGAGGTTGAGGGAACATTATTATATCCAGAAGACCTAACAATAGGGCTTTCCCCAATAACGTTTTCCGAATCCAGTCCAATCAAGCGTGAAAGAGTCAAACCTAGGGAAGAGGAGTCATCGTGGATTCGCTGAGAGGTGGGAAACAAGGTGGCAGGTGAAGAAGAAAGAAAAATGCCAGGTGGATTGCGCCAGATGGCTAAAGAGTCCATTTCATGCATGAAACGCGCTTTGTGTTTGTGGCAAACAGCTCGTCAGTTGTGTGATTGACTGGAACATTATTCTTTCCTCTGGCTACTCAGGGTTTTATACATTCCCCCAAAAGAAAACCCCAGAAGGATTTCGTCACCCGCTAGAAACCTAAATTCTGGATAAACGGCTACTTTTCACTGACAGACACACACACGTGGTTGTATATGTGGATAAATGAATGAGAACTGGGTTATCGCAAGAAAATACAAGCCAGAAAAAATTTTCAAATTCGTTGAAACTTTTTTATTATGCAAACATCGTATGCGTACGGCACTTTCAAACCTAATTGTCTACTACGCGCATGCAGGCTGTGCACGTGCACGCTTCACTGTGTATTTAGAGCTCCGGCTGAAAAATAATCAGAATGTCGTTTCTTCGTCATATATTGCAACGATACTTAATAACCATAGCCATTGATATGCGCGCTACAGTGAAATTTCAATAATTCAACAAAATCGGCCTGGTCGTGAAGCCAGTCTACATTCCCATAGCAAATTTGTTGGAGAACCAAGGTGTCTTAAAAGACACAGGCACAGCACTAATTGAAAAAGCAGCGCTTGTAAAGGACTGGTTTTAATTTTCTTCGTTTTTCTAAATGAATTGAAATCTACTCGCAAGCGCGTTCTTTAGAGTTGAAGCTGTTTTTTTACCGTTTACTGGGATTCACGTCATTTTCAGCTAACCCCGATTCCTAATTACTTGGTGGTAAAGCATAAGATGACACCAGTTTTTTTTTTTACAACACAATTGCCGTGAAATATTTATGAAACTTTGAACGCGGTTTGTCTAAATTATGACACGAGAAATGAACTTGAGGATAAATTCCTTTGAACGTGGAATAATGTTATGGCTACGCCGAAAAAATTGGCGAAGCTTGCACTAAGTCGCGCAAGGTTTGAACCATAACGAAGCTGGAGGATTTATTTCTATGTAAGCCCTTGAACTTGTTTATTAACATGTTCACATTGTGGCAATAGAGGTCATCGTCATATTCATCTAATTTCGTACGCCGTCTTCCTCATGCATGACTGGCGTTCGTCTCCGGATCGCAGGCTTTCACATTTCTCCCAAAGTTTAACGCGTCAACAGGTGTTAGAACCGGCGCCGCCGGGTTTCGCGAACTGGACGTCTGTAGCGCGAGCTGTTTGTGCTCCCTCTTGAGGCGTGAACACACGTGAACTGTTTTATGTTTTTTTTTTCGAGTGCCACGTGCAAGCCTGGACACCGGGCACTCCTTGTAAGACGCGGGCTGACACGCGCGGTAAACGGCGGCAGTAACTATGATCCAGTTTTCTTAGGATGCCGCACACCGCACACATTACGGCTAGAAACGACAGCTGCGCTGTTAACATGACTTAGCCAAGCACAATTTTCTCTCCAACGGACGTGCACAGAATTGCAGCCGTGGGTTTCTTCGTGCCGCATTAGGTATTCAGCCTGACGCAGTGCAAAAGGGTACGAATATAGGAGTTGATTGCCCCCAGGGTACATCAGAACCACCAAACCCACCCCCCCCCCCCCAAAAAAAAAAAAAAACATCACGCGTACGGTTTCTCAAATGAAGCGAATTGCCCACAGGTTAAAACGCTAAGCGCGGTAGACGTGATTGACCCGCTCAACCACGTTGTGACGTGAGCTTACAGGAACAATATTCTCTCGCCGCACGATGGTCCTACACATACTGATAAGCTACCATAGAGGAAAAATCTTACTTTCACATTCCAGAGACCACTGACAACACGCCCGGCAAGTGGGTACTCGCACGATGCTGCTAACGAACTGACCGCACACCGCCATAAATCTTCCGTTGAATGCCGGCGTCACACTTACACGGATGCTTATCAGGTAGGGCGCAATCCCGTCTCAACAGTGTTTCCTGGTTAGAACCGCTATCACGCATTGCAGCTCGTTACTCCACATTCAAACAACCGCGCCAATAAGGGGTAAGATACCAGCGCTACAGGCGGCTGCGTTACACAACAAAACGAGTGCGAAGCTGCGGGGGATTCGTGAAGCTTACGCGCGAGGACGGAATATCGTGAAGGCGGTACTTTATAGGACCCCACATAAAAAGAACAGAAGCTTTTGCGAATAAAGCCGCTGAAAATTATTATGAATTTTGCAATTAGTTTGCAGATTTTTATCAATTTAAATGTGCGAGTAATTGAGATGCAACTCACTGATTATTTTTTTCAAATTTTGAAATCTGGGAGGCAGTGAATGCCGGGAAGCCGTGTTGACGCGTGCGCTGTTTGCCTAGGTGACTCTGGTGTTACTAAACTGTTTTCGTTTTTGTGGTGTTACGTTTAGCTGAAACCGTCCTTCCATGTCGACGTCTGTTGTTAGCTGTGCCAACGACTACAGTAGGTTTTCTGTCAGCAGCGATAACACTGGTAGTGTGTGTGAAAGAAAACTGAAAAGTTCGTTGCGCTCTCAGCGGTGGGTTCTCGTTCACTGTAGCGCTTTTAGTGTGAACAGTGTATTGGTGAAATGGCGCCTTCAGAAGTTCGAGGCGGCAGAAGTGGCGTTTGTCTCAAGAAAGAGGTGTGCAACTTATCTTGGCTCCCAGCTCGGACACACGCGGCTTCGAGAAAATGGTTCCTTCGAATTCTTCTGGGACACACTTCAGGTGAGTGTACGCTTAAAATCTTTCCCTGCCAGAGTATGAACTTCCCGTGAGGTTTGCCGCAGAGGTGCTTTTTTTTGTGACGCACTACTTAGGTGTGATTCAGATTACGTGCACCAGAAAAAGTAAGGTTAATCAGCATTGTGTCGTGTTCGCATTTCTTAGTTGGTGGCGACGTAACTGCCTCCTTTCGGCGCGTTAAACCCCACAATCAATCAATCAATCAACTGCCTCCTTTCCATTTGTATTCTGATGTGTGGGCCTTCTGGCTAAATAAATATCGTCAAAACTTCTCACAGACGCTTCAGTTATTAGTAAGTGAAGCGGAAATAAGTGCATCGGTGTTTTTGTCCCTCGGCTTCCCCCTCACCTTAAACAAGGGTGAAATGGTCGCAACAATCAATACTTGTTGAGAGCACCAGAAAAATCGGCCCATTGTTCGGTGTACACTGTTGAAGTTTCAACATTGGAGGCTTCAGCTGTCAGGGGTCATTGTGTGGCCGCTACGCAAATAAGCCCATGTGTGCTTACAAACAGTAATTGCTGGCTCACCTGGAGGCCCAAGCATCTTCATTTATAATGCCCCCCCCCCCCAAAAAAAAAAAAACGTTAAAATTTCTCATGTTTGTTTGTCGGCAGTGCTTTATAGTAGTCTAGACTGTTAAGTAATCCTGCATACAGAAATGGGAGGAGGGGGAGGAGGAGGGTTCGAGTAGATAGTTGCTTCTTAGTTGCTTCTTATTCCAATTCAGTGCGCCCACTTATAAGTGCATGGGTTGAATGTGAAAGCCTACGAGGTGAGTATAGTTGATTTGGACACTGTCTGCTTGGTGAAGAACATGTATAAGTAGACAGGCTGAGTCAACAGGTCACAAGCAGTTAGGCAACTCGTGTCGCTCCCTTCTGCCATGCTTCCAGCCTCACTCAGCAGCCCACTTGCGCCTGCAGGAAAAATTGCGCTAACCTCCTGCAGAGGTGCACAACTTGGTTTGACGTAAAAGGTTGTTTTTATGGAGTCTACCTAAACGCCCTAGATTTTGTTCAGTTTATGTATGCACAGGAGGATTGAGTGAACAGATCAATCTATTCATGTCTGCGTCAGGTTAATGTGTGCGGTGCTTTAGCTGAGTGCAGGGGGTTGATATTGCTGTGGTTGCATCAACTTCTCTGTTATCAGAAATGAAGTGACAGTGCAACACATGTAGTGCACTCTCTTGTTAACAGAGATACTGTCAGTACAGAGTCATAGCTTGTTTTTACATGCATGATGCTTGGGAGGCAATATTTCTCTGCATTAGTATTCTTTTTTTATTGTGCAGGAAAAGGCCGTGCCCACTTCACTGGAGCTTATTATTTGTACTGCAGGCGGTGCTGGAGTGTGTATAGCAAGAGTACCTGGCAGGCATTCAAGGTGGCTGAGGAATTGCCCCTTCAAGCTTTGGAATGCCACCAAAAGGTACAGCAATCTTGTATTTTTTCGGCACGCTCTGCATGCTTTGTGAAAAGGCAGTTCCTAAATCAATATAAGCTGTATCAGTATTAAGCCCAAAGGGATTAACCTATATAAAAAGTACACACTCTACGATTAAATGATAGCCAAGCAGGAGGATAACAGGCTGAGCACCAAACTTGTTCTTTGAAGAAGCAACAACACATGTACTTCCCATCATTACTCTCAACAGCAAGGACACTCTGTCGTCCTCGTGTTCCCGTCCTCATGTAATCATGCAGTAAGTGTATTTTTCAAATTATAAAGAACCAACTAGCCAGTACCTTGTGTAACTTAACGTTGTAAGATCTGCAGTGTGCCTTATAGCAGTACACAGTAAGGCTTTAATGTTGGAGGTGTGTCTTCCAGTGCTTCTTTTTTTTATCGCATTTTTCGCTAGGAAATCCACCTAAACCATCTTTGATTAGCATTATAAAAAATCTCCCAACTGTCATGATTTATGTGCATGTTAAAAATCCCCATTAAAATATTCAGTAGCTTTCCACTACGGCATGCCTGATAGCCGAGATATGTTCTTGGTACGTAAAACCTTCCATATTTTACACGGTGTATAGCCATTAGTAGGATGTGATGCAGTTTGTTTCGCACTTCCATTTTTCTCTTATAGCGCCAATGACAACACATTTGTCCAGTTTTATTGGTGTCTTGTGCAGAAATAAGTGGAAATCATACACTTTCAGTTAACATTTACCACAGAGTAAAATGGAGTAAGTTTCTTGAATCTGTTGGATGTTGAGATGAGCGATTCCTACAATGAAATGAACAAAGCTGCAAGAGAACATCTCAGATATAAGCAAATACAATCCAAAACATTTTTACATTTGTCGGAGCCAAAATAGTCCAGCTTCTTGCTCCTTCTCATAGGGTTAATATGCACATACCTCTCGAGTGCTTGCTAGCATGGGAGCAGCAGCGCAGATTCCATTTGTATGGTTGGACAGTCGCTCCGACAGCGGTGCGGATAATGCGGTTCATTTCATGCTAGCTCAGTGCCGTCCCTGTTGCCTGATTTTATTTTTTCTTGTGTTGCTTCAAACGACCATGGCTAGAGTTACAAAAATTTTGGCACTCAAGCCTGCGGTGACATTTTAAAGGAGCACTGACACGAAAATTTTATGTTACACTTTTATTGCTTTTAATCGATGCTTAATGGTCTGGCGAAGCCGAAAAAGCACTTCAAATACTTCAGCGCGCGATAGTTAATTACATTGAACAGGCTGAAAGTCGTTTGTTTGCGATAGTTAATTACATTGAACAGGCTGAAAGTCGTTTGTTTCAAATGCCCGCGCTTTCATCCCGAACGGCACATATGACAGAATTCAAACCTGACCTCACCGCTTTGTGCGGATGTCACCGGCTCCCGCTTGAGAGTGTGTTGCGCCCTCTCACCACTTGTGGGGCCGCGCGTGTGAAGTGACTTCACGAGTTTTTGACGACCGCTGTCGCGTCACTTCTTTTGGCTTCATGGGGTGATGTCACGCTGATGTCCATTTGCTGAGTGCCGCTCCGCCCGCTGCTCCGTCGGCGCGATAAATGAGATCCAATTGAACTATGCTCTTCGCGTTGCAGGCCGCTCATATTTCAGCCAGTGTATTCTGTTGTGTGAAGGAAGCGAACTGGGCAATAATATTAACGCCAAAAATTGGTGTCAGTGCGCCTTTAAATGGTAATGGTGTGTGAGATGAGGCACAGGTGTTAACATGACATCCATGCCTGCTGCACGCTTGTGGAGTGTGAGGCAAGTTGAAGTGCTTGAATGACACTTGTGATTGCTTGAAGACTCGCCTTCCTCAGTCTGAACTAGTGAAGCTGAGGGATTGTGCGAAACCAAAACATGTGACGGAAATCATCGCAAGGTGTGCATGTGTTCAAAATTAGGCGCTGCGGTGACGACCCACTGATTTGGGCAGACAAAGAGAAAATTGTGAACAAAACAATAGTCACAGGGTAAGAAACATAAAACATGGTTAAGTAGCACGCTAAAGACGGGACAGCAAAGAAGACCACACAGGACCAGCGCTAGTCTTGTGTGGTCTTCTTTGTTGTCCCATCACATGTATCACAGTTCGAACCAACTTGCGCAAATTTGTGCTGTGAAGAAATAGTTCGAAGCCCACAGTTTATGACAAGTGACCCTCTACAGCAAGCTCACCTCAAAATTCTCAAACAGCCCAGGTTGATTCTAGGTACCCAATCGGGCTCACCTCATGCCCATCTCGTCAGTAGCGGTGGCCTATAGTAGCCAAAACGTTGCACTGCTAAGGCCACAGATGCAGGTCTAATCCTAGCCACAACAGTCACTTTTGTAGTTGAAGCTATAAACAAGAATGCCTGTGTGTTGAGTGTCTGCAGGTGATCTAAATGAATCCAGAGCCCACCTTATTAGTGGCTCATAGCCTCATTACGTAGCTTTGACACAATAAACACCCTAAATTTGCATTGTTTGTTTAGTTGTCAAAGTATAGCTTTTAAATAAAGGGAGAATGCTTTTTGGTTTTTATACGCACATGCTTAGCACTGAGACCAATTTTGAATTTCTGCAGATGCGGTCCGACTGATGGAAACTATGCACTTCCCTTCAAGATGACCTGCCAGCCATCCAAGGCTGGCTCAAGAATTGCCCAGCCAGGCTTCAAAATGCTTCAAAGAGGTACAGGACTTTGAAAGTTTATTTTACTCACTCTGCATGTTTTTTAGAGGTGTAGCATAACTGAATCAACCTTGGGGGGAAAAAAAGTCGCAGAAGCCAGTGGTTATCCCGCATTTGCATCACAAGTAAAAGGCTCACTAGTTCCGCTTAAAACAAGCGGGGAAACTTTTTCTTTTTTACTTTGACACACAAAGTTCACGGACACCTCCCCCGAAAAAAAATGCTTGGGCCACAAAACTCCAGTGGCCACAATGCCAGCCAGAATGGTGCCATGCAAGAAAGCTACGCAAAGATGGCCAAATATTGACTGAACTAACTTGAATCACAAGGAGCCTTTTACACACATATTCACCAAGTTCTAATCAATATTCAAACATGTTTTTCCCTGAATTTTTGATAATACTTATTTTGCTTTGTTTTGTTGACTGAAAGCATATTCAAAATTACTAAAGTAAATAGCGAGAAAATATAAAAAATAAAGAAAATGTGCTTTTTTTTATCCGCTTCTCCCCTTGAGTCACCCAATTCGTGCCACATTATTATTATGCTCAGTATAGTTAGAGTTGTCTGTTTTCATGTTTTATATGAAGGAAAGTTTGACATCCACCTGAATGAAGCCAAACGGCTACAAAGAAAAGCTATACAGCTTTCTCAGAAACTTCGCAGTTGAAGGAAAATACATCCTTGTCCAGGATTCTTGTTTTATATTTTGTTAAAATCAGCTGGTAAAAATCAGCTGTTATTTTTCAGACTCATGATTGGGGAAAAATCTGACTTTTTTGTAAAACCATTCTGCAATATGTGCTTTTTCATGTAAAATATTCAGATGTACTAAGTAATGCACTCAGTTTATTTTATGAGTAGGCAATTTGTATTATTTCATGTTAAATCAACAAATGTACTAAGTAATGTACTCAGTTTATTTTATGAGGACGAAGATTCGGTCACTGACCAAGTCAAGGTGAAAACACAAGACGTTTCGGGACCCGTACTGGTCCCTTGATCACACTAAGCAATTCCTTCCAGGCTGCAATTCCTTCCAGGCTACTACCCACTATAAAACAATTTTTTGTGGTGGACACCTGATTATTTGGCACTTTTGCATCTTGTAATGACAAAATATAATGCCATTTCAACCCAACTTTCAATTATACTTGGTTTTTTTTTCAGGTAAAACCTGAATTCACTGTATTTTTACCCTCAACATGTATCAGAATTGGGTTAAACCCGCTTTCTCCCCTGAATAGACCTCTTCAAAGTAGCGATCTCCACAATCGTGGGATGACGGTACGCCATTTTCAACCAGCACTTACTGGAATTCCAGCAAGCCCCAGAAGAAAAGCTTCCAAAATCGCCGAGTATTGACAGAACTCTACTGGTCACTACCGCAGGTCGGCAAATGCTTCACTGACAATCTTGTGCCTTGCTGAGGGAAACTGTGGTATTGAGGCGACCTTTTCCCAGCTGAGATACATTCAACGATCAGAGAGATCTTGAATAGAGACCGAAATGTTGCGCATGCAGATGATATGTGCATAAACAAAGACGTGTAAAACACTAAGACCAGGTTTTTGTGGACAAAATATTTTATTTTTTAAAATTTATCAATGCTCTCCACTGTAATCATTACTGATTCATTTCCCAAACAAACGCCAAATTTTGGATGGTGTTCACTAGGAAGCCCTTATATATCCCCGGTTACCAGCGTGAAACAAACATCATTTTTAATGCGTCATAGTTAAGAAGCTCATAATGCTTACTGGTAAAGTAAAGTGAAGTCAAGAGTTCGACGAAAGTTTGTCAGGTCAGGTATCATGATGAGGACAAAGATGCGGTCACTGACGAAGTCAAGGTGAAAACACCGACGTTTCGGGACCCGTACTGGTCCCTTAATCCCACTAAGCTGGCGAGAGCGGTAACTCGCTTCTTATTCAAAAATGTGACGTAATGTGTAGCTTGCCGGCAGATTGCCATCTGTCGTATTGATAGTGTCCTCGGTCGTCTGAATAAACACGGATTCCATGAGCAGTGTGGTGCTTGAACTCTTTTCCTTGGCTATTAGAGCGGCGTTATCCCCATCCATGGAATGGCCCTGATTAACGGCGTGCTCGTCCAGGGTGTTCGGCACTTTCCTGTTCTTGCCCGCGTCCCTTTGAGGTTCCTTTAATCTCCTGATGAAGTTGCCAGTTTCGTCGATGTAACTGCAGCTGCAGTCTGCACATGGTACCCTGTAGACAACACTGGGGTATCTCTTGGTGTCCAGGCAATCTGTCACGTTCACAAGCCGATTCCTCAGCTTGTCGGACCGCATGTGCGCAACGCGAAGGTCATACCTTGCAAAAATACGGCTTAGAGCTTCGCTGACCCCAGGAACGTATGGGATGCCGGCGCATCTTCGAAATCGCTTGCCCTGGGATCGCTACGCACACCTTTAGAGGTAGAACACATGTGTGAGTTGCTTGAATTTTGCTTAGGCAACACGTACTTCACGTACCGCAAGCAGTTTCACAAGGAAATCCACGGAACTGCCATGGGAGCTTCCATATCTGTTACTACTGCAAATTTGTCCATGGAGGTCATTGACCCGAAGGCCCTAATCGATTTCGCTCCCAAGCCCAAGTTATTTGTCCGCTACGTGGACGACTGCTTCTGCGTTATCAATAGGAATGATGCCCCAAGGCTCCTGCTTCTCAACTCGATAGAAGCCGCCATCCAGTTGACAGCAGAATGTGCGTGTAACAGCAGCCTTCTTTTCCTCGACGTCCAGGTGAACCGTACCGGAACTAGCATTTCGTTTGCTGTGCACAGGAAAGCGACGCATACTGGACATTACCTAAATTTTAATTTGTGCCACCCAGCCTGTCGCAAGCAATCTGTCGCTTCCTCTCTTGTGACGCGGGCAACACGTATTTGCTCAAGTGACGACGAAATGACGAAAGAACTTCAGACAATACATCAAGGATTATTGACGAGCGGGTACCCAGACAAGCTTATTAAGAATGTTGAAGATAGCGTCCTCAATCCCAGGCCATCCCAGGGCAAGCGATTTCGAAGACGCGCCGGCATCCCATACGTTCCTGGGGTCAGCGAAGCTCTAAGTCGTATTTTTGCAAGGTATGACCTTCGCGTTGCGCACATGCGGTCCGACAAGCTGAGGAATCGGCTTGTGAACGTGACAGATTGCCTGGACACCAAGAGATACCCCAGTGTTGTCTACAGGGTACCATGTGCAGACTGCAGCTGCAGTTACATCGACGAAACTGGCAACTTCATCAGGAGATTAAAGGAACCGCAAAGGGACGCGGGCAAGAGCAGGAAAGTGCAGAACACCCTGGACGAGAACGCCGATAATCATGGCCATTCCATCGATGAGGATAACGCCGCTCTAATAGCCAAGGAAGAGTTCAAGCACCACACTGCTTGTGGAATCCGTGTTTATTCAGACGACCGAGAACACTATCAATACGACAGATGGCAATCTGCCGGCAAGCTACACATTACGTCACATTTTAGAATAAGAAACGAGTTACCGCTCTCGCCAGCTTAGTGGGATCAAGGGACCAGTACGGGTCCCGAAACGTCGGTGTTTTCACCTTGACTTCGTCAGTGACCGCATCTTCGTCCTCATCATGATACCTGACCTGACAAACTTTCGTCGAACTCTTGACTTCACTTTACTTTACCAGTAAGCATTATGAGCTTCTTAACTATGACGCATTAAAAATGATGTTTGTTTCACGCTGGTAACCGGGGATATATAAGGGCTTCCTAGTGAACACCATCCAAAATTTGGCATTTGTTTGGGAAATGAATCAGTAATGATTACAGTGGAGAGCATTGATAAATTTTAAAAAATAAAATATTTTGTCCACAAAAACCTGGTCTTAGTGTTTTACACGTCTTTGTTTATGCACATATCATCTGCATGCGCAACATTTCGGTCTCCATTCAAGATCTCTCCGATCGTTGAATGTATCTCAGCTGGGAAAAGGTCGCCTCAATACCACAGTTTCCATCAGCAAGGCACAAGATTGTCAGTGAAGCATTTGCCGACCTGCGGTAGTGACCAGTAGAGTTCTGTCAATACTCGGCGATTTTGGAAGCTTTTCTTCTGGGGCTTGCTGGAATTCCAGTAAGTGCTGGTTGAAAATGGCGTACCGTCATCCCACGATTGTGGAGATCGCTATTTTGAAAAGGTCTATTCAGGGGAGAAAGCGGGTTTAACCCAATTCTGATACATGTTGAGGATAAAAATACAGTGAATTCAGGTTTTACCTGAAAAAAAAACCAAGTATAATTGAAAGTTGGGTTGAAATGGCATTATATTTTGTCATTACAAGATGCAAAAGTGCCAAATAATCAGGTGTCCACCACAAAAAAATGTTTTATAGTGGGTAGTAGCCTGGAAGGAATTGCAGCCAATATTCCACACCGCCTGTGTTTCTGTTCCCCCTCTTCTAAATTTGCTTTAATATTGTGGAAATTGCTCAAATAATTTTACGCTGCTTTATATTGCCTAACATAGTTGTCAAGCAACATTTTCTATTTCCTGCAACTAATTTGCATTATTAATCTGCCGTCGTATTGGCCATATTATTGGCATCTTGCACAAGTGGCACTCTGAAACCACTGAAATGTATACCCACTTCCCCCCTCCCCTATCATCAGTCGCTGTTGACTTCCCCTACCCAGGCCTTCCAGGTGTATAAAGGAAAGAATGGTTAATAAAAGAATTTCTCAGCAAGAGTTCACTGGCTACCCGCAAAATAGTAGCTACCTTAAACATTTACCTTTGCCCTGCCTTAGTGGTCTAAAAAAAGCCTCCTTACTCAAAAATGTGTAAGTTTGGTGTTTCATTTGGGTGCGTGTCTGTGTATATTCAGATTAGTGTGTTTATCTCATCGCAGGAAGGTTAACCCTCCGTCATTGGATCAGCATGCCTGGATTTCCAGCACTTCAAAAATCATCAAGACTCTGCCACTTTAGGTTTTCGCTGTAATGCACATGTTTTGATACATTTTCTGTGATATCTAACTTATTTTTAATGTTCATTCTTTTTAGTTCTTGCCGTTGACTTTTTCCCATATAACATTGAAAGGCTGAAAGGCATTCAGTATCTAGTCATTTTTTATAAGCATGTTTTAATCATATGGCAATTGTCTCATTTTTAATTTTCTAATTTTTGCCTTTTATGCATAACATCTGTATAGCTTCAATTTGAGTGCCTCAAGTTTTTATTTACTTCCACATCTTTCAGTCACCTTTTATTCTATTTTGACTTGTCATGATTTATTTGAATAATAAAATGGTTAGTCTTGCAAAAGTTGCTTAGTGTGCTTATTATTGCACTTAAGGTGTGTCTAGAAGCTTTAGCTCACTCAAGTTTGTCAGGCCACATGAAATGCAGTGAAATGAGGGAATGCTGTTTCATCCATGCAATATCAAAGTTGTTTTAGATGAAACCAGTTATTTGTGTGCACTCCTATTCTGGTAACCGCATTTCTATATATTCTCTGGCCGTAAAACAGGACGAGAGCTATAACAGCTGTCTTGATGACATCTTAATAAGATGATAGCAAGATGTCTACAATAACGGTTGCGTAAACTGCTGTGGGAGGTTCTCGTTTATGTCTCCACAACTGCTAGAAAACATCTTCACGAGACATTATTTCTCTATCTGGCATGCTTAGAAGTCACCTCGTGGATTGCTATGCAAGATTTTTGAGAACGTTGTCAAAACGGAGAATAAACGTTTTGTTGCTTTCAATCCAGATAGCTATGAGGTGTTTAGAACTCGTCTTGTAAACGTCTTGTTGGAATTTTTAGCAGTCTCCAAGATGTCGTCAAGAATATCTTGCAAGACGTCTTGTAGCTCAGGCATAGCGTCGCGTTAGCCGACCTACTGGATGGCTATCTCCCGTCTTGGCAATGTCTATAAAAATCTTGATCAGGTGTTGCTTAGACATCTTGGGAGGTCTTGCCAAGATGTCGTATAGAAGTGTGGTAGCTGCCGTAATGTGCAGATCAAGATGTCTTGGACAGCTGCACAAGATAAGTTTGAGACTTCTACAAGACGTGCTTGCGTTCACTGGGCTAAGTACCCCTTTCGGCCCTGGCGTTATTTTTTGACGATAAAACTCATAATATCTTCTAGCGCCCTAAGAACAAAACAAAAACTGCTAGTTTTCTGTGCAAGGCTTGTTCAAAGGTACCTCTTGCGATAGACATCACCATTGTTGAGTTTTCGCGGGGATGGATGACATCAGACAGAAGAATCTTCAGTGGATGCCGGGTGTGACGACAGGCCGGGTGGGGAAACGGAAATTCCGATTAGTCAAAATGTCTGTATATCTGTAAATGCTTGGATTACCAGCTTCATAATTTTTCTGTAAAGTCGGAGTGTCATATTTTTTACGGCAAAAAAAAATTCTTTTTTAAAAGAAACAAAACTTTTAATTGCCTAATCACCTCGTTGTTTGTCAGGCATTTAAATAATAAATAATTGCACTATTGGCATAATTTTTCATTTCGGCACTTCTGAAATTTATAGCCGTAAGAAACCATGCAGCAAAACAATTTTCACTTGAAATAAATACTCCAGGGCTTGAAGGGTTAATCGAATGGTTCGGGTGTGGGTTGAAGTGCTACACAGACATCCTACACACACCGTAAGATCCATACGAGGGGGGAACGAAAACCGACAGCCACATGTTTGATAGCGAGAATGTAGCTCAAGGAATTCCAAGATTTAAATATGTATGAGACTGATGCATGACATTTGTTTGGAGAAAGAAGAGCCAGAATTGAAGCGTTGGCCCAAACACAAATCCGAATGAGCGCAAAAACAACGCTAGGCTGCTGGGGCCGCCGTCAACGGTGAAGTTCAGCTCGTCGAGTAGCGGCGAATTCCTCCCGGATGAAGAGCAACTTACCCGCTTGGAACGCTGGTGCGAGCCAATATCACTTCTTCAGAGGGCTTTTAGGGAATATTTTCTTTCGACGGCGCCTTTCACTTCAAAGCAATCGCACCGGACAGGTTGCCGGTTTATGCGTGCGCACGTTTCTAGGGGAGAATAGTTGGTGGGAGAAGGTGGAGAGTGCACGCACAGCTATAGGTTTCATGTCCGTACTGATGGATGGCATGTCCGTTGTGCTAGTAGGAGGTTTAAACGCGGGCGTTAAACGGCCCAGTGCGACATGTCCGGAGTCAGTGGTAGAGCAAAATGGGTTTGTGTGTCTTTCTATGTTCAGACTACCGACGCAAAAAGTGATCTATGCACGTAAAAAATGGCATATCACGCAGTTCGGTTGGCTGAGACGTGAGGTGATGTCATTCTTTAAAGGTATTACGACAGTTCCGGCCACAGTCTGAACCCGGCCTTACACAAACAGGAGGATGCTTACGACGCGGGAAGCCCACAGGCATTTTCATATTTATCTGCAAGAACAAAGCTTGGATCCTTCAGGGGTTCATACAGCTAATGGGCTAGGAAGTATTCCCCATCGCAAATTGTGTTTTGTTTTGTGCACTGCTTGGACTGCGTCGAGCTTTACAGGTCATCCTTCTTCACGGAGTGGAAAGGCACTATTTTTTTGTTTAACATTGGAAAGCTGTAAGAAACAAAATTTAAAATTAACACAATCTTTATTGATTAGACAACATTTTCTACCCGTTGGAGCAGGGGTGGGACCACTTTCGCAGTTCGAAAATGATTTCAGTAGCACCACAACCTAGTGGCTGTTAGCACGCTCTTTTGGAGCTTCAGCTTACATTCTTTTGTATCAATATTTTTTTTTCATAATATTATCATAATATTATCTCAATAAAAAGAAAACTTACCATTTGTGCGATTCAAACTTGCGGCAGCCCGCATTGGAGTCCAATACATTAGCCATTCAGATATAGCCTTAAACGTATGAAGGTAAAAAAACATGCGGTACAAGAAACCGGTGTGTATTTATACCCCTGCACTGAAGTGCTTTTTTTATTTGTAAAAGAGGGTTATAACAGACAACTTAGTGGTTAATGCTTCAGCTGTAAGTGACGGGGAAGTATACTGAGCGGACTAAACAACTTTAACAGCGTTATCTCTTCAAGGCAGAAAATAACAAGGTAAGGCAGTGAATTCTCGTTTGTAGCCAGCTATGATTTAAATGGTGAGGTGCGATACTTCGCCTTCGCCTCATTTACAATTTAAGCCACCTAAATTATGTGTCGTAAAAATTACGAATAATATCAGTTAAGACAACGATAGAAGCTCCCGTAGCTGGCCGATGTATTTTAGTGCTAGTTATCAAGAAGGCAATCATATCTCTCTTTTAAGAGGGTGCTCATTTGTATTTGCCTTGGCGGTGAAGAAAGTTTGTTTTTATGGTCGCGCCTTTGAAACGCACTACGAAACAAAACCAGATAATAACATACCCTTCGCTTAGTGGTCTCTCATGGTAGGTGATCATACTTTGCAGCTCTAGATCACGTCAGTATGTGCAAACATAACAAATACATTTTTACCCATCGGTGTCGCTGAGTGACGACGAGAGAAAAATGACGTATTTGCGCTTTTGAAGGAAGACGAGGATCACGTCAGATTCCGGCATGCGTTGGTCTCTTCTGTAAATACTGAAAATACTATGAATGCATCCTGTTCTATATGATTTAACAGCAAAACAATATAGACTGTCTCATTAAAGGTGTTGTCATACTCGTTATACTTCTGAATATTTCCAATATATTTTGATGTAAGCTGACATTACAACGTATTTGCTGGCCGACTTCCACGTATTACACAAATTATGGTCATCCGGTATAGTCACGCGAACTAGTTTCAGACTGCAGATGCAACAATATTCATGTAATTCCCTTACAGAAAAGCATATGCCCAAATTAAACGACAAAGAACTCTCGTTGGTGTTCTCATATATGTTTTATGTGGTGAGTGCATAAGTAGCCGAAACTATATTACGGTGACCGACACTTGACATTTTTATATACTGCAACTACTTTTTACCTTTTCTACCACCTTCGTAACCATAGATATTCCACGGAAGAGAGGGTTTGATGCGTGCTCAATTATGTTTACTTCATTTTTATTTCTAACTCTTTTTATCTCACAGACGTACTTTTTGTTTGCAATTTCTTTGGCATTTTTTAACCAGTTCTGAAACTCACCTATCCTGAGTATGGCATCTTTCAAACTCAAATGGCTCACGTATTCACCCTAACGCCGTAATACTATGATTTCCTAGTCAAGCTTCCGGGAGACCCCATCCAAACAAGCTGTGAACAGTTTTAGCGAGGTGGTATTATCTTGCCTTACGCTTTTTGCATTGAGAACGTGTTGCTTTGCTTTCGTTGGATCATCCTGCCTTCTTAGAGTTCCCTTAAATATGTAGGCTAGAAGACAGTATAGGTCTCGTCTATTGTATGGTCATTTATTGGTTGCAACACAGCTGTGGTATGTACGGAGCGAAACGCTTTCGCATAGCCTACAGATCCTATTAAAAGTCCTGTATCCTACAATGCAAATACTTCAAATAATTAAAGCACAGCATGGCCGTGACTAACGTTTGAGTATTTTTTATAAACACGGTGTGCCATGAGGATTTTTAATCAAGGCTTTAAGTTTTCTGGCCCACTATTATTTTTCTAAAAGCTTTATATAACTGCGACTTGGCTAATAGCTCTGTAATTTCTAAATTTATTCTATTCTTTATCTACAAGATTCCCATCTATGTTTGCGTTTTTGAAGCCATGGGCACTTTTAAATTCCTTGAGCATTTTCAAATCAGTTTAGCAAGTTTTCACCGAACAGTATCTACTCCCCCTTCGAGAAGGTCGACTGTTATGCTGTAGGCACCTTCAGGAGAAGCGACGAAATAATAAAACAGACGAAGAATGTAACTACGTCGGCCGGATGGCCAGCCCTTATCCCGATCATGAGAGAGATATCTGCGGCAGAATAGCGAACGGGTAAGCTCCACATAAAGGCACTGCCAAATAATAAGAAGTGAACTTGCGTACAGTAGGCAACCAATGCGTAACGGCGGGGATGATAAAACAACTGTAAAGCAACTTTAGTCCTGTAAAGAAGCTATGATTAACACTTAAGAACAGGAAGCAAGCTTCTATACCTGGGAAATAACTCGAGGTGATTATATCACACTTCACAAAACCAAAAGAGTTTTGCTGAGCATACATTTAGGTGAAATGGCAGCCGGTGGACCATCACATTAAAACAGTGAAAACCCAGAGTTGTGTATAGATGAAGGGGAAAGCCAGTACGTGGATAAAGGAATAAAATGAGGCAGTGCGGAGGCAAAGAATGAACTCGAGCGACGCAGGAGGAACGGTTGGAGGGAGTAGAAAAGTTATTTGTTGTTCAGTGGACCTGATTATACTCTTGATAAAAAGAGGAATAAAAATATAAATTTTCGTGTTTGTTTTTGACGTGGTGCTTCTGCATCTAA
Source organism: Haemaphysalis longicornis (assembly GCF_048455015.1). NCBI lineage: Eukaryota > Metazoa > Arthropoda > Arachnida > Ixodida > Ixodidae > Haemaphysalis > Haemaphysalis longicornis. The sequence goes on along the minus strand of NW_027526407.1, from coordinate 113,080,952 downwards.
AGGGTGGTATATAGTTTTCTACGTGTTTCACTATACTATGCCTCTTTAGATTATAATATAGAAATTTTGAGAAACGTTCGGTTATATGCATACTTCTCCTTTGCTGTTTCTGCAGCGGTTCTGTGTAAACTCCGCGAAAACAAAATATTAGTTTCCCTAATATTTTCATCGATACATATTTCTGTTTTTACCACTCTACCACGAATTCGTAAGTATTCGTTTTGCGCAACCCAAATAAATCCTTTACCAATGAAATATTTTCTGCACGAATAAATTCTTGCTGGTTGCTTGTAAATTATCAATTTCACGCAAGCTTTTAACACAATGTTTTCCGATTTTTTTTATGGCGACAACCTTAGACAGAAGTAGACAGGAATGTACTCAAACAAATTTAATGCTTCCTAAATAATCGTGCCAATTCGTCACCGTCAGTTGTTAGAGATGCGATATTCCCTCAGCGATATTGCGTGTGCCACAATGGTCACTCATAGCAGCTCTTCTATTTTTAATATAAGTTAGTGACCTTCGTGAGGGTGTCAGTTGGCTTTTGGTCGAAGATTTCTCAAAATACTGAAAAATGACGTAGCCATCCGATGGTTACTGGTTCTGAGCTGACCTTAACTACATTGAGCAAGTCGTTACCCCTGGATGATGAAACCTAATTGCAACAAGAGCAAAAGATGAATTTTACGGCATTGTAACATCAAAGACCAAGCGTGTTTTCTGAATTACTTAGTCTGATCTCCAGTAAAGACGTGCTTAGAGCTTGGTGTTTACAATGATTATGATCTTGCTTGGCATACTCATAATGGGCATATAACCAGCAACCGTAAGCAGATGATTTGTTTCATCTCTCAAATCATTTCACTCGCACCAACCTAAAGAACAGCAGCTTTGTAAAAGACTAGTGTGGTCAAAAGTAAAATACACATTATCAGCTTTAGATACACCAAATAACACTCATTTACACACTCAAATCACTACAGAGTCGTGCAGCATGACGGATACCTTAAACTTATGCTCATTTCGCTCTTGTCAAACAAATAGATCTCCTTTACACCCTTCTGATGTATTGGTCTGTAGACGAATATTTCATATATCGCTCCTTCATTACATTTTTATACAAATCTAGATCAAATAAACTTTTTGCAGGCGGCCTAGCTACGTATAATCAAGCATAGATAATAATTTAAAAGTAGGTATAACCCTAAGCAGAACTGATAGTTTTTATTCCTTTGTTCCCATAACCAGCTCGCAGCGAAACAACTTTTTCCCCTCCATTATCTCAATCAGAAATCATTACAGACTCAAAGCTGCACCAGTTAGCTTATACACTGAGACTTTGACATTTTGGCTCATTACTTGCTTATTATAACTTTTATCTATTTGCTCACCATGTCTTTTTGGTAACGGGTCAATGGTTTACGCCATAGTGTTGATACCAGTTAAAACCGCTTAGTAGTCTACCTGCAGATAATCCACAACGTACGCCCCTTGTTAATAAGCGAATGATTTCATTTCAAACGTGCGAACTGACATCTCCAGGTGTCTTGAAACCGTGACAGCTGCTTGATGATTTTCTCAATGCTTCAAAATGCGGCACAATCAAAAGACATACATGCAAATGAGTTTTGGTAGTAAAGAAAACTTGCATACATATATATTTATGCATGACGTGTAAGAGGGAAATGCGGGTCGAAATTCTGCTGCACAGGGTTTCTTTTTGGCCCGTCTCTATTGTGCGGCTCACTTCTAAGTCTTGACACATACGCAGTGAAGACGCGCTAACTCTTGGCGCGTTTCTTGAATAAATGTGCCCGACGCAATTGTGGTTTTTTTGGTTGCTCCTGTAATTTCAACAACATGTACGAATAATTTCATAGCTATGTAAATAGTCGTTGCATCATGTGCAATAGCCACTGTTTATACCCACCACGTTGGCTCAGTAGCTAACACCTTGTGCTGCTGAGCCCAAGGACACTATTTCAATTTCTGGCCGCGGCGGTGGTTTTTGAGATGGTGGGAAAAAGCGGAAAAGCCTGTGTGTTCCAGATTACGGCGGACGTTAACGAACCCCGCGCGGTCAAAAATAATCCGGAACCATCTACTACAGCCTGCCTCATCGCCTGTGTGGCACCGGCGTGTTAACCCTCATAATCAGTGGAAATTCGCTCCAGACATAACTCTTATACGCTGGCAGTTGTTGCTGTCCATCTATCACTGTCCTACACCTAATAATTGCAGTATAGGCTCGACCGAAATTAGTGATAAAATCGACAAGCCAAGTGTTGCGTTTTATTTTTCTTCCCCTAATAATTGATCATGAAAAAGTACTCAACTCTACTAAAAAGCAAAAGATGCACATTAAAATCTTTTTCAAGAAGACCTGTTGGTATAAAATAAGTATTTAATTTTTTTGGTTTAGCCCGCCACGAAGAAAAAGTCTTACCAATATTTCAAACAATGGACAAAGTGTTTGCAACTGCGTACTTATACGAGTATCAGAAAAAGTTTCGATTTGCGACTGTGTATCTTGCCGAGACTCAGAAGCAAGACGGAGGTAAGTGAAGCTTTACGTTTTTTAGATGTTTTTTCAAGCAAACCTTCAAATGGCTTACTCTTGTCCCTTTCTGTGTTGCTGTTGGCAAAATACGCCAAAAACGTTTTCCGCACACCCTCCGCTCAGTCGTTTACCCCAGTTGCCTGCAAAAATGCCTCACCTGGTAGGCGGACACTGCCTACTACTAGTATAGAAGCCCATGTGTTGGGCACCTCTATGGAATGAAGGTGTTGCGGAGGTTAATCTTGATGCAGCGAACTGGCTAAGCTGATCAGTCGCTTTGCTGCACTTTTACAAAAAAAATCGACCAGAGAAATGCACTACTCCACGAAATACTGGCAATTCGTTACAAGCACGCAGCCAGAAAACTGTCCAGAATATCCAAAAAACAAAATGGGTCATGATGACAATGATGATGAATTGAGCATCCAGCACCCATCCCATGGCTAACGCAGCCCCCACTTTACATTCTGCTTTTGTAACGTGACCCGAGCTAGCAAGGGGAACTAAGCTTTACTTATTTTTTGCATCGCCTGTACCGGGAACAACCATGCCTTCCACGTGTGAGTGCGGTGTCCGTTCAATACTTAGGTTTCGAGGTATAGGGCCCACCTTTGCTGTGTAGTCCCGCATGTCTACTGCAATCTGCGGTGTCAATAGGTCAGTGATAACGTCGGCTGCCAGAAAACGAAAACGTTTCCCTTTTGAAGAGAGGCTCTCAATTGCCAATGCTGCCGCCGCCCATATCAGGGTCCCAGCTAGCACCCTCTCAACAGTTTTTATTGGGTAGAAAATAGTTCTCAAAAAGCGCCATTTAAGAATAAGTTTGGCTCTTATAACGTGTTTTGAACCAAAAGCGATCATCAACTTATGTTAGTTAATGCGGGTTTAAGTAAACTTCCTGCTCTGATGCGCTATGTCGTGTGTAATCCATGGGAAAGAAGCAGGCGCAGGTCGCGCAGTTTGTTACTGGGAAATAAATCCTTCAAGGATGAGTTCACTCTCACGGATGTTTCCTCACGCATTTTCGTTTTCTTTGCGCGTCATTCACGCGAGCTTTAACTTTAGGCATGCATGTAACAAAAACCTGCTGGCAAAAAAAAATTGCGGACTTTCGACAAATTCATTGTATCCTGGTTTAACTGTTCCCCAAAAAACAAATTCCGTGACAGTGTTATAACCAAGGTGAAAACCACAATGGCCATTTGTCCAAGAGCAGGGTAGCCATATGTGGAGTGAGCTCTCCTGGTATTGAACGGCCGTTCTTTTATTTGACTTTTTAGAGCTAGCCCTATTTTTGAAAATCTCAGGTGCAGGATTACAAAGCAGTAATTATTCTGGCCGCGGCTGTAAGCCCGCGCGTTCTGGTCAGTCCAGGAGAATATGACAAGCTATTTTAACCGACATCATGCAAGGGAAGCATATTCAACAACAGCCACCCTTACCGCATTCTGTCATTATAAGGGTTCTTCTGAATGCACAGGTTTTTATTCCTGAAAGAGTCACCACCATGCTTTTCTTGAAACGGCTGGAGTCATGAGACACGGTACCCATTATTTGATGCGCAACAAAAAATGAAGACGGTAAACACAATGGCACTGCGCAGAGTATAACTCAAATATTTGTACCACTTGTATTACGCTTGTAATCACCGTAACCGTACAGTGACTAGGTGAAAAATTAAAACCCGTAAAATGTACACACGTGTTACAATATTAAAGGATTTCACAGTTCATTTTCGATAAAGCAATTTTTTAGCGTGTAGCGCTACCCAATTATCACTCACACGCGACCGTTCACTTTTATATGTAAAATATTTCGACTTATTCTTCTTAGTATCTTATTGTGCTTTGTATCTTGAATTATTTAACAGAAAAATCAAGTCAAATAGAAGTAGGGCTGAAAAGGAAGTTTTAACTGCCTCATAGCCCTCTCAGTGTTTCTTCGGCGGCGACAGATGCTTTAAAAGCACAGAAATTACGAACCTGAAAATCAATTTCACCCATCTCATAGTTTTATAACATTCCGCATGAAGCATGCAGAGATCCTAAGCGATTGAGATTGCGAGTTGATTTCGTTGAAAAACTGAGCCTACCAAGCTAAGCATTCCGACCGTAGAAGCCAGTGGTCACGCTCTTCGCGAAACAGCCAAAACAATTGCCCAAACTGCACGCTCGTATAAGCAGCCAATTTTTAAACCGTGGGTTATCGTGCTGTCTAAGCATCCTGCTTGACTACGTGGCCCCACCTTTTAAATCCGCTTGTAACAGCGTCTCATTCGTAGTGTAGAAACGGTGCCTAAAGCACCCCAGTAATGCTCCGATGTGCGAGCACCTGAACCGCATTACGCGTGCGGTTGCGTGCATGAACTTTATATACATTTAAATGTGCAGCTGCAGAGAAAGGTTTATGCAGCGAATCTTTGGTATATGTGTAGTCGGGGGTAGCCTCCATGTTGCCGCGCCAAACCAGCACTAACCACCGCAACCGCAGGAAGCGCCCCTGCTTGGTAGCTTGCGAATGTCGGCACGGCTTTAATACACCTGTATTGTTATGACTCTTTGATATACAGAAGTTAACGTGTAAAGAAAGCTTTTACTTGTTTTCTGGAGCTTGCGGGCGCTCCTGGTTCAGTTTTCTATCATGTGACTCTTCGCAGATCAGTTCACACTTTTTAGGCCATATCTGCTGGACGACTGATAGCTTCACTCTTGTAATATATAAGACACTATTTTAGAGGTGCTTCCCTAGAGACTGGGAAATTTGCATTTTGAAGGATGGGATTCTATCTATTTAGAGGAACTACGGCACTTAAAACAGCTCAGCACGTTTGGGGTGCAAGGACGTATTGAGCACCGAAAAAAATCTGCAATAATATGTTGTGGGAGAACTGCGTGGTCAACTGTCAAGATTATGTGCTTGGTAGGAATCTACTTGCCGTCTCTGCGGAGGGTGATGCGTCTCACGGCAGTGACGCCCTGATCATTCAAGCCAGCAAGGAGATCCGCTTCCATTTTGTTCAGAAGATCTAACTCAGATATCATACCTTGCGAGCTGTTGAGGATCTAATGGGGGTGACCCTGATGTCAAGATCAGCCAGTCTAGTCTGAGCTAGAAGCTTTGTGGACTCCTGCTTGTCGTTTATTTCGATGAAGAGTTCACCAGACCTTTGATATTTTTGTACTTATACGCTTTTCCTATTATGGCTTCAAGATATTTTGCAATCAAGAAGGCTGACTGAGATGCAAGAGGATGGAATGCACTGATCGACTCCATAACAAGAAATCGAGAGTAATGATCTGGTTCAGGAAATGTTAAAGATGACAATGGCAGAAAAGTTACTTCTGTGCGGCCCCTTTTCAGAGACCGATCACGTTTTGTGGGGGCGAGGTTAGAAAATACCATGTAGCATAAAAAAAGCAGGGAGATGGGGGTACTTTCTTTGTCAGCCTTACCCTGATAGCTGAAGAGGTCCCGGAGCTTCCTGCCTGGTAAAGCGGAATTGACACGACGGAAAAATCCTCTCTTTCTGGCCCGCGGGGCCCGTTCACGTGACTCGTTTTAGGCTCCGCCCCTCGGTGGGGATAGCCCGCGGAGGCTCCGAGAACGAAAATGCCTCCGCATGATTTCATTCGACGGTGGTGGCCCTCGGTGGAGAATGGAACCTGTTCCTCGGTGCTGTCATCTGCTAGTCACTCCACCTAGCTCCGTGCGTGTGGATGCGCCGCCAGGCCGGATAATCCGGTCACGTGCTGTTGACGTCGCATACCATCCGCCTCTGCACGCCTCCTGCTCCGTCGTGTGAATCCCGCTTAAAAAGACAGGGAGCCCATCTCCCGTAGCTTGACCTGGGCTCTGACGGCCAGCGTTCGTGGTTTCTAACCCTCCACCATACAACACATCGCCACGGTTGGTTCCAGTTTATGTGTGGAAGCTCGGGGTCCATGGTATCACCAGTACCACCACCAAGACTTCTCAAGGTGCCCCGTGCGGGTCTCCTGGAGTTCGGCAATGTTGATTGCTGACATCTCTAGGGTATATGCAGCAGATTAAGCGGTTTGCTGGGTAGTTACTGACCCACGGGCGAGTCTAATTGTAATTATACTGAAATCCTTAATACTTGAGTAACGGAATACCTACGATGTGAAAAGGCTAGTAATAATATAGCCAAATTAAGAAGGCCGCGGTAGACCCGTCATTTCTTAGGCTGCTGTGACTTCAAAAAATTGTTCCCAAAATCCAGTATGCAGAATAAACGGTAATTTGTAATTCTGACGAAAGCTGTCATTAAAAGCACAATGCCGATTTACCTACTACCGTTTGGCTATGCATTCAATATTAGACACCAAACTACTGACATACGTGTGGCACTTGTACAAATTGGTCAGTTATGATGCCGCCAGCCGACAGAAGGCTACAGCAGCTTATCAATGTTCTATTGGCAGCGGCTTTAACGTCCCATAAAAGCAGCACTCGGGGGCATTCTCTTAAGCATTTCTATTTACATCAAATAAGAAATACGTACGTGGCGCAGAAGATGGCTTTTGGAAATAAAAACAATTATAAAACGGCAATTAAAAACAGTTTTAACTATGGCAGTGCTGAAATTTTTCGAATAACACAAGCATTTCTTTTCACCTATATATTACAATCCATTTGCTTGAGGCATTGGCATGTAGAACGCTCCGCACGCAGGCAGAGAAACGGGATTAATAACTGCTTTTTGACTAATCCACCTTTTTGAAAAATGCTTCACAGCCCAATGTGATTTTAGTGCTTCCAATAAATATATCAATGTTGCTTACTTATAGTTCAATGCATGACTCAAACCAATAAATATATCAATGTTGCTTACTTATAGTTCGATGCATGACTCAAACCAATAAATATATCAATGTTGCTTACTTATATTTCGATGCATGACTCAAACCTTCGTGGTTGAGGTACAACAGCTGTTCTTGGGCTGAAGCCACCTTCCTGCAGACAATCTCTCCTTAGGTCTTCACATTGGTGAATTATTACCGGCAACTACAGTCACGGTTTCAATTTGTATCAAACGTTTAAAGTAATGTGCGGTGCAAGCTGCTCCTATTCTTTCCTACATATCACGAGTTTATGTATTAACAATGCGGTATGACTGCTCGCAATATGTTAGCAAGGTGCAGTTTGGGGTACAGTCAGAAATATGAATTCAAAAGTTTTATTTTATAGCTCAAGTGGGACTGGTGAAAATACTCCTTTTCGGACTTGTTGCAATAAAAGGAGGTTTGTTTGGTTTTTGTATTTTTTTTTCAGAAGAGTGGTGTGGCGTATTGGCCGAGACTGATGCAACGGAAAATCGGCTTTGTCGCTATTCCTTTGAGAGATGCATCCAGGGTATACAGAAGCCTCAACATGATTATTCAATAGTAGCCAAAGATTGTGCTGCTAAGTGCGAACAAGTGAAAACCATTAGACCTGCAGCCATCTCAGGAGGTCCTGCTTGAGATATTCCCCTGTGTAATAGACACGCTTCTCCCTTGTTTCAAGTTCAGGGCTTCCCTACTGGCGTTAAACGCCTGCTATGCTACTGAACTACTAACAATGCATTCTTTTTGCTCTATCTTTTCTGTCGCACAATTTACCAGGACCTTATTTGTAGTACTTTCTAAGACTTCAATAAAGCGTTTGCCCAGGTCCATCTTGAGCGAGTCTAAATTATTTCTGTTGGCTTGTTCTGAGAGAAGCGAAACTAGGTTAGGGCAACCGGCTGTGAGTTTGTAACTGCAAAAACACGATATTGTTGTGGCAGTTTTGTTTAAAAGGGTTAGGTAACATTCGGTCCCACATGTTTGCATCTGCCCAGAAGACCTTCCATAATGCACACCAGTTTGTAGCTATATGGTACAACTCGCTAAGTAAAATTACTAAACTGTGGTCAGTTACCAAGCAATTTACTGTGTAACACTGTGTACCACTCCTTCCTTGGTGACCGAGAGGTTGCCAGACACAGGTAATAACAAAAAAAGGAGCAGTTGCCCTGTAATTTTATGCAAGTAACGTGCTTTCCAGTTACGTCTAACAATACTGCTCATCTCTGTCGATTCCCTATACGAGAGGCATGGCGGGAACTGCCACCCTCTTACATAGTGCAGTACAGTCAAACCCGGCTATAGTAAACTTCCATACGCGCCGCGATTTGTTCAATATATCCAATAGTTCCATATAGCGAAACCCCCCGATAACGAGTTCTTTACGAGTTCGCAGTACGCGGACACCCAGTCACTTTTACACATCTCCGCATGCGGAAACCAACAGAGTTAAGTGTGTGGTGACCATACACAAAACAGTACATTTATTGCAAGCAAGAAGGCTACTTTCCGCCTCAACTGCCTACTTCGCAAAAAGTGGAGATTCTTGTTTTCACTTTCTTTTTGGCGGCGTAAACTAGCACAAAATTGGAGTCCCCATCCATCAATATCAAAGCAATAATGGTGGAGCATATCAACTGCCTAAAGCACTTCATTAAGCGGCGGACGGCTTTCACCTGCCACATCCTCTGCCTCTTTGTCACGGTGTCTGCCTCGTAGTCTGCCTCGATGTCACTGCAGCACCAGCTGCCGTGACATCCGCGATGGTGGCTGCGTCAGAAGGGCTCACAGGGATGGCAACCTAGTCATGGACGTCACTCCAAAAAACGTCGAAGCAATTCTATTGTCCGGTTTTGTTGTGCGGAGTTGCAGTGATGAACGATTTTCAACAAGCCCAGCTTTCCACTGTCCTTCAGCTAAAGAAAGATTCCGGCGTCACGTCGCTCAATGTGGGCCTCAACGTCTCAACCACGGCCACTCTAGATATCAATTACCGCCGTGAGACCATGATTTCGGCAACAATCCTAGGTTCCCCGAGTTCCATATATCCGACATGAACTTCGTTAGAAGGAATATGGTTCGCGCGTATTTTCGCAACTGGTTTATTTTTGTTCGATATATAGCCCAATTTGCTCTATCCAGGTTGGTTATAATCGGGTTTAACTGTATTATACTGCGAGAATCTGGGGCTTCAGGTGGCCAGCATAGCATTCACGGCAACAATGGGCGGGCACTCATTTTCCAGGAAAGGAAGCCTTCTTGCAGAATACACATGCATGCAACCATGGCAGCTGGGATACATTTTTCTGCAGATTTCCAAGTAATGCAAAATTCCGCGCCCTTCTCAACATCTCAGTTTTACGGTCCGGAGACTCTCTCTAAAAGGTGACTCGCCACTGAAAATAGGTTCCGAAGGTACTTCTAAGCACACAAGAATGCACACATCACAAGGAGATTCTCAAAGTAGAAGGGAGGATAAATATTTAAATAAAACGTTAAAATGAAGTAAGGCAAAGCTTTCTGCATCACGCAAATAAAATAAACAAACTTCATTTATGAAGAACTGTCAATAAAAACAATTCCCACTCAAACTACCTCGGGCAAGTGCGGTTCACCCCCCAAAAATGTCAGCACTTCATCAACCTTTGTTGCTTCAGCAGCTGCGGAAGAGCACCGCTTCTTGCGACGGAGAGGCGACATTACTTCCTTCATGTTTGTTTAAGACTCAAGAAATCATTTTACTTCTACTTCCTCATTACCTATTCAGCCGCCTCCCATATCTGAATATAAACACCACTCATCCCGGTGTGAGAAATAACAAAAACGATTGTTATTTAAAGTACTAGGCGCACTTTATATGTCTGATGTCGCCTTACCTAAATAAAATGGTACATGTTTTTTGTTTAATATTTCTGATCCGCAATAACAATACCAACTGAAACTCTGTAAGACAATCAGTAGAAAAACATATTCTGGCCGCCTTGTCGCATTGCTTTGTAGTCGAGTCATTATGCTAAGCTTTCTGCATAAAAATCTTGAAAGAAATATGCTCTAAATATTACAGCAGCCACAATATGATCTTGGGTTATTTTTTCCGAAACAAGTACCCTAAAAATTGACGTTCACACACTTTTTACAAGTTCCACTTTTACCGCAGACAGTTTTCGCAATTGGCAACACCGAGTTGCGACAAATCCACCCCTCCAAATCCTAACCATTCACTTCTGTAGGAATGCCAGATCAATACAGAATTCTCCATTGCAAGGGTTGAGCTTCAGCCACGTGAATTTTGCGCCGGCATATTCGCACTTGGACTAATCTGGACTTTTAATTATAAAAGAACAGAATAAATATTTTAACGAGGGCGTGAAAAATCCGATAATTTGGAATATACCCAGGTACTCTATCTCTTGTTGAGGTGGCCCGTTACATCATTATCAAGGTAAATCCTGTAACAAGACCCTATATCAGTCCTTGAAATCCCATTAACGGATCAAGTTGCTGTCATTTGTTCAACGCAATATGCTCTTCTTTTTATGTTTGGGTAGGCCCAATGAACACGCAGAGCGCAGAAGAATTGACCGGGCGTTATTAGGCTAGTTACGTTACATGACGTCATGTAATGCGTTACTACGTTCTTAACAGTAACGCTGCTTAGGCCCAGATTAGTTCATTCGTCGCCTCAAGAAACAAATAATTCTCGCGAAAAAATGTGGTGTGGGAGGTGCAGAAATGAAAACCGGTCTGCGGTGAGACCAAATCAAACGCTTTCATGCAATCTGTAAATCACGGTTTGAAGTGTTCAGTGTACTTTATGGAATTGGGTCGAATAGTGTCAGTTCGGAGAGCTGCGGAGCTCGGTACGCGGAACAGGTCACACTGGCTTGTAAAGTGGCGGTGGCCGACGTCTAGGGGGAGGAGGAGAGAGCGTACGCTTACTTCAGGAAGAGGACTCGCTCCCCGGGCTCTGCGCCATCGACACACCGCTCACTCGTAGGCAGACACCGGCGTCTACCGGCCGCGTCGAAGATGGCCATCGTGCGCTTACCACGACGGGCGACCGTCCTCTCCTTGCCATCCGGGTGGTGGCTCGGACGCCAGTCCTCGAGCCTGCACCGCCAGGTGCACGGAATTCCCACCACCTTCTCGGAACTGCTTGAACTTACCCTTTATCTTGGAAGCGGCATACGTTTGCGCAAAATTACAACACCGGCTCAAGGCATTGAGTCCACTCCACTCTGCACCAGGCCTTCACTACGTACCCCCTTTTCAGAAATTTGTTGCGAGAGCTATTCTAACCCTGGTGAGCAGGGAAGTCTTTTTGTTGCCTGTGTAAGTTTGGGAAGATGCACATGATTGGAGTCTGATAATGTCTCTAAAAATCAATGTCTACACACTGCTGTCAAAAGCATAGTCACAGATGCGTGAGTCCAAAGAAAACAAAGAGATCTGAACAAAAAAACTCTAGAAGTCACTTAGAAAGTTCTAAATGCCCCGCCCAGATGCACTTCATTCAGTTATGTCCTTTTACATAAAAAGTACTTATTTAGTTCATGTTTATGAATAAACGTGCCTGTCTTTCTGGAATGGCCTCAGCGGTTCCCTTTCCACTCTGCTTTTTGCGCTTTGGGCGACGACTAGAACACCTTTCATCATGTGCCCAGTGGCTTCCTTTACAATTTTTTCGGATTGGCCTTGTGTGTCTACAGCCTAAGAAGTGTCCGCAAAGGTTGCCTGAGCACACACTTTAAATAAATTCGTGTTTCTGGCTTCTTCTCATCTTGCACATGTGCTTGCGTGGGGTCCTCCTCCGCATAAAAGAAATTTTACATTGAGCCTTCTGACAGGGCTACACGAAAGCACATTTAGGGTGACACCCTGGTAAGTTTCCAGAGTGCTTTGTATAGCATGCCCGAAAAGCTGCGCTCTGCATGTAGCGAGACCACTTCTATAGCGCGCTATTCGAAATGTACAAAACACTGTCAAGGGTACCCACCACTTGAGACCGCCACATTTTTTACATGGAGCTGGAGAACTTGAGGGTGCCAGAGAAATCTACCTCCCATGATTAGGCGGGTTTCCTTATTTCTTCCTACGCATTTTTTGTCCTTCCTTGCTGATTCTTGAAGTGGTATAACGGCACTCCTTCAGAGCAATAGTACTGGTGGGCGACTTTGGCTAGCTTTGGTTTCGAAAATTGAGGGGATCCTAGCAGCAGGATATTGTGTTGTGGCCCTTCCATTTCCCTCAGCGTTTCTTTCTCAGCCTCGTCACGCCTGCGCAACAGCTCACCGGCACCAACATTTTTTTTTTCTCTCTGCGCGCACGGCGTGCCAGTTCGGTGCGTGCGTGAGCGAGCCGGTGTCCGAAGGGTTACGCTGTTTGCCCTAATGCCTCCAAGCGCTGAAAGTTTGGTTGCGTTGTAACATATATTCGAAGGTATTCTAAACAAGGGGCTGCCGAGGAAGGAGCGTCACCAGTACTGCCCAGATCTGTGGTTTTGCAACGCAGAGTGAAACAGTTTGGCCAAGCTTTTCGTCTTTTGCAAAGATGACACGTAAGCAAACTAGCTTTTTAGATGTAATAGTGAATTACAAAAAAGCCGCCCGACGGCACTCTTCTACTTTCAAAATACTCCGCTTATGTATCGTGAAGTCATGTCAGTTATCTTGAAGTGGAAAGTAATGTGCCAATATATACCAGCTCTGCAGGTGCGCGAAGTTTTAGTTGAAGTGAACGGGCATTTGGCGCGCACGCTCTTGCTCGTAAGGTGAATTTGTGGCGGCAGGGCCGTTTTATGATGATCTTAGTAACTGCCCCTGTCCGAAATCCCGCCATGCCGGGAATAGCGGAATCTGCTGCCGGTCAAAATAGTGGATTATTGTAGTGGAGACACCGCCATGCCGAATGGCGGGCACTATCGGGCACGCCGCTATTGGGGGGCATGGTGGTACAGATGGCGGCATACCCGTCTAGCGGGCATAGGCGTCACTTGGGGGGCATGGTGGTACAGATGGCGGCATACCCATCTAGTGGGCATAGGCGTCACAGGGAGAATAGCGGGTCGTGAATTTTTCTGGAATGGCAGCCGTCTTGACAGAATATGCATAGATGTATGCGTGGCTGCCAGGACACTTTTGCTGCTTAATGTGGAAGAAGTAATGCGAAACCGTGCTCTCACACCACAGCTTCATTTTATTTTGCACAGACCCCCTTTTCACGGAGGCTCGCCTCCGTAAATAACCTCCACAGGTACTTGAGGGCATAGCTGACGCACATTTCACCAGGGGACTCTGAAAGTAGAAGGCAGGCCACATATCTGGTCAAGGAAACTCACACAGACCTTCCATTTTTTGTTCTCAATAAAACGTTTTCTCTCGTCCTTATTAACATTTTAAGTCGCCTTCTATTCCTGATATATCAACTCAGCCTGATCTAAGGATGAACAACTGAGAACCATTGACATGAAAAAAAAATACTGGCAAATATGGTTCTCACCCAAAATATTTTCTGCCTTTCATTAACATACTGAAACCACAGGGCGTGGAAAGGAATGGGATAACAGTAAGAGGCCTAACACAAGCGTTGACCCGCAACCTGTATTAGCAAAATGGAAAAACACACGCAGCTGCGCGCATGCGCAGAGGGAGAAGAAAATATTGATGCATCTTTGCAAACAATATTGCGCTGAAAAACAAGAAAACACAGGATAAAGTGTGTGTAGAGGCGGCTGACAAATCACTTGAGCATATGGCGGACAATCTTGGCTTCTTTTTTTGTGCAGCGTAATAAAGGTGTGGCTTACGCAGTCAGCTTTTAAATGTTCACGTAAAAGGCTTCTAGTATCTCCCTAACCATTCCATTTCTTTGCTCGAAGTGCTCCTTGCTATCATACAAAAAGGGTTTGCCCCCACACTTTTTGCAAGTCAAAGGTAAAATTGCGTACGTGCGATCTTTTATCGTCCCTGAGTGCGCTTCTGGCCTTACATTTAAGAAGGGCCCCATCTGCCCCATGTAATCTCCTTCACATGACAGCGGTATTGGGTGAACGGCACACATTTTACAAGGCAAACAGCACACGTGTTTACACCATGTGAACGTTTTTTTGTTGTTCACCAAAGAAAAAAATAAAGCCGGCCTGTTTTGTTTTTAGCTGAGGAAAAGGCTTGCATACCATATAGGCACCCAACATTTCTTGCCTGCGTGCTGTTTTGTGCATGTACGGCAAGACAACTCAGCAAAGGAACTCGTGATTGTGCGGTCATTACCTACATGCACAAGATGGCACATGGGCTGAAAAATGCGAGGTCTCAATATGGTGTGCAAATCCTTTTCTCAGCTAAGAACAAAATAGGCAGGCTTTGTTCGTTGGTGAACAAAAAAGCGTCCGCATAATGCCAGTTTTACAACTTCCAAAGTAAAGCACATGCGTGCTTTTGTGCCTTGTAAAATGCGTGTCGTTTATCAGATACTGCTCTCTTGCATAACAGTGTACGTGGGGCAGATGGGAGCTGCTGAAAAGAAGAGCACCCACAGACGATAAAACATCACACGTATGCAAGTTTACCCGCACGTGAAGAAAAGTGTCCATGCAAACCTCGATTCGGTGATAACGAAAGGCTCTTCGAGCATAGAAATCGGATTCTTAGGAATATAGTAGAAGCCTTCAACATTAACCTTTACAAACCAAAATATTCCGGCACTCCGTGGGCTGCACCGTCCGGCTGCTTCCTGTGGGTACTGCGCGCAGACCAGCCGCTGCCCCAGCCGAATGCCAACGCTCACGTTGGAATGCATTTTGTGCGTCTCATATGGCGTGAAAATGTGTAAATGCCTTTTCATTTGATGTGTCATCATGCCACAGCTTACTGCCTGAAAGCACATTCAAGGAAAACGAGAACTAATTCTTATGCCAGGCTTGACCACACTGCACACAGATGCAGTGTGTCACAGCGTGTCGCATGTCGAGAATGAAGGGTGTTGCGCGTTCTCGTCAAAATCACGAACTGTGTGGTTCGATTTTGTGGGCACCCGTGTTTCCCTACGCCTCGCCTGCACATGCTTTCGCAAACTGGGAGCCGTCATTTTGGGCAGCCGGCGCATCGCGTGAGCCGTGACCTCTTCGTGACCCCAAGCGACGCGCCGAACAGGCTCGCTGTGAATCTGTGCGCGAGGGCGCGGGGGAAGGAGGACCAGTTTGTCGCCTTCATTCGCGCCACCCTCTCCTCGACCAGGGGAAGACCTGCTCTCCCAACCATGCTGAACTGCAGGACGAACGAGCCCTCCGCCGGGAGTCGACTGGGCGATTTGGTCGGAATCGGTTGGCTATGCCCCGATGACGGGAACCCAGTTTGTTCCATGGACTCTGCTGAGATTCTGCCTTGATCGGTCGCACAGATGCCTCCCCTGCTCCCGCAGCCGTGATGACGGTTATCAAGGTCTGGGTCCCGCGGCTTGAGCGAGCGAACGGAGCCACTGTCTCCCCACAAGCAAAAGACATGTTTTCTGGTATACGCCTCGAGATTCGCGATCGCTGCGCCGCCTGCCGCCGCTTCTCCGCGGCGTTTGCGGGATTAGCGCTGCGTGGCTGATAGGTGGTCATGCAGTGTTTTGGTTCTCTTTCGATTTTCTTTGCCTTTCCGCGCACTAAACAACTTGTTATGGCGACGTCTGTAAGCTAACTGCACGTTTAGGGCGCTTAAAAAAACAGCTGCGTCTTGATAGAGCGCTCGAACGCCAACAAGAGCTACCCGGGGAGGCGGTTCTGCGCGCTTCTTGGCCGCTCTTGCGGGCGTCGGCGACGGCAGTCATATCACCGCTGTCACCTTCGAACACGTCAGCACAAGTGAATTCTATTTATTGTCACCTCGTTTAGACCTGATATTGGCACTGTAAGAGGTTGGTTCGTTTTGCAGCGCAGACAACAAATGCGGCTTTGCTTCGAGTATGTACGTCGTAGAAAAATATGTTTCGGGGATGCGATAACCCAATAGCTGACAAAAACTTGTGCCTTTTATGGGAATATAAGCCACGCGAAAATGTTAAGTACACTCAAAGGCTGTGCATTGTCGGATATGTGCTCACTCATGCGTTATAGTAAGAACCAAGGTATATGGTAATGAAACCACGGGAAAATGAATTGTCTGCAAGTTAGCAATAAATAGAATAGTACGGGAATGAAAAAAAAAACCAAGTGCAGCTTCTGAAATGCTAAAGACGTTTGTTTGAGCAAGGTAGTATTCACCAGACCAACTAGATGCGAAATGCACTGATATTTCGCTAGACATGGGGGGGGGGGGGGGGTGAGGAGGAGGACGCTCAACTATATCGTTTACAAATGCGGAGCGAAATCAACGAATGAACGTTTTAGTAATCACACACACAAGCTGCGTGTTCACTTTTCGTTTATTTTTCGCCTTCAACGAACGGCTGATCACTCGGCGGACGCATTTTTTGAAGAATACAAGGTAGGCAGTTCACAAGAAATACGAGGTGTCGTTGAAAGAGTTGATTGATTGATTGATTGCAAGGTTTAACGCGCCGACGCAACGGAGACGATGAGGCACGCCATAGTGGAGGGCTCCGGATTAATTTTGACCGAAATCTCGTACACACGGGCTCGTTGGAAGAGTGTCGTATCTGATAAGGGTCTCTGATTTCGGGTTATGCTAGATTCTGCAGTCTCCCTGTGTCATACGACGATGTTTCGAAGAAGAGTTTGATCGCGGACGCGGATTACTCTATACGCCTCGAGCTTCGCGATCGCTGCGCCGCCTGCCGCCGCTTCTCCGCGGCGTTGACGGGATTTGCGCTGCGTGGCTGATAAGGGCTCGTTCAGTGTGTGGGCTCTGTTTCGCTTCTTTTCGCCATTCCGCGCCCTAAAACAAACTTGTTATGGTGACGTCTATGGGCAAAGAGTACGTTAGGTCACTTAAAAAGCAGCTGCGTCTTCGTAGAGTACGCGATCGCCTCCAAGAGCTACCCGGGGACGCGGTTCTGCGCGCTTTGTCGCCGCTCTTCCGTGCGTCGGCGGCGGCAGCAACATATCACCCATGTCACCTCCAAAACAGCAGGCACAAATGAATTCTACTGTCGCCTCGTTTAGACCTGATGCTGGCACAATGAGAGGTTGGCTTCATTTTGCAGCGTGGACAACGAAGGCGGCTTCGTTTAGAATATATACGTCGCAGAAAAATATTTTTCGGGGGTGTGATTAACCATTCTTGGACAAAGACTTATACCTTTTATAAGAATATAAACCATGCGAAAATGTTAAGTATATTCCAAGCCTGTGCGTCGTTAATTATGTGCCCACACACGCAATATAGCAAGAACCAAGGCAAGTTAATGAATTCACGGAAAAATAAATGCTGTGCAAGTGCGGAATTAAGAAACATAATAGCTCTAACGGAAATGAAAAAAAAAAGAAACAGTGCAGCTTCTGACATGCTAAATACGTTCGTCGAAACTTAAGCCAGGTAGGGTTCACTAGACCAACAAATACGCGAAATGCACTGCTATTTCGCGAGACATCGAAGGGGGGGGAGGAGGGGGGGGGGGGAGGGGGACGCTGTGTACAAATGCGGAGCGGAATCCAGCAATGAACGTTTTATTAATACCACACACAAATCTCGCGTTCACTTTCCTTTCGTTTTTCTACTTCAACGAAGAGCTGATCGTACGGCGCACGCATTTTTGGAAGTATACAGGGTAGGCTGTTCAACAAGCGATGAAAGGTGTCGTTGGAAGAGTGTGGTATGTGATAAGGACCTCTGATTTCAGTTTCTGCTTCATTCTGCAGGCTTCTTGTGCCATATGACGATATTTTAAAGAAGCATTTAGCCACGGACATGGATTATATTCTAAGCCCGTCTCCGCGCTGCTCGCAGAGGATATATGTAGCAGATAAATGTTTGCGGGCGCTCACGACAAGGCGACTCTGTCGTGTGCTGATCCCTGAGTATAATTATGCATAGTCCATTGTACTTTTGTTGAATATTCCCGAAATTAACACAGACTGGCTTGTAAATAGTGGTGATCAATATCTGAGGTATATTATCGGTAAACGTAACGTAACTGGCGTGCTGTCAGGTATGAGTGCTCCGCTGATTATGTAAGCGCACAAAACCGATTTAAATCGTAGTGTATAGCCGTAGCATGAACACCTGAGGAACCGGTGGTTCCGGAGACACGGTTAGTAAATTCCGGTCAGTGTAACTCAATCGGCTCCATCATACGCCGGTTCCACGACGCTGGCCTGTGACACACACCTGGCGCTTATGCAGACCGAATATACCACACTTAGATCGCGTCAGAAACATTTACACTGTGGTAAACATACCCCATTTGCGAACAGAGTGACTGCTCAACATAAACATGGATTTCAAACGCCCGCAAACGGTAAATCTCAGTCGTGAAGGGGCCGCAAAAGCAGCGGCGGCACTGGGAAGCGGGGCGCGGACTCCCGCGGCTGCTTTCAAAACGGGCCGCTAGGGGGATTTCAGTGGCGCCCCTACAGGCCGCGCTCGAGGCGTATAAGCCCATCTTCGCGCTTGTCGTGGAGGATAAATGTAACAGATGAATCTTTGCGAGCGCTCACCTCGGGACAACAAGACGACCCAGCATTAAATTTGTCATCGTGTGCCGACTCCGGAGTGTAATTTTGCATTATCCATCGTACTTATTTGGTACAATGTTTGCGAAATTTATGCCGCATTGGCTTGTTCAGGGTACTGATCAATATCTGATATGTGATATTGGCAGGAGTAACTTTCGTGCTACCAGGTATGAATGCTTCGCTGGATTAATTTACATCATAATGTGTATGACCGCAACATGACCATCGGAGGAAACACTGCTTACGGAGACACTGCCACTAAATTTCAGGGCCGCGGAATTGCAATCAGCTGCATGCAAATGCTGGCTTCTGGACGCCGGCCGGTGACACACGCCCGGCGCTCATATATATAGATCTTTCTAAGATCGCGTCATAAACGTTTATACTCTCGTGAACACACCAGGCTTGCAAACAGAGTGCCTGATCCACGTTATTCGGTATTTCGAACGCGGACAAACGGTAAATCGCTGTCTTGAATGAGCCCCAAAAGCAACGGTGACAGGGGGGAGCGGGCAGGGGACTCCCGCGCCTGCTTTCGAAACGGGCCGCTAGGGGGATTTCAGTGGCGCCCCTACTAAGGTCCCTAAAATTGCTAAGGTAGCGCCATCTTTAGATCTCGCCGCCTTTCGCCCTCGCCCGCGCTCCTTTCCTACTTCGTTTTTTGCCATTTTCTTTTTCGCCGGCGAACGCCGCGCGCCATTGGCCAAGGGAAAAGTCACGTGGTTTTTTTTTTTTTTTTTTTTGCTCCGCCGCCGGGTCGCCTCGCCGATGCCTCGCCGGCTGGGACATTGCGCAACGCCGCCGCTGCGACGCCATTGCTGGCTTCCGAGCCACCGAGCTTCAGTACCGGCTTTATCGTAGGCGCCAGCTAATAGCAAAGTAAGAATTACCTGCTCGTTTCGAAAAAATGTCGTACCGGTGTCGTTTTATGTTGCTTCTCGGTGCCGATGTGTTGTGCCTTAGGCAGCGCGAATATCGTCAGGCAGGGCACAAGACTTCGTTATTCCGCCCGGGAAACGCGACGCAGAAAGGATAAAAGTTTGGTTGCATAGATTTGAACAGGCATACTTCAGGCCGACGCTGCCCTCACTCTTTAGCGAGGTAAGTTTCTGAATGTTTGTTCTTGCATGCTCTGTTAAATTCTGCGCGAGCTTGAGCGGTCACTTACGAAGAAATGTGTATTCCCTTCGCGACCGTCGTCCACGCTTTGTTCTGAGTAGGCATTGCGCGCAGGGCCGAGTTAGTCCCGTCGTAAGCTTTGCTTTGGATAAGAGGCCGTGTATTTGTCATGTGCGCGCTTAACTTCCAGCATCAATATCAGCGGCGTAGCATGTTCAGTCAGTCGTCGTAAGGTTTTCGTGACGCGAGAATTGTTCACCTGAATTCATGCTTGTTTTGGCCGACGGCAGCTTGCGTCTGACCATGTATCGTGTGCGTTCCTAGTGCGTGTACGCTCTTTTTGGCGTGAAGTCATGTTTTGTGTGTTAGCGACCCGGGTGGTATTATAATCCCGTTGTTATGACACTGGAGTGATTTGCTGCGTAATATGGGCTTGGTCGGTGCGGCGCAAATTGAGGCTGTTGCGAGAAAAAAAATTGCGGCTAGGTAAAACAATTTAAGGCCAGCTAATATAGTGACCGCGCCGTTGACGTACGTTTGATTCGCAATTTCTGTTATGGCTTTATTAAATTCGTGCACGTTTGAATGAGCGCTTCAAATGCATATTCGCACCGTCATGGCTGAACGCCCTTTCTTCCGTGTATGCACAGAGGAACGTTAATTACAACTTACGTTTGCATTACACGTGATGCCGTACATTTGTAGTGTGCGCGCTTACTTCATCTTAGTAGTCAATGGCGCAGCGTATCCAGTCATTGCGATTTGAACCAAAACACACTGGGCGACTATATTATTTTCACCAGACGTATTTTTGTCCAGCAAAGCGCTTGCTAAACGGGTTTAGTGTAGCGTGTTGAGCGGACGCGGCACTGAGCAGATGCGCGAACACGAATTTGACCATGCTACGGTAGAACGGTCACTAACTCCCTTCTGCAATGCATTATTGCCTATATTTGCGGAGTGTTTGTGGCGCATCTCAAACTCGGTGGCGACATTTTTTTCCCTTCTCAATAGGATTACTTCACGGATCAATTTGAGCAACGGATATTGGAGAAGCTTGGCGTTAAAAAAACTAAACCCAAATGCCACTCACAACATTTTTTCTCACGGGAAGCCACGTCAGCAGCACAAGCCACCTGCACGACGTCATCACGGACGTTTGTTCCAATAAAATATCTATTTGGTGGCACCAATTCATTTTTGTGATTTATTGTTTTCTCTTGATAATCATCGTGACATTGGTCCTCTTTCGAATTTCTTTCGGGTGTATCCCTGTGTTAGTGCAATGTACAAATATGCCAGAATATATCCCAGCACAAAACAATTCTGTCCAGGCGCCTCCATTAATGGCTGTAAACGACCGCGCCCGGTGAAAAAACGTATTGCATGATTAATTAACTGCACTAACTAGTTACATAATTTGTGCCTAGAGGGACTCGATCTCTGGTTCGTATGAGAAATAAGAGGCCACAAATCTGTAATTTCAGTTTACCCGATCAATTGATCGCAGTCTTCTCTGGCGCGTATTCCCAGAATTACAAGTCTGCGTTTTTCACTCGGTTCGCACATGAACGTACGGCCGCGAGTGCAGTTTAGTGTATCCGGCTGCGAAGTCGGGGAAGCAGGGGCTTTTCACGTCGCTGTACGTGCACACACGCACAACAGCATGTGTATGTTTTTAATCTACTAACAGCGGCCTATAACGACATGAAGGTGAAGGAAACATTTCTACAAAAAAGGCAAAGCACTCTAAACTGCGCGGAATTAATGTAGGATGTAGGTCATTCGTAAAAGCGGGCGCAGAGTGAACGCCGCTGAGGATTCACAATTATCGCAAGAAAGGCGAGTGCAAGGACGCCAGCGCAGCGCACGAACTACGGCATTTGCGAATGAAGCGCTCTGTACACTGCCGCGAACCGTGCGCAAGACCTCTGTGCAGTGATTGCACGACCACAGTCACGCGAATGCAAGAACGGAACTACCGTAACAGAGCAGTTTGAAATGTCCACGCTCGATCCTTTCGCATTCACGAGCTATCCTGAGGTGTTACAGAATGCCGCACACGTAAACAAAAACCGCGCTGTGCGTATGCGCCAGCGGCATCCGCCCCGCAAATATCCCCTTGTAGACAAAAATATAAAACAAAACCCTATCACTCAGTGCGTGTTGGTAAAACGGTGCTCTAGAAATCCTATAAATGCTACCAAAGAGCGATTTCGGCGCGAAAACAAGAGCAAACTGCAGCGAGCGCCCTGAAGCGTAGCGAGGGCGTCTGCCCTCAAGTGCCCAACAAATATGGCGGCACCGACACGGAGTTAAAGGGACCGCGGCGCCGCGGGTGAGGGGAAAGAAAAAAGAGGAGGGTAGGAGAGAAGGAGGGAGGAGTTGGCGCTACCTTAGTAATTTTAGGGACCTTAGCCCCTACAGGCCGCGCTCGAGGCGTATATGCCCTGTATCTGCCAGGCAATAAAGCCTCTGAGAACCCGAACCCATGCGCAAGTCTTCGGATTCCTCAGGGCTAGTGTATGGCGCGTTATACCTAGGTGTTTGCAGCTACTTGCCGTCTTTTTAATTACCACGTTCAAGTCCCGTGCTCAGAGAGAAATTCACATGCACAGAGGCCATCCGTTCGAGCGTAACAGCGCCGCTGTTGACTGCACTAGCAAGCAACGCAAGCGCAACATATTAGTGCAAAAATATCCTGAAGAAATAAGCATATAGATATACAATGACACAAACACACAGAAGCAAAAGAATAGAAAGACACTCATCGCTTGCGTATTTTTCCTTACTTCATTCCAAGTGTGTAACTCCTACTTTACTCCTATATGAAGTCTAATCACCCTATAAATTTTCCTGGGGCTCACAGTGCTGCGCAAATGGGTCATCACACTGAACTGAAAACACTGAATCAAGCAGTTTGGCACGAACAGCGAAAAAGTGTGGTTGCATGTTTGTTCTAGAAACCTGTTACTGACCCCCTTGACGTCCATCGCTGACTTTGGGTATTTACAAGCGTGCTGTCAATCATTCTCGCTCACATTGTGGCCTGTGAGGATCTATTTTGCAGCACTACCCTTTTGTGGTCAATTTCTGTAGGTGACTTTCCCATACCCGAGGCATTAGCTGCACACTCGCCCTTCTCACGTACCCGTGCTACAACGCAAGCGAAGGGTTCATTTTCGCAGACCCTGGCCTCGTGAAATAAACACAGCTAACTTCTAGAAAACCGGAGTTTCTGACTGCAAGCGTCATGGAGGTCCATAAACGGGCTTTCTAAACTGGCGTGCCACACCCTTTCTTTTTCCTTTTTCTGCTCGTGCCAAGCTGCTGGATAGGAAGTACTTTCGGTTCAACATAAAGACCCATTTGCACAGCGCTGAAAGCCTCGAGAAAATTTATAGACCTTACACATGTATTACGCCTGGGTAAAGTAGTAAATTGGATGAGTTGGTGTAAGTTCATTTCGTACAACAGTGCAAACACAGACAGAAGGAAGGAAAAACATGCAAGCTCTGTGTCTTTTCTTCCTTATGCGTCTGTGTGTTTGCACCAAGGTACGATATCTCTAAGCCTTTTTCTGTGGGTTAGTTCTTGCGTGAAGACTTTGCAGTTGTTTTGGTTGTTAGTGCAGTCAACAGCAGCGCAGTCATGCTTGAACAGGTAGCTTCCATAGTGAATTTCACGCAGGGCATGGTGACTTGGAGGTGAGATTTAAAAAGAAAGCAAGCGGCTGTAAGAACCTGGGTACAACAGTGGGCATCAAAAAGTCTGGCACTACAAAATAAAGTCACAAAAGTCATGATTTTGTCGAAAACAACGTGCCACACACTGCATTCACAACCTGTGCAGCATGGTCAAGCCTCGCATCAGAATTAGTTCTCGTTTTCCTTGAATGTGCTCTCTGGTGAACAAGCTAACTGTGGCATGATACATCAAATAGGAAGGCCCTTACCAAATTTCAAGCAACACGAGACGCACTATATGCAGTCCACGATACGAGCAATGGCACGCTACGGGGGCGGCAGCTGGCGTGCCCACATTCCCCCACAAAGCGCTTGCATAGCAGCACACTCATCACGGAAAAATGCCAGTGCCCAGGGAGAGCCAGGCAATTATGGTCTATAAAGGTGACTGCGTAAGCCAGACCTCGATTACGTCCCACAAAAAAAAGCCAAGCTAGTTGGCCATATGCTCACGTGACTTGTCAGCCCCTCCCCACATACCTTTTCTTCCAACTTCTTGTCTTTTTAGCGCATGATCTTATGCAAAGCTGCATCAGTCTTTTCTTCTGCGTCTGTGCAGGTGCGTAGTTGCATGTATATGCGCATTCTTTCTGTTGCCTAATAAACACTAGTTCGAGTCAGGACTAGTGTGCTCCTTTTTGTTGTCCTGTTTTTTTCCAGCGTGTTGTTTCTCACAATCATAAAATTCTTATTAAGCCCCCTCCCATTTTTAAACTAGAAAAAAACCCCTCAGCCTGAACTCAGGTTGAAGAGCTGGGAACGGGTTTTTTTTCTGTAATTAATACCTATTCCCCAGTAAAAATACCAACTCAAAACATGCGTGTCAGCCAGTTGAAAACATCTTATATGCTCTAAATATTACATGAATTACATGATCTATTTTTTTTAAGCGCACGATAACAATATAGATGTTAACATGCTTTTTCAAGTTCCACATTGACGACAGATGCTGTCTTGTCTATCGCCCATGCCATGCTGTAGAAGGTCTGCCCCGTCACATCCTGTACCGCCGCTTGTGTAGGGTTGCCAGATACAGGCAGAATTCTCCATAGGGTGTGTTCCACATCAGCCACGTCCATTTTGCGTCAGGCCCATCCACATTTGGACCAATCTGCACTTAAAATTAGAAAACAAAGCAATTATTTTAAACTCCCAACTGATCAACTTGCACTATTTGAATCAGGTATAAGTACTATATCCTGTGTTGAGGTTGTACCTTACTTTATTAGAAAGCTAAATCATGTAACCAAACATTACTGGTCAGATAAATCCAAAGATTTGATCAAATAAGTTTTGTCATGCTCTACAACATGCTGTACAACTGGTCCATGGGGGTCCGCGAGAGCACTTCAGGGGTCCGTGAAGCCTGTTTCAAAATTTCCCCCCTGCCACTGTTTTCTTGATTTTGCCAGAAATTTCTTGCTGTGCAAAAAGGTGGCCTCGCTGCATTAAATTTATGTTTAGTTTCTCTGCGTAGTGCATATTTTAACACCTTCTTTCCGCGCAACATGCCAGCTATGACAAGAGATAAAAAGGCCTACCTAAGGCAGCATATAAGTGTTCAAAGACTTGTAGATACAAGTACAAATTGTTTGACATAATGACACCGATCAATCGTGTGGTTCCCCACTGTTTCGCAGGGCAGACATGGCTGCGAACCACTGCGGTGCTATACTATTGAAGTTTTGGTAGGCCAAAAGATAACACACACCCGCCGAAGTGGCCTAGTGGCTAAGGCGTTGCGCTGCCGAGCACAAGGGCACGGGTTGGATTCCCGGCCAATTTTACCCTAGTGGCGCGTAGATGGGCAAAGAGCAAAGCTGGCCGCCCCACCTAGCTTATTTTTGGTTCAACTAAGATTATGCCTGGTTATGCTTGGAAACTCGGCCAAGTATTATTTGTAGTTGTTTTGAAATGCGGACACGTTTTAAAGAAAGCTTTCTGCCTCTACCAGCCAACGGTTTCTTCGTGGAGTGCGCAACAAGAAACTCCCAACGTGGCTGAGGAGGAGGGGGGCCCTTTTCACTCACGGAGCACTGTGTAGATGGAGCGGCGAAGGGCGCTATTACCCAGCGTTCCCCGAACGCCGGAGTTGCTTTCGGAGCTGTGCGCCCCGGCAGGCACGTTGGTAGGACCATTCCGTTGGCTTTGTCATCTGCTTAAGCGACGGTTGTTTGGGCCTGTTCTTGTGCAGCTTCGCGTACATTGCGC
Source organism: Haemaphysalis longicornis (assembly GCF_048455015.1). NCBI lineage: Eukaryota > Metazoa > Arthropoda > Arachnida > Ixodida > Ixodidae > Haemaphysalis > Haemaphysalis longicornis. The sequence continues at coordinate 113,054,849 of NW_027526407.1, read as the reverse complement.
GCTTCCTTCACACGACTTCTTTAACTTGCTCAACAGCACCTCCTGGGTAACCCAGACCCGACGGAATTAAGTGGCCATACACCAGAGACACGCGAATTATTGGTTTGGAGGGCAGGAAAACAAAATGTACAGACCCCTTTACAGACATCTGGTCACTAGAGAAACGCTACCTTTTGCGCAGTGCTTGCCACAAATGGGACTCTGTTCTCTAAATTACTGAATACAAATTTGGTTGTGTTTTAACAGGCGTTACACAAGGCAAAAGAATCAACAGGATTTGATAAATAGCGAATATAAAAGTTTCCTAAGCTTTCTTGCAATTCTCAACCTTACTAAGCTAACTAGTTATCGGTATAAATGGGAATCACTAAGCTCACATGCCGAATTGCTTCGGTGTCTGCGCTTGTGTCGTGCGGTGGTGTAGCCCCTAGCTAGCTCATCAGGATGACGAGGTTCCGCTGTCTCACCCTTACAAAGACGCACGTCACCGTTTTCTTTCTGCTGTCGCACGGCCGGGATACAGCGGCGGCGTCCGGCGCTCTAGCCCGGCCGTGGCCAACACTTCTGCAATCGGGACGCCGCCCCTGTGAATTCCAGATAACGGCTGGCAGAATATGTGGTTTCACTCTTTGCACTGCCACGTTTGTGAATTCAAGTGACGGCATGGGCAATTGTTGTGGGTGTCGTTTACACCTTTGCTTTCGAACCACCTTTAAAGCGTGGATTGGAACCAATTTTTTTTTGCTTGGTGTCGTCGTTAGACCCCAAAAGAGGAATGACCACTCAGTGATGAAAGAATGTACAACGTATGCGTGCCAACCAACTCTGCAATGAAGCCCAATGTGTGTGGCGGCCACTTTTTTAATTGGAGGTGAAAAGCATAAGTGAGTACATGTTCAAGATTTCGGCACACATTAAAGATCCCCAGGTGGTCAAAGTTATTCTGGAGCGCTCCACTACAGCGTGCCTCATCGCCTTTGTAGCGTCGGCGAATACACCATACAATCAATTAATGCAGCTCGAAGGGTAAGGAAGAGCACAGAGGGACAATCGTTTGCTAAAAAACTTTTTAAACTCCTTTGCTCTCAACCACTTGGCTGTGTGGTCTGGTGTCTGGGATGCTAATTAAGTTGATTAACAGCAATGTTTCACCGACATTTGGCTTCTTTCACTGCACTAAGTCAAGCAAGGATTGAGCCATAGTGAAGCTGCAGGATTTCTTTCAACGCGAACGCTGAAGAACACAGCAGCACACGTTTGTACAAGTTTGAAATTCCCTGTTTACATGTTCCGTCGATGCTTTGCACTGTGGTAGTAGTAGTCATCATATGCAAAAATATCGTCATGGTCCTTTTGACGAGCACTGCATGCGCCACATGACAGCTGGGGCGCAGTGGCGCGCTTACATGCACGACGCATGCACTGCTTTCCTCGATTTGCGTCGAGGTTCCATGGAGCAAGTGTTTAGCAATTGTGGCGTTGCTGGTCGCTAGGCAACCCGAGGCACTCCTCCAACATTTTGCCTCTTTTTTTTTATAAAGGCACTGTGCATGCGGGGGTCGGTTGGCCGTTGCTCGAGGCACACGCTCACGAGCACTCGGCATTTTTTGGGTATTTTAAACGCATTAGCACCACACATTACAGCCAGCTACAACAGTTGCACTGTTCAAACAGCACGCATGGGAGAAAAATGCTGCATGAAAGCCAGTCCGTAGTCGAGCATTCCAGTGTCTATGAGTATCTACTGGTAGATTGACCATAACGTGCTTTCATTTCTATTTATCACACTGCGCACCAGGGGGGAAGTATTGTACCAGCACCATCATCCTCATCAGTTCCATCATCACCACGAGTATAAAATGGCTGATCAAACAGGACTGCCCACCTGCGCGGCTGGTCTTCAGCGCTCCCAGTTCTGGCTGGGCCTAGGCGTACACAATAATGTAGCAAGCCACATCTGCAACGACCAAATCTTCTTCTAAAAAACAAATTCTAATCTACCCAAAATTCTCGTTTAATGCTTTTGAAGTAATCAATAACCGAGGACATGCAACTGAGAAAACAGCGTTAATAGAATAGCTTTTGCAGGACAGCTATTGAAATGCATGACGGTAAAACTCTGGAGTGCTGCATCACTGTTTCTTGCGGGTTATTTTTATGCGTACACGATTCAAAGCAGGTCATTCATCTCTTACAAATAGCTACTACAATCAGGCCACTATTGGTAAACTCGAAGTGCCAAGGCTAGTACCATGGAGGAAGAAAAACGTTAGGAGGGAGCATGACGTCAGGCGGCCCAGCTTCGGCAAGCCAACCTCCTCTGACGCCGCTTTCTCCTCTCCTCGGGCTCCTCCCGCGCAATGCATTATGGAAAATCCACCACGCTCAGGCCCGCGGTAGCATTTAGTGGCTCCGGCTGGCTTCCGGTGGAGACGGAGGCGGGCGCCGTCGCCGAAGGCGCCGTACAAGATTGGTCGCCAGCGTTGCGCTCCAGGCTTCGTATCGTGGAAGTACTGCCGCTGTCGCTGTTCAAAGCAAGGCGAGACTTCGATCGCATTCTTAAGAAGCACCCACACGAGCTGCAAGCCGAATTTCACTTCTGACGTTGGATCGCTCGAACACGCCGCCGTAAACATTCACAAGCATGGAGCGGCCTACAGCTGCGCGGTGTTTGCCAGGTGTGCTGTGACGTTTGCGTTTGGCATTCTGCTGAGTTACCGCGCGTAACGAGTGTCGTGTCGGCAGGGAGGTGGTGAGATTAGCTTTGGTTTCGCTTGCGCGCGCTTTTGCATACGTTCGCCTTTTCGGTGCTCCGGCGTGGTAGTGCGTTTTTATCTACTTCAGTGCACTGCAAAACAAAGGGTTCAGAACCCTTATGTTGGGTGTGACCACCTCGCGTCGCAAGCAGTACGCCGGCTGTTTGTCCGCTGAGGACCGCTCGATCGGTGCGATACGTATATGAAAAAAAAAAACGAATGCTAGATTACGTCTGGGAGGGACCTTGCTGAATTTTGGACTGACTGCGCCTTGGTAATAAATGGTTAAAGAAAGGGTTGAAATGGTTGATCTTTTCAACTTTGCCTGAGCGGCAAAGTTGAAAAGATAATCTCCACTTGTGCACGCGGCGGCGGCACACAACTCTCCGACTGCGGCGTGAACTTCGATGGGTCCGAAAGCTCAGTAGACAAAGATGTTCTCTGCCTCTCCCGTCCGACCACTTTGCCCGCACGATCAGGCCGCTGCGCGTTTCGGGTTGCAGGCAGAGCTGCGCGCAACGACTCGTCGCCGAAACTCGAATACGCGGACGTCCCGGCAACCAAACGAATAGGCGCACGCACGCAGCGTCGGCGAAGGGCCACATGAGGCGCAAACAACTACCGCTTGCCTGTCACGTGAATAGAACACCTCCCATCAGTCTTTTCTTTTTATTTTTTATGACTAGGCTTCACGATTGTCACGTGACGCTCCCTCCTAAACTTTTCTTTCCTCCATGGCTAGTACCCAGGCCACATTGTCTACTGCGACTTGTGTGTGGTAGGAACACGTTACATTTCTAACTGTAGACGTTTTTCACTGCTTTTTCACTGGACATAATTAACCGCGACAAAGTATTGTTCTTCCATAGAAAGAGAAGTGCGACATGAGCCACTTCTGGCACGTATCTGCAGGGTGTCGGGTGCGGCTGCCGTTCTCAGTTTCGGTTCCGAAAACCCCAATTGATTGGACAGTCTGTGCTGTGTGCAATGAGGTTTTAAACCAGTTGTTGACGCTACCGTTCTTTTTATATCTACTATTAGACAGCATTCTTATATGGTTAAAAATTAAAGTGCAGTTGGATAAGAACCAATATTTTCTAAGAAATAACTGTTCATAGAACTTACTCTTGAGTGCTGCGCATGCATCCAGATGAAGTTGTAAGTTAAAATAAAAATGCTGCTGAGATTTAAATTGCAGGCTGAATTCTGGTTTTTTGGCTCCTTATGATTCATTAGTGTACAGCAACGACAAGGGAAGAAATTCTGCTCACCTGTCCATCTACAGCTGCAAACATTCTCAAAACTGACTCAAGGAGGAAGGGAGGAGGGGACACCACAGCTCCAGCAACACCTTTCTTCCAGCAAGCGAACCTGGTGGTGGTCGCACCGGCACTGCAACTGCTAAAAGCAGATACAAATCAGGATCAGGCTCAATATACTGAAAAAGTTCAAATGCAAACATAAAGGCCCAATGCAATGCATTGAAAGTCCACGTAGGTTCCTAAGAAAAATGGTCAGCCGTGTGGTTAGCTGGCTGCTCCAAGCAATGCTATTATGGGCAATAATTGTTGCATTGTGCACCAGAAGGCACTAATTACCAGGACAGAAGTGCAGTGGATGCTTAATAGCATATTCTACTGTCACCGCTCATCTGCCACCAATTTGTTTTACGAGAAAGCCCTGGAAGCAGGTGCACATTCTCGAGACTAGCCTGCAGCCGGCAAAAGTTATTTTCCTCTACTCCCTCATTGGTAACCATTTGCTTGCAGCGTGGTCAGCGTCAAATATATTTGTCTGATTCTTCACAAGCTTTTTTTTATGTCCACATGTACAAATTAACTGGAACTGCCAAACAAGTGGGGAGGAAAAAGTGCAGAGCTGGAAAGCAGCAAAAGCTTTCTAAGCACTGAGATAAGAATACGCATGTTTGTTTAAATGCCTACGTCACCATGACATAACGAACCAACAGACTACACGTGGAGATCATTAATGAAGAGAGGCCCGGTAGAAAAAAGAAAATATGGTGGGCCATCTGATGTTTTTTTTTTCCTTTTCTACTGTTCATCACCATCACCATGCTTCACCGCACTTCCAGGTGTGATGTCTGCTGCAAGACTAACTATTCAATGAGAGGGGGCACACATCCACATTAGTAATTTAAGTTGCCGTGGGTGATTTTGAAGCCCAAAGAAGTCTTGTTTTAAAAAAATAGGAAAACCTGCCATGGCCAAGAGCCCCTCCGTTCCCATCAGCTCAAATGTGAAACCTGAAACCTGCAACACTTAATCATGAATCACCCACTGGCAACTTGTTCTCTATAGTTCAAAGGCTTGCGGTCACTCACATGAAGAAAAAGGGCAAAGATAACTTTGTTTAGCCATAATTGGGTGCATGCCATCCTAGTCATGCATAAAACTAATTTGCAGTTATAGCTCCATATTAATTACAAGCTAGTTAGGTACGTCAACACCTCTTAGCCTCCCAATTCGGGCTGTGGTACCGTGAAGGCTCTCCTCGTCGTTTTTTGGATAAAGCCAACTATTACAAGACTACCTCCATCTTTTTTACTTGACACTTGCAACATCTTATATTTCTGCTTCAAAATGCGGTTAAATTATGTGCATGTTCATGGTGGAACAAAACTGTTCACAGTGTAACAAAACTAACAATAAATTGAGCACATCAAGATCACTATTTTGCTCAACCAGTGTTGCAGACTTAAAAAGCTGTAAGATGTGCCAAAACATAAGAACAAACCCCGATGTAAATAAGCAGACACCATCACGCTAGCTGAAAGCCAACACCAAGCCTCGTTACGTTTAATTACAAACTAAAACAGTTCTAGGCAGCATTATGATGAAAGCAGTGAAAACTTACCTAGATGCGTGCAAAGATGGTGCAAGTTTGGAAATTAGACGTCGTTATGTTACCTAGCCATCTGATCGGTCAACCTTATCTGTGTCAAAACATCATAAGCGAAGTAGTAACACTGCTAAGGCTTAAATGCTTTTTAAAACAATCCTTAAAGGGACACTGAAGTGATATGTAAACATTGCGTGATTACTTGCGCAAATTGTAGTCCGGAGTCCCCAAGCCATGTTTCGACCACCCTGGGAGCGTTTACGCGATTTTATTTAGTAGAAAAATTAATTCGAAAATGCTGTCCTCCTCTCTTTACGCTCGCTCATTTTCTGCGGCGTTTTCGTGAGACGTCGAGAGGAGCCGAGCTCGCAATTGGCTGCGCTACTGCACGGCTCCCCGGCCGTCAGACAGAGTCAGTCGGCCCAGCGTTTCTTCCGCCGGCCGCCGACGGGTCGTCGCAATTCGTTCGCTCAGTTGAAACGAAGCCAGGACACGTTTGTGAATGGAAGAATCTGCCTTTCGTTACTTGCTTAGTTTGTACACTATCTAGCTCCAAGTCAAGGTCGCTTCACACAAGCGCTGCACAAGCGCATATGCGACGCTTCGCTGACTGGTACGCCAGTAGGAAAATATAAGGCCTCTTGAAGGCGGGAGAAGAGTCAGCGAAGTCAATATAGGTACTAAGGAAATAAAATCAACTGATATTTTTACCGTACAGCGTAAAACTAGGGTGCGGGAAGCACTTTTTTACGCTGGGCGAACAAGCACAGCGGTCAGCAGCACGACTGCGCATCTGCGAACGCTTTTCCGTCTACGAAATGCAATTGCTAGACGTGAGCTATTGTGGAAACTCGGGCGACGCTTACTGCACGAGCGCAATACAACAAATAGTCACCTAAGCTGCTTGAAATGCTAAAACTAAATAAAACTGTAAACTGGTTGTACAATATATACCCTATATTACCAAGGCCAGCAGAGCCCGGCCCGTGGTGGAGTGGCTTTGGGTGCTAGGTATGTCACCGCAAGTATTCTGCGAGTCACGAGTTCGAATCCCCGCGGGTACGTGCTTTTTTTTGTAAGTTAACTTTCTCGTTTTCCGCCGATGTTTTCTACGTTGAATTCACCTTTTTTTGGGCCGCAACGTTCATGGCTCCACGAACTAGTTGACAGAACGCGCGCAGGCTGGCACTGGCGCGCTAGCGAGTTCTCGTTGGCGTGCTGTTGCCATAAGCACCGACTGCTTGCAGGCAGTGGGCACAGGCCAGAATGAACAGATCCTTGGCCTGGTGCGAACACGCTTTTTACGATACAGGCATGAGGGAGGCAAGCTCGAAATATGGGGAAAAAGCGCATGACATTTGGGCGTCTGCGGGTACGCGGAGGGCGTTCATGTACTGCGTAGGTCTCGGCTAGTGAATGCTACGATTCCAAGCCGTCCTGGGAGGCTTATCTTTTTGCATTTTTACAGCTGACAACATGGCAGAAGCGCGGTACGATGATTACTGAGTTATTGAGAATGCCCATCCAACAACGCCCCCGGTTGTGTTTTACAGAACCGAAACCGAAACTTGTTTGGTTGCTCACCTTGGGCATCGTCCAATCACGGTGCCCGCTCCTCCTAACTTCACAGCTTTAGTTGGTGCGGCTGCCGGAAACCGCGCATGGTAGTTTTTCTTCTTTCGCCCTTTGTAAAATAATTACCGATTTGTCAACCGGATAAACGATGAAAAGTGTGCTAATTTGAGCCAGTCTACGCAGTGCAAGCAAAAACGGGAGCTTGACAAATTCACTTCAGTGTCCCTTTAAACTCAAATAGGCAAATTCAGCTTACTGAAATTGAACAAGACACATAATGCAAGACAATTCTGAACTGCAGAAAAGCAATGTGGTCACCATTTTTTTACTAGGCCCGAACACACTCGACGTCCCACGAGAAGTCTCGTCCATGGCCTGGGAGTACGTCGTGCCCGTTCTTCATCTTCAAAGCAACTTCTCTGCCTGTAAGCGGCCAATGGCCTGCAAAAGCCAGATTATTATCAACCAACATGCCCAGGGTTCCTACAGGTGTTCAAGAAAAAAATTCAAGGACTTTTCAAGTACCTTTCAAAAAATGGAAGAACACTACGGTAGATCAATCACGTTACATTTTATTGAACAGAACAAAAAAAAGTGACTTCACTTGAACCTATTGCACGTTATACTCGATTCGACTAGATTGCACAGTTATAATCGACTAGATGAAGTTCTTAAGCTCAGGGCAGGTCTTTAAGTTTGTTTTCTATATGCTTCTTAATGCTGCTGAGCTCTTCAGCCTTGGCTTTTGCGCTCTTTCTCAGGCTTTTTGATCTCACCACGTTCTTGATGTCAGCGGTTGCTTCAGCCTTTTCTGCATATTCATCTGCAGATGCCGTGAAATCGGCAACAACTGCCTCAAGCTTCTTTTTCTTCATCTGCAGGCCTTCAACATCTTCCATAATTCTCTGCCTTTTTGTCTGCTGGGAGTTTTCCTGGCACTGTTTCTTTTGCGATTCCAAGTGTACACTGTAATGCTGCCTCGCTGTGGACACAGCTACTCTGAGTTCTTTTGAGATAGGAACGTTCAGAATCCCAGCTGCCCTCTCCACTGCGTCACATATGATACGCTGTGAAACATATGACAAACCTTTCAGATTCTCTACGGAGATCTGGCGGTTGATGCTGAACCCCCGTTCGACGGTGGCTTGCCCATGGCTCAAAACAAGCAACAGCCTGACTGCTTTCCACAGCTCTTTGTATGAGGCATTGAAGCCCAAGAGGTCACGAAAAAACTCATCCATCCTGCTTACGCTCCTTTCAAACAGACGAAGCTCGTGCTTAGACTCTTGCAGTAATTCAGTGTATTCTCCCAGTACACCTTCTTGTTGGCTGTCACTCAGTCTTCTTGCCATGGTCAAGACGTCCAACACCTTCCTCAAACCCACCAGGCACTGATCTGGCTTCGAGCACATCATCCGGGGGTCAAGGGAAGACAAGTTTCTAACCATGGACGACTTCAGGGGACTTCGTTCCAGTATTTTCTTGGTCACAGCTGCCAGAAATTGTTTACACTCCATTCTGAATTGAAATGCATCCTTCGGACTTGCTTTCGAATCTTTGAGTGCTTGTACGTATTTGGGGCCGATATCCACTTCATCAAGCGCAGTGTGGTTATTAGGGTTATCAACATCCACCCTGAGCAAACCACCAACCCCTTCCAATGAAGACAACACTGAAGTCTTCATGAACTTTTGCAAGGAGCTTCCGCACAACACTTTCAAGGTCTCTACCAAGAAAGAAGATCATTGGCTTGTCGGACTGGTAGTATTTCAAGAACGGCTGAAGAATGGAAGCAACACTGAGAGCAAAGTTCAGTTTTGCCAGAGTCAAGGGGTCACGACAAAAGCTGTGCACATTTTCAAAGGATGCACACTTTGGTAAGTTCACCTGCTTACTCCTTGCAGACTCCGCATATTTCTTTGTCATTCCAGAGAAGCAAAGCTCTTTCAATGACAATTGTGTTTCCCACCCATCGATGGGCCACAAAGTGCAGCGGAAATGTGTCCTGGTTGGTCACGGTAGAGAAATCTTCCCTTCGTGCTGGTGAGTCTCGGAAGAGTGCACTCAGGCTTGTCAACAAAATGTCAATGCCCCACTTGCTCGCTGTAACACCAGCCCTGTAGGCATGGTGGATGGCATGCAGGCCACACGTCCCTAAGTCAACACATTGGACCTGATGGTTTTCCTGCAAGTGCACTTGCGTGTTCCTGAAGAACTTCAGGTTAACGTTTGGCCCGTCCATCGAGATCTGAAGAACCTTGCCAAGTGGCAAAGGCTCCAGAGCCCTTAGAAGCACTTCCTGAATATCCTCTGCCGTGGAATGCCCCATAAAGGCGGATGTGTAATACCTGGTGCCCACCCTGTGTGACGAGTCCCAATAGCTCACATGCACGTCCATCTGCTTCTCTTGCAGGAAGTCGTTCCCCGACTCGTCAAAAAGCACGACGTAATAGTCACACTTCTCTACCTCTTGTTGTATGCACGACAAGAAAAATGGCCTGAGCCCATGACATGCTACATAGGCGCATTTTTTCTCCCCGCAGGAAAACAATTTGGCCACGTCGCTGTCAGGAAACATCCGCTTGAACAAGTCGCCGCTTTGCGCCGATGATCTGTACGAGTAGTGGGAGGTGACCACTTTCATTGTCCAGAGAATTTCCACATCGGTAACCACCTCGTGTGATTTGCAGGCGCTGTGTAGATCCGTCGCCTGCGATGGAGCCGAGCCAGTGGTCCGCCCGCTTGTGCTTGTTGCAAGATAGTTCTGCATCGAGTTTCCAGCTGCCATTTGCATGATTTCCCGGTGCTTTGCACTTTTTGCGTTGCTTCTGAGAGCAGATTCGCCCATCGAATCGATGTGCATTTTGCGCAGTGAGGGTCTGATGTATCCGGCGCAACCCAAAGCTTATAATCGTCGTTGCTGAGCCAAGCGCTTTGGAACTTACACTTCCCAGGCATTATTCTGAACTATGCCATTTGAATGCACGAATCACTGGATCATACGCGCACCATAAGCACACGAGGGAAGAAGACAGCAAACAAAGGCACCGGAGTCGACGGAGTGGGCACAGCACAATGTGGCCAACAGACAATGCCTTTTTAATCGGTTGCCAATAAATCCCGCTCAAGACGAAGTCAAAAAGAAAGTTAAATACCAATAAATTTAACTGTTATGATACGTGCTTGATTCCTGTAACGGCCTTTTCGTTACAAAAAACCATGCTGGCGCAACTTTTCTTTTTTACGAGGACATCGAGACTCTAGCCCCATTGTGGCTACATGGCTTCTGGCCAACCCCGAAGTCGAAGCAAGCCAAATAAAAAAAAACGCTGCGACCGCGCGCGCTTGCCTTTTTTTTCGCGCAGGAAGTTTAACTGGTTTGACCAGTTTGACTTCGCGATCCCGAAGTCACGGAAGGCGGTAAGCACCGAATTTTGCCGAATCCACGCTCAACCGCCATAAAATGGGAGCTGCACAACCGAGCCCCGTGAAAACCCTAAAAATCCAAGGGTTTTCAAGGACGGTAAAGAAATTCCAGCACTTTCAAGGCCTTGAAAACGCAACTTTCAATTTCAAGGGTTTTCAAGGATTTCAAGGACCTGCGCGCACCCTGCATGCCAGACGCAGTCATTTTTCCTCGAACGTGGTGCACCCAAAATGCAGAATCAGAGAGATCACCAGGCTGCCTTGCCCACTGTAGGTTGATTATGAAAATCACTCCTATACAACATTAGGCTGAGCGTAAACGTGCCGTAACCGACAAAAACCACGGGGCATGAATATTGTCGCGAAGACAAGGACGATGCAGTTGTCTTGAATGAGAAACACGTTTATTGGAGCGAACTTGTGCTCCCCTAACAACTCAAAAGAATACAGAGGCGGCGAAGCAGCGGTCAACAAAGTGACTTGCACAGGCGAGTGTCGTCGAATCGAATGCTCCGGCGTCCGCACTGCAGGCTTTTTATCTTTCGGCGCGCCTGGTTCTCGAAACTTCAATTCGCATCGAGAACATAGTAGATCCAAGAAGATTATTCTGGGCTGTTCACGTTAGATCAGAATGATATCCCTATCACGACAGATAACACATGCGGCACAGAAAGAAAGAATGGAACACGCACTTCCCTTGGCGCAGAGATAACGCAGACCGGCGCAGCCGGGCGGTAAAAGCAAAACACAAATAAACAAACCCAATGTATGGTTCGCGGCATTACCCCCCCTCTAAGAGTGCATCGACCCGATGCTAACATAAGCGACAGTCCGAAAATAAAAATAAAATTCGTTATCGACCGTAGAAAGGTTTTAAGCGAACCACGTGGACGACTTCAGGCCGCGTGCGTCGTCGTGATGTTCCGGAATCACCATCGGGGATCACCTCGTAGGTAAGTTGGCCGACACGTCGTAGAATCTGGTAGGGTCCGAAGTACCGTCGCAGGAGCTTCTCACTGATGCTGCGTCGTCAGATGGGAGTCCAAACCCACACACGATCCCCTGGTTGGCACTCGGCGTCTCGGCGTCGGAGGTTGTAGCGGCCCGCATCCACCAGCTGCTGGTCCGTTATACGAACTCGAGCGAGCTGGCGGGCCTCCTCCGCACGTTGAAGATATCCGTGGACGTCGGCGTTGAGGTCGTCGTCTTCTACATGCGGAAGCATGGCGTCGAGCATCGTAGTCGGCCTTCTACCGTAGACAAGCTCGAACGTCGTCAGCTGCGTCGTCTCCTGGATAGCCGTGTTGTACGCAAACGTGACATACGGGAGCACTTCGTCCCAAGTCTTATGTTCAACGTCAACGTACATTGACAGCATATCTGCGATTGTCTTGTTCAGACGTTCTGTTAGTCCGTTCGTTTGGGGGTGGTACGCCGTCGTTCTTCGGTGATCCGTGTTGCTGTAGCGTAATACTCCTTGCATCAGCTCCGCAGTAAATGCCGTTCCGCGGTCGATGATTAGGACTTCCGGGGCTCCATGTCGCAGCACAACTTGGCTTATAAAGAACTTTGCCACTTCTTGTGCAGTCCCCCTCGGAAGAACGGCGGTCTCTGCGTAGCGCGTCATGTAGTCTGTCGCTACGACAATCCACTTGTTCTGTGATCGTGACGTAGGGAACGGGCCTAAAAGGTCCATTCCAATCTGTTGAAATGGTCTCGATGGGACGGCGATCGGTTGCAGAAGTCCGGCGGGTCTTGTCGGCGGCGTTTTTCATCGCTGGCAGTCACGGCAGCTCCGGACGTAGTGGGTGACGTCAGAGGTAAGGCCCGGCCAGAAGTACCTCGCCTTGATTTTTCCAATAGTGCGGGCTGCGCCGAGATGTCCGGAAGACGGGTCGTCGTGGCACGCTTCCAAAATTTCGTCACGAAGGTCCGCGGGGATGACGAGAAGGTAATTCGCTCTTGTTCCGGGGCTGAAATTCTTCTTCACGAGGACGGAGTTTCTGAGGCTGAATGCTGGTAAGCTGCGTTTGAAGGTCCTAGGAACGGCGACGTTGCATCCCTCGAGGTACTCGATTATGACGCGTAAGTCGGGGTCGGCACGCTGCTGGGCGGCTAGGTCGCTCTCCATCACGATCCCGAAGAACGCGCTGTCTTCATCAGAGTCTTGTGGTGGTGGGTCGACGGGGGCGCGGGACAGGCAGTCGGCGTCGGAGTGTTTCCTGCCGGATTTATAAACGACTGTAACGTCGAACTCTTGCAGGCGCAAGCTCCACCGCCCAAGACGGCCAGAGGGGTCCTTCAAATTGGCGAGCCAACACAGCGCATGGTGGTCTGTTACAACCTTGAATGGCCTTCCATACACGTATGGGCGAAATTTTGAAATCGCCCATATAATAGCCAGGCACTCTTTCTCATAGGCACAATAGTTTTTCTCCTCCTTCGACAGACCACGGCTGGCATAGGCGATTACCCTTTCGCAGCCGCTTTGCTTTTGGACAAGGACGGCACCCAAGCCTATATCACTGGCGTCCGTGTGCATTTCCGTTTCGGCATTTTCGTCGAAATGAGCGAGCAGGGGCGGGCTTTGCAGGCGTTTTTGCAGCTCGCAGAATGCTTTTTCTTGGTCGTTTTCCCAGCTGAAAGGGGTGCTATCTTTCGTCAAGCGCGTGAGTGGCTCTGCAATGTGTGCGAAGTTTGCGACGAAGCGCCGGTAGTATGCGCACAGCCAGAGAAATCTTCGCACGCCCTTCTTGTCTTTCGGCCTTGGGAAGTTCGCAATGGCTGAAGTTTTTGCCGGGTCAACTAGGACTCCCGCGGCGTTGACGACGTGGCCCAAGAACTTGAGTTCCCCATATGCGAAACGGCACTTTTCAGGCTTCAGCGTCAACCCCGACGTACGAATGGCCTCGAGTACAGACTCCAACCTTGCAAGGTGTTCGTCGAAAGTCCGGGCGAATACCACTACGTCGTCGAGGTATACGAGGCAGGTGTGCCACTTAAGGCCAGCTAGCACAGTGTCCATGACTCTTTGAAACGTCGCTGGTGCTGTGCACAGCCCAAACGGCATCACCTTGAACTCGTATAGGCCGTCTGGGGTTATAAATGCAGTCTTCCCTCGGTCTCTCTCGTCCACTTCAATTTGCCAGTAGCCGGTCTTCAGGTCCATCGATGAGAAGTACTTCGCGTGGCAGAGGTGGTCGAGGGCGTCGTCGATTCGGGGGAGGGGGTACACGTCCTTTTTCGTGATTTTGTTCAGTCGCTGGTAGTCAACACAAAACCTTAATGTGCCGTCTTTTTTCGTTACGAGTACGACGGGCGCAGCCCAGGGGCTTTTCGATGGCTGTATAATGTCGTCGCTGAGCATGTCGTCGACTTGAGTCCGGATGGCTTCCCGTTCGTGTGAAGAGACGCGGTACGGTGACTGTCGGGTAGGTCGGGCTCCATGTACGGTTATTATTCGGTGCTTCGCTAGAGGGGTCTGACGTAGTTTTGCGCTCGACGAAAAACATTCGCTATAGCGACGCAGCAAAGCCAATAATTTGTTCCGTTGTTCTTGCAGTAGCGCCGGATTCACGTCGAAGGGCTGCGGGAGCTTGAAGGTTTCTACGAGTGTGCGTTCAAAATCGGCGACCGCGATCACGTCACTTGCTTCTTGCGCTTCTTCGAGGAATGCAATTGCCGCGCCCATGTTTAAATGCTGGTACTCCTCGGTGAAATTAGTAACCAGAATGTGGGATTCGTGTTCCTTGAAGCGCGCAATGCCTCTTGCGACCGACACACCACGGTCGAGAAGCACCCTTTGATCAGTGTCTACGATAGCGTCGACGTCAGGAGCAGCATCTTCACAGTAGACTGCGACCATCAAGCTTGCGCGGGGTGGCAGGGTGACATGATCATCGGCAATCCTTACAGTCGGGGGCTTTCTCTGGTTGGACTGGCTTGGCGGCTTCGAGATGTCGTAGAGAGCATAAAGGATTAGTACCCAGCACCTCCACCAGATGTCGCGAAGACAAGGACGATGCAGTTGTCTTGAATGAGAAACACGTTTATTGGAGCGAACTTGTGCTCCCCTAACAACTCAAAAGAATACAGAGGCGGCGAAGCAGCGGTCAACAAAGTGACTTACACAGGCGAGTGTCGTCGAATCGAATGCTCCGGCGTCCGCACTGCAGGCTTTTTAACTTTCGGCGCGCCTGGTTCTCGAAACGTCGATTCGCATCGAGAACATAGTAGATCCAAGAAGATTATTCTGGGCTGTTCACGTTAGATCAGAATGATCTCCCTATCACGACAGATAACACATGCGGCACAGAAAGAAAGAATAGAACACGCGCTTCCCTTGGCGCAGAGATAACACAGACCGGCGCAGCCGGGCGGTAAAAGCAAAACACAAATACACAAACCCAATGTATGGTTCGCGGCAATATCAGCAATCAATATTTCAAATGATCCTTCTAATTTTTCTCTGAGAATTATTGGTAAGAACAGTACCATTTACCGTAATGATAGCAAAAAAATAAACTGATAAGGCAAACATTTATTTTGAAATATACACGCTCTGCGTATTCAGAAGCTACGCCACTCGAAAGATGTTTAGAGGCATGCGGGAATGTGGTCTGTTCACACAAGTGTTGTAAACAGGGGTGCAAAACTTGGGCTTTACATATCAGGGAAGTTTGTCTGAAGGTAAAACGTTCCCAGATAGAATGCACAAGACATTTAGCAGCTGCTCATTTATTTACATGAAAAAGACTGAGAACCCCTTTTTTAGTTTGAGGGTTCAACGCACTGAATCTGCACCTAGACTACGGGATGCGCGAATTTGAGTTTGAGGGATCCTCCCAATT
The DNA here is from genome assembly GCF_048455015.1 of Haemaphysalis longicornis. Taxonomy (NCBI): domain Eukaryota; kingdom Metazoa; phylum Arthropoda; class Arachnida; order Ixodida; family Ixodidae; genus Haemaphysalis; species Haemaphysalis longicornis. The sequence continues at coordinate 113,039,380 of NW_027526407.1, read as the reverse complement.
TAAACCACCCTGGTTTAGTAAAATGCACTGAAATATCGACACTACTGTTTTTTCTATTTTGTATCTATCAGAAGAACTGCAATGGCCGCGGATCACTACCGAAAAAGCCAGCGCGCATAAAACAGGCATGCTCTTTTGAAGCACTTACGCTTCTGCAAGGTAACTTTCCACAATTAGGAATGAAATGAAAGGAGTGCTTCGCGGGGAATATACTTTGGATGAAAATGGGAGAACCAGAAGGCAAACCCCTTTCGACATGGAGAGTCTGAACGCACATTTTATTGCCATTTACAAAAAGTTTCGACCTTTACAGCACGCGCAAGGCAGCGGCCACCTGGTTACAACAACGCTGTTTATCCAGCCGTAGCACGCCAACGTCTAGACGAGTCACGATACGTGCAATGTTTCAATGTGGTCGCATAAAAATTCGTATAAATGCATATTCCCGAGGCGGCTGACGGACGCACAACACTATTAACGCTCATAATTGAACACATTAATACTGAAACATTCATAGTGCGGAGCGTGCTAGGGGGCCCTAAATATACTCCGATACCCTGCTCTAGACTGAATTTAAGGTACACCCCGCGTTTTCTTTTTTAAGTGCGAATGCACTTCTTAAGCGAGCCTGAATCGTCCGCCGCCGTCGTCCGCATAGCAACAGCTGCGGGTGCGCGCGCTCCTCGTCTTCCCTAGCAACGGGGGGAGATGTTCCTGCTGACATGGCACATACCCACGTGGGTAATTGGCCAGGAATCGGGCGTGAGAAGGGTTAATGCACCCGCTTAAAGGAGTACTGACACGAAATTTCAAAGCTGAGATAACTATGTAAAACGCTTCCTTTTTATCAGGAGATATCTCTCAGCAAGTTTTAACAGCAACCGTTCAGCGAAACATATTTAAAATCCATTTTAATCTTCGCCCGCACGAGAAAGCCCAGAGCGGGTCGACGTGACATCATCTGCTACGTGCCCCAAACTGCCGACGTCGGGGCTCCCGTGACGAAGCCGAGGCGCTGGCTGTGGTTGGCGCGAGCTGCTCGGGCGTGTGTACACGTCATGGTTTTGGGACTGACGTCATGCTGCCCGGGCCTGTGGGGACGGCGAAGACCTCGACCGGTCTGGGCGCGCGCGTGCGCTCGCTCGCGAGCGCTTCCAGAGAGGCAGCGATACGGCAAGAATGGTGACGTCACGTGATACATCCTGTCATAGCGGCCGCTCGGCGTTTTTAAGTGCGAATGCACTTCTTAAGCGAGCCTGAATCGTCCGCCGCTGTCGTCCGCCGTTCCTCCGGAGGTGTTATCGGGCGCCTCCTCTCCCCTAGCAACGGAGCGGAGCTCAATACCCCGGAGCTGAATATCGGAGCTGAATGCGGAGATGAATAAATGCATCTTTCTTTCTTTGTAGTTGTGTGTGTGTGTGTGTGATCTTTTTTTCGCGAACATTTCCGAACCGCGCAAATTCCACTCGTGCATTCGCACTTTCACATTCTTCCCCTCGGGGAAATTCGGGGTATTTTTTTTGTTAGTGTACAATTCCCCTAAACAGAGTACTCAGCCGATTACACAGCTACGCATTATTTTTATAACCTGGAGGCTTGAGGGAAGTGGTATTTTTCGGGTGGCTCATAGCGAGAACAAGGCGGTAGCGTTTTCGGTGCGGTCAGTTTGACTAATGACACATGATTCTACTTCGCACAACCCAAGGTGTAAACTTTAGAGCAAGTGCTGCTTACATACGTGACAAGACGGAAAAGGTCGCTTGTCAAATACCAAATCTGCGTAACGCCGATATGATAGATATCGCACACCAACGCGAGCGATACGTTGCACACACAGAACGTCAGTCCTAAGGGCCGGCACCGGCTCGACAACAGTGCTCCGTTAAATACACAGGACTAGTAAACGACGTTTCACTTTTCTTAACTGCCCAGCCGTACTTGTTCGTCCGGTAGATAAATCCATAGTCGTCACAGTCGTCACGTAACCAGAAATTTCACGCCGCTGAGCATTTACCGAATCGTAGAACCACTGCAAGCAGCCATGACGGTGGGTGCGAGCGAGCCGCCGAAACGTCGCCGCCGTCACCGCCGTCGTCTTGTGTCGCGCTGCCCCCTGGCGGCGGCCAACTGAGTCGAGTGACGCGCGCCGTTCAAAACGCGTTAAAAATAAATAAAACTCTAGCGTTGTCATGGACGCCTAAGCTGTCGGTGAACGGTAAGGTCAGGTGCCACATACATCCAGCAGGAGTTGAGAGCCTGTTCTGTAAGCAAACAGTACGAGTTCCATGAGCTATTTCATTGCGTGACGGGGGCTGCTGGCGAGAACGGCTAGGAACGACGGCGGTTGTTCTCTCGTAGGCTTCGTAGTGTTGCATCTTTTCATATATATGCAGAGCTCGGCATATCATCTTGTAGTTCATATATTAGATAAGTTCGCGTTATGCACGCCTGTGCGCACGCAGGCCGGCCCACTCAAGTGAAGCTTCGTTTCTAAGCCTGGAGGTAGATCACTGGCTAAGCTTCCAAATACTTTACGTGCGAATATAAACATGCTGCGCTCACAACAAATTGCATGGGCGCTGTCGATGTCTATACCGCTTTTTTCGAACGCTCATGGCGCCCTTCACTGTTTGCGCATTTTAACGGCAAACGACGGTGGGCATTGCCAAGGAGAAAAAAGGGCGTCCCCATCGCAGACGATCAGTCAACACTATTAACGCCAGCATGGTTGTCGTGGGTCACGTTGACCAGTAAGGCCACCAGTATTGCCCAGGATAGCCGAGGTGCCCACCTAACCTACCGCCATTATTCCCACCTACTCCCAGCCTTAAAAACGTTGCCCATGTAAGTTTGCAGTATTGATCACCATGCCCACCTGATTTCCCAGGATGCCCACCTGATTTCCCAGCAGAATTTATGCTGGGATTTGCGATCGGGTATTTTCTTTTTCCGCTTCAAAATTAACCATTTTTGCTGTATTGCTTGTGTAAATTCTTATATGGCTTTTTTTGTCTGTGCGTGTAGCGCACTGTGTCCCAAAACCAACTTTTTTTTTTCTAGCAAATTACCTGCACTTAATGTTTTTCCCCGCCGCTGCTAACCCCATTCGACTCGGTCTTTTGAGGTGATCCAGTGGTTAAGTTGCAATATCCACGGCGTAAAAGTCCCTGGTTCGGTTCACGGGATTTCCTTTCTTGCCCTAGCATTTTCCACCTCTGCACGTCACGAATGACGATGGTTTATGCTAATGATCCTACAGGACAAAGCTCAAGCTTAAACAGCTCCGCTGTTTAAAGAACAGACGGGAGTAGTCGTCTCAGCGCGACGCATTCACCGCGTCGACTCATTAGCATTTCCTTCATCCTCATGTCACTTTTGTTGGGGAAACTCCTTCTAAAGTCCCACAAATTCATACAGGCATGTGTCCAATTATTAGCAGGAACAGTCAAGGCAAGCTTAGGGTGGTTCCGACCAGACAATCACCCTAGTCAAAAGAGCCACTGAAAGTACCACCAGCCTCCTGCCGGTGGGCACTGCGCTTGAATGAAGCTTCTGTTTCCCTACTTTTTTCTCCCTGTTTTCCTGCAACAATAACTGGGGGGAAGTAAAATTATAACTTGAATGTTTACGAAACGTAGCGCAACTGCCGTGCATCAATATTTCCCAATATAAAACCCAGTCGACTGACACCCCTATTCGTAGCGACCTAAAGACAGATCGCGTCACCGATCAGTGGCAATTATTTATGCAATAGAGCCGGCTGTATCTTTCATTTGGATTTTAATTTTTTTATTCTATTTTTAATAAATGTGTTCTCCCCAAGGCAGTTTGGATGATAAATAGGTATAAATTTATATGGTCACAATGTATATCAACATTGATTGATTGATGGTAGGGTTTAACGCGCCGACGCAACGCAGGCGATGAGGCGCGCCGTAGTGGAGGGCTCCGGATTAATTTTGACCACCTGGGGATCTTTATCGTGCGCCGAAATCTCGCACACACGGGCGTTTTTGCTTTTCGCCTCCATCAGAAAAGCGGCCGCCGCGGCCGGGAATCGAAACCGCGACCTCTGTATATCAACATTCTCCACGTCCTAACGTGCGAATCGGCGTAGTGACTTCGAGCAGTACAACCATGTGTGTTTTTATGCCAGTCATTCTTTTGAGCCGGTCAAGAGAGAGATGGTAGCCTTACGTACTTATAGACTCACACACCTAAATACAGGCTTATATAGGTTAATGATTTTTTATGGAAAGTTAAAAAGTCCAAAGCTCTGAAGCTCTAGTAGTATTTTCAGCAACATGAAGTGGTCACTGAATCAACCAGACATGCATGCAAAACGCATGTGCGTTTTTAAAACACCACTTTCATACCTCAGTGAGCCGTTTTAGCGCCTCCACTAGAGAATTCCACCTTGTTTCTGATGGTGGCACCAAGTTCTTGCCACACTGCTCCCGCAGTTGCTCCGTCCAAAAACAGGACTGGCGGAACACGTCCACAGTTTTGTTGATTGTTTCCAAGAGTTTCTGCGCGGACTCGTCAGGGCATAGTGCCGAGTTTACTGGAAGTTGAAGGGTATGGGCGGCACAGCACACTCTCTTGAACGCTGGGATCAGGACGAATCCTTCGGCATCTTCCACAAGCAAGGGGTTCTCGGCAGTGGTTTCTTCATCACAGTCCTCAACGTCAACAGAGGCATGAGGCCACTGGTCGGTGAAGTTGGAAGCCATGTTGAATGCCTTGCTCATATTAGCAGCGTTGTCGCATACAACTGTACCAACTTCCTCTTCGTTCGCACTTTCGTATTCCAACGCGGCGACGAAGGTTTCCCTAATGTTCTCACAGGTGTGATGGCCTCGCTTGTGGCGGAACGTGAACTTATGGCACTGCAGCTGCAGGTGTTTAACGTACTGGACCCTGATGCCAAGCACTGCGTCGCACGTACGGCTTGTCCAATTGTCACAACAAAATGCAGTGTTCCCGATGGAACGCTAAGACGTTCCTCTTGAAGGACCGGCAGGGCCAAGTTGGAAGCCAGCTCGTCAAGCTGCCTTGATATAGTCCTCGGGGATGGAAGGTTGAGCTCCGGCTATAAAAACTGTATGAGACGCCTGAATCGGGGGCCGTTGGTGACGAACAAAGGAAGGCCGTCAGGCGCAACCATTGCAGCCACATATCTATTGAAGCTTTTCTGAAGGTCGGAAGAAGAAGGAACCTTTTGATTTTTAGCCTGTTGCTGTCTGAATATCGCGACCGTCGTTTCAAGTGTCCTTTGGCGCTTCGCTCCGAATTCCCCGACTTCCTCATTAAGCACCATCTGAAGTAACAAATGCAGGCAAGAAGGTCTTAACAAAATGATGCGGGTTCGAACCCCGGCCGCGGCCACGGCGGCCGTTTTTCTTATAGAGGTGAAAAGCAAAAACGCCCTTGTGTACGAGATCTCAGCGCACGCTAAAGACCTCCAGGAAGTCAAAATAATCAGGAGCTCTGCACTACGGCGTGCCTTATCTCCCGCATTGCGTTGGCGCGTTAAACCCTAGAATCAATCAATCAATCAATCAATCAATCAATAGTCCTAGAACAAAAATGTAAAACGCCGCGAGCCAGTGAACCGTACTGCCCAGAAAACTCTCAAGCTGAACATAATTTATACTTTCGGCAGACTTAATATGCTTCTGTGTTTTTTTTACGAACGTTCATTTTTATATTGATGAGTAGGATCAAGGAATAAGCTAAAAATTAAGGGCTTAATAAACGGTAGCCGTAGGTCAACTAAAAATCTTTCGATGACTTCAAAAATAACTCCCTTAAATCTTCTGCAGTCGAACCTCGTTATAACGAAGCAGTATGGGGCAGAAACTTAGTTTGTTATATTTATTATTTGATGTAATAGAAAAGGTAAAAACAAGCTCTAAAATATTGGCAATCTGGCTCGCGCAAACATCCTAGATACAAAAAAGTATTATTCCGGGCTTCGACACCACTATAACCAAAGTAATGTAAACGTATGTCGTTTCGGCATTTCAAAATAAATGGACCGGAAAATAAAAACGTGAAATAAAATTAGTCATTCACTTTTGCGCCGGATGACGAAAATTTTCGTAATTATTTCAAAACGCTTAAAAAGGGTTGCGTAATATTATAATTTTTATGTTGCATTTTCATGCTACCTTTAGAATTTTGAGCCTTGCGCGCACAAAATATTTCTGAGTTACAGACGATATCGCACGGCTTTCACGGTTGCGGTTTTGTTACAAAAAGACCACGCGTCATTGAAAGGAATCGTGGCCAACCCAAGACTGTATTTATTTAACTACAGCCCATTATTCGCTATATCAGTCCTCGTTATAGCATGGTTCGACTGTGATACATATCTTGAATACACTTTCCGGATGCATTTCGTAATGAATTTTGTAGAACAGAGACGTACGGGACGAGGGATTCCGTAAGGACACATATCAAAGTTGCAGTCCTTATTGCCACTACTGTTTGGCGTTTTAACAGTGTTTTATAGAGCCGAATGAGGCTTCAGCAGTCTGAAATGCCTTTGGCTATCCCCGACTTCCGACCACGTCTTACGTGCGGCCGCTGGGAAAAGACGTTCTACGTCTTCCCGCGGTGGTCGAGGGGCGGCGCTAGTTGACCGGGCTCTGACAAGTCGTAAATACAAAACCCCGCGCTATAGTCGAGAGGGGAGTCGCCGCGGAACTAAGTCAATGGTAGAGCACCGCACGCGTTATGCGGAGGTTGTTGGTTCGATTCCCGCTTCCGAAAAAAACGGCGCATTTTTTCTCGACTTGAATTTTCAATTATTTATTCCTGCATAAAAAAAAAGGCAATCATACCTCATTCGGCACTATAAAAGACTGTTAAAACGCCAAACAGCACTGGCAATAAGGACTGCAACTTTGATATGTGTCCTTACGGAATCCCTCGTCCCGTACGTCTCTGTTCTACAAAATGCATTACGAGGGTTCTGGCTTCAGCAGTCTGAAATGCCTTTGGCTATCCCCGACTTCCGACCACGTCTTACGTGCGGCGGCTGGGAAAAGACGTTCTACGTCTTCCCGCGGTGGTCGAGGGGCGGCGCTAGTTGACCGGGCTCTGACAAGTCGTAAATACAAAACCCAGCGCTATAGTCGAGAGGGGAGTCGCCGCGGAACTAGCTCAATGGTAGAGCACCGCACGCGTTATGCGGAGGTTGTGGGTTCGATTCCCGCTTCCAGAAAAAACGGCGCATTTTTTCTCGACTTGAATTTTTAATTATTTATTCCTGCATAAAAAAAAGGCAATCATACCTCATTCGGCACTATAAAAGACGGTTAAAACGCCAAACAGCACTGGCAATAAGGACTGCAACTTTGATATATATATATATATATATATATATATATATAAAGAAGTTGCAACTTTTGCAGATGAATAGAGAACCCAAGAAAAGAAAACTTTGAACAAGGTAGAAGCACGATTGTTGCCATCGTTTCAGCAAAGAGACTTGCTTTCGTCAGGGCAATCTCTCGCCTGGCTGGCACACTTTATATAGGGGTAGGTCCCCAGGTGAGAGGGAAGAACGAAAGAAGGAATTGAAATTGAGAAAGCGGATTGGTTTGGGAGTATGTCGGGAGAGATATTGAGGGGCAAGGAAGGTTGTATAGTTTGAGCAGCGAAGTAGGTCACAGGGAAGTCAGCCGGGGGATGATATTCGGGGAATTTTTGGAGAGAAAGAATGAGAGGGTGTTTGTTGACCCACCGCGGGGCATAAGGAAAGTTTCTCAGAACCGCCGAAAGCAGACCAGGCGGTGAGAGGGGGGTCCTTATCAGAAAGTATCTGCAAGCCTCAGGTCAAAAGAAAAGATAGAGAAGGGGGGAAATAACTAGGTCAAGAAAAAAGAAAAAAGAGGAAAAAAACAGGGAAGTAAACCACACAAACCCACACACAAAAGAAAAAACAATGACCCCGCAACTGAAACGGCACGTGTCACCCACGGCAACATTCCTGGAGCAGGCCTGTCTTGAAACTCACAAACAAAAAGATAAAGTTAGACTGACGTACGACGCACAAGACCACGCGGAGCAAAAAAAAGAGAGGAATAAAAAAAATAAAATGGAATTCCAAAAGCAAAGGTTGGAGGGGCGGTCGAGTAATAATCTAGACGCTAAGGAATGAAAAAAAAAAGGAAATCCGGTGACCAAGTAACGACCAGAGGGAGCTGTAATAGTCTTTGGATAAGGTATATGCAAGACATTGCCTATTTCTGTATTCCCGGTGAATATCGCAAGGATTCCAAGTTGCCCCTAGACGCATTATTTCTAGTAGGTTCCATGGAGTTGAATTTGTGAATTAAGTAGGATTCTCGGTATTTCCTGTCCCTAGGAGACTTAAAATTTGACTGAAGTATATATAACTTAAGGTCATCAAAATTGTGGCCTGGTTGGTTGAAATGCTGCGCTACGGCTATGGAGAATTTCCTAAGAGTATCTGCCCGGTGACCATTAAGACGTAGGCTCATAGGTTGACTCGTTTCGCCTATATACTGTTTGTGGCACATTGAGCATTCCAACATATACACAATGTTGGATGAAGTGCACGTAAAACTTGAATTAGTCTTGTGGACGTAATTACTGGCTGTGCTTTTCACAATGCAGTCGGTCTGCAGGTGCCTGCAAGTCTTGAATCTGGCGCGGGACCAGCTGGCTATGACTGGTTGCTTTGAAGGCCCTGTTTTAGCATGGACTAAAATAGCTTTTAGATTCCTGTTTCTCCGATAGGTGACCCTTGGGGTTTCCGAGAAATTCTTTTTAAGTCGGTCGTTACTGGCTAAAATGGGGTAGTACTTGCGCAGTATATTGTTTACGTTTGGGAGGGCGTTTCAAATTTGAGTTATTACGGCAGGCGGCCTGCGGCTTTCGTTTTGTCGCTGTTTGTTGAGCACGTCATCCCTTTTGAGATTAGATGCACGTTGGTACGCCTGATCGAGCAAGCTTTTGGGGTGGTTCCTGTTAATAAGGGTGGCCTTCCGTTCATCTACGTGCTCTACGTACTCACTGTCATCACTGCATACTCTTCCAAGCCTGGTTGCTTGTCCTACAAAGATCCCTTGCTTGCAGTGTCTCGGGTGTTGGCTTTTATAGTCTAGGTACTGCTGCCTGTCAGTTGGTTTTCTAAAAAGCGTGGTTTTAAGTTTACCGTTGTCTAAAATGACGGTAGTATCTAGGAAGTTCCCTTCTTTTTCAGAATACTGGCAGGACAATTCAATAGTGGGATGCGACGAATTGAGATGAGATATAAACGTTTCTAGAGTCGCGCGACCTTGTTCCCAAATCATAACGATGTCGTCTATGTAGCAGAGGTAAACCTGAGGTTTAATGCGGAAAAGAGCTTAATAGAGAGGCTTCAAGTTGCCCCTTGAAAATGTTGGCATAGGTCGGCGCGAATGGAGTACCCATGCTGGTTCCAAAAACTTGCAAAAAGTAAGAAGAGTTTAATTCAAAATTGTTGAGAGTTAAACTAGTTTAAACAAAGTTATGTACACTTTAGGCGCATCTTGGTGCGGGTTCTCTGATAGAGCTTTTAAAATAGCTTCAATTACTTCGACGAAACGGATGTTTGTATATAATGCGGCAGCGTGAAGAGCAACAAGGAGGGTTCCACTGGGTAGGCGCCCACCCTTATTTAACTATTCTATTATGCGGAGGAAGTGGGGGGTGTCCTGAACGAATGAAGGAAGAAGAGTCGGAAGGTCAGATAGGTAATGATTCAGAAACGGAGATAATGCTTTTGTTGGGGTATTGTTATTCGAAACTATGGGTCTAACAGGAATGTCGGCAGTGAACAATAATTCTACGGCGACTTTGTGGACTTTTGGGAGGAGGCAAAAACGGCTTGCATGCTTATTATTCGGTTTCATGAATTTTAAGTCAGTGGTCGTTAATAATTCTCTGGATCGCAGATCTGTGAGGCTCTGAAGGATTTTTAGGCTGTATTCTTTGCTCGGATTGTTATCTAAGGCCTTGTAGTGGCAAGGGTTATTGAGCTGCCTATAAGCTTCATCTTTGTATTTTCCCATAGGTAAAAAAACTACGCTACCACCTTTGTCGGCTAGCTTTATGACTATGATGGTTTTGGCTGATAGGCTATTCAGGGTAACTTCTTCCGACGGAGTTAAGTTCTTGCGCTTGTTTGATCTCTTGGTGGTTGCCAATATTCCTCTTGATACAAATTTTATGTACAGATTTAATTCTGGAGATTGATGTACATCTGGAGCCCAAGTGCTAGGAGGGTGGAGGGTGCATTGGTTAATGTCAAGTTGGTCCAGCTTTTCCAAAAATAAACTCGCTTAGTCTCATTCTCCGGGAAAATTCAGTGAGATCTTTATGTAACTCGTATTCATTCACACGCTTATTTGTTGGACAGAAAGTTAGACCTCATTTTAGGATACCTTTTTCGTCGGCCGTTAGTGTTTTGGAAAAGTCAATGACGTTGCTGGGGCCGGTAGCGAGGGAGCTCGTTTTTTCTATAGGAATTTTGGCTGGGGGATGAGGTTCTGCTAAAGCAATCTCTGTATCGAGGGGCAATATTGCATGACATAATACTCCATTGTCCGGGATATTGAGAGGCTGATTTTCTACAGTGCAAGCTGTGATTCGTGAGGGAAGCTGGTCACGTTGAAACTTAACCGCTTGCCTATTTCTAAGATCATTTTCCTTACGATTTATAATATTATTGAGAAAATAGATCTCAATATTTTTATAAATGAAGTTTAGGTTTCAACGTGACCAGCTTCCCTCGCGAATTACGGCTTGCACTGCAGAATATCAGCCTCTCAATAGCCAAGACAATGGAGTATTATCTCATGCAATGTTGCCCTCGAAACAGAGATTGCTTAAGTAGAACCTCATCCCCCAGCCAATAATCCTATAGAAAAAACGAGCTCCCTCGCTACGCGCCCCAGCAACGTCATTGACATTTTCAAACCACTCACGGCCAACGAAAAAGGTATTCTAGAACGAGGTCTAACTTGCTGTCCCACAAATAACAGTGTGAATGAATACGAGTTACATAAAGATCTCACTGAAATATCCCGGAGAATGAGACTAAGCGAGTTTTTTTCGGAAAAGCAGGACTAACCTGACATTAACGAATGCACCCTCCACCCTCCAAGCACTTGGACTCCAGATGTAGATCAATCTCCAGAATTATATCTGTACCTAAAATCAGTATCAAGAGAAATATTGGCAACCACCAAGCGATCAAACAAGCGCAAGAACTTAACTCCGTCGTAAGAAGTTACCCTGAATAGCCTATCAGCCAGAACCGACAGTCATAAAGCCAGCCGACAAAGGTGGTAGCATAGTTGTTTTACCTATGGGAAAATACTAAGATGAAGCTTATATGCAGCTCAATATCCCTTGCCACTACAAGCCCTTAGATAACGATCCGAGCAAGGAATACAGCCTAAAAATCCTTCAGAGCCTCACAGACCTGCGATCTAGAGAATTAAAGGGACCCAGAAAAGCCTTCTGTAAAAGTTACAAAAGGCCTGTATTGTCACGTAGCACCAATATAGCGATGCAATGCCGTTGGAATTATTGATCTACATTCAGTATTAGCTGCGCCAGAAGCAATTAAATGCACCTCTCCCCACTTGCCGATCGACTCCTCCTCCCTCTCTGCCTCCTTCAAAGCAGCTTACTACATATTCCTCCGCCTAGGCTCGCGTCAATCACTGCGGACCCGCCTTTGCCGCCTTTGCCTCGGGATCGCGCAGGAAGGAGGAAGAGCAGCCGGAAGCCAATGGCAGTGACGCAGCCGGCGGCCGACCTTTCCGGCGATTGGGCGAATCAGGGGGCGCCTTCGCCGTTGCGTCAGCAGCGATCGCCGTTGCGTCAGCCGCGGTCGGCTCCCTGCGGCGTCGCGCTCATCGGCTGAGAAAGGCGATCTTCAAAAATTGTTTACAAATGATCTATTCAACGTATGGGGCTCACACTTGGCTCAAAAATCCCCCGTTATGTGTTCTACCACCTGAATGCATTTGATTGCAACCTTCACAAAGCTTTTCGGGGTCCCTTTAATAACGACCACTGACTTAAATTTTATGAAACCGAATAATAAGCATGCAGGTCGTTTTTACCTTCTCCCAAAAGTCCACAAAGTCATCGTTGAATTATTGTTCACTGCGGACTTTCCTGGCAGACCCATAGTTTCGAATAACAATACCCCAACAGAAGCATTATCTCTGTTTCTGAATCATTACCCAACTGACATTCCGACTGTTCTTCCTTCATTCGTTCAGGACAACCCCACTTCCTCCGCATAATAGAAGAGATAAATAAGGGTGGGCGCCTACCCACTCGAACCCTCCTTGTTACTCTTGACGTTGCCGCATTCTATGCAAACATCCCTATCGTAGAAGGAATTGAAGCTATTTTAAAAGCTCTATCAGAGAACCTGCACCAACATGCACCAGAAGTGTACATAACTTTGTTAAAACTAGTTTTAACGCTCAACTATTTTGAATTCGACTATTCTAAGTTTTTGCAAGTTTTTCGAACCAGCATGGGTACTCCATTCGCGCCGACCTATGCCAACATTTTCATGGGGCAGCTTGAAGACACTCTATTAGGCTCTTTTCCGCATAAACCTCAGGTTTACCTCCGCAACATAGACGACATCTTCATGATTTGGGAACACGGTCGTGCGACTCTAGAAACGTTTTATCTCATCTAATTCTTCGCATCCGACTATTAAATTCTCCGGCCAGTATTCCGAAAAAGAAGTGAACTTCCTAGGTACTACTGTCATTTTAGACAACGGTAAACTTAAAACCACGCTATTTAGAAAACCAACTGACAGGCAGCAGTACCTAGACTATAAAAGCCATAACCCGAGACACTGCAAGCAAGGGATCTTTGTAGGACAAGCCACCAGGCTTAGAAAAGTATGCAGTGATGACAGTGACTACGTAGAGCACGTAGATGACCTGAAGGCCACCCTTATTAACAGGAACCACCCCAAAAGCTCGCTCGATCAGATGTAGCAACGTGCATGTAGTCTCAAATGGCATGACGTGCTCAACAAACAGCGACAAAACGAAAGCGGCAGGCCGCCTGCCCTAATACCTCAATTTTAAAACGCCCTCCCAAACGTAAACAATAAACTGCGCAAGTACTACCCCATTTTAGCCTGTAATGACTGACTTAGAAAGGCTTTCCCGGAAGCCCCAAGGGTTACCTAACGGAGCAACAGGAATCTAAAAGATTTTTAGTTCATGCTAAAACAGGGCCTTCAAAGCAACCAGTCATAGCCAGCTGGTCCCCCCCCAGATTGAAGACTTGCAGGCACCTGCAGACCGACTGCATTGTGAAAAGTACAGCCAGTAACTATGTCCAGAAGACTAATTCAAGTTTTACATGCACTTCATCCAACATTGTGTATATGTTGGAATGCTCAATGTGCCAAAAACAGTATATAGGCGAAAATAGTCAATCTATGAGCCTACGCCTTTATGGTCACCGGGCAGATACTCTTAGCGAATCATCCATAGCTGTAGCGCAGCATTTCAACCAACCAGGCCACAATTTTGATGAGCTTAAGTTGTATATAATTCAGTCAAACTTCAGGTCTCCTCCTATTTAATTCACAAATTCAACTCCAAGGAACCTACTGGAATTATTGTGTCTAGGGGCAACTTGGAATCTTTGCGATATTCACTTGGAATACAGAAATAGGCAATGTCTTGCATATACCTTACCCAAAGACTATTATCGCTCCCTCTGGTCTTTACATGTTCACCGAATTTCCTTTTTTTCATTCCTTAGCGTCTAGCTTAATACTCGACCGCCCCTCCAACCTTTGCTTTTGTAATTCCATTTTATTTAAGTTATTTCTCTCTTTTTTTTTACTCCGCGTGGTCTTGTGCGCCGTACGTCACTCTAACTTCATCTTTTCGTTTTTGAGTTTCAGGACAGGCCTGTTCGAGGAATGTTGCTGTGGGTGACACGTGCCGTTTCAGTTGCGGGGTCATTGTTTTTGCTTGTGTGTGTGGGTTTGTGTAGTTTCCCTCCCTGTTGTTTTCTCTTTTTTTTCTTTTTTCCTTGACCTATTTATTGCCCCTCTTCTCCATCTTTTCTTTTGACCTGAGGCTTGCAGATACTTTCTGATAAGGACCCCCCTCTCACCGCCTGGTCTGCTTCTGGTGGTTCTGAGAACCTTTCCGTATGCCCCGTGGCGGGTCAACAAACACTTTGTCATCCGTTCTCTCCAAAAATTCCCCGAATATCATCCCCCGGCTGACTTCCCTGTGACCTACTTCGCTTCTTAAACTATACAACCTTCTTTGCCCCTCAATATCTCCCCCGACAAACTCCCAAACTTAATTTCACTTCCTTCTTTCCTTCTCCCCTCTTACCTGGAGACCTGCCCCTATATAAAGCGTGCCAGCAAGGCGAGAGATTGCCCTGACGAAAGCAAGTCTCTTTACTGAAACGTTGGCAACAATCGTGCTTTTACCTTGTTCAAAGTTTCCTTTTCTTATGTATATATATATATATATATATATATATATATATATATATATTTATTTATATATATAGAGAGAGATGCCTAACTAGCAACTCGTGCTGCCTTGCAAGCAGCCGTTTTCACACAGGAAGAATTCACCGAGCACCAAATAAAGTTCCGGGACACAGAGACGCTGAATTGCCTAACTGAGCAGTTATGCACGATGTTTTGGGTGGATGGTGGCAATGAGTAGCTTGTTGGGGAAGTGATTGTAGTAACCTACATAATGGCCTCCAACCCGACAATACGGAGATAAGATGGTGAAGAATTCAGTACATGTGAGGAAACCGTCGGCCGTATTGAGTTATAACGGCCTAAATAAGTGTTTAGATAGCCACTTCAACATTTTCGTGCATGAACGCTTAAAGCGCAATCAATCCTCTCCAAATTTGCTTCAACACATATCAACGTTCTCCAGCGCGCTCCTATGTGCTGGCGCGGATATTGCTTCGGGCGCCATTATTTATGTATTTCTGAATTGTGAAACAAAAAAGGCTGACCTGAGCCTAGCAGGATACCATTCCTTAATCTTAACCATTGTAACTGGCTATCACTGATCAAACTCTGCCAAATCGGAAAATGTTCATTGCATTTAGGACCCCCAAAACTACATATTTGCCTTAAGTTTAGTGTTTTCTGTTCTAAACTGCTGGCGTTCCGCAAGCCCGCATCTTAATCTGCTACAGGACTGAACATGAACAATTGTTGACGTTGACAGAAACACCCTAGTAAAAAGCGAGCATTATAAGTAATTTTCAGACTAGTGCTCTCTGCCAATAGTTGCAAGAATACTGTGCATACTATATTTACCTGATTCGTTTTCAACCAAGACTAGGAATATATACTACGCAAAGATGGTGTTCCCCTTTCTTTGAACGGTTTGAATGGTGCTTCATCACCTATGTTGTAGATTTGCACTTAAGAGCGGGCTTCGCCTGATTACACTCACAGGCAGCACACCATCCTGAGTAACTTAAGCCGTCTTACCATAAGGCCGCTGTGTAAATAATGGTACAATTGACAGTATTTTTTAATCGGAATAGAGTTTTGAAGAAAATGCACGTACGTTTGATTCATCCAATATTTTGCGTGAGCTTACGTGCTTCTCCTCCCCGCGGCTAACTGAAAAGGAGATAGGAATCACATTGCACAATAGTCTCATAAGTTCATAGTTATCTTTTATATTGCTCATTTTGATTGATTTCTTGTTGGGTTTGAACGGCCGAAGCTACACTTTGGCTATGAGGCGCACCGTAGTGGAGGGCTCCATAATAATATTGACACCAGGCACCGACAGGTGATAACTATGTGGTTGGCGGAATTAGCCAGAGGTTAAACTAACGGGGATGGTCTGACGAGTTCCCGTGGGAGAAGAGGACGAGGTGTGATGGTTGTACTTCCCTCAGTGTGTATCAGCGGCACCGAGCCTCTTGCGTTTTGAATATTGCAAATACATCTTTCTACGGCATCCTCGTCTCATAACATCTTGTGGTGTAGGTGCGGGGTACTTCTGAGAAGACGGAGCTCCGCAGCGGTCGCCAGATTTCGTTCACCGAGCTTCGCTCGGACGACCCAGCGGCTACTGCAGCCATGACAATCCCGCTTCGAAACGAGGCCCCAGCGGCTACTGCCCCTTTGACAAGCCCCACATCATTTTGTCGCACCCCCTGGACCCTCCTTTTTTCTAAGGCACGGCTGGAGAAGATGTGGAAGACTGGATCATGATGTACGAGCGCGTCGGTGGCAACAACCGCTGAGATCATACCCTCATGCTCGCCAACCTGTCTTTCCGCCTCAAAGGTACGGCCCAAACATGTTTTTTTATGAAAGAGGCACACTTCACCAGCTGTTACGTTTTCAAAGAAGGCCCAACGCCGCCTGTATTAACATTGCCTGACGTGTCGCGCGCTTTTCAATGGGAAGGGTAGGGACGCTTAGTTCAGGCACTGATCCGCTATGTGGCGCCTGCCGGCGGACATCTCGCCTTACGTCACTGCTCGCGAGTCGCGAACGCTCCACCCCCTTCTACGACGTGTGTCTGTCAGCTTGCCTGTTGGGCTTCAAGGGCCGTTTCGCTTACATCTTAGCCGCGACGGGGCGCTAGTTCTGTGGCGCACTGGGGATCTCGTTCAACGTGTCGCTCGGTTCATACTTGCTGCATTTTTCCAAAGATAAAGACGGAGGCGGACTGAAATGGTGTAAGAACATACTGATTGTCGGGTAGACATATAGCTAACAGAAAAACGATATTTTCGGATGGGGCAGCCATTATTTTACTGATATTTTTCCTTTTGGAGTATTCAGAGAAGAACAAATTGCATGCACGTTTTTTGTTCAGGCGCTCACTTCTACTATTACTTTCAAATAATATCACGTGCTTGTAAACTTCAGAAAATTATAGGAAACAAAAGGATAAGCAGCTCGGATCCCGCCACGCTGTCCGGGCACTTCTACAGTACAGTACTCAATTTTAGAAGTGCGTACCGATGCGGAGTGCGAACAGTGGGGTCAAAACAATACCTAAATGCGGAGGGAATAGAGGTGGGATGCCCCACTAAGAAAATTTCAGGGCCTGTGATCTGAGTAGATAAGCGCGCAAAGCCGGCATCCGCGTGCTGCAGCGCAAGGGATTTTGCTTCGTGACAAAGCAAGTTTTATCAGTGACAGACCAAGACAGACAGGCATGGTTAAAAACAAGAAGGCGTAGGAGCGCCGCCTCGGGAACGCTAAACAAACTTTCCACTATTTTGCATAGTTTCCGAGAACCGGCGCTGGCTGGCGGACACGAAAGCACGCTGGAAGGCTACGGAGCGGGGAAGGGTAGGAGAGAGCAACGGGAGACTGGCTGTTTGGCCATTTTTCGCTCACGCGTTAGGCAATGTTTTTACAGGCGGCGTTGGAAGGCCTCAAAGCCTTTTTGGGGACGTCCGCCAGTGGGCAGCTCACAGCAAAGGCCGATCTCGCTTCTCGCGTGCAGAGCCCCACTGAGTCCTACGTCGCGTACATCCTCGACGTACTGGCACTTTGTCAAACAGTTGACCGACGAATGTCCGAAGACGACAGTGCCACACGTTTGGAAGGGGATAGTCTATGACGCCTTCAACCTCCTGCTTTTAAGAACTGTGGCAAAGTAGACGGTATAATGACTGAATGTCGCCGCTTTGAGCCGGCGAAAAGCCGTCGCATCGTTCAACATTTTACACGAATTCCGAACACGGCTGCGACGTCGTCGTGCTCCGACAACGTATTGCCAACACCAGCGAAGTTCCCTTCGACAGGGGCAGCACCGACTTCCGAAAATGTGACCAGAATAGTGCGTCGTGAACTTGAGGCCATGGCTCCAGCCGTGGTTTAGCCTAACCAATAACCCTCCAATGTGCCTGCTGTATCTTTGATAAAAGCCGTTGTACGCGACGAGCTAATCCATCTCATATTGCAGGCTATTTGTGCCGTCACTCATCCAAATGATCGCCCTGTTCCTTCCTTGCAAGCGCCTCGACGCGACAATATACCACCGCGCATCCGGTACCGCAACCCACATGAATGGAGGACGCTCGATGACGGGACAATTCTTCAACTGCTGCCGAGCAGGCCACGCCGCCCGCTACTGCCATAACCGCTCGTTCAAATCGCGCCCGGCCAACTTCTCCCGGTACACCGACGAGGGAAATCGACGCTTCTATACCAATCACCAGACGCCACCACATAACTTCTGGAATCCTATCGACAGTCGCTGGTGCAGTCGCTCGCCGTCACCACAGACCCGTGAGTCCCGTTCGCCCCGCCACTCTTCCTCGCCATACCCATGGTCCAACCAGGACAACTAGACGATACAGCGCCCAGAGGTACCGCTGTATTTTCCCGATGACCCGAAAATCCTCTAACAACGCTGCCTGCCGAAAGGAACTTGTTAGACGTTAAAGTTGGCGGTGTCCCTGTGAGTGCGCTGATACACATAGGGGCGCAGGTGTCCGTGATGAGTGCGCAACTTCACTCCCGCTTGCGCAAAGTTTTCACGCTAGCCACTTCTTGTCTCCGAGTCGCTGACGGAGGAACTGCTGCCCCCGCGGGCATGTGCACTGCACGCGCCACAATTGCTGGTCATGGTATCTCTGTCCTGTTCACCGTTTTAGAGCATTGCACCCATGACCTCATCCTCGGCCAAGATTTTCTGTCGGTCCATTCTGCGCTGATCGATTGTTTTCTCGGACTCGTCCACCTTGACCTACCGCTTTCGCCAATCACAGCTGATGAAGCCTTGCCCCTTCTCTGCTGCCTCGAAGCACCCGTTTGCCGCCTAAAGCTCTTTCTTACGCACCACTATGTGTATTTCCCTCTGTTCCTGACAGCGATTACGTCATTTCTCTAATACCAGCCGTTTTAATGGAGCGCAACGTGACCTCCCGCCAAACAATCGCCACGATCAAGCAAAATCGGACATCACTTCACTTCCTAAATTTCAGTTTTTCTACCCAACGTCTGCCGCAAGCCATCAGTATGGGCCTCCTCTCCGCTTTAGAGGAATGCCACGTTTCTACATTGGCCGTCGATTGCAAACGAAATACTGACCCTCACATTCCGGACGCGACTACCCCGACCGAACCTTTTGGGAAAATGTTGGCCCCAGATTTACCCCCTGCCCAAGCCGATCAACTCCCCTGCCTCCTAGCTTCCTTTTGGGACATTTTCGACCTGAACAATTGCCCTTTAGGGAAAGCGTCGTCAGTTGCCCACCGGATCAACACCGGCAGCGCAAGCCCCGTTCACAAACGCCCTTAGAGAGTCTCTCGTGTAGAGCGGCGAATTATCCAACAGGAAGTGGATAAGATGCTAGCGAATGACATCATTGAAAGTTCTTGCAGCCAATGGGCCTCACCAGTAGTGCTGGTGAAGAAAAAAGATGGCACATGGCGGGTTTGCTCGATTATCAACATCTCAATGCAGTCACAAAGGACGTGTATCCCCTCCCAGGGATAGACGACGCCCTTGACTGCCTTCACAGCGCTAAGTATTTTTCCTCCATTGACCTTCGGTCTGGATATTGGCAAATCACAGTAGATGAAATGGACCGTAAAAAAACGCCTTCCTAACACCCGATGGTCCGTACCAGTTCAAAGTGATGCCATTCGGCCTTTGCAACGCTCCAGCCACATTCGAGCGCATGATGCACCCGCTGCTCCAGGGCTTCAAGTGGTCCACCTGACTCTCTTACCTGGATGATGTTATCGCATTTTCTCCCTCATTTACTACCCACGTGGAACACCTCTCGGAAATTCTAACCCTTTCCGACGCGCCGGTCTTCTGCTGAATTCCTGAAAATGTCATTTCGGATGTCAGCAAATCACAATTTTCGGATACCTCGTCGACGCGAAGGGGGTTCGTCCCGACCCTGATAAAGTTCGCGCAGTTCAGAACTTTCCAGCACCGCGGTCGACGAAAGATGTTCGAAGCTTTCTCGGACTTTGTTCGTATTTTCGGCGCTTTATCAAAAACTTTGATGATGTTGCTAGACCTCTCACCAACCTTTTGAAGAAAAATGTTCCGCTTTCGTGGAGCTCCGAGCACGCCGCCGCTTTTACCATCCTTATCTCCGTACTCACCCACTCGACGCTTGTGGCTCATTTTGACCCTTATGCACCCACAGAAGTACGCACAGATGCCAGTGCGTATGCAATCGGAGCTGTCTTGAAGCAACGACAGGATGGTCTTGAGCGGGTTATTGCCAATGCCAGCCGCCATCTTTCCGCCCTAGAGCACTACTCCATTACGAAACGAGAATGCCTCGCCCTCGTGTGGTCTGTCGCCACGTTTCGCCCTTATCTGCATGTCCGCTCATTCACAGTTATAACAGACCACCGCGGGCTTAAATTTGCTGGCTCTCTTCGCTAAAAGATCCGGTAGGCAGGTTAGGTCGATGGGCATTGCGCCTACAGAATATACATTTGACGTAAAATACACATCTGGATGCTTGCACCAAGATGCTGATTCTTGTCTTGCCATCCGGTCGACACACCAGACGCTGCTGACGATGACGATGCAGTCTTTCTGTCTGCTCTATCTGGACTCCTCCACATTACGGAAGAACAGTGCCGTGATCTAGCATTACGATCGACCATCGACAACATTAACTCTGCCTCACCTGACGCGTGTACGGGAATGATTGTGCTACGCGATAACATTTTGTATCGCCGCAATACCCGCCCTGACAGGCCGGAACTTTTGCTCGCTGTCCGTGCGCATTTGCGCTCCACAGTCCTCCAGCAGCTTCATGACATGCCTACTGCTTGTCACCTCGGCATTTCTAGCAAGTATGAACGCGTACGCCAGCGTTTTTCTGGCCTGGCCTGTACCGTTCCATCCGCCGCTACGTCAGTTCTTGCGATCAGTGTCAGCGCCGCAAGACACAAACATCGCTTCCTGCGGGAACACTACAGCCACTCGACATCCCGGTAGAACTTTTTTTCCGGGTTGGCCTGGACTTGCTTAGCCCGTTTCCCCAGTCGACGTCGGGAAAGAAGTGGATTGCTGTCACCACACATTACGTCCCACGCTACGCCATTACGCGTGCTTCGCCGACTAGCTGTGCTACTGATGTGGCAGATTTCCTTCTTCACAACGTCATTCTCCAGCATGGGGCTCCACGTTAGTTGCTCACCGACCGTGGCCGTTTCTTTCTCTCACAAGTCGTTGACGACATCCTCCAATCCTGTTCTACTCAACATAAAATAACTACATCGTACCATCTCCCGACTAACGGACTCACCGAACGCTTAAACCGTACCTTGACCGATATGCTTTTCTGCTACGTTTCCCCGGATCACCGCGACTGGGACGTCTTCCTGCCGTATGTGACGTTTGCGTATAATTCGTCATGGCATGCTTCGGCTGGGTATTCGCCGTTCTACCTCCTTTATGGTCGTGAGCCCACCCTACCACTGGACACCCTTATGCCTATGTCGGCAGAAGAACCCTCAGTGCGATCGGAGTACGCTTCGGACGCTATTGCTCGCGCTGAAAATGCTAGGCAGAATGCCCAAAACCGGCTTTGTTCCTCACAAGCTGATCAGAAAACGATTTATGACCGAAGACATCGGGTGACGCACTTTGCTCCAGGTTACCTTGTCCTCCTCTGAAAACCTACCCGCCGTATTGGCCTTTATGAAAACTTCTGCCCCGCTACTGTGGTCCCTTTCGCGTCTTGTGCCAAGTTACCGACATAACGTACGATATCTCCCCTGTGGCGTCGGCACCGTCGAGTCACGCTAATTCTACAGACATTGTACATGTACGATTGAAGCAAGATTTTCAGACGGACGCTGTAACCCCATAGCGCTGCGACGGCACTCGTTCCACCGGGTAATAGTGACACGAGGCACCGACAGGCGATAGCAAACTATGTGGTTATGGGGCGATTTGCCCAGGTTAAACGAACGGTGATTGTGCGACGAGTTCCCGTGGAAGAAGAGGACTAGGTGTGATGGTTGTGCTTCCCTCAGTGTGTACCAGCGGCACCCAGCCTCTTGCGTTTTGAATATTGCAAATACATTTTTCTACGGCATCCTCGCCTCGTAACAATATTAATCACTTGGGGATCTTTAATGCGCTGCAAATGTGGACACACGTAGACAGGCGCTTTCGCTTTTCGCCTCCATCAGAAACGCAGCCACAGCGATCGGGATCGCACCCGCGTCCATGGGCTCAGCACCACGACGTCTTAGCCACTCAACTACTTATCTTACATACCACGGTTACACTTAAAAAGTAGACTAATGTCAATCAATAACATTGTCTCCAATCTTGCTTGTAAATAGACATATGCATCTGTAATGTTCACCTGGAACAGATCGGTGTACCACGTAGTATTTCGAGGATAATTGTGCAATATGGCGTGGCATGACAATATATTTGAAGGTACACATTCGGAAGAATATTTATTTATTGCAAATGAATATTTATTTCTTTGCAATTTGCCAATACTGCAAAACCATTTTATTTGCAGGCTTGGAAAGCGCAAGCATAGCTCGGGATAAATCTATCCTAAGCTATGTTTGTGGGTTTTTGAATAAGCTGGCTTTTTTTGCTGCGTGGCTCAAAATTTTTATTCTCAAAATACGCCCCCAAAACAGGTAATTAATACGTCATTGATCTTAGTTTTTATGCTGAGCGTGCTCCTTATTGCTTTGTTTGGTGCCCGCTGTGACATATCAGTACAAACAGAAGAAAACCAACGCTGTGTCATTACGGTCCTTTTCTTTTCCTAAAAGTCTGCCGCAACCAAAAAATATTGGTATAAACGGCTGAGAGTGTAGAGGCGGCCACATGTATTTCTCACTCCATCTGGTTTTCGATGTCTTTCTGTCCAAGATAGTCTCCACACCTCATGCCGTGAACAGATGTAGGAAAAATGAACGGAAGGTAATTACGGCGCCAGACAGCTGGAATGCAGGTCTCCCACCTGTACTATCACTTTTCTCCGGCTATCAATAAAGCGGGTGGTTGGGTCGGCAGGCTTACACATGTTATCAGCGGTCTCGAAAAGCCCATGTGTTTAACGCCAAGGTGTCCTCTACCAGGCTGCGGGTGGTCGATCCTTCTGCCATGGCGACGTCTGTAAAACCTTCGAGATAGCGTGTTACCGCTTGTTCTTGACGGTGGAGCACGTCAGAACGCTTACCTAAGTCAATATTGTGCAGTGCCAGCGTTTCTTTGCAGATGGGGAGAGGTGACTGGGAAACCTCGGCTAACCTAACAGGAAAGCACCCTCTTTGTTGGAATTAGTTGTGACAGTTTCTAAACCAACGGTTATTGTACTGGGCTTGACCACACACCGGTTTATTCTATCGGTATTGCGGCTGGTGTGGGGTCATTCCACGCGATACGTCCCAGCCCAAAAATTGACCACAGCCATTTTCATTGAGAAATTTGTGCTTGTAACCGACTAGTGTAGGAGGTCTGGACAGAGTATTTTCGTTGAAAAAATTTTTCCGCCACCTGAATTTGTTTTAGTTGAGGGAGACCTTGTTTCTTTATTCAAGCACTGCACTTTGAAATATATGAGCAGCAACTGTACGAAGTGAGTGCGGGAAAACCCAAATATAAGTATTGCGTTTACGGTGTATTTTTTGCAATGTCCAGCGACACAAACCATCTTCGTCTAGTAGAGAGCCAGGCTAGCACATGCCTGCCACAAAAAAGGCCGCCGGCACGTATGCGTCCCGAGTTGGGTACACAGTTCAATGGTGGGCACAAGTGCGTCTTATTGTGAACTTCAAAAATTTGTTCTCCCTGAAACAAAATTTACTCCAAAAAAATTTTAAAATTAGAAGTTAAACTTGTGATGCGCATATTGATCCATCTAATGTAATGTTACCTCAAGGGCCTTTGGTGCTTTTTTAGGTCTGAAGTTCGGAAAAAACGCAATTTTTTTATTTTGAATTTAGAAGTTAAACTTGTGATGCGCATATTGAGCCATCTAATGTAATGTTACCTCGAGGGCCTTTGGTGCTTTTCTACGTCTGAAGTTCGGAAAAAACGCAATTTGTTTCATTTTTGTAAGTGCTTTGCCTAAACAATACGTGCTATAATCAACTAAATAATTAGAGTAGACACTCAAGGACCATATCAATGCACGATGGGAATATTACGACTCAAGCTTTTATGGTGCATTTGCGAAAAAGTCCTAAAACGCGCCATTTCTAGCGTTTTTACTTCGCTAATACAAGTTACAACAACTAAGTCAAGATTATGACCACAAAGCATTTTTTGTTTGTCCGACGTGAGTTCGCTCCTCGAGAGCCTGAATTTGATATCCCACATTCTTTAGCGCCACATCTCTGAATTTTAAACCAATCTGAGACTATCCATGACTTCCGTGTTACACGGTTCGCCATTTTTGATATTTTTTTGTTTAGCTTTTTTTTAGTCTTTAAACATGTAGTTTGTTCTATTCTTTACATTTACGCTTTTATAATGATTACAGTTTGAACTCCCGTGATATCTGCAATTTTGTGGAAATGCAGGGCGTTACACGATCCTGGCACGGGGAGGGGAAGGGGGTACTCGGCAAAGAAGACTACGTATTAAAAAAGCAAAGGCATATCTATGAACGTCTCGCTCTTCAGAGATTCGCAGGGAGAGTTCACTTTGACACAAGGCGTTATTTTCAGGATGCAGAGCAAGAATGAATGGCACCGTAACGCTAAACATTTTCGACGTAAATGAACTGAGCAGTGAGCGCGCGTCCCCTCGCCCAATCTTGTTTGTTTCGCCCCACGGCCCCAGCACACCATCGAGTTTGGACAGCCTCTGTCATGAACACGCACACGGAGTCTAAATCAATAGTTTGGTATCCAATATATACGTACAATTGCTTGGAACCAGCGCTAATCCTCATGGCCAGTAGGTATAGCTGTATTAAAACTGCAACAAAATCTGTTTGCGACCTCACAGGACTTACGGTGTCATGTCATACCGAATGCAAGAGTATCAGCTCACGCATTTGCACCCGTAATATTTTCACTACGCGTCATTTTGAAAACACTGAATGCTCATGAAATCAGAGTCCATCTGAGCCCGAGTGAGCCCGAGCACGAGAGAGTTGTGAGCCCATTGGAGTTTTGAATTTATTTTGAGTTTTCAGTCCAATATGAGTTCTGAGTTCATTTTGAGTTTTGAGTACATTTAAAGTTTTGAGTCCATTTTAAGATTGAGTACCTGTCAGTTTGGAGTATAGTTTAAGTTTGAATTCGTTTTGAGTTTTGAGTACATTTTGAGCTTGAGTACGTTTTGGGTTCTGAGTCCATTTTGAGTTTTAGTACACTTTGAGTTTGAGTACATATTGAGTTGGAATACATTGTGAGTTCTGGGTACATTTTGAGTTTGAGTTCATTTTGAGTCTTGAATACATTTTGAGTTGGAATACATTTTGAGTTCTGAGTCAATTTTGAGTTTGAGTATATTTTGAATGTGAGTACACTTTGAGTTCGGAGTTCATCTTGAGTTTGAGTACATTTTGGGTTTGAGTACATTTTGAGTTTGAGTACATTTTGAGTTCTGAGTCCATTTTGTGTTTGAGTACATTTTGACTCTGAGTCCATTTTGAGATTGAGTACATTTTGAGTTTGAGTACTATTTTATTCTGATTTCATTTTTATTTTGAGTACATTTTGAGTTCTTAGGTCATTTTGAGTTTGAGAACATTTTGAGTTTTGAGTACATTTTGAGTTTGAGTACATTTTGAATTCTGAATCCCAGTGAGTTCTCAGTTTGGCGCTCAATCTGAGTCTGAGTTTGAGTGAGCACAGATGTGCTGCTCAGCATTGAATTTGAGTTTGAGTGAGTGGTGATTAAAAAAATTGTGAGTGAGTTTGAGTGAGCCGCGCCAACTTTGCCGAGGCATGCCATCTGGCAAAGTTGGCGCGGCTCACTCAAACTCATTCACCACTAGAGTGAGCCCTTCGCTTCCCTCCTGCCCTAGAGTGCTGCCTTGAAGGGAACTGAGATTTAATTATGCTCTAACGAATACATAGACAAAAACCCGACGTTTCGAATCCCGCTCGGCTTCTTCATGGGTGACTTGGGCCACGCTGCCGCTGCGTTTTAATAGTATTTCACTTCTGCTGGCCTCGCACAAAGCCCTTCGCTGCGGCACGTAATTCGTGTGTGGACACCGAATGGAGAGTGTCAAGCGAGCGATTAACGTTGCCAGGGGTGCGTTGGATGTGCCACGATTCAAGGAAAAGCCACTTCCGCCAGTTGGTTTTCCTTTCGAGGATGGCCGTTCCGGAAAAGTCAATTTCGTGGTCTGCCACGTGGCAGTGTTCGGCGACTGCGCTGCGTTTTCTATTCTGTTTCCGTACGTCATTCTTGTGTTGCCTAATATTCTCTGGTAGGTTTTTGGTTTCACCGATGTACGAGGCGTAGCACTCAGCTCACGGAATGCCGTAAACGACTCTGGGTGCTTTGTGTATTGTCGGTCGGTCTTTGGGATCGGGGGATTAGGCGGCCCATTATTGTCGAAGGCTTGTGGGCGATACGCACTGCTACACCATTTTCTGCGATTTATAGGATTTTCTCATGATTGGGGTGATATCTTTGGCGAGACGGCCCTTGTGAGGTCGTTCTCTTGCTTCACCGTAGCTCCATTGTTGCACTCGTGGCTACTTTAGCGAACACGCACCATACTACATATGTTTATTTACGTTTTTTGTATTAGCAAGGAATTGATTACGAAGCGCATAATAATTATATTTTAGACAATATTATGGTTATTTTGAGATGTTTCAAGGTTTAGAAATGGAAATTATGTGTTTTGGATTCGATTTTGGTTTGATTTGGGAGTCAGTTCTTTCCGAGGAGATTGTGGCAGAGAATTCAATCACGGAACAGCAGCCGAACAGTAAAAAAGTGCGGAGGAAATGACGTCACACCTCAAATATTTGCTATATGAAACATCCTACTGGTTTACCGCGCATAAACACTTTGTACGGTACAGTGATATGAAGGCCCCGTAGAGACTAAGCATTTGTTCAGGACGACGTGCACCATTGGTTCAGACGCCCCACAAACGCGACACATTCCCTGGTAACTTCAACTTTTCACAAGAAATATCTGCAGCACAAATAAAAACAGCATAAACAACAAATTGATTGTTGTAGTTTCTAGAACGACATCAAGTGTTTGAGGAGCTCATTGATGGGGACGTTTACGAGTTTTTCAGATCTGTTTACTTTATGTTTATTTCATAGTCACCGCTCTTGTTGAGGAAACTAGTTTTTTATTCTGGTCAATACCCTGAGTACCTTCTTTTCATTCGACCCCTTCACACTCCCACTTACCTCCCCTCGCTCCCACCCTCGCCGCGCCTTACCACACTTTGACGCCACGCGGTTACTTTGTAAACTCTCCTTTTCCCTCCCTTTTCATACCCTGCATACTGCCAGCTAACGGTGCGCTAAATTAAACACAATGAAATGAATATTGTGGAAAACGTCCAGAAAGGCCAGGGAGGAGGCCGTCGTCTGGGAAAGCAGATATATTCACACTATTTACAGGGAACCGTCTTCAAAGCGCCCATCTTGTCGCCGCGCCTGGTCGTCTTCCTCTTCATCGTCTATGCGTCTGTTGAGCCCCGTGCCTGCGTTGTCTTCGTCGCCTTCGAAAGTTCCAACAAGTATAGACAGTTTGGCAATTTTATATACGCACGGTTTATTGTGAGCTAGTCTGCGAGTAACATTTTCACAAAAACGTGCGACACGCAACGTCTTAAGAGAAACTGTACCGCCCTGGCAATAAAGTTCTCCCCACATGTAGAAATTTGCCTTTAAATGTACTTGCATTTTCAGCAAAAACATGTTACATAATTTTGTTCCCAGAGCGTGTATAGCGCGATGGTCGAACCATATCAACCCAACTCTCTACGACCTACTTTAGTGATACTCACAACCCCCCCCCCCCCACTTTGTATAAATTATATGCTTTATGTAAAAGGCAAATCATCCCTCCACCGATACAATACAGGAAATGGAACAGAAAACTTGGGAGTTTCCATGTCCACTTTGCAACCATAACAAGAAATCTCTGCCAAATATGAATTTGGAAAGAAATGACAAAACTCTTTGGTTTGGTTCCATGTTAAAAAAAGCGTTCTATATTTTAGTGAAACTCTTTCAAGAAGTTGACTGCTAAATTTACTTTCGTTCACAGTATGCGTGCCTTTATCATGTTAAAAATTGTGATATTACAGCGCCCCAATGAGACAAGCGTGGCAGCCCTGGAACGTAATTTGGATACGCGCCCAGTTAGAGACACAAGGGTAGCATGGCTTCCTCATCTAGCTTTAAATCTTAATCTGGGAAGTCTGCCTTTTGATACGCTATTTAAACTTAACAAGCCAATTTATATCGCAAACACATTGGATACGACGACACTGCTATACAGTCGGATATTATAAATACGAGATCTGGCACACATTTTTGCTTTTAGCGTTGCAGCAGTTGTTAGGGTGGCAAGTTCGCTGTTGAGGGAAACATTGTCAAGAAAATGGCGAGAGGGCGTGCGCTGTGTCTTGCGGCGACCGCCGAGTCCCGGCTCACGAAGTGCCTTAAACGACAAAACTGCGGCACTGTCGTTAGGCGCTACCGGGCAGCAAAATTACCCTCCAGAGTTAACACTACAGAATAAAAAGCGCCCTGCACGGAGAGGTCACCGCGGTTCTGCATTCTCAAGAAGAAATCATGGATAATTGGAGACATGGGAAAGAGCGTACATCTCCTTCCTGATACGACTTGCACATCCTGCCACCGCTGCCTCAAGTCGATGAAGAAGAGCTGGTGGGAGTCTACAAGGCTGGTGTTGACTTCCCACCCACCTCTTGCCGCGGAGAACACGCCAACCTCTTCGGTGCAGGTGACGACGATTGGTAGTGCCACAATTTTGGTATATAAATGATACTGAACACAAATATGTGTCTGGCAATATACACCAAAAACAGGTTTGCCATTGAAGC
The DNA here is from genome assembly GCF_048455015.1 of Haemaphysalis longicornis. NCBI lineage: Eukaryota > Metazoa > Arthropoda > Arachnida > Ixodida > Ixodidae > Haemaphysalis > Haemaphysalis longicornis. The sequence continues at coordinate 113,010,311 of NW_027526407.1, read as the reverse complement.
CTTTTACGTGAGTGTAGGCCTCTCGGAAGTTTTGTAGATTGCCAGGAATACCATGTGCTTCTCTACACTTAAGCACCCCTCTCTTGCTTAATCGCACTCACGCACACAAGTAAAGGTGTTCTGTGTGAGTACGGACCGCGAATCGGAAGCGCGGGGATACTTCACAAATAATGAGCTGGAGATCTCAATTCAAAGTCAGATGAAACATCATCTAGGCTGTGCGTGATGGCAACAAAACTACCGCGAAAAAACATTTCAAGACAAGGTAAATTTGTGAACAATGCAGCAAGTACAAACAAAACCATGTTCACTTCAGCTCTGGCCAAACAAAGTTTACTGTCTTACTTTTTTCAACCGAGATGAGTGAATTGTAATCGACACAAAGAAATTTGCTTCTGCGCTATAATGAAAGGAGAGGAGCAGAACGAAAATAAACATTGATTGATTGACCCTAAGTGCTGATGGCTGGGTACTCGAGAGGGACATGACCTTTATTGCAGCAGAAACACAATACGTCCAGTCGGAGTAGCAGCTAACTCCAATAAATTCTAGTTCAGTGTACCTGCGCACACTGTGCCAGCTAGCGCGTCTGTGTTGCATACACGGAAAATACCAGGATCGCAAGTGTATATTCCCGGGAATCGAAGTGTGCATTCACATTCAGCGGGCCATAAAAGGTGCGTCCATCACGTTATAAGACTGCATATTTCTGTAGAAGGTAGAGTAGGGAATAAAAGGGGGACAGGAAAATATTGTTATCACGTGAGAGCCAGGGGCCTTCGTATAGAAGAAGCTCAAACCGATAACATTACTTTATATTGCGTTGGCATAGATTGCATGCGATGTATTGTGGGAACCTTTAAACCCCAGGCTACATTTAATACCCTGAGAAAGATCTTTAGAATTTTTGTTAATGCGGAGACGAACATAGCCACTCGTGTCTAAAAAATCAAGGGTGCACACGTCACAGAAGTGGAGGGAAATTAAGTTCCAAACTTACAGGGAAAAGAAAAAAGAATGGTATTGGCGAGTTAATGCGTACAACGGCATTCAGTCCTGACTCATGTCGCGCAACAAATGGGTGATCAACAGTCGTTAAGGGTTACCTATATATAGAAGCGCCTTACCTACATGGAAAACCTTTTTAGGTAGACAAGTAATCCTACCCTCGCAGCAGAATAAAATTTGGGAAGCGTGAGGATTCTTTATGGCGTCAGACGTTAATATCGAAGCTGTCACTTTTCTTCCTTTTCTCTGTAATTTCTTCTTTTAATATTTTCTCTGTTAGCTATTATATTTAGCCTTTCGTATGAAAAAATAGATATACGTAAATCGCGAGGATTTGGCTATATCATTTTCTTCTCTGAGCACCCAACCTTGCTTGTTGTGGGGTTTTCTTTATTTCGCTAAAAAATGACTCCTGTAAAATATTCTGCGTTATATTTTTTTTAATCTGGCCCGAGACAGTGATTCGGAGGTATTGTTTGTTGCGTGTATAGGGTAGAGCGTTGTCCTCCACGAAAACATTTCTAACACCCATGCAGTGGTAGACACGAAAATAATGGAGGGGGCGACTTCTGTTCAGTGGAAGCAAAACAGATGATGGTCGGTAGTTGGCCGCGGATTGGTGTCGTACGGGTGTGATGTTCCACATCATATAATAGGGTGGGTGAACATGAACGACGGTAACGTGGGGCATCCTCAACACAAATGTCAAGTGGCCGGACACAAACAGCCGTGGTTCAAGCTGTTGTTTGCTGTTATGTTATGCTATTTGCGGCTGATAACAAGTTCATTTTTGCACTTCTGCGTTTCTAACCTTACCGAATGATGAAATATAAGTTGCGGCGATGTCGAGCACACATTCCGCAGCTTCTGCTTGAATAGCTTAAAGGTGGTAGCAGAAAACCAACACCTGAAATACCTAGTGTGTCGTGGACACTTACAGCATTCACCTTGCCTGCCGCGGACTCCACTATCGCCAAGTTTCCTACAATACTCCAAACGCCTTCTGGAAGATGCCGCAGACGTCTACTGGCCCAAGTTAGAATAATTGCGTGGCTTTGAAATGCGCCAGGGACACTAATGTGAAGTACTTGTCAAGTTAACCACACCTTACGTATAAAGTATGACTCCGAATTCTAGGCGTAAATGGAGTTATGACAGGGAACTTGTTTTTCGCATCACGTCAATTTCCTACCATGTTTTGCCAATAGAGTAGGTAATTTCTGCTTTTTATGAAATAAAATAAATCTGTCATTCTGTAAAGAGGCAGCAACAAATAAATCAGTCAATTTATCGCCATTATGACAAAAGTTAAAATAAAGCATCCTAATCAAAAATATCCAAAAAGATATGTTATATAAGCGCTCGATAGTAGAATAATAATAGGAATGTTATGGAAATAATGGTGATGGAAACCTGGCACTTTCCACTGTTGGGTGAATACAGCCCACATTCGGCTATTTGAGTTGTAGGCAAAGACTCATGAGCGTCAGAAAGTGCTTAATCAATTTTTATATATATGACGGTTCCTAAATCCCATTTTCCACAACTTCTTTTTCCGATCACATTCCTGTAAAACATTTATTTGGATACACCCAATAAAACATCCACGGTTTTCATTGTAGTTACAGAACTACACAATCACAATTATACATCGAACTCACAGCGTTCACATAATACCAAATGCTTAAAAAAAAACGCTTGTTCCAGACGACTTGCTTGTGGCGAAGGGGTTTCCAACGCATAAGCGTTGAGGCCAACAAAAGGTGGAAAACTACCGCCGATTTTCCCTCACCTGGGTATGCTGCACGTTAGAGCATTATATATCCAGAGCTATGCATACGTATCCTCAGGGCACAAAATCATTATTTTCTCTTAATCAGCATGATTTCCGGCAAACGTTGTCACTGCAAACACAACTAATAGAAACAGTCGATGACTCCACGCATGTTTCAAATACAAGTGTGCAGACTGGTGCAGTGGGCATCGCGTCCTTCAACGGGTTTGACAATGCTTTTGAGGTCTTAGAACTCGTAGGCAGAAACGATAACATAATTCAATGAATAGGTGCCTACCTGACCGCAAGAATACACTGATGTAGACATAAACAGCTTGAAATCTGTGTCATAAATGTCACCTCAGGATTACCGCAAGGTTCATTTTTAAACCCGATAATACGCCTTACATACATAAATGAGATATCATACGGCATAAGTACGAGTACTACAGCGCGACGTTTTGCACACGACTGCTTAATCTATAAAAAATACATTGTGAGGTTGACAAAAAAACGCTGAATGACACTCTCGATGCTGTCTGTAATTTGTGCAGCGATTCTAAAATGGAAATAAATCAAAGTAAAACAGTGCTTTGTGCGTGACAAACCAAACTAAGCGTGTTTTCGATTCGAATTGGAGTCTACGCTATACCCGCCTGTCTACAGCCACTGCAATATAATATTTAGATGTAACAATGTCCAGTAATGTAAATTGTTGGGCCCATTTCAAAAACATTTGAATGGCGGCAAAGAGGAAACTATGGTACCTGCAGCGAAAGTTAGACTTGCTTCGACCTTCGTCGAGCTAGCACCATATCTTTCACATATTTGACCAACTTTACAATATGCAATCATTGTATTGGATCCCTCTAAGTCGGATAAAGTACAAAAGCTAGTTGTCAGGTTTGCGCTTTCAAAGTACTCTTCGACCGAGTCGGTAAGAGCAATGGTATGCTCTCTTCAACTGCCTACCTTAGACGAACGTCGGCAGTTGGCAAGGACGAAGTTCTTTTTATTGTAAAAAAAACGATTAAGCATGAACACAACAATGCACCTAATGCCACGGCGTGAAGAAACCTAAGAGGTATAAACAATTACACATACGAAGTACCTCAACAGCTTGCCACTGTTTATGCGAATTCATTTTTTTTTTCAAACACAAGTCGTCAGTGGAAACCTTGTGCGTTCCAGTGACTGTGATTCACTGAAAAGACTTGAAACAGTGTACAATTATTTTTCGCTGTTTGCATGGTCTACTATTTTAGTTCTTTGTTTGCACGCGTGATTTGACTGCACTGTTTTTCCTTTAACCACAATGTCGGTGTTTCGGATGTATGCCATGGAACATCTACAGGTTGATGTGTTGCTGTTTATATCACTACAGAATTTGAATGTGTTTATCTATAAAATTCCTGGAATCTTCCACCCCTGTAAGTGCTGAAAGGCTGAGGGTGTTCTACAAATAAATGAAAAAATAAATTAATTACTACACACCTAATTACATATTTGTGGGCATTTCCGTATGAAACGTGAAAATTTTGGCACAGGGCGTAGTTGTAAGGATTTTATATATTTTACCCAAAAAAACTTGTATGTTCACAAGAACCTATTCAAAATGTATTCCTCCCACTTCAGCAGGATAACGTGAAGGCAGAGAAGTTCACTCTTTGTGTGCACTTATGGTCTCATTGCTGTCGCAGCTTAAAAATAATGCGACGGTGCTATGCCTAAATATACTTAACAACGATAAAACTACAAAGTGATAGCGATTGCATTTAGGACATCTAAATGTACAGCAAAATATACAGTATGGCCAGTTCAACAGGAAAAGTAAAAAAACACGTGCCTATTAAAAAGCGTGTAGATTATTCAAGCTCACAGCTTGCGGTGAAACATTTACTGCTGCAACATTGCTACATGATCTAATTCGAGAAAGAACCTTTGCTGCTAGCCAAGGGCTCGGCCTGTCACTGTCAATTTGATAACAGAGAGATATGTATTTTGCCTATGAAATTGTTTTTCAGAAAGGCAGAAAAGTGTCGCATCAACCAGCACCTTTTTTCCTTCAACACAGTGCAAGAGCCGCCAATAGTAATAGCCCCAAACTAAAACAAGTATGGTGTAAGTGTACACTAGTGCCCCATGCGCATCTTGCTAGCACTGCTTTAGTGAATTTAGGATTTTTAGGAGAAGCTTTCTTCGTCTCACTGATGACTGTGTTGTAATGAAAACACACTGCAACAGAGTCAACTGTGGACAATAAAAGTGCTAATGGCGGCAATTGTTGTGGCAAGAAAGGATGAACTGTTCCAGTCGTCGGCATTAAACTGGAGTCTATCTGATTAGGAAGCCGAATTCCATTCGATTGTGTCGTCCTGACACTGTCGAAGCTATTCTGATTTCCCACTCTAACTTTTCTGGTACTCAACCTTCCAAATACGTGAATTAAAACAAACCAATCCTAAACGCCCACTTACTTATTCGCAGTCGAGATTGTTTTCCTTGTCTACTTTGTCTCTCGTTAGATGAAGAGTGGTTTTATTGCATAGTTTGATTATTCTAGATAAGAGAACCTTCTGCACAGTATTTGATGAGTGCTTCTAGTAATCTCTGGAAAGCAGGCCATTTCTGAGAGATGGTTCTCAAACACTATAGTCGGGGAAAGCGACAACATTGGTTTCTCATGTCGGTAGCCACCCCGTCACGTGTATGCACGCCTCACTAGTTGAGCAATCGGTGAGCAACTGCACTTTGTGTCCACTTCAACTATGCGACTAACCCGTTTAACACATCGGCTTAGGAAAAAAATGTCCCTGCATACAACCAAATAAAAATTACAGAAATAAACAGACGTACCCTGTGCCTAACATATTTAACACATATTTGTGTGACTAGAAAAAGTTCTGCATTCAAAGAATATATTTTGTTATGATGACGTAAAGAAAGTCGTGTAGCCAAGCGGTACAAGAGGTATTCACGCAGTGTATTTACAATCCCGAGATCACCTCGCAGGTAAGGCGCAAGATCCTCTTCAATTTCTACGTCTAGCAGGTTTTCCGAGTCTGCGTGTGCTACCGTCATCTTCTTTCGGATAGTACCTGGTACATGTCCCCATGTGGTACATAGGCTAGGTACATAGGCTATGCGCGAACCTTAGCAATAACCTACACAATATTACAGAACCTTAGCAATGTTACAGAAATAAATAAACGCTACTTCCCGTATCCAGTGTGTTGTGTGATAATTAACATTCGTCCTCGTCAAGCTGTAGTGATTCTTGAGACAATTTTTAACAGAAAAATGTAACGTCCCCAATAAAATTTTATTCATAGCTGCTATGGCACGAAACGCTCTGGCCGTAGTTTACGGGGACATGACTACGCACACACGTGTATGAGCGCGCAAGATCGGCGGGGAGGTCACCGAAACTAATGTGGGGTCTTAGGGAGGCATTGGTGCCCGTCCCCGGTGAACTAATACGCACTGCCCGTTCGGCTCCCGCAACACGGCGCCAAACCCTCAGCATATGCTAGTAGCTATTCCAAAAGTCTCCATTCAGCGATTGGTATGCCGTAAAATTGTTCTTGAACAAAAATGCAAACGGGATGTTTTAAGGCAACCATATACATCGTAAAACACCCTCAATTCATCGCTTGTAATTATGATTGGTAGCAGTATATCTGGTCTATCTTAACACTATGCGTTACCTAACTCACAGCTTTTAGCCGAAAGCCGAAACTCGGAAATATATATCATGTGATAGTTTTGCGTAGATAAAATACTCACTGTCTATGCTAAAGACTTATTTCTCAAAAAATATTCATATTGATCCGAAAATTCTATTTCCCAAAATCGGGTTCCTGTTAAGGCACGCTGTGGCAAGTTAAGCTGTGGTAATGTAGTGGTAAGGTTTCGTATAACACCTGGTTGTGGTTTTATCTAGAGCAGTGCCCGATTTTAAATAACACGCGATAACAGCAGACGAAGGGTCTGCTGTTACCACTTTGGTCTCCATGCTGTATTTTCTGCATGTTTCCCACTCGCCGGTTCCTGGACACATTAGGTTGCCAAGAACCTACAGTTCATGATTTTCAGTGTAGAAATTTCGCCTTTTAGTATCTCTTCATAAGTATTACGTACTACTGAATGTGACTTTCAAAAGATATCTATTCTGGTCACTAGTACCGCTAAACATAGAAAAAATAAGGGACCTTTGACGTGGGCCTTTGAAAGCTTTAGGAAGGCAAGGGACCAACAATTTATGGCCTACAGTGGTTAAAGATTTCTTGTGAGTGTCATTAGGGAGGTATTGTACCTGGTAGTTGTAGTATTAGTTCTGATATCTGTCTTTTCTCTTCTAGCACATTTAGGTCCGGCTATAACGGACAGCATGATTTAACGCGCAAGGTTTGCTACACGATGTAGTTCCATATAACCTAACAGACGTGTGACAATCTTCAGTATCAAATTTATTATAAACAATCTGGACAGCTGATTGAAAACAAGATAAAGAACGTACCATGAACCTCACCATGGATACTAATCTACTTAAAAATAAGTGGATTTCGGAGACACTGCATTTAGCACCAACAATGTGAATCACATTCTCGACACGCGACATCTTATCGCCGAAATAGAGCCTACTTCCGTGCATTTCGGCAGAACTTGCCACGGCTTCGTAGTCATCTTGCTATGAAGGGCCGCTATGCAAGCTCACAGAAACGTGGATAACATAGATACGGGTGGATTGCCGTGGTCCTGAAGGCAGCAAAGCAGTTGTGGCAGTTTTTTTTTCCGAAAACGCCATGGGTCCGAAAGTGCTCACACTTACTTAATCACGTTGCACGCCGCTGCTGCATAAGAGTGCTGTAAAGCGAGGCTGGTCAAATTGAAGGATTGGCCCATCTGCGGCATTTTACGGAAATGCAGTTGGGGAGCGCGGCCCTCGGAAGCTCAACGCAGCCGCCGCAGAAACCCGTTGGAGGCATGTGGTGACCGATCACGCGAGCTCAGTGTTTGGAATATCAAATGTTTAGTTCGTTATCAAAACAGATTTTACATGCAGAATGACAGAAATAATGTGTGTTCTGTGTAAAGCATAAACCCCTCTATCTGCGTTCGTTATGTAGAGGATTTGCCGCATCGCGTAATAAGGAAGAAAGCAGGGGCTCCGGCTAAAATTTCAAGTGCAGGAGGAATCCGCAACCTATGTTTTGCACTACTGCAAATTAACCAGCAAGTACGTAGTGTGTAGTTAGAGGTATTTCATGGAGGCCATTTATAAAATCTGATTCCGTGCATGAGCTACAACTTTTTTGGTCCTCGTTTTCTTTAAGCTCACCATCCAAAGTTGCCACCGAGATAAGATGCCTGGCGTCTTCGGGGGGGGGGGGGGGGGGGAGGGCTGATGTACCGGACAGTCAGGAATGTTATTTAGATTTTTTGGAGCGGTACACAAGCCTTTTGCTTGGATGAAATATTTTTTCTGCAGAAAAACACCGCACTCTCCTTATGTTGTGAAGAATAGGTGAGATACCACATGTACTTCCCTTCGAGTATTTGGTCAATTTACTTACGCAGTAATCTTGTAGCCGGCTGGCTAGCTTAGTTTGTGGAATGACTGTTAATTCCGGGCGGTGGTTCGCGATCAAATTCCGGGGTGAGAATATTCTTTACCTCTACGTTTTTGAGAAAAGGTGCCTGGCTTCCATATAAAACCTTCTGGCTGCATTTCAAATGAATATTACGTTTTATTCGCCCAGACTCGCTTCGTTCGGAGATTTGTGGTAAGACTAATTTTCATCTTTTCAGAAGGACAGCTATCAATCAACGCCACGGACCTGTCTCTTCGCATGTTATAGCTGGGGTAATATTTACCGGCAAGAACAAGTTGAGATATTTTCGACTCACATTTTAAGGAAAATGACCTGTTGCATAATTATAATGCCAGGTTAACGTATCACGTCATACGCACCAAGAAACCTGTCACCGGGCTGCGCAAACATTTCCGATTTCAAGCAGGTTAGCCTGAAGAAAAAAATTAGTGCCCTTTTTTTCTGTGAAGAAGCATCACCTGCAAAGCTCTACGCAGTTCACAGAGTGCGTGAATCAAAACACGTTTTTTGTAATTTGCACTAGACCACGCTTACTTCAAAATTAGCCCAATAAAACTTGTAAGGACAGAGCATTAGTATCATGGACATAACTGGAGCTCTCTGTTTTATCCCCGTGTGGTAGGGCCCTTATCGTTTGTGTAATACATCAGCTTATTCCGCTTGATTATTGAGAGCCCACCGGACAGGTCGCATTGGGCCGTTTGAGGTACAAGTTTAAACCTGCCGCCTAAGCAATGAACATGTCATGAGTGAGGGCATCCAAATTAGCTTCCCGTGCACGCCCACCTCCCCTCCCAACCTGTGCACGCGTGCAATGTTATGTGCGGGTGATTAGAAGAGAAACAAACCGTCAAAAAGGCTGCTCTGAAAGACCGGTAAGCTGAACAAGTAATATTGGCCCACGGCTGCGTTTTAAGTGGACAGGTTGCCGTTCATCCCGGAAAGATTCGCGTCTGCTCAAGGAGCTAGAACTTAAGGCAGCGAAGGCGGAGGCAGCGCCTTTATTTTTTTTCGTGCCTATTCGAGCATCTGATTTTACCCAAGCTTCCTTATTGTCCGCTCTTCCAGAGGCCGAACGACATTCGTCCGTCGCAAAGCAAACTTTCAGCGCATGTTGGCTTCTATTTTGTAAACGGGATGGTGTTTCAAGCTCCATATACGTTTAAAGCGGTGGTAAGAGCGGTGAATCATTCAATGTAAACATAATGTTTAAGCATCCTGAGTCGCGCCGAGTTGATAACAGAGTAAAACACACAGGTGATAAGTTGGACGAGGGCAAAAAATTGCTGTTATATCGGCAACAGATAAACAGACGGCTATTTATGTATTGATTCAAATTTCGCATTTCGGATGTTTTGTGAACATTCCACACGACAAAACCGTATTCAAGTAAAGGTCGTACAAACATTTAGAAGTTACAAGGTTGGTTTCTCTTGGCGCTACACTTAAAACCCGCTGTAGCTATCTAGGACTCTATGCAATCACTTGATAACGGCGCTAACGCCGTTGTCAGCCAATAGCGCAAATTGTCAAAGGAACACCGATGGTGGAGAGGGAAATTACAGTTGTGATAGAGGGGTCGGCGGTGGTGAGGAAGAGTCCAGAGCAGCGGCGAGGCAAGCGGTTTCACCGGAATGAAAACTGGGGGCGTTAGACATACTGCGGTCCGTAGAACGTATCACCAGCGGTTCTGTTTGAGCATGAGCTCTGTAGGGGGCAATGTTTAACCTTTCAGATTACTCACCGTGCCATTCTTGGTACAGAATGTTCACCTTTGTTAGCCAATGCTCTACATCTCATTAGATAGTTCCGGAAGGAATAATACCGGAAGAAAAATGCTCCCCAGGGCAACACCGTGTTATGTGAATCAACAGCATGCGCATGCACACGCAAATTGTTTTGCTGCCTGCTCGTTCTCCACTTGTGTGTTCTTTCAGTTGCTTGAGGAACATAATTTCACTCCAATAAACATTTGTTACTTGAAGTAACAAGGAGCGTAATTGTGTTCATGGCACCATGGCAGTAGTGCTGGGTGCTAACGGAATGTTTGGACAAGACGATCGCGGATGTGGCCTCTCTGTACGTGGAAACTGAACATGACAGGCGACGCAATACTACCTTACGCCGTATTTTCCTGCAAGATAGCTCTCCAAGGAAGTACGGAGATTACTCTAACCGAGCTTGGCTACGGTCAACAGCCGACGGTGATGCTCGATGCCAAGATGTCACACGTAGAAGACGGCAATCTCAAGGACGACGTAAAACGTTACTTGTAATTTGTGAGGGGGTCTCCCAGCTCCCTCAAATTTCTACAACAAACAAGCCGCTCGCGGATGCCCGACGCTACAACCTCCGAAGCCTAGATGCCGGTTAACTTCAAACCCCTAATTGTAGCCGTCAAAACTAATTGTGCGTAGCACGCCGTCTTTATTTCTTGGGGCCTCAATGCTCCTCACACAGCCTGGAGTTATCCGTGCGATGCCAATACAAAAACAGAGCTCCGGGAGCGTCTCAAAGCTGAGCATTTCACTCTAACGACACCTCCTAATGAGTCAATGCGAGACGGAAATTTCAACCAAACAGACACTTCAGCACATCTTACGATCACCTAGCTGCGCCTAGATCATACAACAGTCCGCGACCTCAATATTCGACAGTTCCATGCACCTAACGAACCCTCCATCTCCACGCGCAGCTCCAAACGCATGTAACCGATTGGGCTGGCTTTCTGGAATTTCGTCCTTCTACTAACCCCAGTGACCCAACTCACACCTTTAGAACGGTGCACACAACACCCTCTCCACAATGTACACACTAATCAATATACCCTACACCGAGCCATACCATCCCCATGTAGATGCCAAACAACCCCAAATGTGGGAAGCTCTTGTACTCTTCAACGAAAGTAAGGCGCCGTGACGAAATTCATAACAGGCAATACGAAACCAGCATTTCCCTCCTCGTAACGGCCATAATTGGCGTATTCATGGAAGTTGGCTACCTTACCCCACGAGGCGAGTAGAACTGTGGCCCCCCCGCACGGGGCACCTTGAGCAATCTTGGTGACGGTACTGGCGATACCGCGGACCCCGAGCCCCCAAACATACGCTGGATCCAACCGTGGCAATGTGTTTATAGGTGGAGGGTTAGAAACCACGAACGGTGGCCGTCGGAGCCCAGGTCAAGCTCCGGCGGATTGGCCCCCTGTCTGTTCACCAGGCAGGGAGCTCCGGGACCTCTTTGGCTACCAGGGTAAGGTCAAAGAAAAAAGTACCCCAGTCTCCCTGCTTTTATACTATGCTATATGGCATTTTCAAAACCCCCCCCAAACGTGATCGGTCCCTGAAAAGGGGCCGCACCGAAGCATCTTTTCCCCAATTGCCATCTTTAACATTTCCTGAACCGGATAATTTTTCTCGATTTCTTGTGATGGAATTGCTCAATCCAACCCACCCTCTAGCATCTCAGTCAGTCTTCTTGATTGCAAAATATCTTGAAGCCATAGTAGGAAAATCATATAAGTGCAAAAAACAAAGGTCTGGTGAACTACTAATCGAGGTAATTGACAAGCAGCAGTCCACGAAGCTTCTAACTCAGACTAGACTGGCTGATCTAGACATCAGGGTCACACCCCATCGGAGCCTCAACAGCTCGCAGGGTGTGATATCCGAGAGAGATCTCTTGAATGAAACGGATGCGGATCTCCTTGCCGGCTTGAAGGATCAGGGCGTCACTGCCGTGAGACGCATCACTATCCGCAGAGACGACAAGGAGATTCCCACCAAGCACATTATCCTCACTTTTGACCGCGCAGTTCTTCCACAACACACACATGCAGGTTTTATCCGTTGCTCCATCCGTCCGTACATCCCGAATCCGCGGCGCTGTTTTAAGTGCCAGCGGTTCGGGCATGGTACAAACTCTTGCCGTGGCCGAACGACGAGTGCAAAATGCGCAGCGCACGATCATCCGACTGACAACTGTCCATCCGACACCCTCTCTTGTGTTAACTGCGGGGGGGCGCATGCAGCCTACTCCCGCAAGTGCGAAAAATTTCAAACCGAAAAAAAGATAATCAACATCAAGGTAACTGAGAACATCACCTTCCCAGAGGCGCGGAAAAGGTTCGCCTCTTTCCCCCTGGGGAGGTACGCCGACGCAGCTCGCCGGGGGGCGGAGCGACGTCTGGTTTCCACAGGGACCCAGTTCAGCGAGTCTGACCTGGTCCCGCCCCCGCCCCCCACTGGGCTGCCTCACGCAGCCCAACCCGGCACCACACCGCTTGCTGAGGCAGCAGCGGTTGTGGTGCAAACCACTTCTGTTGGGACCGGTGCCGCTTCCGCCTCTGTCTCCCCGTCCTCCAGTGCGTTGGAGGGTACCGAGGTGATGGACACCACGGGCCCCGCACCGGCTCCCACTGTCACCGCACGGCCCGTGCCACCTCTGGCGCCCACGACGGTGGCGGCGGTGGCGGCTCAAACGAAGGGCTCCCGAAGTGGGGCCAAGTCCAGGGGACCCGGTTCGACGGGCACCCCTCGGACATCCGACGACGATATGGACGTCGTGCCGTTCCTGCCTGCAACGCAGCGCAAGGAGCGGCCTCCGACGGTCAAGCCAGTAGAAAGGCCTAAAAAGCCTAATCCAAGAGTAACAGCCCCGAAAGACGACACATGAACACACACACACACACTCCAGTCATTCTTAAACGTAAATAATGGGAACAGAAAATATTATCCAATGGAACTGCAGAGGCCTCCTTAAAAATCTTGACGATGTGTATGAGACTCTGCATGCCAGTCAGCCAAGTATCATTTTCACAAGTCTAGTGGGGTCTAGATTGGACTATGGGAGTGTTGTGTATGGGTCAGCCACTAAAACAGCACTTAAAATGCTCGACCCAGTGCTTCACTTGGGGCTTCGCCTCTCTTGTGGCGCATTCCGTACGAGCCCTGTACAGAGTCTTTACGCAGAGTGTGACAAATGGTGCTTATCACACCAGCGAACCTATGTTGACTTGTTGTATGCCTCTAAAATTTCATCAATGGACAACCATCCTTTTAAACCGGTTTTTAATGATACATCCACATCAAAGCTCTTTTTAAATCGCCCGTCCATTCCTGTTCCCTTCTCGCTCAGAGTAAGGGACGAGGTCACTATTCATGAGGTCTCCTTTGTAGACACATTCAAGTCATCTATCACTGATCTTGTAGCACCATGGCATCTTCGTCCTGTTGCATGTGACTTGTCTTTCTTAAAATACAATAAGAACAGGACACCGAAAAGTGGGATTCTGCAGCATTTCATGTATGTGCAGGATAAATACAAGGCTGCAGAGTTTTTCAGCGATGCATCGAAAACATTCACTGCAGTGTCTTGTGCGGCGCATGGGCCGAATTTTGAAGCATATAGAACAATGAATGTAAAGACAAGTATTTTTACGGCAGAAGCATATGGCATTTTTCTTGTTGTAAGTCACATAGTTGAACATCATATTCCTAAATCCATCATCTATACAGATTCGCTGAGTGTCGTCCGTACATTGTCATCCGGAGAGTCCTCGAAAAACCATGTAGTTAACCTTGTCTTGAAATCAATTGTGCTGGCATATTCTTCAAACCTTGAGGTGACTGTGTGTTGGGTGCCAGGCCACTCTGGCATCGGCGGAAATGAACTGGCGGATGAAATGGCCGCCAATGCTGCACTCCGAAATGCAGTAGACATAACAACACTACCTTACACAGACCTCAAGCCACACATAAGACAACACTTGCGCAGAACATGGCAAACACACTGGAATGAACAGACAGACAACAAACTACATGTAATAAAGCCACACTTGGGACGGTACACATCTGACTCGCACAACGAACACACGGAAGTCGCCTTGGGTAGGCTGCGGATAGGGCACACCCATGCAACGCACTCGTATCTGCTGACGGGATCTCCTAGACCCCAGTGCGGCAGGTGCGGAGAGGCCCTATCCGTAGTGCACATACTAATCACATGCAAGGCACTTCACACAACACGACACAAACACTTCAGAGAACTCTACAGACAACATATTCCCCTACATCCATCGTTTTTCCTAGGTGACGATGCCATTGTTTCCGTCAAACGTGTGTTTGAGTATTTGTCAGAAGTCAAGTTTTTAAACCTCATTTCCTATCACGCATCATGAAATCTGGCCCTTTACACCAGCCATCCTCACTGTCTTTTATTGATTTTACTTTTGTTCTTGCTTAGTGATTTCAGTGTCTAAGTTCTCACCTCTCATATTTAACCACTGTTTTGGCGCTCTTTGCCCTAGTTGGCCTTGCGCCATTAACATCCAACCATCATCATCATCACAACTGTGGCCCAAAAATTATATGCAGAAAACTATTTTATTGCTCAATAAACTCGGGAGAGCACAGCGGTTAAAATAGCGGCGAGGGAGTGGAAATCAAACGTGATTATGTTGTGACCCTGGATGCATTGGGAACCTCTGAGCCAGAGGTAATTAGAAGGGTACAAATTGGGTGGAGTACATTCGTCAGGCATTCTCAGGTAATGAATGCACCTAACCATTGTCCCTGAGAAAAAACGTTTACGACAGCTGAATCTTACCGGTACTCACCTACGGGCGGAACATTGGAGGCTTACTCAAAAAGTTCAACTTATATTGAGGGCGACTCAGCTAACAATGGAACGGAAGAGAGGTGCCACATTAAAGGACACGAACAGAGCGGAGTGGGGCAGCTAGCAAAGTTTTTAAAGGACATAATAATAGAAATTAACAGGAAATAGGTGTGCGCAGAGAAAGTAATGCTAGAGAAGATACCGTTGGTCCTTAAGAGTAACATAGTGGGCCCTTAAGGAAGCCGAGCTTGTCAGGGGGTAGGGAAATATCAGATTGGCAACTGAGATTCGGAACTATCAGAGATAATTTGGTCGCTGTTAGCGCAGGACCGGGATAATTGGATAATTTATCAAGCCATAGATCCAAGCCTTTCCCGCAGATCTCCTGGTGAGTGTACATAGTACACGTAATGGCATTCCGCTCGGATCGCACTGCACGCTCCATATTCAGCGACCTCGAATCCCCTACCTTCCAACTCCCGCCGATCGGCACCCCACAAAGTTCAGTCTTCTCCCCGTCCTGTTTTTTCTTGTCGTCTCCCTCCTCCCCTCCTTCTGGGCAAAATCTCTATGCGATGCCGTAGTAAGAACACTGATGATAAAAGCGTTTGGATAACTGGGTGCAGCGATGCGCACGTAGGAGAAAAACTCTGAGCAGGTGTGACAGCGGTGCAACAGGCAGGGCAGTATAAAAAGCTGGTTTAATACGTTTGACATCAAATCTGAACTCGTCATGCTATCACCACACTCCGCCATCAATAAAACAACGCCCAATGTGCTTATATTTCTGGACGATGTTCCAATACTAAGTGTGAATCTTATACAAATGGCCAGTTAAGTCATCGAATCCAATCACCGAACACATCGTCCCACATACCCTTTCTTCCAACGTAACCCATGTCATAGGCTTCCTGAGGCGCGTAACTCCTATGTGCCACAACCCCAAGGGAAGCACCACCGCCGATTGATCCAGGCGTTTCTGCTGACCTGCATCATTCAGTCCATCTAATATCTGTCCATCACTCCCACGGAGGTCACCACAAGGCGGCCTCATCGGTAAAGCCTTAAGGCAGCTCTCGGGTTGCCCCCTAACGCATCCACTGCGAAACTATGGGACCGCCACCTGCAACTCTCTGGCTCAATAAATTAACGTGAACGGTAGCGGCCAGGCACGAGCAAATTATACGCCGCACTCACGAATCAGCTCTATCTCGCAGTGCATAGTTTTCCTTGATATTTTTGTCTGTGCGCATGGATTGCTTGCTGCGCGACCATGGGTGACAGCCCCTAAACATTATAAAGAAACTGCTAGGGCACTTCACGGAAATCACATCAAAGCTCAGACAAGCGTTCGACGCTATAAAAAGCGTGGAATTTGTGAACAAAATATTCGGGTTTCTTTGTGGCACGAAGCAAGAGTTGGAAAAGCTTGTAAAAGATAATGGCGCCCTTAAACGAAAAATGTGTCTGCCCAGTCTGTATTTAGTGCAACGAAAGAGTTACTGATCTATATAAGAACACTAAAAGAATACAGACTTGAGATAAAAAGAATACCCAAAAAAGAAAAGCTATTTCTCGTGTAAGTTGTTACAAAGATAGGAGTTAAAGTTAGAGTAGCAGTGGCTGATTCCAAAATTGATGTGTCACAGAGAGCCGATAAAAAAAAAGATGAAACTAACTTGATTTTTCGACTTGTATCCCGAGCTAAACGTGGCTAAATTGGTCAGGCAGCAAAAAAAAAGCGGTTCACAGCAAATAAAATGGAATTTAAGGACATAAATGCAGTTTTTATCAATGAATAACTGTGTCCTGAGAATAAAGCCTTGCTGGGCATGGCCATCGCAAAAAAGAAGGATAAAAGTGGGGTTATTTTTGGTCACGGAGTCTAAAATAATCACGAGGAACTCAGGAAACGCCAGGGCTATTCACATTGCAACAAAAGAGGATCTTAAAAAATTGCACAAGAATGTGTAGGTTTGAAAATTGTTGAATGCTAGCTCTCTGAAGTGGATAATAGTGCAAGGAATGCCGAATTATTTTCCAATATTCACCACGCTATCCTCATACACTGCAAGATAACGAGGCAATCTTACCTGTGCCACAACCGAACTCATTCGTATTTAGTGAGATTCAATAACGGAAATTATAAGGAAGGCAAGATAGATGAAATCAAGCAAGGCAAAGGGCATGACGCAATTCGTGTTAGCATTATAAATACAACATCGAAATCTGCCCGCCACCGTATGCAGCTATGTTTAATCAGTTATTTGTGTAACTTGCGCAGCGCACTTGAAAATTGGAAGGTCTGTGTTCATCTATACAGCAGATGAGATGCGGGAAACTCTAATGACCTGGCAAATTACCATACCATGACAATTTCGCCCTGGATCAAGAGTATGCTTGAGAAGCTAATCGCAAAGCGTGTGTTACACTTTCTGGAAACATTTACCCTATAAAAGAACATCAACATGGTTTCACGAAAAAGCACTCAGGTAGTACCGTGCTTAAAGCAGTTACAGCAGAAACGCGCACCAGGCCCTTAACGATAATAACAGTACTTGGTATACTTTTGGATATCAGAGAAGTGTTTGACTGTCTGAACCGTAATAAACTATAAAAAACTTTAACGCTAGGGTTTTCGAGGTTGAGATATTGATTTCTTACGTAGTTACCTCTCCGACTGGAAACCACTTGTGCCAATTGCAGATAGGAAATCTTCAAAGATGTCAAAATGGGCTTCACTCAAGGTTCTGTATTAGGCCCGATTGCCTTTTCTCCTTACTTTAATGACATTTCACGCTCGTTAAAATGCGTCAACACCGTTTTCTATGCGGACGATACAGCCGTGCTGATACCTAGTCAAACCTATCAAGAAGCAGAGTCGCTTCCAATCAGGAACTCCGAAACATCTTAGGCTGGTTTAAAGCTAATAAGCTTTAATGACGCACTAAAACGTTTACAGTACTCGCTCGAACCAAAAAGTACAGACCGGCCAATGCAGCTTCAACCTCGGAGAAACAACCACAGATCAAGTGAGCGCCCATACATACTTAGGTATAACTTTAGAACCGTCTTTTCATTCGGCTCCCTCATATCGAACAACTAACAAAGAAAATAGAATTTGTCTGTATCACACTGGTTAAATCACGCAATAATTTTTCTCCCCACGTTTTACGCCTCACTTACTTTGCCACGTTTCAGAGCAGCATTGACTATTACATTGAGTCATGGGGGTTCACGTACGCGCCTTACTGCAAATCGCTGTGTTATCCAGAAAAGAGCCATAAATATTGGCCGGAGCGCTGAGGAATCTGCCATAAGCTACGCCTTAAATTAATTTACATATTGCCGTTTGATAGAGTCAGGGACTATACTAATGCTGTAATCATTTACGAAATAGTTACCACTACCATTCGTACCACTCGTCAAAGCTAATTACACCCAAGCGAGGTACAAGGCCCGCTGTTCATAGAAATCCAAACCTTCTGTTGCAACCGCGTCATCCCAGCGCATGACACCAGTTGTTACGACCGGGCGGGGCACCCGATCCGAGCTGCGTGGTCTCCGACATACGAGTGGTAGCGTGTATGATGCGAGCGGCCAGCCGCTGTTGCAGCCGTGAAGAAGTCCAGAAGCCGTAGGCTAACGTAACTGTTTACTTCATAGCGAGAGGTGAGCCGAAGCCAAAAAAAAAAAAAAACAATGCCCCGACGGGCGAGGTTACAATACAGGAATCGAGCAGAGCGACAGCATGGATTCGCTGCTCAAACAGGAAAGAATTACAGCGCTTGGGCGGCTTCTATTTATACCCAAAAGCCGCAACGGTCAAAACGCCAACAAGTAGCAACACGCCACGAACGTCACAGATACACACAACGCCCTTTCCACAGTTCGTGAGTCGTCAGTAGCCTCGGCGCACGTTGAGTTCCAGAGAGGCGAGAGAGGAGGATTCCGCTGCGACCGACAGGGCCTCTGTCTCCTTAAAACATACCTGGGCTTGTTCAGTCGGCGCGCTATCGAATGTTGATCGCGCCGATAGCGAAGCGTCCTAGCCGGGCATGTGGAGGCGTGAATGTATGACTCACCGACATGCTGGCGCCTGACGGCTGTGGGGCGCACGTCCTGGAAACACGCCTAGGCTTGTTCAGTCGGCGCGACATCGAATGTTGATCGCGCCGATAGCGAAGCGTCCGAGCCGGGCATGTCGAGGCGTGAATGTATGACTCACCGACATGCTGGCGCCTGACGGCACACAGACGCACGCGGTGGCTTCGCAGCCCAGCCGAGGAGTGATGCGGGAAACTACGGCGGCGCTGGCCGATTCGTAACAGCTTCTTCGCGGGGGGTCCGATATCCCGATAGATAAGGGTCTTCAACCGTAGTGCAGAGGGATGCTTTCGAAGTGAAGTGCTCGGCAGACGCTCGACTCCAGGCCTGTGCTGTACAACACCGTGCTGGACCTTCACAGGGTCGATAACTGGACGAGTAGTGGCTCCCCAAGAACATCTCTGGCTTGGTCAGGCAAGCATCAGAACAACACAGGAAGACACAACCGCATCGCCGGCAAGTGCGAAGACGAATCCACACTGAAGTTCAACCAAGCTTTTAGTTGCGATAAAATACGCTAATAACTAACCACTGTAGTTATATTTTAGCCCAGCAGTAGTTTAAACAAGTGATCAAACTTGAAAGGTGGCATTTCGCGTGATTGGAAATGTCCAACACAAAAAAAACGTAATCGTAAAGGGCGAAACCTGCTTCAGGGAAAACAATGCAATACAGAAAGTCAGGCGTCTACAGGCCAGCTCTCGCGCAGAGAGCTGCGAATTCAGCTCTCGTCATTGCCCCGAGCTTTTCCCTTTTTGTACCGCACTTTATGTGTGGCTGCTCTCTGAAAGCGACTGCGACGGCGTGAAAGGACACCGGTCGTCTTTTTCGACAAAGGTCGAGCGCGCGAAGGAGCGAGAGGGATTTTTCATCGTTCATGGGAAAGGCGCGCACTCCTTCTTGGAGGTGGCGTCCACTTGGCGTTGAGCGAGCTCGCGGCTTTGCCTCTCGGCGTGCCTGCATTGAAAGACGCGCCGCAAGTATGCGCAGAAGTTTTCCCGCTCTCCTCGATGCTCACCTTTTCGCGAACGCGTTCGGCAAGGGAACGTCAGAACGCGTTTACGTTGTCTCCTCTAGGCTAGTCGGTTCCCGACTTCGGCTCAGCCACAGGTGACACCGGAACCTCAACTAGCTCAGCCGATGTTGGCCTATCATCGGGAGCATCAGCGGGGAGTGAAACGGGCACGACGAGCTCTTTAGACAACTTGCAGTTCCGTACAGTCACTACCTCGTTGTCCCTCGCGCTTTCAGCGACAGCCTCGACACGCGAAGACCGAAGCGTGTTCCCGCTCTACTTCCTCACTGCCAGAACTACACTACATCGAGGCTGCCCTGTCTCAAAAGATGGCTCAGCCACCCCTGACACCTGAATCTCTGCGAGCTCGGCTGGCCGTTGCTCGAGGTTGGTTACCTGAGCTGGTGGCAGTACGGAATCGGCTTGCTCAATGGCGATATCGGCATGACTCGGAACTGAACGCTGCAAACCGTTGGCTGCATGGACTGCAGGCTTTCCCACCACGTCGCTCGTTTCTGCACTACCGTCGAAGGAACAACCTTCGTTTCAGCGGACTCCTGTTGCCTTTCGGTAGCCTCATTGTTTACGCATTCCAGCGAAACCTCGCTATCTCGCTAAGTGTTCGTGTTCATACCGGTAGCCGTTCACAAAGCCTCCCGCAAATTGAACCATCTAAACACCCTGCCGAGATCTCCGAAGCCAACACAGACACATTTACGCTCTCAGTGGACTTACATTGCCCTCTGTCGTGAGCCTACGGAAATGCCCAATCATCGCTTTCTGTCTGAGTTTCGCCATTCCTCACAGAGGTGGCGACACTAACGTTACATGAGCGCATCGCAGCGAGCCCGGCTGGTTCTTTCCTCGGCAGTTTCTCGAAATTGTACCCCTTGTCGCTTAACAGCTGATCCGACCTGTTCGAGAATAGGTACTTGTACTCCGGAAGAAGTTGAGGGGATACTGCTGCCTGCGTCACAAGTTCACCAAACCGACCTCCGATGCTGACCTTAGCAATCGGCAGGCGCACGTTTCGTGCTCCTACGGCTGGCTTCACCCACACACACTGCCCCATTAGCTGATCCGGCTCAACGTACGAAGAATGGATCATGTGTACCATGGAGGAAATAAAAGCTTAGGAGAGGCCCTGACGTCACACCCAGCGCAGCCGGAAACGCCATTTCTGTAAGTCGAATGGCGGACCATTGGCCCTCCATGCCATTGGCGGACTCTTTTTGCCTCTCTCTCTCGGTGCACCTTCTCCGCCTCCTCCGTCCTGTATCGCCTCTCTTGTCGTCTGCATCTGCCAGCGCCGAGCCGGCGGAAATCAGCTGATAGGCAGGTAGAAGGCCGTTTTGCAGCGCGTGACCGTGAAGCTAAACGCGCGGTTACAATACACGTCTTCAGTGTGGCCGCAGCAGTTTTGCGAAGCGGCTCGCTCTAACAATGCCGCAATGCTCGGTGCCAGGCTGCAAGTCGCGATCGGTACCCAAGGAATTGGGCGTCACTTTCCACCGGTTAGTGCATCATTCCGCTGAGAAGTATTGCTGTACATTGGTGTGCATTCATCCTTTGTTTGCAATCGCCGCAAACAGTGGGCGAACGCCGTGCGGCTACCGGACTGGAAAGTGCCCAAGTTTGCGTTGCAGTTTCACTGGCAATCCCAGAGATGACTAGTCAATTAAACGGCCGTTCTATATATATAGGTAAGCAGTACTTCATGCAGATTTCGCGCTAAAAAATTGTGGAATGTTTTTACCGTTGTTCGCGTGCCTTCGATAGAATTTTTTGCGAAGGAGGAGGAGGAGAAGGAGGCAAAACGTTTTATTGAGTCAAAAAAATGAGAGGGTGGGTGGCGTCAATAAACTTTTTTTCGCCAAGTTTCAACTTGTCTCAGTGTCAATAAATTCAAGGTGATATCAGTTGAAAACGTTCATACACTAACCTCGCAGTATGAAGCGTTGGAAAGCGAAATCCAGAGCGAGACCACAAAACGATCCATATTCCAGATCCAGCACTCTTCCAGTCAACCGGCGGACACCTACTAAGGTAATAGGACGATGGAATTATATCAACTGGGAATCTACCTTGTAACAGTTGCAAAGGCACTGCCGCGCATTGCCGGCCTAGCAAACTATATATTGCAGCGGCGATAACCAAAAAATTGAGTTGCGAATCGTTCGGTTGCAAGTCGCCTACGTACTGCACACCGTGTATCACTTCCCGAAAATCTACCTGACGGGTGTCCGCGCGTACGACGGGACGGCGCGTTCACGATATATGCGCTTCAATAGGCGCGTCGTGATCGCGACCGGAGCAAAAGCTTGACGCAGTACAAGGTGCACTTGCAAGTAGAAATTAAATGACATATTCACATCGGCGCAGCTGTCGCAGCTCGCAGCATCCTTTTCGAGTTCCGCAAGACCATAGCGCAGCAAAGCGAAGCAGCAATCTTCGCAATCGGACGACAAGGCAGGCGCTGCCTTTCCTCCATGACTGGCGAACGGCGGGCGGGCTGTTGCTAGGACGCCGTTGCTAACGCGACTTCCAATGGCCGCCGAAAACACGTGACTTCCTCCACACTTTTGCCAATGCGCGGGGATAGCTGGGGGCCTCTCCTAAGCTTTTTTTTCCTCCATGATGTGTACAGTCGCCGCGGAGTCGCGAAGAACTCGGCACGGTTTACCGTTGCCGACAAGCTCACGTACGTACGGCTCCAGAGAGTGCCGGCTGTCCTCACTCTGATCTAGTACGTGGAAAACTAGTTTCCCTTTCTTACAACTGGCAGCGAAATGTCCCGTCTCGCCGAATTTGTAACACGCAGCCTGTCTGCGCGCTTCAAAAGCTTTTTTCTGCACTGCTCCTCAGCGTCTGCTGCTCTCTTTTCGTTATCGTAGCCAGTTTCTCTATCCACGACCACGACTTCCCTTGCTTCACCGTCTTCCTGGGGAGCTCTGCCTTTCGGCCCTGACTTATCAGGCATCGACCTGAACTCTTTTTGGCCATCCTTCGGCCCCTGCGCACCTCGACGTGCGACGAACTCGTCAGTTAGTTGAGCTGCTGATCCACAGTATTTACCCCTGGCCTATCTTGCACCTAGAGTCTCAGGTTTTCTGGAAGACGGCGGTAAAACTGCTCCAGACCGAAGCACTCAACTACCTAATCGGGCTCTCCGAAAGCCTTTGCCTCTTTGAGCCACTCTTCCATATTTGCCCTCAGCTTGTAGGCGAACTCCGAGTACGACTCGCCCCTGGCTTTCCCGGCCCCACGGACCTTTTTCGAATTGCCTCTGCTGACAGCCTGTACATACGCAGCAGGCTCGACTTGACTTTCTCGTAGTCCTCCGCCTCCTCCTTTGGCAAGCGGGCCATCACGTCGGATGCCTCACCTGGCAAAAGCGTAAGCAACTCGTGCGGCCGTGAGTCTCGGCTAAACTGGGCCCTCTCACACGTACGCTCGAAGCTGACCAAAAAAAAGCCGATGTCTTCTCCTACCTTGTAGGGTCGCATTAGGTCACACATTTGTAGCGTAGGCTGCTGAGTCGCCGCAGACTGCACGCTACTGCCACTCTGACGTCTAGGTCTAGACGCCTCGACTTCTAGACGCTTCATATCCAGCTCATGCTGTCGGTCCTGTTCTTTCCTTCTATCCTCGCGTTCCTGTTCTCGCTTTCCTTCCTCGCGTTCCTCTTTGCGCTTTCTTTCCTCGCGTTCCTCACGCTGGCGCACAGCCTCTCCCTCTATAACCTGACGTTTAGCGGTCTCCCTGTCATTGATCGTCTCAATGCACTCAGGCAGCTCGTCATCGTCAGGCCCAACAGCGAGTATAGCCTGTATCAGCTATGGCTTTCTCAGCGCGTCCGTAACATCCAAGCGCAACTCTTTTGCAAGCTCTAACAACTGAGGTTTTTTCAACGCCTTCAAATTCATGGCCGGTCTTGAGTACTGCTTTCCCACTGCTCGAAAAATGTTTTGCGCGAATACCCCACGCGACAAAAACACCCGCCCTACCAGCTATCCTCAGAAGCCTGGTAAAACTC
This sequence comes from Haemaphysalis longicornis, assembly GCF_048455015.1. Classification (NCBI taxonomy): domain Eukaryota; kingdom Metazoa; phylum Arthropoda; class Arachnida; order Ixodida; family Ixodidae; genus Haemaphysalis; species Haemaphysalis longicornis. The sequence continues at coordinate 112,986,138 of NW_027526407.1, read as the reverse complement.
AGTGAAGGAAAGTCCCGCACTCACCCTTGACGCCGTGAATTCTGCGAAGTCCGAAGCCGCCTTGACGTCCGTGGTGTTGGGTCTCGCACCGCTGGGTCCAGGTGTTACAAAGTTTTCATCCGACCGCTGCCAACCAGTTGTCGAAACCGTGTCCTCCCAGCGCTGACACCGGTTGTTGCGACCGGGTGGGGGCACCCGATCCGAGCTCCGTGGCCTCCGACATACGAGTGGTAGCGTGTATGATGCGAGCGGCCAGCCGCTGTTGCAGCCGTGAAGAAGTCCACAAGCCGTAGGCTAACGTAACTGTTTATTTCATAGCGAGAGGCGAGCCGAAGCTACAAAAAATATGCCCCGACGGGCGAGGTTACAACACAGGACTCGAGCAGAGCGACAGCATGGAGTCGCTGCTCAAACAGGAAAGAATTACAGCTCTTGGGCGGCTTCTATTTATACCCAAAAGCGGCAACGGTCAAAACACCAACCAGTAGCAACACGCCACGAACGTCACAGTCACACACAACGCTCTTTCTACAGTTTGTGAGTCGTCAGTATCCTCGGCGCACGTTGAGTCCGAGAGAGGCGAGAGAGGAGGATTCCGCTGCGACCGACAGGGCCTCTGTGTCCTTTAAACATGCCTCGGCTTGTAGTCGGGGTGCTATCGAATGTTGATCGCGCCGATAGTGAAGTGTCTGAGCCGGGCATGTCGAGGCGTGAATGTATGACTCACCGACATGCTGGCGCCTGACGGCTGTGGTGCGCACGTCCTTGAAACATGCCTGGGCTTGTTCAGTCGGCGCGCCTTCGAATGTTGATGGCCCCGATAGCGAAGCGTCCGAGCCGGGCATGTCGAGGCGTGAATGTATGACTCAGCGACATGCTGGCGCCTGACGGCAGAAAGGCGCACGCGGTGGCTTCGCCGCCCAGCCGAGGTGTGACACTTCCAATAGTACATTATTTGTATGGCCTTCGCCTCTTGTTCTTCACGGAAGCAAAATATAGAATAAGATACCAAACTCTCAAAACATTGCCAAATACGTTGCCATTCCTAAAACGTTACTTCAGAATTGAAGTACAATAAACCAGAACCGTTAATTTGAATGTAAGAATCATTAATAAAAAAACACAGTAAACATTTTACCTTGCTCCCAATTATTTTTACTTGCGTGCGGCAATCAACCGTTTCTGCCTACAATTGCATTTTTGAAAATATTTCTGTGATATATCCACTTCTAGCTGTACAGGCTATAGATCCAGGTGGCTCATGAAGATGGTTTTGTGACGTTTTTTTAAGAAATAAGCTACTTTGTTATAGTTCTTTTCTTGTCACCAAGACTCCTTCTTGGAAACAATAACTCTGGAAAGTGTCCTTTGCGTGCCTTCGTGTTGAAAAACACTTCAAAAAGAGGTAGGTGCTTTTGATTACCGAGAAAAACAACTTAGGTTGTGCTTCAAGAAGCCCACAGAAGCGCAAAGACTTTCTTGAATTGTTAAAAGTTCAAATTGGTATTCGCAATGAAGATAAAAAAAAATCAAAAGCAAATGCTACCACGTAGCATTTACAGACAATAAAAAACAGCGGAAAGGTTCCTATTTTTTATTCATTTAGTATTTAAATGTTCAAAGATAAAACATCTTGGTGTTACGTTTGAATTTAGGTTTCACTAGACAGACCAAGACCTTGCAACACCGGCACATTCTCTCCGATCTTGTACTTTTTCTAGAGCCATTTTTAAAATTCCCTCCCAGACATAAAAAAAAACACTATTTTGCTACATTAGGCTAATGTATGAAAACCCGTTTCCAGTATGAGACCTCTATAAATACGCGTTAAAAACATTAGAAGGGGTACAGAAGGATGCAGGACTATTTCTTGCTGATCACTGAAAATGTATAACCCAAAAATCCGTAATCAAAGACCATTCATGGTTTAAACCATTGTGCCCACGAAGAAAATATTGCAGACCCAATCTTCTTCATAACGTTACTAGCAGATTAACTTGAAGAATAAAAAAAACGCATCTCTAAACACTCAGTTACGTGAACGAACGAAAGGCAACCAACAAGAAAATTAGACCAGAACGGTGCCGCTATATTCTGTTGAAGTATTCATGCTTTCTCAACACAATTATGTACTGTTACATCCTCCTCAACGAAATTATACGATCAACGCATCTTCTGAATGCAATTGAAAGTTTTTTCTAAAATGCACAGTTCGAACTTCCTGTTGCTGGCCGTATTTGTTTGCAATTTTCTGACCTGTTGGAAAAAGAAAACTTACGTTGCCATCTCAATTCCGCGTTGGTTTCATTTAGGACCCTTTTGTACAAGGATATATTGCGGTCGATTCTTGAGTTCCTAGCATCTAATTTAGAATAAAAGTCTCAAATTAGCATAAAACAAGTCGAACTACTGCAAAACACCGCCACCCACTCCATTCTTTCCAACTACAGCCAAACAACTTGTTTAATGTCTTTTCAAGGTGCCTTAAAAGAGTTGAATCACCTTGTTCTACAAAACGATGTCACGATTTTTTTTCGTCGCAGAACGCTCATTTTCTGACCTTCGTAGTTTTTTCCAGCAACGGTTGCAACTACAAAGTAGGCAGTATCACTTGCCTAAATCAGTATATATGCGTTCGCTATATCTGATGCGAACGCATAACGTATGACGCGGGATTCTGAGTAGGGTCTAGATGATCGGGTGTGGCTTTATCGCGGGATTAGATAATATCAACTTCGCGAGAGTTTTCCACGAGGATACAGAGTGTTCAACATAGGGTTCAATAAACTATTTTTGTGCCTCTTTCGTCATGGGATGGCCGGCTATCATTACCGAGCTCATTGGAGAGAATATTTATGTGGTGGACACTAAGCGGTTACCCGCCACTTAAAGAACTTTCCATACTTTGAGAACTGCATTTTTCAAAACAGACCAGATGCCCTCTTAGATGGTAAGCAGGGGTATACTGAGAAAAAATATGGCGTACTACTTCCGTATTGTTTGCCGCGCGTGTCCCTAGCCGTTTAATCTCGAGGAGGAATGGGCGAGTGGGTTTCGACAGCGGAACTGTTTACACATTTAGTTCTATCGTGCAGCATTACCAGAAAACTATCATCATCGGCGCAGTGAAGAGGGTAAATATTTGGGCCAAGAAGTGTGAGGGAGAGTGGCGAGGAGGGAAGAAGCGCAGTAGCAAGAACTGTGAGTGTGCGCCTAAAAAATGTGGATATGAAGGCCCGGGAGTCGAACCCAGACCCTGTAGGCGTTAAAACCGATGCCCTAACTACAGGGATACCTCATGGCCCCGACGGGTAGCGGTTGTAGCAGCGATAGGGAACCATAACATGTCCTGCCATTTGGAATTAAAGAAGTCATGCTGGCACACAGTGCCACACACCTAGAAGAAAATCAGCAAGACCGTAATTTTGACACCTATTTAAACCATGGCGTTAATTTTGAAGCAGAAAAACACAAAAAATAAATAACCAAAAAAGTTACTTTAGGCGCACATAGCGTGCAATAACCAATTCATCTCGATATCCGGGGCCGCATCATTACTGTACTGGAAGGCGGAATCATTTGTTTTTCGGTGTTCGAATTAATATAATTTGAGTAAACACACATTAAAATGAACCTTTGTTTATATAAATTCTCCCTTAAGCCGAACGACATGGGCATGTTTGTTCGGTTTTCCTTCGACCCAATTAAAAAAAATTGCTTAAGACGAACAGTTTTGCACGTACTGTTCTGTTAACACGAATAACTTTCGGGGTGACCACTACTGCTGGCTATTCTAGGTAGCGAACATGGCAGTCTTGGTGGGATGCAGAGGGGCATTCACGCGACCAGAGGGAAATGAAAGTAAAGAGAAAACCTCAACGCGAAGCGTATTCGCGCCACGAAGGAAGGGAGAGAGCGGGAAAGAGAGACGTGGATTAAGCTCAGCAGCAAAGCAAAAAACAAAGAGGGCAATTTTTGTGGCCACTATGCTGCACAGGAGAAAAGCGCGATACTAGGAGGATAGAAAAAGTAAAAAAAAAAAAACGACGAGAATACTTCTTGTTCGCAAACGTAGCAGGTCTCGTGAGCAATGCTTTTTCTCCGTGGGAGCATGACAGTTCGCGGAGGTTCGAGGAGGGCCCGCCCTGCTTCAGCGGCGTTGACCCTTGAGGTAGCGGGGGTGTATGTTCTTCGTCACTGTTGAACTGGATAAAACCAGGCAGGAGCACTTGAAGACAGTCTTCTATCTAGTTACGCAATAAAAAAATTACTGTTTTTTGCTTTTTTCCTGCATTGTTAGTCTACTTCTTGCGCTCTCTTGAAGCAGAAGATAGGCATGCGCATGGGCACGTTGCCGAGCGTTTTCTGAAAGGATTCCTGATAAGAAGAACTTCCGAAAGAACACATCATCATCGTTACTTCAAATTCTTCTTAAGAGTAGTTCACTGTGCAGCAAAAGCAGTGATAACCGATCTCCCCAAATGGGGAGCAAAAAAAAACAATTAAAAGGCTGCCCCCTCTAGAAACAAAAAAAAAATCGGGGAGGCTTGCACTCGCACGGTAGACTTGAACGACGAATCTGTTGTAGGTGAGCACTGATGGATACACATTTAAGTTTCAATGTCACTATTTGCATAGTTGTGGCGCTAGTATTAGTCGTCATATGCATCGAAGTGGTTGTCGTATTCTTAGTGGTGAGTGGTGGATGCGAAGTCATCATCATTAATGTAGCGTTCCCCCAGCTCAACTGGTGACGCTTGTGCTTGGTCACGCAAAGCTTAACTATCGCGAATCTTCAGTATTTCTTGATCCGTGATCAGTGAAGCACCTATCACGGTGCATTTCTACAAGTTTGAAATCGTAATTAACATGTTTTGTCGTTGCTTTGCTTCATGCTAAGAGAATGTAACCACTATCACATACGCATCGATATCATCGTGGCCTTCTTGCCAAGCATTACATGCCCGGGAGCGTGAGACCACAGCGCGGGACTCTTTTTGCCTAAATCCCTGCCAGTGCCGGGTACGCTCAGTGGTCGAAGCGGTAGTGTTTACGAGGGCTTCGCATTTTCTTGCGATGTTTTCAGCAACACCAAACTTACGGCCTATGCCACAGCTGCGTTTTTAAAATTAGGCTAACCTGGGGAAAAATGGTTTCTGTTGTGGGGATCACACTTGGGTCCCTGGCGTTACAAAATTGCCTTCTATGCGATTGATTTTGTGGGGTAATATCAAGCGTGGTGTCGTCCTCACCGTTCGGTGCGTTGGAGCCTGAAGAGGGGAGTGCAGGCGTTCAGTTCACGCTAAACACGTCGAATTTGCGATGCCGGTCGCAGATTGTTTTAGGCATGCTAACGCGGTCAACTTCGGGAGGGATATGAAAGCTCGCGGACACAACTAACCGGGCCTTTCAGTCACGAACCATTTTCGGGGACAAGCTTGGAGTCCTTGTGAGGTGCAAGAGTGGGAAAGCCGGCAAAGGAGGAGCGGCTGCAAGCTCTCTTTCTTCAGCGAGAAAGACGAGACAGACACAAGAATAACCACAGGACAGCGAATGCCCTGTGAATATTTTTCTGTCTTTCTAATTTTTCGCGCCCTCATTAGTTATGGAAACCTACCAACTCGCCAACATGCAACTTTCTTTAGGCTTGCACCACTATTGCAAACTGTTTCATTTTAAAGATGGTGGTCTTCTTGATATACAGAAATACTGACATTTTCGTGTGTCTGTATGTCTCTCTATATTTCCCAAGATTCAGCCGCCAGGTCAAACGGTGATATCACTCTTGAACTTGATGATAATATTGAAAACCGATTTCCAGAGTATAAATGGGGCACTGCACTTATTCTTTTCTACATTGCCCTACAAAGAGAAAAAAATACTTGTATTTGAGGCAAAGCATTCAGAAATCACTGGTACTTCAGTGTTGTTTGAAATAAAAGTATTAGTGGGAGGACTTACAGAGAAAGAAAACAAACGCAACAAAAAACTACAATTTTTTAGAAAATACAAAGCGCTCCTGCTGCAGCCAAGGACTCGCGCTTTTAACAATAACAAAAAGCGCCCATTTGTGGTGCAGCAGAATTTCGAGTGCGGGAAAATTAAGCTGAACCACCAAATCTTTGTGACAAAAAATGAAAGTAAAATAATAACTTTCTGGCAGAATAAACGGGTTCTCCTTTCTTCACGAAACTCCCTACAGTTTTGGTCTATTTGAAATCTTTTTTGTTGTGGTGTAATGTTTGCGCAAAGGACTGCTCACTAATATAAGTAGTTGCACACTGGACGTCATGGGATGTTATTTGCGGACGATTTGCTATGCCAGCCTATTATTTACTGCTTTTTCGATGTTCGTGCTTTACTACATTGTGCATCATACTGATGGATGCCCAAAAAATTCCTCTGAAATCTTTCAGATGTCGCATGGCGCGCCGCACTGTTCCAAATACGGTTCGTCAAGGCATACATCCACCAATTCGTCGCTCCTGCCTTGGTGACTCTTTTGGTACGTCGTGGTGCTGGTAAAACCCAAGGACGCGGGTTTGATCGCAGGCGGGGTGACTGTATCTCTCATGATAGTAAATAGCAAAGGCGCCCAAGTGTCGAGGTTTCGGGGCACGTAAAAGATGAAAACTAACCGAGAACACAGCACTAGGGTGCGCTCAAAAACCTTGTTGTACCTTAAGCAAGTTCACCTCAAAATTATTAATCTTACTTCTATCGTGTAGGTGAAGAAAGTTTACAAGATCTCTTGTTCTCGTTCCAGGGCCAAGGCTTTTTCGAGGAGGAGAATATTTTAGCACCCCATGGAGACATGTTCATGGTTTGAATACAGGGAAGGTGAATCCTCAGAAATTATCGATCATGATAAGGACTCCTAGGTGATCCCCGAGCGGGCGGATAGGCTCATTCTTATGTTAAAATAGGGGCACGCTTTGCTACCAGCGGCCTATCCCTCACAAGAAAAGATACTTCAAACATCATAAGGCAATATTAGGGACGTAAGGCCACCGTTATACCTGAATCCACAGCCGATACTTTTCCATTCTTCTTGGGAGTTTTAAATGCAACGAACGCTCTGTTCCTCTTTTTGCAGCCAGCGGCTTGCAGCAGCGCATTCCTGGCTGAGATTTCTGTCCATAAAACGGTTATTCAATTAAAAAAAATTGTAGCCGAAACAATCAGCACTTTTCTACCCGAACGAAAAAGAATATCAGCAACCTTAGCTTTCGAAATAAATACCGATGTCACAGTGATGATAAAAATTAAACGAGCAAAAAAAGTGTAAACACTGTGAAAATCGCCCTGAAGTTTTTTTTTTTTCCGTATGAGACAACATGGATACCGACCGGTGACGCTATATCATAAGTAGAGCTGTTTTAGAAAAGCTTCATTTTTGTCATTGCATTGTAAACCCTCTTTAACAACGAAGACCACTAAGTCATTTTAAACAGTTAGACCAATACTCTCTTTTACGGAAATCAGTAAGACACCCTCATTATAAACGCTTCCGATTCATAATTTTCCGGTCTTTCACTGCTACTGGATTATTTGCCAGCTGAAGCTACTGTTACAATTGTGCTCCGGACAGATGGCACAGACCGCAGAAGAGGTATCATCACCTAATATTCCCGGGTATTGTTTGCAGAACTTGCGTACCTGTTCTCGCAGGCTAAAGGGTCCGCCAAAAGCGCTCATTGGGCGGAGCCTGTCATTCTGCAACCACTCAGCTCGGAAGCCAGAAGTATAATCACTCCATTTTAATATAGTTAAAGCGGACGCCAAGCATCATGTACTAATTCAAGCCTTAAACTCAAAACCCAAAGGCTAGGCCTCCGCATTTCCCCACCGAGATTCTTTGGGCCTTCCAGAAAAGTGCTGCATACCTCCAGAGTAGCACATACTTGCAGTGTGAGATTTGCCAACCAAATGATTCCTCACGACAAAGCTTTGCCTACATCATCACCCTGGTTAGATGGGTGGGTGCATGATTTTAGCAGAATGTCTAAAATTCATTGAAAAATGAGATTCGGGCTGCCTGTTGTGAGGCTGTTAGTAAGGGTTTATCTCTACAGTACAGAATTAGTGCAGGTCAGTAAGGATGAACTTGTTCTCATGTGTTACACCATTGGGAGCAAGTAAAATGGACGGTTCGGGCGCACAGGTCGCTGTACTGACTGTGTTTCCTTTCTTACGCTCTTCTCAATATTAGGGTCACAGGTATAGACGTACAAAAATAATTTTTGTTTTCCACACGTCTTTTCGTACATGCAACAGGAATACGTTTTTTTCTTTCAAAGAACTTTGGTACTACACTTTCTCGCCCATTGCCGTTTGTATTTCAGTCTGAGCGAAAAAATATGAAGCCGCAGTTTTAGAATATTTTTTTCTTCAGTGAAGTGCGGCTGTCTATTAAGAGCTTCCACTTCTCCTTTATTAAGTATGTGCGTAGCGGGTGCCCTTACTGGCCTGTAAGCAATCGAATAAAAGTTTTCACTTTTCACTCACATTGTTCGATTGGCGTGGGCAAGTCACTCTTTTACAAATATTGGTTTTGTGCATAGAGATTGTCCGAGCACTTCATGAGTTTCTTATGGCTGCAATAACACTTAATACTGGCTGCAATACTTAATTTTTATTGCTCTACCAGTAGACCCCAATAAAAACAGGATTTCATGCAACCGTACTCTGATTGCCGAACATATATTTTTGTTTACACTACATTTTTTGCGAACAAATGATGTTGTCGTCCGAATACAAAAACTTGCTTCACAGAAACTAAGGTGAAGAAATCACATGGTGTGCGCCGACTCTTGTTTCTCTAGAACCAGAGAAAATAATGGTTCTGGCTAGGTGAAACATGGTTAAGTCCACGTTTCACCTGGTCAAGACTGCATTGAGCTGTTTGCATTTAGGTCTTTCAACCTGGGTTTCAGCGGTCTTTAAGTACAAAGCCTGCTTTTGTCTACTAGTGTGGTTTCGCTTCCGGTGCTTTCCGAGCTGAACACCTCCGTGCGATATCGGCGCGGTGATCAGACGCTGCTTGCCGACGACGAGTCAAAGCCTCATGCTGGGCGTGATGCTTGGTGGTGTAATGCTCATGGCGTGATGCTTGACGTCAGCCTACAGCGTGCGGCATGCGCTGATACCGCGTAACTGTGCGTTCATCTGAAAATGTTTGCTGGGTGCTTTTTTTTGTTATATTGACTGTAACGTGAACTGGCGTTGAAGAAAGGCTACAATAAAGATTCACACATGGCTGTACCAGTGTTGGTCGTAATGCGACGAACAAAGAGTTGATATCAAGAATTGAAAACAGCGATAATGTATTCCCTTCGGAAAAAACAGCGAAGTACACAATTGTGTGTTGTAAGTGATTTGCTATCGAAAAGCAGAGAGAGATTTCCAGCCATGTCACCCATTGCACAGGGAGAGCTATGAAGCGTATAAAGCAAGAAAAAAAATAAAGGATGAAGAATGCCGTCCCGTGTTCCCATCGGGCAATGCAGGCACATCGTGCGACGTTTCATCTAAGGGACCACTCAGCGGCAAATTTGCCGCCTCACCGGGATGTATGGGACCTCAGTGGGCAGTTTCATCCTAGCTTACCGCGATGATCACGGCAGACGCATTGACGCAAAGCGCAACGGGCGTCCAAAGGTCACCAGCGGGTAGCAGGAACTAGTGATTGTCGGCGCCGCTGTGGCAGATACTTTCCTGCCTGCAAGAGAAATTCGACAGGAGCTGTCATTGAATGTCTTTTGCGAGACAATTCGAAGACGACTGAAGCAGCCCGGACTCGGGAGTTGCGTGGCTGCACAGAAACCGCACCTGACGGACTTTCACAGGCTGGAAAGTCTGGAGTTCGCCCGGGCGGTGGAGCACTGGACAACGGACGAGCGGAAGAAAGTTATATTCACAGACCCATCGGCTTTCTCCACTCGTTTGCATCAACAGCGGCGTGTTTGGCGTCCGATGAGCTGCAGGACCGAAACTGAACTGTGAAACGTAGCTGGTAAAGCGCATTCTAGATGATACATAAACTACTATAACGCGTAAGAGGACAACACAACTTGGGAGCACGGTTCAATGTGAAAATTGCAGAGCACTCCTTCAGGGGTACCTAGTGCAACGCTAAGCGTAATTGTTAAGGCAAGCAATGTATAACTGCCTGTTAATAACTGATTCGGAGCAACCGTTATACAATGTCCCTGTAAATTTTATTCAGCTGTGTTCATTTAAAATGTTTTAATCGTAGTTTTATAAGCACTGTTTGTTAAGCGTTTCTTGCCGCTATTTTTTCCCAACACTTCAAGTAACCCGCATCGGTTAACGGGGCATTTTGTGAATCTCGCAGTGGAAAACGGACAAAATTGAAGCATAGTTTTATACCGGTTAATGTTGGCCTACCTGGCAGTCGGAGTGCAGCCTCCCGCTAAAAAATGTGCCAGTTATTTCAATCGATATAAACTATCAATCACGACGACTGTCATTTAATTGATTTAAATATCTCACACTCCGAATATCTTTTAACCAACTCTCTGAGTTACATTTCCTGAATGTATTTCTGTATTTAGAACACGGATTCGCTTTATTCATTTTTCAGATACCAGCCCGGCTACACCCAAAGCGTCCTTTCCAGTGGCCGGTGCACTGTCAGTGTATGGGGCCCAAAGAGTGTGGATGGCCTGGGACCCTCGTCAGAATTTCTTGGCTACTCAATGCTTCCCAGTACTGCAACATCATTACGACAAGTCTGGTCTTCTACGTCCTGGATGGCATGTTCGTGGATGAGTGCTTCATCCTGCAAGAGGACCAAAGCCCTGTCCACACAGCACGAGCCGTGAGAGCACTGCTGGGGGACCACGCGGTGCTACAGATGTGCGGTGCTACGGTGCTACACGCAGTGCTGGGGGACCACGCGGTGCTACCGACCACGCGGTGGCCTCCATACGGGGCAGACCCAAACACAATAGAAAATGTGTGGGGGATTATAAAAATGAATCTTGGTAAACGAAATGACGGGTGTCGCACGGCGGAAGAGTTGTGGCAGGCACTGGAACATGAATGGGGACCCCCCAGGCGGCACACAAAGTGTGCCCCAAGACCGGCCCGTCTATGGCCGCTTTCTGGCATGTCCGGCCAGCATCCAGGTTCTGGCAGCCACTGATCATGCGTTGAACGGCCAACATTCGGCAACCAGCGCATCGGTATTTTTCCGTCCGCCCGTGTCCGGACGCACAACGACAGCTAACCGGCTGCCAGATATTCAGTTCTCTTACGGCTGCCGATGTTGAGAAAGATAACGGCCGAAGTACGGCCTTAGGGCAGCTGTTTTTTCTTCGGGGAGCGGTAATCGGCCGAAGCACGGCAAGCTACCGGCCACTGAATACGCGTATTCTTGCGGCAGTTGGTGTTCGAAATGAGACCGGCCGGAGCGCGGCTGCCGTGCATTCGTTGTTTCAACGGTGAACCGCGCGTCCGGCGGTAGAATATTCGTTTTCTTCGGGCAACCAGTGTTATGAAGGATACCGGCCGACGTACGGCCCCAGAATATACGTTTTTCATTCGGTTAGCTGTCCTCGGCCGAATTACGGCAAGCGAATGGCCACATAATATTTGGCAACCGGTGTTCAAGAGGAGACCGGCCTACGTAAGGTATCTGGTTATACGTCATTTTTTCGGCAAACGGCATACAGCCGAACAATGGCACGCGCCTGGGCGCCGGCGCCGAGAATTCATGCACAGACGTGTTTGGAAGGAGACCGACCGGTTTTTTACTGGGGGGAGAAAAAGCCGTTAGGGAGCGGAACGACGGGGACGCGTTTTTCATCCGCTCGTGTTTCTACGTTTTAAATGAACGAACATCGTTTGTCAAACAGTAATGAGTGTTCTCGGTGAACGGGCAATTTGCAAGGACTCACTGGACATTAGCAGGGAACCTTTTAGGCCATCGAAATGTCATTTATTGCCACACGAAGACTGTGCCACACCGACGGGTGAGCTACGCCTCGCCAGCCATCGCCGCTACCACGCCTCTGCCGCCGGCTTCTTCGACGCATCAGCTCGAGGCTATTCGCCCCCTCAAGAAATGGAGAGCATTGGAGACATCGACCCGGCAGAGATGTCCGATCCGAAATGGATATGGTTCACCAAAATAACTGGCCTTCAAGGGCGTCAAGCAAGCGGCCACCACGCAGGAGCTAAACCGCCACCATGTCAAGGACTCCCCACCAAAGAAAGGCAAGTGCGAGCAAAAGCGCAAGTTATTCTGCTTACAATTAAACTGCGACAAGCAATGTTGCACTATGTTGTTGGTGATAAACGTAGAATAGACTCGCTCGTGCATTGGTAGGATCAACTTCATGCCCTGCACTATGTTACTTCATGGGATTTTACGACTGCCTATTTAGAAAAAAAATTATTTCAAATTTGCGATAACAACAGAGCCTTGTCACTGACGAAGCGTAGCTGTTAATTTAGTTCCGATGTTTGAAGGTGAGCTTAGCTACTCTTGGGATATGACTCATTTGGTTAAACATAATCGCCAGCATCCTAGCAAACACGGATTTTGTCAGGATTTTCTTGCTCAACGCAGATTGTTGAGTTCACGCACGATTTGGCTCTTGCAATAGATAAGCTTAAAGTGGTTGACTGTACATTCGTGGACTGCAGAAAAGCAAATGATGGTGTTTCATATCACCTTCTGCGTAGTACATTTCATCCTATGAACTAAATGAATTGGTTTTTGCCTTTTTATTACTATTGGCCCTATAGCTTTGTTCAAAAGTACTGTGTAGTTTACTGGACTATAGCGAATGAACGTGATTCCGTATACCTGCAGCTTTATTCGAATTTAATAACATCCTGGTTTGCAGATTCAGAAAAGTTTTTGGAGGTTAAACAGTGTGTTAACGGCACCTTTACAAGAAAACCTTCATCCAATTGAATACGTATACCGTAAATTATGCTGCTGTGACAACGGCCGAGGAATATAAATACCTAGGAGTTTATTTAGGGAGTGGTTAGAGGTTAAATAGGCAGGTTCACACCATAAAAGTTACGGCTGCATGTGTTTTTGGCTTTCTGAGACAAAATTTCAGTGAACCTCCATCTAACTGAAAAGAACAACCGTATTGCACTCATGTGCGCTCAATCTTAGAGTACGCATGTGTTTTCGTGGATCCCTACACCAAAGAGCTGGCTGATACGCTCGAAAACATACAGAATATGTCAGTGCGATTCGTATTAGGTAATTGGGACGCTCAACTTAGCATGAGAGAAAGTAAAAGTAAACTGAAATGGCAGGACGTGAAAGATCACAGACGAAACCTCAGGTTGAAGTTTTTTCGTAATATCTATCATTCGAAAACTGGAGTAGAAGGGGAGAAGTATGTCCAAGCGCCATTCTACATATCGCAAAGTGGAACCGCTAGGTTAAAGCAAATTATTAACTTTCATTTAAAGGTGACGCATTGCGCGATTCATTTTATTTTACATCAATACTGCAGAGTAATTATCTTCCACGTATGATTGCATTAACTGTTTATATTGACGATTTTCAGCACGCTTTGTAGAATTATTTTGTTATTATGTCTCATAGTTAATGCTTAGTGTTATGTATCTCCCTTCTGTAATGCATGCGAAGGCAAGCAGGCATCAAATAAATAAATAAATAAGTTAATAAAACAATGAATAAATAAACGAATAAAAATAAATAAATAAATAAATAAATAAATAAACATCCAGAGGCGCAAGTTTGCCTCCGATGGGTTGAGAACCCTACGCATTCAACCTTGACCAATAAAATATTTATTGCCCTATTCGTTGCAGTATACAAGGTTTCCTGTATGCATGCTACCATTGCTATGTTATTGGTTTGAAACAAATTATGTAACTAATTTTACGCCTTTCCTTGCGTGAACACAGAGGAATACAACTGCAGCCACCTGAAGCAGGGCGTCATTCGCAACGCGTCTAGAATTTTTTGAACGTAGTATGATATTAGAAGAAAATTAAGTTCTTTTGGACTATTAAGTGGTGTGGACGTATACTCATGAAAACAACATTAAAATAGATTGAAAATGAAAGTACCTGTTCGCTCCTTCTTAGGATCAGCCGTGCGCAAGATCTTCAGAAAAGTTGATCGAGTAGAAAATGTCTTTGCAAGAAAAATGGGCAAAAACTTGACATACTTTTTTGTGAAGGAGTTATATTAAATGCTCCTGAGTTTTTTGTTGAGAACCAAAACGCTTCGTAAAGGCATTCACACCGGTTTTATATACAGCAAAATTGGCAAAGCAACTGTTATAAAACTAGTTTATGTAGTCATAGCATGAAAGTGTTCCGGAATATTGCCCTAACAGAAATTGGCTAAAAGCGGCGCAATTTATCTCTCTGAAATTCAACCCACTAAAGTATGCGCCCTTCGCCGCCCCCCCCCCCCACTCCTCTTTCCCCGTTTATTACAGGTAAGCCGCACCACAGATGATATCAGGACCTGGACAATACATCTATTCAAGCTTTACAAAGAACTGAATATTTTCTGTGTTCGGCAGTAAAAGATGCACAGCAATTAAAGGAACGACAATTTGTTAGCACTGTTTAATAAATGAATTTTGCTGTAAACTGAGGCTGGTAATTAAGCAAGGCTGCGCTGAAAGCTTCACGGCTGGTGGTTGCGCGCGAGCTCACTTTGATGTGGCTGCCTTGGACCCAAAATGCTGGGTTTGTGCTGCTTCTGCACTGCGCGAATGAGTCATCTGCTTGCGCGACATGCAGTGACCGGCCTCAGTACAGTTAAAGTACTGTGGCTGAACTCCAATGCCCGTAGCACGGCCATATTTCCGGCAGCTTTAGTCCGGCTGGAGTCCGATGACCGCATCTCGGTTGTCCTCCGGCGGCCGTACTTCGGCCGTACACGGGTAGCTTTGGAATGGCCGGAGCCGCACGGCTGGAATCTGGCCGTATGACCGTAAGCCGGTCGACTGGCCGACGCACACTGGCCGTTGGACAGCCATGGGAGTACGGCCGTATACGGCCAAAAGGCCCACATTTGGACATGGGCTGAACATGGCTGCCGGAAAACGGCCGGACAGAAAATCTCCGGCCAAAGTACACCGGCCTGTTTTAGGCCGAACAGTTCTGTGCTGCCTGGGCCTGCGCTCTCGTCCCGAAATGTTAAAGTCGCTTTATGAGTCGCTCTCCCGACGCATTCATGAAGTTATGAAAAATGACGGATACTTCACACACAATTATTCAAAGAAAGTAGTCGGACAATCACCGATGTTTTTTTTTATATGTGGAGCATCTTATAGCGGTGGCCTGTCCCGCGACGGCGTCGGCGTCGTCGGTGTCCGCACTCACACTGCGCATCGGCAACTCTCCTCCTTCCCTCTCTCCAGCAGCTGCGTGTTACTCTCTCCGCTCTCTCTCTCTACCAGCTGCGTGCGCTTCGTGTGCGTTCGCTTCTACTCACACCACGCATGCTCGGCGCTCCCGCATTTCTCCTCCTCTATTCTCCTCTCCTTCAAGTATGAATATAAGCAGCGGTAGCGCGTTGCGCGCGTCAGTGCAGCGCTTGCTTCGGTTGACGTCAGTTGACTCCGCTTGACTCCGTTGACTTCAGATGCAGTGTGATGGAAGCAACAGCCCCGTCTGAGAGTGGGCTGACGCAACCTCATACTACCATCAGCACAAACGCACACAGCAACGTTACTTCTAATTAAGACAAAGCTGCGAAGTGAAGGGCACGCCACGCTGAACGTAAACGTTTGAAGCGAGAGGCAGACCCTGAACTACGACAACGAGAAGCCGCTTCCAAACGACAACGTCGAGCAGCAGTTTTTGAACTCCGAGCACGTGAAGCAGCGTTGATTCGTGAACGTCGAGCGGCGGATGCTGAACTACGACAGCGTGAAGCAGCGGCGGTTCGTGAACGTCGAGCAGCGGAACCTGAACTACGACAACAAGAAGCCGCTTCGAAACGATAACGTCGAGCATGAGTACCTGAGCGAGCAGCAGTACTCGCTCTGCATCACCCAGTGGTTCCCCTCGGGAAGATGGTGTAATTTTTTTTGTTCTGATGCGAATAAACCATCGCTGTTTTCAGTTCTTGATATCGACTGTGTATTTGTCGCATAACGACCAGCACTGGTTCAGTCATGTGTGAAAGAGCTGCGAAAACAAAATTCCCACGCCTTCTCGCGACGGGAACACGAGTAAATGCAGAGCATTGGGGGTCGTTAACGCCGCGTAAAGTCGCGTTAATGGGTAGTTGGATCGTAGTTGCGTTGGGGTTGGTTTGGGGTAGAGAGAAGAGAGTAAAGTCGCGTTAGGCGGGAGCGAGCGTCAACCAAGGAAGGATGGAGCAACGCAGTGACTGAAGCACGAGCGACTGCTAGCCACTTTATATTTGCAGCGCGCGCAGTAGAGGGAGAGCAGTACCGGTGGGAGAGCGCGCATGCGCAAGCAGCGCGCGCCCTTCCACGACCCACCGCGCTGCTATCACGCACCTGTTACGCCGAGACCGCGACGAAGTGAACGGGCTGACTACGACGCATGCGCGCGCCAGCTGCTGTTGAGAGAGAGGAGGGAAGGAGGAGAGGTGCACCTGCTGCGGACGCGGAGCTGTGGACGCCGTCCGACGCAGGAAGAGGCGAGGCTAAGAAATGCCCTGCATTAAAACTTTCCCAGATGAACACACAGTTACGCGGCATCAGCGTACTCCGCGCGCTGCCAGCTGCTGCCAAGCATCACGCTGCACGGTAGGCGCGCCGCGCAAGGCGTACCGCGAGGCAGATTCTAGAGGAAAGAAGTGCTGCAGCCGATATCAAGAAAACTTACATGCACAAATTATAGGGAGGGACACGCATTCGCCCTCCGCTATCTCGACAGCAGGCGCTGGGCCAGAAGGTGTCGCACTGATAGTTTTCCCGCACTGCTCGTATTGTTTGGTTTATTATGTGGCCGCCTGTGCGTACGCACGTACACTCAAGAGTGCATGTTTACTGACCCCGAAAGCAGCACAATTTGAGCCGCAATTTTTTCCGCACGACAGCCCGGAGTGTTGTGTGCAATAGTTTCATTAGTTCAGTACATTACGACATCTCGCATGCATTCGACAGTTTGTCGGGCTGCTATAGGAAGAGAAATGAACTAAAACGGCCATTTTCCTGGTGCGTAAACTTTTGATCGTAGCTGTACATCTATATCTACACACATGCATACTTTACGTGCCTACGCCCGTACGTACCTACATACCTACTACATACATACATACTTACATACATATACACATACGTAATTACATACAAACATACACACATACGTACATCCATATATGCATACACACATACCTTGTTGTTGAACCGGAAGCGAACCCGAACCGAAAATCGGAAACGAATCGGTATTTTCGATGGAACTGACCATCTAACTGAACTGGTATTCTTTGACCCCGCTGATACTGCGCCCGAACTGAACCGAAAATATCAATAACGGTTACTGGTTCACGACAAAGCGGTTCGACCATCTGTTGTGATATTGCGCTGACAATACCAATCAAGTTTTTTTAATTTCGCGTACCAGTAACATCTTACCTTTTCAAGAACTTTTCCATCCAGACAAATCCAAACCCTCTCAACGCTTTTTTGTAGTCGCAATAGGGAAAACGAAAACGGACCACTGGAGCTGTGGTATGTTAGTGTTGGCAGCGCGAGCAGAGTGCAAGCTTGGCCAAGCGAAATGGCATTATCGGCAGACTGCACAGGACATCAAACGGCTTTGCCCTGCCGTCATTGCGAGTTTATAGGAGCCATCAGGCTGCAAGGGCGCCTAACTGCGGAACGGCCCACACCCGGAGTCTGCAGCCTTCTTTTGATTTCATATGTTTACAAAAGTCACACACCGGGAAGTGAAGTGTAAATACCTGTAAATACTTTGCCAGTGTGACCCGCAGGAGTTGCTTAGTGGGTAAGCCATTTGTTGCTTACCACAAGTACGTGGGTTCGATCACCGTTCCCCGCAATAGTTTTTTGTGATATTGACGCAAAACGACAACGTTTTTGTGTCAACATTTCGCCCCCCCTTAAATATTCCCACGTGTGTTAAATTATTCTGCCGCCATGCAACATAAGCTGCACCTGGGAACAGACGTGCAACACCAGGGATTCAAACGCTACAACATTTTTAAAAAGGTGTCAACGGAAAAACAATAAGGAACAAAAAAGCCCCTCACATGATTCTATATTAGTACGTGCAAAATAAGAAAAATCGAATGAGAAACGCACCAGTATGTCGATATTCTTGCATGCGTGTCCTTTCTTGGTCGAAACTTTCACAAGCACACTTGTCATCACTGCAAAAGAAATGAGTGCAGTGGTTCCTTGTATCATCACGAGTTTTTTATGACGATGTAGAACGGACAAGTTCGCGTTTCTAACAGATACAAATATTAATAAAGACACCCAGAAAAACTGTTCTCTTGTGGTGAACACTTATTTCTTGTTCAAAAAACTGCATCCCTAGACCCTGCAGGCACTAAATGTTTCTTCTTGGAAGAAGAAAAAAGAGCACTAAAGCACGTAACATATGCATGATAGGTAGGCCATCCTGACACTGCCCCATCCTCCCAGCGCTCGTCCTTACTGCTTGTTCTGCAGTTTTCAGCACTGGTTTGTTTTTTGGTTTGCGCTTTTACGGACTTCCCGACTTCCTACTGTAGCGCTGCTACTACTCTTTCTGGAGATAACAACTGCACTGGACGATTTGAAGGCGTTTCCCAAAGAAATTTCCATCTTGTCCTTCACTCGTCAAATTAGCCTTTCAGTTTGTATTGATGCAATCTGTTACAAGATTCGGCAATGTAGCAGATAGAACTTGGGCTGGGGTCAGGCGAAACGATGTCTTATACATTCCGACGCATACTTCTGTGGTAGCGATCGCAAAATGTATTCCAGTGATAACAGAAATATTTGAATGACTGGGCGTTAACGAAAGCTTACTTTTAGAAAATTCCCACGAGAAGGTGCGAGCTAACAAATAATTCTTGACGGTGTTTAATCCTTTCAATGCAGGGAAAAGAAACACAAACAGGAGATTCACTAATTATTTGAGTGCCTCTTTACGTTTACGAGAAAATTCTTCCAAGGCCTCTTCATCCATTCCTGCCAAGGTTGTGTGTAAGATACACTACCTCGCCTATACAATTCCCGCTAATGATAAGCTTTTGATTATTTCCTTTCTAACCAGTGATTTATTGATTTTTTTGCAGAAACGTCTTATTGTAAACAGAGAATACATGAAGAAAAAATAAAGATATACTCTCTAAAAATTTTGGTTTTTGCGACTGACATGTGGGAGGCCGGAATAAAAAAAATATTTCTCGAAGAGTAATTTCAGGTCAAAATATTTACTAAATCATGGCACAAAAATGCTAAAACACTTGAAAACGTTATGCCGAAGCTTCTCAGCTCATTTCTATTAAAACTCTTACTGCCACAAAAACTGTCACTAGAACTGTAACTAGAACTGTCACACTACTGATAACGGTATACATACATTGAAAAAAATTAGTGTTACCTCAAGACACCTGATTAGCGAAAATTAGAAGCATTTACAGTAATACCAGAAGCAATTTATAAGCGGCACTGAAAACAGCTTAAAAGTCTATAAACATTACGTGTTAGATCAACGCCGACACTGCCGCAATTTATACTTTAACCCTATTCTCACCAAAAAATAAATTAACGCCAATCCACTCTGTGATTGTGTTTGGAAAGCAAAGCTGTGAACGGCACCCACAATGCTTACGAATGCGACGTCACACAATTCACTCACTTCGCTCTACAAATAGTGAAACCAGAGAGAAGTGAAATTCACTTTGCATACCCTTACCCTCTACTCCTTCAAACAGATATTCTTGGTAAGATTAAATTATTGTATGAAGCATGAACGGTGGTTGGTTGAGTTGTATTGGTATAGCACATGAGTTTAAACGGCTTTCACGAAATTAAAGCTCAAACTCGGTATTAGATGATCTCACTTCTCCGTCTCTGCCGTCGCAAACGGAGGCGTCGAGATCAGCGGCAGCGACGCAGCAAGATCAGGAGGAGGGGTAGGAGAGGCAGAAGGAGGAAATACTTCAATTCAGATTCCTGAATGGCCCAGAGTGGGGTCCAGGGGAGTGGTTCCTCCTTCACTGTAGCCCATATTGAGTCCGCGCCACGTGTGCTCTCTCTACCAGCTGAAGTTGGGTAGGCAGAGAGGGGCTGGACAGCAGCATCTCCCATGGCTCTTGTTCAGTAGTTAACAGAAAGAGATAAGGGTGCTTAGGGCTTAAGTAGCACACCTCGATTATGTGGCAGAGTTTTCCTACTTCTGGGCAAAGTTTACATTCAGCGTCGTAGCGATTCAGGTGCATTAAGTGAAGACGCGTCGGGTGTGGGAATGAGCCGGATTGTATGAGCCGTAGGGTAGGTTGTTCTATGGAAAGGTCCGGGTGAGGCGAAGGTAGGGTCTGTCTCAGAAGGCGATAATGCTGGGTTACGTCACTGAACGAGACAAGCGGGAGACCGTCATCATGCAGCTTCATAGCAGGGGCGCTAAAAGTACGGCTTGGTGGACGTATTCATTGCCTTCCATGGAAGCATGAGCGGGCATCCAGATGAGGTGAATGGAACCATCTGGGTATGGTTTTTAGCACACGCAGTGCGGGTTGGGACACCGAACTCGACAGGTAATTCCTGTAGACTTGTTGGGAAGTGGTGACTACTTTACGAACCCATGGTTAAGTGAGAGCGAAGGCGATGGCTGCCTTTTGTGCTGCCGTCATGTCTTCGGTCTTGAGTGAGGCACAAGCAAGGAGGTTGGTTTTGAAAGTAGCCACGATGATGGCGTACTGCTGCTCTCGATGTTGGGAGGTATCTGTGTAGCTAACTGCATGATCCCCACCGAGGGTGGTGTCGAACGCTTGAGCCCGGGCTTGTCGGCGACCCGTGTAGTCTGAGGGGTTCATATTTCTAAGCAAAGGGAGCATCTTTGTTTCTTGTCGCCAAAGGTCCAGGAGTACATCAAGCGGTGTGACATTCTGTGCTGCCCAGCGAACCTCGTGAAAGATAAGGCGACCCGCCGCAGTTCTGCTAATTCGGAGCTTCTGGACAGAAAGATGGCCCTCTATCAGCTCTTCCACCGTGTTGTAGAGCCCCGTGCTAAGCAGGGTCTCTGTGGACGCACTCATTGGAAGACCAATGGCTTGCTCAACCACCTTTCTAATCATTATATAAGACATGTTTACGTCCTCCTTACCGAGAAGAAGACACGGGGTTGACGTAAGTGATTCTCGAGAGGACAAAAGCTTGAACTAATCGAACGGTATGGGATTCCTTGAGGCCTCGCTTCTTGGTGGCAACTCGCCTGATCATGTGTATGATTTATTGATTGTGTGTTTGAGGCGATTGTGTGTTTGAGATACGTCACTCTTGGTGTAGGCCTGAAGATGGAGGCCCAGGATCTTGATGCTGGGGCTTTAAGTGATGGCCTGGCCATCAAGGAGTATTTGAATGTGTTCATTGAGGTATCGATTGGCGTGAGGGGGGACGACAAGGAGCTAAGATTTTTACGTGAACACTGGAAGCCACAGGCCCATTGGCGTACTAGAAGTGAGATGCCATGGGTTGGTGTGAGCTTCCTTTAATCGCTTTCGCGTGACATCTAGCAAGAATGCAGGGGTTATACCCCCAGATGTGCTTGGTGAGTGCACCACTTGTCTTCCCCGACTCCGCGTGGGCTCGTAGCTTAATTGGTAAGACGAGGGGCTCTTGCTTTGTTGACTGTTAGTTCCAGGTTCGATTGGTGGCGGTGCAGGAAATTCTTGTATTTCTTCGCGGGAGTTTTCTGGTGACACCAACGGTCCCGAAAGAACCCTTGGGGGGCAGAGGTAGAACGCTTTGCTTTAATATGCCCAACATTGTCCGAAGATGAGATGCAGTAGTACATAAAAAAGTGCGGTAGAAAAGAGTTCTTGCATCCATAGTAACCAGATTTCTTTGCACAGTACTATCCAGTGTGCAATAAATGAAGACTTCGAAAGAGCGCTATTACGCGGAGATAAAACCGACAATACAAGCCCGTACTTTCGTATTCAATATTTTTACCGTTGGCCTAGGAAAGTTCCATTATATGGTAACGTTTGAAAATATACGATATACAAAGTAGAATACGAAACCAACAGAAAGAATTCATCCACCTTCACAAATGGGATAGAAGCACTGTTGAAGCAGCAGAGCTGATGCTATTCACTTGTGTTAACTTGGCCCTCCTTAGGGCTACCCCCTTTTTATGAGAAAATAAATAAAACGTGAAGCTTTCTACAAGAAAACTGAGCTACATCATAGTCCACAACCCAAGCTTTTACTGTCCAAATTCTTCACTGCGAAACACTGCAGTCAAAGTGGGTTTAATTCTACTCAATGTCCAAAGCCAACCGTTTCCGGTGGCCGCTTTTCTGATGGAGGCGGAAAGCAAAAACACCCGTCATACATTGCCAGTTTAGCTGGTGTACATTCTGCTCACCTGCGATAATTCCTATGTAGTTATGCTGGAGCGGTGCCTCAAATATTGATGCGTATGCATGCAAACACATTCAAAGTCCCATGCAAGTTGTAATATCAACTATTTTCGCCAATTCTGGTACTGCCTAAGGACACCCACTGGCGCATAAGATTACAAAGGGCAGAGCGAACGAAGTTACACCTGACATAGTTAGTACGCGAACCGGATACAATTATGTAAGCATTGGGCCTATTTATTTCTCAAATAAGATACTGAACACTTTTGAGCGTATGATTGTTTTCTCTGTCTGCTCCATCCGAGCTCAGGGAAACGTGTTGTTACACGTCTTTTCTTTCAATTGCTTCTATCCTGTTTTCTTCGGAGGTTAGGCGGCCTGCACAATAAACGTTGAATTGCTAGTTGGCGCCGCATGATATCTCTTCCCGGCTCAGCATTACCATTCCTACAGGTTCCATCTCAAGAGGTGCATTGAGTCACAGAGACAGTTTTTCACGGTAAACAAACAGAAACTTTTAAATGATGACAATAATTGAACATTGCAGGGTGCGTAATTCAAGTCAAATAGCAAAACATCCGACAAAAACACTTTTATTATGATGGATTTGTTTTTAGGCTCATAAACAGCGCGCAATCACATTTGTTTGTGTGGTTCGATTTTCTGGCATGAAGCTAGATTGTTTTGATCTTCTGAAGCTTATTTTCATTCTCTTTGTAGGTGCAGCGTGTGCTGTCTATGCTGCTATGCCGAACAGCCTTAAGCAAGTGCAATGTTTTGTGTTATATTTTTGGCTTTGTTGTATCTTTCGTATATTTAACCATCGAAATTTACGAGGGCCCTCCTGAGTGCGCTTTGCATTTATATTATAAAAAAACTACATACAATTTCCTCGTAATACTAGAGTGCTGGCTTTTTATTACTATACGAATACAGCGCGGGAAGTGAGCACGCCAAAGCAATCTCAGGGCAGCCCGTGTGGCCAGCGAAAAAATAAGGATAAAAGAATCCTTCCGGCATTGGGAACGAGCGTTCTGAATTGCTGTGTTACTTCGCGGGAATAAATCCCTGAAGCTGAACTTAGGTTGAGCGTCATTTAATCAAAACGGATAACCATTACAGAAACGTGTTGATGGAATGGGTACCCTGAAATTATGCTAAAAAGTTCGAAACAGCGATAGCACTATGAAGTAATGAAGTAAATAAATTAGCCACAAACACGTTATTTGCACAGAGCAGTATATGAGCACTTTGACAACCACGGCCCACGCCTTTGATAGGCTGATCATACACACTAACAAGCGTATGTACGTACGTACGTACGTACGTACACTAAAGAGGGCAAGTTTACGGACCACAAAAGCGGCAATTTTGAGTTATTTCTCTTGCGTATTGCAGCCCGGAGTGTTATGTGCGGTAGTGGTATTTCGTTCAAGACATATATAACGTCTAGCACGCATTCGACATTTTATCGGGCTGCTATAGCAGCAGAAATAACCTAAGATTGCCATTTCCCTGGTGCGGAAACTTTTGATATTGGCTGTACATACATATACGCATGTATGTATCCAGACATGCATACATGCATACTTACATACATACCATAATACATACGTACGTACGTACATACGTACGTACATAGACACGTATATAAATACTTAAATACAAAGAGGCATACGCAAGCACGCACACACGCAAGTACACTAGTAAATGTGCTAAGTGCGGACGTTTTAATAAAAATAAGAAAGGTGCATTATTCTAGCTGCAGCGGAATCCCATCTGGTTGATCACATTTAGCTCAAAGCATAGCATGTGACTTTAGCATGATGGTAACGTTTACCTATCCTTTGGCCAACGCATCGCACTTTTATCTTGCGATTTCTTCGTTGCGTAAAGTTTAGGGTCACACTTTTTTGTATATTTCTTTACAAACATACACAACACGGCATTTATAACACATGATTTATGTTAATGACTTGTCTTCAGTAGTTACTTCAAACATTAGGTTGTTCGCAGATGATTGCGTTATTTATAGAACTATCACTGCAGATTCTGACACTTCCATACTTCAGAGTGACCTCCATAACATTACTGCATGGTGTAACACATGGAAAATCCGTTTAAATACTAACAAATGCAAATCCATCAGATTTTCACGTAAGCCTGATACCTCCAATATTTACGACTACTATATCCAGGGCTCTAAACTAGAACTTGTTGCTTCATACAAATATTTAGGAATTCATATTACCAACAACCTTTCTTGGCAACCTCATGTAAATTTTGTTATTAATAATGCGAACCGTATGCTTGGGTACTTACGACGAAATTTCTCTATGGCGCCTTCACAGCTTAAACTACTGTTATACAAAACTTTAATTCGGCCTAAACTTGAGTACGCGTGTTCGGTGTGGGATCCTCATTATGATTATCTTATTAACTTGTTGGAACTGGTTCAAAATCGTAGTGCACGCTTCATCCTTTCCAACTATGCTCGGACATCTAGTGTTTCTGCTCTGAAACGAACTTTACACCTTCCCTACCTAGCCCTACGCAGAAAATTTGCCCGTTTGTCAGTCTTTCATAAAATTTATTTTTCAAACGCATACCTCAAAACTGAACTTCTTTCTGCGCCATCATATGTATCATCCCGTATTGACCATCACCATAAGGTATACATTCCCCACTGCAACACTAACTTATTTTTTGCCTCTTTTATTCCCAAAACTGCTAACGAATGAAATCACCTGCCCCCTGCAATAGCTAGTATAATCGATGTACCTTCATTTAAGATTGCCATCGATTGTTCCTTATAATTGCATTTATGTTATTGACTCTGTTGTGTATACTACTTTGCATTTTTGTTGTCCACTATTGTTTTTTTATGCTTGTCCCCAATGTTTTGTTTCACTTTTGTTTTTGTTTTCTGGTGATAATGCCAGTGACCACTCCCTTCTGTAACGCCCTCTGGGCTTTGAAGGTATTGAAATAAATAAATAAATAAATAAATAAAAACACCAAAAATAAGTGCCCTAGGGAAGACTACCAGCAGTATATATAGAATCTTTTGATACACCACACATGTCTAGCGGAAAAGAACAAAAACAACTTACTATGAGAAATATCAGCCTTATTATGTAGGCCAAGAAGGGGTCATAAAGGAGCGTTCTCTGCAAAGCCGTGATACCGATCCTATCCGCAACACCCAGTTTGCTATTTTCCTTCCCATTCTAAATACATTAGACGGTGCGCCAAGTTAAATTGCCCAAGCTCTCACAATCGCTGCAGCAAATACCACAACTTTTTTTCGTTCGAACCTCTGTGTGCCTAGCGTAGATTCTTTCAAAACGCATGCTTAATCGTGTGACCGGGAATTTGATAGTTCTTATTGTTTGGTGATTTCGTATGCCAAAAAGTTATCTGCTCGATACTACGTATAATTGTGTGCTGTTTAGTTGAAATTTCATGACGCAGTGTGCAAATTGTTTCAAAAGAAATACCCCGGTAACAGACTAAAAGGAAGCTGCTTAACTACCCAGGCGGCACAGAAAGTGTGTCCCAACACCGGCCCGTCTATGGACGCTTTCTGGCATGTCCAGCCAGCATCCAGGTTCTGGCAGCCACTGATCATACGATCAGCTGCCAACATTCGGCAACCAGCGCTTCGGTATTTCTCCGGCAGCCCACGTTCGAACGCACAACAGCAGCTACCCTGCGGGCAGATATTCATTTCACTGTGGGCTGCCGATGTTAAGAAAGAACAGCCGAAGTACGGCTTTAGGGCATCCGTTTTTCCTAAGGGAAGCGGTGTTCAGTCGAAGCCCGGCAAGCGACCGGCCACAGTATATCCATAGTCTTGTGGCAGTTGGTGTTCGAAAGGAGACCGGCTGGATCACTGCTGCCTCGCATTCGCTCTCCGGCGGCAGAATATTCGTTTTCTTCAGGCAAATTGTTTTATACAAAAGACCGGCCGAAGCACGGTCCCAGAATGTACATTCTTCATTTGTTTAGCGGTCCTCGGCCGAATTACGGGAAGCGGACGTGCGTAGAATTTTTCGCTAGTGCTGTTCAAGAGGATACCTGCCTACGTAAGGTTTTAGGTTATACATCATTCTTTCGTTAAGCGGCGTAGAGCTGAGCAACGGCACGGGTCTGGCCACCGAGAATTCATGCCCAGACGTGTTTGGAAGGACCCCCGCCGGTGTAGGACTAGTTTTTCTCCGGGTGAAAAAAGAGCCGTTAGGGAGCCGAATGACGCAGTCGTGTTTTTTAACCGCTCGGTGTTTCTCCATTTTAAATGAATCAACTTCCCTTGTCAAATAGTAATGAGTGTTCTATGTAAACGGCAAGGTGCAAGGGTTCCCTGGACATTACCAGGGAACCTTTTAGGACATCGGAATGCCATTTACTGCCACAAGAAGACTGTACCAAACCGACGGGTGAGCTAAGTCTCGCCAGTCAAAGCCGCTACCACTCGTCGCCAACCGGCTTCGTCGACGCATCAGCTCGAGGCTATTCGCCCCCTCAAGAAATGTAGACCATTGAAGGCATCTACCCGGCGGAGATGTTCGACCCGAAGTGGTGGTGGTTCGCCAAAATAAGTGGCCTTAAAGGGAGTCGAGCAAGCAGCCACCACGCTGGAGCTCAACCGGCGCCATGTGAAGGACTCCCCACCAAATAAAGGCAAGGGCGAGCAAAAGCGCAAGTTTGCGGCTTTTCTTCTTACTATTACACTGAAAAAACAATGTTGCACTATTTTGTTACTGATAAACGTAAAAGAGGCAAAGCTCGTTCATTGGTAGACTCAACTTCCTGCACTGCTTCATGGGATTTTATGACTTTCCATTTAGAAACACGTGTTATTTTAAATTTGCCATAACAACAGAGCCTTGTCAGTGAAGAGGCCTGGATGTTAATTTAATTGCGTTGTTTGAAGGTGAGCTTAGCTACACTTCGGAAATGACTAATTTGTTTAAACATAACTGCCAGCATCCTAGCAAACACGGATTTCGTCGTGTTTTTTTTTTTTTTGCTCAACGCAGCTTGTTGAGTTCACGCACGATTTGGCTCTAGCAATAGATAAGCTTAAAGTAGTTGACTTTATTTTCTTGTACTGCAAACAAAAGCATTTGCAGGTGTTCCATATCAGCTTATTGATAGTACATTGCGGGCTATAAACTCAAATAATCGGTTATTGCATGGAGAGCCGAATATATCTCTCAAAGACAGCAGTCGGTCGCTCTCAATGGCTGTTCGTCCGGATATGTTCCTGTGACCTCAGGAATTCCCCAAGGGTCAATTTCGGGCGCTCTTTTGTTATTACTATTGGCCTGAAAACTTTGTTCACAATGTTCGCGAATGTGTAGTTTACAGGACTATAGAGAATGAACGTGATTCCGAATACACAAGCATGATTTTAGTTTAATAAGATCCTGGTGTGCTGATTCGGAAATGTCGTTTAATGTTAAAAAGTGTGTTAACGTCACCTTTACAATAAAACCTTAATTCAAATTGAATACGTATACCGGAAATTACACTGCTTTAAGAACGTTCGGGGAATATAAATAACTAGGAGTTTATTTAGCGAGAGATTAGAGGTTAAATAGGCACGTTCACAGCACAAAAGTTACGGCTGCACGTGTTTTTTGGCTTTCTGAGATTATATTTCAGCGTACCTCAGTCTACCTTAAAACAAAAACCGACTTTTACTCATGTACGCTCAATGTTTGAGTACGCATGTGTCTTCTGGGATCCCTACACCAAAGAGCTGGTTGATACGCTCGAAAGCATACAGAATAGGGCAGGGCGATTCGTATTAGGTAAATGGCACTGTCCACTTAGCATGAGGGAAAGAAAACGTAAACTTGAATGGCAAGACGGAAAATTTCAGAGACGAAACCTCAGGTTGAGATTTTTTCGTAATATCTATCATTCGAAAACTGGAATAGAAGCAGAGAAGTATATCCAAGCGCCATTCTACATATCCGAAAGTGGGACCACTAGCTTAAAGCAAACTATTAACTTTCCTTTAAAGGTGACACCTTGCGCGATTAGTTACACTTAGATCAATACGAGAGTGTAAGTATCTTCCTCGTATGATTGTAACAACTGCTTGTAATGACAATTTATACCACCCTTTGCGGAAATATATTGTTATTTGGTCTCATATTCGATGCTTAGTGTTATGGATCTCCCTGTTGTAATGCATGCAAAGGCAAGCAGGTATAAATAAATAAATAAATAAATAAATAAATAAATAAATAAATAAATAAATAAATAAATAAATTGTAATAAAGATAGTGAGCAACAGTCACCACACCAGTCTCCTAGAGTGGGTATGTGTTCGGCTAAAGCGGAGGCTCACCTTCTGAGTGCCGTCAATCCCCCAGTGGGTATATGTCCCGGTAGCGACACAGCGGCAGCTCTATCGACAGTTCTTCGCCGCGAGACGTGCGCGCGGACGCCAGACCTTGTTTGGACTGTGAAACGGTCAAACCTCGTTGGTGCCTCTTGCAAGACCTGCCAATAAAC
Organism: Haemaphysalis longicornis; assembly: GCF_048455015.1. Taxonomy (NCBI): domain Eukaryota; kingdom Metazoa; phylum Arthropoda; class Arachnida; order Ixodida; family Ixodidae; genus Haemaphysalis; species Haemaphysalis longicornis. Next base: position 112,957,043 of record NW_027526407.1, on the reverse strand, counting down.
CCCATTATATTTTGGTGGAGGTCAAGCCTTCACGAGGTCCCCAGCCTGAAACTACGAAGCAAGCGAGTGCTCCCACCCCTGCATTTAGAAATCGACGACGAAATGGCGTCGCCACAGCAGGCACCCATCCTTTGCTCCGGGTCTCTTCGCCAACGCGACCCCGCCTTTTTCAATGGCAACGACGACGCCGATGCCGATGATTGGCTGTCTGCCTAAGAAAGGATGAGCGTCTACAACCGATGGGATGCTGGGATGAAGCTGAACAACGTCGAGCTTTCTCTTACCGAGCTCGCTAACACGTGGTTTCATAACCACAAACCACGCATGCAAACCTGGCCTGAATTCACGACCGAGTTCATTAAGGCGTTCGGTCGCCCCGCTGTGCGCAAGCTTCTCGCTGAACAGCGGCTTCGCGTGCGAGCACAGCGAGACGACGAGGGTTACACCAGTTACATTGAGGACGTCGTTGACCTCTGCAAGCGGGTGGATCCTGCGATGCCTGAGTCGGACAAGATCAGGCACATCCTCAAGAGCATCGAGGATTATGCATTTCAGATGCTCCTGGGCAAGAACCCGCAGACTGTTGACGAAGTCCTCAATTGGTGCCTCAGCTATGACGAGCTGCGCGAACAGCGTGTTGTTACTGGACAACGCACACTACCCAACGAAGACGTTTCACGGGGGTTACTGTCGTCATTGGCCGTTCCTTCCGACCTTTCTACTCTTCTGCCGCACATCGACGCGTTCCTGCGTGCAGATGATTCGCGGCAGATGGCCCTGCTTCCTAGCGCTCGAGAGCCTGCCTTTCCGCTGCCCGGGCCGACTATGCGGCGAGTGATTCAAGAACAGGTCGCCGAGGCACTTCCCTCAGCCTGCCAACCGCCACATGTGCCTGTATCCGTGGCTTCACCCTTGACCTCACACTTAGCGTCAGCAGTGGCACCGCCCTGTTCAACTACCGCCGCAGCGCCTCTTGCTTCCCCAGTAGCATCGACCCTAACGGTACCCAAGGCTGCGCCTCTCGCTTCACCTACTCCGATGAATTACGCTTCAGGAGCCAGGCGCCTTTCAGGCATATCAGTACATAGCACCCCAGCGGGCGACACGGTATTCTCGACCGGCACCTCAACAGCTCAATCCTTGCGCACACCAGACAACCGCCCGATCTGTTACGCATGCTGCATGCCCGGGCACGTGGCGCGGATGTGCCGTCGGCGGCCACCACTTGATCGTGATGTCCACCCTGTATCGGCCTACGGATCTCAGCCGTATTTCGCCCCCGGTGATTCAGGGCCGACACCGAGCTCCTGTATTAGTGAGCCAACACCATTTTCGAGCCGCCGCCCTTCTTCCCCGCGTCGCCGCTCCGTGTCGCCCATGCGCCCCCGACAAAATCCGGTTGCCGAGGGAAACTGACGGCTGCAGTTCCAGAGGCAAGAACTGCAGGAACGTCAAAATGCCGAAGTCCTCTTATCTCACTCGCTGACGTTATAGATGTGACTGTGGAAGGTGTTGCCGCACTCGCGCTTTCTGATACGGGAGCCGCAGTCCGGGTGTTAAGTGATCGTATCTGCCGCTCGTTGCGTAAAGTTACAACACATCTCGGTGGACTTACCATTCGGACTGCAAGTGCGCAAGAGGTTAAGCCGCTAGCCATGTGCACCGCTCGTGTCCTCATCCAAGGCATCACTTCCGTCATTGAGTTCGTTGTGCTCCCGTCATGTCCCACGATATCATTCTTGGGTGGGACTTTCTGTCCCGTCATCACGCCATAATCGATTGCGCTCGTGCGCAAGTTGAACTAGCGTTGTGGGAGCCGCCGCAGAATGAACTCTCGATCAAGTTGCTGGTTTCCGAAGATACCGATATTCCCCCGAGCTGCTCCGTGATTGTTCCTGTTTCTTGAAATGTCGCTGCGGACACAACAGTGATTTTCACACCGTCGAGTTTATTTCTTTGGCGCAAGTTGCTCCCCTTATCTTCCGCTGTCCTTGATGTTCGCTCTGGTTCAAGCTTAATGGCGGTCTGCAATGCATCCTCTTGCCCGACAACACTGCTCCACGGGAAATGTCTGGGATTCGTGGAAGCTGTTGAGACCTCGAATGTAGAGGCCGTGCCCGACGAACCGTCCTTCTTCCCTGTGAGTGCACTTAGTCCGAGTGTACGGCAAGTCCAGACGTGTTCCTACAGTCTATCAACAAAGACCTCACCTCGGCCTAACGCGACCAGCTCAGCAACCTTCTCCAGCGTTTTCGATAATCGTTCGATTGCCAGCTGGCCACCTTGGGACGCACGTCGAATGTCGCCCACGAAAGTGACACCAGCTCGCACGCGCCACTACGGCAACGGCCATACCGCGCGCCACCTGCGGATCGCCGCGTTATCGACGAGCAAGTGGCAGATATGCTTGCACGCAACGTAATTCGTTGGTCTCCTCCGTGGTACTGGTAACTAAGAAAGACGGGTCGATCCGGTTCTGCGTAGATTACTGTCGCCTGAACAAGATTACACGCAAGGACGTCTACCCGCTACCTCGTATCGACGATGCCCTTGACTGTTTATAGGGAACCGAATTCTTCTCCTCACTAGATTTGTGGTCAGGCTACTGGCAAGTGCCCACGGCCGATGCCGATCGCTCAAAAACAGCGTTTAGTACACCCGACGGGCTTTACGAATTCAATGTGATGCCTTTCTGGCTTTCAAGTGCGCAAGCTACCTTCGAGCGAATGATGGACAATGTTTTACGGGGCCTCAAGTGGAAAACATGTCTGTGTTATCTCGATGACATTGTCGTGTTTTCGCCAGATTTCCACACGCACCTTGAGCGCCTTGAACAAGTGTTGACGTGCCTTGCCTCGGTTGGCTTGCCACTAAACTTGAAAAAGCGTCGCTTTGCTGCTCAGAGGCTAACAATCTTGGGCCACGTTGTTTCTACAGACGGCATACTTCCGAACCCGGAAAAGCTTCGTGCAGTGGCAGTTTCCAAAACCGACCACTTTGAAAGACCTTCGAAGCTTTATTGGCCTGTGCTCCTATTTTCAGCGATTTGTTCGAAGCTTTGCCCCCATTATCACCCCTTTGACACAGCTCCTCAACGGAAGCGCAGAAATTACGGACTGGCCTCATGCTTGTGAAAAGGCATTTGTGGCTATGCGAAGCCTGCTGACGTCGCCACCCATACTACGCCATTTTGATCCGCTTGCACCTACTGAACTTCACACTGACGCCACTGGTGTCGGTCTAGGTGCCGTTCTCGCTCAGCGTAAAGCAGGCTTCCATAAATACATTGTTGCATACGCCAGTCACACCCTGACTAAGGCGGAGCGGAACTATTCCGTGACCTAGAAGGAATGTTTGGCTATTGTTTGGGTTATCGCCAAATTTTGTCCTTATCTGTACAGTCGTCCATTCCACGTTGTCATAGATCACCACGCTCTATGCTGGCTGTCCTCACTGAAAGACCCGGAAGGTAGACTCGGACGTTGGGCTCGTCGACTTCAGGAGTACGACATCGAGTCATATACCGGTCCGGACGCAAACACAGTGATGCCGATGCCCTGTATCGGTCACCCGTCGTGTCCGACACTGGTTGCCTGTCCACAACAGACTGCGCGGTGGTGTCACTAGCTATACAAGATATGGCCTCAGAACAGCGTAAGGATCTTTGGATTGCCGCAATCTTGCAATACCTATCGAGTCCATCAACAGTCCCAGCATCCCGGGCAACGCGCCACCAGGCTTCACACTTCGCCCTACGTGACGACCTGCTCTACCTCCAGAACTACTCATCTGAAGGCAGGATGTGGCTACTCGTCATTCCTGGACATTTGCGTTCCGGATTTTGCTCTTACCACCACGCTGACGCACAGTGCGCCCACGCTAGAGTGCTGAAAACGTATTAGCGGCTCCGTTTGCGCTACTACTGGCGGGGGATATACACATTTGTGATCAAGTTCATCCGCTCGTGCACAGACTGTCAGCGTCGTAAGTGTCCCCCTCAACATCCCACGGGAGCATTGCAGCCACTACCGTGTCTAGCATGACCTTTTGACCGTGTTGGCATAGATATCTACGGTCCGCTTCCCAGAACGGCCGCAGGCAATTGTATTATTGTGGCAGTTGATCACTTGGCACGGTACGCGGAAGCAGCTGCACTGTCCACTGCCACTGCTCGAGATGTCGCTTCCTTCCTTCTTCAACGTTTTATTCTGTGGCACGGAGCGCCCAGGGAGCTTTTGAGCGACCGGAGACGAGTCTTATTGTCCGAAGTTGTGGAGGCGCTGCTCACTGAATGCCGCATTGTTCACAGGAAGACTACATCCTACCACCCCCAAACCAACGGGATGACAGAACGTTTTAACCGTACACTGGGCGACATGCTGTCGATGTATGTTTCTCGTGACCATTCGAACTGGGACTTCGTTCTTCCTTTCATCACGTACGCGTATAATACGGCCACGCAGTCAACCACCGGCTTCTCACCATTCTTTCTGCTGTACGGGCGTGAACCTTCCTGCCCACTTGACACCATCCTTCATTACCGCCCTGACATCTCGGAATGTGTTCCCGTCTCGGAAATCGCCAAGCGAGCCGAAGAGTGCCGCCAACTGGCACGCTCCTTCATGGGAGCAGACCAAGGACGTCAGCAGTATCGCCACGGCGACGGTAGTGGAACGCGAACTTACGCTGCTGGCTCCCTTGTTTGGCTACGGATACCGTCCACAGCCCCAGGGCTTTCAAGCAAACTTCAGACGAAATACCAGGGTCCCTACCGAGTCGTCTAAGAAACGTCTCCCGTCAATTACATCGTCGAACCGGTCACTCCTAGTGCCGATCGTCGCTTCCGTGGCCGCATCTCAAGCCCTATTTTGACCCGCTCATCGTCGCATCGCCCTGAGTCGCCTAGGATGGCTCCTTCTGTTCCCGGGGGTGATTGTAACAAAGATAGTGAGCAACCGTCAGAGCACCAGTCGCCTAGAGCGGGTATGTGTTAGGCTAAAGTGGAGGCTCACCTTCTGAGTGGCGTCAATCCCCCAGTGGGTGTATGTCCCCGTAGCGACACAGCGGCAGCTCTATCGACAGTGCTTCAGCGCGAGACCTGCGCGCGGACGCCAGACCTCGTTTGGACTCTGAAACGGTCGGACCTCGTTGGTGCCTCTTGCAAGACCTGCCAATAAACTCCATTATAAAACAAATAAATTATTAAAAACAAATAAATATAAAAAAAAACTTGCGGAGGCGCAAGTTCGCCTCGGACGTGTTGAGAAAAAACGCATTAAAACTTGACCAATGAAATATATATTGTTTTTTTTCGTGGCAGTATGCAAGGTTTGTTGTATGAATAGTACCATTGCTTTGTTATTTTTTTAAACAAATCATGAAACTCCAATCTTACGCCTTTCCTTGCGTGAACTCAGAGGGTTACAACTGCAGCCACCTGAAGCAAGGCGTCATTCGCAACGCGCCTAGAATTTTTTTTACCGTAGCACACTATGAAGGGAAATTAAGTTCTTTTGATCCATTGAGTAACTCATTGAGTAACCACGTAACTCATGAAAACAACATCAAAATAGATTCAAAATACAAGAACAAAAAAAAAGAAAACTTCATCGAGTGGAAAATGTTTTTGTAACAAAAATAGGCAGATACTGGACATACTTTTTGTGTGAAGGAAATTACATTCAATGCTCCTCATTTTTTGTGGAGTTCCAAAACGCTTCGTAAAGGCATTCGTGCCGATTTTATATACAACAAAACTGGTCAAGCAACTGTTTTAAAAATAGTTGATTTAGTCACAGCACGAAAGTGCTCAGAGAGACTGTCCTAAGTGATATTGGCTGAAAGCGGCACATTCGTCTTTGTGAAATTCAACAGCCTCCTGCCTCCCCTCCTTCCCCGTTTATTGCAGGTAAGCCGCCCCACTGAAGATATCAGGACATAGACAATACATCTATTCCAGCTCTACAAAAACCTGAATATTTTCTGTATTCGACAGTAAAAGAGGCGCAGCAATTAAAGGAACGACGCTTTGTGAGCCCAGTCCAATAAATGAATTTTAGTGACCGCTGACGCTGATAATTAGGCAAGGTTATGGTGAAGGCTGGATGGCTGGTAGTTGCGCGCTGGCTCACTTTGATGTGGCTGCATTGCACCCAAAATGGTGGGTTTGTGCTGCTGCACAGCTCGACTCAGTCATCAGCTTGCGCGACAAGCAGTGACCCGCCTCAGTACAGTACACGTACTGTGGCTGAACTCCAATGCCTGTAGCACGGCCCTATTGCCGGCAGCTTTAGTCCGGCTGGAGTCCGACGACCGCATCTCGGCTGTCCTGCGGTGGCCATACCTTGGCCGTACACGGGTGGCTTTAAAATGGCCGGAGCCCGACGGCTGGAATCTAGCCTTTTGAACGGAAATCGGTCGACTGGCCGATGGACACTGGCCGCTGGACTGCCATGGGAGTACGGCCGTATACGACCAAAAGGCCCACATTTAGACACGGGCCGTACTTGGCTGCCGCAAAAAGGCCGGACAGAAAATCAGCGGCCGAAGTACACTGGCTTGATTTAGGCCGAACAGTTTTGTGCTGCCTGGGTATTTGAGAAATTATACAAGTGATGTTAGGTGGAATGCGGAAAATATATAGCAATAAATTTGTTCATACTACAAATAAAAAGCGGGGCGGGAGACAACGTTAGGCACCCCAATTCGCCTAAAAGCACTGTTCGAGCTGTAGTGATCGCTTGCAAAACGCCGCAACATGATTGTTTCGCCCGTAAGAGATGTGGTTATTTTTCTGCTCTGACATTGGTGCAACTTTCTTGATGCGGAACACTCTCAATTGTTGATGCAGAAATCTAACATGCATAAGAGTAAAGGATGTCACATTTACGTCACGTTTACGCAGCGAACCTAGCTTCTTACCCGTAAACGTCACGTTAACGGCAGGATTCACAGCGAATGCTGAGGAACGTCTGTAGCCCAGGTATGCTCACACGCGCTCCCTTTCTTCTGCAGTAGCTCGCTGCAATGCACTTATGTCGCTACCTTGTAACTGACGTTGTCTATACTGGAACGATAGTGCATTGTGTATAGGCGCTGTGGTATGTCTCTTCTTTCACCCCCGTGTGCAGCCTGGCTAAAATGGTTCAGGGAACAGAGAAATACTTTTGTAGCCTTCTTAGGCGCAATAACCTTACCTGGAGGTCATATGAAATGAATCGAGCTTTCCATTCTGACCCCGAAAAGCACTATCCTCGCCCTCTCTTCAAGTCGCCGCCTTCGTGTGCTCCACAAAAAAGTGACAGCATGCAAAAAACGCCAGAAAGAAACAATATTTAATCCAAAGGATACCAGTATTCATTCTGTACTGATGTTTGGCATTCTTGGCGATCATCTTCGGACCTTTCAGAGAACTTTCGTGTTAGCGCACGATTGAAGCATGCCATCATCCGAGCTATATTTCGTTTCATGCGGCCGAATGAAGCGTGCTTCGGTGTCCTGGTTGTTTTTAGGCTGCTAGATTGTTGCTACCTGACGCACATTCTCGCGGAAATATGTGATGCCTTACGTGAAGCAAAAAAGTCGGAATCTTAGTTGGCGCGAAACTGTAGAAGGTTTTTAAAGGACTTGAAGTGCATGAATAACACTAAAAGCTTTTTGCAGTTCTCGAGGAGCCTCGACTTTCAGCTGAGCATCCTGTTGGGACAGATAATGAATCCCGACAAATTTTGTAGATTCTGTGACATTTGCAGATCTAATGCTATGCATTCGTTTATTTGCCCCACAGCAGTTGTGCGTGCACTTAGCTTGGAGAGGGGTTGGTGCCTAAAGAGAAAGAAGACGTTAAGGTGTGCGCAGCGTCGCATATTGCCTTTCGTTTTGAAGGTACTAGCGGGTATTCTGCTGCTCGGTTTGGAGTTCTGCACCTCATGCTTCAAATGTATATATATTCACCAGGAGAAGTTCAGGAAGAGCCGGCATTTTTAAATCCGTTAGATATAGTGCTAGAAAAATATGTAGCAGGTGTTCCAGGCTGCCCCTAGACGTGCCGGCGACCATGCAACCGAAACCACGCCGGATTCGTAGACTTCAATTTGTGCTGTGTTGAACGGAAGTTGACTGGTCGATCCGGCGATCGATCTCCTGCAAAAGTGGGCTGGGGAAGACTTTATTAATTGCAGAAGGCTCAGGCTGTTTGCAGGCAACAAAGTACACTGTTCGTGCAGAATCTCCCGTATGCGGGTGTGAGCTTCCGCATTTTCTGCATACACAAGGCGACGGGCCAAAGTATGCGATGTTACTTTGGTTGTGCAACTGAAAGAAACATTCTTCTTTTGATGGCACTTACATAGGCTGTCCAGTCATATATAATAATTTACTACTCTAGGCACAGTCGTGCCTTCAGATGTGAATATATTGCTACCAGAGTAACCACTTTTCAGGACATCCTAATTGTCGGCCTTGCCACAACTATTCAAGCTGAATGTTTTGTTCTGGCCTGCTGTTACGCTCAATCTGTCCCAAACTTGTGATTGCGTTTCTATTCCGAACAACGTTTGCAATTGCAATCTCTGTGGTGTGCTGCTTGTTCTCTTGCCTTAAGGCAAGGTAATCGATCCTAATTATATTTGCTTATTGAGTCTCATCTGAAAGCTTTATACGGGCGGTGGTAGCAGTCTTCTTTGGTGAAAGATGGGACTTCGGCGAGCTTTGTGCTGCTAATTTTATTTCACCAATATTAGGTGTTGTTTGCTTAGGGTCTCCTGTTATTTTGATTTTTGAGAGGGAACAGTTGTAGTTTAAAAAGGGTATGACGTACCCTGTATATTTAGTATCTAATTCCATCCGTGGGTTGGCTTCTTTGTCACTCGAGTTCGTCTCCTTGATGCGTGCTACTAGGTGGTTATTGGTATTCACGGTTCAGAGTGCGAATCGTTGTTGCTGAAACCTTACTGCGGCTCCACCGGGGAAAGAAAATCGCCATCGTCGAGCTGGAAGAAGCGTTCGCATATGTGACTTTAGATTCCCTGTATGCTGGGCGACGCTCAAGGTATCGGCCTAAACTCGGTTGCTGCACTTTATAGAGCGGGTTAGGGATACGTATCGTCCTTATTGATACAATGGTCACCTCGGGGAGGGGGGGCCTAATACGTTCATAAATTTGTGTGTCAGTTTAGTGCCAGAGAGGAAGCTGCTGTTCAGCGTGCGAAGGAAAACTCCAGAAGCCAATGGGCAGGTGGTTATTAGAGCTCGCCCCGTAGCGGCATTCGAGGGCATAAAAGGAGAGTATTGAATTTCTATGGTAGGGGAACCAGAATACTCTTATTAGAAAACACTTCAAGTGAAGTGAGCACCTTCGCGGCAATTTTTTCCTTTTTGAGGAACGACATCGTTGATTATCTGATATTTGTGGGGACTAAGGCGATGCATACGGAACAACTGTTATAAAAAAAACTGCTCAGCTTAGAATTTCGGAGCAGAGTAATAAAACACGTAAACGTGAATATACGAAATGACGGAGAAGTCTTCAGCAGGGTACCCAAATTTATTTTAAACGGTCTTGCGTGTTGACGTTGCATAGTCAGTTTTGTACTTGGTCCAATTTTGTTATACAGTCCAACCCACTAATACCAAGCTCGAAAGTGTCGCGAAAAGTGGTCATAATATAAGCAGTTTGTTTTATAGGGCTCGCACTTTAAAAAGCGTACGAATAATACAACATGTCAAACAACGCCTTCGATTACAAGTGAGCCCTTTGTGCTTCATCAAGAAACGTGATCTCGTTTCTTATGAACGAACGAAACAAACTGTTTGCAAGATACCTCCCGCTGCAGGAACAACGCCCGTGAAAAAATTATTTCAGACGTCTTGAAAATCTCCGGTCGGCGTAATGGCTTCGATAGCTATTGGCCTTGCCAGGCAGAGCGTTCCGGGAGCTGAGCTGCATCGTTTCAGCGGGAGACGAGTGAATGTCTTCAAGATTCGTTATCAGTAACTGTGCAAACTAAGTGTCGGCCAACCCCCACCTCTAGAAGGTAGCTAAATAACAACTTGCGCTTTTTGCAGGGCTCGCTCTGGTGTTTGCGTCGACGCGGGCGGCGTTAAGGTTAACACCGCCTATAGCAACTTTTATGTGCCAGTTGATACGCAGTGGCGTATAATGTTGATTTATGACATATTGCATGCGCTTGAGATTATAAACTGTTCACACTTAATTAATTGTACTGCAGCGTGCAATTGATACTGCTGATTCTCACAACAAATATAATTAAACTACATCTAAATAAAAAAAATGACTGCAGAAGAAACGTTTATTTTTTACAAGGAACACGTGAGGTATAATGTGCGGAAATTGGAATTTCATGTGCGCATGTTAAAGGCTATGCTTTCGCTGGTTGACCGCAAGGCTTCTGTGGTTCACCTCCAGCTGACCGCCAGCGTTCATACAGCAGCCTTATTTCTTTGTCTCCATCACTGCCATTCTGCCTCTGAAGACATACCTGTAAAGTGAGTGACCTCGGTCGTGGTCACTCTTCGCAGCGATCTTCGCCGAGAATAAACTACAGCGTAGAGCTGCGAGCACACGTCAAACGCGCGTGGCTCAAACAGAAACAATAGTTGTCTGCGAAAGGAAGTAGCACCAAATATGTTCGCCCTTCACTCCAAATGCTTCTTTCCTGTACAGCCAGGATGCCTACTTCTTGTTCATTTAGTAACCTACAAAGGTGGCGCTACTTGCGCCATTGCTCAAGCATTCGTTCGCTGAAAGTAGCAATCTGCAATGGCTTTTTAAGGACTACAATTTAAACTTCACAGGGAATAGCAAAACAAGAGAAGAAGAAACATAAACATTTCTTTGCCACATTCTCCTGAGGACGTTTTCAGAATACCCACGTCACCGCCGTCTTCTCTTTGCATGCAAATCCCAGCGCCCCGCGTTTTTGGACTCTCTTTTTTTGCGTATTCCTTCTGCCACCTCCCAAAACCTGCTTCTGCTTGGCGCCACCCGTCCATAGGACTGCACTGACACAACAGACACCATTACACCCACTTCGCATCCACCTTTTGTTGTGCTAAACTTAGTGGGTGGCGCATTGCCTTGTGTAGTTCCGCTGGCCCCCTCGGCTTCGCTTTGGTACAAGGCCGTGGGGCTTGTGTAGTCGGCTGCAGTGGTAGATCCCCAGAGCTCTCCGAATTTGCGCTTAGAGTGTTGTACCTAGTGAGCTCACAAGACTACTTAAGCGTGGCCGCAACCGAACGCGGCGGCTCATATTCACCTTCTAGCGTGTCATCGCTCACCCGTTCTTCGTTCTTTCACAGCTTCCCGTCCTTTTATTCCGCCTCCTGCGGTGCACTGGCTGTTTCATTTCTCTTCTCGTCAGAAGCCACCATCTCGGAGTAGCTGCCGGCTTCCGCTGGGGAGTAGCTTGGCTCAGGGGGCGTTATCTCCTTCGCCTGATTGTTGTCTTCATCCCTTGTTGAATCCCCAGTCTCTCCTTCGTTCGTGACGAACGACGCTGTCGCAATGTCCTGAGCGCGCCACGTGGGCGTATGAACCACACACTGCCTCTCGTCATTGCAGAAGCGATGAAAAATAGAGCAGCGTGGCACTCTACACTCTCGTATGGTGTGTCCGCTCCGGTGGCAACGCAGACAGAGGGGCAGTGGCCGTGGCACCAGGACGAGGGATTCCTCTCCACTGACCGGTACTTTGTACGGAGTGTCGTTGACGGTGACGCACGCTCCCAATTTATGGGTAGACCACGCGAGTTTTCGAAGAACGAGCGGTGTTGCCGCGCACACGCCACCGGTTCTTAGCCATGGTGGTGACTTTACCGTAAGGTTATAGTTCGGCTCTAACTTTGTCGTCAGAGACGTGGTGGAGAACTTAATGGGCCTTTTAGCACATATCCTGGTTCTTCGGTATAATAACGAGGCAATGACGGTACTTCACTAGTGGCTCACCTGCGGCCACCAACTTCTTTGCAGTTTCCGCATCATTGAAGGTATACGCCAACACCTGGTTGAGCTGATATGCCCCAACGAGATAACATTGGAGAGCGATGTGAAACAAATCAGCGTGTCATGGTAAAATTCATATTTGTGCGGTCTTGCTTTGAAGCCTGCGTGCAAAAAAAAATTGTGTTTAGGACTGATGGCACAGAGCAAAGAATTCTCGGGTATTGTTTGCAGAACTTCCGTACCTCTTTTAGAGGCTAGAGGGCCCGCCAAAAGCGCTCATTGGGCGGAGCCTGACATTCCGGAACCGCTTAGCTCGAAAGCCGGAAGTATAATCGCTCCATTTTATTACAGTCTAAGCAGGCGCCAAGCATCATGTACTAATTCGAGTCTTGCACCAAAATCCAAAGGCTAGGCCTGCGCATTTCACCCCCGAGAGTCTATGGGCCTTCCAGAAAAGCGCTGCATACCTCGAGAGTAGCACATACTTGCAGTGCGAGATTGGGGAACGGAAGGATTTCTCACGACAAAGCTTCGCGTACAACATCGCCGTGATTAGATGGGTGGGTGCATGATTTTAGCAGAATGTCTGAAATTGATTGAAAAATGCGATTCGGGCTGCCTATACTGAGAAATTTGAGTAAGGGTTCATCCCTACAGCACAGAATTTGCACAGTTCAGTACGAATGAACCTTTTCTGATGTGTTACACAATTGGGAGAAAGTGAAATGGACGGTTCCGGTGCACACGTGGTGGTATTGTCTGTGTTTCGTTTCTTACATTCTTCTGAATATTAGGTTTACAGGTTCACAGTTCCAAAAATAATTTTTATTTTTTACATGTCCTCTCGTACATGCAACAGGAATACGTTTTTTTTTTCTTTCAAAGAACTTTGTTACTACACTGTCTCGCCCATTGCCGTTTGTAGTTCAGTCTGAGTGATAAAAATATGAAGCCACAGTTTTAGAATATTTTTCTCTTCAGTGAAGTGCGGCTGTCTATTAAGAGCTTCTACCTCTCTTTTATTCAGTATCTGCGTAGCGGGCGCTCTTACTGGCCTGTAAGCAGTCGAATGAAATTGTTCACTTTTCACTCAAATGGTTAGATTAGCCTCTGCAAGTCACTGTTTTCCAAAAATTGGTTTTGTGCATAACGATTGTCCGAGCGTTTCATCACTTTCTTATGGCTGCAATATATACTTCGTTTTTTGTTTCTCCTCCAGTAGACTCGAATAAAATAAATGATTTCATGTAACCACGTTCTGCTTGCTGAACATTTATTTCTGGTCAGACTACATTTTTTATGAACAAATGACGTTGCCCTCCGAATAAAAAAACTTTCTTCACAGAAACTACAGTTAACAAGTCACACGGTGTGTGCCGACTCTTGTTCCTCTAGGTCCCGAGAAAAATATTGGCTCTGGCTGGCCCTAACTCGGTTAAGTCCTCAATTCACCTGGTGAACATTGTATTTAGCTGCTTGTATTTAGGGGTTTCCACCTGGCATTTAGCTTTCTATAAGCACAAAGCCTGCTTTTTTTTTACTGCTGTGGTTCCGCTTCCGGCGCATTCCGAGCTGACCGCCTCCGAACCATATCGGCGGGGTCATCACACGCTGCTTGCCGACAACGGGTCAAAGTCTCACGCTTCGCGTGATGCTTAGTGGCGTGATGCTCATGGCGTGATGGTTGGCAGCAGCCTGCAGCGTGCGGCATGCGCTGATGCTGCGGAACTGTGCGTTTATCTGAGAATGTTTGTTCGGCGCCTTTTTTTCATTTTATTGACTGGAACGCGAACTGGCGTTGAAGAAAGACTACAATAAAGATTCTCGCATTACTATACCAGTGCTGGTCGTTATGCGACGAACAAAGGGTAGATATCAAGAACTGGAAACACCGTTGCTTTATTCGCTTCCTAAAAAAGACCAAAAAACACAATTGGGTGATGTAAGTGAATTGAAGTGAAAAGACCAAAAAACACAATTGGGTGATGTAAGTGAATTCCCATCGAGAAACAAAGAGCCGTTTCCTTCCATGTCACCCATTGCACAGAGATAGCTACGAAGCGTATAAAGCAAGAAACGCTTTCTGCAAGGCGATATTCGTGAAGAATGCCGTCCCTCGTCCCCAGCGAGCAACGCAGGCAAGTCGTGCGACTTTACATCGGAGGGACTACTCTGCGGCAAAGTTACCGCCTCACCAGGAGGTCTACGACTTCTGTAAGCTGCATTATCCAAGCTTACCACGATGATCAGGGCAGACTCATTGACGCATAGCGCAGCGGGCAGCCTAAAGGGAGCAGTGAGGAGTAGAAACTAGTGATTGTCGCCGACGCTGTGGCAGATACCTTCCTGCCTGCAAAATAAATTCGACAGGAGCTGTCATTGAATGTCTCGCGAGACAATTCCACGACGACTGATGGAGCCGGGACTCATGAGTTTGGTGCACCAAAGAAACTGCACTTGACGGACTTGCAGAGGCTGCAAAGAAACAACCGGGCGGTCGAGCAATGGACAACGGACGGGTGGAACAAAGTCATATTCACAGACCCATCGGCTTTCTCCACTCGCTGGGATCAACAGCGGCGTGTTTGGCGTCCGATGAGCGGCAGGACCGAAATTGAACTGTGAACCGTAGCTGTCAATGTGCATTCTAGACGATACATAAACTACTATATAGCGTAAGAGGAGAAATTGGGAGCACGGTTTAATGTGAAAATTGCTAAGCATTCCTTCGGGGGTACCGAGTGCAATTTTTGGCGCAAGCAATGCATAACCGCCTGTTAATAACTATTTTTGGGGCAACCGATATACAATGTCCCTGCAAATTTTATCCAGCTGTGTTTATATAAAACATGTGATTCGTAGATTTATAAGCACTGTTAAGCGTTTTTTGTCGCTGTTTTTACCAAACACTTCAAGTAACCCGCATCGGTTAACGGGGCATTTTGTAAATGTCGCAGTAGAAAACGAACAAAATTGAAGCATAGTTTTATACAGGTTAATGTTCGCCTACCTGGCAGTCGGAATGCAGCCTCCCGCTAAAAACCGTGCCAGTAATTTTAATCAGTACGAACTATCAATCACGGCGAATGTCCTTTATTTGATTTAGCTATTATACCCTCCTAATATATTTTAGGCAAATTTCGGAGTTATCTTTTCTGAATTCATTTCTGTATTTAGAATACGGGTTCACATTATTCATTTTTCAGATACCATCCCGGGTACACCCAAAGCGTCCTTTCTAGTGGCGGGTGCTCTGTCAGTGTATGGGGCACAATGAATGTGGTCGGCCTGGGACCCCTCGTCAGAATTTCTGGACCACTCAATGCTTCCCCATACTGCAACATCATTACGACAAGTCTGGTCTCCTACGTCCTCGATGGTGTATTCATGGACGGGCGCTTCATCCTGCTAGAGGACCGAAGCCCTGACCACACAGCAATTGCCCTGAGCGCACTGCTGGAGGACCACGCGGTGCCACAGCTGTGTAGGCCTCCATACGAGGCACACCTAAATCCAATGGAAAATGTGTGGGGGATTATGAAAATTAATCTGGGTAAACGAAATGATTCCGGTCGCATGGCGGACGACTTGTGGCAGGTAGTGGAACATGAAAGGGGACGCCTGCGCTCCCGTGCCGAAATCATAAAGTCGCTTTATGAGCCGCTCTTCGGACGGATTCATGAAGTTATCCGAAATGACGGAAAATTCACACCCAAATATTCAAAATAACTACACGGACAATCACCGCTGTTTTTTTTTGTTCCGAAGCGAATAAGCAATCGGTGTTTTCAGTTCTTGATATCGACTGTGTATTCGTTGCATAACGACCAGCACCGATTCAGTAATGTGTAAAAGACCACCAAACAAACTTTCCCAGATGAACGCAGAGTTACGCGGCATCAGTGCATGCCGCGCTTCCGGCTTCTGCCAAGCATCCTGCTGCTCGGTAGGCGCGCCGCGCAAGGTGCAGCCGCGAGGCAGATTCGAGATGATAGAAGTGCTGCAGCCGAAATCAAGGAAACTTACATGCACAAACTTTAGGGAGGGACACGCATGCGCCCTCCGCTATCTCGACAGCAGGCGCTGGGCCGGAAGGTGTCGCGCGCCGATAGTTCTCGCGCACCGCTCGCATGGTCCGGTTCATTATGTGGCTGCCTGTACGTACGTACGTACACTAAAGAACGCATGCCTACTGACCCTGAAAGCAGACCTCTTGAGCAGCAATTTTTCTGCCGCACGAAAGCCCGGAGTGTTGTGTGCGATAGTGATTAGGTCAGTGCATGTGCGACATCTCACATGCATTCGACAGTTTGTCAGGCTGCTACAGGAAGAGAAATAACCAAAAACTGCCATTTCCCTGGTGCAGAAACTTTTGATCGCAGCTCTACATATATACATAAATACCTGCATAATTTACGTGCGTACGCTCGTACGTACATACATACCTATACATATAAATACATACCTACATACATACATACATACATACATACATACATACATACATACATACATACATACATACATACATACATACATACATACATACATACATGCATACATACATACAAACATACATACATACATACAAACATAAATACACATATGCATACATACATATATACATAGATACCGTTGTGGTGAACTGGAACCGAACCCGAACCGAAAAACGGAAGCAAACCGGTATTTTCAACGGAACTGAACACGTAACCGAACTGGTATGTTTTGTCCACGCTGATACCGAGCACGAAGTGAACCGAAAATATCAATAACGGTTAGCGGTTCATGACAAAACGGTTCGACCATTTTTTGTGATCTTTAGGCGACAACGCCACTCGGTCTTTTTAATTTTGTGTACGAGTAACTTCGTTCCTTTTCAAGAACTTTTCCATAGAGACAAATCAAAACCCTCTCAAAGCTTTTATTGTAGTTGCAACAGGGAAAAGGTATGTGGACCAGTGTAGCGGTGGTATGTTGGTGTTGGCAGCACGAGTAGAGTTCAAGGCTGCCCAAGGAAAATGTAATTTTCGGCAGATTGCACGTGACATAAACGGCTGCGAGTGAATAGGAGCAATAGGAGCAATCAATGCGATTTTATAGGTGCCATCAGGCTGCAAGAGCACCTAAATGCGGAACGGCTCACACCCGAAGTGTGAGCCGTTCCGCACCCGTTCCGCAGTTAGCCTTCTTTTCATTTCATAATAGGTTTAGAAAAGTCGCACGCTGGAAAGTGTAAATACTTGTACATAATTCGGCAGTGTGAACCGCAGGAGTGGCTTAGTTACGTTGCCCAAATTACGTGGGCTTAATCCCCGTTTGCCACGACATTTTTTGTGATATTGCCGCAAAATGACAAAGTTTATGTGTCGACATTTCGCCCAACCTTAAATATTCCAAAGTGGTTTAAATTATTCTGCCGCCCTGCAAAATACGCTGCTCCTGGGAGCAGACGTGTCACACCTGGGAATCAAACGCTCCAATATATGTAAAAAAGTGTAAACAGAAAAACAACAAAGAAGAAAAAAGCCCCTCACATTATTCTAACTTAGTAAGCACAAAATAAGAAACATGAAACAAGCAACGCACCAATATGTGGATATGGCTGCATGCATGTCCTTTCTTGGTCGGACCTTTCGCAACCACACTTGTCATCACTGCGAAGGAAACGAGTGTCGTGATTATTTGTATAATCATCAGTTTTTTTTTTGACGGTATAGAGCGGACAGTGTAATGCATTTAGTGTAATTAAAGCAGATGAAGTTAAATAAAGGTGGCTTAAGGAAGGTCACTGTTGATTGTGATAATTTAGGATGAATTAAAAAGAGTATGGTAAATTAAAGTACATTAAGATAAACTGACAAGAATAAAGGTAGATTAAGGGGGCGCAATTCCACCCTAAATAAAGTTTGCGTTTTAACAGATACAAAGAATAATAATTACAGCCCACAAAACTGTTAGCTTGTGGTGAAAACTTATTCCTTGTTCAAGAAATTGCATCCCTACACTCTGCAGGCACTAATTGTTTCTTTTTTAAAGAAAAAAACAGCCCCAAAGCAGATAACATATCCTTGATACGTAGGCCGTCGTAACACTGCCCTTTCTCTCAGCGCTCGTCTTTGCTGCTTGTTTGGCAGTTTTCTGGACTGGTTTGTTTTCGGGGGTGCACTTTTAACGGACATCCCAACTTCTACTGTAGCGCTGCTACTACCTTTTCTGGAGAGAACAGCTTCTGTGGACGATTCGAAGGCATTCCCTAAGAAATTTCAATCTCGTCCTTCACTCGTCGAATTAGCCTATCAGTTTGTATTGATACAATCCTTTATAAGATTCTTCAATGTAGCAGATAGATCGGTGGCGGGGTCAGGCGAAACGATGGCGTATACATTCAGACGCAGACATCTGTGGTAGCTTTTGCAATATGTATTGCAGTAATCACAACAAATAATGCAATGACTGAGGGTTAATGAAAGATTACTTTTAGAAAAATTCCCATGAGGTGACAGTAAAAAAAATATTTTTTCAGAATGTTTAATACTTTCTATCCAGGGAAAACAAACACAAACAGAAAATTCACTTATTAACTTACCCGTCTCTTTACCTTTGGGAAAAACCTTCTTTCAAGACCTCTGCCATCCATTCGTGCCAAGGGTTAGTGTGAAATTCACTACCCCCATACAATTCCCGCAAATTATTAGCTCTTGATTGTCTCTGTTCTAACTAGTGACTTATTGATTTCTTCGTGAAACCTTTCCAGTGTAAACAGAGAATAAATTAGGAAAAAATAAAGATATATTCTCTCAAAATGTTGGTTCCAGCGACTGACATGTGGCAGGACGGGAATAAAAGAATATTTCTCGAAGAGGAATTTTATGTCAAAATATTTACGAAACCGTGGCAAAACAACGATAACAAACTTGAAAAAATTATGCAAAGCTTCTCAGCTCACTTCTGCTAGAACTCTTACTGCCACAAGAACTGTAAGTAGGACTGTAACTAGAACTGCGACACTACAGATAACCGTATACATACATTGAAAAAAAAAATAGTATTACCTGAAGAACCTGATCGTTTTAGCAAAAAGTTGAAGCGTTTACCGTAATACCGGAATCAATTTATGAGGGGAACTGAAAACAAGTAAACATTCTATAAACATTACGTGTGAACCCAACGCCCACGCTACCGCACTTTACGCTTTAATAATGTTCTCACCAAAAATATGGCGAACAGCTTCTGAAGATGAGATGCGTCAGTGTGTAAACAAGTGCGGTAGAAATGAGCTGTTCTATCGATAGTAACCAGCTTGATTTGCACAGTACTATCCAGTACAATAAATGAAGACTTCCAAAGAGTGTTAGGCTGCAGGTATAAAACAAACAATACAAGCCCGCACTTACGTATTCAATATTTTAACAGTGGCCTAGGAAATTTCCATTAATATGGTGACGTTAGAAAGTACATGATGTACAAAGTAGAAAAGAAAACGAACAGAAAGAATTCATCCACGTTCACAAATGGGATAGAAGCACTGCTGAAGCAGCAGAGCTGATGGTATTCACTTGTGTCAACTTGGCCTTCCTTAGTGCTACCCCCTTTTTATGAGAAAAAAAATAAAACGTGGAGCTTTCTACAAGAAAACTGAGCTACATCATAGTCCACAACCCAAGCTTTTACTGTCTAAATTCTTCACTGCGAAACACTGCAGTCAAAGTGGGCTTAACCCTACTCAATGTCCAAAGCCAACCGTTTCCGGTGGGCGCTTTTCTAATGGAGGCGAAAAGCAAAAACACCCGTCATACATTGCCAGTTTAGCTGGTGTACATTCTGCTTACCTGCGGTAATTCCTATGTAGTCATGCTGGACGGTGCCTCAAATATTGATGCGTATGCGTGCAAACACATTCAAAGTCCCATGCAAGTTGTAATATCAACTATTTTCGCCAATTCTGGTACTGCGTAAGGACACCCACTGGGGCATAAGGTTACAAAGGGCAGAGCGAACGAAGTTACACCTGACATAGTTAGTACGCGAACCGGATACAATTATGTCAGCATTGGGCCTATTTATTTCTCAAAAAAGATACTGAACACTTTTGAGCGTATGATTGTTTTCTCTGTCTGCTCCATCCGAGCTCAGGGAAACGTGTCGTTACACGTCTTTTCTTTCAATTGCTTCTATCCTGTTTTCTTCGGAGGTTAGGCGGCCTGCACAATAAACGTTGAATTGCTAGTTGGCGCCGCATGATATCTCTTCCCGGCTCAGCATTACCATTCCTACAGGTTCCATCTCAAGAGGTGCATTGAGTCACAGAGACAGTTTTTCACGGTAAACAAACAGAAACTTTTAAATGATGACAAGAATTGAACATTGCAGGGTGCGGAATTCAAGTCAAATAGCAAATACCCGACAAAAACATTTTCCCCATGATGGATTCGTTTTTAGGGTCATAAACAGCGCACAATCACATCTGTTTGTGTGGTTCCGTTTTGTGGCATGAAACTGGAGTGTTTTGCTCTTCTGAGGGTTATTGTCAATGTCCTTGTAGGTGCAGAGTGTGATGTCTATGCTGCTATGCCGAACATTCTTAAGCAAATGCAATGTTTTGTGTTATATTTTTGGCTTTGTTGTATCTTTCGTAAATTTATCCATCGAAATTTACAAGGGCCCTCCTGAGTCCGCATTGCATCTATATTATAAAAAACTACATACGATTCCTCGTAATACTAGAGTGCTGGCTTTTTATTACTATACGAACACAGCGCGGGAAGTCAGCACGTCAAAGCAATCTCAGGGCAGCCAGTGTGGCCAGCGAAAAATTACGGAATAAAGAATCGTTCCGGCGTTGGGAACGAGCGTTTTGAATTACTGTGTTACTTGGCGGTGATAAACCCCTGAAAGTTGTTAGGTTAGGCGTCAATTATTCAGAACGGATAACCATTACACGAACGTGTTGACGGAATGGGTACCCTGAAACTAGACAAGAAAGTTCGAAACAGGGATAGCACTATAAACGAATAAGACAAATAAATAAGCCGCAAAAACGTTATTTGCACAGAGCAGTATACGAGCACTTCGACTACCACGGCCCCCGCATTTGATAGGCTGATCATACACACTAACAAACCTATATACATACGTACAGAGGTCAAAGCTCTTAACAACAAAGCAGGAACGCGTGGCTTTTGATACTTGAAGCACAGCGTGCTGATAGCCACCGGCATGAGCAGCGAGAGTTGGGGATGGCGCTGCGGCAGCTTGGCATGTGAAAGCTATAGCGGATGCTTCCGTGTTTCCCCCCTCTCTCCCTCAAAGCGAAGAAATATCGGGAATACCTTTCGCATGCCAAGCTGCCGCAGCGCCTTCCCCGAATCTCGCTGCTCACGCCGGTGGCTATCAGCAGGCGGCGCTGCAAGTATCGAAAGCCCGGCGTTCGCGCGTTGCTGTTAACAGTTTTGACCTTGTAATGAAGCGCCGGTGGGCGAGGAAGAAGAGGAGACAGAGCGCGCAGCTGCGACGAGTGCGTGCAAAAAAATCGAACCAGGCCGGTGATCAGGGGACGCCTGTGACGCGCTGGGCTTGAGAGCGCGGCCCTGTGATCGTTTCGGGGAAGACCCGGAGCGTAACCGCTGCTGTTCCCGAGAGCCGTCCGCCGCTGATCCCGCCAACCCGCGGGCTGGCCATGCCGGGAGCTGGTGACGCGCTGGACGAGAGAGCGTGGGTCCGGATTCAACTGGAGATGGAACCCTCCGCTCACATCCGCTGCTACACCCTCGAGCTGCGACTCATCGGAAAGGTCGACGATGCCTGCGCGGACAAGAGCTTAGGGCGTGGATAGAGAGCGAACGGGCTGAGCAACGCGCCGCTAGAGCCGCCGAGAGGGAAGGCAGCTGAGAAACCGCCTAAAGAGCGAAAGAAGGTGCGGAAAGAGCGAAAGAAGCTGCCGAAAGGGAGAAGGAGTTGCTACTGCTAAAGATCCGACTGCAAGAGGGTGGTGGCACCAGCCATCCAAATGTCGCCGCGGAAGGGGAAGTTGTTGCAACTCCGCCTGCGATTAACCCGCAGAAACTTCTTCCTCTATTCGATGAGAAACTCGAAGACCTGCACGCGTACCTGCAAAGGTTTGAGCGCTTGGCAGCCGGACAGCAGTGGCCTCAGGACAAATGGGCACTAGCTGTAAGCATGTGCTTGAGCGGGGAGGCTCTTACTATCATAGGCCGTATGACATCTGAAAAGCCCCTTCATTACGTCAAGGTCAAACAGGCGTTGCTGCAGCGGTTTTGGTTCACAGCCCAAGGTTACCAAGAAAAGTTGAGGAAGAGGAGGGCTGAGGATGGAGAAACCGGTAAACAACAAGCGGCAAGGCTTACGGGTTATTTTGATCACTGGATCGAGATGGCGAATGTGCAAAAAACATTCGAGGCTCTTTGTAATCAAATGATCGGCCAGCAATTCATCCGCTGCTGCCATCCCGAGCTCGTCATATTCCTGAAAGAGCGAGAGTGTAAAACTCTGAACAACCTGGCCGAGACTACAGATCGTTTTATCGAGGCACCAAACCTCTCAAACCTTAGAAAGTTTTCCGGGGACGACCGCGATATAGATAAAGTCGCGGCCGACTCACAGAAAAAAGTGCCACCCAAGTGCTTTTTATGCAATCGGCCAGGACACCGAGCTCAAGATTGTCGTAACACCCCTAAGGATCCGGCCAAATGCGCTACTTGTGGTCGCCTTGGTCAGAAAACCGAAAACTGCAGGAACCGTCCCGATGGCAAAGAGCAGGTTGCTCCTTGTGCTGTTACTGAGCCTCCGAGAGCCCCACAGAAATGCACGGAAATTGATGGGGACAAGCACACGGGTCCTAGTGTCGAGTCTCCTAGGGGCATCGCCGTGCAACCATCTGGTTTTCTTGTGAAAGGAATGCCAGTAGTGGAAGGCCGTCTACTTGGACAACCTGTCATCGTCATTAGGAACACGGGCAGTAATACCGTCATTGTTCGACGTGACCTGGTCGCGGAGCATCATTTGACGGGAAAAACCACACGGGTACTGCTCAATGACGGAACGGTTAAACAGCTAGCGGAGGCTAAGATGTACGTCGAAACCCCGTACTTTGTGGGTGAGGTTAGCGCTGCGTGTATGGAACAACCGTTCTATGACCGTTCTCGGGAACATTCCTGGTGTTAGAGAACCGCACATGCCAGATCCCGACTGGCAGCTCAAAAACAGCGATATCCCGAACGCAGCCCTCACCACAAATGCCACAGAGATACACTCAGACGTGTTGGTGTCTTCTGTCGCCAAGTCAAGTTCGGTGAAGGCTTCACCTTTAAAGGTACCCGAAATCAGCTGCGCAGACATCACAAGACAAGAGCTAGCCAGGGAACAACAAGGGGACCCAAATCTCCGACGTTGTTTCCGCAAGTTAGGAAAGGATGTCGCCTCCAGAAAAGGACAGAAATATTCTTTCGTCAAATCAAATGACGTCTTGTACCGTCATTATAAGCTTTCACGGGCAGAGCGTTTAAACAAGTCGTTGTCCCCAAGAAGCTGCGGGAGCCGATCCTTCGAGTGGCCCATGAGAGCATCATGGCGAAGCACCAAGATGTACAAAGGACGACCGACCGCGTTTTACAAGACTATTTCTGGCCAGACCTGCATCGATACGTGCTACATTTTGTCAGAACGTGCGGAACGTTTCGGCATAATGTACAGAAAAGAAAGACAGGATCTTGGGCACTACCAGGAGGCATGCCAACTTGCTGCACCCAAGACGAAGACTTTCCAGGCCCAGAAGCGTCCAAGATCAAAACGCCATCGCGGATGTGCAACGCGGCACTTAGCAGCAAGTCGAGGAACCAACGACCAGGATGCCAACCCGCGTTAAACACAGCATTCATTGAGTCGCCGCCGTTTCATAAAAGCTTGCCCCGCTACCGGTCGACTCAACTGAAAGACTTAAATGCGACTCGAAAACCGAAATACCACCGAGCAGTCAAAGGAGAAGGCAAGACCATCCCAGCAGAACCTCCTGCTCCATCGCCTCAAGGTTAGCGACCCGACCGCAAGCGACACCGTCGGCGCTGTGATGAAGCGATCGGTTGCACCAGGGTCATCGATAGCCAGTCAGAGGGTCGCCCGCACGAAACTGCTGGCGAATACAAGGGCATCAGCAATCCAGAGGGTGACTACATAAGTAGAGTTTAAGCCTCGCCCTTCCCTTTTGTATTTATTGTGTGCTATTCGGTGGGTTTAACGCGTAATTGTGGTCCTACATTTGTTTAGTGGATTTGCCTATACCCTTCGTGCGTGTGTTGTGCGGTGAAGCGTGCCTGTAGTGTTGACTGTGCTCTTGTGGACTGTGCGCAAAAACGTTTCCGTCGGTACAGCTAACTACTGCCACCTCCACCGTGCATTTTTACTCTTAGAATAGTTGTTGCTCACCAACAACTTTCTTAGACCCGGGGTCATTGTGACGAAGTGCGGTGGACGAGGAAGAAGAGTAGACCGAGCGCGCAGCTGCGACGATGGCGTGCAGAAAAGTCGAACCAGGCCGGTGATCAGGGGACGCCTGTGACGCGCTGGGCTTGAGAGCGCGGCCCTGTGATCGTTTCGGGGAAGACACAGAGTGCAACCGCTGTTGTTCCCGAGAGCCGTCCGCCGCTGATCCCGCCAACCCATGGGCTGGCGGTGCCTGGAGCTGGTGACGCGCTGGGCGACAGAGCGCGGGTCCGGGTTCACCTGGAGGTGGAACCCTCCGCTCACACCCGCAGCTACACCCTCGAGCTGCGACTCATCGGGAAGGTTGACGATGCCTGCCCGCCGTCCCGTGCCTGGTTACGACGGGGCCAAGAACCGGTCATCGAGCCATCCTCGCCGTGACGTCCTCGTCGACTCCGCACGCATCGGGACTTCAACACCTAGAGGGGCTGCGAAAAAACCCCGTAGGACGTTTGCTTTCTTTACTGCGGACATTTCCGTTAGCCTCTTGCCTTTTTAACGCTTATATCTTTCGTCTCGCTTACTTGCTTTCGTGCCCTAACTTCTGCTTCTTTCGTGTCATGCATAAAGCAACGTTTACTCGCGCACGCACTGGCCACTGACTCGTCACTTTCACGACAATCCTGGGCCCATTCATTACAGACCTCCGTACGTACGTGCGTATACAAGAAGACGGGTTTAGGGACCACAAAAGCGGAAATTTTGAGTGATATCTTTGTCGTATTGCCACCCGGAGTGGTATGTGCGGTAGTTTTCATTAGTTCAAGACATATACAACATCTCGTACGCATTTGGCAGTTTGTCAGGCTGCTATAGGAAAATTAATAACATAAAATTACCATTTCCCTGGTTCGAAAACTTTTGATCTTAACTGTTCATACATACATACATGCATGTATCCAGTCATGCATACATGCATACTTGCATACATATCTATATACATACGTACGTGCGTGCGTACGTACGTACTTACACACACACATATATACATACAAACACACATATATTATTACATAAATACACCGAGGCATACGCAAGCACGCACACACGCAAGTACAATAGTAAATTTGTTAAGTGCGGACGTTTTATTAAAAATAAGAAACGTGCATAATCTAGCTACAGCGGAATCTCATCTCGTTAATCACATTTAGCTCAACGCATAGCATGTCACTTTAGCATGATGCTAACGTTTACCTATCCTGTGGCAAACGCATCGCACTTGTATCTTGCGCTTTCTTCGTTGCGTAAAGTTTAAGGTAACAATTTTTTGTATGTTTCTTTACAAACATACACAACACTTCAAAAACACCACAAATAAGTGCCCTAACGAAGACTACCAGCAGTATATATAGAATCTTTTGATACGCCACAGACGTCTAGCGGAAAAGAACAAAAAGAACGAACTAGGAGAAAAATCAGTATTGTTAGGTTGACCAAGAAGGGGTCATAAAGGAGCTTTCTCTGCAAATCCTTGGTACCGGTCCTATCCGCAACACCCCGTTTGTATTTTCTTTCTTTCCCATTTTAAAAACCCTGGGCGGTGCGCCAAGTTAAATTGCCCGAGCTCTCACAATCGTTGCCGCAATCACCACAACGTTCTTCCGTTCGAATATTTGCCTAACACAGATTCTTCCCAAACGCATGCATAATCGTGAAACCGGGAAATTGACAGTTCTTATTGTTCGTTGATTTCGTATGGCGAAAAGTTATGTGGTCGATACTACGTATATTTGTGTGCCATTAAGTTCAAATTGGATGTCGCAGTGTGGATGGCGTTTCGAAAGCAATACCCCTGTAATAGACCAAAAGAAAGCTGCCTAACTATTCCAGAAATATTACAAGTGATGTTAGCTGGAATGCGGAAAATATATAGCAATAAATGTTTCCGCTCTACATATCTGTTTGCATGCTAAAAGCGAGGCGGGTGACAACTTTAGGCACCCTTGTTCGCCTAAAAGCACTGTTCCAGCTGTAGGTATCGCTAGCACAACGCCCAACAGCGTGATTGTTTCACCCGCAAGAGATGCTTTATTTTTTTGCTCTGACATTGGAGCAGTTTTCTTGATGCGGAACACTCCCAATTGTTGCTACAGGAATGTAACATGCAGAATAGTAAAGAATTTCCGTTTGAAAAGTCACGTTTACGTGGCATCGATAGATATGCAGCAAACCTAGCTTCTATAGAGTAAACGTCACGTGAACGGCAGGATTCACAGCGAAGGCTGTGGGACGTCGGTAGCCCAGTATCCTCAAACGCGCTCCCTTTCTGCTGCAGTATCACGCTGCAATGCTCTTATGTCGCTGCCATGTAATTGAGGCTGGCTATGCAGGAACGAAACTGCATTGTGTATACACGCTGTGGTATCTCTCTGCTTTCACCCCCGTGTCCAGCCTGACAAAAATGATTCGGAAAGTAGGGAAATACTTTTGTAGCTTTTTTAGCCCCAATAACCTTATCTGAGGTTCATATGTAATGAATTCAGCTTTCCATTCCGACCCAGAAAAGCACCCTCTGCACCCTCTCTTCAAGTCGCCGCCCTCTTTTGCTCCACAAAAAAAATGACAGCATGCAAAACACGCCAGGAACAAACAATATCTAATCCAAACGATACCAGTATTCATTCTGTACTCATATCTGGCATTCTTGGCGATGATCGTCGGGCATTTCAGAGAACGTTCGTGTTCGCGCACGATTGAAGCATGCCGTCATCCGACCTATATTTTGTTTCGTTTTTACGGTGCGAGATTGCAGCTACGTGACGCACCTTTTAGAGGCAATATGTGATGCCATATGTGAAGCAAAAACCCGAATATTTGTCGGCGCGGTACTGCTGAAGCCTATTTAAAGGCCTTGAAGTGCACGGATAACACTGAAAGCTTCGTGCATCTCCAGTCGCCTCGACTTTGAGCTGAGCATCCTGTTGGGACAGTAATGAACCATGACCCATTTTGTGTATTCTGACATTTGCAGATCGTATGGTAGGCGTCCGTTTATTTGCCCTACACCGGTTGTGTGTGCACGTAGCTGGGAGAGGGGCTTGTGCCTAAAGAGAAGGAAGACGTTAAGGTGTGTGCAGCGTTGCTTGTTGCCATACGTTTTGGAGTTACTAGCGGGTATTCTTCAGCTGGGTTTGGAGTTTTTGCAGCTTATGCTTCAACTGACTTTCGCAAGGAGGAGGTCAGGACGACCCGGTATATTGAAATTAATTAGATTTAGTTCTAGAAAACTATGTAGCAGGTGTTCCACGCTGCCCCTAGACGTGCTGGCGACCATGCAACTGAAACCACGCCGGATTCGTAGACTTCTATTTGTGCTGTGTTGAACGGAAGTTGACTGGTCGATCCGGCGATCGATCTCCTGCAAAAGTGGGCTGGGGAAGACTTTATTAATTGCAGAAGGCTCAGGCTGTTTGCAGGCAACAAAGTACACTGTTCGTGCAGAATCTCCAGTATGCGGGTGTGAGCTTCCGCATTTTCTACATACACAAGGCGACGGGCCAAAGTATGCGATGTTACTTTGGTTGTGCAACTGAAAGAAACATTCTTCTTTTGATGGCACTTACATAGGCTGTCCAGTCATATATAATAATTTACTACTCTAGGCACAGTCGTGCCTTCAGATGTGAATATATTGCTGCCAGAGTAACCACTTTTCAGGACATCCTAATTGTCGGCCTTGCCACAACTATTCAAGCTGAATGTTTTGTTCTGGCCTGCTGTTACGCTCAATCTGTCCCAAACTTGTGATTGCGTTTCTATTCCGAACAACGTTTGCAATTGCAATCTCTGTGGTGTGCTGCTTGTTCTCTTGCCTTAAGGCAAGGTAATCGATCCTAATTATATTTGCTTATTGAGTCTCATCTGAAAGCTTTATACGGGCGGTGGTACCAGTCTTCGTTGGTGAAAGATGGGACTTCGGCGAGCTTTGTGCTGCTAATTTTATTTCACCAATATTAGGTGTTGTTTGCTTAGGGTCTCCTGTTATTTTTATTTTTGAGAGGGAACAGTTGTAGTTTAAAAAGAGTATGACGTACCCTGTATATTTAGTATCTAATTCCATCCGTGGGTTAGCTTCTTTGTCACTCGAGTTTGTCTCCTTGATTCGTGCTACTAGGTGGTTATTGGTATTCACGGTTCAGAGTGCGAATCGTTGTTGCTGAAACCTTACTGCGGCTTCACCGGGGAAAGAAAATCGCCATCGTCAAGCTGGAAGAAGCGTTCGCATATGTGACTTTAGATTCCCTGTATGCTGGGCGACGCTCAAGGTATCGGCCTAAACTCGGTTGCTGCACTTTAAAGAGCGGGTTAGGGATACTTATCGTCCTTATTGATACAATGGTCACCTCGGGGAGGGGGGGGGGGCCTAATACGTTCATAAATTTGTGTGTCAGTTTGGTGCGAGAGAGGAAGCTGCTGTTCAGCGTACGAAGGAAAACTCCAGAAGCCAATGGGCAGGTGGTTATTAGAGCTCGCCCCGTAGCGGCATTCGAGGGCATAAAAGGAGAGTATTGAATTTTTATGGTAGGGGAACCAGAATACTCTTATTAGAAAACACTTCAAGTGAAGTGAGCACGTTCGCGGCAATTTTTTCCTTCTTGAGGAATGACATCGTTGATTATCTGATATTTGTGGGGACTAAGGCGATGCATACTGCACAAGTGTTATTGAAAAACTGCTCAGCTTAGAATTTCGGAGCAGAGTAATAAAACACGTAACCGTGAATATATGAAATGAAGGAGAAGTCCTCAGTAGGGTATCCAAATTTATTTTAAACGGTCTTGTGTGTTGGCGTCGCATTGTCGCTTTTGTTCTTGATGCAATTTTGTTATACAGTCAAACCCACTACTACCAAGTTCGAAAGTGACGCGAAAAGTGGTGGTAATATAAGCAGTTTCTTTTGTAGAGGCTCGCACTTTAAAAAGCGTACCAATATTATAATATGTCAAACAACCCATTCGGTCCACCTTTGTGAGGCCCTTTTGCTTCATCAAGTGACGTAATCTCGTTGCTAATGAATGAACGAAACAAACTGTTTGCAAGACACCTTCCGCTGCAGGAGCAACGCCCGTGAAAAAATTATTTCAGACGTCTTGACAATCTCCGCTCGGCGTACTGGCTTCGATAGCTATCGGCCTTGCCATGCTGAGTGTTCCGGGAGCTGCATCGTTTCAGCAGGAGACGAGTGAATGTCTTTAAGAGATTCGTTATCAGTAATTGTGCAAACAAGGTGTCGGCCAACCGTCACCTCTAGAAGGTAGCTAAATGAAGACTGGCGCTTTTTGCATCACTCGATTTGGAGTTTGCGTCGACGTGGGCGGCCTAAAGATTGACACCGGCGATAGCAACGGTTATGTGCCAGTTGATACGCTGTAGCGTATAATGTTCATTTATGACATATTGCATACGATTGAGATTATAAACTGTTTACACTTATTTACCTCTACTGCGGCGTGCAATTGATGCTGCTGATTCTCACAACAAATGTAATTTAACTGCATCTAAATAAAAACAATGACTGTAGAAGAAACGTTTACTTTTTACATAAAACACGTTAGGTTTATTGTGCGCAGAAATTGAAATTTCATGTGAGCATGTACAGACTATGCTTTCGCTGGTTGACCGCCACCTGACCACCAGCGTTCATACCGCAGCCCTATTTCTTTTTCTCCACCACTGCCGTTCTCCCTCTGAAGACATGCCTGTAAAGTGAGTGAACTCAGGTCGTGGAGTACAAAACCTGCGGGATGTGCAGGTGCTCGCCAATCTGGGATATCTTCGTCGCGAATAAAGTACAGCGTAGAGAAGCCACCACATGTCGCACGCGCATGGCTCACACAGAAAGAATAGTGGTCTGCGAAAAATAGAACCACCAAATCGGTTTGCTCTTACCTCCAAATGCTTCTTTCCTGTACAGCCAGGATGCCTACTTCTTGTTCATTTAGTAACCTATGAAGGTGGTGCTACTTGCGCCATTGCGCACGCATTCGTACGCTAAAAACCGCAATCTGCAATAGCTTTTTGAGGACTACAATTTAAACTTTAGAGGGAATACCATAACAAGAGAAGAACACCACATAAACATTTATTTGCCACATTATTCTGAGGATGTTTTCAGAATACCGGCATCGCCGCCGTCTTCTCTTTGCATGCAAATCCAAGCTCCCCGCGTTTTTGGACTCTCTTGTTTTGCGGATTCCTTCTGCCACCTCCCAAAACCTGCTTCTGTTTGACTCCACCCGTTCATAGGACTGCACTCACACAACAAACACCTTTACACCCACTTCGCGTCCACCTTTTGTTGTGCTAAACTAAGTGGGTGGCGGATTGCCTTTGTGCAGTTTCGCTTGCCCCGTCGGCTTCACTATGTTTGAAGGCTTTGGGACTTGTGTGGTCCGCTGCAGTGGCAGATCCCCAGAACTCACCGAATTTTCGCTCAGATGTTGTACCTAGTGAGCTCCCAAGACCACTTCAGCGTGGCCGCAACCCGACGCGGCGGCTCATATTCACCTTCTAGCGTGTCATCGCTCACCCGTTCTTCGTTCTTTCACAGCTTCCCGTCCTTTTATTCCGCCTCCTGCGGTGCACTGGCTGTTTCATTTCATTTCGCCGTGGCACCAGGACGAAGGATTCCTCTCCACCGACCGGTACTTTGTACGGAGTGTCGTTGACGGTGACGCACGCTCCCAATTTAAGGGAGACCAGGCGAGTTTTCGAAGACTGAGCGGTGTTGCCGTGCACACGCCACCACTTCTTAAGCACGGTGGTGACCTTATAGTAAGGTTATAGGCCGGCTATACATTTATCGTCGGACACGTGCTCGAAAACTCAATGGGCCTTTAAGCACATATCCTGGTTCTTCGGTATAATAACGAGGCGCCGATTGTACTTCACTTGTGGCTCACCGGCGGTCACCATCTTTGCAGTTTCCGCAATCTTGAACGTGAACTCCAACACAGGGTTGAGTTGATATGCCCCAACGACCTAACCTTGGAGAGCGATTTCAAATAAACCAGCGTGCCACGGAAACATTCATATTTGTGCGGTCTTGCTTTGATGTCTGCGTGCAAAATGAATTGTGTTGAGGACAGATGACATAGACCGTAGAAGAGGTAGCATCACCTAATATTCCTGGGTATTGTTTGCAGAACTTCCGTACCTTTTTTCGAGGCTAAAGGGCCCGCCAAAAGCGCTCATTGGGCGGAGCACGACATTCCGCAAACACGCAGCTCGGAAGCCGGAAGTATAATCACTCCATTTTATTATAGTCGAAGCAGGCGCCAAGCATCATGTACTAATTCGAGTCTTGCACGAAAACCCAAAGGCTAGGCCTGCGCATTTCACCCCCGAGAGACTTTGGGCCTTCCAGAAAAGCGCTGCATACCTCGAGAGTAGCACATACTTGCAGTGCGAGATTGGGGAACGGAAGGATTTCTCACGACAAAGCTTCGCGTACAACATCGCCGTGATTAGATGGGTGGGTGCATGATTTTAGCAGAATGTCTTAAGTTGATTGAAAAATGCGATTCGGGCTGCCTATACTGAGACATTTGAGTAAGGGTTCATCCCTACAGCACAGAATTTGCACAGTTTAGTACGAATGAACCTTTTCTGATGTGTTACACAATTGGGAGAAGGTGAAATGGACGGTTCCGGTGCACACGTGGAGGTATTGACTGTGTTTCCTGTATTAAATTCTTCTGAATATTAGGTTTACAGGTTCACAGTTCCAAAAATAATTTTTATTTTTACATGTCCTCTCGTACATGCAACAGGAATACGTTTTTTTTTCTTTCAAAGAGCTTTGGTACTACACTGTCTCGCCCATTGCCGTTTGTAATTCAGTCTGAGTGATAAAAATATTAAGCCACAGTTTTTGAATATTTTTCTCTTCAGTGAAGTGCGGCTGTCTATTAAGAGCTTCTACTTCTCTTTTATTCAGTATCTGCGTAGCGGGCCCTCTTACTGGCCTGTAAGCAGTCGAATGAAATTGTTCACTTTAACTCAAATGGTTAGATTATTAGCCTTTGCAAGCCACTGTTTTCAAAAATTGGTTTTCTGCATAACGATTGTCCGAGCGTTTCATCACTTTCTTATGGCTGCAATATATACTTCGTTTTTTGCTTCTCCTCCAGTAGACTCGAATAAAATAAATGATTTCATGTAACCATGTTCTGCTTGCCGAGCATTTATTTCTGTTTAGACTACCTTTTTTACGAACAAATGACGTTGTCCTTAGAAAAAAAAAGCTTTCTTCACAGAACTAAGGTTAAGAAGTAACACGGGGTGTGCCGACTCTTGTTTCTCTAGGTCCCGAGAAAAATATTGGCTCTGGCTGGCCCTAACACGGTTAAGTCCTCAATTCACCTGGTGAACATTGTATTTAGCTGCTTGCATTTAGGGGTTGCCACCTGGCATTTAGCTTTTTATAAGCACAAAGCCTGCTTTTTTTCTACTGCTGTGATTCCGCTTCCGGCGCATTCCGAGCTGACCGCCTCCGAACCATATCGGCGGGTTCATCACACGCTGCTTGCCGACAACGGGTCAAAGTCTCACGCTTCGCGTGGTGCTTAGTGGCGTGATGCTCATGGCGTGATGGTTGACAGCAGCAGCCTGCAGCGTGCGGCATGCGCTGATGCTTCGTAACTGTGCGTTTATCTGAGAATGTTTGTTCGGCGCTTTTTTTTTCATTTTATTGACTGGAACGCAAACTGGCATTGAAGAAAGGCTACAATAAAGATTCCCACATGACTGTACCAGTGCTGCTTGTTATGCGAAGGACAAATAGTTGATATCAAGAACTGAAAACAGCGGTGCTTTATTCGCTTCGGAAAAAAGATCGAAAAACACGACTGTGTGATGAAAGTGAATTGAAGTGAAAAGACCAAAAAACACAATTGGGTGATGTAAGTGAATTCCCATCGAGAAACAAAGAGCCGTTTCCTTCCATGTCAGCCATTGCACAGAGATAGCTACGAAGCGTATAAAGCAAGAAACTAGTTCTGCATGGCCATATTCCTGAAGAATGCAGTTCCACGCCCCCATCGAGCCAAGCAGACACATCATGCGACATTTCATCGAAGGGACTACTCAGCGGCAAACTTGCCGCCTCACCGGGAGGTCTAGGACTTCTGTAAGCTGCATTATCCAAGCTTACCACGATGATCAGGGCAGACTCATTGACGCATAGCGCAGCGGGCAGCCTAAAGGGAGCAGTGAGGAGGAGAAACTAGTGATTGTCGCCGACGCTGTGGCAGATACCTTCGTGCCTGCAAAAGAAATTCGACAGGAGCTGTCATTGAATGTCTCTTGCGAGACAATTCGAATACGACTGAAGGAGCCGGGACTCGGGAGTTGCGTGGCAGCACAGAAACCGCACCTGACGGACTTCCAGAGACTGGAAAGTCTGGAGTTCGCCCGGGCGGTTAAGCGCTGGAAAACGGACTAGTGGAATAAGTTATATTCACAGACCTATATGCTTTCTCCACTCGCTGGGATCAACAGCGGCGTCTTTGGCGTCCGATGAGCGGCAGGACCAAAACTGAACTGTGAACCGTAGCTGGTAATGTGCATTCTAGACGATACATAAACTACTATATAGCGTAAGAGGACCAATTGGGAGCACGGTTTAATATAAAAATTGCTGAGCATTCCTTCGGGGCTACCGAGTGCAACGCTAAGCGTAATTTATAGGGCAAGCAATGCATAACTGCCTGTTAATAACTATTTTGGGGGTAACCGATATACAATGTCCCTGTAAAGTTTATCCAGCTGTGTTTATTTAAAACATGTGATTCGTAGAATTATAAGCACTGTTTGTTAAGCATTTTTTGCCGCAGTTTTTTCCAAACACTTCAAGTAACCCGCATCGGTTAACGGGAATTGTTGTAAATCTCGCAGTGGAAAACGTACAAAATTCAAGCATGGTTTTATACAGGTTAATGTTCGCCTACCTGGCAGTCGGAATGCAGCCTCCCGCTAAAAACCGTGCCAGTAATTTTAATCAGTACGAACTATCAATCACGGCGAATGTCCTTTATTTGATTTAGCTATTATACCCTCCTAATATATTTTAGGCAAATTTCGGAGTTATCTTTTCTGAATTCATTTCTGTATTTAGAATACGGGTTCACATCATTCATTTTTCAGATACCATCCCGGGTACACCCAAAGCGTCCTTTCTAGTGGCGGGTGCTCTGTCAGTGTATGGGGCACAATGAATGTGGATGGCCTGGGACCCCTCGTCAGAATTTCTGGGCCACTCAATGCTTCACAATACTGCAACATCATTACGACAAGTGTGATCTCCTACGTCCTGGATGATGTGTTCATGAACGGGCGCTTCATCCTGCTACACGACCGAAGCCCTGACCACACAGCAATTGCCCTGAGCGCACTGCTGGAGGAACACGCGGTGCGACACCTGCGGTTGCCTCCATACGGGGCAGACTTAAATCCAATAGAGAATGCATGGGGGTTATTAAAATGAATCTCGGTAAACGAAATGACTCCGGTCGCACGGCGGACGTCTTGTGGCAGGCACTGGAACATGAAAAGAAAGGCCTGCGCTCCCGTCCCGAAAACATAAAGTCGCTTTATGTGTCGCTCTTCCGGCGAATTCATGAAGTTATCCAAAATGACGGAAAATTGGCACCCAAATATTCAAAATAACTACTAGGATAATCACCGGTGTTTGTTTTCTCAATGCGGAGCATTTCTTAGGCTCGCCTGGTCCTCCGTCGTTAATGGCGGCGCCGTCCACACGCTCGCTGCGCATGCGCAACACTCCTTCTTGCACCCACAGCTCCACGATACTACAGTATAAAAAAATAAATAGTTAGCGGCGCCCAGTTTCGATCCCACGACTGTCTGGCCGCAACGGGAGGTACGCGGTGCTCTTCACACTACGCTACAAATCCGGGACAGGAGAAAGTGCTACGAACGCGCCTTATGGGCTTGGCTCATTCAAACTACGTCAAGAAGCTACTGATACAACGAAGGCACGCGAAGCAGAACGTCAACGGAAACGACGAACTGAAAACTTTAGAGGGGGATGCTTAATTTCTCGTGGGAAAGCTGTGGCGGGAAGCGCCACGCGCTACAGCTCAACCAGCCCCGTCCGCAGCGCCTCCAATGCTTATTGTGGCAGGATGCCCCTAGGGATTGGCCAACCAAAGAATCCATCACGAGATAGGTTCGTGTTCAAAGACCGTCGTCATCTTCCCGTAGGGGAACCGCCGAAGAAGAAGAAGAACGAGAAGACAAAGCTGCGAAGAGGAGGGCGTGTACATTGCTCTCAGCCGGTGCACCAATGTCAACAACCTTTACCTCACCAAAGCTGACGGAGACTACCGAGTCTACCACAGATACAACATCGACAAGAACATGATGGATTTCGGCGCCACAATAACCACCGCCTACTCACCGTAACACAAAAGGACTTGCGTGCCTTTGCCACCGGTGTGGACCCGGACGCGGAATTCCCTCTGGCGCTAGTAAAAACCAGATCACTCAACATAACGGCAACACAATGGAACCACACGGAACCGCCACGATGCTTCGCATCCTCATCAGGGTTCCCCACGGGAAGATGGTGTAATTTTTTGTTGCGAAGCGAATAAGACATCGGTGTTTTCAGTTCTTGATATCGACTGTTTATTCGTTGCATAACGAGCAGCACTGGTTCAGTAATGTGTGAAAGAGCACCGAACAAACTTTCCCAGATGAACTCACAGTTACGCGGCATCAGTGCATGCCGTGCTTCCGGCTGCTGCCAAGGATCCCGCTGCTCGGTAGGCGCGCCCCGCAAGGTGCAGCCGCGAGGCACATTCGAGATGATAGAAGTGCTGCAGCCGAAATCAAGAAAGCTTACATGCACAAACTATAGGGAGGGACATGCATGCGGCCTGTGCTATCTCGACAGCAGGCACTTGGCCCAATGCTGTCGCGCCGATTTTTCTCGCGCACCGCTCGCATGGTCCGATTTATTCTGTGGCCGCCTGTAAGTTCGTACGTACACTTAAGTGCACATGTTTACTGACCCCGAAAGCAGCACATTTTGTGCAGCAAGTTTTCTGCCGCATGGCAGCCCGGAATGTTGTGTGCGATAGTTTTCATTAGTTCAGTACGTATACATCTAGCATGCATTCAAAAGTTTGTCGGGGTGGTATAGGAAGAGAAATAATCTAAAAGTGCCATTCCACTGGTGCATAAACTTTTCATCGCAGCTGTACATATATACATACATACATGCATACTTTACGCGCGTATGCCCGTATGTAAATACGTAAATACATAAATACATACATATATACATACCTACATACATACATGCATGCATGCGTACAAACATACATACATACACACATAAACGTATATATACATGCATACCATGGTGTTGAACCGGAACTGAACTTGAACCAAAAATTGGAAGAGAACCGATAATTTCGACGGAACTGAACATCTAAGCGAACTGGTATTTTTTGACCATACTGATACCGAGCCCGTGCTGAACCGAAAATATCAATAACGGTTCGCGGTTCACGACAAAACGGCTCGACCATCTCTTGTTATATTGCCCCAACAATGCCACTCGGCCTATTTAATTTCGCGTACCAGAATCTTCGCAATTTTCAAGCACTTTTTCATAGGGACAAATCAAAACCCTCTCAACGCTCTTATCGTATTCGCAAAAATGAAAAGGGATGCGGACAGTGCAGTGATGGTATGTTGGTGTTGGCAGCGCGAGCGGAGTGCAAGGCTGGCCAAGCAAAATGTCATTATCATCGGATTGCACATGGCATTAAATGGCTGCGAGTTTATAGGAGAATTGGAGCAATCAATGCGAGTTTATGGGAGCCATTAGGCTGCAGGAGTGCCTAACTGCGGAACGGCTCACACCCGAGCTGTGCAGCATTCTTTTCATTTCATAATATGTTTACAAAAGCCACACACCGGAAAGTGTACATACTTGTACATTATTGGCCATTGTGACCCGCAGGAGTTGCTTAGTGGGTAAGCCATCTGTTGCTGGCCAAAATTACGTGGGTTTGATCACCGTTTGCCGCAACAATTTTTGTGATATTGACGCAAAACGACAACGTTTATGTGTCGACATTTCGCCCAACCATAAATATTCCTAAGTGTTTTGAATTATTCTGCCGCCCTGCAAAATACGCTGCTCCTGGGAACAGACGTGTCACACCAGGGAATCAAACGCTCCAATATTTGTAAAACAGTGTAAAGAGAGAGAAAAAAAACCAAGAACAAAAAAGCCCCTCCCATTATTCTAACTTAGTACGCTCAAAATAAGCAAAATGGAATAAGCAATGCACCAATATGTGGATATTACTGCATGCATGTCCTTTCTTGGTCGGCCCTTTTGCAACCACACTTGTCATCACTGTAAAGGACACGAGTGTTGTGGTTACTTGTATAATCATCCGTGTTTCCTGATAGTCGAGAGCGGGCAAATTTGCGTTTCCAACAGATACAAATTTTAATCGATACAGCCCGCAAAACTGTTAGCTTGTGATGAACACTTATTTCTTGTTCAAGAAACTGCATCCCTAGACTCTGCAGGCAATAAATGTTTTTTTAAAGCAAAAAACAGCCCCAATGCAGATAACATATCCTTGATAGGTAGGCCGTCGTAACACTGCCCCATTTGTCCAGCGCTCGAACTTGCTGCTTGTTCGGCAGTTTTCAGCACTGGTTTGTTTTCGGGGGTGCACTTTCACTGACTTCCCAACTTCTACTGTAGCGCTGATACTACTCCTTGTGGAGGGAACAACTGATGTGGACGATTTGAAGGCGTTTACCGAAGAAATTTCAATCTCGTCTATCACTGTTCGAATTAGCCTTTAAATTTGTATTGATACAAGCTTTTATAAGATTGTGTAATGTAGCAGATAGAACGGGGGCTGGAGTCAGGCGAAACGATTGCGTATATATTCAGACGCACACATCTGTGGTAGCTATTACAAAATGTATTGCAGTAATCACAACAAATATTGCATTGACAGCGTTAACAAAAGATTACTTTTAAGAAACTTCCCACGAGGTGACAGCTAACAAATAATTTCTGAGTGTGTTTAATTCTTTCTATCCAGGAAAAATAAACACAAACAGGAAATTCCCTAATTAACTTGAATGTCTCTATACGTTCGGAAAAAAACTTCTTCCAAGACCTCCGCCATCCACACGTGACAAGGTTTTCTGTAAGATCCACTATCTCCCCCATAAAATTCCCGCCAATGATTAGCTCTTGAGTTTCTCCGGTCTAACCAGTTTTTTATTGATTTCTTTGCGAAACCTTTTCAGTGTAATGAGGGGATAAATAAAGAAAAAAAGAAACATATACTCTTTCAAAGTGTTGGTTTCTGCTACTGACATGTGGGAGGACCGGAATGAAAAATTTTTCCCGTAGAGTAATTTCAGATCAAAATATTTACGAAACCGTGGCAAAAAAGCGATAACAAACTTAAAAAAATTGTGTTGAAATTCTCAGCTTACTTCCGCTAGAACTATTACTGCCACAAGAACAGTCACTAGAACTGTAACTAGAACTGTCACACTACTGATAACAGTATACATACACTGAAAAAAATAGTGTTACCTGAACACACCAGATTGTTTTAGCAAAACGTTGAAGCGTTTACAGTAACACCGGAAGCAATTGATGACCGGCAATGAAAACAAGTATAAAAAGTCTATAAAAATCACGTGTAAGCTAAAGGCCGACACTACCGCAAGTTAAGCTTTAACCATATTCTCACCAAAAATATGACGAACAGTCTGCGAAGATGAGATGCAGTAGTATATAAAAAAGTGCGGTAGAAAAGAGTTGTTGCACCGATAGTAACCAACTTGTTTTGCACAGTACTATCCAGTGCAATAAATGAAGACTGTGAAAGAGCGCTAGGACGCGGAGATAAAACCGAAAATACAAGCCCGCACTTGCGTATTCAATATTTGTACCGTTGGCCTAGGAAATTTCCAATAATATGGTAACGTTTGAAAATATACGATGTACAAAGTAGAATACGAAACCAACAGAAAGAATTCATCCACGTTCACAAATGGGATACAAGCACTGTTGAAGCAGCAGAGCTGATGGTATTCACCTGTGTTAACTTTGCCTTCCTTAGGGCTACCCCCTTTTTATAGGAAAATAGATAAAACGTGAAGCTTTCTACAAGAAAAGTGAGCTACATCATAGTCCGCAACCCAAGCTTTTACTGTCTAAATTCTTCACTGCAAAACACTGCAGTCACAGTGGGCTTAATCCTACTCAATGTCCAAAGCCAAACGTTAGCGGTGGCCGCTTTTCTCATGGAGGCGAAAAGCAAAAACGCCCGTCACACATTGCCAGTTTAAATGGTGTACATTCTGCTCACCTTCGGTAATTCCTATGTTGTCATGCTGGAGCAGTGCCTCAAATATTGATGCGTATGCATGCAAACACATTCAAAGTCCCATGCAAGGTGTAATATCAACTATTTTCGCCAATTCTGGTGCTGCCTAAGGAGACCCACTGGGGCATAAGATTACAAAGGGCAGAGCGAACGAAGTTACACCTGACATAGTTAGTACGCGAACCGGATACAGTTATGTCAGCATTGGGCCTATTTATTTCTCAAATAAGATACTGAACATTTCGTCAGCGTAAGAGTGTTTTCTCTGTCTTCTCCATCCGAGCTCATTGAAACGTGTTGTGTTAGTCGTCTTTTCTTGCAATTGGTTCTATCCTGTATTCTTCAGAGATTACGCTGCCTGTGCAAAAAACCTTAAAATGCCAGTTCGTGCAAGATGATATCTCTTCCCGGCCCAGCATTACCATCCCTATACGCTCCATCTCAAAATGTGCATTGAGTCACAGAGCAGTTTTTAATAATAAACTAAACAAAAACTTTTAAAAAATAACAACAATTGAACATTGCACGGTGAGTAATTCAAGTCAGATAGCAAAATATCCAACCAAAATAATTTCCTCATGATGGATTCGTTTTTAGGCTCCTAAACAGTGTACAATGACATCTGTTGGTATGGTTCGATTTTGTGGTATAAATTTAGATTGTTTTGCTCTTATGAGGCCTATTTTCATTCTCTTTGTAGGTACAGAGTATGGTGTCTATACTGCTATGCCGAACATTCTTAAACAAATGCAGTGTTTTGTGTTATATTTTTGGCTTTGTTGTATCTTTCATAAATTTAACCATCAAAATTTACAAGGGCCCTCCTGAGTCCGCATTGCATCTATATTATAAAAAACTACATACGATTTCCTCGTAATACTAGAGTGCTGGCTTTTTATGACTACACGAACACGGCGCGGGAAGTCGGAACGTCAAAGCAATCTCAGGGCAGCCAGTGTGGCCAGCGAAAAATTACGGAATAAAGAATCGTTCCGGCGTTGAAACGAGCCTTTTGAATTACTGTGTTACTTGGCGGTGATAAACCCCTGAAAGTTGTTAGGTTCGGCGTTAATTATTCAAAACGGTTACCCATTAGACAAACGTGTTGACGGAATAGGTACCCTCAAACTAGACTAGAAAGTTCGAAACAGGGATAGCACTATGAACGAATTAGACAAATAAATAAGCCGCAATAACGTTATTTGCACAGAGCAGTATATGAGCACTTCGACTACCACGGCCCCCGCATTTGATAGGCTGATCATACACACTAACAAACCTATATACATACGTACAGAGGTCAAACCTCTTAACAACAAAGCAGGAACGCGGGTCATTCGATGCTTGCAGCGCAGCCTGCTGATAGCCACCGGCATGAGCAGCGAGAGTTGGGGATGGCGCTGAGGCAGCTTGGCATGTGAAAGCTATAGCGGATGCTTCCGTGTTTCCCCTCTCTCTCCCTCAAAGCGAAGAAATATCGGCAATACCTTTCGCATGCCAAGCTGCCGCAGCGCCTTCCCCGAATCTCGCTGCTCACGCCGGTGGCTATCAGCAGGCGGCGCTGCAAGCATCGAATGACCCGCGTTCGCGCGTTGCTGTTAACAGTTTTGACCTTGTAATGAAGCGCCGGTGGACGAGGAAGAAGAGGAGACAGAGCGCGCAGCTGCGACGAGTGCGTGCAGGAAAATCGAACCAGGCCGGTGATCAGGGGGCGCCTGTGACGCGCTGGGTTTGAGAGCGCGGCCCTGTGATCGTTTCGGGGAAGACCCGGAGCGCAACCGCTGCTGTTCCCGAGAGCCGTCCGCCGCTGATCCCGCCAACCCGTGGGCTGGCCGTGCCTGGAGCTGGTGACGCGCTGGGCGAGAGAGCGCGGGTCCGGATTCACCTGGAGGTGGAACCCTCCGCTCACATCCACTGCTACGCCCTCGGGCTGCGACTCATCGGAAAGGTCGACGATGCCTGCCCGACGTTCTGCGCCTGGTTACGACGGGGCCAAGAACCGGTCATCGAGCCAGCCTCGCCGTGACGTCCTCGTCGAATCCGCACGCATCGGGACTTCAACACTTCGAGGCGCTGCGACAAAGCCCCGTAGGGCGTTTGCTTTCTTTATTGCGGACATTTCCGTTAGCCTCTTGCCTTTTTAGCGCTGATATTTTTCGTCTCGCGTACTTGCTTTCGTGCCTTAAATTCTACCTATTTCGTGTCATGCATAAGGCAACGTTTACTCGCGCACGCACTGGCCACTGACTCGTGACTTTCACGCAAATCCTGGGCCCATTCATTACAGACCTCCGTACGTACGTGCGTACACAAAAGGACGGGTTTACGGACCACGAAAGCGGAAATTTTGAGTGATATCTTTATCGTATTGCCACCCGGAGTGGTATGTGCGGTAGTTTTTATTAGTTCAAGACGTATACAACATCTCGTACGCATTTGGCAGTTTGTCATGCTGCTATAGGAAGAT
Source organism: Haemaphysalis longicornis (assembly GCF_048455015.1). NCBI lineage: Eukaryota > Metazoa > Arthropoda > Arachnida > Ixodida > Ixodidae > Haemaphysalis > Haemaphysalis longicornis. The sequence goes on along the minus strand of NW_027526407.1, from coordinate 112,914,707 downwards.
CAATGACACAAAATTACCATTTCCCTGGTGCGAAAACATTTGATCTTGACTGTACATACATACATACATACATACATACATACATACATACATACATGCATACTTGCATACATATCTATGCACACACATACGTGCGTGCGTACGTGCGTACATACACACACACATATATACATATAAACACACATATATAATTACATAATTACACCGAGGCATACGCAAGCACGCACACACGCAAGTACACTAGTAAATTTGTTAAGTGCGGACGTTTTATTAAAAATAAGAAACATGCATAATCTAGCTACAGCGGAATCCCATCTCGTTAATCACATTTAGCTCAACGCATAGCATGTGACTTTAGCATGATGGTAACGTTTACCTCTCCTGTGGCCAACGCATCGCACTTGTATCTTGCGCTTTCTTCGTTGCGTAAAGTTTAAGGTCACAATTTTTTGTATATTTCTTTACAAACATACACAACAAGGCAAAAACACCAGAAATAAGTGCCCTATGGAAGACTACCAGCAGTATATATAGAATCTTTTGATACACGACACATGTCTAGCGGAAAGGAACAAAAAGTACGAACTAGGAGAAAAATCAGTATTGTTAGGTAGACCAAGAAGGGGTCATAAAGGAGCTTTCTCTGCAAATCCTTGGTACCGGTCCTATCCGCAACACCCCGTTTGTATTTTCTTTCGTTCCCATCTTAAAAACCCTGGGCGGTGCGCCAAGTTAAATTGCCCGAGCTCTCACAATCGTTGCCGCAATCACCACAACGTTCTTCCGTTCGAATATTTGCCTAACACAGATTCTTCCCAAACGCATGCATAATCGTGTAACCGGGAAATTGACAGTTCTTATTGTTCGTTGATTTCGTATGGCGAAAAGTTATGTGGTCGATACTACGTATATTTGTGTGCCATTAAGTTCAAATTGGATGTCGCAGTGTGGATGGCGTTTCGAAAGCAATACCCCTGTAATAGACCAAAAGAAAGCTGCCTAACTATTCCAGAAATATTACAAGTGATGTTAGCTGGAATGCGGAAAATATATAGCAATAAATGTTTCCGCTCTACATATCTGTTTGCATGCTAAAAGCGAGGCGGGTGACAACTTTAGGCACCCTTGTTCGCCTAAAATCACTGTTCCAGCTGTAGGTATCGCTAGCACAACGCCCGAAAGCGTGATTGTTTCACCCGCAAGAGATGCTTTATTTTTTTGCTCTGACATTGGAGCAGTTTTCTTGATGCGGAACACTCCCAATTGTTGCTACAGGAATCTAACGTGCAGAAGAGTAAAGAATTTCCGTTTGAAAAGTCACGTTTACGTGGCATCGATAGATATGCAGCTAACCTAGCTTCTATAGAGTAAACGTCACGTGAACGGCAGGATTCACAGCGAAGGCTGTGGGACGTCGGTAGCCCAGTATCCTCAAACGCGCTCCCTTTCTGCTGCAGTATCACGCTGCAATGCTCTTATGTCGCTGCCATGTAATTGAGGCTGGCTATGCAGGAACGAAATTGCATTGTGTATACACGCTGTGGTATCTCTCTGCTTTCACCCCGGTGTCCAGCCTGACAAAAATGATTCGGAAAGTAGGGAAATAATTTTGTAGCTTTCTTAGCCCCAATAACCTTATCTGAGGTTCATATGTAATGAATTAAGCTTTCCATTCCGACCCAGAAAAGCACCCTCCGCACCCTCTCTTCAAGTCGCCGCCCTCTTTTGCTCCACAAAAAAATGACAGCATGCAAAACACGCCAGGAAGAAACAATATCTAATCCAAAGGATACCAGTATTCATTCTGTACTCATATCTGGCATTCTTGGCGATGATCTTCGGTCATTTCAGAGAACGTTCGTGTTCGCGCACGATTGAAGCATGCCGTCATCCGACCTATATTTTGTTTCGTTTTTACGGTGCGAGATTGCAGCTACGTGAAGAACCTTTTAGAGGCAATATGTGATGCCATATGTGAAGCAAAAACCCGAATATTTGTCGGCGCGGTACTGTTGAAGCCTATTTAAAGGCCTTGAAGTGCACGGATAACACTGAAAGCTTTGTGCATCTCGAGTCGCCTCGACGTTGAGCTGAGCATCCTGTTGGGACAGTAATGGACCATGACCAATTTTGTATATTCTGTGACATTTGCAGATCGTATGGTAGGCGTCCGTTTATTTGCCCTACACCGGTTGTGTGTGCACGTAGCTTAGAGAGGGGCTTGTGCCTAAAGAGAAGGAAGACGTTAAGGTGTGCGCAGCGTAGCTTGCAGTGTTGCGGAGTTACCAGTCCGGAATCGGAATAAATCCGGAATCATTCCACATTTTCGCGACCCCGGAATGGAATGGGAATGGAATGGCGACAATACTTAAAGGAATGGAATTAAGTGTATTTTGTCCGGAATGGAATGGGAATGGAATTACATGTATTTTCCCAAAATAAGGCAGATGTGCGCAGTTTTTGTAAAAATATGCATAAACACGTAAAAGAACCCACCAGCCGAAATTCAAACATCAGAAAGCCGGAGCCTTGAATTTAACAAACTCAGTACTGTTAAAATCGATTGGCTGGTTTCAAGCACGGTATATGTATAAGCAGCGACCCTACTACAATTCTGCCCTTATATACAGCGGTGCTACGACATTCGTCGCGATTCTCCACGTAATAACCGCGGCTCTAGGCCGTTGGTATGCGTGGTGGGGAACTACCGCGGAGGTATCCCCCCTCCCCCTTCTCTCCCACTAACTGGGCCTAATGATTTTTTACCTTGGCAGCGCATCCGCCCCGGCTGCGAGCTATCTCCGCTCCCCCCTCAACTTTTGTTTTTTGCTTCTGGAACCTTCGGCGACTCGCATGCAACCTTCCCCGTCAGCGGGACGCTGACGCGGTGCTTGTGTTCACTGCAAACTTCCACATATCAGCTTACGCCCCATCTCACCTCGCGCTCCCCAGTTCTCCCCCAGGAACGTTTGCAATACTGTCCCTCCTGTCTAGACACTTGGACGCATATGCCCGAAGAAGCGTCGACGAAGGCCTAAAATACTGGTTCGGGGATCCACCTGAAACAGGAGAGCCCATGAAATAGGAACTGCGGCCACGGCTGCCCCTCCCAGCTCCGACGCGGCAATTAGCGGCCGAATAAAGGCCGCGTTCGCTCTGTTCTAGGGAGCGTCTGCAAAATCAGCGAACAGCTCGTGGCACAAACGAACCTCTCACCAGATAGAAGAAGCTCTTAATCGACCAGATTTAGGGGAAATTCCCAAGGTGGAGTAAGTTTCAGTGAAGGAAAGCTTGATATTTACCTGAATGCAGCCATACGGCTAGAAAGGAAAGCTAAACAGCTTTCTCAGAAACTTCGCAGCTGAAGAAAAATTCATCGCGGTCCAGGATTCGAACCCGCGACCACCGCTTAACCGGAGCAGTCGCTCTACCAACTGAGCTAATCAGGAGGCTAGCAGTTTGTAGTGCGAGAACGAATTGATCAACAACTCGAAGTGAAGAACAGGTGTTAATCGACCAGATTTCGGGAAAATCCCCAAGGTGGAGTAAGTTTCTATGAAGGAAAGTTTGACATACACCTGAATGCAGCCATACGGCTCCAGAGGAAAGCTACAAAGAAGAAACTCTCCGTCACCTGAACAGTCGCTACTGCAACCGACAAAAATATAATAAATGATTCTCGAGATAGCAAGTAGAGCTTTGATGACGACTTCTGCTTCCCCATGCTGGATGTAAGACTTAAGTAACCACACATCTGGCGCCTGAAAGGAGAGGAGGAGGAGGAGGAGGGGGGGGGGTTCTCTTGTTTACACTGCCGCCGCGCTGGCGCCTGTAGGCGACAAAAGAAGCCCAATGATTGATTTAGGAGCACGCTCAACTGTACAAGCTAGGCGATGCTTCCCCCTCCGCTTTCTGTGATACCCCCCCCCCCCCACTTCCTCCTAGCTTTTATGGGAAATAAACACCGATTTCATAGCGCACTACCACACACTTGCTCCTGCGCCCAGCGGCTCACGTACGCACAATACGTCCGCCAACATGGCACATTAGAAATAGTTTTTTTTTATATTACCCGTGAAGAAAAAAAAAAACAAGCTGCACGCTGCAAGCTTTGTTCCGAAACGGTTCTGACCTATTGGAAAGCGAACGCTAGCCGCTTTCCCTTGCTTTCCCGACTCTCAAGGGAAGTTCTCAGTGTAAATGCGACGTCAGCTGACGTGGAACGCGTGTTTTCCACGGCATCCCTGATAATGACAGCAAAACGAAACCGCCTCTCAAACACGTCTTTCGAGCAGCTCATGTTTGTCAAGCGCCAGGTATAGGCCGAAGGCAACTGTTTTATTTTGCTTTTTTGTTTTTAGAACTTATCGTTGAACCAGCCGTCATTTACACTTCATGTTTTGACAACTGTATGGCGAAGCACCCATTTAGCTCATACCAGTTTGTTACGTAATTTGATGAATGAAACCAAAATAAAGCTTTTTTCGACCTTTCACTACAGCTTGAGACCTTTATTGCAGCATATAAAATTCACGAGGACATCTAATTGCGATGCTGAGCACGAGGTCACGGGTTCGATTCCCGGCCGCGGTGGCCGCTTTTATGATGGAGCAGAAAAGCAAAAACGCCCGTGTGTACGAGATTTCGGCGCACGTTGAAGATTCCCAGGTGGTCAAAATTAATCCGGAGCGCTCCACTACAGCTCGCCTCATCGCCTGCGTTGCGTCGGCGCGTTAAACCCTACAATTAATCAACAAGGGCACCTAAGCACTTTTTCTGGTGTAGGGATTCCCGCAACACTAGATTGGCCGACTGCCGAACGTGTCCTTCTATTATTATAGTTATCATTTTTCTTTACTTTTTTTTCGGTTGATCGCCCAGACCAGAGGACAGTTGGTGGAACCTACATTGCTACTCCACTGCATGCAACTCATCAAATTAGTTATACAGGCCTGAGTTATACAATGAGTTATACAGGCCTTGGATTCAGTTTTTGCTGAGCCCAAGGTCGCAACGGATTCTCTAAGTCCTTCGTTATATAGCTAGATTCAAAGGTTGCGTGGTGTAAAAGTGTGAACGTTCTCCCAATTTGTAAAAGAAAAAAAAACAAGACGCATATTACTATACAAACAAGTGCACTATCCCAGTATACACTAAAGAGAGAAAAAAATTATCCCGGCGCATTGCTTCCCACCAAGACAACCATACGAAGGTCGCGCATACTCTAAGCACAGCCTGAACTTTCGATCGTGTGCAGTGGATGATACCTGACGCACGTAACTAAGCTTTTCGGCAAGGGTGACATTGCAAGCCTGCACACACGCAAACACAGAAAGTTCTCAACCTATCCATCCTTTTAACGCGCGCTTGACATCCGTGAGAGCTGACGACCTCTGCGGCCCGTTATCCGTATTTGGTGCAAAGGCAGAACAAGGTGCTGGAGCGGTAACTCTTCCAACTGATACCACCAGGTCCAGCGGTTCTGTTCCCCGTTAACAAAATTATAGTTCTAACCATACTCACTACCGCTCCATACTCGTGTAAACTACTACGCGTGTAATACGCGCTTAAGGAATATGCCTTCTTCAACCATACTTTTGTCAGTACAAAAAGAACATGTCATCACTTTAGCATTTACACATTCAGGCTTAAACAATATGAAAACACCACAACTCGTAAAGACATGCTGACCATGGGAATACTATAATAACTAACGGGAGAGCTGCCCCTGTGGGAATTAGTGGGGTGATCGCACTGCACGGGATCAGCCACAAAGCCCCTATCCCTTGAGCTTGGGGACGTGTTTTGCGTGTTTTAGCAGTTCATAACGAGTGTAATAACATCAGCTTAATGGTGTGTTCATCGGTAACTTGATAATCACCCGATAAAACGGGGAGGAATTAGAGGAATGGAATTGAACTGGCCGGCCATTCCCGGAATGGGAATGGGCGATCTTTTGGCATTCTGAGGAATTTAAAGGAATGGAATTTAGGCGAATTGTCATTCCCCGGAATGGAATTGGAATGGAATGGGGACGCCCATTCCGCAACAAGCTACTAGCTTGTTGCCATACGTTTTCGAGGTACTAGCGGGTATTGGTCAGCTCGGTTTGAAGTTCTTGCAGCTTATGCTTCAAGGGTATGCTTTAATTGACCTTCACCAGGAGAAGGTAAGGACGACCCGGTATATTTAAATTCGTTAGATTTAGTGCTAGAAAACTATGTAGCAGGTCTTCCACGCTGCTTTTGGACGTGCTGGCGACCAAGCATCTTATACCACACCGTATTCCTAGACTTCTATTTTTGCTGTGTTGAACGGGAGTTGACGGGTCATTCCGGTGATCGATCTCCTGCGAAAGGTGGCTGGGGCAGACTTTATTAATTGCAGTGTGCTCAGGCTGTTTGCAGGCAACAAAGTACACTTTTCGTGCACAATCCCTAGTATGCGGGTGTGATCTTCGGTATTTTTACATACACAAGGCGACCCACCTATGTATGCCATGTGTCCGTGGTTGTTGAATTGAAACAAACATGCTTCTTTTGATGGTACTTACATAGGCTGTCCAGTCATATTTATTAATTTACTACTTTGGGCACAGTCGTGCCTTCGGATGTGAATATGGTGCTGCCGGAGTAACCAGATTTCAGGACTTCCTAATTGTCGGCCTTGCCACAACTAGTCCAGCTGAATGTTTTGTTCTGGCCTGCTGTTACGCTCAATTTGTTCCAAACTTGTGATTGCGTTTCTATTCCGAAAAACGTTTGCAATTGCAATCTCCGTGGTGTGCTGCTTCTTCTCTTGCCTTAAGGCAAGGTAATCGATCCTAATTATATTTGCATAATGAGTCTCATCTGAAAGCTTTATACGGGCGGTGGTAGCAGTCTTCGTAGGTGAAAGATGGGAGTTCGGCGAGCTTTGTGCTGCTAATTTTATTTCAAATAAAATTAGGTATTGTTTTTTAGGGTCTGTTATTATTTTAATTTTTAGAGGTAACAGTTGTAGTTTAAAAAGGGTAGGATGTGCCCTGCATATTTAGTGTCCGGTTCCATCCATGGGTTAGGTTCTTTGTCACTCGAGTGTGTCCCCTTTATTCGTACTTCTAGGTAGTTATTGGTATTCACGGTTTAGAGTGCGAATAGTTGTTGCTGAAACCTTAGTGCGGCTCCACCGGGGAAAGAAAGTCACCATCGTCGGGCTGGAAGCAGCGTCCGCAGATGTGACTTTAGATTCATTGTCCGCTGGGCGACGCTCGAGGTATCGGCCTAAACTCGGTTGCTGCGCTTTCTAGAGCGTATTAGGGATACGTACCATCCTCATTGACACAATGGTAACCTCGGGAGGGCGGGGGGCATAACATGGTTATAAATCTGTGTGTCAGTTTGGTGCCAGAGAGGAAGCTGCTGTTCTGCGTACGAAGGAAAACTCCAGAACCCCATGGGACGGTGGTTTGCAGAGCTCGCCACGTAGCGGCATTCGAGGGCACAAAAGGAAAGCAGTGGATTTTTATGGCAGGGGAACCAGAATACTCTTATTAGAAAACACTTCAAGTGAAGTGAGCACGTTCGCGGCAATTTTTTCCTTCTTGAGGAATGACATCGTTGATTATCTGATATTTGTGGGGACTAAGGCGATGCATACTGCACAAGTGTTATTAAAAAAACTGCTCAGCTTGTAATTTCTGAGCAGCGTAATAAAACACGTAAACGTGAATATACGAAATGACGGAGAAGTCCATGTAGAGTATCCAAATTTATTTTAAACGTTCTTGTGTTTTGGCGTCGGATAGTCACTTTTGTTCTTTGTCCAATTTTGTTATACAGTAAAACCTACCAATACCAAGCTCAAAAGTGTCGCGAAAAGTGGTCGTTTGATAAGAAGTCGTTTTATATGCGCTCGCCCTTTAAAAAGCGTACCAATATAATAACATTTCAAACAACCCCTTCGGTTACATGTGAGACCTTCTTGCTTCATCACCCGCCGCGGTGGCTCAGTGGCTAAGGCGTTGCGCTGCTGAGCACGAGGTCGCGGGTTCGATTCCCGGCCGCGGCGGCCGCTTTTCTGATGGAGGCGAAAAGCAAAAACGCCCGTGTGTACGAGATTTCGGCGCACGATAAAGATCCCCAGGTGGTCAAAATTAATCCGGAGCCCTCCACTACGGTGCGCCTCATCGCGCCTCATCGCCTCATCGTCGGCGCGTTAAGCCCTTCAATCAATCAATTTTTGCTTCATCAAGGGACGCGATCTCGTTTCTTATGAACGAACGAACCAAACTGTTTGCAAGAAACCTGCCACTGCAGGAAAAATTTCCGTAAAAAACTTATTTAGAACGTCTTGACACTCTCCGCTCGGTGTGACGGCTTCGATACCTATCGGCCTCGCCAGGCTGAGCGTTCCGGGAGCTGCATAGTTTCCGCGGGATACTATTTTTGCATCGCTCGATCCGGTGTTTGCGTCGACGCGGGCGTCGTAAAGATTGACACCGGTGATAGCAACGGTTATGTGCAGTTGATACGAAGTGGCATGTAATGTCCATTTATGAGATATTGCATACGCTTGAAATTCTAAACTGTTCACGCTTAATTACGTTTATTGCAGCGTGCAATTGAGTCTGTGATTCTCACAACAAATATAATTTAACTACATCTAAATAAAAACAATGACTGCAGGAGCAACGTTTACTTCTTAGAACACGTGAGGTGGAAAGTGCGCAGAAATTGGAATTTCATGTGTGGATGGTAAAGGCTATGATTTCGGTGGTTGGCCACCACGCTGCTGTGGCTGACCACCAGCTGACCGCCAGGGTTCATACTGCAGACCTATTTCTTTTTCTTCATCGCTGCCATTCTGCCGCTGAAGACCTGCCTGTACACTGAGTGACCTCGGTCGGGGCGTAAAAAAACCTGTGGGAGGTGCTCGCCGATCTTGGATATCTTCGTCGCGAATAAACTGAAGCAACGACCTGACCAGCGCGCCCTCGATTTCGTGCGTTCGGGAATGCTTGCATTTTTTTCACTTCGAATGCACGCAATTGTTATCATGACAGTGTCCGAAGCATTCCTTGTAAAAGTAGGACGCTTTGAAAAACGTTCGGTATATTTTGACGCAGTTTCAATTCGCGGCCTTATAAAGTAGACAGTGCTGCTGATTCCCAACAACAAATATATTTTAACTACATCTAAATAAAAACAATGACTGCAGAAAAATGTTTATTTTTTGCATAGAATACGTGAGGTGGAATGTGCGCAGAAATTGGAATTTAATATGCGGATGGTAAAGAATATGCTTTCGCTGTTTGACAGCCAGGCTTCTGTGGTTTACCGTCAGTTGAACGCCAGGGTTGATACCGCAGCCTTATTTCTTTTTCTCCATCACTTGCATTCTGCCTCTGACAACATGCCTGTGAGTTAGTGACCTCGGTCGTGGCGTAGAAAACCTGCGGGAGTTGCTAGCCGATCTGGGATATCTTTGTCGTATATAAACTGAAGTGGTGACAGACCACGCGCCATCTGTGTCAAGCATTCGGGAATGCTTTAATTGTTTTTTCAGTTCGAATGAACCATATTGTTACGGTGACAGTGTCGGAAGCGTTCCGTGTAAAAATCGAACGCTTTAAAAAACGGTCGGTATATTGGGACGCAGTTTGAATGGGTGGTGTAATAACGTAGACAGTGAACCATAATATGGCCGGTACAACAGACGTGCGTTAAATGTGGGATCATCATAGGTGGGTTCGACTGCAGTCTGTTTTTCGCATTGCTAGGTATAGTACTCGTACTGTAGTCATGTAGTAGTGTAGTATTTGGTACAATAACAAAGCCTACCTGAGAGGTATAAGAACTGCTGTCGCCGCATGCCACTTTGCAGGTTTGAATGACGTGCGCTTTATTTTATTTTTTCCCGAGTTAGCAGAGTGTCTGCGTTGTGCCCACATGCTTGTTTCACCCTGTAGGATCCAGTCGGAATCGGTGAGCGAGCTTTAGAAGTGCAGGCAAACGTGTCCTTGTTTAGCATCTCCGAGGTAAAGGAGGTTGTTCAGCCGCTGCGTTTGCCTCGGTTTGCTCTTCGACACTGCTTAAAACAATGCTTGCTAGTGACGCGCTAGGAGGTTTATCCTTACGAGTTTTGTAGTGAGTGGGTCACAGCGATTCCTAAAATTTCTCAGTCGTGTGATCGCAGATAAAGTGGGTAGAAATCAATGTGTAGAATGGGTCTGAAACCTAACCTATTAACACCAAAGTGTTTATTGAGCAGTACGCAAACGTCACCGACGCCATATCCGTGAGAGAATTGAAATCACCAGAAAAGGTTCCATTGGCGCAGCGGCACCAGGAGTCGAGCCCACGAACAGTTTGACCAGACTGGGATGTGTGAAATGCTCTGCCAACTGACCATTGAAGTCGTGCCTGTATAGCTTTACGAAAGGGCCTGATAACCTTCTCTCTAATTTTCACATGGTGCTGCCATCTAGCAGATGATGAGCGAAAAAGTGCGTCATGACGCTAATTAGTGCCGACACCTGGCGCCTCCGTAGGGCAGCGTATAGCAGCGGAAGATGCTGTGTTTGTTGATTCACCGCCGTCTATGTAAAACGCCGCTCAGCTCATGAAACGAAGCCGCCGCGTTCCAGCTCGTCGCAAAGCAAGCGTCATGCGTACACGCCATGGAGCACAGCCAATGTGGTCACACCTTTGCCGAAGCGAACCACCAGCAGGACGTCACTCTGAGAGCACACAAACTAAACTGCTGGCGACCCGCAAATTGTGTTCCTTTCGCTTCACAGGCCAATTCGCTGACAACCGGTTTGGTTTCGTTCGCACGGTTTGTGAGTGCCTGGGGTTTCAATTGTAATTGCGCAAAGCTCCGGCGCGTGTCATCCATTGTTTAAAGTTCATGGATCTAACGGCGCCACACCGACTAAATATAAATAGCACTGTGCAAGTTCGTGTCGATGCACAATAAACATTCAAATGCTCCTTTTAAGGCACATCTCACTTATGTGTTTTACCGATTCGTATGAGAGAAGTATCAACCGAATTTTTGAACAGCGCCCAAAACAACAACTACAGTAATTACATTCCCAATTATCGACATGTTACCAAGAGTACTAATTTGTTTTTATATAAATTAAAAATAAAGTTTTAACAAATACAGGTGCACATGTCAGCACTTTGATATCATGAATATTGTCAGATGTCTTCGCGAGGATTTGGTGTCCTGTTGCTCTACTGCCGATATTTCGGTGACGCTGAATACATCTCAAGGCATTATCCTTCTTTCAGGCTTCATAAAAGAAATACTTTTGCAGCAGAGGGCTCAGCTCACGCCGTTATTTTCATGCTTATAGGCGCCAGCATCCAAGTGGAGAAAACAAGTTTCATCGACAATAACACTGCAAGCTGAATGCATCCACCGAGTCACACATCCAGCTACCTCGTGTCTTAGGCCTTCCACCACTTTTTTGATCTGCGCCGCGATCTGCGCCGCAGACGACGCTGGTCGACATCGCACGCAGCGCCCTCATGCCGATCGCCTGTTTAAAGGATCATCGAATGTGACCATCGTGATTTGCCGCAGAGGGCTGAGCTCTCACCGTTAATTCCATGCTTATGAAAGAGTTTGTATAGCTTTGCGCTTTGTTACTACTTCCAAACTTTTTGCCGCAAATCCCAAGGGAAGTGTAACGAATTATCTTTGTTGATCTGTCTGCATACAGTGCGAGAATTGGTTGTTTCTTGGCACGTAGTAATTTTAACACGTCGTGCTCCCTAGTATGGTCGCGGTCTGCCTTACTCGCTGATTGTTTTCTCTCCAGAGGACGGTGCGTCTTGGTTTTGGTCTGTGTCACCCACTTGATAATCTGCGCGGGATACGTTGAGACCGATCCTGGTCCAGAACAAATAGACCAAGTTATTTAACTCCTACAAGACCAAGCGCAGTCAAATAAAAAATTTCACTAGGACACATCAATAAAGCTAAAGGACATTCAAACAAACGTTAAAAACATTAAAAGATGGCTCAACGAAGTGTAATGCAAACTAAGCGCAATCGACAACCTGCGCCAGGATGTCACCAGTGTTAACGAAGCCATTCAAGAATCCCAAGTACAGCTGCAGAACATTAAGACTAAACTATCATAACCAACTGAGTTTGTCGTTGACGACTTTCATACCCGAATGGAAAGAAACAGACTCATTTTCACGGGAAGTCTTAAGGAACCAGATGAAAAATGAGCATATGAGGAGTGCTTGACTACGGAATTAGTCTCCACACATCTAGGCATCCAGGCAGGGGAAATCGAGTGAGAGCATAGGGTGGGCCCGCCCATACCAGGCCAAAGTCGTACATTGTCATAAAATTGCTAAACTTCAATGATAAAAACAACAGTATGAGAAACGCATCTATGCTAAAGAACTCAAAAAAACCTTGCGTATGAATTGAGAAAGACTGTTAGGAATAAATCCAACTTGTTAGGAAAAACCGCGGGACTTCGCTAGGGAGAACCGTACCCAACATGAGAAGTACAGGGGGGTCTTCGATAAAATCCTTCTCAGAAACAAGTGTTACTCACTCCACTCAGAAAAATATGATATACTCTGTCTTCCAAGGCGCGAAGAAGCTACGGAAAGCATGGCAACAACTCACAGAGTCGCTAGTCGTAAAGGGAAAGATGATGTTAACGGTGACTGACATAAAACCGGTAATGCAGCAAAGAATTTCTCAATTTTAGTGTGCAATTTTTATGCCACCCTAACAAAACAAGATCAGTTATGTGCATTTGTAGAATAATGTTCGGCAGAAATTGTTCTGGACACAGAGACATGGTTGACTGCCGACATTAACAACACCGAATTGTCACTCTCTAAAGAATTTACCATATTCACAAGAGACCGAAAGGCCGAACGCGGAAGTAAAGTGGTAGTGGCCCTAAAAATATATTCCGCTCACGCCTTGTTCGCACGGGTTCCGATAAAGAAATTTTGTGGGTTCTGATTGAGATGTGCCCTGCTGTAACTTCTTCCGCCCGGGTGCGTTACCGCCCACCCAATTTCCGTTCTGCATTTGTTGAAAATGTATATGATTCTTTAAGTGCTATATAGGACAGATATCCAACGTCAGCAATCATTCTAGGTGGTGATTGTATTTATCCAAGCAATCTATTGGCAATCCTACACACCCCTGGGTGACACAAGAAAGAAAGAATGCAAAAAATGTTCAAATGTGCTTTCTTTATTTGCAACAAATGGTTTGTGTATCCAGACTTGGCGATGCAATTTGTGTATTCTAATAACAACCGAGCCAGAAAAAACAACTGCTAGTGTTTTGGAATATATTAATCATCAAAATAATAATCCTGCAAGAGTTGCCTTCGTTTTTTGTTGAATTTTCATAAACAATGCGTAACCCCAATGTTAATGATAACTGAATCTGTTTGAAAAACAAATTTACTTAACTTAAGCATCAGCACTTCCCGAAGGTCAAAATTATTTAATGAGCTCAATGCGCATGGTTCACGTCACACGTTAAAAAAGCAATAAATAAGAAGAAGCTCATGTACTCAAAATCCAAGCCCTCTAACTCCGATGGTCATTGGGAATGGTATCCCGAAGCATCAAAAAACAGCAAATCGTTAATTCTAGATTCCAAACGAAAATTCTACAACAGTGATATTGTCGGCATGTTGAAAATAACCCAAAATAATTTTGGAGTATATTCATTCCCAATCGGGGCTCACAAGTGAGTATAGACTTAGTCAAAGAAGGTGAAATACTTTCACCATCCGAGGTTCCGACCGAACTCAACCCAGCTTCTTTTCCGTCTTTAATGAGTGGCATTATCATCACACGTGAAAGAATTTAACGTGCCATTGATTGACAATCGAATAATTTCTCCGCAGGACCTAATGGCATTTGTCCAAAACTGCTCAAAATGACTAAGGCAATTATAACTCGTATTTTACCCTCCATTTTGAACAGTCACTCGACTCTGGTATTATACCAGATGACTGGAAAATCACACGCGCCATTCCCGTATGAAATTCGGCAACCGCACAGGACTTTCAAATTATAAACCGATCTTCTTAACAAGCATACCATGTGAAATTGTAGAACATATCATATCATCAGCCGTTATGACATATCTTTCAAAGCACAATTTTTTTATATTCATCAACCTTGATTTTTTCGAGGGCGTTTATGCGAAACTCAGTTATTTTAACTTGTAATCGACGTAAATCAGGTCGTACATGACTCATCCAAAATTTATGCCACATTCATCGAGTTTGCAAGCTCATTTGATAAAGTAACTCATGAAGCCTAATGATGTAACTTGCCCGGCTTAACATAAACAGCACCGTTAGCAATTGGATTGCAACATTTTTAACCAAGCGCTATCTATACGTTTCACTAACTTACCACAATTCCCTCTTAACAGAATTCAAATCAGGAGTGCCTCAGGGCTCTGTACTGCGACCAATTTTAAGTCTGGTTCACATAATGACCTAAACAGTAACGTAAGTTCTAATGTTCGGTTATTCGCAGATGATTGTGTGATTTACAGAACAATTAACAGCTACGAAGGCTTTAAAGGGACACTGAAGTGAATTTGTCAAGCTCCTTTTTTTGCTTGCACTGCGTAGACTGGCTCAAATTAGCACACTTTTCATCGTTTATCCAGTTGACAAATCGGTAATTATTTTACAAAGCGCGAAAGAAGAAAAACTACCATGCGCGGTTTGCGGCGGCCGCACCAACTAAAGCTGTGACGTTGGGAGAAGCGGGCACTGTGATTGGACGATGCCCAAGGTGAGCAACCAAAAAAGTTTCGGTTTCGGTTTCGGTTCTGTAAAACACAACCGGTGGCGTTATTGGATGGGCATTCTCAATAACTCAGTAATCATCGTACCGCGCTTCTGCCATGTTGTCAGCTGTAAAAATGCATAAAGATAAGCCTCCCAGGACGGCTTGGAATCGTAGCATTCACTAGCCGAGGCCTACGCAGCGTATGGACGCCCTCCGCGTAGCCGCAGACGCCCAAATGTCATACGCTTTTCTCCCATATTTGGAGCTTGCTTCACTCATGCCTGTATCGTAAAAAGCGTGTTCGCACCAGGCCAAGGGTCTGTTCATTCAGGCCTGTGCGCACTGCCCGCAAGCAGACGGTGCTTATGGCAACAGCACGCCAACGAGAACTCGCTAGCGCGCCAGTTCCAGCCTGCGCCCGTTCTGTGAGCTAGTTCGTGGAGCCATGAATGTTGCGGCCCCAAAAAAGGCGAACTTAATATAGAAAACACCGGCGGAAAACGAAAAAGTTAACTTACAAAAAAAAATCACGTACCAGCGGGGATTCGAACTCGTGACTTGCAAAACACTTGGGGTGACATACCTAGCGCCCCAGACCACTCGGCCACAAGCGGACTCCGCTGGCCTTGGTAATATAACGTATATGTTGTACAACCAGTTTACATTTTTATTTAGTTTTGGTATTTCAAGCAGCTTCGGTGACCATTTGTTGTATTGACCTCGTGCCGTAAGCGTCCCCCGAGTTTCCACAATAGCTCACGTCTAGCAATTGCATTTCGTAGACGGAAAAGCGTTCGCAGATGCGTAGTCGTGCTGCTGACCGCTGTCCTTGTTCGCCCAGCGCAAAAAAGTGCTTCCCGCACCCTAGTTTCACGCTGTACGGTAAAAATATCAGTTGATTTTATTTCCTTAGTACCTATATTGACTTCGCTGACTCTTCTCCCACCTTCAAGAGGCCTTATATTTTCCTACTGGCGTACCAGTCAGCGAAGCGTCGCATGTGCGCTTGTGCAGCGCTTGTGTGAAGCGACCTTGACTTGGAGCTAGATACAGTGTACAAACTAACCAAGTAAAGAAAGGCAGATTCTTCCATTCACAAATGTGTCCTGGCTTCGTTTCAACTTAGCGAACGAATTGCGACGACCCGTCGGCGGCCGGCGGACGAAACGCTGGGCCGATTGACTCTGTCTGAAGGCCGGGGAGCCGTACAGTAGCGCAGCCAATTGCGAGCTCGGCTCCTCGCGACGTCACACGAAAACGCCGCAGAAAATGGGCGAGCGTAAAGAGAGGAGGACAGCATTTTCCAATTAATTTTTCTACTAAATTAAATCGCGTAAACGCACACAGAGTGGTCGAAACATGGCCTGGGGACTGCGGACTACAATTTGCGCAAGTAATCCCGCAATGTTTACATATCACTTCAGTGTTCCTTTAATGCACTACAGGGCGACCTGGACCATATTGCTAACTGGTGTGAGCTTTAGGAAATGCAAATAAATGATTCAGAACAAACAATAGCACATTTACCAGGCTTACTAACATGCACCCAAATTCGTATTCTGTTGTTAACACATTGATAGAAAACGTTCGTACGCTCAAATATCTGGGTGTCTATTTGTCGTCCAACCTTACGTAGAGTGAACATATTGATGCTCCAAATTCCAAGGCAAGTAAAACAGTTGGTTTCATCAAACAAAATTGGTATTTAGCTAGTCAGCCAACTCAACGTTTAGCTTATACTACATTAGTTTGATCCAAAAATGAGTACGCGTCGTATATTTGGAGCACATTCACAGACATACTTAACAAAAAAATCGGAGGCTTTGCAAATTAAACCGGCACGTTTCATTACCAAGAAATATTCCCGCACATCTAGCATTACTGAACAATCTCTACTCCTGCCCTCCCTCGAAAAACGAAGATTACTAGCATTACTTTCTGACTTCCACCGGCTCTATCATAGTCCGTCATCATTTGCTGCATCGCATATCAATCCGGCCCATCGCATGTTTCTACGTCTAGATCACCCTTTCAAAGCCCTTTCAGTCAAGCTTCGTTGTTCTTGGCCATCTTAGATTTGAATAGATTTGCAGACGATGTTGCCACTATTCATACTCACGATTGGTTTGTGAGCAATTTGAAGTGATTTTTCTGTATAGGTAGCTTAAGTTATCAAAGCCGGAACCATTTACTATGTGCACTTGCTTTGTATTTCTTTTTATGTTTAATTTTTTGTTTGTGTTTTTCTGCCTTTTCCTTGTAGAGCCCGCTTTTGAGTGTGTTTGTATTTGAATGGAAATGTATCCAATTTACTGTTCCCCCCTATGTTATGCCTTCCCGGGCCTTTAGTGTATCTGAAGGGAAAAAATCTGTTTAATCAAGTTAATAACAATAAGTGTTTGATTTTTCTATGCAGTGAAAACAAACACAAACAGGGGTTTCACTAATTAACTTGAGTGTCTCTTTACATTCGGGAAACAAACTTTTTCCAAGGCCTCTGTCATCCATCCGTGCCAAGATTTTGTGTAGGATCCACCACTTTCCCCATACAATTCCCGCCAATGATTAGCTCTTGATTATCTCCTGCCTAACCTGTGAATAATATGTTTCTTTTCGAAACATTTTCATTCTAAAGGAGTAATTATTGAAGAAAAATATAGATATACTCCTTCGTAACGTTTGTTTTGAGGGACTGACATGTGGAAAGACCGGAATAAAAAACCATTGCTCGAACAGAAATTTTAGGTCAAAATATTCACAAAACTGTGGCACAAAAACGATTAAAAAGTAGAAAAACCATGCCGAAGCTACTCAGCACACCTCTGCTAGAACTGGTACTGTCATAACAACTGCAACCAGCACTGTCACACTGCTGATAATGGCATACATACATTGAAAAATATTTCGTGTCAAGTGAACACACTTGATCGCTCTAGAAAAAGTAGAATTCTTTTCCGTAATACTGGAAGCAATTTATGAGCTGCACTGAAAATGAGTACAAAAAGTCCATAAAGTTCAGGTGTGAGCCCAATGTCTACGCAGTCGCAAGTTACGCTTTACCTCCATTCTCACCAAAAATATGACGAACAGTTTCCGAAGATGAGATGCATTGGCGTATAAAAAGTGACGTAGAAAAGAGTTGTTGCATCGATTGTAACCAGTTTGCTTTGCACAGTATTATCCCGTACAATAAATGAAGAATTCGAAAGAGCGCTAGGACGCAGGGATAAAACCGACAATACAAGACCTGACTTGCGTATTGAGCATTTTTACTGTGGCGTGGGAAATTCTCATCAATAGGGTGTCGTCAGAAAATAGATGATGTACGCAGCATAGCACGAAGCCTACAGAATGAATTTATCCACCTTCACAAATGAAGTAGAAACATTGTGAAACAGAGGAGCTGGTGGCATTCACTAGTGTAAACGTGGCGTTTCTTAAGTCTGACCCCCTTTCATAAAGAAATGGGTAAAACGTGAAGCTTGCTACAAGGAAACTGAGCTACAACATAGTCCCCAATCCAAATTTATACAGTCGAAAATCTTTACTGCGAAACATGCGAAACATCGAATTCGAAGTGCTCTTTATCCTACTTGAAGTCCCAAGCCAACGCCCGCTCCCGTACGCAAAGGATATACTGTGCGCCCTTAAAGCGGTGATAGATGCCGCTTTCATGACACGACATTAAGGTTCGAGTATTACCACGGAAAGCTTTTTTCCGCGTTTAATGTTCTCCTAATTATCGGCACGAAGAGAGCTCAAGCTAAAGCACTGGCACGGTTAGGTCATGTGGTCCGAAAAAGGATATATAGATGAAACTAAACTTGTGTGGTTACGGCATGGGGGTACAATGAAGCCGGCCACCTCAGCAACGTTTTCAGCTGTAAAGCGGGAGGATGTAGAATATTAGTACACAGTGAACTGGCGAACCCTATTCTTCTGCAATGGTCATGGGTTCTGAATTTGAAGTGTGCCCTTGTTCTGTTTTCACGGCAAGCCTTGTTACTCTTTCAACCGGTATGTCTTCAAGTTGATACATTGTGACCTGGTCGAAGATTGCGACCTTGTCGAAGGTGATTGGATTTGCAAAGGGCTCCATGGATGTAGATACACAAGTGAATATCCAAACCGTCTGGGAGTCAAAGTGCAAACTCACACTAAAATTAGGAAATCTCATAAAAAGTTTTTTAAATAATCGCCATTATTAGACCAAGAAATGAATACTTTTGGGTTCTATATAGCTCGGATAGGGTGTTGCTGCGCGACATTTTGCGATATTTTTCTACAACCATGCTCGATCAAAAGCCGGTGGTTGGGCTGCGGTGGCCGCCCAACTTGTCGCTTCAACTAATTTTTAATTATCCTATTTTTATTTGTGTTACTCTTCGGGTCGTTCATTATTTACATAAAGGTGTCCTTCAAAACTACCAAAACAAGCACATAGCAGTGAACGTTCAAAAAAATTGTCAGACAAGTGTAGAAGTTAATTGTTCCGACTAACTGGTAAATAAAATGGCTACAGAAGTGCTGTTTGATCAGCTCAAGGTTTCCGTAACAATGGGTAAAAATAAAGCTTAGTCTTGCTATTTGGCACACCAGCTTTTGCACGATGATATAGACAGGATGCGTAGTATGTGAGGGTGCTAATAAAGGAATGTTTCAGTGTTTTGTTGTGAACTTTTCTCGAGAGAGGTAGAACTGCAAATTGCAGGGTGTAATAGGTATTTTTGTGCATTCTAAGCAATTTTTCGCAAATCAATTGCTGTTTGTGGGGTCCAGGGTGGTTCACAGGTTTCGCAAACCATTCGATGTTTATTTCCACTGCTCTTGCTTTCTCTCAAGCAGTTAGCGTAGGCTGTGTGATGTTCCACATCCACTCATCCACTAGGTGAGCTGTCCGGGGGTCTTGCTCCAGCCCAGGTAGATTCGTTGGTAGGGCCCATCTTGGACTTAGGAAGCAAAGGCCACGATTAAACAGTCCCTGAAATGCCGCTCTTGGCTCCAGCTCTCGCCAGGTAGGATTTTGCACTTTCTACGGCTGTATTCTGTGGTAGTAACCGTGAAGCCGCATAGTGCACCACTTCACCATGACCGAGACCTTCCACGCATAGCAGGACAATATTCTTGCCTCGCAGATACACACCGTAATCTGCGAGGCGAGAGATTTTGGGTTAGTTACATTGAAGGAATTATTACATACAAACGTACCCGATTTATCGAAATGTATTACAGAGTAATGGAAAATTGGGTAAGTTTGTAGCCGTTTTTTCATAGGTGGGAGCGCTCACACACGAGAGACGAAAGTAGAAATAACAGAGACGACATGGTGCTGACTTTGCTACTATTTGTTTATTTAGAGAAAGAGAAATATATACTTTCAACTTCTTACATCGTGCGTTCATCTCACCCAAGATAAAACCATGAAAGTCACTTTCTACAGCGATTAAATACATTCCGATGTACACGCGACAATTGAAGGGTGAGGGCATTAAAACAGTAAAACCATAACATTAGTAGAAGCCGTGACGAGTGCAATAAGTGACACACATAAAAATATTCTTTTTCTGTTAGAAAAATTCACAGGGCACTAAGACATCTATCTCCGCATCTTTTAATGTGAAATTCTTCTGTCAGCTCTCGAGTACCCTTATCTCGATGCCGTGACAAAACCATGGTATCACAAAAATGGCCCCGCAGGGGGCATCTGCTAAAGCAGATGTTTGCGTGTACTGTGCGACACCACGGACCCCGAGCACCCACGTTTAGCCGTGCGTGGCAGCGCCGTGACCGGGGAAAAGAGGGTCCTGGTGGTTTAGCCGAAGCCGAGTGCTTGGACCTTTAAGACCCCTTGGCGAAGGCAACACACCACTTTGGCCTCTGCTTCTCGTAGACGGCACCTCCGGTCTGACCGACCCGAGGGAATCGGCAGCCGCCTTTTCCTGTCCTCCCCTTCAACCTTTCACTTTCCTATCTTGTCTCTAACAACTTTCCTGTCGTCTCGTTCTTTCTCAGTTTACTTTTTTCCGGGAGACTAGAGTTAACCTTGTGTGGCGGCCAATCCTGTGTTCAGCCATGTTTGGTTATAGTCGCGGTGTACAGCTGCCGTGGGCATGACTTGCTCGCGAGGTCCTGTCTTGTCCCCTTGTTGGGCTCCATGGTGGGTGGCTGGCACCATGGCCGAAGAGTTTTTTTCATTTTATGGCTTCCTTTTTTTGCTTATCTGATCCCTCTCGCAAAAGAGGGGGCACCGATGCAACCGCCCAGTTTTTTACGAAGATTGTTGCCAACTATCCACGCTTCCACGTAATACACAGCAGGGATGAAGAGAAACCTGCCTGACCTGTCTCGCCATTTCTTGTCGCAAAGACCCTAACTGCCACAATTGAGGAAGGCTATAACGTCAAGAAGCTGGCAAACAGAGACCTTCTACTCGAAGTACTGTACAAACATCAGCTCGACGAGCTCTCAGCGTTACTTCTTTCGGAGAAATTCCTGTAACTGTCAGTGAGCACCGATCACTAAATACAGTCCGCGGAGTCATCTCAGATGACGTCCTAAAGTATGTGTCCGAGGAAGAGCTTCTAGAAGGTCTGAAGGAACAAAATGTGACAAATGTCTACCGTATCAAAATCAAAAGAGAAAACAAAGAAATTCAGACAAGGCATATCATCCTCACCTTTGCATCAAGCATCCTTCTGAAATCTGTGGAGGTAGGCTATACCAAAATGAAACTTCGACCCTACATCCCTAACCCACGGCGATGCTGCAAATGCCAACGCTACGGCCACGGCTCATTGAACTGCGGGGCCAACAGGCATGCGCGAAATGTGCCTCTCATGAACACCCTCCTGAAAACTGTCAAGCCCTAACATACCTTTGTGTAAACTGTGAGGGCAACCCCGAAGCGTACTCACGTGTTTGCCCTGCATAGAAAAAAGAAAAAGAGATACTAACACTCAAAATAACCGAGCGCCTTACATTTCGCGAAGCACGGAGGCGACTCTCCTCGGCGCATACGCGACCCTACTCCGTTGTGGTGCAACAGGGCGCAGCATCACAGCGGTCTTCCGCGCTTGCTGAAGCCACATAGAGTGAGGTGCCAGCAAGGCCCCCCGCGGCCCCGGTGGAAGCAGCTAGCGCTGCGCCACCATCTCCAAAGCGGGCTGCAGGGACCCCTGGTTCGGCATTCTCCAAGGCCTCACCCCACACGGTGAGGTCAAGCAGTTCGACACACGTGCGTTCCGCACGACCCTCCAGCGTCTCTGAAGAGACGATGGACACATCTGAAGGCGGTTCTGCGGCCTCTACGTCGGATGGGAGGCGGAACAC
This sequence comes from Haemaphysalis longicornis, assembly GCF_048455015.1. Classification (NCBI taxonomy): domain Eukaryota; kingdom Metazoa; phylum Arthropoda; class Arachnida; order Ixodida; family Ixodidae; genus Haemaphysalis; species Haemaphysalis longicornis. The sequence continues at coordinate 112,892,580 of NW_027526407.1, read as the reverse complement.
CCTAGACAACATAAAGAGAAACAAGCCCCCAATCAGAAGACCGAAAACCTAGTTTTCACTCCACAAAAAAACCAGCATGGCATTCATTGTCCAATGGAATTGCCGAGGACTTTTAAATAATTTAAATGACATCAAAGACATCTTCGCCACACACTCTAGTGTAGCTGTTTGTGTTCAGGAAACAAACGTAGGTCCTAAACACCATATTATACTGAAAGGTTACCAGGTCTTTCGCTGTGACTGACAGCAGGATAGTAGGCTCTCGGGTGGAGTGGCAATAATTGTCCAAAATGGCGTAGCAACTGGAGAAGACAAACTTAAAACTAGGCTAGAAGCAGTGGCGGTCGCTCAGCTTGCATTTAAAACAATAACAGTGTGCTGTGTGTACATTGAACCACACCTCACAGTAACAGCAAGATTTTGAAGTCTGGGTAAACCAACTACGGGAGCCTTTTTTAATAGTTGGCGATTTTAATGCCCACTCTTCTTTTGGGGGGAGCAAAAGAACTGGCGCAAGGGGGCAGATTTTATATGATTTTATTCTATCCAATAATGTTTGTCTTTTAAACACCGGCAAACCTACATACTGCTCTACAAGCTCAGGGAAAATGAGCTGCATAGATTTATCCTTTAGTTCACCGAGTGTTTTTAGCGATATTAAGTGGGATGTCATTGACAACCCATGCGCGAGCGATTATCTACCTGTAATCATTAGCGTAACATCATCATCACCAACCATTATCCCAACGAAACCACGCAGGTGGAAACTTCAGTTTGCCGACTGGGGTATTTTTACTTCCGAAGCTACTTTAGACCAAGTTTTTTCGGACACACTGAGCATCGACGAATTGAATGAAAAGTTAACATCTGGCATTCTTAAAGCTGCACGCTTAGCTATTCCACAGTCCATCGGGAGTAGTGAGACAAAACAACAAAGTATGTTGGACACAAGAGTGTAAGGAAGCCAAAAAGCAGCAAAACAAATCTTGGGGAATCTTGCGAAGGTACCCAACGCAAGAAAATTTATTAGAATTTAAAAGGAAACGAGCTAAAGCCCGATACATTCGGCGGAATGCCGAGAAAGGTTCATGGAAAAATTACGTCTCGTCTATAACTCAACGGCACGTACTCCCGTTTTACAGTTCCTTTTCTAACAGTACTTGATGTACAAAGTAGCCTAGAAGAGCTGGCGGATATACTGGGTGAACATTTCTCCAGCCTTTCCAGTGCTGTGCATTACGCAGAAGCATTTTTAAAATACAAACACACTGTAGGGAAACAAAAACGTCCAACACACGGCGGTATAAACGAACCTTATAATAGTTTGAAAACGCTCCAAGAATTGAAGAGAGCTCTATTGGTCGGTAAGCAGAATGCACCCCGCCCAGATGATATACATTATGAAATGCTCGCACATCTTTCGCGTCCTTCTGTAGAAGTACTTCTGAAGTTTTTAATAAAGTTTGGGTATCGGGAAGGATGCCGGTAGCCTGGAAAAAAGCATTCATTGTAGCTTTACTCAAACCCGGAAAGCCGCCAACCTCCCGAAGTAGTTATAGACCAATAGCCCTTACGAGCTGTCTAGCCAAAACTTTTGAACTTGTAGTGAATACCAGGCTAAGTTTTGTACTACAATCAAATGAACTTCTTGACATGCACCAGTGCGGGTTTTAAAAGGCGTGCTCAACAACTGAACATCTTGCCCGCCTCCAAAATACCGTACGAGAAGCATTCATACACAAACAACACTGTCTTGCTGTCTTTTTTGATCTGGAGAAGGCTTGTGACACTACGTGAAGGTTTGGAATAATGCCGGATTTAGTAGAGTTAGCCATCCGTGGAAGAATGTTGAATTGCCTGAATGACTTCATGGCAAACCGTTCATTTCAAGTACGCCTGGGCTCAACTCTCTCGAGAACATTTGTACAGGAGAACGGGGTCCCTCAAGGGTGTATTCTAAGCACAACACTGCTCGTTGCAAAATGAACTACATATGCAAAATAATTCCAAATTCGATTATGTACTCTGTCTATGTTGATGATCTTCAAATAGCTTGTACATCATCGAATGTTGCAACATGCAAGAGACAAGTACAGTTGACTATAAACAAACTGACGACACGGGCAGACAGAAATGGTTTACAGTTTTCAGTACACAAAACAGTGGCTATTCTCTTCTCTCTCAAACGAGGCTTACAGACCAATCCGAACCTACACCTCAAGGAAACCGACTTACCCATAGAAAACGAACACAAATGTCTAGGCATAATGTTCGACAAAAAACTCACTTTCCGGCCCCACATGAATATTCTGAAAAAGAAAGCTTCGCGAGCTCTAAATATACTTAGGGTTCGATCACGGAAACACTGGGGTTCCGACAGATCATGCCCTCTACAGGTTTATCACTCCGTTGTTCGCTCCTGCTAAGACTATGGTAGCATTGTGTATGGCTCCCCGAGACAGTCCTACTTGAAACTGTTGGATCCCGTTCACAATTTAGGTTTACGTCTCTCGTCTGGGGCGTATAGGACATACCCCACAAACAGCCTCTACGTCGAAATAAATGAACCACCACTCACAGATAGAAGAAGAATGCTCACATGCTCATGCATACTAAAGATCCGTTCACTGCCAAAACATCTGTGTTACTCCATAGTTACAAAATGCCCATTTAGAACACTGTTCAATAATAAACCCCAAGCTATCATACCATTGCTTCTTCGGTTTGAAGAGAGATGCCAAGAATTCACTACGCTGCACACATTACCTCAAATTTCCCATAGACAGAACCAACGATCCCCCGGTTGGTACTCGGCGTCTCGGCGTCGGAGGTTGTAGCGGCCCGCATCCACCAGCTGCTGCTCCGTTATACGAACTCGAGTGAGCTGGCGGGCCTCTTCCGCACGTTGAAGATATCCGTGGACATCGGCGTTGAGGTCGTCGTCTTCTACGTGCGGAAGCATGGCGTCGAGCATCGTAGTCGGCCTTCTACCGTAGAAAAGCTCGAACGGCGTCAGCTGCGTCGTCTCCTGGATAGCCGTGTTGTACGCAAACGTGACATACGGGAGCTCTTCGTCCCAAGTCTTATGTTCAACGTCAACGTACATTGACAGCATATCTGCGATTGTCTTGTTCAGACTTTCTGTTAGTCCGTTCGTTTGGGATTGATACGCCGTCGTTCTTCGGTGATCCGTGTTGCTATAGCGTAATACTTCTTGCATCAGCTCCGCAGTAAATGCCGTTCCGTGGTCGGTGATTAGGACTTCCGGGGCTCCATGTCGCAGCACAACTTGGCTTATAAAGAACTTTGCCACTTCTTGTGCAGTCCCCCTCGGAAGAGCGGCGGTCTCTGCGTAGCGCGTCATGTAGTCTGTCGCTACGACAACCCACTTGTTCTGTGATCGTGACGTAGGGAACGGGACTAAAAGGTCCATTCCAATCTGTTGAAATGGTCTCGATGGGATGACGATCGGTTGCAGAAGTCCGGCGGGTCTTGTCGGCGGCGTTTTTCGTCGCTGGCAGTCACGGCAGCTCCGGACGTAGTGGGTGACGTCAGAGGTAAGGCCGGGCCAGTAGTACCTCGCCTTGATTTTTAGAATAGTGCGGGCTGTGCCGAGATGTCCGGAAGACGGGTCGTCGTGGCACGCTTCCAAAATTTCGTCACGAAGGTCCGCGGGGATGACGAGAAGGTAATTCGCTCTTGTTCCAGGGCTGAAATTCTTCTTCACGAGGACGGAGTTTCTCAGGCTGAATGCTGGTAAGCTGCGTTTGAAGGTCCTAGGAACGGCAACGTTGCATCCCTCGAGGTACTCGATTATGACGCGTAAGTAGGGGTCGGCACGCTGCTGGGCGGCTAGGTCGCTCTCCGTCACGATCCCGAAGAACGCGCTGTCTTCATCAGAGTCTTGTGGTGGTGGGTCGACGGGGGCGCGGGACAAAGAAAGAATAGAACACGCGCTTCCCTTGGCGCAGAGATAACACAGACCGGCGCAGCCGGGCGGTAAAAGCAAAACACAAATAAACAACTCCAATGTATGTTTCGCGGCAATATAGTTTTCCTACAACATGCGACTTCACACTAACACGCCTTCAAAAAAAGCAGACACTAGAAGAACATATTTTGCAGGAATTTTTGGCACTAAACGAAACATACAAAGACTAGACCTCATTTTACACATACGGTTCCAAAACATCATGCTATGTCGGGAGTGCAGTAGTGCAAGGGAAATGTGAAAAGGTGATCAGGCTACCCCAGTGCGCTTCGGTTTACACACCAGAATGTTATGCCATTGCTTTGGCGGTAGAAAGGATAATGAAGAATAAAATTAAACGCAGTAATATATATACAGACTCTGTCAGCCCAGTCACAGCAGTGCATTACAAAAATGCAGCTCAACCTCTAGTAGGAGAAATAATACACAATTTGGTAACAATCACAACACAAGGACAGGAAATTAAGTTGTGCTGGGTCCCTAGCCATGTGGGAATCAAAGGAAATGAGAGAGCCGACGTGTGTGCCGCACAGGCGGGTAACGGAACAATAGAGACAGTACAGATTCCTAAAGCGACTGCATGAAATTTATACAGAGCAAACTGAGGGAAACTTGGCAGTCCTCATGGGATAAGGAAATAGACAACAAACTCCACCTAGTTAAACCCGCGATAGAAAAGTGGGAATCAAGCAGACATGAGGAACGCCTCAAAGAAGTGATTTTATGCCGTCTCCGCATTGGGCGCACACATATTACACATAACTTTCTTCTTATGAAACAACACAAACCAAGATGTGAAGAGTGTGACCAGGAACTTACAGTAAATCACATCTTACTCTCATGTACGAAATTCGAGGCCTTCAGGAAAAAAACATTTTAGGCTGTTCTACAGCGAGCAAATTCCATTTCACCCCAGCCTACTTCTAGGAGAGAAAGCTGTTGTCACACTTCCCTCTGTCTTTAGTTTTTTAAAAGAAGCTAAACTTCTCAACAAGCTATAACAAGATAAAGCAATCGGTTATTATCCACAAAAAACACGAATCCTTTTGTATGGCGCATGATAGCCTTAGTTGCTTATGGGCCATAAAACACAACACAAAAAAAAGATGGGTGAACGACCATGGATGGTGCAATGTTCCCGCAATTTATGTTAATATTTCCCCGTTCTCATCTCATCATTCCCACTTCCGATGCACCCTTCCCGTTTCCCAAATATTCCCATTTCACTGTTTTATGTTCTTGCAGACAGATGTTTAAACACCACCCAGTTTCTTCTATATAAGTGGTGGGGAAACGTTGTCCGTATCAGATAAACAGCTACTGGATAATTTTTGGGCGGAATATTTTGTGAGGGATGCTCGCAGAGAACTATTATTGATCCTTATTTTACGATCTTTGACTGCCCGTAATTCAAGATTATTATGGCCTTCTTTGAACGGGGGAACTAGGACCATTTTTCTTCTCGATACAGCCTCAGATTCAAAAACTGCAATTCGTGCCCCTTTTTTAACCCAACTGTGAAGCTCAGTCCACAGCCGTAGGGTTTAAAAGCTTCAATGCTTGACTCACCTTTTGGTCGAGACTATTATACTTTCCAAATACTAGAAAATTATCGATGTATCTGACAATTTTACTGGCCGCCTTTAACAATTTTTGTCAATTTGTCTGTCAATTCTTTCTATAAATATGTTTTTAACAACAGGGGAACTATAGACCCTATGCACACACCTGTTTATGAAAATAAATGTTTCCTTGCCATTCCCAAAATGTGGACCTCAAATAAAACGATAGAATTCCCAGGAAGGTGTTGACAAACATACCACAAGTTCGAGCGAACCTAATCTCGACATTATTTTCAGTGACGCAAAGCCGCACGCTCTTCATAAGATGTTTATATAGCATGGAATAATATAGGTCTTGGACATCAACACTAAAGACAACGTAGGCACCCGGATTCTAAAGCTTCTAATGACAAGATTCTAATGACAAGATTATGTTCATTAGCTCTTGTGGTGTGTCTGTGAGCCCTGTCCTGGAAAGGCTATCGTTTTATTTGAGGTCCACTGCTGGTAAATAGCAAGGTAACTTTTATTAGAAAAAACAGGTGTATGCATAGGGTCTAACGTTGCCCCTGTTCCTAGAAACATATTTCTAGGAAGAATTGGCAAATACCTTAATTGAAACTTTTGAGGGGCGGCCAGTAAGATTTCCACATACTTTGACATTTTTCTAAGTTAGTAATTGTAAACCCGTGTAGTCTCGACCAAAAAGTGATTCATGTTTTGAACCGTTATAAACACTACGGCTGTGGACTGACCTTCATAGTTGATTTACCAAATGAACATGATTTACCGTTTGTGGATCTGAGGCTGTGTCGATAAAAAACACATACGCCCTGCTCCTACTTCCTCCGTTCAAGGAAGCTCGAAGAAGCCCAATCTTTCCCGCGGGTAACATAACGATTGAGATTGACACGTGGTGTATTGGGCGACTAGAAATACTTTGTACCATTTTAGAACAATTTACCATACACAAAAATCAAGGCAAATAAGCGTTGTCTTTTTTGAGCACCACTGAAATTCACCGCATAAAAGGTATCAAACCCACGTTACTTGTCGAAGCTGTAGAACACCTTAGCCCCTGAGCCATTGCTGTAGGTGAAATCTGGAGTTTTCTATCCTACAGCACCGTATGATGGTTGATTGAATATGTGCTTGCATTTTTACAACAGCCTACAAATTGGTGTGAAGCCACTTTTAAAAACAGCGAGAGCAACAACCTTTTTATCCGCTAGGGACATATGGCGGAATTTAAAAAAAATTAGGGGCCGTCAGTAGTATGCAGCCGGTTGTTAGGAAAAAGTTTTTCGCTCATTTGGCGTTATTTTCCTTATCTGTCCCCCCTCCCTTTTTCTCTGCGAAAGCATGTATTCGCGGTATAAGCATTATTCAAAGAGACGGGTCCGTGGGCTAGAAACTGGGGTATTAGCCGGCTATTCCCTGCGAATGGGGCTAGCGGATGTCGTGTGGTTCTGTTACTAGTGAGCAGTCCAGGAACAGCGAATGTGGATATACGGAGGACTGGCGTACTAATTGGGCGTGGCAAAGCCCTTACTTAGCCCTGCCATAAGGTTTCATATTTGGCGCCGTCAATGGTTATTCTTACCTCGGTATGACCTGAATGTATCGTTCTGGACACATTGTATACAAAGGTAGCGTTACATAACTTTATCCTAATCTAAGAAAAAGGGATAATTAAGGCAATTTTTTGTGGTTTTTCTTGCCGTCAGAAGATGAGATATATTTCATCAATTAACGTGTGACCAGAAGGTAAACGTACTATCCCATAAATACCGCACACCAGGCAATTGTATTGGCCAATCACATATAAAGCTTGCACCCAAAGCTCACAGGAAACCGACAATTTCCTCTTTTGCTTGCAGTATCGACATAAGCTTCCATGGTTTTATAAACCACTCAAAGTAACTGGCTCGCATGACTGGCGCCAATGAAAACCTAAGGAGCCCTAATTGATCACGTAGGCTTTTTTTTTCAGCGAAATTGCAACGTATTTGTTAATACGACATTTTGCTATAAGATACCACAGAAAGTTTGGCCTCTTAGGTGTATTATAGACTTCTAGAAAACGCGCTGTGAGTGAATGTTTCTATTAGAGTGAAGGAACCTTCTTTCACTTTAAAGGGTTTTTGAGCCTGGCCCTGCCAACCAAGGCACGCCGATACGCAGAAACAAAAAGCACGGGTTTATTGCGAGCCAAAACAATAAAGTTATTTTCAGAAATATCCGCTTGACACAGAATGGTAATCAGAGCAACACGACATTGAAAAGGCAGAAAATATAACGCCGCATCCCCCACCCCCATATAAATGTCCCAGACCATTATCCGAAGCGGCATCGTCGGCGCACACCACTTGTTCTGGTGGTTAGTCCGGGCTAGCCGAGGGTCGTAGTAGTAATAATAATAATAATAATAATCTTTATTACATAAAAATTACACATTATACATTCCAGCCCACTTAAGCAATGATGCTTGTGAGCAGGCTGGGCAGCCCAACTTCGTGCACGGGACACATGCCTATGCCCTTTACAAAATATAGAAATGTAAATAAGAGGAGGGAATTTCCTCTGGCCGGACAGCAATTACTGTTCGACAACACAGGCAAAACAAAGGAAATTTCAACTAACACAATGTAACGGAAGAACATATACAATGCAAAATTAAATACACAACCTATTATGAAACCTATGCAATACGAGCATCAGCACGCCAAGTGTGGGTGTGTATAGCTAAATAATCAAGAAGTTTCGGTTAGCCATAAGCACAAGAACAATTTGTTTTTTTAGAAATATAAAGGGCAGCATGTACTACAAGTTTATTAAAAAGAGAAGGTACATAGTAGGATCGTGTTCTTTTCCTGTTATTGGTATACAGGCGAGGAATTACATACGTTTCAATACAACGCAAAGATATTTGTTTCTTGTTGTCTACTTTAAAGGTATTTGAAAAATAATGTTTGCAAAGTGCATCAAAGGCAAACTGTTTGTCAACAGACAGCATGTCTAGTTGATGCATTGACAGCACCACAAGATATAAAGTTCACACATTAACCCGCGTTGGCTGCCGAGGTGTCCGCAAAAGACTAAACCTGTGCCCAACAAAAAAAAATGACAAACTTCCTCAGAACTGCAATTCCTCAGTTGTTCAAAATTTTTTGCAGTGAAGTAAAGAAATTAATATGTAGGGTGAAGAACTTCTGACGTCGCGAGTGCCTCGTTTAATGAGTTCAATTACGAACTTATCAAGTGACCATTTTTCAAATAGCAGATTCACTGTGGGATCACTTCCATTTTCACCACAAGGCTGGATAAGTGCAAAAACATTCTTGTTATGTAACTTGAACAAAGTGAGATGCAACGTTTCTTAAGAACACGTAAAAAAATTGCCATAATCATAAAACCAGGAGTTTCAAAGTATACCTGGAAATTTATTGTTTTTTTATATACATCGGTTGTGCTTTTTTTCTTTATAATCGTGTTAGTTGCTTTTCTGTGCCTCAATATCTTGCTAACAAAATCAATGTAAAAATCGAATAAAAAAAGGGACCATTTCCCCGCGAGGGGGACTCGAGTAAATGCGTCGCATAGGGGGTGGGTGTATTGCGTTAACGTTAAGTGTTTGGGGAGTTAGTGGTAGTGAATGCGTTGTATCAGCAGTTTCTTGACGTAGTTTGAATGAGTCAAGGATATAAGGCGCGTTCGTAGCCTTCCATTCTGTGTCGGCTTTGTGGCGCAGTGGGTAGAGCACCGTGTACCTTGCGTTCCACCCGCAGGGTCATGAGATCGAAACCAGGCGCCGGTAAGTATTATTTTTATATAGTGTAGGGGGAGGGGTGCGGACCTGTTGTTGAGAGCGAGGAGGGTAGCGTGATGCGGGAGAGGAGGAGTGGGGGAGAGAGGCACCTGGAACGGCTGTTGCGGACTCCGAGGCACGCCGACAACGCCGGGTGACATCGTGAGTTAAAGAAATGCTCTGCATTTAATCTTATGAGTTTGCTGACACTGTTTCTGCTACGAGGTGTACACGTTACGATTTACCGTGGAACAAAGAATTTCTTCCCAGACAAGTAGGCAACCTTAGGGTAATTCGATTTAAAATGTAATTTTGACCTAGAGGAAACGTTACTGCAGAGATCTTCCGATGATCAGTTTGATTTTCCAATCATTATAGCTTTAAATATTACAGTGTAGAAAGGTTATTTTTGTTCTATTTATGTCCAGCAATGTTTTTGAATTTACACATGGTCCACCATAAAAAACATAGAAAAGCCCACCATGCCAAATATCTTAACATACCACCGCACAAAATAGAAACACACCGGAACAAAACAGTCGGGGAGAAAAAGGCAAGGCTAGCAATCACCTCTGCAGGAAGAAGACAGCCCAAACAAGCGATTTGCGAAAGAGGCAGCCTTACGATTTAGATGTAGTGTAATTGTATCATGGAATCGCATTATTTCATTCAGCTAAAAAAATAAATAAGGGACTTCAGAAAAAAGTTTATGCAATGCTAACTTTTTCTGAAAACCGCCCCTTTTCTTGGTCAGTTCTTTCTGATCCCTTAGGCTCCTACAATCTTTCATGTCAGAGTGCCTTACCTGCTATACACCTCGCTATGGACGACTTACTGTTTCACCCCGCTTTTTCTTATGCGCCCCCTTTTCACTAATTGAGTTGTAGATATTTTCGCCCTGCTTAGATCTGTACCTAACTATTTGGAATAAACATTTCAGGGCTTACGCAGGCGAGAAGACTGTTTAAAAGGCAACGAAAGGCAAAAAGAGGAGACAGATCACAGGCCTGCTTAAAATGTTCTATGCCTTTTAGTAGCCGTTAAAATTTCGGTTATGAATAAATTGCAATTTTGACACTATTTTGGAAGCATCAAAATACCTCTGTTGTCGGTTCATTGATTAATTGATTGTCGGATTTAACGCGCCGACGCCACGCAGGCGATGAGTATCGCTGTAGTGGAGGGCTCCGGTATAATTTTGACCACCTGGGGGTCTTTAGCGTGAGCCGAAATCTCGTACACGCAGGCGTTTTTGCGTCTGCCTTCCATCAGAAAAGTGGTCGCGGCGGTCGTAAATCGAACCCGTGGCCTCGAGCTCAGCAGCACGACGCCTTAGCCACTGAGCGACCGCGGCGTTTGTTTTCTGTTCGTTCCTAAACAAGTTTCCCCACAAAATAATCCTTACCAGGAATGACGTTTGCTGCAGCTGAATGTCAGTTCAGTAGTATTGGCTTTCTCTTATAAAAGGCACGCTTGTTAGATGCGTGTTTTGCGAAATACAGAGTTGGTGCAGCTGCGCTAATCCCGCCATTCATCGCCAAATTTCTTCACTGACGCCAACCCTGCGCCGAACTGCCCCTGTTCAACCAAACTCGATTTTCACCGCCGTCCTGCATCGCAGCCCTGGAATTAGGTAGCGAGATACAGCAGCTATGAGGCCCAGTCTCGAAAACTTGCTGAAACATCACGTCTTTAGTATCAAGGTGGATATGGTTTTGGGTTCATCAAGGCTATGAGCGGCAAAGAAACGTTGGCTCTTGCTTAGCTTTAACGCCGCAGGCACTACACGCCGTATCCGCCGTCACTTGTGTTTTATTTGGGCAGCATTTAGGCGGTTTGGTTTACTGGTGCCTGCCGATGCACCAGAAGCAATGAAAAATGACCCATAGTGGTTGAACTGTTCTTGAGCCGGGTCGCAAACAGATAAAACGAGAAAAATATTCAAATTAGAGGTTGTAGAATATTGAAGGTGAACTTGAATTTATTTGAACTATATAATTCAATTATTCAATAATAATAATTTATTTCAACTATAAATTGTGTTAAGGACAAATGGTCCAGATGGTAGAAGAGGTAGCATTACGTGATATTTCTGAGTATTGTATGCAAAATGTCCGGACGTGTTACCGCAGGCTAAAGGGCCTGCCAAAAGGGCTTATTGGGCAGAGCCTGGCATTCTTAAACCGCTCAGCTTGGAAGCCAGAAGTATAATCGCTCCATTTATTATAGTCGAAGCGGACGCCAAGCAGAGCATGTACTAATTCGAGCGGCACACCCAAACCCAGAGGACAGGCCTACAGATTTTACACTCGAGAGTCTTTGTGCCTTCCAGAAAAGTTCTGCGTATCTTGAGAGATCACATAGTTGCAGTTTCAGATTGGCCAACGAAAGGATTCCTCCCGACAAAGCTTCGCGTACCACATCGGCGTGAGTACACGAATGGGTGCATGATTTTAGCAGCATATCTAGGATTAATTGAAAATTGCGATTCGGGCTGCGTCATCGAACAATTCAGTAAGGGTACACTTTTGTAAAATTTGTCAATATTTCGCTGCATTATACCATAGCGAACGAGTACTTCTGCGTTTCGTCATTCTCGTGCAAGAAATCGTGCGCTGTGGTACGTGGTAAGACCTCTTTGAGCAAGAACTGCTAGAAGTGGCAGAACGTGTGAACTTTCCCACAGCTTCACCACAGGGGCAAACTAACTTTGTTCGTGTGTTTGGTTCTAACAAAGTGTAATTTTGTTTCCTAAAAATTTCCCCATTATTTCCCGCTGCTTTATACTGAAAACCGTTTTTGCTATTTTTCTTCTGTATTGGACGACCTTGTTGTGACTCTTCCAGTACTTTTAAATTATTTCTGTGGGTGCCTAAGATTGGCCACTTGCATTTATTCTCGATTGAACAGTTCTACCGAGTAAAAAAGAGCCTAAAAATCTTTGTTAGTGAACCAGTATGTGTGGAGTCTTTCAGTTTTCGAGCGCGGGACAATCATTTTTTATACTTCAAATGTTTTCACTGCGGCTTGGATAATAAACCCATCCTTTACCTGCAACTGTGTCTCCCTTGAGGCCGCAGTTTGTTTTACCGCTTGTCTGAACCTGTTTGTGAGGAAACCAACCGCAGTGGCTCCATAACAGCCTAAGTCAGGGAGACGCATATTGTGGTATTATTATCAGTAAGTCCTCAACTCGTCCACAACAGGCCAGCTGTTACGTGTCAGCCAAAAGAATCAAACTAAAAAAACTACTTTCATTGCAGCTGCAGCAGCGCAAGTAGGAATGTAGCAAAATATGTATATGAATATGTGCGTCGTGTTCATGAAGAGAAGGAGCAGAGGTGGCTTACCTTTGGCTTCTGTGATAACTCTTAGAAATAGTACACAGGGCTCTTGAATCTGAGCATCACGTTATTCAACACAAAACAAAGATGTTGTGGCCAAATTTTGAGTCGCCTAATATACAACCACTTAATGGCACGATATAACGAAGTGAGCTTTGCGCATAGTATCATGTTTAGTTATCGACAAAGAAGCCGCACATAGCAGGTCGCAGCCATGCTATCGCCAAGATGACTGTCGCCTGATTAAATCTTCGTCTCATCAATTAAGGTTCTTCTGACGTTCCACCACCACGTAACTTATTGGTGGAATGTCCGGATTGTTCGTCATCCTCGCCCCAGCTTAGCAACGTTTCAGTCTGTACGCAATCGTCGAAGTTACGGAGACCATGCCGGGCAGCCCCAGCGCCACCTTGACCAGCCCTCATCCACGTCTCCGTTCCCTGTGTCCACAGCACGTGACCATCCCATAAAGAGCTGTCCCGACGAGTTCCCATCAGACGATAGTAGGTGACCAGGCCATGTCCTAAGCCCTCTCGTCCCCCTTGGTTCTGAGTACCCATGTCGCTTGGTCCCAAGTTTTATGACATCGCTGTTGGGGGCTAGAATTCACCCATGATGTCGTAAACCACCAACCGTAGCAGCAAGCGAGCAATTCATTGTCGTCTGTCATAGCATAGTTTATCGCACTCGTCGCTCTGCAGTGGCCTCGATTGGGACCAATTAAATCAGTTGGCTGTGTAATGACGACATGAACCAATACGGATGAGGCGATGATTGAATATGCGCCAACAATCTCCGGCAAAAGCACGGAGGGAACAAAAAAACGGAAAATATACTTACACTCGATGTACCATCTTTGCATATTTTAGCCCAACAAAATTATAATAAACTCACTATAAAACTTGAACAACAATACTAAAGGGAATGCTCAATGCACGTCAATAACATCTTAACAACTTTCAAAATTCAAGATAACCTTTCAAATTCAGTGTTTCAATTCACTCAAGCAAAAAGTACATAAATTTTCACATCTGTTCATTTATTGAGCTAGTAAGAGGCGCGCACAATAACTGTAAAAATATAAATGCCAATGTGTTTACATCACTCAGAGCTCTTGTGGTATTGGCTAAATACAAACGATGGTTATTGCTTAGTCACTGTTATTGCTTAGTCACAATTTACGTCACAATTTCCCCACCTGTGCACAATGGCCCCACTTGTAATCTTTGTCATTTCAAGCGTGTCAATATTTTCAAGATTTTTTTGGTTATATACCTTTCTATGTTTCGTATAAAACGACGCGCTGTATCCGTAAACTGCTAATTATTATGGACTTCACGATGAAAGAAAATGCTTTGATTTCATTTGTAGTCATCAGTGTACATTTTTTCATGAAACAAGCTTGTTCTAAAGAAGCCACGTATTATCTTTACAAGTTTCCACCAAAGTACGAAGCACGTCCCTTCAATGAGGTATGTTTCTGTGTCCAGAAATGTAACGAAATATTTTCACATTTGGTGTACTTACCAGGACTTTATTAAAATGGCAATCACCTACAGGGCACGTTGAGTAATACTGGTGACGGGTAGTGGTGAAACCACGTACTTTGAGTTCATTAGTTCAGCTGTTCCCCACCATGCAGAGGAGAATAAACGTAGAGGCTACAAAGGGTGCACGGTGGCCGTACGAGCCTTGGTCTGTCTCCGGCGACCCAGCTTTGAGATTTTCCACCAGACAAGAGATACATAGACCCTGCTCGGCGCTAGAGCACCGTGATCAAGCCTGATACCTCTCGTGTAGTTTACACTCTAACTAATGGCATATTTAACACACAAAACAAATCATCGGTCCACAAAAAGGGCGCGAAGTGAATCCATCCACAGCGCCCCATAGAACCATGTTTTCTGAAATTAAGTCATTGACGTTTTTGTGCTAATGCAATCAGTAGATCAAAACGTAAATTTCCAAGTAAATAAATTTTCACAATTCCAAAGTTATTGAAACATGGGTTGAAAAACAAAGACGTAAAAACTTATCTGGAGATATACCACTTGAATATAAAAACAAGAAAGGTCTACTAACATTTTTGAGATAAAAAATTCGGGAACTCTAAATCAGGATTACATGGCTATAATCGCTGGACAACAGTTCGGGCATGATATCTGAGATGAAACTGTTGTACACAACTGCATTTTATTTCCATAGGGGCCTCGGTGTACAGTGAGTAAGTGCTGTGGAGCATAAAACAATTAGCCTTGTGCAAAATAAATAAAGACCAATAGTCTTAAAATGGCTATTTCAGTGTAGTTAACGTCTCGTCTCAATAAAACAATGCTTAATGCATTTCTTCAGACTGCCTTCATTTCAAACTTACAACGCTCTTTTATATTTAATGGGTTTATGCATGGTCACACCTTTCGATGTAAACTAAAACTACCTTACTCGGTGTTCTGAACATTAGATCACTTTATAGGACTCGTCGGCTGCAGCATAATTGATTGAATAATTGGTTGATTGATTGATTGATTGATTGATTGATTGATTGATTGATTGATTGATTGATTGATTGATTGATTGATTGATTGATTGATATCCCCTTTGAAATTGGGTCTGGCGTAACAT
This sequence comes from Haemaphysalis longicornis, assembly GCF_048455015.1. Lineage (NCBI taxonomy): Eukaryota > Metazoa > Arthropoda > Arachnida > Ixodida > Ixodidae > Haemaphysalis > Haemaphysalis longicornis. The sequence goes on along the minus strand of NW_027526407.1, from coordinate 112,877,253 downwards.
CTTACCAAGATAATACTAATATATCTATGTTTTATACCCTTCGTTTATGACAAGCGCCACTCTGAAGACCGGGAAAAATACTTTTCCTGTTGCAGGTGGTAGCTGTCCTAAGCAGCCTTCCCCTCTCGGCTTTTCATTCACCAGCATTATCATCTTCTCTTCGTCGCCACGACTGCCTTGAAGTCAACTCCCTCTGTTCTACCCTTAAATTCTACGGCTTTGGGAAGCCAAATATTTCCGTCTTGAAGATTTGGAGGGATAAACTCACTATCTAAAACCATGTACCGTATAATTTTTGTTTCATTTCTGTGGTAAACGCATACCCCGTCTTTTTCTGTATACTTCGCAAAAAAGGCCATAGTTGTCAAGAAAAATTCTGTAGCCTCAAACAGACAAGCAGGCCGCCTGGAATATACGTATATATTTTCCTTTCTGATGCCCGATTTCTCTTTTCTGTGCATTTCTAATGATGTTTAGGATTCCATTTTTTCTATGCATTTATTGGTTTCCATCTGCCTTGCCTTTTTTGGTTACCTTGACTGTCTTTCATTGTGCACTTTTCTTTTCGTATTTCATCGTTAGCCTTCTATTTCTCCTTAAGCACTGCTTGTCCACGCTTTTCATGTGTAGGTGCCTTAACACTTTAGCTATCCGCTTACGTTGATCTATTGCTCTCAATGTTCTCTGAGAGCATATTTTACTCTGAGCTCATCGACTTCAAGTGACACCCGGAAATATCTCCGTGCAGTGTTTCGTTAGTTGTTTAACGATGTTCTTCTAAGGCAAAACATCCTTCCGTTCTCTGGTCCACTTCAAAGAAATATAGAGCATTCGAATTTGGGCATAGTACTGCATTCGCAATTATGAAGCCCAGAAACAATATTCATTACCACAATCCTCTCACTACTTCATATTTGTTATACCCCCACAGAGCTCTACGCTTCATTGTAGCTGTGCTGTGATCTACTTTATTCTTTAGTTGCTTGTCATGACTTTAAGTAGTTGTACCCTTCGTTTATCCGTAGCCCCAAATATTTGTATTTGTTTGGTTTCTGGCAACTAATATTTATGAGCGGTTTCGCATGGCTCAGGTTGTCAGCAAAAACAACAATGACGTCTGCATATAACAATCCGGGAATAAGCTGTTGCACTACTTGGCCTTGCCGCATATGCGCTAAGTTGAGCCCTAAGTTACTTTATAACATTGTTTTTCTAAGCCTACAATTTTTAGAACAAGCAGTATTGAGCTCAAAGGGTATCCCTGTTGCAGTCCTCGGTGGCTGTACACCTGCTACCCGCATTTCTGCCATTGGCATGTCAGGTGCACTCTATTACATTTATAGATTGTTATAAGGAAATTTACTAACTCTTCATGAGATCCCTGGTATTTTAGCAACCTTCAAAGCACTTTTTTTTCTTTGTCATGCTCCCCTTTAATGTCCAAGAACGTCATTCAGGATGGTCTATTTTCTGTTTTCACAATTGCAATGCACTGTCATCACCCAAATTACCACAAAATCACCTGTCTTGTCTAAATCTGTTCTGCAGTTCCCTGAGCGTTTTATTTTCTTGTATTCATACTTGAAATTCTGATTTTTATCCCCTGCAATACGAATGTATACACGACATACGTTACTTTTAGTGGTCTTTATTCTAAAAACTTGCTTCGTTGCCTCTGGTAAATCCCCCCTGCTTTCAATCCAACCCTCAGGTATTTGGTTCTATTGTATCACCTTATCTAATGCTCTCATAAACACTGCCGTACATTTTAAGCTAAAAAGGTTTATCAGGGGCCTTGGTATGCCGTCCGGACGCGATGCTGCTAGGGGGAGCACCATTTGCACTGCTTGTTCTAATCAAGGCTGCTCAAATTTAGGTGCATTTCTGCTGTTGTTTGTGGTGCTATTGTTCTCAGTGTATGCTTCACTTACTATATTTAGTTAAATTTATCAATATTCGCTTGATCAATACGCCGCTAGGCCTGCTCCCATTATGAATGTTTATCCTCCTCATTAAACAAGAATTGTTGATGAATGACCTTTTTACCCTTTAATTTTATACGGTTCCAAAATGTCTTGGACGTGCTTTTGTTCTTCCTTATTTCTGCCATCCCCTGTTCGCTATTGTGTTTTTCTTTGCTAGCACCATTGTTTAAACTTCTGTTTTTTACCGGTAGATATCCTATTTTTCCTTCACTACCTCAACTTTCATACCAGTTCTTTTTCCCTCTTCATGTTCGCCCGGCGCAGTTTTTCGCTCCTCAGTTGCCAGATTTATTTGTTTATTTTACCACCTTAGCTTCTTTTTCTTTCCTTTCGGTCGGTTGGGTTTCTCCGCTTCATGATGATGATGATGATGGTTGTGTGTTTTGTGGTATAAGGCCGACTAAGGGCAACGAGAGCCAAGGAAAAGTTCTTTTATGAGGACGAAGTGATACGAAGTGTAAAACATTTACCTAAAATATACGTGAAATGACATAAAAGGCAATGAATATGACTGGTGTAAAGGGCCAGTGTTTCAACATGCACGGTAAGTATTGAGGTCAAATAATTGACATTGCTAAGAAACTTAGAAGTACGCTTGTGGATGAATATAGGGTTGTCTGCTAAAATGTACGATGGGTGTCAGTGTTGCGGAGTTGCCACTCCGGAATTGGAATATTTCCGGATTCATTCTACCTTTTGGAGATGCCGGAATGGAATGGGAATGGAGTGACGACAACGCTTGGAGGAATGGAATGGGAATGGAATTAAGGGCCTTTTGCCCGGAATGAAATGGGAATGGAATGGCGATTTTTTAGACGACGGTGTTACCATTGCTGGCGCCTTCCAGTTACTTAATTAGTCTGCGGCGACGACTGCGTCGGTATATCTCAAAGGTGACGAAAACGAGAACGCATACCCGCTATCTCGAGTGACTGAATCCGCGCAACCTGCCGCAGCGTGTGTCAAAGTGAACTTTGACCTGCGCAAGCACGTCTGTGCGGTGGTGCTGTTAGGTCAGCTCTTCAAGCTTCGGCAGGCTGCGGGTACGAAGGGAGGGAGGAAATAATTAAATATGCAATATTGAGGCATAGCTTCTCTGTACAACTGTCCGTGACGGCGATGGTAGACAGGCGTCTCGCACACTGGCAAGCGTCGTGTAGCCAGGCCAGCAAGTGGGGAATAGCATGGAGAAGCAAAGGGCATAAGAACGGCGCGCATCCGAAGCGGCGGTGTTTCTCACCGCAAGATGCTGCTGCGAAGTCTTGGAGCTAACAATATAAAGCGTTCGCTCATGAAACATGAAACAACAAGTAGATAATTCAGAGACTTATCTACTAATGCGTAGCATTCTCTACGCCGCCTCTCGTGAGTGTGGTTTTTCAGCCACATTTCTTTAAATGCTGTCCCACAAATTGTCCTAATTTACGTTATTACAACGATTACATTTGGGACTTTTCCGAAATCTGCATTATTTTGTAAATGCAGGGCGTTACATGGTTCATCATTTTCACTAATTATATTTTATATTTGTTTTTTTTTTTTTTTTCAAAATTTCGTTTGGACAATTATGTCTATTAACACTATTACAACGATTGCAGGTGGAACTTTCGCGAATGATGCATTATTGTGGAAACAGCATGCGGTATACGATTTGACATTGTCCGTATTTTTTCAATATATTTCTTATTTTTTAGTTTTTCAAAATTTCGTCCTGCCAATCATCTCCATTTAGGTTATTACAACGAATAGATTTGAAACTTTTACGAAGTCTTCATTTTTGTGGGAATGAGGGCGTTACACGTTTCGCCATTTTTTGTAATTTTTTTAATATTTCTCATCATTTTTTTTTATTTTTTCGAATTTTTGTGCGACCCGTTATATCCATTTACGCCATTACAGCGATTACAGGTGGAACTTTCGCGATATCTGCACTTTTGTGGAACTGCAGAGCGTTAAGCGGCTCTGATGTAGGAGTACTCGGCAAAGAACGCCACGCATTAAAACTGTTAAAGGTGTTCTCGGCCGCTGCCCTCCCGTCTCTGGCATTGGTACAGTAGTATTAGTGTAGTGCTCGATGCTGTATATTCACTTGAAATCATTCAAGTAAGCATTTAGAATACGTGTACCTGTGAGCAAGCTCCGCGTGACATGTCTCTTAGTCATCCACAGCATACTAATGGCGTTGATACGACGGTGCGCCAAGCAGATAGCAAGATAGCATGCGACGGACTGCGCAATGAAACAAAAAAAGCCTACATCAACGTAAGAGCGTAATACCTGTTTCATCTCGCATCGCTCAATACCAAACCGTTAAAACCTACTAACATGCAAATACTATATTATATACTCGGTCCGTTACTTATTATGCAAAAAGGGGCTGTGCGGCACTGAACCTTTTTAAAGCGAATGCTTTCTTAGTAGGAGCGAGCACATTCTCAAAAATTTATTACATTACCCTTTATACTGGTTGCTCGAACGAAAAGCTCTGATAAGGTCTCTACACACGGCGCGTGCGTAAAACCGGGGACCGCAAATGAAGTCTCTCTTTTTCTCTGTCTCTCTGAAACAGGACTTCCATTGCGTCAAAACGCTTACTTCAAAATCGCAAAAAACGAACGGGTCTAAATGAGACAACACACGCTTCGATCATGAAAAAGGAGTACAATATTGAACCTTTACCTTTATCTCATAAACCACGTAACTTTGTACATACATTTAGATCGTTCGTAGTTGCGTTTACTTGCGAAAAATTGTCTCATGGGTTCGTTCTTCGCTTGCGATTTGGGTGCTTGAAGGTTTGACGATCGGTTAGAAGCACTTTCAGCGAAAGCTGGACGCACGTTTAGCTTTCGCGCTTCTTTCTACTTTCGATAGGGCGGGACGGTAATTTTTTGCGTTGGGTAGTTGTTCTGCACGATATATGTAAACAACCTGTAACACCTGCCAACTTGGGTGACAAGTGGCACATTTTGCTTACCTTTGCTGTTTTAAACCCGTACGATAACGTAAGATACACGTTGCGTTTCTCGGCAACTCCATAAAGCACCTGAGGCAATTTTTACGATGCGGAATTAAAGCAATAGAATTGAGCTTCCCATCCATTCCAGGAATGGGAATGGGCTAACGTATGTCATTCCGACGAATTGAAAAGAATGGAATCACGACAAATTCTAATTCCTCGGAATGGAATTGGAATGGAATGGCGGTGCCCATTCCGCAACACTGGTCAGTACTTCAAGCTTTTTTCTTGTCGGGGTTAACGCTGAAAAGTGAAAAGTGACGCTTCCCCTTACGAGGAACTCAAGATGATGGGCCATGTCGTCAACGACGCGGGAGTCCGGCCTGACGCAGCGAAAACTTCAGCCTTAGGGAACTTCGCAAGACCGCAACACAAGAAGGGCGTGCGGAGATTTCTCGGACTGTGCGCATACTACCGGCGCTCCGTCGCAAAGTTCGCCCGCATTGCTGACCCAATCACAGGCTTGACGAAAAATAACACCTCTTTTTAACACGAAAGTGTTTTACTCCCTGGTACACAAAGATCCGAATGACGTCACATTCCTCACGGAAGCCACGTCGCCAGAAAAAAGGGCACTTGACGCGGCGGTGCCCGGATTCAAGTGCAGGAGTCTCTCGCCACAACGGGAGGTACGTGCCACTCTGCCCACTGCGCTATGAATAGGGACGAGGCTGACCTGTGCGAACGCGCCTTATATCCCTAACTACAAGTAATTCAGATGGTTCAGCTGCCTAGGAGAAGCGAAGGGAAGTAGCGCATCATGACGCTTATGAGCGCCTACAGTTGGCGCCTCGATGCCAGCACCTTCGTGTACGGGTGACGGCGTCAATTGAGCCACCCTCCGCAGTCGCGTTGTTCGTATGACCGTTATCTGTTTGAAACTGCTGTTTCTGTGCATGTCATTTTTGGTTTTAGTTATTTATTTGAAATGCTCACCAACACCGCAATGGCCTTCTCGGGTGATGCATGGAATACAGATATATAAGGTATACAAAAGACAGAATATGAAAATGGAAGTAACCGTACAATTATATGGGTATATATACAAGAAGAAGGAGAGTTATCAAAGAGACAGAGACATTTTCTGCGCAACAAGAGCACAGAGATTGTGTGTACACTAAAAGACAAATACAAGAACAATCGTGATGATTCTCTTCGCTCCGACACACAAGAACAGAGGGAGAAGTGCATGTGCGGTTGTTTTTTGTTTTCAGGTGTTTTTTGTTTCTATCGTGTCGGTCTTACTTCGCCTGGCGGGGTCAGGCTCTAGAACCCTGCGCGCATGAAGGACGTTCCTTTAAGATTTACCTGCTCCTGTGATGGCACCTTTAACTTTCGTGTTTTACCGATTCCTATGAAGGAGGGATCAGCCACACATTCTTTAGCTGAAAAACGCCCAAGAAAAAGAAGTGTGCGAGCTGCAACAACGCCTTCATTATCGGACCGTGCTGGCTCATTTCCCCGAAATCCACGAAACAGAAATGCACACGGACGCCACTGATATGGGCTTGGGTGCCGTTTTCGTCCAAAGGCCAAGCGGTTGCGAAAATGTAATTGCCTTCAGGAGCCATGGTATGTCAAAGAACAAAAACTACTTCACTCTTACAGGGGGGTAATGCCGGAAGCTATGCATTGGATTCGTTTATTGGTGTTTTTGCTTTTACCGCCCCGCTTCGCGGGACTGGGTCATCTGTGTCCTGATTGGTATGCATTTCATTCTTTCTTTCTTATGCCCCACGGATTGTGTCACTTGCTAAGGAGAATGTTTCGCCCTCACGCCACAAACCTAGAATAGTCTCCCATTATCTACAGTGTTCTCGATGTAATTCGGCGGTTCGAGAAACACCCGCACCAAAAGATAAATGCCCGTGGTCTTCGAGCCACTGTGGTCCAGCGAGCACTCCTTTTGGTCCTTCAAGACGATGGCCGCGCCACCGGTTGGTGCTCGGCTCCGCGACAGCCACAAGATTCAAGCGGGTTCCACTTAGCAGCCTACTAAACGTCGGATAATAAAACGGAGGCCGACCTAACCTTTCCCTCTCCTCTAAGACCGTCTAGCTTTTCACAACATTGCCTTCGGCCCAATAGAATGTGGAATAAACGTGGTTTTACCCATTCATTAGGCCAACACCAGGCTGCGCACGTCCCTTTGTTGGCGGCTTTATTCCGTGTTATTTATTGAACCTAAATAGATCAGGGTTTGTACTATTTGTTAAAAAGCTCCATACATTGTTCCAATTCGTTTACGTTTTCAGAAGGAATGATGTGGAATGTGGGACCGTATTCATAAATGGTGATAAATGGTGAAAACAAATATGGTTATACATTTTATGAAAGAGGTAAATTCGTGAGTGTTTTCGGCGAGTCGACAGGTTCGGAAGGCCTAAAGCCTTTTCACATTTGAGTGACGCTGGCTGTGCTGTGATGACTCGATAAAATAAAACGCGCTGCGCGATTTTGTACCACCTCGACTGAATGCATTAATTTCATGTGAGCCGGATTCAAAATAGAAGAAGCATACACTAATTTAGTGCGAACGTAGGTAGTGTATAAAAGTAACTTTAACGACAAAGGTGCGAGAGAAAAATTTTTAGGTATGTAGCCTAGAGATTGGTTAGTCTTGGATATTATGCTCTCTAAATGTAGGTTCAATGAAAGGCTGTTAGTAATAACACGACCGCTGGATGAGAGCGCACGCAAGGTGCGGCCTGCCGCGTCACACGGATTTCAACGGGCGAGGGCGTGAGGGGCGGTGTTTTGCCGCCGCTTGAGTCCCTCGTGGCGCTAGCGTTCGGGGACTGGTTTCGGGACGGAGCGGGGCGGTCCCCGTAGGCGAGCGCTTGCTCCGACTGAGGGACAGCCAGCGCACGGGTTTTAAAAGATGTTGTCATTCCTGGGCTACTCAACCGCGAAAACGGTCTGTCCGTATGTATGTATGCCTGCCAGTCTGTCGCTCGATCCAACAGCCCAGCCGTGACTGAAGCAGCCAGAGGTTAAAATAATTCTTGAATGAGATATAGGCAAAACATTTTCAATCTAACAAATCTAGAAAGATGCCCCATATTAGACAACATTGTTAAAAAAAGATAATATTCAACAAAAAGATAATAACCACCGGTTAGCTTTTTCTGAAAACGTCTCAAACACAGCACGTAAACCGGGTAGCACAGTTTAAAGGAGCCATGAAGAGAAAATGCAAGTTGGTTTTATTCGAAAGATTTAGTGTTTTATAGTGCCCCCAGCGCTTGTCCGGATACAAACGGTGCTTTATTCACTGAGAAATTAAACAATTTAGGTTAAAATTTTGATTTTCCCGCTCAATCGTGCGTTTTCGTGGTCCCAAATGACATCACAGCAACCGACCGCTCTGCAGCCTAGAGTACCTTCATTCACGCATCCGCCGTACGGGGTAGAGACACGTACACGCTGGCGCCACCATTTTCGGTTGCTCGCTCGCCGCCGAAGCAAGTCATTGTGTCAAAACCGCGCTAAAATTATTGCCGCAACGCGGTTTACTGAAGAAGTTTGAATCATATTGTCTGTTTCGCGTTGCTAGGTCTCGTGGGAAACAAAAAGAATAACGCGTTGAGCCCGTTGGCCCAATTGCGGCGGCACGGGACCGTTCAAAGGTTGTCTCCACCCTGTAGAGCGGTGTTGGTTTGTTCCCGCGTTTCTTTACGTTCCGTAACCTAGATGGCGCCACCATACCGTGGCAAGCGTTTGGTTTGTTTTTGCCCGCATTTAAACCTGGCTTGTTTTTGTTCTGGGAGAAAATATTCGTTCCCTGAAACAGTGCTCGCTCGACAAATGGGGTCACGTAAGACACCGTTGCTTGCGTCAATCGGCCAGTGTCGTCTGAGACAACCCCAAGCCCCGTAGTGCTGTGCAGCTAAACCAAGCATGGTGTGCGCAGTACGAGCAGCAGAACGCATCAGTACTTCTATGTTTACATGTGATTTCGTAACTTGTACTGTTTGTTCCATCATTCTTACTGCTTTGTAAAGAATGTGCCCTAAATGTAAGCGCAAATGGCTCGTTCGTGTAGTTTGTAAGCTCTACCTAATTTGCGTCTGCTTCTGCCAGCCTCCGCCAATCGCAGAGCTTAGCTCATGTGACATGATAGGTTCTGTTGCGGGAAATGAGCTGATGGGTCGCATGACCATTCCCGTTTTTCCTAATTATGTAGCTTATTTGAGCGAAGTTTACGTTAAAAGTGGTGTCAGTATGATTCTAACGAGACAATCTGTTGAATGAACCAAACTTGTGTTTTCTCTTCATGGCTCCTTTAAAGCCGCAAGTTGATTAGTTACAGTTCAATCGGCACGTATATGGTGAGAATTTATTCGTCCGAAATTTGAAAAATGTCACCTTTTCTCGGGAAACGCGGTGTCGACACACGGGATAGCGATGAATATTTGCCGGTGACGGATTAAAGCTTGCCTTAAAGGAGCCATGAAGAGAAAATACAACTTCGTGTAATTGGAAAGAACTAGGATTCAGCATCTCGCTCAGCTCCATTACAGCCACAAAAGATGTTTTTTAACGATAAAAAAAGCAAGAAGTGTTTAGAAACTTTCAAATTTCGCGCCACAGTGACGTGTTATGAGCAAGAATGACGTCATATGGGCCAACAATAAAACATAATTTTCAGTGCGTTAACTGCACGTTAGCAGTCGAGTGATGCAGTCAAATGGAACTAGAGGCCCCATTACAGACGTCCAGTCATGTGTCGTAGCGACAGCTCAGTTAGGCGGCCGCCAATCGCACAAACCAGGTTCCCTGACGTCATAGAAAAGTTGCGGGAAATTGGCTAAAGGGTCGCTACTGCTTCACACGTTTTCTTCAATATCTCCGTTATTTTTTCGAAGATTGCGATGATAGTTGTATCATTGTTATCGGGACTAAGCAGTCTTTCTAATAAACCTTACTTGTATTTTGTCTTCAGGGCTCCTTTAAAGACACTTTAAAAAAAAATGTTGGCCGGGTGGAATGCGCACCTCATATAACGAGGACACCCGATTCGATGGTTGAAAAAGGATTTGAAAAGACTGGACATTTTGCTATACGTGTCTTTTGATACTCTTATACTGGCTCAGTCATGTTTTGCCGCGCATCGAGATTTGGGTTGTTTCATTTCCGCAGGCACGACAATGCCTTTCAACGCGCTACTGAACACTTGATGACAGAGGTTGTATAGAAAGAAAATTAAATTCACCGGGCTGTGTTGAACAGACAGTGCGTACGGTCCACTCTCCTAGCTGCTAAGTATTTTTCAAACTTTGCGATGAGGACTAGCGCTAGGTACATTTCTTCCGTTATTTCATCGCCGATTCAAACCCATATGCATTTATCCCTGAAGCTAACGGTCGGGCTCCTGGAGCAGCACAAGTATGTGATCAAATTAGCGTGCTCTAAAGACGTTGCGATAGTTCTGCTCTGTGAACATACTGCGCTTCAATTCGAAACAATTTTCGTAGCGTAGGAAAATTTGCACATACGTTATTATTACGTCAGCTTTCTTTTTTGAGTACCGATGGATAATTTCTACGTAATGCAAGAAGTGTAATGCCTTGTATCTCCACAAAAAATCCGTAATTCACGCAGTTAGAACAATTATTATTTATGATATTCAAGATTGTTGGTTTAAAATAGGAAAGAAAACAAGAAAATGTGAAATAGAAAAACGGTGTTTGAATGCTTACGCATTATTAGGCAATTTTTGGAATTTCTGTACAATTTCTCTTTTTTCATTTGTGTCTGGGCAAACATTTAGCTTGCCGAGCTCGCCAAAAAAATTTTTTTTAAGTTTTTTGTGGACCCGGACATCCCATGTGCTCTCCTTAATTTTTTTCGAGGCTACAGGGAACAAGTAATAATATCAGGTAGAAACTGGATTCGCTTTTCATTCAGCTGTATATGTATATATATATATTGTCAAAATAAAAAAGGGCCGACATAGCTGTGATGGTAGTATTACTTTATAACTAAACAACCTGTAATCAAGTCATCTGTGCCGTGAGATTAATACGAATTGTGGTGTTTTAGCTGGTGCACGAGGAAAAACCTACATAAAAGTTGGTTTTGTCTTAAACATTGAGAACTGTTGGCACTCATAAATATCAAGCGACGTCACAAAAACAGAGTTTCTGTTTGTCCGGAATTTTAATATGTTCTCTGGAGTCGCAGCTTGCAGACAAAACGTAAATCTCTGTGGGGCGTGAGGTCACAAAGAGCATGCCGCGCGATGTAACACACAACGACACAGCAATGCGAGACAGAAGACACACTATCAACGCATAATGCTGCTGCTGCGGACGGAATTTAACTTCCATCTTGACCAAATGAAGCTCGGCAGCCGCTAATGGTGTTTGTCTTTTAGCAGGCGTAACATTAGTGCTTGTAAATGCCTTAAGGGGAGCGTGGAACGCCGATGATAAGCCCACACCTCTAAATAAGCGGCCCGAAAGCCGGCGTCCCGCGGGCCGCGCTCGCCGCAACCAGTCCCGGAACGGTGGCGCCGTGGTGGCAATATTTGGCTCTAGGGGCACTAACGCCGCTTTGGAGGCACGCGGCAGGCCGCACGTCAGTGCGCATTTCATCCAGCGGCCGTGGTAATAATATTGCCAAGATACTACTTGTAGAACAGCGTGGTCTGTAAAGGGGAATCCTTAAGAGTGTAAGCCGGGGGTGTCTGATTATTAGGGGAAATTCGCATTCAGCTGCATTTTGAGACGTTTAACTGCATATGCCATGTTGCTTAACGCCAGTCGGCACATTAGACTCCTTTGTAGCTAGTTCCTCGCTAGCACATGTGCTTCCTTGACCCTAAACCTACATATTTCATACTCCTTTTCTACCATCCCCGAGTCATCTTTCCGCAAGTAAGCAGACGATTGAATCCCAAGAAAGTCGGCTATTTATAGTATCCAATCACGCGTATGCTTGTTGAGGTCCTCGCATGTTAAAAATGACTCATTTTTATTATTTTGGTGATTTTGGTCCGGCAGTGTAGGGGTAAAGTAGTCGCCATAGGCGACTCCTGCTCTAACAAATATATCAAAAAGCCGAACGCCGGGGCCGCTTTCAAATTAATAGAAAGGGACTGTCTTCGTATCGTAGTAAATGAACACGCAACAGCCGTATCGATTCGGAGCGACGTCTATGGTTTTTGCCTTCGCTGGGAAGTTGAGCAAGTTCAGCGGAAGATGCGTTGTAATCCCTCTCAGCCTCACTATTGCACTGACAGCATCAGCCCCAACACATTACATTATCGGCCATTCTTCGTTCTTAGCAAGTTGCCGTTTCCTTTTGTGAGGATGCTGTACACAATTTGCTGCATTCAAATGGGCCCGAATTTTGGATAATTAGTAATGAACAAGTCGTCATTCTCAGGTTAGAATGAGGAAGCGGAGCGACCATTTTGCTATTGGCTGTGAGATGTCTGGTTGGCGCCCTCTGGCTATGACTTCGGCTTAGGGACTCGCGCCGCTGTCGTCTGCTACACTCCGCTTATGAAGGGCAGCAGGGCCTGTGCTAGAAATTGCCTGCTTTGATAGTTCATGCATTAACAAGCGTGTCTCTAGTAATTTAGTTATTTTTACCAGCTTCCAACACATTATCGCCCGATTTCTTTGACGTGCATATGCTGTAAACTACTTGAGCACATTATTGCATCTAACGTGTATAAACACCTCGAATCCAACAACTTTTTTTTCGTCCATCAGCATGGTTTCAGAAAAGGCCTGTCATGTGATACACAACTGCTGGAATTTACAACCGACCTACACTCTAACATGAATGCTAACCAACAAACAGACTGCATTTTCCTTGATTTTTCAAAAGCGTTCGACCGTGTTGCTCATTCCCGCCTCATTACAAAACTATCAGCCCTTTGCCTGGATTCTTTACTTTATCATGGATTCGGAACTTTCTGTCTATGCGCCAACACTTTACCGTGGTCAACAACTTTTCTTCACACCTCACTGATGTTACTTCTGGAGTTCCCCAGGGGAGCGTCCTGGGCCCGTTACTGTTCCTGATCTACATAAATGACTTGCCCCTCAACATCTCATCACGGATACGACTCTTTGCTGACGATTGTATTATATATCGTACGATTACTAGCCTTAACGACCACCTTTCCTTACAAAATGACTTAAACATAATCTACAAGTGGTGTAATACATGGCAAATGTCACTTAATTTGAGTAAATGCAAAGTAATGTCTTTTAGTCGGAAACACGATAATTCAGATTTTCTTTATTCCATCAACCACAGTGCAGTTTCGCAAGCCGCTTCCTATAAATATCTTGGTGTTCATCTAACATCTAATCTCTCTTGGAGTACCCACATTTCCGCCATCTGCGCAAAGGCTTCTAAATCTCTCGGTTATCTGCGACGAAATTTACGATGCGCACCAGCCCTTGTCCGCAAACATGCGTATCTAACCTTTATTCGTTCACAGCTAGAATTCGCGTGGGCGATCTGGTCCCCTCACCAAAACTACCTAATCGTCCAGCTGGAATCTATTCAAAACAGGGCCGCCAGATTTATTACACGCAAGTACGACCGTCATCTTAGCGTTACCCAAATCAAACAAGAGTTATCACTTCAGCCGCTAGATACCCGTCGCACTATCGCGCTATTATGCCTTTTCCATAAATACATAGTTCGCGCCACACCTAACCCACTTCCTCTTAACGCCCCAGTACGTACGTCACGCCGCCTTCATAATAGTCATAGTTTCACGCGAATTTTTGGCAAGACGCTTGCTTTCAATTCATCTGCATTGCCTCGAGCAATCATGCACTGGAATGATCTTCCTGACCAAATTGCATCCATACTTAGTCAAGATGGCTTTAGCTATAATCTGCACCGACATTTTTCTAGTAATTGTGTAATGATGAATTGCTAGAATAATATTGTTACTGTTTATGGGTGTTTCCCCCTTGTATTTTTTTTTTGTGATGTTTTTTATTCCACAAAAACCCTGTGCGTTTGTGATCATTGTCTGTTAGAAACGTGTATGACGTGTTTCATTTACGTCTGTAAGCCGATTACCCAAACTCTATATTGTGTACTTGTCTTTTCTTCTTTTTCCCCACTAGTTTTTTTTTGTGTTCTTTCAAAAATGTAACCCCCTTACTCAATGCTCTTCAATGGGCCTGTAAGGTATAATAAATAAATAAATCTGAATTATTTAAAGCTGTGTCGCCCACAAGTTTGGAACACACGAGTAGAGAGAGAACACCTTTCTTCAGAGCATCAGTCAGAAGAACGTGTGAAACTCATAATTTCTAGCTTATTCGCGAGGTTTAGCGCTCAAATCTCATCGATAAGTATTCAAACTGCGTAGGCCCCCTGCAGTGATTGTGAAATGTTCTTATGAAGACTCAACAGTCTAAAGCTACGTACCTAGCAGCGGGCCCCTACACGCGTATCGCACAGCAGGAAATAAAGCGGCTGTCTTCTATTTCTTTCGATGTTGTTGACTTGTATCAGATGAATATTTCTGTTGTGTGTGTGTGCCCAATGCATTAATTATTCTGCATCGCCTCAAATTTCTTATTCATAGGTTTACCGATGTTTGGGAGGCTCATAAAGATCATGTGGGTATTTTGCTGTATGGCGTATACATTCCCTTTGTCACAAATTGGCTTTCGTTATGGCTGCGTGGAAGAGGGCACATATTCGCAGCGTGCGTTGTTTATTCACATGCGAATAGAATCAGAACGTTTGTGCTACTCCAGCGTGATCGCGCCCCAAAAAGCGTTGTAAAGAGTACTCGAAAGTGGCTGTTGTGCTCCGAATTCCTATCGTAACCATCGTTCTTCTAACGAAGTGACTCAATTCGAACAATTATGACACGATTACGGTGTAAAGGCATGTTATACTCGCTAACGGTCGCAATAAATAACATACGTGAATTTATTACAAGAATCGAAACCGATTAGTATTTCCAAGCAGCTCTTTATTGTTTTCCAACCCTTCAAGGCCTAAAGAACAATACCTGGTATACTCGGGATGGTGTTTTAAGATTTGAAGAAAATCACTGCTACTGCCTTGTCCTGGACTGAGGACCCGGCCCACTAATCAGCTCAATATTACTGTTAAATAAAGTTTTCTCTTCCTCTTGAGTGCAGTTTTCTTGCAACAAAAATCTGAATATTGTGAAGATATGACTGTGGGAAATGAACCAAATATCCCTCCAGGTCTGAACAAACATAGTGTTACTGTATCTATATGTACAAGTGACTCGTTTTGCTCAATAAATCTCCATACTGGTTAGAAGCTTGGTATAAGACCAGCACGTGCCTAGACACACAGCCGGTTATTTGGTACTGAACCTTCAGTTTTTGAAGCCCATAGTGCATGTCAGCATAGGTTCGTGCCATAACAACGTAAAGTTATGAGATACAGTACTTTCGAGCGTTCGGCAAGTTTGCAAAAACTGTTTTACCTTACATAATTTTACGGGGAATAGTAGAGCCTTCTGCCAGAGTCGACTGCACCGAAGGCGTAAAATTTGTATTGGGCTTTTATTTTTACTGTTGTCTATTACTAGCAGATGGTTGTTCCCTTTGTTCTAAAGATATCTCAATAGAGAACCGGACGCCTAGCTCCGGCTCTTTGTGCTCCGCACAGGACCGGCTTCGCAAGGAATGGGGTGACGCGGCAAGATTTGTTCCGTAGCGGTATCCAAAAATATATTTTTGGTCATGCCTTGAGCTAATGCATGCAATTATAATCCTATTGTTATAAAAAAGTTGAGCACACGCAAAATGTGGTGCAAACAAGCATCAAAAGTCAACCGAGCGCAAAGAAACAGCAGGTAGAGGGAGTCCCAGTGAAGCCGACGACAAATGCGAGAATCCCTAAGCCGACGTCACGGAGGGGCGCTTCGCAGCGCCGCCCGTGGTCGCGCTCACCGCCAATAGAATACTCGGCACAGAGCAACCCATCGCTTACCTGGTCGACGTCTTAAATCCGTAAGCCCTGCAGGAATGAATGTTAAACTACATCGCCTAATACCGCCTGCAAACAGTGCCCTTTCTTCGTATTTTTATAAAAGAAAACGAACTTGTAAAATAAAATAATAATGATTTTAGCCTTGTTTTTTTTGTCGGAAAGAAAGTAAGCGTTTTGTTGATTTGCGTGATTTTGCAAGGAATACTATCGTCATGGACATCGATCGGCGTTTTTGGTGCCTACGTTAAAATGTTATGGAATAACTCATTTCGTTGTCTAGCTTACACCCTCACCTCGACTTTTTCTCTTTTAGAACAAATGACCACCATTCTCTCCGGTAGTTGGCCAGCGGGCCGTGTTGTAGGGCTACGTCCGTACTTCGATGACCAGTTGTGGATGCTTAACGTGGGCCGAAATGTCAGACACAGGCGTTCTTTTTTGCTTGGGAAAACTCCGGGGAGAACAAGTCACAGCTCTCAATGGAATTGTGATACGCCAATGTTCTGAAGACCCACATTGGTGCTAATATTTCAAGTAAATGATGCATGCCTTGAATAAATGGACATGGTAGACACTGAAACTCTTACAATATTTCAACGTGAAAATGTTTTTAAACAATTTACGTACAGTGTTCTGTTTATCTGACAAATGTAAATCAGAGTTAAAGGCCAAATGTTTTGGGCTTTCGCTCACCTGTACAATTTGTTGCTGCTCCATGATGTCATAAAACTCGCGTGCGATGCTGGAGAAAATCTGTGAAAATATCACAGGAACTTTATAAACATGGAATGAGCAAACAGAACTATTATGGTGGGCTCTACACACAGTGCTAATACTTTCGCTGGACCCGTTCTTCATTTTTAGCTTATGGAATATGGAAATACAGACAAAGCTCAATTAAGGAACAAAAGGTAAAGTAGCTTCATGTTTGAGCTATGTTATTGCAACTGAAGCATAAGGTGAAGAACTGGCGTTCGCAGCAGCAAATGGCCCCCAAATGTATACGTACACAGTAATACGTGCGCTCACCGAAAAACTTCCCAATTTAAGTTTAAAAGGTGGCAGAATCAACCCCAAAAGACGAAAGTATCGCAAGGACGTCCTGCTTCCCTGCGATCACACGACTTGTGGCTCCATTCCACAAGTGAAGCTGTCAGTTCACCTGGTGTTCATCGAAAGCATCGGAGGGAGTGGCACCGTTCCCGAAATAAAAGCTGATTCGACGTCCCGTTTCCGCGCCTTGTAGGCGCGATCGCACTCCCAAGTACGAACTGTAAACCGCGTAGTTGCGTCCCACGTAACTTGCTGCCCCGCACGGGAAATATCACGGCAGCCATTACCAACGTATTCACGCATAGTACCGGGCTGCAGAGAAACCAACATTCAGCACCACATCCTCTAGACTACCAAACTTTTAGTATGAACTCCAGCCGATATATTTTCGTCGTTCCTGTCGTGCGTTTTCCAGTTCCTTCGTATTCGTTATATTTTTTAAAGCCGGTTCTATTATAGTCCACAAATAAAAACATTGCATCATAAAAGCGACAGCGACCTCCCACTCAAAACACTTCTGATTTCAATTTATTAGAACTACTTCTCTCCTATTTTTCTGTTAAAGAGTCAAACCACTTTTCATTTATTTTCGATTCGACACCGTAGCAGAGTGGACAAAGCATTATCATTAGAGCCAGATTTGGAGGCAGAGGACGGTGATGAATTTACCCTGTGCGTGCCATGTATATTGAAATAATTGTTTCAGACAGTCACGTTATCACTGCAAAAATATTCCGTTTTTTCCATTATGTCTTAAAACTCTATTAATAATTTCCCAGGCTCAGACTTTTTTTCTTCCTTCGGGGGTACACATCATAACCTCTGTCCAACACCTCCCTCCCCTCATCTGTCCCCTTTCTCTCCCGTCTTCTTCTAAGCCGGCCACTCGTGTGAAACCTTACGAAAGGTTGCTCAACTAAAAAGCCACACATTGCAGATTCGCAAACTCGAAAATGCGATTTCAAGAACAACGGATGGAGGGTATTTTTTTTTTTATTACGAGTGTTTGCCGCGCGGCATATGGAAGGCGTTTTAAAGATAGAGGTAGAGAAGAAAGTAGGAAGGAAAGAGAAAGAGAGGCGTTTCAAAAATGGGAGTAGAGCAAAAAGTAGGAAGGAAAGAACACATGGATGCGGACGTTGTGCGACTTGTACCTGAATTTCAAACACATTTCGTGCTTTTGCTGACATTTGAATTATCCCAGAAAGGCGTGGTAGATCTCGCCATATTCAATCTTCCGTGCCTTATACAATGAGTTCGTTTTTGGTGAACGACAATTTTTTTTGTGAAAAACTGGAGCTATATTTTACGTCCACCCTTTAGTTAGGTTTCCCTTGCATAAAAAAAAGTATACCCTAGCAACGTTTAATAATTTTTACTTGAGCACCAGTAGTGAGTAAAATATTTTCTGCCCGCCACCCAGAGATAGAGGAATGTGCTGGGAACAAAATACATCTAAGGGAATCTTGCAGTCAGTCACCAATTGTGTACCGAGCAAGAGCACCATAGTCATTTACCTATTGAATATAGAGAGTCAAAATTAGGTTCCGCTAAACTCGTGCTGAAGCTACACACATGTTGCACAATACAACGCAGTTGGCGCAACGCAAGACTTTGATATTTGAATATAAACAGCAGGAATGTTTATGCTTACCAAAAGTGCGAAGAAAGCCTAAAAATGCTTCGTGTAGCTCTCTTATTGGGCCAAGCTCGCGGTCACCTGTGTGGCGTTGTACGCAGTACTTTCGTGATCCTCGTAGTAACAGCTGTTGTAAACGTCCATGTAGAGACAGCTGGAGTGAATCCGCCGAGGGCACCTGAGGTGAAGGTAGAAAGTATGCGGTGCCAACAGCTGTTATATTCCAGTTCGTGCACGTGCAGAATGTGGAACTAGGCGCTCGAGCTTTGCGGCAACTGCCGGAGGTAATATAACGGGGATATTAGCGTTATTCACCTATATAGAAGTTACAGGTGTCCGTTATTAAAACATATCGATTCTACTAGCGCAAAGTAAGGTTAAAAACATCGCCTTGTTACGGTTCACATAAACTTGACGGAAATTGTAGCATATTCAGTACGCGAGAACATTTTCTTTTGTGCAACATCTCAGATACCGCAAATGTATTGCCAATCAAATGTTTTTGAAGTTAAATAAAGCAAAGGAAGAATCCCACATTTCTTGAGAAAAACATCGTTGAGGCTGTAAGGCCAGTCACAAAAAAATGGAGTGAGCTCATGCAGGAGCTATTATACTCACTTCTGAAAAATATAAACTTCTCCCAAAAGTTACGGCTTTCAAGGTTCAACAGTATACTCGCCAGATAATTTTATGACGTCTTTTGCTGCTCCACATTGCTGTGCGCCCCGGCGCCAAAATAAGAATTAAAAAGCTTATCAAAGTTGAAGTTTGCGCCGATGTTTGCGCGATCGTTTTTGTACTCTCTTACCTTGTGAAATCTTAATGTCAAGCCAAATATTCAAGCTAATCTGGCTCCTAACAAGCGGAGTCATAGTGTTGTTCACTACTGAGAAGAAGCGGAAAAAGAAAGAGGACGTGTACAATGACTTTAAACACGGCATGGGTCAAGTAATGTACTGTTTTAAACAACCCTTTCTTGTGGTGACCGCAATACGCGCAGCAGCAAAAAATAAAAGAAAAGACCGAAAGTCTGACATAAATGGCCTGAATGTTCGAGGGCCCAATAAGCATAGGACCACGCGGCAGAGGAGCCTACTACCTAAAAATTCACCACTTTCGCAGAATGGGAGCTCCTACAATTGGTGAGTTGAGGAAGAAACTTTTTTTCGACACCGCCTAGAACCGTTATACATTTTGGTGCTTTTTTTTTGCGAGATGAAAGCAAAGCCATTCGACTCGAATGACACCTGATAGAATATTTGCGTATGCAGGCACGTGGTATGGCTTGTTGAGGGGTAAAGTTTGTGTCCTTCGATTACCTTTTCATGGCTGAGAAAAAGTGCATCACTCAGTCTTCTCTCGTCTTTAGTACGCCATAATGCGTAACGTGTGCCTTTAACTGGTGGCGCCGTGTGCTGCGACCATGCTTTCTTTAATTTTGAAAGCCTAATTCCACATTAGCCATAAACATGGCGCGTGCTGTGATATGCGCCGTGTGCACGGTCTAGTTACACAGTGCTTCAGTTTGGAGTCCTTGACCAATGGCATTTGAGCTTGGCTTACAATTCAACCGCACGCTTGCATTTTTCTCTTGTTATCTTCCCTCTACAACAACACCCTACCACCCGTATGTTAACAACTCAAACTTCCAGACTGCCAATTCCTGTCCTTCCAGTTCCGCCATAGAACGGCAGCGCTGACCGCTAGCAAATTATGAGTTTTGACAGCACGAAGCCGAAGGCAAGCAGGAAAATTACGTCGCATTGACATAAGTAGGGACAACAAAATTTATTTTCTTGGCAAAGCCAGCGTTTTTGAAATGTTCTGTACACTACAATTTAAAGTACTAATCTTGAAATGAAATAGTGAAATTGACCGCTGGAATGATTCCATCATCACATCGATTTTCTACAAGGTGCTTGTTTTGGGCAATTGCTTGTCGCCGCCCAGCTCCGTCGGTAATCGTTCTCCACGGAATGGAAGGGAACTAAATTTTTGTACTACCATGTAGGGTCGAGGTGCAGCTAATATTCCCTAGTACGAATAGTATGCCATGTGAAATCGACGATAATCATCCGCTGTTAAGTTATACTTGGTTGCTTGTTATTTGAACGGTTAAAAATATTGCGCCAGGTAAAGAGACACAAATGGTTGATTGAGTGGCGTATTGGAACAGTGAGCTTGAAATTATAGCGGGAAAATACGGTAGCAAAGTACAAACTGCCAAAGAATACTTTTAGCATGTGGGTGCTAGAGGCAACACCACATAAAATCATTAATGTTGTTCTGCCGTATCGTGTGAACGTGTCCATAAGTCAGGATTGCTGTCTGTGAAAGCTCCGTCGGTAATCGTTCTCCACGGAATGGAAGGGAACTAAATTTTTGTACTACCATGTAGGGTCGAGGTGCAGCTAATATTCCCTAGTACGAATAGTATGCCATGTGAAATCGACGATAATCATCCGCTGTTAAGTTATACTTGGTTGCGGGCATTGCAGGTTTATTGAATGCACTGGTGGAAATAAATGTTCGTAAACTAGAAGATCATTTTATTTGGAAATAAATGTTCGTAAACTAGAAGATCATTTTATTTGAACGGTTAAAAATATTGCGCCAGGTAAAGAGACACAAATGGTTGATTGAGTGGCGTATTGGAACAGTGAGCTTGAAATTATAGCGGGAAAATACGGTAGCAAAGTACAAACTGCCAAAGAATACTTTTGGCATGTGGGTGCTAGAGGCAACACCACATAAAATCATTAATGTTGTTCTGCCCTATCGTGTGAACGTGTCCATAAGTCAGGATTGCTGTCTGTGAAAGCTCCGTCGGTAATCGTTCTCCACGGAATGGAAGGGAACTAAATTTTTGTACTACCATGTAGGGTCGAGGTGCAGCTAATATTCCCTAGTACGAATAGTATGCCATGTGAAATCGACGATAATCATCCGCTGTTAAGTTATACTTGGTTGCGGGCATTGCAGGTTTATTGAATGCACTGGTGGAAATAAATGTTCGTAAACTAGAAGATCATTTTATTTGAACGGTTAAAAATATTGCGCAAGGTAAAGAGACACAAATGGTTGATTGAGTGGCGTATTGGAACAGTGAGCTTGAAATTATAGCGGGAAAATACGGTAGCAAAGTACAAACTGCCAAAGAATACTTTTGGCATGTGGGTGCTAGAGGCAACACCACATAAAATCATTAATGTTGTTCTGCCGTATCGTGTGAACGTGTCCATAAGTCAGGATTGCTGTCTGTGAAAGATGAAGCGTACGCATTCAGGCCAATTGGCCAGGACTAAATAATTTTGCTCAAGCAGTAAAATGATTGACGAAGGGAAATCTCTGTGCGTAACAGTAGCTCAAAACTGCCCAAAAGAACCATAAAGACGTAATATTCAGTCCGATGCCCACACGAATGACAACACATAAAAATAAATTTTCGGCACCGATAAATACATACACCGATAAATACGTACACCGATAAATACAAAGATACGCCGAAATACACCGATAAATACATACATTTCGGCACCGATAAACCAAAAGCGGTGTGCTTGGGCAACTGGAACACATGGTTCCCCAGATGGTCCCCTACGTCATTATGAGATAGTTAGGTGCTTACTTCGTAAAATCAGCTCCATATTCCGAAATGTAACATAGCTCTCGGAAGGGCGAACGCATTATTCGACTGATGTGCGCTGTCACCTCATTCTCTTTAGGCCTCGAATAAGATAACGTCCTTCAGCTACGCCATGTTCTTATCACGAGCATGTGATGTCAATTGCTGAACGTCGTCCTCCCGCGTATTTTGAAGAGGAAGCGTGGCGCTGTTATCCGAAAGATAATATATTACAAGCATAATAATCAATCAATCAATCAATCAATCAATCAATCGTTTAACAACGTGCCCAGGAACAGCCGCATTGCCTTCGTACTGGCGCACAAAAAAAAAACTGGCAATGTAAGATGCCCACACCTCACAGGTAATGCAATTAAAGGACAGTGATACTGACACAAGCAAACAAACATTACACGCTTTCGCACACCAGAATATACTGTCACCCACAGAAAACACAAACACACACATACACACAAAAAGAAGTACAGTGCCTTGCATTAAGGCATGTGACATCACACCACTGGTCGTCATACACAGATAATTTCCAAATATATATGAATGTTAGCAAAGTTTAGTTGCACGGAAATGGAGTGAATCAACATAGCTTATGTGTAAGAAAAGGAGCATGGAAGGAATGTACATGTAAAGAAAACCAGACATGGAATAAGGGGATTATACAAAAAAGAAAGTCTCGTGTTTTCATCACTTAATTCTCAAGTTACCCCGTGTGAACAGAGGTTAAAAAGGCGCACTTAATCATGGTCACAGACGTGTTTGCGGAACTGTGTGGAAGAATAATTAAATATGTCTAAATATTCGTTGTACTGATTGTAGGTACACTGGAGGCGAAACATGCGGCACAAGCCCAGCAGACAGCTCGGATTTAGAAATGTGTCGTGTCTTTTGGTGGATTTTTCCGGCACATGGAGTGTAACTTGTTGCAGCATTTCACCGCAAGACACTGTGCCGGGAATTATTTTGAACAGGAACAGATCAGCCTTAATACGTCTGGAGTTTAAGCACTCTAGCATCGGTACAGAGAATGACACAAAACGGTTATGGCTTTCAATATGCATCAACACTTTCAACACTTTCAATATGCATACTGACTGTTTTGCATGCGCTTTCCATACCACAGAAGCATACTCGAGCTGCGGACGAAAAATAGTCGTGTACAGCTTGAGAAAAGACCCTGGCTCCTTGAACTCCTTTGCTAGGCGACATACAACGCCAAGAGATCGGAGGGCCCGCCTACTGACCTCCCGGATGTGCAGGAGAAGCTCAATTTACTGTGGAAATTAACACCAAGATCCTTAGGCTTCCCAACACGTGGTAGTGCTTTACCGTTAATTTTATAGGACAACAATATGCTGTCAGTTTTTCAAATGTAGGTCACTACCTTAGTTTTTGATGTAATAATAGGCAGCTCATTGCGTGAGCACCAATCTGAAAAAGACGTTATCGCTCGCTGGAGAGCGGAACAGCTTGCGGTGTTTGAAACAGCCTTAAACATTTTGACATCATCAGCATACAAGAGAAAGTCACAATGATGAATTACTGAAGAAACATCATTTATGAAAATCTGAAAAAGAAGTGGCCCCAGAACAGATCCCTCAGGGACACCACTTGTGGCTTCGTAGGAGAGGGAATACTGCCCGTTTGCACGCACGAAGCATGACCTATCCGATAAATAGGTACATAAAAGAGATGTGATGTATGGTTGTAAATGGAGTTGAAACAGCTTTCTAAATAATATATCATTGCAGACGACATCAAAAGCCTTGCTCAAATCGAAATACACGACGTCGAGTTGTCCTCTTCCCAGCACAGCTTCTGAAACAAGCAGCATAAAATTTACAAGATTAGTGGTGGTTGATCTCAGAGCGAGAAAGCCGTGTTGCTGAGGTAATAATATAGTTTTTACGATGAAAGAGAGTAGTGTATGAAGTACAATCTTGAAGAGTTTTGAAGCAGCGCAGAGAATAAAAATCGGGCGTTAGAGTCTTTATGGATGCCCGTTCTACGTAAACTCAGGTCCTCGATGCCAGCAACACGCCAAGTCTCTACAAAGAATGTCCACACTGAAGGTAATGTTTTCCTACCAGAATATGTCAAAGAGACTCTGAATATATGTCCTAAGTACGCTGTAAAACCTAGAATGTCGGCGTCAGAACTCTTAAATATGGTACAAACTGTTGCTGGGAGAGCTGCTGAGGGAAGTTCTCGTTGTATATCAGCGGGTGTCGAAGTTTTGTTATGAAATAAGAAAGTACCGAGCAGTGTGCCTGTAAAGGGGGTTGCTAGCTTTATAAAAGAAACCAACTTGTGTCTCTTACCGGCAGATAAATAGGAAAGTTTTAGGGTCCTTCGGGCTGACAGTTTCGAACGAAAAGCCCATGAAGCCATAAAAAGCGTGTTCACTTGCCGTAACGGTGTATCGCTTTCCCAGGTGAGATCTGAAGCAAAGAAACGGTGCAAGAAGCTCAACCTAGAGAACCTGACTAAGCCGGTTGAAAAGAGTAGAGGTTGCAGTTTACAAATGTTTTTTTTTGGGCCAAAACTCACAAAGTTGGCAGGCCTCTCCGAATAATAGTCTCTGAGGAGGGACCCTGCAGAAATAAATTGCGCGCTTTCTCCAAAAGAAGCTCGCAATGCTCGATGTAAACCACCCGTTTTTGACGAAGGGATCAGCGGAAGTAGTCGACTTCTTACAGGACAACTATGAGCAGACATTTACAGCTTTTTCAGTAGACATTAAGGACTTATATTACAGCTTACCTCATTACGAATTGTTAGAGTGTACAGAAGAAAGCATCGATAGTACGGGGTGGTCAAGTTCCAAAATGCTGCTGGTCTGACCGCGAAGGGGTTTATTAAACTGCATTCACTCTAGTTGCGGTCCACCTTCGTGAACTGCAATGACAGCGTCTATCTGTGAATGAGTGGTGCGTGCATCGGGTCCTGTGTGGCCCCACTTCTCAGTGATTTATTCTTGGGGCGTTAGGGCCGAATACTGGCGCCGTTACAGCAAAGCCTGAACATTGTTGGCATTTTTCGCTTTGTTGATGATTACCTTGTTGTATTTATTGGCGCCGTTCCCTATCAACCCAGTGTTTCTGCCAAACTAACTGCTTTCACTGAACACTTGCGTCCTCCAGGATTAACCCATGAACATTTGGAGGATAATTGGATGAAATTCCTGGACCTACAGTTCTCTCATACCCCCACCTGTTGGCAATACGAGCCCCGGGCATGCAAGCCGTTGCTTCCTTTCCCGTCAGGACACTCCAAGGTGGTAAAGCGAGGTGTCGCCAAGTTACGTTTTATAAATAGCCTAAAAAAATTGTGCCCACACAAAAGTGATGACAGCCTGGGGGTACAAGTAAACCGACTGGAATAAGCAAGGTTCCCGAACCATCAGTTGACATCAGTTGCGCATGACGTGCTCAAGCACTGTAAGCAGGGCTTTGGCGTACGAAAACAGGAATAAAAAAGAAAAAGGAAATATGCCGTCATTTCGGACAAGTACGGTGTTTCCCACCGTCTCAAAATTATTAGGGGAAATGCTGACGTAAACGTCATCTTTTCAGCGCCGCCGAAACTGGGCGCTTTATGCAAGAAAAGTTTCGCACCTCTGTCAAACGTGCATGTGATATTAAACACAAGGTCAACTTCGTTGATTGCAGTAAGAGCGTCGTCTATGTTATCCCATTGGGTTGTGCCAAAAAGTATATTGGCAGACTGGGCGGTCCCCCAACAAAATATTGCGTGAACACGCCAATAACGGGCCAAATGGCACAACTGGACATTTTGCCGTCCGCTGTCGCGACCATCGTTGTACACCTTTGTTTGACAAGAGCAGCATTATCGCCAACCACAGGAGTGAACGGACTCGCGAAATTATTGAGGCCCATGAGAGCACACGTGCCGGTGATAATTCTGTGAGCCAGCCCTTCCTCACGTTCACCGAAAAAGAAGTTTATTTTGTAAGCCAAGGTGTTGCTGTGTAATCAATGATCAGTCTGAAAAGGTTCCCCAGTACTATCGTGTGGCAGATTGTGCAAGGTGGAGAGAATATTTGCTGTATATAAAAACGCGTTTCTTAGTAATAAAGTTAGTTGCAAGTTTGCGCATTGTCTCGTATTCTTCCCTCGTCCTTGTGTCGTTTGCGCTTTGAATATTTAAGACTGATAATTTCACTACCTCATGTTTTTTCGGTCAAGAATTGTAGGTGTGTACGTACCTTACTATTGTTATTGTATTTTTCCGACAACAATCGCGTTTTTCGTTGTTTTTACTGTCGACATGGATCCGAGTCTGGTTTCTGTGTGTTTTCTTTTGCATTTTTTGCGTGTTATATTGAACCCCGCACTGTACCTCGTCATTTGCCTCCCTTATGTAATGTTATGGGCTCTTTAAGGTTGAATTAAATGAATTGAAGTTACACCATTTGAAACCAGTATGTAATGAGAGATTGAAATGCCGTATTGGCAAATGCTTTCAGACACACCACACAACAAAACGGTTTTCGCTGACCCAATGCTCCCGTGCCCACCGTCGCCGTGTTTCGGCCGCTTCCGCCCGGGGAAAATTAGGCATAAAAAACAAAAAAAACGTAACGCAAACGCAACGTGGACGAATAAGTGAAGAGAAAACAGTTACCTTCGCAAACTGACTTCTGTTTATTTAAACAAAGCACACCAATTTATGTATGACCTATTTAAACAGAAAACAACAACAACAAGAATAACAACCAAGGTATAATCATGATAACAATTGTAGATGGTCGTGAGAATGGCTAGAACGAATAATGTCCCGCGCCTGGTTACAAAATTATCTTTTCTAATACCTATATCGTCGTTCTGATCCGACAGTACACCTAATTTCTCATCGAGCAGAAGCATAATTTCTTCGGCCATAGCCTCTATGGAGTGCAGGATAGAATCCCGCTGTTTTACCGGCGGCTTCATTGATTCTCAGTCAGTTACCGAGAAATACGGCCTGTGAACCACATTTATACTCGTGTTTTTTATTCCGCCAATAATTCAACATATTGTATGATGTGTGCAGTAGCGCCAAGAAAAAGTCAATTTCGGCTGTTGTTCCATCATTTAGAATTTTTATTTCCATTTCATAATAGTGCTTTTACAAAAGAGAGCACTCTTCATTCAAATGTGATATATTTCCCCAGAGAAGTGGCCATGCGCTTCGCCCTAGTACAGTGCACGGGACCAGACCGGCCCAATAATTGCGGCCCGTGCACTGCTGTACTTCGCCCATTCTGAGATATTAATCCAAATTTTGCATGAGCACGCTCCCCTAGTTGTTGTTTCCCTACTATTGCGTCGAACGCACATGATGTTTGAGAAATGAGATTATCAGGTATTTATTGATTACCATCAATCAATTCGTAAAGACTACATGCAGTTTCTTCATAACTGGTTGACATAGGTGCGGTAATCTGGGTCACTTGAATCCCGTGCATTTTGATGTTCCTAAGTACAATAAACGCTACACACCTCGTCGTTGCTGAAAAATTCTTTCACTTTCAATGGTATGGCCCTCTAAACCGGAACATCAATCACTACCTGGCTCTTTCAGGATTTCCGGGTTAATAAAAAACCCCTCCAAGAGAAAGCGCTGTAAACCGTTTACCGACCCCTTCAAACTTCCTCAACCATCTTATGCTACAGATAATATCGAAAAGCTCCCCTAAACGGACAGATAAATTAACTTCTTTCTACATTGTGTCTGCACTGAACGTATTATGTATATTGGTGGCCTGCGCCGACTCAGAGATAATTAGCTCCAACACTGCATAGTTAAACCTGGATACAATAAAGTTGGCAGAGGTTCTCAATTTTTTGTTGCATGCAGATATTTGATACATGCAGGTTTCAAGTTAATGCTCCCCTGAATAGAACATAAACAAAAGTAGAATCCTACACGTCTGTGAAAATGAACTCGCTTTTGAAAGACTTATTTCACAGTACGAAACTGTTTTGATAGGTTGGCAAGTTAAATCAGCTCACAACGAGCAGTTTTGGTAAAGTTGCAGCCAACATCTGAAATTCCAGTCTTAATCGGCGAAGTCGCTGGCCAATATTGCGCTAGTAATTCACCCGGGTAGACATTTAAGAGTTCCAACTGGGTAAAAAACTATTCCGCTGAATGAGACAGAAGCAATAAATAACCAAATAGTAACAGCGCTCATCGAAACGGGATGTCAAGAAACTGCAGATACTTCAAGGCGAAACGGCCCACCCACCGGGGTAATTTTGAAAAGAAAACGAATATTCTTTAGAAAGGGGTCAAATAAAGTTGGAGAAGCGTGAGAACACCTTCCGCAGCATCGGAAGCAGAGTTAGAAAAGAAAAAAACTCGTAATAGGTTGCGCTATGTCAGACACGCGGTTCATATAATTTGCGAGAATAGAAAGTGGACCCAGGGTGACAAAATTGCATGGCTGAAATTTGAATAACGCAAGTAGCTTTGGGGCGCACAGAAACGTACAACCACTTGTTCTGACTGCCTGAGAGAAGTCTACCTACTATTGTGTGTAGTGGAATGCGCTGTCTGTATAGTTATGCAAAGTGTTTGTGTCGCCTTGTTTCCAGTGGCTTGCATTGTATGAGTATATAGATTACAGATAGGCCCTCTCCACACCCGCTGCACGTGCGTCTTGAAGACCCAGTGAGCAGGTGCGAGTGTGTTGCATGTGTGTGGTCTATGCGCAGCCTTTCTAAGGTCAGTCCGATGTGTCCCTGGTGTGAGTCAGTTGTGTGTCGTCCCAAGTGTGGCTTTATTACATGTAGTTTCTTGTCTGTCGGTTCATTTTATTGTACTTGCCATTTGTTACGAAGGTATTGGCGAATTTGTGGCTTAAGGTCACTGTGTGGTGTTCTTGTTAGGCCT
Source organism: Haemaphysalis longicornis (assembly GCF_048455015.1). Taxonomy (NCBI): domain Eukaryota; kingdom Metazoa; phylum Arthropoda; class Arachnida; order Ixodida; family Ixodidae; genus Haemaphysalis; species Haemaphysalis longicornis. The sequence goes on along the minus strand of NW_027526407.1, from coordinate 112,848,049 downwards.
AGTGTGTTCCTGAGGATGGGGAGAGGGCAGCGGCCCTCTTATCAGCAATCTCATTGCAAGCGATCCAAGGCCGGCTTGGAACCCAGCACAAGACCAGAAAAAGTTTTTGGGCAGATATACATACGATAGTGTTGAGGACCGTATTGACAATTCTACTTTTGCACGGTTTCTGTAATGCCAATGCGCGCGCAACGCTCATGGAATCAGTATATATGATGGACTTTTGAATGTTGTGTTCAAGTATTTGATGTGCGATAAGTAAAATGCCATGTGCTTCAGCTGAGTAAATTGTCGTGCATGTGCTCATGGTTCTGCGTGCATCAAAGTTTGGCCCATGAGCAGTGCAAGATACTATGGTTGCAGATTTTGATGCGTCACTATAAAACTCTGCACATTGATACTTGTACTGCAGGGATAAGGAATGCTGCAAAATAGCAGTTTGTGGTATCCTGTTTTATCAAGTTTTATGAAAGGCAAGTCACAAGATACAGATTGAAGCTGCCAGGGTGGTAAATTGTCAGTTAAGAAAGGTTTGTAAATGTCTTAAAAATTGATGTTGAAACCCGATCTTCCTGTCTAACCCTAAGTGAGAAAAGGCAAAGAAACGGACGGGCGATTTACAAGCAGTGCAGATGTGGATGTAGCATTAAAAAGGTTTAAAAATGCTTATTCACCGATAAATGTATAAAGGCGTAGAGCGAGTTCATGTACGTTCGTTGGTACTCAAGCCACCATTTGTTACACGCCGCATGCAAAGTTTGGATGGGGCTAGTGCGGAAAGCACTCGATGCAAGGCGAAGCCTCAAGTGTAGCGCTGACTCGAGCATTCTTAATGCTGTTTGTTCACTGAGACCCATACAGCACACTGCCATAGACCAAATGAGATCCAACCAAAGCAGTATACCAGAGTAGCAGGAGTTCTTTGTCGGCACCATACGATTGGGGTGGCAGAGCCTTAAGGATATTCATTGTTTGGAGACATTTATGCTTCAGTTGCTTGATTTGAGGAATGAATTTGAGTTTCTGGCCAAACACAACACATAAAAGCTTGATCTTCTTGCTCACGTGAAGCGAAATGCCATTCAGAGTAATATCTGGGTCCGGATGAAACCCACGCTTCCTGGAGAACACAATGCGAGAGCTTTTTTCAGGACTCAGTTTAAAACCATTCTTGTCTACAAAGCAGGGAAATGTTTTGACACCAAACTAGACTTGACGTTCGCAAATTGACATAGCACATGATTTATAGGATACCTGGACGTCACCTACGTCCATGGAATTAGAGATTGTAGGTGGCAATGCCTTTCCCAGAGAGTTCACCTTAATTATGAAAAGAGTGCAGCTCAAAACTTCATATTGTGGCCCGCCATTTTCTTGCACGTGAACCCTTTAGAGTGCAGTACCGACTCTCACGCGAGAGGTTCTCTCCGACAAGTAACTAATAAGGGAATTTAACATGATACCCGACAAACCGAATGAATTGAGGTCACTTGACTTCAAGTATGCAGTAACGCCAAGCATTGTCATAGGCCTTCTCGATGTCGAAAAACACCGTAAGGACAGAAGTGTTTGTTTATGAAGGCATCCTTGTTATATGATTCAAGTGCGAAGAATTGGTCATTCGTGGATCGCCCCACACTAAATCCTGCCTGGCAGCTCTCGGGAAGGCCGTTGTATTCCAAAAACTAAACAAGCCTCCGGTTTATCATCTTCTCGAGAAGCTTGCACAGGCATCTCGTAAGGTTTATGGTATGGTAACTTGAGGGGGACGATGGTTCCTTTCCCTCCTTGAAGAAAGCCACTACTATGGCCTCCCTCCAAGATTTCGTAATGTGCCCCAAAAGCCATATTTTATATATAGATATAGAAGTGTTTCATGTGTGTCACTGTGTGTGTATTGCATCATTGTATATGTGATGTTGTCTGGGCCTGGAGCTGAGTGATTACACGTGCTCATAGCAGCCCTAAGATTATGCAGTGAATATTCTGAGTTATAAGATGATGACGTCTTTTTATCTGGTATAGGCTTGTTTTATTTTAATGAAAGTGTTTGTGCAGTGTGCGGAACTGGACACGTGTTGGAAGTGTTGTGCTAGAGTGTCAGCCTGGTGTTCGAGTGTGTCCCATGCTGTGCTGACCATAAGTAGGCTGTGTGTTGGCTGTCCCTTCAGGTTGCGTATTCGTGTCCTTACTTTTCGTTAGCATGTGTAGCAGTTTATTGATGTTATGAATGACGCCAACAATCTGGTTTTGCCCCACGGCGCCCACGTTTTCCTAACGCCTTTGGCCGCTTGAACAAAGGAGGTTTCCTGACGTAGGCTACCGTCGCCTCTCGCCCCCGCCTGCAGTCCTCTTTCCACCACGGCCTCCTTTGGTTACGTGGGGCACCAGAGGAGTAGGGAGAGACTTTCGGTGACGTTGAGGATGTATGCCGTGACGAGTTGGGTAGCGTCTTGCACGTGTATGCGTCTTATAAATGTGTGGTGTCGTTTGGATGTCTCTGTAAATGTGTTCCAGATTGCTCTTCCTTCATTGAACCTATTAAGGGAAAATCAACAGCTTCTGCCTTTACCTATAAATGTTAGTGAAGTGGGAAAGTGGTCACTACCATATGTGTGCGTGTCCACATCCACTCAAGGCATGGAAAGGCAATTGCAGAACCAAAAGCCAAGTCAAGATTTGAGTACGTATTGTGTCCTATATAATGGTATGTAGGCTGTTTTTAGGGGCGAAGCTCCTTAAGGCGTGGGTCTGTCCATCCTCGACGTATGTATGTACCCACCTCTAGTTCTTGGATTGTTTACTAGATGGCATGGCTACCTCTAGTTTAGTTCTTGGATTGTTTACTAGATGGCGGGGAGCGTTGTAATAAAATCCGTTCGCTGTTGGCGCGCGCTCGGAGTCCCCGATGGATAAGGCTGCAGATGTGCGAGCCCGCGAGGCAGAAGCGCTCCGTGAAGCTGCGCGACGCCGCCGCCAAGATCCTGCCGTACGAGAGCGGGAGGCCGAAGCGTGTCGTCTGGCTGCGCGACGGCGCCGCCAAGACCCCAGCGTTCGAGAACGAGAGGCCCAAGCGTCACGGCAACGGCGCGAGGACCCTGCCGTACGCGAAGCGGCACAGCTGCGGCACGAAGAGGATCTCCCAAACGTCAGAGAACGGGAAGCGGCGAGAAAGCGCGCGTATCGGCAGGCAGACCCCGATGCAGTGAGAGCTCGTGAGGCATCTGCAAAACACATCAGGCGAGCTCAGCCCCAAAGTGCCGACGCGCGGTTTAAGCGAGACTTTCTAGACGTTACGTTCGGACACAGATGTAGTGGGCGAACTTTCACTGAAGAGTCACGGTTTTACCGATGATTTCCCTTCAGGAGCTTCGCCCACTCATCATCATTCACCCCGTGGATATGCTGTAAATTTTTTTTGTTGAAAAGGCATGCTCCCGAAGTTGTTGGGGACTTCTCTAAGGTGCGGCCTCGGAGAAGAGCCTCAAAGAGAAGTGTACGCATTGGGGTCACCTATTAGAATGACAGGGGAGGGAGACCCAGAGCAAGATGAAGTTTGAGGAGGAACATTGTGGCATGGAGGGCGAAAAATGGTCGCGAGGGTGTTTACGTACCTTCATATAAGAAACATTTAGACGCGGCGGACGCGGAGGACCAGACATCTGATCAAGCGGTGTGGAAAGTCTGTAGGGAAAGTGGCGTATACGGAACACTTAAAATACAGATAAACGCAGCAGAGAAGACGAGGTCGGTACAGAGAGTGGCATCGAAAAAAAACCCTGGAAACGTATAGGACAAAGGAACTAGAAATTGCGAAGGAAAGTTTCTATGGCAATTCGAGAGGCAGTGTATTACTCTTCGAAGCACGGCCGAAGTGCTTGAAAACCTGGGTGTACACGTGTACCTACAGGCCGCATGGCTGTACAGATGCGACCGCCACGGAGGGGGAGGAAAGCGATGTTGCCAGCTGCTTTTGAATTTGGGGAATGGGAAGTCTCAACTTCAGTGCCATAGAGGTTACTACGAGGCGACTTCAATTGTGGTGGAGTAAAAGTAGGGACGGTATGGGAACGCATGCGGAGTAATCAAACGGACGAGAATTTAGAGCAGTGCAAGGAGAAAAAAAAGAGGGTGGGATGAATGAGACTAGAAAAAGGATGTCGGGGAGATGGGGGGTTAGCTAGGAGTATGGTAACTAAGTGGAATAAAAGAGACAACTCTGTTGCTAACAACCAACAACCCGATTCAAAGGGAGAGCCACTAATCATCTTCACCATCACAGAGGCACCACCTTACCAGTGCTACAGTTGCTCTAATAGGACAGGTTGATTACCGGGATGCAGCTCCTGCGTGGCTCTTTGAGGCCCCCGATAGGGATCCGCGAGGGGGCGTGTGCGGGCTTTCACACGTGGGATAAGCAGACCAGCTCACAATATCATCTGCTACAGTCTGCTATGCGGTCGCCGCTTTCATCAGTGCGAAGTAGCACTGGTTACGTGTAGCGTATCATGTTTGAATGCGTTGAAATGCCACGAAAGCAGAGCCACTGTATTTTTACGGGTCGCACTACTGGGTACAAGTCCTGCAAAAAGAAACTGTCTTGGTTTGGCGCTCTGAATGACCCCTTTCGACTGGCACAGTGGCGACGAACAATACCTCGCGCTGACAAGCTTCCGAAGAAAAACTCCGCTGAAAGCGAACTTCCCTTTGACGAACGGTACGTCTCCAGGCACTTTGAACACAGTGCGAACGGAGAAGCTATATTAAGCGAAAGAGCCAGGCCATGTTGCCGCGGGGGCATATGCCCACGTAGTTCCCCAGTCTTCCAAAGTACCCGTCGAAACTCTGAGCCGTCAGCGTCCACCGAGAAGCGCACCCTGGGCTTCCCCCTGCAAAAAGAGCGACAATGAGTCACCTGAGAGTATAGAGTCTGAAGAAAGCTCGTGTTCTTTTTCGATCGAGAAGTTTGCCCTACGTTCGGCTGCAAGGGGAACTGACACGCTGTTTCTCGCCAACCAGTGGGGTACAGGGTGTATCGCTCTGCGCAAAGTAAGCGCGTCCTGCGCACGTAAAATTTAGTACTCCATTTATTGGGTGGTGGGCTGCGTCACACAAAAAGTTTTCGTCAAAAGTATGCGGCAACACGGTACCGCATGTCATGACCCAGCCTCGCTACTCGGAAGAGTTGAGGCGATAAGCATCTGTTCGGGGGATGGCACTGCTCACGATTTTACGCTTGTAATTGTTAGTAACATGCTTCTGCTCACCGACACGGCCATATCGAGCAAGAAATGCCTTGACGTCTTCATCGAAGGCACGCTATGCGTTGCGTGCAAGCATTTGCGGAAAGCTCTCCTGAACCAAAGATCAAAAAACTTCACGGCCAGAATGAAGCAGCACGCATTTGAAAGCGGAGAAGAATGGTAGCAACAAACACGCGTTGCTTGAAAGCTAAACTCTCTCAGTACGCCCAGACTATTTAAAATCTCAAGCTACAGGGCAGAGAACTTGGAGAGCACCCGTACAAACCGTTTGGAATCCCTGCCACAGAAGCAAAGGCTTACAGTAAGGGAATGGTTTCAAGCAATCTTCGCACGTCATTCACAGGAATTCCGTAAAATCTGACGTGGTTGTTGGAATAAACAGCCCAACACAGTACAAGCATGTTTGATGCAAAGGCTACTGATGCTTACAAGCCAAAATTGTTTGAAGATGAACATGCGCAGGTACAAAAGTGGGTTTGGATTCAACTCTTCTGTCTTCGCCGATTTTGCAAGGTAATCACAATTTTTGGTTGAATACAAACGTCGCGGTAGTTTGATTGTGGACAAAATGAACCTGTCGGTGTGCCTAAGCGTTGGTGCAGAGGGGAAAGCGAATGCGCTGGTTGATTTGGAAAAATTCACTCCGAGAAACAACAACCATTTTTCTAGTGACCGCGGTCTCGTGATCATGTTTCAGCCTGTTGCTGGTCCTTCACATAAAATACTTGGAGTTTTTGCTTCTAGAAGAAATGTGAAGGCTGCGCTTCTGTCGAAGATGTTGCTCGAAGCCGTGTTGGTGGCAGAGGAAGGTGGGCTGAAGGTGGACTACATCATGGCCGCTGGGCCTCCTTGAAGTGGCTCTATGTGGCAGTTTTTTGGATATCCGCTTTCTCTCCATCCATAGAACCCCCAGTACCCCTCCAAGTCGGAAAGGGAAAAAACCTCTTTTGCATATCTGATTTCCCGCACTTGGGGAAATGTGTTCAAAATAGCCTCCTCAGCGGAACATTGGATATGCCTGAAGGCGTTTTCGACCGTGGCTCGTTAGTAGGCAGGGGCTACAGATCCGGGTGTTGGGTTGAGTCTATTGCTGACACCCCAATTAGTGTTTATCTGCCTCCGTTAGTCGGACATCGGTAAGCAGACCTTACGCCTCATCGCGTCTGCCACAAAATTTACATATTGGCATTGTAGGATGCCCTCGTTGAGTAGAGAGCTCAGTCCTAAAAACGAGTCAGACTTCTTCAATCAGATCAACAGCCCGCTGTCCCATTCACTTCCGTTTTCCGATAACACTTTTTTCATGGCCCTTTTCCTTTTCCCTTCCACCCAACCTTTCCCGCTACATCGCAGGGGTGATCAGAGTGTCTCCCTGGGCCTGTGCCCCAGCTATGGGTGGCTGAGTAGCTTTTCCGCTTTATTTTACCTGCACCCTCGTGTTGTCAACATTCATAGGGATATTTGGCCTATTTGTTTATGATTATTACCCGGGTGTACTTGTGTTGTGCCAAGAGATCCTTGCCTCATTTACTAAATGTCACCTTACAACTTTCAGGGATCACGGTCACTATGGTAACAGCCAGAATCCTGGTGATGTATTTCTCTCGGTCAGCGCTTCGTCGCTAGGACCCAGAACGTAAGAGTACGTGTAGAGAAAGGAACGAGCCGTCAAGATTCGTTATCATGAGTGCTTTTTGTAGTAATCTACCCCGACGTCGGCTGGGATCCCTTTGAGGAAAAGCTCGTTCACCATAGCTGCGTATCGTGACTCCGTGTGCAGTACCCTCAAGTTCAATTCCACCGCATCTAAAAGCTTGAGCAAAGGAGGCACGTTCCTAGCCTAGCGGCGCTTCTAGGTTTCGGCATTCGCAAATTCTCCAGGTATCAGTGCTCGAATATTTTAACGTTTCGGACAGATCTTTTTCACCCTGTCGACAACTTCACTAACCTACCCTCTGCCACCGCGCGTAGCATAGGACGCTCTGGTTGAATTGTGGGTGTAAGCGCACAGGGCATTTCTGAACCAAGGCATGGGATGCCCTTTGAACATAACGTACAGCACGAAGTGCGCCCAGTCCTTACCGGACAAAACAAGAACAAAGCGGCGATAGTTTCAGGAAAAGGAGAATGCTGGAGCCCTTTCATGAATTCTTTATGTTTACATATAAATTCCCTCCAGGTGTTGAATAAAATTTGAACGCACAGAGAGCAAATACTTAGAAAGCGTTCTTAGTCAGCATCACTGGCGAAACAATTGGTGAAAAAGCGAACCCTTTCTTACTTGTGTTCCCGCCTAACACTACCCCCTACACGAACACTTCTCTACAACACCAATTATCTCAACAGAGAAAATGTATTGTGGGCAAAACAGAAGCGGTGTGGTTCGGTGAATCACCGTTTTCTTTCACAGAGCTATTGTTTGCCCTAGTCGCCTATAACGCTCCTGCAGCTGCGGTACCTATTATTACTCATGGAAGGATCCAAAACGTACACATAAACTGTGTCGAAAAAAGCCTATACATATACACAAAATTGTGTCCGCCATATTACTTTGTTAACGCTTAGAAAAAAGCAATTATAATTCACACGCTGACCGAGCGAAATATGTGCTTTGGCCATACACTATCCGGACGACACCTATTACCAGAAAAATAACAATGTGGTGAGTATTGCCGTCAATACACTGACATGTACTGCAGTTTTCAAGCAGGTGTATCATATTCTCAATCCAAAATTCCTATAGTTTTTATTTGGAATCCCATGTAGAACATGCTTTCACTTACAACCACTGCCTTTTTATATTCTTTTATCTAGAAAAGCCAAATGACTGAACTTCGCGTTTTGGCATCCTCCTCTACGTGACTGCTTTAGTGATTAAGGGATTAATGCCTACCACACAAAAAATTGTAGTCATAATTATCAGTCGAGGTAAGCGTTGGCACATAATTATGAAAACATGCCGAAAACAGCCATGTTTTCCGAGATGACATTTCACTATACGATTTTGATCATAAAACCTCATCCGATAGGTACGGCACTTGCTAACCCTAATTTCTACTTTGTATGTGTAGATGTGCAAATTACCTACTATTGTGGGTAACCTAATAGTGAGCTTTAAACACAAGTACGATTCAACATACGGTCAAACTAAAGAAGAAAGATGATTTACGCAAAATCTTGAAATGAAAATGTTTCCATTGTTTTTAGGTAGCGTAGCACCTAGTTCAAATTGGCGCTCATCGTTCGAGCTTGCACATACCAGTGAAAACCTAACACAGGTTGGTTGGTTGTCCTCTTTATGATAGCTAAAGTGCCTCCCACACATAAAATAACTTTAAAAAATTATAAAAACAAGGGCAATTTCCAGTCCTTTCACGAGACTCTTAGTGCTTGACAAACTGGCCTATCTGGGTTTTTGCAATAAATTTAAGACGTTTTGTTCGAAAAGCGAAAGTGCGTTGTTTATCTGAGCGGCTGAGAACACCAGAATATTAGGCTTTGTGGTACAATTCGACTACGAATTGCGAGCAGTGCGTCTCGCACACATCCTGCACATAGATGGTGTATGGAGTGGGAGATTGCAGCTTAGTACAATGGGGAAGGCTTACTCGTCGAATGTGGTGCTTTAAAAACAAACTCAGTGCACAATTATCGTTCTGGCCACTTTTCAATTGACCGTCCTGCTACACTTGTTTTTGAACCATGCGGTAAATATAGGGGATTTTTGCTCAGCATTGCTCAGCAAAAATCTCATTTTTGCTCAGCATTGCATGCTGAGAAATCCCCGCACTGGTTTTAGATGGGTAGATAAAAAATTTGCCAAACTCAAAATGCAAACATCAATAAGTATGGGCCATTTATTTGTAAATTCAATACCTGAACCCATGCAATTGTTTTGCGCAGAGGTTCCAATACATCTGCGCTGCTTACAAGCCCGACATCGCCACGTCAACAACATGAAGACAAACCTGGGTACCATTGTAGCGCAAGCACACGGAGTTTTAGTCGAAGGAAAGCAAAATAAACCAATGTATCATTAGTATACCTAACTGCATTTCTATGTAAGTTTTGTTCGGTCAGTTCAGTGTGGGAATCGGTGCAAAAATATTGTTTCTATGCGAGTTACGGGAATCAGCCTCTTCAACACCCCTCCAAACAACAAACGTGCTGGGCGCATTTACAGCGCGGCTTTCTGGGCAACAAAATTATTCACCCGTGTTCTTGAGTGCCTGCACTTCGCAGTGGCATACACAGTGGCTTCCCAGTACCCTAACAAGTTCTAACAAAGAATATTTGGTGGCAATAAAACAGAAATCTGACGAACACTCAGAAAACATTATTTAAGGTTGTGTCCATACGGGCAGCAAAACAACTTACTGCTAAAACATTTAAAAGCAGACTGCGGATAGGCCACAAAGCCTCTTCCACTCCTGTATACTAAGTGACCCGCTACATTATCCTGCGAATATTGAGGTAGACACTTGTCAATATATCATGTCTTAGCTGAGTGCAAAGCAATTCAGTACTGGAGGCCGTGCAATATCTCTATCCCGCATTGCTTTCCAGCCGTAACAGAACAACATTTTGCAAATAAGGGCGGCATTGAGGGTTCTCTGGTACACGGCGCTACCCTCAAACGCTTTATCAGGAAAATGGGCAACATTTGAGTATTCAAGCGTTTTTATGTCACCTATGCTTTTGCGAAAATTCATTCTATTTTGGCTTTTGGTTGCAATATTTCTATCGCGCGTTGCTTTCTCGCAGTAACATAACAACGTTTTGCGAATAAGGGTGGCATTTGGGGTGGTCTGGTAGACGGCGCTACCCTCAGACGCTTTGTTAGGGAAAGGGGCAAAATTGGAGTAATCCAGCGTTTTCATGTCCTTAAGCCACCATTTTCATCTGGGAGCATGAAGATATCTTACAATAGGTTCTTTTCACCCATTGACTTCACATCATACCGTTGTCACTTTATCCCATCTTCACAGCTTCATCTAGATGCATTTTACACACAGGAAAGAAATACTTGTTTCCCCTCTAGTTGCACGCATTAGAATGGACGCGTTTGATTCCCGCATACTAAATATGTTTTTCTCCTTCATATTTTATGGCAGTTTCTGCCTACGCAGAAAACTGCTAGACCCAGATACTGGTCCTGGTGCTCTTTGGTCTCAAAACCCGCGAGCCACGGAACGCGCATACAGACATTTATAAAAGAACGTTGCGCTCTGTATTTTTCCTCAACAACATAGAACATTTAAACAATAATGACTCAATACGTTAGCGGAAGGACACCAAGAGTAGTGGCCACTACAAATGCTAGTGTGTAAGAGGGAGCACTCGTACAGTTCAGTGCGGACAGTATTCCCACAAACGTGTGGGAATACTGTGTGTGTAGGAATTCAATCCCCGTTTGATTCACACACAAGAAGAGCAGAAAAGAGCACTCAAGACCCGTTTTTTATGCAAACAACAAAACAATGCTCCTTGCCAAGCAAGGTCAAGTCTTCGGTAATGGTGTGTTTGTAAACAGTTTTTTTAAGTTTTAAGCATAGTTGAAACAATAAGTGTATACCGAAAATAATTTCGAAAATTTGTGTTACTTTTTTCCTTATAGTTTCTAAAAAGCCATTCTCGATACCAGGTGTACTGGACAACAGACGATGAAGTACGTTTGTTGAAGTGTGTTTGTGTTTATGTACAAGAAGTGAACAAAAATTATGAGTTTCAAATAACAGCAACTGTCAGTAAAAACATAACGTAAGTTTGTTTGCAAAATTTTACCATATATAAACAAAACGTTGTAAACTTACCCGCACCAATAAAAGTTTAGTTCCGGCTAAGGTGACACGCTATATATAACAAACCCACACTAAACAGTTACGGTAACGCTAACGCGTGCAACAAAATGAGCCCTTAAATTCCATTCTTCATTTTCTGGAAAAACTATCCGTTGTAAGCGATATTAGGGATGGTCACCAGGCTTGTATATCCTTTTGTTTTTGTATAAGCTGCCTGGTTAAAGAACTGCTGCGTATCTAAGACCCTTGTTATAATTTTTGGTGGCAGAAGTGTCGGTGACGCTTTCCAGCCAATCGAAGTTCTGCCAGTACTGATTAAAGTCGAGTGAATCCTTTTATGTTATTCTGTTTTGGCAAAAAACTGGCGAGGGCTAGAGAAAGAGAGGGAATAAACTTTATTTCGAGAAATATCAGTGATGATGCATCTTGAAAGGGGGGCTGGAACATCTCCTGTGTGCTGTGTCCAATTGAGATATTGAGTATACCAGGTACCACAACCAAGAAACAATCCCATTGAAATGTGCGGCACGTACTTTTATTATTTATTACGGAAAAACTGTTTGCAGTTCTGCAAATTATATGTACTGTAAATTTTGATTATAGTTCTCCAAATTATAAATCATATGACTATAAACTTGGTACTCTATGCGAAATTCCGCTTTGCTGATGTATTTTAATATAGAAGCTCCGGACATATAGGAAATTTCCACATCAGGCATTCTTACGAAAAATACCGTTTTGGATACATTGGTACGAGGAGTGCTAGTTTTCTCAAGAAAATGCATAGGCTATTCTACTGAGGTGCCGGAATTTTAAGAAAGAAAGCGGACAACAGTGACCCCAAAAAGAGCATCACATCTTTGGGACAACAACCACTCAACTTGGTTACATGAGAAAATCTCAAACAAAATCAGCCGGTCTTCAACATTTAAAAAAGACTCGTGTCCTTACAGGATATCCTGTAATACACTTTTACCTTCTGTCATGCTTGTGGAGGATTGCATGAAGTTGAAGTACATGCATGTGACTTTGGGAGGTACGTTTCAAGTTGCAGTTGTGGGCGACAAAAACGGCGAAAAACGCGTAATGAACTCGTTGCTAAAATGCGAAAGTGGTATGTTTTATTACTTGGAGACGGGATAGGTATTAACGCATGCCACAATTGTGATATTCACTGAAATTGCAGCAGTAAAACCCGCACAGCAAATGCAAGGGGGAAAGCAGCTCGTTGCAAAAGCACATTTTTGGACTGAAAGTTGAGTGTGTCTAGAAGTAATCTCACCAATCAAGGCAGGCCATTTAACTGGTACTTCCACTTTTTATGTGATTTACTTTGCATATTTTGTTCAGAAATATCATCGAACATAATTACCTGATCAAGGAATGTGTTTATGGTCGCATTTTATATAGCCTGGTTTGACACAATGACAACGTGTAAATTATTTTTTAAGAAAAGAGAATTGGTCAACTGGCAGCAGGTGTGGTCCCCGAAAAATGTGGGAGGGTAAATGCGATGTTTTTCTGGCCAAGAAATCTTGCAAATACTTTAAATTGAACATTACAAACATGAAACTTGATCAATAATGTCCACGTGCAGAAAAAATCCTCAAATATATCTCGCCAATCACTGTCAGTACAGCGCAAGTATTTCATGAAATTGATATAATTAGAAAAAACGCATTAAATCAGCAACAGTCGGTAAACCTCACGCGTCGTATAATTATTCTTTTAATATGGTACCGCTATTATCCCCTAAACGCCATTTACTAGCAGTAAAAATGATATTTCGTTTAATCATCGCGTTTGCGTAAGCAATTAAAGTGTCTGCACAAAAAGGACTAAAAGACTTGATAACGACTGTTCAATTGTGATTTACTTCTTTAAAAAAAAACCCGTTTTTGTAGCTGCAAATGAACAAACTTCATCTAAGAAGCTTTGCTGCAAAGCTTTGCTGTGTTTTAATTCGGAAAGTTGTTAAAGTTTATCCTTTCTTGTACACGTGACACCGTGTAATATTGAAGGAAGACTTACCCTCTCTGGCGGAGCTAATTTGTATTTTTGAGAGCGTCTCACAGCAGAGGCTATGATTGATAGTTTTGTGAGAATTCTGATGCATTTCTTGCTCGGACTGTGTGTTGAAGCCTGCGATACATGGCGTACATGGGCTACTGGCGGTGCACGCGCTATTTATTACTTTACACGACACTCTCCCTTACTAAAAGCCTTTTTTGGTTTTTGGTATCGAATTTGTATTATAGTTTTGGTTGTGGGGAATTCTGTAAGAATTTTACAAACTATTGCGCTTCCTCAAGTGACCTATTTTCTGCTCCAGCCAGACTCCGGCATATGTTTCTAGCTCACTACTCACAAACCAGCTATACTTCATTTTATAACGCCACTGTTTTATTTGCCCTTAATTCTCCACACGCAAAATTCTGTCCATAACACAAAACATTTCTTTACTTGCGTCCACGAGTTTGTGTTATGCGTTCATTCTTACACTTACTTTTTTTTCAACTGTTCCTACAGCCTCACACACTTTCTGCAATATAAATCACAGCCTCACTTCAACGCGCCATCAGCAATACAACAGCAATGTACCGTCGCTTTGCGTCAGGAAATCGGAGTAAAAAATTACCCGACCATATCACGACATTACATATCGGAATGCTAAAATTCTAGTGCACAAATCCCGCTAATATTTCTTGAGCACTTATAGATGCAGAGCATCTGATTCACTCGCCTTGTCCCTCCGGCGTCGTCGTCGTCGTCATCGGCGTTGTCCACCCCTCCCCCATTCTCCTCGCCGCGCCAGCTGCGCTCTCCGCCGCTCACCCCGTCTCCTCTCCGATCGCGAACACCCTCTCGCGAGGGGCATTGGATTGGATTCAATTGGATTGGATTGGATTGGATTGTATTTGGATTGGATTGAATTAAAGTGGATTGTGTTGGATTGTGTTGCGTCATAGCCGCGGCAGACGCGCTGGGGCCGGCGCATGTGCAGTACTCTCTCTTCCGCGGTTTCCTCTTCTTCGGCCGCGCTGCGCATATAACCGGTGTGCCGTTCTCCGGCGAAGCAACATCCACGCTTGGCTCAAACACCTAGAGTCCACGCCGCTTTACAAGTACGCCAACGTCGTCATCGACTGGGACCGGCTTACGCAGTCCCCTCAACGTTATGCGCGCTATAAAACGCGGTCCCCTTCGCCGATCCGCCTATGCGTCGCATCCCATAGGGGTTCCCGCGAGGGGAGGTGGGAGTTTTTTTTTATTTACAACCCTGTTTATCAGCAAGTTTAGTAGCGATGATACAGCGGCTTGACCAGGCCGCAGCAGTGTGAATAACTTCAGCCCCTACTTTGGTCTCATTGTAAATACATTGAGAAATAAATAGAGGGCATCATTGTCAAGGTAAATAGAGCCTTTTTTTCCGCAGTTTCATTTTTTACGTTTTTTTTTCAACTTGGTTTTGCAGTCTATGATCAGTCTCGCTATGCAAATTTGGGTATAGCTGTGCAATTATATGTTTGAAGGCTTTCCTTAAAACATTACTAGTCCTATGCAAGATCGGTGAACTCGCCGAATCATTCATTGGAACGTGATATCAAAGACGAATGTTTTGGCCACGTTAAATAATCTATGTTGTTTTATATCACTTCTAGTATTTATGCGTAATGCAAAACCAAGATGTTGTCACCAGCTTCTCTTCACTTTCGCACATTTCGATGTTGAATTAGGGGCCAACACAGACCATTTCAAATCCGCAAGACAGCCAGCTGAAACAAATGAAAAAGCAGGCCCTGCACTCTTCTTGACGGAGTTCGTACTAACCCAAAACTAAGTAAAAAAACAGTAAGTGCCAATAGCGAGTTTGTAGCGTAAGCGTGAGGAACTATGACCAGAACCATTTTTTTCTTTAAACCCATCAGGAACGTAGCGACCAATGCGATGCCGGATAATTCTTTGCGTTTGGTCACAATAAAGAGTAGCTGTGGTATTAATACCCATAGGTTCCAGGCTGTATCTTAAGGACAATCTAAACGTTTACAACACAATCGAAACCGCGCAAATACCAGCCCCTGTAATGGTGTTACTCTAAGCCCCGCCGGACTGAGTGAGGTCTTTAAAACATGGTTTAGCACTTCTCTTCATTTCCAGGATTCCGAAGAATCCCTGCCACAGGAAGGTCACTCAAGCTTTTGGTGTTGCTATATTATAGCTCTTCAAACGTCGCCATCACGTTAATATGCAAATGGCACCAGAACTCGCGAGAAAAGTAAAGTTTGCTGCTGGCACAGCATATTTGAAAAGAATTATGCAGAGTTTTAGCGCCCACAACCACCGCAATTTACTATGCCTGGCGGAACAATGAGGGCTGTTCACTTCCGTCATCAAAGTACCGATCTCACTAATGGCCCAGTGATCTTTGTACTGCAATGATCACAACCCACGGAAGAAAACTTGGTCACATGGGGCAGTGTTCTACGACCTTAATGTTTTTGCAGCTACATGGCCATTGGGCTGCGTAAGAGTTTAGTTTTGTTTGTAATTGCTGCCATATAATGACACAAACGAACAAAGAACCCGTGAAAAAAGGACAAACACGTCCACATTTCAATACTTTTCCTGCGAAACTGCGCTCGTCAGGTATAAAACGTTCACTTGCAAGTACGCCGAAAAATTCAACCTAGCTCGCCTAAGCTTGTCTAGCTTGCCGCACAGTTTCTATGACCACTAACCTCCCTATCTCTTCTTAAACCTCTGACATAGCTATCGAGTGAGAGTGACTAACCCTTTTTCTGGTATTTTTCCGAATTAGTCCCGGACGCGTTTGCTTGAGAAACAAATACATGAGAACTTTCCCGCAAGTTCACATATTATAAATTTCACGACGCTTACATTAAAACTTGTTGTTCTAAATCTAATTAGACAGCATTTAAAAATTGATACGTGCGTTGGTCAACGTTTACATTGACGATTTTCGCATCGTAGTTCTTTTTTTGTCCACACCGGGGACGCACACAGGACCATCTACTCTTGAGGTACTTTAGCAGCACTTTTCTCTAGACCTTCCATTTTGTGTGAGTCCCAAAACACAAGAAAGTGAACAATATGGCAATAACCACAGACACCCTCAGTCATCCTAGAATCGGAGACCAGTTTTGGCGGACATTGCTGATTGCTTGTAATGCAACACATACCGTCATCTTTACGCGGCTTTACGCGGTCAGCGGCGACGACGTCTTGGCGGCCGTTGATGTCGAGGGTGAAAGTCTTGGGGTGCCGCTCGATGACGCGGTATGAGCCATCGAAAGCGGGAGTGAGGGGTCGACGGGCAGCGTCGTGGTGCACGAACACGTGAGTGCAGGAAGAAAGGTCCTGGCTCACGAAGACGGATTGGTCGATGCGTTGTCGAGGAGGGACAGGCCGGATTTGCTCGAAAAGGCGACGAAGTTCAGCCACGTAACCGGCGGGGTCCGAAGGACCATCCGCAGGCGGAGGTGTGAGGAGGTCGCCCGTAAGACGAAGAGGGCAGCCATACACCAGCTTGGCAGATGAGCAATGCTGGTCTGCCTTAAAAGTCGAGCGTAGTCCGAGCAAGACGCGGGGAAGGTGGTCGGCCCTGTGTTCCCTTGGCTCGTAGGTGGTGAGAGCTGCCTTGAGTTGGCGGTGTAAACGCTCCACCATCCCGTTGGCAGACGGATGGTAGAAGGTGGTGTGTATGTGGCGTACTCCCAATATGGCAGAGAGAGCGTTGAACAGGGCTGATTGGAATTGACGCCCGCGATCAGTGGTGACAACAGCGGGGCAGCCGAAACGGGACACCCAACCACCAACAAATGCTTTGGCGACTGTTTCCGCCGTAATATCAGGTATCGGGATTGCCTCTGGCTAGCGCGTGAAGCCGTCGACGCACGTCAACAAGTAGGTGGCGCATCGCGACGGTGGTAGGGGGCCAACCAGGTCAATGTGCACGTGGGCGAAACGGCTGTCCGGTGGATGGAATGGCGAGGCAGGAGTGACAGTGTGCCTGGTTACTTTGACACGTTCGCACTGGAGGCAGGTGCGTGCCCACCGGCGGACATCTGCATTCTTTGAGGGACAGAACCACCGAGCTGTGACGAGGTGTTGAGTTGCTCGGATGCCGGGGTGACACTTGCCGTGCAGACGGCTCGACGAAACGCCGGTGGAACGTAAGGTCGGGAGACACCGGTTGATGTCTCGCATGTGATTTTGCCTTCGGTAAACGGCAACGGCACATCCGTGAAAGTCAGCGTTGAGGTGTCAGAGCGGCGTTGCTAGAGCTCAGGGTCTTGTTGCTGTGCAGAAGCAAGCTCTTCCATGCAAATCGGTTGGGGTGAAGTCGAAAGGGCTTCGACGCGAGACAGCGCGTCAGCAGCAGTGTTGATCGGGCCACTGACATGGCGGAGATCGACAGTAAACTCCGAGACGAAGGAGAGGTGACGGATCTCACGCGACGAGTACGAGCTGTGGTTGCGATGGAAAGCGAACGTCAGGGGCTTGTGATCCGTAAGGAAGCAGAAGTCCCTGCCTTCCAGGAAATGCCGGAAATGTTTGATGGCAAGGTACACAGCCAGTAGCTCACGCCCGAAGGTGCTGTACCTCGTCTCGGCAGGTTTCAGCCTCTGGCAGTAGAAACCAAGTGGCTGCCAACCGGAGACGAACTGCTCAACTACAGCACCGACAGCCACGCTGGAGGCGTCGGTTATAAGACGAAGTTGAGCATCAGGAACGGGGTGTATAAGCATGGCAATTTCGGAGAGGGCATTCTTCGCAGCAGAAAAGGCGGACGCTGCTTGCTCGCTCCACTCGAAGTGCTCTGCAGGGCCTGTCTTGGTGGCCAGCAGATCAGTGAGAGGCTGGACTAGTTCGGCACAGTTGGGAATGAACCACCGATAGAAGTTCAGCAGGCCCAAGAACTCTCTATGCTTCTTAATTGATGTGGGCTGTGGAAAGTCCTGGATGGCCTTCACCTTGCTGTGGAGAGGTCTGATGCCCTGTGGAGTGACCAAGTGGCCCAGGAACTGCATGTTCTGCACGCCGAAGACACACTTTTTGGGGTTGATGACGAAGCCATATTCGTCAAGCCCAGTGAAAAGGGCTCGCAAGTGCACTTCGTGCTCGGATGGTGATGAGCTTGCGATCAAGAGGTCGTCGAGGTAGGCAAAGACAAAGTCTAAACCACGGGTAACCTCGTCGATGGCACGTTGAAAGGTCTGGGCGGCGTTACGCAGGCCGAAGGGCATGCGGACATATTCGAAGAGACCAAATGGTGCAATGATGGCAGTCTTCGGTATGTCTGCTTGCTCCACAGGTATCTGGTGATAAGCTTTGACCAAGTCCACCTTGCTGAATATCTTGCAGACTGCCAGATTTGCGGTGAAGTCCTGCAAATGCGGGAGCGGGTACCGGTCCGGCACGGTGATCGCATTGAGGGCACGGTAGTCACCGCATGGCCTCCAGTCACCGGGGTCTTTTTTGGGTACCATATGTAGGGCTGACGCTTAGCTGCTCGAGGATGGACGGACAATTCCCAGTTCCAGCATGTGCTCGAACTCTCGACGAGCAATGGCATAACGCGATCCCGCGAGACGACGTGCTCGAGCGACGACAGGGGGTCCCTTCGTGACGATGTGGTGGGTGATGGTGTGCTTCACCGGGGACTCTCCCGTGTGGGGTCTTGTGATCGCAGGAAAGTCGGCAAGTATCTTCTCGTACGCGGAAGATGGCACAAAGGCTCGAAGTCCGCTCGCCGTGGCAGAGGAGAGAACGCCATGAACCGAAAGGCTCGTCGTCATGTCCACGAGGCGTCGAGAGTGCACGTCCACGGCCAGGTTGTAGAAAGCCAGAAAATCAGCACCGATAATGAGCTGCTTGATGTCAGCAATTGTGAAAAGCCACCGGAAGCTGCGACATAGGCTAAAATTGACAGTGAGCGACCGCTGGCCGTAGGTGTTGATCGGCGAGTTGTTGACGGCGATTAACGGGGAGGTCATTTCTCGGCGTCGTCGGTCTAGCGAAGAGGCCGGTATGACGCTGACCTCTGCTCCCGTATCAACCAAGAAGCGGTGGCCGGCAACCTTGTCGGCGACGTAGAAGAGGCGGCTGACTCCATGAAGGTACGATGATACCAACAGACGCCCGAAGGGCCAGGCTCACCGCGTGTTGCGGAGGAGCCATGTTGAGAACAGGACGGGGATAGGGAGTACCGTCGGTCGCGGGATGCACGTCGGCGTCGGTGCAAGAGGGGTGCGAGGGATAACAGCCGATGGCTCAGTTCATCAATGCGGCTCTCCAGTCAACCAAGGCTGGAGTCGTCCCTTGAGGTGGAGGGCGTATCGACGACTGCGGCGATGCTTGGGGACTGGCAATAGTCCGCGATGCGGTCAGCCAGTTCCGCAAGTTGGTCGAGTGGCATGTCAGCGGCTGCCGCAAGTACCAATACCATGTTCTCGGGGAGGCGTTGAAGGAAGAGCTCCCGAAGAAGTGGATTGTTGAGGTCCTGGCCATGATCGCTCAATAGCTGCCGCATGCGATGTAGCAACTGCGAGGGTCTCCTGTCACCGAGCTCCTCGGTGTTCGGAAGCTGCTGCAGCCTGCTGCGCTCCGACTCCGACTTGCGTTGGATGATCGCTGCCTTTAGGTGGTCGTACGGCGCTTCAGGATGTGGGGCGTCGAGGATGTCGGCTAGCTCGTCCGCGATGCTGCCTGGAAAGGAGGTCACGACGCTGTTATATTTCGTCTCCTGGCTGGTGATGCGATGCAGACGGAAGCGCGCTTCGACTTGCGTGAACCAGGTCCGCGGGCTCCGAGTCCAAAACGGGGGTAGAGTAGCGCTGTGCACAGCCGCGGTTGTAGCGTGAGCAGGCGGAGCTGCTTCGTGGGCGGGCGTAGCTGCGCCGGGTTGTAGTTGGCCCGCAGAATCCGGCGAAGCCGAAGGGTCCGACATGGCGCGGTCAGAAGAGGTGAGTTCGGTCCACGTCACCAAATCATGTCGCGACCGGCGCAGAGACAACCAGCCACGACAGCGTTTGGGCTCGAACTGATTTTTATTCCTCAGCACGAGTGCACGTGAGCGTGCGCCTCGTGGTTCCGCCTTCGTCGTCGTCGTCGCCTCGGCGCGGTGGACACGCGCCGCTACATAGGCATCCAGGATAGCTTGGAAAACATACAGGATAGTGTTTTTAATCTTCTGCCTTAGAAGTATCGTATTATAAATGAATATTATCTTGTTTTTTGAGAAGGAATTCATCGGTTCTCGACGTCCTCGCTCGCTATCTAACGGAAATAAAAACTAAATCATTACGACGTCACTAGGTTTTCATTGTTATCCTCTGGAACGCGGTTCCCAATCTGGGAACCACCAAACACCAGCCAGCCTACCACCTGCTGTGCATGTCTAACCCTACTATTTGGACCTAACTCGTATCACTGCATGAAGAGATGATCAACCAAACCTAAATGCATCCCTCCCTATAAAATAATGAGTAGGACTAGACTAAGTGATGCTTCACAACCAGAATTCAAGTCTCACAACTATCTAATATGCAGACCTCAATACTCATTAGTAGGGTACATTCTAAATCATCCTGTACTCTAGGTACCATTGTGAAGTGCACTAATTTGCATTCCGACACTCCCCTTAATGTCCGCTTTGTCAGCCGCAGCCTGACAGTGACTCATGCAGTGCCGACAGGCACTGACTTGGTCTGGGGCGCTGATCAAGTGCTTTTTTTCGATATCCTGCAGTATATTGATAGCAGCGCACGCCATTTCTGGAAGGAAGTCTTTTCATTTCCCTAGGAAAGAGTTTCTATACGATTTCGGACCGGTAGACGACAACACCCTCTTCAGATTCTGCTCTGCCCAACACGTACCCAACACCATCCAGAATAAACTCACTCAGTGATCGCCTCTGCAGGCCACCCGGTGTTCCTAATAATCCCGCAGAGCCGTCAATCAAATTTTTCTGGCCTGTCGCAACCACGGGACACCTCAAAACACCACACGACTGCGAGACACCCCAACCCCTAGAAGACAGCCACCAGGGCCTAGGATGCGGATTGTCAGTGCCAGCTGATATCCTCACTGGATGAGAACTGCTAGAGCAATGGGACCCCAGAAGTAGTCACCTTCCTAAGATGTTCACACGAAGTCGATTTATGGCTTGAATGAAGTCTATCTTCTCATTCTTCACCTTCAATTGTTTAGCTGCGAAGTTGTGCTGGATGTGCAGTTCTGCAGTCATTTTTGTATGGCCCTGCAATCTCCATAGACAGCTGCGAAGGAACAGCAAAAAATGAATGGCACCCATGTTAAAATTACCCTTAGAATGATATAACAGGATTTATTAAGTGCCAGTACTTTCAGAAAAACAATCCCTTGCAAATAGAGCTGCTGCCAGGATCTACAAGTATCATCGCGAAAAATCGCAGCTTTGGAGTCAACATTGTCTGTACATCGCCAATTTGACCCGTCGTTATGGCCCATTGCAGGCCTTACGAGCATCAACTTCTTTAGCAATGCTGTGCGACGCCGCCAATAAATCTATCACAGAGATAGCGCATAACACACCGCTAGAGCATGTATGTGGATACGCTCGGTCGTCACGGGGGCATAACAGAAGAATTTCTCAAGAATTTTCCACTTTCATCTCTTAGTAAAACAGGTTTGTGAAAAAACGCTAGATTGCTGTCGCAGCTTAGCCGACACCAAACCTTTGAAAAGCCTCACTCCTTGAAGAATGGTAATTGTCGAGAACTGTCAATCTGTTTAGAGGGAATTATCTCGATGTGGGTGGTCCACCTCATTCTTCTCAGCACAAGCGTTTGCATGGTTTCTTGCTTACAGCTGAACCTTTTGGTGTTTGCGGCCTTTTTTTGGCTTGAGGATCCCACAGCGGACAGAACGTGAATGATTCGCCAGTAACGGCTTCCCGCGGAGAAGTCGTAGTTCATAGAAGTTGATTACGCGCCTGTCATACCATTTTGTACGTGTTTTCACATTGTGGCGCTCAAATGCGGCGGATTACTCTGCCAAATGTTTGCTTAGTGTTTCCAAATTTTGTTCCCATACTTAAGCGAAGTTTATTTTCCAGGCGTACGGTGAACATAAATGCCTTAGAAGCTGCTGGATAACCACCGCGACAAGCCGGAACTAAGCAATGCGAGGTTGTCCTTCGTTTTGGCATCGCGGCTGCACGGCCTATCACGTCTGTAATCGATAGCGCTCCCAAGAATTGCTTTTCTGAAGCCTCACAGCTTCAGCTGTTTACAATAAAATAACATAAATATAGAACACACACAAAACGCCATTCCTCGATTATAAAAAGCCGGAGAGTCTATCTGACCGCAGTCCAACACAAATAAAACTTCTACTCTTATCGCTTCCCCACTAGCATACGAGGCCAGGCAACTCTCCTCGATTTATACTCGTTGGCCGCCAGCTCGAACGGGCCAGATAAGCGAGAAACAGTCCTTAAAACGGTACACAGATAAACAAGGCGATCTTCTTTTCAAAAACTTGGCCGCGTCTCTGCTCCTTTTGTTGCAAATGTCGTCAAAAGACGATAGTCTTTGTAGACATTTTCCAAGGAAATGCCCGCTTTTGCTTTCCTGCTCACCTCTCATGCTGTTTCTGTAGCGTCGCGCTCATTCCACGATAAGCACACCAAGGGTTTGCTCAAGGCGATCTGAGTTTATCGTGTTCCACTGCTACAGGCCGGTGTAACCGTGCGCAGTCATGCACGCTTGCCTGTATCTTGTTATACGCCCACTACCGAGCCGTGTATATAAGCGCCCGCCTCTGTCAATAAATGCTGATTGCCAGACCAGCCTTCGTGCGTGCTACATGGTGGCAGCGGTGGCCGATAAGAGCGACGACGGCCGATAGCAAGAGCGGCAGCGGCGGCCGACAGCAGCGGATCTACGAGATAGCAAGCCACGCCGGGCGGCTTTCAGCCTTTCAGCTTCGCTTCGCAGAACTTTGCCATGGCCGACCCACCACGCCAGCAAGCAGCCCCGGTTACCACGCTACTTCCACCCCCAAAAGCCCTGGATACCTCCGCGGACGTGTGGCAGAGCTGGACAACGTGGAAGCAGGAGTTCGAGCTGTTCACCGCGGCTACCTGCCTGAACCAGCAGCCTAAAGAGGTACAGGCCGCCACCTTTCTCATGGTTATTGGAGAGGATGCTCGTAAAGCCTACAGCACGTTTGTGTTTGAGGAAGACGAAGAGAAGTCGGACATAGCAGTCCTAAAGAAGAAGTTTGAAGCATTCTACAAGCCGTCACTTAACCTAGCGTACCACGAGTATCGTTTTGGAATACGCTACCAGCGGGACGGAGAAAGCTTTAATGACTGGCTAACCGAACTGAGGGTATTGGCCAAGAGTTGCGAATTTGGCGAAATGGAAGAACGCATGCTACGGAGCAGAATTATCCTTGGCGTGAACGATAAAAAGCTTCAGGAAAGGCTTATATCGGAGAACGGGAATTTTGCCAAAACAGTGGAAATATGCCGCACACGAGAACAGGGCAAAGAGCAATGCGAGGCAATTCAAGCAGGTACGCATGGCAAATCGAATATCAATGCAGTCTCCGAAAAAGAACTGAGGCGTTGCGGCAGGTGCGCCAGAAAGCACGAGGCTAATCGCAGATGCCCGGCGAAAGGACGCACATGCAACAAGTGTGGCCAAAGAAATCATTTCGCTGTCGCGTGCAGAACGAAATGTGATAAGGCGCGCGTAAGCACAGACAGGCTTGCAGCAGTTGAAGCCCAGGAAGAAACTTTCTGGATTGACGCATTATCACTTAACGCCAAGAAAGGCGATCACTGGTCAGCGACAGTGAAAATAGAAGGGACGCCCGTCTTGTGCAAACTTGACACCGCTGCCAATTGTTCGGTGATATCAAAAAAGAAACTGCATGAAATAACCGACAAAAGAGACGAGAGTTGCGACGTCATGCTGAATACGTTTTTTGGCCACCAGAAAAAGGCAACACGACGCATACGCCTGGTTGTCGCCGGAACTGAGTCTAGCCTAGAAGCTAACTTTTTCGTCGTTGAAGACGACGTTCCCGTAACACTCAGTGGTTCTGTCTCAGAACAGCTTGGGTTACTGCGCAGACTCACGGCGGTGGAGCAACCACAGCTCTACGAAGTTGCGAAACCTTACGAAGACGTATTCAACGGCCTAGGCATGCTCACAGGAGTTACCTATCGCATGAAGCTTAAGCTAGACGCCCAAGGCGTGGTTAGGCCGGCAAGAAGGATTCCAATAGCGCTACAGGAAAAAACTAAAGCGGAACTCGACCGCATGGAAGAAGCGCAGGTGATCAAAAAAGTAACCGAGCCAACGGAGTGGTATAGCCACATGGAGGTGGTCGAAAAGAACGGCAAGACGCGAATTTGCATGGACCCTACAGAACTAAAAGCTCTACTGAGGGAGCACTACCCCATGCCGACTTTGGAAGATATCGCGCCGTCCCTTGCCGGTGCTCGCTATTTTTCAACACTAGACGCTGCGTCAGGGTTCTGGCAAATAAAGCTGGATGATGAGAGCTCTCGAATTTGCACCATGAGCACTCTTTACGGCCGTTACCGGTTTCTACGCATGCCTTTCGGGATCTCGTCTGCTCCGGAAGTTTTCCAGCGTGCAATGCACAAGGTCATGGAAGGCCTCGAAGGTGTTGCCGTCGTAATGGACGACATTCTTGTGTGGGGCCGTACCAAAGAGGAACATGACAGGAACATGGAAAACGTTCTGCAGCGATGCCGACTGCACAATTTGAAGCTAAATCGAAAGAAGTGCCGTTTTTTGCAGGACACTGTCAGATACCTAGGGCACGTTCTGACACGTGATGGGCTGAGCTTGGACCCGGACAGGCTGCACGACATCCTACAAGTTAAAGCGCCAAGCGACAAGAGCTGCAGACCTTCCTGGGTATGGTCAACTTCGTCTCCCGGTTCATTCCGAACATGTCGACGGTTACCGCTCCATTACGAGAGCTTTTGAAAAAGGATGTCGCATGGGTTTGGGAGGACCGCCACCAACAGAGCTTCATGGCTCTCCGAGAGGCGCTTTCAAAAGCTCCAGTGCTGGCGTACTTCACAAAGGGCCAACCTATCACATTGTCAGTCGACGCAAGTCAAAGCGGCGTTGGCGCAGTAATAATTCAGAATGGCCACCCCCTAGCGTATTCGTCTCGTTCTCTAACGGAAACGCAACAGAGGTACGCTCAGATCGAAAAAGAAATGCTGGCTATTGTTCACGGTTGCGAAAAATTCCACGACTACCTATTTGGGCAGCCACAAGTTGTAGTGGAATCGGATCACAAACCACTGGAAGCAATTTTTTGCAAACCGTTGTATCAGTGCCCCCTCCGACTGCAGCGCATGCGCCTCAACCTGCAAAAGTACCCGATAGTTGTCAAGTACACGCCGGGGAAAGATTTTTTCATTGCATCCGTTCAAATTTTCAAATGCATCCGTTCTAAAGGAGCAGGATGAACACTTTCACGTCAACGTCATCGCTAACCTGGCCATTTCAGACAGGCGCCTGCTGCAGGTACAAGAAGAGACGGCCAAGGACCCAACAATGCTCCAACTTCACCACTACGCAAGCACAACTTGGCCAGACAACAAAAATGACGTCATCCCGGAACTACGCAGCTACTGGGCCTTCCGAGAGGAACTTCACACACAAGAAGGTTTGGTTCTACGCAGTAACCGCCTTATCATCCCTCCAAAGATGCGTCGCGAGATTATTTGTTGTTTGCACGCTGCGCACGGTGGATCGGAAAAGATGAAGGCACGCGCGCGAACTGCACTGTATTGGCCAAACATAAACAATGACATTGAAGAAGCAGCGCGGCGTTGCCCGGTATGCCAGAAGCGCAGGCCCAGAAATGCTCGAATGCCTTTAATGAGCCACGAAATTCCAAGTTTACCGTGGCAGGTTGTTGGCGCCGACTTTTTCTACCACAACGAACACGAGTACTTGGTTGTCGTTGATTTCTATTCGTTCTTCTTTAAAATCAGAGCAGTGACGTCTACATCTGCTAAACATGTGATTTCCGCTTTCGCAGACATCTTTGCGACTCATGGGTTTCCGCTCCAACTCTGCACCGATAATGGACCACCGTTCACCAGCCAGCAGTTTCGGGACTTCATCGGTAAAGTTGGCACCAACCACGTTTGCTCCAGTCCATATCACCCGCGCTCAAATGGTATGGCGCAAAGAGCCGTACAAGAGGCCAGGAAACTGCTAAAGAAGCATCCATTTGGATCGGTAGGCTTTTGCGCGGCATTGCTCGAATGGAGGAACTCTCCCCGTGACCCATGTTTGCAGTCTCCAGTGCAACGACTCATGGGAAGGTTGACCAGGAGCCTGCTGCCCGTTCCTGCCATCCACCTCCAGCCACGGGTCATACCACCTCGAGACGTGAAGCAGCGACTGCAACAGATCCGCCAGAAACAACGGACCTTCTACAACAGAAGCTCCAAGCACCTGCCAGAGTTGCAACGTGGATCCAGTGTCGCAGTGTACAACATTCCAGCAAAAACGTGGTATCCCGCAGAAGTCGTCCAGACTGCTTCTACTCCACGCTCCTACGTCGTGGAAACTGAGGACGGTCGTCAGCTTCAACGCACCCGTGAACACCTCAGGCCAGCGCACCAGCCGTCCGCACCAGTCGGCGCGCCTACCGACGCGTCTGTTCCTGCGTCTGCGTCTCCGCAACAATCGGAGCCCGAACCGTTGCGAAGAAGCCAGCGAGAACGACGTCCACCGAAAAGATACCCAGACAGAGACTTCTAACCCCCCAATAAAGAGAACTAAAAAAGGGGAGATGCAACCGTGCGCAGTCATGCACGCTTGCCTGTATCTTGTTATACGCCCCCTACCGAGCCGTGTATATAAGCGCCCGCCTCTGTCAATAAATGCTGATTGCCAGACCAGCCTTCGTGCGTGCTACAGCCGGGTTCCTCGATGCCAACGCTGCAGTACGGCGGTGACACGCGTGAATCGAGGCGGCCGACTTTCAGGTTTATAGAACCGCGTGGCCGTGCTCCACGTGTGTTCCAAGCAGAACGTTAAACCTAGCTAGTGGAACAACCGATTATGCCTGGCCAATGCCCCCTTTTGGTTGCGTGCCAAAATCTTTCAGGACAATATCATCACCACCATCTTCATCATCATCATCATCCTTCGTTGGTGTTGAACCGTGATTTTTCATGTGCCACCTGGAAGTGGCGCGGGCAACAGCAGGCGGCGGTTTTCAGCGGTAGATGATGATTGTGGCAGGATGCCCCTAGGGATTGGCCAACCAAACAATCCATAAGGAGATGGCTTCACGTTCAACCACCATCGTCATCTTCCCGCAGCGGAACACTGAGTTGTATGCGAGGCATTCCTCTTCTCCTCTCTGACGCTCCTCTCTCCAGCATCCCTCCTCTCCTCTCCGAAGCTCCTCTCCAAACTGGGATTCCGCAACGAATCGCAACACCTGGGGCTCCGCTTGCGATAATGCGAAGCAGCTTAGGAATGAAGACCCGACGGTAGCCGCTGCATAGTCGGCTGGGGGCGCCACTGTAGCTCCCCGGTATAAATGACGGACGTGCTTGCTCCGCTCCCCTCATTCTCCTGCCGCAAAACCGCGATCGAACTGAAAACAGATGGGAACTTCAGTCTACCCCATGGCTGCTACGCATACTACTCAGGGTTCCCCAACGGGAAGATGGTGAAATTTGGTTTTTTAATTCTTTTGCCCGGAAGATATAAGTGCCATCCACCGAACATTCGTGTTAAATTTTCTTGTCTTGCACATGTTGACTTGAAGAATCTTCCCGTCAACAAAAAGTTCATTCTACACACCTATGCACACGTCCATCGCTCAGCAAACAAACTGAAGCCAATGTACCTGTCAGAAAAAAGTTCGACAATTTTTTTTGCTGCCCAAATTAACACCTCACCTTTAGAGACAATGTTTGTCAACTGTGTATATATAACCAAATTTTGTAACACATTACTCTTTATTGGATTACCTAAATCCGATAATATTTGTCGATTTGTCTGCCTGTATTTCGATTCAACGTTCCTGACAAAAGATAAATGATAAGTTTTGCGATATTTTTACATAACCAAATTCACCCAAATCCTGAATCTTGAAACGCAATTTATGCTAGTCAACATTGCTCACGAAGAAGAAACAAATCGGCAAATTTTACGCACTACAACCATACATTTAGGATTTTCTTAATTAATTTAATGAAAAATTGATGCAGGCCTAATTTCAGTGATAAAAACGAAATACGCACACAAAAAAATATTTTCACCCAAAATTTAAATGACAAGGCGGTACGGGAGAGAAATATCCTGATATTAGGTGGGGGGGAAGAGAAGGAATTTGCTTCGCAAGGGTGGAAAAGGCTGGGATTTTGACATTAATGTATCGAGTTAGCAAACACACTGCCGTTTCTTCTGTGGTAACAGCTAGCGTACGTGAAGCCAGCACACTTTTTGTCGACCTCCTTTCGCAGTTATTTTGCAGTTGGGGTAACTTTATGGTTCTGAATTTCCCGCAAATCGGTTATACCTTAGTTTTTCGAGCGCTTTTGCTCAGACGGGCGTTTCCAAAAATTCTCAATTACTTTCTTGTCGTTTCATGGTGCTTCATTTAAATCCTGCTTCATTCATGCTGTAAGCACACTTTGAAGAGCCGAACGTGGTTCGGCCCTTTTCTTAACTCTCAGACGTTTGTTCGTGTCCCCTTTTACCTCTAACTAAACGCTCTCAAACATCTGCCCGAGCTCTATGTCTTTCAATCCTTGTAGAACTGTGTGCGCTAAGTCGACAGAACCAGAAAATAAAACTGTCATCCCTCATCTTCACTGCTTTCTCTCTACCTATATAGAGTGCAACACATAATGCAGTAAGAAAGTTTAACTCAATATTATGTCCCCAAGGTTCGGCAAGGGCTACTGAAAGGGAGAACATCTGCGTTCCGGTGTTTCCCTTTATCAACTTTTCGCGAGCTCAAGGTGGTTGGTGCCAGTGCTGTTATTCATATTAGAACTGGTATCAGCTACCATTTAGGCTACATTCGAAACATAGACTACTCGGTACCGGGAGCGATACACCGGGGTTGAGATGTTTATGACGTCGGCTGTGCTTATAGATACATCTAAAAGAGAAGATAATATAACCGTAGCAAATACTGAGCTCATTCGGTTATAGTATTTAAAGTGGTGCTATGTACATGGAGGAGCCTCCTGGCTACTCAACGACCTATGGTTCTTCGGCATGGTAAATCAAGCCATGGGGGTATCGCTCGAGCTTAGCCACATACTCTACAGTCACGGAAAAGTTACGATATGTAACTTTCACGCGCAGATGCACAAGGTAACTGTATTCATGGCACCAAATGACTAAACCAAAGGTCGTAACAAAAAAAAAACACTATTTTAAGTAGTAAAGCGTCTCTGCCTACCTTTACATACGCACGACAGCAATTACCCCACAAAAAGTGTTGAGCTGGTAAGACAGCAACAGTGGTCACTCCCAAAATATTTTGTGGTCCTTAAAAGGGCTTTCTACGCCTCTTCTAATGTAGCGGTGTAGAGGGACTCACTACGCATCGACTGAAAAGCAAGTGAAAAATGTCTGTCGTGGTCTTTGTTTAACTTCACATTGAAGAACAGTTTCAGCATGCAGCGTCCAACTAGTTTGGCTAAAGTTTGGATGGCTACAGATTAAATAGCTACAGTTTGGATGGCTACAGGGGCCACCCACTTCTTTATTACTTTAAAAGTTGTTTTCATGACTGTTATCCCTGTGGTGTCTGAAACAAAGGTCATCCGTGTTACGGCCTACGCCAATGATATGCAAATACCTTCCTCGTCCAGGACCCATTTTCCAGCAGGGGCCGAACAGCACAGTTTACAATACAGTCGCCTTGGTGGATCAGTGAATAAGGTGTTGTTCTGTTGAGCCCAAGCACATGGGTTTGATTCCGTGACGCCGCCACTGTATTTTCGATGGAGACAAAAAGCAATAACTCCTGTCTGCTCGAAATTTTGGCGCGCCTCATAACATGTGCAGCGTCAGTTCGTTAAAACTAATAATCAATAAATCACTCAACGAATGATTCAATCATTAAATCTTCTGCAATACAACTTGCAGACACTGAACGCCTCTTGCCTTCTGGTGATTTTTTAATGTTGATGGCGCAAGGCCAACTGAGGCAAAGGCTGCCACAGCAGTGGCTATACATGAGAAATTAAAATGGAAACACTAAAGTTGATGAACTAACACTACCAGGGACAGGTTATAATTAGGCGTGGTATCAAAATATGTCTAACAATTTCACATTTGCTCAAGTTTCAACTTTTTGCTACTTCATGATTATTTCGCTATTGGCCCTGGCAGTTAGCGCAGGTGAAGTTCTGGAAATCACAATTTTCTGTCGGGTGATCATTTTCATCACAGTTCGACTACGACAGCAGTTCGTGCCGTGCCCGAACTACTGATAGTTATACTAACGCCGCCGGTCCGGATTGTATGGTAGGACTTGATATGTAAACAAAACCTGGTTTAATCGATTCAGGGTGTGCAGAGGGGTGAAAAGCCAGGATTTGGTGCTTTGTCGGGATCTCGTTATCATCTCGGCAAATCGTGTGCGCCTGGCAGCCGTAGCATACTTTTCCTTCAAGCCTTCATGTTCGTCGTTGTCTGTTTCGGTGATCATATCTTGCTCACAGATCACACCCTGTGAGCTTTTCAGGCTCCGTTGCGGTGTGACCTTGATATCCAGATCGACCAAGCGCGTTGGTTTAAGGACATTCCTGTCGTGCTTGTTACCGTTCACTTGGACAGGGATTTCACCCGTCCTCGGTTTTTCGGCTTTATATGAGTCACCTATGACACTTCAAAGAACTTTGATATCAGTAATACAGACTGTGAAGCGGGAGGTTTTTCTGAGTCCACTAACTCAGTCACTACAAAGCGAGAGTTGTTGTCAGGATTAGTAGAGATGGAAATACAATTCTGCAGGAAAGGACACTTCGGTGCGGCTTCTTGTCAGGGACCGATAAGGTTTTTTGGGTGGATGGGGGTTTTAATTTACCATTTCGTATATACAAAAAGCAGGGCACGGGGTACTTTCTCCTCAAATATTTCCCTGATAGTCAGAGAGGTGCCGGAGTTTCCTGCCTGTTGACCAGACAGGGCGCCCATCGGTAGGAGCTTGACCCGGGCTTTGATAGCCACAGCCAAAGGTTTCTGCCTAAAACCTTACAACTCGTTACCACGGTTGGTTACAGCGGGAATAAGGGAGTTCGCGGTTCGTATTGTAGCCAATTCCGTCACGTTAAATCCACAAATTGCCCTATGGGGTTCCCTCTTTCCTCCTATACCAATAATAATATCACTTAAAAACTGCTCTTTGTGATCAATTGAGGCACTAATTGTGAAGGTTTCTGGTGACATCGGCGCGTTGTAAGTACCTTGTTCTCGCGCTGCTGAGATGCTTTGGTGGAAGATTTGAGTATTACCACTACAGGAAACGCTGGTTATACGGGATAGCATAAAGGACAACGTACACAGTTGCGGACGCAGCTTTACCTAATATGTGAGGTGTTTTAAAACTCACCCAACACCCTAGGTAATCTCCAGGCAGTTGGTGCAAACCATGCCCACGGTGAACTCTGCGTATTTTACCATGCGCTGCCTGCAGTCGAAGTATTAGTCTCTCGAGCACTAGCAACTGTAAAGTGAGGTTTATGGCCGTTGTGATGCCTGCCATGACTGAAGTGTTTGGAAGGGCTGTATTGGTATACATGATTACAAATC
The DNA here is from genome assembly GCF_048455015.1 of Haemaphysalis longicornis. Classification (NCBI taxonomy): domain Eukaryota; kingdom Metazoa; phylum Arthropoda; class Arachnida; order Ixodida; family Ixodidae; genus Haemaphysalis; species Haemaphysalis longicornis. The sequence continues at coordinate 112,816,114 of NW_027526407.1, read as the reverse complement.
TGAAGTGCATCAGGCCCTCGAGAGTAGAGTGTGCCATTAAACGCCAAAAAATGATTTTCTCGGGCGCCACTTTCTTTGACATGATGCCGAGGTGCCACAGACTAGCCCCTGTTAAATACACATGAATGTGCCACGTGGAGAGAAGTGACTACTATGCAACAGCAGCTAAAGCCATATACTATACTATATATATATATATACAATATACTATATACCTCGTTCGTGCCCTACAGCTGGGTGGCGAGCGATGCGTAGCTGTGGACGTTGAAAGCCGTCGCTGTGCCAATGTATATATGACTGTTTCAGAAACTACCACAAAGCTCGACACGTGCGCGATAAAGGAATCCGTCTGGATCTCTCTCCACATTTTGTGCGTAGTCGGCACACCTATCAACGAAAGAAAATATATGTTTAGAACGTAGTGCCCTATAGGGATTTAGAGAAACTACGAACATCACTTATAGCCCAATACATAAAGCAGTACTCCGCCACGCTGCCACTGTGTGAAAGCCCCGTAGGCAAGGTTATCTGAGCGGTGAGTCAAGCAGTCACAGTACGCCCGCTGTAGATCCAGCGAGCGAGGCATATCAAAATTTCAGCTTTAGCTTCACAGCTTACTGATGAAGGTGTCCCTTTCTAAACGAATAAAAAGAACACGCACAAGAAGCGTCGCAGTAGTCTTGAACTACAGCCGATAGCGTTGATATACCTGCATTGATGGCTGCTGAGCGCTCGCTACAAAACAGTATATCCTTCTAATGTGTTCTAATAACGCCCTAAAGAATCATGGCATTTGCTTGTCAGAGAAAACCTCTAAGCAATTCGAGGAGCACTTTTATTCTTACAATTGGCCTCTTAAGAATTGTAGTCGTTAAAACCTACCCAAAAAACTCTTACAATGTAGTTATGACATATTTGATCACTAATGACTGTGCACCTGGCTACAATACGAAATGCCCGTTGTCTCCACGTCGGTTTTTGGGTATGTATAATCTGAATATAGCAAGAAGAAATCTTTCTTCGGTCGTCGCAATGGGTATGTGCATCACATATAAATAGTGGAAAGTGACACCAGTTTCAGCGCCACGTGAACTCCTACGTCACAGCAAGAGGCTATGTCACCTCCTACGTCACAGCAGCCATCATAATCGACATCGCGCGTGTATGCCGGGATGTGCGCCAGAAAGTTGAAACGGTGACGCAGCACTGCTCCAGTCATCCTCATCAGTTTCGTCTGGCGCCATCTAATAACGAGTAGTCGAGGGTGAACGACAGAAGCGGAGCGTTTGGATGGGAGTGGGGCCATGTCTCCAAACTTTTCCTAGAGTAAAGTATCGAATAACACCATCTTAACTAATTGCTTACGTATCCGCAGTGAAAAAAACTCGCTTTTCCGCTGGCCAGCGATCTTGCAAGAAATTTGGGTTACGAGTTGGCAGGCTAGCCTGTTGCTCCACAAAGGCAGGGTATTATTCCTGTGCAAAGTCTTTTAAGTGCCCTTAGAGCTGCGCCGTTGCTACAGAACCTACCGTTGTTAGGCCGCTCTGTATGCTGGGATATGAGTGGGTAATTTGAATGTTGAGGTGCTCGTTGCGGACGCGTTAATATTTACCACTTCACCGTAGCTGCTGACGCTGCCGTTGCTAGGTAGCGTTGCATGCTGGGATATATCCGGCAGACTTGAAAAGCCTGAGCAAAGGATTTGACACCGCTGCAAACAAGCTGTGCCGTCGTCCATGACGCTGCCGTCACTCGGCTCCATGCAGAGAAATAGGCCCTAAATTCGAAAGTTGCGTCACATGTCACTGTCTACAGTAGAAGCAGCTTTCATGCCGGGAGATGAGGCGGTACTTTGAAATTGCTCAGCATGAGGTTTGACGTTGCTGGAGGCACGTGTTCTTGTTTACTCATCGTTGCATGGGCCACGCTGCATGACGGGAAATCAGAAGCCCTTGTAGTTTACCCGAATACGTTCAGAATTAGAAAACGGAATTGACTTCTTTGCGATTCGCTAAAGCGGGGCTGGATGGTAAACGCAAGGTGACCGAGGTTAGATTACTGAATGCTTGTGTGTCTACGTGTCGAAATAAATTCCAAGATTTGGGCAGAGGCAATCAATCTCTCGGTGTGAAATTCTCCTAATTTGGTCGTTAAACGCCACCAGTTCGACCACCGCCTCAAAAAACACGTCAATCTCTAACTAAACACTAATCTCTAACAGAGATTAGTTCCCGGGAGTCGCTTTTAAGTGCGAATGCACTTCTTAAGCGAGCCTGAATCGTCCGCCGCCGTCATCCACATAGCAACAGCTGCGGGTGCGCGCGCTCCTCGTCTTCCTCCTCGTCTTCCCTAGCAACGGGGGGAGGTGGGCGTGCGCTACTCTCCTCCTCCTCTCTCCGCTCAGTGACTGCGGGTGTTGTGCGCCTCCTCTCCACTCCAAGATCACGATATCCACCGTAATCGCGCAATCAACAACCATGCATTCGCACTTACACACTCTCCCCGTCGGGGAAGTGCGAGGGAATTTTTTATGTTTGCGAATGGTGAGAAATGAACGCACAGCAACGTGACATAGTTCAAAGACTAGGACTGATTTTGTAGTCAACTGGAACGAATAATTCAAGCCTTTAGAGGTGTTTTAAACATGTTAGGACAGTGATGCTTCAGTTACGTGCAGTGTGGAAAAACATTTTCGGGTGAAACTGGGGTGCGCCATATATTCTAAACATTCTTATCGGAATGACACGGGTTCGATTGCAGGCCGCGGCAGCCGCTTTTAAAATGCAACGACAAGAAAAAACGCCCGTGTGTTAGAGATTTCAACGCACCCCAGGTGGTCAAGATTAATCCCGAGCCCTCCACTATTGCTCGCCTCATATTCTGTAACGTTTGGGCGCGTTAAACCCTTTTATAATGGTTTCTCCTCGGTAGTTGTATAGCAATATAGCAGATTCTCGCTTAATTCAAACTTCAATTTTTCGCCCTTCGCATTATCGCAACGTGAATAAATATTCGAATCCCAGTTAGCGACGACGGTTACAAATTGCGCACGGTTACAAATTGCGCAGTGGGAAAGGCAGCGGGGCAACCGCGACAACAGGCAGATCATCCGGCACTTTTTTCTCACGCAGCTGCTACCTTCGGCTACATACCGTTTTCTCAAGATTTTGCCGAAAGCATTATAGCAGTAGAGGCGACCTCACCTTTCTTTACTCAATGCGCGGGTAAAAAAACCTGCATTCTTTAAAAATTGGCGGTGGAAAATTTTTTATTCACATGGCCTATTCGCGCTGTCACCGGCAAGTGCTACTTGAAATAATAAAATGCTGTTATTAGAAATTCTTATTTCGTCCTATAAATGTTTGCTATTTTGCTTCCCTCCCACTCCCGAAGCCAAGAAAATGCCATACGGGAAAAGCATAGCGTAATATAAAATGGGGCGAAATTCCATACACGTATCAGTGAATTCACATTTCACCTTAGTGCGGCGGCGCATAACAATACGGCAAAAGCCACGTAAAATTCAATGAGAAAATATTGTCACGGGAAGAAGACGACGAGAGCTATCGTCCCAGCCTGTGATGAAGACGAAGATCCAGCTACGCAGGCTCCCTCATGGCCGACATGGTGTAAATAGTGTAAATACATCACTCGCATCTTCAAACAAAAAATATTTTTTAAGGATGGGAAGTGGCGTATTTACAAAGAGATGTGATGGGCCTATTTACAGAATGTACATGGCGGCCATAAGATAGCGCGCGCCAGGACAAAGCTACTTCGTCGCTTTCGTCGTCTCCTGTCTGAGCCCAGGCCGTATGGGCCATTCCCGCCCATTTGTGCCCCTTGGTATCACCCCTGTTCGATGGCGACCATCCCGGATGAAGCCGCGTCGCGATGACGCTTCTGATGCAGAAGGGAAATGTGATGGAAATATACAGTGAAGAATCGCTTGCCGCCACGGATGACGATGGCGTGTTTGGTGATGCCTGGACTCGCGACTCCAATGTCTTCAGCGGCAACGAAGCGTCGAAGGTTATCGCAGCCACGTCGGATGCGAGTGCTGGGACACATCTGCGGTTTGTCTCATCACGGCTGGTCTTGGCAGGTCTTGATCGGCATCTCACGGGCTGGGGGCACGAGGCGAGGCACATGGTTGAACTGTGGTTGTGGCAGGGCTGGGATGGCCTGACATGGCCCACGTACCATCGATAATCGCGTCCAGTCCGAGACGGTGCGAAGCTGAGGCCAGGATGGGGATGATCGACCCGCACACCCCGCCAAAATGTTACGTGGTGGCAGAAGTGATGAGGGGATCCATGGTTGATGAGAAGTGGTCTGTTTGTGGATGGTAGTTTTCCGTAGTAAAGAGACTTGCTAATGCGGTCGCTAAGCGCCGCATGGTCACCGAACAGCTGAAAGTTAGGGCTGAACAATTCTTCTTGATCGTTGCCCATCGACAGGGCGCGAAGTATGTTTAGTTTCATGTCGATAGAGTTTACGTCGAAATCATTTACTATTTCTTCAATGAACCCGCAAGAAGCTAAAATATAGCAGCAGCTAAAGCCAATTCCAATGCCTCGCTTGACACCCTCGCGCGCTCGGCTCGCGCGTGACAATATCATTTCTGGAACTTTTACCTACCTCTCAGAACAGCAAAGCATAGCAAACTCTTACAAATGCCCTCGAGGTAAGCAGGACTGAACAGATATAATTTTTGCTGTCTCTTGTCGATAATCGTGTAAAGTGTGAGCATTTGTGTGCGCGCTACGATAGTGCTCGCTTCAAGGACACATGCAAGGTGCCTGTAACTTTCGTGTCCAATCCCCCTTGCACTCCGTCTGCTTCTCACGACCATTATCACCACCATGTCGCACCTCATCTGCTTCTCATAGCCATCCACATCATGATTCCTCGGGCTGGTATTCTTGGTTGCTTCTCGGAATAAACGCGCCGTTCCGACTGACTCTGCGACGTCTCTTCTGGGTGACGGCTGCCTTTGACGTCTCCCTCAATATGTATTTTAGTATTTGTTGGCTATTTAAAATTACGGTGCCATCAATGATTGCTTTTGAAAAGTGGAATTTCTAGTATTTTGTTTGAAGAGTGTCTCGCTGCTTCTAAGGGTTTCCTATTTCTAGTCCATTTGTGACGTTTCGTATAGCGATCACTGCTTGAAGTTTGTTGTACTTGGACATCAGGTATAGACGGTTTTCAATGATCTTATTGACAAAAAATACAGACTACGCAGCACCTCTTTTTTGTGAAACCGGGCAGGATGTAGACCAGGATCAGGCTACATAAAGCGGCATGACTTCGATCAAACTCCACGCCGAGATGTCAAACGGAGTTGCACCAGGAGGCAGTCTATTCCCCAGAATGCAGGCCTAGAGAGGTAAAACGTTGAACGAGCTATTCCTTGCTACAAGTAAACACGAGTGCGCGCCGTCCCAGTGGGTGGCGCTAGCTGTTTTGTGTGCGCCTTTTCTTGTAAGCTAGGACGAGTAGATGGAACGAGTTTGAATTTTTTCTCTCAAAAAACGGCTGCAAATGGAAGTGCTGGGTATATTTTTTGGGCGCAGAAGAATATGTACCGGGTGTTTTATCACTTCTTGTCATGGTAATCCTGATTATGTAAAACATTAGAGAGAAAAGGTTCCTTTGTTATGCTTCAGTAGTTTCAGATTTTTCTTTGCGTGCGGTTTGCAAATTTGGTGGTGATGTTGTTGCAAAAGTGATTCTGCGCTTTTCTAATACAAAAATTTAGTCTTGACATAAAGACCTCCGTTTTTTACGAGTGAAAAAACTTTTTTACAATGAAAATGTAATCTTGCGAGTTTGGTCCAAAATATTACCTCTGGTAACTGCAAAGCGGTTGTACAAAAATAGAAATTGGTTTTACAATTCAAATGTACTTTGCAGAAAATATGTTTCAAAACTTTTACAATGCCAATGCAGTTTACGCATTATTCGACGAAATTATTTTTAACGGTAAAATGCAACTTTATGTTGTCTGAAATTATTTATCGTTATGCGTTTTATTGGTCGCGAGAACATCGCCATACAACAGGCATTTCGCGTGAATGGATATAGCATTGGTAATTGGGAAATGATCTTGTGAATCCCGCAGTGTCTTTTGCTAGCTTGGTTTCAGTTGGTTCAAGAACTTACCGACATCAACGCTGGATTTAAATTTGGGTCTTTTTTTCAAACGGAGGCATACCATTAAAATATGAGGTGGTTAGTGAGCTGCACCAGTGTAAAGCGGTGGCAATGAAGCAGCGGAATAAATGCCTTTCGAAAAGACCATACAACAAGCATTTTCTGGTTTGCTTTGTCAAAAAAGAAACAACATTTGGTTTTTGTATTTATTACCCGTCGACCTAATCACATGCTGTCACAAGAGGAAATAAGTTTCTCCGGCGTTGTTGAAGGCTTCGAGGCTTTAAACAAAATTTTCTCTAATGAATCCTATCCATCAATACATTTACAGGTCAGGTGTGCAATGCACGAACGTTACCCTTCTCAAATTTGCCGAGGAACCAGTTCAAACACCATTTCTTCGTAAGGGACATAGGATAGAAGGCATCCTTCACTAGTGTAGAAAGTTCTTCCAACGATCTTAAATAACCAAGTGTTTGTGAAGTCAAGAGGGAATACCGCTTTCCTTAAGCCAGAAAGCATTAGTTGCTGAACTGATAAAGATATCGACCTAAGAGGAAATATAGGATGAAGGCCAACATCCACGTTTTCTTCGACAGACATCACTCAAAATCTTAACTTCGGTGGCAGAGCTGTCGGTTATTGCAACACAATTCTTGGAAACGAAATTCTGGTAGTTATTCCCCGCAAGGCATACTCACGATAATTTCGGAGATCGCCTTATCAACACTATATGAAATTACATTTCATCAGTTATAAGCATGAGTAATTTCGGAAGCTATGTTGCTTGCTTTTCGAGATGATGTGAACAAGGAGACCAAAAAGGTCAGGACAACGTATCTGCATTTAGACGGCAAATTGGAAAAACTGTTTTGGTGTTCCAGTGTTTGCCATGTAATAACTTGGAAACGTCGTGCTCAACGAGGCCTTCATACGTTACAATAAGCGAAATGTAGCTACAGAAAGGTGAACGTTTTCTTTCTCAGTTGATCAGAGGAAGGACATCCGCAATCTAAGACTGCTTTGTATTTGCTCGTTTAAACAGAAGCGCTTTCCTAATGTTGTTTTGGAAAGTTCCATCAAGGGAATGCTGGATTAGTAAAATGGGAATCGGTGTTAAAGTAGGTTCTTTTTTGCTTAGATTGCTTGAATGTAAAAGTGAAAAATCCCGTACTAGACACGGCAGTCGATCCTTTTTATGAGAGTAGTAAAGAAGTAGGCACTGCCAAGTGGGCTCTGGCAGAAAATGTTCCGAGATTGTATTGGCGATTTGAAAAATTAGTGTAATGGTAACCGGCCAACTCGTGGACGTTTCAAGCTGGCGGCATACAATCAAATATTAAAGATTTTGGAAACATATTTCTTTTGCAGTTCATCCGGTAGCTTGTTACGCCTAACGGGCGGTGGAAGCATTAGCGCGTAATGGCTTCTGTGAGAGATGTGGTCAGCAAAGAAGGCAACAGGCTTTGCTTCGAAGCGTCACTGTTACAAATGCTGGCTCTCGCGTAGCATCCCCACAGAAAAAAATTCCCTCGCACTTCCCCGAGGGGGAGAGTGTGTAAGTGCGAATGCACGGTTGTTGATTGCGCGATTACGGTGGATATCGTGATCTTGGAGTGGAGAGGAGGCGCCCAACACCCGCAGTCACTGAGCGGAGAGAGAAGGAGGAGAGTAGCGCCCGCCGTTACGGCGAGGGCTACACGAGCGCCCTCACGCGTCGGAATGCGGAGCGCCCGCTACGCGAGCGAGAGCTCTCCCGCCCGAAGTGGAGAGGAGGCGCCCAACACCCGCAGTCACTGAGCGGAGAGAGGAGGAGGAGAGTAGCGCGCGCCCATCTCCCCCCGTTGCTAGGGAAGACTAGGAGGAAGACGAGGAGTGCGCGCACCCGCAGCTGTTGCTATGCGGACGACGGCGGCGGACGATTCAGGCTCGCTTAAGAAGTGCATTCGCACTTAATAAAGAAAAATGGACACCCCGCGAGACTAGCGATACGATGACGTCTTCATCAGTGACTTCCCTTGGGGGCAACATAAAAGGCAGCTCTAATACAGCATTTCCTGGGTGGAGTAATATGATAGGACCACGATTGTGCGCAGGCAAGTAATACGGGGATTCAATATCGCCGAATTGGTGCGCCACACGCTACCAAATTGATTGCCGCCCTCTTGTAGCGGTTATATGCCATAAACGTACCATAAACCTTACCATAAACTTTGACGAGTGCCATTGCAGGCGGTGACAGTCGCGACAGCGAATATGGCAGCCCCGGGGAACATCCGGTCGTTTCACCTCGCGTCCGAATGACGCGAAAAACCTTTTTCGTAATGGTAATAAACGGTTTGTGTGGCACAATTTTTTTCACTCTCGTACTGCTATGACTGCTTTAGGTTAGCTTCATTATTGCCAATCTTTCAGCTGCATCCTTACGGTTTTGTGTTGTAAAGTGTCGTCTGACTAGCTTTGATGGCTGTTCGCGTTCGCCACTGGTGAGCTTTGGACAATTTCGCCATTTTGTAACTTCTAAAGGTCAGTGCATATTGACGCCGTGACGTGGCATTTTTCATATTTCGCGGGCGTTTTTTATGTCAGAATAAATACGTACGCCATTAGTTCTTCGCTGAAAATACCGCAGATAGATGCCACTCGTTGGTACCAACTATTGTCTCATTGACACTTCAATAATCAGGGCAGTATTAGTCGAAGTAGGTAATTATTTATAATAACTTATAAATCTCATTAACAAAAAGTAGTAGCGGCTACTCCACTGTAAAGGAAACATTATACTTTAAATGTTTGTTCGACAAATGTCATTGCCGTTTTTTAGAATCGGGGTGCATGAGAGCTGGAAAACCCCGTATAGCGCAGCCGGGTTTCGCCCAAAGATTTCTTGCATGCTGCACGCAATTAAATCATCACTTTTATTCCGTATGTAAAACATGGAAGAGTACAAGTATCGTTCGAGTTAACTTCCAAATCATTTGTAATTTTTTTCAGTATGCCACGTTTCTCTCTGTTCACGTTTGAGCATTTGTAAACCTAAGAAGGGACACTCAAGAAATGGACGTTGTTAGGGGTGATTACATTGACTTATGTTCGGAGGCAATAACTACGCGTAGCATTTTATGACAAAATAAAACCAAATTTGGGACGGATAAATTTTTTACCTGTTCCTCAATCTTCTAATTCTTTTACAAAACCATTGACGGTTTTCAGTTGTCACATATTATCCTACTTGCTGGAACTATGAATAAGAAAATTGCTTTTTGAGTCAGTATGCGTTTACGGTGCATGCACGTTTTGTTGTAGACGTGTATATTACAATAATATTAAACGTTTTTTTTACTTGTTCATGCTTTTTGCGCGTCGAAAAGATGTCAACAATGTTCGCGGTCTGCCTCACTGGATGGTACCGAAAATGGGGCATTCTGAAGATGCCAGCAACCAGCTTTTTGGCTCACACCTTCTACTTTTGTGTTATGTTTTGGGCGTTAGTTTGGGCTGGATCATGCATTAGATACAACACCGCCAGCACTTAGGACAAGGAAAACCAAACACGGCGCTGCGCCGCTGTGTACCGTCTGAAGGTTTATTTCGTGCGATGCGCGGTGTACAAATTCCGTAATGCTGAAGACGGTGGCAGCATTTGCGGGAAACCGCATAGTGCCTTATACGCCCAACGAACTGAATTCTTTCACCCACCGAACATAATCTCCCTATTCTTAACATGAGTATGAAACAGAACACAATATCCTATGAACACTCACACTGTAGCGCCGTCTACAATGGGCCACCGCCAATGTCCCAAGTCCAGTGTGGGTCCGACAAACTGTTGTCTTAATGGTCGTTTTCTGGAGCTAGAGCATTCTCTATCAATTATTACCGCCATTTATCTTGCCTTGCCCTACATTGCTGGGAATGTGACTCCTTACTTAATATTTCAGAGCAGCCAGTGGGATTCATCGTAAGTAGCGCTTGAAACGGGACACAGAAGAGAAGACACACACGACGGCGCTACTCTTCTCTTCTGTGTCCCGTTCAAGCGCTACTTACGATGAATCAAAACCAGCTAGCCCAGCTGTCAATTTTACAGCCAGTGGGAATAGTTTAAAAAGGCAGCGCCAGCTTGAAACACGTGATACCTCCCTACTAAGAAGAGCAGGGGCTCAATTTTTTAAACTGACGTCCGATGTATGTTTTGAAGCGACTTGGTGCTGGCATTCAAATGCGTGTATTCTTGGTGGGGGTGGGGGCGTTCCTTGATTGTGCGGAAAACATATAAAATTGCGCGGGAGGTCGTAGGAGGCCGTCACTAACCGATTTAGCAATGAAGACCGTTGTATATGCATGGCCTTTTTTAATTGGCCAAAAAAAGTCAGTCTTATTTTGCAATGTTTTTTGTATTTCTCAAGCCTGCCAGCTTTATACAAAATGAGGATGACTAGCTTCATCGCAGCACTGTTTCGTTAACAATGTTTAGGTTCCTGGCTTTTTTTTTGCATATCTTCTTTTCTTCCTAGTCTTTTTTTTCTACCTCTATCACATTTAACCGGACGGATAAGCCTTTCGCTATTCATCTGTAGGGTGTGTTGTCTCTTCTTGGCCGATTAGCTAACACTTTTTTAAGGTACCGGTTGTATTGCTGTAAAGAAAATGCCAAAATTCTAAAACTGGAACTGAAGTATAGCTCTAGACCACAAGACAAATGAAAGCTTAAAACAGATTTTCATGATCAGTCTTCACAAAACAATATGCACAACAACTGCCTTAAAAATTTTCCGTCAAGGCGTCGAGAAGTAGTAAAAGGGAGCTTTCGCAAGACAAGCCCCATGTGAACAGGAGAAGTAAACTGGAAGACCTTAACAGCTGTAGAAAACACTAGGTCTTTACGGCGTTCTGAAAAACGCAAGTATGCAAAAAATGTATATGGTAAATAAGAGATATGCAGTAAAAATGCTCAGAAATGAGTAATTAGGATTTTCTGCCAAATATAACAAAACATAAAAAAATTGAAGAGTTATCGTAATAGTTTGGCTCGCAATTCACACTGCTTGAATGAAAAGCACCATTAATAACTCGTTGCTTGCTGGTCCGACGATAACAGATACGGTAGCTTGAAGAACAAAAGTCATTGTATATCCGACACAAATGCTAGCGTCATGGCGCACTGTTCGATGCCGGGGAAATTAGGATGGCAAAATTCGTCTTTAGGTAAAAACATCACAACGTTACAGTTTACGGATGATCCACCGCAGCATTTATAATTTTGTGATATATTTATGTTTAATTGCGGCCAAATTTATCGCATCAGTCTTGTTTTGTAGGGAGCCAACCACAGAAAGCTGAAAACAATGTTGTGAATTGACCTGCCTTCGAGTAGGGACGGAGAGGCGTTGCCAAGGGGATGTACGCCGAATGGTTGGCTGTCATCTGCTCTGCGGTAGTTCGTGTTTGGTTTCCAGCATCGCGACAGATGCGGTGACTTGCGTCAAACGTAGCTCTCCTACTAGTATCAACACTGCAGCGATTAAACACCATTGAGTGAGAACGAATGTAAATGAGGGCAGCTAAATGCCGTTACTGTGGGCAACGAATGAAGCGACAGGCAACCAATGCTGCACCTAAACTGAGCAAGCACGACTGCTGAAACCGTTGAACAGGGAAGATTTTTTTGGCGGTGTACAACTGCAGGCGAAGTTCCGATTGGCCAACTTGTGAAGTCGGTGCAAGACATGCGCATCGGTCACAATGCAACGTTAATGGCGAAAAGGGTGGGTTGTTCACGTATTGTGACTGAGCCACCAATAGATTTTGGCCTATTTGCTGCAATCGTCACGCTCAGTAGTGTGGTTGCCAATGAACCGCTCGCTAAAACTACCAACAGATTTTTAAGATATCCACCATAAGAACTTTTTTCAGCGCAAAATGTTTAAAATGCTTTTTCAATTTACGAAGTTTGCATAAACAGCCCACCTGCAAAAGGGTCACACGTTGCCGGGAAATATTTTCGCAGGAAGTATTTCAGCCATGACTTTTTGAGAACAAATAACAAAACTAGAAATATTTCAAGACAATTGGAGAAGCTAGAGCGCCGACATCCGCCGTTTGGCCTCAAACGAACCTAACTGTAACATCAGTCTTTTCTACATCAGTCTTTTATTTGCACGTAAAAATGGCACACCAAGATAAGCTACACATAGACTCTTCAAGCTAATGAAGGGCTCATTTTAGCCACATCGAAAGAACATTACTATGTTGCTGAATACTTTTTACAGCCTTGTCCAGAGGTGGCATTATGCGCACCAAAGCTTGTCAAATGGTGTTGATGAAGCAAGCACCGATTTTTTAAAACGCCCCCTCACAGGTTCAACCACTATGCAATAAAAGAGTTGCGCAACGTTTCGTTATTTTGCTAACTTTAAACGTGATACACGAAGGTCTGGTGCCTGCGTTACCGCAATAACAGCCCTACAAGGTCGTTTATTGAATTATCCAAAATATTTTACTGGTGGATTGCGGTGACAAAATAGCCAGCAATATCCGCAAGTCCGCAAGTCATGGAAAGTCACCCTAAAGATATTATTGGGAGAATATTTCGACATGTTGCTTTCATGTATTAGCTAAAAATCACCACAAACTCATCACAACCTTGAAGCAAAGAACTGTGGCTTGAACTGCAGACGCCGATCCTGCGTATCTCTTGCTATAAATGTTGCTAAAATAGCCTGGAGTCACCTCTATCGAGGTTATCTACACTTGGATCTTTGTGATGTATTTAACAAAATTGCATTGAACTGCGATATTTTGTGACAGTAAATCAAAGCACGCTTTCTAACTGTGCTCCAGGCACCAAGCGAAAATACTCGGACAAGCCTCGGATACTGAAAATACTGTCGTTCTCTCACCATGTAAGTCATTTTTTGTCATACATTCTTCGGGCATCGTCCCACACACGTTGTAAGAAAATCCAGGTGTTGACACTGTGCCCATGGCTTTGGCTATATCTTGTTCGTATTTACGTAGTGCTTCTCTTGAGAGCGAAAAAATGGCTGCATGCCACGTGGGCCTGTCAATTCGCCGAGCTGCGGTGGAGGTAATGTGGGTGTTGCGGAATCGTTCTATGCCGCCACGTGTATTTGAGCTTCTATAAGTGCGCTAAGGCACGAGAGGGCGGCGATGGGGGCCGGTACCAAGTCATTAATGTGCTTCAGAATTTACGTGCTTGAACTGCATGAATGGGCCCCACGGCGGTGGGTACTTTATTACTATATTCGCTGTAATCATTCGAGTAAAACACTATAGTCAATCTTGCGCTTCCTAAACGCTGTTTTGGTCCGTCTGTCTTTCTGCCTGGCCCTACATATTGCCTCCCGCACGAAAGACAAAAATTTTACCGAGACGTATGTACATGCAGAAAATTTCCAAACTATTAGATACCGTCACCTAATTCGTACTTGTCAACATTTCTTAGCAAGAATAATACATCAGACATCTTCGAAGAAAAAGATAAATACTTACCCGACGCAGGAACTATAATGCCTAATCGAAAACACACGTGGGAGCACGTTTCCCACGCAAATCCATATTTTGACCACAAAATACCTAAACATTTGGAGTTCATGGGTCAAATGCCATTTAAAAGCGGAACAAAAGGTTCTATCGGTTGCTGCGCCAGCAGTGCGAATGTGAACAGTTGAATTTAGCAAACAGCACTTTTATTTATCATGAGATATATATATATATCATGAGATATACTGTATCTGTTGCTGCCTGCTCTTCAAATTGCCGAGAATGGAGGGAAACAGCGTGAGAGGTGGCCGGGTTTAGTGGATACACATTTTCGTGGCAGTGTTGGCAGAGGAGTCTCGTCTCACTGTAATATTGAAGCGAAGTGAGTAGATATACGGGTAATGATTTTTTTCATCTGCACGAGTCGTGAGGGCATTGATACCTACAAAGAGTAGGCGTTAGCGGCATTCCCTTCATTTCCAAGAAAAAAACATTGTCCTCGCGTGCACTGGTGGAGCAAAGTGCAGAAACAATGGACGTGGCGGCACATCTCCCTTCATCGAAGGTCCGGCTTTTGCACCTTGCATGGATTTCTAGCTTGCGCTAGACCCCACGGCAATCGGCTTCGCTAACTCGGAGTCTCTAGCACGAATTGGGTGTCTGTGCTCCCCGCTTCAGGGCCGAACGCCAATGAACTGGCGCGGATAGCAGCAGGCGAGAGATAAGGACACGAACGCTGGGAAGAGTGTTCTCTAATGTAGCGCTGACCGATGTCTGGAGCTCCCCACGAGGCGCCCGTTCACGTGAACTCACTATTATTTCATGGTATGTTTTTCGAGCTCGTCGCGTGGCACAAGCCCAACCGGCCAGGACGACGCCGGGTGCTGCTGACGAGCAGCGGTCTCACGTGCGCTCCGCAGAACGAAGCTTTCTGGTTTACGCTCGATTGCGCAACTAAGTCTTAAAAAGCTCTGCTGATAATAAGTCTTCCCGTGCATTCTAACACTGCCTGGAAACTGCAATGCCTCGATGCAGTAAGAACTTTATGGCAGCCTAGTAAAGAACGTAGTTAACTCCACCAACCTGAAGGTTTTAAAACGCGCAGAAGTATCTGCTACGTATGCGTGTTTCGCGCGCATCGGGAGAACTGCCTCTGCCGCCAAGAATTAAAAGCGCGCTCTTCAAATGCTCACGCTTTTATAGACGTGAGAGCCAGGATTAAAAGAAAATCTAACAGTGCCTCCGCAATGTTTCAACGGATTGTGCATTGTTTTGGAACGGTCGAGGCACTAAAGTAAATATTCAACCAAACCGAGAAGCGTCCTTAACCGGAGAAAACATGCATTGCTAGCTGCTAGACGCGAAAAATGTTAGCGACATGCCCTTCCATTGGCTTTTTCAAAGTTAGTATTTTACAGGGACATCAAAGGTAAGGAACAGTTGCCTACCTCAAGCGGATGCCAACGTGCATGGGCCAAGATACATACTTGCCCTACTGTGAGGTGGGACTGGGAGGTGTAAGTTGTAAAAAATTTTAATTTGCCTGGAATCGCGACTCAACAATGTTGGGCTACAGAATTCCCCATCGCAATTCTAGCGTGGGGTAATTTATGCAGCTTTATATTGGTTATAAACCTTACCTGCACGTTCTGCATCGTTTATAGCAACCTATATATTGTGACACCGAAATGCACAGAAATTGTAAACGTGGCAGGAGATCCCCGATTGAAGTACCAGGATCTGGGATCATGGCAGTTCAAATAAGTCGTGTTTCTCTGCCTGTTCCTTCACCAAATTTGCTCCTCCAAGCACATAGCCCAGGTCCCACATCATCGTTAGAATTCTCGCATACAATACCGTAGAGTAAGTTGTGTCCACCGGACGTTCAATCCTTCGAATAATTAGTGAGCTAGGAGCTCGACCAATTATCCTAAGAACACGCAAGAAGGTGCGACAGGAATAACTATGGTTAGCAACGTTTGTTCGTGCACTTTGCCTGCCACAACGCGGAATCTCGAACCTAACTTCCGCACCTCGTAATGCTCCCTGGCCGCGAAAATGTACACAAATGCAGCCCAACACGGCACGAAAATCGGAGTTCGCCATATAGCCATGCCTAATGCTCAGCTAGTGACAGGCCCTTGCAGCACAGCAGCCACCTAGAGCATCCCAGGTCGGCGTATGTAATAGAGGGCGAACGAAGATTTGCCATGTTCTGGGGTTGGGTGGTCAGTCAATGTCAACGACTAAATCTTTCGTGACAATGCCACGCACACGTTTGAGTTAGAGTTTGTATCTGCTCGAGAAAAATTAGTGTTCCAAAAATAAAAAGTACCATCTTTATTGGTGCTCTTTAAAGCAATGAGTGTTAGTGGGCACCGCGTCAGTTTGGCTGCGACACCTAGGCAGTGCTTTTCAAGAAGAATTTCGAAAGTTAAGGAAAACTTTTAAAAGTGCTATTACCTCAGAGATGTTAAAAATAACTTATAAGTGTCTGTAGACAGTCATCATTTGGAATCTTTGAGGCTGATATGTTCGTTGTCTATCAAATTGATGCGCGATATGCTTTAAAAGGCGGTAGTGAGCTGTTACGCATATAATGACTCAAATATTCTTCAATCAAGAAATCTGTGTGGTGAGGTGAGGTAAGAAATAATTCAGCCTTCAAGGGGCCACAAGAAGTACACGCGCAATGGACGGTGATGACATTGCCATGCAGCCAAGGTTTACACAGGCGCCTTCATGGAAATTTACTTAACTTTATTTAAAAAGGTTGACGAATACACAAGCAGCAGAGGAGCAGGCAACAAAGTGGAAACCGCTGGCGAGTTTTGGTTAATCGAAACCCGTGGCATTCGCTCTGCGAACATAAATGTTTCTGAATGTTATTTTCTGAAAGACTCAAAAATCATCCAATACAAATAAGAGCATTCTAGTCAAACGATCAACTACAGGCTGGGCAAACCTCCGTATTAAAAAAAAAACATCTATGAGGGACATACAAAAGAGAGAGAGGGAAGACGCGCTTCATTCGACCAAAGGGTAACAATCCTGCGCGTCCGTATGCTGGGAAGAAAAGACAGCCGTAAACAAACCATCAGACAAGGTTCATGGCCTTACAACCTTATAGAAATTCGTCGACTTGACCTAGAATTAAACGGTAGTTCAAACAATAAAACGTCCACCCTCTGTTGTAGGGAGGGTTGGTTGACACGACCTGCACTTCTTCGGGGCGCGTGCGTCATAGTGATGTGGCCGACTCACCGTCGGGGACCACCTAGTGCACCACTTTGTCGAGACGTCGCTGATGTCTGCAGGGCACAAAACACCGTTGCAGCAGAGTCTCAGCGAGTCCGCGACGTGCTATTTCAGTCTAAACTCGAAAAATATCCACTGCGTTATTCTGAGCGTCTAGGCGTTGAAGGTGGCGTTGAATGTGGTTGCGTCAGGTGCTTACCAGCTGATTGTATATTTTACGAAACTGAGGGAGCGGCCACTTATCCTCCACACGGTGGAGTGTCCTCGGGCGTCGGCGTTGAGGTTGTCGTCTTCTAAGCGCCGCAGCATGGCATCCAGCATGGTAGTCATCTGTCTTCTGTAGAGGTGATCCAATGGTATCATCCTCGTAGTTCCCGGATATCCGTGCTGTACGCAAATGTAACAGATTTGTATGCTTTGTCTCAGGTAATATGTTGGATGTCAACTTACATAGAGCATAGAGAATATTCCTGACCGTCCTGTTCAGGCCCTCCCTTAGTCTGGTATTTTGGAGGTGGTATTCGTCTTTCTCGTGTGATCCGTATGGCTGTTGCTTAAGAATTCTTGCATGACCTCCAGAGTAAGTACAATTCTGTAGTAAAAGATTCGGCCACGACAACTGGGTGGATGAAAGACTTTGCAACTGGTTGTGCAATCACCTTCGAAATATCTCTGGTCTCTGCGTAGTGCATAGTGCCATCGGTCGCTACGACAATTCGATTGGTCTTGAGGAATCAAGAAGGAAGCTGGCACATACAGTGCATCATGGTCATTCGGAAGGCCTCGATAGGGCGCATTTTGGCTGAAGTTCGTCGTGTGCCATGGGTGATATTTGTCGTCAGTTGCCATCTCCCCAGCTCCCAATTTAGCGGGTAACACCACATTTACGGCGGGACCTCAAATATTAATTGTTGATCTTTACAATTGTAAGCGCTGTGCCAAGATTTCCGCCGAAGAGGTCATTGTTGAACATTTCCAAATTTTTGCGCCAAAAGACTGTTGGGATAAAAGAACGTACTTTGTTGCGGTTTTGGGGTGGAAGTTTTTTACAAGGACAAAGGTTGTGAGGCTTAATGCATTTACATTTGACCGGAAAGTGTTTGGCTCGGCAAAGTTGTGTCCTTTGAGGTGGTCGGTCATTACGCGCGAGTCGTGGTCAGGGCAAAGCTGGGCTTCGGGGTCACTACTCATCCGCTTGCGACGAACGAGCTTTAAAGCAAGGCAGCATGCTGAAACACAATGCACGTAGGTGTATTCAGCGGTAGCCTACATAGCCTGCTTTTGGTACAACAGGCAAATAGAGTGGACACGTCTCGTACCTAACAAATATGTGACGTCCTTTCGCGTTAACCCTGTCGCAGAGATACATCCTTCTTCTTAAATGAAATCAAGCCGGCCACCGACGGTGCGGGGCATTTGGGGGAACTCCAAATATGTCGAAGTCGCTGTGGGTGAAGCCTTGGTCGAGCCGATCTTCGTAGCGGAAGTGTGGCATCTTGTGGAGTAGTCAGGCTTGCGCCATGCTGAGATGTCGACCACGCCACGTAACCCACGTTCGATCGGGTGTCTTCGCCATATATTCTGTCGTCATGTTCATTCGGTTGACTGTATTTGTTGAGATGTTCTTTCGTTCATAGCAGGCTCTACCCATTCTTACGGGAAACTCTCTTGTTCCACTTTACTACACAGTACGACTGCGGATGAACCTGTGTGAGAATCTTCGCTTGTTCACCCTAGGATTCTTTGTTGAGTCGCACCAGATGACCCCTTTCGAGTGGTGGAAAAGGACCTCTGTAGAGATCGGTGTATACATGTTTTGGGACTGGAGCCGCTGGCTGTCTGCTGAAGTCTTGCAGAGTTACCCTCAGCCATCTTCCATGCAGAAGTTCTCCCGTTCAACGCCCATGTTTTAAAAGTCTCGATCTGTAGCTCAGAAGGCCGAGCCAAACACCTTCTTGCGTTCTTCGTTCTTGAGTCGCGTTCATTATGCTTTTTGCCCCCTACACCGATTTTTTGAAAATTGCAATCGAGCGCGAAAAGCACGTTCTTGAGGTTAAGTGCCAAAGTCGCTATGCGCTACCAACCGGCCGGACTCGCAGAACAACAACTAAGGTGCATTACAGCTTCAAAGTTGTTGCGCGATTACACATCTCGCAAATATGAGCTTCTTCTTGGAGACGATCGTCTCCACTGAAGTGTCGAGTAGCTGGAAAACAGGCAAGCACATTGCAAACTAAATATGATCTGTATTTTGCTGGAACATGTGAACGTTTACCCTGCGACATAGGAACATCCGTGTGTGCCTCATAATAAGAGTTTCGCCTAATGAACTGTAGGCGCATCACCTACATACACCGCCTGCTCGAACCACATTGGCGACTTCGGCATTGATGAGCCGCTGAAATGCACACCTTCGTGCCCTGGAATGGCTTTTAACTAGGACCATGTGGCCTTGATGAAGGCGTCGGTGCGTGTCGGTTTTCTTGGCGGCGAGAATCACTACCTCTCTCCCGTAAAGTTAAATTCTGTTAACAATAAAAGTTCGCAGTCCAACCGTTAGAGCTCTCCATCGATCGGCATTCCTTGGCAGAGGCGCTACATTACCGCAATCTAGAAGCAGCGTTTATTTGATTCATCGGCGAGCCGTTTAATCGGGCTCTCACTTACGAAAGCTTTAACTGTACTCGCAAATGTACCTCGACGTCATTTTTGTCGTGTGCGTCATCAAGTAGATTAGTTGGGTCCACAACAACATGTAGGCCAGAAACAATTTCTTGCATGGTATTTTATGAGTGACGAAGTCACACCAAAGCAGAAGTTTTGGGTTCAACATGATGGCGTGTTTAAAGTTCAAAGGTGAAGAGAAAAAAAAAACTTGGTTGCATCCCACCCTGCAAACGTGGGTGTCCATCAAAGCTGTTGTAAACGACTAGACATTGTAATGGCGGATAATACGAAATGTTTCTTGTATCGGTACGCTCTTCTCTTGCGCACGGATTGTCTCCATGAACAATGATACAGAATATCGCCACTCTTTTGACATATTTTTTCGTGCCACCGCTTTGGTATTTGGTAATTTACATTACTTGAGACTTGTTTGCACAGCGACGGTTCATGGGGGCCGCCATGTGTTTCTTTAGGCATTTTTGTCGGTAAGCTCTACAAGGCCCAGCCTCTCACGCCTGCTTTGAGGCTATGGGCGACAGTTAAGTCGTCCTGTATGCGAATAAATCATAATGCATGTAGCAGCATTTTAGCAGAAGTGTTTCCAAAGATGCTCTTTTTCTTAATCTTTTCTCATGTTTTTAAGAAAGGATACGGTCAAAGTTCGCCGCGAGGGCGCAGCATTGGATATTTGGCAACGCTGATAAACAAACACCAAAACGCCACAGAGGCTGACTTGCCTGCCTCACTGGCGTTACTATACTACCTTATATACAGGACACTACGCTCGGCTTCACTGGCGGCAAACGCTGGGTCAATCCTAGCCTTAAGCATGGACACGACATCTTGGGAAAGAACTGCTCTATTTTGGAACACTAGTCCGAAGTAGCCTTCTTATGAACACATCGTGGGGCATACAATGGTTCACATGCACCTTATCACCCATAATGCGGTTACGATGCTGGTTTGTGGTTTCCTTAAACAAATTGTTAGCTCTATGCTGTATGCTTGATTTTACCCCTGGACACTTGACGTTCGTGGCCACAGAGATGAAATATTTGTGGGGCAGGAGTATATATCTTTACAATAATTAGGTTGCGACAACGAGCAAATACTTCGAACCAAACTCTTCCGCATGAATAGACAAGCATCTTACGACCTCAAAAAAGCCGTGGTGGGTTCGATTCCGTCTAAAGGGATGACATCACGCAGAAAATCGATTTCGAGGACGCCTATTTTGCTTGTCTCGGCGTTGAAGGTGAGGCTTGGCCTCCTCGTTGTTTTGAACACAGCTCTGAAGCGCAAAGATGCTGCTCTAGTCACTCCCATATACCTGAATGTCTTCTACATAGACACAAACGCCCGGCAGGAAGTCAGAAGTTTTACAAAATATTTTTTGATATACTTCTGAGGTGGACTAGATTGCAAACGGCCACCTGAAATACCTGTATCTGCACAAACGAGGATTGAAAGCAGCAAATATTTGGCGATTTATAGTAGAGAAAGATTTCTTGTAACCAGCCCTTAGCATAAAGTCGGGTGAGTATCTTCGTGACCGGCAGCTATACTTATTTGTGCTCGCGGCTAGCACTTTCCCCATTTTGTGTTGTCTTTGCTTTAGGTGCACATTGAATATTCTTGGGTTCCTGCATTCTCTAATGCTTTCATGGATCTTCTTAACAATAACAACAAAAGTATCCCAGCCTGTTCGATCGTTTTTTTATTAGGTGCCAGCTAGTTTCATCTATCCTAATTCTACACGGACAGGCCCATTCAACACTGAGGGAACTCTTCGAGCTGGCTGCACCAAAGAAATGGCGTCATTGCTTAGCATTGGTTTGTACTGACCCTGTACGTGACCGACGCTTTTGAACTTTCGCTGAACAATTGCACCAGTTTGTTACAGGAGTTTGTAGCCACTAAGTCTACTTGAGGAGCAAGCGAACCAGCCGATTTCTTCTTTGCACGTCCACCAAAGCCTGTCGCCATTTCTCACCAATGAACACTTCCCAGCTGATAACACAAATGCTTTAGTTTCTAACCCACTGTACCATTGCGGGTTTGAGCTACTGTGCTTCAGGGGCGGCTTTGGTTGCATCCTCTTGGGGATGGAAACAAGAAGATTTGGCGGAAACACGGCGTGGACTTTCACCGCAACAGCTACGCCAGTGAAGCAAGTCGTTACGATTCGGTCTCGCTGCTTTCAGACACAGTTGCCGCCGATGTAGAGAACGTCAGTCTTCGTCATCGCTTGTTAGCTCTCCAAATTGTTCAGTCGTGCGGCAATAGGGAATGAAGTAGGTTTTAATCTTCACATATCCTACAAGGATTAGTATATGCGTGGAAGGCGGCCACATCTGGTGTACTTGACTTTCTTTTGTTTGGCGTAGTCATTATGTCTATTCTGCTTGCTGCGTAACTTGGTTCACTGCATGTACCTGAAAATATTTGATCGCCCATGCTTATTTCGGGAAACCTGTTGCCTTTGATAGCAGATTTGGTCAGCGCTCGCAAATGTATTTTTTTCTCATGTAGCACTTTCGCACCGAAGCTGTCACTGCCGAAAGCAGAAACCATTTTGTCGTTTATGAGGGAGTAGATCCAGATACCACAGTTTCAACACCATCCTTGCTGCTTCGCGTCTCCGGAAAAGTCCCCGGAAGTTTCTCCAAGCCCCTGCGTTTCTTTCGTGAAGGCGTAACGCTCGTACACTTCATTTCTCTGTGCATGCCATTATTCGTCAAACGTCTTCACAACACGCGCGTAGTTCTCGTTGCTCTCTGCTTTTCTGAATGCGAAGAGTTTGTATAGATCCATGGCCTCCTCTCCAGCCAGGCTTAGCAGCTTTGCCTTTTGTGCAGCAACCCAAGGGGCCTTGCCTCGCGGCTGCACTACCGGAATTTAAAGTTGCAGTTTTAGACTGTAATCTGCAACTTCTTGCTTGGGTTGCAGATTGTGCGCAGTCAGTCTGCCTGCTTCAAAAGTTGTATTTGGTCTGTTACCCGTTTCTCACAAGTAGCTTCTCGCGGTCAACGACTTAAGGACAAGGCAGCATTCTCGGAAACACTGCACGTACATTTCTTTAGCAGTAGCTAGTATAACGTGTGCCGGGGCGAGGGTGGAAACGAACCTGCCGAACAAACATCAGGCCTGCATTCGTGTTTATCTTATCGCGGAATACACCCTACATCACCATTCTGACAAACTGGAAGTTTTCATGCGAGTTCTGAGGTGATTCGTCGTCGGAGACACGAGATAGGAACCAGGGGTACGTATGTTTCCTGCGAAAATTTTAAAATTACCAAATATAGTATTTAAAAAAATGTTTCTTAGAGGTTGAGTAGTTTTTCTCTTTTTTAGGCAAACCATGATTGGCATAAACGATTACGGTTTCACATCAGCGTTGCTTACCTAACGCCGACCTACCTAACTGGCGTTTGTTTGCATTTCTCTCTCGGCGCATTCGTGGGAATGAGTGAGCGAAGGCAAGATTAGCAGGTGTTGTTGCAGCTTCCGTGGAGCTTGCTCCTGAATCCTGAGTTTTCTTCTGGAGCACATGGGTGCCGCTCTTTTTCAAGCGGATGGGTTTCTCAAAAACCGGTGCAAAGTTTGTGACAAACCACGGCTGGTACGTTTGCAGATCCATAAATGTTCGCAGTCTCTTAGCATTTCGCTTCGAGAAGTTGTCAATAGCGGATGTTTTCGTTGAGGCAGTACCTCATTTGTGTTGTCGACGTAGTTTAAGAAGTTCAGTTTTTCGAACAAGAACGACACTTGTCAGCGTTCTGCGTCAGCCACGGGTATTGAATTTCCACCAGTGCTCACTCTACTAGGACACCAATTCCGTTGCTTCTTACGGAGACGACAACGTCGTCCGCGTAGTCGAGACAGATTTGGCAGACTGGGCGGCTGACAGATTATTCGTAACTCGTTAAGCTGTTAGTGGTGCTGTCCACAGCAAAAACAGTGTCTCTTTGAACTCGTATACGCCTTAAGCTTTGTGATCACTGCACCGCCTGAACGCTTCTCCGCGGTGTTGACAGGATTAGCGCTGCGCCTCTGATAGGGGCTCCTGCAGTGTTTCGGTACTCTTTTGCTTCTTTTTGCCCTTCCGCGCCATACAAAAACTTGTTATGGTGACGTCTGTAAGTAAATACTAGTAGGTTTAGGGGACTTCAAAAGCCGCTGCGTCTTGGTAGGGTGTTTAAACGCCAACAATAGCTGTCCGGGAACGCGGTCCTTCGCCCTTCTTGGTCGCTGTTACGGGCGTCGGCGACGGCCGCATTATATCACCGCTGTTACCTCCGAATACATGCGGCAGAAATGAATTTTATTGCAGCCTCGTTTGAACCTGATACTGGCACAGTGACAGGTGTGTTTCATTTTGCAGCGCGGACAACGAATGCGGCCTCGTTTCGAATATATACGCCATAGAAAAATATATTACGGTAATATATTACCCAATACCTGATAATGACTTGTGCCTTTTATAAGAATATAAGCCACGCGAAAATGTTAAGTATATTTCAAGGCTGTGTGTCGTGAAAGATGTGCGCTCTTGCATGCCTTATAGCAAGAACCAAGAAAAGTTAATTCAACCACGGAAAAATGAATGGTCTCCAAGTCCGGAAGAAACACAATAGCTCGCACGGAAGTGAAAAAAACTCAGTGCAGCTTTCGAAATACTAAAGACGCTCGTCTAAACTTAAACCGGGTAGGACTTATGAGACCAACTAGTGTGCGAAAGGCACTGCTATTTCGCGAGACATGGGGAGGGGGTGAGGGAGAGGGACGCTTAAATATTACTGTGTACCAATGTGGAGAGAAATCAAGGAAAGAACGTTTTAGTAATCACATGCGCAAGCTACGCGTCCACGTTACTCTAGTTTTTAGACTTGAACAGGAGCTGATCACTCGGCGGACGCATGACTTTAGGTAAACAAGTTCACAACTGATCAAAGGTGCCGTTAGAAGAGCGGGATATCTGATAAGGCCCTCTGATTTCTGTTTGTGGTAAATTCTACAGGCTCCCTGCATCCCATGACTATCATTCGAAGAAATGTTTAGTCACGGATGCGCATTACTCTAGAAGCCCTTCTCCGCGCTGCTCACGGAGGATATATGTAGCATATTGTTGCGGGCACTCAGCTCGCGACAAGACGCCCCAGAATTAATTTTTGCGTCGTGCGCTGTTCCCGGGTATAATGTCTGATTATCTATCGTACGTATTCCGCAGAATGGTCGTGAAATGTATGTGCAGGGTAGTGATCAATATCCGAGGTATGATATTGCAAGCATAACTGGCGTGCTGTCAGGTATGAGTGCTGCGTTATGTTATATGAGCGCACAAAAGTGATTACATCGTACTGTATATGTAGCCGTGGCATGATCATCTGAGGAAACGGTGGTTACGTAGATACTGCTAGTAATTTTCAGGGCAATGTAACTGCAGTCAGCTCTAGGCATACGCCGTTTCCGCGACGCTGGCCTGTGACCCACACCTGGCGATTATACAGACCGAATATACCACATTAAGATCGTGTCAGAAACATTTACACTCTCGCAAACACACCCCATTTCCGAACAGAGTGACTGCTCCACATAAAGATGGATTTAGAACGCCCGTAAATGGTAAATCTCCGTTTTGAACGCGCCGCAAAAACAGAGGTGACAGTGGGGAGCCGGACGGAGACTCACGCGGCTGCTTTCGAAACGGGCCGCTTGGGGAATTTCAGTGGCGCCCCTACAGGCCGCGCTCGAGGCGTATAGGCTGTGCAGGTTTATAAATGTAGTCTTTAGTCGGTCTCTCTCGTAAACCTCAACTGGCCGGTGGCCGCTCTTCAGATCCATAGAAGAAAAGTATTTCGCTTGCAAAGGTGATCCACGGCTCGTGCAGTCGGAACAGTCAATGCATAACCTTATTGGACCATATGTTTCCTCACGAATACGACGGGCACAGCGCAGGGGGTTTTGTTGGCTATATAGTGTCGTTCCCGAGGACCTCTTCCACTTTTGTCCCGGTGGATTCCCGCTGGTGGGAAGAGACATGGTAACGTGGCAGTCGTGCAGGTCGTGTTCCATTTTTGGTGATACCTTGGTGGTTCGCTATAGAAGCCTTCCGTACTTTTGAGCTGTAGAGGCGCAGCAGAGGCGTAGAGGCACAGAATTCTATGCTTTTTCTGTTTTTTTAGATGCGAAGCATCTCATGGCCGGGGCTATGTACCTCCCTTGTTGTTTTAAATGCAGAGATTTTCAGTAACTCACGATGTCACCCGCGTTGACGTCCGTAGTCCGCACCGTCGTTGTCACTACTATATAAAAAAAATTACCATCCGACGCCCGGTTTCGATCCCTCGACCCTGCGGGCGGAACGCAATGTACATGGTGCTCTACCAACTGCGCCACAAAGCCGACACAGAATGGGACGCTACGAACGCGCCTTATATCGTTGACACATTCAAATTACTGCTGACGAGCGCTCTTTCGTCAGCATTTGCCACAAGTGCAACAACATTAACGTAACGCAAACTACTTAACGTCGTGCGCCCCCGCAAATGCTCTGCATTTGATCGTGCCCCTCGCGAGGGGGATGTTTCACTGCGTCTTCTCTCGGTCGCGGGAGCCGTGGCGCCATCTGGCGGAGGCGCGGCACAACTCATAGCACTTTGAAAAGATGCGGCGCCAGTTTACCACAACGACTACGACGTGTCTGTTTCGCCGGCGACAACGCCAGTTTAGCGCCCCAAATTGGCGTCCGTACACGCTGCGAACTGCTACGACTCCTTCAACGCCCGCTTTGCCCGTGCAGTCGCGCCGACAACGCAGGCAAATAGGCGTTTGGACGCGTACTGGTATTCCGTGCGGTGGTGTCCGCCATTTTTTTTACAGTTTAAGTTCAAATTATACTTTCTCTTCTTACCCTCACTGCCAAGCAGCCCTGACGCGGCTGGGTGACCCGGCTGGGCACTGTCATACATCCACCCTATTTGTTGCGTCGTCCAAACCCCGACTGCGCATGCTCGGCTTGCTGAACGCCCGGTGGTGTCTTACCCTTTAATGGCTCCTGCAGCGAAAGTGTTGAAGGTGTCTTCCTGAGCCGCCACGAGACGAGCACGCTTCCCCCTCTTCCTCACAGCCGGATAAATCGGGTGTGCACACGCGCTGCGTGCTAGTCCACTGCGCATGCGGGTCTCTCCTCAATTCTCCTGTTGTGCACACGCGCTGCACGCTACTCCACTGC
The DNA here is from genome assembly GCF_048455015.1 of Haemaphysalis longicornis. NCBI lineage: Eukaryota > Metazoa > Arthropoda > Arachnida > Ixodida > Ixodidae > Haemaphysalis > Haemaphysalis longicornis. The sequence goes on along the minus strand of NW_027526407.1, from coordinate 112,789,287 downwards.
ACATGCGAGTCTCTACTACCTCCTCCTCCTCACAGCCGTGTAAACAGCCGTATAAGCCAGGTGTGCACATACGCTGCGCGCCGTTCAGTCTGCTTTCAACCCCCGTCCTCGCCGGTTCTGCTACGCTGCTGCTAGGATGAGTGCCGTGTCAACGCCAGTGCCAACATCCCCGCCAACGTGAGTGCAGCCGCAAGTACAACCAAGAGTAACTTCAAGATGGAACCGCTACTGCACCATACACTGATGTTACACTTCACGGACCACAACTCAAGGCGGAACGACAACCACAAGTAGACGTTACCTACATTGCCTAATTAAAGACATTCATACAACACTACCCACGCGTCTCCTTACTTGAACACCACGCACTATCTCTACACGCACTACTTACTTCAAATCTACTTACATACCAACGAACAACCACTGCTGTTTCGCATCCTCCTCAGGGTTCCCCCCACGGGAACATCGCGTAATTTTTTTCTGACGCGCCCAGTTCGAAACAAAGATTTTTGCAGGCTTAAATCATTTTGGCGTGCGCATTGAAAGTCAGCGACAGCCATGCCACCACCTTTTTCATCCGTGCCTGTGAGGAAGTGTGTGAATCCGCGCTTGTTCTTATTTGTTTAGGGCGGAATGTCTTTGCGATGGAGCTACCATGCTGGAGAAAGAAATTTCGTCTGAATCTCTAGGGTAGTGTCGAGAGTCACAGTAGGTGTGTACAGTTCATGATTATCATCAATCTTGCGAGCGGGGAGGGGGGGGTGGGGGTGGGGGGGTTGGGTTACGGGGTCAGCGGTGAACCTTATAGCGGGTTTTTTTTTTTGACGCATGACGTTGCCGTCAAGGCGGGATCGGAGGAGGAACATATAGACTTGTCCGACAAGTCAGTGGTTGCACCATTGTTTCTGAAAAAATTAATTCCTAGATTAGCACCACGGGCAATTATGGAGTATGAAAGGCGAGCTGCGTACGCGGAGCCTTTATTGGTGACGCGTGACGTAGAGTTTCCTCTTGGCGTGACCAGATGGCCTCCTGCTGTGGGTAAGTGCGGAACCTGGGAACTTGTAAGTTTTTCCTGTTTCGACGCGGATGCTGCGGTCGTTGCTCGATGGTCGCTTCACGTGTGCATAATTGCAACTACTACAAGGCCGTCGATAGATTTCCGTACGTAACAGTGATTGTCTTCTAGTTTCGATTTTGGGGGGAAATTTGGCTTATTTTCGCTAATGGCCGTTGGCTAGCCGTCATTGTTGTAATCTTATTTTTGTTTGCGGGTTTGGTCCTTTTTGGTAGGCTTCGAGCTCTGCTGATGTCCTCGTGATAGATTACATCATGGTTTGCAGTGGTGCCGTGCTGCGGCCCCTTGTAAATCATCGTATTCAGTAAGTCTTTGCGTCGTGGCGAGGTTTGCAATCTTCTTCCTAAGTGTAACTTTACCTATACAATCTGTGGCCTTTAGATTATCTTTCGTGGCTAGGAGATCATCCACGCGAGAAGTACGCGTTGCTTCCTGCGGCCCGCCGATACGTACGAATCGAGCGATGGGGAACAGCTGAGAAATTCAGGACGTCGCCTGATGTGGGACAAGCATTTGTAATTACATTCGGTGGAGTATTGGCAACTGGCGAGGTGCGTCGACAGGAATACCCAGCAGTCTGAGTCGGCTCTATGGGCAGTGCCTATTGATGTGGCCAACTTCGCAGTTTTAAACAGCAGATGGCGGACAGGGGTTTTCCACATGTTGCACTTCCTGGTGTTCGAGTGTTTAATCGCAGCTGGTCGGACGGGGGACAGTGGATGGCGTCATGATGATTCGAGCTGACGAGTAGTAGCCTGTAGGTGGGAGGAGCCAAGCAGCAACCGCATACGCCATAGCTTCTAGCTGGCCGGGTGCGCACGGAGATGTAGTCGTCCCCAGTGCCTGCTGCACTTGACGGATTACATCGCTTAGATAAAAGGCCTGGGTTTACAGCGTCATCCGAAAAAAACTTTCAACAGCTACTCCTCTGAAAGCTGCGGGGACGGTATGGCGTAGTGCATGTGCCTTGAAGAAAAAACGTTGTGTAGAATTCAAAGTAGTTGTGGTGGCATATTTTTTGTACATGAGGGAGATACAAGACATGTGGGACATACTACAAACGTGCGGCTCCCTAAATGCGAGACCGCGTGAAGAGAAAAAATCAAGAAAGGCACGCAAAAACCAGAATTTTGAGTCAATTGCATTGCGTGAAGACAGACCCAACCATCAAGTGAGAGTCCGACAGGAGAGGTTGTGCATAAAGTTTAGATGAGCTGACTTGTCGTGGAAGCTTAAAAAATTAGGACAATCAAGAGACACATTCAAAGCCCTGCCGTGAGTTACACTACAGGCCAATGAAATCAAGTTTGAGGAGGACACACTGGAGTGGTCACACGGGATGACAAATAAAAAGGAAACGTTATTGTCTTGTGCTTTCGGGTGCATTGTGAAGGATAGATTGGGTACAGCTGAAGGTGTTGTTTTAACCAACAGTTTAGAGAACGCGGTGGTTTGTCGGTTTTATGTGTTTAGTCTGTTGGCACTGTACATATAATCAGTGGCGTTGTGTAGGCTAATCTCGCCCAATTTTAAATGATCTTCTTTTTGCCCGGTATCACAATATGCTGATGGTCGCTCAAAAGCGTACGACATTGCCGTAACGTTGTACGTCTTTTGTCCCTCACATTAATATTCAGCCCTGAGAATGTGTGCTGGCGTTTTGAACCCTGCTTCGAAAATGCCCTTTTCCGTTTACTTCGGCCGATTCAAAGACAGTTACAACAGTCGGGACAATCACATTATTTACTTGATCGTGCGTTCACTCATAACAACATAGTTGGGACTTCAAAATTGGCAGACTAGGCGCCGCTGGTTATCAGCCTCCGTTTCTATAAAGCATTGCTGAATCGCTATTGAGGAATCTCCGCTAACAAAAGCCCAACGACCGAGACACAACGCAGAAAGCGCGAAAGAAAAACTCGGCGAAACCATGATCCTATGCGTGCATTAGGTGTCGCACAAAGAAAAGAAAATTGCCGAACACTGACTGCGCCCACTAAACAAACCAAGCTCTGTGGCATGCTAAGTAATCAATGAAGAAGGAGAACCACCTGATAAACAAAACACAAAATAAGATACGTTGGTTGCTGTGAGGATGTTAGTCTGACACAACATTTTAACTCTGCTGGAAATAGCCGGCCTAAAAATTATGTCCCTATATACCCCCTGCGCAATTTACAGAATTGCTCTCTTCCTCCACCCTGCACAACCTACAGGCCAGGAATTTTGAACCGTATCCTTCCCAGCTCCCGGTACTTTATAAATGACTAGAGCCTAATATTTTAACATTACTGCAAGGAAAATAGTTATTTTTTGAGAAATATTGACAAACGTAATCACCAAAAACGACCACCATGGCGAATAACGAGTGACTTCCTTTCTATATGCTGATGGCGGCACGATTTAGGAAGCTGTAGAGCCCGTATACGAGGTCCGTGACACTCATTCACACGGAGTTGAGGGGTCAGAACGCAACATAGCAGATATGGTGCTTGGATTTTTGTTTGGCTCTAATTTGGGAATTTATGAAGTGCAACAAATTCGAACGAGAATGGTTTCACACGCTCAGAATTCTGGACGGGTATATACACTGACTCTATCGAGGGCGTGACGGTGCCATGTGAGAGTCCGGATATTAAGGCGGGGCCGGAAAGTAACGAGTTCAAAAAATCATTCCGCGACAGTATATAAATTCTAGCTAGACTAATGAATAGCTTCAATGGCTACTTCAGCCCTTTCGTGTATCCTTCGCACCATGGAAAAGTGCAACGTTGTTATGTTGAAGATGGACATAGATATATCACCCACGCTAGCGGAAAACGATGACGCGCACGCAGAACTGGGTTTGTGCATAAGGTCAGACACATGTCCTTATTGTTTGGGGTTTCAGAAAAACGAAAGTGAAAGGAAGTGCACTGTAGATTTCGCTGAGCTCGAAGGAGAGCCTACGTGCGTCCCAGTGAGGTTTGCGGGTAATCTAAGGAAGAACTAAACTTCAAAAGCACAAAACTATGTCGGTCGCGTTGGGTTGCATCCAGATTGCCGTTGATACAGTGGGCAAAGACATGGAATGACAACAGACCTGGCGAACATGGAGTAGCACTGAGTTCACTGATCTCAAATAGAAAAAGAATCTAGTACGCCAACAACTAGGCGATTATCTACAAGCTCTGGCAAGCCAAGTGTTCCTCCTTGTGTAAGAGCTCACGGAGTGGCTGAGGAATTGATCATTACATAGTGTTACCGCCATCACGAACAAAGTGTCGAAAGGTGTAAACAAAACAGTTGCGGCGGGAACAGAGGTACAACGCAGGTGCAAGATGATGGAGGAGCTGGGCGGGACGTCGGTGTCTTGAGTGTATGGGCATGGCCGGAATCGTCCAAGGAAACAATAGAAAGGTCAACTTCTGCACAGGAACAATTATTCATAGCGTTATCTTGAGACAGAAAATGCCACCCGATGACGATGATGTCAGAGCAAGATGTAATCACGATGACTTGAATGGTGCGCAAATTTTTCTGGATGATAACACGAGCAGTGCAGGCGGCTAGTGGCGTGTAACGAGAGTACAGAATTGGGCTTCATGAATTTTCAAAAAATACGGCATAGGTGTGCGTCGATGACAGAAATAGCGGCTCTATTGTCGATGAAAGCAGCGGTAGGGACACGCACCAAAATTACGTCCATAATATTTTTAGCGGAAAATGAGGACTTCTAGGATTAGATTGTTATGCAGTTCTTGCATCTATAACTACTTTATTTAGTTTTATGTTTTGAAATTAGCTGTTTCATCTATAACTACTTTATTTAGTTTTATGTTTTGAAACTTTTAGGCCAGTGATTCATGCGAGACACGCATAGGCGACGGGGAGAAGTTGAATGGTGACCAGAGAAAGGTGGGCTGTGGGCCGGCTCAGAGGGCAAAGTGTATGGCGCTGGTTGAGGGGCAGACGGCGGAAAGTAAGGGGTTGCGGAAACAGGCGCCTGGGGATAGCTGGTGCCGGGCGGAACTATGTGGCGGCGACAGTATCAACGACATGGCCTGGTGTTTTACGTGCAAAACAAATCAGACAATTGTCCTGGGTACGCCACGCACCTGTTAGCTGGTGACAGCTCGCCGTGCTTATCCACGGTCATGTAGGTTAATGAAGCCACGGCACGGGGCGCTGTGGAAAAGGAAGCGGCCGGAAAGGAAGCGGCTGGTGGTATATCACAGGTGGACGAGCGAAGGAAGCAGGCTTGTGGGATAGCCGTCCTGCTGCCGAGGATAAGTGAGGGGCGCAACTACCGGCAGGCTATGCTGCTCCGGTGGTAGTGCCTCAATGACATAATCCCTGATCATGTTCTGAAGCAAAGGCTCCTGGGTAGACAGCGGGTCTTAGATGTACGATAGAAGGGACACTTGGCAGGTCACTTCTTGGTGCAAACAGCGTAGGGTATCATTCAGCCACTGTAGCCATACCTAGCACGAACTACTCCAGTGCACCCGCTTGCCGAGGTAAGGCTCGCAGCTTGCACAGCTCGTCGAAACTCTGTCAAAGGTGGACGACGGCAGCGACGCTTAAGGGGTCCTCGGCTAGTAACATCTGGAATGCGACGTCACGAAGTCCTTTGTAGATGCCTCGGACCGTCTCTGTTTCTGTCATGGAGGAGTGGACGCGCTTGCACGGACCGATGTAGCTAGTGAACGTCTCACCATCCTGCTGTCCTCGCAAGCGTAAGCAGTGCTGGGCACGAAGCTTCCCCGAAGTGGAATACACGAAGACATCGGTTAAGATAGAGTGTAACAACCGCAACGCCTTCTTGCGGGGGTCCTTATTATTGTAACACAGTTACCCAGCACCAGTGACAGAGAAGGGCACAGTGTTCAATTTGATCCGGTCATCACATTGTTTGTGTTTACCCACATGCTTGTACGTTGAAAGCCAGACGCCGTGGCACTGTATTCGCGGACACTCGCCTACGCACGTCCCTTTGTTGACTGCTACTTCGCTGGCACTGTATTCTTTGAGTTGTTAGGAGAGGAAAGGTTCGCTCAAATCAAGTTATTTTTCTTTCAAGAGAGATGCGTCGTCTTTCGCTACAGGACAATAAATAAGTAGTGTCATCATGTGCAAACGAAAAGTAGTGCCAACAAGACACGCTCTACGGGTATGCTTCCAAACCCGACAGCACCATCATCACCATCGCTTTGGAGGATCACTCACCCCACATTTACGAGCCGGTGGAAAGCTCAAAGCGACGGCGGGCGGCGCGGGAGGATTCCAGAAATTGAGAACAGAGACAAGATGATGAAGGGCTACCGGAATGCTTGTGCCGGGTACCCTGACCCGGTCCACGTACAATACGTCTTTCACAATAGAACACCTGACGCCCTCTCCTGCAAGCAATTAGTGCTATCCGACATCGACAGAAGGAGCGACGTTTCAAGAGAGCAGCGTTGGCTCTTCAGCGACGGGAGATCGGAATGCGCTGCCCAACCATCAGCAACGAGATATCACAGCATGAGTGTTCTCCTGGGAAGGGAGTGCGGCGGACCATTGACGCTGACAAGCACCTGCTTTTTCTCCTTTGTTTGAGCTCTTTCATTTTGCGGAAAGTTTGCCATGCTTCCATTTGGCTATTCTTTCATATCTTTATTCGTTTCTGTCTTTTCTATTTTGAGTGGTTTGGAGCAATAGAACTTAGTGTGGTTGAAAGTTTTTTATTGTCTTATTAATATTCTTGCGTACCTAACAGTACATATACGTATACATGTAGTCAGAGAGAGAGGGGGAGTTGCTCTGACAAAGGCAAGTCAATGTGCTGAAACCTTGGCATCTATGAACTATGAAGTGCGGCACCTTCTTCGAAGCTTTCGTGAGTTCCCTACGATCCTGCGGGTTTTTATCACTCCCTATTTATATATATATATATATATATATATATATATATATATATTGAAGAGGTGTTTATTGGCAGGGAATGGTAGCGTTCAAGGTGACGGTGTGCAGGCAGGCACTGAGACTAGCCGGAGCGATGATCACGTTGCAGCGAGCTATAAGAGATCGTGGCGCGTGCTCTCCGAGGCCGGAGCTACCTCTTCGTGGTCTTCACAGTCCCCATTCACTACGTCCCCATTATTGCCCATGGCCACCGTATCAGAGCATACCCACACGGGGCATAGTGCGTCCTTCGCAGTGCCTGATAGCATACTCTAAGTGGGCAAATCTTTTGCACTACAATTACCCCCCGCGGACATAAGAAGCCATCCTGGCGACCTAAGGTCAAGATAAAACCATCGGTTCGTGGTAAGCCTTGAGACGGTCAACGTGCACAGTTTCGCGACCGCGACAACGAAGGTCCGGAGACAACGTGAGCGGCTCAACTACGTAGTTCACTGGGGATGCACGCTCGATTACAGGGTAAGGCCCATGATATTTGGACAGCAACTTCTGAGCAAGACCACGAACAGTCGAGGGTATCCACAGCCACACAAGAGAACCGGCGGCGAACTCAGGGGGCGGTGTTCCATCGTCGTGACGCTGCTTCTGGCGAGATTGCTCCTCAGAAGTCAGGGCCCGGGCGAGCTGGCGACACACTTCGGCGTGTCGAGATGCCTGTGACACGGGGGTACATTCAGATGCATCTGGTCGGTACGGCAGGATGGTGTCGAGCGGACATGACGGCTCGCGGCCGTAGAAGAGAAAGAAAGGCGAAAACCCCGTAGTTGCTAGAGTGGTGGTGTTGTACGCATAAGTTACGTACGGAAGAACTTGGTCCCAGTCGGTGTGGTCGGCCGAAACACAAGTTGCCAACATATCGCCCAGTGTCCGCTTAAATCTTTCCGTGAGCCCATTGGTCTGTGGATGGTAAGAAGTAGTGGTGCGGTGGATAACGTTGCACTTTGCGAGCAGGGCTTCAATTACTTCAGATAGAAACACACGGCCTCGGTCACTGAGGAACTCTCTAGGGGCACCAAGACGAAGTATGAACCGGCGTAGGAGAAATGAGGCGACCTCGCGGGCATTAGCGGCTGGTAGTGCGGCGGTTTCAGCGTATCTCGTTCAGTGGTCTACCGCGACGATGGCCCAGCGGTTTCCAGAAGCCGTGTAGGAGAGCGGCCTATGCAAATCGATTCCTACGCGGTCGAAAGGTCGTACTGGACACGGCAGGGGCTGCAACGGAGCCGGCGGTTGGTTTGGTGGGGACTTGCGGCGTTGACATTTTTCGCAGGAATGGACGAACTTGGTGAGAAAAGTGTACATTCCACGCCAATAGTACCGCATGCTGAGACGTCGGTATGTCTTCAGTACACCAGCATGACCACACTGCGCATTGGCATGAAAACATGCGCAAATGTCTGAACGGAGATGGCGGCGAATAAGGAGGAGCCACTTCCGGCCGTCTGCGTTATAATTTCGGCGGTACAGAAGCTCGTCACGAATAGCGAAGTGACTGGCCTTGTGCCGTACAGCTCGAGGGGCGTTTGGCGAAGCGGGGTTTGTCAGACAGTCCAAAAGAGAAGTGATCCAGGGATCCTTGCACTGCTCGCGAGGCATGTCGTCAAGTGACAGAGAGGACAGAATTCCGTCTATGGATGACAAAAAGGCACTGTCGGCGGTCACAGGAGAGCGTGAGAGCGCGTCGGCGTCGGTGTGTTTGCGGCCAGATCGAAAGAGCACTCGAATATCGTACTCTTGTAAGCGAAGGGCCCACCTTCCAAGACGACCAGACGGATCCTTAAAAGAAGATAGCCAGCATAGGGCGTGGTGGTCGGTGATTACGTCGAAGGGCCTGCCGTACAAGTAGGGACGAAATTTGCCTATGGCCCACACAATAGCCAGGCACTCTTTCTCCATGACAGGGTGGTTTTCCTCTGCTCTTGTGAGTGTCCGGCTCGCATAAGCAACGACGTATTCGTCGAAGCCAGATTTCCGTTGGGCGAGCACAGCGCCCAGACCAACACCGCTGGCTTCAGTATGAAGCTCAGTGGGGGCCGACGGGTCGAAATGGCGGAGGATCGGCGGACACGTAAGCACAGAACGGAGCTTTTTGAAAGCCTCGTCAGTCTGAAGACCAATGAGCGATGTCGTTGGACCCGTTTACGTTCAGAAGCTTCGTTACAGGTGCCGTTATCGACGCAAAGTTCCTCACGAATCGTCGGAAGTACGAGCAGAGGCCGATAAAGCTTCGGAGCTGCCTGGTGGTGGTGGGCTTAGGAAACTCGGCGACCGCACGAAGTTTGTCAGGGTCAGGACTGACGCCATCTGTAGACACAACGTGACCTAAAATTGTAAGTTGGCGTGCAGCAACGCGACACTTCTTGAGGTTAAGCTGAAGTCCTGCATCAGTGAGGCATTTCAAGACTTGCGGAGGCGGGTAATATGCGTGATGAAATCGGAAGAAAAGACGACAATATTATCAAGGTCACAGAGGCAGGTTTTCCACTTTAGGCCATGCAAAATATTGTCCATAATTGCGTTCAAACGTTGCAGGCGCGTTGCAAAGGCCAAAAGGCATGACGGTAAACTCGTACAAGCCATTTGGTGTTACAAAGGCCGTTTTCTCCCGATCAGCATCCGCCATGAGGACCTGCCAGTAGCCAGACCATAAATGAAGGGAAGAAAAGAACTCAGCTCCTTGCAAAGTGTCGAGGGCGTCGTCGATTCTGGGGAGAGGGTAGACATCCTTGCCTGTTATTTTGTGGAGTCGGCGATAATCAACACACAATCGAATGGATCCGTCCTTCTTTGTGACGAGAACAACCGGTGACGCCCACGGGCTGTTCGAAGGCTGTATGACGCCACGTTCAAGCATGTCGTCCACATGACTGTCAATAACGCCACTTTCTTTGGCTGGCACACGATACGGCCGTTGTCGTAATGGCGGGTGAGTTCCTGTGTCGATGTGGTGAGTAACTGTAGATGAGCGTCCCAAGGAGGATGTCTGGGAGTCGAAAGACGAGAGGAACTCTTGAAGCATGGGGAGAAGTCGGTTTCGTTCTTGCGCAGGAAGACTCTCGTCGATTGAGCGAAGGAAAGCCGAGGTATCCGGGGATGGAGCGGAGGGGTCGAGGAGAGCAAGTGAAGCGTCCGATGAGTTATCGGGAACGTCGGTGACGAGAAGGGTGTTAATCTCTTCTACACGACCCAGGCACTCACCACGAAACAGTGTAGCTGGAGAGGAATAGGGGTTGCAAATAAACATAGACCTGAACCCATGCTGCATTTCTAAAACTGCGAACGGCAGCGGGAAGCATTGTCGGAGGCAAAACAGCTCGGAAGGGCTGAGCAGCACTGTGGCGTCCGGAACTGAGTGGCACAGAACGGGTAAAAGTACGGCAGAGCTAGGAGGAACGTCGGTGTCTTCGGCGACAACTAGGCGAAAAGAGGCAGGGTGTTCGTCCGATGAGGCGTCTTGAACTGAAAATAACTCCAGCTGAGCACGGGCGCAACCGATGACGGCGTGGTTGGTCGACAGAAAATCCCAACCGAGAATGACGTCGTGGGAGCACGAAGTGAGCACAATAAACTCGATGGGGTAAGTGATGTGTTCAATGGTGACCCGTGCTGTGCACGCAGCAACAGGCCGGATGTGGTGTGCACTGGCGGTGCGGAGTGTGAGGTCGGACACTGGCGTCGTCACTTTGCGTAATTTGCGGCAGACCGTTTCGCTGATTACTGACACGGCAGCACCGGTATCGACAAGGGCGATTACGGCGAGTCCTCAACAATAACATTAATGGCATTATGGGGTGAAAATCGAGGACTTAAGGTTATCGACGTGGACGCAGCTCTTGCCTCAGGAACTGCGGCGACTAGTTTTCCTCCTGTGTTGGGTCAACGCGGAACGCATTGGCGAGATAGATCGGCGACGCGGCGAGGACGGCCTGCGCCTTTTGAATGTCGGTCGGGCGGCAGGAGGCGAGTTCGACGGCGGTAAGGGGGACTGCTGACGAAGTGGCGGCTGATACACGACGTAGGACGGCGAATGAAACGACTGATCGTATGAGACGGCTTGGCGGCGACAGTAGCGGGCGACGTGGCCGGCGACACGACACACGAAGCAGATAGTACGGTTATCAGGCTTTCGCCACACGTTGGGCGCATGAGGTGCTGGTCGCGGCGGCGACACTGACGGAAGCTGCGGCGATCGTGGGGCGCGAAGCGGTGCCTGCTGGCGAGGTCGTAACAATGCTGCTGTGTAGGTTAGCGGCGACGATATGGGAGCAGCCACAGGCCCGGATGGGCAGGCCGAAGGGAGAGCATCGGCGACTTGTTCCCGTATCGCTTGCTGAAGTGTTGAAGACAATGGGGGCGCTGACACCGTAGCGGGTGCACACGATAGAAGAGCTAGTTGACGCGCGATTTCTTGGCGAATAAAATCTTGTATGCAGGGCATCAGGAAAGACTCCTCGCTGCCGACGACCAATCCCGAAAGGGGCTCTCCCGGCTGTGACGCTGAGCGCCACGTGAGAAGCCGCTGCTTGCGGAGCTCGTCGAAGCTCTGACACCAGTTGATGACGTCCCCGACAGTCTGTGGATCCTTACTCAGCAGCATCTGAAAGGACTTCGTCGTCTATCCCCTTAAAGAGATGCTTGATCTTGTCAGTTTTGCTCATAGAACGGTCTGCCCGCTTGCACAGGCCGATAACGTCTTCTATGTAACTCGTGAATGTTTCGCCTTTGTTCTGCGCCCGCTCTCGCAAAAGTTGTTCGGCGAGAAGTTTCCGCACGGCTGGGCGGCCAAACACTTTCATAAAATCGGTCTTGAAAGCTGACCAAGACTGCAAGTCGGCTCCGTGGTTCAGGTACCACGTCTCAGCGAGTCGCTTGAGGGAGAATGGGAGATTGTTGAGCTTCATCCTGTCATCCCATCTGTTATGTGCGCTCACCCTTTCATACGATGCCAGCCAATCCTCGACGTCCTGGTAGTCATCGCCGTAAAACATGGGTGGGTCTCGCTCGCGGATTGCACCGGAACAGACGATCGGGGGTTGCGAGGGAGACGTTATTTCCCGAGGGTCGTCAGTGGACAGGACACGACGGAGACTTCTGCTTCGTAACTCCAGACTGCGGTGAGGACGGAAACCCGCACACTCCACCAATTGAAGAGGTGTTTATTGGCAGGGAATGGTAGCGTTCCAGGTGACGGTGTGCTGGTAGGCACTGAGACTAGCCGGAGCGATGATCACGTTGCAGCGAGCTATCAGAGATCGTGGCGTGTGCTCTCCGAGGCCGGTGCTACCTCCTTGTCGTCTTCATAGTCCCCATTCCCTACGTACGCATTATTGCCCATGGCCACCGTATCAGAGCATACCCACACGGGGCATAGTGCGTTCTTCGCAGTGCCTGATAGCATACTCTAAGTGGGCAAATCTTTCGCACTACAATATATATATATATATATATATATATATATATATATATATATATATATATATATATATATATATATATATATAGATATATATACATATAGCTACATGGGTTTCGCTACATGCATAGCGAGGGTCTCTTCTGGCAGTCTTGGTGCCATAGGGAGCTTAAGAGGGTTCAACGCTGGTTGACCACTCTCGACATGTCGTAGACACTCGAGTCACGGCGCGGGGATTAAAAAGAAGGTCCCCTTCACCCCGAGAAGTCAGAGTGGCGCTGGCTACCACCCCCAAGCACAGGAACAAAATTACATCGACATAAATACCCCAGAAAGCGGGGGAGAAAATCGCCCCGCCGGTAGCGTAGTGGTTATCGCACCAGACCGGTATTCTGGAGGTCGTGGGTTCGGATCCCACCTGGCGGGCATTTTTTCTTCGCTTTCTTTCTTTCTTTCCAAATTCTTTATCTGTTTCAATGAGCTAACACAACCTCCCCTTTGCTTTCCGAGGTGTTCTTGACTGCCAACCCTTATTTCTATATACATATATATTTATATGTAAATATATATATACAGTTACACCTGGATCCAGCAAACCACTATGCGACGAATTCCTGGATTTAACGAAGTTTTTCAATTCCTCATTGCCACTGCCGTAGATGCCCATGTGTTCGCGATCTCTTTGTAAGGACGATGTTGCGGTGGTTAACTGTGATTAACGAACTCGCTGAGTTCGGCAATCATTGTTTTGTGCACTTTAACTGAAAAATCGGCCGGAGAACTGCACTAATTTACCAAATACTAGCACGAATTAAAGGACCAAGAAGCTATGAAAACGTCTAAAATTGCCAAAAACGGAATTCGTCATGATTATGGTGACGACACTGATGATGATAGGGAATAATAACCTCCCCTTCGAGTAGGCACGCCCCATCTTTTTTACCATAGTCAAGATCATAATGAAAGGACCGGGTAACCCTATCTCATGGCTGACGTAGCACCACACTACCAACAAATTTAGATTTTGCGGGGCCGCAGTGACCAGCTGCTGGAGGCGCGGCTCGACTTGGGTATTCCTTCTGTAGCGCCACACCAGGTGGCTAGAGTACCTACACTTCACTGTTTTTCGCTCCGTAACCCAAACTACCTTGCGTTTCCAAGTGTGAGTGTGCCGTAGTTTCGAGAGTTACATATTGAGGCACTAGGCCTTCCTTTAGGGAAGAAGTGATGCATCTGCACTGATAACTGGGGTTTCGGTTCGCAGTTGATGAATTCTGCTGCCAAGAAACGAAGAGCTTTGACTTTTCAAGACAAGCTCGCCTTTTTAAGGGCCGTTGCCGCCCGGTAGAGCCTCCGAGCTAGCACCCTCTCAATTATTTCGAGTGGGCAAAAGAGCATCAAGATTGCAGAAAGGCACCATTTCAGCATAAGCGTGGTGCTGAACACGCGTTTGGAACCTAATAGTGCCAGAGGATACCAGGGTAACTGGCCTTGCCTCTTCAGAGCTACGTGTAGTACCCAAGCACCTGCAAAACCAGAAGGCGCAAATCAGTTTTTCACTGTGAAATAAACCCCCGAAGTCACAGTACACCTTCACTATGTCTGGCATTCTGCTTTCCTTTCTGCTTCGTTCACGTGAGCTTTATGGTGTCAGGGTTCTATCAGTGAATTTATATTAAGTGGGCTATGCGACATTACTGCCAGAAGATTAAAACAGGTCTTACGAAGGAACAAAACGTGTTGTTTTAGATACGGGTCAATATCAATGAATACGCAAAAGTCCGGGTAACCTTTACTTGGGAAATTGCTTCGCTACCCAAAGTGTATGCAAACATATTGGGCAATTCTGGCATTTTAAAGAATGACAATTTTTCTTTTAGACGCGTTAACGGACAAATTTTGTCGCACATTTGTGCGAGATGTTTGAAATATTCCCATGAAGGCATCCACATCCCGCAGCTGATCCACAGTCCTCTATTAAAAAAGCTTCATCTCATCTGCGACCTAAAGCCATTAACCAAATTTTATACAATTAACAACATGAATACTACAAACAAAAAACAAGAGTGTGCCAGATAAGAACTCTTGCATCACTCTGGAGGTCTGAACAAGGAGTATGAACATTGCGTCATGAATGGGAATATAATTTTGACAGATATGTTACGAATTGAGCACCCATTTACAGAGCGCAGAACAGAATTCATATCATTGTAACTTTCCTATGAGTAGTAATGACGGATTATATATCTTTGATGTATAGAGCTAAATACTAATCACTTCACCTCTTATTTAAACCACAGGGGTGGCGTGGACCAGGAAAAAGCAGACGTTAGTTCCTACAGAGCACCCTCTCCTAAAGCCATTGTGCTGAGTCTTCAAAACATATAAGAGCAGAAATGCACTCGTACACAGTTTTTTCAAACATCCTTAAAAGCCACATAGCAAAACAAGATCGGTGGTAATTTCAAAAGATGCAAGCAAATGTTTTAAAAGGGTGCCACCAACATGTTTTTCCAAATTTCTGGAAAACATAATTCAGGGCAGTGGCACCGAGTGAGCAAAACTTGCCCATGGCTGAGAATTCTGTACGTACCAAGCAGTATGAGCGACTATTTTCTGTTACACTGTAATTCCTATCAAAAGATGTTTTTCCGTACGTCAGGCTGGCTTGCAGAAAAACATGTTTAAGCGAAGGTCCCTTGCTGTGCCGAAAAATAGCGCCAAAACCATGTTTATATCCATCTTCATGAAGTATCTGGGAAGCCATCGCTTTAACCTTGCACAAGGCATAATGAAATTTCAGCCTGTTTTCTTTCTAGAAAGTAGTTTAGCCACCACGGGACCAAAATATTAGAGCCCCGTTATGAAACGTTACGGAAGGGGAGAGGCACTTTCGGCAAAATTCAGAACTATGCAACCAAAAGAAGATAATAGCTAGAGCACCTTGTCGAACTTTTTCTGAATTTTTGAACACATTGCGAATTTTTCTGAATTCTAACAAATCGTTATAAAACGGCGAAAGTAGGAGCACCGGCCCACAAACCTGCACGGGTACTTTGCCGAACGCGGTACTGGAAACTCTCGGACAACACACATACCTGAACGGGATCAGATAGGACACCAGCAGCTTCCACTACATGGCCGAGGATCTCGGGGTCGCATCCACCGAAATATCATTTTGATGAAATACGCTGGACAGCGGGGTGAGGAAAAACCTCCTTAATGTCTGCAAGACTATAGAAGTGAGCCTTATATGTTGGAAAAAATGCTGACGTCGCCTAAGTAGCAGATCTATGTCGATCACTTAAGCAATATAACAGGCGATTGGTTATTCTCTCGAAAGTATCCGGTACGTCGGAGAGACGAAAGGGCACGAGCTTAATTTGTCCGGCGTCAAAATGTCGGTCTTTTCGCGGCCCTTGGTATCAACAGCCATTTCCCAATGCCCGGACCAAACTTCAATATATGGCACTACAATGCACCATCAAGTAAATATAGGGCGTCATCAATCGGACGAAACAGATCAACGTGCTCTGCGACTTTGTTAAAATACCAATAATCAATGCAGAAGCACCCTTTCTCATTATTTTTCTTTTTGACAGGAAGAAGGATCAATGATATTTTTTCAGCCATATAACCGCTTCAGCTTGAACGATGTTAGGTTAGCCATGACAGGCCAGGCATGGTTGCTGATAGAGTCAGCTCGCATTCGCGGTGGTTATTGGGTGTATTATCATGGATGTCCATCATAAAGGGTGATCTTCGAAATCAAAAATGTTTCTGTACGATCAATGCAGGTGATGTAACTAGCGAGCTTGTGACAGAATAAGGTCCGCTGCTATCATTTATAAGATGTAACAAGGTGTGGTCTTATCATCCTTGTAATCGTTGGTGCATGCGTGCAGGCGTCAGTGAACACGAAAGAAATCTTTCGTCCAGACAAAAATCGTGGCTCGCGACATCCGAAAACAACAATTGAGGAAGGTCAGGCTTATTTGGTTGCTGGTGAGCGTTACAACAGTGTAAGAAACAGCCACGTGGTCTCGGACGTGGACGTCAGTTATAGGTTAATCGCTGTAACCGCTGTCCTGAACTGGTGGCCATTGTGACAAAGGGACTGATGTCGTTGCTTTAGCAAGCAAGCGGACTTGTTCTGTGCAGCAGAGGTGGTTGGGGAGACTGTCGTCAGGAACAGGACCCGTCTGCAGGTGAAGATGGAGAACACCGGTGGCACAGTCAATGAGCGCGACGTTGTGAGTAAAAAAAATCAAGCCCGAGAATACAGTAATGGGGGCAGCCTCCACGACAGTAAAAACCACAGCAATTTGGGGTGTAGCAACACACACCCGAGCGGTTCACAGTCCTTGAGCGGTGGTAGTACGGCCGTGGGGGGCTATGACGAGGTTAGATGGCATAGGCGTGAGAACCGCACGGAGTTGGCGCTGAGGTTTCAGCTCATAACCGAGATATTGACAGCGGTATCTATTAGAGTGCTCACACGAACACTGTAAACATCAAGGTCGGCCAAATCACGTCACGTCTTCTTGTAAACAGAGGATTTGCAAGTCTGGAAGGACGAAAAGAATAACCTCATGGAACTGCGTCCGCTTGTTTTTCGGAGAGGTGCGTGGGTAGGATGTCAGTGGCGAAGGCTGGTGAGGCTGTGGCGAATGAGGTTGGCGACGTTGTGGTGACGCGGAGCGGCCAGAGCAGTGGCTGTGGGTGCTCTCGGTCACATACTGGTGTTGAGTATGAGGCGGAAATTGAGTAGGCCGATTGTCACAGTAACTGGTGGCAGGAAACAAGGAGTGTTACGGGAACGTCCAGCATTGCTTTTACCAACAGGGGCCTGCGACCAACGCGAGGACACTCAAATCAGATAGGCCGGTCGAGAGGGGTTATCAATTCTGCAGGGTTCTGCCGCCGGTATTGATATGGGGCTTCATAATGGCCTAGAAAGCAATTCCTAGCCAATGAAGGTGGAAAGTTCTGGGCGACGTCCGGAAAAGGCGTAGCGCACCCAGAGTGCATTCCGAGGTTGGCGACGTCCTCGCAAACGACGGCCAGTAGAATCAATATAATCGGCAGGGTGTGGCCGTGCCCATGATGTTGTACAGGCGCCGGGGCCATGGCCGTGATTTTTAGGCACACTAGCCTGGTCAGCATGTCAGAATGTGGCATCAGGTCCGTAGGCGGCGGTGGTCTGGGAGGCACTGTCAGATGCGCATATGATGAGGTTGCCGTGGTTTGAGGCAGCCAGGTGATCTGCTGCAGGATGCCGCGGGATTGCGCTTGCTCAGATCGGGGACATTCTTTCATTACCGAGAACACTGTGGTAGACTCTTCAGACAAGAGAACATTGAATGCCTGATCTGCGATGCCCTTAAGTATGAGCCCAATGTGGTGGGACTCCAGCCACTGGGGATCCACTTCTGCGCAAAGAACCAACATGTCCTAGATATATGTGATGTAAGACTCGCTACAGGACTAAGAGCGCGAAGATGGGTCTTCTTTTGCAGCTATCTGACGGCAAAAAACTTACTGAATAAATTGCGGAAGTTTTCTTTGAAGATGTCCCAACTTCTTAGCCACGCTTTGTTGGCTAGGAAACAAACCCCTTCCGTTTCCTTCAGATGGTATAGAAGATTAAGCAGTGGTATAGTTTCACCAAACTGGCTGTGGACACTGATGCTTTCACGTATGCGTTGACGTTGCAGTGCCACAACAATCATCGGGATTAAGGGGTTAGTAAGGATGACTACTGGCGAATTAACTCCACATTCACCGGTGAGCAGCTGTGAATATGACCCCCGCTCCGAAACTCTGTATTGTCTGAAATGGACCTGGCATGGCAACTGAAACGGGACGTAACACCTTTACAAGATGTGACGTGGCAATGAAGCGGATGTATTGAAAGATAGTATTCGCAATGATACATGGGATTGCAATGGCAGGAAAGAAGCTGCGATGTCTCAGAAACAGCAGGCACACCAACATCTGCGAACGCCTTCTTTCTCCCTGAGTCTGTGGGTCTGATCATCCCACAAAATGGTACCTGATGAGAAAGGTGGGCCACCTGTTCCGCTCGTAGTTAAGTAGCAAGGAGTCACTAAAAAGATGCCGTGTTCATATGTGTGTGTGTGTGTGTGTGTGTGTGTGTGTGTGTGTGTGTGTGCGCGTGGGTATGAATTGTAGGCACCCACGCTGTGTGTTTACCTGCTAGCGTCAAAAGCGCCCACCAGGAAGGCATCACGCTATTATCCATGGTTGCCGAAACAATTCTTAACGGGTGTGCCCTCCGGCTGGGCAGCTTTTTTCTTCCAGGGGAGCTGCTGATGGCTATTTCCACAGCCCAGCCGCGAAGCCAATCCACGGACGGCATCTGGCCGTATCTGAGTCTTCCACAACGTCCCCTGGGTATTAGGAGGTCATCTGTAGCAAGGGTCTACAGCCACTGGGTATAAACCGTTGGGGCTGCTCTGTGGGTACCCGTTTTTTCGCACAGCTCCTGATGAGAACACCGGTGACTCCAGTTGAGCCGACCCGTGGACGGCTGTAATTGCGCCATCACCGATAACCGGGGAGGACCACAATGATTTCTATGATGGTCCCTGATCTGTTTCTACGTCAGACATCACTTGGTTTTCCCAGGTGAAAAATTCCTGTATAGTTGAACCATTTAAACGAAACTCATCTGGGCACAGGGAAACTGTTTCATTTATTAACCGTGTTGTTTAAGGGTTACGACTGCGAAAAAGCTGTGCAAGGTGGTTTGCATCAGCTTGGCCTAGAGCTGCATGGTACCACACAAAACCTCCTTCTCGACGCCCCCGTGCTCAGCTAGGCGCATCCGTTTCCTTTCACAAGCGAAGGCGCCAGTTCTGTATCTCTCGTCACTCCTGCCACGATCTTGTAGGATAATAAAATAGGGCACTTCAGGATGCCATACCTTTTTCCCAAAGCAGTTTTCTACTCCTCACCGTTGTTGATGGCTTCGTTAATTTCGCGCTCAAGCAAAATCTATTATGCAGGTGCTTTTCACCTGTTCCCTCTATTTTACACGCACGTGGACAGTCGCGCATATGAAAAGTGACGAAGCAGCGTACAAGGTGGCAGGAAAAAAAGTGCGAGGAAATAGCCGGTGGTGTAGCGGCTCTGCACCGGGACGGATTGGGTTGTGGAAAGCGTCAGTGCGAAATCTATATGGCCCTCTGGACCGGTTTTCTTTACCCGCGTTTCCGGCCAAACGGCGATTCGATAGCCGAGCACAACTTAGCCGTGAATATATAGGAAACGAATTACTTTTTTTCAAACTCTTTCTTTTGAAAGACGTTTCCGTTTATGCAAATCGAGCTTACCATGCATCCAGTCTATATTGTAGCAAGTAAGTAGCAGGCGTGTGCATAACTGTGACGAGCATTAGCGGTGGTGGGCAAATCGTCATTTGTGGGTATTCACCAGATTATGCATGAGCAAGACACTATCGTTTGGTAGCAGCCTCGCGGGAAGCTCGCTGATACTATTTGTTCATCCCATGTGTTTTTAGCTTGTTTGCGGATAAAAACATGAATCCTTCTACCATAACTTCGACTATCTCCACTACTGTATCTGTTGGAGCTTGCGGGGCTGCTCGGATGCAAATGTCTTTATCCTAGAATTTTGCAGTCGAACCCTTCGCCCGATCATGCTAAAGGGCAACTACCACAAGCTTACGCCTCCTGTGGCACCATAGTCTGCCCTAGAACGATCCGTCAATGGGAACCACCGACCTTCAAAGCACTGATGACCACGATGTTGACGACTGGCACACTTCCCACGAAATGGTGAGTGCTCATTGGGCCTGGGAAGATAAGATGAAGCACAACCACGTCAGTGTCTGCTTAACCGGTGTCGCAGATATGTGATATCAGAGCTATGGCTCTGATATCGGCACACGGTAAGATTTCAAGACCCCTTTTGCCGAATTGTTCGGGAACCGAGCAGTCTGGAAACTGCGTGCAAAATAGTGTTTTCGCGAGTGCGTCCAGAGAACCAATAAAACATTTATCCTGAGATGAATGGCATCCTCGACTTGTGGAAGAGGGGGAACAATTCTATCATCGAGAAGGAAAAATCAAGCACCTATTTAAAGCCATAGACGATTATGCCTTTCAAATTTCTCCTTCGAAAAACCTTCGGGCTGTTGCTGAATTCATCAACGTTTGCCAAGTGTTCGACGAAATCTCGGGAGAGCGGTCGCTGACTAGCGGGCACCCAGTAATGTTATAATAGGCCAATCGCCAAATAAGTATCTTTTAAACATTTTGGCTCCCTCTGTTTGGAACTCATGCTTTCATATCAAACCCCGGTGCATGCATTTATGCTGCACATTTTAGAATTGACCCCAAAATGCTCCTTTTGCCCCAGTTTTCCTGCATATCGGAGCAAATTACCTCTGGTCTTCTTCTATTGAACTTCCTTTTTGGGACTACCGCTCGCTAACTGACCTCATTCTTCAATGTCGGCGCAACATCACCACTACCCATGCCAGCTTGACTCTTCGGCGGTCCGCTAACCACTGCCATGACTACCAAATCTATCTCTATAATTTGTTGTGGTCAGATAGCACGACACTTTACTCATCTCCGCGAATGCTGCCGCCACACTCGCTGTGGCCGCTTCATTGACCACGGCATTGAGCACATTCTTCCCGCCCAGTCCTTCCTGTTGATGGCCTGCACCCCAGCTTCGAAGTTGCGTCTTTGCTTGCTAGGCACATCTGCAACCTTTGCTTCACGCAACAGCACACCACCTTCCTGGATGGGGCGAAGCCCCATGCACTGCCAAACAAATTCCCGCAATTTCTCAATACAACCATAGCGTCCCGCTTCTGCCTCTGCTCTCCTCCAGTAAACGTCATCCACGATGGTCTCAGACACACGTAACTAACGGCCAGCAGTGCATGTACCCGTGACCACCATCACCACGGACCATTACGGGAGTACCCAGCCACTCGCAGCAGCCGGCCGCCCTAGTGTATGCTTGAGGACGCTGCGGCCACGGAGCACCGCGTTACTGCCTGAAGCCCAACCCCTAGGGGGCATTCCATGCACTCCGACGGCCGCTGTGGCTCCGGAGGCTCCACACCGGCGATCGGAGACCCAAGACCACCGAGCCTATGAACAACGGCAGCCGCCAATCCACACGTCGTCCGGGCGCCCTAAAGCTAGCCCATACGATGCACAACGTCCGCACGAAAGTGTCTTCGAAGCCAAAAAACTGACCAGGAGCCAGAAAACCCGGTAACGCAAACAGTTACCCAGTGTCAAAACCGTTCTTAAGATTGAGGAAGAGAACAGAACAACGCATGTGTCCCGAATTGCACGTTTGCGCGCTCGCGCAGTATTGGACTGCTGAGGTAGTTTCCATGGGTGTAAAGGTTAGGTGGAGGACTGCCACAGCCGATCTTTTACCATCCAACATCACCAAGTGAAAACAATTACTAGACAACTCATCTTTGCGATTAACGCAGATAATTCTAAACACTACGAGAATAAGTCTCATTCCCTGGGCCAGGAAGAGGTAATTCGTAGTCATGAGCCAAGCGAATGAGAGCGTGCCTTTTACGCAGCCACGAATCCAAAAAGGCATCGGCCATACCCAAAACAAAGACTGAATTTTCTGGAGATAATATTCTTAACAATAAATACACTCCATAGAATAAAGTTAGCCCCACTACTAACGCCTGTTGATTATCTCGAAATGCAATTGAGAATCGCTCACTAAACGCGAATAACCCGCCAAATGCTCGTCTCTCACCAGGCTGGTACTAATCAGTCTGCAAACGTAAACAGAATTTTTTATCCCCCTTCTGTCAACTCTTCCCAGCCAATCAGTGCTAACAAAAATCTCACTGGAGATGTGACTAACCTGTCTAGTATTGCCGTCTCGACAGATCAGATGAGCGCCTTTCAAAAGGTCTGAAGTTTTGCCTCGCAACGTGGGGTTTTGACGAATTTCTACTTTTTAAGGAGTTAGGTAGCCTCTACGGGAATATCACACTTAGAGGATACGTCCATGACTGTCTTCCAGCCGTCAAAGGCCGAAGTGCATTACCTCGCCGTAAGCACTCAGCCCTCCCAGGCAGCGTGATAATTACCTTAACATGTATATTAAAGACTTTTTTTGCGAGCAGCCTAACAATAGCCAATCTATTTCTGCGGTAACATCACTAACCCGAAAACGAAAGCCCTGACGGAACTCGTAAGTTGCCCCCAAATAGTTATCAAACCCGCCGTCAAAGGAGACGCCATCGGGATCGCGAAAAAAGCTTTGTCAACGGGGCTCACAGACAACTATGAGAATGGACGTTCTAAGAAGGACTAATTAATGATTCCACTAATTATAATAAGCAAATTGCCATAGATAAACTGTCTGAGCATTTTCAAAATAAGGAAATTAACGAATCTCCTGAGTGTTTTATCCCAATATGCCGAGTAGCTGGTAGGTTCTACATTCTCCCTAACATATATAAGGAACGCCCCATTGCTAGTGGCTTTGGTACTGTTACCGCGAACCTCTCCTTGCTAGTCGACTCTCATATTCCTGATATTCTCCCAGCTTGCCATCCTTCATTACCGATACAAATGATTTTCTCTCGGATATCATGATGATTTAAATTCCAAACTGCTTACTTGTTGCCCGAGACGTTGTGCCGCAATACACGAACATGGGGCATGCAGATGGAATCACACGCTGTATTATGTTTGTATGAGTAGTCCTCACGGGACAATCCTATCGGTTCTCCGACCTCTGAAACCTTCCTTCCCCTTATCGTAGAGAATGACAATTTCGAGTTTGATCTTGCAAATACCTGGAAGTCCACGTCACGTACACAGAACCAAAATCGGGTTTAGCTACGCGAATATATTTATTGGATGTCTATAGTTAACATTCCTTAAAACCCAAACTTTGAAGCCACTGTACTACAAAAGGTATATAGACGATGTATTCATGATATGGCAGCATGGTGGAATGCAACTTCTTGTGTTTTATAATGCTTTTAACCTTCCGCACCCTAGTATATTACTCTCCCATTCCTATTCTACATAAAGCATAAGCATCGTGGGTGTTACAGTAACAGTTCCTTAGTGCAGGCGAAACCTACGGGCATGCGCCAGTATTTGCACTTCCACAGCAGCCATGTCAGACAGTGCATTATCGCAATACCTTCTAGACAATTATATCGTTTCCGGCGAATCTGTGCAACCCAAGCTGATTGGAATTATAATTAGAGAAAACTTAAAACAGCGATCTTTAACAAGAAAACTCGGAGCAGGTGATAGACGACGCAATTGCACCAGTTACCAGTTGAACCACAACAAAATTCTCTGTACAAAGCTCAATGAATCAATCAATAAAAACGATAGGTAACGAACATTCATATGCTGGAATTATGTGTTTTTCAGAATAATGTTAGGCCTGTTAAGTTAGTTTTCTCCCTCATATCCCCTGATAGCATTGAGACTCCCAGTAGACGGTTATTGTTACGTGCTAGCACTACGTCCCTTAACTCAGTGCCTTCATAAACCAAATCCTACCAGCAAGTGGGGCTATTATGTTTTGGGTAGAAGGCTGCGGAATGAATGTTAATTTTATATTCCCACCTTGTCATTTATCGGACGGCGGGAGCGTGCGTGATTGTTTTCCTACCGTCGTCCTTGTTTTCCTGTTTTCTAACATTCATCGCTGACAGCCTCGTGGTTTACTGGGGCCGCCATGAGCCGACCAGGTGGGTACCTTCCGGTGGGCATCATAAGCGTTATATCTCTCGTTATCTTTATTTTCATGGCCTGTTCCCCTGTCTATTTTGTTTCTCTTTGTTCAGTAATGTACACTCATTTTCCGTGAAAAGTCACTGCCTGTCTGGCTGCTGTTTGCGCTTTTGTTTCCTCCCACCAGCAGAAGTCAAGTGCAGTACTCTCTTATGTTTCAATCACGTTATTCTGGAACTGTTTTACCGAATGTGTATGGGCAAATTGGCCCCTTATGCATGCGTGAGCCTATCATCCTTTCACCCCTTTCTCCAACTGTTGCCACGGCACACTGATAGTAGCAGTTACTTTTTCAGCTTTTTAGATGCGAAGCATCCCTTTCTCGGGGGGATGTTCCGCGTCGGAGCCCCGTTCGCAGCGCCTCTGATGATGATTGTGGCAGGATGCCCCTAGAGATTCGCCAACCAAAGAATCCATCACGAGATAGCTTCGCGTTCAACCACTGTCGTCATCTTCCCGTAGGGGAACCGCTGAAAAAGAGGTAGTAGACACAGCTGCGAAGAGGAGGGCGCGTACGTCGGTGTCAGCCGGTTCACCAACGTCAACCACCTTTACCCCAGCAACGCTGACAGAAACTATCGATTCTACCACAGAGACGATAACATCAACAAGAACATGATGCACGAGTTTCGGCACCTCGAAAACCACCACTTACTCACTTTAACACAACAGTACTTGTGTGCCTTTGCGACCGGCGTGGACCCGGACGCGGAATTTTCTCTGGCGCTACTAAACAGCAGATCACCCAAGATAACGGCAACATAATGGAACCACACGGAACCCTCATGATGCTTCGCATCCTCATCAGGGTTGCCCACGGGAAGATGGTATACTTTTTTTCTCTCTCTATGCCCCTCATGTTCGACCCACGTGATTACTATTTTTTCATCTTTTGTTCTTTTCGTCTTTCTTCCTCTTCTAACATTTTTTCCCCCCCCTGTAACTATGATCTGATTGTACGAACTTTCTATTTCTTTGCCCTGTCCTTTCCCTTGCCACATAATATGTATAACACTGAAATCAGCTTACCGTGTACTATGAAGAAAGGAAGTCCACTTCATGAAACGTGAACAAACTTTTATTTCCCTCGTGTCTGTGTCTCTACTTACGTTATATATCATCATCATAACTAGCAGCACGATCAGCCTGTCTACGCACACTGCAGGGCAACGGCTGCCCCCATAGATCTTCAACTATCCCGCTACTGTTCTAAGTGCGACCAATTTATCCCCGCAAAATTCTTGATCTCCTCTCTCTGATTAACCAAGGCTGCCCCCTACCCAGCTCACCTTCTTTATTGATCCACCCTCTCCCCCTAATGACCAACGGTTATATTACCTTCCTATTATATCCCCTGCCGACACCCATTTTTTTAACTTCTACAAATACCTTCATAACACGCGTATACCCGAACCCAGTCCGCTCTTTTGTTGTTCCTTAACGTTACAGCTATCATATTTCATTAGATTGGTTTCTACGTCCTTCTCAAGTTAAGTTGAACTCTTTAGGTGAGGCTCCAAGTTTCTCCCCGTAGGTAGTACCGGTAATTATCAGCAGCAATACACTTTCTTGCGGGGCAATGGTAGGCTGTCATTCATTATCTGATAGTGCCTGCTGAATGCACAATATCCCATTCTTATCATTCTACGGATCTCTCCCGCACGGTTGAGATCCGCTCACTAAGTGGCCTAAGTATATATTCGTTTACCACTTTTACTGCCCCGCCACCTATCTCAAACTGTCCTGCTGTCCCTAGAATATTGACCATTACCTCTGTTGGTGCACATTATTTTCAGGCCCACGGTTAAACTCTGGTTTACCAGTGGGGTAAGCGTCCTTTGCAATTTGTCCCCTGAGTCACTTAACAAGGCAACGTCATTAGCAAATATGAGGTTAGTAAGGTATTCCCCATTAGCCCTTACGTACACCTGTTCCAAATCCAATGTCCTGAATGCCTCTTGTAAACATGCTGGAAATAACAGTGGAGAGGGTTTGTATCATTGTCGGACACCCTTCCTTATCGGCATTTTGTGGGTCTCTATATGAAGGACGACGGTAGCTGTGGTCCCATTGTAGATGCAAATGCTTTTTCATAATCTCTAAAGGCTATATATAGCGGTTTCGTATACCACACGCATTTCTCTATCACCTGATTGATCTTGTGAATATAGTGCATTGTTGAATACCCTTTACGAAACCGTGCTGGTTCTTTAGGTTGGCTAAAATTTAAGGTGGCAGGAATTCTGTTATTGATTACCTGGGTAAGTACCATGTAGATCACTTACACTAAGCTGATCGGCCTGTTTTTTGAAGTCCTCATGTCACCGCTATTACAGATTATGATCATTTACAGGTATTCTCGCGTCATTGGAAATTTGTTAAAAGCAGGTTTACCAGTTTCTTGTGCAATGTTCCCTCCATCCTTCAAGAGGTCTCCTGCTATCTGATTCTGACCAGGAGCTTTGCCCCCTTGATATTATTTCAAAACCTTGTTTACACTTTCTGTTATTAGTGGTGGCATGTCTATCTTCTCTGAACTACTTCCTTGTTCCTGGATGTCATGGCTACTGTACAGATCACTATGGAACTCTCCAGCTACTATTAATATCTTATCCCTATTTGTCATGACATTGCCTTGTGTTCTTTAAGTGGTTTTTCCAAATGCCTAGACGGGTCTTCACTGCTTTCATTCTGCCCCCGTTCTTTACCGCGTGTTCAATCCTCTCCATATCACACTTCCACAATTCTATTGAATTCCGCTCATTAAATAACATCCAAAGCTCCGCTAGTTATATTCTGTCAGCTGTGGTAGCTGTTTTTATGCTTTCCCGTTTCCTAACTAAATATTTCGCCTCCTAAGAAATCGTACCTCGAAATTTTACCGCACACTTTGTGATAAGGCATACCTCGGAATTCTGCTGCACACTCCGTGATAAGGCATCTAAGGTTTTTGCTGGCTTCTTGTGTCATAAACTCTGCTTCCTCTGTTGCAGCTGAATATCGGATCTGCAGTGTGGTACTAAAATATTTAACTTTCCTTCTTACTATTAGCTCATTATTGGGCTTTTTTATGCTAGCTTTTTGCAGTCCCTCCTCAGAACTAGCCTAAATCATGATCTTACCATATGGTGGCCACTACACCTCACCCTTTCGAGCACTTCAACATCATGCACGACGCAGTGGTTATCGCATATTAGGAAGTCAGTTTAATTTTTATGCTCCCCATTCTGGCTCTGCCGTTTTCAGATGAAGGTATTTATAATGCGTATAGTATTCCGTTCGGCCAACTCGAATAGTAAGACCCCTGTTTTGTATATATTGTCACGAAGACAAGGACGAAGCAGTTGTCTTGAAGTAGAAATACGTTTATTGGAGCGAACTTGTGCTCCTCTAACAACTCAAAAGAATACAGAGGCGGCGAATCAGCGGTCAACAAAGTGACTTGCACAGGCGAGTGTCGTCGAATCGAATGCCCCGGCGTCCGCACTGCAGGCTTTTTATCTTTCGGCGCGCGTGGTTCTCGAAACGTCGATTCGCATCGAAAACATAGTAGATCCAAGAAGATTATTCTGGGCTGTTCACGTTAGATCGAAATGCTTTCCCTATCACAACAGATAACACATGCGGCACAGAAAGAAAGAATGGAACACGCGCTTCCGTTGGCGCAGAGATAATCATAGACCGGCGCAGCCGGGCGGTCAAAGCAAAACACAAATAAACAAACCCAATGTATGGTTCGCGGCATTACCCCCCCTCTAAGAGTGCATCGACCCGATGCTAACATAAGCGACAGTCCGAACAAATGAAAATAAAAGTTCGTCATCGTCCGTAGAAAGGTTTTAGGCGAACCACGTGGACGACTTCAGGCCGCCTGCGTTGTCGTCATGTGCCGGAGTCATCATCAGGGATCACTTCGTAGGTAAGTTGGCCAACACGTCGTAGAATCTGGTAGGGTCCGAAATAGCGTCGCAGGAGCATCTCACTGAGTCCGCGTCGTCGGATGGGAGTCCAAACCCACACACGATCCCCTGGTTGGTACTCGGCGTCTCGGCGTCGGAGGTTATAGCGGCCCGCATCCACCAGCTGCTGGTCCGTTATACGAACTCGAGCGAGCTGGCGGGCCTCCTCCGCATGTTGAAGATATCCGTGGACGTCGGCGTTGAGGTGGTCCTCTTCTACGTGTGGAAGCATGGCGTCGAGCATCGTAGTCGGCCTTCTACCGTAGACAAGCTCGAACGGCGTCAGCTGCGTCGTCTCCTGGATAGCCGTGTTGTACGCAAACGTGACATACGGGAGCACTTCGTCCCAAGTCTTATGTTCAACGTCAACGTACATTGACAGCATATCTGCGATTGTCTTGTTCAGACGTTTTGTTAGTCCGTTCGTTTGGGGGTGGTACGCCGTCGTTCTTCGGTGATCCGTGTTGCTGTAGCGTAATACTCCTTGCATCAGCTCCGCAGTAAATGCCGTTCCGCTGTCTGTTATTAGGACTTCCGGGGCTCCATGTCGCAGCACAACTTGGCTTATAAAGAACTTTGCCACTTCTTGTGCAGTCCCCCTCGAAAGAGCGGCGGTCTCTGCGTAGCGCGTCATGTAGTCTGTCGCTACGACAATTCACTTGTTCTGTGATCGTGACGTAGGGAACGGGCCTAAAAGGTCCATTCCAATTTGTTTAAATGGTCTCGATGGGACGGCGATCGGTTGCAGAAGTCCGGCGGGTCTTGTCGGCGGCGTTTTTCGTCGCTGGCAGTCACGGCAGCTCCGGACGTAGTGGGTGACGTCAGAGGTAAGGCCGGGCCAGTAGTACCTCGCCTTGATTTTTCCAATAGTGCGGGCTGTGCCGAGATGTCCGGAAGACGGGTCGTCGTGGCACGCTTCCAAAATTTCGTCACGAAGGTCCGCGGGGATGACGAGAAGGTAATTCGCTCTTGTTCCGGGGCTGAAATTCTTCTTCACGAGGACGGAGTTTCTCAGGCTGAATGCTGGTAAGCTGCGTTTGAAGGTCCTAGGAACGGCAACGTTGCATCCCTCGAGGTACTCGATTATGACGCGTAAGTCGGGGTCGGCACGCTGCTGGGCGGCTAGGTCGCTCTCCGTCACGATCCCGAAGAACGCGCTGTCTTCATCAGAGTCTTCTGGTTGTGGGTCAACGGGGGCGCGGGACAGGAAGTCGGCATCGGAGTGTTTCCTGCCGGATTTATAAACGACTGTAACGCCGAACTCCTGCAGGCGCAAGCTCCACCGCCCAAGACGGCCAGAGGGGTCCTTCAAATTGGCGAGCCAACACAGCGCATGGTGGTCTGTTAGAACCTTGAATGGCCTTCCATACACGTATGGGCGAAATTTTGAAATCGCCCATATAATAACTAGGCACTCTTTCTCAGAGGCAGAATAGTTTTTCCCCTCCTTCGACAGACCACGGCTGGCATAGGCGATTACCCCTTCGCAGCCGCTTTGCTTTTGGAGAAGGACGGCACCCAAGCCTATACCACTGGCGTCCGTGTGCATTTCCGTTTCGGCATTTTCGTCGAAATGGGCGAGCACGGGCGGGCTTTGCAGACGTTTTTGCAGCTCGCAGAATGCTTTTTCTTGGTCGTTTTCCCAGTTGAAAGGGGTGCTGTCTTTCGTCAAGCGCGTGAGTGGCTCTGCAATGCGTGCGAAGTTTGCGACGAAGCGCCGGTAGTATGCGCACAGCCCGAGAAATCTTCGCACGCCCTTCTTGTCTTTCGGCCTAGGGAAGTTCGCGATAGCTGAAGTTTTTGCAGGGTCAGGTAGGACTCCCGCGGCGTTGACGACGTGGCCCAAGAACTTGAGTTCCTCGTATACGAAACGGCACTTTTCAGGCTTCAGCGTCAACCCCGACGTACGAATGGCCTCGAGTACAGACTCCAACCTTGCAAGGTGTTCGTCGAAAGTCCGGGCGAATACCACTACGTCGTCGAGTTATACGAGGCAGGTGTGCCACTTAAGGCCAGCTAGCACAGTGTCCATGACTCTTTGAAACGTCGCTGGTGCTGTGCACAGCCCAAACGGCATCACCTTGAACTCGTATAG
The DNA here is from genome assembly GCF_048455015.1 of Haemaphysalis longicornis. Taxonomy (NCBI): domain Eukaryota; kingdom Metazoa; phylum Arthropoda; class Arachnida; order Ixodida; family Ixodidae; genus Haemaphysalis; species Haemaphysalis longicornis. The sequence goes on along the minus strand of NW_027526407.1, from coordinate 112,758,983 downwards.
GCCGTCTGGGGTTATAAATGCAGCCTTCTCTCGGTCTCTCTCGTCCACTTCAATTTGCCAGTAGCCGGTCTTCAGGTCCATCGATGAGAAGTACTTCGCGTGGCAGAGGTGGTCGAGGGCATCGTCGATTCGGGGGAGGGGGTACACGTCCTTTTTCGTGATTTTGTTCAGTCGCCGGTAGTCAACACAAAACCTTAATGTGCCGTCTTTTTTCTTTACGAGTACGACGGGCGCAGCCCAGGGGCTTTTCGATGGCTGTATAATGTCGTCGCTGAGCATGTCGTCGACTTGAGTCCGGATGGCTTCCCGTTCGTGTGAAGAGACGCGGTACGGTGACTGTCGGGTAGGTCGGGCTCCATCTTCGGTTATTATTCGGTGCTTCGCTAGAGGGGTCTGACGTAGTTTTGCGCTCGACGAAAAACATTCGCTATAGCGACGCAGCAAAGCCAATAATTTGTTCCGTTGTTCTTGCGGTAGCGCCGAATTCACGTCGAAGGGCGGCGGGTGCTTGAAGGTTTCTACGGGGGTGTGTTCAAAGTCGGCGACCGCGATCACGTCACTTGCTTCTTGCGTTTCTTCAAGGAATGCAATTGCCGCGCCCTTGTTTAAATGCTGGTAATCCTCGATGAAATTAGTTACCAAAATGTGGGATTGGTGTTCCTTGAAGCGCGCAATGCCTCTTGCGACAGACACACCGCGGTCGAGAAGCAACCTTTGGTCACTCTCCACGATCGCGTCCACGTCAGGAGCAGCACCTTCACAGTAGACGGTGATCATCAAACTTGCGCGGGGTGGCAGGGTGACATGATCATCGGCTATCCTTACAGGCTGCACGGTGTTCGGGGTTCGGTTCCGGCGTCACGGAGTGGTCGGAGGAAAAAGTTATCGACTTTGTCTGCAGATCGATTATTGCGCCGTTGTCCGTCAAAAAGTCCATTCCGAGAATTACATCGCGGGAGCAGTTGGGCAAAACGACGAACACCGCAGGGTACGTCGTGCCGACTATGGTGACGCGCGATGTGCACGTTCCACTTGGCGTCACGAGGTGGCCTCCTGCTGTCCCCACTCTGGGCGCGTGTTTTTCTTTCTTTCTTTCTCACGTAATAATAATAATAAAAAAATATAGTAATGTCACTAACGGTAAAAAATAGTCTATCCATTCCCCTATGTCTTCATTGGCGTTGTAGACTGCCGGCCTTTCTTTCTGTATTTCCTAACCAGCCCCCATTTCCTAACCCGTGTATTGTGCGAAAGCTTAACGAGGGCCTCGGTTCTGGCAGCCTTGATGCCAAGGTAGCATAAGAGGATTTCCCGCCAGTTACCCGCTTATGACAATCTGTAGACGTTCGCGTCACGCCCCGGGGGTTGAAAAGAAGGTCCCCTTCTCCCCGTGTAGTCTGACTGGCGCTGGCTACGACCCTCAAGCGTGAGATACAGTAGTAGTAAATATAAGTACCCCAGAAAGTGAAGGAGAACACAGTCGCCCAGATAGCCGAATTGGTAAGGCGTTCGAGATCTAATCGAAAGGCGTGGGTTCGGTCCCCACTCTGGGCGCGTGTTTTTCTTTCTTTCTCACGTAATAATAATAATAAAAAAATATAGTAACGTCACTAACGGTAAAAAATATTCTAACCATTTCCCTATGGCTTCATTGGCGTTGTAGACTGCCGGCCTTTCTTTCTGTATTTCCTAACCAGCCCCTCATTTCCTAACCCGTGTATTGTGCGAAAGCTTAGGGAGGGCCTCGGTTCTGGCAGCCTTGATGCCAAGGTAGCATAAGAGGATTTCCCGCCAGTTACCCGCTTATGACAGTCCGTAGACGTTCGCGTAACGCCCCTGGGGTTGAAAAGAAGGTCCCCTTCTCCCCGTGTAGTCTGAGCGGCGCTGGCTACCACCCTCAAGCGTCAGATACAGTTGTAGTAAATAGAAGTACCCCAGAAAGTGAAGGAGAACACAGTCGCCCAGATAGCCGAATTGGTATGGCATTCGAGATCTAATCGAAAGGCGTGGGTTCGGTGCCCACTCTGGGCGCGTGTTTTTCTTTCTTTCTTTCTCACGTAATAAAAATAATAAAAAATATAGTAACGTCACTAACGGTAAAAAATAGTCTAACCATTCCCCTAGGCCTTCATTGGCGTTGTAGACTGCCGGCATTTTTTTCTGTATATATATATATATATATATATATATATATATATATATATATGTATAAATATATATATATATATATATATATATATATATATATATATATATGCGTATATATATATATATATATATATATATATATATATATGCGTATATATATATATATATATATGTATATAGTAATAGAGTATCAGTAAAGAGTCTAATACACAGCAAGACCAATAACAAAGAACGTTGTTTTCTTCCGTAGCGTCAACAGGATTTGCCTTCATCAGAGTACAGTTACATGATTTCGGACAGCAAAATCATATAACTGTACTTCTGATGAAGGACAGGCCCGTTGCCGTCATGTAAGTAGAGGTTCTTTGTTATTATTCTTGCTGTGTATCCGGCACTTTACTTATACTATTTCTGGGCCACCATTGTGGCGCACTATTGCGCCACAAGGGAGGCGCAATAGTGGTTTTGGACAAACCTGACTACATTCTGGAAGATGTTTTCCAGCTAAGTGACGCCAACTTTTACAAAGAAGTCCCTACTGATCCTACGCCCGAAATTCAAAACGAAACCAAGGAAACACGGCCCTTACTGTTGACAGACAAAAAGATAACTCCTGCTAAGATGTGAGCCATGTCGCCCAAATACCCGGTAGCCGGGCAGTTTTATCTGCCCCCCAAAATACACAACGTGAACCATCCTGGCCGCCCATTAGTCTGAGGCAACGGCACTGCAACGGAAGACATTTGTAACTTCATTATCTACCTCATTTGCGACATTCCAGCAACCTTTCCTTCCTACATTAAGGCTACCGATCACTTTCTCCGCGAAATATGAAACCTATAAATGCCTACGGGAAGCCTTCTTGTGACCATACATGTTTGCTCACTCTATACGAATATCCTACATCAAGACGGCATAGCGGCTGCCTAGTACTGAACCACAATAACTTCGAATTTCACAAAAGCCATTACATTCAATTCAATGGAGCAGCAATGGGAACACAAATGGCCCCAAAATAGGCAAACATTTTCATGGCGTAGTTGGACATTCCTTTTCTGGAGGACTGTCATATCAAACCATTATTTTACAGAAGGTTTCTAGGCGATATATTTCTTGTGTGGAGCTCCGCAAAAACGAGCCTCGTAACTTTTATCGAGAATTTTATTGCAGTTCACCCTTCAATCAGTTTCACCCATAAGATATCTGACCAGTTCATTATTTCCTAGATGTTATCGTGTCTGTAGAGAACAGCCGCTTTTCCACAACACTATACAGGAAGCCAACGGACCGGCAGAGATACCTCCATTTTCCTAGCAGCTACCCCCGGCAATGTAAGACCAGCATTCCGTACTCTCAGGCCAACAGATACGGCAAAATTTGCTCCAAGGGCCCTCACTTTGACAGGCATACGCAAGAACTCGAAACCACCCTTCTGGAACAGATCTACCCTGCAAATTTTGTTGACGATGCAATAGAGAGAACCCAAAGCCGCGATCACACCACAGCTCTATCGGGGCCGAGCCTACAACGGACTGACAGCGCATCTCAGACCAACCTTGTGCGTACCTACTCAGCAATGGCTCTTCGAGTTAACAACATACTTAGCAAACATTTCAACATAATAAAACAGAGCAATCGGTTGTTCACAGTTTTTGAAAGACCACCGAGAGTCGTGTACCGGTGGGAAAAAAACCTACGGGACTTGATAGTGAACGCTAAGACAGGCCCAACAGGCAACGCACTTGGTTGCCATCCTTGTAGAAAAATTCCCCGCATTTCCCCGAGGGGAAGAATGTGAAAGTGCGAATGCAAGAGTTGAATTTGCGAGATCACACACACACACACACACACAACTACAAAGAAAGAAAGATGCATTTATTCACGGACACCTATTTGTGTTGCCGTTGTACTTGATTGCTAGAGCGGATCTCAGCTTTGAAATTTCGTGTCAGTACTCCTTTAAGCAGGTGCATTAGCCCTTCTCACGTCCGATTCTTGGCCAATCCCCCACGTGGGTATGTGCCATGTCAGCGGCCAGGCAGCGCGCGCCCATCTCCCCCCGTTGGCAAGGAAGACGAGGAGATTCCTGGCCAATCCCCCACGTGGGTATGTGCCATGTCAGCGGCCAGGCAGCGCGCGCCCATCTCCCCCCGTTGGCAAGGAAGACGAGGAGATTCCTGGCCAATCCCCCACGTGGGTATGTGCCATGTCAGCAGCTACGCTGCGCGCGCCCATCTCCATGTGCGCGGACATCGCCGGTGCACGCAGGTTCAGGGTCGCTTAAGAAGTGCATTGCACTTAAAACCACGCTGCAAGCTTTGTCCTCACATAGTGCCAGCCAACAAGGTAAAGTCCAGCTGTTCCGTTTTTGTGCATAACATAAAAGAGAACTTAAATTGTGACTCGAGCAACGTGGCATACAGACTTCGGTGCGACGCCTGTAGCATGGAATACATTGGTCAAACAGGAGCAGCATTCCGATTGCGGTTTAACAATCACCGGTCACACGTGCTTTCGAAACCAAATATACCACTTTCACTGCATGTCCGACGTCCCAACCACAGCTTCGAACACATCAAGGTCGTGCTTCTCGAATCAGGCTTCCGAAATAACCTTGATCGGGAAAACAAGGAATCATTTTTTATCTACAAATTACAATCACTCACACATGGAATCAACGAGACCCCAGGAAGGCTTTCATGCCTAAAGGAACTAACTGAAATAACTTCGCATCTTAATTGATACCTCAGATTCCTGAGGAAATAAAGACACTTTCTTTCTTTTTTAGCAGTACTGAGTGTCGTCGTCGGTAAAAAATTCAGAAACGCACATTGAGTGAGCACAGTGTCTGGGGCGGGCCATGCCTGCGGATTATGTCTGACAACATGTATGCAGTTTTTCTTCTTTCTTTTTTTCTTTCTTTGTGTGTGTGTGTGTGTCATTCTTATGTTCGCCATCTTTTCGGCTTCCTGTGAGGGAAAGGGGGGGTTGGGGGCAGCCCGATCGGCCGTCGGCTGTGGTAATGCGAAGCCAGGTTTCGGCGCATTGGTTGCTGCCCCTCCCCCCTCTACCCGGGTGCATACTACATCGCTCTCCTCCCGGGGCGCGGGACTGAGTGGAGGGGCTGTCGCGGCTCTTCGGCGGGTTGTACGCGCCTCAATGTCCAACCCGGTGCTCCCCCTTGCACCACCCCCTCCCATCCTTCTCCATTTTGTTTTCCATGTTTGCGGTTTCTCTAGAGCTTTAAGGTTTAACAATCACAAGTCACACCTGAGGGGCCTCCCCGTCCTTCCGCTGTCCCGGCATTTCCGACTCCCGGGTCAGTCGTTCGCAAAAATATAGGCTGTCTTAATTCAGTCTGGCTTCCGCAACACATACGAGCGGGAACAAAGGGAATCATTCGTTATACATAAATTTCGGACGTTTGCCGAACGAGCAAATGACGCCACAGGGAGATTGAGGTGCGTTCGAAACTGACGTAACCACCCTGAGATGTTTTGAACGAATAATAATGCAATTTTTGTGCAGGACGGTCGGCGTGCCCCTCCGGCGGCGGTGAGGTAATAAATCCTTCTCAGCCTGTGATTCTTTACCAGGCGTGAATCGGTTTCTACGCATACTTTCCGGACCATTTCATTCAGACGGACCCGTACGACCCACCGCGCGTTGGGGACTCATGCCCCCCCCCCCTCTTTTTTTTCTAGGCTGTCCACGAATATTTTGTTTCCCGATAGGCTTCCTTCGACCACCTGCTGGCCATGTGGCACTTGTCTCTGTCTAACGACGGTCTCAAACCGACATTAACAAATGCCTTTTTTTTCGTTTTTTTGCCTGTGATCGCCAGTAGGCAGATGTTGGCATGGTTCTATGCCACCCAGAGCCTTTTTGTTCAGGCTTTCGAACTTCGACTCTCCAAATGTTATGTATCTTTTTATCTCTCTCTCCCTCTCTCTCTCTCTCTCTCTCTCTTTCCGCAACCAGTCGGAGAACGCCGTTTTTCTGTGGACGCACATTCGTTGCACTTTATGCGTCTGTTTTCGGTCTATCGATGCCGCAACTGTGCCTCCTTTCGATTTTCAACTTTCCTCAGTCCCTTCCTCATTTCTTCCTTTTTCCACCTTCTGTAGTATAGCTACGACAGGTTATTGTCACTCTCCCGCTCTTTTACTCTCCCCGAGAGTTCTCATTGTCAAGGGTAAGGAGAAAGGAAAACCCTCAGATCCAAAGTGTGTATAAGCGTTTTTCTGTCTATTATAAGATAACCCCCGAAGAAGAAAGGTACTATTACATAATCTAAGAAACTGGACAAGCGCTATCGTCTCCCTCACTATATATATATCAAATCAGAAGGGAAAATGAGAGGCTCGTTGAAAATAAGACTGAAAATAAGAGTTGGCCGTTAAGCAAAACTCGGAAAGCAAAGGGGCTGAAACAGAAAAAGAATTTGAAATAAAGAAAGTGGAGAAAAAATGCCCGCCAGGTGGGATCTGAACTCACGACCTCCAGAATATCGTTCTGGTGCGATAAGCACTACGCTACCGGCGGGGCGCTTTTCCCCTCCACTTTCTGGGGTATTTATGTTAAGGTATTTTTGTTTGCTGTGCTTGGGGGTGGTAGCCATCGCCACTGGGACTACTCGGGGTGAAGGGGGCCTTCTTTTGAACCCCCGGGCCATGACTCGAGTGTCCAGAAAGTGGAGGGTAAAATCGCCCCGCCGGTAGCGTTGTGGTTACCGCAGCAGACCGGTATTTTGGAGGTCGTTGGTTCGGATCCCACCTGGCGGGCATTTTTTCTTCACTTTCTTTCTTTATTTCCAAATTCTTTATCTGTTTCAGTGACCTACCACATCCTCCCCTTCTGTTTCCGAGGTTTTCTTGAATGCCAACTCTTATTTTCTGTCTTATTTTTACCGAGCCCCTCATTTCCCATTTTCTCATTCGGTACATTCTTAGCGATGGCCTCTGTTCTGGCAGTCTTGGTGCCATAGGAAGCTTAAGAGGGTTCGACACTGGTCGACCAATCTTGAAATGTCGTAGACACTCGAGTCACGATGGCCCGTGGGTTCTAAAGAAGGTCCCCTTCACCCCGAGTAGTCTGAGTGGCGCTGGCTGCCACCAACAAGCACAGGAAACAAAAATACCTTAACATAAATACCCCAGAAAGTGGAGGGGAAAATCGCCCCACCGGTAGCGTAGTGGTTATCGCACCGGATCGGTATTCTGGAGGTCGTGGGTTCGGATCCCACCTGGCGGAAATTTTTTCTCCCCTTTCTTTCTTTATTTCCAAATTCTTTATCTATTTCAGTGACCTACCACATCCTCCCTTTTGGTTTCCGATGTTTTCTTGACTGCCAACTCTTATTTTCTGTGTCACATATATATATATATATATATATATATATATATATATATGTATATATATATATATCAAAAAGTAGAGTCCGACGCAAGTCTCAAAAAACAAAAACAAACATGTTTACTAACGTTTCGACTGGTGGTCCAGTCTTCATTGGAGTAACATTTACAGTACACTGCAGAACGCTTTTATAGGTGCGTGTGGAGAGAGGAGGAAGTTGCGCTACAGTGCGCCCTCTTTGAAAGAAATCATACGTCATCATTCAGCAAAACAAGAAAAAACGCAAGACATACACATGAGAGGGAATGCACTGCCCTCCCTCTTTTTTGGGAGAAAAGGTGCGCTACAATGCGCCCTGTTTAGAAGTAGTTATTGGCAAGTGGTACAACAAAGAGAAAAGAAAAATGCAAAGGGGCGTCTAGGAAGGAGGTAAATTGGCGCCTCTCCTCATAGGAATTAACAGAAGAAGCGGGGGCGGGGAAGAGAAAGGAGTAAAGGCGGCAGAACGAGATAAGGAAGTGGGGAACGCGCGTCAGCACGTCATCGCTTTTCGTCTTAGGAATGTGTCAACAGAAGAAGCGGGATGAAAGCGGCAGAACGAGATAAGGAACAGGGGAGCACGCGTCAGCGCGCCTTCGCTTTTCGTCTTAGGAATGTGTCACGTGAAGCCGGCGCTATGTGGCTAAGCCGGCGCTAAGAGGCTAATTGAGTGAACCTGGAGGGATAAAGCCGGCGCTGGTATGCCTAAAAAGAGGATTGGTCACGCAAGAAGCGAACGGAAGAAAGGCGAGTAATTATTGTGGCAAACATGTCAACGCGCCTGCGCCTTCGTTCAGCCCAGAGGATGCGGTTTTGAACTTAAATATGAGATATGATTCGCGAACTTCGCGTGCGTGGTTGCTGTTGAAATTGGATTCAATTATTGTTACCTTCAAATTATTAAATGAATGACCCGGGATTCCGACGTGACGGGACAAAGAAAGGTTAGGAAGAGACTTGGCATGTGCCCTATGATTGTTGAACCTTAATCTAAAAGCGTTCGCCGTCTGGCCAATATATTGCAGGTGGCAGGTATTGCACTCGAGCAGGTAAACTACGTTGGCGCTGTCACAGTTAAAATTTCCCTTCAGTTTTACAGAGAAGTGCGAGGCGGTGCTAGAGGCGGTTTTTGTTTTCGTCATGTGGGGGCATACCTGACAACGAGGCTTGTTGCAGGGCCCACAACCGGTCACTGGTGAATGGCTGAGCCTCGAAGATGTCAGAATGTCGCGCAGGTTTTTGTTTCGCCTATAGACAACACGTGGTGGTTCGGAACATATAGATGCTAGTCGAGGACTTTGATTTAATATGTTGTGATGCTTTCGAAGTATGCCAGAAACATTCGGCACAGATGCGGAGTGAGTGAGAACTAGGTTACTTGAAGGGCGTCGGTCGGCTGGCTTCCTGGAGTTAAGGAGTTCATTGCGGCTCAGCGCTCCTGCTCGGCGAATGGAATCGTCAATTAATTGGAGCGGGTACTTTTGTTTGAGCAGATCGTTTTTTAGTCCCACACAGTTGGAAAGAAAATCTGTTTCCTTGGAGCATATCCGGCGGAAGCGGTGCGCTTGACTGTAGGGTATGCCCGTTTTCCAGTGCTTAATGTGACTACTTTGAAAATGCAAATATTGATGGTAGTCCGTCGGTTTTCGGTAAAGGGTGGTCTCTAATTTGTTCTGCGAGACAGATACCGTCACGTCGAGGAAGTTGATGCTGGTAGCGGAAAACTGGTGTGAGAAAGAAATGTTAGGGTGGACCGCGTTAAACTCGGCTATAAATCTTAGGAGATTGGATTCTCCGTGTGGCCAAATCAGAAAGACATCATCGATGAAGCGCTTGTAAAAAAATGGCTTCAAGTCGATGCTTGCAAGAAACTCCTCCTCGAGGACTGCCATGAAAATATTTGCATAATTTGGCCCTATCCTTGTGCCCATGGATGTACCACTGACTTGAACATAGTGTTTGCCATTGAACTCGAAATTGTTTAGCTCAAGAATCAATCTCAGTAATAAGGCCAATGTGGAATTCTCGACGGGCTTAGGCTCCCGTGATTCACTGTAAGCGTGGATCACCGCTTGTATTCCATCAGAGTGGGGAATATTGGTATATAGTGACGTGACGTCCATGGTGACAAGTAGACAGCCACTGGGAATCTCAAGGTCTAATATTTCAGAGAGAAAGTGGTTGGTATCTCGTATGTATGAAGGAAAGTTAGGGGGAATTTTGTTGATTAAGTTGTCGACATAGAGGGAAATATTTTCGGTAACCGTGCCTATGCCAGATACGATTGGGCGACCAGGGACATGTGCCTTGTGAATTTTGGGCAAAAGGTAGAACCTGCCTGCTATTGGGCTGAGTGGTATCAGAGAACGCACCGTCGTTTTGTCTATTTCTTTGGCCTCCAGTAGTGCTTCGAGGTTTTCCTTGACAATTTCTTTATATTCAAAAGTTGGATCAGATTGAAGAATTTTGTAAAAGGATGTGTCGGATAATTGTCGGTCTGCTTCTTTGATGTAATCATCTCGATTCATTATCACTATTGCTCCACCTTTATCAGCGGGCTTGATTACAATTTCGTGGCGACATGCCAACTTCTCAAGTGATTCTTTCTCTTTAATTGAAAGGTTGGGTCTAAAAGGCGTCTGCTTTTTATAGGCTTCAGGCACGTCATGTTGTACTGCTCTAATATATAGATCTAGACATTTCTCGCGCTGAGTCGGTGGCGTCCAGTGCTTGGAGCTGGGTAAAGAGCCGGCATTGTCCGTGTTAGGGCGCCCATGAAAGAATTCACGCAATCTCATGTTGCGAGCGAAATTGTCTAAATCTTTAAAAAGCTGGAATTCGCTGAAACCTCCCGTTGCTGGACAAAAACTTAGGCCTTTGGATAGTGTGCGAACTTCGATCTCTGTCAGCACAACACTGGACAAGTTCACTAAATTACTGATGGGGAAGTCATTCTTCTCGGTCATTTTAGAGGATGATGGCATAGGAGGGGGTAATTCAAATTGCTTCGGAGGAGGGACCATGTCGCGAGACATTTTTTTAGACTTCATCGTGGCTATTGAAGACTTTTTCTTGAGTTCAAAGACAGCTAGAGAATCAGATTTATGTTTGGTGAGAAGAGGCACCAAAGTCGATTCTTGCTCATGCACAGATTTAACTTCCGATTTGTAGTGATCTAAAACAATACTGGTTAATTCCAGAGATGCAGAAGTTAGGACATTTTTCCATCTAGCTTGGTTATGAGGGGACAATTCAGACGTAGCGGGTTCTAATTTCAACATGAGACCTTTCAACATGAAACATGAGACATTTCAACATGAGACATGAGGCTGAACGAAGGCGTAGGCGCGTTGACATGTTTGCCACAATAATTACTCGCCTTTCTTCCGTTCGCTTCTTGCGTGACCAATCCTCTTTTTAGGCATACCAGCGCCGGCTTTATCCCTCCAGGTTCACTCAATTAGCCTCTTAGCGCCGGCTTAGCCACATAGCGCCGGCTTCACGTGACACATTCCTAAGACGAAAAGCGAAGGCGCGCTGACGCGTGCTCCCCAGTTCCTTATCTCGTTCTGCCGCTTTCATCCCGCTTCTTCTGTTGACACATTCCTAAGACGAAAAGCGATGACGTGCTGACGCGCGTTCCCCACTTCCTTATCTCGTTCTGCCGCCTTTACTCCTTTCTCTTCCCCGCCCCCGCTTCTTCTGTTAATTCCTATGAGGAGAGGCGCCAATTTACCTCCTTCCTAGACGCCCCTTTGCATTTTTCTTTTCTCTTTGTTGTACCACTTGCCAATAACTACTTCTAAACAGGGCGCATTGTAGCGCACCTTTTCTCCCAAAAAAGAGGGAGGGCAGTGCATTCCCTCTTATGTGTATGTCTTGCGTTTTTTCTTGTTTTGCTGAATGATGACGTATGATTTCTTTCAAAGAGGGCGCACTGTAGCGCAACTTCCTCCTCTCTCCACACGCACCTATAAAAGCGTTCTGCAGTGTACTGTAAATGTTACTCCGATGAAGACTGAACCACCAGTCGAAACGTTAGTAAACATGTTTGTTTTTGTTTTTTGAGACTTGCGTCGGACTCTACTTTTTGATATTTTTTCTGGACCATTGGAAACTTCTTTTGTTCGACCGTATACTCACCATGGCACCAGCACCGACGACGTCCAAAATTATTGTGTGGAGATACCCCAAGACCACGACTTCAACAGTAATCATCGGCGACTCGCAAACGAAGCACCTCTTCCAGCATTTTGATCCCAACTGCATAGGAACCCCTGCCTTCGTGACACAGTGTGGTGCATGCGTCAGCGATGTGCACGACCTTCTAGGACTCCATCCCAGACAGTGCCAAGACTGTTATTCTAAATGTGGGCACCAATGACCTTCCTTCAAAAAAGGCGACGGCCGTGTTCCAAGAATACCGCTCCCTGCTTGACGCGATCACCAGGAAGCGGCCCCAAGTGTCGCGCGTGTACGCCAGCCTAATTCTCCCTAGGAGCACTGATCGCCGTCGTGGCGGCCGAAACCGTTCCCTGGTGACCCGCTGCAATCAGGAAGCTTGCCGCTTCAATCAACTGCTCCGTAACTTCTGCCGCCGTTCCCGGACTACATTCTACCTCGACCATGGCTTAAAGTGGCTCCCGGCGGCACGGGTACTAGCTGCCGACGGACTTCACGTCAGTTTTGAGGGAGTCGCCATCATGGCCAGTCATATCCGGCGCCTGTGTCTTCGAAGACCCAGCGATGATACTACGTGGTGCAGCTTCGCTTCAGCTGATCCACGGAGCCAGACAACCCAGGACTCCCCCCGACATAATAGGACGCCATCGGTTCCACAGAGACACACGCCATCGGCTCCAGCCGTGGGCCGTCTACCCCAGCCGTCGGCTCCGCACAGACCCCAGCCAAGACCCCGCCGCTACAACCTTCGGAGCAGCGATGCTGAGCCCTCAACAAGCAAACCGCCAAAATTGACTTCCCACCTTAGACACTGGTAAATCTGCTCCTTTAACCGTGTCTAGGAACTTCCAAAATGCTAGAAAATTGGCAGAAAAACGCATTCGCTTTGAATTGCATGTAACCTCACTCACCCACTATTTGAATGAATCTGCTGTTCCGAAAGGTCTCATGTTGAAGTTAGAACCCGCTACGTCTGAATTGTCCCCTCATAACCAAGCTAGATGGAAAAATGTCCTAACTTCTGCATCTCTAGAATTAACCAGTATTGTTTTAGATCACTACAAATCGGAAGTTAAATCTGTGCATGAGCAAGAATCGACTTTGGTGCCTCTTCTCACCAAACATGAATCTGATTCTCTAGCTGTCTTTGAACTCAAGAAAAAGTCTTCAATAGCCACGATGAAGTCTAAAAAAAATGTCTCGCGACATGGTCCCTCCTCCGAAGCAATTTGAATTACCCCCTCCTATGCCATCATCCTCTAAAATGACCGAGA